>NC_063284.1:5785955-8556433 GCF_910591885.1 Bombus terrestris | reverse complement strand
TTAAGTTTTGGTTAGCAGTTGACGTCCAAACAAAATATATTTTGTATGGTTATATGGGAAAAGATGAAACTCAATACTCAAGGGAAAAAGGACAAGATGACCTTGTTTTGGTAACCCCAAATTCTTTTACCCTGACGTCACCTTAAGCGACCACCTCTAAATATTCTCCGGACAGTTGATACCTCTACTCTAAATATTCTCAGAACAGTTGATACCTCTAAATATCCTCCGGACAGTTGACATCTCTAGATATCATCCGGTCAGTTAACACCTCGCTACCCTGATAAGGAACTTCCAAAAACAATATCCCCTCCATCGTTTTCATTGCTCTTGCTTAGTATTTAGACTCCGAATAATGACGGCCGAGCCAGTCTGAATCATAAGCCGATACTGTAGCATTGTAATATTGGTACTCAAGGGCCTTCGACTCTTGAGAAATAAAGTTTTTATATATATTACCACGAGAGTTGTTTTTTATGTGACATTTTCCTCACATTTATATATGTCGGAGATGAAAGAACACCGGAATCGCTCCTTGGATTCGCGTGAATACCGTAACGTTGTAACTTAGATTAAACAAATTTTTTACGTGACATTTTCCTCACATTTATATAAATTAGAACACTGCACGCTTACTGTGTATATAAGTAAACCTAACGTAAAAATCCTCCTTCTAAGCACCAAACATACAGGTATACAAATAGAAGACAATTATAAACGTGTTCCAGAAACCATTGCTTTTTATAATAAAAACAAATTTTGGTGTGGACGTCGTTGATCAGATGGCACGCAAATATAATGCGAAAGCGGGGAGTTTCCGATGGCCTCTTCAAGTTTTTCTCAATATTCTAGATTTGGCAGCGATAAACGCGTGGATATTATGTAAAGAGTGCACCGGATCGAAAATATCCAGAAAGGAGTACATATTTTGTTTAGCCGAGGAATTAGCTGGAGAAAACAAGGAGAATATTTGCCAAAGATCAGACGCTTCATTTCTGTCACCTTCAACGTCAGAAGTGCGAAAAAGTTGTCAAATGGGCTACTGCAAAAAAAAAATATATATATATATAGAAGCAATAATTGTTGTATATATTGCAAAAGAGATCTTATGCGGAAAATACACAAACAAAATTCAGTATATTTGTAAAAAATGTGTTCAATAAATATGATTACCCTATACCGTTAATATTATTTTTATCATTTCCCTGATAATTTAAAAAAAAAGGCTTCTTACTTATTAATAATTTACTTAAACGTGAAGCTTAATATTGTTCAATTCAGACTTAATTTGAATAAATCGATTTTTTTAAAGAAAATGCGTATTTTCATTTGCCCGTCAATTTGACGGGTGTTCGTAGAGATAGATATATAAGAAACGCCCCTAAACCTAGTGTTAAAAACGTTGTATGTGTAATGTACAGGATGATACCTACACCGAATCCCGTACCCGCCGAATCCTCAAAATTGATTTATTCGAAAATGAAACTTTGTAGAAAACGTCACTACATTTTCGATGTATTTTTTTATGTAAATTCGCACACCTTTTTCTTGTATCACCAAATCGGTATCAGACTGCATATTATACAAAACATTTTAAAACATCATTGGTACTTAATCAAACACGATTATCGTCATTAAATTAGATTGACAAAATTTGAAATGAATCTGGAAATGTATAGAGCAAGTGCAGGATATTTTGGAATATTGTTAATAACTCGAAATACTGAAGTATCTAAAAAGCTATTAACATCATCCAATTTGTAACATCGCAAATAGTAGCAATGAATGACCTGTTCAATGACATTGTGAACCAATCATAATTTCTACATCTCCGATTCAATCCCAAGGAGTAAAAAAACGTTCAAAAAAGCTTTCCAGTAAGTATTCAATCGTTGGAATCGTGATTAAAATATACATGTCAAAATTTTAGAATAAGCCATTTACTCTACCCACTTGCATATTAATTCTATGATTTCGTGTCAATTTTACATTAACTTCGAGAATACAAAATGTGGCATCAAATTCTAGCCCTTAATGCCATGTTGCTAATTCGGAATATCGAATAGGAATGTAACTTGGAGTATTTCAAAGCGTAACAATACTTTTGTTTCATGGATAATGGCCAACGTTACGTCAGTTTGAGCTGATGGAATAATTCGGCATCTCTCTCTCCAGGATGCTCTCAGACGATCAATAATATTGTCAATATTTCAAGATTCTCATATCATTGCATTTTGTTAATAAATATTGACAATATAAACAATATGTATCGTCCATACCACTAGTATTTATTGACGATGCATTCAGTTTCGAGTTAGCGATCGTTCAATAATGTCGAGTAAGAAGAAAGCTTTGTGCACTTTAGCATTATTAGCGAAGAAACCAAAGAAGGAAAAAGCATGTGTGAAGAAATGGCTTTTAAGAAGAGATACATTTTCACATAGAAATTCATTGTATGATTTTTTGAGATAAATGTTATGTTGGTATGATCACTGGTTTCTACATCCAGAGTTGGTACAACTGCTTGAGGTTCTCTTTTGTTCTTTTTTCCCCGTCCGTCACGGTTTTTATTTCAGTATCCGGTGTGTTGTAATGGTTGTACAAAGTAGTGAAATACAGAGCATACAAAATTAATCTGTGTGAATCAATTAATGTATCAAAACACAAACCTATGTAATAACATGATTTTGAATATTTCTTCTTTGACAAACACAAAAAAGCAAACTTCCGATAGAGGACGAAAGCCAGCGATGTCTGCATTAATTTAAGGTTCTTCCTACAAAAACGAGCTTGAGGTAACACAGAATAGAAGAAAAATAAAAAAAGTAGGAGAAAACTAAGGAATAGGAAAAGACAAAAGAAAGACAATAAGAAAAAGAGAAAGGAAAAATGTTTCGGATAGTGAATCTTCAGACTCCAACATTAATCGTGATCATGTCTCTGATTAATCGGATAAAATAGAATCAACATTTGTGACAACAGAAAAAGCTAAAATGAGGATTACCGTGTGTCTCTTCTACGATGTGAACTACAGCGAAGACAAAGCAAGAGAAGAATGGATGTAGTATTTCATGTGTGAAATATCGACACACTGTGAATGTGCTGATTATGATTCCGGAAGTTACATCTGTACTGTAAGGACTCTGTTTCAAGACTCAGAATTGACATTTACCTAACATGACTGTTTCTATACTGTTATTTCATGTTTACATATTGTATTTTCATGTTTTGCCTGAATAGATGATGAGAGAAAATAATTTTATTATACACTTACTTTTTTAATTTGTGAAGTATAAAATGAAGATAGATTGGAATACAGCTATTCGAAATTACCTGGTCCGTATCAAAATCATTTTTCATTTAGTTTCATTAAGTTTCGGATACTTCTTCTTTTTCATATTATTACTGATCGTAAAATGTAAACGCCTTATGGAAAATATATCCGACAAAACAGTAATCTTTTTTCATAACTGTGACTACTTTATGGTGAAATTTTTTTTTATTATAACTTCATTTTTTATTTATTCAATCCTTAGATTATATGGACCATTAGGGCTCCATACAACCTTAAGTGGAATTTTATTTAATGTGCGAGAGTAAGTTGTAATCGTAATTATAATAGCTATTTCTTGTCCCGAATTATAGACACCAAATCTGGGTAATGCATGATGTATTCTTCTTTCTTGCTATTGTATTCTTCTCTCATTCGAATTCAATTAACTTGACTTGAAAAATGAATTTTTCAGATTGACATCATGCTTTTTGAGAGAGAATTTTCTAAAATATCCACAAGTTTGATCAGTCTAAGTGACCAATTGAATTGCCTAACATCTTCTATTAAAACTTCTAGAGAAACGAATTCAAAAATCATCACGTCTGATCAAGATAACAGTTTGGATAAACGTATGAGACTTCATTTTTCTTTTCTTTTTTTGTCCTTTTTTTTTTAGCTTTCTTCTCTGAACTATGATTTGGAATACACATCACAAGAAATAATACAATAGTATTCTAAATTGTCTTCCTCATTATCACTTTCATCTCCTTTTTGACGAATCTTCCGCTTGATTTGGTTTCTATGCCTCCTTCCCTCTATCTCTCTTCACAGTTTTCTTCTACAGAGATTAGATTCCCTGCTTGAGGTCCGTTTTCCTTTTCGATATTCTGATGGTTGGTTCTTTGTTCTCAACTAATTGGTGGTGAAGTTTTAGCCCTAGACTTCCAAACCTGATATATGATCAGCTCATTTGCCGGGGGGGGGGGGGCTCAGTGCATCTATCGGCCATCTTAGAACCAAAACGTCCCCTTCAATGGGTTTTATACATCAACCTCCGCGGTAACAATGTCTAGGACATGCTGAGCATATCCATTGCCTAATCTAAATGTCTAAAAATGAGATCCTTGCTTGGATCCGCCATATCCAAAGGTCACCGATCTATTAGCTTCGGTACCCTCCTGCGGTTCGTTCTGAATGCATTAGACTTTTAGGAATGTTTCACTTGATGAAACCAGGAGAGTATTTATCTTTTTCGAATTCAAGTCAAGCGTTCATGTAGTATCGCAGATGTTCTTGCATTCACATACCGTATTATAGGGAGCCATCAACGGCAAAATATCGCAATAGACGTTATCGCATTATGCCTTGCAGACTGCGGAGGGAAGGAAAAAGAAAAATCGATATTGTTAATATCAAAATCAGCTGAATTTGCAATTTCAAAACTTTTCGGCAGTAAGTCATTCTCCAAAATTTTACCGCATTTCTTATATTCCAGTCATCTATCTCGTCGCGTCTCTTTTTTAACATTTAAAAGTCGACGGCCACGTTCGAATATCTGCGATACTATCAACTTAAATTGGACTCGGTAGTTTTCGACAGACAAAAATTCATCGGCAGGTTGTCGACTCATCATAGCGATATACGGCGGGTGACAATTATTTTGCTTTCAAATCCGCCGTTGACTACTTTCGCCTTGATCGCCGAAAGGGTTCAAATCTTAACATGTACAAAATTCCAAAAACCACCAATAAGATTGTTACGGCAATGATATACTACACACAATTGCGATCCCGCTGCACAAAAACATCCGCTCAAAGTATACGCATTTACTTGACTCTACTGCATCGCCGTTCTCGGTTGTCGTACTTAGCAGGAGAATAAAACGAGAAAGGAGAGTTAGCGGTTGAGAAGGAAATGAAGATAACGAAGGGCAAAGGGAGAAAGGAAGAAAAGGCCACAGGCGATACCCGGATGGTGAGACAAGACAGGGACAATCGGCTGAAATGCCACTCTGCTAGAACACGATTATATGTTGTCTAGCAGCTTCGCTTCCTCGTAACCTTCGTCGATAACGATGCTACAGGATCAGTGCATAAAAACATTTTATAGAAAGATTTACTAGGTACTGTCGAAAATATACTGTCTTCCGAAGAGAGCATTGTATTTCAACACGATTAAGATTTCAAACATACCGCTAAAAGTATAAAGAATTGACTAGACACGCAAAAATTGTCTGTTTTGAAATGACCTGTCTAAAATCCCCATCTCATTCCAATTGAAAATCTATGGGCAATATTAGAGAGAAAAGTATATAAATACATTCTTTGAGTCTCTACCGTTATCCACCATTGAATTATATAAAAGAATAAATGAACAATGGGATAGAATCCATCCCTATCATTACAAACAATTAAAGGGCCCACTGCAAGAGAGAGCTATGCCACAGCAGGTTTATTCCTGCTTGCACTATGAATGTGTCTATAAATGATTGTTTTCCTTACATATTACAATTTTTGTACAAAGGAGAGCTATGACACACAAAATGTTCGTAATTGTTGCATACACACCCAATTGCGAAACTGAAGGATATAACTTGCATATTGTCGTTTATTTCGCCTGTGTACCATAAAGTTTAAAAGAAAAAGACGTGTGAGATTAAATGCTTGTGCGTGCTTTCCAATAGTTTCTTTAGAAAATTATTATTCATAGATTTCAATGCAAATAAAATGTACAAAAATGTTTTGTAAGATGTCGTGTAAGATAGTCCTAAAAAACATTGTATTATGAGAACAACCTTTATAAAGCTCTTTCTTTCATCCGATTTTCAGGCTCAAACGCACAAAAGAGTAAATTAATATTAAATTATTTTCCAAGATATACCAGTATACCAATATATTAACACATTGTTGACCGGTTACGAGTTAACTCCTGCTTTCGTGGCCAAACGTAGCCGCCGACCGGTCACGAGTAAATTCGTGATCCGCTTTTTTCCGCATCAGCGTCGTTTTCTCAGTGCGCTGTTGGAGGAGATCATACAGTGTAATTGTTGGTCCTCAAGCTGTGTTTCTCGCTTATAAGACCCATCAGGTTTCGTCCTTTATTATAAAAAAAAATTTCAACGATAACGGAACGTACCAATGAAGAATATTTCAATGAATTACACGCGATTGTTTTATCTGATGTCCGAGTGATTGTAAATCAAATTGTGGCGATTTAGAAAATGACACTATATCAGAAGATAGCGAATCTGATATTAGGCCACCAAAATATCATTAAACCTACGTGCATATTACAATACAATAAGCGCATGAAAGGGGTAGTAGATCGTACAGGTCAGTATTTGGCGAACAACAGTATTTTACGAAAAACTTTAAAGTGGTCCAAAAAATTAGCATTTTTTCTGATAAACTGCACTTTGTTCAATGCATATAAAATGTACTGTACCTATCTGCCAGAAAATAAAACAAGATATAAAAAATTTCCACTGGAAGAAGCTAGAGAATGGATAACCGTAGATTCCAAAGAATGCAGCATTGCACCTGATACTTCTTGAATTTCTAAAACAGCTCCGTATAATGATCCACCCTTCAGGCATTCCGGACAACTAAGAGACCACGTCTTAGAAAAAATAGTCAGTGACAGAAAAACAAATCCGATTAGAGCGTGTAGAGTACGCTCTTCAAAAGGAAAACGCAGCGAAACTAGATATATTTGCAAAATCTGTTGTATACCATTACACGTAGGTGACAGGTGTGTAACATTACGCTGTTTATTATATGAAAAAGAAATATTAAAAGTAAAATTGCCAGTCAACAATGTGTTAATAGATTTAAATAATAAAAATAGCAATCTTAATAAAACAACTTCTTCTGAAACATTGCATTTTATAAAATGCTTAATATTTTAAAATATCAACAAAACGTAGAAGTCCCTCTTGTGGCAAATCCTTCACTTAATAAAAATCAACAAAGTAAAGGACTGTGGACAGAGTAATAGAAACATTTTAAAGTTAAAAAGTTATACTGTTAAAAACATTGTGCAAAACCGAATCAATGAATACTTTTTGTTGCGTATGAATAAAGAAGAATTCAAAATTTATAAAAATTGTCAATGTAACTTAACCTTTACAAAACGTTATTGTTATGCTTTCTTTTTATATACGTGACTGTCCATGATATTAAATAAAGATTTATACGAAACCTTTGATTATTGGTTCAGTTCTTCTCTTCACTATAAACGCATCGTGGCGCGGGCATATAATATAATCCTAACCATAGATAAACATAAAGCAAAGCATTGTGGTTCCTATTATTATTATTATTATCTCTATGACATTTACTTTATCCGCCAAGTACACTTTTTATGAACAGATTATAAAATTCGCAATTTATAAATATCAACTGAATTTTCGAAAGACGTGAATTAAAAAAATGTTACTGTTAATTTTTTAGTATTTTATTAAATAATATGAATATTCATACTTTTCAATGTTAATTTTTCTATTAATCCAACAAAGGATGCAACAGTTTATTATAATATTAGTATAAGAAATAAGTAAATATATTTTTGTAAGCATTTCGAATTTTTTTTTTATTTCTATTGCATTCTCTTATCATTATTGTATGAAAATCATAAATATCACAATGGAAATTTTCAAGTTAACCACGACCGAGAGAAGCATGGCAGTGAGATCAAACGTTCAAGTCCTCCTCATAGCTTTTTTTTCTATTACCGTGGTATTGTGTTTCATAAATTTTTATCACAATATGTTACGATCCACAGAGAATACTATTTGAGCGTTTCAATTGCGCGAAGCAATTCGAAGGATTTGTGAAACGATAACTTGTAGAAATTGCACTACTATACCACATCAGCTCATGCGTCACTTCTGACTCGGGAGTTTCTCGCAAAAAATAACATTTACAGTCACCATATTCACCTGATCGTTCCCTTGCGATTATTTGTTATTCTCCAGAATGAAAAAATTCAACGATATTTTTGATCACGCCTCGTATGAGGGGAAGAAAAGAAAAAGAGGAAAATAAAAAATGATATGCAGCTGTGTAAAGGTTCGGAAGAAAGGTCTGTAGAAATTGTGAAAAGAAAATGTCTGTGATCAAATGTGATGATTAAGAAAAGAGTGAGATATTAAGAAAAGAGTGAGAAACATGTTATATAAAATATACTTTATACATTCTATTTTGGTTCATGTATATAATATGAAAAATGTATATGTAATACAAAACAAGTATAGAATATAAGTACTAATGTTTAATCAGAGTTTCTATAATTTAGATAGTTTTGTATTTTTGTATTTTTTTATTTTTTATTTTTTATATTTCTGTATTTTTATATTTTTAAACGTTTTCTATAATTCTATACTCAAGTAATGGTATAAAAAGAAGGATACGAATAGTGTGGAATAGCAACGCATGTAACGGTACGTGAATGTTACGCGTGCGCCAGATAACCAGGGGAGGTTGGATTGGAATCGAGAGTTTGTTGGACAAAGAAACGTTTTTAAAGAATACGTTATATTTATGTAAACTATATACCAATGAATTCCAAAAAACAAACAAATAAATAAAATCAGGTAACTAATTAGTTATCCAAAGAAAAAAAGGAAAACATTCGCTAAACGAAATGGCGCGATCAACCTGCGAACCCAAGATTGCGACGATTGGCGTTAACAATTGGGATGCACGACACAAACAATCTCAAATCTGAGTTTGACCGCCAACTGCGACAAGGCCACAGTAATTTTTACTCTTTTCTATACGCAGGCAGCGCGTTATAAATAGAGATCTCACTCCGCTGGTCCGATGTTTTTAATTACATTTTTAATTATATTTATAAACATTTATTGGTAAAGGCATGCAGTACATCGTTTAAATCCGTCATAATAAAAAGGAGAACGCATGATTGCATACATTTCGTAATAAAGAAAATAAAGACTCACCATACCAACATAAGAGAAGATTTATAACGATGTACCTTACAGGAGAATAGTTTTAGTTGAATAACACGAAATCCATGCACAAGGTTCTGGAGATCCAAAGACTTTGAGTACCCTAAAAAATTAAAGCAAGTTAGATAAATGCAAAAACTAAAATTGAAACATGATTATGTTATAAGAGTATCGTATTGAATTATATATTTAATGCACACAATTAAGTTAAAATGTTACAATATTTTGTCATTATTTGTTTAAATTTCATCAAATGCTTTCAAATAAGAAAATTTTGATAAAAACAAGTAACTTACAGCGTTAAAGTAAAAAATTGTATTATCTTTATAGCGTAATTTATTGATAAGTTATAAATGAATCTATAGCTATAATATTCAGACTTTCGCAAAATATTCTCAGGATATATCTTCTTTCACTTGCTAAAACTTTTTAATGGATTGTTATCTAACATACATGATTAAAGCAAACTCTTCAGTTAATCATTGATCAATCAAATTGGTCCTGTTTTGAGAATCTTAACGAATTCCATAATCAATGTCTCACAATATGTAGAAAAAAATAATTTTAAAGCGATCTGATCTATATAAAGAAAGAACATTCTCGAGTTTAACATTGCAATGTTGTGATATTTTTACATTTATAAAAAAAATGTTGACATGTTTAAACAGAATAAACCATCAACGCTTCACATATTTTGGATTATTAAAATATAATTTCACTTGATACAATTCTTGGCGGGTCAAAAGTTTTTAAAATTAATGAAAGTGTACATTATTGTACATTTAATAATAACAATAAGTATACATATGAGTTATGACCAAAAGTAAAAAAGCACACAGAGGTTCAATACTTCAATGCTTGCTTATCATATATTAATGTTAATACAAATAAAGATAAGTTTTAACATATATTAATGCATTGAAAAACTATCATTTGTATATATAAGTAACTATGTGCTGTAAAATCTATGTATCAATATTTGTGGTTTTCTGCCTGTTACTTCATATCTAATACAATTTTATATCTATACTTACAATTTAATTTATGAAATGTAACAGTGACATATGAGTAATATGGATATAATTAACTCTTGCTGGAATACATTTGAAACAATCGTGGCAGTTTAATCTTTCGATTCCATAAGAATCTATATATACATCTATACATGGGTGCTACCTTTATTTATTCTGCAACATAAACAAATTGATATTGTAATTTTATTGCAAAACTTTACAAGACCATGATATAAGATCATATAAACATATATGTACATATTTGCAAATATATACAATTTTCATGTACTCCTGAAATCTAGTCCATACCGCTTTATGGCTTTGAGCATTGTTTGAACATATTTCATGCTAATATATTTACATTGGGATGTCTTTTCATTTTTTTATAGACAAGAAATTTTATTGTTGTTATATAATATGATGAAATACTATAGAAATTAAACAAATTTCGTATATCACATCGCAAACTCAACTATGAAAATTGGAAAGTTAATCGTTATCGATCGTCATGTAGGCTCATACCAATAATCGCAAATAGGTATTTTATTCCTTAATTTTCTTCGATTCTGTACATATTCCTAGGTAGTCGTATATTAATATTAGATAGAAAAGTACGAACCTACCTACACAGTTAATAAAAATATGATTGAATTAAGAACATAAATTCGTTATGAACTTTATAATATATATTACACGTTTATTTCTCTTATACGTAAGTTTAGATCTACGATCTCTTCTATTTATCTTTGATACATATGGCTTGATATATTTGGTATACCGCAAAAATTAGGTTAAATTATATAAAACATATCTGTTTCATATTAGAATAACTTAAGCAAAATCTTTAATTTTATAAACACATAAAATATTTACCTTAAATAAATCAATGATCGATCAAATGTTACATCTTTTGTATTTATACATTTTCTTCTATCAAAATTTAACAGATTAACTTTGTAATTTTTTGTTCAGCATTCATTACTAACTGATATATACCCACATTATAGCCATCCTTCAACACGACGCACATCCGACCACGTACGATTCCACAGAACGACTGTGCAGTGCCTCCTGTCGGTTAACCGTTATTATTTCGAATTGCTTACAGCACTGCTTCTTGATTGGCTACAATTCAGCAGTACAACATGGTACCTGCGCACATCCTCCCGCGAATATATAAGAATATAAACGTATAATATTTGTATTTTAAGATTGATAAAATAGATGTGTAAGTACGATTTTAACAAGCTGTCTTAACAAGATCTTTATGCACAATATCATACATTAAACATGATACATGCAAAGTATGTATTACATTCAAAATACATGTATGTATGTATAGTGAAAAATAAAAGTGTTTGTACAGTTGGAATGTAGAAATAAAAAGAATCATATTTTCTACATTATTCAAATATATGTAATTGTACATCATAAGAGACATTTATATAAATAATGTAATTCTATAATAAATGTACACAAACATTGACATTATTTATAATATTTCAATGCATGTATTTAATAATATAGAAAATATTGATCTTCTTATTTCCACATTCCTCTTTTTTTTTTTTAATTTGTGCTTTAGAATTTGCCCATCTGGACATTTGGTAAATTTTTATAATACTTTATTATTATATAACTCATGGATGGCTACCCTCAGCGAGATACCATCTTACAGCTTGCCTACTATATTTCTTTAACGAGGTTGGTAGGATATTTTCTTCTTAGCCTTCTTTTGATATGTGTTTTGTATATAATATTGGTCCTAAAACGCTTCCTTGCGGTACCCCTGCCTTAATGTCTTTAACTTCAGAATATGTGTCCTTTATTTTTACTACAAAAGTTCTATTACTTAGATATGATTTGAGTAAGTGGTATATTTGTTCTGGGAAATGTTTTTGATTGTTTGTAAGAGGCTTTTATGATTCACTTTGCCAGATGCTTTCTCCATGTCCATGAAGAGAACTGTGCAGTATTGTTTCTTTTTTATTGCTAGTAAAATTTCATTGACGAGCCTATGCATTTGTTCTGTGGTGGAGTGTTTGTTTCTGAATCCAAATTGATGACCTGGCATTAATTTTTCTTCCTCTATTGTTGGTTTCAAGCAATCATATATTATTTCCTCTAGTATTTTGGAAAACACAGGAAGTAGTGATATTAGTCTGTGAGATACAGTTTGCTGTAGGTCTTTGCCTGGCTTAGGTAGCATTATGATTTGTGCTAATTTTCATAGAGTAGGAAAGTATTGAATTCTTAAGATTGCATTGAATATTATTTTCATTAATCGTATTGCTTTTGGGGGAAGGGTTTTAAAGATTTTACCATTGATTAGGTCGATTCCTGATGCTTTATTGTTTCTTGTTTTCTTGATTATGTTTCTAACTTCTTGAACAGTTGTACCGGGTATGGTATAGTGCTTGTCAGTTGAAGTACTAGTATTTTGCATGTCTATGTCTGTATGACAATTGGAGGTACTGTTATTAATATTATGTGGAGTAAATGTGTTACAAAGGTGGTTGGAAAATTCTTCAGCTTGCTCTTCGTTGTTTCTGGCCCATGTGTTGTCTGTTTTTCTGATTGCTGAGATTAGTTTTACTGGCTTCTTTATTTTGTTCATGGTTTTCGATAGAGAATAGTTGGCATTTTCATGTGCAATGAGTTAATCTATAAATTTTGAGAATTCGTTATAAAGATGATCTTTTATTTTACTTTTTATTTTCTTTTCATGTTTTTTGTTTTCACGTATTCCACGTTTTTGCCATTTTGCTTTAGCTTTTCTTTTTTCTCTCTTTTTGTCAAAGATGTCTGGTGGAATTATTTTTGTTTGCCTGTTGTTTGGTTCATAATTAGTAGTTGCCCATACTGCTTCTTGTATAATTTCTGTCAATGTTGTTATTGCCTATTCGATGTGTTCGGTTATTTTTAGTGGAATGTTGCAGTTGATTCTGCTCTCGATTAGTTCTTTAAATGTTTGCCATTTGGTGCTTTTATTGCAAAGCAACTCTGAATTGCGATAAAATTTGGTTTGCTTGTGTATACTATTATTATCGGTGTATGATCGGAGCTAAGCTCAAGACTGGGTGTTATTTTTAATTTGTTTGCGTTTAGTCCCTTTATAACTGCAAAATCAGACAAATCATTTTGTTTAGATTTGTCGGTCAGTATGTTGGTCTGCCTGTGGATAGTATGTTGAGATTACTAGTTCTAATATATTTCTCTAATGTTCTACCTCAAAGTGTGATAATTCTTTAGCCACATAGGCACATAGTGCTTTGCATTGAAGTCTCCCGCTGCGATGTATTTGTCACCTAAGGATTGAAAATACTGTTCCCATTTTTGTAATGCCATTTTGTGTCGCGGTGGTGCATATACTGCTGACAACTGGAAGTAGTTGCTGGTAGTTTGAACTGTAACGGTGGTTGCTTGAATGTGTTCCTGACTAATTTGACTATGTAAGTGGTGTTTGATATCGTTTCTTATTATCACTGTGGCCCCCCCATGTGCTTTTCCTGAAGGGTGTTTGGTATCATAAATGGTGTAATATGGTATTTTCATGTAGCTTTTTGGTGTGAAACGTGTTTATGTTCCGAGTGTATGAATATTTTTGTCCTACATGGCATGTAGAATGTGGAGATATATGTAAAATATACAAATTGTATAGCATATTTTTTGTTCTAGTTTGACTACTGATAATATGAGCGAAAATCGCATTTAAGGCAGTATATGATTAAGCCAGTATAAAAATGTGATGCACTCTTAAAAACACTAATTGTAATGGTGTAAAACATTTGACTAATTGTAAGTACAGGATAGACGTGACATTAAATGGGACTCCTTTCTCGCGTTCTGAAGTATCGACCTCGAAAGAAGTATATCTTTCATACCCTCTACAATTTATAACGTCGAGGCGTGAAAATTATAATTATAAGTCCGTTTGAACCACAGGTTTGATCGCGTTCCGTTTATTCAAATAAAACTTTAATTAATGCTCTAGTAAGTAAACTTCTTGTCATTGAATTCATTTATCTGAACGTGAAATCTAGTATATGAATGAAAAATCGCAAATATGTAGTAAAGACAAAAGTATTTGTTGCACGATAGGTTCAAATAAACGGTATTTTACCGTACATTAAATATAAATTACAGATGTTATTGAATAAAACATCAGTAATTAAATTAATAATTAAACTAAATTAATATTTTAATATAATCTTATATTAGAAAATAATACAGAGTTGTACGTGTGAAAACATATTAGATTTATAATTGTTAAACAACGGTATATGCTTAACATGAAGCTAAGAAAATTTCTAACTCGCTTTAGAATATTATGATGGGTCGTAAAAATCACAAATCTAGTAAAAAGATCTCCGGGAAATCTGGAATTATAATAGGTTGAAACATTATATAAATTCTTTTCCCTTTGGAATGGATGCTCATTCTTGACCACTGGTCAATTTCATGTTTGACTATAATAATACAATTGTTTTTGTTATAAACTGGCATTTAATATATATTAGTACAGTTTTAAGTAAAAAACTAGTACTACAGAAGTAAATTTAAATTTATTTCGTAAAAAATATCGAAATTACAGAAACGATTATTGTAATGAATTGAGGTGGATATTAAACGTGTTGGCATGTTTAATAAAGAGACGAGTGATAAAATCGTAATAGTTAATTATATTAATATCAATGTAAGTACAAGTAGAGCGATAGTGTGTGCTGGTCGTAATCGTCGCTCGCTCAATGCTACTATTCAACTCTCTAACTGTTTTTAACAGCACTCGACAACAAAACTTTCCAACGGTTTCGTCGGTACAAGTATATCATCGAAGCGTAAGTGCCGACAGGCCTAATGAGCCATCGATATTTCTACGGTTCTTCTGCCGAATGTTTGAAAGAAGGCGTACGTGCCAAACGGTCGCGAACGCCTAACGAACGCATGCGTAGTGGGGATATTGAGGGACGACAAAAAGAAACGAATCGGATCAAGAAAACAGTGGAGTTGTAATCGTGAAGTGAGAGTCGTCAGTTGGAATCGAGAGTTGTACGTAAAGAGCCAAAAACGAGAATTGTTAATAAATATACTGTTAAACACTGTCGAGTATTTCTTTAACACCCTACACACCCTATACCAATTCATCTCATATTCAACTATTCGACTATGTGACTCTCCTAGACAGCACGTTCGTCTACTTGTATCGACAGGTGTTATTATAAAAAGTTCAAATGTAACTCCGGTTGAAGATTATAAATAACGGCAATAATATTTTGTTCGGAGTTCGTTTACCTTTACACCTAGCAAACCAAAACAACGTTAGTATTCCAAAACACAATAATGAGTCTTTGCCGATTCAAACCTTCCGTTGACTCATGTGCCATTACAGAATTATTGTAATGAATTGGAAGCATCAGTTTACAATAGCAATTAAAAAATTATTAAATTTTATTGGATGATAATGAAAAAATCACTTTTCATCGGCAAACTGGACCGTTGTTACTTGTACATAAGGAACATTCTACTCACGCGTAAGCTCATTTTTTCTTCAATCACCGCACCATGAAAATCGGAAAAGAACTTTTACTTAGTTATTAATAATTTAATTATTAATTTATAACAATTAATGTAATAATATATTACGTTATAATATAATAATAGAATGTAATAATGCAGGCCCATGGATGAGTGAAGTTAGAACTCAGCTTGAATGTCGAGCTTTATGTGTAATATTAAGTGACATATGAGCGGAGTTTGTTTGTAGTAACCTCGTCATTTGATACATGGCAGTTTGATGGTGAGTGCCGAAGCGTGCAGACGTGTGTCCAGTGCCCTGCGAAGTGCCCCGCGAAGTTCACAAAACAACACGTGACACCCATCTGTCGAAAGCGAGTCCAACAAACCAAGCCAAGCGTTCGCAAACGTGCCAGTGAAAAAGTGAAAAATCCAACGCCACTAAGCTCTGATCGGAATCTCAGCCTCTCGACTAGTTATTTCACATTGAATTAACTAGATCGACGATGGCCCAATCATCCCTAACGGGAGCTACGGAGCGTAGTTACAACAACGCTGCTCTTCCTCCCCCGTGGCAAAGGGGCAATACACCCCATTTTGAAAACGACCCTCAAACGAAAAAACGCAAACTCGAAGCCAGCAGGGGCAATGTGAGCAAAAGGCAAGCCAACCCGCCATCCAGCCAAGTGACCACCCACAACAGGTTCGCGATACTGGAGGCTGAGGTCGCTATGGACACAACCACAGAGGTAAATAAACAACATACACAAAAAAACCCCTCTCCCCCGCCAATCTTCATCGATGATGTCATTGACATCCAATCAATGACAAAGACAATCCAAAAAGAAGTCGGCAAGGACGAATATAAACAGAAAATCAGCAACAGCGTAAAAATCCTGCCGGCCAACCCTGACGCATACAGGAAACTAACGAAGTTGCTAAAAAACCTGAATGCCAACTTCCACACTTACCAACTCAAGCAAGAAAGACCATTTCGAGTGGTGCTACGCAACATCCACCACTCAGTCGACCTAGATGAACTAAAGTTCGAACTTCAAAATCTTGGCCATGAGGTAACAAACATAAGCAACATTAAACATAGAATCTCAAAAAACCCACTATCACTATTCTTCATAGATTTAAAACAAAAAGGGAACAACAAAGAAATCTACAACGTAAACCGGCTGATGAACTCTATAGTCAAGTTCGAACCACCTCTTGTAAAGAAAGAAATAGTACAATGTAAAAGGTGCCAAAGGTACGGCCACACGCAGAAATACTGCAACCATAACTTCCGGTGCGTAAAATGTGCAGGTAATCACCCTACTGACCAATGCACTAAATCCCCTGAAACCCCCGCTAAGTGCATCCACTGTCAAGGAGAGCATCCTGCGAACTACAAAGGATGCTCAGCATATAAAACACTACATAATATTAAGTATCCAAAACTGAGACCTAAGGACTTAACCATACAAGAACCTAGACCCCAAAAACTCACCTCACCATCAGTATCCTATGCGCAGGCAGCACAAGGAAACGTAAACAACTCGAAAACCCACAGTGTACACACAGAAAATAGAATTCCCACCCCACAAAACACAAACAACTTCACCAGACTCGAAAAACTTATCGAGAAGAAAACTGAGCAAATTAACAACTTGCTGTCACTACTCACACTCTTCATGGACAAATTCATACGCACAGAAGCAAAATAAAACCAATGCGAATAGCTCTGTGGAACGCCAACGGTCTAACTCAGCACAAATTTGAACTAGAACTATTCTTAAAACAACAGCAAATCGATGTGATGCTCATATCCGAAACCCACTTCACCGATAAAAACTACCTCAAAATATACGGCTACAACTTCTACCACACCCAACACCCCAGCGGAAAGGCCCACGGCGGCACCGGAATCATAATCAAATCAAGCATTAAGCACTACGAACTTCCACCATTCCAGAAAGACTACCTCCAAGCAACAAACGTAGCAATAGAAGACTGTCATGGTACAATCACCACTTCAGCTGTATACTGCCCTCCCAGACACTCCATCGCCAAAGAAGACTTTGACGACTTCCTGGACACCCTGGGCAATAGATTCATAGCTGGAGGGACTACAACGCCAAACACACCCAATGGGGCAGCAGACTGGTTACAGTAAGAGGCAAAAACCTCCTCAACAGCATAATAACCAACAACCTCAACTACCTTACCACATACGAACCCACACACTGGCCCACCGACACAAACAAAATACCCGATCTCCTTGATTTCCTCATAACTAAAAATATCTCGTCAAGACACGTCCAAATCAACTCCTCGGCTGATCTCTCCTCCGACCATTCCCCCGTGATAGTAACAGTCAGCTCAACTATCATCGAGAATACACCTAATGGCTCCATTCATAACCAACACACCAACTGGCAGCTCTTTAGAGAAGTCTTTACCTACACAACTTCAGCCTCAACTTCACTAAAAACCAATGAAGAAATCGAAGCAGCCACGGAATACCTAAACACGAGCATAATAAATGCTATCCGCTTCTCCACACCGGCAAAAACGTCCATCAGCAATCACGAATACCCCCAGTACATATTAAAAAAAATAGCAGAAAAACGTAGACTAAGAAGGATATGGCAGACACATAGAACACCGGAGGACAAACGTAAACTAAACAACGCAACTAGAAAACTATCCAAAACCATAAAAAACTACAATAATGACCGTTTTCACAAATATCTCGCCAGCTTGTCCCCCACAGCCGACTCCAACTACTCAATATGGAAGGCCTCCAGGAAACTCACGCGCCCCCCACAAATAATACCTCCAATCCGCCGTCCGCAGGGTGGATGGGCGCGTAGCCCTACAGAAAAAGCCAACCTATTTGCCAAACACTTGACTGAAGTATTCCAACCCCATTCCTCCATAGCTGTAGCGGACGTTACCGAATATCTGCACACTCCCTTCCAAATGTCCCCTCCTATTGAACCCTTCACTTCTGCAGAGATCATAGAAGCAATCAGTCGCCTAAACCCCAAGAAAGCAGCAGGTCACGACCTAATAGGCAATAAAGCAATCAAGGAACTTCTCATAAAAGGGATTGCACTCATCGCATCAATCTTTAACGCTATCCTCCGCCTTGAACACTTTCCTCAGGCGTGGAAAATCTCACTGATCACCCTCATCCCTAAACCCGGTAAACCAATATATGAAACCAACTCCTATCGCCCAATCAGTCCTTTACCTACCCTGTCTAAACTATTCGAGAGGATGCTCACGAATCGTCTCCTTCCACTCCTAGAAGAATTGAAAACACTCCCAGATCACCAATTCGGCTTCCGAAAACAACACTCAACAGTAGAGCAAATCCACCGCATAACCCACATGATCAAACCCTTGAAAAGAAAAAATACTGCTCAGCGGTATTCCTAGACATCCAACAAGCATTCGACAAAGTATGGCATGAAGGGCTACTCTACAAGCTTAAAAAGATTCTACCCCACCCATACTACTCCATCTTAAAATACTACCTAACCAATAGATAATTCATAGTTAAATGCCTAGGCGCCACTTCCGCAACATTCCCAATAGAATCCGGCATACCCCAAGGTAGTGTCCTCGGACCTCTACTGTTCTCCATCTACACTGCCGACTTACCCATATCAAACGAGGTAACAATAGCAACATTTGCCGACGACACAGCACTATTAGCTACCCACGCAGACCCGGCAATTGCCTCATCCACTCTCCAGTGAAGTCTCGACTCCATGGAAAAGTGGTTCCAAAAATGGGGCTTCAAAATTAATGAAAAAAAATCCACACATGTAATCTTCACGCTGCGAAAACAAACCTGCCCAAAGGTCTCCATTAACAATATAACAGTTCCTAACGAGGATACAGTCAGATACCTGGGCATGACTCTGGACAGGAGATTAACCTGGAAACAACATATCCTAGACAAATCTAAACAACTCAGGGACAAACTCAAAAAATTTTATTGGCTCATTGGCCGTCGCTCCAACCTAAGCACGCAGAACAAAATTACGCTCTATAAGACCGTAATAAAACCTGTCTGGACCTACGGAATCCAACTATGGGGAACAGCAAGTAATTCCGACATTGAAATACTCCAACGCTTCCAATCGAAAACGCTAAGATCCCTAATAAATGCACCCTGGTATGTTACAAACGAAACAATCCACCGCGACCTCAAGATACCTACAGTCAAAGATGAAATACACAAGTCCAGAAGCAGATATAACACAAGAGTCAACTACCACCACAACCCATTAGTCACCCAATTACGAGACACGACGGACCGGATCCGCAGAAAGAAAAAAAAATACCATTTAGATTAAATGCTTAGATCCTACTAGAACCAACAATATAAAACTATTATAAGCCATGTCATTGTATCACGCCAAATGAAGTTACTGAAAATTCTCAACGTATTTACGATTGTAAATATTCTAATAAATAAATAAAAAAAACGAAGGGACTAAACGCAAATAAATTAAAAATAACACCCAGCTTCGGGCTTAGCTCCAATCATACACCTATAATAATTGTATACAGAAATAAACCAATAATCTATAGCAATTCAGAGGCACTATGCAATAAAATCATCAAATGGCAAACTTTTAAAGAAATAATTGAAAGCAAAATAAACTGCAACATCCCATTGAAAACTCCCGAACACATGTAACAGGTAGTAGCATCATTAACAGGAACTATCCAAGAAGCAACAAGGACAACCACTACACCTGAACCAACCAGCAGACAAACAAAAACAATTCCGCAAGCAATTCTCGAAAAAATTAGAGAAAAAAGAAAAGCGAAAGAAAAATGATAAAAACATAGAACTGGAGGAAACAAAAAACAACAAAGCACCAAGAACCGACCTAATCAATGGCAAAATCATGAAAAACCTTCCGCCAAAAGCGATAAGACTAATGACAATAATATTCAATGCAATAGTAATAATTCAATACTTTCCCAAACCATGGAAACTAGCACAGATCAAAATGTTACCTAAACCAGGCAAAGACCCACACCAAACTGCATTTTACAGACCAATATCACTGCTTCCAGTATTTTCCAAAATACTGGAAAAAATAATATATGACCGCATAAAAACAATAATAGAGATAAGAAAATTAATACCGGAACATCAATTTGGATTTAGAAACAAACACTCCACGATAGAGCAAATGCACAGGCTTATCAACGAAATAATAATAGCACTAGAAAACAAGTAATACTGCACAGCCCTCTTTATGGACATAGAGAAAGCATTTGACAAAATAAACCATGAAAGCCTACTACAAACAATTAGGAAACAATTCCCGGAGCAAATACACCAATTAATAAAATCCTACCTAAGCAGCAGAACCTTCGTAATAAAAATCAAGGACACATACTCTGAAGTTAAAGACATCAAGGCAGGGGTACCTCAAGGAAGCGTCCTAGGCCCAATACTATACACATTATACACGGTGAACATACCAACAACTACCAATAACAAAGTACTGACATTCGCGGACGACACAGCTATACTAGTCAGACATACTAACCCAGAAACCCTTTCTGCGGATCCGGTCATATATTATTATGCGGTCATATATTATTTTTTCCAGTATTTTGGAAAATACTGGAAGCAGTGATATTGGTCTGTAAAATGCAGTTTGGTGTGGGTCTTTGCCTGGTTTAGGTAACATTTTGATCTGTGCTAGTTTCCATGGTTTGGGAAAGTATTGAATTATTACTATTGCATTGAATATTATTGTCATTAGTCTTATCGCTTTTGGCGGAAGGTTTTTCATGATTTTGCCATTGATTAGGTCGGTTCTTGGTGCTTTGTTGTTTTTTGTTTCCTCCAGTTCTATGTTTTTATCATTTTTCTTTCGCTTTTCTTTTTTCTCTAATTTTTTCGAGAATTGCTTGCGGAATTGTTTTTGTTTGTCTGCTGGTTGGTTCAGGTGTAGTGGTTGTCCTTGTTGCTTCTTGGATAGTTCCTGTTAATGATGCTACTACCTGTTACATGTGTTCGGGAGTTTTCAATGGGATGTTGCAGTTTATTTTGCTTTCAATTATTTCTTTAAAAGTTTGCCATTTGATGATTTTATTGCATAGTGCCTCTGAATTGCTATAGATTATTGGTTTATTTCTGTATACAATTATTATAGGTGTATGATTGGAGCTAAGCCCGAAGCTGGGTGTTATTTTTAATTTATTTGCGTTTAGTCCCTTCGTTTTTTTTATTTATTTATTAGAATATTTACAATCGTAAATACGTTGAGAATTTTCAGTAACTTCATTTGGCGTGATACAATGACATGGCTTATAATAGTTTTATATTGTTGGTTCTAGTAGGATCTAAGCATTTAATCTAAATGGTATTTTTTTTTCTTTCTGCGGATCCGGTCCGTCGTGTCTCGTAATTGGGTGACTAATGGGTTGTGGTGGTAGTTGACTCTTGTGTTATATCTGCTTCTGGACTTGTGTATTTCATCTTTGACTGTAGGTATCTTGAGGTCGCGGTGGATTGTTTCGTTTGTAACATACCAGGGTGCATTTATTAGGGATCTTAGCGTTTTCGATTGGAAGCGTTGGAGTATTTCAATGTCGGAATTACTTGCTGTTCCCCATAGTTGGATTCCGTAGGTCCAGACAGGTTTTATTACGGTCTTATAGAGCGTAATTTTGTTCTGCGTGCTTAGGTTGGAGCGACGGCCAATGAGCCAATAAAATTTTTTGAGTTTGTCCCTGAGTTGTTTAGATTTGTCTAGGATATGTTGTTTCCAGGTTAATCTCCTGTCCAGAGTCATGCCCAGGTATCTGACTGTATCCTCGTTAGGAACTGTTATATTGTTAATGGAGACCTTTGGGCAGGTTTGTTTTCGCAGCGTGAAGATTACATGTGTGGATTTTTTTTCATTAATTTTGAAGCCCCATTTTTGGAACCACTTTTCCATGGAGTCGAGACTTCACTGGAGAGTGGATGAGGCAATTGCCGGGTCTGCGTGGGTAGCTAATAGTGCTGTGTCGTCGGCAAATGTTGCTATTGTTACCTCGTTTGATATGGGTAAGTCGGCAGTGTAGATGGAGAACAGTAGAGGTCCGAGGACACTACCTTGGGGTATGCCGGATTCTATTGGGAATGTTGCGGAAGTGGCGCCTAGGCATTTAACTATGAATTATCTATTGGTTAGGTAGTATTTTAAGATGGAGTAGTATGGGTGGGGTAGAATCTTTTTAAGCTTGTAGAGTAGCCCTTCATGCCATACTTTGTCGAATGCTTGTTGGATGTCTAGGAATACCGCTGAGCAGTATTTTTTCTTTTCAAGGGTTTGATCATGTGGGTTATGCGGTGGATTTGCTCTACTGTTGAGTGTTGTTTTCGGAAGCCGAATTGGTGATCTGGGAGTGTTTTCAATTCTTCTAGGAGTGGAAGGAGACGATTCGTGAGCATCCTCTCGAATAGTTTAGACAGGGTAGGTAAAGGACTGATTGGGCGATAGGAGTTGGTTTCATATATTGGTTTACCGGGTTTAGGGATGAGGGTGATCAGTGAGATTTTCCACGCCTGAGGAAAGTGTTCAAGGCGGAGGATAGCGTTAAAGATTGATGCGATGAGTGCAATCCCTTTTATGAGAAGTTCCTTGATTGCTTTATTGCCTATTAGGTCGTGACCTGCTGCTTTCTTGGGGTTTAGGCGACTGATTGCTTCTATGATCTCTGCAGAAGTGAAGGGTTCAATAGGAGGGGACATTTGGAAGGGAGTGTGCAGATATTCGGTAACGTCCGCTACAGCTATGGAGGAATGGGGTTGGAATACTTCAGTCAAGTGTTTGGCAAATAGGTTGGCTTTTTCTGTAGGGCTACGCGCCCATCCACCCTGCGGACGGCGGATTGGAGGTATTATTTGTGGGGGGCGCGTGAGTTTCCTGGAGGCCTTCCATATTGAGTAGTTGGAGTCGGCTGTGGGGGACAAGCTGGCGAGATATTTGTGAAAACGGTCATTATTGTAGTTTTTTATGGTTTTGGATAGTTTTCTAGTTGCGTTGTTTAGTTTACGTTTGTCCTCCGGTGTTCTATGTGTCTGCCATATCCTTCTTAGTCTACGTTTTTCTGCTATTTTTTTTAATATGTACTGGGGGTATTCGTGATTGCTGATGGACGTTTTTGCCGGTGTGGAGAAGCGGATAGCATTTATTATGCTCGTGTTTAGGTATTCCGTGGCTGCTTCGATTTCTTCATTGGTTTTTAGTGAAGTTGAGGCTGAAGTTGTGTAGGTAAAGACTTCTCTAAAGAGCTGCCAGTTGGTGTGTTGGTTATGAATGGAGCCATTAGGTGTATTCTCGATGATAGTTGAGCTGACTGTTACTATCACGGGGGAATGGTCGGAGGAGAGATCAGCCGAGGAGTTGATTTGGACGTGTCTTGACGAGATATTTTTAGTTATGAGGAAATCAAGGAGATCGGGTATTTTGTTTGTGTCGGTGGGCCAGTGTGTGGGTTCGTATGTGGTAAGGTAGTTGAGGTTGTTGGTTATTATGCTGTTGAGAAGGTTTTTGCCTCTTACTGTAACCAGTCTGCTGCCCCATTGGGTGTGTTTGGCGTTGTAGTCCCTCCAGCTATGAATCTATTGCCCAGGGTGTCCAGGAAGTCGTCAAAGTCTTCTTTGGCGATGGAGTGTCTGGGAGGGCAGTATACAGCTGAAGTGGTGATTGTACCATGACAGTCTTCTATTGCTACGTTTGTTGCTTGGAGGTAGTCTTTCTGGAATGGTGGAAGTTCGTAGTGCTTAATGCTTGATTTGATTATGATTCCGGTGCCGCCGTGGGCCTTTCCGCTGGGGTGTTGGGTGTGGTAGAAGTTGTAGCCGTATATTTTGAGGTAGTTTTTATCGGTGAAGTGGGTTTCGGATATGAGCATCACATCGATTTGCTGTTGTTTTAAGAATAGTTCTAGTTCAAATTTGTGCTGAGTTAGACCGTTGGCGTTCCACAGAGCTATTCGCATTGGTTTTATTTTGCTTCTGTGCGTATGAATTTGTCCATGAAGAGTGTGAGTAGTGACAGCAAGTTGTTAATTTGCTCAGTTTTCTTCTCGATAAGTTTTTCGAGTCTGGTGAAGTTGTTTGTGTTTTGTGGGGTGGGAATTCTATTTTCTGTGTGTACACTGTGGGTTTTCGAGTTGTTTACGTTTCCTTGTGCTGCCTGCGCATAGGATACTGATGGTGAGGTGAGTTTTTGGGGTCTAGGTTCTTGTATGGTTAAGTCCTTAGGTCTCAGTTTTGGATACTTAATATTATGTAGTGTTTTATATGCTGAGCATCCTTTGTAGTTCGCAGGATGCTCTCCTTGACAGTGGATGCACTTAGCGGGGGTTTCAGGGGATTTAGTGCATTGGTCAGTAGGGTGATTACCTGCACATTTTACGCACCGGAAGTTATGGTTGCAGTATTTCTGCGTGTGGCCGTACCTTTGGCACCTTTTACATTGTACTATTTCTTTCTTTACAAGAGGTGGTTCGAACTTGACTATAGAGTTCATCAGCCGGTTTACGTTGTAGATTTCTTTGTTGTTCCCTTTTTGTTTTAAATCTATGAAGAATAGTGATAGTGGGTTTTTTGAGATTCTATGTTTAATGTTGCTTATGTTTGTTACCTCATGGCCAAGATTTTGAAGTTCGAACTTTAGTTCATCTAGGTCGACTGAGTGGTGGATGTTGCGTAGCACCACTCGAAATGGTCTTTCTTGCTTGAGTTGGTAAGTGTGGAAGTTGGCATTCAGGTTTTTTAGCAACTTCGTTAGTTTCCTGTATGCGTCAGGGTTGGCCGGCAGGATTTTTACGCTGTTGCTGATTTTCTGTTTATATTCGTCCTTGCCGACTTCTTTTTGGATTGTCTTTGTCATTGATTGGATGTCAATGACATCATCGATGAAGATTGGCGGGGGAGAGGGGTTTTTTTGTGTATGTTGTTTATTTACCTCTGTGGTTGTGTCCATAGCGACCTCAGCCTCCAGTATCGCGAACCTGTTGTGGGTGGTCACTTGGCTGGATGGCGGGTTGGCTTGCCTTTTGCTCACATTGCCCCTGCTGGCTTCGAGTTTGCGTTTTTTCGTTTGAGGGTCGTTTTCAAAATGGGGTGTATTGCCCCTTTGCCACGGGGGAGGAAGAGCAGCGTTGTTGTAACTACGCTCCGTAGCTCCCGTTAGGGATGATTGGGCCATCGTCGATCTAGTTAATTCAATGTGAAATAACTAGTCGAGAGGCTGAGATTCCGATCAGAGCTTAGTGGCGTTGGATTTTTCACTTTTTCACTGGCACGTTTGCGAACGCTTGGCTTGGTTTGTTGGACTCGCTTTCGACAGATGGGTGTCACGTGTTGTTTTGTGAACTTCGCGGGGCACTTCGCAGGGCACTGGACACACGTCTGCACGCTTCGGCACTCACCATCAAACTGCCATGTATCAAATGACGAGGTTACTACAAACAAACTCCGCTCATATGTCACTTAATATTACACATAAAGCTCGACATTCAAGCTGAGTTCTAACTTCACTCATCCATGGGCCTGCATTATTACATTCTATTATTATATTATAACGTAATATATTATTACATTAATTGTTATAAATTAATAATTAAATTATTAATAACTAAGTAAAAGTTCTTTTCCGATTTTCATGGTGCGGTGATTGAAGAAAAAATGAGCTTACGCGTGAGTAGAATGTTCCTTATGTACAAGTAACAACGGTCCAGTTTGCCGATGAAAAGTGATTTTTTCATTATCATCCAATAAAATTTAATAATTTTTTAATTGCTATTGTAAACTGATGCTTCCAATTCATTACAATAATTCTGTAATGGCACATGAGTCAACGGAAGGTTTGAATCGGCAAAGACTCATTATTGTGTTTTGGAATACTAACGTTGTTTTGGTTTGCTAGGTGTAAAGGTAAACGAACTCCGAACAAAATATTATTGCCGTTATTTATAATCTTCAACCGGAGTTACATTTGAACTTTTTATAATAACACCTGTCGATACAAGTAGACGAACGTGCTGTCTAGGAGAGTCACATAGTCGAATAGTTGAATATGAGATGAATTGGTATAGGGTGTGTAGGGTGTTAAAGAAATACTCGACAGTGTTTAACAGTATATTTATTAACAATTCTCGTTTTTGGCTCTTTACGTACAACTCTCGATTCCAACTGACGACTCTCACTTCACGATTACAACTCCACTGTTTTCTTGATCCGATTCGTTTCTTTTTGTCGTCCCTCAATATCCCCACTACGCATGCGTTCGTTAGGCGTTCGCGACCGTTTGGCACGTACGCCTTCTTTCAAACATTCGGCAGAAGAACCGTAGAAATATCGATGGCTCATTAGGCCTGTCGGCACTTACGCTTCGATGATATACTTGTACCGACGAAACCGTTGGAAAGTTTTGTTGTCGAGTGCTGTTAAAAACAGTTAGAGAGTTGAATAGTAGCATTGAGCGAGCGACGATTACGACCAGCACACACTATCGCTCTACTTGTACTTACATTGATATTAATATAATTAACTATTACGATTTTATCACTCGTCTCTTTATTAAACATGCCAACACGTTTAATATCCACCTCAATTCATTACAATAATCGTTTCTGTAATTTCGATATTTTTTACGAAATAAATTTAAATTTACTTCTGTAGTACTAGTTTTTTACTTAAAACTGTACTAATATATATTAAATGCCAGTTTATAACAAAAACAATTGTATTATTATAGTCAAACATGAAATTGACCAGTGGTCAAGAATGAGCATCCATTCCAAAGGGAAAAGAATTTATATAATGTTTCAACCTATTATAATTCCAGATTTCCCGGAGATCTTTTTACTAGATTTGTGATTTTTACGACCCATCATAATATTCTAAAGCGAGTTAGAAATTTTCTTAGCTTCATGTTAAGCATATACCGTTGTTTAACAATTATAAATCTAATATGTTTTCACACGTACAACTCTGTATTATTTTCTAATATAAGATTATATTAAAATATTAATTTAGTTTAATTATTAATTTAATTACTGATGTTTTATTCAATAACATCTGTAATTTATATTTAATGTACGGTAAAATACCGTTTATTTGAACCTATCGTGCAACAAATACTTTTGTCTTTACTACATATTTGCGATTTTTCATTCATATACTAGATTTCACGTTCAGATAAATGAATTCAATGACAAGAAGTTTACTTACTAGAGCATTAATTAAAGTTTTATTTGAATAAACGGAACGCGATCAAACCTGTGGTTCAAACGGACTTATAATTATAATTTTCACGCCTCGACGTTATAAATTGTAGAGGGTATGAAAGATATACTTCTTTCGAGGTCGATACTTCAGAACGCGAGAAAGGAGTCCCATTTAATGTCACGTCTATCCTGTACTTACAATTAGTCAAATGTTTTACACCATTACAATTAGTGTTTTTAAGAGTGCATCACATTTTTATACTGGCTTAATCATATACTGCCTTAAATGCGATTTTCGCTCATATTATCAGTAGTCAAACTAGAACAAAAAATATGCTATACAATTTGTATATTTTACATATATCTCCACATTCTACATGCCATGTAGGACAAAAATATTCATACACTCGGAACATAAACACGTTTCACACCAAAAAGCTACATGAAAATACCATATTACACCATTTATGATACCAAACACCCTTCAGGAAAAGCACATGGGGGGGCCACAGTGATAATAAGAAACGATATCAAACACCACTTACATAGTCAAATTAGTCAGGAACACATTCAAGCAACCACCGTTACAGTTCAAACTACCAGCAACTACTTCCAGTTGTCAGCAGTATATGCACCACCGCGACACAAAATGGCATTACAAAAATGGGAACAGTATTTTCAATCCTTAGGTGACAAATACATCGCAGCGGGAGACTTCAATGCAAAGCACTATGTGCCTATGTGGCTAAAGAATTATCACACTTTGAGGTAGAACATTAGAGAAATATATTAGAACTAGTAATCTCAACATACTATCCACAGGCAGACCAACATACTGACCGACAAATCTAAACAAAATGATTTGTCTGATTTTGCAGTTATAAAGGGACTAAACGCAAACAAATTAAAAATAACACCCAGTCTTGAGCTTAGCTCCGATCATACACCGATAATAATAGTATACACAAGCAAACCAAATTTTATCGCAATTCAGAGTTGCTTTGCAATAAAAGCACCAAATGGCAAACATTTAAAGAACTAATCGAGAGCAGAATCAACTGCAACATTCCACTAAAAATAACCGAACACATCGAATAGGCAATAACAACATTGACAGAAATTATACAAGAAGCAGTATGGGCAACTACTAATTATGAACCAAACAACAGGCAAACAAAAATAATTCCACCAGACATCTTTGACAAAAAGAGAGAAAAAAGAAAAGCTAAAGCAAAATGGCAAAAACGTGGAATACGTGAAAACAAAAAACATGAAAAGAAAATAAAAAGTAAAATAAAAGATCATCTTTATAACGAATTCTCAAAATTTATAGATTAACTCATTGCACATGAAAATGCCAACTATTCTCTATCGAAAACCATGAACAAAATAAAGAAGCCAGTAAAACTAATCTCAGCAATCAGAAAAACAGACAACACATGGGCCAGAAACAACGAAGAGCAAGCTGAAGAATTTTCCAACCACCTTTGTAACACATTTACTCCACATAATATTAATAACAGTACCTCCAATTGTCATACAGACATAGACATGCAAAATACTAGTACTTCAACTGACAAGCACTATACCATACCCGGTACAACTGTTCAAGAAGTTAGAAACATAATCAAGAAAACAAGAAACAATAAAGCATCAGGAATCGACCTAATCAATGGTAAAATCTTTAAAACCCTTCCCCCAAAAGCAATACGATTAATGAAAATAATATTCAATGCAATCTTAAGAATTCAATACTTTCCTACTCTATGAAAATTAGCACAAATCATAATGCTACCTAAGCCAGGCAAAGACCTACAGCAAACTGTATCTCACAGACTAATATCACTACTTCCTGTGTTTTCCAAAATACTAGAGGAAATAATATATGATTGCTTGAAACCAACAATAGAGGAAGAAAAATTAATGCCAGGTCATCAATTTGGATTCAGAAACAAACACTCCACCACAGAACAAATGCATAGGCTCGTCAATGAAATTTTACTAGCAATAAAAAAGAAACAATACTGCACAGTTCTCTTCATGGACATGGAGAAAGCATCTGGCAAAGTGAATCATAAAAGCCTCTTACAAACAATCAAAAACATTTCCCAGAACAAATATACCACTTACTCAAATCATATCTAAGTAATAGAACTTTTGTAGTAAAAATAAAGGACACATATTCTGAAGTTAAAGACATTAAGGCAGGGGTACCGCAAGGAAGCGTTTTAGGACCAATATTATATACAAAACACATATCAAAAGAAGGCTAAGAAGAAAATATCCTACCAACCTCGTTAAAGAAATATAGTAGGCAAGCTGTAAGATGGTATCTCGCTGAGGGTAGCCATCCATGAGTTATATAATAATAAAGTATTATAAAAATTTACCAAATGTCCAGATGGGCAAATTCTAAAGCACAAATTAAAAAAAAAAAAGAGGAATGTGGAAATAAGAAGATCAATATTTTCTATATTATTAAATACATGCATTGAAATATTATAAATAATGTCAATGTTTGTGTACATTTATTATAGAATTACATTATTTATATAAATGTCTCTTATGATGTACAATTACATATATTTGAATAATGTAGAAAATATGATTCTTTTTATTTCTACATTCCAACTGTACAAACACTTTTATTTTTCACTATACATACATACATGTATTTTGAATGTAATACATACTTTGCATGTATCATGTTTAATGTATGATATTGTGCATAAAGATCTTGTTAAGACAGCTTGTTAAAATCGTACTTACACATCTATTTTATCAATCTTAAAATACAAATATTATACGTTTATATTCTTATATATTCGCGGGAGGATGTGCGCAGGTACCATGTTGTACTGCTGAATTGTAGCCAATCAAGAAGCAGTGCTGTAAGCAATTCGAAATAATAACGGTTAACCGACAGGAGGCACTGCACAGTCGTTCTGTGGAATCGTACGTGGTCGGATGTGCGTCGTGTTGAAGGATGGCTACAATGTGGGTATATATCAGTTAGTAATGAATGCTGAACAAAAAATTACAAAGTTAATCTGTTAAATTTTGATAGAAGAAAATGTATAAATACAAAAGATGTAACATTTGATCGATCATTGATTTATTTAAGGTAAATATTTTATGTGTTTATAAAATTAAAGATTTTGCTTAAGTTATTCTAATATGAAACAGATATGTTTTATATAATTTAACCTAATTTTTGCGGTATACCAAATATATCAAGCCATATGTATCAAAGATAAATAGAAGAGATCGTAGATCTAAACTTACGTATAAGAGAAATAAACGTGTAATATATATTATAAAGTTCATAACGAATTTATGTTCTTAATTCAATCATATTTTTATTAACTGTGTAGGTAGGTTCGTACTTTTCTATCTAATATTAATATACGACTACCTAGGAATATGTACAGAATCGAAGAAAATTAAGGAATAAAATACCTATTTGCGATTATTGGTATGAGCCTACATGACGATCGATAACGATTAACTTTCCAATTTTCATAGTTGAGTTTGCGATGTGATATACGAAATTTGTTTAATTTCTATAGTATTTCATCATATTATATAACAACAATAAAATTTCTTGTCTATAAAAAAATGAAAAGACATCCCAATGTAAATATATTAGCATGAAATATGTTCAAACAATGCTCAAAGCCATAAAGCGGTATGGACTAGATTTCAGGAGTACATGAAAATTGTATATATTTGCAAATATGTACATATATGTTTATATGATCTTATATCATGGTCTTGTAAAGTTTTGCAATAAAATTACAATATCAATTTGTTTATGTTGCAGAATAAATAAAGGTAGCACCCATGTATAGATGTATATATAGATTCTTATGGAATCGAAAGATTAAACTGCCACGATTGTTTCAAATGTATTCCAGCAAGAGTTAATTATATCCATATTACTCATATGTCACTGTTACATTTCATAAATTAAATTGTAAGTATAGATATAAAATTGTATTAGATATGAAGTAACAGGCAGAAAACCACAAATATTGATACATAGATTTTACAGCACATAGTTACTTATATATACAAATGATAGTTTTTCAATGCATTAATATATGTTAAAACTTATCTTTATTTGTATTAACATTAATATATGATAAGCAAGCATTGAAGTATTGAACCTCTGTGTGCTTTTTTACTTTTGGTCATAACTCATATGTATACTTATTGTTATTATTAAATGTACAATAATGTACACTTTCATTAATTTTAAAAACTTTTGACCCGCCAAGAATTGTATCAAGTGAAATTATATTTTAATAATCCAAAATATGTGAAGCGTTGATGGTTTATTCTGTTTAAACATGTCAACATTTTTTTTATAAATGTAAAAATATCACAACATTGCAATGTTAAACTCGAGAATGTTCTTTCTTTATATAGATCAGATCGCTTTAAAATTATTTTTTTCTACATATTGTGAGACATTGATTATGGAATTCGTTAAGATTCTCAAAACAGGACCAATTTGATTGATCAATGATTAACTGAAGAGTTTGCTTTAATCATGTATGTTAGATAACAATCCATTAAAAAGTTTTAGCAAGTGAAAGAAGATATATCCTGAGAATATTTTGCGAAAGTCTGAATATTATAGCTATAGATTCATTTATAACTTATCAATAAATTACGCTATAAAGATAATACAATTTTTTACTTTAACGCTGTAAGTTACTTGTTTTTATCAAAATTTTCTTATTTGAAAGCATTTGATGAAATTTAAACAAATAATGACAAAATATTGTAACATTTTAACTTAATTGTGTGCATTAAATATATAATTCAATACGATACTCTTATAACATAATCATGTTTCAATTTTAGTTTTTGCATTTATCTAACTTGCTTTAATTTTTTAGGGTACTCAAAGTCTTTGGATCTCCAGAACCTTGTGCATGGATTTCGTGTTATTCAACTAAAACTATTCTCCTGTAAGGTACATCGTTATAAATCTTCTCTTATGTTGGTATGGTGAGTCTTTATTTTCTTTATTACGAAATGTATGCAATCATGCGTTCTCCTTTTTATTATGACGGATTTAAACGATGTACTGCATGCCTTTACCAATAAATGTTTATAAATATAATTAAAAATGTAATTAAAAACATCGGACCAGCGGAGTGAGATCTCTATTTATAACGCGCTGCCTGCGTATAGAAAAGAGTAAAAATTACTGTGGCCTTGTCGCAGTTGGCGGTCAAACTCAGATTTGAGATTGTTTGTGTCGTGCATCCCAATTGTTAACGCCAATCGTCGCAATCTTGGGTTCGCAGGTTGATCGCGCCATTTCGTTTAGCGAATGTTTTCCTTTTTTTCTTTGGATAACTAATTAGTTACCTGATTTTATTTATTTGTTTGTTTTTTGGAATTCATTGGTATATAGTTTACATAAATATAACGTATTCTTTAAAAACGTTTCTTTGTCCAACAAACTCTCGATTCCAATCCAACCTCCCCTGGTTATCTGGCGCACGCGTAACATTCACGTACCGTTACATGCGTTGCTATTCCACACTATTCGTATCCTTCTTTTTATACCATTACTTGAGTATAGAATTATAGAAAACGTTTAAAAATATAAAAATACAGAAATATAAAAAATAAAAAATAAAAAAATACAAAAATACAAAACTATCTAAATTATAGAAACTCTGATTAAACATTAGTACTTATATTCTATACTTGTTTTGTATTACATATACATTTTTCATATTATATACATGAACCAAAATAGAATGTATAAAGTATATTTTATATAACATGTTTCTCACTCTTTTCTTAATATCTCACTCTTTTCTTAATCATCACATTTGATCACAGACATTTTCTTTTCACAATTTCTACAGACCTTTCTTCCGAACCTTTACACAGCTGCATATCATTTTTTATTTTCCTCTTTTTCTTTTCTTCCCCTCATACGAGGCGTGATCAAAAATATCGTTGAATTTTTTCATTCTGGAGAATAACAAATAATCGCAAGGGAACGATCAGGTGAATATGGTGACTGTAAATGTTATTTTTTGCGAGAAACTCCCGAGTCAGAAGTGACGCATGAGCTGATGTGGTATAGTAGTGCAATTTCTACAAGTTATCGTTTCACAAATCCTTCGAATTGCTTCGCGCAATTGAAACGCTCAAATAGTATTCTCTGTGGATCGTAACATATTGTGATAAAAATTTATGAAACACAATACCACGGTAATAGAAAAAAAAGCTATGAGGAGGACTTGAACGTTTGATCTCACTGCCATGCTTCTCTCGGTCGTGGTTAACTTGAAAATTTCCATTGTGATATTTATGATTTTCATACAATAATGATAAGAGAATGCAATAGAAATAAAAAAAAAATTCGAAATGCTTACAAAAATATATTTACTTATTTCTTATACTAATATTATAATAAACTGTTGCATCCTTTGTTGGATTAATAGAAAAATTAACATTGAAAAGTATGAATATTCATATTATTTAATAAAATACTAAAAAATTAACAGTAACATTTTTTTAATTCACGTCTTTCGAAAATTCAGTTGATATTTATAAATTGCGAATTTTATAATCTGTTCATAAAAAGTGTACTTGGCGGATAAAGTAAATGTCATAGAGATAATAATAATAATAATAGGAACCACAATGCTTTGCTTTATGTTTATCTATGGTTAGGATTATATTATATGCCCGCGCCACGATGCGTTTATAGTGAAGAGAAGAACTGAACCAATAATCAAAGGTTTCGTATAAATCTTTATTTAATATCATGGACAGTCACGTATATAAAAAGAAAGCATAACAATAACGTTTTGTAAAGGTTAAGTTACATTGACAATTTTTATAAATTTTGAATTCTTCTTTATTCATACGCAACAAAAAGTATTCATTGATTCGGTTTTGCACAATGTTTTTAACAGTATAACTTTTTAACTTTAAAATGTTTCTATTACTCTGTCCACAGTCCTTTACTTTGTTGATTTTTATTAAGTGAAGGATTTGCCACAAGAGGGACTTCTACGTTTTGTTGATATTTTAAAATATTAAGCATTTTATAAAATGCAATGTTTCAGAAGAAGTTGTTTTATTAAGATTGCTATTTTTATTATTTAAATCTATTAACACATTGTTGACTGGCAATTTTACTTTTAATATTTCTTTTTCATATAATAAACAGCGTAATGTTACACACCTGTCACCTACGTGTAATGGTATACAACAGATTTTGCAAATATATCTAGTTTCGCTGCGTTTTCCTTTTGAAGAGCGTACTCTACACGCTCTAATCGGATTTGTTTTTCTGTCACTGACTATTTTTTCTAAGACGTGGTCTCTTAGTTGTCCGGAATGCCTGAAGGGTGGATCATTATACGGAGCTGTTTTAGAAATTCAAGAAGTATCAGGTGCAATGCTGCATTCTTTGGAATCTACGGTTATCCATTCTCTAGCTTCTTCCAGTGGAAATTTTTTATATCTTGTTTTATTTTCTGGCAGATAGGTACAGTACATTTTATATGCATTGAACAAAGTGCAGTTTATCAGAAAAAATGCTAATTTTTTGGACCACTTTAAAGTTTTTCGTAAAATACTGTTGTTCGCCAAATACTGACCTGTACGATCTACTACCCCTTTCATGCGCTTATTGTATTGTAATATGCACGTAGGTTTAATGATATTTTGGTGGCCTAATATCAGATTCGCTATCTTCTGATATAGTGTCATTTTCTAAATCGCCACAATTTGATTTACAATCACTCGGACATCAGATAAAACAATCGCGTGTAATTCATTGAAATATTCTTCATTGGTACGTTCCGTTATCGTTGAAATTTTTTTTTATAATAAAGGACGAAACCTGATGGGTCTTATAAGCGAGAAACACAGCTTGAGGACCAACAATTACACTGTATGATCTCCTCCAACAGCGCACTGAGAAAACGACGCTGATGCGGAAAAAAGCGGATCACGAATTTACTCGTGACCGGTCGGCGGCTACGTTTGGCCACGAAAGCAGGAGTTAACTCGTAACCGGTCAACAATGTGTTAATATATTGGTATACTGGTATATCTTGGAAAATAATTTAATATTAATTTACTCTTTTGTGCGTTTGAGCCTGAAAATCGGATGAAAGAAAGAGCTTTATAAAGGTTGTTCTCATAATACAATGTTTTTTAGGACTATCTTACACGACATCTTACAAAACATTTTTGTACATTTTATTTGCATTGAAATCTATGAATAATAATTTTCTAAAGAAACTATTGGAAAGCACGCACAAGCATTTAATCTCACACGTCTTTTTCTTTTAAACTTTATGGTACACAGGCGAAATAAACGACAATATGCAAGTTATATCCTTCAGTTTCGCAATTGGGTGTGTATGCAACAATTACGAACATTTTGTGTGTCATAGCTCTCCTTTGTACAAAAATTGTAATATGTAAGGAAAACAATCATTTATAGACACATTCATAGTGCAAGCAGGAATAAACCTGCTGTGGCATAGCTCTCTCTTGCAGTGGGCCCTTTAATTGTTTGTAATGATAGGGATGGATTCTATCCCATTGTTCATTTATTCTTTTATATAATTCAATGGTGGATAACGGTAGAGACTCAAAGAATGTATTTATATACTTTTCTCTCTAATATTGCCCATAGATTTTCAATTGGAATGAGATGGGGATTTTAGACAGGTCATTTCAAAACAGACAATTTTTGCGTGTCTAGTCAATTCTTTATACTTTTAGCGGTATGTTTGAAATCTTAATCGTGTTGAAATACAATGCTCTCTTCGGAAGACAGTATATTTTCGACAGTACCTAGTAAATCTTTCTATAAAATGTTTTTATGCACTGATCCTGTAGCATCGTTATCGACGAAGGTTACGAGGAAGCGAAGCTGCTAGACAACATATAATCGTGTTCTAGCAGAGTGGCATTTCAGCCGATTGTCCCTGTCTTGTCTCACCATCCGGGTATCGCCTGTGGCCTTTTCTTCCTTTCTCCCTTTGCCCTTCGTTATCTTCATTTCCTTCTCAACCGCTAACTCTCCTTTCTCGTTTTATTCTCCTGCTAAGTACGACAACCGAGAACGGCGATGCAGTAGAGTCAAGTAAATGCGTATACTTTGAGCGGATGTTTTTGTGCAGCGGGATCGCAATTGTGTGTAGTATATCATTGCCGTAACAATCTTATTGGTGGTTTTTGGAATTTTGTACATGTTAAGATTTGAACCCTTTCGGCGATCAAGGCGAAAGTAGTCAACGGCGGATTTGAAAGCAAAATAATTGTCACCCGCCGTATATCGCTATGATGAGTCGACAACCTGCCGATGAATTTTTGTCTGTCGAAAACTACCGAGTCCAATTTAAGTTGATAGTATCGCAGATATTCGAACGTGGCCGTCGACTTTTAAATGTTAAAAAAGAGACGCGACGAGATAGATGACTGGAATATAAGAAATGCGGTAAAATTTTGGAGAATGACTTACTGCCGAAAAGTTTTGAAATTGCAAATTCAGCTGATTTTGATATTAACAATATCGATTTTTCTTTTTCCTTCCCTCCGCAGTCTGCAAGGCATAATGCGATAACGTCTATTGCGATATTTTGCCGTTGATGGCTCCCTATAATACGGTATGTGAATGCAAGAACATCTGCGATACTACATGAACGCTTGACTTGAATTCGAAAAAGATAAATACTCTCCTGGTTTCATCAAGTGAAACATTCCTAAAAGTCTAATGCATTCAGAACGAACCGCAGGAGGGTACCGAAGCTAATAGATCGGTGACCTTTGGATATGGCGGATCCAAGCAAGGATCTCATTTTTAGACATTTAGATTAGGCAATGGATATGCTCAGCATGTCCTAGACATTGTTACCGCGGAGGTTGATGTATAAAACCCATTGAAGGGGACGTTTTGGTTCTAAGATGGCCGATAGATGCACTGAGCCCCCCCCCCCCCGGCAAATGAGCTGATCATATATCAGGTTTGGAAGTCTAGGGCTAAAACTTCACCACCAATTAGTTGAGAACAAAGAACCAACCATCAGAATATCGAAAAGGAAAACGGACCTCAAGCAGGGAATCTAATCTCTGTAGAAGAAAACTGTGAAGAGAGATAGAGGGAAGGAGGCATAGAAACCAAATCAAGCGGAAGATTCGTCAAAAAGGAGATGAAAGTGATAATGAGGAAGACAATTTAGAATACTATTGTATTATTTCTTGTGATGTGTATTCCAAATCATAGTTCAGAGAAGAAAGCTAAAAAAAAAAGGACAAAAAAAGAAAAGAAAAATGAAGTCTCATACGTTTATCCAAACTGTTATCTTGATCAGACGTGATGATTTTTGAATTCGTTTCTCTAGAAGTTTTAATAGAAGATGTTAGGCAATTCAATTGGTCACTTAGACTGATCAAACTTGTGGATATTTTAGAAAATTCTCTCTCAAAAAGCATGATGTCAATCTGAAAAATTCATTTTTCAAGTCAAGTTAATTGAATTCGAATGAGAGAAGAATACAATAGCAAGAAAGAAGAATACATCATGCATTACCCAGATTTGGTGTCTATAATTCGGGACAAGAAATAGCTATTATAATTACGATTACAACTTACTCTCGCACATTAAATAAAATTCCACTTAAGGTTGTATGGAGCCCTAATGGTCCATATAATCTAAGGATTGAATAAATAAAAAATGAAGTTATAATAAAAAAAAATTTCACCATAAAGTAGTCACAGTTATGAAAAAAGATTACTGTTTTGTCGGATATATTTTCCATAAGGCGTTTACATTTTACGATCAGTAATAATATGAAAAAGAAGAAGTATCCGAAACTTAATGAAACTAAATGAAAAATGATTTTGATACGGACCAGGTAATTTCGAATAGCTGTATTCCAATCTATCTTCATTTTATACTTCACAAATTAAAAAAGTAAGTGTATAATAAAATTATTTTCTCTCATCATCTATTCAGGCAAAACATGAAAATACAATATGTAAACATGAAATAACAGTATAGAAACAGTCATGTTAGGTAAATGTCAATTCTGAGTCTTGAAACAGAGTCCTTACAGTACAGATGTAACTTCCGGAATCATAATCAGCACATTCACAGTGTGTCGATATTTCACACATGAAATACTACATCCATTCTTCTCTTGCTTTGTCTTCGCTGTAGTTCACATCGTAGAAGAGACACACGGTAATCCTCATTTTAGCTTTTTCTGTTGTCACAAATGTTGATTCTATTTTATCCGATTAATCAGAGACATGATCACGATTAATGTTGGAGTCTGAAGATTCACTATCCGAAACATTTTTCCTTTCTCTTTTTCTTATTGTCTTTCTTTTGTCTTTTCCTATTCCTTAGTTTTCTCCTACTTTTTTTATTTTTCTTCTATTCTGTGTTACCTCAAGCTCGTTTTTGTAGGAAGAACCTTAAATTAATGCAGACATCGCTGGCTTTCGTCCTCTATCGGAAGTTTGCTTTTTTGTGTTTGTCAAAGAAGAAATATTCAAAATCATGTTATTACATAGGTTTGTGTTTTGATACATTAATTGATTCACACAGATTAATTTTGTATGCTCTGTATTTCACTACTTTGTACAACCATTACAACACACCGGATACTGAAATAAAAACCGTGACGGACGGGGAAAAAAGAACAAAAGAGAACCTCAAGCAGTTGTACCAACTCTGGATGTAGAAACCAGTGATCATACCAACATAACATTTATCTCAAAAAATCATACAATGAATTTCTATGTGAAAATGTATCTCTTCTTAAAAGCCATTTCTTCACACATGCTTTTTCCTTCTTTGGTTTCTTCGCTAATAATGCTAAAGTGCACAAAGCTTTCTTCTTACTCGACATTATTGAACGATCGCTAACTCGAAACTGAATGCATCGTCAATAAATACTAGTGGTATGGACGATACATATTGTTTATATTGTCAATATTTATTAACAAAATGCAATGATATGAGAATCTTGAAATATTGACAATATTATTGATCGTCTGAGAGCATCCTGGAGAGAGAGATGCCGAATTATTCCATCAGCTCAAACTGACGTAACGTTGGCCATTATCCATGAAACAAAAGTATTGTTACGCTTTGAAATACTCCAAGTTACATTCCTATTCGATATTCCGAATTAGCAACATGGCATTAAGGGCTAGAATTTGATGCCACATTTTGTATTCTCGAAGTTAATGTAAAATTGACACGAAATCATAGAATTAATATGCAAGTGGGTAGAGTAAATGGCTTATTCTAAAATTTTGACATGTATATTTTAATCACGATTCCAACGATTGAATACTTACTGGAAAGCTTTTTTGAACGTTTTTTTACTCCTTGGGATTGAATCGGAGATGTAGAAATTATGATTGGTTCACAATGTCATTGAACAGGTCATTCATTGCTACTATTTGCGATGTTACAAATTGGATGATGTTAATAGCTTTTTAGATACTTCAGTATTTCGAGTTATTAACAATATTCCAAAATATCCTGCACTTGCTCTATACATTTCCAGATTCATTTCAAATTTTGTCAATCTAATTTAATGACGATAATCGTGTTTGATTAAGTACCAATGATGTTTTAAAATGTTTTGTATAATATGCAGTCTGATACCGATTTGGTGATACAAGAAAAAGGTGTGCGAATTTACATAAAAAAATACATCGAAAATGTAGTGACGTTTTCTACAAAGTTTCATTTTCGAATAAATCAATTTTGAGGATTCGGCGGGTACGGGATTCGGTGTAGGTATCATCCTGTACATTACACATACAACGTTTTTAACACTAGGTTTAGGGGCGTTTCTTATATATCTATCTCTACGAACACCCGTCAAATTGACGGGCAAATGAAAATACGCATTTTCTTTAAAAAAATCGATTTATTCAAATTAAGTCTGAATTGAACAATATTAAGCTTCACGTTTAAGTAAATTATTAATAAGTAAGAAGCCTTTTTTTTTAAATTATCAGGGAAATGATAAAAATAATATTAACGGTATAGGGTAATCATATTTATTGAACACATTTTTTACAAATATACTGAATTTTGTTTGTGTATTTTCCGCATAAGATCTCTTTTGCAATATATACAACAATTATTGCTTCTATATATATATATATTTTTTTTTTGCAGTAGCCCATTTGACAACTTTTTCGCACTTCTGACGTTGAAGGTGACAGAAATGAAGCGTCTGATCTTTGGCAAATATTCTCCTTGTTTTCTCCAGCTAATTCCTCGGCTAAACAAAATATGTACTCCTTTCTGGATATTTTCGATCCGGTGCACTCTTTACATAATATCCACGCGTTTATCGCTGCCAAATCTAGAATATTGAGAAAAACTTGAAGAGGCCATCGGAAACTCCCCGCTTTCGCATTATATTTGCGTGCCATCTGATCAACGACGTCCACACCAAAATTTGTTTTTATTATAAAAAGCAATGGTTTCTGGAACACGTTTATAATTGTCTTCTATTTGTATACCTGTATGTTTGGTGCTTAGAAGGAGGATTTTTACGTTAGGTTTACTTATATACACAGTAAGCGTGCAGTGTTCTAATTTATATAAATGTGAGGAAAATGTCACGTAAAAAATTTGTTTAATCTAAGTTACAACGTTACGGTATTCACGCGAATCCAAGGAGCGATTCCGGTGTTCTTTCATCTCCGACATATATAAATGTGAGGAAAATGTCACATAAAAAACAACTCTCGTGGTAATATATATAAAAACTTTATTTCTCAAGAGTCGAAGGCCCTTGAGTACCAATATTACAATGCTACAGTATCGGCTTATGATTCAGACTGGCTCGGCCGTCATTATTCGGAGTCTAAATACTAAGCAAGAGCAATGAAAACGATGGAGGGGATATTGTTTTTGGAAGTTCCTTATCAGGGTAGCGAGGTGTTAACTGACCGGATGATATCTAGAGATGTCAACTGTCCGGAGGATATTTAGAGGTATCAACTGTTCTGAGAATATTTAGAGTAGAGGTATCAACTGTCCGGAGAATATTTAGAGGTGGTCGCTTAAGGTGACGTCAGGGTAAAAGAATTTGGGGTTACCAAAACAAGGTCATCTTGTCCTTTTTCCCTTGAGTATTGAGTTTCATCTTTTCCCATATAACCATACAAAATATATTTTGTTTGGACGTCAACTGCTAACCAAAACTTAATGCCAAATTTATGAGGCTTATTCGGCATATATTGCGTAAACCTGAATCGGGCCTCCGTTGGAAATAATTATTCATCTATTGAGATATTTTCAAATGGCTTGTAACAGGTGTGACTATTACTTATAAATCTGTTCCATATTTCGTATATCAGCGCAAATTTATCTGTTTGTAATCTTTCGGAGGCTTTCAATGATCCCGCTTCATATGTGCCTCGGGCATATATTATTCCTAGAAAACTACATAACTCAGCAACTGTTATTGTCGAGTCTTTTTTCAAAACTCGATACGCCTCGGTTTCAGTACAATCTTTTATGCGTTCCATTATGTGTCTGTCAATTATCCATTCGAAAGCACTAGTTACACAACCCAACATAATATTTCTCTTAGCATAACCAGTAGGCCCTGCGATATCCTTGAATATCATACGAACGGGCGTCCTACCCCTAGATTCCCCCGCTTTCAGTTGTATCCACTGTGTCCCGTCAATTGCAATTTCAATTTCATCCATTACATTTTGGGATGTACTTGGAATGCTCGTCCTTTCATTCTTAGAGTCAGAACTAGAAAGAATACGCATCCTTTTCTTGTTACGACACTCTTTCAAGAAGGTTTCCTCTTCATTATCCGAAGATCTTTCTATCTCTTCACTTTCAATGTATTCAGAACTTTCACTGTCAGCTTCGCTTTGGCCTAATTTGTACTGATCTTCTTCGGAGGTGTCTTCAGAACAATCTTCATTGATGTTGACATTTTGTTCAATATCTTATTATGTCTCTTGAATTTACTCATGATTGCTAGAAAAGGGAGATTGGTTAAAATAAGAAAATACTATACCTAAATTCAATTACTCTATCGTAAATGCTTATAATAAAGTATACTGCCTTTGCATACTGTCTTTGAAAAACGGATTGTTTATGAAATCAGCTAGCCCGTCAATTTGACGGGTTTCGTAGAGATACGTATATTACATACAGATTTCAAAAATTAAAAAGCTTAAGAAAACATAATTGTGTGTATATATTCTTTGGATAAAATGATTAATTTACGAAGCAAATTGGTTAAAATTAATGCTATGGTTTTTGGGATATTTCATTTCGAAGTTTGAAATCCGTCAAATTGACGGGTCCCCTAAACCTAGTATTGTAGTATCGGAAAAAGGATAGGATTAGGATAATTTAGATTTGTAAAATTCTCCTAATACTATTTATTAAGATAAATGAAAATAACAGAGATTAATTGGACAGAGAACGATAAATGTTCAACTTGAACTAAAACACGAAAGTCTTATTCCGCTCAAATAACTCTCGTCTTCGGCATCTGCACTCGCACGCTTTCGCTTCTCAACTCATACTGTACGCCTTTTGCATTCGTTCTCGCCGGCGTCTCAACTAACACTGCCTTTAGCATCTCTTTTGTCTTTTCCCGCCCTATCGCGCACGTGTCCCGAAAACGCCCGTGGCCAGGGTCACGCAGGCCTTTTCCACGAAACTGTTCACTTGAAAGGAACGACGACACATTGATGTACCTGTCACGTAAAATAAAAAGCAGGAGGCTCGAACGAAAAGAAAAAAATTAAGATAACAAAAAAACAAGAGAATTTATTTCTTGTATTCTGAATTTACACTGACTGCGATTTTGTTCTGAGCTCCAGCCGTGACTTTCCAAGACTGAAGCTCTTACAATTTGACTTTCGGTAACATCTGTTTCTTCTTTGTTTGTCATCCCTCAATATCCCCATTACCCTGTAGGCGTACGTGACCGTTGTCACACTTCTAGGACATTCGGTTGAAGGACCGTTAGGCCATAAATGAATCCTCAGGTACTCCGGCAATATACATTGTCGCCAAGGTCGCCATGTGTTTTCCTCATCGGTCCATCGGGTTCGAAGTATGCCGATCGGGACACCATCCTGTCTGCGGTGTGTGTGTGTGTCCTGGTCTCTGACGTAATTTACGTTACACGTACTTCGTAGCTTGAGATAGACTGACAGATTCTTTTGTTCGAAACCATGGATTCTTTCCTTTGTTGCCCTTCGATATCCCTACTACACACGCGTTTATTAGATGTACCGCGGCGGTCGCCGCCATTCCGAGAAGTCGGCGAAAGAAACGTAGGGATATCGATGGTACATTGGGCATGTCGGTATTGCGCTTTGTACAGCGAAGCCGTTGGAAAGTTCCGTGGTCGATACTGCCACAAATTAAAGTTTCTTTGAACAACTTGACTAGAGAAATGATTGGTAAAACGTAACAATAACAGAGGTAGTTTAATGAATTTAACACTGTATTAACAGGTTAATATAGCTTGTATATTTAACCACAACGAATATAATAATAAAAACATCACAAATTATTTAGTGATAAATACAGTTAATATGTTACAGAAGTTCGACCCGACTTTGTGATATCTCTCGATATATTCGTTAGACTTAGCGACTTTATTCATCAGACCTCTCGATGTATGCTGCTAGAATCTTCAAATGAGACTCTGCCCTTCGATCATTTCTTTGTTTCTTGGAGAGACGACCCCCACTACGCTAGGGTCACGCCACCGTGCGCGGCTATGATCACGTATACCACCTTTTTTGTATAGATGAAATAACGGACCGAAATCGATGTTTATGGAACTCGCTGCTTGGTGACAACTATGCTCTCGTCGATACATTGTATATTTTCCGTCGGGCAGATAAGGCGATCTGTCTGCGACACTATAGGACCGCGAGCGACGGTTAGAAATACGACCTATACTAAGCCTCGTGGCGAAACAGTTTGGAAGTGCTAGTTCGGTACGCGAACCTTCCTTAAATATTTCTGACTAATAGCATGTTTCAATAACTATAAAACTAAAAATGTAACTAAAATAACTGTAATCCAACAACAATAACTAAAGAGAAACTAAAAAAGAAAAGTATATTGGATCATCATGACGTGCGAGAAACTATTCTTGTATACAGAGAATGGCCCATTTTAATCTATAAAGCCAATTATATTCTCGAATTATTTATTGATTCAAAAATGTTTCAAATAGGATTTGTTTGGTTGAGAGTAATGCTGGATATTATGGAATAAAGTTTCGGAGAGTTTTAATAAAAAGCAGAAACGAATTATTTGTTATTTGGACAAGTCTAAAGACAATATTTAATATAATGAGATTAATTGTTATTTACAAATACAATTTTATTTTTTGTTTATTACCTTTATTTGTTATTTATCGATGGTTGAGGGAATTTATTTTTACATAAATATAACGTTTCAATTAGAAAGATCGTTGTAAATTACAACTTGTAATTTTTAATAATATTAGCTAAGAATAATATGAACTGTGATCTGTCTATTGAAAAATAACCATATTAATTATACGATTTTTTCATTGTACAAAATGAAACAGATAAAACAAAAACAAAACATATTTATATATTACATTTGTTGTCGGATTTAATCCATATAGAAAATAAAATTTCATTTACAACTAAGAAATAATAAATAAATTATTTTCAGTATCGTCTAAACGATTATTATTTAAATAAGAAATTTGAGGTGATGGACGTGATAGGTCTAGAAGAATCACTCGTGTCGTTAACAATAACAATTTATTTGCTTATGTCTGTGGTATACACTAGCGCGCCGAAAGCACGGTACAGATATCGGTTAGAGATTACAAGTTCAAGCTCGGCGCGATACTTTACGCGGTGGTTCGAGTCGAGATGATGCACAGATGTCGAGGGATTCCGATTCGCTATTACGTACGACTGCGGGCGGACAATTCAGATCGGCGTCTTCCAACTTGCCCCGCGACTCGCGATAGAACAGAACAGAAATGTAACGATCAGGATTTGGTTAATGGTTTGCTTATAGCGAGACCTGTCGTACTTCGCAGCTTGAGATAGATTATTGTTTGTTCGAAACCACGGAGTCTTTCCTTTGTCGCCCCTCGATATCCCTACTACACGTGTGTTTATTAGATGTACCGCGGCGGTCGTCGCGTATGCGTTCTTCTGAGAATTCGGCGAAAGAAATATAGAGATATCGATGGTAGATTGGGCACGTCGGTATTGCGCTTTGACGGCATAGCTCTTTGTATCGCGAAGCCGTTGGAAAGTTCCGTGGTCGATGCCGCCACAAATTAAAGTTTACTTGAATGCTTCATTTGAAAGATGATCGGCAAACCGTAACAATTGGTATTTTAGAGAATCTTAGCTGCATGGATCCTAAGATTTATAGCGGGTCCTTAGGCTCGCTGTAAATATTCGGAGAGGGTGTATCGACATCTGGCAATCATCTGTTCGCAAGGTAGAGTCCTTGTGTAGCGGGGCACGGGACAGAAACCGTTGGGAAGTTTGCTGTCGAGTGCCGCTACAAATTTAATTCTTATTCAGAATTAAAATGCTATTTTAATTTGTTATTTGTTATTTAATAGACAAATCAAATTTTGGTCAACTGTGTTTGTAAGAAAATATAAACTTAATATATGTAATTAACCATAACAAACCATCTTTTTTACATTATTATTTTTTTACATATGGTGATGTAGTTCCGTTTTTATCTGGAATTATGTATTTTTTTGGCATCATTTGGCATCAATTCTCATTAACCTTTCATGTATATTTCCGATTTCAATTAATTTTCGAGATATTGTGTGATAAATTCATTGATTTTTGCGGGAAAGCATTCCTCAAGTGGGTCAAAAGCGTGGCTGGTGGTCTTGTTCGCGTCTGAAGTGCCACGTGTCAAATATTGCATCTTGTGAAATAGGTATTATCGAATTATATGAAGAAAAATATATAGTTCCATTGAATTTTATCTTGAACTTTACATTGAATTTGAACTTTACCTTCATATCTTGGGGAATAATGATGTAAATAAGTTAGTCTTTGTTAAAAATATGCCCTAATTGTACCATACAATCGCCATGTAACAATTTTTGGTATCTGCAATACGTCAGGCAATAAAGTTACCGAGGATAACCCATGTATTAAAAAGGTATCTTTGGTATATGTTGAAATAATTTGATATATGTATATAAAAAAACATTCCATGTATATATTAAAAAGATAAGATATTTATCTCTAAGGTAATATTATCTATTATTCTTTCATAATGTATGTATATATACTACAGTCTTACATTATGCACATGTATATACATATGTATAATGTATACAGTAGTACACACACACACACACACACACACACACACACACACACACACACACACACACACACACACACACACACACACACACACACACACACACACACACACACACACACACACACACACACACACACACACACACACACACACACACACACACACACACACACACTACTGCCATACGTAATATACTGGTGGAAATCCCAACACTATGTACTTATACTATAAATTAATATTAATACATAGTAATAGACATTAATACCGATACTAATACTATAAGATATTTAACATCGTTCTAATAATTTTACTTTTGACAAATAAATAATTAGTTTCGAGGTCAGGGATTTCCACCTTTTGCACTCTGCGCAGGCGTTCCTGCTTAGTTACTTTTGAAAGATTCAATGTTTGTCCAGGCAAGCCATTGACGAAACGTTTCAATGAAAGCCCAAGAATATGCATATAGTAAGCGGCATTAATATTCGGTAATGTATTATGGCAGATATTATATTAGTGTATCTACAGATACAATTTTGGTGGGACAAATTGAGATTATATTACTGTATCTACAGATATTTGTTCTACCAAATTTGTCCACTTGGAACATCATTGTTATTCCAAATAATAAAGGAAATTATTACTTGCGGAAGTTGTAAGGTATAACGAATTTACAACTCGATTTATGTAACAGACGAAATTGCAATATATACTATCCAGTACCGCTACCCACCGATGAATCAAGAGAAGATACAGCATTAACTTGAAGCTCTGTTATTCCAAGAAACAATTAGACCGTCCACTTCACCGTATAACTCTGCTTTATGGATTGTATAAAAAATATCGGATGCTGATGATACTGAACACTGGCCCATGATAATTAATTATCGTGCACTAAACGACAAAAACAAGTATCCACTATCTCAAATTACCGAAACTCTGGACCAACTAAGAGGAGTAAAGTATTTCTCAATCTTTAATCTGGCAAGTGAATTTCAACGTTTAATATATCAAGTATTAATTCAATGAAATATTAATTCAAAATTATTTGAATGATATAGTCTACTCTTCATCTCTACAGAAAGTGAAAATTTAAAGATTGTTGAATCATCTCAAAAATCGCGGATTTACTTTCTGAACCAATATAAGTGAATTTCTGCGTAAAGAAATTACATACTTAAGGCATAATTTCTGCCGACAGTCTCAAACCAGGTCCAAGGAAACTTCATGCGGTAGAAAAAATTTTCTTACTCCAAAGTCAGAATCCAACAATCCAGAATCCAAGGACATCTAATAATTCTTACGATTGACAAGGGGATCACATATTATCGTAGTTATCAGAGACTATTTTGTTAACGCAAAATCATTGATTCAGCTTCTAGAAAAAGAAATCCGTTTGAAGTGAACCGATGAACAATAGAAGCACTTTGAAAATCTGCAATATGAAGCCTGCATAAAACTAATACCACATTATCCAGATTTCAACCATGCAATCATTATCATTAAAGACGCTTTAGATCATACAAATATTGAGTGCAGTATCGAGCCAAGATGAAATTGGTCCCGATTTACCGGTTCCATATGCTTCTCGCAAGTTATACCCAGTCGGAAAGAATTATTCAGCAACTGGGAAGAAATGCCTGGCTGTGATGTATGCTACGCAATATTTCCGACCTTTTGTGTTCGTAAATTTGCATTCATCATCCACTATCGACCCTTAGTCTAACTATATTCAGTCAAAGATCCCATTTCAAGATTGGTTAAATGGAAATTAATATTGCTAGAGTACAAATGCAATATCGTACTCAAACCTCGAAAACGAAACAAGAACGCAATCGTGCTGTCTCGTAATTCAGTGGTCTTCTTTTAACGGCTCGCAAAGATAAGGAATTTGAAGCGCATTTATCCAAGATAAACCGGTTATTGTATTTAAGGAATGAAACGAAATCAAGGAAGGTTTACATAGAGCGTACCTCCTAGTAATTCGAATGCAGGACCAATTACAGCGCCATATCTATCCGTAGAAAGAGGAAAAGTTCACCAGGAAGCAACCAACACAACAACGAAAGACGTTGGCGCATCGTTCCTCAAAACCACATGGAAGGCGATATAAATTCATGCGATTCATTTACTCTAATAGCACACTCAACACTAACCAACAATTATATCACGTTAAGTCTGAACAATAAATGAAATACTAATAATTCACAAAGGGATCTAATAACGTTGGTCGAAGGAGAAACCGAAGAACCTAGTTCACTTGAAAATCCCAACCCATTGAGTGAAATAGAGAAATCACGTGATCAAAGCCTGCAATATCGTCTATCTCCTCAGCCTGTAGGAATATAGACCCCACAAATTCTGGAAAGCGCTTGAACGCAGTTAAGAAATATTATTCCCGATTATTAAGAATATGACACAGATACATCACTCTCCGAAGATTCACAACCCGAGGAAGAAGATGGCAATCACGAGCCCTGTATAATATCCGAACATATCCGAAGAAATATTAAATGTACATATTAAATGTAAACAGTTTCCCTTTATAGCGATAAATATTTCTCTGGAGTCACCTGCCAAGGAGAATCTTTAGGAAGGACAAATAATCATCACTACCATTCAGCCGTTCAGAATTTTTTCCATAAATCTAAAATAAATTTGTCATAAAATATATCTTTGAAGAACTGAAAGACGAAAATATCGTCACAGTACTATGAGACTTGACAACTATATTCAAGGAAACGAGAACAACAATCGTTATATCGTCATTGGGAAAGAACCAGAATCAATCCATCATCCAGAAATACTAAACTCTCATTTGAAAAATACTCGAAAACATCAATGTCGAAATTACTATTATATGGAAACAAGTATAGCGCCTACAGAGGATACTTGAAAAGAGTCCATAAAAGAAACACATAGGAGCATACAAACGAATGACCAAAACTTACAGACATTTCAGGGTAAGATATTCATGGCGAGGAATGAAAAACGATATAAAAGTATTCATTAGAAAATGCAAAAGCTGCGAGAAACAAAAATTGGAAAAAGCGAAAATTCCACAACTGATGTTTATTACAGACAATTTATAGTGGAACCTGCTACATACCGACAATACAAGACAACTTAGTCAAAAACTACATAGCTGTTGCGATAATGAACACCGGAGCCACAACAATAGCAGATGCCTCTGCAACGATTTTAATCTTTGGAACGATCTTTGGAACCTCACGCGCAATCTTCATAGACAAAGGGACAAACTTTTCAGTTCAATTCAGAATCAGTCTTTTATTCGATTCAGTAACAGTTATATTTTGTGGGAAGTCAAATATTTTATTACGGTGAAGTTTTGAATGGTACTGTGGCGGCACTCGACAACAAATACCGCCACTTGACACTAGCAACGGACAACACATACCACCTTAAATTGGTTAAATACCACCTACGTGATCGACAGCGAAAAGAGGTGTGGCCGTGATAGCGCTACGAACTATCCATCATCGTGAATCTAAGACTGTGGCAATCTGGACCTGCCGCTGCGACGAACACGGACGGCCCTTACTTCTTCAGCAAAACTCGACGCCTCACCGCCGACTCACTCATGCAGGTGACTGGATATGAGTAGACTAAAAGGAGGAGCAGAGGCCTACGACCGTACGCGGAATGCGCCCGCACCGTACCGACAGGTATCCATGGCCATATCGAAGACTTCGCGCAATATCGACACGGGCTTAACAACAATCGGCTGACGCTTTATCACACTAAGATTATAACGTTATCTCTGGCAAGGGGGTACTGTGGCAGCACTCGACAACAAATACCGCCATTCGACACTAACTAGTAACGGACACGGTAGCGCAGTTGTTAGCGCCTTACGTTTCGAACGTTCGGGACCCGGGTTCGATTCCCGGCGCCCGTAATTTGATTTTTCTTCCACGCATCAAAAATAGAAGAATAATTAGCAGTACCTCAGCAGCGACATCTACAGCTGACAACGACAATTATCACGGACAACACATACCACCACAGTATAAAATCAAAACTGGTAATGGCGGTAACATATCACGGTTCCACGGCGGCAAATGGGACATAATAAATTTTGGTATCGATCAAGCGGAAAGGGCGCGTGGATCTCGCGATTGACGCACACCAACGCAGAATATTATTCCACGTGAGAATCGCAGGACCGTGTTTTCAAATTATGAACAAATCACGGAATTGACTTTTATGAGTTAGACGTGATCAACAGTCGCGCAAGATGCGGCGAGTATCCAACGACGAAACGTTACCATGAATTGAAACAAACTTTACATAATGTGCCGGTATTAGTTTCTAGTGCGTTTTGATTAAATGTATTGCGCCCGTAAAAATACACACAACAATACGACACAAATAATAGTAAATTCCAGACTAAATTTGAAAAGTAGTATTTGCAACGTCGTTACTATTTCGCACTTTTCCATGTATGGAATTGACCGATATGTCTTTTAGCGAATTCGTATCATTGTCTTATATTATTATTATTATGTACATAACGTGTGACTATATTTACCCTTTTACTATTAGTTTACTATTATCCTATTAGATTGCGTTAGAAGAAGAGGATGGTAACCAGAATCTTGGTAATATGTCGAGTAATCAATAAAGAACTAATTATAATATTATTTTTGAAAACAGATCTGAATTAATGTCAAGTCTCATGGATATTTCTCATCGAGTCATGAATATTTGAAACACTTGCATTCTCGATTCTCACACAGTCTGACAGAACGAAAGAAGAAAATCTAACAAGAAAGAAGGAAATTAGTGTATGAATGCGCGGTTCACGCACGATCGATCAAGGTGACAGTCAGAATAATAGGCCCGGTGAATTGTAAGTGTGCCGCGTTTTCATGTCAAAAATAATACACGTAGTAAAAGGGTAAATAGAGAAACGACCTTATAAATGATTTTTTGTCGATTACGCTTTTGTCAGGTTTGTTTACGAGCAAGACTATAGTAAGTGCTATTTTAGCAGAATGCAAGAAAATTATGGGCGTCTATGTGGGTGTCACGCTTAACCGCAGTTTCATAAAAAAATCTGAAGTTCAGAGCAGGAACGTTATTGTGGAAGTAATGATAAGTAGAGTGCAGATGTTTGTACAAATTCATATTTCCATAAATTGAAAAAATGAAATCTGAGTAGACGATTGTTTTACTATAAATGTTATAACATTATAACGAGTACTACTATATCTTGTATGTTTCATATTTCGTTCAATCTAATACTTCATATATAAAACCTATAGTACTCATTGGTATATATATTTATTTAATTAATATTTATAATAAAACAATTGTCTATATACGAAGCATAAAAGATTCAGCATTATGTTAGGCATTATTTTACATTAGTCTTTGATTCTCGCTTTCTCGTTTGCGCGAAGGAGAAGGATTAGACTCTTACTTCGTTGGAATTGAAACTTAAATAAGTTTGAAATTAACTGAATTAAATGAAACTGAAATTATTAAACTTGTGACTTAGAGAGTACACGTAGATACCCCGACCATCACACTAAACAATTGTACGTCCCTGTTTATAAAATATGTACGTTGTCATTTACTATATAACATTTTGTTCAATCGTAATATCCAGCCCAGCAATCTCACACCCACAATGATATACCTTTGCCACTCGAGGTTTACCGATCAATCGAACGTTATCAGTTTGCTAATATTTTCTGCTTTCTGTTCATTAGCCATAAGCCCGCGTCAATTTGTTTCCGCGCCTTGGCCTTTCCTGTAGCTCCCGGCTATACGTCGCATCGATTCGTACACGATAACCAAAATTCTCGAGCTCCCTTCACCGTAAATTGATTCGTCTTCGCATCTATTTCCTCAGCAGTCAGTGCAATTAACAACACTGGATTTGTCTGCTTAGCAACTCCATAACCTAAGAATTAACCCGGCTACATAGTCGCCTCCTGTAGCTCGTAACCATCTTCTATATTGTGTATTATGTTTAAATTTTTATTTACTCAGTCGTGCATGTAACTGAAACAATAATTATCTTTGCTGGAAAGATATAATAATTATAAAAGGGGAAAAATTAAGTAACAATAGATAGTAGAATGTTCCATAGCATGAAACTTTTTATTTATATATGTCGGGTTCGCGTTAAGATTAGGGTTAGGGTTAGGGACGTGAAACGAATCCCCATTTGGATTAGACGTTATCGTTATGCAATAGAGGAGATATTTGCTAGTGCAAATATGATTATTATAGAATTTGACAAATAATTGCGATAATTAGATACTCGAGAAGCTAATGACAATGATATCCTAGGTTCAATAACGAATTCGCTGTCAACGGGATGATAGATGTACGTTCTCACAAAGTCCCAGTCTGACTCTTTGTTAACAAAACGTGAAATTATTCACTGATCGTAAAGACGTTACTCTTTTCGTCGATAAGATCGCACGAGAGAATGACTCTCCGTCCCGATGATGCCACAGAGGAAAAACTATATGGGGTGTGTCTAAGGACACGAGATCCTCGGATTCGTCGAGGAAAGCCTTCGTTCAGAAGGTGAGGGAAATTAGCGTTGCTGCTAATTGGTCAATCTCCATATCGGTGGTTAGATAAAGATACTAGCCGCCCTTGAAGGAAAGTTGCTAGCGGGAAGCGTCGTTCGTGAGAAAAATACATTTCCCCTATCTTCCCGTAGGTAGGACAAAGACTGTTTGTCTGTTGAAGGACTTTAGTTAACTAAATCTTAAGATTTCTAACGGGTCCTAAGACTAACTGAACATGTACTGTGGAGATGCGTCGACATCTGGCAATCATCTTACCCGAAGGTTAAAGTCCTTTTTTTTTTTTTTTTTTTTTTATTAGAATATTTACAATCAATTCTCGTTGAGAATTTTCAGTAACTTAATTTGGCGTGATACAATGACATGGATTATAATAGCTTTATATTGTTGGTTCTAGTAGGACTAAGGATTTAATCTAGTGGATATTTTCTTTTTAGTCTGCGGATCTGGTCCGTCGTGTCCAGTAGTTGGGTGACTAGTGGGTTGTGGTGGTTGTTGACTCTTGTGTTATATCTGCTTCTGGACTTGTGTATTTCATCTTTGACTGTAGGTATCTTGAGGTCGCGGTGGATTGTTTCGTTGGTAACATACCAGGGTGCATTTAATAGGGATCTTAGCGTTTTCGATTGGAAGCGTTGGAGTATTTCAATGTTGGAGTTACTTGCTGTTCCCCATAGTTGGATTCCGTAGGTCCAGACAGGTTTTATTACGGCCTTGTAGAGGGTTATTTTGTTCTGTATGTTTAGTTTGGAGCGTCGGCCCGTGAGCCAATAGAATTTTCTTAGTTTTTCCTTTAGTTGCTTTGTTTTTTCCGAGATATGTTTTTTCCAAGTTAGCCTCCTGTCCAGGGTCATGCCCAGGTATCTTACGGAGTCCTTGCTTGGGATTATTGTGTTGTTAATGGTGACCTGGGGGCAGGTTTGTTTTCGGAGCGTGAAGGTTACATGGGAGGATTTTTTTTCGTTTATTTTAAAACCCCATTTTTGGAACCACTTTTCCATGGCGTCGAGACTTCGCTGGAGAGTGGATGAGGCAATTGCCGGGTCTGCGTGGATAGCTAATAGTGCTGTGTCGTCGGCAAATGTTGCTATTGTTACCTCGTTTGATATGGGTAAGTCGGCAGTGTAGATGGAGAATAGTAGGGGTCCGAGGACACTACCTTGCGGTATGCCGGATTCTATTGGGAATGTTGCGGAAGTGGCATCTAGACATTTAACTATGAATTGTCTGTTGGTTAGGTAGGATTTTAGGATGGAGTAGTATGGGTGGGGTAGGATTTTTTTAAGCTTGTAGAGTAGCCCTTCATGCCATACTTTATCGAATGCCTGTTGGATGTCTAGGAATACCGCTGAGCAGTATTTTTCTTTTCAAGGGTTTGGCTGATCATGTGGGTTATGCGGTGGATTTGCTCTACTGTCGAGTGTTGTTTTCGGAAGCCGAATTGGTGATCTGGGAGTGTTTTCAATTCTTCTAGGAGTGGAAGGAAACGATTCGTGAGCATTCTCTCGAATAGTTTAGACAGGGTAGGTAAAAGACTGATTGGGCGATAGGAGCTGGTTTCATATATTGGTTTACCGGGTTTGGGGATGAGGGTGATTAGTGAGATTTTCCACGCATTAGGAAAGTGTTCTAGGCGGAGGATGGCGTTAAAGATTGATGCGATGAGTGCAATCCCTTTTGTGGGAAGTTCCTTGATTGCTTTATTTCCTATTAGGTCGTGACCTGCTACTTTCTTGGGGTTTAGGCGACTGATTGCTTCTATGATCTCTGCAGAAGTGAAGGGTTGAATAGGAGGGGACATTTGGAAGGGAGTGTGCAGGTATTCGGTGACGTCCGCTGCAGCTATGGAGGAATGGGGTTGGAATACTTCAGTCAAGTGTTTGGAAAATAGGTTGGCTTTTTCTATAGGGCTACGCGCCCATCCACCCTGCGGACGGCGGATTGGAGGTATTATTTGTGGCGGGCGCGTGAGTTTCCTGGAGGCTTTCCATAGTGAGTAGTTAGAGTCGGCTGTGGGGGACAGGCTGGCGAGATATTTGTGAAAACGGTCATTATTGTAGTTTTTTATGGTTTTGGATAGTTTTCTAGTTGCGTTGTTTAGTTTGCGTTTGTCCTCCGGTGTTCTACGGGTCTGCCATATCCTTCTTAGTCTACGTCTTTCTGCTATTTTTTTAAATATATACTGGGGGTATTCGTGATTGTTGATGGACGTTATTGCCGGTGTGGAGAAGCGGATAGCGTTTATTATGCTCGTGTTGAGGTATTCCGTGGCTGCTTCGATTTCTTCATTGGTTTTTAGTGAGGTTGAGGCTGAAGTTGTGTGGGTAAAGACTTCTCTAAAGAGCTGCCAGTTGGTGTGTTGGTTATGAATGGAGCCATTAGGTGTATTCTCGTTGATAGTTGAACTGACTGTTACTAGCACGGGAGAATGATCAGAGGAGAGATCAGCCGAGGAATTGATTTGGACGTGTCTTGGCGAGATATTTTTAGTTATGAGGAAATCAAGGAGATCGGGTATTTTGTTTGTGTCGGTGGGCCAGTGTGTGGGTTCGTATGTGGTAAGGTAGTTGAGGTTGTTGGATATTATGCTGTTGAGGAGGTTTTTGCCTCTTACTGTAACCAGTCTGCTACCCCATTGGGTGTGTTTAGCGTTGTAGTCTCCTCCGGCTATGCATCTGTTACCCAGGGTGTCCAGGAAGTGGTCGAAGTCTTCTTTGGCGATGGAGTGTCTGGGAGGGCAGTATACAGCTGAGGTGGTGATTGTACCATGATAGTCTTCTATTGCTACGTTTGTTGCTTGGAGGTAGTCTTTCTGGAATGGTGGAAGTTCGTAGTGCTTGATGTTTGCTTTGATTATGATTCCGGTGCCGCCGTGGGCCTTTCCGCTGGGGTGTTGGATATTGTAGAACTTGTATCCGTTTATGTTCAGGTAGTTTTTGTCGGTGAAGTGGGTTTCAGATATGAGCATTATGTCGATTTGCTGGTGTTTTAGGAAGAGTTCTAGCTCAAGTTTGCGTTGCGCTAGACCATTGGCATTCCACAGAGCTATGCGTCTTGGTTTTATTTTGTGTCTGGGCGTATTAATTTATCCATGATGAGTGTTAATAGCGATAGCAAATTGTTTATTTGCTCTGATTGTTTCTCTATTAGCTTTTCAAGTCTAGAGACGTTGTCTGTGTTAGGTGAGGTGGGGGCACTATTTTGGGGAGGATCCCTGTGGCTATTTGGTGTATTTTGAGTGCCTTGTACCGCTTGGGCATAGGAGTTTGATGGAGTGGTGAGTTTGGTAGGGCTGGGTGTTTGATTGGTTGGGGGGATTGGGGTAACGGTGGATTTCGGCGAGCTGGGTGTTTGGTAATTTTCCTCTTTTGTTCTAAGTTTGGGGTATTTGCTCGAGTACAGAGTTTTTTAGGCTGAGCAGCCTTTGTAGTTGGCAGGATGGTCACCTTGACAGTGGATGCACTTCGCTGGGGTTTCCGGTGATTTCCTGCACTGGTTGGTGGGGTGTGTACCTGCACATTTGACGCAGCGGAAGGTGTGGTTGCAGTATTTCTGCGTGTGCCCATATCTTTGGCACCTTTTGCATTGGACTATCTCCTTTTTTGTTTGCGGTGGTTCGAATTTAACGATGGCGTTCATTAGGCGACTGATATTGTAGATTTCCTTGTTGTTTGGTTTCTGTTTTAAATCGATGAAAAATAGGGATAGCGGGTCTTTTGTGACTCTATGCCTTATGTTGCTGACATTTGTGACTTCGTGGCCGAGTTTCGATAGTTCTATTTTTAGTTCGTCGATGTCTGCGGAGTGGTGGATGTTTCGTAGCACCACCCGAAAAGGTCTTTCTTCTTTGAGTTGGTAGGTGTGGAAGTTGGCATTCAGGGCCCTGAGTGTCTTGGTGAGCTTCCTGTAAGCTTCTGGATTCGTCGGCAGGATTTTTACTTGATTGTTGGCTATTTTCAGGTTATAGTCCTCCTTGGAGATATCTCTCTCTAAGGACTTGGTCATTGTCTGGATGTCGATGACATCATTAACAAATATTGGTGGGGGAGGGGGGCTTCTCGGTGCTTGTTGGTTTGGTGGCGGGCCTGCGATTTCTATGGCGTCGTTTGAGGATTCTAGTATTGCGAACCTGTTGTGGGTGTTGAATTGTGTTGTTTTCTGTTAGTTTGAGTTTGTATTTGGTGATTCAATTTTACGATTTTTCGCCTTATTGGCGTCGTTGGCGCGTGGGGATCTGCTGCACTTCTGCCACGGGGGGAGTAGTGCGGGGTAGTTGTAAGTTTCGGTGGGCGAGCCTGGCGGTGATTGCTGGGCCATCATCGAGCTAGCTATTTCAATAAAAATAACTAGTCGTGAGGCTATGAGGCAAGGTTTGGGTAGGGGTTAGGTGCGTAGGCTTTTGTTCTCTCTGGCGGATAGGAAACACTTGGGAGGATAGGAGCACGTTGTGTTCACTTTCGACGGTTGGGTGACACATGTTGCTTTCGAACTTCACTGGGCACTAGAGACACGTCTGCACGCTTCGGCACTCAACAGCGAACTGCGAACGTTAAAGTCTGCGTGTGGCGAGCCACGGGACAGAAACCGTTGGAATGTTTACTGTCGCGTGCCGCTACGACTATTTCTTTTAAGGAGAGCTATAGAATTACTCCATGCCTTTGCTAGGCAAAGCGTTCATCCCTTGACCGCAGCTACGTTCTCACTATCATAAATCTCGAATAAATACAATCGGATTGAATGACGACAGTTGCTTAATTACGACTATGGTAGAATCTAGATTACAGTATTGTAGTATCGGAAAAAGGATAGGATTAGGATAATTTAGATTTGTAAAATTCTCCTAATACTATTTATTAAAATAAATGGAAATAACAGAGATTAATTGGACAGAGAACGATAAATGTTCAACTTGAACTAAAACACAAAAGTCTTATTCCGCTCAAATAACTCTCGCAACTCTATAACTCTCGTCTTCGGCATCTGCACTCGCACGCTTTCGCTTCTCAACTCGTACTGTACGCCTTTTGCATTCGTTCTCGCCGGCGTCTCAACTAACACTGCCTTTAGCATCTCTTTTGTCTTTTCCCGCCCTATCGCGCATGTGTCCCGAAAACGCCCGTGGCCAGGGTCACGCAGGCCTTTTCCACGAAACTGTTCACTTGAAAGGACCGACGACACATTGATGTACCCGACGATGCCGCGGCTCTCGCGACATTGTTTACGATTCGGCCGATATCTTAGGCCTTTTGTCCACGATACTACAGTATTAAAGAGTTTTCCCAAAGTTCTAAAGGAAAGACTCCGGTGTTCTTTCATCTCCGACATATACTTTACTTTTCATTTCTTTGTAATACAAGACGCGGAGATAGTACATTTCACATATCTTCATCAAGTTCCTAAACTTCTCTTTGAAATTGATAATCCCGATTGAACGGTCAAGATGGCTACAGTTATTGGCGATTTTAAAATAAAAAGTCCCCGCTCGGGGGAACTTGGATGAAGGTGATCTTATTTGCGCCTTTTGACGTCATACGAGTTTTTCTTATTTCACAAGATCTTTGCTAAGCAAATCCTTAAGACACGACCTTAAGATAAATCTTCAGTCACAATTATAAAATCAAAAGACATCTGAAGACTGTTCTTGAGATGATCTTAAGTATAAGACTGGGCTATGAATATCGTCCATAGATTTATATGAAGCAGGTCATATGGGATGCAATTTTGAACGTGAGAAACCTATCGTTGAATAGGACATAGTAGCAAAGTTCCTTTTGTCAAATATAATATGTCAATATAATTTGTCAAATATAATAATATTGTAAAAGCAGTAATACCTTTTCGCGTCTTTCTTTGTTAAAGTTAAAGTATCTGTTGAACTAATTATTTTTTGACATATATAGGTTAATATCTTTTTGTAAGAAACGCTGATGCGAATAAATTACTTTATTTAAAACTTTATGATTCCATTAAAAAAACGTATTTTGTCATTATATGATTTGTACCTGGCCATATGCAAAAAAATTATTATACCGGATTATGTTTCCTTTGAAACTATTCATTTCTTGCCTAAAACATTTTTTCATACAGTGGATGGTATCTCAGTAGTTTGCATACATTTCTTGAAATCAAACACCCTATATATATTTTAATGCTTGAAGTATAGCTAGAGAGACAAAAATCTGTTTCTTATACATTTTATTTCGTATTTTTCATCTATTTCTTATTTTCTATCAAATATTATATATATATATATGGGATGTACCGAAAATCGAGAAATAGTACAAGTCAAATGGAGGTGATTCCCTATGTAAATTCAAATTCCAAATGCAAAGTGACAATTTTTAATGCTAGACTCCGTTTTCGAGAAAATCGGCTATGCAGTTTTAAGTACGCGCGCACTTGAAAAGTAATGAGTCGGTTGAACGAGTTTCAGTACACTTATTGTTAGATATGAAGTGGTATGTCGTGATAGGTGTAGAAGGAATGCTCAGATGTTTCAACAAAAAGACGTTTATTAACTCAACAACTGACGTCCAATAACAACAAGCAACAAACAACAATGGTACGCTTGGTAACGATCAGCGCTTAACGCAGGTTATAGGAAGTAGAACGCTCGTATCACGTAATCCTTCGCACTTCGCAGCTCGGGGCAGACTGAATCTCTTTGATTCAAAAGCCATGCTGATTCCTTTCTTTGTTAGCCATCGATATCGCGCGCGTTTGTTTAGAAGTCCGCGACAACTGCCACGTGTGTGGTCTCCCGAAAGTTCGGCGAAGGAGCCGTAGGGATATCGATGGCACCTAAGGCTCGTCGGCATAGCGCTTTTAAGATAAAGCGCCTCGTGCCGCGAAACCGTTGGAAATTTCCGAGGTCGAGTGTCGCCACAGATACTCTGTTCTTAGCCAACTAAGTTGACCACATAGCTACAGTTTTTTTAATTATAATGTTTATTGTCCAAAGAAATACAAATTACGTATTTTACATTCTCAATAAACAAAAAATTTCGGTTCAGAAGTGGCTCTGACAAAAGTATCGTCAGCGCAACGGTACGACGTAGTCATATAATATTTGATGCAGGATGTACACATTTTTTACATTTTTTACACAGTAGTTGATTGTATCAAAACTGCTCATAAGCGGTACCGTTACGACCGTTCGCGAAGAGACACGAGGAAATGCGTCAGCGAGAGGCGTAAATTCTCGCTTCGATTTTGATATAGTCGACACCGCGAATTAGACGACTCCCCTGTTTCGATTAGAATAACAGAGGTAGTTCAAATGATTGTAACACCGAATTAACAGGGTTAATATAAGCTTCTATTTTTAACAATACTTAAAATTATAATTAACGCGTAACAAATGATTTAACGATGATACAACTAGTTTATTATTATAATTCGATTCGACTTTATAATTCTTTAGATGATATACATAATTTCCTTGCCCGGTACTTCAAAATATTTGGCTTGATGCATGTAAATGTCCTCATTCAAATCACCATAAAAGTATATGCCATGGTTATATCCAATTGGTATGAATCTAATTTTAATTTAACAACTATGACCATTATAATACTCATGGAAGTGAGGTTGTATGTCGTGATAGGTGCGAAAGGAATACTCAGATGTTCAACAAAAAGTTTATTAACTATTAACAATCACCAGTCAACAATTTACGATCCACAATTACGATTAACTATCGAGAGTTTATAATCGCGTATCTCGGCTCGTGTTTGCTTCGCTGTGACGTTGAACATTTCACACTTCGCGGCTCGGGGCAGAATGAATCTTTTGTTCGAAACCAAACGGATTCTTTCCTTAGTTGCCCTTCAATATCCCTACTACACGCGCGTTTATTAAATGTACCGCGGCGGTTGCCGCGTATGCATTCTTCCGAATATTCGGCGAAAGAACCGTAGGGATATCGATGGTACATTAGGCCTGTCGGCATTACGCTTTGAAGGTATAGCGCTTTGTGTCGCGAAGCCGTTGGAAAGTTCCGTGGTCGAGTGTGTCACGTAAAATAAGAAAGAAATTTAAAGGAAAGAAGAAAGCTTTATTTTTTCCTCGTTTATACACTTCTGAACTCTAGCCGTGGCCGTTCGAGACTGAGGCTCTTACAATATTTTCTTACTTTCGGTGGCATCTGTTTCTTCCTTTGTTTGTCATCCTTCATTATCAAAACTCCTGCTCGGACAGCCGAGGAGGACGGACGTGTCTAGACGGTCGTCCTCTCCAGGTATAAGTGAATAGTGAAAAAGTGCTTCAAAGTAATAGTGCTGCAAAGTGATAGCGAGGAGGAAATAAAATAGCAATGCAGATACCAACTATAAACATAGCAACAAAAGGAGAAACATATTATATAAAAACCAAACAAATTAACATTGAGACAGAAGAAACAAAAGAGCATCGGGGACAGGAAGATAGCAATTCAGAACATGAAAGATACTACCAGGACGAAAGCTGGAAGCTAGCGAAGGCTAGCAAAAAACGTAAAACAACTACAGACATAAGTGCTATAGGAAACCCAGTTACAGAAAAGCAGCGATGGCTGCAAGAATTACCATTAAGGAACCCCTTCAGCTCACTAACAGAAGAAATAGACGCTGACCCCGTAAATAAAACCACTATCCAAACAAATCATATTACAAAACCACCACCAATCTTTGTTGAGGCCCAAATAATAGACCCGCTCATCGATCTACTAAATAATCTAGATGAGAAAAACAACTACACAATAAAGCAAACAAAATTGGAACAAGTAAAAATACAAACAAACACACCAGAAACATTTAGGAAAGTTATAAAAGCATTAAAAGAACAAAATGCTATCTACCGCACGTATCAGCTTAAAACTGAAAGGAGCTATAAAATTGTCATAAGAGGATTGCATCCTAAAACCAACATACATAAACTAAGCGAAGAGTTAGCTAAAATTGGTCATCAAACAAGAACAATAAACAATATAACAAGATTTGACACAAAGCAACCACTACCACTATTCTTAATAGAACTGGAACCCAGAAACAATAACAAGGAAATATATAATATCAAACAAATACTAAACACAATAGTAACAGTCGAACCACCACGACACAAAAAAGTGAGCTAATCCGCGTCCTGACAGAATCGGACAGCGCCAAGGTTGAAAGGTTAGTCGAACGCGAAGAGATGGGCGACAGAAAGCCCTCACAGTTTTACAATGACCTAAAGAAACTAGCCAGTCCGCTCGCGTCCGACGAGTTCATCCTAAACCTGTGGAGGAACCGCCTCCCAGACCGTATCAGGGAAGTCCTGGCTGCAGTTGACGATACGAGCATAGAAAAGCTGACCAGGACCGCGGATAGAATCGACGAGGCGTACGACCGCCAAGGCCACCGCGCGCATAGGGTGGGCGCAGTCGCCGAGCCACTGGCATCATACGAAGATAAAACCGACGCACTGGCCGCCGCGTTAACCAGCAGGGTGCTAGACGGAATGAAGGCTATGAGAATCGACGGGCATCGTCGACCACGAAGACGCTCGAATTCTCTCACCCGACCCCGCCGCCGTTCGCGTTCGCGAGATAACCCGCGCCAGGACGGAATGTGCTTCTATCATGCGAGGTTTGGCGATCGCGCCAGGAAATGTAACGCCCCTTGTAAGTGGAAGTCGGGAAACGACACCAGCCGTCCGTAAAAGCGGCAAACGACAACGGTTTGGGATCTCGCCGCATCTTTGTTTTGGACCAGAGAACGAAGACTTCATTCTTAGTTGACACCGGTGCTGATATCAGCGTTTATCCCCGAAGCAGGCTATCCACGGACGTAAAGAAAACAGCGTATGAACTATTCGCTGCCAATGGAACGCGCATCGCAACGTACGGGACTTTAGCGATGGAGCTAAACCTGTTCTTACGCAGAGCATTCAGGTGGAACTTTACGGTAACCTATGTGCAAACCCCCATCATCGGCATGGACTTCCTAAGCCATTACGGGTTGCTCGTGGACGCGCGAAACAAAAGCCTCACCGACACGGCAACTCGAATGTCATCGAGGGGATACACCGACACGACAGACCAAGTGTCCGTTAAGACCATTATCGGCGAATCACCATATCACCAACTCCTGGCAGAATTCCCGGACCTCACCCGCCCGCCGATTTTTGGAAAAGAGAAGACTCGACACGGTGTGGTACACCACATCGAAACCACGCCTGGCCCGCCGGTCTACAACAAACCCCGCCGTCTTGCACCTGATCGACTTAAACAGGTAAAGGAGGAATTCGAGCTCATGATCGAGCAGGGCGTGATGCGACTATCGAAAAGCCCGTGGGCATCACCTCTGCACGCAGTGCCGAAAAAGGACGGAAACCTGCGACCATGCGGCGACTACCGTGCGTTGAACGCCCGCACCGTACCCGACAGGTACTCACCGCCACATATCGAAGACTTCGCGCATCATCTGCACGGTAAGCGTATCTTCTCAAAGATCGATCTCGTCCGCGCGTACCATCAAATTCCGATTGCGCCCGAGGACATCGAAAAAACCGCGATAGCAACACCGTTCGGTCTTTTCGAAGCAACAAACATGATGTTTGGACTTCGGAACGCCGCGCAAACATGTCAGCGATTCGTCGACGAAATCACACGTGGACTCGATTTCGTCTACGCGTACATCGATGATTTTCTTATAGCATCGGACGACGAAGGTCAACATCGCGAACATTTGAAAATTCTGTTCAACCGCCTCAATAATTACGGCGTCGTGATAAACCCCACGAAATGCGAATTCGGCGTGCACGAAATTACTTTCCTCGGATACTCGGTAAACTCCGACGGAATTAAACCGCCGCCGGAACGCGTCGAAGCGATTATGAAATTGTCGAAACCCGCGAACGCTAAGCAGCTACGTAGGTACCTCGGTATGATAAACTTCTACCGACGTTTTATACCGGGGGCCGCAAAAACACTCAAACCGCTCAATGATTTGTTAAAAGGCGCGAAAAAGGGCAACGCGCCTATAGAGTGGTCGGAACAGTCGGAAAACAGCTTTCGCGAATCGCAACGCGCTCTCGCGGATGCCACGATGCTGGCGCATCCGATACCAGGTGCGCCTATCAGCCTCTCGGTAGATGCGTCCGACTACGCAGTGGGAGCGGTATTACAACAACACGCGAATAGCGAATTGCAACCGCTAGGGTTCGCAACGAAATCTCTGACCCCGGCGCAGCAAAAATATAGCGCGTACGATCGCGAACTACTCGCAATATACACCGCAATCAAACACTTCCGACACGCTTTAGAAGGCAGAAACTTCGTAATATATACCGACCACAAACCTCTTACCTACGCGTTCAGACAAAAGTTAGAAAAGTGTTCGCCGCGACAATTTCGATACCTAGACTACATCGGTCAATTCAGCACCGATATACGTTACATAAAGGGGCTAGATAATAATGTAGCCGACGCTCTGTCACGCATCGAAGCAATAGGGAAGGCCGTGGACCATCAAACTCTCGCCGCCGCGCAAGAAAACGACAACGAACTAAGCGATATCGTCAACTCCGGTACAACCGCGTTACGGTTAAAGAAGATACGCTTTCCTGGTCACGACGCAGAAATATATTGCGACGTATCAGCCGATATCGTAAGACCGTACGTACCGAAATCCTTGCGGCGCGACATATTCAATTCGCTCCATGGACTTTGCCACCCAGGGATACGTGCCACGCAAAAGTTGGTGACGTCGCGTTTCATTTGGCCGTCCGTAAACAAAGATTGCCGGACTTGGGCACGGCAATGTATCCCGTGTCAACGATGCAAAGTCACCAGGCACGTATCCTCACCCGTCGGAACGTTCGAAACAGCAGGCCGGTTCGAGCACGTACACATAGACATTATCGCGATGCAATATTCGCAAGGCTACCGATATTGTCTAACGTGCATCGACCGTTTCTCGCGTTGGCCTGAAGCCATCCCCATCGCCGACATGGAAGCGACAACCGTTGCCTCGGCCCTCCTCCATTCTACATGGATAGCTCGTTTTGGCGTGCCTGCAAAAATAACAACCGACCAAGGACGCCAATTCGAATCAAACTTATTTAACGAACTGTGCCGGTTGCTCGGCATTAAGCATCTACGCACGACAGCCTATCACCCCGCGTCCAACGGGATGGTAGAGCGTTTACATCGGCAATTAAAAGCAGCAATAAAATGTCACAATACGAGCAACTGGGTAGAAATCCTACCAATTGTTTTACTTGGCATAAGAACAGCTATCAAGGAGGACCTGAACGCGACGGCCGCTGAAATGGTTTACGGCACCGGCATACGATTGCCGACAGAATTTTTCGCACCGACAAAGCAACAGCCCAACTCGGAATTCGCGAACCGTTTAAAGGAGCGAATTGAGAAAATCAGGCCTCGTTCGATTACGCGACACGGCGACAAAAAAACTTTCGTGTTCCGCGAGCTCGAAACATCGCCATACGTATTCGTACGCCACGACGCGAGCGGTGGCCCGTTACAACCGCCTTACGACGGACCTTATCAGGTTATACAGCGTGGAACAAAGACCTTCACCGTCAAAATAAACAATAAATACGTAATAGTCTCCATAGATCGTTTGAAACCCGCTTTTATTGTATCCGACCATATTGAACAGCAACTAGAAACCAGCGCAGAAACCCTCGTTACGTTTATACCGCGTAAAACCACAACTACGCAAAACGCCGAGCAGGCACAGCAAAGCGAAGATGACTCAGGAGTTCATCACACCACGCGCACGGGCAGGAAAGTTCGCTTTCCTGATCGCTTTCAGGCGGGTCTGCGATAAGGTAATAGGTCATAACTACCTGCGAGATGTAAGAAAAAAGATAAACGTTGTCACTGGTAAGGGGGTACTGTAGCGGCACTCGACAGCAAACTTCCCAACGGTTTCTGTCCCGTGCCCCGCTACACAAGGACTCTACCTTGCGAACAGATGATTGCCAGATGTCGATACACCCTCTCCGAATATTTACAGCGAGCCTAAGGACCCGCTATAAATCTTAGGATCCATGCAGCTAAGATTCTCTAAAATACCAATTGTTACGGTTTGCCGATCATCTTTCAAATGAAGCATTCAAGTAAACTTTAATTTGTGGCGGCATCGACCACGGAACTTTCCAACGGCTTCGCGATACAAAGAGCTATGCCGTCAAAGCGCAATACCGACGTGCCCAATCTACCATCGATATCTCTATATTTCTTTCGCCGAATTCTCAGAAGAACGCATACGCGGCGACCACCTCTCTACATTGGTGGTGAGCCCGACGTGATAGACAGCAAAACAGAGGCGTGACCATGGTAGCACTACCGAGCCTTCTATCATCGCGAATCTAATTCTGTGGCAAGCTGGATCTTCCGCTATGACGAACACGGAGCAGCGGCCCTTCCTTCAGTAAAAACTTCGACACCTCACCTCCATACGGGCGGGCAAATAAACAGGTGACTGGGCACGAGACGACTGCGAGGGACAGAGGCCTACAATCGTGCACACAGTACCGACAGGATCCACCGCCACATCGGAGACATCGCGCAACGTCGGCACGGGCTCTTGACAACAATCGGCTGACGCTTTACTACATTAAAAATTATAACGTTATCTCTGGTAAGGGGGTACTGTAGCGGCACTCGACAACAAATACCGCTACACGACACTAACTAAAAACGGACACGGTAGCGAAGTGGTTAGCGCTCTAGGTTTCGAACGTTCGGGACCCGGGTTCGATTCCCGGCGCCCGTGATCCTATTTTCTACCACGCATCAAAATAAAAGAATAATTAGCGCGTTCCAGCAGCGACATCTACAGCCGCCAACTACTACTATCACCGACGACAACATAACGCCATACACGCCTCAGTTATATAAGAACGATGTTTGAAGTGACTGGTTCACCGAGTTTTTCTAACGCTTGGAGGTTTACCTTGACCGTCTCGAGAAAATCATCTATAGCTTCGGGTGTCTCTTTAGTTATTTTCGGATAGTCGAAAATCAAGTCCCAGTGACGCATGCAGATTGGACGGTGGCAGTCGAATTTTTCTTTAAGAACGTTAATGGCGATTGCATAATTTGACTCGGTGATGGCTAACGATTGTATACTTCGCGCGGCCCATCCAGTCAAAGCTGATCGGAGATGATAGAATTTTTGGACTGGTGTTAATTGTTCATTTTGATCTATCGTTGACGAGAAGGAATCGCTAAATGACTGCCAATCCTCGAGGATGCCATCAAATGTAGGTATCCGAATCTCCGGTAGTTTAAGCGAAGCAGACTCGCGACCGGCGGCTGATTCGCCGTTTGTCGATTGTGACGGCGTAGTTCGTCGTATGTTGTTTAATTGATTAGTTACTCGGAGTTCTATTTTTTCGTACTCGTCTGCTATTTCAAAGCCGCGCGCGGTCTCTTCCTCATCTATAGTTATAATCTCGTTTTGAATGGCACGGAGTTCCGTCTCATAGGTTTCCAGACGATTTTTAATTTGGATTAACAGTAGCTTGCCAGCCCCGTGTAAAAGGCACACCTGCCGATAGACGGAAGGCGAGGCCGGAGAGCGTCCTGGTTTCGGCAGCAAGACCATCCGCGTCTCTTTCCACAAAACGGGGAATTCGCCCCGAGGCAGGCATCTGTCAAATAGACGCATTAATGTCGGAGCCAAGACTCCGGCGACGTACTTCCACAGGCGGGTCGGGACTCCGTCGGGACCCGGAGCTTTCCGCGTTCCGATCCTCCCACTAGCCTCGACTTCCTCGGTAACCCTTGATTCCGGGCTCCAACTTCTCGCGGTGTCACGTGGCTCTTCTTCCGACGGTTGAGGCTCCTGCTCCTCCTCATCGGTGAACCTACTATCCTCCTCGCCCGTCGCACCCGGGAACATGGTGGGCCTCACGTGAGGTCCACTATGGACTCGCCCCGCCACGCCACGCACGTGCTGGTCAACATTAGGTTCATAAGCCCGAGGTCGAGTGCGGCCACCCAGTTCTGTACGTCGCGCCCCCTACCGTTGGTCCTCCGGGAGCCCCACGCCGTTGAGTGAGAGTGGAAGTCCTCGAGGACCAGTGACGGACAGGCGCCCAAACGTCTCACGCAAGCCGCGAATCCGTCCAGGAAGGAGGCGTTCTCCGTCCGGCTAATGTTGGGCGACACGTATAAGGTCACCACGGCTAGGTGGCCCCATTTTGCGGCCACATAATCCCGTCCTCGCTCGATCACCGAGCAAAAGGGACTTCCCGCGCTCCCGTTCCAGAATATAGCGACCGATCCGATTAGGTCCTCAGCGCCCCGTGACCCGACGGGGATGCTGTATGGCTCGGCCACCGCTGCCAGACCAATCCGCCGATCCACTAGGCTCTGGAATATTAAGTCCTGAGCGCGGCGGGCGCGGTTAAGATTGCACTGCAGGAGCAGTTGTCCTCCTCCGCTTCTTCCGCTCACGTCGGGGAGGACTCAGTTTCCATAGCTTCCTCCGGGCCGTTCGCCTCGCAGTCGGTGCATTCGACTTCTCCGTTCTCTTTTCTGGCTTTCATGGGGCTAGCAAACAGCTGCGTCGTTTTCTTCCTGGTCGCCGCGTCCCCGCCATCGCCTGGAACGGTCCTTGCCACCTGTGCGGCCCTCTTTTTACGGGCCGGCGGTTTGCATGCCGGCGACCCCATGCGGTGTGACGCGGGCAGTCCCAGGTCCGTGCACACCGGACACTTAGGTACTCGTTCCGAGCAGTCCCTCGCTCGATGTCCTTCCGCCTCGCATCGATAGCAGCGCTCTGACCGGTCGACCGTCGACTTGCAGTTCCCGCGCACGTGACCCTAACTCCATGTACCTAAAGCATTGCAGCGTCGCGTCGGGAGAAGGGAGAAACCTCGCCGTTGATCAACTTATATTAATTTTACCTCCCGATTGGGCGTCCCCTCCTCTGTTGATTTTTCTCGCCGCTGTCAGCGGACCGCGTAGCCATACCGACCCAAGGCCCCGAGGAGCGTAGCGTATGGCTTCCACACTGACCACGTCGGCGCGGCAGTCGCCACCTCCTCCTGGGTGACCGAGTCCTCCAGTCCGATCACTCTTAACTCGGCCGTCCTTCGCGGCACGGTTACCTTGGCGGGTAAATCGTTCAGCGTGGCCGCCATCCGTTCGGCCAGTCGCGATGCTTTACTCTCAGTGTCTTGGTCTGAGATCTCGAACAGCATCGCCACCGTGATCGCCTTCCTGAATCTCAACTCCGTGATGTCAAGTTCGGAGAGCATAACTTCCCTCCTCACTATTAACATCGTCTCCCTGTATGTGAAGCCCGAGCCGTCCCTCACGGTGAACGATAACGCGGCACATCGTGGGGGTCGAGAAAGGCCGGGAACTTTCTCTCCGCGCGCGTCCCGCCCACTAGCGGTACGTCCCTTCCCTTTCGCGATAGTTCCCGCTCCATCACCGCTCTCCGCTCCTAGTAAGGATTCTCTCCCCGTGCGGGGACGCGCCGGAGGCCCAGCGGCAACCTCCGCGAAAGTCCTTATTCTTGACCAGCCACTGCCGGCCGTCGCCCCGCGTGCCGTGACCCCTATTCGTGGCGTCGATGACGGCAGTGACGACGATATCCGTCCCTCGGTTCTCGTGCCCTCGGTCGGTGCATGGACCGTTGGAAGAGGTTGCGCTGCTCGCTTCCTGTTCATCCGCCTTGCTCTCCCTCTTCCTCCTCCTATGACGGTGGTAAATCTTACCTCGTCGGCCGACGACTCCGCGGTCGATCGCGAGGTGTCTCTGGGCGCCCGCGACCGTGCTTGCACGGTTCACAGCATCCGCAGCCGGTGGGATCGGTCCCCCTGGCTCTATTTCTCGCCAACATTCCTCCAACTTGCGGAGAAACAGGATCTTGAGATCCTCTAGCGGATCTCGAGGTCCTGGACCACCGAATCTGAATTTGTCCGCTTCCTTGTTATTTGTGCTGCTCCCCAGTCCGTCGGGCCAGCGGGAGCGTCGCGACGCTGGCCACGAGTATGGGGGAGGTGGATCCATAGTCGCTCCCTTTGGGATCCCGGGTGCATTTCCTTTCGTCCCCCTCGTGGAGGTGATCACCCCTTTTGTCCTTCGCTGTCGTTATTAGGGCCTTCGGCTGCCCTCTCCGCATTCCTTGGTCTAGCGTTCCACCGTTTCTCGGAGACGGCTGACCTCTCTCTCCAAAAGCCACACCTTCCTCCGCAGGTATGCGCCGTCCTCTTCTTCCCGACCGTGGGTCCATTTCGCGTTCTTCATGGTCACTTGTTTGTCGACCGTTCCGGACTTCGTCCCGTCGATTCGCGCATCGTCGCTGCCGTCGGCACCGCCGCGGGTGGCAGTGGCAGCGGTGGCCATAGTGACGGCCTCGGCGTCGGTGTCGGTGTCCGCCCGACAGCGCGGAGTCTGAATCCCAAGCGAACGTGTCCCCCACGCCGCATGCGGCTTCTCGTGCATCCGTCGCGACCGTTGGCGTCGAAGGCGGTTCCTTCAGCGGGCCTGGCAATCCTGCGGTATGACCGCTTGCCGAGCGCGCCCGCAACGGCCGGAGAAGGAGAATACAACGGCATTTCGGATCATTTCGTTCGGCATTTCGTTGTCGGATCCCCTCCCACCCGCCGCCGCCACCGTGCCTCCGCTGCGTCTCACCCGCGAAGTTCCCGTGCCGATGTTCATAACGTCGGGTTCCTCTGGCCCTCTCCGAGCCCCCCCGTTTCGTGTGTCATCCTCGCCAGACGCATGAACACGACCGGGGGCCTGGCGGCCCACGCCTGGATGGCCACGGTTGCTCGATGACATCGACGCTTTACAACCCGCGACTGCGCCGGTACTGGGGTATCCCTCCCCTGCACCGTAAACGATTTTCTCTTTCATTTTGTTTTCCATAATGAGAATCGTTAACAATGTCGCCGAGGTCGTTTCCCCGCAAGGGTTTCCAACCTGGTGCCACTCACTCTTTCGCACCCTACCTCGGCCAAGGCCTGTGCATGGTGACGGGGGCCCCACGAGAAGATGGGCTGACTGGTCTTGGCTGATATGGGCCCACGAACTTCTCCGATGTTCTTCGCACCGGATCGGCAACTGGAGAGTGCCAAAAGCGCCGACCAGCCACCACTCGGCTATAGGAGAATATCAGATTTATCGGCGTTTCCCAGGGTGTGGTCCTACGCCCTGAGAACCCGTATCCGCCTCGTGCTCCCCGTCATGAGTTCGCTAATAAAACTCTGTCCTTGGTCTGTTGTTTATAAGTTGTCGTTTCCTTTAAATTCTTTTGTGTCTTTTTTCGGTCCATTCGACGTCTTTTATTTGCATAATATAGTTTGCAAGCGTGTCTAATGCTTCTTCCGGAATCATTTTTCCGAACGGCGATATTATGCTGATTTTGTCGAAGACAAGGATTTTTTGTATTTTCAGACAACCTTAATAATTTTACAGCTAATAATTCTCTAAATATTCTAATATTTATATCCTTCCTTGTGGCAAAAGCGTTTACGACAGAAATTCCCAGTAGGAGTTGAATATCAAGTTTTCTGTTCCATTTGATTCCTTTTCTAATTGTGGTGGCATAAGAAACAATTTGGTCGGAATAATCTATACAACACTTTCTTTTATTATGTTCAACAAGAGCTAGTGGTTTTAATGTTGCAGATGTCTGTTAGCTTGGAGAAACAGCACGAATGCTAGGATTTTTTTTGTACTTGGTACCATGATGGGAGCGTGTTTTGTCGACAAAATTCTCACATCCCGTGTATCTCCCCATTTGAGTACGACAATCCCGTTATCATCTTCTTTGGATACCATCTCCCCTTTACTTAGTTTGCAATGAAGAATATCTTTTAGGAGGAATTTTTTGTTATTCCTAAATGTTACCACTACATGGGTCTTACGGTTTAGGCATGATATCTTTTACGTCGCGTGAAAAGATCCGCGCGATGTCCTTCATTGTCTGACCGTCAAGGCCCAAGCACCGTTAGAAAAATCCTCAATAAACCTAAGACCCCGCCATAAACCAAGTCTTATTAGCTTGCAGGAATCTTTAATCCTGCAAGTATTTTCGGTTTATAACTGGTACTTAAAACAGTCCTTAGGTCTATTGTACATTCTTCCAAATTACGGAGAAAGCAGGTAGTTACCTAATGGGAAAAACCAAATAGTTGCCTAACGGAAAAGCTGGTTTTTCCCATAAACGATGTCGCCCATGAACCACGTTGGTAGGAGGTTTCTTTCTCCTATCTTCATTCCCAACAGTGGTCATAACCAATCGGCATCACGGATCATTGCCCTCACTTTCCTAACTAAAAATGTGAGCAACGAATCCGCGTTCTTGGTTCAAATATACCCATACCGAGCTTTCCTCCGTAATCACATCAGAACGAACTTTGGAGTTCCGACAATTCCTACGGCTCCCACAGTTCCTACGGCTCTTACGGCTCCTATTGCTCCTATTGCTACTACTGCTACTACTGCTTCTACGCCATCAAGAGGGTCAACTCTACTGGTTCTCATAACCAACGAACAGTCAAAGTCAAGAAGTCAAAGTCTAGTCATTCGGTCATTCGGTCATTCGGTTGATTCTGGTGAGTTGCTTCACTCAATGTTGGGTCTGATCAATTGCTACGTCTATTACAACACGAGGGCCTTCATCTATCAGATTGTCAGTCAAAATCTGATCAAGATCAAGGCGGTACCAATCAAGGCAGTTCTCATACTCAGCGACGTTACTAAAATGTATGATTCTACTATGTTGTTGGAGAATATATAATTTATAACACTGTTATTCACGAAGTTATATCACTTCAACCAACCCTATTATCTTAACGGAAATCAGGGGATCGATCTACTCGCGGTGTCGATTCGTAGAATCGTAACAGGAATTTACGACTCCCGTTGACGTGTTTCTTCGCGATTGCTTCTCCCCGCGATTGGTGGAATTTACAACATCGCTAATTAATAACTCGTGTAAAAATGATCAATGTATAATGTCCTTGGTACAAAAGTTTCTTTGCAAGCTGTAGACATACATTGTGTGCTAATCCTATTTCTCTAACACCGTCAGTTGATCTACCAGAGTAAATTTTCATTGTCCATGTGTAGTATCGGAAAAAGGATAGGATTAGGATAATTTAGATTTGTAAAATTCTCCTAATACTATTTATTAAGATAAATGAAAATAACAGAGATTAATTGGACAGAGAACGATAAATGTTCAACTTGAACTAAAACACAAAAGTTTTATTCCGCTCAAATAACTCTCGCAACTCTATAACTCTCGTCTTCGGCATCTGCACTCGCACGCTTTCGCTTCTCAACTCATACTGTACGCCTTTTGCATTCGTTCTCGCCGGCGTCTCAACCGATTCTGCCTTTAGCATCTCTTTTGTCTTTTCCCGCCCTATCGCGCACGTGTCCCGAAAACGCCCGTGACCAGGGTCACGCAGGCCTTTTCCACGAAACTGTTCACTTGAAAGGACCGACGACACATTGATGTACCCGACGATGCCGCGGCTCTCGCGACATTGTTTACGATTCGGCCGATATCTTAGACCTTTTGTCCACGATACTACACATGTATATCCCGTAGTTGAGAATAATTTGAATAATTTCATCCCGTATCTGTGTGCTTTATTTGGTATATATTGTTTGAAAATGAGTCTTTCGCGCCATGAAATCAACGTTTCATCAATAACAATGTGTTCTCCAGGCGTGAATATTCTTTTATATTTCCTTTCCAGTTTGTCGAAAAGTGGACGTATTTTTCCAAGTCGATCATTACGGGCAATCGACATATTATCGGCAAAATGAAAATTACCCAGTAGTAATTCAAATTTGTTTCATGACATAATAGTACGCGGTAATTGAAAATTATACAATGGGCTTTTCGGCCAATAATTAGCTATGAGGTTTACTTTTACAAATCCCGTATATAAGATCAATCCCAAGAATTTTTTTACTTCTTCGGGATTAGTTGATGCCCACTTATGCATCCGTGAACATGGTATTAGGTCAGATTTATTTAACTTTTGTTTCGCATATCTATTTGTTTCTGATACAAGTAAGTTTATTATTTCGTCATCAATGAACAGCTCAAACACACCATATGGATTGACATCGCCAGGTAATTTAGTGAAATATTTGTCTTGTCCCATATAAAAAGTTTGAGGTTCGACTGATTTGAATATCTTAATGTCAGATTTATTTTCTTTGATCAAATCTATCCCTTCTCCGGTATCAATTAGATGAACTCGTTCTCCTGCAATTCCTGTGAATGGTATTGTAAGTAGTTGTCCGGTTGTTGTGTTAACCCTTGGTATTCCTGGTCTTCCGTTGTTTATTCCTGCTGTTGTTGATCCTCGTTCTCATCTGTTCTGATCTGGTTTACTCGTGGAGCTGGTTTCTTTGGCTGGATAATTGAAAATTTTGACATTGCGGTGTCCCAATTTACCACATTTGAAACATTTTACTTGTTGTCGCTCAACAAGTGGTATACGTTGGTTATACGTTGGTTATACGTTATACGGTTATACGTTGCTGTTAGTCGAGTAGTTGTCCTTCTCCATTCCTTCTGTTCTTCTCGTAGGTATCTTTCAATGTCGGCGGCTTTCTTTTCTGTTTCGCTCAATGAAATTGGTTCGTTTGCAAACAGTATGAGTCCTATGTCGTGTCGAAGTCCTTTTAAATAAATTCGACTTACTTTTCTCATTGTGGCTTCAATCATTATTCGTCGTGTAAGTGATTGTGGATTTTCATTAGTTATTCCATACGTAAGTTTATTTAATATGCGGCGGAATCGGATATTGAAACTTTGAACAGATTCATCCTTGTTTCAAATCGCGTAATTGTTCACCGTATTCGACAGATGTTACTTGAACTGCTGCGTTGGATCTCAAAGCGTCATGTAGATCTGCATAATTTTCAATACGTATGTTCCGAATACTTTGCGCGGCTTTACCAACTATTTTATCGACTTTAATGGCTTTCAATAACAAATCTTTTTATAAACAACGCATTAGCATAGCACGTACTTTTATGAAATCTTCCACTCCAACATCATCGTCACCGTTTAAAATTGGAATGTATTTTATAGCTGATAACATAGTCGTGTTGTCGCAGTTCATTGTAGTCTTGTTATTCGTCATCGTTATTGCTTTCAGGGTCAAATATCATTTCGGGTGCGCTCGCTATTGGTACACAATCCCTGCTTTTCGATTTCGCTGTTTCTTTTGTGGTATTAGTTACAGATTCAAACTCTTTGGTTACAATTGTTCACTGACTTCCAATGCCCAGCTTTAATTCGACAATTGATTTTCCTAGCAATTCGATTTCTTTAGCGCGGCATTGTTTCTCTTCACTTGCTTATTTGGTTAGTATTTGAATTTGATGTTGAATTTCGGCGGTACCTCTCGCGTGAATTTCGTTCTGTTTCTGCATCGCGTCTAGTACTTGCCTTAAGGGGGCGGGGGGGGGGGGGGGGCTAAGGTTAATTCCTACAAAATAAGGCATGTTTTTGTGAATTATTTGTGACGACACAGTTAAAATCTCTTTATTAAAATCAATAGTACATTAAAGTATGACATTCGAAGAATATTGTATAAAATTTTCGCGGAGAAATATTAAAAAATACGGCAATGGCAGCAATTATTCGGGCATGTCTTGGAAATCGAGTCAGACTCGCTAAAGTACGAGAAGGGGTTAAGCTCTCTGTGTAGAGCCGTAATGTCCTCGTTAAGCACCGTGAAATCGAACTCATCTTCACTTGAATTTATTTCAGTATTACGTTCCATGTTTTTAGGGATCAAAATCTTTAACTTTAGTAGTCTCTCTCTGTCACGACTGTCAGGTTCGAACTAATGTCGAAAATGCAGTCCGGTTCGTGGTTGCGGACTAATTTCAGATAAGAAAGTCTTATCTCCATTTGTCATTTTACACTTCATCAGATTATACAGAGAGAGCGTAGGAATCCGCGCCGAAGAAACTAAACGTAAATAGTTACTGCCGCGCATCGAGTTACCGCAGCAAACCAAGTGGTGAGCGAGACTCGCCTCTCGAGTTGCGGCATCACACAACATGGTAAGTGAGACTCACATCTCGAGTGAAAAGGGTTAAAGTGAAAGAAGTTACGTTTTTTGGTTTGCAGAACTGTCATGATAACAGACTAGTATAAAAAATTGTTATTCTGCATTTGCGGTTTCCGTTTCACGGGGATCACCTTTATTCGGCTTCTAGCATCAAATACAGTACATACGTGCAAAGAAAGACGTTCATCTTAATATTGTTACTTCCCAAGTGCTTGCGTTCTTAACGAAACTTTATCGTTGAATTTTTAAAAAATGAAACTTTGTTTGAAAAATTGTCGTTCTACATTTCCGATTTATTTTTGGGAATCATTTTCTTTTGGCTTCTACCGCAATTTTCAGAACACCTTGTATCGATATATATTGAACCACGATTTTTCCCCATTAAAATTTAAATTATTTATTACAATAGTACTTTTTGTAACTAAAAATTTTAGTGCGTGTATAAACTAAACATGGAACCTTTATGGAAATTGCAAAAAATTACGGAAATGGACATTTTGCTTTTTTCGCAATGAATACCTTATCGATATCAACATTTTAACCATCTGTAAAACTTACAAAACGGTTATTCTTAGAATATTAGATATTTAGTTCTTTCTCTAGAATATCCAAAATTTAGAAACTTTGAAACGAAATCCTAAGAACATTCATAAGACTTAAAACATAAATGCTTCTAGAACGTGTGGAGTTTAAGTCTTGCGAATATTCTAGGGATATCTAAAATGAACGTAGGACGTTGAGATATAAAGTGACTGTTTATTCCACCATTCGCGGAGAGACGCGATCGCGAGAAAGCACGTCAACGGGAATCGTAAATTTCCGTTACGATTAGATAATCGACGCCACGAACTGATCGATCCCTTGATTTCTGTTACGGTAATAGGGGTGGTTCAATTGAGATTACACTGAATTAACAAGTATAAATTAATGTTTATTCCAACAACTTTGTAAAAAAGATAATTACACTGATGCGTATGTATAAGTTAAGTAAGTGATTGATTTAAGGGTAGAAATCCAGTAATGACATGTTGACGATAAAGAATAAGTAACGTAAAGTGACGATGCCGTATCGGAGGAAAGCTAGTGATGGGTGTGTCTAACGCAAGGGACCATCGGATTTGTTGATGACAATTTTGGTTAGGAAAGTGAGGGCAGTAGACATTGCTTCTAATTGGATAAAAGAAGGTTGGTGGACTAGGAAGGGTCTTAGCCGCTTTCGATAGAAAGTTGCTAGTGAGAAGTATCATACGTGAGAACAACTAACTTTCCCGTGTCTTCCCGTAGTAAACAATAAGCTTTATAAACGATTCATTAAAGAGATGTTTGTTCCTGAGATTTATGATCAGTCTTTAAGACTATTGAGGGTATGCAGTAAGGATGTGCGAACATCCGGTTCCCATTCCGGTTCCGGTTCCCGACGTAACACTGACCATAAACAGATATTCTTTGGATGTACGGTGCTATTCGGATAACATAATTATTAGTTAATATAAATGGATGTGAAATAATATCTACAGATTCGTAAATTTATCAAGTGAAATAAAATAAAAAAATAGAAAACTAGATTACCAGACCGTTAAAACATAAGTTAGACAGATAAATTGGTATAAGTTAACATCTGATGAAATCAATTAAAATAGGTTTGTTAAACACAGTAAGGTCACTACAAAAGTGTAGAATTTTGTACCACACCGGCATATCCATGAAAATTAAATACAGGAAATCATGAAACAATGCTGCATTGAAAAATAAGCCTATGCGCATATAGTTTTTGTAGCCACTATAAATTATATCAATAAGATATGATATCTATTCTGAAATTTGTGAAATTTGTCGGAAGTTGTATTTCTACCCATTCTGTCAGATGGAAGCAGCTGAAAATTCGGTGTTGTAATGAGGATGATGGTTGTACATCCATTACAACACCGAATTGTCAGCTGCTTCCATCTAACAGAATGGGTAGAAATACAACTTCCGACAAATTTCACAAATTTCAGAGTAGATATCATATCGTATCGACATTATACGAAGATGAAAGGTTTCGATCATCAAAAAATTGTGTAACACATATGTCGCCATTACAATCTGGATAACGGAAGTTTTTGGCATTCAAAGAGACGACAATATACTCTTTACTTTCGTGCCAAAATTTCAAATGCATTCTCCACTATTCTCATTGCTCGTGAGAGCTTATAATTAAATAGAATTGTCTCATTGTTAATACCCGTTCGAGGAAAATGTCTCATTAAATATGTCTGTGACGGAAACGTTTCATAGTGCGGTATATCCTCAATGGGTTCATCCGGTGCTATATACAGAATTTTCTTTTTGGATATTGATAAAAATACACTACTACCAAGAATTTCATCGTCGTTAAATCTTCCTCTAGATCTGACCTCGATAAATAAAAATTTTTATTTTTATATTCAGAACCAATAACATACATGTAGTATCTTAATGGGTCTTAGAGGAAAGGACAAGTAATGATGTTTTGATTTAATAAATGATATTTGTAGCAACGAAATGATTACAATGCTGTTGTACGTCCTATTCTCACAGGCGGCTTTCGACTTCCCAATTCATACTCTTCCCACTCTGCACACTCTTGGCATCCGTTCACTCTGGCATCTCAACTAACACTCACTCTAACGTCTCTTTGCCTTTCCGTCCTTCGGAACAGATATCCCGAAAACGCCCGTGGTCAAGATCACGCAAGTCCTTTTCACGAAAACTGTCTACTTAAAAAGACCCAACGGTACATTGATGACGAACGGTACTTTGTTTACAGTTCGGCCGATACCTTAGGCCTTTTGGCCCCGATACTACATACATTATTGAAAATGTATGTTTATAATTTAAATAATTGCTCTCACACTTTGCTGATGTACGAATGGTAAGCTTGCCATCGATGGTATCAATGCAATTGTTAAATTGCCATCTGTTTGTGAAATCTCTGCTCACGCGTCTCCATTTCTGTTATGTAATACCTGCTATGCAAAGTGACACGGCAGCTTTTGTCAGATTACTTGACAAACATCCTTAACTGTTCGCCCAGCAATACACATGCCAATTATGTAAATGTTGGCAAATGTCCGATAACTATTTCCAGTGAACAGAAGCTAATATAATATTCAAACAAAAATTTTTAGAACGGAACATAGCAAAAAAAAGTGGATTCAATAACGAGACGGGTTGCAGAAATCATTACGGAGGCAGAGGTCAACAATTGGACAGGATCCAGTTGTGGAAATTCTAGAAACAAGTAGAATTTGGTATTCCGTAAGTTCGTTAAATGAGGAATTAATCAAGGACCAACAATGTCTGCAATTCTCGGCCCGTTTTTAGCTTCTGGATGAATAGGAACTTCCTTCCGAAACGCAGGCTCGAGAAGTTTTGACCCACGAACAACTAGTAAAGAAAGGAACAAGCCGAAACGACAGAGAAGACAGAGCAATTGAAAATGGTAAAAATGGTACCAGAACGAGAAAACTTGTTACGAAAGATATGTCGATCTCAAATGTTTATGAAAAATGTAATAATTAATATAATAATTAAAGAAATTTTATGCTTCATTATGCAAAGTATTCTTTCAATATTCGAAGAAAGTCAGATACGTAATTATATTTGATATGCGAATAATTAATGAAAAATAACTTTGGAGATTAACTAAATAAAGAGATCGACTTTCTTAACAGTCAAAGGCTCGTTTACGGTCAACAAGAAAGTTCGCACGATGCTTGTGTTACAGACTCAGAAAACAGTAATAAAATAACCACGTGTGACAAAACATCCTGCATGCCACAGGCATCGAACCAAATAGTAACAGTATAGCCACCAGGCTAAACCATAGTATATAAACCTTGCCAAATAAGCACTCAATACATTTTTGTTATAAAACTCTGAACTGTTACTCTGATGGATTCATTTAATAAATTTTACGTAAACTTATCTAAAATCCGAATTTCTCACCTTACTTGCCAAACGTTCGAACTGCGACGTCAAGAGACAACCGGAGATCGATTAATTAATTTCGCTCCCGATTTCCTGTGTCTTCTATGTGACACTTGTACCATCGCATCGAATAGTTGTTCATATAAAGAATGTTGTATAAACTGTTATGATGACAACGTCATATCGAATCTTTAACTACACTTATTTATCTGTTGAAAATTCGTGCCAGTTGCTGTGAAAAAATACGTAGTATGCAAGCAACAAAATATACGGAACGTGGATTCTTTAGAAATTTGTTCCAAACATTTCTAGAGATTTCTGTAATGATTTTTATCAATTAGACGAAAAATGTACTTAATATTATGTTCGAATTTAGAGTACGGTGTAGCGAATACGGTGTAATAAAGTTGACAGCAATAAAGGGTGATGAAAGCATTCTAACTACTAACGGACAAAAGCATCCTGAATGAGACATATTGCAAATGATTTTTGTGTATGTAACATCATACCAGCTTTTACATAATAAACTATCATTGCGAAATATAACTATGTGAAAATTCTGAAGCGTCCAAATCCCAAATATCACTTCAAAATAAAAACTAACATTGACGGGGCTTTAATTTTACAGTTTTCCACATCTAACTTCAATTTCTACGATTGAACTCGTGTAAAATACACGAATAGCAGTGCGCATAAATACTCCGATTCGTTCCAGGAATTATTATTGAACGTCGATTAAATTTAAAATCTTATATTGACACTCAAGTAGAAGATTCGGAGACTTCATTTGAACGTGAGAAGATCACCGGGCGCCGCCATTACGCTAGTGACGCGCCGCCATTACACAGGTGGCACGTGGCGGGCCGACCGAAGCATAGAGCACACGGTCGCAAGATCGACGATCCGTATCGATGCGGAAATCAATGAGTCGCGGAGTGCACGATGCATAGAGTCGAACTCGATGGCAAAACCGATACAATAACGGAGAATATAAACGCATAATTTAAATGTAAATTAAGTAGCTAATATCGAACGTAGATGAAAGAAAGTAGATCTGCACACACATAATCGATACGCGCACGGATTAAAAAAAAAAAAATAAAAAAATAAATTAAGGTTATAAAGTTAAGACTTGATTCGTAAAAGGATAATTATGAATAAAAGTTAGATTTAATTATACCAACAAATTGTTAATAACAATTAGTAAGATTGATCGTAAGATAATAGTTACGAGCTAAAGTTAGAATAATTATAACTAACCAATTACTAAGACCAAAGTTAGATTTAAACCAATAAGTAATTGTTAGTAGTACTACGAGTAAAGTTAGAACTGATAATAACCGTCTAATTAATAAAACTGAAAGTGAGAATGATAAAAATAAAATTAAGGTTATAAAGTTAGATTCGTTAAAATAAATTACGAATTGCTAGTATTATAGTTAGTACCTAATTATTGAGACCAACTATAAAATTAACTATAAGTATTCGATTGGCGATTTTACGACGACATTGGCAAGTTTATTTGTATACGAATTGTATACATTCGGAAGGATACAGCGTGATTATACGACGACCGGGTACGTCAACGAACATTTCCCTTTTATATAAAAAACAATATGGATAAGTTAAGTAAGGTAAATAAACTTACGGCTCAGGGGGTTCCGGAGCCTCCAGGCCCCGTCGGTGATTCGAGTAGCGTCCCAGGCTCGACCCGATGGTCACCTAGCGACTGAACGAACGGCGAGGGGAAGATCGATCCCGGGGCCTCCCCTCGTTCGGTAAACACGACCGGGGACCAAGAAACATCCACAGTTGTCAAGGAGGAGAATAGGTGCAAGAAAATCACAAGGAGATACCTGGAATTTGACGAAGATATCGCGGAGATCATCGAAGAAGTCGAGATGCCGATGCAGGCAAGCAAAGAAAAAACACCACCCAGCGAAAAGGCGAGCCGAATCGTCAAGGAAGAATTCTTGAAAGGCGACAAGATCATTAGATATATGAGAAAGTCACCAGAGGAGGAGAGAGCGTGCAGGCCAACGAGAAGCCTGACCAGGAGCCAATCGAAGGCAACGAGGGACGAGACAGCAGCCAGCACTTCGGAGCTAGACACACCGGCAGAAATGTCGGACAGCGGCAGCGAAGCGGCAGTAACAAGGGAATGTCTCAGGAGGAAGGTCATGATGAACAGAGCAACGGCCGAGAACAAAAGCAACGACGAAGACAGTATCGTCATTAAAATGAGCGAATGGAAGGCGATGACGGAAATCATCAGAGAAGTCTTCCGCGAAATTCAAGGAATAGGTAACGGACTATACCTCACGAGCAAAAAGGATGCCGACATCAAGAAAAGGAGGGACGCTATTAGTAACAAAGCGAACAAGCTCCACTCGATGCTGGACGAGATAAGGCTCAAGAAGAATGCTAGGATGGTCAGAGCCACCAGGCTGACCTTCTCTCCGGGGAGGAGCGATGACAAGAAAGGAAAAGGGAAGGAGATATCGCCCATCGACGGGAAAGGAGACATTAAAAGAAAGAGACCAATGATCGTGGAGGCCTCCTACGCCGAAGTCTATGCCGGCAACAGCTCGGCAAAAGCGACTTCGAATTGCACGGACAGCGATGGAAAGGAAGACTGGATCCCTGTCCGCGGAAGAAGAGGAAAAAAGATCGGACATCCCGACGATGGACAGGAAAGCGAACGCAGAAAGGGCGGCAGTGGACAAGCCAGAGAGGCCGAAGGGACCGAAGAGGGTACGTAACAGGCCCGAAACCATCCTTGTCAAAGTAGGACAAGACAAGGAGTGGATCCAGGTCTACGAAGAGTTGATGGGGGCAAGGAAGACCCTAAAAGAGAGCAGCGGAATTAGAAGGACCAGAACAGGAGACATTCTGATCGAGCTGAAAGCAGGTAGCAACGCCAAAAAGACCGCGGCGGATATGAACACGGCCCAAGGAAGCAATGTGAAAGCGCTACCAATACGCGACATGACCTCCGTGAAGATCAGGGATATAGACCCGCTCGTAAGCAAGGAAGAACTAGCCAGGGAGCTAGTAAATCAACTAAACATAAACGATATCATCGAGGTTGAAGTGAAAACCCTAAGAATGGCGCCGTGGGGTACTCAATCGGCAATAGTAACGATGCCGAAGGCCTATCTGGTCAAAGAGGGGGCGAGCCGGAAGATCAGAACCGGCTTGACGATAGCCTCGATAAAGGCACTACCCAATGTGGTAAAGTGCTTCAGATGCCACACGTTTGAGCATATCGCAAACAAATGCACAGCGATAAGCCCTGGAAAGGAGATTTGCAGGAAGTGTGGAGCCAAAGACCACACGATAGCTACCTGCGTCAACGCACCGTGCTGCTCCATCTGCAGCAAGGAGAAAGGAGCAAGGCTTGCCCAGAATATAGAACACTGTTGAGAACGAAAAAATGAAGATATTGCAGATAAACCTTGTATTTTCGAGCTATCGCGGGGAGACGCGGTCGTTAGAATACGCGCCAACGGGAGTCGTAAATTCCCGTTACGATTAGAATGATCGACACCACGAATAGTTCGATCCCCGTATTTCGATTAAGATAATAGGGGTGATTCAGGTATGATAACACTGTGGCTCACAGAGTTAAAATTTGTATTTCGAACACTTAGTATACACGATTGAATAGATATAAACACTTAATAACTTAGCACGGTATGAGACTTAATGTTAGAAGTTAGGCGTTAGATCTTTGACTGTGGTAGGAAAATTTGAGAGATATAGGAACGGTGAGAGTTATAGGGAATGCAGGAACTCTAGTCACCGTGAGAGACGATGGAAAACTCTGAAGCTTATTCTAATGTGAATAAGGAGGAAAGCTTGGTATGGGTGTGCCCTTTGAACGAAGAACGCGGATTCGTTGCTTACATTTTTAGTTAGTAAAGTGAGGGCAATAATCCGCGATGTCGATTGGTTGGGACCAATGTTAGGAAGGAAGAGAGGAGGAAGAAACCTCCTACCAACTTGGGTCCTAGGCGACACTGTTTACCGGGAAACTCAGATTTTTCGTTAGGTATATCTCCGCTTTCTTCGTAATTCTTAAGAGCACATAATAAACCCAAGGACCTTCCAAAAAACCGGCCGAAAATACTTCTGGAATTAGAAAGTCTCTTCTGGCAAACAGATGTGCTTAGACCATGTGTGCGAACAATGCAGCTAGAATTGCAACTTTATAGTGGGTCCTTGGGCCTATGGAGTGTTCGAAGGACGACAGGTAGACCGTTGGTGGGCAAGCCGCGCGGGATGGCGTGCAGATGTGTTGCGCGGCAGAACAAACCTCAACAGGTGCAAGCTGGCGCAGGACTTGATGCACCAATGCGCGATCGAACTTAGGCCGGATATAATAATAATAATATCCGAGCCGAACAGGCAGCTACCTCACTGGTTTAATGACACCAAAGGAGACGCCTCGATATGGGTAACCCTCCTCAATGGCGAACTTCCTGATGAAACAACAGAGGTCAAGAGCGACGGGATAGTGGGCGTCCGCGTCGGCGACGTCTTCTGCTTCAGCGGATAATGCTCGCCCAACATAAATAAACAAGATTATTTCAAGTAAATAGACACGCTGTCATCTATGACGAAGAACGTTGCTAGAAGACGCGACAAGGTCGTCGTGGCCGGAGACATCAACGCAAAGTCAACCTGTTGGGGAGGATCGACCACAGATAAGAGAGGGAGAGTCTTAATGGAGGCATTAAGCGGCCACCAGGTGTTTCCATTGAGACTCAAGGAAAAGTACACCTTCTTCGTGAACGGGAAGACGAGCTTCCCCGACATAATAAGTGTATCGAACAAGCTCAGCGAGATACACGCCGGAAGTGCGGTCTTGGACAAATACTCGGCCTCGGACCATCTATACGTGCTCCACAGATTTAAGGTGAGGAAGACTCGAACCGCATCGAAGTTCTACAGGTACGTGACCCAGGACATGGCGCCGCAGGAGTTGCTGAGCAGATTCGACGACACACTGAAGAAGGAGGACCTCAACGCGGCTATCGGAGCGGATGGCGCCGAGTCCTTGCAAAAGTGCATCGAAGGTACGTGCGAAGGGATGCTAAGGAAGGCGGGCTGTGCGGCGAGCGGAAAGTACTACGCGAACTACGCGAACTAAAGCGAACTACTGGTGAAACCCGAAGATCGCGGAACTTAGAGCGCACAAAGCGCTCAGGAAGGTGACGAGAGAGAGAGGAAGAAGAATGCCGGCAACATCGAGCCCCTCGTCAACGCCTACAAGGAGATCCGAAGGCAGTTAAAAAAGGAGATCGCCCGTAGCAAAACAACAGCTTGGGCAGAATACTCCAAGATACTGGAGAGCGACCCTTATGGCAAACCCTATCGCACGGTCATGAAGAGATGCAAATCAAGGGACCAACCAACGACATGCCGATCAACATGGTGGAAGCAGTCCTTCAAAGGCTATTCACCATGGGACACGGATCCTCCCGTTACGAGGGCCGCGAAGAGGCAGAGACCGAAGAGGAAGGAGACATCAGCCTCAGCGTCGTCATCGGCGAAGGCGATGTCGTCGATGCCGCCGGAAAAATGAACAGCAAGAAGAAGTCGATGGCGTTCCGGGCGAGATCGCGAAGCTGATTGCGAGTCGCAGGAGCGCGCTCGTGACAAGGGCGATCAACGGCATCACCGAATCAGGAAGGATCCCAGACTGCTGGAAGACGGCCAGAGTAATACTGCTAAGGAAGCCGGGAAAGGATCCTAGTCTCCCTAACGCGTACCGGCCGATAAGCATACTCCCAGTCATGAACAAGATCTGGGAAAAATGCTTTAAGAAGATCCTCGAGAGATGCATCGGAGCGGACCCGTTCCATCGGAGGCAGTACGGCTTCGGAAAGAAGGGGAGTACGGTAGATGCCATCACGCAGGTGATGAAGTTTGCCGACATCTGCAAACAGAAGAGGGTAATATGCGTGATGATCGCCCTGGACATTAGCAATGCCTTCAATTTGCTCAGCTGGGAGAGCATTTACGAGGAATTTGACAGGAGGAAGCTGCCATGGAAGGTCAAAAGGCTAATCGGCAGTTACCTATCTGGAAGGAAGATCATCGTGAGCAACCAGCACGGCACGGTGTAGCACGAGGTGACGGCGGGAGTTCCGCAGGGATCCATCCTCGGACCATTCCTGTGGAACTTGGTATACGACCGGTTGCTCGAGAGACTCGACAACATGCCAATGGTCAGAGCAACCGCCTTCGCAGACGATCTGGCCATCACGTGTTCCATTGTCAAGAACGAAGAGGCCTCCGCCAAGGTCGCTAAGGATCGCCAACGATTTGTGCACGAGTGTCGGTCTCACACTGGCGAGAGAAAGGACGGAAGTCATGCTCATCACTAGGTTGCAAGTGCCAAGAGTGGTGAAACTCAAGTTGGGCTCTTCGGACATCGAAACAGTCGACCGCATCAAGTATCTCGGAGTCATCATCGACACCAGTTATAGGTGCAGTGCGCATATCGAGACGGTGTGTAATAGAGCCGACAAGTTAATAGGAGCCCTTAGGGGAATACTACCTAACATCAACGGGTCGCCCAGCTTGGCTCGTAGGCTCTACTACAATGTGTGGGAGTCCATCGTAACTTACAGAGCACCGGTGTGGGCTAGAGCAGCGAATACCGATAAGGACAGGAAGAAGCTGAAACGGGCACAACGAACGGCCCTGTGCATAACAACGACGGCATACCGTATCGTCTCCCACGCGGCTCTTTGCGTGTTGACCGGGAATCTCCCGATCTACATAAAGATAAAGATGCTCGGAGAGACTTACGAGAGGAACAAGATCCATAAGACCAGGATCGGCGCGGATGACGGCAGCGAGCTGAAGGAGGAACTGGAGGCGATTCGCAAGAAGGCCCAAGAGGAGTGGCAGAAGGAGTGGAATAACTACAAAAAGGAGAATGTCACAAGGAAATTAATACTGAATGCGCTGCTATTTACCAAAAAGAAGATGGACATCGATCATCATACCATGCAGCTGTTAACCGGGCATGGGATTTTCGGTGTCTATAGGAAGAGGATTGGCAAGAACAGTGACAGCAACTGTGTCGACTGTGGAGATCCTAACGACGATGCAGAGCACGCCCTCTTCGCGTGTCCGAAGTGGACGGACAGAAGGATCGAGCTGGAGTACGCTCTTGGCGAGAAGATAGACGTGGACAATCTGATCGCCACGGTGACCGCCAAGAACGAGAGCTGTGATAAATTCAGGCAATTCTGCAAGACCGTCATGTCTCACAGGAGGGTGACAGAGAAGGCCTTGGAGGAGGCAAGGAGGAGAACGAGAGCAACAACAACTACGCGGAGCAGTGAAGGCAGAGATACAAGACAACAAAGAACCACAGAAGGAGATCAGCCTAGTATTTTGAACTGGCTGTGAAGATGACGAGAGCAATAACTGCCCAAAGAAGAAGATACAACGGGGCATGAAAGGACAACCCTGATAACTGCCGACAGGTTTTACCGGGGTTGTCTGTCCTCAAAGCAGAGGAAGAAGGAGGAGGGGTTTTTAGTGGGTATGGCAACAACATCCGCCCGAGTCCCACATAATCCAGTGATGCGGGTCACTAGGCATGCGTAACAGCATTTTCCCCTCCTCACGCAAAAAAAAAGGTAAACATTGTACCAAAGACTTGTTATTTCCCGTTTATATAATTATTTGTTGTTATAGACGCATATTAATTGTTGTTTATTTTTGTATTTTATCTAATTACTTCATAATAAAAGCTCGATTTTCAGACTACAGAATTGATCCCTGAATTATCCCAAGATTTACGATCTTACAAATCGATTTTCACTACGCCATGCCGTTAGAAGTGAAGCTACGTATCGTCATGAATGAGAACGCAAGGGGGGAGAAAATAGAATGCATAGAATCTGAGGTGATAAGGTGTCAATTAATTTTCCCAAACACCGGAGTATACCTAGCTACGTAGTTTATTAGAATATACCCAATGCGTACACTAGTCGTACAATATACTTGCTGTCTCGTTTCGCGGTCGCTAATAGATCGGCGCAAAGAAGTATCGGTTGGCTTTTTGGGTAGCTGACTCACGGGCCTAAGGTCACGGCAAAAACGACGGATTTGGCCTAATGATCGGAACTGCCTAAGGTCGATAGATCTATAATTAGCTCGTGTTTGAGTAAACACGGTTTCTTGTGTAGCGGATTTACTGGGCAAAAACCATAATGACTTTTGTCGACAAGTACCGCTACAAATCCATAAGAAAACCAGAAGATGAAGTATGTTATGTCTTTCCTCCAGAATATCAATCAAGAGATCATCATCCGCGGTTATTCAGTTTATCGATAGTGAAGAAAAAGCCGCAAACAGCTTAACCAAGGTAGGCCGTTACAGAAATATTGCAATCACGATGACGCAACGGCAGCGTCATACATCGATACAAGTTTAAACTTCGTGTTTCGAGATATTTACTTAGAAGAATCGGAGATCATCCCCATAAGTAAAATAAAGACCGAAACCGAGAAGCCCAGTCTTCAAATAGAAACATTATTAGATATCTTCCGGAAACAAAACATGCATGAGAGAGAAGGCACGGACTTTGCCATAAAACAATTTGATGGAATACAAAAAGCCACGGATTGGATATTAGAGTATGAAACGGAATGTGAAAAATACGAAATCCAAAACGGATTGGATATTAGAGTATGAAACGGAATGTGAAAAATACGAAATCCAAAACGACGAAAGAAGAATCAAGAATTTGAAGAAATATTTGGGAAAAACAGCATCAGAATGGTACCAGACAAATCTGCTGAAAGATGAAGAATACAACTGGGAAAACTGGAAGGCGGCATTTCTAAAAGCTTTTAGCAATAAAGGTTGGTCTGCAGTGCGATACACCTATAACTTTAAATACATTTCAGGTTCGTTCACCGAATATGCCATAAAAAAAGAACGGTTAATATTGGAAGTAAGGAGGAAGACTTCCGAAGAGACAAGGATAAATCTAATTGTTATTGGATTACCCATACACATTCAAGATAAAATCGATAAAGAAGCGGTACAATCAACAAATAATTTAATCGGACTTTTGGGGCAATATGAAGATCAGACGAAAAAAAGAAAAACGCAAGAGAGTAATGCAAGGTTGGACAGAAAGTCAGAGCCACCACCCAAGAAGCAACCGTGCGTGATTTGTGAAGCACTGGATTTCCCAGGCCGATTTCACCCAATACAAGTATGCAGAAACAGAAACGGAAATGCTCAGAGGAACCAAAAGCAGGTAAATTCATTAGAATCATTCACGTCAGAAAATAAAGAGGCAATAACACCAGATGAGAATGAAAAAAACTAAAACGCCGGGAGAAGTACGAATCACTGATAAAGCTCCGAGTTAGAATCAATGACCAGAAAGAGGTTGAAGGCGTCTACGAGACTGGGGCAAATGCAAGCTACATTAACCAAAGAATCATTGACCAAATAAAGGCAGACATAATAAAAGACAAGAGTATATTTAAGACTATCAATGGGAAAGACTTCACGAGTAGTCGGGCGAAACTTAGAATGAAAATTAATAAAATAGAAAAAGAAATAAATGTTTATATAGTACGCAATGATAACTTCACATATGATCTCATCTTAAGGCTGGACGCCATAAGAGAGTTCGAGTTGAAACAAGATGAGAATTTGAGAGTTAGTCAAAAAGTAGATGACAAAGAGGAAATAATATTTAATAGAAAACAAGAAAGAAGAAATAATCAGAGAAGAAAGATAAACGTTACCGAATACAAGAAGATGGACAAGCCGATGGACAACCTAGGACACTTAAATAACCTACAAAAAAAGCGGTAAGCCAACTTATAGAGAAATATAAAGACGTATTTGCCAAACACAAATTCGATGTGGGAACTAGGAAATCACAAGAGGCTTCCATTAAGCTAACCGAAAACAAATACATATCAAAGAAACCATACAGATGTGGCATTCCAGATCAGAAAGAAATATAATTCCAGATTACGAAGTTACTAGAACACGATCTCATAGAGGAATCAAGTTCACCATTCGCAGCACCGGTGACACTAGCGTTTAAAAAAGAGTCGAATCGTAGAGATAGACTCTGTATTGATTTCCGAGAGATAAACAAAATTGTAGTTCCGGAATCGCAACCGTTCCCAAGAATTGAAGATGTCATAGTCAAAGCGGGAATTTGCCATTTCTTCTCAACGTTTGACATTAATTCAGCGTTTTGGTCAATTCCAATAAAAAAGGAGGACCGAGAGAAGACAGCCTTCATAACACAAAATGGACACTGGCAATGTCAAAAAATAATTAGTTCAACAGATACTTTAACTTTAACAAAGAAAGACGCGAAAAGGTATTACTGCTTTTACAATATTATTATATTTGACAAATTATATTGACATATTATATTTGACAAAAGGAACTTTGCTACTATGTCCTATTCAACGATAGGTTTCTCACGTTCAAAATTGCATCCCATATGACCTGCTTCATATAAATCTATGGACGATATTCATAGCCCAGTCTTATACTTAAGATCATCTCAAGAACAGTCTTCAGATGTCTTGATTTTATAGTTGTGACTGAAGATTTATCTTAAGACAAATGCGAATTCCTCAAACCAGAACTAGAATATCTCGGACATACAGTAACCGCCGAAGGTATATAGGCAAATCCCAAAAAATTAGAAGCCGTTAGTAGCTTCAAACAGCCACGTAATAGTACAGACATCAAATTTTTCTTAGGACTAGCAGGTTATTACCGTAAATTCATCAGAAAATTTTCTAAAATCGCGAAACCATTGACTGAACTTACAAAGAAAGAGACGCCATTTCATTGGACAGATAAAACCCAGGAAGCATTCCAGACATCAAAAGACAAATTCTGCTCATCCCAGACTTTACAAAACAATTCACATCAACGACAGACGTCAGTAACGAAGGCATAGGTGCCATCCTATCACAGGACGGACATCCATGTTGTTATATCTCACGAACTCTGAATCCATCGGAACGAAATTATTCCACAACCGAAAAAGAACTTTTGGCAATCGTATCAGTTAAGTGGATGTTTTTGTAAAGTTTGGACGAATTGATAAATTATCACACTATCTGGAAAATGAAGCGCAATGCAGCACAGATTCACTTAGATAACATTTCTCGTTTAGAATTTATTTCGAGATTCTTTTTTTGTCCGATTCTGTATTGTTCATGAAGGATCCAAAGAAAAAAAAACGATATTCATAGCATTTGCGTGGATGCTGTGAACTCAAGCATAACGTCACGTGACTTAGACGTTCCTTTCTCGATAAATGATTTAGCAAAGTTACATTTTTCCTCCTTTTACAAGCTCGAATAAATCAACATGTTTTTCCAATTTTTGTCCAGTTTTTTCGAAGCTCTTGTATCGTACAACATTTTCTGTTAACTGCGATCTCACTATTGCATAGTTCTATTTATGAGTATTACACAAAAAATGTTTCATTAGTTCGTTCAGTCAAACTAAAACTTGACATTATTTCATATTGTAGTATAGTGAAAAAATCATTAAGGAAAATCCTAATGAACTACAGATAAGAAAAAGTGAAAGTGCTGATGGGTCGGGAAGGATGGGAAATCATAATAGGCCGTGCGGCTAAGCAATATGCCCGTGGCCCTTTAGGATAATAAGTAATTAAGAAAGGTACGTGACCATCTTAGATTAACAACAGCTGCAAAACGGTACCTGCCTGGTAGCCGAAAACTGTGGTATAAAAGGGTGTGGAGAAAGTAAGTTAGTTGTCGTTTGTCGTAGGTTGTGAGCTGTCATATAGAAGGTGAGCAGTTGTACAAATTCAGTGTAATCAGTAATAGTTACATTACTATATTAAGAAGTATCTCTAATTAAATAGTAATACTTGTCTATTGTAATCATAATGAAATCTATCAAATAAATAACATCACTATAGTATTATTGTTGCCTCATCACATTGCCAAATTTTTATGTGCGGAGAAGTGTGTTAAAATTTTGGGTACAGTTTCTTTACATATGAAGCATATGTTCTGTATTCGGAGTATACAAATGTATTCGTCTGTGAAATGAAGACAATCTCATTTTAACTCTCAGAAAATTGATGCGTATTGCATTAAATATTGCGCAGGAATAATTAGCATTATAATCCAATATAATTAGATTAGAATTAGATTGGAATACAATTCTTTCAGTAACGTAGTTACAAAACTGCGTACTAATCGCGTAGTCATCTGACTTGAATGCACGAACGAAAGTATGGAATCGTTATAATTTCTCCTTCTTTTTACATATCTATATTTGTGTCATTTTTTATTTTAATTTTTCTAATACTGGCATCGCATAGATCTTCTTTCGATTTCCGCTTCTCCAAGTGCAACTTCGAAATGCAACTTCATCGTTTCTAATCTTTCCACGTTTCTGTTTCTTCTTCCCCTTTTCTTCTTTTTTGTCAATAATTATTCTGTATTACACCACTCAATTTTATTACTTGATCATCATGAGTACAAATCCTTCAAATGATTCAAGTTTTCCAGATTATTCAAGTTACAAATTCTAAACGTTATTGTGGCATTGATTAATCTGCATCAACTTTTCGACAATATGATGACCAATATTCATATTTACAGATTTGCTACAATTATTTTCAACATATGTTGATGTGGCACAAATACTATGTAGTTCATAGAACATTTCGAACATACAGCAAAATCGAACAGAATCGAATTTTTTTTCATTATTAAATACAACTTTTCCTCGATGCTTCTACACTGTACACGGTACGCGTATCTTCGCGAATTCTCTACGTTTTTCTCTACGATAAGATGTGAATAATATCCAAGGCTTCGTTATTAGATGTCTCAACCGTTTACATTATGTACATGTAGTAAGAAACGTGGAACGTTTTATTGCAAGACCTACTATTTTAGCAAATCCTGCTTTGTTAATACCGGCGATCGCTCTCTATTCATTCTTGTGCTATATTTTGCACAAACAATCTTAAACTTTCTAAAGATTATATTACTATCTTTCGATTCTTACTAACAAATTTTGTAATTTCTATGACGATATAATTATTTGTTCATTGCAATGGCAGAATTCTATTAATTTCATTATTATTTAACATTTCTTGACTTCCAAAATTTAGTACAAAATAAGACAATAAAAAATTGAGTAGACCTGTACACTATTACTCTGCTTTCAAAACATTTTGATACTAATTAGTAAGAAATATTGCAAGATTTTACCTAAATTTCCTCCTATAACTTTCATAACTTATTTTTTATTATTATTTACTTTGTACTTTACAATTTGTCTAACTGGACATTCGGTAAATTTTTCTAACCTTTTCACCACTTATGACGACGATTATCCGTATGTTTACGCATGATAGAAGATATATAATTTATAAAATGTAAAATTTAAAAAATACAAACTCGTAAAATTTGTATAAATATTGAGTGTATTCTCATTTCTTCTTGAACTTTGCATCAAATGTAATGTCAACTTATACTATAACCAATAAAAATGTGGCAAAAAAGTGGAAATGCAATTAAATAATGGAAAAGAGAGGAATATCTATTGTAAAGACAACACAAGCTCTATATGTAATCTGTTGTTTCAGTCACCGCGTATTCAGATATCAAAATCATTAAAAATTAATTATAGGCGATCAGAATGAAATAATTACATAACCGTTGCCCAGAATAAATTATATAGCGAGTTTCACTTAAAATTTGACAGTGCAGTACGAAAAATATTTCTAATTTTTATCTCTAAAATATTGCGAATAAAAGTATAAGGTGAAATAAGATTAGGAGTAAATATTGCAATGCGTACTCATTTAATCGAGATAGCGTCTAACAACGATACATTGTCGTTGGTTGCATGTCGTGGGATGGTTGCGAAAAGTGCTGACAATTATATGACTCAAATTTTACCTATATTTTTATTTTGTTATTAAAATTTATTTATTTTATTAATAAAATTTATCTTTCTGAATTGTGTGTTATTCCGAAAATATTACAACCGGGATTTGTTCTGTTGCGAGTAATATTGGACATTATTGAATAAACTTTCATTTAAATCATTATGTAAATTGAAACCCTTAGTTAACCACTAGGCGTGAGCGTCATAAAAGTCTGTTTAATTGCTCAAGAACAGTGCTTACGAATGCTTAAAAATAGTTCACAAAAAATGTTCTTAAACATGTGTAGCGGCACAGGAGTCAAAGGACGACGCTGGTCGAGAGCAACTCGTGCTGTTGTTTTGCCTCAGGACATTGACTTAGCCTTGACGCATGAAACATAACGACAAATAAACTCCAGGCAAAACAATGTCGCCGCTACATGCAACCGTTGAATGAAAACGAATTTGAATTTTCCGACTCTCTCCTGACCAGTATAAATAAATAGACGCGATCGCGAGCGACAGTACATATCGAGTACATATCGAGTATCTAACTGCATCTAGAGTATCTCCGAGTATCTTACGAGCGTGTATTAAGTTACGCGACGAGCATTTACGAGTATTTAATCCGCGATTCTATTTTGCGACTTATACTTCGTACTAACGACTAACATCTACGGCTGTATATTAATTTATTGTTTTAAATATATTCGACGATTACAACAACAAGTAATCTCGTCCTTAATCCTCACGACCTACGTCCTCTTCACACAAATATCTACACATATTCAGCTGGTGAAAAACGACATTCAGAATAACCAGAATAACAGAATACAGCCATTCAGTGTAGCAATGATTACAGTTGCTGTTTAGAAAATTTTTTTAATATAATTTTATCTGTACAATAATGAGTAAACTTTAATTATCACAGTCGTATTAAATTTAAGTTCTACTTAAAGTTATATTGTAGTTATACTAAAGTTATAATATAAGTATAGTATAATAGTACAATACAAGTATAGTACAGTTATAGTATAGTTATGGCGTAGTTGTTATGGCATAGTTATAGTATAGTTATAATATAGTTATAGTAAAGTTTGTTGAGGTTATTCAGTATATAAAGAGAGAAAATACGCGTGGATAAAGTGTAAGATACAAAGTATATATTTGACTTAATAATGAAATACAGGAATACAATTTGAGCTGGTCCAGATCCGCACGCTAGCAGTGTTACTTTATGACTGAAAACCCCGAAGCCAACGTCGCCTGTCTACTGTTTATGGTCTGCCTCCCTGCTATTCTTTTGTCTATGTGCTGTCGATGGCTTCAGCGCTTGAGAAAGCTAAAAAGACCAGATGTGGAGTTTTCCTAGAAGTGGTGACCACTTCAACAAAGTTATACTAAAGTTATACTAAATTAAAACTAAGTCACACTTTGTACTGTTCTAAACTGTTTTCTACAAAACTCTTCTTTACAGATTTGATCGTCGTTTCTCGCTTCCTCTGAGAATCGCCAGAAGAATTTGCCACCAACGTTGAAGAGTCTTCGAGGAAAAGAGGCCAAGGTGATGACACAAGAGGCCGGATTTCAAAGGGCGCAACTTGGCTAATACCGCAGTGAATGACTGAGTGGATGGTCCCTATTGTGGCTAGTAGTGCAATCATTACCGGAGAAATGGCCGAACGGAAGTGCGATACTGCGGATGAGCGAATTAATGGTAGTGTAGTGGCACAGGAGTCAAAAAACAACGCGAATCTAGAGCGACTCATGTTATTGTTTTGCCTCGGGGCATTGACACAGCCTTGACGCAGAAAACGTAATGACAAATAAACCCCGGGCAAAACAATCTCGCCACTACATGCAACCGTCGAATGAAGACGAATTAAAATTTTCTGACTCCCCCCCGACCTGGATAAATAAACGGATACGATCGCGAGCGACATAGTATCTCCGAGTATCTAACAGTATCTCACAGTATATACCGAGTGACACAAATTAGCGATCAATATCTACGAATCGGGTTTCCTGCGAGCGAACTTATATTATCGTTGCGAATTCAGTGAACGAGCGTCTTTTGTACCTTTAATTATTTATTTGTTTAACTTATTCGAAATATAGTTGACGGGTTGCGACAGCAATCTCTCGCTTTCATTATTTTAATATTATCGATCCTCAACCAATTCTCTACAGAAGAAGCAAGTGATTATAGAACTGAACGAAAACAGAAAGCGATGGGGAAGGTTCCGCGAATCCTAGAAGTCGAAATTTTGGGCTGCTTTAGGAGGGCATTGTTTTCTAATGTATTTGAGCACGAGTTCACCAACCGCGGACTCTGGCGCGTCACGCTATTCCGGTAACAAAGAGTATATCTGACACAACATCAGTAACAAAGGATACACGGTCACGTCACACCGCGCCTTGTCGGCGGCGCCGCCGTGCAAGGCAGTCTGGTTCCCCTACCGGACTGCTTGGCGGCCTCGAGGCGCTGATCTACCAGCGCCTAAGTTTTACCCCCACCGGGGAGCGCGGCGGACCTAGCACGCCTTGCAGAAACGCGCCCATGGCCTCCGTCGCGCTGCGGCGGCAGCGTCCGAAACGGGGGGGATCGTTCCCCCCCTGGCATTATTTCTCATCACCACTCCTCCAACTTACGGAAGAACAATATCTTGGGATCCTCTAGCGGATCTCGAGGTCCTGGACCACCAAATCTATCTGTTTTCTTATCTTTTGCATTACTCCCCAACCCGTCGGGACAGCGGAAACGGCGCGACGCTGACCAGGGGTGTGGGAGAGGTGGGAGGGACCCTTAATCGCTCCCATCGGGACCCCGGAAGCATTTATCTTTCGTCCCCCTCGTAGAGGTGATCCTCACCTCTTGTCCTACACCGCTGTTATTACCACCTTTGGCTCCCCTCTCCGTACGTTCCTTGGTCAACCGTTCCACCATCTCTTGGAGACGACTGACCTCTCTCTCCAGAAGGCGTACCCTCTTCCGCAGGTATGAGCCGGTATGTCGGTGTCGGTGTCGGTGTCGGTGTCGGTGTCGGTGTCGGTGTCGGTGTCGGTGTCGGTGTCGATGTGGGTGTCGGTGTCGGTGTCGATGTGGGTGTCGGTGTCGGTGTCGGTGTCGGTGTCGGTGTCGGTGTCGGTGTCGGTGTCGGTGTCGGTGTCGGTGTCGGTGTCGGTGTCGGTGTCGGTGTCGGTGTCCACCCCGCACCTCGCACCCCTCTTCTTCCTTTTAGCGAGAGCCGGCAGCAACGGGGAGTCCGAATCCCCCGCGGACGCGTCCCCGCAGCGCGTGCGGCGTCCCACGCCTCCGCCGCGACCGTTGGCGGAGCAGCGGTGCCTTCTGCGGACCCGGTAATCCTGCGGTACAACCGCTTGCCGAGCGCGCCCGCAACGGCCGAAGAGGGAGAACACAACAACATTTCGTCATCGGATCTCACCCCCCCTCGTCCCGCCGCCGCCGCCGCATCCCACCCCACGAAGATCCCGGGCCGATGGTCATAACGCCGGGTTCCTTCGTCCCTGTTCAAAACACCTCGGTTCGCGTGTCTCGTTCGCCAGACGCATGAACGCGTCCGGGGGCCTGGAGGCCCACCCCTGGACGGCCACGGTTGCTCGATGACGATGCAGCGGGGCCGGTACTGGGTTATCCCTTCCCTGCATCATAAGCGATTTTCTGATTCGTTTTACTATCCATAACAGAGAGAGTATCGTCGAGGTCGTCAACAAAGGTTTCCATCCTGCTGCCACTTACTCTTTCGTACCCTACCCCGGTCAAGGCCGGTGCAGTGTGACGGGGAGCCCTACACGAAGGTGAGGTGAGTAGTCTTGGCAGATATGGGCCCACCAACTTTTCCGAAGTTCTTCGCACCGGATCGGGAAGTGACGGATGCTAAAGGCGCCGACCAGGCACCCGGCTATAGGAGAATAGCAAATTCATCGGGTTTGCTAGGGCGTGGTCCTACGCCTTGAGAACCCGTACCCGCCTCGTGCACCTCAAGAAGAAGAATCTAAACATCAGCTAACTCATAACAAACGAATGCCTGTAATATTAGGCATTTAGAACAAAATTCCTTAAAAAACAATAATTAAATTTAAAAAGCATCAAGTGAAAAATCTCCTTTATCACCAAAGAAAGAAAGTAGTTATGGTAACTAACAAATTTTATTAAGAAGCAAAGTTAACAATTGGCATTAACGCATTGGCATTAACGTTCTATCTAGTTGCCGACGAGAAGGTAGCGTTAACTGACGTTTAATGCAACTGGCAATAAGCTCCACTTTCGGCTAACCTGCTATGTGCGGGAATACTGGCACGGGAGAGGATTAAAGTTGTTCGAAAGTAAATTAACAATATGTAATGATTTATTCAAATCTTACTCGATTTCGATATTGACAATTGACTGACAGACTGACGGATATAAAATTCTTCGGTTGACAAAATGATGATTCTTCGATAAACAAAATGATAACTAACTCTTCGACAGACAATGATAATTATTCGGTTGGCGAACGGTATTTAATGTACTGATTTTTCTGAGTCGCTATATTTATTTATATCTGTCAGAGATAAAAAAATGTCCGGGTCTTTCTTTTGAAAATGTTTGTGGAGATCCCCAACGTTTGTTCAACTACCAACTTTGTTTACAATTTAAATTGTCCTAATATCGTTATAAAAACATAATTAGGTAAATATAAAAACACAGGTAGATAAGTATTCGCAAGATATAGCTTTTAGCTGCTTTAACTGCCTTTTACTTCAAATACTGCAAACACGGTTTCAAATAAACGTTTTAAATTACCTTGATTTGAAAGAAATTACCAATTTTACTTTCGCGCTACGGAACGCGCGGAGCGCGGGACGTGACAACTCTCTTTTTGCGTGTTTCTGTAATGAGTATTCTCTAACTTCTACACATATTATCCAATTCAAATTCTACTTGGAATGTTTGCTGTCGAGTGCCGCTCCAACTATTTCTTTTTAAGACGAGCTATACTATTACCCCATACCTTTGTTAGACAAAGCGTTCATCCCTTGACCGCGGCTATGTTCGGCGACTGGTTGTCGCCTCGAGCCCAAACTCATTATTACAAACCTCGGACAATCACAATCGAGTTAAATTATAGAGACTAAAATATTGGGGATTTTCTGAAAAATTCCAAAGGGAAGGCCCTGGTGTCCCTTTCATTTCCGACATGTATATAATATATACATAAAATATAATATATACATTCAAAATATGTAATAGTTGTACAATATTTTACATTATGAACGTAATTTAAATCGTTTATTATGTTCTCTTGTTAAAATTTTATTGTCAATTGCAAATCGATTCATAAGAGGGAAGAATTATTTATTGGAAATGGACTAATAGAAAGTTTTTCTCTAAGATGAATTGCAAATAATAATTTTGAATAAAAATGAATAAGGAATAAAAATCGAATAGGTAATAAAATTTTATTCCTTATTCCTGATTCAATGACTGCCGACTTTAGGCCTTGATATTCGTGTTAGGTATCTTTATCACACTGACATTCAATAAAAAAGAAAAGCATTCGCTTAACACTCTCTCTCCTTGAGAATGTCCTTAGTGCTATAATAAATAGTTCTTGTGAACAAAATATTATTCTTAGCTCGATCCTAGTTAGCAAGCCCAATCCTCACAAAAAAACAATACCGACCTATGTATACATGATGTTCGGCTACAGCTTTCCAAAAATTTAAGAGATGATTCTTGATGCCGAGATAAGACAAAAATCAAGAATAAAATAATTGCGTTTTCGACTTTGTTTTTTGGATATCGACAGTTAAAAATATCTTGCACGTGAGTAATCCTCCTTATATGAATAAAGAGAGGTCAGGCTATACAGCGAGGCGCACGGTGATGGTCAATCCGAACGACACATGAGCGGCAACTTATTTCGTATAAACGAAAGAAATGACCATGATATTCTGAAATGTAAACAACCCCACACGACGTTTTGCAAAAGAAATGGTAAATTGAGCATTAAACCTGCTTACTCGTGAAAATCCATAAGAGCATATCGAGAACCTCCCTATGAAATGTCCGAGTAGACAATATTAAAGTTTCCTGTAATCCTTTGCCATTGCGAGTGTCCACAGCAAAATCACATTCGCACCACAATTGTCCCGATCGTGAGTGTCCACAAAAAACATAAACAATTACAATAAGATGTCTATATTTTTTTTTTTTTTTTTTTATTTATTTATTAAAATTCACAATTTGTCCAATTTGGACATTTGGTGGAATTTTTTAACGGTTAAATTAGCATGTTGGTGGCTACCCCCAGCGGGGTACCATCCTCGTGTTTCTTAGGTTGTGTCCTTTATAAGGTCTGCTGGGTGCTTCCTTTTTAGTCTTCTGTCCATATTTGTGATTTTGTATGTTTCCGCAGCTAGCCGGTTTATGTGTGTTGCTATTCTTAATTTGTATTTCTCGGAGTATCTGTTGATTTCTTCCTTGACCGTTGGCATTCCCAGGTCCCTTCGTATATCTTCGTTTCTGACGTACCAAGGTCCGTTTACTATTGTCCTGAGGATTTTAGCCTGTATTACCTCTATTTTGTTTATATGGCTCATTGCCGCCGTCCCCCATAGTGGTATTCCGTACGTCCAGATTGGTTTTATGATCGTTTTATATATTTTTAATTTATTTTCTATGCTTAATTTGGATTTTCGGCTTGTTAGCCAATGCATTTGTCTCCTTGTTTTCCGTATTTTTTCTACTATTGATTTGATATGTAGTTTCCATGTGAGTTGTGTATCTAAATGGAGTTCTAGGTATTTGACATGCTTTGTATGTGTTATATGCGTACTGTTCAATAGGATGTTTGGTGGTATCTTTTTTCGTAGCGTGAATGTAATATGGTTGCATTTATTGGGGTTTGCTTTTATTTGTTTTTCTTGTAGCCAATTTTCTATTTTTATGATATGTTCTTGTAGAATTTTGACTGCCGTTTCTGGGTTAGTATGCCTGACTAGTATAGCTGTATCGTCCGCGAATGTCAACACTGGGCTGTTGATAGTTGTTGGTATGTTCGAGGTGTATAATGTGTATAGTATTGGGCCTAGGATGCTTCCTTGTGGTACCCCGGCCTTGCTGTCTTTAACTTGAGAATATGTGTCCTTGATTTTTATTACGAAGGTTCTGCTGCTTAGGTAGGATTTTATTAATTGGTGTATTTGCTCCGGGAATTGTTTCCTAATTGTTTGTAGTAGACTTTCATGGTTAATTTTATCGAATGCTTTCTCTATGTCTATAAAGAGGGCTGTGCAGTATTCCTTATTTTCTAGTGCTACTATTATTACGTTTATAAGCCTGTGCATTTGCTCTATCGTGGAGTGTTTGTTTCTGAAACCAAATTGGTGATCCGGTATTAGTTTTTTTGTCTCTATTATTGTTTTTATCCGGCAATATATTATTTTTTCCAGTATTTTGGAAAATACTGGAAGCAGTGATATTGGTCTGTAAGATGCAGTTTGGTGCGGGTCTTTGCCTAGTTTATGTAACATTTTGATCTGTGCTAATTTCCATGGTTTGGGGGAAGTATTGAATTCTTAGAATTGCATTGAATATTATTGTCATTAGTCTTATTGCTTTTGGCGGAAGGTTTTTCAAGATTTTACCATTGATTAGGTCGATTCCTGGTGCTTTCTTGTTTTTTGTTTTATCAATTATGTTTCTAATTTCTTGTGCTGATGTTTTAGGTATGGTGCATTCCTTGTCGGTTGTGGTAATAGTGGTTTGTGGATCCTCCTCCGTATGACTTTTGAGGTTGCTGTTGTTGATAATGTGTGGTGTGAATGTGTTGCAGAGGTGGTTGGAGAATTCCTCAGCTTGGTCTTCGTTACTTCTTGTCCATGTGTTATCTGCTTTTCTGATTGCTGGGACGGGTGTTATTGGCTTCCTTATTTTTTTCGTGGCTTTCCATAGTGAGTAGTTGGTGTTCCCTTGTGTGGAGAGTGTCCCTATGAACTTTGCAAATTCGTTATCGTTGTGCTCCTTTATTTTGTTTTTTATTTCCTTTGCAAGTTTGTTTAAGTGTTTTTTGTTTTCTCGAGTTCTGTATTTTTGCCATTTTACTTTTGCTTTTCTTTTTTCTCTAATTTTGTCGAGTATTTCTTGCGGGATTGTTATTGTTTGTCTGCTGGTTGATTCGGGTGTAGTGGTTGTCCTTGCTGCTTCTTGAATAGTTGCTGTCAATGTTGCTACTGCCTGTTCTATGTGTTCAGGAGTTTTCAACGGGATGTTGCAGTTTATTTTGCTTTCTATTATTTCTTTGAAAGTTTGCCATGTGATGGTTTTATTGCATAGTGTTTCTGGTTTGCTATAGTGTATGGGTTTGTTTCTGTATTCAATTATTATGGGTGTATGATCGGAGCTGAGCTCGAGGTTGGGTGTTATTTTTAGTTTATTTGTGTTTAGTCCCCTTGTAACTGCAAAGTCCCGAAGATCTGGTTTTTTTGTTCAGGTCAGTCGGCCAATGTGTCGATGTTCCTGTGGATAATATATTGAGGTTATTATTTCTAATGTATTTTTCCAGTGTTCTGCCTCGAGGTGTAGTGTTTCTTGACCCCCATAGCGTGTGCTTTGAGTTGTAATCTCCCGCTGCGATGTACTTGTCCCCTAGGTTCTGGAAGTATTCTTCCAACATTTGTGATGTTATTTTGTGTCGCGGAGGCACATATACTGCTGACAACTGGAAGTAGTTGCTGCTAGTTTGAACTGTAACGGTGGTTGCTTGTAAATATTCCTTATTATCTTGGCTGTGTAGATAATGTTTGATATCGTTTTTGACTATCACTGCTGTCCCTCCGTGAGCTTTTCCTGAGGGGTGTTTGGTATCATATATGGTGTAGTATGGTATTTTCAGGTAGCTTTTTGTAGTGAAGTGTGTTTCTGAGACAAGTAGTATGTCTATATTGTTATTGTATATGAATGTTTTAATTTCGAGGACCCGTTGTTGTAGGCCGCTTGAGTTCCAGGCTGCTATTTTTAGAGTGTCCGTTTTTATTTTTTGCTTAGCACGTTTGTAATTAGTTGTAGCATGACAGTGATTTGTTGGGTTTGCTGTCTGAGTACTGCGTTTTGTTCGCTTATCATTCTGGTTAGCATTTCGGTGTTCTTTATGGATTGTTTGAGCAGTTCTTTGATTTCTGCAGTATCTTTGTTACTATTGCTGTGGTATTGGTTGTCTGTGTGTGTCGATTGGCTGGTTACTTGGGCGTAGCTTAGATTACCAATGGTGTTGGTGCTGATGGGTTTGGTGTTTGTTGCTTGCTCTGTATTTGGTATTATTTCGGGTTTTGTGCTGTCCTTTTGGGCTTGTATGTTAGTGATTGTCCTGCTTCGTAGGGGCGGGAACAGTTTGCGTTGTAATTGTTTTCTAGCTTCGCAACCTTTATAACTGGCTGGATGTTTTCCGTTGCAGTTGTAGCATTTAACCTCCTCTATTTTTCCCGTGGATGGGCAGTGTATCGTAAGATGATTTTTTGCGCATTTAACGCATGCCGGGGTTCTATTGCAATAGTTTTTTGTATGGCCGTATTGTTGGCACCTTATGCATTGTGGGATTTCTTTTTTATGTCTAGGTGGCTCCACTTTTACTATTGTGTTTAGTAATTTTTCTATGTCGTATATTTCTTTGTTGTTGTTTGTAGGTTCTAGTTCAACTAGGAATAGCGGTAATGTTTGTTTGGTATCGTATTTGTTAATGTTATTAATTGTCCTTACCTGGTGTCCGATTTTTGCAAGTTCTTCACTTACTTTTCCGGTATTTGTTTTTGGGTGCAATCCCCTGATTTCTGCTTTGTAGCTTTTGTCAGTTTTGAGCTGAAAAGTGTGATGCGCTGCGTTTTTTTCCTTTAGTGATCTTGTCACTTTTCTGAATATTTCTGGGGTGTTGGTTTGCACTTTCACCTGGTCTATTTTTATCTGTTTGATAACATAGTTGTCTTTCCCTGCAGTGTTGTTTAGTAGTTCGATGAGGGGGTCAATTATTTTCGCATCTATGTATATCGGTAGTGGTTTGGGAATGCGGTTTGTCGGACTTTCCGTTGGGTCCGTTGCTGCCTCTTCTGGCAGTGCGCTGAATGGATTATGCAGCTTGATATCTGGAAGCCATTGTTTTTTTCAAATGTATCAGTTTTTCTCGCGCTTGCGAGCGGGATTACCTTCCGTTTTTTGCTGGAGGTTGCCACCGTCCAGCTTTCTTCATGGTGTATTGGTATGTTTTCTTCCCCGTCGGATTGTGTTGTTTCCATGATATCGTCTTTTTTCTCTACATATGTAGAGTCTGTAGCTCTATTTATGAAATATGTTTCTCCTGAATTACTTATTTTTATTGGTGGAATCTGCATGATTCCACGTTTTGTCGATGGGCGTTTACTTTGTCGCTTTCTCTTCCCTCTTGCCGCACTTTCACTGGAGCACTGTTTCGCACGTCCGTTTAGGTCGCCTGCCCAGGCGGAACTGCCGGAAAACGAAATGCTGCAAAAAGATTGAAAGAATTTAGAAGTAAGAAACCCCAAATTATAAAACTTGTAATCAAAGAAAACGTATGTAATGATTTCAAAAAGATATTCATTCTAAAACAATCTCTCAAACAAACAACAAATTCTAAAAGAATCTCAATGAGTTATAAAAGAAATAGTCAAGTAGAATGTGGAAGATATATGTACTGCAAAAAAAATTGGGACTGTGAATCTAGAAGCCAATTGCTTTTTAAGGGAAAATCAGTACACATTTCCAGCTTTATCTGCGCTCCGAAAATTGATTGCTCAAATAGTATTAAACCGAGGTATTCTGTCCAACATCTTATCTCGTACTAAGAATAAAGTATCATTATTACAAATACGTCAAATATTTTGTTTGACTTGTTTCCATGAAGTATACATTTCTCAAAAGGTCAAAATAGACAGAAGGAACGAACAAGGCGTTGGGGCAAATAAAACTATGAATCTTTGTATTGGCATATGTTTATTACACAATTAGAAACAAATTATTTTCTATTATTGTGAGAAATCTTTCGCTAAGAATACATTAGATTGCCCTAAAAGTTTCTTTCGTTTTAGCAGAAAATAATAGATGCACAACATTTTTTGTTTTAATGCAAATGAAGCGTAACCTACGACAGCTAGAAAATAATCGAGGATAGAGATCACAACATTTGACAGATTAGGTTTCATGTTTGTATCAACATAGCCAGATAAAGCAGCTGCGTACAGATAGCGAAAGACATTTTTGGGACAGTCTAATATTAAATGACATATCTCAATGGATGAAGTTAGTTACATTGTTGTTGCATTTATCTGTGACTAAAATCCAACTAATACCACAGTTTCAAGCGAATTGAATGTTGGAACGGAGGAATTCCAAAGGAATCCCGAAGCTCTCATTATAAATACAAATGTTCGTTGTAATGTGGTAGAATGGCGACAAATAAAATGTCGAATTTTGAAGAAAACATTTAAAAAATTGTTCACAACACATTACTTTTTATTTTATATGTTTATTGGATAAAATGTTTTATCGGAAGCAGTTCTATTTTTAAATTGTTTTTTCCATTGTTTGTTTTATTTTAACATAAGTTTTATACCTTTATGCAAATCAATTGTTTCCTGACTTCTTTTACACGAATTTTTTACGTGGTACCTATCCACCGTGTAAAAAGAGTTCCAGGTGTATTTCGCTTTTTTGGAAATACTGGATTTTCTGTTATTTTCTTCATGAATATGTTATAGTCGTCCTAGGGTGATAGTTGTTTAAAAGAACAATTGGGGGGGGGGGGGTAAAAAGAACGCCGCTTAGTTGAATCCGAGTTACTCTGTTAGTTTTTTTTTTCAGTCAGTGTGGACTGATGTTACTTTAAAAAATATTTGCTTGCAATATCTTTTCTCTATGGCTATGCCTATCCAAATAAGTGACTCATGTTCCTCAGGTGTTATCACATACTTTTATATCTAACTTGTCATCAAACTAGAAATGTTCATAGCACAGAAGATTAGATCGAGATAGGATTTTATACTTCAATCTTTCGCCGCCGGCGGTCTTAATACGTTGACTGCCACACGTGTTTTCAAAGAAACCTCCGTCAGGCCACACGTGCAGCAGTACCAACCCTTCTCTGTTAGGTGCTCCCATCGATATTTTAGTAACGCGAGTCGCTCATGTGGTGGTCTCAAAAATGATCTTTCGTTTCGTTTGTTCGCAACATTACCAACCACTAGCTGTTGTTGAATATAATGAAGAAAAGTGTGGTATAAATTATTCCGACCAAATGGTTTTTTATGCCACCGCAATTAGAAAAGGAATCAAATGGTACAGAAAACTTGGGATTCAACTCCTTCTGGGAACTTCTGTTGTAAACGCTTTGACGGTTTACAAAATTGCAACAAAGAAGAATATAAATATTAGAATATTTAGACAATTATTAGTTGCAAAATTATTAGGATTGTCTGAAAATACAAAAAATCCTTGTCCTCGACGGAATCGGCATAATATCGCCGTTCGGAAAAATGATTCCGGAAGAAGCATTAGATGCGCATGCAAACTATGTTATGCAAATAAAAGATGCCGAATGAACCGAACAAAGGCACAAAAGAATTTGACAACTTTGAAAACAACAACTTATTGTCCAAATTGTCCCGACCAACCTCAGTTATGTATAGAATGCTTTAAAGTTTTACATTCTAAATAATTTTTTAATAAAGCATTTTCGTGTTACTTTTGTAACAATTCAACAGCTTTATTATTATGGAATAGTTTTTCAAATACCTACGACGATCCTTCGCAAGTAGTCAAATAAGCGACACTCAAATATGGGTTACGTGGCCTCACCAGAAACTTTGCTGACATCCGAATGCCACGGCGGTCACCAGTAACCGGCACTCAATTTGTCGGTAGCATCGTGGGCGCCACGGGTAACGGTCGCGCCAAGATTAGAATTTGAAGAAATGTCAGTAATGTAGTATCGTGGATGAGAGGCCTAAGAGATATCGAACGAACCATAAACAATATCGTGAGAAAGCCTAAGTGCCGGCAGGCTCATCAATGTATTGTCGGTTCTTCAATCGAATAGTTACGCGGAAAAGGCCTGCGTAACTCTGGCCACGAGCGGTTGCGGGACACGTTCGTGATGGGGCTAAGAGAAAAGACAAAGGGATGCTAAGGGAGAAAGACGAATTAACAATCAGTGTTAGTTGAGAAGTCAAAGAGTGTGAATCGAGAAGTCAGAGAGTGCGAATTGCGTTGTCGAGAGAGTGTGGTCTGCGTGAGAGAGCGTTGGAACCGTGGTGATGAGAGTTGCAAATTAACTATTTAGTTGTCTTAATTATAGTACGTTATTGTATTTTCACGTTAAACAACTATCGTTTTCTGTTTAAGCAACCCCTGTTTAATCCATTGTAGATAAACTAATTGTGTGGGACAGTGTGACATCAGGGAAGGACGTGGCGTGAGGGGTAATTGTTTATATTGTTGTTAAGATATGTTAACGTTGTCAAGCAGTATTGTGAGCGTTATCAAGGGATGTTAAGGGAAAAAGTGAGCATGGAAAATGTCGCAACAAGAGTTGAGGGAGTCAGAGTTGAATTTATCGTTGTCGTGTGAAGATCGTTGTGTTGTTGTGTTGTAGAAGTAGTGAGTAATGAATACGTGAAACGGGGTATTATATTCGATTTCGTGGGAGTGCAAACGATATTGTATTAATCATACTGTTACCTACAAACTAATAATATAACATTCCTACAATTGTAATAAAGATACTACAACAATTATAAATCTTTCATTATTACCATCGTTACTATAATGATGTGACGAAATTAATGCAATATAAAACATAAAAGTAGTTTTATTTATACATGAAATATAGACCTGTTATGTGTGCATATGATTATTATCTTTAGTGATCTTTAATATTTTTAATTTTACCTGTATTTTTTTATACTTTTAATATATACTTTTAATTTGATGTTTTGTATAAACAATATGTGAAATCGTTAAGCAAAGTTATTATCGCAAAATATAATTGACCACTTAAATAATTTTTATTTTTGTTTGTTTGTTAAGTAGTGAACATTAGTCCTTGATACTTGGAAAAATGCACAGTGGACAGCTTACAGGTTGGCTTGTCCACTGCGGTGAGAAACGTATAGCTCGCTGTGGTGCGCGCGGTTGAGCTTTATCCTTTCTATATGTAAAAAAACCTGCAAACTGGATATTGTCTTCTACTTTAAGCCATGATTCCATACAAATTAATATATCTACCACTTTTGGAACCTTCTCAATTTCTACTTGCTATTGCCGTGTAATTCTAGCATTTCAGAAAAGAATTTTCGAAAATTCGATTTCAGTGTTATTATTTATGTTTATCATTAATTATCTTGAACGAACTTGGATGATTCAGTTTCTAATCGCGTGTCATGTAGGTTGTTAGAGTGATCACTAGAGTCAACTCTTTCGCCTGAATGTAGAATTTTCAAACGTTTGACAACACTAGTAAGGCGACTTTTCAGAGATCTTTCTGTAAGAAAACCGTTCATAATCAGGAACAACCCAACGATAAGGATTTTTGGAAATAGCATATCTTCCCCTTCTTTCCTTAAACTCACTGCGCTTTATTGTTTTATAGCCTACTATTAGTCAAACACTCGAATGTCACACATGGTCACCTTAAGCCCTGTTACTACCTGATGTAATCGATATATAGGGGTTGAACCATGTGCTTCTTCGAAACATGCTGTAGTCAATTACTTATTCTTTCACCCCTTCCATCTCAAGAAAATATTACGTCAAAAAGTTCACATGTCCACCCCCAATAACATGTCTAACTTCTATCATTTTTTCACCAATCAGTCGATAATAGAATTTCGCGAAGTAAACAGGAATTTTTTCTTCCGTCTACGTGTCTATCCTGGCTTGTTCCGTACTGTATTTATACTTGAAAGAGATTCGACTGTATTAAGTTAAATGTTCGAAGTAGTTACGTGATAATTCGCGTGGAAGATCTCTCGCACTACACCTGCACAGTATCTCTAAAATCGAGTGAAAATCTCTGCGAATTGCTCAAAATATAATCATCAACCGGATGTAATTAAACACATTTCTGTAGTGGTTTCTGTCTCTAAAGAAATCCTTGGTTTCTTTGTAAAATTTTTTTGACTAGTTTACTCACCGTAAATTGTTTACTATTTTTGGGAAGTTGTTCGGAACACGTAGTGGATGATACGCTAGAGAGTGACCTTTTTATATTTGATAATGGCATTATGAGAAATGAGAAATTAGACTAGGGAATTTCAGTCGCATTTCTGAAATGAATTAAGATTTTATTGACTGTTTTATCTACAACTTCAGTCAGTGTTTCACTAGCACTTATCTGTTTACTTGTGCTTTCGGTAACATTCGTAGATAGCGCTGAACATTCAAAAAACATCCATTTTATGTTCTGTTTATATCAGAACGTTCTACGTCCATTTTGAACATCCTTAGAATGTTCACAAGACAAACTTCGTATGTTCTAGACACGTTTGTTTTTGAAATCTTACGAATGAACTTAGGACTTAAATTTCGGATGTTTTAGGAACGTTCCTCTCGCAAACCTCACTGATGTTCTCAGGTCCAAATTTCAAATATTCTAAGAACATTCGTCTCGTAAATCTAAAGAACGAAATTTCAGATGTCTTAAGAATACCCATTTGTAGATTTTAGAGACGATTAAACAGCTAAAATGTTCTAAGAACATTCATTGCAGAAATACAATATCTCCAATCCCGTAATTATTTGTAACATCGTTAAGTTTTCATGTTTAGTTTATACGCGCACTAGGAATTTCAGATTCAAAAAGTGGCAGTGCAATCAATTTTTTATATTTTAATCGCAACAAATCGGTATCTAATAATACATTGATAGACGGTATAGAATTACAAATAAATGTAATTTATTGAAATATATATTTGTTGTTATTATTTTTATTATTATTCTTTTATTTATTATTTCTTAGTCCGTACCTTTCGGCTTTGGATGAACTTTCGGTTTTAGTTTTCAGTCTCCGCCGATGATCATCACTTCCTCTTCTCTTCCGTCTACTCTTTCCTTTATCTCTTTCCATCTCCCTTTTGTGTCTTGATTATAAACTAACATTACTATATGTCTACATTACTATACATGTCTACATTACTATATGTCTTATCATTGTATACTATTTTTCTTTCCACTATATTATCACTTATTTCTTTGTATTCTATTTCTCTCAGTTCCTTATTTATACCCGTTATTATTCCCCCCTTTGCTCTTCCTTTTATCCTTACTTTCATTGCTGCCCTGCATTTCCAGTCGTATTTTAGTTTTTCCTAATTGCCTTCCTCGATCCATGTTTCCGTGAGTCCGATCACGTCGAATGTCTTCAAATATTCCTACACCTCTTTGTCCTTACTTATTAACCCTGCTACATTCCAAAAACACATTTTCATCCCCTTTGTAGTCCCCCCCCTTATTCCCTTCTTTTTCATTTTTCTTCCTCTTTCTTTCTTTCTTCCTCCAGCCTCTCCTCATTTTCGTTCCATCTGTACTATCTATTTTCTATCTTTAGTTTTTTATATCCAATCCTTACATATTCGCCCTTTTCCCTTTTTGCCTTGGTTATTCTTCTTATTTGTTGTTGTACCTCCCTTTCTTTTCTTGTCAGGTCGTCATCTATGTATATCCCCTTTTCCAGTTTTCTTTTCTCCTTCATTACCCTTATTTTTTCCTCCATTGAATTCATCATCGCCATTATTATTGTGTTTTTGTTCCCCACCCTTATCATTTGTGTTCTTTCTATTTTTGCTTTTACTTTCTTTTTTCCCCTTATGAACTCCTTTACTGTTCCTTCATTGCTACCTTCATTCCAATCTACTCCTTTTATTACTACGTTCTTTCTTCTGTTCTCTCTCTCTCTCTCTCTCTCTGCTCTGTCCTTCTTCTCCTCGATTCTTCTGATTCTGCCCAATAGATCTTTTTCCCCTTTCCCACTGTTCTTTCTCTTTGGCTCTCTCTTTTTCACTTCTTTCCCTTTCCTCTTTTATTTCTCTCTTCATCTCCTCTTCAACTTGCTTTTCAAATATCCCTTTTATTTCCTTTATCATTGCCTCGAACCCTCTTTCCATTTTCTCAATTTTTGCCATCATTACCTCTCCATTCCTCTCTCCCTGGTTGGAGTCTCTTTTTCGGATCAGCCGTATTTATCCAATGTGTTTTTGGAATCTGCCTTATTTTCCGCTTTACCCATTTTCCTTGATCTTCCTCTGTTTGTTGCCATCTTTTGTTTCCCTACCTTACTTTGTTTGCCGCGCTTCTGACTTCCTAACCTCATCTCCTCTAGTTTCTCTAATTTATATCTTCCTCTCGTTCCTGACTTTTTTTCACTTTTCTTTCACTTTCCCGTCCTATGCTCACCCGTTATTTTCCCTTCTTCGTGTCACTTTGTGTTTCCTTCTCCTTTTTCCCTTCACAGTTCACTTTTTCCACAGAGCTCTCTCTCTACGTGTTACCCTCCCCCCCTCCCCCCGAACCAAACCGAAAGTCCATTTTTATTGTTATATATTATATATACATTATATATTAATGGTATTATTATATGTATAATTATTAATTAGTAATTATAGTATATAATTTACGTGTTTATAATAACTGACATTTTTATTTATTTATTCTTATATATATACAAACATTAATTTCCTAAAAAAATCTGTCGTACCGTATTAGATTATTACACCATTCTCAAAAAGTATAGAAGTCGTTTTTTTCAGTAATTTTAAACATTCGGAAACCGTTTGTTTTAACCGCCGGAAATATTATCACAGCGTTTTTAAAATCTCTGTGAACATTTAAAAGCGTAAAAAATATTACTTTCGGGCATTGGGAAAATGTCCTGAAGATTGTTGATGCACTACGTTTTCAGGACATTCCATTTTAAAAATGGGACCTTCTTACAACATCTAAAGAGCGTAACGAGGATATACAGGTGGCATGAACCTTCTCAGAACATCCTACCAATATTCAGCACAGAATGTTCGGCACGGATGTCTTTCGTATATACATAAAATGTCTTTGTGCTGTTTGGGCTAGCGATATATTTTGGACGAGTGTGTACGCTTTTCCGCTACTTCGCGAGGTGACTTTCTCTCTTACGTACAAAGCACGCGAGTTTCTCCGTCGATAAGTAAACTCAGTAAATCATTTTACCTCGTGTGTTTCTAGTAACTTCGGAACCTCTTCAGATTGGATATATATTTTCTTTCGAAAATTTAATATACGATTGAAGTTAGGATCTGTTGCACGAATGTGCTGCAGGCTAATCACGCAAACGATAAATCTGTTCAATACAAAGGACTCGCGACGAGAAGCTACAAAGAAACATTAAAAAATCTCGAACTATTACGCACAGAGCCTAAACGATTGAACTAACAATTCCACATACTCAACATACTTGATACGCGTGGCCGACACGTATAGTCCCGGCGGATCACCCAAACACGTCCAACCAAAACGATGTCGCAGCACTCACTCTGTCACTCAACATACAAATTTTGACACAAACGTAGTTTAAGATTGCGCTTCGGTTACATCATATGTGACTGAACGTAAAATCTTTCGATCTTTTGCATGTGCTTTATGTGAAGAATGAAAACGTCAAGGTATCCGACGATGGTACGACGAACCTCGACAATGACTGGACGGTTCTGATTTGAGAGAGAGTCGTTCCTCGACAGCATCGTCCGCATTTTCGGCCTCTTGACTCCAGAAGCCTAGTTAGGGCGTTTTGTCGTAATCATCGAACTCGACGAGAGGTCTCATGTTACCACATCGTAGCCAATATCAACTGATGTTGCCCAACTCCTCAAGGAAGTAATAGTCTAATACAAAGCTGCGTTAACGAGCTGGGCTCGTGTTTTAACTCTACTAGTTTGAAAGCAAACCGTTGAGAGAAATTCAATATCTACTCTTTGCAAAGGATAGTTTTCAAACTTGAACCTGTAGTGTTTACCGAAGACAATGAAATGGACCCCATATTTTGTAATTCTGTTGGCATTTCGATTAGCGGAATCTTTTCTCCTACAATCGGATTCCCAGCAGAGATTTCAGACGTGATATAAGGAGGAAGGTTATTATACACAAATAAAATTAGAATGAAGTACGCGTATCGCGATGGATTTCACACGAAGCAACGGAGTTATGCGTATTATTTCCCCTGCCTTTACAATTGATCTTTAGCCAACTGAGAACTTACACATACACGTTATGGATACATGTAGTTTGGAGCACGTAGGGTCGTCCACTTAACATGGAATCAGCGCTTGCAAAAACATATGAGAATGGCAACAGAGTGACATATATGCTTGACTACAGTCAAATGTCACTCGTTACCTAGCTATTGCTAGAAGTATAATTAGTCAAGAACAATAAAAAGAAGACGATCGCTGAGAAAGGAAACCATGCGTTTTCACCTGACGATTTCATACCCTACGCGCTCCCAAAGCTTCAAAACAAACAAGCGTAGTTCTGTACCCATATATAACGGCATTCTTTTTTTTTTTGATAACTGATATCTTGCATTGTGCTTACTTGAAATTTATTACAACGACAAGAACCATTCCTCCGACACAGCTGCGAGCGAAACGGTATTTTGACAGTCCAGTAGCAATTAATATTATAGAAAAAAAAAGAAGACTCTGCGAGGAACAGCACGGCTTCGATCAGGAACGTTGACAATTCGAAAAAGAAGTGACAAAAAGCCAAAATGTGCTAACCGATCTCGAACAAATGCGCAACGAATTCAAAAGTCTCCGCGTTAAATATCTCGGATTCGAACACAGTGAATTTCATTACCCCGACCTCGCAACGATTCACTTTTTAGATCGAAATCCTAACTTTTTCGTTGAAAGAAACCATAGACTCTGTTCCCTCGTTCTGCCGGATCTGCCACTGAGCTCGCGATATTTTGCCGCCTCGTGAAAACGAATCTCAACGAAACTAATAACAAACAAGATTCGCGGCCGCGCTAATATGGTGTCGAAAATTTCGATACGTTTGCGGAACTGTGCAATCGTCTTAAAGACGTATTCGACTTGTGTCACAACGTCGATCCATACTACGAAGAAATGGTTTCAACGTATCAAAAACTGAACGAACTGAGCGAGTAATGACGAATAAAAATGAATTACGAATTCCTTGCGTCGGAATCCCTCATCGTTACCGAATTTTCGCGAAAATTCAGGTTAACGGCGATAACTTAATGAAGAAATGACCAGTCGCATTACGCTTCCAGGTGGCCGCGAAATGTCTGCCTTTTTCCTCATCCTCGCAAATATAGAGGGATTCCGCGGAAATCTATTCTATTTCCTAGAATTGACATATTATATTATTATATAAGCGTATATTATATTATATTAAGCGTATCCGATGTGCTACAAAAACTCACGTGAATGCAGGTTGTAACAGGTGGTTGACCAGTCGCCTGGGAGAAATTCAACCGAGCACGGTTAAAACAAAGCCTCTACTCCGCCAAAGTCATTCCGACTATCAATACGTCGATATGACGATTTGATGCGGAGTTTGGGTGCACGAGATCACTTCACTCAAACGATGATAATTCGCTATCTTTATCATTAACACGGTGGTCAAAAACATCATTTTTAATATTAACATAGTACCATAATAATACCGGGCTATTCGCATGCTGTTCGTGACGTACACGAACGAAATCCTTACGAGAAGCGACCATATTCCTTGAATCATTATTAACTTTCTTATTAACGTTCTTATTAATGTCTTGTTTCTCTAACTTTCTTATTAACGTGTCTTATTAACGTTCATCAAGACATTCGTCGTTGGAGTGAAGGTGACCAGAGGTGACCATATCTTCTTTTTCCTTCTTCTTCGGCGGTGATGAAATCAGAATTAATTGTTTGCTCGAAATCTTTTCATTTTTAGAAAAATGACCCTGCCTGGCTTTTGTGGTATTTTTTAGCGCTGTCCTCTAGTGCAACAAGGTATGATAGGTCTGCACCACATGCGCGATAGGTCCGCTTGCCCGTACACTTTCTAACAATTCACGAAATGGTCAATACAAAGCTGCCCCGCTTTGGCAACGCAGAAGGTAACGCCTTAAAGACGATAAACTAATCTACCAGATGATATTATGTAACCAGACATAATTGTGCTCGTGGTATTTCTTCAGCGTTTCTGCTGGTTTTTTGACAGTGAAAGATCCTTTTCTTTTTTTCTGATTAACAACGACTAAAAACTCTTCTAGTTATTCGCACGTCGGATATTCCATAGTTTCCATTCGCATCTATTCCTCATCTAACTCCGCGTCAAATCTCGGCGGGAATAAGTGAATTAAAATCGGACTCGCCTTATTCACTTTACAATCAAAGCTGCGGAATAAAGCTGACGGAATAAAGCTAAGTTTGTTTGAACTTAGTGTGATCAGCCTCAACAGCTTGTACAGCTTAACAGTGAAGAAATCAAAACTCCTCTGTTTTCGTATTTCTCCTTCACCGTTTTCCATGCGATTTTAAAATTATCGCCACACTGAGGGCAGAAGCTGTCGCACATGCTTCATTCTCGTAAGACATAATCAAATACTGTAAATGCATTTTGTTCGTTATAGATTCGTACTCTATCATTGGCGTTTCGAATAAATCCGCCATGTGTTTGCATTTATCAAAATCTTCGCAGAATTTTGGCAGTCTTGTTAACGGAATCTTTATTGGATTGTGCGGCTTATCCGATTTGTTATTGGCATACTAAAGTATGGCATAAGTACTCACTCTGGACAACTTCTCCGCCATATAGTTCTGTTTCCTTTACAACCTCTCTGATATAAGCAGGAAAGAGGATAATCAGCTTCATCATGGCTAGTCTTGAGCTAAGAGATCCTGGACCTCTACATAGAGAGCTGAGAATTGTTTGCTTTTTCCTAGGGGTTGGGCAGCATCCTACTCAACTGTTTGAGATGAAATTTACCAGTGGAGAATCTAATGCAAAAGAAATAATGTTATTCGATAATCCAACTGTCTTTCCAAATTCGAGATAATTTACACTTACACGAAGGACAATGAGGATGCTGCGTTGATTCCATGTGACGAACAAAATAATGGGAATCTTTATCCAGATAAGACCAAATGAAGTTGAATGAAAAAAATATGAATAAAGAACGAGCATGATTGTTTGTGCAATATAATGAAGAATACAAACGATACAGTTAATTCGAAGATAACATTTTTACTTATCCGAACGCAAATTATTAACTCGCAAATTAACTATTTCGCATGAGCGATTCACAAGTCCTCCCGCGATCGAATCCTACAAAGGACTGCTTCGTTCGAACAGTAGCTAGATAGAGTTTAAGCGATTTCAACCATGTGGCGCTGTTGCCGAAAATCGTAGCTTCTCTTTTCTTCGTAGCAAACTATCCTGCTATACTGAGCACGAACAGTAGGGCATACATGACGCGTATTTCCCCTTAAAGTCAGACCATATTGAGAAGGCTCAGTGATTCGATCACACCTAACCTTGTACAAGGATTAAAGTGACATCACATACATAACGCCCAAGAAACGTGCGTTTCTATGCCAGTCAAATATCAGCAAAAATGTAATTCAATTACTTTGATTAATAAGTAAATACATGTAACGAAAATATGCACTAATTATTCCTAGTAACCCGAATTGTTCTTCTCCGCAATCTTTTTAGTCAAGAAAGAAAATTGTTACAATTCAGAAACAATCAAGAATTTGTTACAACCAGATTATTTTTTAAAAGTCATCCCTTCCACATCCTTTTTTTATGTTATATAACATGAAAATTATAATTCACATGAAAAATGTCATCAAAAAAAGTACAAAAGTATATTTCTTTATTAATAGAAGAATGTGCCTTGTTACTTTATCACATATGAATACATAAATAAGAATTATAATTTTTATTAAAATGTGGGAATATGATGCTGAAGAAGGATAAGCTTTGAAAAAGAATTATGAAGAAAATTATAGAATGAAGCTATTTCCTTACAGTTACAAATACTTATTATATACTTAATAATAGTTAATAATTGTGCCACTACTATGTTATACATCTGTACATGTACATGCATATTTCAACTATTGGAAGTCAAATCGTATAGATAGACTCCGACAATCAAGGACCATAAAAATCATGTTGAAACTGAACTCGTCTGTGATAATGTAGTTGTTAAATAGATCTTAATCCTTTGCCTTACGATTTAAGTTCCAACAGCACATACCGCAACTATCGGTAGGGTCAGTTAGATGTCGAACCATTTCACGGTCTGTCTGAACGTTTGAAGTTGTGCAAAGTACAACTAATTTTATGTTGCAAGATATTTGATAAATAATTACTAACAACTGATTATTGAACAAGATTTTTAAGGGTATCTTTCTAATATTTTTTCAGAAAAATATATGGACATCAGAATACGGCCAAACAAAAAAAATGTTTGTCGCATGTAATCCGAAGGACGTACCACGACGTGTTTCTTATGTTTAGCCTAAAGAATATATCACGAGTCTACCTCGTGCTTTTTATGTTTGAAAGACGTACCACAAATCTAACTCGACGTTGTAGGTTAAGGTGTTAAAAGCTACGTAGTGTGATCGATCATGCAATTACGAGTTAGTTCTCCTCTTAACTGAACCTTAGGAGGGAATACTTCGCAATGAATAGACTGTTTTTACATATTTCGATCATTGACAGGAGTATCGAGACGTTTGATCCATGACAAAGAATGTAACTCCTTCAATTTTTAGAATGGCGATATCTTAGGAATGGTGATTCTAAGGGGAAAAAGTATGAGGGACATTTCTGTAAATAATTTTATGATCTACAATTTTTGTCTGAGCTATATTTTCGATAAAACTTACCGTTTTCAAGAAAAATTCAAAAGATCCGAAAATTTTTACTTTGACCTTGAATAACTTTTTTAGCACCCATGGAATCAATGGGGATTTTTGGCACTTTATTTCTACAGGTGTACCCAAGGTCTCTACCAAAATTTAGCTCCGTTGGAATTTTTGTACTTTGATCACTATTTTTATGTTTAATTTGATCGGACTATAAGTGGAGTCCTAGGTATTTAACTTGCCTTGTTTGTGTTATGTGCGTGCCATTCAATTGGATATTTGGTAGTTTCCGTTTTCTTAGTGTAGATGTAATATGGTTACATTTACTGGGGTTTGCTTTTATTTGTTTATCTTATAGCCAGTTTTCTATTTTTGTGATGTGTTCTTGTAGTAATGTGACTACTGTTTCTGGATTAACGTGCCTGACTAGTATAGCCGTGTCGTTCGCGAATGTCAGTATTTTGTTGTTGGTAGATGTTGGTATGTCGGCCGTATATAATGTGTATAATATTGAGCCTAAGACGCTTCCTTGCGGTACCTCTGCCTTCATGCCTTTACTTCAGAATATACATCCTTTATTTTTACTACAAAGGTTCTGTTGGTCAGGTATAATTTGAGTAAGTGGTAGAGTTGTTCCGGGAAATGTTTTTTAATTGTTTGTAAAAGATTTTCATGGTTCACTTTGTCAAATGTTTTCTCGATGTCCATGAAAAGAGCTATATAGTCTTGTTTCTTTTCTATTGCTAGTAATATTTATTTAAATAAATAAAAGAAAAAACACAGAAAAATATAAGGAAAGGACAGCAACACATCCAAACCAGCTGGCTGCTGTAGCGAGCAAAAATCACATAGAAAGAAGGCTAAAAAAAAACACCCCACTGGCCTCACTAAAGAAATAAAATAATCAAACCTGAAGATGGTATCCCGCTGGGGGTAGCCATCCATATGTTATATAGCAATTAAGCTAGAAAAATTTACCAAATGTCCAGCTGGACAAATTGTAAAGTACAAATTAAATAATAAAAAAAATTTATAATTTAATTAAGAGTGAATATCAATGTTTAAATAATAAAAAATTATGTTGTTGTTTATTACCTAAACTTATAATAGTTATAATAGACAAAGTGTCGCATATACAGTTGTGCACGGGGCATTAAACTAGCCATAAATACATAACTTTCGTTTATATATATTATAAACAGAAGATAATTTTTGCGATCTATCAGCTAGGTGACGATCAGTCGGATTGCAATTGGCTGGTTGAGGTTGCTGACCTTGAACGGTATTAACGCTCAAGATGGAAGTAGATTAAAGATATCTATTAAGCTTGTGTTTAATAGGTTTCTTTGCATTATTTAGTATAAACGGAAGAGTGTGAACTGTACATAGTAGAGTTTAAACTCAGGCTAGTGCGTGATGAATCTGAGGTGTAAGTGTTGTCTGTGATAATTGTGGCTGCTGGTTGTAGAATGTCGCTGCTGGGGTACTGCTGCTTTTCTTCTAATTTAGATGCGTGGAAGAAAAATCGGACTCCGGTCGCTGGGATTTGAACCCGGGTCCCGAACGTTCGTAATCTAAGGCGCTAACCATTGTTTTTTTTTTTTTTTTTTGTTTATTATTACCAGATTACATATTTGTATTTTCCATTATAAACGATGAATTCCGGTTGTGAGGTGGTTCAGGCAAAAGTACCGATACGCGACGGTACGACATAGCCATGCAATATTACATTTTTTTTTTTTTTTAAGTTTACACTTGTAACTTAAATTTAAGTCGTTGTAGAGCGGTGCTTATGTACGATATTGTTTTTTCTTTCTTTCCATTACTGTCCTGAAAACCTGGTCGCAAAAACAGGACAGTTAGTTAGTCTATTTGGGAAGGGATGGGAGAGGGTGGACTGGGAGGGGAAGGGAGGGGTGTTCTGTGGAATTATTACAATATTAGTTACATATTTACAGTATTTACATATTTACAATTTTATACGATGGTAGATTTGAGCGTTGCCGTTCTGTAGCTCTTGTTGTTTTTATTATGGTTTTGGTATCCACCAATATTTTTTTATGTTTTTTTGTGCTTGTCTTCTATGTCTTTTTGGGGGAGGACCATGTTGTATCTCCACCTAGTGTCTGCAGTCCGTCCATCTAAGTTTTCCTCCTAGAGTATTGATTTAATCCCTATTTTTTCTTTGTATATGGTATATTATTGGCATATTATTTTAGTCTTGGAGATAATTTCTGTCGTCTAGGCATAGAAAAGCTTCGGAGGGATGTAGCCTGTTATCAGTGTATTTTTATAATATGCGTCGTTTGGAAATAGGCAACCGAAGATTAAGCTATTTTCTTTTACCTTCGCAGCTTGTGCGAAGTGGTTTCTTGTTAGTTTTAGGATGTGACAGTCGATGCGGTGGATTCTTTTTCTTTTTTTATTTATTTATTGAAATTCACAATTTGTCCAATTTGGACAATTGGTGGAATTTTTTAACAGTTAAATTAGCATGTTGGTGGCTACCCCCAGCGGGGTACCATCCTCGTATTTGCTAGGTTATGTCCTTTATAAGGTCTGCTGGGTGCTTCCTTTTTAGTCTTCTGTCCATGTTTATGGTTTTGTACGTTTCCGCAGCTAGCCGGTTTGGGTGTGTTGCTATTCTTGATTTGTATTTCTCTGAGTATCTGCTAATTTATTCCTTGACCGTTGGGATCCCCAGGTCCCTCCGTATATCTTCGTTTCTGACGTACCAAGGTCTGTTTACTATTGTTCTGAGGATTTTAGCCTGTATTACCTCTATTTTGTTTATATGGCTCATTGCTGCCGTCCCCCATAATGGTATTCCGTACGTCCAGATTGGTTTTATAATCTTTTTATATATTTTTGATTTATTTTCTATGCTTAATTTGGATTTTCGGCTTGATAGCCAATGCATTTGTCTCCTTGTTTTCTGTATTTTTTCTACTATTGATTTGATATGTAGTTTCCATGTGAGTTATGTATCTAAGTGGAGTCCTAGGTATTTGACATGCTTTGTTTGTGTTATATGCGTGCCGTTCAATAGGATGTTTGGTGGTGTCTTTTTCCGTAGCGTGAATGTAATATGGTTGCATTTATTGGGGTTTGCTTTTATTTGTTTTTCTTGTAGCCAATTTTCTATTTTTACGATGTGTTCTTGTAGTATTTTGACTGCCGTTTCTGGGTTAGTATGCCTGACTAGTATAGCTGTATCGTCCGCGAATGTCAATACTGTGCTGTTGGTAGTTGTTGGTACGTTCGCCGTGTATAATGTGTATAGCATTGGGCCTAGGACGCTTCCTTGTGGTACCCCGGCCTTGATGTCTTTAACTTGAGAATGTGTGTCCTTGATTTTTATTACGAAGGTTCTGCTGCTTAGGTAGGATTTTATTAATTGGTTTATTTGCTCCGGGAATTGTTTCCTAATTGTTTGTAGTAGACTTTCATGGTTAATTTTATCGAATGCTTCCTCTATGTCTATAAAGAGGGCTGTGCAGTATTCCTTGTTTTCTAGTGCTACTATTATTTCCTTTATAAGCCTGTGCATTTGCTCTATCGTGGAGTGTTTGTTTCTGAAACCAAATTGGTGATCCGGTATTAGTTTTTTTGTCTTTATTATTGTTTTTATCCCGTAATATATTATTTTTTCCAGTATTTTGGAAAATACTGGAAGCAGTGATATTGGTCTGTAAGATGCAGTTTGGTGCGGGTCTTTGCCTGGTTTATGTAACATTTTGATCTGTGCTAATTTCCATGGTTTGGGGAAGTATTGAATTCTTAGAATTGCATTGAATATTATTGTCGTTAGTCTTATTGCTTTTGGCGGAAGGTTTTTCAAGATTTTGCCATTGATTAGGTCGATTCCTGGTGCTTTGTTGTTTTTTGTTTTATCAATTATGTTTCTAATTTCTTGTGCCGATGTTTTAGGTATGGTGTATTCCTTGTCGGTTGTGGTAATGGTGGTTTGTGCATCCTCCTCCGTATGACTTTTGAAGTTGCTATTGTTGATAATGTGTGGTGTGAATGTGTTGCAGAGGTGGTTGGAGAATTTTTCAGCATGTTCTTCGTTGCTTTTTGCCCATGTGTTATCTGCTTTTCTGATTGTTGGGACGGGTATTATTGGCTTCTTTATCTTTTTGTGGCTTTCCATAATGAGTAGTTGAAGTTCTCGTGTGTAGAGAGTGTCCCTATGAACTTTGCGAATTCGTTATGGTTGTGCTCCTTTATTTTGTTTTTTATTTCCTTTGCAAGTTTGCTTAGGTGTTTTTTGTTTTCTCGAGTTCTGTGTTTTTCCCATTTTGCTTTCGCTTTTCTTTTTTCTCTAATTTTGTCGAGTATTTCTTGCGGGATTGTTATTGTTTGTCTGCTGGTTGATTCGGGTGTAGTGGTTATCCTTGCTGCTTCTTGAATAGTTGCTGTCAATGTTGCTACTGCCTGTTCTATGTGTTCAGGAGTTTTCAACGGGATGTTGCAGTTTATTTTGCTTTCTATTATTTCTTTGAAACTTTGCCATTTGATGGTTTTATTGCATAGTGTTTCTGGTTTGCTATAGTGTATGGGTTTGTTTCTGTATTCAATTATTATGGGTGTATGATCGGAGCTGAGCTCGAGGTTGGGTGTTATTTTTAGTTTATTTGTGTTTAGTCCCCTTGTAACTGCAAAGTCCAGAAGATCTGGTTTTTTGTTCAGGTCAGTCGGCCAATGTGTCGGTGTTCCTGTGGGTAATATATTGAGGTTATTACCTCTAATGTATTTTTCCAGTGTTCTGCCTCGAGGTGTAGTGTTTCTTGATCCCCATAGCGTGTGCTTTGAGTTGTAGTCTCCCGCTGCGATGTACCTGTCCCCTAGGTCCTGGAAGCATTCTTCCAACATTTGTGGTGTTATTTTGTGTCGCGGAGGCACATATACTGCTGACAACTGGAAGTAGTTGCTGCTAGTTTGAACTGAAACGTGGTTGGTTATAAATATTCTTTGTTAACTTGGCTGTGTAGATAATGTTTGATATCGTTTCTGACTATCACTGTTGTCCCTCCGTGAGCTTTTCCTGAGGGGTGTTTTGTATCATATATGGTGTAGTATGGTATTTTCACGTAGCTTTTTGTAGTGAAGTGTGTTTCTGAGACAAGTAGTATGTCTATATGGTTATTGTATATGGATGTTTTAATTTCGAGGGCCCGTTGTTGTAGACCGTTTGAGTTCCAGGCTGCTATTTTTAGAGTGTCCGTTTTTATTTTTTGCTTAGCACGTTTGTAATTAGTTGTAGCATGACTGTGATTTGTTGGGTTTGCTGTCTGAGTACTGCGTTTTGTTCGCTTATCATTCTGGTTAGCATTTCGGTGTTCTTTATGGATTGTTTGAGCAGTTCTTTGATTTCTGCAGTGTCATTGTTACTATTGCTGTGGTATTGGTTGTCTGTGTGTGTCGATTGGCTGGTTACTTGGGCGTAGCTTAGACTACCAATGGTGTTGGTGCTGATGGGTTTGGTGTTTGTTGCTTGCTCTGTATTTGGTATTATTTCGGGTTTTGTGCTGTCCTTTTGGGCTTGTATGTTAGTGATTGTCCTGCTTCGTAGGGGCGGGAACAGTTTGCGTTGTAATTGTTTCCTAGCTTCGCAACCTTTATAACTGGCTGGATGTTTTCCGTTGCAGTTGTAGCATTTAACCTCCTCTATTTTTCCCGTGGATTGGCAGTGTATCGTAAGATGATTTTTTGCGCATTTAACGCATGCCGGGGTTCTATTGCAATAGTTTTTTGTGTGGCCGTATTGCTGGCACCTTATGCATTGTGGGATTTCTTTTTTGTGTCTAGGTGGCTCCACTTTTACTATTGTGTTTAGTAATTTTTCTATATCGTATATGTCTTTGTTATTGTTTCTCGGTTCTAGTTCGACTAGGAATAGCGGTAATGGTTGTTTGGTATCATACTTGTTTATGTTATTTATTGACCTTACCTGGTGTCCGATTTTTGCAAGTTCTTCGCTTATTTTGTCGGTATTTGTTTTTGGGTGTAATCCCCTGATTACTGCTCTGTAGCTTTTGTCGGATTTGAGCTGGTAGATGTGCTACGCTGCATTTTTATCCTTTAATGATCTTGTCACTTTTTTGAATGTTTCTGGGGTGTTGGTTTGCACTTTCACCTGGTCTATTTTTATCTGTTTGATAACATAGTTATCTTTCTCTGCAGTGTTGTTTAGTAGTTCAATGAAGGGGTCAATTATTTTCGCATCTATGTATATTGGTGGTAGTTTAGGAATGCGGTTTGTCGGACTTTCCGTTGGGTCCGTTGCTGCCTCTTCTGGCAGTGCGCTGAATGGATTATGCAGCTTGATATCTCGAAGCCATTGTTTTTTTCAAATGTATCAGTTTTTCTCGCGCTTGCGAGCGGGATTACCTTCCGTTTTTTGCTGGAGGTTGCCACCGTCCAGCTTTCTTCATGGTGTATTGGTATGTTTTCCTCCCCGTCGGATTGTGTTGTTTCCATGATATCGTCTTTTTTCTCTACATATGTAGAGTCTGTAGCTGTATTTATGAAATATGCTTCTCCTGAATTACTTATTTTTATTGGTGGAATCTGCATGATTCCACGTTTTGTCGATGGGCGTTTACTTTGTCGCTTTCTCTTCCCTCTTACCGCACTTTCACTGGAGCTCTGATGTGATGTAAGTGGTCGAGTTTTCGGATCTTTTAACACTTACTGGGCGAGTGACTGAAACCGATCATCAATGACGCGGAATTACTATCGATGACTGACACAGGTATTCAAGAGAGGTTTCTATGCTTATCACCTACAACATCGTTGTACCAGTACTCGAGCTGCCTATATCATTTCAGAAATGCAGAAAATCAGCTCGGTATTCGCAGGCATACTAGTACAAAAATTCCGACGCCGGTCTACAACTATTCGAGTTTATCTGGAGAACACTGATTTTTTAAATCTTGGATCTGTTTCACTCGCCTTCTTTTATGTAGGTCACGAAAGCGACTCACCGGAGCAGAACTGGAACAGCCTCCAGATACGGTAATAGGTTCGGTCAAGGTTTGATGCCCTTGCCGACCAATTTATTGTTCCGTCTCGACCTATCCAACGTTCATGTTGTACACTTAACAACTGTCGAACATTGAGTTGGTGTTCCATCATGCAGGGAAATTAGTTTCCGTATGGTAGACAGCGATACATCTGTGAGTAACGACGGCAATTCATCATGTAAAAATTGCATGTGCAATGTTCCATCATGTTTGTTTGGCAAGACATGTGGATGTATGATGTAAAAGGCAATTATTCCCGCCCATACATTAATCCTCAATTTTCTTCAAAAATAATTTTCCTGAAATATATTTATGTTTCAGTATATATACAGTATGTCCACCTGTGTATTACATCTGATAGAAAAATCATATGTGAATGCGTTGATTCGCGTTAGTCCACAAAGTATAGAATGTAAATTGATTATCATTATTCTGTTGTTACTAATTAAAAAGCGGTGACACACAATGCAAGCTCTTACTGCTTGTACCTAATTCCCTATGTTTTCGATTTGTGTATGTATGCTACCGTTAGGTAAAACTATCGCGTTTTCGGATAAATCCTATGTTATTTGCTCTAATATACAACTACTTATCTATCCTTAATAGTTGGATTATGTTGTGTGCAGATTCTTTAAGTGATTCGATGATTTAAGTGAATTGAAATGTTTTACGCAATGTAGACTGTTACCCTCAAATGCTAATGCTGCAGCATAGTGTCATGTATCATTGCAATATTGTAGATAATTAGAATTTACGGATTATTTCACAAGATGCTTATACGCGTATCTCTGAACGTTTGATAACCGTTGTTGTTACGATGATGATTGTTGGATAATTTCGACAGTTATAGCACGTGTCATGGTAACCGTCGGCTCTTTTGTCAATATTTCACGTGATCGATTTCTGCAGTTGGTACAACGATTTTTAACGATGAGGGGGCTGACGGTATCGAGCGATGCGCCTTTTCTTGAGAGATTCCAGCTGTTATGATTGTGCTCGTGACATCGGCTAACCGAAGCAGCGACGATGTGTGAATGTGGCCATGATCGAAGTTAGTTTCATCGATCAGCTAAAGACTTCCTTTTTGTTATGGGTCTACTTCTCCCAAATATTGTAATACACTTTCACTTGATGGAGCACCAGATGGTCCGGTTCGAAGAAACATAAAATGTTGCAGTACGGCAGATCGTTCACGCAAACAGTCATTCACTTATCTGTGCAATTTAGTGCAATCTTTTTGAAACGTAAGGATGAGATTTCGGAAAGATCCAGAATAAGTGGATAAACTTATAGAAGTAATACTATACAAGTATACTCTATACAGAGAGTAAGTGAGTAGAAAAATCTCTTATACCTTCTCTTTAATGTTTGATCTCTCTCTCTCTCTCTCTCTCTCCCTCTTTCCCCCTCGCTTTCTCTTTAAGTAATTATAAAACAGGAAAACAATAGTCAACAGGAATTTGATATAGTGATGTGGTATGGATAATACAATTCAAATCACGACTTACAATTAACCACTCGATTACAACTTCAATACTTTTCGATTCTGCACTGTCAGCTTTATTCGTTACAATTCGACTCTCGTTACAACTGTTAATACTGCACTGTTAACAGTCTGTCCAACTCTGTTCGTAACTCTGCTCGCAACTCCTTTTTTTTCTCTTTTTTTTTACGTGAAGGGAACCTTCATAGGCTCTCCGGGGAGAGGGCGCAGGGTAGTGCCAGATTCACATCCGTTAAAACCTCCACGATGACCCTCCGAAACGCATCAGGAGGGGCCCTGGGACCGCGAAGGCGTACTCTTGAGCCCCCCTTCCCCCGCGCTGATAACAGTCCTCTTTCTTCAATTGCACGATATGCAGTCATGCCATATCGCCCCCTCCCCTCCGTATCGCCGTGCAATATTGCCCGATTTCCTAACCAGGCATTCTGGCAACACCACGGTGCTGATATCGGCCAGCGCCTAATGATCTACTTGCCAGGTGGACCGAACTCGTCTTGCTAAGGCGCGTACACGGCCTCGCTCCATCTTCGCCTATTGATCCTGTTTGGGTGAAAACTTCGCTGCCTTTTCCTTTCCGTAGCCTCTTTCCGGACCATCAGCTGCTCGCAGAAGAAGGCGACCGCACTTTTACCCCTCTCGCTCGTCAGCAGAGCTCTAAGTACCGCCGGCGTCGAGAGATGCACTTCTATCTCCGCGGTGAGAGCGTGACGCGGCAATCCTCCAGCGAATCTCGAGGCTCTGAACCTCCGGAACATTTTCTTTCACCTACCGCCTCGCCAGAACAGCGGAGATGGCTCGACACTGTCTGCGAGTGCGGAGGCGGTGAGGCAGGAGGCCCACGATAGCCGTTGGGGCCCCGGGTATCGAATTATTGCTCCTCCTCCTGTTCCTCGTCGAAGTTGTTTCTAGTAGAGACCTTCGGCAGCTCCGCCCTCTTCCCCTTTTCCTCGTTTGTTTGTTGCTATACCGTCTTTTGGAGACGACTGACCTCATTCTCGAGGTACCCCACCCTCTTTCTCAGGCGTGCATTCTTCCTCTCTCTTTCTTCCTTCTCTCTCTCTCTCTCTCTCTCTCCCTCTCTTTCTATCTCTTGGCTGCTGGCTGGAGCCCCAAAGGCGGCGCCCGTATGCTGCTGAAGCTCAGCTCCGACCGCCCTAACCTTACGGGACTGCCGCAGCCGTCTCACGTAGGTTCCTTTCAAGTTCCTTGAGGTGGACGCAATACGGTCCACCTCCTCCACCTCGCGTATCAATTCCGCACCGAGGTCAGCAGTTATCCGGCCGACCATGCCCTCTCTATATTTTGCCACCAATAATACTGATCCGACGACGGTGGCGGCGCTTCTCCTCCTTTTTTCCGTAGCCGTCGTGGTTTCTTTCCTTTCGCCCAGTCTTCACCATTAACTCCCGCCCCCATGGCACTCACTTTTTCTGCCCCGATCAGGGCCAGTGTAGGGCGACAGCAAGCCCCACAAGAAAATTAGGTGGGTGGTCTTGACCGGTATGGACCCACCAACTTCTCCGAAATTCTCCTCATCGGACCGACAAGTGCCCGAAAGCTCCGATCGGCAGCCACCCGACTATAGGAGTGTTAAGGTATAGAGAGGATTCGGAAATACAAATAGTTTGCTTTATTCACACATAACAGGTATACATATATATTACACTCTGGAGACCTCGATAACCTTCTTGCACGCACGCTTGTTGTCAACCGACTCCTCTAGATTTTTCTAACAGCTTGCAATCGTCTTTTGTCACAACTCAGACCTGGACGCCCTTTGACGCTTACACATACATTCAAATGCATCATCTACATAAATATATGCAAATATATCATCTACCTAACATATACTTATTTATAATAAGTTAATAAGTTTATTAACTTATTATAAATAATTAGCCATGTCACTGCGTCACGCTAGAGAAACTTACTCAAAATTCTCAATGCGAGAATTGATTGTAAAGTACTTGTAAATAAAAAAAAAACGTAACATCTCGATCTTCGCACTTGCTGATTCCATTTTAACACTATCACTTACTTTACTAAGCACAACACTTTAACAATTTATTCATTTCGCGTTGCTACCTTACAATTTACAGCTCTGGGCTCATAACCTGTTGAGGTTATTAGATGTATAAACAGGGAAACGCATGGATAAATTGTAAGGTTGAAAATATATTTTAATACAGAAGTGTTAGTACAAATAGGAATATAATTTGAGCTGGTCCAGATCCGCACGCTATCAGTGTTATCTTATAACTGAAAACGCCGAAGCCAACGTCGCCTGTCTACTGTTCATGGTCTGCCTTCGTCTCAGTCTTTTGTCTATACGCTATCGATGGCTTCAGTGCTCGAGAAAACTAAAAAGACCAGATGTAGAGTTTTCATAGAAGTGGTGACCACATTAACAGTAACAACAAAAATATATGCACATTGAGCAACATAAACATAGCTGCCAACCGAAACACAGATTTAGTCCCATTGAACCTTTTCACAAATTACAATGAGCTAAAGTCAACCTTCAAAAAACTGAACAATAAAAAATCATCACTTCTTGACAATATCCCTATTAGTCTTAAAAAATCTACCATCTTTATAATCTACGACTACAGCATAATATTCAATAATTACCTACATTTCTAAACAACCAAAGTAGTAGCATTAAAAGGAAAAGGCAGCAATAATTCTGTCAGCTACCTCCTGCTCAATGTTAGTAAAATACACGAATCTATACATTCAATTTGTCTTTAGATTCAAACATTTAATAATCCACGCAATTCCAAAATTCACACCAAATATCTGTTGGACAAGAAACGCGAGCGATGGCGTCTGAGTGGTGTTCATAGATTATAGGGGGCATTCAACACATTCTGGCTGGATAGGCCTTTCTTTAATCTCACAGAAAGAAATTTTACCACATAATGAAAATAATTTAGAACGTGTTACGTAACAAACAATTTTAGGTAATAGCCAGAACAGTTCAACCAAAGTATTTAAAATCAAAGACGACCTATAACAAGAAACGAAGCATTCGCGAATGACCTACTAATATACGCGAGAGACAATAAGACATTAAAATCCGAAAGCCACCTACAATAAATATTTAACAAAATGCATGGCTACTTATGGACAGTAAAAGTTAATATAAGCAAATGAAAGGCAATTTTATTCTAGCCGTACATCTCCAAAATATTAGGGACAAAATACGATGTACGCAGCTATGTCAAGAAATTTCGCTTATACGACAGTAACAATAATAACCAGACAATGTTTCCTGCAATTTCAAACTACTTGCCCAAAATAACAATTTTAAAATCATCTCGTTATCAGTCCAACAATTGCAGAACAATCACTGAGCAGACGTAAATGAAATTGATAAATAACGAATTCTTTGCAATAATAATAGTTAACAATGAACAAATTGGAGACATTTTGCAAACGGAACCAGTCAATGAAATACCCTTACAAGATGCAAAAGGTTTCATCTCGATAACTTAATCCAATCCAGAATAACTGATGAATTTTTATACATAAAAATTGGATTTTTACAAAAAGAAGTAGTTTACAAAAAATAAATGGAAAAATATTTTGTAACTGAACCAACAGGAAATTATGTCTTACAATGAGCAAAAAGTCTCATCCCAATTGATCAAGCCGTTTCCGAAAAATCGGTAAACATAACAAAAAAAAAAAAAATATACATGTCGAATTGAGATATTTTCCACCTTTTTCAAAGTTGATATCATAAAATGTAAATCTTTTTTCGCATTTCTATCTCTAACTTCTAAAGTAGTAAGTACTGTGTAAAATGTCTAAAATAGTACCTAATACATTTGATAATTGATTAGTTTCAATTCCTTTCTTCTAAACAAAAAATGCTATTGGTTATCTCTAATTACTTACTAAATCGCTTATCATAAAGAACTGCGCACTACTTGTGTTTCTGCAAAATTCGAAATCCTTGAAATCTCCAATAATTTGTTCCCTTCAGTAGAAACTAAAATATCTTTTTATTGACATTTCTTCGTATAGAAGAACACAATTCCCGTCAAAATCATTCATTCGCTATTTTAATTCTTAACGAATCAAACAAATTTCGACATGTACCTGATCAAGTATTAATTACACCAAACCAATGAATGATTATGCCAGGACTTGAAATATTAAACTTACGAGTATTACGAATTTTTATTCAGAGAGAGTAAACCGTAATATGACGTTAGACAAACACTATTCGTCTGCCAGGAAGAGATAACTGCATCGGTATAAACGTTTAAATGAAACCACAGACTCTACGCGCGTTTGCTTTTTTCAGACATACATCACTAATATTATCCGAAGATAACTCCTCGCCTACGCTTTTTAATACATTACGCTTCATTCACTCTCTCGTTATCATTACTTGAATACAGGCAAAGAATAGTATTCTTCCTTAATCTTCCAGAAGCACAAAAATTATCTTTCACGAAATTTCTACTACAAATATATTTATTTTTTCAATCATATCGGTCATGTAATCCGAAATTCTACATTACAAATCCACGTTACAAATAGTTCATCACTATTACTAGGAAACGAATTAAAGCTGATAACCATCCGTGTTAAGATACATTTAATTGTGTTGGTTATATGACATTGAGATGACATTGAACATGAAAAAGATAATAAAATTCTTAAATGACGTTGGGTTAGTATGTGAACTTACCTCGTAATGTGCTCAGTGTAATGTCTATTAGTGGCAATATGCTATCTGAAGCGGGAAATCACGGATTTTAATGCTTTTTCTACCTCTCCCGACTTGATAGCTTCACAAGCTACTATTGCGTTTGTCTGCCGGGTACAACTTTAGATGGTTGAGATAAAGTTAAATACCCAGTCATATCACTATAATTAAATAGGAATACGTTACAATTTATAATCGCAGGGCTATTATAATCTATTGTTTTTATTTTAAAACAAACAGAAATACATACCTTATCCAAACATCGTGACCGCGATATTTTATCAACAAGTGACGGTTATTATATCAACTGAAATTTTGTGATTTACTATCCTTAGCACACAAGATAACGAATCATCTGTTAGCGCCAATTGATACCTACTTTGATTTTATGCATTTCATTCATCAGTAAAGAGCATTCTTATTTATATGTTAACCCAAATATAACATAATCTTAAACCTAAATTTACTAATTGTGGATATTTATTGACAGATAATAATTTAAAAATTCATATCCATACTCATTTCTATTTTACATCTACTTTTTGTTTTGAGAGGAGGGGAAAATGCAATTACGCATACCCAAGTACGCTAGCGCGCCCCTGGATTATATGGGGCTCGGCAAGATGATAGCGCCTTTACCCACTAAAAATCCCTCTTCTGTCTCTCTCCTCTATCGATACAAGAACCAATATCACCACTTTATCAATTATTATGATATTTATGTTTAAATAAAGCGCATAGTGCAGGGACATAGCCAAATTCGTCGTACCATTATGCCATCTCCTTCCAAAAGAGTACCAACCATGATCCATAAGGAAAGCCAACGTCACAATAAATAAGCCATCAACCCATATAGTATCACTATACGAACTAAATAACCATCCTTCACATACCCCCAAAATCATCAAATTACTTTATGAAGAAATCGCAGTTATATAAATGTGTGTGTATGTGTGGATACATTAATAATCTCTAGACTCGCATTGGTATGTCCTTCTGTCAAATATACCTCTTTTAATCTAAATACTACTCAAATTTTCGTTTGATTTGTACGTTCTGATTGTCAGACATATTTGTAAATCAGCTATATTATATTTATCACAACCCACCGACATTACATTAAACAAAATTAATTATTAAATTATACAACCTAATTTACCTAACATTAGGAACTTACTTTGAGCCGACTCTACCTTAGTCAGCAACCACGCGGTTCGTAAGATGGCGACGTCTAGCCAATATGGCGCGAACTAAATACGCTGTGCGGCACTCCAGACCAACGCATGCGCACTAGCTTAGACATCTCGCATGACAGTACTTACCCCGTTCACAACATGGCGCCGACTGCCAGTTGTAGTACGCGTCGCTGTTATATTCGCTACTCGAACGCAATTTTAACTAAAAAGCACCATGCAGTCAAACAAAACGCAAGTGACTACCATAAAACAGTCTCGAGGTGACATTCGTTACCTAACATCCGTATATTCGTCCATACAATCGCGCGGTGATATATATGTCGGAGATGAAAGAACACCGGAACTCCTCCTTGGATTCGCGGGAATACCGCAACTCTGTAACTTAGATTAAACAAATGCCGCACCGATTATTCGAGATTTATAATCATGAGCTTGGGCTCGAGGCGACAATCAGTCGCCGAACGTAGCCGCGGTCAAAGGGATGAACGTTTTATCTAACAAAGGCACAGAGTAACTCTATACCTCTCCTTAAAAGAAATAGTCGTAGCGATACGTGGCAGTAAATACCTCAATAGTTTCTATCCCGCGGCCCGCCACACGCAGATTTTGTCCTCCGGGTAAGATGATCGCCGGGTGTCGGCATGCCTTTGTGGTGTATGTTTAGCTAACGTGAGGACCCGCTATAGATCTTAAGATTTAGTCAAGCGAAGTCTGTCAAGTAGTCTTTGTTGCAACTACGGGAAGATAGGAGAAACCTATCTTCCACGAACGTTGCCCCCCGTCAACAACCTCCCCTCAAGGGCGGCCAGCATCTCTTTCAAAACGCCGATATGGAGATCGACCAATTAGCAACAGCGCTAATTTCCCTCGCCTTTGGAACGAAAGCTTTCGTTGACGAATCCGAGGATCTCATGTCCTTAGACACACCCATTATAGTTCTCCTCGACGGTGTCACGTAAAATAAAAAGCAGGAGGCTCGAACGAAAAGAAAAAATTAAGATAACAAAAAAACAAGAGAATTTATTTCTGAATTTACACTGACTGCGATTTTGTTCTGAGCTCCAGCCGTGACTTTCCAAGACTGAAGCTCTTACAATTTGACTTTCGGTAACATCTGTTTCTTCTTTGTTTGTCATCCCTCAATATCCCCACTACCCTGTAGGCGTACGTGACCGTTGTCACACTTCTAGAACATTCGGTGGAAGGACCGTTAGGATACAGATGACTCATTAGGCACTTCGGCGATATACATTGTCGCCAAGGCCGCCACATCTCTATCTCCATCATCGGTCCATCGGATTTGAAGTATGCCGGTCGTGACAACGGCATCGTCGAGACGGAGATTCATTCTTTCGTACGATCTCATCGACGAATGACAGTGCCACCTTACAACCAGTGAATACCTCACATCTAGTTAACAAAGAGTTAGACTTGAACTGTGCAAGAACATACGTTTACCATCCCGTGACCGCGGATTCGTTTCGAACCTAAGGTCATTATCACTAGTGCTACGAGTGCTTAATCTTGTTAATAAGCCCGTGCTAATAAACTCTCCATTGTATCACGACAATGGCTAATTCTAATGAAAATTCATTAAACGCCCATCTCCATAATCCTGACTTCAATCCGACATATAAATATATCTAAGCTTATCACGCGCTTCAGAAACTGTCAAACTTCCACATGTGCTATAATGCAAATGTAAGTGCATATCCACGCAATTTATCGATGAGCAACATACTAATTACTGTCAGATAGATCTTACCCGTCCTATACAATGTCTCTAATTACATTCAGTATTATCTACTATTTACATACATTCTATACTATTACGATACATTCGCCGAGCCGGCTCTATCTCAGGCACTCCAAGATACCTAACCTCCTGTTGAGCACCAACAGGTAGTTTCCCATATTGATATCCATTACCTTGGAATACGCTTTCCGGTAAGTAGAATCACCTCCGTCTTGTCTTGGGTCAATTTCAATTCAGTTTCGGAACACTACTGAGTGACCGTTCTCATTGCTACACAGGATCTGTTCCCTATCTCCTCCTTCTTCTTCGTTACAATTATTATCGGCAAGTTGTCGGCAAAGGCAATCGCGTTTAGGCTAGGAATAGTCTGTAGCTCTATCAACTAGCCGTCATAAATGATATTCCACAAGAGAGGTCCGAGGATAGATCCTTGTGGAACTCCAGCAAAAACATTTCTTTTTACTACTCCTATTTACTTTTTACTATTTATATCACATGTAATTATTTTCCTGTCCTCCAGATAGCTACTGTAGCGGCACTCGACAACAAATACCGCTACACGACACTAACTAAAACGGACACGGTAGCGAAGTGGTTAGCGCTCTAGGTTTCGAACGTTCGGGACCCGGGTTCGATTCCCGGCGCCCGTGATCCTATTTTTCTACCACGCATCAAAATAAAAGAATAATTAGCAGTGCCCCAGCAGCGACATCTACAGCCGGCAACTACTACTATCACCGACGACAACATAACGCCATACACGCCTCACTACTAAGAAGTATCTGGATTCTTCGGGCATTCTCTTTCTTCTGCGTCTTTGAGGATCTTATTCCAACTAGAAGTATTAAACGTATTTTTGATATCGATCGCTGCAATTACGTATATCATCTTTTTCCTCTTACAGGCTTCCGCGAGGTCGTCGACTAGGCACATAGCGTTGGCCGTATTCTTCTTTTTCCTAAATCCATATTGATTTATATGGAAGGGATCGAGGCCTACACTCCTCTCGATCAGGGTCTTAAACATGTGCCTCCAAACTTTACTGAGTACCACACTCATCGGCCGAAATGATGGCCTAGTGTGTAGGATATTTTCCCGGTTTCGGAATGAGAACCACCCTCACCACCTTCCATATCGCTAATATCTTTCCACTTCTATTAACCTCGTTTAATACTCTTAGCAGTTTCTCCGTTGTTTTTTCCTCTATTAGTTTTACTACTATCCCTGGTATGTCATCCACTCCCGCAGCTTTGTTAGGATTTATCTTTTTACTAGATGCTATCAGATCATCGTCCATAATTATTAAATCACCTTCGCCGTCGTCGCCGTTACAACCCTCATCTGCTCTACCTGTCCTTTCAGTTGGCCCAGTTTGGAAGAGTTCGTCAACAACTTTTTGGATCTTGTTTACGTGGAGGCCGTCTGTTTGGACTATTGGGCTATCTTGGATATAATAGTCCGATAAGGCCTCCCCCATGGGTCCCTGTCCAACGTGATGCAAAACTTCTTTCACCTTTTTTCTTTATTTTCGCGACTCTTCCTTCTAAGTTCGTTCTTTTTGATTTTAAATTCCTGGATTAATTGATCCGCGTACTGCAATCCTCTTGCTTTGGCTCTCTGAGTTTCCCTTCACACCACCAGTAATTTCTATTCTTTCTTCCTACAGGAAGATAAATTGTCTTTAATTCGGAGGCACATGTCGTTTCTACAGTAACCTGGAAACCTTCTCCATATGCTTCTTCGTAGTTAGAATTATGTATAAATAAGTTTTGACAATGTAGGTCAAATTTTAAAATAAAATTATCTGTATCCATTTCCTTCGTTGAGTATTTAAAATTTTCGACATTATGTCTCATCTTAATAGTTTTAAAATCCTGTAAAGTATGGTCAGAGGCTGGCCGCACGTTGGGTATTTTACCTCTCTTGTGTTTCCTTGCCAGTGCTCTGTCCGTATTAATTATGATTACTCCTTTCAGAATATTTTCGATCCAGTGTACTCTTTATATAATATTTACGCGTTTATCGCTGCCAAATCTAGAATATTGAGAAAAACTTGAAGGAGCCATCGGAAACTCCCCGCTTTCGCATTATATTTGCGTGCCATCTGATCAACGATGTCCATACCAAAATTTGTTTTTATTATAAAAAGCAATGGTTTCTGGAACACGTTTATAATTGTCTTTTACTTGTACACCTGTATGTTTGGTGCTTAAAAAGAGGACTTTTACGTTAGGTTTACATTTATACACAGTAAACAATGATCCGCGTCACTGAGTTAAGTAGGACTCAGCAAGTGGGCCATACCCACTAAAAAACCGGGAACCGCCTTTCGGCATTACTTCGTTGGCCCTAGCGTGTACCCCTCCTTCGTTACATCTTTTCAATTATTTCTATTTCTGGTTCTTGTTCGTCTTCTTTTTTCTACGTCTATCTCCTGCTTATGTCTCGCCGTCATAATCCTTTTGCAGAATGCCTGGAACTTAGTCCAGTTGTCCTCTTTCTTAGTTACCTACTCAATAATATTTTCCGTCGTCAATAGCGTGCCAACATAGCTCTCCAGTTCGGTCCTGTCGAGGATACACCTAGAGCAGTGTAACAACGCACGCTCCGCGTCGTCTACTTCCGTGTTGCAATCCCAGCATCTGGAGTGAACCTATCGTCCTACGGTACACGTTGAATATCCCGTGTCCGGTCAACACTTGCATCGTCCAATGATCAATATTTCTTTTGTACTTAATTCAATTTTGTATTAAATTCAGTTACCCTATTGTAAATATTTACAATAAGCGGAGACTGTCTACAATAACTGAAATTTTTGTACACTTTCTTTAAGATACGGATTGTTTATAAAAACAGCTAGTCCGTCAATTTGACGGGTTTCGTAGAAATAGGTATACTATGTACAAATTTTAAAAATTAGAAAGCTTAGGAAAAAATAATTGTGTATATGAATTCTTTGGATGAAATGATTAATATACGATGCAAAATGGTTTAAATGAATGCTATGGTTTTTGAGATATTTCATTTCGCAGTTTGAAATCCGTCAAATTGACGGGTCCCGTAAACCTAGCGTTAATTATGCCGAAAAGAAAAATGAACTGTGAAAGTAGTTGCTCCTCTTCATGAATTGTGATGGATTGTTTTAGCGCTTGCTTTGTAATACAAAATTGGCTGTAATTAAGAAAAGTATCGTCTTCCGACATTATGATACACATCATGTGGAAAACTCTTCAGCGTATTCTGGAGAATGTCGACAACAATTACGGAAGAAATTAAAGATCTCATACATAAATAAATTGCACGGTAATGATACGAATACGTATCAAAAAAAAAGTACGTATGGCTCATTGCAGTTGCATTGGATATCGCTCGTACGAAGAGATGTTTTTCGGGTGGGAAATTTGTAAAGAGATTAACAACTCAGATGGCTAAGGCTTTCGGAAGTGAAATTATAGTAGAAAGTTTCGAAAGTGTGACTATATCACGGTAAACGACTTCTGCTTACGTGATCAATATCAATGAACAAATTGAAAGTAGATTAAAACTATTGGAAAGACGTCGATATTTCCCACTTTGCCTAAATGAAAGCACAGACATTACTGCTGTAAGACAATATATAATTTTTGGGTGAATAATAGATGAGCATTTTTGCATCAATGAAGAGCTTTTAACACTCTTACCACCGCATTTATCTAGAAAAGGAGTTAATATCTTCAATCCTTTCCGCAAAGTAGAAGTATGCAGAGGATTCAATAAATACAGCGTGATTATCACAGACTGAGCACCATCAATAATAGAAAAAGAAAACGGCTTAAAAGGCCTATTAACAAGAAAAACGGCACCAATTGCACAACATTGTATCTTGCATCAAGATGTGTCATGTGCGAAAATTAAAATATTAAATTACATGACGAAAATAGTAACGAAAATTACTAACTTGATTATAGACGAAAATAAAGCATAGAAGCATAAAGCTTTAAAATGTTCTTGCAAGAAATTAATTCCACTTACAAAGATCTGCTCTTGCACACAATACAACATGTATATAACGTATATACAGATATACACTGGTTGACTGCAGGGAGGAGTCTGTCCCGACTTTCTTCTTTAAGAAAAGAGTATCCTAATTAAAAGAAGCAAAATAAAATTAAAGGAAACGAGTATTTATTATCGAACCTTGAAAATATTTCATTCTTAAGTGAATTGGCATTTTTGACAGACCTTACACTCCACCTCAACCTTTTAAATATAAGTTTACAAAAGCAAGGTCATATTAGATATTAAAATTAATTCTGACTTGCGAAGAAATAGCAAGTGCAAGCTTTCCAAAATTCACAGCATCGTTAACAGAAATTAAGGGACAATTCTAAACTAAATTTAAAGATTTCGATACATTAAGAAATGACTTAGTCGTTTTCAACAATCCAGGTCGTTGCAAGATCGAACAGGATATGTCATTTCGATTAGAATTGTGCAATCTGCAGGAGGTTCTGTTCCTACTTAGTAGCAGTAAGCGTGGACATGAATTTTTTGAATTATTATCTGTCGATAAATATCTACGATTACTATATTTAGATTTAAGATTATATTCAATGTTTGGATCCATTCATAAATGCGAAAGCATTTTTTCTACTATGAAACACAAAATCATAGAATGGATCAGCGTTAACAAACTTCCGGCATCTTTACCATACTAAGGATAGCAAGCAGCAAAATTCCTGTCGGCATATCATCATTTATTAACAAAACATCACGAACACAGTGTTCACATTAAGTATGTATATATTTATGCTTGGTTTAGAATAAAGATAATAGATTATAATAGGTCAACTATTATAAATTATAACCATAACGTATTCCTATCTGACCGTAATAGTGTCGGAAGACCCTTAGCCGCCGTCATCCCATAGAAGACGCACAAAGTGCAGACTAACTCGCTCATGGTAGGGGAATCGCCTAACGGAAGAAGTTCATGTGGTCCGAGGCAAGGGAGAAGTTTGTCACCTAGTTTAATTTATTGTACCCTCAAATGTGTTCGCCTGCTCTTCTAAGAACTACTTGAAGCGTTCAAAGCTTCACGTTTTTTTTTTTATATTTGTTAATTACAGTTATATTACTGTTATTACAGATATTATAAGTGTTAATTTTTTATTTATTTCCAGAATGGCATTCACGGAGTAGCACTTAATTATATTTTGCCGAAGCATTGAAATAATTTCTTTATATTTTGTTTCTACATTATTTAATGTTTCAATGATCATACCGTGCTGAAATCACTCGTTCTCGTCACTAAAAATTCCCTAGGAGCTCTACGCTATCTCTTTCGCAGAATTATTAATCCTTTCATGACGTAACCCCGAGCTATATAGTATTGTGAATGTTGTAGTTCAAATTTGTAGTCTAATTATAATGCAATTTTTAATTTTCATCTTTTCTATACCATATAAAAATGCAATAATAATAAGAACAAAGAAACGATAATGATTGTACTTAATCAATATGTCCTCGGTCCTTCAGTAATAGTTACTCAGAAGAAGACGTTACGTGACCATGATCGTGGACGATTACGGAACACGCGCGTGTTAGAGTATGAAAAGATGACAAAGGGATGCCTGAGAGAAAAAGTCAATTAGTAGTCAGTTAATTTAGAATCTAGTTGCAAGGAGTTCATTAGTTGCAAGTTGGTTAATCATCATTTGCCAAGTTGTTATGAGTTGTGAATTATCAATTTAGTTGTCTTAGTTATATCACACTACTGCATTAAGTTTACATTAAATAACCATCGTTCCCTGTTTAAACCATTGCAAATAAATCCATCTATCAGTAAATTTATCATGTAGAATAGAAATCACTAGTAATCCTAATTTCTAGAGTTCTAATGATGATTCTATACTATTTTCTATTCAAAAAATGCATGTTTCTTATAGAACATGTTAGAAATTTTTTCGTGGACGGATACGTCAGAGCTCCGACGATATGCCAAACGAAGAATTAAAACTGGCGAGAAATGATCTCGACACTCACGGCGTCACAATTTCATTGTCAAAATTTATTTAAAACAAAATTCAATAATGAAACAATACACGGGAAGTTACTACAATCAGGTATGCTGAGCGCGTCTATGAAATCTAGTCAAGGATTACAAGGAGTGCAGGCAAATACGCATTTAGAACTCTTCTCATTGTTGAAACGCAGTTGACAGATGATTCAGCAATGACCGAATATCGATTTATGTCCCTACGTGCTCTTTTTTCGTTGATTCCTCTAAATTTTCCGGAATACGCAAACGTTTAAACCGTTTAAAGGATTTGCTAGTTTAAAGAATTGTCTGTAAAAAACCAACGACTGCCTGGAGTTTGCCGAACGGGCCGTCGACTTTCAAGGTATTAGAAAAACAAACGTGTCGCGAGAAACGGTAAGAACATAAGAACTGAAGCAAAAACCGTGAGGTAGTTCTTATATTGGACTCCTTATCATAGAACGACTTAACGCTTCCTGTTCTAAACACCAAGACGTATCATAAATGAGGCAGAAAATTATTCCAAATTATACGATTCGTGCAACAAATGAATACATACGGTTCGTCTCTTCGGGTTTCTTCGACTCGAGCGAGACTGCCGGTGTTTTCCAAGCCCGTCCAAGGTCTTAATTTCGTATATCGGTACACAACTAATACGCACAAAACCCTTTTAAACTAATTTGCCCCTTTAGATAGATACGAGTTGTCCCTACTATGTTATAAATATTTCCCAAAGTTATTGATCAAGCAATGACGCAATTATCGATGAGCCGCTAAAATAAAAAAAATAAAGCTTTTATATTTTTAACTTCATTGTCTCTTAGTTAGATTGTTGAGATTCTTACGAATAAAGTGATACTGAACACGACTATATTTAAATTAATTTCTATTTCTTAAGCTTCTTATGTATCGCGTTCTATTCTTAATTAAATAAGTCATGGCAGTATTTCGAATGCCAAATAAATCTAGTGTGAATAGTTGTAGTTAAATTAGATAGAATTAGGTTAATGGGCTGATAGTTGATACAATTCTTGGGGTTATTTATAGTGTTTTTGGAAATCAGCTCCCATCAAATTACGATCAGATACCGTAAGGAGTGATGTATTATTGACACTTTCGGTCGTTTACCTGGTATGTCGCGATCGACATTTACAACCGCGCCAGAGTACAGAGGACTAGCCTACGTCGAATACTATCGTATGAACTAACTGAATCGCAAATTTTATAAAATTTAGTTTTAACTTTATGAGAATGTCTGTATATAGGTCAATGCTTTTTTCTGTATCGTGAAAAAATTATTTTGTTATGTCTGTAAATAAATTGTATAAGAAATGTAGTGGCACATGAGGTAGAGAACAATTCGAATCATGTTGTTGTTTTGCTTCGGAGTATCAACATCGTTAGGACATGTATAATGTAATAATAAATAAACTCCGGGCAAAACAAAGTCGTTGCTACGTGCAACCGTCAAACAAAGTCAAATTTAAATATTCCGGTACTCCCCCGACCAGTACAAATAAACGAACGTGATTTTAATAGCGAACATTCTCTGTATTTATTAATTGTTTTTAAATATATTTGGAGGCTTCAACATCGTGTTATCTCGTCATTTAAACCACACAACGAACCAAGCTGTACAGAAGTATTAAAGAACAACAAATGTCTCTAGCTTTTGGAATTAAGTAATAATAAATGACACGAAATTATAACGGTAGTTAAAAATATACATTCATTTTAGAAACTTTGTAATAACTCAATGAGACACTTAATGAAGGCCTTTTAGAAGGCCTTCTAGACCGTCACGATTACCATCCTATCAAAATCCGCGGACGGTTACAAGGAAAGATTGGCCTCATCTTGGAAGTCTGCGATCGCGCTCGATCACCGAGCAAATGGGGCTTCCAGTGATTCCGGTCCAAAATATGGCGACCGAGCCGTACAAATCTTCCGCGTCCCAGGATGCGGACCACCCTCCTCTTCTCCTATCCTCCGCCCTTTCTCTTTCTCACTCCATAGTAGTAGTAGTAGTGTAGTATCGTGCACAAAAGGCCTAAGATATCGGCCGAACCGTAAACAATGTCGCGAGAGCCGCGGCATTGTCGGGTACATCAATGTGTCGTCGGTCCTTTCAAGTGAACAATTTCGTGGAAAAGGCCTGCGTGACCCTGGTCACGGTCGTTTTCGGGACACGTGCGCGATAGGGCAGGAAAAGACAAAGAGACGCTAAAGACAGTGTTAGTTGAGACGCCGGCGAGAACGAATGCAAAAGGCGTGCAGTGTGAGTTGAGAAGCGAGAGCCTACGAGTGCAGAAGCCGAAGACTAGAGTTGTAGAGTTGAGAGAATCAGTGAGGGTTGTAGAGTTGTAGAGTTGCTAGTGTCACGACCGTCATACTTCAAATCCGATGGACCGATGATGGAGATAGAGATGTGGCGGCCTTGGCGACAATGTATATCGCCGAAGTGCCTAATGAGTCATCTGTATCCTAACGGTCCTTCCACCGAATGTCCTAGAAGTGTGACAACGGTCACGTACGCCTACAGGGTAGTGGGGATATTGAGGGATGACAAACAAAGAAGAAACAGATGTTACCGAAAGTCAAATTGTAAGAGCTTCAGTCTTGGAAAGTCACGGCTGGAGCTCAGAACAAAATCGCAGTCAGTGTAAATTCAGAAATAAATTCTCTTGTTTTTTTTGTTATCTTAATTTTTTCTTTTCGTTCGAGCCTCCTGCTTTTTATTTTACGTGACATTTTTGGCGATCCTGCCAGGATAGTGAAAAGTGTTTGTTCGGAAACCAAAAGACATTCATCATCTACGGAAGATAGAATTATTTGGGACTACGGTCATCCGCAACAACGAAGTAACTTTCACGAACCGAGTGAAGTGACAAAGGAAGGTAAACTGGATTCCTTCGTACGTTACCGTGAAAGAAAATCTAGCTTCAGTAGCCAAGACTCATCTTCGCCCGAGAGCAGGAAGATGTCTAAGACAAACGAATCTCAAACTTCTACCTCAACTGATCCAACGTTGCGAACAATATTGGATAGCATTCAAAAACAGCAAGAGAGTATTGCCCGTTTACAAGAGGATATGTTACGTTTGTCTATGCAAAGTGACGAAACAAATAGATGCTGGGTAGCAGAAATCGGAAGTCTTAGGAGAACCGTCGCAGAGCTACGGACTGGGATCGGATCCCTTGCGACCGATGATTCTGGTTCCATCATTACTGAAGGCAACGAAAGTGAATCGACGGCGATTAATCGCACCGGGAGTACGGTTAGGGCACGCGAACCGACCGGGTTAACGATTCCAGGCATCCCACCTGCGCACATCGACACCGAACAACCCGAGGTTGAAGAAAGAGCCTATTTTCCACCCGCTCTTTCCACTCTGCGAGTTAAGGATGCAATACGTTGTATTCCAATGCTCAACGGAGACGATGATGTAGGTGTGGAAGAATTCATCAAAGAAGTGAGCAGTATGAAAGACCGTTGCATGGAGCAAGATTTATTGCTAAAAGCAATAAAGGTAGAAAAAATAGTAGGAAAAGCAGCTCAAAGTATCCGCAACATCCCCATTGAGTGCTATAGTGATCTGTACAACGCACTGAGGAACAATGTGGCAGCTCAAGTGACTTCGGAAGAATATCGGGAACAATTAAAAGAGTTGAGACAGGGACGAGAAGAATCAGTGCAGAGTTGTAATATTCGGTTCAGAAGAATACTCAACCGTTTACTGTACGCAGTAACCAACGAGTACCCACAACCACTTCTACGCAAGCTAATGATCGAAGAAACTACAAAGAAGATTGTCCGTGTGTACCTAAAGGGACTCAGGTGCGACATAGGCCGAACATTATTAATCATTGAACCCGTGAATCTTGAAGAAGCTGAAAAGAAAGCAGCCGACTTAGAACGCTATTCACGAGAAGAACGGCAAGCCAATTGGTCAAGTAGTCGCTTGCCTTCCGCTAGTAATCGCCTCAACAATCAATCAATGCAGGTAAGACGATCTAATACACTATCTAGATCGCCTAACGCACTAGTAGCTCAGAAACCTACCACATTTGACCGAGTAGAGAATAGACCACCCGCTGAACGCGCGCAAATGAAGTGTTTCAAATGCGGAAAGCTGGGACACATGGCCAACAAATGCCAAAATTTTCTACAACCGAGCCAGTATGACCGACTACCCGCAAGAATTCAAGCAGTCCAGGAAAGGGACGAAATACGAGAAGTAACATCGAACCAGAGTATAGACGAACCGCGCGAAACATACGAGTCAACATCACACCACAGGAAGATTACTCACGATACCTTTGTCAACCCGAACCACAGAGCGAGTATTTCTGATCGACACAGGAGCAGGGATAGACCTAGTGAAACGTAACAAAACTGTCAACGCGATACAAATAGGGCCTAGACAAAAATTTTCTATGGGACGAGACAAATACGAAACGAACGAATACGTAACGAAACGAATTTTTGGACAAGACCACATCTTTCACATAGTACCGGACAACTTCCCAATCATCGAAGACGGAATCATTGGGCTACCATGTTTAGAGAAGTATAACTATTCAATATCCAATGACAGAATCCGACTAAATGACAAAACCATTTTATTTCAGAAACCAATACAATTAACTCCTGGAGAAAACAGAGTTCAAACAATCTATCTGGAAGGCAAACCAACTAAAGTATGTATCTAAAGTATGTATGTAAAGTAAAGTATTTATCAACACTGGTGAGCAAAACATTGAAATTTCTAATAATATTCAAAATTCCCATGATGTTTCCAACGTATCAAAACTAAAAAGCCTAGTGAGAACAGATCACATTGAGAAGCCAATCCGCGAATCCATAGAAAAGATTATTCTCCACTACGTTGACATCTTTAATTTAGAAACCGACCTTTTGCCCTGTACTAATTTAACCCAGCACACAATTTCATTAACCAAAGATAAAATCATTAACACACGATCGTATAGACCACCGGAATGTCATCGAGACGAAATTTCGCGACAAATAGGAGACATGTTAAAGAAAAATATTATAGAAGAATCAGATTCCCCTTATAACTCTCCGGTATGGGTAGTTCCGAAAAAATTAGACGCCTCAGGAAAACAGAAATGGAGGATAGTCATTGATTTTAGGAAACTAAATGAACTCACGGAACAAGACGCTTATCCTTTACCTGACATAGACGACATTTTGACACAACTAAGAAACGCGAAATTCTTTTCGGCGCTTGATTTATCCTCAGGATTTCATCAAATTTCAATGAACGAGAAATCCAAAAAATATACCGCTTTTTCGACACCGCAAGGCCACTTTCAGTTCAATCGAATGCCATTCGGTCTTAAAAACGCACCCGCTACTTTTCAAAGATTAATGAACAGAGCCTTAACTGGACTTGTAGGAAAATATTGCCTTGTTTATTTGGACGACATAGTGATATTCGGAAAAACGATTCAAGAACATAATGAAAACCTCGCGATAGTATTTCAGAGACTCAGAGAATTAGGACTTAAATTGCAACCGGATAAGTGCGAATTCGTAAAACCGGAACTAGAATACTTAGGCCACGTAGTTTCAGCCGAAGGAGTTAAACCAACTCCAAGAAATTAGACGCTGTAAAAAACTTTCGATTACCCCGCAATGCCACGGACGTTAAATCATTCTTAGGTTTAACAGGTTATTACCGCAAATTTATTCGGAATTTTTCTAAAATCGCGAAAAGCCTTACAGACTTAACAAAAAAGGACATACCATTCCATTGGACTGACAAACTCCAGACTAGCTTTGATACTTTAAAGGACAAACTCTGTAATTCCCCAATACTAGCTTATCCGGACTTTAACAAAACCTTTACCCTAACCACCGACGCAAGTAACGAAGGACTAGGAGCAATACTGTCACAAGACGGTCATCCTTGCTGTTACATTTCAAGGACACTAAACCCACCCGAACGAAACTATACCACGACAGAAAAGGAACTCTTGGCCATCGTATGGGCCGTGAAAAGACTTAGGCAATACTTGTTAGGACGACGCTTCATTATTCGAACCGACCACCAAGCCCTTAAGTGGCTACACAATTACAAAGACCCCTCTAGTCGACTGATTCGTTGGAGACTTAGACTCGAAGAATACAACTATGAAATCGAATACACAAAGGGTAAAGATAATACAGCTGCAGACGCCTTATCTAGGGTTCACGCGGTAACTCGCAACGAAATAGTTAATCTCGACCTATTAATTGACCACACTAATTCATTCAACGAATGGAAAAACAACAACGAAAACCCGAAACTCTTAGAAATTAAACCGAATGATCAAACATTTTACCAATTAACTCGAAACGATTTAGGAGAATACGACGAGACACTTTGGATCAGAAAACTTTACAAAATTCTTAAAAATACAACAAAAATCGGCATAGGAAATAATGATTTCACTGAATTAGAGAAAACACAGATTAAACTCATGCTAATATATTTTAACGACACATACAAGGAAATTACTTATGCGCCCAACCCCATCTTAAAACTAGACGAAAGCGAAATACTACAAGCAATAAAGGAAAACCATAACGACACCGTAGGACATTTAGGGATACAGAAAACGTATCAACGGATTAAGGATAAGTTCAAAATCCCCGGCCTTTTTGAAAGAGTAGAAAACTTCGTGAAGACATGCGACACATGTCAAAAGGAGAAACTAACACGTATCAGACCCAGAGAGTCCCCACAGATCTCAGACACACCACTTCACCCTAACGACAAAATCGCTATGGACATCATAGGACCGATGACGAAAACCAAACGCGGAAATCAATATATACTTTCAATTCACGACGAACTTACGAAATATCTGATCCTTGTTCCTCTCAAAACGCAACGAACTGAATCTATAATTAACGCGCTCATTGAGCACTATATTTACATATTTTCGGCACCAAAGACGATTCTGACAGACCAAGGACAAAATTTTGTTAGCGATTTAATGACGAAGTTCGAAGAGGCCTTTAAAATTAAACACGTCAAAACAACTTCATTTCACCCACAGAGTAACGGATCCCTCGAAAGAACACATGCCTCGGTTAAAGATTTAATTCGTACTGCGTTACACGACAATGACAAAGAATGGGACGAAGTACTTAATTTCATTTGTTTAGGATACAACATTGCAAAACATGAAGGAACAGGATTCTCCCCCTTCGAATTGACTTTTGGGCGAAAAGCGAACTTACCTTCCGCAATATCCAAATTCCCCACATTTACCTATGACGATATGTACTCACTTTGGCAAAAACAGTTAAATAAATATTGGGAAACAGCTCACAAAACACTTATTCAAAATAAGCAACGCTACAAGCGAGACCAAGAAAGAAAGATTGTTAATAAAACTCAGACCGTGTTTAGGAAAGGAGACTTTGTTTTAATTCACAATGACCATAAAAGAGATAAGTTGGACATTGAATGGTTAGGACCCTATAGAATCAATGATGTGAAAACTCCTTACTACATTATATCTATCGACAATATTAAGAAAAAGATACATGGTAACCGATTGAAAACGTACTTATTCCAGGATAATGCTGACCCTAGCACTAGTAACAATACCCTTGGTTAGTTGTCTTAAATTCACAGGATAGGAATTACGATTTACAAACAAATCCAACCAATTCTACTACGATCTTAGGGGACCAAGATCAATCTAAACTGGGGGGTATGTCACGACCGGCATACTTCAAATCCGATGGACCGATGATGGAGATAGAGATGTGGCGGCCTTGGCGACAATGTATATCGCCGAAGTGCCTAATGAGTCATCTGTATCCTAACGGTCCTTCCACCGAATGTCCTAGAAGTGTGACAAAGGTCACGTACGCCTACAGGGTAGTGGGGATATTGAGGGATGACAAACAAAGAAGAAACAGATGTTACCGAAAGTCAAATTGTAAGAGCTTCAGTCTTGGAAAGTCACGGCTGGAGCTCAGAACAAAATCGCAGTCAGTGTAAATTCAGAAATAAATTCTCTTGTTTTTTTGTTATCTTAATTTTTTCTTTTCGTTCGAGCCTCCTGCTTTTTATTTTACGTGACACTAGCGTTGTAGAGAGATCGAGTTGTTAGAGTTATAGAGTTGCGAGAGTGATTTGAGTAGAATAAGATTCTTGCGTTTAGTTCAAGTTGAACATTTATCGTTCTCTGTTCAATTAATCTCTGTTATTTTCATTTATTTCAATAAATAGTATTAGGAGAATTTTACAAATCTAAATTATCCTAATCCTATCCTTTTTCCGATACTACAGTAGTAAGCAGTAGTTCTCGTTATCGAGAAAACGCATTCTCTCTCGTACATGAGCATTCTCCTCCTTCTCTCTCACACACACACACGCGCGCGCGCGCGCTCTCCGTCTCTCTATCGCTGTCGTGGCGATATTGTTGTTGTTGTTGAGAAAGCTGAAGAATGCCCCTAGTCCCGTAATAAGATGGGACGACCATACGCTGCTGAAACTTAGCGTCGGTCGTCCTCGTCTTTCGGGACACTAACTTCAGTCTACACATACAGGTGCCTTTAAGATTTTTTGAGATGGAGGTGTGGTGAATGGTGAGACATGTTGTTGGTTAAATTAATAACGAGACGAGTTGACTTCGTTAACTATATTTACAGATATTTTAAAATGTAGAATATAAAGTTAATCGCAACCGTTGCTTGCTCGATGATATTCGTTGTAAGATTGCGCGATACTGCGGTGCTGATACTAATTGTTATGCTGATTTGCTAGACTGATTCGTTATACTTATTCGCTCGACTGACTGATTCGATGACTCGATATTGATATTGATTCGCGCGACTGACTGGCTTCTGGAGAACATGGTTGTCTATTTATACTAGTCGAAGGGGGTACCGGAAGGTTTGAACTTATTACAACAATTTTTCTAGATTTTACCATTATTTTTTAATGTAGTAATTATTTCCGATATTGCTAATTTTGATTAACATGTTTCTCGACTCTACATATGATATTATCGGAAAAATGTAAACATTTCAAAATAACTAAAAAACGAGCGAGTTTTAAAAATAAATTTAATTTTGATCTTTAAAAGTGTAATCTATCTGGCATTTGTTATGCCAGATATTTTATTTTTCATATTGCTATGAAATCTTTTATCTCGCTTATTGTAACAGGTTCCCAGCAGTCACCATATTTTCTTCTTTTTGCACTAAAGCCACATTGCATGGCGTATTTATTTGTTTCATCAACCATAAGTTGATTAGTATTACCATAAATTGATAGTATATTTATTCTCGGTCAGAAATAGTTTTTATAACGTCAAAGGGTCATCGCAATTAATATTTCTTTTCATTATGTTTATGTTGTATTGTATTCCTCTCTATTTCTGTTCACTGAATCGGTTGCTTTCTTTCTTTTAATGTTCTACGTTCATATCTAAAAATGTATTACTAAATTCAGTGCATGGATTACCGACGAGATTACGTTTCAGGTCTAATGGATCTTCCTCTGAAGAGTAATAGATATGTCGCGACATATTCCTCCAATAAAATATATCCATAGATTTTTCCGATGAATCATCCTTTTCTATAAAATGCATTGTTGACATTTTAATGAGTGATAATTTGAGGAATATTGTAATACGAATAGATTATAATATAGATAGACATATATTTACAAAAATTATATATCACTTACATATGATAATCTCAAAATAAAGGACACCACTACAAGACAAGAAATGTGCAACAAAAGAAAATTTATTACTGAGACTAATGACAAATGGTATATTTTTTTAATCCTTCTGTAGATGCACCATTTAAAATTTTTACAATCTTTAATAGCAAGTTAGAATTTTTTTTCGATGCTACAATTAAATTTCTTTTTAAATTTTTCTCCAAAACTATCATGTATGTTTTTGATGCTTTTAGTAACTTCATTAATTATTTTTACTAATGCAATTAAAAGCACTTTTCCTTCTTCTAGTCTTTATACTGTCATGTTGCGGAGAATATGAATATATATATGTCGGGTTGACGTTAGGATTAGGGTTAGGGTTAAGGGCGTGAAACGAATCCCCATTTGCATTAGACGTTATCATTATGCAATAGAGGAGATATTTACTAGTGCAAATATGATTATAATAGAATTTGACAAGTAATCGCGAGAATTAGATACTCGAGAAGCTAATGTGACAATGATCAGTGAGCTCAATAACGAATCCGCGGTTAACGGGATGACGAACTCTACTCTTCTTTAGCGTCTAAGTTGTACTTAATGTTAATGCATGGGGCAATCACTACGTATCTGAGAGTTACTTAAATCGTCGTCGAGATTGTACGGGAGAGTGGCTCTCCATCACGGTGACGTTGTCGAGGAAAACTATGATGGATGTGTCTAAGGGCACGAGATCATCGGATTCGCAGAGAAAAATCTTCCTTTGAAGGGTGAGAGAAATTGACGTTACTGTTAATTGGTCAATTTCCATATTGGTGGTTAGAGAAGGATGTTAACCGTCCTTGGGGAAAGTTGCTAGTGGGAAGCATCGTTCGTGGAAGGATAGATTTCTCTTATCTTCCCGTAGTTGGGACACAGGCTATTTGTCTATTTGAAGGACTTTGTATAACTGGAACTTAATATTCGTAACGGGTCCTCGGCCAGCTAAACATATACTGTGAAGATGCGTTGACATCTGGCAGTTATCTTACCCGAAGGACAAAGTCTGCGTGTGGCGAGCCACGAGGCAGAAACGGTTTTTTTTTATTTATTAGAATATTTACAATCAATTCTCGTTGAGAATTTTCAGTAACTTCATTTAGCGTGATACAATGACATGGCTTATAATAGTTTTATATGGTTGGTTCTAGTAGAATCTAAGGATTTAATCTAGAGGGTATTTTCTTTTTAGTCTGCGAATCTGGTCCGTCGTGTCTAGTAGTTGGGTGACTAATGGGTTGTAGTGGTTGTTGACTCTTGTGTTATATCTGCTTCTGGACTTGTGTATTTCATCTTTGACTGTAGGTATCTTGAGGTCGCGGTGGATTGTTTCGTTTGTAACATACCAGGGTGCATTTATTAGGGATCTTAGTGTTTTCGATTGGAAGCGTTGGAGTATTTCAATGTTGGAATTACTTGCTGTTCCCCATAGTTGGATTCCGTAGGTCCAGACAGGTTTTATTACAGTCTTATAGAGCGTAATTTTGTTCTGCGTGCTTAGGTTGGAGCGATGGCCAATGAGCCAATAAAATTTTTTAAGTTTGTCCCTGAGTTGCTTCGATTTGTCTATGATGTGTTGTTTCCTGTTAATCTCCTGTCCAGAGTCATGCCCAGGTATCTGACTGTGCCCTTGTTAGGAACTGTTATATTGTTAATGGTGACCTGTGGGCAGGATTATTTTCGCAGCGTGAAGGTTACATGTGTGGATTTTTTTCATTAATTTTGAAGCCCCATTTATGGAACCACTTTTCCATAGAGTCGAGACCTCGCTGGAGAGTGGATGAGGCAATTATCGTGTTGGCGTAAGTCGCTAATAGCGTTATGTCGTCAGCTATAGTTGCTATAGTTACTTCTGTTGATATTGGTAAATCGGCAGTGTAGATGGAGAACAGCAGGGGTCCGAGGACACGACCTTGGCGTATATCCGCTTCTATTGGGAATGTTGTGGTAATGGCGTCTAAGTATTTAACCATGAATTGTCTTTTGGTTAGGTGGGACTTTAGGATAGAGTAGTAAGTGTGTGGTAGGATTTTTTTAAGTTTGTGAAGTAGCCCTTCATAGCGTACTTTGTCGAATGCCTGTTGAATATCAAGGAATACCGATGAGCAATATTTTTTCTTTTCGAGGGTTTGGCTGATACTGTGTGTTATTCGATGGATTTGTTTTATTGTAGAAAGTTGCTTCCGAAAAGCGAATTGATGATCTGGCAGCGTTTTGAGATCTTCTAGAAGTGGAAGGAGTCGATTCGTTAGCAACTTCTCGAATAGTTTTGACAAAGTAGGAAGAAAACTAATTGGGTGATAGGAGCTAGTTTCGTGTATTTGTTTTCCGGGTTTAGGGATGAGCGTAATCAGTGACGTTTTCCAGGTTTTGGGATAGTATTCAAGGCGAAGAATTGCATTGAAGATTGATGTGATGAATGCGGTCCCTTTTATGGGAAGTTCCTTGATTGCTTTATTGCATATTAGGTCATCCCCCGGTGCTTTCCTGGGATTTAGGCGACGGATTAATTCTATAATTTCTACGGAAGTGAAGGGTTCAATAGGAGGAGTCATTTGGAAGGGAGAGTGCAGGTATTCAGTAATATCCGCGGCAATTTTGGAGGAATGGGGTTTAAATACGTTAGATAAGTGTTTAGCAAACAGGTTAGCTTTTTCTATAGGGCTACGCGCCCATCCACCTTGTGGACGGCGGATTGGAGAGATTATTTGCGGGGGCGCGTGAGTTGGAAGCCTTTCATAGTGAGTAGTTGGAGTCAGCTGTGGGGGAAAAATTGGCGAGATATTTTGGAAAACAGTCATTTTTATATTTTTTTATGATTTTGATTAACTTCCTGGTTGCGTTGTTTAGTTTGCGTTTGTGGTCCGGTGTTCTATGGGTTTGTCATACTCTTCTTAGTCTTCGTTTTTCTGTGATTTTGTTTAATATGTAATGGGGATATTCGTGTTTGCTGATAGTAGTCTTAGTAGGTATTGAGGAGCGGATAGCGTTTATTATGCTCGTGTTTAAGTATTCAGTGGCTGTTTCGATATCTTCCTTTGTTTTTAGTGAGATTGAGACAGAGATTGAGTGATTAAAGACTTCTCTAAAGAGCTGCCAGTTGGTGAGTTGGTTGTGAATAAGGGCATTAGGTGGGTTCTCGATTACTGCTGAACCGACTGTTGCTATTACGGGGAAGTGGTCGGAAGAGAGTTCAGCCGAGGAGTTGATTTGGACATATCTAGGCGAGATATTTTTGGTTATGAAGAAGTCGAGTAAGTTGAGGATTTTGTTAGTGTCAGTGGGCCAGTATATGGGTTCATATCTGGTGAGGTAGTTGAGATTGTTGGTGATTATGCTTTTTAAGATATTTTTGCCTCTTACTGTGACAAGTCTGCTGCCCAAATTTGGTATGTTTGGCGTTGTCATCTCCACCAATTATGAATTTATTGCCCAGGGCGTCAAGGAAGTTATCAAAGTTCTCTTTAGCAATTGAGGGTCTGAGAGGGCAGTATACTGCTGAAGTGATGATTGTACCATGGCAGTCTTCTATTACTACGTTTGTAGCTTGGAGGTAGTCTTTCTGGAATGATGGAAGCTCGTAATGCTTAATGCTGGATTTAATAATGATTCCGGTGCCGCCATGGGCCTCTCCACTGGGATGTTGGGTATGGTAGACATTATAGCCGTTTTTGTCGGTGAAGTGGGTTTCAGATATGAGCATTACGTCGATTTGCTGTTGTTTTAAGAATAGTTCTAGTTCAAATTTGTGCTGAGCTAGACTGTTGGCGTTCCACAGAGCTATACGCATTGGTTTTATTTTGCTTCTGTGCGTATTAATTTATCCATGAAGACTGTTAGTAAGGAAAGTAAGTTATTAATTTGTTCTGATTGTTCCTCGATTAATTTTTCGAGTCTGGTGAAGTTGTCTGTGTTTTGTGAGTTGAGAACACTATTTTCTGAGTGGCCACTGTGGGTTTTCGTATTGTTTATATTTCCTTGTACTGCCTGAGCATAGGAGATTAATGGGGTGGAGTATTTTGGGGGTCTGGATTCTTGGTTGATTATCTCTTTGGATTTAGGGTACTTATTATTGTGCAGTGTTTTATAGGCTAAGCATCCTTTGTAGTTCGCAGAATGCTCTCCTTGACAGTGAGTGCACTTCTCGGGGGTATCTGGAGATTTAGTGCATTGGTCAGTGGGGTGACTACCTGTACATTTAACGCACCGGAAATTATAGTTGCAGTATTTCTGCGTGTGGCCGTACCTTTGGCACCTTTTTTATTGCACTATCTCTTTCTTTACAAAAGGTGGTTCGATCTACACTATTGAGTTCATTAGACGATTCATGTTGTAAATTTCCGTATTGTTTGATTTTTGCTTTATGTGAATAAAGAATAAGTGTTGAAGTGGTCACCACTTTTAAGAAAACTCCACATCTGGTCTTTTTAGTTTTCTCAAGCGCTGAAGCCATCGACAGCAAATAGACAAAAGAATAGCAGGAAGGCAGACCATAAATAGTAGACAGGCGACGTTGGCTTCGAGGTTTTTCAGTTATAAGGTAACGCTGCTAGCGTGCGGATCTGGACCAGCTCAAATTGTATTCCTACTTATTATTACACTTCTCTATTAAATCAAATATATATATTTTGTACCTTACACTTTATCCACGTGTTTTCTCTCTTTATACATCTAATAACCTCAACAATAAGGATAGAGGGTTTTTCATAATTCTATGCCTTATGTTGCTAGTGTTGGTTACTTCGTGGCCGTGCTTTAAAAGTTCGATCTTTAGTTCGTCTAGATTGGCTGAGTGGTGGATGTTGCGTAGCACCATACGAAATGCTTGCTTGAGCTGGTATTGGCGTCTGGGTTGGCCGGCAGAATTTTTACAGGGTTATTATTAATTTTTAAGTTATAGTCTTTGTCATTGTTTAAATATCAATGACATCGTCAATGAAGATTGGCGGGGGAGGGGGAATTCTTTGGGTATGTTGTCTATTTACCGCTTCGGCTGTGTCCATAGAGTCTTCTGTTGTCTCCAGTATTGAGAACCTGTTGTAGGTGGTCACTTGGCTAGCTGGTGGATTGGTTTGGCTCTTGCTCGCATTCATCTTGAATGCTTCCAGCTTGCGTTTTTTCATATGTGGGTCGTTTACAAAGAGGGATGTATTGCGCCTTTGCCACGGGGGAGGAAGAGCGGCGCTGTTGTAATCCGGGGAGCCCGTTTGAGATGATTGGGTCATCATCGAGTTGGTTAATTCAATTTGAAATAACTAGTCGAGGGGCTGTGATTCGGGTCAGAGATTAATAGCGTTGGATTTTCCACTAGCACGTTTGAGAACACTTGGCTAGGTTTGTTAGATTCGCTTTCGACAGATGGGCGTCACGTGTTGTTTTGTGAACTTCACAGGACACTGGATACACGTCTGCACGCTTCGGCACTCAACAGCAAACTGTGTTCTTTTTTTGCAATTAGATTTTCGTGATCACATCGCAGAAGTAGATATGCCTCTCCGACGCAGGAATTTCGTTAAGTATCAAGCGATTTCTACGTTTGATCCTGGCCACATAATTTTGTAATATAAAATCTTGTCCGACGATGACGCGAATCCGCATGTATTCGTCAGGAACTATGAATGAATCTACGTCAACACTTGACCGCGAACCTTCGAGCAGGACGGACCTGTCAGCCCAAAAGGGATACCAGGCGTAGGTCCTGACAGTGTTCCAGTAAAGTGATTCAGAGAACTGTTTCAAAGTGAAGTAAAATTAAAGAATAGTGATGGTGAGGGGAAGTAAAACAATGCGGCAGCAGATACCAACAATTAAAGTTGCAATTGAAGAAGAAATGTATCATAAAAAAGGTCGGTAGATTTACCAGGCCTAAAGCAACAGCAGCAATATAATAATAATCAAAACAACATGCTTATAGAAGAAATGGAAGAGCAGTGGATACAGGAGGAGTGTAGTCACGATAACGAAAGATGTTACCAGGACGAAAGCTGGAAGCTAGACTAACAAAAAACGTAAAATAACTCCAGGCACAAGTGCCGCAGGAAACCTAGATACAGGAATGCAGCGATGGCTGCAAGAATTATCATTAAGGAACTCCTTCAGCTCACTAATGGAAGAAATAGACGCAGACCCGACAAGTAAAACTACAAGTCATTCAACTCACATTACAAAACCACCACCAATATTTGTTGAGATCCAAATAATAGACCCGCTTATTAATCTACTAAGCAATATAATCGAGAAGGATAATTACACAATAAAACAAACAAAATTATAACAAGTAAAAATTCAAACAAACACCTCAGAAATTTATAGGAAACTGATAAAAGCATTAAAGGGAAAAAATGCTATATACCACATGTATCAGCTTAAAACGGAAAGGAGTTACAAAATAGTTATAAGAGATTTGCATCCAAAAATTAACACAAAAAAATTAAGTGATGAAGTAGCAAAAATTGGCCATCAAACAAGAGCAATAAACAATATAACAAGATACGATACGAAGCAACCACTACCATTATTCTTAATAGAACTTGAACCCAGAACCAATAACAAGGAAATTTATGAAATCAAAAAGATTCTAAACACAATAGTAACAGTGGAACCACCACGCTACAAAAAAGATATACCACAATGTATGCGGTGCCAACAATACGGTCACAAAAAAATTATTGTAACAGAAGCCCGGCATGTGTTAAATGTGCAAAAAATCATTTAACAAGACACTGCCCATACACAGGAAAAATAGAAGTTAGATGCTATAACTGTAACGGAAACCACCCAGCCAGCTATAAAGTATGTGAAATCAGAAAACAATTAAAACTGTTTCCACCACTTCGCAATAGATCATTCAATAACTACCAACCACAACAAAGTATAACGGATAATGATACAACATTGAAAACCCAATATGAACTAAACGCTATAAACAGAAACATTGATCCCAAAGGTAACCGAAGCTATGCGCAAGTAACACAAAACATTGGCCAAGCAACACTCACAAACAATCAGAATCAAAGCAACAACATCGAAGACGTTACAGAAATCAAAGAAATGCTCAGACAATCCATTAAAAGTACGGAGATGTTAGGAAAAATGGTAAGTGAGCTAAACACAATACTAAGGCAACAAGTACAACAAACAACAGTCATGTTACAACTACTCACAAACTTGCTAAGTAAAAAATAGAGATGGACATGTTGAAAATAGCAATCTGGAACTCCAATGGCTTGCAACAGCGAGCTCCCGAAACTAAAACATTTTTGCATAAAAATAATATTGATATACTACTTGTCTCAGAAACACATTTCACTCTAAAAAGTTACATGAAGATACCGTACTACACCATCTACGACAGCAAACACCCCTCAGGTAAAGCACATGAAGGAACTGCAGTAATAATAAAAAGTGACATCAAGCATCACCTACATAGTTAAACAAATCAAGAACACTTACAAGCAACCACTGTCACAATACAAACCAATGACAATTACTTCCAGATATCAACAGTATATGCACCACCGAGACACAAAATGACACTTAAAAAATGTGAAGAGTACTTCCAATCCTTAGGAGGCAAATATATCGCAGCAGGAGACTTTAATGCAAAGCACACGTTATGGGGTTCGAGAATTAACACATCGAGAGGCAGAACACTAGAAAAATACGTTAGAAACAGCAACCTCAACGTACTATCTACAGGGAGACCAACGTACTAGTCGACAGACCTCAATAAAACACCTGACATGTTGGATTTTGCAGTAACAAAAGGACTAAACGTAAGCAAGTTAAAAATAACAACCAGCCTTGAGCTTAACTCCGACCATACACCAATTATATTAGAATTGAGGTGGCCGTGAGTTGTGTTATGTATTTATTGAACGTGTGTGATAGTTGTAGTAGTTGGGCCTGGTCCGCTGTAATTGTCACTGGGGGCTGTAGATGTCGCTGCCGGGGTACTGCTGGTTTTTCCTCCGTTTTTTGGTGCGTGGAAGTAAAATCGGACTCCGGTCGCCGGGATTCGAACCCGGATTCCGAACGTTCGCAACCTAAGACGTTAACCACTGCTTTTTTTTTAACTTTGTTTATTAATTCCAGGATTTTTACATATTTGTTTTTACATGGTTTTTTTCCAGAATAAATGCTGAATTCTAATTGTAGGGTGGTACAGGCAAAAGTACCGATACGCGACGGTACGACGTAGTCATGCATTATTACATTTTTTTTTCTTTTTTTTACGCCTATTATTGTAAGTTAAATTTAAGCCGCTGTTGCGCTGTGCTTATGTGCGATGTTTTAGTTTATGTCCTGAAAGCCTGGACGCAAAAACAGGACAGTTCGCTAGCCTATTAGAGGGGGGATGGGAGGGGATGGACTGGGAGGGGAGGGGAGGGGTGTTCTGTGGGATTTGTATAATATTTGTTTATCTATTTACATATTTACATATTTACACTTTTATTCGGTGAGCGTTGCCGTTCTGTGGCTCTTTATCTTGTTGTTTTTGTTATGGGTTCCATATCCACCAATATTTTTTTGTGTTTTTTCTGTGTTTGTCTTCTGTATCCTTTTGGGGGAGGGCCATGTATCTCCATCTAGTGTCTGCAGTACGGCCATCTAGGATTTCCTCGTATTGTATAGATTTCATTCCTATTTTCCTTTGCATATGGTAAGTTATAGGGATGTTGTTTTGGTCTTGGAGATAGTTTCTTTCGTTTAGGTATAGAAAGGTTTCGGGAGGGGGGATGTAGCCTGTTAACAGAGCGTTTTTGAAGTATGCGTCGTTTGGGTATAAGCAGCCGAATATTTTCTGTATCCGCTGTGTTCTGATCTGTAAATGCTCAGGCAAGCTCTGATGCATTTTCTTTCGAATATGCGAATTTTTTCCATTAGTGAAGCTGGTATGTTGTACCATATTGGACAGCCGTAGGTTATAATGGGTCTTATTAGCGTTTGGTAGCACATGATTTTTACTTTGCTATCGAGAAGTCTGGAATAAAACAGCCTTATTGTATTCCAAAAAGCTTTGCTGGCTTTGGAGAGTTGGATTTCGATGTGTTGCTTGTAGTTTAGTTTTTCATCTATATTTACTTCTAGGTATTTTACGCAATTTTTGTGTGGTATGAGGTTCTCTTCGTTTGCTTTTTCTTTTAGGCGGAATTTCCCGACTTGTTCCCTTTCTGCTGGGCCGATTTTGCTTGTCATGGGTCTGAATAGAATGGTTTCGCATTTGCTTGCGTTAATTTTTAGTTTCCATGTATGATAGTAATCGCTGATTTTGTTAAAGAGTTCTTGCAGTTCTGCTCTTATCGTTTTGGTTTTGCGGCCTGTTACGTAGATGATTAGGTAATCCGTGAAGGCTATGGAGCGTTTATGTGTGGATGTGTTGAGGTTAAAGAGGTTTAGTAAGTCGTTATTGTAGATGCTGAAGAGTAGCGGGGAATTTACTGTTCCTTGTTGCAGGTCGTTCTCTATGGAGAATTCTTTGCTTGAAGTGTGCGAGCCGTCGGTCATTATAAAAGTTTTGTTTGTCATCATGTCCAAGACTATTTTGATTAGGTATTCAGGGAAGTTCTTTTTAATCATTTTATAAATGAGCCCTGGGATCCAGACTGTGTTGAAGGCTTTTTCGATGTCTATTAGGCAGGCGGCTACTCGTTGATTTGCGTTAAGTGCCCAGCAGATATCCGACGTAAGTTTGTTTATTGCGTGAATTGTGGAGTGTTTGTGGCGGAAGCCGAATTGGTTTTCCGGGATTACCTTATTTTTTGAGCAGAAGGCTGCTAGGGGGTTGTTTATGATCATTTCGTATACTTTGCTTATGTTGGGGAGGAGGCTTATGGGTCGTAGGTTTGCAGGTGATGAACCGTCTTTATTTTTTTTTTTTTTTTGTAATGGCTACGAGTTTGGCTTTTTTCCATTTTTTGGGGAAGTACGTGTTGTTTAGTGCGTTATTAAACAGTACTGTATAGTACCATTTTATTTTGTTTGGTAAGCGTTTGAGCGAGATGTTTGGGATGCCATCGAAGCCGGCGGATTTTTTGTTGTTTAGCGTGGAGAAGATTGTACTTAGTTGATTGAAGTTTGTAAAGTAGTTTATTTCTGGGTCGGGCTGTTTGGGGTCGTCCGCATATAACGCAAACAAAGCATGTCAAATACCTAGGACTCCACTTAGATCAAAAACTCACCTGGAAACTACACATCAAATCAATAGTAGAAAAAATACAGAAAAGAAGGAGACAAATGCATTGGCTAACAAGCCGAAAATCCAAACTAAGCACAGAAAATAAACTAAATATATACAAAACAATAATCAAACCAATCTGGACATACCGAGTCCCGTTATGGGGGGACGACAGCAATGAGTCACATAAATAAAATAGAAACAGAGCAAGCAAAAATTTTAAGGACAATAGTTAACGCTCTATGGTACGTCAGAAATGAAGACTTACGTAAAGACTTGAAAATTCCAACAGTCAAAGAGGAAATCGCCAGATATGCAAAAAAGTAGAAAGAAAGACTTGTAATACACCCAAACCAGCTGGTTGCTGAAACGAATAAAACCATTATAGAAAGAAGACTGAAGAAGCATCCCGCAGATCTCACAATAGAAATACAATAAACAATCTGGAAGATGGAACCTCGCTGGTGGTAACCATCCACATGCTATACTTTTATTCTCTAAGCTATAATATTTTACCAAATGTCCTATTGGACAAATTGTAAAATTTAAATAAATAAAAAAAAGAGATCTACGTCAGCTCTGTTTTGAATCGTGATCATCGCGCGAGCTACCTTGTTTGCCATCACCGTTTATCCCACGAAAATTCGAAGCAGTGCATCCGCGATAACTTTCGTTGCAATACCAAATACCCGAGATATATGGACTATCTACTCGCTTTCCGTTGACATGTATGCTGATTTCGTACAAATCTCGCGCAGATTCCACTCTGTTAAAGTAATAATATATATTTTTTATTAGATACAAAATTTACATATAACAGAGTAACTATTTTATATGTAACATAATAACTTGGAGTATTAACGAACACCGCACATTCATTCATGCGATACATACGCGATGCGCTCATCTCATGGCGTTTTCCTGTTGTCTTCCTCTCTTTCATTCCTCGCCCGTACAATACAGATGTAAACACATCCATTTTCTAACACATACGATCAGGAATATTTGCCTGTTTACTAATATCACTCTTCTTTTCGAGCATGCGGCACCGCCTCGAGAAGTGTCTTACTTCTCTGCATCGGTAGTACTTTCCGCTGGTTGTTGGTAGCCGCTCTTTTCCTCCCTTCTCGACTGTCACCTGTCGTTCCTTCTCCTTCTAACGGTCTCCGTTGATGATCGTTGGATACGTTAATCCTCCTGAAGCACCCGACACTGGACGATCCCGCGCCACTCGCTCATGCCACATGTCGCTGAGGGTATTCATGAACGCGTATGTACTGTGAAGGACTTAATTTAAGGCACCTTCAAGTGTTATCGCTTTCTCTTTCCACAATCGAGGGTGACGAAGACCCGGCGTCCGTTCCAGGCGTTCGAGCTTTTCTTATACATCGTAATTTGTAAGATACGTATTTAACAAAGTATCATGTGTAATCCAACTACACGATTTTGTTGCCTTACGACTTTCTTACAACACATCAATATAATAATATGTGTGGCCCGGTTTTAATCAGTAAAAACTCACCAATGCGTTAGTGGAATTTTTATTAACGAAAAATTTCAAATTAAAAGATTTCGTCGCAAAGAGAACAATTGCAGTGCGTGTATAAACATTGTTCATATTTACTTTTGTTTATTAATTTTATTAATTACTTATGGAGACAAAGCATTGGGGGTTGCATTAATCCTCTGTACTCAGGAATTCCATAGGACGATTTTCGATATGCTGTTATGGATTTCCATGCGTAAGCAGGTTTAATGTTTTATTTACGAATTTTCTTACAAAACGTCGCGCAGGATCGTTTACCTCGCCGAATGTCACAGTCTTCATCTGTACGGCTTATATCATATAAGGTAAACTGCCACCCATGTGTCGTTTGAGAATCATTGTGCAGCCCACTGATATTGATTTAATCATTTCGAATCTGTATATATGACGACAATCTCTTGAAAATCTTGATCAATCTCAAATCTTAATAAGTCTTGAATGTTTAAAGTCTCTTGAGTCTCAATTGCCTTGGAAATTTGATTGCAGGATATTCGACACTCGGTTTGAGGATTAGTATCGATTATATATGAAATCATTACTTATTTGTCATTCGGTGAAGGCACGCCTATTTTAGATTGAACTCTTCAAGACTAATCAACAGTAACAAAACGAAAGAAACAATATCGCCGTCTATTCATACTAAACAAATACTTGCTATTTCATTTTCTCATTTGTATTACAGTCTATGTTTAAAGATAATTTATTGTTAGTATGTTAAATAATTTTTGCTGTCACATACTACACACATGCACTTATTTTTCGTAATAATCTAATAGTTTTGCAGTGTAAATGATGTTTATGACGCAATAGAGGCTCTACGACTACGGTTCTGCGCGATTTATTTTATAAAGCAAATAAAAATGAAATAGTGCAAAAAATTTGTCGATTGCCATTTTGAGGATACAGCAGGATCAAGATTTACTTTCAAGTTTTTTTAAGATATCGAATTCTATTATAAGTGATTTGAATTTTGACAGTCTTAAAATCCATCGTTTAAAAACACTTGTTTCGAAACTGAGAATCGAATGCCCATTACTACACTCTGTTCGAACTGATGTTCGCAGCGAAAGGGTTAATCATACCATAGCACTTTTATTTGAACTCTGTAGCAGTTTTCAACTGTACATCGTTCTTCTATATTGAAGCAAATAAAAATATTAAAACTACAAATACATCATAAAATGTATCACGTAACACGTAAAAAGTAACAAATATATTTTGCATAAAAACAAAATATTTGCACAAAATATTAATACACTTAATTGCAATTATTTATTTCTTACTTAATTAAGTACAACTTATACTAAGCAATATTTAGGTCCAATAAAGCCACAGTGATACAGTATTTATTTATCACCAATCTCAAAATAATGTTAATAATAAATTTAAAAAAACCGTCTGTTATATGTTTATAAATGTATTATCGAGCCAATTCTAGCGGCACTGCAAGGCTAGATTGACCCACGACAAAGGTGGAGCAAGCTCTCATCCTCCGTCAGATCCCAAAAATCAGTTTAATATTCTGACTTCCCAATGGGAAGTGTATCAGATATTAAGCTGATAAGAACAGATACTACACTTTGATCTTAGCCATAAGGCCGAGAAGCGATAACAATTTTAACTTTGTCTACGAATATAACATCTCTATCTCCTAAATTTTCCAGCGAGAAACGGCACCTTGAAAAAACCACCTAGCGGTGGTATCTTCAAATACTCTAGCCTGATCGCGTTCTACTGACTTTTAGCGACTTTCGGCGTACAGTCTATTTCGTCCGCGAAGCGTGATTTTCCGTCTTCTTATACACTGTGAATAACGTCGATCTTTTTGTGATAGCAAAATTACAAGAGTATCCTGAAGCTCAAGTCTGTAGAGGGTAAAATTGATTTTAATATTCGTTTAAATCTCATCCTATATTTTGATCGCAAACTTTGATAACAAAGCGTGCCTTTGCTCCTTCTTTCTCTTTTGTGTCTAATTTCGTAAAATATTAGCTCTGTAATAAAATTAATTATAGATAAATCATTTAAGTCTCAGTCGCAGAATCGCGTTTCAGAAACTGCGAAACTCTTATCGTAGAAATACACAATCAGCAGAATACACAAGTGTAATTAATATAAATTTTTAGTAGTTAAAGAAAGTAGTAAATAAATAATTTGAATCAGATATATTAATGTTTTATGTAAGTATTTTATTTAAAGACATTAAATATTTATTTAAATATTTTTGACTTCTACATATTACACAGTGCACTTAATAATGCTATTAAAAAATCGGCCTAGATATCTGCTTGCGCAAGTATCTTGTTATACGAACGAAAAGAAGACACATGTATGTATGGCACCTTACCTCGTACAAGTCGTATAGAGCAAAACTCGAACACTTGACCACACAAACAATCCTACGTAAACAAATCCTACTAAGCGTTAAACCTGCTTAAAAAACGCTATATGGAATTTTCAGGCAGAGAGAATTAATATTTCCTCTAATCATCTATCTCTATAAATAATTAAGAAGCAGAAGTTTATATTAGTGACGTTTATGGAAATTTCGTACACACACTGGTTCTCAAGAGCGCAGAACAAAATCATACACGCACCGCGAATGTTCTAAAAATCGTAATCTTTTTATGTTACTTTTTATGTTTTATGTTAAATCTTCAATATGATCTTATCTGGATCTTGAAAGAGATACAATGGAGCCGCACATTTCACCGTTGTTTCGTGAAGTAAAACACTAACGCAGCGACGAAATTTTTTTACTTGAAATCTTTTGTTAATGAAAATTTCATTAACACATTGATGAGATTTTCCTAATTAAAATGGCACTAAACACGATACTATTATATTGGTGCTATATAGATAAGAAAATTGTAGAGTTGGATAACATACGATTTGATACGATACGATGCATTTCATACAGTTATCGCCACTGGAATGTCGAGAATAATGGAAAACTGGCTGCTCTCGGCTATTGTCAATTATTTCGAATAACACTAACGTTCGTATGAAGTAAACATAAACATGTATAATCTCGGAATAAAGTCTTAGTTCCTCCCGTGATTAGAATGAATTCACTCCTGCTGTGTTAGTAGCAGCCTCCTAAATTTTTGTTCTACGCCAATTAGGAACCGAGACAATTTATTTTTAGGGAAAACGCAATTTTGGGGGAAACAAAATTTTCTGTGTTAAAAGTTAGAAAAAAACACGATATACAGAAGTCTAATTGAAATAATAGCAAAACAAATTTCAGTCATACAGATTTTATTTGATGTAAATCCAAAAGAATTTTCCGAAACTTTATGACTATAATTTTGTAACAGTCTTCTTAACTAGTGGATACATAACATTATCGATATATCGGATTAAAAAGTCTTTTACTCGCGAAATAGAAAGAGAAAGAAAAGGAAGATAAAGTTAAAAAAAAGCGCAGAAGAGGAACAGTGGAAGTGAGAACGTATGAAAAAGGCCGAAACTAACATCCGGTGTATATTGATTGGCCAAAATATTGCCGGTTGAGATCGTTTTTCCTTGCAAAATAGTTGCACCGGTTCGTCTAATTAATTACGACTACCATCGGGTGAATAATTGGAACAATTTGGTAAATTATTTACCGTCGCTCCTCCTGTTTCCTTGCCACACTCTGTCTATCGTTTCTCGTCTTTATACGATATGCTTCTTTTAATGTACAATCTAAAAATATTCATAGGTTTCACGGTTGGTCTCGTTACAAGTTTTTGTGACGTCAGCTGAGTGTTGTGCGATAATCCTCGCGCTTTAGGTGACGTCCGCTTGCGCGATAGAACTTCTGGCGCGCCTGGAACTTGACAGTCAGCGTGAAACATGTATGGAATATTATAATACTTCGAGTATGTTTATAAATATTTATAATTATTCCATGGATTTTGGAAATTTGGAAAACTTTGGGATTGACAAATTTAAAATCTTAATGCTTGGGATGCCAAAACTTAAAGTCCAAAAGCATAAAATTCCAAAGCTTAAAATTTCGGAATCCCGAAGCTAAAAATCGTAGAATTAATTAAATTTATCAAAGTAAATTTATTAAATAACTTACGGAATAAAAAAAACCCTTTGTTACAATAGTGGATATAAAAAATTATAAACTACAAATAATAAAGATATAATTGTTTAAGAAATAACAATAGAAAGTAAACTGAATAAAAATAAGGTTAGAAAATTAGTAGCTATGGATGACGTTATATACAAATAGCTTAAATGTATAAAAGAGCTACGAAAAAAGGTCGGGAGCGTCACAAAAGCGGTTACAGTTTATATACGCAAACGATTGACACAGTTATATATAGCTCTATGGCATAGAGCGTGCAATGAGTTGTAGGTCCTATTCTTGGAGAGAGCGATTTCTAGATTGAATGGAACATAAAATTGCAACTGGCATATAATATCGATCAGTTAATTGATAATTTTGTAAACAAATAGTACATCAGCTATCGAGAAACGCTGTCTATATCCCTGAACACATTTCAATGAATTTACAGTTGTAGGATCTTTACTACAATTAGTTTATTTACAATAAATGGATTAAACAGATGTTGATTAAACAGGAAACGATAGTTGTTTAACGTGAATTAATCACAATAACGTATTATAATTAAGAAAACTAAATAGTTAATTAGAAATTATTCAGACCATTTTGTAAGAGAGCAGCATCATCACAAATAACGCTGCTGTCATCTGCATAAAGCAGGAATTTACTATACGTAAAGACAGATAATGAGGCACGGACACATTATTAATAAAGAGTAAATAAGACTAAATAAATGTTCTTCTACGCCAATGTTTCAATATATAAGTGTTTTCTGCAATTATTATTGTAGCATCGGGGAAAATTTAGGTATAAATCATTTCTGATACTATTTATAATTTATTTACAATAAATAAACCATATAGATATTAATTAGACAGAAAACGATGGTTATTTAACTTGAACTAAACGCAACAATTGTGTTTTATTTCAACCACTCTCGTAACTCGACAACGTTAACAACTTTACTCCTCGATTTCTCGACTTACTCTCACTTCTTAGTTTGCTGGTGAGTGTCGAGGCGTGCAGACGTGTGTCCAGTGCCCTGCGAAGTCCACAAAACAGCACGTGAGGCCCATCTGTCGAAAGCGAATCCAACAAACCTAGCTAAGGGTTAACAGCCTCTCGACTAGTTCTTTCACACTGAATTAACTAGCTCGATGATGGCTCTATCATTCCAAACAGGCTCTCCGGAGCTAAATTATAACACCGCCGTCTTTCCTCCCCCGTGGCAAGGGGACAACACATCTATCCTGGTAAACGACCATCACTCGAAAAAACGCAAGCTGGAACCAACCAAGACAAATGTGAATAAGAGTCAAACTAAACCACCAGCCAGCCAGGTGACCACCTTCAATAGATTCTCAATACTGGAGTCTACGGAAGACTCCATGAATACAACCGAAAAGGTAAATAATCTCCATACTCAAAGAATTCCCCCTCCCCCACCAATATTCATTGACGACGTAATCGACATACAGTCAATGATAAGGACCATTGAAAAAGACATCAGCAAAGAGGACTACAAGTTAAAAATTAACAACAACCACGTGAAAGTTCTGCCGACCCACCCAGACGCCTATAGAAAGTTAACTAAGTTGCTAAAAACGTTAAACGCTAAATTTCACACATATCAGCTCAAACAAGAAAGACCTTTTCGTGTGGTGCTACACAACATCCACCACTCAGTCGACCTAGATGATCTAAAGTACGAACTTCAAAATCTTGGCCATGAGGTAATAAACATAAGCAACATTAAACATAGAATCTCAAAAAACCCACTATCACTATTCTTCATAGATTTAAAACAAAAAGGGAACAACAAAGAAATCTACAACGTCAATCGGCTGATAAACTCCATAGTTAAGTTCGAACCACCTCTTGTAAAGAAAGAAATAGTACAATGTAAAAGGTGCCAAAGGTACGGCCACACGCAGAAATACTGCAACCATAATTTCCGGTGCGTAAAATGTGCAAGTAATCACCCCACTGACCAATGCACTAAATTCCCTGAAACCCCCGCTAAGTGCATCCACTGTCAAGGAGAGCATCCTGCGAACTACAAAGGATGCTCAGCATATAAAACACTACATAATATTAAGTATCCAAAACTGAGACCCAAGGACATAACCATACAAGAACATAGACCTCAAAAACTCACCTCACCATCAGTATCCTATGCGCAGGCAACGCAAGGAAACGTAAACAACTCGAAAACCCACAGTGTACACACAGAAAATAGAATTCCCACCCCACAAAACACAGACAGCTTCACCAGACTCGAAAAACTTATCGAGAAGCAAACTGAGCAAATTAACAACTTGCTCTCACTACTCACACTCTTCATGGACAAATTCATAAGCACAGAAGCAAAATAAAACCAATGCGAATAGCTCTGTGGAACGCCAACGGTCTAGCTCAGCACAAATTTCAACTAGAACTATTCTTAAAACAACAGCAAATCGACTCATATCCGAAACCCACTTCACCGACAAAAACTACCTCAAAATACACGGCTACAACTTCTACCACACCCAACACCCCAGCGGAAAGGCCCACGGCGGCACCGGAATCATAATCAAATCAAGCATCAAGCACTACGAACTTCCACCATTCCAGAAAGACTACCTCCAAGCAACAAACGTAGCAATAGAAGACTGTCATGGTACAATCACCACCTCAGCTGTATACTGCCCTCCCAGACACTCCATCGCCAAAGAAGACTTTGACGACTTCCTGGACACCCTGGGCAATAGATTCATAGCTGGAGGGACTACAGCGCCAAACACACCCAATGGGGCAGCAGACTGGTTACTGTAAGAGGCAAAAACCTCTTCAACAGCATAATAACCAACAACCTCAACTACCTTACCACATACGAACCCGCATACTGGCCCACCGACACAAACAAAATACCCGATTTTCTTGATTTCCTCATAACTAAAAATATCTCGTCAAGAAACGTCCAAATCAATTCCTCGGCTGATCTCTCCTCTGATCATTCCCCCGTGATAGTAACAGTCAGTTCAACTATCATCGAGAATACACCTAATGGCTCCATTCATAACCAACACACCAACTGGCAGCTCTTTAGAGAAGTCTTTACCCAAACAACTGCCTCAACTTCACTAAAAACCAATGAAGAAATCGAAGTAGCCACGGAATACCTAAACACGAGCATAATAAACGCTATCCGCTTCTCCACACCGGCAAGAACGTCCATCAGCAATCACGAATACCCCCAGTACATATTAAAAAAAATAGCAGAAAAACGTAGACTAAGAAGGATATGGCAGACCCATAGAACACCGGAGGACAAACGTAAACTAAACAACGCAACTAGAAAACTATCCAAAATCATAAAAAACTACAATAATGACCGTTTTCACAAATATCTCGCCAGCTTGTCCCCCACAGCCGACTCTAACTACTCAATATGGAAGGCCTCCAGGAAACTCACGCGCCCCCCACAAATAATACCTCCAATCCGCCGTCCGCAGGGTGGATGGGCGCGTAGCCCTACAGAAAAAGCCAACCTATTTGCCAAACACTTGACTGAAGTATTCCAACCCCATTCCTCCATAGCTGTAGCGGACGTTACCGAATATCTGCACACTCCCTTCCAAATGTCCCCTCCTATTGAACCCTTCACTTCTGCAGAGATCATAGAAGCAATCAGTCGCCTAAACCCCAAGAAAGCAGCAGGTCACGACCTAATAGGAAATAAAGCAATCAAGGAACTTCCCATAAAAGGGATTGCACTCATCGCATCAATCTTTAACGCTATCCTCCGCCTTGAACACTTTCCTAAGGCGTGGAAAATCTCACTGATCACCCTCACCCCTAAACCCGGTAAACCAATATATGAAACCAGCTCCTATCACCCAATCAGTCTTTTACCTACCCTGTCTAAACTATTCGAGAGGATGCTCACGAATCCTCTCCTTCCACTCCTAGAAGAATTGAAAACACTCCCAGATCACCAATTCGGCTTCCGAAAACAACACTCAACAGTAGAGCAAATTCACCGCATAACCCACATGATCAGCCAAACCCTTGAAAAGAAAAAATACTGCTCAGCGGTATTCCTAGACATCCAACAGGCATTCGACAAAGTATGGCATGAAGGGCTACTCTACAAGCTTAAAAAGATCCTACCCCATCCATAGTACTCCATCTTAAAATCCTACCTAACCAACAGACAATTCATAGTTAAATGCCTAGGCGCCACTTCCGCAACATTCCCAATAGAATCCGTTATACCCCAAGGTAGTGTCCTCGGACACCTACTGTTCTCCATCTACACCGCCGACTTACCTATATCAAACGAGGTAACAATAGCAACATTTGCCGACGACACAGCACTATTAGCTACCCACGCAGACCCGGCAATTGCCTCATTCACTCTCCAGCGAAGTCTCGACTCCATGGAAAAGTGGTTCAAAAAATGGGGCTTCAAAATAAACGAAAAAAAATCCTGACATGTAACCTTCACGCTCCGAAAACAAACCTGCCCCAGGTCACCATTAACAACACAATAATCCCAAGCAAGGACTCCGTAAGATACCTGGGCATGACCCTGGACAGGAGGCTAACTTGGAAAAAACATATCTCAGAAAAAACAAAGCAACTAAAGGAAAAACTAAGAAAATTCTATTAGCTCACGGGCCGACGCTCCAAACTAAACATACAGAACAAAATAACCCTCTACAAGGCCGTAATAAAGCCTGTCTGGACCTACGGAATCCAACTATGGGGAACAGCAAGTAATTCCAACATTGAAATACTCCAACGCTTCCAATCGAAAACGCTAAGATCCCTAATAAATGCACCCTGGTATGTTATAAACGAAACAATCCACCGCGACCTCGAGATACCTACAGTCAAAAATGAAATACATAAGTCCAGAAGCAGATATAGCACGAGAGTCAACAACCACCACAACCCATTAGTCACCCAACTACTGGACACGACGGACCAGATCCGCAGACTAAAAAGAAAATACCCTCTAGATTAAATCCCTAGTTTCTACTAGAACCAACAATATAAAACTATTATAATCCATGTCATTGTATCACGCCAAATTATGTTACTGAAAATTCTCAACGAGAATTGATTGTAAATATTCTAATAAATAAAAAAAAAAAACTCTCACTTCTCGATTCACACTCTTTGATCTCTCAGTCGACGCTCTTTGAACCCGAACCGTCCCCCTCCTCTAACGTTCCTTTTTCCTTTCCTTAATCTCACCATGCTCACGCTCCGCAAGAACTAGGTGACCTTAGTCACATAGGCTTTTTTCCGATGTAAACTAACAACTGAAGGACAGACGACACTGTTTTTATGATTCGATCGATCTCCAATCTGGCCTTTTTTTCACGATATTACATTATTTTTATATATTTAAAAATTCTTAACGCTTTGCGTTCCAGGCCTTTTTCGCTGGGGACTGTCAATTCGAGACAATTTGCTGCATATTTAGTGTATTTCTTACAGCTAACATAAAATGATTTCACATACAAATTAACATATAAAATTATTATATTTTAATATTTTATGTATGTTTACTTCTCAAATGCTTCATCACTGCTTTCCTTCCCACTATCGTCAAGTACTCTATGTATAGATGTAATTTCGTCGTTTAACAGCGAAAAATCAAACTCATTTTCACTTGAGCTAATTTCATTACCACATTTCGTGCTAATGAGGTTATTATAATAATAATTATATATTATATATTATAATTATTATAATATATAATTATTCATGTACAGCAGCCAGCAAGTGTGACAATATCTGTTCTCCATCAAATCTTAGGATTTTCAGTACAGATTGATTTAGAATTTAATACAAATCGTTTGATACTAATATAAGATTTTGCTTTATTTTTTATTGTGATGGCACTAATCGATAGACTTGGATGTTTATACAAATTCGAATTTGTATAAAATCACTGTTAGTACGGCTTAAAAATATCACTGATCAAGAACCTAACCTTCTAATCTCGGTTAAAGCGTTATGCTACTAGCATTCCGCAAGGCTAGCAAATTGGCAAACTAACAAACCTCTGCTGCCAGCTATTGTCTGTAAACATATATCAAAGACAGATACAAAAATCAATGTGTGACCGCGAGTCGCTTGTTCATTTATCTAAGTCAAATTTGTTAAAAATATATTGCTTTATCCGGAAAGTTCGTTCCGATTCTTAAGGAATTTAGTCGATATGAAATATTGTTGAAGTGGTCACCACTTCTACGAAAACTCCACATCTGGTCTTTTTAGTTTTCTCAAGCGCTGAAGCCATCGACAGCAAATAGACAAAAGAATAGCAGAAAGGCAGACCATAAACAGTAGACAGGCGACGTTGGCTTCGGGGTTTTTCAGTTATAAGGTAACACTGCTAGCGTGCGGATCTGGTCCAGCTCAAATTGTATTCCTACTTATTATTACACTTCTCTATTAAATTAAATATATATATTTTGTACCTTACACTTTATCCACGCGTTTTCTCTTTTTATACAACTAATAACCTCAACAAATATCATAACGAAAAGCTTTTCGCCAAAAATTCTGAGAAGTTCTGGAAGAATATTCAAGTTGTCTGAAAGATGAAAAAAGTTGTGGAACAAAATGGCACCTATATAATTCAATAAATATATATCGAATCGAAACTTAAATTGGAATGAACTTTCCGGGTGACCCAATACATCTGAAAACTCAAGTTCTCAACATTTGTCTTCGAAACCCTGAGAATCAACCGCCGTATCCGGATCCCAGAGCACCTTGTTAGAAAATATCGTCGATTTCTCGGGCAGTCGGACTTTCGCGCACTCATCAGTAATGAGAAATTCGATAGATGCCGGATATGGTACAAGCCCTGTAGTATCCTTATCAAATAACGTCGAATCGATGATAGGAGATTCACCAGACAATGATGGCAACGAAGGATTCACGGTGTCAAACCAAGCGGAATGACGCATGAGTGATCTTCGCTTCTGTTCTCGACACCTCATACCCGCACATTGGCCGCGCTTCCTTAAACGGTTCATATTATATCTCATACGATTCTTCCTCTTCTTACGCTAGAATAACATACGCGGAAATAGAAAGGGAGAAATTAATACCAATCGAAGAATGAATAAGAGATAAAATTAAAATCTAAAACACAAAATGCATGCTTGTATAACTGGATCAGAAATCGAGGATGTAGATGCCTCTATGTTCGTAATTGAAGAAAACCAGAACGCGTATCAAAAATCTACAAAGAATACGAAACCTGTTATTGTCGAAAAAAAATCACACCAATTAATCAAAATCAGAGTAAAACACTGAAAGCGGCGATCACATAGAAATACTGATCTAAATTCGCGTAACGCGTTGATTGAAGAAGGATGGAAGAAACGACAAACATAAATAATCCAACGAATAGCGCAAGAATATGTGCATCTCAATCAATAAAATTCATAGCATTAACATTTCAGATAATAGGGAACGAAGGAAATAAGTACAGGGAAAATCAACGAAGAGCGTTAAGTATGGTCGTTCCAATTAAAGAATTTCAACACGCCATCATTGATAACGAAAGGATAAAACAATCAGACCCGTTAAAACAACGCACTATGATCAGTAAATCCACTTCACGCCATTTTCCAGAAAACAAAAAATAAAGTTCACGACAAAACGCACGAATATTCAGGAAAAAGACTTTATTATTGAAGAGCGCGAAATAATACATATTGTAAGATCGAGAGTCGGCGGAACAATGAGACGGCCGCTGACGTGCACTGCCTTGCACGCGCGACTTCCCCACCACGACTCCCCTGCCATGACACTGTATCCGATAATCAGGCGATGGACGTTGGGAGATCGTAACATTCTCTCACATAGTATCGGTGGGAAACTACGAGATTAAGACGCGGTGTCAACAAGATAACCGAGCAGACGATGCATCAACAAAAGATAAGTGATTACAACATTGACAATCTCTTACGTAGTATCTGTGGGAAGTTTAAAACGAGCAGCAAGAAAAAAGACTACAGCGTTGCGATTCCCATGGGAGCAATCTGTCACGTGAAAGCGTCTTAAGACCAATATTATACATACTATACACGGCCGACATGCTAACAACTACCAACAGCAAAATGCTGACATTTGCGGGCGACAAAGCTGTACTAGTCAAGCACATTAATCCAGAAACAGCAGTTACATTACCATAAGAGCATATTACAAGAATAGAAAAATGGCTACAAGATAAAGAAATAAAAGCAAACCCCAGTATATGCAACCATATTACATTTACACTACGAAAACGGAAACCACCAAATATCCAATTGGATGGCATGCACATAACGCAAACAAGGCAAGTTACCTAGGACTCCACTTAGACATGCAACTTACATGGAAGCAACATATTAAACCAACTATAGACAAAATACGGACAAAAAGAAGAGAAATGTACTGGCCGACTCGTCGAAACTCTAAATTCAGCATGGAACATAAATTACAAATTTACGAAACCAAAATTTATAAAACCAATTTGGAATGAGTCACATAAATAAATTAGAGTCGCTACAATCAAAGATACTCAGAACAATAGTCAACACCTCATGGTATGTCAGAAATAAGGATATACGCAAACACTTAAAAATGCCAACAGCCAAATCGGCAGATACGCAAAAAATACAAGGAAAAAATGAGAAGACATCCAAACTGGTTTTTTTTTTACTTATTTATTGAAATTCACAATTTGTCCAATTTGGATATTTGGTAGAATTTTTTAACAGTTATATTAACATGTTGGTGGCTACCCCCAGCGGGGTACCATCCTCGCGTTTGCTAAGTTATATCCTTTATGAGGTCTGGTGGGTGCTTCCTTTTTAGCCTTCTGTCCATGTTTATGGTTTTGAACGTTTCCGCAGCTAGCCGGTTTAGGTGTGTTGCTATTCTTGATTTGAATTTTTCTGAGTATCTGCTAATTTCTTCCTTGACCGTTCGGATTCCCAGGTCCCTCCGTATGTCATCATTTCTGACGTACCAAGGTCCGTTTACTATTGTTCTAAGGATTTTAGCTTGTATTATCTCTATTTTGTTTATATGGCTCATTGCTGCTGTCCCCCATAATGGTATTCCGTACGTCTAGATTGGTTTTATGATCGTTTTATATATTTTTAATTTATTTTCTAGGTTTAATTTGGATTTTCGGCTTGTTAGCCAATGCATTTGCCTCCTTGATTTCTGTATTTTTTCCATTATTGATTTAGTATGTAGTTTCTATGTGAGTTGCGCATCTAAGTGGAGTCCTAGGTATTTGACTTGTGTTGTTTGTGTTATATGCGTGCCGTTCAGAAGGATGTTTGGTGGTATCCTTTTGCGTAGCGTGAATGTAATGTGGTTGCATTTATTGGGGTTTGCTTTTATTTCTTTTTCTTGTAGCCACTTTTCTATTTTTGTGATATGTTCTTGTAGTAATTTGACTGCCGTTTCTGGGTTCGTATGCCTGACTAGTATAGCTGTGTCGTCCACGAATGTCAGTACTGTGCTATTGGTAGTTGTTGGTATGTTCTGTTTTTTTGCCGTTTTGCTTTCGCTTTCCTTTTTTCTCTAATTTTGTCCAGTATTTCTTGCGGAATTGTTTTTGTTTGTCTGCTGGCTTATTCGGGTGTAGTGGTTGTCCTTGCTGCTTCCTGGATAGTTGCTGTCAATGCTGCTACCGCCTGTTCTATGTGTTTAGGAGTTTTCAACGGGATGTTGCAGTTTATTTTCCTTTGTATTATTTCTTTGAAAGTTTGCCATTTGGTGGATTTATTGCATAGTGTTCCTGGTTCGCTATAAAGTATTGGTTTGCTTCTGTATTCAATTATTATGGGTGTATGATCGGTGCTGAGCTCGAGGTTGGGTGTTATTTTTAGTTTGTTTGTGTTTACTCCCCTTGTAACTGCAAAGTCCAGAAGATCTGGTTTTTTGTTCAGGTCAGTCGGTCAATGTGTCGGTGTTCCTGTGGATAATATATTGAGGTTATTATTTCTAATGTATTTTTCCAGTGTTCTGCCTCGAGGTGTAGTGTTTCTTGACCCCCATAGCATGTGCTTTGAGTTGTAATCTCCCGCTGCGATGTACTTGTCCCTTAAGTCCTGGAAGTATTCTTCCCACATTTATGATGTTATTTTGTGTCGCGGAGGCACATATACTGCTGACAACTGGAAGTAGTTGCTGCTAGTTTGAACTGAAACGTGGTTGGTTATAAATATTCTTTGTTAACTTGGCTGTGTAGATAATGTTTGATATCGTTTCTGACTATCACTGTTGTCCCTCCGTGAGCTTTTCCTGAGGGGTGTTTTGTATCATATATGGTGTAGTATGGTATTTTCACGTAGCTTTTTGTAGTGAAGTGTGTTTCTGAGACAAGTAGTATGTCTATATGGTTATTGTATATGAATGTTTTAATTTCGAGGGCCCGTTGTTGTAGACCGTTTGAGTTCCAGGCTGCTATTTTTAGAGTGTTCGTTTTTATTTTTTGCTTAGCACGTTTGTAATTAGTTGTAGCATGACTGTGATTTGTTGGGTTTGCTGTCTGAGTACTGCGTTTTGTTCGCTTATCATTCTGGTTAGCATTTCGGTGTTCTTTATGGATTGTTTGAGCAGTTCTTTGATTTCTGCAGTGTCATTGTTACTATTGCTGTGGTATTGGTTATCTGTGTGTGTCGATTGGCTGGTTACTTGAGCGTAGCTTAGACTACCAATGGTGTTGGTAATGATGGGTTTGGTGTTTGTTGCTTGCTCTGTGTTTGGTATTATTTCGGGTTTTGTGCTGTCCTGTTGGGCTTGTATGTTAGTAATTGTCCTGCTTCGTAGGGGCGGGAACAGTTTGCGTTGTAATTGTTTCCTAGCTTCGCAACCTTTATAACTGGCTGGGTGTTTTCCGTTGCAGTTGTAGCCTTTAACCTCCTCTATTTTTCCCGTGGATTGGCAGTGTATCGTAAGATGATTTTTTGCGCATTTAAGGCATGCCGGGGTTCTATTGCAATAGTTTTTTGTGTGGCCGTATTGCTGGCACCTTATGCATTGTGGGATTTCTTTTTTGTGTCTAGGTGGCTCCACTTTTACTATTGTGTTTAGTAATTTTTCTATATCGTATATGTCTTTGTTATTGTTTCTCGGTTCTAGTTCGACTAGGAATAGCGGTAATGGTTGTTTGGTATCATACTTGTTTATGTTGTTTATTGACCTTACCTGGTGTCCGATTTTTACAAGTTCTTCGCTTATTTTGTCGGTATTTGTTTTTGGGTGTAATCCCCTGATTACTGCTCTGTAGCTTTTGTCGGATTTGAGCTGGTAGATGTGCTACGCTGCATTTTTATCCTTTAGTGATCTTGTCACTTTTCTGTATGTTTCTGGGGTGTTGGTTTGCACTTTCACCTGGTCTATTTTTATCTGTTTGATAACATAGTTATCTTTCCCTGCTGTGTTGTTTAGTATTTCAATGAGGGGGTCAATTATTTTCGCATCTATGTATATTGGTGGTGGTTTAGGAATGCGGTTTGACCCAACTTTCCGTTGGGTCCGTTGCTGCCTCTTCTGGCAGTGCGCTGAATGAATTATGCAGTTTGATATCCTGAAGCCATTGTTTCTTTTCCAGTGTTTCGGTTTTCCTCACGCTTTCGAACGGGGTTACCTTGCGTTTTTTGCTTGAAGTTACCACCGTCCAACTTTCTTCGTGGTGTATTGGTTCATTGTTCTCTTCGTCGGTTTGTGTTATTTCCATGTTATCGTCTTTTTTCTCTACATATGTAGAGTCTGTAGCTCTATTTATAAAATATGTATCTCCTGGGTTGATTATTTTTATTGGTGGAATCTGCATGATTCCCGTTTTGTCGATGGGCGTTTACTTTGACGCTTTCTCTTCCCTCTTGCCGCACTTTCACTGGAGCACTGTTTCGCACGTCCGTTTAGGTTGCCTGCACAGGTGGAACTGACATGCAGGATGTCCACGATAGTTACAGGATTGGACAGCACCAGATTCCCACTTCATAGAAAACGTTAACTAAAACACACATCCTAGCCTGACAATTAGAACATAAGCACCAGGCGCTTCATAGAGACAACAGACTTGTGGCGGCACTTGACAGCAAATATCACCATTCGACACTAACTAGTGTCGTACGACGGCAGCGCAGTGGTTAGCACCTAAATAACACCTACTTCCCCAGAAAATGGAAAAAGGCCAAACTCATGGCTATTACAGAAAAGGATAAAGACGGTTCATCACCTGCAAACCCATGACCTATGAGCCTCCTCTCCAACATAAGCAAAGTATACGAAATAGTCATAAACAACCTCCTAGCCGCCTTCTGGTCAAAAAATAAGGTAATCTCGGAAAATCAATTCGGCTTCCGGCACAAGCACTCCACAATCCACGCAATAAATAAACTTACGTCGGACATCTGCTGCGCACTTAACGCAAAGTAACGAGTAGCCGCCTGCTTAATACACCTCGAAAAAGCTTTCGACACAGTCTGGATCCCAGGTCTTATATACAAAATGATTAAAAAAAACTTTCCAGAATACTTAATTAAAATAGTCTGGGACATGATAACAAACAAAACATTCTTAATGACCGACGGCTCACACACATCAAGCAAAGAATTCTCCATAGAAAACGGTCTGCAACAAGGAACAGTAAATTCCGCGCTACTTTTCAGTATCTACAAAAGCGACTTACTAAATATCTCTTTAACACTAGGTTTACGGGACCCGTCAATTTGACGGATTTCGAACTTTGAAATGAAATATCTCAAAAAGCACCAGTTTTAACCATTTTGCATCGTAAATTAATCATTTCATCTAAAGAATTTATATACAAAATTATTTTTTCCTAGGCTTTCTAATTTTTCAAATCTGTATGTAGTATACCTATCTCTACGGGACCCGTCATATTGACGGGTAAATGAAAATACGCATTTTTCATTAAAAAATCGATTCATTCAAATTAAGTCTGAAAGGAACAATATTAGGCTTCACGTTTAAATAAATTATTAATAAATAAAGTCTTTTTTTTAAATTATCACTAAAAAAATAACAATAACGTTAACGGTACAGGGTAATCATATTTATCGAGCACATTTTTTGCAAATACACTGAATTTTGTTTGTGCATTTTCCGCATAAGATCTTTTTGCAATATAAACAATAATTATTACTTCTATTTTTTTGCAATAATCCACTTGGCAACTTTTTCGCACTTCTGACGTTGAAGGTGACAGAAATAAAGCGTCTGATCTTTGGCAAATGTTGTCCTTGTTTTCTTCAGTTAATTCCTCGGCTAAACAAAATATGAATTCCTTTCTGGATATTTTCGATCTAGTACACTCTTTATATAGTATCCACGCGTTTATCGCTGCCAAATCCAAAATACTGAAAAAGACTTGAAGGGGCCATCGGAAACTCCTTGCTTTCACGCTATATTTGCGTGCCATTTGGTCAACACCATACTTTGTTTTATTGTAAAAAGGAATGGTTTCTGGAACACGTTTATAATTATCTTCTATTTCGTTGGAAATAATTGTTCATCTATTGAGATATTTTCATACGGCTTGTAACAGGCCTGGCTATTACTTATAAATCTGTTCCATATTTCGGATATCAGCGCAAATTTATCTGTTTGTAATCTTTCGGAGGCTTTCAATGATCTCGCTTCATATGCGCCCCGGGTATATAGAATTCCTAGAAAATTACGCAACTCAGCAACTGTGATTGTCCAGTCCTTTTTCAAAACTCCATGCGCCTCGGTTTCAGTGCAATCGTTTCCGTGTTCCATTATGTGTCTGTCAATTATCGATTCGAAAGCACTAGTTACATAACCCGACATAATATTTCTCTTAGCATAGCCAGTATAGTATCGTAGGCCCTGCGATATCCTTGAATATCATACGAACGGGCGTTCTATCCCTAAATTCGCCTGCTTTCAGTTTTATGCACTATATTCCGTCAATTGCAATTTCAATTTCACCTATTACATTTTGGTATATACTTGAAATGCTCGTCCTTTCATCCTCGGAGTCAGAACTGAAAAGAATACGCATCCTTTTCTTGTTACGACACACTTTCAAGAAGTGTTCCTCTTCACTATCTGACGCTCCTTCTATCTCTCCACTTTCAATGTATTCAAAGCGTTCACTGTCAGCTTCGCTTTGGCCTAATTCATACTGATCTTCTTAGGAGCTATCCTCAGAACAATCTTCATTGATGTTGACATTTTGTCCAATATCTTATTATATTTCTTGAATTTACTCATGATTGGTAGAAAAGGAGGATTGTTCAAAATAAGAAAATACTGTGCCCAAATAATGGGAAATGTCTACGATAACTGAAACTTTTGCATACTATCTTTGAAAAACGGATTGTTTATGAAATCAGCTAAGCCGTCAATTTGATGGGTCTCGTAGAGATAGATATACTACAAACAGATTTCAAAAATTAGATAGCCTAGGAAAAAATAATTTTGTGCATAAATTCTTTAGATGAAATGATTAATTTACGATGCAAAATGGTTAAAATTAATGCCATGGTGTTTGAGATATTTCATTTCGAAGTTCAAAATCCGTCAAATTGGCGGGTCCCGTAAACCTAGTGTTAATGTTATTGTTATTTTTTTAGTGATAATTTAAAAAAAGACTTTTTATTTATTAATCATTTATTTAAACGTGAAGCCTAATATTGTTCCTTTTAGACTTAATTTGAATAAATCGATTTTTTAATGAAAAATGCGTATTTTCGTTTACCCATCAATTTGACGTGTCCCGTAGAGATAGGTATATACGAAACGCCCGTAAACCTAATATTAAGGGTCTGTATAATGGTAATGAAGGATGTCGCACGGACCATTTCACGTAACGTAACAGACTCTGTTAGATTATTCAAGTGTGTTTCGACCACTCGCGGAGAGAGACAATTGCGAGGGAGCACTTCGACGGTAGTCGTAAATTCCCGTTACGATTAGATAATCGACGCCACGAAATGATCGATCCCCGATTTCGATTAGGATAATAGAGGTAGTAAAATTGAATATGACACTGATATAACAAGTTACAAATCACAGTTTATTCCAAAATTTTGTAAAGAAGATAGTTATGCGGGTGCGTATGTATGCGTTAAGTAAGTGACTGATCTGAGGATGTAAACCCGGACAAAAGGATGTTGACTGTTTGAAAAATGGAAAATCAGTGAAGTTCGGTGACGATGCTATGGCGGAGGAAAGCCAAGGATGAGTGTGTCTAGCGCACGGGATCATCGGATTTGTTGATGCCAATTTTGGTTAGAAGAGTGGGGGAAATAGGCTTCGTTCTGAATTGGGTATTTGCTATGGTGGTGGGTGAGGAAGGATGCTAACCGCCCTCGAGATAAAGTTGCTAGTGGAACGTGAAAAAAGGCAACTTTCCCGTGTCAACAGGAGATTAACATGGAAACAACACATCATAGACAAATCGAAGCAACTCAAGGACAAACTTAAAAAATTCTACTGGCTCACTGGCCGATGTGACAAAAGTGGAACTCCTTTGTTATAAGATTTTAATTTGGCTTGTTATTTTATATGCATTCCCCGTGTGATCTCGCCCAGCCTCGTTGAACAGATTAGATGTTTTGAAAGTAGGTACTTTAGGGCAAGTTTGTGCCTTTACCGTAGATTCACATCTTGTTTTAGGAAGTATATGAGTAACACCATGCTTTATAATTCTGCAGCAATGTTGAAAATAGATTTGTTTATGCTGAGATTGGCCCGTAAGTACTGGAACTCCATAAGAAATGTTCTCTTTAATTGCCTCATTCCCTACCTTAGTTTTCAGAATGAGTAATATTTCGAGTTATCAAGACGGACTGGATGTTTATCTTGTCAAGCTTTCGTTTATATGGATTCCTTTGGTTCAATCCAGGATGAGTCCTTTATACTTATCATTTATTATCATTACAAATCTATTTATGGTAAAATCATATCTATACTTTTGGGCTGATCTAAGCCATGTCCAACCTGACTCAATGATTTTTCTAATTTTCATAAATTAAATGTTAGATATTGGTGGCTGAATGGGGACTATCTTTAGTATGATTAACCCTTTCGCTACGAAGCGCACAGAAACAGAGGGCGTAACAGTGGGAGATCAGTCGCAAGGATGGCACGATGCACAGAGAAATATATTATGTGGCGATGTTCGCAGAGAAAGGGTTAAATCATTATACCGTAGTACTTTTATTTGAACACTGTAGCAGTTTTCAACTGTACATCGTTCTTCTATATTGAAGCAAATAAAAATATTAAAACTACAAATACATCATAAAATGTATCACGTAACACGTAAAAAGTAACAAATATATTTTGCATAAAAACAAAATATTTGCACAAAATATTAATACACTTAATTGCAATTATTTATTTCTTACTTAATTAAGTACAACTTATACTAAGCAATATTTAGGTCCAATAAAGCCACAGTGATACAGTATTTATTTATCACCAATCTCAAAATAATGTTAATAATAAATTTAAAAAAACCGTCTGTTATATGTTTATAAATGTATTATCGAGCCAATTCTAGCGGCACTGCAAGGCTAGATTGACCCACGACAAAGGTGGAGCAAGCTCTCATCCTCCGTCAGATCCCAAAAATCAGTTTAATATTCTGACTTCCCAATGGGAAGTGTATCAGATATTAAGCTGATAAGAACAGATACTACACTTTGATCTTAGCCATAAGGCCGAGAAGCGATAACAATTTTAACTTTGTCTACGAATATAACATCTCTATCTCCTAAATTTTCCAGCGAGAAACGGCACCTTGAAAAAACCACCTAGCGGTGGTATCTTCAAATACTCTAGCCTGATCGCGTTCTACTGACTTTTAGCGACTTTCGGCGTACAGTCTATTTCGTCCGCGAAGCGTGATTTTCCGTCTCCTTATACACTATGAACAACGTCGATCTTTTTTTTTTATATTTATATTTTATATTTATATTTTATATTTATATTATATTCATTGAAATTCACAAGTTGTCTAATTTGGACATTTGATAGTGTAGTATCGGAAAAGGATAGGATTAGGATAATTTAGATTTGTAAAATTCTCCTAATACTGTTTATTTAAGATAAATAAAAATAACAGAGCTTAATTGGACAGAGAACGATAAATGTTCAACTTGAACTAAACGCAAAAATCTTATTCTACTCAAATCACTCTCGCAACTCTATAACTCATCACTAATAACTCTATCACTCACTGACTCTCTCAACTCTACAACTCTACTCTTCGGCTTCTCGACTAGCCCTGACCTCTCGATAAAACGTTCTCACTTCTCGATCAACGTTATTTTGTCCTTTTCCTAATCCGGTCCTGTTTTCGTGCCGCAAGGACTAGGTGACTTTAGTCAATAGGTTTTTCTCCTATGTAAACTAATAGCCGAAGGACAGACGACATTGTTTTGGTTAGTTTCTAACCAGGTTTTTTCCTCACGATACTACATATCCCTCCTTTCAAACGATACTAACAAAATAAAAAAATGCAAGCTAGAAACAATTAAAATAAAAGCAAACGCTAGCCAGAACGAATCGTTAACAAGCCGTGTAACCACTTATATCAGATTCGCAATATTAGAATCTACAGACGATTCTATGGACGTAGTTGAAGCGTCAACAAATTAACATACACAAAATCCTCCTCCCGCACCAATCTTCATTGATGATGTTATTGACATTCAAACAATGATACAGTCCACTGAGAAAGATATTAACAAAGAGGATTACATACTAAAAATTAAAAATAATCACGTTAAAATCCTGCCAGCCAATCCAGACTCCTATAAAATACTAATAAAGTTACTAAAAACCCTGAACGCAAACTTCCACACATATCAATTGAAACAAGAAAGATCTTTTCGTGTGGCAATACTCAACATCCACCACTCAGCTAACTTAGATGAACTGAAGTTCGAACTCCTTAAACTTGGTCATGAAGTAAATAACATCAGCAACATAAGACATAGAATCACAAAAAACTCGCTATTCCTATTCTTCATCGATTTAAAGCAAAAGTCAAATAACAAAGAAACCTATAATATCAATCGTTTAATGAATTCTGTAGTAAAAATTGAACCACCTTTTATAAAGTTAACGGTAATATAAAGGTTTTATAACAATCGCCGCTGCGTTAAATGTGCAGGTATTCATCCTACAGATCAATGCACTAAATCTTCAAAAACTCAAGCGAAGTGCATCTTTTGTCAAGGAAAACATCCTGCGAATTATAAAGGTTGCACATCGTACAAAACCTTGTATAAAAATAAGTACCCCAAACCCAGAGTTAAGGATCTAACCAACCAAGTACTTAGTCCACAAAAATTTACTACTTCTCCAACCTCTTATGCACAGATAGTTCAAGAAAATCAAAACAATCCGCAAATCCATAGTGACCATTTTCAAAATAGTGTTCCCAGTTCACAAAACACGGATAAATTCTCTAGACTCGAAAGATTAATCGAGGAACAATCAGAACAAATTAATAACTTATTAACATTATAAACACTCATCATGGATAAATTAATACGTCACGACGCAAAATAAAACCAATACGCATAGCTCTTTGGAATGCCAACGGTCTAGCTCAGCACAAATACGAACTGGAAATCTTCTTAAAACAACAGCAAATCGACGTAATACTCATAACTGAAACTCACTTCACCGACAAAAATTACCTGAAAATAAATGGTTATAACTTCTACGACACCCAACATACCAGTGGAGAGGCCCACGGCTGTACCGGAATTATTATCGAAACCAGCATTAAGCATTATAAGCTTCCATCGTTCCAGAAGGACTACCTCCAAGCTACAAATGTAGCGATAGAAGATTCCCATGGTACAATCACCACTTCAGCAATATATTTTCCTCCTGACACTCCATTTCTAAAGAAGACTTTGACAACATCCTTGATGCTCTGGGCAATAGATTCAAAGCTGGAGGAGACAATAATGCCAAACATACCCAATGGGGCAGCGGACTTGTCACAGTAAGAGGCAAAAACCTCTTGAAAAGCATAATCACCAATAATCTCAACTACCTCACCACATATGAACCCACATACTGGCCCACTGACACTAACAAAATTCCAGATTTACTTGACTTCTTCATAACCAAAAATATCTCGCCTAGATATGTCCAAATCAACTCCTCGGCGGAACTCTCTTCTGACTATCCCCCGTTATAGCAACAGTCAGTTCAACAATTATCGAGAATCCTCCTAGTGGTTTTATTCAAAACCAACTCACCAATTGGCAGCTCTTTAATCTTCTTTAATCATTCAACATCAGCCTTAATTTCCCTAAAAACAAATGAAGATACCGAAACAGCCACGGAATGCTTACACACGAGCATAATAAACGCTATCCGCTCCCCCACACCTACTAAGACTTCTATCAGCAACCATGAATATACCCAGTACATATTTAAAAAAATTGCAGGAAAGCGTAGACTAGGAAGAGTATAGCAAACCCATAGAACATGGGATGACAAACGCAAACTAAACAATGCAACTGAGAAGTTAACCCAAATCATAAAAAAATATAAAAATTACTGTTTTCCAAAATATCTCGCCTGTTTGTCCCCTACAGCTGACTCCAACTACTCACTACGAAAGGCTTCCAGGAAACTCACGCGCCCCCGCAAATAATCTCTCCAATCCGCCGTCCACAAGGTGGATAGGCGCGTAGCCCTATAGAAAAAGCTAACCTGTTTGCTAAACACTTATCTAACGTATTTAAACCCCATTCCTCCAAAATTGCCGCGAATATTACTGAATACCTGCACTCTCCCTTCCAAATGACTTCTCCTATTGAATCCTTCACTTCCGTAGAAATTATAGAATTAATAAGTCGCCTAAATCCCAGGAAAGCACCGGGGGATGACCTAATATGCAATAAAGCAATCAAAGAACTTCCCATAAAAGGCGGCGTTCGACAAAGTGTGGCATGAAGGACTTTTGTTCAAATTAAAGAAAATCCTACCTGCTACTCCATCCTAAAGTCCTACCTAACCAATAGACAATTCATGGTTAAATACTTAGACGCCATAACCGCAACATTTCCAATAGAAGCTGACATACCCCAAGGCAGCGTTCTCGGACTCCTGCTGTTCTCCATCTACACTGCCGATTTACCAATATCAACAGAGGTAACTATGGCAACATTTGTTGACGACACAGCGCTATTAGCGTCCCACGCAGACCCGATAATTGCTTCATCTACTCTCCAGCGGTGTCTCGACTCTGTGGAAAAGTGGTTTCATAAATGGGGCTTCAGAATTAATGAAAACAAATCCACACATGTATCCTTCACGCTGCGAAAACAAACCTGCCCTCCGGTCACCATTAGCAATATAACAATTCCCAACAAGGATTCAGTCAGATATAATACAACCACCAAACCCCAGTTAACAACCACCAAAACCCATTAGTTACCCAATTACTTCACACGACGGATCAGATCTGCGGACTAAAAAGACAATACCCTTTAGATTTAAGCATCAGATTCAAATAGAATCAAACATACTATAAACTCTTTTAATCCAAGTTACAGTATCACACAAAAATAATTTACTTCGAATTCTCAATGAGAATGGACTGCAAAAAGTCTACCAAATAAAATAAAAAAAAACCTACGATCTCATCAGCGAGTTACACAGCAATCAGTGAATTCTCTACGTTTCAATAAAGAGTTAGTTGAGTAATACTTGTTGTTTCAACGATTCGCGGAGAGACGCGATCGCTAGATAACGCGTCAACGAGAGTCGTAAATTCTCGTTACGATTAAACAATCGACGCCACGAACTGATTGATCTCCTATTTCTATTACGAGAATAGAGGTGGTTAGGTTTGAGTGTATATGAACAACTATACTGGGTTGTTTGATAAAAGTTTAATGAAAATAACGAAACAACAAGTTCAGTCAAAGATCAACAATTAAAAACGAAAAAGATAACAGTCAAGGTTTGTTTAGCGGTTTGCTTATAACGAGATCTATCGCACTTCGCAGCTTGAGACAGACGTTATGTGTTACATTCGATTCAATGTGTAACGTTCGACGTGTCACAAGGAACTGACTGGCTTTAGATGATTCCTTTGTCTCATGTTTAAGACGACCCCCACCCTACTTAGGTCACGCCACCGTTCGCGCCTATGATCACGTATGTCTGTTCTTGCGTGAAAAACGTAACGGACAAAATTCGACGTTTCCAGAACTCGCTGCTTGACGACAGCTATGCGCTCGTCGATACATTGTATATGATCCGGCGGTCAGATAAAACGATCTGCCTGCGACATTGTAGGGCCGCGAGCGACGGTTAGAAAATACAGCCTGTGGCAAGCCTCGTGGCGTAACACTTGTACTGTGGACAAGTAAGTCAAGTACGGCTTAAACTTTGGAAGGAAGCACATTTGCTACCCCGCTGACCGTGGATTATCTCTATTGTATAACAACGATGGCTAATTCGAGTGAATATTCGTTACACGCTCCTAACCCTAATGATAACTCAACATATATATTAATTTATGTATGTGATGTATGTGTCGCGGTAGTTTTTATGCGCTATCTTAATTTACGCGGCCATATGTATTTGTTTTTTTTTTATTTGTTTATTATTACCAGATTACAGATTACATATTTGTGTTTTTCAGAATAAACGCTGAATTCTGGTTGTAGGGTGGTTCAGGCAAAAGTACCGATACGCGACGGTACGACATAGCCATGCAATATTACTTTTTTTTTTTTTTTTTTTAAGATTACTTTTGTAACTTAAATTTAAGCCGCTGTTGCGCTGTGCTTATGTAAAATATTTCCATTTCTGTCCTGAAAGCCTGGTCGCAAAAACAGGACAGATCGTTAGTCTATTTGGGAAGGAATGAGTGAGGGTAGACTGGGGGGGAGGGGAGGGGTGTCCTGTGGAATTATTACAATATTTATTTACAATATTTACAGTATTTACGTATTTACAAGTTTATACGGTGGTAGATTTGAGCGTTGCCGTTTTGTGGCTCTTTATCTTGTTGTTTCTATCATGGTTTCGGTATCCATCGATATTTTTTTATGTTTTTTCTGTGATTGTCTTCTGTGTCTTTTTGGGGGAGGGTCATGTTGTATCTCCACCTAGTGTCTGCAGTCCGTCCATCTAAGTTTCCCTCGTAGAGTATTGATTTGATCCCTATTTTTCTTTTTATATGATATATTATTGGGATATTATTTTGGTCTTGGAGATGGTTTCTTTCGTCTAGGTATAGAAAAGCTTCGGGGGGGGGGATGTAACCTGTTATCAGTGTATTTTTTTAATATGAGTCGTTTGGAAATAAGCAACTGAAAATTAAACTATTTTCTTTTATCTTCGCAGCTTGCGCGAAGTGGTTTCTTGTTAGTTTTAAGATGTGACAGTCGATGCGGTGGATGTTGGCTAAGTCGTATATTTTTTTATTTTTTACGTATTTTTTGCATCCGTTGTGTTCTTATCTGTAAGTACTCAGGCAAGCTCTGATGCATTTTCTTTCGAATATGCGAATTTTTTCCATTAGTGAAGCTGGTATGTTGTACCATATTGGACAGTCGTAGATTATAATAGGTCTTATTAGCGTTTGGTAGCACATGATTTTTACTTTGCTATTGAGATGTCTGAAGTAAAACAGTCTTTTTGTATTCCAGAATGCTTTGCTGGCTTTGGAGAGTTGGATTTCGATGTGTTGCTTATAGTTTAGTTTTTCATCTATATTTACTCCTAGGTATTTTACGCAATTTTTGTGTGGTATGAGGTCCTCTTCGTTTGCTTTTTCTCTTAGGTGGAATTCTTTACAGTGTTCCCTTTCTATTGGACCGATTTTACTTGTCTTGGGCCTAAATAGTATGGTTTCACTTTTACTTCCATTGATTTTTAGTTTCCATGTGTAGTAATAATCGCTAATTTTGTCAAAGAGTTCTTGGAGTTCTGTTCTTATCTTTTTGGTTTTGCGGCCTGTTACGTAGATGATTAGGTCATCTGCGAAGGTTATGGAGCGTTTATGGGTGGATGTATTGAGGTTAAAGAGATATTTAGTAAGTCGCTATTGTAGATACTGAAAAGTAGCGTGGAATTTACTGTTCCTTGTTGCAGACCGTTTTCTATGGAGAATTCTTTGCTTGATGTGTGTGAGCCGTCGGTCATTAAGAATGTTTTGTTTGTTATCATGTCCCAGACTATTTTAATTAAGTATTCTGGAAAGTTTTTTTTAATCATTTTGTATATAAGACCTGAGATCCAAACTGTGTCGAAAGCTTTTTCGTGGTGTATTAAGCGGGCAGCTACTCGTTGCTTTGCGTTAAGTGCCCAGCAGATGTCCGACGTAAGTTTACTTAGAGCTTGTGCCGGAAGCCGAATTGATTTTCTGGGATTACATTATTTTTTGCGCAGAAGGCGGTTAGAGGGTTATTTATGACTATTACGAATACACTGCTTATGTTGGGGAGGAGTCTTATAGGTTGTAAGTTTGCAGGTAATGAACCGTCTTTATCTTTTTTTGTTCCTCTCGCGTTGTTTAGTTCGTTTTTCCAGCTTGTATGTTTAGCATTAATGTCGCCGGCTGTTATATAGTAGTTTTCCTGCTTGTTGAGCTGTAAAAGTTTAAAGAGATTGTTGAATTCGTTGTTAAATTGTTTCTGGTTTCCGTAGTCTGCGTAGGCTGCAGTGATAAATATGTTTTCCTTTATTCTTTAATTGTTTCCTTTAATTGTTTATTTTTATTTTTCTGATCGTTGTTTCTAGGATTTTGCAGTTTGGTATTTTGTCGTTTTGGATTATTTTGAATTTCAGAGGGTTTTTCATGAGGATTGCCGTTCCTCCTCCTTGGGTAGTGTTTGGTCTGTCTTGTCTTATTATAGAGTAGTTTTTGAAGTGTACTTTGTGTCTATTGTTCAGTTTTGTTTTTGAGATAAGTACTATGTCGGGGGTATCTTTCTTTATTAGGGTTAGCATGCTGTATCTTTTTTGGTCTGAAATTAGAGAATTAGCATTTATTGAAATTATTTTCAGATGTTTAACTTTTATCTGATTTGTCTTTTGCTGTAATTTGTGGATGAGTGGGATTTGACTATTCGTCGTTTATATTTTCGGTAATGCTGAAGTTGGAGTCGATTCTTTCTTCATGCGTTTTTAATGCTTTTTTTCATCTCATTTAGTTGTGTTTGTTGATTGTTTAGTGCTTTTAGTATGATTTTTTTGAAGTCTTCAATGACATCTATTATGCTTAGTTGGGGTATGTTTACCGTTGGGTTGGGGTTTTGATTTACGCGCGGAGCTATATTTGTTAATTGTGGAGGTTTCTCGATTGCCTGGCTTATGCTTGTTCCTTGTTTTACTACGTCCACGAACTTTAGCTCGGGGACGTATTTACGGCTTATTTGGGCGATCCGTTCGGTTTTTGTTGTTTTTGCTTTGATGATTTTTTCGTTGAGCTTTTTACGTAGTTCAGCGAGTTTTGGGCATCCTTTGTATGATGCGGGATGCCCGAAGTTTTTGCAATTTACGCAGTAGATTTTTTCTTTGCATACTGCGTCTTCTTTTTTTATCTTACACTCGCCTGGTCCGTGCCGCTCATTGCGTTTTACACAGCGGTAATTTAGGTTACAGTTTTGCGCTGTGTGGCCTATTCGGTGACATTTGTAGCATTGAGTAATGTCGTTCTTTTTTATTTTTTCCCACGATACTTTGAGGTAGTTCAGCCGGTTTATTTTTATCAGTTTCCCACTATTGCTATCAGGGGATACTTGAATTATGTAGATTGGAAGCAATATATTGTTCCCCTTGGTTTTCTTGTCGTGAATTGTGACACTTTTGTAAATTGACCTTCTTCTGTTTTTACGGCTTTTAGGTCTTCCAGTATTTCTGTTTCTGTGAAGCTATTACCTAGCCAATTTAGTAAGTAAGTGTGGGGTTTTTGCGATTTAGGTGTATACGTGTAATATGTTGTGCTGGCTGCGGTCAGTATTTCTTTTGCTTTGAAGTAGTCTTTTAAGCTCTGTAGGTATAGAACGTGCTTACATGTATAGATTCTTTTGATGTAGAAATTCTTGATTTTGAGAGAATTTTCCATGAGGGCGATCGTGTCTTTCGGGTTCTGAAGGGTTATGTTGATTGGGGGGGGGGGCGCCTGGCTCCTTTTGCCGATGCGGGGGCGTCCGCGTGGTCTTCAGCGGGCTGGCTGGTGGGTAGGCCCTTATGTGTCTGTCCTTTCAGTGGCGTTGTCGGTGGTGATAGGCTTTTGTGTTTGTCTGTTTGTATGGGCTGCGCTTGTGATGTTGCTTTTTTCATCGGTGCGGCGGGGGAGGTGATTGTCCGTACGTCTTTGCTCTTGTTTCTGTTTTCTGGTAATGTGGCCAGGGACGTAGGCTGTCTGTTTGCTTTTTTTCTTAATATTTCATTTGTTTTTTTTATACTTTCAACAATCGTGTTTTGAGTTTCCGTTATTTTCGTTACTATTGGTTTTGCAAGCTGGGTTCTTGTGCTTGTAGGACTTCAAATCTATTTTTTGTTGGTATTGCCGTTGACTGGGGGCTTCTTTTTTGCTTCATGTTTTCGTTTTTTTCGCAGTACGCTTCTTGTGTATCGTTTTCTTCTTTGTTTATACTTTCTTGGCTGTTATACTTTTTATTCCTGCTTACCAGGTTTGGTGGCGGGTTGAATTTCCGCGTCTTTTGTGCGGCAGGTCTTATGCTGCTGCTACTGTCTTTGGTTATCTTTTGCTTTTTAATCTTCCTTTTAACTCCTTGTTTTGTTGGGTTTATGACAGGTTCCGCCTCCTTGATTTCAATTTCATTTTCTTCCTTTTCAATTTTTATTTTGTTTGTAGTGGGGGTAATACTAGCACTGTTTTTACACTGTTTTACACATTTTTTTCTCTAACTGTATACTGTATGGATTGACGCGCTCATTGCTAGGACCTACGCCTGGTATTCCTTTTGGGCTGAGAGGCCCGTCCTGCTCGGAGGTTCACGGTCAAGTCGTCATATGTATTTGTGAAACTTATATGGACTAGTTTTTAGTTGTGTAGCGGCACTCGACAACAAATACCGCTACTCGACACTAACTAAACCATGGACACAGTAGTGAAGTAGACAAATCGACTCGTTCATAGACGAAATAGAAAAACATATACAAATCGACCTACAAGAATCCGTACCGACGTTAAAAAAAAAAGACTCCTGCGAGCCATATGTAAACTATAAAATAAAAAAACTACAACGAGATAAAAGCTACATACTATCTAAATTAAACAACCTAAGACACAACTACTCTTACGACAAAAGAGAAGACATAGAGTTCCTAAAGTACCTGCTACACGAAATAAAATCACAACTAAAACAAGAATTCGCAAACTCTATAAATCAGTACTGGACAAACAAAATAAAAAATATCTCCAAAAAAGACTTTGCTAGCATGTTCCCGCATATAAATCAAATTTTCAGACCAAAGGAACAAAACTCCATCCCGCCCCTCAAACTGCAACCAGAAAAAGCCTCCCTCGTCCAAGAAGCAGGCATCGAGATACACAACACCAACAAAGACACAGGGCAACTTCATAATATCAAAAACAACGGAAAAACTAGACATTATCGGCACCCACTTTTCCAAAACTCACACACAAAACGAATACATGGGCCGAGAACAATTAAACAGAATTATCATCGCCGAAACAAACAAACTAAAAAATAAAATAGAACAAGACATGGCGCTAAACAAAACAGTCTGCACATTCACAAACGAAAACACATCGGACGACCCCAAACAGCCTGACCCAGAAATAAACCACTTTACAAACTTCAATCAACTAAGTACAATCTTCTCCACGCTAAACAACAAAAAATCCGCCGGCTTCGATGGCATCCCAAATATCTCGCTCAAACGCTTACCAAACAAAATAAAATGGTACTACACAGTACTGTTTAATAACGCACTAAACAACACGTACTTCCCCAAAAAATGGAAAAAAGCCAAACTCGTAGCCATCACAAAAAAAAAAAAAAATAAAGACGGTTCATCGCCTGCAAACCTACGACCCATAAGCCTCCTCCCCAACATAAGCAAAGTATACGAAATGATCATAAACAACCCCCTAGCAGCCTTCTGCTCAAAAAATAAGGTAATCCCGGAAAATCAATTCGGTTTCCGCCACAAACACTCCACAATCCACGCAATAAACAAACTTACGTCGGATACCTGCTGGGCACTTAACGCAAATCAACGAGTAGCTGCCCGCTTAATACACCACGAAAAAGCTTTCGACACAGTTTGGATCTCAGGTCTTATATACAAAATGATTAAAAAAAACTTTCCAGAATACTTAATTAAAATAGTCTGGGACATGATAACAAACAAAACATTCTTAATGACCGACGGCTCACACACATCAAGCAAAGAATTCTCCATAGAAAACGGTCTGCAACAAGGAACAGTAAATTCCGCGCTACTTTTCAGTATCTACAATAGCGACTTACTAAATATCTCTTTAACCTCAATACATCCACCCATAAACGCTCCATAACCTTCGCAGATGACCTAATCATCTACGTAACAGGCCGCAAAACCAAAAAGATAAGAACAGAACTCCAAGAACTCTTTGACAAAATTAGCGATTATTACTACACATGGAAACTAAAAATCAATGGAAGTAAAAGTGAAACCATACTATTTAGGCCCAAGACAAGTAAAATCGGTCCAATAGAAAGGGAACACTGTAAAGAATTCCACCTAAAAGAAAAAGCAAACGAAGAGGACCTCATACCACACAAAAATTGCTTAAAATACCTAGGAGTAAATACAGATGAAAATCTAAACTACAAGCAATACATCGAAATCCAACTCTCCAAAGCCAGCAAAGCATTCTGCAATACAAAAAGACTGTTTTACTCCAGACATCTCAATAGCAAAGTAAAAATCATGTGCTACCAAACGCTAATAAGACCTATTATAACCTACGGCTGTCCAATATGGTACAACATACCAGCTTCATTAATGGAAAAAATTCGCATATTCGAAAGAAAATGCATCAGAGCTTGCCTGAGCATTTACAGATCAGAACACAGCGGATACAGAAAATACGTAAAAAACAAAAAAATATACGACTTAGCCAACATCCACCTCATCGACTGTCACATCCTAAAACTAACAAGAAACCACTTCGCGCAAGCCGCACAGATCAAAGAAAACAGCTTAATATTCGGCTGCTTATACCCAAACGACGCATACTTCAAAAACACTCTGTTAACAGGCTACATCCCCCCCCCCCCCCCCGAAGCCTTTCTATACCTAGACGAAAGAAACTACCTCCAAGGCCAAAACAACATCCCTATAACTTACCATATGCAAAGGAAAATAGGAATGAAATCTATACAATACGAGGAAAACCTAGATGGCCGTACTGCAGACACTAGATGGAGATACAACATGGCTCTCCCCCAAAAGAATACAGAAGACAAACACATAAAAAACACAAAAAAATATTGGTGGATATGGAACGCATAACAAAAACAACAAGATAAAGAGCCACAGAACGGCAACGCTCACCGAATAAAAGTGTAAATATGTAAATATGTAAATAGATAAACAAATATTATACTAATCCCACAGAACACCCCTCCCCTCCCCTCCCAGTCCATCCCCTCCCATCCCCCCCCTAATAGGCTAGCGAACTGTCCTGTTTTTGCGTCCAGGCTTTCAGGACATAAACTAAAACATCGCACATAAGCACAGCGCAACAGCGCAACAGCGGCTTAAATTTAACTTACAATAATAGGCGTAAAAAAAAAAAAAAAAAAAAAAAAAAAAAATGTAATAATGCATGACTACGTCGTACCGTCGCGTATCGGTACTTTTGTCTGTACCTCCCTACAATTAGAATTCAGCGTTTATTCTGGAAAAAAACCATGTAAAAAAATATGTAAAAAACCTGGAATTAATAAACAAAGATAAAAAAAAAACACAGTAGCGCTCTAGGTTTCTCGAACGTTCGGGACCCGGGTTCGATTCCCGGCGCCCGTGATCCTATTTTTCTTCCACGCATCAAAATAGAAGAATAATTAGCAGTATCCCAGCAGCAGCGACATCTACAACCGGCAACTACTACTATCACGGCCAACATATATAGCATCTCCCACAGTTGCAATATTTTTTCTTTTATGCTGACTGATTTTATTTTTGCGATTTTCATTCGTGTAAAACGAATCCACGTGAAACGGATACTCTACTTAAATTGATGGACGAGTGTGTTGACCTCCTACTAATACTCGTCTGGTGTCAATCGAAACATTAATTGGAATGATTTAACTGAACACAAAAAAAATTAGACAGTGAGATAGATAATTACGTAATCACAAATAGGAAAAATGTCTTAATCGAAATCAAATGTTTTCGAACAAAATAGTCTATGTCATTTTCTTATAACTTAACAGTGGATTATTATGTAAATATATATTTTTATAGAATTTATAGGTACGGTTATGTGATATGGACAGAAATTTTTCTGTCTGCAGGAGATTTTAAAAGTATAATTTTTATTTTGCATATTTTCTATATCGCATATGTTTCGCTTATGTCCATAAAATTTGCATATGTGCATATTTGGTAGATGAGAAAACGTCTTACTAATATGTACATGACTCAAATATTATACTTTTCGAGTTATACATGTGTAGCGGCACTCGACAGCAAACTTCCCAACGGTTTCTGTCTCGTGCCTCGCTACACAAAGACTCTACCCTTCGAACGAGATGATTGCCAGATGTCGATACATTCTCACCGAATATTTACAGCGAGCCTAAGGACCCGCTATAAATCTTAGGATTCATGCAGCTAAGATTCTCTAAAGGGACAAATAGTCTTTGTCTCAATAGTCCCTACACATACCACCCACTACGGGAAATCTGCTTTTTCTCACGTACGACGCTCCTCGCTAGCAACTTTCGCTCAAGGGCAGTTACCATCTCTTTCCAACCACCAACTCACGATTTAGCCAATTAACAGCGACGTCCGTTTCCCTCACTCTCTGAACTAACGCTTTTCTTAACGAATCCGATGATTCCGTATCCTTAGACACACCCAAACACAGTTTTCCTAAGGAGCATCCTCGCGACACGAATTCATTCTGATCTATCGCGAGCCGCGAAGCAAGTTGGAAGACGCCTATCTGAATCGTTCGTCCGCGGTCGTACATAATAACGAATCTGAATCTCTGGACATCTGTGCAATCGTCTCGACTCGAACCACCGCGTAAAGTACCGCGCCGAGTTTGGACTTGTAATCTCGAACCGATAATTGTACCGTGCTTTCACCGCGCTAGTGTATACCACGGACACAAACAAATAAATAGATATTGTTAAACAATACCGAGTGATTCTTCTATACCTATCACGCCCATCACCTCACATGTTTAAAGAAAATGTTTGATAAGTTCGCCTCGTGCCTGAATATGCCGGTATATGTCTTAACATTGAGCTTAGTACTTGCTCGAATGTATAAGATATCCTTCGAATAGGTTCAAGTTTATTTCATATTTTTTCTCACAGGTCTTATACATTGTTTACTCACGTTGAACACACAATGTATTTTAAATGATCCTACAAAGAAAAACCTTATAGATCCATCTCATGGTGACCCTCACGATTGGTTTGTGAAAGTTCTGTGAAGGAATATTTTTATTGCAAAAAGATAATGACGAGAGTACTTCTAACAATTTCTTCATATGACATCTTTTACTTATTAATGTGTATCTACATATTAGTATTAGCAGGTATTTATGAATTAACCTGTATAGAAAATACACCGGGTGATCGTGGACGTCATTTTTTTCAACATTAACACACGCATAAACATTTTATAACTCATATAAATATTTTATTTTTTTCAAATCATGCATAAATTTTAAGTTGTATTATAAAAAAATAATGTAATTTTGTAATATAGTGTTATTACAAAAAAACATATTAAGTTTAATCGATAAGAAGCACAATTTTATAACCGATAATTTAAAAATAATCAGTTGCAACATATAGTTATATATAGTTTACATTACAACAAATAAATTCTTCTGCATGTATTTTGCATATTTCGACCACAAAGACAAGAAAAACAAATACAAAAGTAATGCCTTATGTCTTTCCTCTTCCTTCATACGATAAGTTTTACAAAATAAAAGTTAAAACATTTGTACTTTTTAATAGTTTTTCGATATAAGCAATTTAACAATTTTTTTATAGAGAATCTAGAGCTGTACCGATTAGTGTATTAAATAGTATATGATCCCATTTAAAAAACTATCGATAATTTGAAATCTTGAAAAACATAACCATGAGAGAAACTTTTTGTTTACCATAATATTGACCATTTCAAATCAAACAATTTTTCCTTGACATTTTTGCGTCAATTGCATTAATCATTAAAAGGAGCAGAGATATCGCCTTGTAATGGAGTTAGTGTGACATAGCTTGTATATTAAAACTCAGGCTATCATGGACAAAATTTCATCTCATACGAAATTTGTTTTAATACTATCGTCTCGTAATATCATCATAAAGTTATTAATAACCGGAATCAATAATTTTTCTATTTTTAACAATAAAACATTTAATTGCATTCATTTAACTTTATTGAGTCTGAAATAAAAAAATTAAAAATATATTTTGGATTGATTTCCTATGATGATAGCTTTTAAGGATTAATATGATGTAAATTTGGGTCTGAGCTTTATAATTTAATATTGACGTAAATACGTACAATTATTTTTTTTTTTTTTTTTTTGCGTGTGGAGGGGAAAATGCTATTACGCATGCCCAGTGACCCGCATCACTGGGTTATGTGGGAGTCGGTCGGATGTCGTTGCCATACCCACTAAAAACCCCTCCTCCTTCTTCCTCCGCTTAGGGGGCAGACAACCCCGGTAAAACCTGTCGGCAGTCATCAGGGTTGTCCTTTCGTGCCCCGTTGTATCTACTTCTTCGGGCAGTTACTGCTCATGTCGTCCTCTCAGCCAGTTCAGAATACTGGGCTGGTCTCCTTCTGCGGTTTGCCGTTGTTTCATGATCTTGCCCTCATTGCTCCGCGTAGTTGTTGTTTCGCTCGTTCTCCTCCTTGCCTCTTCCCAGGCCCTCGCTGTCACCCTCCTGTGACACATGACGGTCTTGCAGAATTGCCTGAATTTATTCCAGCTCTCGTCCTTGGCGGTCACCGTGGCGATCAGATTGCCCACGTCTATCTTCCCGCCCAGAGCGTTCTCCAGCTCGATCCTTCTGTCCGTCCACTTCGGGCACGCGAAGAGGGCGTGCTCTGCATCGTCGTTCGGGTCTCCACAGTCGAGGCAGTTGCTGTCGCTGTCCCTGCCAATCCTTTTCCTATAGACACCGAAGCTCCCATGCCCGGTTAGCAGCTGCATGGTGTGGTGATCGATGTCCATCTTCTTTTTGGTAAATAGCAACGCACTCGGTATTAGCTTCTTTGTGATATTTTCTTTTTTGTAGTTATTCCACTCCTTCTGCCAGTCCTCTTGGGCCTTCTTGCGAATCGCCTCCAGTTCCTCCTTCAGCTTGGAGCCGTCATCCGTGCCAATTCTGGTCTCATGGATCTTGTTCCTCTCGTAGGTCTCTCCGAGCATCTTTATCTTTATGTAAATCGGGAGATTCCCGGTCAACACGCAGAGTGCCGCGTGGGAGACGGTACGGTATGCCGTCGTTGTTATGCACAGGGCCGTTCGTTGTGCTCGTTTCAGCTTTTTCCTGTTCTTATCGGTATTCGCTGCTCTAGCCCACACCGGTGCTCCGTAGGTTACGATGGACTCCCACACATTGTAGTAGAGCCTGCGAGCCAAGCTGGGCGGCCCATTGATGTTGGGTAGGATTCCCCTAAGGGCTCCTATTAACTTGTCGGCTCTGTTACACACCATCCCGATATGCGCACCGAACCTCCGACTGGAGTCGATGACGACTCCGAGATACCTGATGCGATCGACCGTTTCGATGTCCGAGGAGCCCAACCTGAGTTTCACCACTCTCGGCACTCGCAAGCTTGTGATGAGCATAACCTCCGTCTTTTCCCTCGCTAGGGTGAGCCCGACACTCGTGCACCAATCGTTGGCGATCCTTAGCATCGTGTTGACCTTGACGGAGGCATCTTCGCTCCTCCCGACGGAACATGTGATGGCCAGATCATCCGCGAAGGCGGTTGCTCTGACCATTGGCATGTTGTCGAGTCTCTCGAGCAACCGGTCGTATACCAAGTTCCACAGGAATGGTCCGAGGATGGATCCCTGCGGCACTCCCGCCGCCACCTCGTGCTCCACCGTGCCGTGCTGGTTGCTCACGATGATCCTCCTTCCGGATAGGTAACTGCCGATTAGTCTTTTGACCTTCCATGGCAGCTTCCTCTTGTCAAATTCCTCGTATATGCTCTTCCAGTTGAGCGAATTGAAGGCATTGCTAATATCCAGGGTGATCATCACGCATATTACCTTCTTCTGTTTGCAGATGTTGGCAAACTTCATCACCTGCGTGATGGCATCTACTGTGCTCCTCTTCTTTCTGAAGCCATATTGCCTCCGATGGAACGGGTCCGTCCCGATGCATCTCTCGATGATCCTCTTAAAGCATTTTTCCCAGATCTTGCTCATGGTTGGGAAATACGTACAATTATTGATTTGCAGTATAAATTTTAGTGTTTCAAGGAAGCAAGGGTACAAAAGATTAAATATTATATGGAACTATTTAAGGGAGGAAATATAGAAAGCAAACGAATTTCTATATTTGTAATATATAATGTAGAAACATGAAAAATATAAGTTTATGAGTAGCTTTAATATGTACTAACTATACATATATACTAATATATATACTATATATACTATATATATGTCGGGTTGGCGTTAAGATTTGAGTTAGGGTTAAGGGCGTGAAACGAATCCCTATTGGCGCTAGACGTGATCATTATGCAATAGAGGAGATATTTACTAGAGCAAATATGACTATGATGGAATTGGACAAGTAATCGCGATAATTAGATACTCGATAAGCTAATGACAATGATCCTAGGCTCACTAACGAATCCGCGGTCAAGGGGATGACGAACTCTACTTTTCTTCAGCGTCTAAGTTGTACTCAATGTTAATGCATGGGGCAATCACTACGTATCTGAGAGTTACTTGAATCGTCTTTGAGATCGTACGGGAGAGTGGTTCTCCATCACGGTAACGCTGTCGAGGAAAACTATGATGGGTGTGCCTAAGGGCACGAAATCATCGGATTTGTGGAGAAAAGCCTTCGTTCGGAAAGTGAGGGGAATTGGCGTTACTGTTAATTGGTCAATTTCCATGTTGGTGGTTAGGGAAGGGTGCTAGCCGCCCTTAAGAGAGAGTTCGAGAAGAGGAAGCGTCGTTCGTGAGAAAAATAGATTTCTCCTATTTTCTCGTAGTTGGAACGAGGACTGTTTGTCGGTTTGAAGGACTTTAATTAAACAAATCTTAAGATTTATAGCGGGTCCTCGGGCTAGCTGAACATGTACTGTGGAGACGCGTCGACATCTGGTAATCATCTTACTCAAAGAATAGAGTCTGCGTGTGGCGAGCCACGGGACAGAAATCGTTGAAATGCTTACCGTCGTGCCCCGTCCTAAGTATTTCTTTTGAGGAGAGCTATAGAGTTACTTCATGCCTTTGTTAGACAAAACGTTCATCCCTTGACCGCGACTACGTTCGGCGACTGGTTGTCGCCTGGAGCCCGAGCTCACTATCATAAATCTCAAATAAGTACAGTCGAATCGAATGACAACAGTTTCTTAATTCGGCTATGGTGAAATCTAAATTACAGTACTAGGGGTCTTCCCAAAGTTCCGAAGGGAAGGTTCCAGTATTCTTTCATCTCCGACATATATATGTCGGAGATGTAGGGACATCGGGCCTTTCTTTTGGAAGATTCCCCAATACTTGGGCTCGAGGTGACATAACTGGTCGCCGAACGTAGCCACGGTCACGGGATGAACGAAATGTCTTACAGAGGAGGTACTAGTGTTGAAGGATTCGCTGTATAAACAATCAAGTCTTGATCAGGAGCAATGCTGGTTTACGTGGAGCTGCCTAGTTACGGCGCTTGGGAATTTGTTGATATTCCCAATCGATATGTATTTGACATATGTAACTGTATCTGTCTTTTATTTTGCAATCTCCTTGGAGAGTTTTCTGTCATTGACTTGGAGTGAGTCTGAAAATAACCCAGCGTCTGAGTTGTCGTGTCTGCGTGCTACAAAATGCATTCCATTGTACAAAGAGTTTACCCGTTGACCGTGGATTCGTTATTGAGCCCAGGAACATTGTCAATAGCTTTTGTTATACTTATTAATTATTTTACGCCTAAAATTTCTAACGAAATCCGACATATATGTCGGGTTGAAGTCAGGATTAAGGAGAGGGGCGTTTAATGAATTTTCATTAGAATTAGCCATTGTCGTGATACAATGAAGGGTTTATTAGCACAGGCTTATTAACAAGATTAGGCACTCGTAGCACTAGTGATAATGAACTTAGGTTCAAAACGAATCCGCGGTCACGGGATGATAAACGTATGTTCTCGCACAGTTCAAGTCTAACTCTTTGTTAACTAGACGTGAGGTATTCACTGGTTGTGAGATAGTACTGTCACTCGTCAATGAGATCGCATGAAAGAATGACTCTCCGTCTCGACGATGTCGTCGAGGAAAACTATAATGGGTGGGTCTAAGGATATGAGATCCTCGGATTCGTCAAAGAAAGCATTCGTTCCAAAGGTGAGGGAAATTAGCGCTGTTGCTAATTGGTCGATCTCCATATCGGCGTTTTGAAACAGATGCTGGCCGCCCTTAAGGGGAGGTTGTTGATGGGGGGCATCGTTCGTGGAAGATAGGTTTCTCCTATCTTCCCGTAGTTGCAACAAAGACTGCTTATCTATATTTTTTTTTTTTATTTATTAGAATATTTACAATCAATTCTCGTTGAGAATTTTCAGTAACTTAATTTGGCGTGATACAATGACATGGATTATAATAGTTTTATATTGTTGGTTCAAGTAGGACTAAGGATTTAATCTAGTGGGTATTTTCTTTTTAGTCTGCGGAACTGGTCCGTCGTGTCCAGTAGTTGGGTGACTAGTGGGTCGTGGTGGTTGTTGACTCTTGTGTTATATCTGCTTCTGGACTTGTGTATTTCGTCTTTGACTGTAGGTATCTTGAGGTCTCGGTGTATTGTTTCGTTGGTAACATACCAGGGTGCATTTAATAGGGATCTTAGCGTTTTCGATTGGAAGCGTTGGAGTATTTCAATGTTGGAGTTACTTGCTGTTCCCCATAGTTGGATTCCGTAGGTCCAGACAGGTTTTATTACGGCCTTGTAGAGGGTTATTTTGTTCTGTATGTTTAGTTTGGAGCGTCGGCCCGTGAGCCAATAGTATTTTCTTAGTTTTTCCTTTAGTTGCTTTGTTTTTTCCGAGATATGTTTTTTCCAGGTTAGCCTCCTGTCCAGGGTCATGCCCAGGTATCTTACGGAGTCCTTGCTTGGGATTATTGTGTTGTTAATGGTGACCTGGGGGCAGGTTTGTTTTCGGAGCGTGAAGGTTACATGAGAGGATCTTTTTCGTTTATTTTAAAACACCATTTTTGGAACCACTTTTCCATGGAGTCGAGACTTCGCTGGAGAGTGGATGAGGCAATTGCCGGGTCTGCGTGGGTAGCTAATAGTGCTGTGTCGTCGGCAAATGTTGCTATTGTTACCTCGTTTGGTACGGGTAAGTCGGCAGTGTAGATGGAGAATAGTAGGGGTCCGAGGACACTACCTTGCGGTATGCCGGATTCTATTGGGAATGTTGCGGAAGTGGCGCCTAGACATTTAACTATGAATTGTCTGTTGGTTAGGTAGGATTTTAAGATGGAGTAGTATGGGTGGGGTAGGATTTTTTTAAGCTTGTAGAGTAGCCCTTCATGCCATACTTTATCGAATGCCTGTTGGATGTCTAGGAATACGGCTGAGCAGTATTTTTTCTTTTCAAGGGTTTGGCTGATCATGTGGGTTATGCGGTGGATTTGCTCTACTGTTGAGTGTTGTTTTCGGAAGCCGAATTGGTGATCTGGGAGAGTTTTCAATTCTTCTAGGAGTGGAAGGAGACGATTTGTGAGCAGCCTCTCGAATAGTTTAGACAGGGTAGGTAAGAGACTGATTGGGCGATAGGAACTGGCTTTATATATTGGTTTACCGGGTTTGGGGATGAGGGTGATTAGTGAGATTTTCCACGCCTTGGTAAAGTGTTCAAGGCGGAGGATGGCGTTAAAGATTGATGCGATGAGTGCAATCGCTTTTATGGGGAGTTCCTTGATTGCTTTATTTCCTATTAGGTCGTGACCTGCTGCTTTCTTGGGATTTAGGCGACTGATTGCTTCTATGATCTCTGCAGAAGTGAAGGGTTGGATAGGAGGGGACATTTGGAAAGGAGTGTGTAGGTATTCGGTGACGTCCGCTGCGGCTATGGAGGAATGGGGTTGGAATACTTCAGTCAAGTGTTTGGCAAATAGGTTGGCTTTTTCTATAGGGCTACGCGCCCATCCACCCTGCGGGCGGCGGATTGGAGGTATTATTTATGGGGTGCGCGTGAGTTTCCTGGAGGCTTTCCATAGTGAGTAGTTTGAGTCGGCTGTGGGGGACAGGCTGGCGAGATATTTGTGAAAACGGTCATTATTGTAGTTCTTTATGGTTTTGGATAGTTTTCTAGTTGCGTTGTTTAGTTTGCGTTTGTCCTCCGGTGTTCTATGGGTCTGCCATATCCTTCTTAGTCTACGTTTTTCTGCTATTTTTTTAAGTATGTACTGGGGGTATTCGTGATTGCTGATGGACGTTTTTTGCCGGTGTGGAGACGCGGATAGCGTTTATTATGCTCGCATTTAGGTTTTCCGTGGCTGCTTCGATTTCGTCATTGGTTTTTAGTGAGGTTGAGGCTGAAGTTGTGTGGGTAAAGACTTCTCTAAAGAGCTGCCAGTTGGTGTGTTGGTTATGAATGGAGCTATTAGGTGTATTCTCGATGATAGTTGAACTGACTGTTACTATCACGGGGGAATGATCAGAGGAGAGATCAGCCGAGGAATTGATTTGGACGTGTCTTGGCGAGATGTTTTTAGTTATGAAGAAATCAAGGAGATCGGGTATTTTGTTTGTGTCGGTGGGCCAGTGTGTGGGTTCGTATGTGGTAAGGTAGTTGAGGTTGTTGGATATTATGCTGTTGAGGAGGTTTTTGCCTCTTACTGTAACCAGTCTGCTACCCCATTGGGTGTGTTTAGCGTTGTAGTCTCCTCCGGCTATGCATCTGTTGCCCAGGGTGTCCAGAAAGTGGTCGAAGTCTTCTTTGGCGATGGAGTGTCTGGGAGGGCAGTATACAGCTGAGGTGGTGATTGTACCATGATAGTCTTCTATTGCTACGTTTGTTGCTTGGAGGTAGTCTTTCTGGAATGGTGGAAGTTCGTAGTGCTTGATGTTTGCTTTAATTATGATTCCGGTGCCGCCGTGGGCCTTTCCGCTGGGGTGTTGGGTATGGTAGAACTTGTATCCGTTTATGTTCAGGTAGTTTTTGTCGGTGAAGTGGGTTTCAGATATGAGCATTATGTCGATTAGCTGGTGTTTTAGGAAGAGTTCTAGCTCAAGTTTGCGTTGCGCTAGACCATTGGCATTCCAGAGAGCTATGCGTCTTGGTTTAATTTTGTGTCTGGGCGTATTAATTTATCCATGATGAATGTTAATAGCGATAGCAAATTGTTTATTTGCTCTGATTGTTTCTCTATTAGCTTTTCAAGTCTAGAGACGTTGTCTGTGTTAGGTGAGGTGGGGGCACTATTTTGGGGAGGATCCCTGTGGCTATTTGGTGTATTTTGAGTGCCTTGTACCGCTTGAGCATAGGAGTTTGAGGGAGTGGTGAGTTTGATAGGGCTGGGTGTTTGATTGGTTGGGGGGATTGGGATAACGGTGGATTTCGGCGAGCTGGGTGTTTGGTAATTTTCCTCTTTTGTTCTAAGTTTGGGGTATTTGCTTGAGTACAGAGTTTTGTAGGCTGAGCAGCCTTTGTAGTTGGCAGGATGGTCACCTTGACAGTGGATGCACTTCGCTGGGGTTTCCGGTGATTTCCTGCACTGGTTGGTGGGGTGTGTACCTGCACATTTGTCGCAGCGGAAGGTGTGGTTGCAGTATTTCTGCGTGTGCCCATATCTTTGGCACCTTTTGCATTGGACTATCTCCTTTTTGGTTTGCGGTGGTTCGAATTTAACGATGGCGTTCATTAGGCGACTGATATTGTAGATTTCCTTGTTGTTTGGTTTCTGTTTTAAATCGATGAAAAATAGGGATGGCCGGTCTTTTGTGACTCTATGCCTTATGTTGCTGACATTTGTGACTTCGTGGCCGAGTTTCGATAGTTCTATTTTTAGTTCGTCGACGTCTGCGGAGTGGTGGATGTTTCGTAGCACCACCCGAAAAGGTCTTTCTTCTTTGAGTTGGTAGGTGTGGAAGTTGGCGTTCAGGGCCCTGAGTGTCTTGGTGAGCTTCCTGTAAGCTTCTGGATTCGTCGGCAGGATTTTTACTTGATTGTTGGTTATTTTCAGGTTATAGTCCTCCTTGGAGATATCTCTCTCTAAGGACTTGGTCATTGTCTGGATGTCTATGACATCATTAATAAATATTGGTGGGTAGGGGGGCGTCTCTGTGCGTGGTGGTTAGGTGGCGAGCCTGCGGTTTCCATGGCGTCGTTGGTGGATTCCAAGATTGCGAACCTGTGGTGGGTTTTAATTTGCGTTGATGGCTGTTCGTTCGAGTTTGTGTCTGCTGGTTCGGTTTTGCGTTTTTTCGCCTTATTGGCGTCGTTGGCACGGGGGGATCTGCTGAACTTCTGCCACGGGGGTAGTAGCGCGGGGTAGTGATGGGTTTGCACAGGCGAGCCTGGTCGTGATTGTTGGGCCATCATCGAGCTAGCTATTTCAATATGAATAACTAGTCGTGAGGCTATGCGGCAGGGATCGGGTTGGGGTTAGGTGCGTAGGCTTTTCTTCTCTCTGGCGGATAGGAAACACTTGGGAAGATAGGAGCACGTTGTGTTCACTTTCGACGGTTGGGTGACACGTGTTGCTTTCGAACTTCACTGGGCACTAGAGACACGTCTGCACGCTTCGGCACTCGACAGCGAATCTAAATCTTAAGATTTATTGCGGGTCCTCACGTTAGCTAACCATATACTGCGGTGGTATATTGACATCTGGAGATCATCTTACCCGGAGGATAGAATCTGCGTGTGACGAGCCACGGGACAGAAGCCTTTGAAATATTTACTGCCGCGTGTCGCTACGGCTATTTCTTTTAAGGAGAGGTATAGAGTTACTCTGTGCCTTTGTTAGATAAAACGTTCATCCCTTTGACCGCGGCTACTGATTGTTCGGCGACTGATTGTCGCCTCGAGCCCAAGCTCATGATCATAAATCTCGAACAATCGGAGCGACATTTGTTTATGCTAAGTTACAAAGTTACGGTATTCCCGCTAATCCAAGGAGGGGTTTCGGTGTTCTTTCATCTCCGACATATATATACTAATTATACACACATATGTTGGTGTTCATATATTAACGAAATTTTCCTACACACAGTATCAAAACATAATAACACATGCTATTTCTCACTCCTGCTCGGACAGCCGAGGAGGACGGACGTGTCTAGACGGTCGTCCTCTCCAGGTATAAGTGAATAGTGAAAAAGTGCTCCAAAGTAATAGTGCTGCAAAGTGATAGTGAGGAGGAAATAAAATAACAATGCAGATACCAACTATAAACATAGCAACAAAAGGAGAAACATATTATATAAAAACCAAACAAACTAACATGGAGACAGAAGAAACAAAAGAGCATCGGGGACAGGAAGATAGCAATTCAGAACATGAAAGATACTACCAGGATGAAAGCTGGAAGCCAGTGAAGGCTAGCAAAAAACGTAAAACAACCACAGACACAAGTGCCATAGGAAACCCAGTCACAGAAAAGCAGCGATGGCTGCAAGAATTACCACTAAGTAACTCCTTCAACTCACTAACTGAAGAAATAGACGCTGACCCCGTAAGTAAAACCATTATCCAAACAAACCATATTACAAAACCACCACCAATCTTTGTCGAGGCCCAAATAATAGACCCGCTCATTGATCTACTAAATAATCTAGAAGAGAAAAACAATTACACAATAAAGCAAACAAAATTGGATCAAGTAAAAATTCAAACAAACACACCAGAATCATTTAGGAAAGTTATAAAAGCATTAAAAGAAAAAAATGCTATCTACCACACTTATCAGCTTAAAACTGAAAGAAGCTATAAAATTGTCATAAGAGGATTGCATCCTAAAACCAACGTACATAAACTAAGCGATGAGTTAGCTAAAATTGGACATCAAACAAGAACAATAAACAATATAACAAGATTCGACACTAAGCAACCACTACCACTATTTTTAATAGAACTTGAACCCAGAATCAATAACAAGGAAATATATGATATCAAACAAATACTAAACACAATAGTAACAGTCGAACCACCACGACACAAAAAAGATATACCTCAATGCATGCGGTGTCAACAATACGGACACACTAAAAACTACTGCAACAGAAGCCCAGCCTGCGTCAAGTGCGCAAAAAATCACTTAACTGCACACTGCCCATATTCAGGAAAAATAGAAAAAGTTAAATGCTTCAACTGTAACGGTAACCACCCAGCCAGCTATAAAGGCTGTGAAGTAAGAAAACAACTACAACGAAAACTGTTCCCGCCCCTACGAAGCAGGACAAGCACTAACACACAAGCCCATCATGACAGCACAAAACCTGAAATATTACCAAATATAGAGCAAGCAATAAACACCAAACCTATCAGCACCAACACCATTAGTGGTCTAAGCTATGCTCAAGTAACCAGCCAACCAACACACACACATAACCAATACCACAGCAATAGTAACAACGACACTGCAGAAATCAAAGAACTGCTCAAACAATCCATAAAGAACACCGAAATGCTAACCAGAATGATAAGCGAACAAAATGCAGTACTCAAACAGCAAACCCAACAAATCACAGTCATGCTACAACTAATTACAAACGTGCTAAGCAAAAAATAAAAACGGACACTCTAAAAATAGCAGCCTGGAACTCAAACGGCCTACAACAACGGGCCCTCGAAACTAAAACATTCATATACAATAATAATATAGACATACTACTTGTCTCAGAAACACACTTCACTACAAAAAGCTATTTGAAAATACCATACTACACCATATATGATACCAAACACCCCTCAGGAAAAGCTCACGGAGGGACAGCAGTGATAGTCAGAAACGATATCAAACATTATCTTCACAGCCAAGTTAACAAAGAATATTTACAAGCAACCACTGTTACAGTTCAAAATAGCAGCAACTACTTCCAGTTGTCAGCAGTATACGTGCCTCCGCGACACAAAATAACAACACAAATGTGGGAAGAATACTTCCAGGACCTAGGGGACAAGTACATCGCAGCGGGAGACTACAACTCAAAGCACACGCTCTGGGGATCAAGAAACATTACACCTCGAGGTAGAACACTGGAAAAATACATTAGAAATAATAACCTCAATATATTATCCACAGGAACACCGACACATTGGCCGACTGACCTGAACAAAAAACCAGATCTTCTGGACTTTGCAGTTACAAGGGGACTAAACACAAATAAACTAAAAATAACACCCAACCTCGAGCTCAGCTCCGATCATACACCCATAATAATTGAATACGGAAACAAACCAATTCACTATAGCAAACCAGAAACACTATGCAATAAAACCACCAATTGGCAAACTTTCAAAGAAATAATAGAAAGCAAAATAAACTGCAACATCCCGTTAAAAACTCCTGAACACATAGAACAGGCAGTAGCAACATTGACAGCAACTATTCAGGAAGCAGCAAGGACAACCACTACTCCCGAACCAACCAGCAGACAAACAATAACAATCCCGCAAGAAATACTTGACAAAATCAAAGAAAAAAGAAAAGCAAAAGCAAAATGGCAAAAATACAGAACCCGAGAAAACAAAAAACACTTAAACAAACTTGCAAAGGAAATAAAAAACAAAATAAAGGAGCACAACGATAACGAATTCTCAAAGTTCATAGGGACACTCTCCACACACGAGAACACCAACTATTCACTATGGAAAGCCACGAAAAAAATAAGGAAGCCAATAATACCCGTCCCGGCAATCAGAAAAGCAGATAACACATGGGCAAGAAGCAACGAAGAACAAGCTGAAGAATTCTCCAACCACCTCTACAACACATTCACACCACACATTACCAACAACAGCAACCTCAAAAGTCATACGGAGGAGGATCCACAAACCACTGCTACCACAGCCGACAAGGAATACACCATACCTAAAACATCGGCACAAGAAATTAGAAACATAATTGATAAAACAAAAAACAACAAAGCGCCAGGAATCGACCTAATTAATGGTAAAATCTTAAAAAACCTTCCGCCAAAAGCAATAAGACTAATAACAGTAATATTCAACGCAATTCTAAGAATTCAATACTTCCCCAAACCATGGAAATTAGCACAGATCAAAATGTTACATAAACCAGGCAAAGACCCGCACCAAACTGCATCTTACAGACCAATATCACTGCTTCCAGTATTTTCCAAAATACTGGAAAAGATAATATACGACCGCATAAAACCAATAATAGAGACAAAAAAACTAATACCGGATCACCAATTTGGTTTCAGAAACAAACACTCCACGATAGAGCAAATGCACAGGCTTATAAACGAAATAATAGTAGCACTAGAAAACAAGGAATACTGCACAGCCCTCTTCATAGACATAGAGAAAGCATTCGATAAAATTTTTTTTTTTTTTTTTTATTTATTTATTAAAATTCACAATTTGTCCAATTTGGACATTTGGTGGAATTTTTTAACGGTTAAATTAGCATGTTGGTGGCTACCCCCAGCGGGGTACCATCCTCGTGTTTCTTAGGTTGTGTCCTTTATAAGGTCTGCTGGGTGCTTCCTTTTTAGTCTTCTGTCCATATTTGTGATTTTGTATGTTTCCGCAGCTAGCCGGTTTATGTGTGTTGCTATTCTTAATTTGTATTTCTCGGAGTATCTGTTGATTTCTTCCTTGACCGTTGGCATTCCCAGGTCCCTTCGTATATCTTCGTTTCTGACGTACCAAGGTCCGTTTACTATTGTCCTGAGGATTTTAGCCTGTATTACCTCTATTTTGTTTATATGGCTCATTGCTGCCGTCCCCCATAGTGGTATTCCGTACGTCCAGATTGGTTTTATGATCGTTTTATATATTTTTAACTTGTTTTCTGTGCTTAGTTTGGATTTTCGGCTTGTTAGCCAATGCATTTGTCTTCTTGTTTTCTGTATTTTTTCTACTATTGATTTGATGTGTAGTTTCCAGGTGAGTTTTTGATCTAAGTGGAGTCCTAGGTATTTGACATGCTTTGTTTGCGTTATATGCGTGCCGTTCAATAGGATGTTTGGTGGTGTCTTTTTCCGTAGCGTGAATGTAATATGGTTGCATTTATTGGGGTTTGCTTTTATTTGTTTTTCTTGTAGCCAATTTTCTATTTTTACGATGTGTTCTTGTAGTATTTTGACTGCCGTTTCTGGGTTAGTATGCCTGACTAGTATAGCTGTGTCGTCCGCGAATGTCAATACTGTGCTGTTGGTAGTTGTTGGTATGTTCGCCGTGTATAATGTGTATAGTATTGGGCCTAGGACGCTTCCTTGTGGTACCCCGGCCTTGATGTCTTTAACTTGAGAATGTGTGTCCTTGATTTTTATTACGAAGGTTCTGCAGCTTAGGTAGGATTTTATTAAGTGGTGTATTTGCTCCGGGAATTGTTTCCTAATTGTTTGTAGTAGACTTTCATGGTTAATTTTATCGAATGCTTTCTCTATGTCTATGAAGAGGGCTGTGCAGTATTCCTTGTTTTCTAGTGCTACTATTATTTCGTTTATAAGCCTGTGCATTTGCTCTATCGTGGAGTGTTTGTTTCTGAAACCAAATTGGTGATCCGGTATTAGTTTTTTTGTCTCTATTATTGGTTTTATGCGGTCGTATATTATCTTTTCCAGTATTTTGGAAAATACTGGAAGCAGTGATATTGGTCTGTAAAATGCAGTTTGGTGTGGGTCTTTGCCTGGTTTAGGTAACATTTTGATCTGTGCTAGTTTCCATGGTTTGGGAAAGTATTGAATTATTACTATTGCATTGAATATTATTGTCATTAGTCTTATCGCTTTTGGCGGAAGGTTTTTCATGATTTTGCCATTGATTAGGTCGGTTCTTGGTGCTTTGTTGTTTTTTGTTTCCTCCAGTTCTATGTTTTTATCATTTTTCTTTCGCTTTTCTTTTTTCTCTAATTTTTTCGAGAATTGCTTGCGGAATTGTTTTTGTTTGTCTGCTGGTTGGTTCAGGTGTAGTGGTTGTCCTTGTTGCTTCTTGGATAGTTCCTGTTAATGATGCTACTACCTGTTACATGTGTTCGGGAGTTTTCAATGGGATGTTGCAGTTTATTTTGCTTTCAATTATTTCTTTAAAAGTTTGCCATTTGATGATTTTATTGCATAGTGCCTCTGAATTGCTATAGATTATTGGTTTATTTCTGTATACAATTATTATAGGTGTATGATTGGAGCTAAGCCCGAAGCTGGGTGTTATTTTTAATTTATTTGCGTTTAGTCCCTTCGTTTTTTTTATTTATTTATTAGAATATTTACAATCGTAAATACGTTGAGAATTTTCAGTAACTTCATTTGGCGTGATACAATGACATGGCTTATAATAGTTTTATATTGTTGGTTCTAGTAGGATCTAAGCATTTAATCTAAATGGTATTTTTTTTCTTTCTGCGGATCCGGTCCGTCGTGTCTCGTAATTGGGTGACTAATGGGTTGTGGTGGTAGTTGACTCTTGTGTTATATCTGCTTCTGGACTTGTGTATTTCATCTTTGACTGTAGGTATCTTGAGGTCGCGGTGGATTGTTTCGTTTGTAACATACCAGGGTGCATTTATTAGGGATCTTAGCGTTTTCGATTGGAAGCGTTGGAGTATTTCAATGTCGGAATTACTTGCTGTTCCCCATAGTTGGATTCCGTAGGTCCAGACAGGTTTTATTACGGTCTTATAGAGCGTAATTTTGTTCTGCGTGCTTAGGTTGGAGCGACGGCCAATGAGCCAATAAAATTTTTTGAGTTTGTCCCTGAGTTGTTTAGATTTGTCTAGGATATGTTGTTTCCAGGTTAATCTCCTGTCCAGAGTCATGCCCAGGTATCTGACTGTGTCCTTGTTAGAAACTGTTATATTGTTAATGGAGACCTGTGGGCAGGTTTGTTTTCGCAGCGTGAAGATTACATGTGTGGATTTTTTTTCATTAATTTTGAAGCCCCATTTTTGGAACCACTTTTCCATGGAGTCGAGACTTCACTGGAGAGTGGATGAGGCAATTGCCGGGTCTGCGTGGGTAGCTAATAGTGCTGTGTCGTCGGCAAATGTTGCTATTGTTACCTCGTTTGATATGGGTAAGTCGGCAGTGTAGATGGAGAACAGTAGAGGTCCGAGGACACTACCTTGGGGTATGCCGGATTCTATTGGGAATGTTGCGGAAGTGGCGCCTAGGCATTTAACTATGAATTATCTATTGGTTAGGTAGTATTTTAAGATGGAGTAGTATGGGTGGGGTAGAATCTTTTTAAGCTTGTAGAGTAGCCCTTCATGCCATACTTTGTCGAATGCTTGTTGGATGTCTAGGAATACCGCTGAGCAGTATTTTTTCTTTTCAAGGGTTTGATCATGTGGGTTATGCGGTGGATTTGCTCTACTGTTGAGTGTTGTTTTCGGAAGCCGAATTGGTGATCTGGGAGTGTTTTCAATTCTTCTAGGAGTGGAAGGAGACGATTCGTGAGCATCCTCTCGAATAGTTTAGACAGGGTAGGTAAAGGACTGATTGGGCGATAGGAGTTGGTTTCATATATTGGTTTACCGGGTTTAGGGATGAGGGTGATCAGTGAGATTTTCCACGCCTGAGGAAAGTGTTCAAGGCGGAGGATAGCGTTAAAGATTGATGCGATGAGTGCAATCCCTTTTATGAGAAGTTCCTTGATTGCTTTATTGCCTATTAGGTCGTGACCTGCTGCTTTCTTGGGGTTTAGGCGACTGATTGCTTCTATGATCTCTGCAGAAGTGAAGGGTTCAATAGGAGGGGACATTTGGAAGGGAGTGTGCAGATATTCGGTAACGTCCGCTACAGCTATGGAGGAATGGGGTTGGAATACTTCAGTCAAGTGTTTGGCAAATAGGTTGGCTTTTTCTGTAGGGCTACGCGCCCATCCACCCTGCGGACGGCGGATTGGAGGTATTATTTGTGGGGGGCGCGTGAGTTTCCTGGAGGCCTTCCATATTGAGTAGTTGGAGTCGGCTGTGGGGGACAAGCTGGCGAGATATTTGTGAAAACGGTCATTATTGTAGTTTTTTATGGTTTTGGATAGTTTTCTAGTTGCGTTGTTTAGTTTACGTTTGTCCTCCGGTGTTCTATGTGTCTGCCATATCCTTCTTAGTCTACGTTTTTCTGCTATTTTTTTTAATATGTACTGGGGGTATTCGTGATTGCTGATGGACGTTTTTGCCGGTGTGGAGAAGCGGATAGCATTTATTATGCTCGTGTTTAGGTATTCCGTGGCTGCTTCGATTTCTTCATTGGTTTTTAGTGAAGTTGAGGCTGAAGTTGTGTAGGTAAAGACTTCTCTAAAGAGCTGCCAGTTGGTGTGTTGGTTATGAATGGAGCCATTAGGTGTATTCTCGATGATAGTTGAGCTGACTGTTACTATCACGGGGGAATGGTCGGAGGAGAGATCAGCCGAGGAGTTGATTTGGACGTGTCTTGACGAGATATTTTTAGTTATGAGGAAATCAAGGAGATCGGGTATTTTGTTTGTGTCGGTGGGCCAGTGTGTGGGTTCGTATGTGGTAAGGTAGTTGAGGTTGTTGGTTATTATGCTGTTGAGAAGGTTTTTGCCTCTTACTGTAACCAGTCTGCTGCCCCATTGGGTGTGTTTGGCGTTGTAGTCCCTCCAGCTATGAATCTATTGCCCAGGGTGTCCAGGAAGTCGTCAAAGTCTTCTTTGGCGATGGAGTGTCTGGGAGGGCAGTATACAGCTGAAGTGGTGATTGTACCATGACAGTCTTCTATTGCTACGTTTGTTGCTTGGAGGTAGTCTTTCTGGAATGGTGGAAGTTCGTAGTGCTTAATGCTTGATTTGATTATGATTCCGGTGCCGCCGTGGGCCTTTCCGCTGGGGTGTTGGGTGTGGTAGAAGTTGTAGCCGTATATTTTGAGGTAGTTTTTATCGGTGAAGTGGGTTTCGGATATGAGCATCACATCGATTTGCTGTTGTTTTAAGAATAGTTCTAGTTCAAATTTGTGCTGAGTTAGACCGTTGGCGTTCCACAGAGCTATTCGCATTGGTTTTATTTTGCTTCTGTGCGTATGAATTTGTCCATGAAGAGTGTGAGTAGTGACAGCAAGTTGTTAATTTGCTCAGTTTTCTTCTCGATAAGTTTTTCGAGTCTGGTGAAGTTGTTTGTGTTTTGTGGGGTGGGAATTCTATTTTCTGTGTGTACACTGTGGGTTTTCGAGTTGTTTACGTTTCCTTGTGCTGCCTGCGCATAGGATACTGATGGTGAGGTGAGTTTTTGGGGTCTAGGTTCTTGTATGGTTAAGTCCTTAGGTCTCAGTTTTGGATACTTAATATTATGTAGTGTTTTATATGCTGAGCATCCTTTGTAGTTCGCAGGATGCTCTCCTTGACAGTGGATGCACTTAGCGGGGGTTTCAGGGGATTTAGTGCATTGGTCAGTAGGGTGATTACCTGCACATTTTACGCACCGGAAGTTATGGTTGCAGTATTTCTGCGTGTGGCCGTACCTTTGGCACCTTTTACATTGTACTATTTCTTTCTTTACAAGAGGTGGTTCGAACTTGACTATAGAGTTCATCAGCCGGTTTACGTTGTAGATTTCTTTGTTGTTCCCTTTTTGTTTTAAATCTATGAAGAATAGTGATAGTGGGTTTTTTGAGATTCTATGTTTAATGTTGCTTATGTTTGTTACCTCATGGCCAAGATTTTGAAGTTCGAACTTTAGTTCATCTAGGTCGACTGAGTGGTGGATGTTGCGTAGCACCACTCGAAATGGTCTTTCTTGCTTGAGTTGGTAAGTGTGGAAGTTGGCATTCAGGTTTTTTAGCAACTTCGTTAGTTTCCTGTATGCGTCAGGGTTGGCCGGCAGGATTTTTACGCTGTTGCTGATTTTCTGTTTATATTCGTCCTTGCCGACTTCTTTTTGGATTGTCTTTGTCATTGATTGGATGTCAATGACATCATCGATGAAGATTGGCGGGGGAGAGGGGTTTTTTTGTGTATGTTGTTTATTTACCTCTGTGGTTGTGTCCATAGCGACCTCAGCCTCCAGTATCGCGAACCTGTTGTGGGTGGTCACTTGGCTGGATGGCGGGTTGGCTTGCCTTTTGCTCACATTGCCCCTGCTGGCTTCGAGTTTGCGTTTTTTCGTTTGAGGGTCGTTTTCAAAATGGGGTGTATTGCCCCTTTGCCACGGGGGAGGAAGAGCAGCGTTGTTGTAACTACGCTCCGTAGCTCCCGTTAGGGATGATTGGGCCATCGTCGATCTAGTTAATTCAATGTGAAATAACTAGTCGAGAGGCTGAGATTCCGATCAGAGCTTAGTGGCGTTGGATTTTTCACTTTTTCACTGGCACGTTTGCGAACGCTTGGCTTGGTTTGTTGGACTCGCTTTCGACAGATGGGTGTCACGTGTTGTTTTGTGAACTTCGCGGGGCACTTCGCAGGGCACTGGACACACGTCTGCACGCTTCGGCACTCACCATCAAACTGCCATGTATCAAATGACGAGGTTACTACAAACAAACTCCGCTCATATGTCACTTAATATTACACATAAAGCTCGACATTCAAGCTGAGTTCTAACTTCACTCATCCATGGGCCTGCATTATTACATTCTATTATTATATTATAACGTAATATATTATTACATTAATTGTTATAAATTAATAATTAAATTATTAATAACTAAGTAAAAGTTCTTTTCCGATTTTCATGGTGCGGTGATTGAAGAAAAAATGAGCTTACGCGTGAGTAGAATGTTCCTTATGTACAAGTAACAACGGTCCAGTTTGCCGATGAAAAGTGATTTTTTCATTATCATCCAATAAAATTTAATAATTTTTTAATTGCTATTGTAAACTGATGCTTCCAATTCATTACAATAATTCTGTAATGGCACATGAGTCAACGGAAGGTTTGAATCGGCAAAGACTCATTATTGTGTTTTGGAATACTAACGTTGTTTTGGTTTGCTAGGTGTAAAGGTAAACGAACTCCGAACAAAATATTATTGCCGTTATTTATAATCTTCAACCGGAGTTACATTTGAACTTTTTATAATAACACCTGTCGATACAAGTAGACGAACGTGCTGTCTAGGAGAGTCACATAGTCGAATAGTTGAATATGAGATGAATTGGTATAGGGTGTGTAGGGTGTTAAAGAAATACTCGACAGTGTTTAACAGTATATTTATTAACAATTCTCGTTTTTGGCTCTTTACGTACAACTCTCGATTCCAACTGACGACTCTCACTTCACGATTACAACTCCACTGTTTTCTTGATCCGATTCGTTTCTTTTTGTCGTCCCTCAATATCCCCACTACGCATGCGTTCGTTAGGCGTTCGCGACCGTTTGGCACGTACGCCTTCTTTCAAACATTCGGCAGAAGAACCGTAGAAATATCGATGGCTCATTAGGCCTGTCGGCACTTACGCTTCGATGATATACTTGTACCGACGAAACCGTTGGAAAGTTTTGTTGTCGAGTGCTGTTAAAAACAGTTAGAGAGTTGAATAGTAGCATTGAGCGAGCGACGATTACGACCAGCACACACTATCGCTCTACTTGTACTTACATTGATATTAATATAATTAACTATTACGATTTTATCACTCGTCTCTTTATTAAACATGCCAACACGTTTAATATCCACCTCAATTCATTACAATAATCGTTTCTGTAATTTCGATATTTTTTACGAAATAAATTTAAATTTACTTCTGTAGTACTAGTTTTTTACTTAAAACTGTACTAATATATATTAAATGCCAGTTTATAACAAAAACAATTGTATTATTATAGTCAAACATGAAATTGACCAGTGGTCAAGAATGAGCATCCATTCCAAAGGGAAAAGAATTTATATAATGTTTCAACCTATTATAATTCCAGATTTCCCGGAGATCTTTTTACTAGATTTGTGATTTTTACGACCCATCATAATATTCTAAAGCGAGTTAGAAATTTTCTTAGCTTCATGTTAAGCATATACCGTTGTTTAACAATTATAAATCTAATATGTTTTCACACGTACAACTCTGTATTATTTTCTAATATAAGATTATATTAAAATATTAATTTAGTTTAATTATTAATTTAATTACTGATGTTTTATTCAATAACATCTGTAATTTATATTTAATGTACGGTAAAATACCGTTTATTTGAACCTATCGTGCAACAAATACTTTTGTCTTTACTACATATTTGCGATTTTTCATTCATATACTAGATTTCACGTTCAGATAAATGAATTCAATGACAAGAAGTTTACTTACTAGAGCATTAATTAAAGTTTTATTTGAATAAACGGAACGCGATCAAACCTGTGGTTCAAACGGACTTATAATTATAATTTTCACGCCTCGACGTTATAAATTGTAGAGGGTATGAAAGATATACTTCTTTCGAGGTCGATACTTCAGAACGCGAGAAAGGAGTCCCATTTAATGTCACGTCTATCCTGTACTTACAATTAGTCAAATGTTTTACACCATTACAATTAGTGTTTTTAAGAGTGCATCACATTTTTATACTGGCTTAATCATATACTGCCTTAAATGCGATTTTCGCTCATATTATCAGTAGTCAAACTAGAACAAAAAATATGCTATACAATTTGTATATTTTACATATATCTCCACATTCTACATGCCATGTAGGACAAAAATATTCATACACTCGGAACATAAACACGTTTCACACCAAAAAGCTACATGAAAATACCATATTACACCATTTATGATACCAAACACCCTTCAGGAAAAGCACATGGGGGGGCCACAGTGATAATAAGAAACGATATCAAACACCACTTACATAGTCAAATTAGTCAGGAACACATTCAAGCAACCACCGTTACAGTTCAAACTACCAGCAACTACTTCCAGTTGTCAGCAGTATATGCACCACCGCGACACAAAATGGCATTACAAAAATGGGAACAGTATTTTCAATCCTTAGGTGACAAATACATCGCAGCGGGAGACTTCAATGCAAAGCACTATGTGCCTATGTGGCTAAAGAATTATCACACTTTGAGGTAGAACATTAGAGAAATATATTAGAACTAGTAATCTCAACATACTATCCACAGGCAGACCAACATACTGACCGACAAATCTAAACAAAATGATTTGTCTGATTTTGCAGTTATAAAGGGACTAAACGCAAACAAATTAAAAATAACACCCAGTCTTGAGCTTAGCTCCGATCATACACCGATAATAATAGTATACACAAGCAAACCAAATTTTATCGCAATTCAGAGTTGCTTTGCAATAAAAGCACCAAATGGCAAACATTTAAAGAACTAATCGAGAGCAGAATCAACTGCAACATTCCACTAAAAATAACCGAACACATCGAATAGGCAATAACAACATTGACAGAAATTATACAAGAAGCAGTATGGGCAACTACTAATTATGAACCAAACAACAGGCAAACAAAAATAATTCCACCAGACATCTTTGACAAAAAGAGAGAAAAAAGAAAAGCTAAAGCAAAATGGCAAAAACGTGGAATACGTGAAAACAAAAAACATGAAAAGAAAATAAAAAGTAAAATAAAAGATCATCTTTATAACGAATTCTCAAAATTTATAGATTAACTCATTGCACATGAAAATGCCAACTATTCTCTATCGAAAACCATGAACAAAATAAAGAAGCCAGTAAAACTAATCTCAGCAATCAGAAAAACAGACAACACATGGGCCAGAAACAACGAAGAGCAAGCTGAAGAATTTTCCAACCACCTTTGTAACACATTTACTCCACATAATATTAATAACAGTACCTCCAATTGTCATACAGACATAGACATGCAAAATACTAGTACTTCAACTGACAAGCACTATACCATACCCGGTACAACTGTTCAAGAAGTTAGAAACATAATCAAGAAAACAAGAAACAATAAAGCATCAGGAATCGACCTAATCAATGGTAAAATCTTTAAAACCCTTCCCCCAAAAGCAATACGATTAATGAAAATAATATTCAATGCAATCTTAAGAATTCAATACTTTCCTACTCTATGAAAATTAGCACAAATCATAATGCTACCTAAGCCAGGCAAAGACCTACAGCAAACTGTATCTCACAGACTAATATCACTACTTCCTGTGTTTTCCAAAATACTAGAGGAAATAATATATGATTGCTTGAAACCAACAATAGAGGAAGAAAAATTAATGCCAGGTCATCAATTTGGATTCAGAAACAAACACTCCACCACAGAACAAATGCATAGGCTCGTCAATGAAATTTTACTAGCAATAAAAAAGAAACAATACTGCACAGTTCTCTTCATGGACATGGAGAAAGCATCTGGCAAAGTGAATCATAAAAGCCTCTTACAAACAATCAAAAACATTTCCCAGAACAAATATACCACTTACTCAAATCATATCTAAGTAATAGAACTTTTGTAGTAAAAATAAAGGACACATATTCTGAAGTTAAAGACATTAAGGCAGGGGTACCGCAAGGAAGCGTTTTAGGACCAATATTATATACAAAACACATATCAAAAGAAGGCTAAGAAGAAAATATCCTACCAACCTCGTTAAAGAAATATAGTAGGCAAGCTGTAAGATGGTATCTCGCTGAGGGTAGCCATCCATGAGTTATATAATAATAAAGTATTATAAAAATTTACCAAATGTCCAGATGGGCAAATTCTAAAGCACAAATTAAAAAAAAAAAAGAGGAATGTGGAAATAAGAAGATCAATATTTTCTATATTATTAAATACATGCATTGAAATATTATAAATAATGTCAATGTTTGTGTACATTTATTATAGAATTACATTATTTATATAAATGTCTCTTATGATGTACAATTACATATATTTGAATAATGTAGAAAATATGATTCTTTTTATTTCTACATTCCAACTGTACAAACACTTTTATTTTTCACTATACATACATACATGTATTTTGAATGTAATACATACTTTGCATGTATCATGTTTAATGTATGATATTGTGCATAAAGATCTTGTTAAGACAGCTTGTTAAAATCGTACTTACACATCTATTTTATCAATCTTAAAATACAAATATTATACGTTTATATTCTTATATATTCGCGGGAGGATGTGCGCAGGTACCATGTTGTACTGCTGAATTGTAGCCAATCAAGAAGCAGTGCTGTAAGCAATTCGAAATAATAACGGTTAACCGACAGGAGGCACTGCACAGTCGTTCTGTGGAATCGTACGTGGTCGGATGTGCGTCGTGTTGAAGGATGGCTACAATGTGGGTATATATCAGTTAGTAATGAATGCTGAACAAAAAATTACAAAGTTAATCTGTTAAATTTTGATAGAAGAAAATGTATAAATACAAAAGATGTAACATTTGATCGATCATTGATTTATTTAAGGTAAATATTTTATGTGTTTATAAAATTAAAGATTTTGCTTAAGTTATTCTAATATGAAACAGATATGTTTTATATAATTTAACCTAATTTTTGCGGTATACCAAATATATCAAGCCATATGTATCAAAGATAAATAGAAGAGATCGTAGATCTAAACTTACGTATAAGAGAAATAAACGTGTAATATATATTATAAAGTTCATAACGAATTTATGTTCTTAATTCAATCATATTTTTATTAACTGTGTAGGTAGGTTCGTACTTTTCTATCTAATATTAATATACGACTACCTAGGAATATGTACAGAATCGAAGAAAATTAAGGAATAAAATACCTATTTGCGATTATTGGTATGAGCCTACATGACGATCGATAACGATTAACTTTCCAATTTTCATAGTTGAGTTTGCGATGTGATATACGAAATTTGTTTAATTTCTATAGTATTTCATCATATTATATAACAACAATAAAATTTCTTGTCTATAAAAAAATGAAAAGACATCCCAATGTAAATATATTAGCATGAAATATGTTCAAACAATGCTCAAAGCCATAAAGCGGTATGGACTAGATTTCAGGAGTACATGAAAATTGTATATATTTGCAAATATGTACATATATGTTTATATGATCTTATATCATGGTCTTGTAAAGTTTTGCAATAAAATTACAATATCAATTTGTTTATGTTGCAGAATAAATAAAGGTAGCACCCATGTATAGATGTATATATAGATTCTTATGGAATCGAAAGATTAAACTGCCACGATTGTTTCAAATGTATTCCAGCAAGAGTTAATTATATCCATATTACTCATATGTCACTGTTACATTTCATAAATTAAATTGTAAGTATAGATATAAAATTGTATTAGATATGAAGTAACAGGCAGAAAACCACAAATATTGATACATAGATTTTACAGCACATAGTTACTTATATATACAAATGATAGTTTTTCAATGCATTAATATATGTTAAAACTTATCTTTATTTGTATTAACATTAATATATGATAAGCAAGCATTGAAGTATTGAACCTCTGTGTGCTTTTTTACTTTTGGTCATAACTCATATGTATACTTATTGTTATTATTAAATGTACAATAATGTACACTTTCATTAATTTTAAAAACTTTTGACCCGCCAAGAATTGTATCAAGTGAAATTATATTTTAATAATCCAAAATATGTGAAGCGTTGATGGTTTATTCTGTTTAAACATGTCAACATTTTTTTTATAAATGTAAAAATATCACAACATTGCAATGTTAAACTCGAGAATGTTCTTTCTTTATATAGATCAGATCGCTTTAAAATTATTTTTTTCTACATATTGTGAGACATTGATTATGGAATTCGTTAAGATTCTCAAAACAGGACCAATTTGATTGATCAATGATTAACTGAAGAGTTTGCTTTAATCATGTATGTTAGATAACAATCCATTAAAAAGTTTTAGCAAGTGAAAGAAGATATATCCTGAGAATATTTTGCGAAAGTCTGAATATTATAGCTATAGATTCATTTATAACTTATCAATAAATTACGCTATAAAGATAATACAATTTTTTACTTTAACGCTGTAAGTTACTTGTTTTTATCAAAATTTTCTTATTTGAAAGCATTTGATGAAATTTAAACAAATAATGACAAAATATTGTAACATTTTAACTTAATTGTGTGCATTAAATATATAATTCAATACGATACTCTTATAACATAATCATGTTTCAATTTTAGTTTTTGCATTTATCTAACTTGCTTTAATTTTTTAGGGTACTCAAAGTCTTTGGATCTCCAGAACCTTGTGCATGGATTTCGTGTTATTCAACTAAAACTATTCTCCTGTAAGGTACATCGTTATAAATCTTCTCTTATGTTGGTATGGTGAGTCTTTATTTTCTTTATTACGAAATGTATGCAATCATGCGTTCTCCTTTTTATTATGACGGATTTAAACGATGTACTGCATGCCTTTACCAATAAATGTTTATAAATATAATTAAAAATGTAATTAAAAACATCGGACCAGCGGAGTGAGATCTCTATTTATAACGCGCTGCCTGCGTATAGAAAAGAGTAAAAATTACTGTGGCCTTGTCGCAGTTGGCGGTCAAACTCAGATTTGAGATTGTTTGTGTCGTGCATCCCAATTGTTAACGCCAATCGTCGCAATCTTGGGTTCGCAGGTTGATCGCGCCATTTCGTTTAGCGAATGTTTTCCTTTTTTTCTTTGGATAACTAATTAGTTACCTGATTTTATTTATTTGTTTGTTTTTTGGAATTCATTGGTATATAGTTTACATAAATATAACGTATTCTTTAAAAACGTTTCTTTGTCCAACAAACTCTCGATTCCAATCCAACCTCCCCTGGTTATCTGGCGCACGCGTAACATTCACGTACCGTTACATGCGTTGCTATTCCACACTATTCGTATCCTTCTTTTTATACCATTACTTGAGTATAGAATTATAGAAAACGTTTAAAAATATAAAAATACAGAAATATAAAAAATAAAAAATAAAAAAATACAAAAATACAAAACTATCTAAATTATAGAAACTCTGATTAAACATTAGTACTTATATTCTATACTTGTTTTGTATTACATATACATTTTTCATATTATATACATGAACCAAAATAGAATGTATAAAGTATATTTTATATAACATGTTTCTCACTCTTTTCTTAATATCTCACTCTTTTCTTAATCATCACATTTGATCACAGACATTTTCTTTTCACAATTTCTACAGACCTTTCTTCCGAACCTTTACACAGCTGCATATCATTTTTTATTTTCCTCTTTTTCTTTTCTTCCCCTCATACGAGGCGTGATCAAAAATATCGTTGAATTTTTTCATTCTGGAGAATAACAAATAATCGCAAGGGAACGATCAGGTGAATATGGTGACTGTAAATGTTATTTTTTGCGAGAAACTCCCGAGTCAGAAGTGACGCATGAGCTGATGTGGTATAGTAGTGCAATTTCTACAAGTTATCGTTTCACAAATCCTTCGAATTGCTTCGCGCAATTGAAACGCTCAAATAGTATTCTCTGTGGATCGTAACATATTGTGATAAAAATTTATGAAACACAATACCACGGTAATAGAAAAAAAAGCTATGAGGAGGACTTGAACGTTTGATCTCACTGCCATGCTTCTCTCGGTCGTGGTTAACTTGAAAATTTCCATTGTGATATTTATGATTTTCATACAATAATGATAAGAGAATGCAATAGAAATAAAAAAAAAATTCGAAATGCTTACAAAAATATATTTACTTATTTCTTATACTAATATTATAATAAACTGTTGCATCCTTTGTTGGATTAATAGAAAAATTAACATTGAAAAGTATGAATATTCATATTATTTAATAAAATACTAAAAAATTAACAGTAACATTTTTTTAATTCACGTCTTTCGAAAATTCAGTTGATATTTATAAATTGCGAATTTTATAATCTGTTCATAAAAAGTGTACTTGGCGGATAAAGTAAATGTCATAGAGATAATAATAATAATAATAGGAACCACAATGCTTTGCTTTATGTTTATCTATGGTTAGGATTATATTATATGCCCGCGCCACGATGCGTTTATAGTGAAGAGAAGAACTGAACCAATAATCAAAGGTTTCGTATAAATCTTTATTTAATATCATGGACAGTCACGTATATAAAAAGAAAGCATAACAATAACGTTTTGTAAAGGTTAAGTTACATTGACAATTTTTATAAATTTTGAATTCTTCTTTATTCATACGCAACAAAAAGTATTCATTGATTCGGTTTTGCACAATGTTTTTAACAGTATAACTTTTTAACTTTAAAATGTTTCTATTACTCTGTCCACAGTCCTTTACTTTGTTGATTTTTATTAAGTGAAGGATTTGCCACAAGAGGGACTTCTACGTTTTGTTGATATTTTAAAATATTAAGCATTTTATAAAATGCAATGTTTCAGAAGAAGTTGTTTTATTAAGATTGCTATTTTTATTATTTAAATCTATTAACACATTGTTGACTGGCAATTTTACTTTTAATATTTCTTTTTCATATAATAAACAGCGTAATGTTACACACCTGTCACCTACGTGTAATGGTATACAACAGATTTTGCAAATATATCTAGTTTCGCTGCGTTTTCCTTTTGAAGAGCGTACTCTACACGCTCTAATCGGATTTGTTTTTCTGTCACTGACTATTTTTTCTAAGACGTGGTCTCTTAGTTGTCCGGAATGCCTGAAGGGTGGATCATTATACGGAGCTGTTTTAGAAATTCAAGAAGTATCAGGTGCAATGCTGCATTCTTTGGAATCTACGGTTATCCATTCTCTAGCTTCTTCCAGTGGAAATTTTTTATATCTTGTTTTATTTTCTGGCAGATAGGTACAGTACATTTTATATGCATTGAACAAAGTGCAGTTTATCAGAAAAAATGCTAATTTTTTGGACCACTTTAAAGTTTTTCGTAAAATACTGTTGTTCGCCAAATACTGACCTGTACGATCTACTACCCCTTTCATGCGCTTATTGTATTGTAATATGCACGTAGGTTTAATGATATTTTGGTGGCCTAATATCAGATTCGCTATCTTCTGATATAGTATCATTTTCTAAATCGCCACAATTTGATTTACAATCACTCGGACATCAGATAAAACAATCGCGTGTAATTCATTGAAATATTCTTCATTGGTACGTTCCGTTATCGTTGAAATTTTTTTTTATAATAAAGGACGAAACCTGATGGGTCTTATAAGCGAGAAACACAGCTTGAGGACCAACAATTACACTGTATGATCTCCTCCAACAGCGCACTGAGAAAACGACGCTGATGCGGAAAAAAGCGGATCACGAATTTACTCGTGACCGGTCGGCGGCTACGTTTGGCCACGAAAGCACGAGTTAACTCGTAACCGGTCAACAATGTGTTAATATATTGGTATACTGGTATATCTTGGAAAATAATTTAATATTAATTTACTCTTTTGTGCGTTTGAGCCTGAAAATCGGATGAAAGAAAGAGCTTTATAAAGGTTGTTCTCATAATACAATGTTTTTTAGGACTATCTTACACGACATCTTACAAAACATTTTTGTACATTTTATTTGCATTGAAATCTATGAATAATAATTTTCTAAAGAAACTATTGGAAAGCACGCACAAGCATTTAATCTCACACGTCTTTTTCTTTTAAACTTTACGGTACACAGGCGAAATAAACGACAATATGCAAGTTATATCCTTCAGTTTCGCAATTGGGTGTGTATGCAACAATTACGAACATTCTGTGTGTCATAGCTCTCCTTTGTACAAAAATTGTAATATGTAAGGAAAACAATCATTTATAGACACATTCATAGTGCAAGCAGGAATAAACCTGCTGTGGCATAGCTCTCTCTTGCAGTGGGCCCTTTAATTGTTTGTAATGATAGGGATGGATTCTATCCCATTGTTCATTTATTCTTTTATATAATTCAATGGTGGATAACGGTAGAGACTCAAAGAATGTATTTATATACTTTTCTCTCTAATATTGCCCATAGATTTTCAATTGGAATGAGATGGGGATTTTAGACAGGTCATTTCAAAACAGACAATTTTTGCGTGTCTAGTCAATTCTTTATACTTTTAGCGGTATGTTTGAAATCTTAATCGTGTTGAAATACAATGCTCTCTTCGGAAGACAGTATATTTTCGACAGTACCTAGTAAATCTTTCTATAAAATGTTTTTATGCACTGATCCTGTAGCATCGTTATCGACGAAGGTTACGAGGAAGCGAAGCTGCTAGACAACATATAATCGTGTTCTAGCAGAGTGGCATTTCAGCCGATTGTCCCTGTCCTGTCTCACCATCCGGGTATCGCCTGTGGCCTTTTCTTCCTTTCTCCCTTTGCCCTTCGTTATCTTCATTTCCTTCTCAACCGCTAACTCTCCTTTCTCGTTTTATTCTCCTGCTAAGTACGACAACCGAGAACGGCGATGCAGTAGAGTCAAGTAAATGCGTATACTTTGAGCGGATGTTTTTGTGCAGCGGGATCGCAATTGTGTGTAGTATATCATTGCCGTAACAATCTTATTGGTGGTTTTTGGAATTTTGTACATGTTAAGATTTGAACCCTTTCGGCGATCAAGGCGAAAGTAGTCAACGGCGGATTTGAAAGCAAAATAATTGTCACCCGCCGTATATCGCTATGATGAGTCGACAACCTGCCGATGAATTTTTGTCTGTCGAAAACTACCGAGTCCAATTTAAGTTGATAGTATCGCAGATATTCGAACGTGGCCGTCGACTTTTAAATGTTAAAAAAGAGACGCGACGAGATAGATGACTGGAATATAAGAAATGCGGTAAAATTTTGGAGAATGACTTACTGCCGAAAAGTTTTGAAATTGCAAATTCAGCTGATTTTGATATTAACAATATCGATTTTTCTTTTTCCTTCCCTCCGCAGTCTGCAAGGCATAATGCGATAACGTCTATTGCGATATTTTGCTGTTGATGGCTCCCTATAATACGGTATGTGAATGCAAGAACATCTGCGATACTACATGAACGCTTGACTTGAATTCGAAAAAGATAAATACTCTCCTGGTTTCATCAAGTGAAACATTCTTAAAAGTCTAATGCATTCAGAACGAACCGCAGGAGGGTACCGAAGCTAATAGATCGGTGACCTTTGGATATGGCGGATCCAAGCAAGGATCTCATTTTTAGACATTTAGATTAGGCAATGGATATGCTCAGCATGTCCTAGACATTGTTACCGCGGAGGTTGATGTATAAAACCCATTGAAGGGGACGTTTTGGTTCTAAGATGGCTGATAGATGCACTGAGCCCCCCCCCCCCCGGCAAATGAGCTGATCATATATCAGGTTTGGAAGTCTAGGGCTAAAACTTCACCACCAATTAGTTGAGAACAAAGAACCAACCATCAGAATATCGAAAAGGAAAACGGACCTCAAGCAGGGAATCTAATCTCTGTAGAAGAAAACTGTGAAGAGAGATAGAGGGAAGGAGGCATAGAAACCAAATCAAGCGGAAGATTCGTCAAAAAGGAGATGAAAGTGATAATGAGGAAGACAATTTAGAATACTATTGTATTATTTCTTGTGATGTGTATTCCAAATCATAGTTCAGAGAAGAAAGCTAAAAAAAAAAGGACAAAAAAAGAAAAGAAAAATGAAGTCTCATACGTTTATCCAAACTGTGATCTTGATCAGACGTGATGATTTTTGAATTCGTTTCTCTAGAAGTTTTAATAGAAGATGTTAGGCAATTCAATTGGTCACTTAGACTGATCAAACTTGTGGATATTTTAGAAAATTCTCTCTCAAAAAGCATGATGTCAATCTGAAAAATTCATTTTTCAAGTCAAGTTAATTGAATTCGAATGAGAGAAGAATACAATAGCAAGAAAGAAGAATACATCATGCATTACCCAGATTTGGTGTCTATAATTCGGGACAAGAAATAGCTATTATAATTACGATTACAACTTACTCTCGCACATTAAATAAAATTCCACTTAAGGTTGTATGGAGCCCTAATGGTCCACATAATCTAAGGATTGAATAAATAAAAAATGAAGTTATAATAAAAAAAAATTTCACCATAAAGTAGTCACAGTTATGAAAAAAGATTACTGTTTTGTCGGATATATTTTCCATAAGGCGTTTACATTTTACGATCAGTAATAATATGAAAAAGAAGAAGTATCCGAAACTTAATGAAACTAAATGAAAAATGATTTTGATACGGACCAGGTAATTTCGAATAGCTGTATTCCAATCTATCTTCATTTTATACTTCACAAATTAAAAAAGTAAGTGTATAATAAAATTATTTTCTCTCATCATCTATTCAGGCAAAACATGAAAATACAATATGTAAACATGAAATAACAGTATAGGAACAGTCATGTTAGGTAAATGTCAATTCTGAGTCTTGAAACAGAGTCCTTACAGTACAGATGTAACTTCCGGAATCATAATCAGCACATTCACAGTGTGTCGATATTTCACACATGAAATACTACATCCATTCTTCTCTTGCTTTGTCTTCGCTGTAGTTCACATCGTAGAAGAGACACACGGTAATCCTCATTTTAGCTTTTTCTGTTGTCACAAATGTTGATTCTATTTTATCCGATTAATCAGAGACATGATCACGATTAATGTTGGAGTCTGAAGATTCACTATCCGAAACATTTTTCCTTTCTCTTTTTCTTATTGTCTTTCTTTTGTCTTTTCCTATTCCTTAGTTTTCTCCTACTTTTTTTATTTTTCTTCTATTCTGTGTTACCTCAAGCTCGTTTCTGTAGGAAGAACCTTAAATTAATGCAGACATCGCTGGCTTTCGTCCTCTATCGGAAGTTTGCTTTTTTGTGTTTGTCAAAGAAGAAATATTCAAAATCATGTTATTACATAGGTTTGTGTTTTGATACATTAATTGATTCACACAGATTAATTTTGTATGCTCTGTATTTCACTACTTTGTACAACCATTACAACACACCGGATACTGAAATAAAAACCGTGACGGACGGGGAAAAAAGAACAAAAGAGAACCTCAAGCAGTTGTACCAACTCTGGATGTAGAAACCAGTGATCATACCAACATAACATTTATCTCAAAAAATCATACAATGAATTTCTATGTGAAAATGTATCTCTTCTTAAAAGCCATTTCTTCACACATGCTTTTTCCTTCTTTGGTTTCTTCGCTAATAATGCTAAAGTGCACAAAGCTTTCTTCTTACTCGACATTATTGAACGATCGCTAACTCGAAACTGAATGCATCGTCAATAAATACTAGTGGTATGGACGATACATATTGTTTATATTGTCAATATTTATTAACAAAATGCAATGATATGAGAATCTTGAAATATTGACAATATTATTGATCGTCTGAGAGCATCCTGGAGAGAGAGATGCCGAATTATTCCATCAGCTCAAACTGACGTAACGTTGGCCATTATCCATGAAACAAAAGTATTGTTACGCTTTGAAATACTCCAAGTTACATTCCTATTCGATATTCCGAATTAGCAACATGGCATTAAGGGCTAGAATTTGATGCCACATTTTGTATTCTCGAAGTTAATGTAAAATTGACACGAAATCATAGAATTAATATGCAAGTGGGTAGAGTAAATGGCTTATTCTAAAATTTTGACATGTATATTTTAATCACGATTCCAACGATTGAATACTTACTGGAAAGCTTTTTTGAACGTTTTTTTACTCTTTGGGATTGAATCGGAGATGTAGAAATTATGATTGATTCACAATGTCATTGAACAGGTCATTCATTGCTACTATTTGCGATGTTACAAATTGGATGATGTTAATAGCTTTTTAGATACTTCAGTATTTCGAGTTATTAACAATATTCCAAAATATCCTGCACTTGCTCTATACATTTCCAGATTCATTTCAAATTTTGTCAATCTAATTTAATGACGATAATCGTGTTTGATTAAGTACCAATGATGTTTTAAAATGTTTTGTATAATATGCAGTCTGATACCGATTTGGTGATACAAGAAAAAGGTGTGCGAATTTACATAAAAAAATACATCGAAAATGTAGTGACGTTTTCTACAAAGTTTCATTTTCGAATAAATCAATTTTGAGGATTCGGCGGGTACGGGATTCGGTGTAGGTATCATCCTGTACATTACACATACAACGTTTTTAACACTAGGTTTAGGGGCGTTTCTTATATATCTATCTCTACGAACACCCGTCAAATTGACGGGCAAATGAAAATACGCATTTTCTTTAAAAAAATCGATTTATTCAAATTAAGTCTGAATTGAACAATATTAAGCTTCACGTTTAAGTAAATTATTAATAAGTAAGAAGCCTTTTTTTTTAAATTATCAGGGAAATGATAAAAATAATATTAACGGTATAGGGTAATCATATTTATTGAACACATTTTTTACAAATATACTGAATTTTGTTTGTGTATTTTCCGCATAAGATCTCTTTTGCAATATATACAACAATTATTGCTTCTATATATATATATATTTTTTTTTTGCAGTAGCCCATTTGACAACTTTTTCGCACTTCTGACGTTGAAGGTGACAGAAATGAAGCGTCTGATCTTTGGCAAATATTCTCCTTGTTTTCTCCAGCTAATTCCTCGGCTAAACAAAATATGTACTCCTTTCTGGATATTTTCGATCCGGTGCACTCTTTACATAATATCCACGCGTTTATCGCTGCCAAATCTAGAATATTGAGAAAAACTTGAAGAGGCCATCGGAAACTCCCCGCTTTCGCATTATATTTGCGTGCCATCTGATCAACGACGTCCACACCAAAATTTGTTTTTATTATAAAAAGCAATGGTTTCTGGAACACGTTTATAATTGTCTTCTATTTGTATACCTGTATGTTTGGTGCTTAGAAGGAGGATTTTTACGTTAGGTTTACTTATATACACAGTAAGCGTGCAGTGTTCTAATTTATATAAATGTGAGGAAAATGTCACGTAAAAAATTTGTTTAATCTAAGTTACAACGTTACGGTATTCACGCGAATCCAAGGAGCGATTCCGGTGTTCTTTCATCTCCGACATATATAAATGTGAGGAAAATGTCACATAAAAAACAACTCTCGTGGTAATATATATAAAAACTTTATTTCTCAAGAGTCGAAGGCCCTTGAGTACCAATATTACAATGCTACAGTATCGGCTTATGATTCAGACTGGCTCGGCCGTCATTATTCGGAGTCTAAATACTAAGCAAGAGCAATGAAAACGATGGAGGGGATATTGTTTTTGGAAGTTCCTTATCAGGGTAGCGAGGTGTTAACTGACCGGATGATATCTAGAGATGTCAACTGTCCGGAGGATATTTAGAGGTATCAACTGTTCTGAGAATATTTAGAGTAGAGGTATCAACTGTCCGGAGAATATTTAGAGGTGGTCGCTTAAGGTGACGTCAGGGTAAAAGAATTTGGGGTTACCAAAACAAGGTCATCTTGTCCTTTTTCCCTTGAGTATTGAGTTTCATCTTTTCCCATATAACCATACAAAATATATTTTGTTTGGACGTCAACTGCTAACCAAAACTTAATGCCAAATTTATGAGGCTTATTCGGCATATATTGCGTAAATCTGAATCGGGCCTCCGTTGGAAATAATTATTCATCTATTGAGATATTTTCAAATGGCTTGTAACAGGTGTGACTATTACTTATAAATCTGTTCCATATTTCGTATATCAGCGCAAATTTATCTGTTTGTAATCTTTCGGAGGCTTTCAATGATCCCGCTTCATATGTGCCTCGGGCATATATTATTCCTAGAAAACTACATAACTCAGCAACTGTTATTGTCGAGTCTTTTTTCAAAACTCGATACGCCTCGGTTTCAGTACAATCTTTTATGCGTTCCATTATGTGTCTGTCAATTATCCATTCGAAAGCACTAGTTACACAACCCAACATAATATTTCTCTTAGCATAACCAGTAGGCCCTGCGATATCCTTGAATATCATACGAACGGGCGTCCTACCCCTAGATTCCCCCGCTTTCAGTTGTATCCACTGTGTCCCGTCAATTGCAATTTCAATTTCATCCATTACATTTTGGGATGTATTTGGAATGCTCGTCCTTTCATTCTTAGAGTCAGAACTAGAAAGAATACGCATCCTTTTCTTGTTACGACACTCTTTCAAGAAGGTTTCCTCTTCATTATCCGAAGATCTTTCTATCTCTTCACTTTCAATGTATTCAGAACTTTCACTGTCAGCTTCGCTTTGGCCTAATTTGTACTGATCTTCTTCGGAGGTGTCTTCAGAACAATCTTCATTGATGTTGACATTTTGTTCAATATCTTATTATGTCTCTTGAATTTACTCATGATTGCTAGAAAAGGGAGATTGGTTAAAATAAGAAAATACTATACCTAAATTCAATTACTCTATCGTAAATGCTTATAATAAAGTATACTGCCTTTGCATACTGTCTTTGAAAAACGGATTGTTTATGAAATCAGCTAGCCCGTCAATTTGACGGGTTTCGTAGAGATACGTATATTACATACAGATTTCAAAAATTAAAAAGCTTAAGAAAACATAATTGTGTGTATATATTCTTTGGATAAAATGATTAATTTACGCAGCAAATTGGTTAAAATTAATGCTATGGTTTTTGGGATATTTCATTTCGAAGTTTGAAATCCGTCAAATTGACGGGTCCCGTAAACCTAGTATTGTAGTATCGGAAAAAGGATAGGATTAGGATAATTTAGATTTGTAAAATTCTCCTAATACTATTTATTAAGATAAATGAAAATAACAGAGATTAATTGGACAGAGAACGATAAATGTTCAACTTGAACTAAAACACGAAAGTCTTATTCCGCTCAAATAACTCTCGTCTTCGGCATCTGCACTCGCACGCTTTCGCTTCTCAACTCATACTGTACGCCTTTTGCATTCGTTCTCGCCGGCGTCTCAACTAACACTGCCTTTAGCATCTCTTTTGTCTTTTCCCGCCCTATCGCGCACGTGTCCCGAAAACGCCCGTGGCCAGGGTCACGCAGGCCTTTTCCACGAAACTGTTCACTTGAAAGGAACGACGACACATTGATGTACCTGTCACGTAAAATAAAAAGCAGGAGGCTCGAACGAAAAGAAAAAAATTAAGATAACAAAAAAACAAGAGAATTTATTTCTTGTATTCTGAATTTACACTGACTGCGATTTTGTTCTGAGCTCCAGCCGTGACTTTCCAAGACTGAAGCTCTTACAATTTGACTTTCGGTAACATCTGTTTCTTCTTTGTTTGTCATCCCTCAATATCCCCATTACCCTGTAGGCGTACGTGACCGTTGTCACACTTCTAGGACATTCGGTTGAAGGACCGTTAGGCCATAAATGAATCCTCAGGTACTCCGGCAATATACATTGTCGCCAAGGTCGCCATGTGTTTCCCTCATCGGTCCATCGGGTTCGAAGTATGCCGATCGGGACACCATCCTGTCTGCGGTGTGTGTGTGTGTCCTGGTCTCTGACGTAATTTACGTTACACGTACTTCGTAGCTTGAGATAGACTGACAGATTCTTTTGTTCGAAACCATGGATTCTTTCCTTTGTTGCCCTTCGATATCCCTACTACACACGCGTTTATTAGATGTACCGCGGCGGTCGCCGCCATTCCGAGAAGTCGGCGAAAGAAACGTAGGGATATCGATGGTACATTGGGCATGTCGGTATTGCGCTTTGTACAGCGAAGCCGTTGGAAAGTTCCGTGGTCGATACTGCCACAAATTAAAGTTTCTTTGAACAACTTGACTAGAGAAATGATTGGTAAAACGTAACAATAACAGAGGTAGTTTAATGAATTTAACACTGTATTAACAGGTTAATATAGCTTGTATATTTAACCACAACGAATATAATAATAAAAACATCACAAATTATTTAGTGATAAATACAGTTAATATGTTACAGAAGTTCGACCCGACTTTGTGATATCTCTCGATATATTCGTTAGACTTAGCGACTTTATTCATCAGACCTCTCGATGTATGCTGCTAGAATCTTCAAATGAGACTCTGCCCTTCGATCATTTCTTTGTTTCTTGGAGAGACGACCCCCACTACGCTAGGGTCACGCCACCGTGCGCGGCTATGATCACGTATACCACCTTTTTTGTATAGATGAAATAACGGACCGAAATCGATGTTTATGGAACTCGCTGCTTGGTGACAACTATGCTCTCGTCGATACATTGTATATTTTCCGTCGGGCAGATAAGGCGATCTGTCTGCGACACTATAGGACCGCGAGCGACGGTTAGAAATACGACCTATACTAAGCCTCGTGGCGAAACAGTTTGGAAGTGCTAGTTCGGTACGCGAACCTTCCTTAAATATTTCTGACTAATAGCATGTTTCAATAACTATAAAACTAAAAATGTAACTAAAATAACTGTAATCCAACAACAATAACTAAAGAGAAACTAAAAAAGAAAAGTATATTGGATCATCATGACGTGCGAGAAACTATTCTTGTATACAGAGAATGGCCCATTTTAATCTATAAAGCCAATTATATTCTCGAATTATTTATTGATTCAAAAATGTTTCAAATAGGATTTGTTTGGTTGAGAGTAATGCTGGATATTATGGAATAAAGTTTCGGAGAGTTTTAATAAAAAGCAGAAACGAATTATTTGTTATTTGGACAAGTCTAAAGACAATATTTAATATAATGAGATTAATTGTTATTTACAAATACAATTTTATTTTTTGTTTATTACCTTTATTTGTTATTTATCGATGGTTGAGGGAATTTATTTTTACATAAATATAACGTTTCAATTAGAAAGATCGTTGTAAATTACAACTTGTAATTTTTAATAATATTAGCTAAGAATAATATGAACTGTGATCTGTCTATTGAAAAATAACCATATTAATTATACGATTTTTTCATTGTACAAAATGAAACAGATAAAACAAAAACAAAACATATTTATATATTACATTTGTTGTCGGATTTAATCCATATAGAAAATAAAATTTCATTTACAACTAAGAAATAATAAATAAATTATTTTCAGTATCGTCTAAACGATTATTATTTAAATAAGAAATTTGAGGTGATGGACGTGATAGGTCTAGAAGAATCACTCGTGTCGTTAACAATAACAATTTATTTGCTTATGTCTGTGGTATACACTAGCGCGCCGAAAGCACGGTACAGATATCGGTTAGAGATTACAAGTTCAAGCTCGGCGCGATACTTTACGCGGTGGTTCGAGTCGAGATGATGCACAGATGTCGAGGGATTCCGATTCGCTATTACGTACGACTGCGGGCGGACAATTCAGATCGGCGTCTTCCAACTTGCCCCGCGACTCGCGATAGAACAGAACAGAAATGTAACGATCAGGATTTGGTTAATGGTTTGCTTATAGCGAGACCTGTCGTACTTCGCAGCTTGAGATAGACTATTGTTTGTTCGAAACCACGGAGTCTTTCCTTTGTCGCCCCTCGATATCCCTACTACACGTGTGTTTATTAGATGTACCGCGGCGGTCGCCGCGTATGCGTTCTTCTGAGAATTCGGCGAAAGAAATATAGAGATATCGATGGTAGATTGGGCACGTCGGTATTGCGCTTTGACGGCATAGCTCTTTGTATCGCGAAGCCGTTGGAAAGTTCCGTGGTCGATGCCGCCACAAATTAAAGTTTACTTGAATGCTTCATTTGAAAGATGATCGGCAAACCGTAACAATTGGTATTTTAGAGAATCTTAGCTGCATGGATCCTAAGATTTATAGCGGGTCCTTAGGCTCGCTGTAAATATTCGGAGAGGGTGTATCGACATCTGGTAATCATCTGTTCGCAAGGTAGAGTCCTTGTGTAGCGGGGCACGGGACAGAAACCGTTGGGAAGTTTGCTGTCGAGTGCCGCTACAAATTTAATTCTTATTCAGAATTAAAATGCTATTTTAATTTGTTATTTGTTATTTAATAGACAAATCAAATTTTGGTCAACTGTGTTTGTAAGAAAATATAAACTTAATATATGTAATTAACCATAACAAACCATCTTTTTTACATTATTATTTTTTTACATATGGTGATGTAGTTCCGTTTTTATCTGGAATTATGTATTTTTTTGGCATCATTTGGCATCAATTCTCATTAACCTTTCATGTATATTTCCGATTTCAATTAATTTTCGAGATATTGTGTGATAAATTCATTGATTTTTGCGGGAAAGCATTCCTCAAGTGGGTCAAAAGCGTGGCTGGTGGTCTTGTTCGCGTCTGAAGTGCCACGTGTCAAATATTGCATCTTGTGAAATAGGTATTATCGAATTATATGAAGAAAAATATATAGTTCCATTGAATTTTATCTTGAACTTTACATTGAATTTGAACTTTACCTTCATATCTTGGGGAATAATGATGTAAATAAGTTAGTCTTTGTTAAAAATATGCCCTAATTGTACCATACAATCGCCATGTAACAATTTTTGGTATCTGCAATACGTCAGGCAATAAAGTTACCGAGGATAACCCATGTATTAAAAAGGTATCTTTGGTATATGTTGAAATAATTTGATATATGTATATAAAAAAACATTCCATGTATATATTAAAAAGATAAGATATTTATCTCTAAGGTAATATTATCTATTATTCTTTCATAATGTATGTATATATACTACAGTCTTACATTATGCACATGTATATACATATGTATAATGTATACAGTAGTACACACACACACACACACACACACACATACTACTGCCATACGTAATATACTGGTGGAAATCCCAACACTATGTACTTATACTATAAATTAATATTAATACATAGTAATAGACATTAATACCGATACTAATACTATAAGATATTTAACATCGTTCTAATAATTTTACTTTTGACAAATAAATAATTAGTTTCGAGGTCAGGGATTTCCACCTTTTGCACTCTGCGCAGGCGTTCCTGCTTAGTTACTTTTGAAAGATTCAATGTTTGTCCAGGCAAGCCATTGACGAAACGTTTCAATGAAAGCCCAAGAATATGCATATAGTAAGCGGCATTAATATTCGGTAATGTATTATGGCAGATATTATATTAGTGTATCTACAGATACAATTTTGGTGGGACAAATTGAGATTATATTACTGTATCTACAGATATTTGTTCTACCAAATTTGTCCACTTGGAACATCATTGTTATTCCAAATAATAAAGGAAATTATTACTTGCGGAAGTTGTAAGGTATAACGAATTTACAACTCGATTTATGTAACAGACGAAATTGCAATATATACTATCCAGTACCGCTACCCACCGATGAATCAAGAGAAGATACAGCATTAACTTGAAGCTCTGTTATTCCAAGAAACAATTAGACCGTCCACTTCACCGTATAACTCTGCTTTATGGATTGTATAAAAAATATCGGATGCTGATGATACTGAACACTGGCCCATGATAATTAATTATCGTGCACTAAACGACAAAAACAAGTATCCACTATCTCAAATTACCGAAACTCTGGACCAACTAAGAGGAGTAAAGTATTTCTCAATCTTTAATCTGGCAAGTGAATTTCAACGTTTAATATATCAAGTATTAATTCAATGAAATATTAATTCAAAATTATTTGAATGATATAGTCTACTCTTCATCTCTACAGAAAGTGAAAATTTAAAGATTGTTGAATCATCTCAAAAATCGCGGATTTACTTTCTGAACCAATATAAGTGAATTTCTGCGTAAAGAAATTACATACTTAAGGCATAATTTCTGCCGACAGTCTCAAACCAGGTCCAAGGAAACTTCATGCGGTAGAAAAAATTTTCTTACTCCAAAGTCAGAATCCAACAATCCAGAATCCAAGGACATCTAATAATTCTTACGATTGACAAGGGGATCACATATTATCGTAGTTATCAGAGACTATTTTGTTAACGCAAAATCATTGATTCAGCTTCTAGAAAAAGAAATCCGTTTGAAGTGAACCGATGAACAATAGAAGCACTTTGAAAATCTGCAATATGAAGCCTGCATAAAACTAATACCACATTATCCAGATTTCAACCATGCAATCATTATCATTAAAGACGCTTTAGATCATACAAATATTGAGTGCAGTATCGAGCCAAGATGAAATTGGTCCCGATTTACCGGTTCCATATGCTTCTCGCAAGTTATACCCAGTCGGAAGGAATTATTCAGCAACTGGGAAGAAATGCCTGGCTGTGATGTATGCTACGCAATATTTCCGACCTTTTGTGTTCGTAAATTTGCATTCATCATCCACTATCGACCCTTAGTCTAACTATATTCAGTCAAAGATCCCATTTCAAGATTGGTTAAATGGAAATTAATATTGCTAGAGTACAAATGCAATATCGTACTCAAACCTCGAAAACGAAACAAGAACGCAATCGTGCTGTCTCGTAATTCAGTGGTCTTCTTTTAACGGCTCGCAAAGATAAGGAATTTGAAGCGCATTTATCCAAGATAAACCGGTTATTGTATTTAAGGAATGAAACGAAATCAAGGAAGGTTTACATAGAGCGTACCTCCTAGTAATTCGAATGCAGGACCAATTACAGCGCCATATCTATCCGTAGAAAGAGGAAAAGTTCACCAGGAAGCAACCAACACAACAACGAAAGACGTTGGCGCATCGTTCCTCAAAACCACATGGAAGGCGATATAAATTCATGCGATTCATTTACTCTAATAGCACACTCAACACTAACCAACAATTATATCACGTTAAGTCTGAACAATAAATGAAATACTAATAATTCACAAAGGGATCTAATAACGTTGGTCGAAGGAGAAACCGAAGAACCTAGTTCACTTGAAAATCCCAACCCATTGAGTGAAATAGAGAAATCACGTGATCAAAGCCTGCAATATCGTCTATCTCCTCAGCCTGTAGGAATATAGACCCCACAAATTCTGGAAAGCGCTTGAACGCAGTTAAGAAATATTATTCCCGATTATTAAGAATATGACACAGATACATCACTCTCCGAAGATTCACAACCCGAGGAAGAAGATGGCAATCACGAGCCCTGTATAATATCCGAACATATCCGAAGAAATATTAAATGTACATATTAAATGTAAACAGTTTCCCTTTATAGCGATAAATATTTCTCTGGAGTCACCTGCCAAGGAGAATCTTTAGGAAGGACAAATAATCATCACTACCATTCAGCCGTTCAGAATTTTTTCCATAAATCTAAAATAAATTTGTCATAAAATATATCTTTGAAGAACTGAAAGACGAAAATATCGTCACAGTACTATGAGACTTGACAACTATATTCAAGGAAACGAGAACAACAATCGTTATATCGTCATTGGGAAAGAACCAGAATCAATCCATCATCCAGAAATACTAAACTCTCATTTGAAAAATACTCGAAAACATCAATGTCGAAATTACTATTATATGGAAACAAGTATAGCGCCTACAGAGGATACTTGAAAAGAGTCCATAAAAGAAACACATAGGAGCATACAAACGAATGACCAAAACTTACAGACATTTCAGGGTAAGATATTCATGGCGAGGAATGAAAAACGATATAAAAGTATTCATTAGAAAATGCAAAAGCTGCGAGAAACAAAAATTGGAAAAAGCGAAAATTCCACAACTGATGTTTATTACAGACAATTTATAGTGGAACCTGCTACATACCGACAATACAAGACAACTTAGTCAAAAACTACATAGCTGTTGCGATAATGAACACCGGAGCCACAACAATAGCAGATGCCTCTGCAACGATTTTAATCTTTGGAACGATCTTTGGAACCTCACGCGCAATCTTCATAGACAAAGGGACAAACTTTTCAGTTCAATTCAGAATCAGTCTTTTATTCGATTCAGTAACAGTTATATTTTGTGGGAAGTCAAATATTTTATTACGGTGAAGTTTTGAATGGTACTGTGGCGGCACTCGACTACAAATACCGCCACTTGACACTAGCAACGGACAACACATACCACCTTAAATTGGTTAAATACCACCTACGTGATCGACAGCGAAAAGAGGTGTGGCCGTGATAGCGCTACGAACTATCCATCATCGTGAATCTAAGACTGTGGCAATCTGGACCTGCCGCTGCGACGAACACGGACGGCCCTTACTTCTTCAGCAAAACTCGACGCCTCACCGCCGACTCACTCATGCAGGTGACTGGATATGAGTAGACTAAAAGGAGGAGCAGAGGCCTACGACCGTACGCGGAATGCGCCCGCACCGTACCGACAGGTATCCATGGCCATATCGAAGACTTCGCGCAATATCGACACGGGCTTAACAACAATCGGCTGACGCTTTATCACACTAAGATTATAACGTTATCTCTGGCAAGGGGGTACTGTGGCAGCACTCGACAACAAATACCGCCATTCGACACTAACTAGTAACGGACACGGTAGCGCAGTTGTTAGCGCCTTACGTTTCGAACGTTCGGGACCCGGGTTCGATTCCCGGCGCCCGTAATTTGATTTTTCTTCCACGCATCAAAAATAGAAGAATAATTAGCAGTACCTCAGCAGCGACATCTACAGCTGACAACGACAATTATCACGGACAACACATACCACCACAGTACAAAATCAAAACTGGTAATGGCGGTAACATATCACGGTTCCACGGCGGCAAATGGGACATAATAAATTTTGGTATCGATCAAGCGGAAAGGGCGCGTGGATCTCGCGATTGACGCACACCAACGCAGAATATTATTCCACGTGAGAATCGCAGGACCGTGTTTTCAAATTATGAACAAATCACGGAATTGACTTTTATGAGTTAGACGTGATCAACAGTCGCGCAAGATGCGGCGAGTATCCAACGACGAAATGAATTGAATTACCATGAATTGAAACAAACTTTACATAATGTGCCGGTATTAGTTTCTAGTGCGTTTTGATTAAATGTATTGCGCCCGTAAAAATACACACAACAATACGACACAAATAATAGTAAATTCCAGACTAAATTTGAAAAGTAGTATTTGCAACGTCGTTACTATTTCGCACTTTTCCATGTATGGAATTGACCGATATGTCTTTTAGCGAATTCGTATCATTGTCTTATATTATTATTATTATGTACATAACGTGTGACTATATTTACCCTTTTACTATTAGTTTACTATTATCCTATTAGATTGCGTTAGAAGAAGAGGATGGTAACCAGAATCTTGGTAATATGTCGAGTAATCAATAAAGAACTAATTATAATATTATTTTTGAAAACAGATCTGAATTAATGTCAAGTCTCATGGATATTTCTCATCGAGTCATGAATATTTGAAACACTTGCATTCTCGATTCTCACACAGTCTGACAGAACGAAAGAAGAAAATCTAACAAGAAAGAAGGAAATTAGTGTATGAATGCGCGGTTCACGCACGATCGATCAAGGTGACAGTCAGAATAATAGGCCCGGTGAATTGTAAGTGTGCCGCGTTTTCATGTCAAAAATAATACACGTAGTAAAAGGGTAAATAGAGAAACGACCTTATAAATGATTTTTTGTCGATTACGCTTTTGTCAGGTTTGTTTACGAGCAAGACTATAGTAAGTGCTATTTTAGCAGAATGCAAGAAAATTATGGGCGTCTATGTGGGTGTCACGCTTAACCGCAGTTTCATAAAAAAATCTGAAGTTCAGAGCAGGAACGTTATTGTGGAAGTAATGATAAGTAGAGTGCAGATGTTTGTACAAATTCATATTTCCATAAATTGAAAAAATGAAATCTGAGTAGACGATTGTTTTACTATAAATGTTATAACATTATAACGAGTACTACTATATCTTGTATGTTTCATATTTCGTTCAATCTAATACTTCATATATAAAACCTATAGTACTCATTGGTATATATATTTATTTAATTAATATTTATAATAAAACAATTGTCTATATACGAAGCATAAAAGATTCAGCATTATGTTAGGCATTATTTTACATTAGTCTTTGATTCTCGCTTTCTCGTTTGCGCGAAGGAGAAGGATTAGACTCTTACTTCGTTGGAATTGAAACTTAAATAAGTTTGAAATTAACTGAATTAAATGAAACTGAAATTATTAAACTTGTGACTTAGAGAGTACACGTAGATACCCCGACCATCACACTAAACAATTGTACGTCCCTGTTTATAAAATATGTACGTTGTCATTTACTATATAACATTTTGTTCAATCGTAATATCCAGCCCAGCAATCTCACACCCACAATGATATACCTTTGCCACTCGAGGTTTACCGATCAATCGAACGTTATCAGTTTGCTAATATTTTCTGCTTTCTGTTCATTAGCCATAAGCCCGCGTCAATTTGTTTCCGCGCCTTGGCTTTTCCTGTAGCTCCCGGCTATACGTCGCATCGATTCGTACACGATAACCAAAATTCTCGAGCTCCCTTCACCGTAAATTGATTCGTCTTCGCATCTATTTCCTCAGCAGTCAGTGCAATTAACAACACTGGATTTGTCTGCTTAGCAACTCCATAACCTAAGAATTAACCCGGCTACATAGTCGCCTCCTATAGCTCGTAACCATCTTCTATATTTTGTATTATGTTTAAATTTTTATTTACTCAGTCGTGCATGTAACTGAAACAATAATTATCTTTGCTGGAAAGATATAATAATTATAAAAGGGGAAAAATTAAGTAACAATAGATAGTAGAATGTTCCATAGCATGAAACTTTTTATTTATATATGTCGGGTTCGCGTTAAGATTAGGGTTAGGGTTAGGGACGTGAAACGAATCCCCATTTGGATTAGACGTTATCGTTATGCAATAGAGGAGATATTTGCTAGTGCAAATATGATTATTACAGAATTTGACAAATAATTGCGATAATTAGATACTCGAGAAGCTAATGACAATGATATCCTAGGTTCAATAACGAATTCGCTGTCAACGGGATGATAGATGTACGTTCTCACAAAGTCCCAGTCTGACTCTTTGTTAACAAAACGTGAAATTATTCACTGATCGTAAAGACGTTACTCTTTTCGTCGATAAGATCGCACGAGAGAATGACTCTCCGTCCCGATGATGCCACAGAGGAAAAACTATATGGGGTGTGTCTAAGGACACGAGATCCTCGGATTCGTCGAGGAAAGCCTTCGTTCAGAAGGTGAGGGAAATTAGCGTTGCTGCTAATTGGTCAATCTCCATATCGGTGGTTAGATAAAGATACTAGCCGCCCTTGAAGGAAAGTTGCTAGCGGGAAGCGTCGTTCGTGAGAAAAATACATTTCCCCTATCTTCCCGTAGGTAGGACAAAGACTGTTTGTCTGTTGAAGGACTTTAGTTAACTAAATCTTAAGATTTCTAACGGGTCCTAAGACTAACTGAACATGTACTGTGGAGATGCGTCGACATCTGGCAATCATCTTACCCGAAGGTTAAAGTCCTTTTTTTTTTTTTTTTTTTTTTATTAGAATATTTACAATCAATTCTCGTTGAGAATTTTCAGTAACTTAATTTGGCGTGATACAATGACATGGATTATAATAGTTTTATATTGTTGGTTCAAGTAGGACTAAGGATTTAATCTAGTGGGTATTTTCTTTTTAGTCTGCGGAACTGGTCCGTCGTGTCCAGTAGTTGGGTGACTAGTGGGTCGTGGTGGTTGTTGACTCTTGTGTTATATCTGCTTCTGGACTTGTGTATTTCGTCTTTGACTGTAGGTATCTTGAGGTCTCGGTGTATTGTTTCGTTGGTAACATACCAGGGTGCATTTAATAGGGATCTTAGCGTTTTCGATTGGAAGCGTTGGAGTATTTCAATGTTGGAGTTACTTGCTGTTCCCCATAGTTGGATTCCGTAGGTCCAGACAGGTTTTATTACGGCCTTGTAGAGGGTTATTTTGTTCTGTATGTTTAGTTTGGAGCGTCGGCCCGTGAGCCAATAGTATTTTCTTAGTTTTTCCTTTAGTTGCTTTGTTTTTTCCGAGATATGTTTTTTCCAGGTTAGCCTCCTGTCCAGGGTCATGCCCAGGTATCTTACGGAGTCCTTGCTTGGGATTATTGTGTTGTTAATGGTGACCTGGGGGCAGGTTTGTTTTCGGAGCGTGAAGGTTACATGAGAGGATCTTTTTCGTTTATTTTAAAACACCATTTTTGGAACCACTTTTCCATGGAGTCGAGACTTCGCTGGAGAGTGGATGAGGCAATTGCCGGGTCTGCGTGGGTAGCTAATAGTGCTGTGTCGTCGGCAAATGTTGCTATTGTTACCTCGTTTGGTACGGGTAAGTCGGCAGTGTAGATGGAGAATAGTAGGGGTCCGAGGACACTACCTTGCGGTATGCCGGATTCTATTGGGAATGTTGCGGAAGTGGCGCCTAGACATTTAACTATGAATTGTCTGTTGGTTAGGTAGGATTTTAAGATGGAGTAGTATGGGTGGGGTAGGATTTTTTTAAGCTTGTAGAGTAGCCCTTCATGCCATACTTTATCGAATGCCTGTTGGATGTCTAGGAATACGGCTGAGCAGTATTTTTTCTTTTCAAGGGTTTGGCTGATCATGTGGGTTATGCGGTGGATTTGCTCTACTGTTGAGTGTTGTTTTCGGAAGCCGAATTGGTGATCTGGGAGTGTTTTCAATTCTTCTAGGAGTGGAAGGAAACGATTCGTGAGCATTCTCTCGAATAGTTTAGACAGGGTAGGTAAAAGACTGATTGGGCGATAGGAGCTGGTTTCATATATTGGTTTACCGGGTTTGGGGATGAGGGTGATTAGTGAGATTTTCCACGCCTTAGGAAAGTGTTCTAGGCGGAAGATGGCGTTAAAGATTGATGCGATGAGTGCAATCCCTTTTGTGGGAAGTTCCTTGATTGCTTTATTTCCTATTAGGTCGTGACCTGCTACTTTCTTGGGGTTTAGGCGACTGATTGCTTCTATGATCTCTGCAGAAGTGAATGGTTGAATAGGAGGGGACATTTGGAAGGGAGTGTGCAGGTATTCGGTGACGTCCGCTGCAGCTATGGAGGAATGGGGTTGGAATACTTCAGTCAAGTGTTTGGAAAATAGGTTGGCTTTTTCTATAGGGCTACGCGCCCATCCACCCTGCGGACGGCGGATTGGAGGTATTATTTGTGGGGGGCGCGTGAGTTTCCTGGAGGCTTTCCATATTGAGTAGTTGGAGTCGGCTGTGGGGGACAAGCTGGCGAGATATTTGTGAAAACGGTCATTATTGTAGTTTTTTATGGTTTTGGATAGTTTTCTAGTTGCGTTGTTTAGTTTGCGTTTGTCCTCCGGTGTTCTATGGGTCTGCCATATCCTTCTTAGTCTACGTTTTTCTGCTATTTTTTTTAATATATACTGGGGGTATTCGTGATTGTTGATGGACGTTATTGCCGGTGTGGAGAAGCGGATAGCGTTTATTATGCTCGTGTTGAGGTATTCCGTGGCTGCTTCGATTTCTTCATTGGTTTTTAGTGAGGTTGAGGCTGAAGTTGTGTGGGTAAAGACTTCTCTAAAGAGCTGCCAGTTGGTGTGTTGGTTATGAATGGAGCCATTAGGTGTTTTCTCGATGATAGTTGAACTGACTGTTACTATCACGGGAGAATGATCAGAGGAGAGATCAGCCGAGGAATTGATTTGGACGTGTCTTGGCGAGATATTTTTAGTTATGAAGAAATCAAGGAGATCGGGTATTTTGTTTGTGTCGGTGGGCCAGTGTGTGGGTTCGTATGTGGTAAGGTAGTTGAGGTTGTTGGTTATTATGCTGTTGAGGAGGTTTTTGCCTCTTACTGTAACCAGTCTGCTACCCCATTGGGTGTGTTTAGCGTTGTAGTCTCCTCCGGCTAGGCATCTGTTACCCAGGGTGTCCAGGAAGTGGTCGAAGTCTTCTTTGGCAATGGAGTGTCTGGGAGGGCAGTATACAGCTGAGGTGGTGATTGTACCATGATAGTCTTCTATTGCTACGTTTGTTGCTTGAAGGTAGTCTTTCTGGAATGGTGGAAGTTCGTAGTGCTTGATGTTTGCTTTGATTATGATTCCGGTGCCGCCGTGGGCTTTTCCGCTGGGGTGTTGGGTATGGTAGAACTTGTATCCGTTTATGTTCAGGTAGTTTTTGTCGGTGAAGTGGGTTTCAGATATGAGCATTATGTCGATTTGCTGGTGTTTTAGGAAGAGTTCTAGCTCAAGTTTGCGTTGCGCTAGACCATTGGCATTCCACAGAGCTATGCGTCTTGGTTTTATTTTGTGTCTGGGCGTATTAATTTATCCATGATGAGTGTTAATAGCGATAGCAAATTGTTTATTTGCTCTGATTGTTTCTCTATTAGCTTTTCAAGTCTAGAGACGTTGTCTGTGTTAGGTGAGGTGGGGGCACTATTTTGGGGAGGATCCCTGTGGCTATTTGGTGTATTTTGAGTGCCTTGTACCGCTTGGGCATAGGAGTTTGAGGGAGTGGTGAGTTTGGTAGGGCTGGGTGTTTGATTGGTTGAGGGGATTGGGGTAACGGTGGATTTCGGCGAGCTGGGTGTTTGGTAATTTTCCTCTTTTGTTCTAAGTTTGGGGTATTTGCTGGAGTACAGAGTTTTGTAGGCTGAGCAGCCTTTGTAGTTGGCAGGATGGTCACCTTGACAGTGGATGCACTTCGCTGGGGTTTCCGGTGATTTCCTGCACTGGTTGGTGGGGTGTGTACCTGCACATTTGACGCAGCGGAAGGTGTGGTTGCAGTATTTCTGCGTGTGCCCATATCTTTGGCACCTTTTGCATTGGACTATCTCCTTTTTTGTTTGCGGTGGTTCGAATTTAACGATGGCGTTCATTAGGCGACTGATATTGTAGATTTCCTTGTTGTTTGGTTTCTGTTTTAAATCGATGAAAAATAGGGATAGCGGGTCTTTTGTGACTCTATGCCTTATGTTGCTGACATTTGTGACTTCGTGGCCGAGTTTCGATAGTTCTATTTTTAGTTCGTCGATGTCTGCAGAGTGGTGGATGTTTCGTAGCACCACCCGAAAAGGTCTTTCTTCTTTGAGTTGGTAGGTGTGGAAGTTGGCATTCAGGGCCCTGAGTGTCTTGGTGAGCTTCCTGTAAGCTTCTGGATTCGTCGGCAGGATTTTTACTTGATTGTTGGCTATTTTCAGGTTATAGTCCTCCTTGGAGATATCTCTCTCTAAGGACTTGGTAATTGTCTGGATGTCGATGACATCAATAACAAATATTGGTGGGGGAGGGGGGCTTCTCGGTGCTTGTTGGTTTGGTGGCGGGCCTGCGATTTCTATGGCGTCGTTTGAGGATTCTAGTATTGCGAACCTGTTGTGGGTGTTGAATTGTGTTGTTTTCTGTTAGTTTGAGTTTGTATTTGGTGATTCAATTTTACGATTTTTCGCCTTATTGGCGTCGTTGGCGCGTGGGGATCTGCTGCACTTCTCTCACGGGGGGAGTAGTGCGGGGTAGTTGTAAGTTTCGGTGGGCGAGCCTGGCGGTGATTGCTGGGCCATCATCGAGCTAGCTATTTCAATAAAAATAACTAGTCGTGAGGCTATGAGGCAAGGTTTGGGTAGGGGTTAGGTGCGTAGGCTTTTGTTCTCTCTGGCGGATAGGAAACACTTGGGAGGATAAGAGCACGTTGTGTTCACTTTCGACGGTTGGGTGACACATGTTGCTTTCGAACTTCACTGGGCACTAGAGACACGTCTGCACGCTTCGGCACTCAACAGCGAACTGTGTTCTGAGATGTCTAAAATATTTTGGAAATTCTCTTCCTTTGGTATAAAAGCGTTTCCTACTGTTTTGCTACCTAGTACTTGGGCGTAATTGTTAATAAAAGTTCCGTGATCAATAATCTGTGGGCTTATTATTCCTTGTTTTCCTAAGACGATTAAATTGAATATTTCGCCGATTTGGAAATGTAAGTCAGAGAGTGAGCTTTCTAGAGCTATGACTTTTATTAAGGTGATTTCGTTTTTGTTAAGCGTTTTAAGTTCGTTTGTTACACCTGTGTCTACTTGTTTCAGTCGCTGGATGACGTCGTTATTTAAAATTCGTTTAATCAAAGCTGTCTGGTTGGCTACTATGGTTTTTAGGCTGTTACCTTCTTCAAAGAGTTTGTCTATATTTTTGTTGATTATATCTAGATCGTTTGCGTCTAGGGTTCCAAAAAGAGTTTTACTAATAGATCCGATAGCGTCTACTAGTCCTCGTCTACTTCTGAGATGAATGTGAGCTAAGGATCGTAATTCGATGCTAAGTGTTCTGACGTTATTTAGTTTTGCTTGTAAAGAGCGTATTTCTGGTAATATGTTACAGTCTTTTCGTGTCTCGCAATGATTCCTAACTTCGGCTACTCCCTTTTCAATATATCTTACTTGTTCCAATACAGCACTAATATCTAGTCCTATAATAACATTTATGTGTTCGCTATAAAGATATGCTTTGGATACTTTCTCATGAAATATTCCATTATTGTCAATAGGGGTTATTTTTAATCCGTTAAGGGTGGTAAAGCCGACGGCAAGGGTGATCGTCCTGAAAAATAAGGTTTTATTCTGTTACCGTGGATTTTCTTAACTCGATCTCTAATGAGAATCTCATAATACGGTGTCTTGACTGATTTAATAACGTAGGGTCCTAACCATTCGTCGTCCAATTTATCCGACTTATGATCGTTGTGAAGGAGTATACGATCTCCTTCCTGAAATAAGGTTTGAGTTCTAATGATTTTTCTTGTCTGATCTCTCATGTACCTCTTTCTACTTTGTTCAAGAGTGTTCTTCGCTATCATTCTATATTTTTGCAATTGTTTTTGCCATAGTGCAAACATTTCTTCGTAGGTGTAATTGGAAGTTCGGGATACGGAAGACGGGAGGTTGGCTTTTCTTCCAAATGTTAGTTCGAAGGGTGAAAATCCAGTTGCATCGTGTATCGCGGTATTATACCCTAGGCAAATAAAGTCTAATACCTGATCCCATTCTTTGTTAGAATCGTGTAGGCTCGTGCGAATCATGTCTTTTACTGTGGCGTGTGTTCGTTCTAAGGATCCGTTAGATTGAGGATGAAAACTAGTGGTCTTTATATGTTTGATTTTAAATGCTTTCTCGAATTTTTCCATTAGTTCGCTAATAAAGTTTTGTTCCTGGTCTGTTAGTATCGTTTTGGGTGCTGAGAAGATGTAAATGTAGTGGTGTAGTAATGCATCGATAATCGATTCGGTTCGTTGTGTTTTCAGTGGTACTAAAACGAGATATTTCGTTAGGTCATCGTGAATCGAAAGAATGTATTGATTTCCACGTGTGGTTTTAGGCATCGGACCAATTAGATCCATGGCTATCTTTTCGTTTGGCTCTACTGACGTCTGAGGAATTACGGGTTGTTCCTTGGGTCTGATTCTAAGTAGCTTTTGTCGTTGACAAGCTTCGCAATTTTTTATAAAATCTTGTATCCTTTCCATGAGGTGTGGGATTTTGAATTGGTCTTTGATTTTTTACTATATGTCTTTTGAATACCCAAGTGTCCACTAATGTCGTTATGGTTTTCGCGTATAATGTCTAGAGCTTGTTCGTCAGTTATGGTTTGTATTGGTTCGTATGCAAAAGTTATTTCTTCAATTTGGTCATTAATAAACATGAGTGTTACTTTGATCCTAGCTTTTTCGGTTTCGGTAAAACTATTGTCTCCTATCCCAATTTTCTTGTGTTTCTTGGTTAGTTCAAAAATTTTTCGAATCCAAGTATCTTTGTCGAATGGACCTAATGTTTCTCTATTTAATTGATAGAAGGTGTGATCGTTTGGCGTGATTTTAAGTCGTCTCGGGGGTGTCGCGTCTTCTGACCATGCGTTAAAGTGTTCTACAATATTTTCGGAGTTTGCAGGTGTGTCTGGGACTGATTTGTCGGTAATTTGGTAAATTTTTCTGGAAAGTGCGTCGGCTGTTGTGTTCTCTTTACCTTTGCAATACTGAATATCGTACTCGTATTCTTCGAGTTTAAGTCTCCATCTAATCAAACGCGAGGAAGGGTCTTTGCAATTTTTGAGCCAAGTGAGTGCTTGGTGATCGGTTCGAATAACGAATCGTCTTCCTAACAGGTATTGCCTGAGTCTCTTAACTGCCCATACGATAACTAATAATTCCTTTTCTGTGGTAGAATAATTTTTCTCTGGGGGGTTGAGTGTCCGTGATATGTAACAACAAGGATGTCCGTCTTGTGATAAGATTGCGCCTATTCCTTCATTGGAAGCGTCTGTGGTGAGTGTGAATGTTTTCGTGTAGTCTGGGTATGCTAAAACTGGGGCTGAGCATAGCTTTTCTTTTAGTGTGTCAAAGCTTGTCTGTTGCGTTTCTGTCCATCTAAAAGGATTGTCTTTCTTTGTGAGATCTGTTAATGGTTTGGCGAGTTTGGAAAAGTTTTTAATGAATTTTCTGTAGTATCCAGCTAATCCGAGAAATGACTTTACGTCTGTTGGTGTTTTGGGAATCTTAAAGTCTTTAACTGCGGAGATCTTTTTAGCATTTGGCTTTATGCCCTCGTGTGTTATGACATGTCCTAAGTATTCTAATTCAGGTTTTAGAAACTCGCATTTGTCGGGTTGGATTTTTAGTCCTAACTCTTTTAATCTTTGCAATACTATAGCAAGGTTTTCATTGTGTTGTTGAATTGTACTACCGAATATTATTATGTCGTCAAGGTATACAAAGCAATATTTGTTCAGTAATCCTCGTAACGCGGTATCCATCATGCGTTGGAGGTGGCTGGGGCGTTTTTTAAACCGAATGGCATGCGATTATAGTGAAAGTGTCCCTGAGGTGTGCTAAAGGCTGTATATTTCTTTGAGTCGGGGTCCATAGGTATTTGATGGAATCCCGAAGATAAATCTAGAGCAGAGAAGAATTTGGCGTTGCCTAATTGTGATAGAATGTCGTCGATTTTCGGTAGTGGGTAGGCGTCTTGATCGGTAAGTTCATTTAATTTTCGAAAGTCGATAACTATACGCCATTTCTGTTTGCCTGATGCGTCTGATTTCTTGGGTACTACCCATACTGGACTGTTGTAAGGAGAATCTGATTCTTCAATGATATTTTTATCTAACATTTTTTTCATTTGTTTTTCAATTTCTGCTTTATGGGCTTCGGGAGGTCGGTACGATTTGGTATTGACGATTTTGTTTTCGCGTAGGGTAATAGTGTGTTTTGTTAGGTTAGTACAAGGTAGGGTATCGGATTCTAGGTCAAACACGTCTATGTAATGTAGGAGGATCTTTTCGATAGGAATACGAAGTTTGTCTTCAATATGGTCTAGTCTAATTATTTGTTTCATTTTAGCAATTTTATCGACATCGTGTTCATAAGAAAGATCATTAGTGATTATAGTTGGTTGCTCACCAGTATTGCAGAAACATACTCTCGTCGGAACTTTATCCAGATAAATTGTTTCGATTTTGGTTTGCCCTGGGAGAATGGTTTTCGGCGCCTGGAAAAATATTTCGTTCCCGTTTAATTGTATTGATTCGTTGTTAATTCGATATGAGTAGTTAGAGAGCATAGGTAAACCAATTATTCCGTCTTCTATTAAAGGAAAATCGTCTGGCACAACGTGAAATGTGTTCATGATGTTAAAGAATTGAAAGTCTACTGTTTCGTCAGTTTGGTATTTGTCATTGTCCATGTAAAATGTTTTAGCTACTGTCTTTTTAGGTTTAAATATGGCACTTGATCTTTTAACTAAATTTATTCCTGCACCGGTATCGATTAAATATCGTTTGATTTCTGTTCCCGATCGAACTCCAATGGATAGAAGTTTTCCTGTTGTTGCGTGTACTCGTACGACGTCTCTCGAGGTTCTGGTAGCGCTGTTTCCTCTTCTCGTCCCGCATTCTCCATGTTTATATTGTAGCTGCGCGGTGGCGGAAGATTTCGCTGGCTGGCCGGTTGAAAATTTCGGCAGTAATTTGCTGTATGTCCTATTTGGTTGCACGTTGTTTATTTGAGTGCTTGTCGGCAGGCGATTGAGCGTAGTCATCGGACCGCTCCTAAGTGGGGGGTTGCGTTGTGACGATACATTCCCTCGGGTGAATGAGAGAGCTCTTATTTGCTGGCTGCGTTGATTTCCGCGGTTTCGCTCAATTTCTCCGATTAATAGTTCTGCTTCGAACGCGGCATCTTGTGCTTCTTGTAAGGTGCGCGGTTTCGTGCTTGATGTTCTGATTTCTATCTCGGGTATTAAGTTTAATATGAACGTTCGTTTTCTAAGTCTATCGCGACTGCTTGTCGAATAGGATCGCGGATTTCGTGTTGCAATGCGTACATATGTTCATTGAAACTATGTCGGAATCTTTTGACGTATCCGTGTACTGATTCGTTAAAACTTTGACGAGTTTTTTGTAGTTTATCGCGTGCACAGTTTGAAGTTATGTTAATCGATACGAACTTCCTCAGATTTTCGAATAAGGCGCCATATGTCTCGATAACCGAATGATAACCTGGCGGGGAAGGCATCTTCTGACGCATTCGCCAACCCGGTCCAGGAAGTCCTCGAACGCGGCAATGTCGCTGTTGGGAGAAACGTAAACGCCCACCACCGCCATTCCATCCCACTCGACCGCGACGTAGCCACTGCCAAGGTCGAGCACAACGCCGGGGGCGCCCACAGCGCTGTTGTCTAGGTTATGGCTGCCAATCCATCCAGATCCCCAACCCAGTTGCGCGCGTCAGGGATGCGATACGGCTCAGCCACCACCGCGAGGGCGACCTCGCTCCCCCGGATAGTTTGGAAGAACAGATCTTGCGCCCGTCCCGACCTTCCCAGGTTACTCTGGAGGAGCTTCTTGAATTCATTGGGCCAACTCCATGGCCTCCTCCCGACCATCTACGGCTGCTGCGGCGGTGCTGCCTTGCGTTTATGCCGCCGCCGCTGGCTCGCGGACGGGTCGTTTCCTCTTGGTTTTCGGGGGGCACATGCTACCCCACCCATCCTGTGGTTGGCGGGAGCCTCGAGCGACTCGCACAGGGAGCTCTTGGGTGCCGAGGCAGGATAACTTTGCCTGCCTGGGCTAGTTTCCGTGCTCCAGCTGCGAGGTACCTGATCCAGGCTGACCCGAGGCCATCTCTGGAGGTGCCGATCTCCCCGACCTGCACCTCCGCGCCGCTGCATCCTGCGGCCTGTGCCAGTGCTTGCCGCAGTTCCTCCTTGTTTATCGAGATATCTATCGCGACAACTCTCAGCTCCGCCGTCCTCGTTGGAGCCGCCACTCTCGCCGTGGCTGCGTCTAGCACCTTGGCCAAGCGCGTCGCAAGCCGTGACGCCTTCTCCCAGTCTCGATCTCCAGGTACCGTTATCACGATGGCACCTGTCATCGCCTTCCTCATGCTCAGCGACTCGACGCCGATCTCGTCAAGGGGGATGCTCTGCCTAGCCGTGTTTATTACATCGGCGTAGGACATCCTTGACCCCTCATTCAGAGTTACAGTCACCGCAGATGTTCGCGGTGTACGAGGGAGGATGGCCGTCTTGGGCGTCTGCGCTGGTCCTTTTTTCGGTGCGACGATGCACGTTTAAGGCGCGCCTGTCATCCTCGTTAGGGATTCCTGGCCTCTCGCCGGTGGAGTCACAGTGGCCCCTTTCTTCGCCGCTTCTCCGGCGGTTGCCCTCCTATTCTTTCCTTTCTCCGGGAGCTTTTGGACTCCACCACCTTCCATTCCCCATTCTTTTGCTCTTTTGGGAGCGATGTCGTCTGGGTGGTACACCGGGTGACTGAGTGGCTCTTCCCTCTTCGCGCTTCAGGGCTGTGATGTCGGCCCCTGAAGCGCTCCTCGATCGCCCTTATTATGGAGGGTCCGATCTCTTCGACCCTCCTCTTCAGGGCAGCGAGTCGCGCACTGTCGCTCCTACCTTTTCGTGCGGTGCGTTCAGGCTCGGAAGTCAGGCCACTGCATCGCGGGCACTCGTGGGCGCAAGCGGTCATTTTCGCTAGCTCTTTGCGAAGGGCCGCGTTTTCTTTCTCCAGCAAGGACAGCCTGGCCTTCACCGACTGCGCAGCTCCGATGTCGCTGTGTGTTGGCCCCGGCTTTTTCAGCCTTTCATTCTGCCACGTGGCGGTTATGTAACTCAGCGCGACCTTTAACGCTTTAATGTCTGCCCCTTTCAGGTTGGACGATTTCGTCGCAACCAACATCAATTGCGAGACGTGCCTCGTTAGTTCGGCGCTGACGTTCGCCGCTGAGCTCGTCCTTATTTGCCTCGCCAGTTCTTCGGAAACTTCCGGGACTGTGGTCGACGTAATCTTCCTCTTCCTTCCCCTGAAAGCCATCGAAGCCACTGACGAGCACGCCGCGAGCGAGGCCACCGACTCTTCGTCGTCGGACCTCATTCGTGTCCGCAGCAATCCTGCCATTGGTGGACGTGGCATCAACTACCATAGGCGGGGCGAGAAACAAACTCTCCGACCTCTTCGAAGTTTTGCGTGCACTCCTCGTAGCTTTCCTTGGAGGCTCTCTAACCTCCTTCGCTACCTCCATGATCTGTGTTACGTCCTCACCAGACGCATAAACACGTCCGGGGGCCTGGCGGTCTACCAACGAACGACCGTGGTCGCGAACTGACGACGCAGTGGGGCCCACTTGACTACCCGCTCCTTACATTTATACTGTACACTTAATCGTATTTACATGCTTTGACGAATTACGTAACAGAAACTTTAACACTTATTGCTTTATTTACATTTCTTTTAGTTTATATTCATCCATGAAGTAAACCTTTCGAATTCCTCTCTACACAATGCCTTCGTAAAAATATCCGCAGTATTTTCCTCTGTACTTACTTTAAATATGTTTATCTTATTCTCCTTTAAGCACTCGTGAACGTAGTGGTAGTGAACTTCAATGTGTTTAGAATTTTTTGTAAAATTTTCGTGTTTTGCTATACTTATCACTCCAGAGTTATCCTCATAAATTTTTACAGGGTTATCGTCTAGATTTACATTGAAGATTTTCATAATTTCCCTAATAGACATTAATTCACTCACCGCTTCTGATAGAGCTACATACTCTGCATACGTCGAGGCTTTTGTCACACAGCTTTGTTTTTTACACTTCCAACCAATTACATTTCCATACTATCTAATTATATATCCAGAAGTCGATTTCCTATCTAAATGATCTCCTGCCCAATCAGCGTCCACATAACAATCTATCGTTTCACATTTTTCATTCCTTTTATAATCTAATCTTAAATCTCTAGTCCGGTACAAATATTTCAATATTCGCAAAGCATATTTAAAATGTGCCTCATTACAACAATCTTGAAATCTACTCAAATAATTCACACTATAACTTATATCGGGTCTGGTATTTACACTAATATACAACAATGCGCCAATTAAAATTTTGTATCCAATATCCTCTCTATTTATCTCAGCTTTTTCAATTTTTAAGTTGGTCTCCATAGGTGTACAGTACAATTTGCTATTTTGTAACTTATATTTGTTTGCTAATAATTCAATGTATTTCTTTTGGCTTAATCTCATTTCATTTTTGAAATAGTCATACTCTATATTTATTCCAAGATATTCTTTGACTTCACCTAAATCTTTCATTTCAAATCTATTAGGTAATAATTTCTTTACACTTCGTATCTTCCTTTTGTTTTTACTACAAATTAGCAAATCGTCTACATATATTACCAAATAAGCAACATTTTCTCCCCCTACATGTGTATATAGGCACAACTCTATGTTATTCTTTTTAAAACCTAATCTCGTCACATACTTATCAAAACACTCATACCAGTCCCTTGGACTTTCTTTTAACTCATAAAGCGCTCTCGATAGTTTACAAACTCTATTCGTTCCGTCCGCATATCCCTTTGGTTGATTTACATATACCTCCGAGGTTACTTCACCATTTAAAAAGGCAGTTTCTACATCCATTTGCTCAATAATTAATCCATTTTGACAACAATATGATAGCAATATCTTAAAGGTCTGATTACTCGCTACTGGGGAGTATATGTCATCAGCTACATTTCTTTGTTGGAATCCTCTTACCACTAATCTAGCCTTATACCTATCATCTGATTTTCTCGTGTAAACCCATTTTACATCTAATACGTCTTTGCCTTTTACACTTTCTACCAATTTCCAAGTTTTATTCTTATAAAGACATTCTATTTCCTTATCCATAGCTTGTTTCCAATCTTCACTATCTTCGCGACAAATCGCCTCCTCAAATGTACAAGTGATATCTACTCTACAATGCTGAACGATGCTGAATCACTATAGTTCTCAAGTCTTATCTTTTCCAATCTCCTTCTGCATACGATCTGTAGTGCCGTCGACTCTTTCAAGTACATTTCATCAAACTTTTTTACTATCTCATACGCCGTTTTTTCTTCTCTAATATATTCCAATTGTCTATTTGTGATGGCACTATAAATTATATTTATTGCCTTCAAATCCTTTTTGTCCCAGACTTCATTGTCTGTTTCTGTCTTCACCCTAGTTGTGACAATCTCGCATTCTTTATACCTGAGAAACATCGTTATTCTTTGCTTCCACATACCGTAATCTTTACCATCGAAAATAGGTATCATGATTTCCGATCTCTCCATTTTAAATGATTCCTTATCTCTTACTCAAGCGTTCCTACGTGCTCGAAGTGTATTTTTCCTCTTTGTAACCTTGGAACGCTTCTTTCCTTACTGAGAACTCACTCTAACTAACTCGCAATATTGAAAAAACACGCATTAAAATAACTTGCAAAATTATGAACCGCGCTCTGCTACCGTGAAAAGATATAGAATGGATTCGGAAATACAAATGATTCCCTTTATTTAGCACACAACTGTTATACATATATCTTATACTCTAAAGACCTCAAAATCCTACTCGCACGCACGCTTGTTGTCAACCGACTCTTCCAAATACTTCTAACGACTGCTCTTGTCTTTTGTCTCAACCAAGGCCTGGACGTCCTCTGACGCTTACACACACATTCACATGTACAGTGTAAATGTATCATATTCCCAACAAATACATCTATGTAATAGAGAAGAATCTTTTCCATAGGTTCTCTGAGAGGTTTTTCTATGTGCGATAGTCGAATCGAAGATTTGAATTTTTGGATTTGATCTATAGTATTTGTATTTTCGATAATGTTAGAAACTTGAACCGAGGACTTACCACCATTGATAAAGCACACTGGCGTTGGCTTCTCTTCGAAGTATACAATTTTTTGAACGGTTTCTCCTGGTGCAAGGGTTGGTTCTTGCTGCAGCGGAAGGGTGTTATTATCTAATTTCAGTGTTTCATTGGAGAGTTCGAATCGATATTGATCCAAACCGGGTAAGCCTAATAGGCCATCTTCTATAATTGGGAAATCATCATCTATTAAAAAGAAGTCTATCTTTGTGTCTGGTATTAGTATGGTAGTAGCATCTTTGTTTAAGCAAGTTGATTCCTGCTCCGAAGTCAACGAGAAATCGCAATCCTGGTCGTCCTGGTAATTGTAGTCGTATTGTGAGTAATCTTCCTGAGGTAGCATTGTTAATTCTGATTGTTCTTGAATGTGGTTTATTCCTGGAGGGGCTTTTCTTTGAGGCCGTATTCGAAAATTTTGGCATTGATTGGGAAGGTGTCCCAATTGATCGCATTTGGGACATTTCGTTTGCGTCCTTTCGCTTAATGGTCTGTTCTCAAACTTCGTAAAATTGTTCATTCTTGGTCGAATGTTTTGTGTGCGTGGAGTTTTATTATTCGTATTACCTGTAATAGCGAGGCGATTGTCTACTGGATGAGACGCCTGGTTACGATAAAATGGCGGGGCGGTTGTTTGTCGTGCCACCTGTCTGCGAGAGCTGTGCTCGCGAAAGTATCTTTCCATATTCATTGCTTTCCTTTCTGCTTCGATCAGATTTGGGGGGAGATTAACCATTAGCGTCTGCCCTATTTCTGGACGAAGTCATCTTACATAGTCGGTCACAGAATCCATGTATAGTTGCTCGTTCATCACTCGTCGAGTCAGTTCGTTCGTGAGTGCCGAGGCGCGCAGACGTGTGTCCAGTGCCTGGCAAAGTCCACAAAGCAGCACGTGACCATCCAGTTGCTGCTGAGTGCCGAGACGTGCAGACGTGTGTCCAGTGCCCTGTGAAGTTCACAAAACTCCACGTGACGCCCATCTGTCGAAAGCGAATCCAACTAACCTAGCCAGGGGTTAACAGCCTCTCGACTAGTTCTTTCACACTGAATTAACTAGCTCGATGATGGCTCTATCATTCCCAACAGGCTCCCCGGAGCTAAATTATAACACCGCCATTTTTCCTCCCCCGTGGAAAGAGGGCAACACATCTATCCTGGTAAACGACCATCGCACGAAAAAACGAAAGCTCGAACCAACCAAGACAAATGTAAACAAGAGTCAAACTAAACCATCAGCCAGCCAAGTGACCACCTACAATAGATTCTCAATACTGGAGTCCACGGAAGACTCCATGATTACAACCGAAAAGGTAATTAATCTCCATACTTAAAGAATTCCCCCTCCCCCACCGATATTCATTAACGACGTAATCGACATACAGTTAATGATTAAGACTATCGAAAAAGACATCAGCAAAGAGGACTACAAGTTAAAGATTAACAACAACCACGTGAAAATACTGCCGACCCACCCAGACGCCTATAGAAAGTTAACCAAGCTATTAAAAACGTTAAACGCTAAATTCCACACTTACCAGCTCAAACAAGAAAGACCATTTCGAGTGGTGCTACGCAACATCCACCACTCCGTCGATCTAGACGAACTAAAGTGCGAACTGTGAAATCACGGCCACGAAGTAACTAACATCAGCAACATTAGGCATAGAATCACAAAAAACCCACTATCCTTATTCTTTATAGACTTAAAACAAAAAACAAACAACAAAGAAATCTACAATATCAATCGGCTGATGAACTCTATAGTTAAGTTCGAGCCACCTCTTGTAAAGAAAGAAATAATACAATGCAAAAGGTGCCAAAGGTACGGCCACACGCAGAAATACTGCAATCACAACTTCCGGTGCGTAAAATGTGCAGGTAATCACCCCACTGACCAATGCACTAAATCCCCGGAAACCCCCACCAAGTGTATCCACTGTCAAGGAGAGCATCCTGCGAACTACAAAGGATGCTCAGCCTACAAAACACTACATAATATAAAGTATTCAAAACTGAGACCCAAGGACATAAACATACAAGAACCTAAACCCCAAAAACTCACCACACCAACAGTATCCTATGCGCATGCAACGCAAGGAAACGTAAACAACTCGAAAACACACGGTGTACACACAGAAAATAGAATTCCCACCCCACAAAGCACGGACAACTTTACCAGACTCGAAAAACTTATCGAGAAGCAAACTGAGCAAATTAACAACTTGCTGTCACTACTCACACTCTTCATGGACAAATTCATACGCACAGAAGCAAAATAAAACCAATGCGAATAGCTCTGTGGAACGCCAACGGTCTAGCTCAGCACAAATCTGAACTAGAACTATTCTTAAAACAACAGCAAATCGATGTGATGCTCATATCCGAAACCCACTTCACCGACAAAAACTACCTCAAAATACACGGCTACAACTTCTACCACACCCAACATCCCAACGGAAAGGCCCACGGCGGCACCGGAATCATAATCAAATCAGGCATTAAGCACTACGAACTTCCACCATTCCAGAAAGACTACCTCCAAGCAACAAACGTAGCAATAGAAGACTGTCATGGTACAATCACCACTTCAGCTGGTGGACAGGAGGCTTTCACCACTGGACAGGAGGCTAACTTGGAAAAAACATATCTCAGAGAAATCAAAGCAATTAAGAGAAAAACTAAGAAAACTCTATTGGCTCACGAGCTCTAGGCGTGACTGTTCAAGACTGAAACTCTTACAATTTGACTTTCGGGGGATCTGCTTTTTCTTTGTTTATCACCCCTCAATATCCCCACTACCCTGTAGGCGTACGTGACTGTTGTCACGCTTCTAGAACATTCGGTGGAAGGACCGTTAGGATACAGATGACTCATTAAGCACTTCAGCGATATACATTGTCGCCAAGGCCGCCACATCTCTATCTCCATCATCGGTCCATCGGATTTAAAGTATGCCGGTCGTGACAATTGCATGGCGATAATGTCCACGTGTATGTGCTCGAACCGGTCTGCTAAGGTTCCGAACGTTCCGACAGGTGAGGATACGTGCCTGGTGACTTTGCACCGTTGACAAGGGATGCATTGCCGTGTCCATGTTCGGTAATCTTGGTTCATGGACGGCCAGACGAAACGCGTTGTCACCAGCTTTTGGGTGGCGCGTATTCCGAGGTTGGAAAGTACGTGGAGCGAGTTAAATATGTCACGCCGCAAGGATTTCGGCACGTACGGTCGTACAATGTTTCCCGATACATCGCAATATAATTCTACGTTGTGATCAGGGAAGCGCACTCTCTTTAATCGCAACGCGCGTGTGCCGGTGTTAACGATGTCGTGTAGTTCGTCGTCGCTTTCTTGCGCGGCGGCGTGAGTTCGGTGATCCACAGACATTCCTATCGCTTCGATGCGTGATAAAGCGTCGGCTACGTTATTGTCGGGCCCCTTTATGTATCGGATGTCGGTCGTGAATTGCCCGATGTAATCCAAGTGTCGGAATTGTCGCGGCGAGCACTTGTCGAGGTTTTGTTTGAAGGCATACGTAAGGGGTTTGTGATCTGTGTAAATTATAAAATGCCTCCCTTCTAAGGCGTGTCGGAAACGCTTGACCGCCGTGTATATCGCCAGTAGTTCGCGGTCGTACGCGCTATATATTCGCTGGGCGGAACTCAACGGTTTAGTGAGGAACCCTAACGGCTGCCAAGAGTCGTTGACGCGTTGCTGGAGTACCGCTCCTACTGCATAGTCGGATGCGTCTACCGCGAAGCTAACGGGCGTGCCGGGTATCGGGTGCGCTAACATCGTGGCGTTAGCTAGGGCGCGTTTCGATTCGCGGAAACTAGCTTCGGATTGCTTCGACCATTCGATGGGCGCGTTGCCCTTTTTTCCTCCTTTTAACAGGTCGTTTAGCGCCTGGAAAATTTTTGCAGCCCCCGGTATGAAACGTCGGTAGAAGTTAATCATACCGAGGTATCTGCGTAGTGCTTTAACGGTCTCGGGGAGCGGTACTTCTACAATGGCGTCAACACGTTCTGCCAGCGGCTTTATTCCGAATGCGTTTACAATGTGTCCCAGGAATGTGATCTCGTTCACACCGAATTCGCATTTTCTGGGGTTGATGACTACCCCGTAATGATTCAGGCGTTGGAAGAGCATTCGGAGGTGTTCGCGGTGCTGCTCTTCGGTTTCGGAGGCGATTATAAAGTCGTCGATGTACGCGAACACGAAATCTACACCTCGGGTGATTTCATCGACAAATCTTTGACACGTTTGCGCGGCGTTTCGAAGCCCAAACATCATGTTGGTTGTTTCGAAAAGTCCGAAGGGTGTCGTGATCGCGGTTTTCTTGACGTCTTCGGGCGCGATCGGGATTTGATGGTAAGCGTGGATGAGATCGATTTTTGAAAAAAAAAACGCTTACCGTGCAGGTGTTGCGCGAAATCCTCTATATGCGGGGGGGAATACTTGTCGGGCACAGTGCGGGCGTTCAACGCACGATAATCGCCGCATGGTCGTAGATTTCCGTCCTTCTTGGGTACGACGTGTAGGGGTGATGCCCACGGGCTTTTCGATGGCCGCATCACTCCTTGCTCGATCATGGTTGCGAACTCTGCCTTGACTTGCTTGAGTCGATCTGGTGCGAGGCGGCGAGGCTTGCAGGAGACGGGGGGGGGCCGGGTGTGGTTTCGATATGATGTACCACCGCGTGTCGAATTTTCTCCCGTCCGAAGGCCGGTGGCCGGGTTAGATCTGGAAACTCCGCCAAAAGTCGATGGTAGACCGTTTCGCCGTATACGGACATCTCCATTTTGATGGACATCTCCTTAGTCGAGGCGGGATATCCTTTTGATGCCAGTTGGGTTGTCGTGTCGAGGAGTCGTCTGTTTCGCGGGTCCACGAGCAACCCATAGTGGCTCAGAAAGTCTACGCCGATGATAGGCGTCTGGACGTCGGCTATCATTGAAACGCCACTCGAAGAGCCGACGTAGCGATAAGTCGAGGGGCATCATAATAGTACCGTAGGTCGCGATTCGCGTTCCGTTGGCTGCGAACAGCTCGTAATCAGTTTTGTTCACTTCTTCGCGTATCCTGCTGCGCGGATACACACACGTGTCGGCGCCGGTGTCTACGAGGAACGATATTCTCGTCTTCCTATCCCTGACGAAGATGCGGCGGGTACCCAAGCCGTTGTCACGTAAAATAAAAAGCAGGAGGCTCGAACGAAAAGAAAAAATTTAAGGTAACAAAAAAAAAAAGAGAATTTATTTCTGAATTTACACTGACTGCGATTTTGTTCTGAGCTCCAGCCGTGACTTTCCAAGACTGAAGCTCTTACAATTTGACTTTCGGTAACATCTGTTTCTTCTTTGTTTGTCATCCCTCAATATCCCCACTACCCTGTAGGCGTACGTGACCGTTGTCACACTTCTAGGACATTCGGTGGAAGGACCGTTGGGATACAGATGACTCATTAGGCACTTCGGCGATATACATTGTCGCCAAGACCGCCACATCTCTATCTCCATCATCGGTCCATCGGATTTGAAGTATGCCGGTCGTGACACCGTCGTCGTTGGCCGCGTCTACGGACGGCTGGTCGCGTTTCCCGAATTCCACGTGCATGGGGAACGACAGCCCCTCGCGCGATCTCCGAACGTCGCATGGTAATAACAAAGGCCGTCTTTCCGCGGCGGGTCTCGGGACCGCGAACGGCGGCCGGTAACGCGTACACTGCCGTGGTCGTGATCGTGGACAGCGTTGATTACTAACGCTTAACGCCTGCACCTGAACTCGCATGTGTGTAATCTGCTCGCTCAATGTGATAAATGCGGCGACCCACGGTTCGTTTGTTCCGGCGTCTGATGGGATTACCGCTGCTATTCGGGAGGTACGCTGGTGATCCTCTTGAAACTCCCCAGCGATGAGGTCCGCCTGGTGCAATAGCTGTTCCGAGTCTGAGTCGTCCACGGCTGCGAGGATACGCCGTATGTTATCGGGTAATCGGGTCCTCCACAGCGAGAGGACGAAATCGTCTGGGGTGGAGGGGCTCGCGAGTTTTCTCAAATGTTGATAAAATTCAGATGGCTTTCGGTCGCCCATCTCCTCGCTCTCCACAAGTTTTTTCACCCGTGTGTTGTCTATGTCGGTTAGTGCGAGAATAAGTGCACGTTTTAATTTCTCATAACTACCTGCGGCTGGTGGGGTGTCCAGTAAATATTCAACATGCTGCACGTAACGGCCCTCGAGGCATTTAACTAGAGTCACGAATTTAGTTTCGTCATCCGTGATCTGCGCTAGACGGAATTGCCTCTCCAAGAAGGCGAACCATCCTTTGGTGTTCGATGCCAGCAGAGGAAACATAGTGATCGTCGGGTTGGCGCCCTTTCCCGAATTGTCGTTTTCCATCGCGCTGACGCACTTCACTTCGCGTTGCAGGAATAACTTAGTGGCACTATCACGTCACCCACCTCTTTCTGAATAGATCACGTCGGGGTCACCAATTTGAAGTGGTATGTCGTGATAGGTGTAGAAGGAATGCTCAGATGTTTCAACAAAAAACGTTTATTAACTTAACAACTGACGTCCAATAACAACAAGCAACAAACACAATTAACACAAGTAACAATTAACAATTAACAGTTAGCACGCTTGGTAACGATCAGTGCTTAACGCAGGTTATAGGAAGTAGAACGCTCGTATCACGTAATCCTTCGCACTTCGCAGCTCGGGGCAGACTGAATCTCTTTGATTCAAAAGCCACGCCGATTCTTTTCTTTGTTGGCCATTGATATCGCGCGCGTTTGTTTAGAAGTCCGCGATGACTGCCAGGTGTGCGGTCTCCCGAAAATTCGGCGAAGGAGCCGTAGGGATATCGATGACACCTAAGGCTCGTCGGCATAGCGCTTTTAAGATAAAGCGCTTTGTATCGTGAAACTGTTGGAATTTTCCGAGGTCGAGTATCGCCACAGGAGGTTAGCTTTCCTTCCAAATGTTAGTTGGAAGGGTGAAAATCCAGTTGCATCGTGTATCGCGGTATTATACCCTAAGCAAATAAAGTCTAATACATGATCCCATTCTTTATTAGAATCGTGTAGGCTTGTGCGAATCATGTCTTTTACTGTGGCGTCTGTTCGTTCTAAGGATCCGTTAGATTGAGGATGAAAACTAGCGGTCTTTATATGTTTGATTTTAAATGCTTCCTCGAATTTTTCCATTAGTTCGCTAATAAAGTTTTGTCCCTGGTCTGTTAGTATCGTTTTGGGTGCTGAGAAGATGTAAATGTAGTGGTGTAGTAGTGCATCGATAATCGATTCGGTTCGTTGTGTTTTCAGTGGTACTAAAACGAGATATTTCGTTAGGTCATCGTGAATCGAAAGAATGTATTGATTTCCACGTGTGGTTTTAGGCATCGGACCAATTAGATCCATGGCTATCTTTTCGTTTGGCTCTACTGACGTCTGAGGAATTACGGGTTGTTCCTTGGGTCTGATTCTAAGTAGCTTTTGTCGTTGACAAGCTTCGCAATTTTTTATAAAATCTTGTATCCTTTCCATGAGGTGTGGGATTTTGAATTGGTCTTTGATTTTTTACTATATGTCTTTTGAATACCCAAGTGTCCACTAATGTCGTTATGGTTTTCGCGTATAATATCTAGAGCTTGTTCGTCAGTTATGACTTGTACCGGTTCGTATGCAAAAGTTATTTCTTCAATTTGATCGTTGATAAACATGAGTTACTTTGATTCTAGCTTTTTCGGTTTCGGTAAAACTATTCTTCTATTCCGATTTTCTTGTGTTTCTTCTTTAGTTCAACAATTTTCCGAATCCAACTATCTTTGTCGAATGGACCTAATGTTTCTCTATTCAATTGATAGAAGGTGTGATCGTTTGTCGTGATTTTAAGTCGTCTCGGTGATGTCGCGTCTTCTGACCATGCGTTAAAGTGTTCTACAATGGTTTCGGAGTTTGCAGGTGTGTCTGGGACTGGTTTGTCGGTAATTTGGTAAATTTTTCTGGGAAGTGCGTCGGCTGCTGTGTTCGCTTTACCTTTGCAATACTGAATATCGTTTTCTTGTTCTTCGAGTTTAAGTCTCCATCTAATCAAACGCGAGAAAGGGTCTTTTCAATTTTTGAGCCAAGTGAGTGCTTGGTGGTCGGTTCGAATAATGAATCGTCTTCCTAACAAATTGTAAAGATATAGAAGGGATTCAGAAATACTAATAATTCTCTTTATTTAGCACACAACAGTTATACATATATCTTATATTCTAAAGACCTCGAAATCCTACTCGCATTCACGCTTGTTGTCAACCGACTGTTCCAGATACTTCTAACGACTGACCCTTGTCTTTTGTCCCTACTAAGGCCTGGATGTCCTCTGGCGCTTACACACACATTCACATGTACAGTGTAAATGTATCATGTTCCCAACACGCCTCCTTACATTTATACTGTACACTTAGTCGTATTTACATGCTTCGACGAATTACGTAACAGAAACTTTAACACTTATTTATTTACATTTCTCTTAGTTTACATTCATCCATGACCTAAACCTTTCGAATTTCTCTCTACACAGTGCCTTCGTAAAAATACCCGCAGTATTTTCGTCTGTACTTACTTTAAGTATGTTTATCTCGTTCTCCTTTAAGCACTCGTGAACGTAGTGGTAATGAACTTCAATGTGTTTAGAATTTTTTGTAAAATTTCCGTACTTTGCTATACTTATCACTCCAGAGTTATCCTCATAAATTTTTACAGGGTTATCGTCTAGATTTACATTGAAGATTTTCATAATTTCCCTAATAGACATTAATTCACTCACCGCTTCCGATAGAGCTACATACTCTGCATACGTCGAGGCTTTTGTCACACACCTTTGTTTTTTAGACTTTCAACCAATTACATTTCCATACAATCTAATTACATATCCAGAAGTCGATTTCCTATCTAAATGATCTCCTGCCCAATCAGCGTCCACATAACAATCTATCGTTTCACATTTTTCATTCCTTTTATAATCTAATCTTAAATCTCTAGTCCGGTACAAATATTTCAATATTCGCAAAGCATATTTAAAATGCGTCTCATTACAACAATCTTGAAATCTACTCAAATAATTCACACCATAACTTATATCGGGTCTGGTATTTACACTAATATACAACAATGCGCCAATTAAATTTTTGTATCCAATATTCTCTCTATTCTTTGACTTCACCTAAATCTTTCATTTCAAATCTATTAGTTAGTAACTTCTTTACACTTTGTATCTTCCTTTTGTTTTTACTACAAATTAGCAAATCGTCTACATATATTAGCAAATAAGCAACATTTTCTCCCTCTCCATGTGTATATAGGCACAACTCTATGTTATTCTTTTTAAAACCTAATCTCGTCACATACTTATCAAAACACTCATACTAGTCCCTTGGACTTTCTTTTAACCCATACAGCGCTTTCGATAGTTTACAAACTCTATTCGTTCCGTCCGCATATCCCTTTGGTTGATTTACATATACCTCCGAGGTTACTTCACCATTTAAAAAGGCAGTTTCTACATCCATTTGCTCAATAATTAATCCATTTTGACAACAATATGATAGCAATATCTTAAAGGTCTGATTACTCGCTACTGGGGAGTATATGTCATCAGCTACATTTCTTTGTTGGAATCCTCTTACCACTAATCTAGCCTTATACCTATCATCTGATTTTCTCGTGTAAACCCATTTTACATCTAATACGTCTTTGCCTTTTACCCTTTCTACCAATTTTCAAGTTTTATTCTTATAAAGACATTCTATTTCCTTATCCATAGCTTGTTTCCAATCTTCACTATCTTCGCAACAAATCGCCTCCTCAAATGTACAAGGGATATCTACTCTACAATAATTTGCATGGATTTCACTAATGTTTTCTTTTTCTGGATATCTTACTGGAGTTCTCTTATTACGTGTAGATCTTCTAGGGATGTTTAAGCATTCAAGACTGTTATCATTTTCATCTTCCCTACTTTCTAACTCTTCCTTATTCATGTTTACCAATAAATCATTATCCTCAATGTCATCGTTATCTTTATCGAATGAATTTTCCACAAAGACGATACATTTTGTGTCTGTTCCTATGACCTCTACATGTCTCGCTATTGTTATTTTCCCACCTAATAAGACTCTGTAACCTACTTCACTATATCCTAACAAAATTCCCATATCTGCCTTCTTATCCCATTTAGAAACTCCTTTTTATTCTGGTCTTCTTACAAAAACTTTACTTCCATATAGATGTAGATTTTCAACACTTGGTTTTCTCCCGAAGAATATTTCAAAAGGTGTCTTTCTCTCTATAGTATTTGCCAGTATTCGATTTTTCAAGTATACCGCTGTACAAACTATTTCCGGCCAGTACCTTTTATGTACTTTCGCTTCCGCTAACAAGCAACGCGCCATGTCCATAACTGTTCTATTATACCTTTCCGCTGTTCCGTTTAATTCATGTACGTAGGTTGGGCAATTATTTATTCTGATACCTTTATCCCTAGCAAATTTATAAATTCGATTATTCAAATACTCTTTTCCATTATCACATCTCAATATTTTTAACTTCTTGCCCGTTAAATTCTCGGCTTCATTTACAAACTGTACGAAACAATCAAAAACCTCACCCTTTGATTTTATACAATAAATTCTAGCTATTTTGCTATAATCATCGATAAATGAGATGAAATATTTCTCTTCATTGAATCCGGTAGTCTTAAAGGGACTGCACACGTCCGTATGAATAATTTCCATTATCTCCCTAGCCTTGGTTCGATTATTTTTGAATGGTAAATTGTGCATTTTACTTTCTATATACATCCTACATTTCAAAAATTCCTTCTCAAATTCATTCGGTATACCAGTAACTAGCTGCTCTTTACCCAAAATATTTAAATATTTAAAATTTACGTGTCCTAACATCCTATGCCATCTTTCCTTTTTACTCATACCACTACGTTCGGCGCTGTTTGCTAAGTGCTCCTTCCCCTTCAATATACTTTTCATTCTATATGTTCCCTTTTCTTTAACCGCTACCGCTGTAAGCTTATTGTCCTCATCTATTACTTTTGCAATATTTCCTTTTGAAATAACCGTGTTCTTATTATCTGTTAACTTGCCTAAACTAATCAAGTTTGCGGACATTTCTTTCGCGTAAAAAACATTATTCATATTTATTTCATTTTGCTTTCCAAATGCTTCAAAATAACTTATAACATTCCCTACTTTTGTTGCCTTTATCGATCTATTATCGCCTAAATATATATTTACCGGTTCTTTAAGGTCAATAGATTTATCGAAATAATTTACGTTGTTAATTATGTGATCTGTGCAACCGCTATCTAATAGCCACATTACTTCATTATTACTTATCTCGTTCGCCTCGCCGCTGTGTGCTGCGTGCGCCGTTGCTATCCATGTGCCTGATCTTGAGTTACCATGCTCGTGTCACGTAAAATAAGAAAGAAATTTAAAGGAAAGAAGAAAACTTTATTTTTTCCTCGTTTATACACTTCTGAACTCTAGCCGTGGCCGTTCGAAACTGAGGCTCTTACAATATTTTTACTTTCGGTGACATCTGTTCCTTCTTTGTTTGTCATCCCTCATTATCCCCACTACCCTGTAGGCGTACGTGACCGTTGCCACGCTTCTAGAACATTCGGTGGAAGGACCGCTAGAATATAGATGACTCATTATTAGGCACTTCGGCGATATACATTGTCGCCATAGCCGCCATATCTTTATCTCCATCATTGGTCCATCGTATTTGAAGTATACCGGTTGTGACACCTTCATCGTCGCCCTCCGTAGATTTATTGCTCGACGAGGGTTTTACTCCACCATCCATTCTGATAATGTCACCAACTTCATCGGCGCAAACAACGAATTACGCGAGCTTCATGATCTATTACAATCGGACGATCACAACGAAAAGGTAAACGCGTTCCTAGCCAATAAGCAAATCGAATGGCGCTTTATCCCCCCTCATTCCCCGCATTTCGGTGGGCTATTGGAGGTAGCGGTGAAATCCTTCAAACACCATCTTAAACGCGTCGTCGGTAACGAATTACTCGCATTTGTACAATTTAATACACTCATTATAGAAATAGAATCTATTCTCAACTCGCGACTATTAACTCCAATATCCACCGACCCAAACAATCTCTTAATCCTCACTCCCGGACATTTCCTCATTGGCGATTCACTAATCAGTTTGCGTGAGCGAAATTTCAGAGACATTCCATCCAACTGGCTCTCCAGGTGGCAGCATATCCATGAACTCTAACAGCATTTTTGGAACCGCTGGCATAAGGAGTATCTGAACTGCAACAAATGGAGCAAGGGTGGACACAGCATCCAGGAAGGACAATCGCCATCCTCAGAGAGGGCAACGTGCCCTCAATGCAATGACCTCTGGGTCGAGTTATCAAGGTCCATCCAGGTGCCGATGGTATCATCCGGACAGCTACAGTTCAGACGGCAACGAGCATTTTGGATCGGGGCATCAAATGGCTTGTCCCATTGCCAATTCAACCCGATCTCGAGAAACCCGAACAACCAGCGATTGAGATGAAATATGCTCGGAACCTCTAATAATACCACAACTCGATATTTTTGATCGGTACCCTCTCAACGGGGGAGGATGTTGCGGTTTGCCGATCATCTCTCTAATCAAGTGTCCAGGGAAACTTTAATATGTGGCGGCATCGACCGCGGAACTTTCCAACGGCTTCGCGGTACAAAGAGCTGTGCCGACGTGCCCAATGTACTGTAACGTAAGTCACGTCAGAGACCAGGGCACACACACACTGTGGGCAGGATGGTGTCACGATCGGCATACTTCGAATCCGATGGACCGATGATGGAGATAGAGATGTGGCGGCCTTGGCGACAATGTATATCGCCGAAGTGCCTAATGGGTCATCTGTATCCTAACGGTCCTTCTACCGAATGTTCTAGAAGCGTGACAACAGTCACGTACGCCTACAGGGTAGTGGGGATATTGAGGGGTGATAAACAAAGAAAAAGCAGATCCCCCGAAAGTCAAATTGTAAGAGTTTCAGTCTTGAACAGTCACGCCTAGAGCTCAGAAGTGTATTATAAGTGTATTATTAAGTGTATAAACGAGAAAAAAATAGTTTCTGTTTTTTTTTAATTTCTTTTTTTTATTTTACGCGACATTTTGGCGATCTATGCCAGGATTCATCAACTTCAAGAAAACGAAATTACGTATTTCGGGCTACGGTCAACTTTGAAGATTGAGGATCAGTGGACCACTGCAACAGAGCAGACACTTTTGACGTTTCGACAAAGGAACATCGCAACGGAACCTTTCCTACGGGGTAAACGATCAAGGTGAGCGAGCTCTGGATTCTTTTGCCAAATACAGAACGAGAAGAGACAGCACAATTAGTATAATAATGGCAACGCCACGAGAAGATAAAACCGAAACTGTTAGGGCCGCTTCAACTAATAGCGGGATAGACCCAACAGTTAAGGCTTTGTCTGATGCAATGCAGAAGCAGAATGAGAGACTGACTCAACAAACGAGTATGCTTACACTACGTATGGATGAAGTTTTAACAAAAACACAAACGGGAAATGTATCAGAGGCCAGTTCCCTAGTAACCGTAGACGAAGTAACCCACACCGCTAAAGATCAATCGGTCCTTCGAGAACCTCGCCCATTACATCAGACACCACCTCAACCATCCTGGGAAAGGACTTTTCCTGAACAATTTACGCAACCAGAGCTAAAAGCTGAGAGTGCATTAAAATGCATTCCGATGATATAAGTGTGGAGGATTTTATTCATGAAATACAAGAAGTAAGAATAATGTGTAGCGAACAAACACTATTACTAAAAATGATTAAAATAGAGAAAATTGTAGGAAAAGCCGCAATGGCAATCCGCAATATTCGTATTACCGAATTCGAATCTCTGTACGAAGCGTTGAGACGTAACGTAGCTACGCAAGTATTAGTGAGAGAACAACAGGACGAATTAGGAAGAATGAGGCAAGGATCAACCGAAAGCGTGCAAAACTATAACATCAGATTTCGAAGTGTTTTTAGCAAACTCCAACACAGCATTACCAACGAGTATAGAGACGAACTAACTCGACGAGTGATTTTTTTTTTTTTTTTTTTTTTTTTTATTTATTCGAATATTTAGAATCAATTCTCGTTGAGAATTTTCAGTAACTTAGTTTGGCGTGATACAATGACATGGATTATAATAGTTTTATATTATTGGTTCTAGTAGAAACTAAGGATTTAATCTAGAGGGTATTTTCTTTTTAGTCTGCGGATCTGGTCCGTCGTGTCCAGTAGTTGGGTGACTAGTGGATTGTGGTGGTTGTTGACTCTATTGTTATATCTGCTTCTGAACTTGTGTATTTCATTTTTGACTGTAGGTATCTTGAGGTCACGGTGGATTGTTTCGTTGGTAACATACCAGGGTGCATTTAATAGGGATCTTAGCGTTTTCGATTGGAAGCGTTGGAGTATTTCAATGTTGGAATTACTTGCTGTTCCCCATAGTTGGATTCCGTAGGTCCAGACAGGTTTTATTACGGCCTTGTAGAGGGTTATTTTGTTCTGTATGTTTAGTTTGGAGCGTCGGCCCGTGAGCCAATAGAGTTTTCTTAGTTTTTCCCTTAATTGCTTTGATTTCTCTGAGATATGTTTTTTCCAAGTTAGCCTCCTGTCCAGTGGTGAAAGCCTCCTGTCCACCAGCTGAAGTGGTGATTGTACCATGACAGTCTTCTATTGCTACGTTTGTTGCTTGGAGGTAGTCTTTCTGGAATGGTGGAAGTTCGTAGTGCTTAATGCCTGATTTGATTATGATTCCGGTGCCGCCGTGGGCCTTTCCGTTGGGATGTTGGGTGTGGTAGAAGTTGTAGCCGTGTATTTTGAGGTAGTTTTTGTCGGTGAAGTGGGTTTCGGATATGAGCATCACATCGATTTGCTGTTGTTTTAAGAATAGTTCTAGTTCAGATTTGTGCTGAGCTAGACCGTTGGCGTTCCACAGAGCTATTCGCATTGGTTTTATTTTGCTTCTGTGCGTATGAATTTGTCCATGAAGAGTGTGAGTAGTGACAGCAAGTTGTTAATTTGCTCAGTTTGCTTCTCGATAAGTTTTTCGAGTCTGGTAAAGTTGTCCGTGCTTTGTGGGGTGGGAATTCTATTTTCTGTGTGTACACCGTGTGTTTTCGAGTTGTTTACGTTTCCTTGCGTTGCATGCGCATAGGATACTGTTGGTGTGGTGAGTTTTTGGGGTTTAGGTTCTTGTATGTTTATGTCCTTGGGTCTCAGTTTTGAATACTTTATATTATGTAGTGTTTTGTAGGCTGAGCATCCTTTGTAGTTCGCAGGATGCTCTCCTTGACAGTGGATACACTTGGTGGGGGTTTCCGGGGATTTAGTGCATTGGTCAGTGGGGTGATTACCTGCACATTTTACGCACCGGAAGTTGTGATTGCAGTATTTCTGCGTGTGGCCGTACCTTTGGCACCTTTTGCATTGTATTATTTCTTTCTTTACAAGAGGTGGCTCGAACTTAACTATAGAGTTCATCAGCCGATTGATATTGTAGATTTCTTTGTTGTTTGTTTTTTGTTTTAAGTCTATAAAGAATAAGGATAGTGGGTTTTTTGTGATTCTATGCCTAATGTTGCTGATGTTAGTTACTTCGTGGCCGTGATTTCACAGTTCGCACTTTAGTTCGTCTAGATCGACGGAGTGGTGGATGTTGCGTAGCACCACTCGAAATGGTCTTTCTTGTTTGAGCTGGTAAGTGTGGAATTTAGCGTTTAACGTTTTTAATAGCTTGGTTAACTTTCTATAGGCGTCTGGGTGGGTCGGCAGTATTTTCACGTGGTTGTTGTTAATCTTTAACTTGTAGTCCTCTTTGCTGATGTCTTTTTCGATAGTCTTAATCATTAACTGTATGTCGATTACGTCGTTAATGAATATCGGTGGGGGAGGGGGAATTCTTTAAGTATGGAGATTAATTACCTTTTCGGTTGTAATCATGGAGTCTTCCGTGGACTCCAGTATTGAGAATCTATTGTAGGTGGTCACTTGGCTGGCTGATGGTTTAGTTTGACTCTTGTTTACATTTGTCTTGGTTGGTTCGAGCTTTCGTTTTTTCGTGCGATGGTCGTTTACCAGGATAGATGTGTTGCCCTCTTTCCACGGGGGAGGAAAAATGGCGGTGTTATAATTTAGCTCCGGGGAGCCTGTTGGGAATGATAGAGCCATCATCGAGCTAGTTAATTCAGTGTGAAAGAACTAGTCGAGAGGCTGTTAACCCCTGGCTAGGTTAGTTGGATTCGCTTTCGACAGATGGGCGTCACGTGGAGTTTTGTGAACTTCACAGGGCACTGGACACACGTCTGCACGTCTCGGCACTCAGCAGCAACTGGATGGTCACGTGCTGCTTTGTGGACTTTGCCAGGCACTGGACACACGTCTGCGCGCCTCGGCACTCACGAACGAACTGACTCGACGAGTGATGAACGAGCAACTATACATGGATTCTGTGACCGACTATGTAAGATGACTTCGTCCAGAAATAGGGCAGACGCTAATGGTTAATCTCCCCCCAAATCTGATCGAAGCAGAAAGGAAAGCAATGAATATGGAAAGATACTTTCGCGAGCACAGCTCTCGCAGACAGGTGGCACGACAAACAACCGCCCCGCCATTTTATCGTAACCAGGCGTCTCATCCAGTAGACAATCGCCTCGCTATTACAGGTAATACGAATAATAAAACTCCACGCACACAAAACATTCGACCAAGAATGAACAATTTTACGAAGTTTGAGAACAGACCATTAAGCGAAAGGACGCAAACGAAATGTCCCAAATGCGATCAATTGGGACACCTTCCCAATCAATGCCAAAATTTTCGAATACGGCCTCAAAGAAAAGCCCCTCCAGGAATAAACCACATTCAAGAACAATCAGAATTAACAATGCTACCTCAGGAAGATTACTCACAATACGACTACAATTACCAGGACGACCAGGATTGCGATTTCTCGTTGACTTCGGAGCAGGAATCAACTTGCTTAAACAAAGATGCTACTACCATACTAATACCAGACACAAAGATAGACTTCTTTTTAATAGATGATGATTTCCCAATTATAGAAGATGGCCTATTAGGCTTACCCGGTTTGGATCAATATCGATTCGAACTCTCCAATGAAACACTGAAATTAGATAATAACACCCTTCCGCTGCAGCAAGAACCAACCCTTGCACCAGGAGAAACCGTTCAAAAAATTGTATACTTCGAAGAGAAGCCAACGCCAGTGTGCTTTATCAATGGTGGTAAGTCCTCGGTTCAAGTTTCTAACATTATCGAAAATACAAATACTATAGATCAAATCCAAAAATTCAAATCTTCGATTCGACTATCGCACATAGAAAAACCTCTCAGAGAACCTATGGAAAAGATTCTTCTCTATTACATAGATGTATTTGTTGGGAATATGATACATTTACACTGTACATGTGAATGTGTGTGTAAGCGTCAGAGGACGTCCAGGCCTTGGTTGAGACAAAAGACAAGAGCAGTCGTTAGAAGTATTTGGAAGAGTCGGTTGACAACAAGCGTGCGTGCGAGTAGGATTTTGAGGTCTTTAGAGTATAAGATATATGTATAACAGTTGTGTGCTAAATAAAGGGAATCATTTGTATTTCCGAATCCATTCTATATCTTTTCACGGTAGCAGAGCGCGGTTCATAATTTTGCAAGTTATTTTAATGCGTGTTTTTTCAATATTGCGAGTTAGTTAGAGTGAGTTCTCAGTAAGGAAAGAAGCGTTCCAAGGTTACAAAGAGGAAAAATACACTTCGAGCACGTAGGAACGCTTGAGTAAGAGATAAGGAATCATTTAAAATGGAGAGATCGGAAATCATGATACCTATTTTCGATGGTAAAGATTACGGTATGTGGAAGCAAAGAATAACGATGTTTCTCAGGTATAAAGAATGCGAGATTGTCACAACTAGGGTGAAGACAGAAACAGACAATGAAGTCTGGGACAAAAAGGATTTGAAGGCAATAAATATAATTTATAGTGCCATCACAAATAGACAATTGGAATATATTAGAGAAGAAAAAACGGCGTATGAGATAGTAAAAAAGTTTGATGAAATGTACTTGAAAGAGTCGACGGCACTACAGATCGTATGCAGAAGGAGATTGGAAAAGATAAGACTTGAGAACTATAGTGATTCAGCATCGTTCAGCATTGTAGAGTAGATATCACTTGTACATTTGAGGAGGCGATTTGTCGCGAAGATAGTGAAGATTGGAAACAAGCTATGGATAAGGAAATAGAATGTCTTTATAAGAATAAAACTTGGAAATTGGTAGAAAGTGTAAAAGGCAAAGACGTATTAGATGTAAAATGGGTTTACACGAGAAAATCAGATGATAGGTATAAGGCTAGATTAGTGGTAAGAGGATTCCAACAAAGAAATGTAGCTGATGACATATACTCCCCAGTAGCGAGTAATCAGACCTTTAAGATATTGCTATCATATTGTTGTCAAAATGGATTAATTATTGAGCAAATGGATGTAGAAACTGCCTTTTTAAATGGTGAAGTAACCTCGGAGGTATATGTAAATCAACCAAAGGGATATGCGGACGGAACGAATAGAGTTTGTAAACTATCGAGAGCGCTTTATGAGTTAAAAGAAAGTCCAAGGGACTGGTATGAGTGTTTTGATAAGTATGTGACGAGATTAGGTTTTAAAAAGAATAACATAGAGTTGTGCCTATATACACATGTAGGGGGAGAAAATGTTGCTTATTTGGTAATATATGTAGACGATTTGCTAATTTGTAGTAAAAACAAAAGGAAGATACGAAGTGTAAAGAAATTATTACCTAATAGATTTGAAATGAAAGATTTAGGTGAAGTCAAAGAATATCTTGGAATAAATATAGAGTATGACTATTTCAAAAATGAAATGAGATTAAGCCAAAAGAAATACATTGAATTATTAGCAAACAAATATAAGTTACAAAATAGCAAATTGTACTGTACACCTATGGAGACCAACTTAAAAATTGAAAAAGCTGAGATAAATAGAGAGGATATTGGATACAAAATTTTAATTGGCGCATTGTTGTATATTAGTGTAAATACCAGACCCGATATAAGTTATAGTGTGAATTATTTGAGTAGATTTCAAGATTGTTGTAATGAGGCACATTTTAAATATGCTTTGCGAATATTGAAATATTTGTACCGGACTAGAGATTTAAGATTAGATTATAAAAGGAATGAAAAATGTGAAACGATAGATTGTTATGTGGACGCTGATTGGGCAGGAGATCATTTAGATAGGAAATCGACTTCTGGATATATAATTAGATAGTATGGAAATGTAATTGGTTGGAAGTGTAAAAAACAAAGCTGTGTGACAAAAGCCTCGACGTATGCAGAGTATGTAGCTCTATCAGAAGCGGTGAGTGAATTAATGTCTATTAGGGAAATTATGAAAATCTTCAATGTAAATCTAGACGATAACCCTGTAAAAATTTATGAGGATAACTCTGGAGTGATAAGTATAGCAAAACACGAAAATTTTACAAAAAATTCTAAACACATTGAAGTTCACTACCACTACGTTCACGAGTGCTTAAAGGAGAATAAGATAAACATATTTAAAGTAAGTACAGAGGAAAATACTGCGGATATTTTTACGAAGGCATTGTGTAGAGAGGAATTCGAAAGGTTTACTTCATGGATGAATATAAACTAAAAGAAATGTAAATAAAGCAATAAGTGTTAAAGTTTCTGTTACGTAATTCGTCAAAGCATGTAAATACGATTAAGTGTACAGTATAAATGTAAGGAGCGGGTAGTCAAGTGGGCCCCACTGCGTCGTCAGTTCGCGACCACGGTCGTTCGTTGGTAGACCGCCAGGCCCCCGGACGTGTTTATGCGTCTGGTGAGGACGTAACACAGATCATGGAGGTAGCGAAGGAGGTTAGAGAGCCTCCAAGGAAAGCTACGAGGAGTGCACGCAAAACTTCGAAGAGGTCGGAGAGTTTGTTTCTCGCCCCGCCTATGGTAGTTGATGCCACGTCCACCAATGGCAGGATTGCTGCGGACACGAATGAGGTCCGACGACGAAGAGTCGGTGGCCTCGCTCGCGGCGTGCTCGTCAGTGGCTTCGATGGCTTTCAGGGGAAGGAAGAGGAAGATTACGTCGACCACAGTCCCGGAAGTTTCCGAAGAACTGGCGAGGCAAATAAGGACGAGCTCAGCGGCGAACGTCAGCGCCGAACTAACGAGGCACGTCTCGCAATTGATGTTGGTTGCGACGAAATCGTCCAACCTGAAAGGGGCAGACATTAAAGCGTTAAAGGTCGCGCTGAGTTACATAACCGCCACGTGGCAGAATGAAAGGCTGAAAAAGCCGGGGCCAACACACAGCGACATCGGAGCTGCGCAGTCGGTGAAGGCCAGGCTGTCCTTGCTGGAGAAAGAAAACGCGGCCCTTCGCAAAGAGCTAGCGAAAATGACCGCTTGCGCCCACGAGTGCCCGCGATGCAGTGGCCTGACTTCCGAGCCTGAACGCACCGCACGAAAAGGTAGGAGCGACAGTGCGCGACTCGCTGCCCTGAAGAGGAGGGTCGAAGAGATCGGACCCTCCATAATAAGGGCGATCGAGGAGCGCTTCAGGGGCCGACATCACAGCCCTGAAGCGCGAAGAGGGAAGAGCCACTCAGTCACCCGGTGTACCACCCAGACGACATCGCTCCCAAAAGAGCAAAAGAATGGGGAATGGAAGGTGGTGGAGTCCAAAAGCTCCCGGAGAAAGGAAAGAATAGGAGGGCAACCGCCGGAGAAGCGGCGAAGAAAGGGGCCACTGTGACTCCACCGGCGAGAGGCCAGGAATCCCTAACGAGGATGACAGGCGCGCCTTAAACGTGCATCGTCGCACCGAAAAAAGGACCAGCGCAGACGCCCAAGACGGCCATCCTCCCTCGTACACCGCGAACATCTGCGGTGACTGTAACTCTGAATGAGGGGTCAAGGATGTCCTACGCCGATGTAATAAACACGGCTAGGCAGAGCATCCCCCTTGACGAGATCGGCGTCGAGTCGCTGAGCATGAGGAAGGCGATGACAGGTGCCATCGTGATAACGGTACCTGGAGATCGAGACTGGGAGAAGGCGTCACGGCTTGCGACGCGCTTGGCCAAGGTGCTAGACGCAGCCACGGCGAGAGTGGCGGCTCCAACGAGGACGGCGGAGCTGAGAGTTGTCGCGATAGATATCTCGATAAACAAGGAGGAACTGCGGCAAGCACTGGCACAGGCCGCAGGATGCAGCGGCGCGGAGGTGCAGGTCGGGGAGATCGGCACCTCCAGAGATGGCCTCGGGTCAGCCTGGATCAGGTACCTCGCAGCTGGAGCACGGAAACTAGCCCAGGCAGGCAAAGTTATCCTGCCTCGGCACCCAAGAGCTCCCTGTGCGAGTCGCTCGAGGCTCCCGCCAACCACAGGATGGGTGGGGTAGCATGTGCCCCCCGAAAACCAAGAGGAAACGACCCGTCCGCGAGCCAGCGGCGGCGGCATAAACGCAAGGCAGCACCGCCGCAGCAGCCGTAGATGGTCGGGAGGAGGCCATGGAGTTGGCCCAATGAATTCAAGAAGCTCCTCCAGAGTAACCTGGGAAGGTCGGGACGGGCGCAAGATCTGTTCTTCCAAACTATCCGGGGGAGCGAGGTCGCCCTCGCGGTGGTGGCTGAGCCGTATCGCATCCCTGACGCGCGCAACTGGGTTGGGGATCTGGATGGATTGGCAGCCATAACCTAGACAACAGCGCTGTGGGCGCCCCCGGCGTTGTGCTCGACCTTGGCAGTGGCTACGTCGCGGTCGAGTGGGATGGAATGGCGGTGGTGGGCGTTTACGTTTCTCCCAACAGCGACATTGCCGCGTTCGAGGACTTCCTGGACCGGGTTGGCGAATGCGTCAGAAGATGCCTTCCCCGCCAGGTTATCATTCGGTTATCGAGACATATGGCGCCTTATTCGAAAATCTGAGGAAGTTCGTATCGATTAACATAACTTCAAACTGTGCACGCGATAAACTACAAAAAACTCGTCAAAGTTTTAACGAATCAGTACACGGATACGTCAAAAGATTCCGACATAGTTTCAATGAACATATGTACGCATTGCAACACGAAATCCGCGATCCTATTCGACAAGCAGTCGCGATAGACTTAGAAAACGAACGTTCATATTAAACTTAATACCCGAGATAGAAATCAGAACATCAAGCACGAAACCGCGCACCTTACAAGAAGCACAAGATGCCGCGTTCGAAGCAGAACTATTAATCGGAGAAATTGAGCGAAACCGCGGAAATCAACGCAGCCAGCAAATAAGAGCTCTCTCATTCACCCGAGGGAATGTATCGTCACAACGCAACCCCCCACTTAGGAGCGGTCCGATGACTACGCTCAATCGCCTGCCGACAAGCACTCAAATAAACAACGTGCAACCAAATAGGACATACAGCAAATTACTGCCGAAATTTTCAACCGGCCAGCCAGCGAAATCTTCCGCCACCGCGCAGCTACAATATAAACATGGAGAATGCGGGACGAGAAGAGGAAACAGCGCTACCAGAACCTCGAGAGACGTCGTACGAGTACACGCAACAACAGGAAAACTTCTATCCATTGGAGTTCGATCGGGAACAGAAATCAAACGATATTTAATCGATACCGGTGCAGGAATAAATTTAGTTAAAAGATCAAGTGCCATATTTAAACCTAAAAAGACAGTAGCTAAAACATTTTACATGGACAATGACAAATACCAAACTGACGAAACAGTAGACTTTCAATTCTTTAACATCATGAACACATTTCACGTTGTGCCAGACGATTTTCCTTTAATAGAAGACGGAATAATTGGTTTACCTATGCTCTCTAACTACTCATATCGAATTAACAACGAATCAATACAATTAAACGGGAACGAAATATTTTTCCAGGCGCCGAAAACCATTCTCCCAGGGCAAACCAAAATCGAAACAATTTATCTGGATAAAGTTCCGACGAGAGTATGTTTCTGCAATACTGGTGAGCAACCAACTATAATCACTAATGATCTTTCTTATGAACACGATCTCGATAAAATTGCTAAAATGAAACAAATAATTAGACTAGACCATATTGAAGACAAACTTCGTATTCCTATCGAAAAGATCCTCCTACATTACATAGACGTGTTTGACCTAGAATCCGATACCCTACCTTGTACTAACCTAACAAAACACACTATTACCCTACGCGAAAACAAAATCGTCAATACCAAATCGTACCGACCTCCCGAAGCCCATAAAGCAGAAATTGAAAAACAAATGAAAAAAATGTTAGATAAAAATATCATTGAAGAATCAGATTCTCCTTACAACAGTCCAGTATGGGTAGTACCCAAGAAATCAGACGCATCAGGCAAACAGAAATGGCGTATAGTTATCGACTTTCGAAAATTAAATGAACTTACCGATCAAGACGCCTACCCACTACCGAAAATCGACGACATTCTATCACAATTAGGCAACGCCAAATTCTTCTCTGCTCTAGATTTATCTTCGGGATTCCATCAAATACCTATGGACCCCGACTCAAAGAAATATACAGCCTTTAGCACACCTCAGGGACACTTTCACTATAATCGCATGCCATTCGGTTTAAAAAACGCCCCAGCCACCTCCAACGCATGATGGATACCGCGTTACGAGGATTACTGAACAAATATTGCTTTGTATACCTTGACGACATAATAATATTCGGTAGTACAATTCAACAACACAATGAAAACCTTGCTATAGTATTGCAAAGATTAAAAGAGTTAGGACTAAAAATCCAACCCGACAAATGCGAGTTTCTAAAACCTGAATTAGAATACTTAGGACATGTCATAACACACGAGGGCATAAAGCCAAATGCTAAAAAGATCTCCGCAGTTAAAGACTTTAAGATTCCCAAAACACCAACAGACGTAAAGTCATTTCTCGGATTAGCTGGATACTACAGAAAATTCATTAAAAACTTTTCCAAACTCGCCAAACCATTAACAGATCTCACAAAGAAAGACAATCCTTTTAGATGGACAGAAACGCAACAGACAAGCTTTGACACACTAAAAGAAAAGCTATGCTCAGCCCCAGTTTTAGCATACCCAGACTACACGAAAACATTCACACTCACCACAGACGCTTCCAATGAAGGAATAGGCGCAATCTTATCACAAGACGGACATCCTTGTTGTTACATATCACGGACACTCAACCCCCCAGAGAAAAATTATTCTACCACAGAAAAGGAATTATTAGTTATCGTATGGGCAGTTAAGAGACTCAGGCAATACCTGTTAGGAAGACGATTCGTTATTCGAACCGATCACCAAGCACTCACTTGGCTCAAAAATTGCAAAGACCCTTCCTCGCGTTTGATTAGATGGAGACTTAAACTCGAAGAATACGAGTACGATATTCAGTATTGCAAAGGTAAAGAGAACACAACAGCCGACGCACTTTCCAGAAAAATTTACCAAATTACCGACAAATCAGTCCCAGACACACCTGCAAACTCCGAAAATATTGTAGAACACTTTAACGCATGGTCAGAAGACGCGACACCCCCGAGACGACTTAAAATCACGCCAAACGATCACACCTTCTATCAATTAAATAGAGAAACATTAGGTCCATTCGACAAAGATACTTGGATTCGAAAAATTTTTGAACTAACCAAGAAACACAAGAAAATTGGGATAGGAGACAATAGTTTTACCGAAACCGAAAAAGCTAGGATCAAAGTAACACTCATGTTTATTAATGACCAAATTGAAGAAATAACTTTTGCATACGAACCAATACAAACCATAACTGACGAACAAGCTCTAGACATTATACGCGAAAACCATAACGACATTAGTGGACACTTGGGTATTCAAAAGACATATAGTAAAAAATCAAAGACCAATTCAAAATCCCACACCTCATGGAAAGGATACAAGATTTTATAAAAAATTGCGAAGCTTGTCAACGACAAAAGCTACTTAGAATCAGACCCAAGGAACAACCCGTAATTCCTCAGACGTCAGTAGAGCCAAACGAAAAGATAGCCATGGATCTAATTGGTCCGATGCCTAAAACCACACGTGGAAATCAATACATTCTTTCGATTCACGATGACCTAACGAAATATCTCGTTTTAGTACCACTGAAAACACAACGAACCGAATCGATTATCGATGCATTACTACACCACTACATTTACATCTTCTCAGCACCCAAAACGATACTAACAGACCAGGAACAAAACTTTATTAGCGAACTAATGGAAAAATTCGAGAAAGCATTTAAAATCAAACATATAAAGACCACTAGTTTTCATCCTCAATCTAACGGATCCTTAGAACGAACACACGCCACAGTAAAAGACATGATTCGCACGAGCCTACACGATTCTAACAAAGAATGGGATCAGGTATTAGACTTTATTTGCCTAGGGTATAATACCGCGATACACGATGCAACTGGATTTTCACCCTTCGAACTAACATTTGGAAGAAAAGCCAACCTCCCGTCTTCCGTATCCCGAACTTCCAATTACACCTACGAAGAAATGTTTGCACTATGGCAAAAACAATTGCAAAAATATAGAATGATAGCGAAGAACACTCTTGAACAAAGTAGAAAGAGGTACATGAGAGATCAGACAAGAAAAATCATTAGAACTCAAACCTTATTTCAGGAAGGAGATCGTATACTCCTTCACAACGATCATAAGTCGGATAAATTGGACGACGAATGGTTAGGACCCTACGTTATTAAATCAGTCAAGACACCGTATTATGAGATTCTCATTAGAGATCGAGTTAAGAAAATCCACGGTAACAGAATAAAACCTTATTTTTCAGGACGATCACCCTTGCCGTCGGCTTTACCACCCTTAACGGATTAAAAATAACCCCTATTGACAATAATGGAATATTTCATGAGAAAGTATCCAAAGCATATCTTTATAGCGAACACATAAATGTTATTATAGGACTAGATATTAGTGCTGTATTGGAACAAGTAAGATATATTGAAAAGGGAGTAGCCGAAGTTAGGAATCATTGCGAGACACGAAAAGACTGTAACATATTACCAGAAATACGCTCTTTACAAGCAAAACTAAATAACGTCAGAACACTTAGCATCGAATTACGATCCTTAGCTCACATTCATCTCAGAAGTAGACGAGGACTAGTAGACGCTATCGGATCTATTAGTAAAACTCTTTTTGGAACCCTAGACGCAAACGATCTAGATATAATCAACAAAAATATAGACAAACTCTTTGAAGAAGGTAACAGCCTAAAAACCATAGTAGCCAACCAGACAGCTTTGATTAAACGAATTTTAAATAACGACGTCATCCAGCGACTGAAACAAGTAGACACAGGTGTAACAAACGAACTTAAAACGCTTAACAAAAACGAGATCACCTTAATAAAAGTCATAGCTCTAGAAAGCTCACTCTCTGACTTACATTTCCAAATCGACGAAATATTCAGTTTAATCATCTTAGGAAAACAAGGAATAATAAGCCCACAGATTATTGATTCCGGAACTTTTATTAACAATTACGCCCAAGTACTAGGTAGCAAAACAGTAGGAAACGCTTTTATACCAAAGGAAGAGAATTTCCAAAATATTTTAGATATCTCAGAACTCACATTATTTACTCGACAAAACAAAGTTTTCTTTGTAATTTCTGTACCAACAGTTATGGACATGGAATGGGATATAGAGCAAATATATCCCATACCATCTCTCACGAACAAAGTGTTTTTAGCACCTTTAGTAGTTCATCCGATATTTTTAACGTCAGGACTAAATTACATCAATGTCGATCAAAACTACTTGGATAAGCAATGCCGTTCTATATCTGACTTTTACATTTGCAAACAAACTCAGCCGATTCACGACCGTCGAGTGAAGCACGATTGTAACTCTGAAATCTTAAGCGCAGAAAACACTGTCAAATTCTGTAAGGTAGTAGTTTATAACATTGAAGATATAACTTTTATCCCATTAAACGCTGAGAATCATTTTATAGCTATACCAGAAAAACCAATAGATCTGAGCATTTTCGAAGAAAAGACACATCGAATTGTTAGACTAGAGAAACCATCTTTGTTACAAACTAATAAAACCGTAGACATATTGTACAAGAATAACCATATGAGAATCAGATTAAAATCAAAACAGTCAATGTAACTAATGATATAGACTGGATTATTTTACTAAATAAACTAGAGAAAACTCCAAAACTTATTAACGATAATTACGGATACAAAAACACTCTGGATGGAATCGAAGATCAAACGAATCAACTAACTTTTGCTCATAGAATCGATCAAGTTGAATCACGGGGAATATCTATATTACAAATTATAGGATATTTATCCATTGCTCTCATATGCTTATACTTTCTCAACAAAATAGGAATGCCGAAATTGTGTTTTCATTTATTCTGTTGTAAAATCAAGCGAAACACGACAAATAACAATCCACCAGCCAGCGCTCCGATGCCAATCAACCCGGCACCTATCAACATATTCACCCCGATTCTACCTGTGCCCAGCACCAGCAACGATTCACAAGTAACCTTCGACATGGAAACACCCAAGGCAAAATTTCACCCATCTATCTTAAAGAGGAAAAGGAACTTCGAGGACTAAGTTCATTCTAAGGAGGGGGGAGTGTAACCCCAAACTCTTTTACCCTGACGTCACCTTAGGCGACCACTTCTAATCATTCTCTAGACAGCCGATACTTGAACATTACACATGGCGACCTTGGCGACAATGTATATTGCCGGAGTACCTGAGGGTTCATCTATGTCCTAACGGTCCTTCCACCGAATGTTCTAGAAGCGTAGCAACAGTCACGTACGCCTACAGGGTAGTGGGGATAATGAAGGATGACAAACAAAAGAAGAAACAGATGTCACCGAAAGTAAGAAAATATTGTAAGAGCCTCAGTCTCGAACGGCCACGGCTAGAGTTCAGAAGTGTATAAACGAGGAAAAAATAACGTTTTCTTCTTTCCTTTAAATTTCTTTCTTATTTTACGTGACACGAGCATGGTAACTCAAGATCAGGCACATGGATAGCAACGGCGCACGCAGCACACAGCGGCGAGGCGAACGAGATAAGTAATAATGAAGTAATGTGGCTATTAGATAGCGGTTGCACAGATCACATAATTAACAACGTAAATTATTTCGATAAATCTATTGACCTTAAAGAACCGGTAAATATATATTTAGGCGATAATAGATCGATAAAGGCAACAAAAGTAGGGAATGTTATAAGTTATTTTGAAGCATTTGGAAAGCAAAATGAAATAAATATGAATAATGTTTTTTACGCGAAAGAAATGTCCGCAAACTTGATTAGTTTAGGCAAGTTAACAGATAATAAGAACACGGTTATTTCAAAAGGAAATATTGCAAAAGTAATAGATGAGGACAATAAGCTTACAGCGGTAGCGGTTAAAGAAAAGGGAACATATAGAATGAAAAGTATATTGAAAGGGAAGGAGCACTTAGCAAACAGCGCCGAACGTAGTGGTATGAGTAAAAAGGAAAGATGGCATAGGATGTTAGGACACGTAAATTTTAAATATTTAAATATTTTGGGTAAAGAGCAGCTAGTTACTGGTATACCGAATGAATTTGAGAAGGAATTTTTGAAATGTAGGATGTATATAGAAAGTAAAATGCACAATTTACCATTCAAAAATAATCGAACCAAGGCTAGGGAGATAATGGAAATTATTCATACGGACGTGTGCAGTCCCTTTAAGACTACCGGATTCAATGAAGAGAAATATTTCATCTCATTTATCGATGATTATAGCAAAATAGCTAGAATTTATTGTATAAAATCAAAGGGTGAGGTTTTTGATTGTTTCGTACAGTTTGTAAATGAAGCCGAGAATTTAACGGGCAAGAAGTTAAAAATATTGAGATGTGATAATGGAAAAGAGTATTTGAATAATCGAATTTATAAATTTGCTAGGGATAAAGGTATCAGAATAAATAATTGCCCAACCTACGTACATGAATTAAACGGAACAGCGGAAAGGTATAATAGAACAGTTATGGACATGGCGCGTTGCTTGTTAGCGGAAGCGAAAGTACATAAAAGATACTGGCCGGAAATAGTTTGTACAGCGGTATACTTGAAAAATCGAATACTGGCAAATACTATAGAGAGAAAGACACCTTTTGAAATATTCTTCGGGAGAAAACCAAGTGTTGAAAATCTACATCTATATGGAAGTAAAGTTTTTGTAAGAAGACCAGAATAAAAAGGAGTTTCTAAATGGGATAAGAAGGCAGATATGGGAATTTTGTTAGGATATAGTGAAGTAGGTTACAGAGTCTTATTAGGTGGGAAAATAACAATAGCGAGACATGTAGAGGTCATAGGAACAGACACAAAATGTATCGGCTTTGTGGAAAATTCATTCGATAAAGATAACGATGACATTGAGGATAATGATTTATTGGTAAACATGAATAAGGAAGAGTTAGAAAGTAGGGAAGATGAAAATGATAACAGTCTTGAATGCTTAAACATCCCTAGAAGATCTACACGTAATAAGAGAACTCCAGTAAGATATCCAGAAAAAGAAAACATTAGTGAAATCCATGCAAATTATTGTAGAGTAGATATCCCTTGTACATTTGAGGAGGCGATTTGTTGCGAAGATAGTGAAGATTGGAAACAAGCTATGGATAAGGAAATAGAATGTCTTTATAAGAATAAAACTTGAAAATTGGTAGAAAGGGTAAAAGGCAAAGACGTATTAGATGTAAAATGGGTTTACACGAGAAAATCAGATGATAGGTATAAGGCTAGATTACTGGTAAGAGGATTCCAACAAAGAAATGTAGCTGATGACATATACTCCCCAGTAGCGAGTAATCAGACCTTTAAGATATTGCTATCATATTGTTGTCAAAATGGATTAATTATTGAGCAAATGGATGTAGAAACTGCCTTTTTAAATGGTGAAGTAACCTCGGAGGTATATGTAAATCAACCAAAGGGATATGCGGACGGAACGAATAGAGTTTGTAAACTATCGAAAGCGCTGTATGGGTTAAAAGAAAGTCCAAGGGACTAGTATGAGTGTTTTGATAAGTATGTGACGAGATTAGGTTTTAAAAAGAATAACATAGAGTTGTGCCTATATACACATGGAGAGGGAGAAAATGTTGCTTATTTGCTAATATATGTAGACGATTTGCTAATTTGTAGTAAAAACAAAAGGAAGATACAAAGTGTAAAGAAGTTACTAACTAATAGATTTGAAATGAAAGATTTAGGTGAAGTCAAAGAATAGAGAGAATATTGGATACAAAAATTTAATTGGCGCATTGTTGTATATTAGTGTAAATACCAGACCCGATATAAGTTATAGTGTGAATTATTTGAGTAGATTTCAAGATTGTTGTAATGAGACGCATTTTAAATATGCTTTGCGAATATTGAAATATTTGTACCGGACTAGAGATTTAAGATTAGATTATAAAAGGAATGAAAAATGTGAAACGATAGATTGTTATGTGGACGCTGATTGGGCAGGAGATCATTTAGATAGGAAATCGACTTCTGGATATGTAATTAGATTGTATGGAAATGTAATTGGTTGAAAGTCTAAAAAACAAAGGTGTGTGACAAAAGCCTCGACGTATGCAGAGTATGTAGCTCTATCGGAAGCGGTGAGTGAATTAATGTCTATTAGGGAAATTATGAAAATCTTCAATGTAAATCTAGACGATAACCCTGTAAAAATTTATGAGGATAACTCTGGAGTGATAAGTATAGCAAAGTACGGAAATTTTACAAAAAATTCTAAACACATTGAAGTTCATTACCACTACGTTCACGAGTGCTTAAAGGAGAACGAGATAAACATACTTAAAGTAAGTACAGACGAAAATACTGCGGGTATTTTTACGAAGGCACTGTGTAGAGAGAAATTCGAAAGGTTTAGGTCATGGATGAATGTAAACTAAGAGAAATGTAAATAAATAAGTGTTAAAGTTTCTGTTACGTAATTCGTCGAAGCATGTAAATACGACTAAGTGTACAGTATAAATGTAAGGAGGCGTGTTGGGAACATGATACATTTACACTGTACATGTGAATGTGTGTGTAAGCGCCAGAGGACATCCAGGCCTTAGTAGGGACAAAAGACAAGGGTCAGTCGTTAGAAGTATCTGGAACAGTCGGTTGACAACAAGCGTGAATGCGAGTAGGATTTCGAGGTCTTTAGAATATAAGATATATGTATAACTGTTGTGTGCTAAATAAAGAGAATTATTAGTATTTCTGAATCCCTTCTATATCTTTTCATTTAGAAAGGTTCTTGGGTTTATTACGTGCTCTTAAGAATTACGGAGAAAGCGGGTAGTAGCCTAACGAAAAAAGCGGAGATTTACCTAACGGAAAATCTGAGTTTCCCGATAAACAATGTCGCCTAAGACCCAAGTTGGTAGGAGGCTTCTTCCTCTTCTCTTCCTTCCTAACATTGGTCATAACCAATCGGCATCGCGGATCATTGCCCTCACTTTCCTAACTAAAAATGTAAGCAACGAATCCGAGTTCTTCGTTCAAAGGGCACACCCATACCGAGCTTTCCTCCGTATTCACATTAGAATAAAACTTCAGAGTTTGATCGTCTCTCACGATGCCTAGATTTCCTGTATTTCCTACAACTCTCACCGTTCCTACCTCTCTAAGAGTTTGATCGTCTCTCACGGTGCCTAGAGTTCCTGCATTTCCTATAACTCTCACCGTTCCTATATCTCTCAGAGTTTCCTACCATTCTCAAAGTGCATACACGGCCTAAAGCGCCTATACCTCTAACGCTCTCATCTAAGAATAATCCTTCTCCTCGTTATCTGTATCTTAAACAATGGCGTTACTACTTTGTGTGATTGTATAAAGTCTTGGAAATATATATCTTTTATAACTCTGTGAATCACAGTGTTATACCACAACAACTACCCCTATTATCCTAATCGAAATACGGGGATCGAACTATTCGTGGTGTCGATTATTCTAATCGTAGCGGGAATTTACGACTCCCGTTGACGCGTATTCTAACGACCGCGTCTCCCCGCGATAGCTCGAAAATACACCTTGGGTCTTAGCTTTGGATACTTAGTATTATGTAGTGTTTTATAGGCTGAGCATCCTTTGTAGTTTGCAGGGTGTTCTCCTTGACAGTGGATGCACTTCGCGGGGGTTTCTGGGCATTTAGTGCATTGGTCAGTGGGGTGACTACCTGCACTTTTTACTCACCGGAAGTTATGATTGCAGTATTTCTGCGTGTGGCCGTACCTTTGGCACCTTTTGCATTGTACTATCTCTTTCTTTACAAGAGGTGGTTTGAACTTAACTATGGAGTTCATCAGCCAGTTGACGTTGTAGATTTCTTTGTTATTTTCTTTTTGTTTTATATCTACGAAAAATAGCGATAGTGGATTTTTTGTGACTCTATGTCTAATGTTGCTGATGTTGGTTACCTCGTGGCCAAGTGTTTGAAGTTCGAACTTTAGTTCGTCTAGGTCGACTGAATGCTGGATATTGCGTAGCACCACACGAAAAGGTCTTTCTTGCTTGAGCTGATATGTGTGAAATTTTGCATTCAAAGTTTTTAGCAACTTAGTTAATTTTCTATAGGCGTCTGGGTGGGTCAGCAGAATTTTCACGTGGTTGTTATTAATTTTTAACTTGTAGTCCTCTTTGCTGATATCTTTTTCAATGGTCTTTATCATTGTTTGGATGTCGATTACGTCGTCAATGAATATTGGCGGAGGAGAGGGAATTCTTTGGGTATGGAGACTATTTACCGTTTCGGTTGTATTCATGGAGTCTTCCGTAGTCTCCAGTATTGAGAATCTGTTGTAGGTGGTCACTTGGCTAGCTGGTGGTTTAGCTTGACTCTTGTTCACGTTTGTCTTGATTGCCTTCAGCTTGCGTTTTTTCGTGTGCTGGTCGTTTGCAAAGAGAGATGTGTTGCCCCTTTGCCACGGGGGAGGAAGAACGGCAGTGTTATAATTTAGCTCCGGAGAGCCTGTTTGGAAAGTTAGGGCCATCAACGAGCTAGTTAATTCAATATGAAAGAACTAGTCGAGAGGCTGTGTGAACACTTAGCTAGGTCTGTTGGATTCGCTTTCGACAGATGGGCGTCACGTGTAGTTTTGTGAACTTCACAGGGCACTGGACACACGTCTGCACGCTTCGGCATTCACTAGCAAACTGATACATTTTCACCGAATATTTTCAGCTAGCCTAAGGACCCGCTATAAATCTTAGGATATATGTAGCAAAAGTTCTCAAAAGGGACAAATAGTCTTTGTCTCAACAGTTCCTACACATACCACCCGTTACGGGAAAACACAGGAAATCTGCTTTTCCTCACTTACGACGCTCCTCGCTAGCAACTTTCTCTCAAGGGCAGTTAACATCACTTTCCAACCACCAACTCAGAATTTAGCCAATTAACAGCGACGTCCATTTCCCTCACTTTCCGAACCAACACTTTTCTTAATGAATCCGATGATTCCGTATCCTTAGACACATCCAACACAGTTTTCCTAAGGAGAATCTTCACAACACAAGGGGATTCTGTCGTGAGCCGCGAGACGAGCAAGAGTCGCTGATCCGAACTGACCGTTGGTAGTTGGCCGTAATAGCGAATCCGAATTTCTCGACATCTGGTACAATCGTCCAGACTTGAATCGCACCGCGAAACGTAACACACCGAGCTCGAACTTGTAACCGCGAACCGATAATTGTATCACGCGTACTGCGCACGAATGTATATCGCGAACCTAAATTAATAAATAATTATTGTTGAACAATATCGAGTAATTCTTCTACACCTATCACGCTCATCACCTCAATTTAAAATTATCATTCATACACATTCGGTATCTCGCTTACGTTGTGTTTATTGGCAAGTCCCCTATCTGTGCCTATTATGTCAGGGAAACTGGTTATCCTGTTCTTATAAAATGTGTATTTTCTATGTATCCCGATGTATGTATGTATGTATGTATCCCTATGTATCCAATTCCATTTTTTATTAGCGCATCTGACAGATATGTTCCCCTACGTTCCACTTTACTACCACTGCACGCGATGGATTTAGCATTAAAGTCTTCTGCGATAATCATCGTGAGGTGGCTCCCCTTTGTTGTTTGATGGATTGAGTTCAATTCATTGAAGTATATATTGAATTGTCCATCGTTCACATTAGGCGAATAATATCCGCTACGCAGAATGTCCCATTGACGTAAATTCCTACCAGCCCATTGCTTTTAACCAAGTTACTTTCCTTCCGGTGCTTTCCTTTAAATAGTGTAACCCATACTGATGCCTTGTATCAATATGCTTGCTGTTGGTATGTTTCTGAGATAAAAATTACATCTACTTCACATTCACAAGCATACTGATATATCAATTCTTGGGCCAGTTTACATCTATTTAAACTGATCTGTAAAATCTTTATCTTTTTATTTTACAAGAAGAGAGAATGAACGCTAGTGACGTTCTACGGTTCTCTTTTTTTATAATTTTTATCCATCAATACCTTTGTAGCGGCACATGAGCTAGAGAACAATTTAAATCATGTTGTTGTTTTGCCTCGGAGTATTAATATCGTTAGGATACACATAATGTAATAATAAACTCCGGGCAAAATAATGTCGCCGCTACGTGCAACCGTCGAACGAAGACGAATTCGAATTTTCCGATTCTCCCCTAACCAGTATAAATAAACGGACGCGATCGTAAGCAGTTCAGTGTGTATCAGTTGTCAATCAGCTATCAGTTAGTTGCGCGAGTCAGTATCTACCGAGTATCGACAAGTTATCAACGAGTTATTAGTGATCTTATTTTGCTACTGTCTTAGCGAATCCAATTGGTCTGTACGAGCGTCTCAGCAAATATTGTCTGTATACTAATTTATTTACTTATTTTAAATATACTTGACGGTTTCAACAACAAGCTATCTCGTCTAATAAACCCCACGATCAACCATCCTCTACACATTATCTTCTATACCTTTTTATGTTTCTTCTGTGTTTGTCTTTCATGTCTTTTTGCGGAAGAGCTATATTGTATCTCCACCTAGTATCTATGGTCTGTGCATTTAAATCTTCTTCGTGAAGTATTGTTTTAATTCCTATTTTTCTTTTTATGTGGTAAATTATGGGTATATTGTTTTGATCTTGGTGGTAACTTTTTCATCTAGGTATAAGGACGCTTCTGGAGGGATAAAGCCTGCTTTGAATGTATTTTTGTGGTATAATTCGTTTAGAAATAGACAACTGAAACAGTCAATGTGGTGTATGTTGGCTAAATCATAGAGTTTTTTATTTTTAACGTATTTTTTGAAATCATTATGTTCGGATCTGTATGTACTCAAACAAGTCCTGATGCATTTTCTTTAAAATACCCGGATTTTTTCCATTAACGACGCTGCTATGTTATACCCGATTGGACAGCTGTAGGTTATGATGTAGGTTTAATTAGTGTCTGGTAACAGAGGATTTTTATACTGCTGTTTAGATGTTTCGAGTAGAATAATCTTTTTGTTTTCCAAAACGCTTTGCTTGCTTTGGCAAGTTGAATTTCGATGTGCTGTTTGAAGATTTATTTGTTTTTTCTATTAATTAAAATTTGTTACGATGTTCTCTTTCTAGTGGGCCAAGATCGTTTAATTCGGGTCTAAGGAGTATGGTTTCGCATTAATTTGTAATTTCCATGTATGGTTAAAATCGTTAATTTTTTCAAAAAGTTTTTGGCACTTTGTTCCTACTATTTTGGTTTTGCAACCTATTACGTAGATGACTAAGTCATCGGCAAAAGCTATAGAACGTGTATGGGCGGATGTATTGAGATTAACGAGATTTAGTAAGTCACTATTGTAAATATTGAAAAGTAGAAAAGAATTTACTATTTCTTGTCGTAAACCGTATTCTATAAAAAATTCTTTGCATGATGTGTGCGAACCATCGGTTATTACAAAGTATTTATTAATTATCATGTACCGGAATATTTTGATTAAATAGTTCGGAATGTTTTTCTTATTCACTTTGTATATAAGGCCTAAGATCCATACTGTGCCGAATGCTTTTTCGAGGTTTGTTAAACAGGCGGCTACTTCTTGCTTTGCATTAAGAGCCCAATAGATGCCCAACGTTAATTTATTTATTGCGTGGAGTGTGGAATTTTTGTGACGGAAGCCGAACTGATTTTCTGGAATTATGTGATTTTTTGTGTAAAAGGAGACTAGGAGGTTGTTTATGACTATTTCGAATACTTTGCTTATGTTGGGTAAGAGACTTATAGGTCGTAGGTTTGAGGGTGAAGAGCCGTCTTTATTTTTTTTTTTTTTTTTTTTTTTTTTGTGATGGCTGGTAATTTATCTTTTTTCCATTTTGTGGGAAAATATGTGTTATTTAGCGCATTATTAAAGAGCACTGTGTAATACCATTTTGTTTTGTTGGGTAAGCGTTTGAGCTGAATGCCCGAGATGCCGTCGAAACTGGAGGATTTTTTATTGTTTAATTTGAAAAAGATTATTTTTAGTTTGTTATAATCTGTAAAGTAGTTTATTTCTGTGTCTGGTTGTTTGGGGATAGAAAATATGGAGACTGTCTTATTTAGCGATATGTCTTGCTCTATTTCATTTTTGAGTTTATTTGTTTCAGAAATAATAATTCTGTTTAATAGTTCTCGACATTTTTTATTTTGTCTTCCCAATATCAATTTATAGAGTATATGAATTCTTGTTTCAGTTACAATTTTATTTTGTGTAGAAAGTATTTTAGGAAATCTAAGTCTTCTCTTTTATCGTACGAATAGTTATATTTTAAATTGTTTATTTTGGATAGTATGTAGCTTTTGTCTCGTTGTAGTTTTTTTTTATTTTATTATTGATATAGGGTTCCCTGGAATTTTTTTGTTTTATTTTTGGTACGGATTCTTGAAGAGCGGTTTGTATATGTTTTTCTGTTTCGTCTATGAATGAGTCGATTTGCATATTTGTTAAATTGTTAAATTTGTTAATTGTTAAATTGTTGTTGTGGATCTTTAGGTTGCAGTTCTTTTCAAACTGATCTTGAAATTTTTTCCAATTTGTTTCCTTGTAATTGTATTTAGGTGCGTCAGTCCGTGTTTCTAGGGATAAGAAGTCAGATGTATTTTTGTTTATTTGGAATACGAGAGCGTTATGGTCGCTATCGTAGTCTATGGTTTTGAGCGTGTCATTTGGTTATAAATTTTGGTTTTGTAATGTATGCTTTTATTGTCCGAGATCTTTGTAAGAAATTACCGGAACCACTGCAGCATATGGATCAGTATTAGTTAGCAAAATCCAACTCAAATCCTTATTATTCCTTATTTGCTCTTTATAGGAAATAGTGATCGAAATTACAAGATTTATTACTAATGAACGTATGTATCGTTAGATTTACAGAGTCGAGACGGCGAAAAATCACGTCCTTTATAGTTAGTGAAGAGCGTGAGTGAGGTAAAAGTAGCCGAACTTGCGGCTAGTCGTAAGTATGAGGATGAAATGATTTAGAAACATTAACCGTATTCACACATAGTTGAATATTTTTAATCAATCGGAAAGAACAGATGGACTCCTGTATGAGTAAGTCTGTGTTCTAAAGCCTAGACTAAGGTAATGCAAAAACTGCCTATATTGAGTTCGTCGCCAAGCCACAAAAACGCGTATACTCGGCAAAAACAGAATAAGCCAATGAATCACCAGTCAATGAAATAAACTCGTCATTACAAGCGACAATATAAATGAAATTTATATCGATTTTTCCCTAACAATAAGTAATGTCAATGTCTGTGTACATTTATTATACAATTACATTATTTATATAAATGTTTCTTATATTGTGTAACTATATATATTTGAATAATGTAGGAAATATTGTTCTTTTTATTTCTGCATTCCAGCTGTACTAAACTTTTATTTTTCACTTCACATATATACATGTATCTTAAATGTTATACATACTTTGCATGTATCATGTTTAATGTATGATATTGTGCATAAAGATCTTGTTAAGACAGCTTGTTAAAATCGTACTTACACATCTATTTTATCAATCTTAAAATACAAATATTATACGTTTATATTCTTATATATTCGCGGGAGGATGTGCGCAGGTACCATGTTGTACTGCTGAATTGTAGCCAATCAAGAAGCAGTGCTGTAAGCAATTCGAAATAATAACGGTTAACCGACAGGAGGCACTGCACAGTCGTTCTGTGGAATCGGACGTGGTCGGATGTGCGTCGTGTTGAAGGATGGCTACAATGTGGGTATATATCAGTTAGTAATGAATGCTAAACAAAAAATTACAAAGTTAATCTGTTAAATTTTGATAGAAGAAAATGTATAAATACAAAAGATGTAACATTTGATCGATCATTGATTTATTTAAGGTAAATATTTTATGTGTTTATAAAATTAAAGATTTTGCTTAAGTTATTCTAATATGAAACAGATATTTTTTATATAATTTAACCTAATTTTTGCGGTATACCAAATATATCAAGCCATATGTATCAAAGATAAATAGAAGAGATCGTAGATCTAAACTTACGTATAAGAGAAATAAACGTGTAATATATATTATAAAGTTCATAACGAATTTATGTTCTTAATTCAATCATATTTTTATTAACTGTGTAGGTAGGTTCGTACTTTTCTATGTAATACTAATACACGACTACTTAGGAATATGAACAAACCGAAGAAAATTAAGTAATAAAATACCTATTTATGATTATTGGTATGGGCCTATGTGACGATGGATAACGATTAACTTTTTAATTTTCATAGTTCAGTTTGTAATATACGAAATTTGTTTATTTCAGATGTATATGAAAATTGTATATGTCACGTTCTATTTAGTTGCCGCGTTCGGTAGCGTTAACTGACGTTTAATGCAACTGGCAATAAGTTCCACTTTCGGCTAACCTGCTATGTGCGGGAATACTGACACGGGAAAGGATTAAAGTTGTTCGAAAGTAAATTAACAATATGTAATGATTTATTCAAATCTTACTCGATTTCGATATTGACAATTGACTGACAGACTGAGGGATATAAAATTTTTCGGTTGACAAAATGACAACTAACTCTTCAACAGATAATGGTAATTATTCGGTTGACGAACGGTAATTAATTATTTGATAGATGAACGGTAATTAATTATTTGATAGATGAACGGTAATTAATTATTGACTTCTGTGAGTCGCTACATTTATTTATATCTGTCGGAGATGAAAAAACATCGGAGTCTTTCTTTTGAAAATGTTTGGGAAGATCCCCAACGTTTGTTCAAACTGCCGACTTTGTTTACAGTTTTAAACTGTCTTAATATCGTTATAAAAACATAGTTAGGTAATTATAAAAACATAGTTAGATAAATTTATTGCAAGATATAACTTTTAGCGACTTTAACTGCCTTTCACTTCAAATACTGTAAACACGGTTTCAAATAAACGTTTTAAATTACCTTGATTTGAAAGAAATTACCAATTTTACTTTCGCGCTATGGATTGTGCGGGGCGCGGAACGTCACAGTATATATTTGCAAATATGTATATATATGTTTGTATACTCTCTTTATATCATGGTCTTGTAAAGTTTCACAGTAAAATTACAATATCAATTTGTTTATGTTGCGGAATAAATAAAGGTAGCACCCATATATAGATGTATGTATAGATTCTTATGGGATCAGAAGATTGAACTGCCAAGATTGTTTCAAATGTATTCAAACAATAGTTAATAATATCCATATTGCTCATATATCACTGTTACATTTCATAAATTAAATTGTGAGTATAGATATAAAATTGTATTAGATATGAAGTAACAGGCAGAAAACCACAAATATTGATACATAGATTTTACAGCACATAGTTACTTATATATACAAATGATAGTTTTTCAATGCATTAATATATGTTAAAACTTATCTTTATTTGTAGTAACATTAATATATGATAAGCAAGCATTGAAGTATTGAACCTCTGTGTGCTTTTTTACTTTTGGTCATAACTCATATGTATACTTATTGTTATTATTAAATGTACAATAATGTACACTTTCATTAATTTTAAAAACTTTTGACCCGCCAAGAATTGTATCAAGTGAAATTATATTTTAATAATCCAAAATATGTGAAGCGTTGATGGTTTATTCTGTTTAAACATGTCAACATTTTTTTTATAAATGTAAAAATATCACAACATTGCAATGTTAAACTCGAGAATGTTCTTTCTTTATATAGATCAGATCGCTTTAAAATTATTTTTTTTTACATATTGTGAGACATTGATTATGGAATTCGTTAAGATTCTCAAAACAGGACCAATTTGATTGATCAATGATTAACTGAAGAGTTTGCTTTAATCATGTATGTTAGATAACAATCCATTAAAAAGTTTTAGCAAGTGAAAGAAGATATATCCTGAGAATATTTTGCGAAAGTCTGAATATTATAGCTATAGATTCATTTATAACTTATCAATAAATTACGCTATAAAGATAATACAATTTTTTACTTTAACGCTGTAAGTTACTTGTTTTTATCAAAATTTTCTTATTTGAAAGCATTTGATGAAATTTAAACAAATAATGACAAAATATTGTAACATTTTAACTTAATTGTGTGCATTAAATATATAATTCAATACGATACTCTTATAACATAATCATGTTTCAATTTTAGTTTTTGCATTTATCTAACTTGCTTTAATTTTTTAGGGTACTCAAAGTCTTTGGATCTCCAGAACCTTGTGCATGGATTTCGTGTTATTCAACTAAAACTATTCTCCTGTAAGGTACATCGTTATAAATCTTCTCTTATGTTGGTATGGTGAGTCTTTATTTTCTTTATTACGAAATGTATGCAATCATGCGTTCTCCTTTTTATTATGACGGATTTAAATGATGTACTGCATGCCTTTACCAATAAATGTTTATAAATATAATTAAAAATGTAATTAAAAACATCGGACCAGCGGAGTGAGATCTCTATTTATAACGCGCTGCCTGCGTATAGAAAAGAGTAAAAATTACTGTGGCCTTGTCGCAGTTGGCGGTCAAACTCAGATTTGAGATTGTTTGTGTCGTGCATCCCAATTGTTAACGCCAATCGTCGCAATCTTGGGTTCGCAGGTTGATCGCGCCATTTCGTTTAGCGAATGTTTTCCTTTTTTTCTTTGGATAACTAATTAGTTACCTGATTTTATTTATTTGTTTGTTTTTTTGAATTCATTGGTATATAGTTTACATAAATATAACGTATTCTTTAAAAACGTTTCTTTGTCCAACAAACTCTCGATTCCAATTCAACCTCCCCTGGTTATCTGGCGGACGCGTAACATTCACGTACCGTTATATGCGTTGTCATTCCATACTATTCGTATCCTTCTTTTTATACCATTACTTAAATATAGAATTATAGAAAACCTTTAATAATACAAAAGTACAAAAATATAGAAAATATAAAAAGAAAAAATACAAAACTATCAAAATTACAGAAACTCTGATTAAACATTAGTAATTATATTCTACACTCATTTTGTATTACATATACATTTTGTATATTATATATATGAACCAAAATGTAACGTATAAAGTTATATTTTATATAACATGTTTCATGTCCCACTCTTTTCATATATATTACACATATTACATATTTTATTACATACATTACATATTTTGTCTCAGACATTTTCCTTTCATAATTTCCTCAGACTTTTCTTCTGAATCTCTACCAAGCTGCATATCATTTTTTACTTCCTCTTTTTCTCTCCCCCCCCCCGCCTCATACGAGGCGTTATCAAAAAGATCGTTGAATTTTTTTCTTATTTGAGAAAATACTTATTTGTTCGTCTACATTTAAGTTTGTATATGTTGAAGTAACTACTTCAAGAAAAACTCTACATCTTTATTTATCTATATCCGTGATCTAGAGACCTCTATTACGTAGAAAATATAATTTAGTGAAACAAAATTATTCTAAATAAGGAGAGGTCCATATTATCGTACCCTTGACTATACATTATGTTTTGGGTTACGAGGTCTAGGAACAAAGGAACTAATAAATAGATTTATATTTATGTTCCTTGTAGCCTTTAGCTAAAGCTATAAGGTTAACTTTCTTGGTAATGTCCTTTTGCTATAAATATATGAACGTGCTCCCTACCGATTCTATTGTATTGTAACACTAAGAAACCAAGGATGTGAAACAGCATAAACTCATACATTATACTTATTCTTATACCTTTATTTATTTCAATATATTTTTTTATTACAAATTCATCCACTCGTTCTTCTATCAGTCAATCTCAACAGAATACAATATATTTTTGCCAGCGTGTCTTTCAGTCATTAACACATTTCTGAAAGCACTTTCTTCTATAGTGTTAATCGTTCGCATAACGATTTTTGTTTTATTCTTTTATTCTGGAGAATAACAAATAATCGCAAGAGAGCGATCAGGTGAATGTGGTGATTGTAAATGTTATTTTTTGCAAGAAACTCCCGAGTCAGTAGTGACGCATGAGCTGATGTGTTATAGTAGTACAATTTCTACAAGTTATCGTTCCACAAATCCTTCGAATTGCTTCACGCAATCGACGTGAAAAGCTCAAATTGTATTCTCTATGGATCGTAACATATTGTGATAAAAATTTATGAAACACAATACCACAGTAATCGAAAAGAAAGCTGTGAGAAGGACTTGAACGTTTGATCTCACTGCCATGCTTTCCGCGGTCGTAGTTAACTTGAAAATTTCGATTGTGATACTTATGATTTTCATACAATAATGATAATAGTATACAATAAAAATAAAAAAATTTGAAATATTAATAAAAGTATATTTATTTATTTCTTATACTTGAGGTGATATTAAACGCGTTAGTTATTAAAGAGACGAGTAAAAATTTGTGATAGTCAATTATGTTGAAATTATTTCAAGTACAAGTACAGAGATAGTGTAGGCCGGTTGTAACTGTCGTTCGTATGACTCGTTGTGATAATTAGCTATATTTTTCACTATACTGGTTCGCTTTCTAGACTGTCTTCTTAGAGAGAATGCTCGTCTGTTTATATTGTTCGGCGTACTTACAGAAGGTCGTATTTGGTTCAGGTTTTCGATTACTCATAACAGCAATACTGTTTTTGTGTGGAGTCCATTTATTCTAGAACTTCGCAAATCCAAAAAGTGTTAATACTCCGAGGTACAACAATATGTGTCGCTCCCGGTTCGAATCGTTCTATGACTCATGTGCCGTTACGTACTAAACTATAGTAAACTGTTCCATCCTATGTTGGATTAATAGGAAAATTAAAAATTAAATGTATGAATATTCATATTATTTAATAAAATAATAGAAAATTAACGGTAACATTTTTTAATTAATCACTGTCATTAACACTGTCTTTAGCGTCTCCTTTGTCTTTTCCCGCCCTATCGCGCACGTGTCCTGAAAACGCCCGTGGCCAGGGTCACGCAGGCCTTTTCCACGAAACTGTTCACTTGAAAGGACCGACGACACATTGATGTACCCGACGATGCCGCGGCTCTCGCGACATTGTATACGGTTCGGCCGATATCTTAGGCCTTTTGTCCACAATACTACATTCGGCCATTCCTGACAATCACATCTGCCCTCAGATGTGCTCATCATCGCTATTCTCGCTTCCGTCACTAACATCAACGTTCCACCACTTCATGTGGTTGGCTGCGGTGGAAGTTGTGCGCGGTCCCTCGTGTTCGCCTTCTCGTCGCACTATGTCGCGGTTATTCCGCAGTACTTTTACCACGCGGTACAGTCCGAGGAACTTCGGATGCAGTTTTAACCCAGAACGGCCCTGTGTTCTCTCGATCGCCACCAAGGTCTCTCGTCTTATGCATCGTCGTCTTCCTGCGCCTCTTGTTGAACGTCCTTCGCCGACAAGAGGTCGGATTGATAGCTCGTCTTCGCACTACCTTGGATTCTCTTGCAGCCGCCTCATTCTTACTTTTGGTTCGCTTCGTAGAACTCGCGACAGAATCTGTTTGTACAACTCTACAATTCGCGCGATGCTCGGTACATCCTATAAAAACTTCATCGCAACCGTCCGTGTCCTTTCCACCCGACGCTACCGCGGTTATATTCGTCGCAACCGATTCATCTAACGAAATTTACTTCGTTACGACGGTGTCCTTGAGACAAGCACTCATGGGAACTGCAACTGCCTGCTTACGTTGTACGTTCTCGACACGAGATAGATCTACTTCACGCGCTCCCGTCTCTATGTCTACTTTAAGGACCTCCGGAAACCGATCGGGATTCTCATCTTTTATTCTATGAATGAAGATATTTCCCCCCTTCATGTTTATCTCGACGGTATCCAGGAAGTCTGTACCTATCAACAACGAGTGTTGCATCGCAGTGTTCGGAACTACGTGTATCGTTATATGATACAATTCACCGTCTATAATAATATCTGTCGGAAATTTGCCGAGCGTAAAGTTTCTCTTGAAACATTTAGGTCCCTTCGACTTGTTCGAGCACTCTGTACACACATGTTCTTCATCACCGCAGTTGTAGCAACGCGTCTTTGTCGCACTTCCACATTGACTGAGACTGTTGTTTCTCTCAACTCTGGCCGACTTCACAACCGACTTCGCAACCGACTTCGTCCTTCGGCTCTTCTGCTCTTCGTACGCAATTAGCCTCTTACTTAGCTCCTTAATGGATGCGGCACCATACAGCATAGATTTATGGACTTCTTCGTCTATTATCGCGTCTATGACGTATTCTACTTTGGCTTCTTCCTCCATATCGACATGACTGGCTATTTCCAGCATGCGATACATGTAGGCCAAGCTCGTCTCGTCGTTTTTCTTTCTCGTCTCTCTGAGTTTTTGGTGTATTTGCCTACTGTTAGACTTTTTGGAGAACTCCCTGATTAGTCCCTTATTCAGCTCATGCCAAGTCCTGGCATGGCACTCGAAACTTACGAATATTTTCGCCGATCCTCTCAGCAGCTTCCTTGCGTAGATCGCCTTCTGACCGTCCGACCACATACACGTGTCCGCGACTTCTTCGAATGATTCGAACCATCGCTCCACGTTTTCACCTTTGTCGCCGCTAAACAATTCTAGTGCGTCTTCGACATCTCTAAAGCTTAATACCGAAGCGGTACATGCCTTTTGGCGATATTCATCACGGTCCGAGCACATCGCTCGCGTACCTCTCTTGTGTTTTATTACGTCTTTCTCATCTTCCTCATCGTCACTTTCGTCGTCGCTTTCTTCTCCCGACGATACGTTGTCTCCTTCCAGGGCCGCCTGTAGCCGCGCGCGTAGTTCAGATTTTCTTCCTATGACCTTTAACCCCAAGCTAGCGAGGCGCGCTCTCAATTCCTTCGTCCTCAGCTTCTCGAGGTCTTCGTCTCCATCCTGATCGCGCTCAGTTCTCTGCCCACAACTTAGGTCTCGCTGATTTACCGATTCTTCATCGCGCTTGGATCCCTTCGGAGTTGATTGTCCAGTCTTATACGCTCGGTTCAGCCTGGCCATTAGCACTGACTTCGAAGCAGATATCGGTAGATTCAGACGTGCGAGCTTATTTCTTAGCTCCTCCAGCGTCGAACCCTCTTCAGTCGAAAACTGTCCCTCTTCACAATTTGCCATTTTCAACTCTTTTTTTTCAGCACAATTAGTTCCGTTAAACGTGTCGTTTTCTGTCTGGTTTCAATCCCGGCTCGAGCCCCCAATTGTAGTATCGGAAAAAGGATAGGATTAGGATAATTTAGATTTGTAAAATTCTCCTAATACTATTTATTAAGATAAATAAAAATAACAGAGATTAATTGCACAGAGAACGATAAATGTTCAACTTGAACTAAACGCAAAAATCTTATTCTATTCAAATCACTCTCGCAACTCTATAACTCTAACAAATCGATCTCTCTACAACGCTAGCAACTCTACAACTCTAGTCTTCGGCTTCTGCACTCGCACGCTCTCGCTTCTCAACTCACACTGTACGCCTTTTGCATTCGTTCTCCGCGGACGTCTCAACTAACACTGTCTTTAGCGTCTCCTTTGTCTTTTCCCGCCCTATCGCGCACGTGTCTTGAAAACGCCCGTGGCCAGGGTCACGTAGGCCTTTTCCACGAATCTGTTCGCTTGAAAGGACCGACGACACATTGATGTATCCGACGATTCCACGGCTCTCGCGACATTGCATACGGTTCGGCCGATATCTTGGGCCTTTTGTCCACGATAATACATATATATGTCGGAGATGAAAGAACACCGGGGCCTTTCTTTTGTAATGTTTTGAAGGTCCCCAATATTTTAGTCCAAACTTTTTATTATAGCTACATTTAAATAAGAAAACTGAGAAATAGTTGTTTATGATCTAATCCGAGTATGGGTGCCCGATATTTATGACAGTGGGCTTAGGCTCGAAGTGACATAACGGGTCGCTGAACGTAGCCACGGTCACGGGAGGGACGTCTACCTAACAGAGGTATGGAATAATTAAATAGCTCTCCTTAAAAACAAAGATTGACCTGAGGGGTACAGAGAGGTACGGAGAGGAGTATATAAGGGCAGTTCCACTTGGACTGAGATTCAGTCCGGTAAGTTCTACTTCTACAGTGGACAAGTACGTTGAGTGACACCAGAATCGTGTATCAAATCGCATTCGTCATTCCGTTCGAACCTAAATTCATTGTCATCGATATCTCGATTATCCAATCACCGTGATTACTTGTTAAACTCTGTAATAATCACATTTGTATCAATAACTATCATTTATAGTACGTAACAACGATGGCCAATTCACGAGAAGATACGTTATACGCCCCTAACTCTAATGATAACCCGACATCAGAAGTGCCGAATATAACAATGCAAGGGCTTGTAACTCTCGTGCGCAAGATAGTCCAGCCGCTAGGGCAGAAATCGAATGCGGAACCTAGAAATTTAACGCTACCACGTTTTAACCCCGAAACCGCGGGCGCCGACCCAGCTTTTTTTTCTTTTTCTTTCTTTTTTTTCCTGGAGGAAACCTTCATAAGCACCCCGCGCCCTCCGGGGTAGTGCCGGATTCGTACCGGCTAAAACCTCCACGGTGTTCGTCCCGACGATTGGTAGGAATGCCCTGGACCATCTACGTATTACTGCTGGAGCACTCCTTCGTCTTCTCCCTGATGGTGCTATCGGCAGCCTTAGTTGATTGGGCCGTTAGGAGGAACCACTCCTCCTAACGCCTCGCTGCCTGGGCCGTCGTGCAAGTCCGAGGGAGGGACCGGTCTGGTCCGGTGTGACGGCACCCTCAATGGATGATAACTTCTCACCCTTTCTCTCTCGACGCGCTCCTTTACGAACATGACTTGCTAGCATTAAGAGCGGACAGCGATGTACTCTTGTTGCCCCCTCAGCATGGCTTCTACGATCGCCTCGGGGGCCAAACTCTCGCCGATAGCGAGTCGTAGGACACGGCGCGGTTCCTCCGACGCCGGGCATAACTCTAGCGTGTGCTGTACCGTGTCTTCCTCTTTTTCGCAGTGGTGGCACGTGCTGGTCACCTCCTGCCGAATCCTTAGCAGGAATTCCCCGAACGCTCCGTGCCCGGTGAGCATTTGCGTTACCCTGTATGTCAGCGGGATCCCGTCACGATCTCTCCAGGTCATCCAGTTCGGTAGGACTGTTCCAACTGCTCGATGAGACCGCACCGTATCCTCGGCGGCGAGCTGAATGCGCCACCGTTCTCAGGTTTCAAGCCTAACCTCCTCCCGGACGTCACGGACTAACTGATCGATAGAGGGCGTATCCCCGCCCGAGCGTGGGCTCCGCAATTGATGGTATACCCGCCGAAGCGCTAGGGCGTAGTTCGAACGGAGGAGACACCGCTAGCACGGACGCCGATGTGTGAGACATGGTCCGGTATCCCCTGACTATTCGGATGGAGGCAATCCTCTGTAACTTCCACAGTAACAATAAGCTGCGACGATTCTTCGGCAGATCTTCCACTCACACCGGGGCTCCGTACGGGATCCTGGATCGAACCACTGCCTCGTACAGTTGACGAACTTCGACTTCAGTCCCGCCAATGTTTGGCAATAGGCCGCATAAGGCGTTGGCTGCGGCCGTCACTTTAGGGACCAGGAGCTCAAAGTGCGGCCCGAACGTCCATTGGCTGTCGATCGTGAGGCCCAGGTATTTCATCTGGAGCCCCACTTGTACTTCTTCTCCGCAGATGTTCACACAGAGGCCAGGAGGAGGGATTCCTCTACGGTGTCGGTCGAAGAACCACATGGCCTCAGACTTGGCAGGTGACACGCTCCAGCCCAGCTCCTGAATGGCGCGAACCGCGCACGCCACGGCAATCTCGCCGAGTTGGAGTGTCTCATAGAACCATCGTCCCCCAGTCAGAATCAAAGTGTCGTCGGCGTAGCAGACGATGCCCGTGCCCGGAGGCAGGGGGCAGCGAAGGACCGAGTCAGACGCCGTGATCCACAAGATGGGATCCAACACAGAACTCTGCGGACACCCCCGCTCAACTGACCTTCGTGCTTCTTCCTCTCTATTGTCCCTGTAGGTGACTCACCTGTCGGGGCGCCGACACAGCTGCGTGGTGCTCAACTGTCAACCTGGTGATGAAAGGAAATCCTTTACGAGGCAACGAGTTGTTTTCTGCCTTAAATCAGGCTCTAGAGGGTCCAAGTATTGACCGATGAAGACATTACGTGGCCAATGGTCAAAGAACTTTTCACTATGCGTTTTGGTGGCAACACTCGGCGCCATATAGAAGATAGCCAGGGGACGACAACTAAAGGAGGAAACCCCGAGAGCTTAATGCATCTCCATTCCCTTCTGAGGACGAGGTAGCAAAATTTGACTATGACCGAAGTAATCAATGCCACCGCTCTTTATGTACTGAGTTCAGAAAACGCTTTAAACGACTAGCACTTATGAGTGATGTCAAGACTGTGGGCCAATTTCAAAATGAAATGAGAATTTCCTCTTGCGAGGAGAGGCCGACGTTTTCGCCATCGGCGGGTCCTGAAGCAAAACGAAGCAGGTCATCAGACTCCCGAATTAAGTGCCCGCTGTGGTACTCACGGACATAGAAGAATGGAATCCCACAAGAGAATAAAATCGGAGCAGGAGCAGAATAAACGAAACCTGGGGGGAAACCGACCAGCCACATCGTCCAAGGTGTCTTGCTTCAAATGCCATGAGAAGGGACATGCTACGCCTAATTGTCCGTTATTGCGGAAAAGAAACTATAATTTCAATCATGTACGTCGAGTCGACTCCTGCGTAGTGGAAACTCTAACTTGTAGATTAAGCCATCTGAGTGAGTCGTTTCCAATTTACTTGGATACTGGAGCCGAGTGTTCATTAATTAAAGAATCCGTAGCCTCGAAATTTTCTGGCAAAAGAGTGACTGATATAGCAGTAATGCGAGAAGGAAATACTTGTATTAAATGTACATCTCAGATTTTGTCCACTATATGTATTAATGGTGTTACATTGGAGATAATTTTTCATGTCCTTGCTGATAGTTATTTAAAAAAAAGGTATATCATGATAGGTCGTGAAATTTTAAGCCTAGGTTTTGACGTAAATATTACACAAGATAGCCTCGTTATTTGTAAAACAATGATAATTAATGCCTGTAGTAAAACCGCGGAAGACGAGATTGATATTAATGAAGTTGACACTGATATAATTGGTAACGATAAAAGTTGATTAATTTCTGTTCTCGACAAATTAAAAAATTCCTTTATTACTAACGTAATTGAACTGAAACATATTGATCCTAACGTCACCGTGCAAAGAAGTCCTTATAGTCTTAGCGAGGAAGAGCGAAGACTAGTACATGGGAGAATCAGCGAATTAATTACAGCAAAAATCATAAGGTTTAATAATTCACCGTTCGCAAGCTCTATGTTACTCGTGAAGAAGGAGGACGGCTCAGATAGATTATGTATAGATTTTTGAGAGATAAATACAAATACGGTCGCGGATCGGTATCCTCTACCTCTTATTGCGGGTCAAATCGCGAGATTGCAAAAGGCGAGATACTTTATTAGCTTGGATATGGCCAACGAGTTTCACCAAATCCCTATTCATCCTAATTTTACGGAGTACAGCCTTTGTTACCCCCGATGGACAATACGAGTACATAACGATGCCGTTTGGGTTGAAAAATGTACCATCCGTCTTTCAGAGGACCATTCTCATGGTCTTAGGCGACCTCGCCTATTCGTATGTTGTTGTTTACTTGGACGATGTTCTAATTATTGCGACTCGATAGACCAAGCTCTAGCAAGATTAGACACCGTATTAGATACCCTCGTAAACGCTGGATTTTCTTTTAATTTTTTAAATGCTCTTTTCTAAAGACATCGGTACTTTATCTTTGATATGAAGTGGTTGTCGGTGAAGGTTCCCACAAGAAATACTCTTGATGTTCAACAAAGAAGTTTATTAAACTATTAACAATCAACAGTCAACAATTTACGGTCATCAATTATCGATTAACGATTAGCTATCAACAACAAATAATGATTAACGATTAACAACAATTAACGATTAACTATCAACAGCAATTAACAATTAACGATTAACTATCAAGAGTCAATAATCACGTATCTTTAATTGTGTTTGCTTCGCTATGACGCTTAACCTTTCGCACTTCGCAGCTCGGGGCAGAATAAATCTTTGGTTCGAAACCAAACGGATTCCTTTCTTTGTTGCCCCTCGATATCACCACTACGCACGCGTTTATTAGATATCCGCGACGGTTGCCGCGTATGCACTCTTCCGAATATTCGGCAAAAGAACCGTAGGGATATCGATTGTATATTAGGGATGTCGGTCTTACGCTTTGTGTCGGGGAGTAGATGAAAAGTTGCGTGGTCGAGTGCCGCCGCAGATATGTAATTCACAAAGGAGAAGTTCGCTCCAACCCAGATAGAATTCAAGCCTTGAGTTCTTTACATGCACCAATGACCGTCACACAGTTTAGAAAGTTCATAGGTTTAGCTTCTTATTTCCGAAAATTCGTTCGTAAATTTTCACAAGTAATGAACCCCTTGATATCGTGAAATAACGAGAGCAAAATATTGCTGTCGCATTCCATCAAATGTATTTGAAATAAATAAATGAATAGATAGACGTACAGTGAGTCGTTGATACAAAATATAAAACTCGGAATAAATACTCGTCGTAGATACTCTGAGATACTCTGTAGATACTCGTTGATACTCGTTGATAGTCGATATGAACTGTTCGATACTGTGTCGCTCGCGATCGCGTCCGTTTATTTATACTGGTCGGAGAATAGTCGGAAAATTCAAATTCGTCTTCATTCGATGGTTGCCTGTAGCGGCGACATTGTTTTGCCCGTAGTTTATTTGTTCTTACATTGCTTGTAATCTAACGGTCTTGATACTCCGAGGCAAAACAACAACATGATTTGAAATGTCCTCTGACTCATGAGTCGCTACATCACCCCCCCCTACTACTGATAACGTTTTTATTAAGTTAAACAGAGTATCTCTTTGTCGTCGTTACTTTTTTAAACAAATTATCGATATAATTTACGACTCTTAGCCGAAACCTGCCTGATATCAGTCGGGAAAACGGGCTCCACGCTCGGACCGCGTAACGTATTCCTGGTACTTTCTTCCACGGTTCGATCGCTGCTTGCGCTGTTTTCGTCGTGCGCGTTCACTTGCTTTACCAAAATTAGTATGTTACGAGATTCGGCGGTTTTTTCCTCAAAGTCGTCCGTAACTACAAATGCAGGTTTTAAACGATTTATGGAAACCGTTACGTCGCGATTGTTTATTCTGACGGTGTAATCCTTTTCGCCTCGTTTCGTAACTTTCAAAGGTCCGTCATATTGCGGCTGTAAAGAGCCCCTTACTGCGTCACGGCGTAAGAAAACGTACGGCGATGTTTCTGATTCCTTAAAAATAAAAATTTTCTTATCGGCGTGTCGCGCAACCGGATGAGGCCTGACTTTCTCCATTCGTTCTTTCAACCGGTTCGCGTATTCTGAGTTGGCCTGCTGCTTAGTCGCTAGGAAAAACTCTGCCGGCAATCGTATGCCCGTGCCGTAAATCATCTCGGCTGTCGTTGCGTTTAAGTCCTCCCTCTATCGCGGTTCTAATGCCTAATAATACTACGGGTAAAATTTCGACCCAGTTGCTCGTCCCGTTGCTTGCCCGTTGTCGTGGCACTTGATTGTCGCTTTGAGTTGTCTATACAGGCGCTCTACCATCGCACTACCATGCGCTGCTGCTAGCGTTTGATGATCGATTTATTTCCCGATCGCTTCGATCCGGGATAGAGTATCGGCTATATTATTATCTATCCCTTTAACATGTCGGATATCGGTCGTAAACTGTCCGACGTTGTCGAGATAGCGAAATTGCCTTAGTGAACACTTGTCAAGATTCTGGTTAAACGCGTACGTCAAGGGTTTATGATCTGTATAGATCACGAAATCTCTTCCTTCGACGGCGTGTCGGAATCGTTTCACCGTGTTGTACATCGCGAGTAGTTCTCGATCATACGCGCTGTGCGTCCGTTGCGCGGGGGATAATGATTTCGTCATAAAACCTAATGGCTGCCAAGAATCGTTGACGCGCTGTTGGAGTACCTTACCTATAGCGAAATCGGAAGCGTCGACCGCGAGGCTAATGGGCGCCCCTGGAATCGGATGCATTAACATCGTCGCGTTTGCTAGGGCACGTTTCAGCTCGATCGGACCACTCAATAGATGCATTGCACTTCGTAGTGCCTTTCAACAAATCGTTGAGTGGTTGTAGAATTTGCGCGGCCCCCGGTATAAAACGTCGATAGAAGTTAATCATACCGAGGTACCTTCGTAGGTCTTTTAATAGTCGCGGGTAAAGGTATTTTAGTTATTGCGTCAACGCGTTCAGCCAGGGGTTTTATCTCCTCAGCAGTGACGATGTAGCCGAGAAATTGAATTTCGCGCACGCCGAATCCGCATTTTGCGAGATTTATAACGACCCCATACTCGTCGAGTCGTTTAAACAGGATCCGTAAGTGTTCGTGGTGTCGTTCTTCGGTTTCGGACGCGATTAGAAAGTCGTCGATATAAGCGTAGACGAAATCGAGACCTCTCGTGATTTCGTCTACGAATCTCTGACACGTTTGGGCGACGTTCCGAAGCCCAAATATCATACTGGTCGTTTCAAATAGACCGAACGGTATAGTAATCGCGGTCTTCGGTACGTCTCCCGGCGCGATAGAAATTTGATGGTAAGCGCGAACGATGTCGATTTTAGAAAAAAATGCGCTTACCATACAGATTCTGCGCGAAGTCCTCTATATGGGGCGGTGTATACCTATCTGGGATCGTGCGGACGTTCAATGCTCGGTAGTCGTCACACAGTTGAATTCCTCCGTCCTTCTTCGGTACGGTATGTAAGAGTGATACCCACGGCTTCGCGATGGCTGCATCACTCCTTGTTCCATTATGACCTCGAATTCCGCCTTCGCCAGCTTGAGTCGATCGGGGGCGAGGCGGCGTGGTTTGGCGTGGACGGGGGTGCAGATGTGTCGTGCAGATGTGGTGTTGTACACCATGCCTTACTGAATTCCGCCAACAGCTGGTGGTACGTAGACTCTCCGTCGACAGTTTTTATAGAGCCTACGTCGGTCGTGGCGGTGTACGACCTCACGTGGACAGCCGGGTGGTCTTATCCAGGAGTCGTCTGTTTCGCGGGTCGGCGAGTAACACGTAGTGCTCAGGAAATCGACGCCAATGATGGGCGTTTTTACGTCGGCTATTACAAATCTCCACCCGAAATCTCGACACAGGGACAGATCGAGGGACAAGGTGATGGTCCCATATGTCGCGATGTGGGTTCCGTTCGTCGCGAACAATGCGTATTCGCTCTTTATTGTGGACCCACGTACTTTGTTGCGTGGATAGACGCACGTGTCCGCCGCGTTTACGGACGGCTGGACCCGTTTCCCTGCTTCCATTTGCACGGAGATCGACACTTTAACGCACGTTCGCAGTACCTCGAGTGGTAATAGCACAGCCCATCCCGGGATCTCGAGCGACGGCGGTATTTCCGGGGTGAGCGTGAACGTGCTCGTCGGCGATTGACTATACTCAGCGCTTCGAATTTTGCATGCAAACGCCTCACCCCGTCTCGTGTGCTGATATTGGCGGCGGGGGAATCGTTCGGCCTTGCGTTTTGGGCCGGTGGACTGCTAACGGCTGCGATGTCGGACGCGCGATGGCTACTGCGCGTCCAAACCTCCTCCACTTGATCCGCGGCCTTAATTAATTTATCGACCTTGTAATCGTCGACCACCGCCAGAATACTCCGTATGCGATCAGGTAGCCGGTTCTTCCAGAGCGTGAGGATAAATTGCTCCGATGTGTAGGGACTCGCGAGTTTTCTCAGATCGTGGTAGAATTGGGACGGCTTTCTGTCACCCATGACTTCGTTTTCTACCAGTCTAGTTACCCGTTCGCTGTCGGACTCGGCCAAGCTCCGTAATAACTCGTCCTTAAGTCGTTCATATTTTCCGGGGGCCGGTGGTTCCAATGCCTTATCCTCGATACGTTCCATGTACTCTGATTCCAGGCATGCGAGAAAAGCGGTACATTTTTCTTCGTCTCCTGTAATGCCTACCGCGGCGAACTGTCTCTCGAATAAGGAGAACCAAAACCCGATCTTCCGCGGTTTCAGCGGAGGCACACGGATTACTGGACTTGCGGTAACGGCGGGGTTCTTAGTTGACATCTTAGTGATTCCACAATACTCACTTTTGTAGACGAAATCACGTCGATCACTTCGGGGTCACCAATGTGGAAGATAGGTTGAGTAGAGTATTGGTTAATGAAGAAGCCGATATAAACTCGTAACCGTTCGTCAAGTATATTTAAAATAAATAAATATACGCGTACAGAGTCATTGATACAATATAAATCTCGTTATCGCTCGTCGCGAAGATACTCGTTAATCTTGACATAGACCGCTCGATAATTCGTAGCTAATCGACTTATCTCTTATAATTTTATCTTATGTTATGTTGTGATATGATGTCGCTCGCGATCGCGTCCGTGTATTTATACTAGTTGGAGGAGAGCCAGAACATTTGAATTCGTTGTTCGACGATTGCACGTAGCGGCGACATTGCTTTGCCTGGAGTTTATTTGTTTTTACATTACTCATAATCTAACGGTCTTGACAATCCGAGGCAAAACCACAACGTGATTCGAAATGTCCTTTGACTCATGTACCGCTACAGTTACAAATTTTTAATTTTGACGTTATGTATCGAGAAGGTAAACGAATGGCACACGTAGATTTCTTTTCGTGGAATCCCATAGACATGGATCACAGTATAATTAACAAAGCTACAGAGGAAGAAATTAATCTGACCGAAATCTCAGAAAATTGGCTATTAGCGGAACAACGTCGCGGTCCCTAAATTTCAGAAATCGCTAATAAATTGCAAAACGATGTGCTTGCCTATTGTCTCAAGAGGTTTTAGGTGGTCTGTTATTAATCATGTGCACCAATCAATTATGCATTTAGGCTGGGATAAAACACTCGAGAAGCTATATGAGTGTTACTGGTTCAAAGGAATGACGAAATATGTTCGTAAATTTGTAGGGAACTTGTCAGGTTTCTAAGTCGAGTTCAGGTAGAATACAAGCCGAGTTATATCCTATACCTAAGATCAGCATTCCTTGGCATACGGTTCACGTGGATATAACAGGCAAGTTAAGTGGTAGAAGTGATTCGAAAGAATATGTTATTGTTTTGGTCCATGCTTTCACTAAATTCTCTTAGTACCATTAAAGCGCTTAAGTCCGCTGTATTTTTATTCGGCAGTCCTTGCCGGATAATAGCGGATCATGGAAGATATTTTACGGGTAGAGAATTTCAAGATTACTGTCAATGTAAACACATGAAACTTCATTTAATAGCAACCGGCGCAAGCGTGCCTGCTTAGTTACTTTACACAGATTCAATGTTTGTCCAGGCAAGGCACTGACGAAGCGTTTCAATAAAAGCCCAACAACATGCATATAGTAAGTGGTATTAAGGGGGTATTCTAGTCTATAAGTTTGAAAAAATCAAAAATAGCAAGAATCGCCGATTAAAAATATGTAAATATGCTGTACCATTCTATGAGTAAAATTGCTGGAAACTTATCTCAAAACTTTAAACGCGTTTTTCTTAAAGCTACTTTTTTCGAGTTGGCGTGCACAATATCTCAAGTTCTAATGAACCGATTTATTTGAAATTTAGTGCGAATGTTCTCCTATACATTCCTCTATCGCCTTAACCACGCTCAGATCAAAATTTTTAATTTTACTATTTTTAAAAAATTCGGAATTGCCAAAAAAACATGTCAAAAAGGAAACTTTTTTTTCAAACGGCAGCCATTTTTTGAAAAGATATTTTCTGACTTTCCAAGGTTTATGGTATAGCCGCATCTAAACTAATTAAGAATCCGTTTGACTTTTTTACTTCACATGACCAGAAGGGTTGAAATTATGCACGCCAGGACACCCTTTTTTTGGACCCCACACTTTGCCAGCCCATAATTTTGTGAATTTTGAGTTTTTCTTTTCGGTTAATTTTGTATGTAATCTTAAAATATCAATAAACAAATGATAAAAAATGTATACCAAAAATATTTTTTGTTTCGTTTGTACAGACCTTTAAAAACCGCCAGAAATTCATGCCTCTAGACTAGAATACCCTCTTAATATTCGGCTATGTATTATGGCAGATATTACATTACTGTATCTGCTGATACAATTTTGGTGGGACAAATTGAGATTATATTAATGTATCTACAGATACTTGTTCTACCAAAGTTGTCCGCTTGGAACATCATTGTTATTCCAAATAATAAAGGAAATTATTACTTGCGGAAGTTGTAAGGTATAACGAATTTACAACTCGATTTATGTAACAGACGAAATTGCAATATATACTATCCAGTACCGCTACCCACCGATGAATCAAGAGAAGATACAGCATTAACTTGAAGCTCTGTTATTCCAAGAAACAATTAGACCGTCCACTTCATCGTATAACTCTGCTTTATGGATTGTATAAAAAATATCGGATGCTGATGATACTGAACACTGGCCCATGATAATTAATTATCGTGCACTAAACGACAAAAACAAGTATCCACTATCTCAAATTACCGAAACTCTGGACCAACTAAGAGGAGTAAAGTATTTCTCAATCTTTAATCTGGCAAGTGAATTTCAACGTTTAATATATCAAGTATTAATTCAATGAAATATTAATTCAAAATTATTTGAATGATATAGTCTACTCTTCATCTCTACAGAAAGTGAAAATTTAAAGATTGTTGAATCATCTCAAAAATCGCGGATTTACTTTCTGAACCAATATAAGTGAATTTCTGCGTAAAGAAATTACATACTTAAGGCATAATTTCTGCCGACAGTCTCAAACCAGGTCCAAGGAAACTTCATGCGGTAGAAAAAATTTTCTTACTCCAAAGTCAGAATCCAACAATCCAGAATCCAAGGACATCTAATAATTCTTACGATTGACAAGGATCACATATTATCGTAGTTATCAGAGACTATTTTGTTAACGCAAAATCATTGATTCAGCTTCTAGAAAAAGAAATCCGTTTGAAGTGAACCGATGAACAATAGAAGCACTTTGAAAATCTGCAATATGAAGCCTGCATAAAACTAATACCACATTATCCAGATTTCAACCATGCAATCATTATCATTAAAGACGCTTTAGATCATACAAATATTGAGTGCAGTATCGAGCCAAGATGAAATTGGTCCCGATTTACCGGTTCCATATGCTTCTCGCAAGTTATACCCAGTCGGAAAGAATTATTCAGCAACTGGGAAGAAATGCCTGGCTGTGATGTATGCTACGCAATATTTCCGACCTTTTGTGTTCGTAAATTTGCATTCATCATCCACTATCGACCCTTAGTCTAACTATATTCAGTCAAAGATCCCATTTCAAGATTGGTTAAATGGAAATTAATATTGCTAGAGTACAAATGCAATATCGTACTCAAACCTCGAAAACGAAACAAGAACGCAATCGTGCTGTCTCGTAATTCAGTGGTCTTCTTTTAACGGCTCGCAAAGATAAGGAATTTGAAGCGCATTTATCCAAGATAAACCGGTTATTGTATTTAAGGAATGAAACGAAATCAAGGAAGGTTTACATAGAGCGTACCTCCTAGTAATTCGAATGCAGGACCAATTACAGCGCCATATCTATCCGTAGAAAGAGGAAAAGTTCACCAGGAAGCAACCAACACAACAACGAAAGACGTTGGCGCATCGTTCCTCAAAACCACATGGAAGGCGATATAAATTCATGCGATTCATTTACTCTAATAGCACACTCAACACTAACCAACAATTATATCACGTTAAGTCTGAACAATAAATGAAATACTAATAATTCACAAAGGGATCTAATAACGTTGGTCGAAGGAGAAACCGAAGAACCTAGTTCACTTGAAAATCCCAACCCATTGAGTGAAATAGAGAAATCACGTGATCAAAGCCTGCAATATCGTCTATCTCCTCAGCCTGTAGGAATATAGACCCCACAAATTCTGGAAAGCGCTTGAACGCAGTTAAGAAATATTATTCCCGATTATTAAGAATATGACACAGATACATCACTCTCCGAAGATTCACAACCCGAGGAAGAAGATGGCAATCACGAGCCCTGTATAATATCCGAACATATCCGAAGAAATATTAAATGTACATATTAAATGTAAACAGTTTCCCTTTATAGCGATAAATATTTCTCTGGAGTCACCTGCCAAGGAGAATCTTTAGGAAGGACAAATAATCATCACTACCATTCAGCCGTTCAGAATTTTTTCCATAAATCTAGAATAAATTTGTCATAAAATATATCTTTGAAGAACTGAAAGACGAAAATATCGTCACAGTACTATGAGACTTGACAACTATATTCAAGGAAACGAGAACAACAATCGTTATATCGTCATTGGGAAAGAACCAGAATCAATCCATCATCCAGAAATACTAAACTCTCATTTGAAAAATACTCGAAAACATCAATGTCGAAATTACTATTATATGGAAACAAGTATAGCGCCTACAGAGGATACTTGAAAAGAGTCCATAAAAGAAACACATAGGAGCATACAAACGAATGACCAAAACTTACAGACATTTCAGGGTAAGATATTCATGGCGAGGAATGAAAAACGATATAAAAGTATTCATTAGAAAATGCAAAAGCTGCGAGAAACAAAAATTGGAAAAAGCGAAAATTCCACAACTGATGTTTATTACAGACAATTTATAGTGGAACCTGCTACATACCGACAATACAAGACAACTTAGTCAAAAACTACATAGCTGTTGCGATAATGAACACCGGAGCCACAACAATAGCAGATGCCTCTGCAACGATTTTAATCTTTGGAACGATCTTTGGAACCTCACGCGCAATCTTCATAGACAAAGGGACAAACTTTTCAGTTCAATTCAGAATCAGTCTTTTATTCGATTCAGTAACAGTTATATTTTGTGGGAAGTCAAATATTTTATTACGGTGAAGTTTTGAATGGTACTGTGGCGGCACTCGACAACAAATACCGCCACTTGACACTAGCAACGGACAACACATACCACCTTAAATTGGTTAAATACCACCTACGTGATCGACAGCGAAAAGAGGTGTGGCCGTGATAGCGCTACGAACTATCCATCATCGTGAATCTAAGACTGTGGCAATCTGGACCTGCCGCTGCGACGAACACGGACGGCCCTTACTTCTTCAGCAAAACTCGACGCCTCACCGCCGACTCACTCATGCAGGTGACTGGATATGAGTAGACTAAAAGGAGGAGCAGAGGCCTACGACCGTACGCGGAATGCGCCCGCACCGTACCGACAGGTATCCATGGCCATATCGAAGACTTCGCGCAATATCGACACGGGCTTAACAACAATCGGCTGACGCTTTATCACACTAAGATTATAACGTTATCTCTGGCAAGGGGGTACTGTGGCAGCACTCGACAACAAATACCGCCATTCGACACTAACTAGTAACGGACACGGTAGCGCAGTTGTTAGCGCCTTACGTTTCGAACGTTCGGGACCCGGGTTCGATTCCCGGCGCCCGTAATTTGATTTTTCTTCCACGCATCAAAAATAGAAGAATAATTAGCAGTACCTCAGCAGCGACATCTACAGCTGACAACGACAATTATCACGGACAACACATACCACCACAGTACAAAATCAAAACTGGTAATGGCGGTAACATATCACGGTTCCACGGCGGCAAATGGGACATAATAAATTTTGGTATCGATCAAGCGGAAAGGGCGCGTGGATCTCGCGATTGACGCACACCAACGCAGAATATTATTCCACGTGAGAATCGCAGGACCGTGTTTTCAAATTATGAACAAATCACGGAATTGACTTTTATGAGTTAGACGTGATCAACAGTCGCGCAAGATGCGGCGAGTATCCAACGACGAAACGTTACCATGAATTGAAACAAACTTTACATAATGTGCCGGTATTAGTTTCTAGTGCGTTTGATTAAATGTATTGCGCCCGTAAAAATACACACAACAATACGACACAAATAATAGTAAATTCCAGACTAAATTTGAAAAGTAGTATTTGCAACGTCGTTACTATTTCGCACTTTTCCATGTATGGAATTGACCGATATGTCTTTTAGCGAATTCGTATCATTGTCTTATATTATTATTATTATGTACATAACGTGTGACTATATTTACCCTTTTACTATTAGTTTACTATTATCCTATTAGATTGCGTTAGAAGAAGAGGATGGTAACCAGAATCTTGGTAATATGTCGAGTAATCAATAAAGAACTAATTATAATATTATTTTTGAAAACAGATCTGAATTAATGTCAAGTCTCATGGATATTTCTCATCGAGTCATGAATATTTGAAACACTTGCATTCTCGATTCTCACACAGTCTGACAGGACGAAAGAAGAAAATCTAACAAGAAAGAAGGAAATTAGTGTATGAATGCGCGGTTCACGCACGATCGATCAAGGTGACAGTCAGAATAATAGGCCCGGTGAATTGTAAGTGTGCCGCGTTTTCATGTCAAAAATAATACACGTAGTAAAAGGGTAAATAGAGAAACGACCTTATAAATGATTTTTTGTCGATTACGCTTTTGTCAGGTTTGTTTACGAGCAAGACTATAGTAAGTGCTATTTTAGCAGAATGCAAGAAAATTATGGGCGTCTATGTGGGTGTCACGCTTAACCGCAGTTTCATAAAAAAATCTGAAGTTCAGAGCAGGAACGTTATTGTGGAAGTAATGATAAGTAGAGTGCAGATGTTTGTACAAATTCATATTTCCATAAATTGAAAAAATGAAATCTGAGTAGACGATTGTTTTACTATAAATGTTATAACATTATAACGAGTACTACTATATCTTGTATGTTTCATATTTCGTTCAATCTAATACTTCATATATAAAACCTATAGTACTCATTGGTATATATATTTATTTAATTAATATTTATAATAAAACAATTGTCTATATACGAAGCATAAAAGATTCAGCATTATGTTAGGCATTATTTTACATTAGTCTTTGATTCTCGCTTTCTCGTTTGCGCGAAGGAGAAGGATTAGACTCTTACTTCGTTGGAATTGAAACTTAAATAAGTTTGAAATTAACTGAATTAAATGAAACTGAAATTATTAAACTTGTGACTTAGAGAGTACACGTAGATACCCCGACCATCATACTAAACAATTGTACGTCCCTGTTTATAAAATATGTACGTTGTCATTTACTATATAACACTTTGTTCAATCGTAATATCCAGCCCAGCAATCTCACACCCACAATGATATACCTTTGCCACTCGAGGTTTACCGATCAATCGAACGTTATCAGTTTGCTAATATTTTCTGCTTTCTGTTCATTAGCCATAAGCCCGCGTCAATTTGTTTCCGCGCCTTGGCCTTTCCTGTAGCTCCCGGCTATACGTCGCATCGATTCGTACACGATAACCAAAATTCTCGAGCTCCCTTCACCGTAAATTGATTCGTCTTCGCATCTATTTCCTCAGCAGTCAGTGCAATTAACAACACTGGATTTGTCTGCTTAGCAACTCCATGACCTAAGAATTAGCCCGGCTACATAGTCGCCTCCTGTAGCTCGTAACCATCTTCTATATTTTGTATTATGTTTAAATTTTTATTTACTCAGTCGTGCATGTAACCAAAACAATGATCACCTTTGCTAGAAAGACATAATAAAAATTATAAAAGGGGCAAAATTAAGTAACTATAAATAGTAGAATATTCCATAGCTTGAAACTTTTTATTTATATACTTTACTTTTCATTTCTTTGTAATACAAAAGGCGGAGATAATATATCTCATATATCTTCATCAAGTTTCTAAACTTCACTTTGAAATTAACAAACCTGATTGAACAGTCAAGATGGCTATAGTTATTAGCGATTTTAGAATAAAATTTCCTTAAGTCCCCAATCGAGGGAACTTGGATGAAGGTCTTACTTGCGCCTTTTGACGTCATATGAGATTTTTTTATTTCACAAGATCTTTGCTGAGCAAATCCTTAAGACACGACCTTAAGATTAATCTTCAGTCACAATTATGAAATTAAAAGACATCTGACGACTCTTCTTGAGACAATCTTAAGTATAAGACTGGGCTATGAATATCGTCTATAGATTTATATGAAGCAGATCATATGGGATGCAATTTTGAGCGTGAGAAACCTATCGTTCTATAGGACATAGTAATTACATTACAAAATAATATAATGTTCAAACAAAAATTTTTACAAAGAAGAAATTCTAGAAGCAAGTAGAATTTGGCATTCCTTAAATTTTTTAAATTCGTTAAATGAGAAATTAATCAAGGGCCAGCAATGTTTTGCAATTTTCGGTCCCTTCTTAGCTTTTGGATGAACAGGAACTTCCTTCCGAAACGCAGGCTGGGGAAGCTTCGTCCCACGAGCAACTAGTAAAGAAAGGAACAGAAAGCTGAAACAACAAAGAAGACAGAGCATTTGAAGATGGTAAAGATGATAAAGGAAAAAGACAACTTTTTACGAAAGATAAATCGATGTCAAATGTTTATGAAAAATGTAATAATTAATGTAATAATCAAAGAAATTATATGCTTCATTATACAAAGTACTCTTTCAATATTCGAAGAAAATCAATATATATGTAGTATCAAAAAAAGAGGGAGGTGTACGCTTTGTTATTCTGCGAGGTTTTAATATGGGTCGCGTTTCTGGCCGTCGCTCGTGGTCCTACAATGTCGCAGGCGGATCGCCCTATCTGCCCGACGTGGGGCATACAATGTATTGACGAGCGTGTCACGATCGGCATACTTCAAATCCGATGGACCGATGATGGAGATAAAGATGTGGTGGCCTTGGCGACAATGTGTATCGCCGAAGTGCCTAATGAGTCATCGATATCCCAACGATCTTTCTACCGAATGTTCTAGAAGCAATGGTCACGTACGCCTACAGGGCAGTGGAGATATTGAGGAGTGACAAACAAAAAAGAAACAGATCCCACCAAAAGTCAAATCGCAGTCAGTGTAAACTCAGAGTACAAGAAATAAATTCTCTTGTTTTTTTGTTACATTTTATTTTTCTTTTCGTTTGAGCTACCCCTGTTTTTTATTTTACGTGACATTTTTGGCGATCCTGCCAGGATAGTGAAAAGTGTTTGTTCGGAAACCAAAAGACATTCATCATCTACGGAAGATAGAATTATTTGGGAGTACGGTCATCCGCAACAACGAAGTAACTATCACGAACCGAGTGAAGTGACAAAGAAAGGTAAACTGGATTCCTTCGTACGTTACCGTGAAAGAAAATTTGGTTCTGAGCTCCAGCCGTGATTTTCCAAGACTGAAGCTCTTACAATTTGACTTTCGATCGGTTCTGTTTCTTTTTTGTTTGTTACCCCTCAATATCCCCATTACGCTGTAGGCGTACGTGACCGTTGCCACGCACCCCTTCTTCTAGAATATTCGATGGAAGGACCGTTGGGATATCGATAACTCATTAGGCATTTCGGCCATATACATTGTCGCCATGCCCGCCACATCTTTATCTCCATCATCGGCTCATCGAATTTGAAGAGTGCTGGTCGTGACAACGACGACGATTTTGAAGACGACGACGACGACGACGACGACGACGATGAGATTGGCGTGACCGAGGACCGTTTAGACGTTCCAGGGAATAGCGATCTCAATAATCAAGACGGCGGAGTTCGGGTGACTCCAGTGATAAGACGACCAAGGCGCGCAGTGTTAACGTTCAAAGACGTAGAGGACTCGCTAGAGAAATTCAGCGGAGATGATCTACTGAGTATAAATCGGTGGATAGAAGATTTCGAAGAAATGGCAGAAGTTTGTGGTTGGTCAGACATCCACATAGTAGTTTTCGCTAAGAAGCTACTCACAGGCTCCGTTCAAGCTTTCGTACGACAAGAACGATGCATGAAGTCCTGGGCGAAGCTAAAAAATGCGCTGAAAGACGAATTTGAGAACGTAGTGAGTGACCAGCATATATATCGGGAGTTAGCGCGTAGAACGAAGAGACCAGATGAGAGTCTACAGCAATACATGTATGATATGCTTGAGATTGCGGGACAAGGAAGAGTTTTGATATACAGTCGGTAATCGACTATATTATTTAGGGTATTCCTGATGAGGTCATAAATAAGGCTATATTATACGGAGCCAGGAACATGCAACAGCTGAAAGAACGTTTTAAGCAGAACATGCAAGTGAAAACAAAATTTGGGGAATGCAAGGACGATAAGGGAAAACGATCAGAAGTGCGAAATCAGTCGAGGTATGTCATCGGCCGGGTAAAAATATGCAGTATGTGGATGCTCTGAGAGAAATGCACTGCCGAGTACTACGTATGTAACTGAGAGTGAGGACAGGCCGATTGCACGGTTGAGAAGTGCACAGAACAAGGACATTGAAGTCCGTAAGATTTCAGATGCCGCAACGTGCATTTAGGCCGATGGGTATGCAATCAGAAAATTAATCGACGAAGAGTGGGCTGTGAAATTCAAAGAACAACGTCGTGAGTTACGTGAGGACGCAAAAAAGAAGATCGCTGCAACTCAAGAAGAAAATCGAAGGAATTACAGTAAAAGAAGTGCGAAGCAGTACCTAAGGGGAGATTTAGTGGCCATGAAGAGAACACAGTTTGGCTCGGGATTGAGACTCTGGAGAAAATTTTTGAGTCCGTACCGGGTATTACGAGCATTGCGGAATGACCGCTAAACCGTGGAGAAAATAGGGAAGCATGAAGGGCCTACACAGGACGACGACAGTAAAATTAAAGACAACAACATCTGAGGGCAGATGTTACTGCAGGATGGCCGAATGTAGTATCAAAAAAGAGGAGGATGTACGCTCTGTTACGCTGCGAGGCTTTAGTATGGGTCGCGTTTCTGGCCGTCGCACGCGGTCCTACAATGTCGCAGGCGGATCGCCTTATCTGCCCGACGAGGGGCATGCAATGTATCGACGAGCGTATAGTTGCCGACAAGCAGCGACTTCCAGAAACGTCGATTTCGGTCTGTTGTTTCAACAGAATGCGGTATACGTGATAATAGGCGCGAACGGTGGCGTGATCCGAGCGTAGTGAGGGTCGTCTCCCCGAGAAGACCAAGAAATGATCTAAGGTCAAAGTAGTCCTTTTTGAAGATTCTAAGAGCACAGGTCGAGAGGTCGGGTATATAAAGCCGCTAAGCCAAACGAACACGTTGACATTGTTTATCACTGAATAATCTGTCACGCTTTATCATTATATTCATCGTTATTAAATACACAAACTATATCAACCTGTTAACAACTAAAACATCCTTACTTGTCTTTACTCTAGACCCATTTAAGATATTACATATATATTTTTTATAGCCCTGTTAATCACAGCGTTATACCAACTCAACCACCCCTATTATCTCAACGGAAATGAGGGGATTGATCTATTCGCGACTCCCGTTGATGTGTTTCCTCGCGATTGCGTCTCCCCGCGATTGGTTGAAAAAACATGTAGTATAAAATTAATATACAGTATGTATAGTCACCTTAAGCGTATAATGCATTGTAATATCGTAACTTAATTAGTTTATTAATGATAAGTAGATTAAACAGGTGTTAATTGAATAGAGAATAATGTTTGTTAAATATGAACTAACCGCAGCAAACGTATAATAATTAACACAACTGAATAATTAATCGACGACTTTCATCAACCCAATCCGAACTCTCTGACATCTCAACTCATACTGCTGTTAATTAGTTTATTGTCCCCTAGCAACCCCTTGTCTTTTGTCTTAGCCTCACTACGTATACGCTCAGCAACCGCTTGTTTATAATCCGCACAACATCCCTCAGGCCCCTCATCCATGATACTACAGTATTATATTAAAAATGGCCCCACTGACGCTTACTAATGTTATGAATAATTGCTTATTTAAATATTTTTATAATCTCTGCAAAATATATGTATATGTACTTGTGTACAAAATATCTTATAATTTCTGCATTCATTTTCAGGATCATTTCACATTTTAAAAATTTAATTATTGTAGTATCGTGAGGAAAAACCTAGTTAGAAACTAAGCAAAACAAGGTCGCCTGTTTTTCGGTTATTAGTTTACATAGAAAAGCCGGTGTGATCAAAGTCACCTAGTTCTTGCTAAGCGTTAACAGGACGGAATTAGACAAAGGGAAAAATAGCGCTAATGGAGGAGAGCGATTCGAATCCAAGGAACGGTTAATCGAAAATTGAGAGTAGGTCGAGAGGTCAGAATTAATCGAGGAGTCGAAGAGTAAAGTTGTTAGAGTTAGCATTGTCGAGTTGCGTTGTTGAGAGTAGAGTTGTTAGCATTGCGGAGTTGTGTGAGTAGCCAAGTTAGAATAAGATTGTTACTATTAGTTCCATATTAAACAACCATCGTTGTCTGTCTCACTAATATCTGTATAACTAATTTAAAATAAAATAAATAGTATCAAAGAAATCGTATACCTAATATTTCCGCGATACTACAATTGGGGGCTCGTCCGGGATTATTGAACAAGACAGAGAACGACGCGTTTATAGGAACTAAAAAGTAAAAATGGCAAACGTGGAGGACGAACGATTGTCGAGTGAAGAGGGTTCGACGCTGGAGGAGCTGAGAAGTAAGCTCGCACGTCTGAATCTACCGATATCTGCTTCGAAGTCAGTGCTAATGGCCAGGCTGAACCGAGCGTATAAGACTGGTCAATCAACTCCGAAGGGATCCAAGCGCGATGAAGAATCGGTAAATCAGCGAGACCTAAGGAGTGGGCAGAGAGCTGAGCGCGATCAGGATGGAGACGAAGACCTCGAGAAGCTGAGGACGAAGGAATTGAGAGCGCGCCTCGCTAGCTTGGGGTTAAAGGTCATAGGGAGAAAATCTGAACTACGCGCGCGGCTACAGGCGGCCCTGGAAGGAGACAACGTATCGTCGGGAGAAGAAAGCGACGACGAAAGTGACGATGAGGAAGATGAGAAAGACGTAATAAAACACAAGAGAGGTACGCGAGCGATGTGCTCGGACCGTGATGAATATCGCCAAAAGGCATGTACCACTTCGGTATTAAGCTTTAGAGATGTCGAAGACGCACTAGAATTGTTTAGCGGCGACAAAGGTGAAAACGTGGAGCGATGGTTCGAATCATTCGAAGAAGTCGTGGACACGTGTATGTGGTCGGACGGTCAGAAGGCGATCTACGCAAGGAAGCTGCTGAGAGGATCGGCGAAAATATTCGTAAGTTTCGAGTGCCATGCCAGGACTTGGCATGAGCTGAATAAGGGACTAATCAGGGAGTTCTCCAAAAAGTCTAACAGTAGGCAAATACACCAAAAACTCAGAGAGACGAGAAAGAAAAACGACGAGACGAGCTTGGCCTACATGTATCGCATGCTGGAAATAGCCAGTCATGTCGATATGGAGGAAGAAGCCAAAGTAGAATACGTCATAGACGGGATAATAGACGAAGATGTCCATAAATCTATGCTGTATGGTGCCGCATCCATTAAGGAGCTACGGAAGAGGCTAATTGCGTATGAAGAGTAGAAGAGCCGAAGGACGAAGTCGGTTGCGAAGTCGGTTGCGAAGTCGGCCAGAGTTGAGAGAAACAACAGTCCCAGTCAATGTGGAAGTGCGACAAAGACGCGTTGCTACAACTGCGGTGATGAAGAACATGTGTGTACAGAGTGCTTGAGCAAGTCGAAGGGACCTAAATGCTTCAAATGTAGAGGGTACGGACACATCGCATCGAAGTGCGGTAATCTGAGCGAGTCCATTAAAAAGGTTGGTAGTGTGTTTCGATTGTTACCGACGAAGCGTGGTAAAGACGTGAAAATTGGAAATTTCGAACTGAGCGCGCTGATAGACACCGGTAGCGAGTTAACGTTAATGCGGTATAATCCGTATGTAAAAATCGGAGCGCCTAAGTTAATTCGAGACATTTTTGAATTTTACAGCATCGGATCTCAAAGAAATTTTACGCTCGGGAAATTTCCAACAGATATTATTATAGACGGCGAATTGTATCATATAACGATACACGTAGTCCCGAACACTGTGATGCAACACTCGTTATTAATAGGCACAGACCTCCTGGATACCGTTGAGGTAAACACGAAGGGGGGAAATATCTCCATTCGTAGAATAAAAGATGAGAATTCCGATGGGTTTCCGGAGGTCCTTAAAGTAGACATAGAGACGGGAGCGCGTGAAGTAGATCTATCTCGTGTCGAGAACGTACAACGTAAGCAGGCAGTTGCAGTTCCCACGACTACTTGTCTCAAGGACACCGCCGTAACGAACAAAATTTCGTTAGATGAATCGGTTGCGGCGAACATAACCGCGGTAGCGTCGGGTGGAAAGGACACGGACGGTTGCGATGAAGTTTTTGTAGGGTGCACCGAGCATCGCGCGAATTGTAGAGTTGTTCAAACAAATTCTGTCGCGAGTTCTACGAAGCGAACCAAAAGCGAGAATGAAGCGGCTGCAAGAGATACCACGGTAGTGCGAAGACGAGCTATCAATCCGACCTCTTGTCGGCGAAGGGCGTTCAACAAGAGGCGCAGGAAGGCGACGATGTATAAGACGGGAGACCTTGGTGGCGATCGAGAGGACACAGGGCCGTACTGGGTTAAAACTGCATCCGAAGTTCCTCGGACCGTACCGCTTGGTAAAAGTCCTGCGGTATAACCGCTACATATTGCGACGAGAAGGCAAACACGAGGGACCGCGCACAACTTCCAATGCAGCCGACCACATGAAGTGGTGGAACGTTGATGTTAGTGACGGAAGCGAGAATAGCGACGATGAGCACATCTGAGGGCAGATGTGATTGTCAGGAACGGCCGAATGTAGTATCGTTAGAAAAAAACCTAGTTAGAAACTAAGCAAAACAAGGTCGCCTGTCTTTCGGTTATTAGTTTACATAGAAAAAACCAGTGTGATCAAAGTCACCTAGTTCTTGCGAAGCGTTAACGGGACGGAATTAGACAAAGGGAAAAATAGCGCTAATGGAGGGGGGCGATTCGAATCCAAGGAACGGTTAATCGAAAAGTAAAAGTAGGTTGAGAGATCAGAATTAATCGAGGAGTCGAAGAGTAGAGTTGTTAGAGTTAGCGTTGTCGAGTTGCGTTATTGAGAGTAGAGTTGTTAGCGTTGCGGAGTTGTGTGAGTAGCCATGTTAGAATAAGATTGTTACTATTAGTTCCATATTAAACAACCATCGTTGTCTGTCTCATTAATATCTGTATAACTAATTTAAAATAAAATAAATAGTATCAAAGAAATCGTATACCTAATATTTCCACGATACTACAATACCTAGGAATCTCCAACTAGCCGATCCAAGATTCCATAGATCTGCTCCGATCGAAATATTGTTGAGTGCCGGACTAACACTAGCATCACTCTGTGTCGGCCAACTTGATATCAGTCAAGCTAACTTGTGTCCGACTTGCGTCTGCAAAAAAACGCGATTCGGATGGGTCATGGAGGGGAGCCCAACCTCGCAATCATTAGCATACGCATTTCACGCCTCCACGACGGCTTTACAGGCGAACCTCGCCCGTTTTTGGGAAATCGACGAAGTACCGCCTACTGCACACATTTCGGAAGCGGAACGACAGTGCGAGGAGCATTTTCGAAATCACGTTCAACGCACCAACGAAAGGCGATACGTTGTCGCTCTCCCATTCAACGAAACAACTCCTTCGCTTGGATCCTCGAAAGCCATGGCAATGAAGCCACTCAGATCCCTCTGCCATCGATTCCAACGAGACAAACGATTCGAAGCCGACTATCACGCCGTAATACAAGAATACTTGGAATTAGGCCACATGACGAAGACTACCACGGACCACTGCACGGAGGACGGATATTTTCTGCCACATCACGGCGTGATCAAAGAATCCAGCCAAACTACAAAACTCCGAGTTGTGTTTGGCGGATCTGCACCAACCACCACCGGAGTTTCATTAAACGACGTACTTCATACGGGACCGAAACTACAAGACGACTTATTTTTCATTCCTTTAAGATTTCGTTCTCTTCAGTACGTCATTACTGGCGATGTCGAAAAGATGTATCGACAATTTCTTGTGCGTCCAGAGGATCGGAAATTCCAACAAATTTTGTGGCGCAACTCTGATGGAGAAGTTGACACCTATCAACTTAACACAGTGACATTCGGGCTGTCAGCGGCCCCTTATCTAGCCATTCGGTGCCTCAAACATCTGGCGGACGACGAGGGACATTGATACCCACGAGCGGCGATGGTCTTACAGCGAGACTTCTACGTCGACGATGTTCTCACAGGAGTTGATACAAAGGACGAGGCACGATCACTGAGAACGGAGCCCACAGAATTGCTTAAACTAGCCGGCTTAAACATTCGAAAATGGGCATCGAACGACCGGGAGCTGCTACGAGGACTTCCCGAGCAGGACATAAACGATAAGCTGCTACTAGGCGAATCGCAAACCTTCAAAATTCTGGGTGTTGTTTGGAATTCCTTTGACGATTCGATCCTATATTCCGTCAAAATCAGTCCTACCGCCTCTCGAATTACGAAGAGAACAATCAGCTCCGAAGTCGCCAAGATCTACGACCCTCCTGGATTACTGGCACCAGTGATAGTTCGAGCTAAGATGTTGCTCCAACGACTTTGGACATTAAAAATTGATTGGGACGAATCTCTTCCGGCTGATATATACACAGAATGGAGCAAATATTATGCACAGCTACCTTTGCTAAATAACGTGAAGTTTCCACGTAAAATTATAATCAAGACTGCAGCGGAAATTGAATTACACGGATTCTGTGACGCCAGCGAAAGGGCGTATGGGGCATGTGTTTACCTTCGCACCATCACTCCGGATGGTCATGTCTGGACACGATTCCTCACTGCAAAGCCAAAGGTGGCTCCACTCAAATCACAAACCATTCCAAGGCTAGAACTGAGTGGAGCACTTCTTCTCACATCATTGGCCACTACAGTCCTTGAAGCCTTACCAAGCAACATTTCTCGGACCGTTTACTGGACTGATTCTACAATCGTTCTACATTGGATTAATACATCACCCCATACGCTGAAAACCTTTGTCGCTAATCGTGTGACAGAAATTCAACAGAAGACTCACACCTCAAATTGTCGCCATATTCCCACTACCGATAACCCTGCAGACCTCATATCTCGAGGCCAATCACCCGAAGACTTCCTGCGACCAACCATTTGGCAACATGGACCGGAATGGCTCCAACAACCCGAAAAATACTGGCCGACGTGGAACCCAGTACCATTAACTGAAATACCAGAGCAGAAGAAAGCAACATGTCTGTCCGTGACTCCGGCTGACCACAGTCTACTGGAGAGATTTTCTTCTTGGCCCAAGCTGATAAGAATTACCGCTCGTTGCCTCCGATGGAGACAAAAACAGGATCGAGGGAGACCTCTAACCACACATGATTTAACCAATGCGCATAACTAATTGGTCAAATTATTACAGCTCTGTTATTTTTCAGATGAAATCCGTACTCTCCGAACAGATCGAAATTCTGCATTGAAGGGGAAGCTGCAACGACTCAATCCATTTTTGGACAAGGACGAGATTTTGCGAGTCGGAGGCCGACACAGTCACTCATGAATGCCTTTCAATCAGAAACACCCAATCATTCTACCCAAATTCTCAGTTACAGCACCCATAATCGAGTCTGTACTCAACTCCCGTCCTTTAACTCCAATATCATCTGACCCAAACGGTCTTGTCCTTACTCCCGGCCACTTCATCATCAGAGATGCATTATCAAGTTTTCGAGAACGAGATTTCAGGGACACTCCGTCCAATCGTCTCTCCAGCTGGCAACACATTCAAAAGGTTAAACAACATTTCTGGCGCCGCTGGCATCGAGAGTATCTGAACGAGCTGAACATCCGAAACAAATGGAGCAAAGGCAGTCACGGTATACGAGAAGGCACCATCGTCATTCTCAGAGAAGACAACGTTCCCCCAATGCAATGGCCATTGGGCAGAATCATTAAGGTCCAACCCGGCGCAGACGGCATCATACGGATGGCTACCGTTCGAGCAGCAACGAGCACCCTGGATCGGAGCATCAAGCGGATGGTACCACTACCGAGCAGAATGACTCCAGATGACTCCGAAACAATCAACAGCAACGAAGTCTGACAAGAGATCCTCACAACATCACACCATATCACTTAATCGGTACCCTCTCAACGGGGGGAGTATGTTACGCCATGAGGCTTACCACAGGCTGTATTTTCTAACCGTCGCTCGCGGCCCTACAGTGTCGCAGGCAGATCGTCTTATCTGACCGCCGGATCATATACAATGTATCGACGAGCGCATAGTTGTCGCCAAGCAGCGAGCTCTCGAAACGTCGAATTTTGTCCGTTACGTTTTCCACACAAGAACGAACATACGTGATCATAGGCGCGAACGGTGGCGTGACCCGAGCATAGTGGGGGTCGTCTTCAAAATGAGACAAAGGAATCATCGAAAGACGAACAGTTCCTTCTTTTTTTTTTTTTTTTTAATTTATTAAAATTCACAATTTGTCCAATTTGGACATTCGGTGGAATTTTTTAACGGTTAAATTAGCATGTTGGTGGCTACCCCCAGCGGGGTACCATCCTCGTGTTTCTTTGGTTATGTCCTTTATAAGGTCTGCTGGGTGCTTCCTTTTTAGTCTTCTGTCCATGTTTATGGTTTTGTATGTTTCCGCAGCTAGCCGGTTTGGGTGTGTTGCTATTCTTGATTTGTATTTCTCGGAGTATCTGCTAATTTCTTCCTTGACCGTTGGCATTCCCAGGTCCCTCCGTATATCTTCGTTTCTGACGTACCAAGGTCCGTTCACTATTGTTCTGAGGATTTTAGCCTGTATTACCTCTATTTTGTTTATATGGCTCATTGCTGCCGTCCCCCATAGTGGTATTCCGTACGTCCAGATTGGTTTTATGATCGTTTTATATATTTTTAATTTATTTTCTGTGCTTAGTTCGGATTTTCGGCTTGTTAGCCAATGCATTTGTCTCCTTGTTTTCTGTATTTTTTCTACTATTGATTTGATGTGTAGTTTCCAGGTGAGCTTTTGATCTAAGTGGAGTCCTAGGTATTTGACATGCTTTGTTTGCGTTATATGCGTGCCGTTCAATAGGATGTTTGGTGGTATTTTTTTCCGTAGCGTGAATGTAATATGGTTGCATTTATTGGGGTTTGCTTTTATTTGTTTTTCTTGTAGCCAATTTTCTATTTTTACGATATGTTCTTGTAGTATTTTGACTGCCGTTTCTGGGTTAGTATGCCTGACTAGTATAGCTGTGTCGTCCGCGAATGTCAATACTGTGCTGTTGGTAGTTGTTGGTATGTTCGTCGTGTATAATGTGTATAGTATTGGGCCTAGGACGCTTCCTTGTGGTACCCCGGCCTTGATGTCTTTAACTTGTGAATGTGTGTCCTTGATTTTTATTACGAAGGTTCTGCTGCTTAGGTAGGATTTTATTAAGTGGTGTATTTGCTCCGGGAATTGTTTCCTAATTGTTTGTAGTAGACTTTCATGGTTAATTTTATCGAATGCTCTCTCTATGTCTATAAAGAGGGCTGTGCAGTATTCCTTGTTTTCTAGTGCTACTATTATTTCGTTTATAAGCCTGTGCATTTGCTCTATCGTGGAGTGTTTGTTTCTGAAACCAAATTGGTGATCCGGCATTAGTTTTTTTGTCTCTATTATTGGTTTTATGCGGTCGTATATTATCTTTTCCAGTATTTTGGAAAATACTGGAAGCAGTGATATTGGTCTGTAAGATGCAGTTTGGTGCGGGTCTTTGCCTGATTTATGTAACATTTTGATCTGTGCTAATTTCCATGGTTTGGGGAAGTATTGAATTCTTAGAATTGCATTGAATATTATTGTCATTAGTCTTATTGCTTTTGGCGGAAAGTTTTTCAAGATTTTACCATTGATTAGGTCGATTCCTGGCGCTTTGTTGTTTTTTGTTTTATCAATTATGTTTCTAATTTCTTGTGCCGATGTTTTAGGTATGGTGTATTCCTTGTCGGCTGTGGTAGTAATGGTTTGTGGATCCTCCTCCGTATGACTTTTGAGGTTGCTGTTGTGGATAATGTGTGGTGTGAATGTGTTACAGAGGTGGTTGGAGAATTCTTCAGCTTGTTCTTCGTTGCTTCTTGCCCATGTGTTATCTGCTTTTCTGATTGCCGGGACGGGTATTATTGGCTTCCTTATTTTTTTCGTGGCTTTCCATAGTGAATAGTTGGTGTTCTCGTGTGTGGAGAGTGTCCCTATGAACTTTGCGAATTCGTTATCGTTGTGCTCCTTTATTTTGTTTTTTATTTCCTTTGCAAGTTTGTTTAAGTGTTTTTTGTTTTCTCGGGTTCTGTATTTTTGCCATTTTGCTTTTGCTTTGAGTTGTAGTCTCCCGCTGCGATGTACTTGTCCCCTAGGTCCTGGAAGTATTCTTCCCACATTTGTGTTGTTATTTTGTGTCGCGGAGGCACATATACTGCTGACAACTGGAAGTAGTTGCTGCTAGTTTGAACTGTAACAGTGGTTGCTTGTAAATATTCTTTGTTAACTTGGCTGTGTAGATAATGTTTGATATCGTTTCTGACTATCACTGCTGTCCCTCCGTGAGCTTTTCCTGAGGGGTGTTTGGTATCATATATGGTGTAGTATGGTATTTTCAAGTAGCTTTTTGTAGTGAAGTGTGTTTCTGAGACAAGTAGTATGTCTATATTATTATTGTATATGAATGTTTTAGTTTCGAGGGTCCGTTGTTGTAGGCCGTTTGAGTTCCAGGCTGCTATTTTTAGAGTGTCCGTTTTATTTTTTGCTTAGCACGTTTGTAATTAGTTGTAGCATGACTGTGATTTGTTGGGTTTGCTGTTTGAGTACTGCGTTTTGTTCGCTTATCATTCTGGTTAGCATTTCGGTGTTCTTTATGGATTGTTTGAGCAGTTCTTTGATTTCTGCAGTGTCATTGTTACTATTGCTGTGGTATTGGTTGTGTGTATGTGTTGATTGGCTGGTTACTTAAGCATAGCTTAGACCACCAATGGTGTTGGTGCTGATAGATTTGGTGTTTGTTGCTTGCTCTGTACTTGGAATTATTTCATGATTTGTGCTGTCCTGTTGGGCTTGTGTGTTAGTGATTGTTCTGCTTCGTAGGGGCGGGAACAGTTTACGTTGTAATTGTTTTCTTACTTCACATCCTTTATAGCTGGCTGGGTGGTTTCCGTTACAGTTGTAGCATTTAACCTCCTCAATTTTTCCCGTGGATGGGCAGTGTGTCGTGAGATGATTTTTTGCGCATTTAACGCATGCCGGGGTTCTATTACAATAGTTTTTGGTGTGTCCGTATTGTTGGCACCTTATGCATTGTGGGATTTCTTTTTTATATCTGGGTGGCTCCACTTTTACTATTGTGTTTAGTAATTTTTCTATATCGTATATTTCTTTATTGTTGTTTTTAGGTTCTAGTTCAACTAGGAATAGCGGTAATGGTTGTTTGGTATCGTATTTGTTGATGTTATTAATTGACCTTACCTGGTGTTCGATTTTTGCCAGTTCTTCACTTATTTTTCCGGTATTTGTTTTTGGGTGTAGTCCCCTGATTACTGCTTTGTAGCTTTTGTCGGTTTTGAGCTGAAAAGTGTGATATGCTGCATTTTTTTCCTTTAGTGATCTTGTAATTTTTCTGAATATTTCTGGGGTGTTGGTTTGCACTTTCACCTGGTCTATTTTTATCTGTTTGATGATATAGTTGTCTTTCCCTGCGATGTTGTTTAGTAGTTCGATGAGGGGGTCAATTATTTTTGCGTCTACGTATATCGGTGGTGGTTTGGGAGTACGGTTTGTCGGATTTTCCGTTGGGTCCGTTGCTGCCTCTTCTGGCAGTGCGCTGAATGGATTGTGCAGCTTATATCTTGTAGCCATTGTTTTTTTTCGTATGTATCGATTTTCCTCGCGCTTGCGAGCGGGGTTACCTTCCGTTTTTTGCTGGAGGTTGCCACCGTCCAGCTTTCTTCCTGGTGTATTGGTATGTTTTGTTCCCCGTCGGATTGTGTTGTTTCCATAATATCATCATTTTTCTCTGCATATGTAGAGTCTGTAGCTTTATTTGTGAAAAATGTTTCACCGGAGTTAATTATTTTTATTGGTGGAATCTGCATGATTCCACGTTTTGTCTATTTTTGGCGTTAACTTTGTCCATTTCTCTTCTCTCTTGCCGCACTTTCACTGGAGCACTGTTTCGCACGTCCGTTTAGGTCGCCTGCCCAGGCGGAACTGAGTTCCTTCTGACGAATCGAACGTTACGCATCGAGAGCTCTGACGATCAAATTCAAACCGATTACATCGAATAATCTCGTAAAGCATTGAGTCAGTCTTCTGTACTACATTCACCACACTATTGTCAAATATATTATTTTATATTAACCTGTTAATATAGTGTTACATTCAGTTGAACCACCTCTGTTATTTCAACTGAAACAGGGGAACGACTATTTCGCGGCGTCGATTAACAGAATCGTAACGAGAAGTTACGCCTCTCGCTAATGTGTTTTCCTAGCGACCGCGTCTCTCCGCGAACGGTCGTAACAACTGTTGTGTTGTCAATTAATACAAAACCATTATCGTTATTCAGTTAAGAATAAAATAAACAACGACTAAAACAAAAACAAGACACGATAAACAGGCTTAGCATGATGAGTTATTGCTGTTAAAGGAGTTTTTAATCTTTCACTTTTTATTTAGCTAAATTTTATTTAGTTACATTTTATGACTTTCTATATTCTGTCCCATATAACTTAGCTTAACGTAAAAAATTTGAATTGTGTCAATTCTTGCCCTAACCATTAATTTAGTACTTTGTAATTAATTACTTAATTAATTTGTAGTTATGGAGCGATAATAACTCATCAATAAATGCGGACGTCCTTTCCAATTATCTGCAACAACGTATTCACGCATATTAAACATTTCCTAATATGTTATGTCCATTAATTTATTACTTTTTAAATTATCTGCTTCCTACTAATTTCTTTTCCTTTTTAGGTTTGAAAATCAACGATATATACTACCACTCTCATATTATTATTACTCTTTCTCTTTAATTCTTCCACTGCTTTCCATCATAAACTGACTTTATCTGATGAGTCATTATAGTTCCAAACATATTTATCCCAAGTTATTGTAATTAAATTACTTAAGATTGAAAATAAATTTCTTCTTAAAACTTTATATTTATATAGTTCTTCAATTATATTACGTAGAATACTCCTCCATTATATTACCACTTTTTATTATATTTTATTTAAATCTGCCTTTTTCTAATTCAATTCTAATTTGTTCCCTTTTAAAAACTTCATTCAAAGTTTATACTTAAAAGTTTTATCATTTAAATTAAGATTCGTAATTGCATTTTTTATAGACATTCGACTTCGCCAACTCCTCTTGATATTTTAATTCAATAATTTATTGCTTATTGTCATGTTCTTTGTTATTGTTCACCTATGACTCATCACGCCACGATTATTGAGCGTTACACTTCTTGTTTCTCTCACATTTAACATTAGATCCTCGAATTATTCCACTTATTTTTATTCAGCAAGAATATTACCATTTAATTATAACCAAACATATTGTAACTCACTCACTCGATCATAATGCACGTCGACTCCATTGTAACATACTCCCTAATATTCACTTAATACTATTCCACTCACACCCATTCTCCTATCACCTCATCCCACTTCACACCCCTTACAATTTATTGAAATAATTCATTGCGCTTCCCTCCCCCGTTATAACCCACTGTAACCCATTGCAATTTTGTTGAAATTCGCACAAGTATACATCCTCGTACATTCTCCAACCACTCGACTAGCGGGAGCGACTCGCCACACGTCCGCTCTTCATTGCCAGACTTATCTAGAAACAATCAGGAAAGCGGACTTTCCTTCTCGTGCGTATGACATATTTATTTTTTGTGTTCGTCTATTCAGTTGTTCGTATCATGACATTTGATTGCTACTTTTAATTGTCGATGCAGTCGCTCTACCATCCCGTTGGACGCGGGGTGATAGGCTTTTTTTTTACGTGGGGAAATCCTCTCGGACACCCTGGTGGCGACAGGGTTGTGTCGGACTCAAACCAACTAAAACCCCACGGTGATCTTCCTGACGCTTCGCAGAAGTGGCCCGGGTTCTCTTGCGAAATTCTGCCGGAGCACTTCTTCGTCTTCTCCCTATTTGTTGTTAAGGGAAGCGTCTTTGTTTTGACTTGGGCCGCTAGGAGGGGGAAAACCACAAATCCCCTAACGCCTCTTCCCCGTACCGTCGTGCAAGTCCGGGGAGGGCACAGACCCTCCTCGGCGTGTCGGCTCCTTAAATGCACCTAGGGCGGCAGTGGTGGTGGTTGCGCAACCCTGCGGCGTGCAGGGTCCCTTGGATACGGCAGCCTGACAGGATCCCGTCTCTTCTTCCTATCCCGCTCCGCTCGCTCCTTCACGCGCATAACTTGCTCGCAGTAGGAGCGAACGGCGATGAACTCCTGGTGTCTCCTCAGCATCGCCCCGACGACGGCCTCGGGAGCCAAACTCTCGCCGATGGCGAGTCGCAAGATACGGCGGGGTTCTTCCCACACTGGACAGAATTCCAGTGTCTTCTTCTTCCTTGCAGTGGTGACAGATGGATGTCAGCTCCCTCCGAATCCTTAGCAGGAACTGGCCGAATACTCCGTGGCCGGTGAGCATTTGCGTCATCCAGTAGGTGAGCGGAACTCCGCCTCGGTCCCTCCAAGCCTCCCAGTTGGGAAGGACGGCCCGAACGCCTCGGTGTGGCCGCACAGCATCACCCTCGAGCAGTCGAGAGCGCCATCGCTCCCAGGTCTCTAGCTTCGCCTCCATCCGGACGTCCTGAGACGGCCGGCCAGCGGACGGCGTAAGCCCGCCCGAGCCCAGGCTCCTCAGGTGTTCGTACACCCGTCGGAGCGCAGGGGCCTGTAACTCGTACGGTGGGGACGCCGCCAGCACGGACACCGACGCGTAGGATATGGTTCGATATCCTCTCACTATGCGGATGGCGATTGTTATTTGCAACCTCCTCAACAAGAGTAAGCTGCGGCGACTCGCCATCAGGTCTTCAGCCCATACGGGGGCTCTGTAGAGGATTCTTGACCGGACCACTCCCTCGTAGAGCCGGCGTACTCTGACCCCTGCTCCCCCGATGTTTGGCAGCAAACCGCATAAGGCGTTGGCTGCGACTGTCACCCTTGGAACCAGGATCTCGAAATGCGGCCTGAAGGTCCATTGGCTGTCGATGATGAGACCCAGGTAATTCATCTGGCATCTCACCGGGACTTCTTCCCCGTTGATGTTCACGGACAGTCCAGGGGGAGGGGCTCCTCTACGGTGGCGGCCGAACCACATGGCCTCGGACTTGGCCGGCGACACGCTCAAACCGAGCATCTGGATGGCCCGCACCGCGCATGCCACGGCTGTTTCGGTGATGTTCAAGGTCTCGCACCAGCGGCGTCCCTCAGCCAAGACCAAGGTGTCGGCGGCGTAACATACCATGCCCGTCCCCGGGGGCATCGAGCATCGAAGGACCGAGTCGTAGGCCGTGATCCACAGGATGGGTCCTAATACTGAGCCTTGTGGAACGCCACGCTCGACCGGCTTCCTCTCTTCTCTGTTCCTGCCGGTATACGCGATCCATCCGTCGCTTAGATACGCTCGGATGGCCCGATCGAGATACGGCGGCACCTCCAGGTGTTCCAGGGCTTCCACTATCCTGTCCCAGGGGATGGCGTTGAAGGCGTTCGCGATATCCAGGGGAACTGCCAACGCCACCCCGCCTCGGGAAACCAGGTCTTCCGCCATGGACCTCACTCGCCTAACCACGTCCACCGTCGAGCGACCTCGGCGAAAGCCATACTGGCTGTCGTGCCATCCAGGCACTCGCTCTGACATGTGGGTCTCCAGGCAGGTGGCGATTATCCTCTCGAACAGCTTGCCTACCTCGTCCAGAAGGCACACCGATCTGTACGCGGACGGCGAGTCCAACGGGCGTCCCTCTTTCTTCAGCAGGACCAGTCTTGCCGTTCGCCATATCCGGGTTAAACACCCTCCCTCAGGCATCTGGTGAATAGGTGTCGCAGGCGGGGAGCCAAGGTAGTCATTGACTCCGCCCAAACCCGGCCTGGGATTCCATCCGGACCCGGTGCCACATCACGGGAGGCCATCCTCTTTGTCGCATCGAGGAGCTCTTCCTGCGTCACTCGCAGCTCCTCGTTCCATTCCGTCGTATCGCCGGAGGGGGAGGATAGCCCTGTCTGCCTAGCGTCGCTGTCTCGCCGTGGGAACAGAGTCCCGATGACTTTGGCGATCAACGCCGGATCCATGCTCGCAGTCAGTGGGGGGGCCCGAGGTCGTAGCTTCTTCGTCACCAGACGGTAAGGCCGCCCCCACGGATCGGATTCGACCGACTCTATCAGCTCCGTCCAGGACCGGGCTTTCGCGGTCTTGATCTCTCGCTGCAGGGTGCGCCTAATTTCCCTGTACGCCTCGTAGTACCGGGAGATCTCTTCCTCGTCGCGTGTCCACCTACGACGACGCGCTTTCTGGAGCCTTCTGCGGGCCCGAACGCACCTCGCTCGGGTCTCCGCGATCTCGGGAGTCCACCAGTATACGCACTGGTCGCGTGTATAGCCGGGAACGGAGCGCGGCATCAAGGCGTCACACGCCGCGCTCATGTCTCTTCGGAGACTTTTTGCTTCCTCGTCGACGCTTCCCGACGTTCTTCGTGCGTCCCAGCTCCAGGCGGAGACGGAGACTGCCGCTTGGAGCATCTCTCTGTCCCTCTCCTTGAGACGCCACCTTGGTGGTGGGCGGAAACATTTGCTCCTCGGGGACTGCTGGTCTGTATGACGGCAGACGTTGTCTCGTGGTTGGCCACCTCCATCAGTATGTAGAGGTGGTCGGACAGAGTCTCGACCCCTTCGGTCACTCTCCAATTGGGAATTCTCCTGTAGAGCTCGGAGGTAGCCCATGTGAAGTCAATCACAGAGGACCCTCTCCACGTCACGCATGTGCTCGCCGAGCCCCTGTTCACCAGTAGGAGCCCGAGTCCTGCAGCCCAATGGGGTAGACTTCTCCCACGAGTGTCCGTCTTAGTATTTCCTCACTGCGAGGAGTGGGCGTTGAAATCCCCGAGGACAAGCTCCTGGCGGGGAAGGCATCTTCTGACGCATTCGCCAACCCCGTCCAGGAAGTCCTCGAACGCGGCCAGGCCGCGGTTGGGAGAAACATAAATGCCCACCAGCGCCATCCCATCCCACTCGACCGCGACGTAACCGCTGCCACGGTCGAGCACAACGCTGGGGGCGCTCAGCGCTGTTGTCCAGGTTATGGCTGCCAATCCATCCAGATCCCCGACCCAGTTGGTCACGTCAGGGATGCGATACGGCGCAGCCACCACCGCGATGGCGACCTCGCTCTTCCGGATAGTCCGGAAGAGCAGCTCTTGCTCCCGTCTCGACCTTCCCAGGTTACTCTGGAGGAGCCTCTTGAATTCATCGGGTCAATTCCATGGCCTTCCTCCCGGCCATCTACAGCTGCTTCGGCGGTGTTGCCTTGCGTTTTTGCCGTCGCCGCTGGCTCGTGGACGGGTCGTTTCCTCTTGGTTTTCGGGGGGGGGGGCACATGCCACCCCACCCATCCTGTGGTTGACGGGAGCCCCGAGTGACTCGCACAGGGGGCACTTGGGTGCCGAGGCAGGACAGCCTCTGGCACGATGTCCGCTTTCGCCGCACCTGTAACACTGGTGTCCTCGGTCCACGGCGGACACGCCGTAGCCCGTACGTGTCCCAGTTCCAGGCAATTGAAGCATTGCAAGGGCCTCCTCGGGATGGCTATGACCGTCGCGGTGGACCAGCCCAGGATGACTTTGCCTGTCTGGGCTAGTTTCCGTGCACCAGCTACGGGGCACCTGATCCAGGCTGACCCGAGGCCATTTCTGGAGGTGTCCGATCTCCCCGACCTGCACCTCCGCGCTGCCGCATCCTGCGGCCTATGCCAGTGCTTGCCGCAATTCCTCCTTGTTTATCGAGATATCTATTCCGATAACTCTCAGCTCCGCCGTCCTCGTTGGAGCCGCCACTCTCGCCGTGGCCGAGTCTAGCACCTTGGCCAAGCGCGTCGCAAGCCGTGACGCCTTCTCCCTGTCTCGATCTCCGGGTACCGTTATCACGATAGCACCTGTCATCGCTTTCCTCATGTTCAGCGACTCGACGCCGATCTCAGCAAGGGGGATGTTCTGCCTAGCCGTGTTTATTACATCGGCGTAGGACATCCTTGACCCCTCGTTCAGAGTTACAGTCACCGCAGATGTTCGCGGTGTACGAGGGAGGATGGCCGTCTTCGGCGTCTGCGCTGGTCCTTTCTTCGGTGCGACGATGCTCGTTTTAGGCGCGCCTGTCATCCTCGTTAGGGATTCCTGGCCTCTGGCCGGTGGAGTCACAGTGGCCCCTTTCTTCGCCGCTTCTCCGGCGGTTGCCCTCCTCTTTTTCCTTTCTCCGGGAGCTTTTGGACTCCACCACCTTTCATTCCCCATTCTTTTGCTCTTTTGGGAGCGATGTCGTCTGGGTGGTACACCGGGTGGCGGAGTGGCTCTTCCCTCTTTGCGCTTCAGGGCTGTGATGTCGGCCTCTGAAGCGCTCCTCGATCGCCCTTATTATGGAGGGCCCGATCTCTTCGACCCTCCTCTCCAGGGTAGCGAGACGCGCACTGTCGCTCCTACCTTTCCGTGCGGTGCGTTCTGGCTCGGAAGTCAGGCCACTGCATCGCGGGCACTCGTGAGCGCAAGCGGTCATTTTCGCTAGCTCTTTGCGAAGGGCCGCGTTTGATTTCTCCAGCACGGACAGCCTGGCCTCCACCGACTGCGCAGTTCCGATGTCGCTGTGTGTTGGCCCCGGTTTTTTCAGCGTTTCATTCTGCCACGCGGAGGTTACGTAACTCGCCGCGTCCTTTAACGCCTTAATGTCCGTCCCTTTGAGGTTGAACGATTTCGTCGCAACCAACATCAGTTGCGAGACGTGCCTCGTTAGTTCGGCTCCGACGTTCGCCGCTGAGCTCGTCCTTATTTGCCTCGCCAGTTCTTCGCAAACTTCCGGGACTGTGGTTGACATAATTTTCCTCTTCCTTCCCTTGGAAGCCGTCGAAGCCACTGACGAGCGCGACGGGAGCGAGGCGACCGACTCTTCGTCGTTGGACCTCATTCGTGTCCGCAGCAATCCTGCCATTGGTGACGTGGCATCAGCTACCATGGCCGAGGCGAGAAACAAACTCTCCGACCTCTCCGAAGTTTTGCGGGCACTTCTCGTAGGTTTCCTTGGAAGCTCTCTAACCTCCTTCACCACCTCCATGATTTGTGTTGCGTCCTCGCCAGATGCATAAACACATCCGGGGGCCTGGCCGTCTACCCCCGAACGGCCGTGGTCGTGAAATGACGACGCAGTGGGGCCCACTTGACTACCCACAACTGCGTCGGTACTGGGGTCTCCCTCCCCTGCACCGTAAACGTGTTTCTTGTCCATTCGTAAATCCATAGTAGTTGTTTTTTTTCCTCTTTAATCGCCGGGTCGTCAACATAGATATCCGTCCTGATGCCACACACTCTTTCGCACCCTACCTCGGTCGAAGCCGGAGTAGGGTGACGGGGAGCCCCACGAGAAGATGAGGTGAGTAGTCTTGACAGGCATGGGCCCATCAACTTCTCCGAAGTTCTCCGCCCCGGATCTGCAAACTGACGGGTGCCAAAGGCACCGACCAGCCGCCACCCGACTATAGGAGAACATCAGATCCATCGGGGTTTCCCAGGGCATGGTCCTATGCCCCGAGAACCCATACCCGCCTCATGCTCCCCCGCGGGGTGATAGGCTGTCGTGCGTAAATGCGTGACGCCGAGCAATCGGCATAATTCCTCGAATACTTTTGATTCCAATTGCCGTCCTTGATCGGATGTTATTTTCAAGGGTACGCCAAAACGAAATATCCATGTGGAAAGGAGAGTTGAAGCAACGGTTGACGCTTCCATGTCGGGTATGGGTATTGCTTCGGGCCAACGCAAGAAACGGTTAATACACGTTAGACAATATCGATAGCATTGCGAATATTGCATCACGATAATATCTATGTGTATGTGTTCGAAACGACCTGTTAACGCTCCGAATGTTCCGGTTGGTGAGGATACGCGCCTGGTGACTTTACATCGCTGACACGGAATAGATTGTCGTGACCAATTTCGGCAATCTTTGTTTATTGACAGTCGAACGAAAGGCGTCGTCACCAGGTTTTACGTAGCGCGTATTCCAAGATGAGAAAATCCCTGGAGCGAATTATATACGTTGTGCCACAAGGATTTCGGTATAAACGGTCGTACAATGTCGAAACGACAAAACGTACTGCATGCTACAGCTATCGAAGCATTAACCCAGATAGTAACGGAATAGCCGCCTCTGATATATCAGGCCTGTAAATATGAAACCGGAATTTGCCTATAAATGGCCCTAGCTGATAATGTAGTTATCACTAAACTGCGTCATTGTTGCCAAAAAGCTTTGCTGACATCTCACAAACATTTTCGACTTAGAACAATACAAGTTTCATACAACAGCATAGTTTGTAATGGCGTTGAACATATCGAATTTTGTGCCTGGAAACTACGATTTCTGGACAGCATTGATTTTCTGTTACCATTTGAAGAAAACTGCTGCAGAATCTCATCGAATGCTTGTCGAAGTTTACGGTGGGCATGCTCTTGGTAAATCACAGTGCTTTGAGTGGTTTAAAAAATTCAGAAGTGGCAATTTTGACGTGAGGAACGAAGAACGTGGAACGTGGAACGTGATTCATTATGAGTTGTTAAAACCTTGCGAAACCGTTAATACTGAGCGCTACCGACAACAAATTATGGATTTGAATCAAGCTTTGCGTGAAAAACGACCAGAATATCAAAAAATGCAACACAAAGTAATTTTGCTTCATGATAATGCACCATCACATACAGCAAAACCGGTCAAGGAAACGATTGAGGCGTTCAGTTGGGAAATACTTTCGCACGCGGCTTACTCACCAGACTTGGCTCCGTCCATTTACTATTTATTTGCATCGATGGCACACGCACTTTCTGACTAGCACTTCACTTCTCACGAAAATGTATGAAAATGGCTCGATGACTGGTTTGCCTCAAAAGAGCGACAGTTTTTTTGGCGTGGCATCCACCAATTGCCAGACAGGTGGGAAAAATGTATAGCTAGCGATGGGCAATACTTCGAATAAAATATTTTTAATCATTTTCATACAATAAACGTGTATTTTCTATACAAAAATTCCGGTTTCATATTTACATACCTGGTGCACCCGGCGATAACCCCTACAGAATGACTAAAACCTGAGTATAAAAACCTTTCCAAAATAGCGCTCGATATCTTTTTTATTATAACACTCTGAACCGTCACTCTGTTGGATTCGTACAATAAATTCTTCACCTTATTTGTGAAACGTTCGAACTGCGACGTGCGGAGATCATCGGTGATCTGTCAATTTCGTTCTTTCCTTGTGTCTCCTACGTAACAAAATTGGTGATCCCTGCCAGGATCCATTCAACGCATCAAGAGGAAACTTCGACAGGAACTCCGCGGATTCTACAGCCAAGGACCACGGTCATGTAACGTCAACAAATATCTACAATCGACTCAGGAAACCTGAACCGCTTTGCATACGACACCAACTCCCAAAACAAAGGGAATATGAATTCGGCACGTAGGCATAAGATAAGCGAACATCTAGAAGGGCTGGATCTTGATCGAGGCTTCAGTCTTTCGCTAACAGTCTAATCGTAAACTTGTACTCTTATTATATAATAGAATAAAGGTATCTCGAACTCTGGTTCAAGAACCCAACATAATTTTTATTATTATTTTCCTGCCATTTTTACGTGACAATCACCTCCTTGATCAAAAGAAGGATACATAAAGAATTTTGGTAAGCTGGCTTTCGTACATCATCGTGAGGTGGTATTTGATATAAAGTGCCCAAGAAATACTCGGCGGTGTTCAACAATATAATTTATTTAACAATCAACAATTAACAATCAACAATCCTCACCTTCAACTCGTTTCGCAAAATCCTCAATTACCACTGACTTTCTTGCTTTTCGACTATGCTTGCTTCGCTGTTAAAACTCGACCCTTCACACATCGCTGTTCAAACTAGAATGAATCTTTGAACAGATTCGTTTTTTTGTTATCCCTCGATATCCTCACTACGCACGCGTTCGTTAGACGTCCGCGATCGCTGCCGCGTAAGAGAATCCAACTGACAAGAGTACCGCTAAACAAAACGAACTAATTGCTACTTTGATTGAACAATTTCAAAGCCTACCTCACGAGTTTAGAAGCTTTAGAAATAGCATCGATCAAAACATTAACAATATAAAAGTATTTACGAAAACTAGCGATAGAAACCGCGCTAAAGAAATACGTAGTCTTGCAAAAACCATGGAACCGACCAGCCACAGATGAGCACCCATTTAAAAACCAACAGATGACGAAACTGACGGACCACACGCTTTACAAAGGCCACGAACTAGTCACGTCACAATTAGATCAAGAAACGGCTTCGGCGAAGAACAAGGCCTCCAACCAGGAAAGGTCACACGTACTGTTGAGACACTACGGGGTCGAGACAATGTAGGCGCTGTGGACTTTATCCTATCAGTCTCGCAAAGCAAGAGCCAGGTGCAAGGCAAGTGCTGGAAACTTCCTATTAGATCTTATACACATCAAAAAGATAACCGACAACGCAAAAAGAAACATACGATACTTGAAGATTAACTCGTTTGAAGACTTATATTCATGTTTAAGACAACTAGTATTAGCACCAATCACTATTAGCAATTGCAGGGATAAATTGAAAAATTTAAAATAAGGAATAACAGAAAGCGTACAATCCTTCGACTCTATATTCCGACAACAGTTCAACGAATTAAATTACGCAGTTCAAAACGAAAACCGCACGCCGACTGAACAATAGCTATGGATATCGAAGAACGCGAAACACTAAAGACATATTTGCTTAATTTACGATACGAAATAGGACAGACAGTCGTAGCTAGCGATCCGAAAAACCTGAACCTGAACCTCGCCCAACAACTAGTAGCCGATAGAGAACAATGGTTACGAGAAACAAATCGTGTTGCCAACCGTCCAAAGAATCAATCTAATAACAGTACGCCCGTATCTAAACGAAATGCTACCGATCCACAACCACGAACTTTCAGCCAACCATCAGGTGACCGAACGAAACTAAATTGTTCCAAGTGTTCACGAATCGGACACAGCCGAGATCTGCCACTGTCGAAATTTTCCATTCGCCAACCAAGGAAAGATCCCACCTCGAGTAAAATAAACAACGGAGAATCCAAAGGAAGCTTACCTAGAGTCAACTGCACCACTACCGAAAGAATATTATCAATCGTATTGCAGCGAAGAAACGGAGGAAGAGCCAGATTTCTCATTGTTAGCGGAGCAGGAATAAATTTTATAAAAGAAAAGGCTTCACTAAACATCCAAACCTCTAATCCAAAGAGTTTCCTAGTGGGAAATGACAAACACACCACCAATAAAATTTGCAATCTAACCATGCTTAAGAAGAATTACCGATTCCATGTAGTCCCTGACAGCTTCCCCCTAATCGAAGATGGAATAATCGGACTTCCATTCCTTACAAAGGACCAATACAGCGTCACTAACAATAAACTAATGTTAGACGAAATTATATTACCATTCCAGAAAACCGATAGCAAGATAAGACCAGGTGAAACTTTAACTTCAACCCAATACATTGAAGGAAAGCCCACAGTAGTATGTTTCATCAACACTGGTAAGCAAATCTGTCATATTACAAACGAAACAGAAAAACCCGACAAATTAAGTCAAATCAATAAATTTGCAGAAATAATACGTACCAAACATATTGATCCAGAACTTCGGGAACCCCTTGAAAAAATCCTTATCAATTCAATTATCTAGTCTGGACCTCTCGTCAGGATTTCACTATATAACCATGGAACAAAAATCTAAAAAAATATACTGCATTTTCAATTCCACAAGATCACTTCCACTATAATCGCATGCCCTTCGGACTCAAAAACGCACGGGCAATGTTCCAATGTATGATGGATACCGCGCTACGGGGTTTAGTAGGAAATAACTGTTAGATAAATAACTTAGACGATATCATAATATTCGGAAGCACCATCCAAAAGCATAAACGAAATCTAGCCATTGTATTAAACAGATTGCAAAATTTAGAATTAAAGATACTATTACGTCGAGTGAAAAGGTCCGCGCGACGTCCTTCATTGTCTGACCGTCAAGGCCCAAGCATCGTTAGAGAAACCCTCAATAAACCTAAGGCCCCGCCATAAACCGAGTCTTATTAGCTTGCAGGAACCTTTAATCCTGTAAGTATTTTCGGTTTATAACTGGTACTTAAAAAGTCCTTAGGTCTATTGCACGCTCTTACAAATTACGGAGAAAGCAGATATTTATCACGGGAAAACCCGGTAATTATATAGTAGGGAAAACCAGACATTTATATAACAGAAATGTCTGGATTTTTCCATGAGTCATGCCGGTACGGTGCTTACACCTCCCATCTTCAATCATCGACGTCTTAGCCAATGAGTAGCGCGGATCCGTGTCCTCATTTTCATAACGAACAGTATGAACAGCGAATCAGCATCCTTCGTTCAAAAAGGCACACCCATACCGAGCTCTCCTCCGTAATCACATCAGAACGAACTTCAGAGTTCTTTCGGCTCTCGCGGTGTCTAGAGTTCCGAGAGTTCCTACAGCTCTCACAGTGCCTGGAGTCCTAAGAGTTCCTTCGGCTCTCACAGTGCCTGGAGTTCTCAGAGTTGCTACAGCTCTCACAGTGCCGAGAGTTCCAAGAGTTCCTACAGCTCTCACAGTACCTAGAGTCCTAAGAATTCCTACAGCTCTCACGGTGCTTAGAGTTCCGACAGTTTCTACGGCTCTTACGGCTCCTGTTGCTCCTATTGCTACTATTGGTACTACTGCTACTTCTACGCCATCAAGAGGGTCAACTCTACTGGTTCGCATAACCAACGAATAGTCAAGAAGAAGTCACGCAGTCGAAGTCAAGCGTTGGGAGTCACGCAGTCAAAGTCAAACAGTCGAAGTCAAACAGTCGAAGTCAAGCAGTCGAAGTCAAGCAGTCAAAGCCTAGGCAGTGGGTCATACGGTTGATTCTGTTGAGTCGATTCATTCAAAGTCGGATCAGATCAATCGCTAGATCTATTACAACACGAGGGCCTTCATCGATCAGATTGTCAGTCAGAATCTGAGCAAGATCAAGGCGGTACCAATCAAGACGGTTTTCATACTCAGCGACGTTACTAAAGTGTGTGATTCTACGAAGTTGTTGGAAAATATTTATAATACTGTTAATGGAAAATAGTTATAACACTGTTAATCACGGAGTTATATCATTTCAACCACCCCTATTATCTGAACGGAAATCAGAGGATCGATCTACTCGCGGCGTCGATTATTATAATCGTAACGGGAATTTACGACTCCCGTTGACGTGTTTCTTCGCGATTGCGTCTCCCCGCGATTGGTCGATTTTACAGATACAATCAGATAAATGCGAATTTTTGAAGCCAGAGTTAGAATATTTAGGACACGCAGTAACAAAAGAAGGAGTAAAACCCAATCCCAAAAAGATTCAGACCGTGAAAGATTTTAAAATAAAAAAAAACCGCGACTCACATAAAATCATACTTAGGATTCGTTGGGTACTACAGAAAATTTATACGCAACTTTTCTAAAATCGCGAAACCACTGACAGACCTCACAAAGAAAAACACTCCATTCCACTGGGCTGATAATCAGCAGCTTGCATTTGACACGCTGAAACAAAAACTCTATGAAACTCCTGTACTACAATACTCGGACTTTGAAAAAACATTCACATCAATAACAGACGTGTAGCGGTATATGAGTCATAGGACAAAGCTAATCATGTAGTTGTTGCCTTGAAGTATCAAGATCGTTAGGCTACAAGTAATGTAAAAACAATGTCACCGCTATCAGCAACCGTCGTAGGAAGACAAATTCGAATTCTCTGATCCCCCCGTCCCGACTAGTATAAATAATCCGACGCGATAGCGAGCGACTTTGAATATCTAACAAGCGTATATCAAGTACGTGATAAGCATTTGCGAGTATTTATCCCGCGATTTTATATTGCCATTTATACTTCGTATTAACGACTAACGTCTACGTTTATACTTTAACTTATTTGTCTCAAATACATTCGACGGTTACAATAACAAGTGCCTCGTCATTAATCCTCACGACCTTCGTCCTCTTCACACACAAACAGGCGCAAATAATGAAGGATTAGGAGCAATACTCTCCCAAGACGGACATCCATGATGTTTCATATCCCCGAACATTGAACCCTCCTGAGAAAAACTATTCCACAATCGAGAAAGAGTTATTAGCAATAGTATGGTCAATCAAAAGACTAAGGCAATACCTACTTGATAGAAAATTTAAGATTCTGTTGAGAATTGCGGATCTTAATAACTGAAATAATATTATAGGAACACAAAATTTACACTTGGAATTCATATTAGAATAATTATACATTTATTTGATGGACGATTTCTAAGATATTCATCGATACACACTTGCACGCGTCTCAGTACTTTCTTCCATACCCGATTGTTAACCGATTGAACAGTTTACATTCCTCTGTTTTCGAGACAGTGCGCACACACATACCTCCACACACCGACACCCACATACAAGTATCTCTACTACGCATCTAACCCAGTCCAGCACACAAAATTATGCATATCTCAAAGGATTCAAAATGATCATCAAGCTGTAAAATGCTTAAAAAATGTTAAGGATCCCTCATCGAGACTCATGTGATGGCGCTTAAGACTCGAAGAGTACGATTATGAAATTGAATACAAAAAAGGAAGGAAAAATACAGCTGCAGACGCTCTATCCTATGATATTTCTATCATTCGATCTAGAAAACTCAGATTATTATGATGACCATATCGACTGGAAAACTAATAGAGCCCCAGTTCCAATAACTCAAAAACCTAACTGACCACGCTTTAAACAAATTACAAAAACCGAATTAGGAGACTTTAACGAACAACACTGGTTATATCAATTAACTAAACACTTTACTAATTGCCAAACTGAATGCTTATAAATAGAAATAAACAACAATAGCTTCAGCACATTAGAAAAAGTAAACATTCAACTTATGCTAAGATTCATGACAATGAGATTCCCTCAAATTAAACTAATATTTGGACAAGATCCGCTAGTAGACTATGATATAAACAAAACCAAAAAATACTACACGAAAACCATAACGAAATCGTAGGACATTTAGGTATATACCGCACCGTGAAACGAATACAAGAGCACCATCACTGGAGAAATCTAGAACAAGACGTCACAGAATTTATACAAAACTGTGAAACTTGCCAACGAGAGAAGTTGAACCGTATCAGAGCAAAAGAACACCCCGTAATAACTGACACACTCGTTAACCCTAATGATAAAATCGCAATGGACATATTCGGACCTCTCACAAAGACCAAACGAGGTAATTAATTTATCCTCTCTATTCAAGACCAATTGACCAAATACCTCGTTCTCATCCCTTTAAAAGACCAAACAACTAATTCGATCATCAACGAACTTTTGGATCACTATGTGCACATATTTTCCACACCTAAAAGTATCCTCATTGATATGGGACGAAATTTCGTATGTAGACTGATGGATACATTTGAAAAGGCTTTTAAGATTTGACACATAAAAATTACTTCTTTCCACCCGCAATTTAATGGATCCCTCGAACGAACACATGTTGTGGTAAAAGAGCTTATTCGAACTTACATGATCGACCGACAAAACTACTGGGACGAAAACCTAAAAGTAATATGCATGGAATATAATACTTCAGTACACGAAACGACCGGATATATTCCTTTCGAACTGACAGTTGGACGACAAGCTAGCATGCCATCCTCAATATCAAACACCCCCACCCTAAGTAAAGAGCAATTATTTAACCTCTGGAAAAATCAATATAACATCTATATAGTCAAAGCAAGACAAATCATCGAATCAAACAAAAAGCGATATCAGAGAGATCAGATCCGATAAATTATGAAAACTCAAACGATATTCCAAGTAAAAGATAAAATATGGGTACATAACGATCACAAAACCAACAAACTAGACTACGAATGGCTAGGACCGGCAGAAATCCTCTCATCCAATCCACCCATTTATCTTATTGAATATTCCAACGGTTAAACACAAAGAATCCACGGTAACAGATTAAAACCTTATTTTTCAGGAAGGTGACCATAGCATGGATAATTTTAACTCTCGAATACATTCAAAGCGATCTAGTAATAAGACCACTAAATTATGCCAACATATTTTCTTAGAACATATCGACAGTTGCTATCTGTATAATGAACAAGTAGATATCACTCTTATAGTGGACCTTATCGACCCAATCGATCAAACTAATAGATTACAACATATAATTGAGCTAATAGACCGTCAATGCAAACCACCTTGCGCTTATATACCAGAAATAAACAATCTAGTAATCAAGTATAGAAATCTCCAAAGCCTAACGCATGAACTCAAATTGTTATTACACTATAGAAGCAAACGCGGACTACTCAACGTCATAGGCTCAGTATCTAAAACTCTATTCGGAACTCTTCTCGAAAAAGATCTAGAATTCATTAATAAAAATATCGATACATTATTTGACTCCAGCAACAAAATAAAAACGATTCTTAGTAACCAAACTGCACTTATCAGACACGTACTAGACGACATTAAGACAAATCAACTCGAAAACCTTACCAACGATATACGCAAAATTGAAAACCATAACGAGAAAAACGAAATATTGATCTCTTTACTACTTCAGACTGAGTCTACCACATCGGAGCTCCATATTAACATTGACGAAATTTTTAACACTATCATATTAAGAAAACAAGGAATCATAAACCCGCAAATTATAGAACCTAAACAATTCTTAACAACACTCGACCAAGTAACAAAACAAAGCTTTATGAGTAACCATATCGAACCTTCAGTTCAAAACTTTCAACTAATTCTAGATCTAAGTAAGCTAAAATTATGGACAAATGATAATAAATTTATATATACGGTAACTGTATCACTTTTAAAAGATGACGAGTGGAAAATAACAAAAATTTATCCCATACGTTCCAAGCAAAACTCTGTATTTATCGCACCTGTAGTAGAAACTGATACTAACCAAGTTAGAACAATACACCTTTGTCGATAGCCACTACTTAAACAAATATAAACAAACGGCTATCATCCACATTTATAAGGGAACTCAACCAAGTCACAATAGAATCAGTTCACCGAAATGTAGAATCGAATTAATTAGTAACCAACAGACAGTCAAAACTTACCCAACTGCTGTATTCAAGCTGAAAGAACCTTACAGACTAAAAATCATTATATCATTATCCTTACGAAAAATGTGCAGATCGACGTATTATGTAAAACATATAAAATCTTAGAAATGAGTAGAAGGACCGAATTTAATTAGCAGCAAAACTGGAATTCGACTGGATACGCCGTTCCTGCGAACGTGTTAGCCGCGAGCTTCCGCTCGTGGACATACGGCTAGTTGTAATAGTAGTTGGTTAGGGGTAGATGTATCATAACGTGGGTGGAATTAGTTTAAAGGAAGCATGAGAAATACCAATTTTTAACGAAATAGATGGTGATGGATAATTCCCATTTGAGATGAATTAGGGTGTCATGGGTACGTATAGAGATTTTAGTTTATTATTGACTTGCATAAGATGAGAGGGTTTAACGGGTGCAATAAGTCGCAGGCTAAATTGGAAGGCGTAGCGGGGCTAAAATCGATATAACGATTAATATTATTGAGTGAGTAAGCGTTTAGTGGATTTTAATTAAAGTTAAAGCGAGCTAAATTAATATTAAGTTAATCTATTGGCTAAATTAAAGGAAATAGAAATTAGAATTTGACTAGAATTGGAATTGAAATAAAGTGCAATTACGGTTCGGGAACTATAACGAATGAATAACTATTATACGAGTCACATGTTAAGGTGGACGTAGGTCATAGACAGGAAGATAGGATAGATAATAAAGTCAATGTGTAATTAAAATAAATATCTAATTTTATATTAAATATTAATTATGTATACAGTTTGAATATTCTTGTATTATGTGCCGATGGTTAGAATATAAATAATCGTAGTTCATTGTTAAATAAAGGTCAATTTGGGCAATGGCCATGTACTTTCGAGCTATCACGGGGAGACGCGGTCGTTAGAATACGCCTCAACGGGAGTCGTAAATTCCCGCTACGGTTAGAATAATCGACACCACGAATAGTTCGATCCCCTGATTTCGGTTAGGATAATAGGGGTGATTCAGTTAGTATAACACTGTGGTTCACAGAGTTAAAGTATATATATTTCCAATACTTTATACAATCACACAAGGTAGTAACGCCGTTGGTTAAGATACAGATAACGAAGAAAAGGATTATTCTTAGATGAGAGAGTGAGAGCTATAGGAGCTCTAGGCCCGTGAGAGCTGTCGGACTTGTGGGCACCGCGAGAGATGATGAAAAACTCTGAAGTTCGTTCTGATGTGATTACGGAGGAAAGTTCGGTATGGGTGTGCCCTTTGAACGAAGAACGCGCATTTGTTGCTTACATTTTTAGTTAGGAAAGATGAGGACAAGGATCCGCGCTACCCATTGGATAAGACGTTAACGCTTGAAAATGGGAGATGTAAACACCCCATCGGCATGACTCGTAGGAAAATCCAGACATTTCTATTCTATAAATGCCTAGTTTTCCCTATCATATAATTACCAGTTTTTCCCGTTATAAATACCAGCTTTCTCCGTAATCTTTAAGCACGCTCAATAGACCTAATGACTTGTTTAAGTACCAGATATAAACCCAAAATACTTGCAGGATTCAAGGTTCCTGCAAGCTAATGAGACTCGGTTTATGATGGGCCTTAGATTTATTGAGGGTTTCTCTAACGACGCTTGGGCCTTTACGGTCGGACAATAGAAGACGTCGCGCGGACCTCTTCACGCGACGTAACATCCTCCCCCCGTTGAGAGGGCACCGATCAAAATTATGTATGTGGGTGGTGTCTGGTTCGTTTTAAGGAGGCCATAGTCGGCAGGGTGAATTCGATGATACGGCCGAAAAGCGGATGCGATGAGGGTATTTGTCTGTCCTGGAGTCTGGTGCGCTGTTGCGTGGAAAGCCCGTTGAAATTCACGATCCAGGAAGTGTCGTGAAACTGCTTGGCCCATGAAGTATCGAGGAACACCTCGGCCCACGAGGTATCCTTAAATAGTGCGCCCCAAGAGATGTCATTGAATGAAACTCCGGTGGCCCATGGTATAGGGTCAAACACGTCGCAGAGTTTTGTGTTTGATTGGGGGACTGAGCTCCCCCCGATGATCTGCCCCAATTGAGTTATCTTGTCCCACGTGTCGTAGATCGTTTCGTGGTAAGACTTTGGGCAGGTTTCGCCTTTCTTGTATGGTATTTCCGCAATATCAGACCCGTGAAAGTATTTCATGTCATTTGGACATCCTCGTTCTCGTTTCGGCTGTGGAAGCGTGGAGGAGGTCATGGCTGATTGAGGGACGAGGCTCCCCCCGTTGATCCATCCGTACTGCGCCTTCTCGCTGATGGCTGGTAGTTGTACCGGCGTGGTCCAACAATCCGCAAAACACAAAATCAGAGATTTGTCCGACGTAGTGATCTGTGGGCTTAGTGGACAAGTGTTGAGATCAGCTGGCGCGTTCTGAAAACTACCGACAATTAAGTGATTAGTCATGGTGGTAATAACTTGGAGATTATTTCGATTTGGATCACTCCTAGGCGTGGCTATTCTTGGCCATGGCGATGAAGAATTCTTCACGTTAGGTCCCGGAGAAAGACTCTCCGATATGATGTCCATGTCATGTGTAACATGTAAAGTGGTGTTCTCCGTCGGCGGAGTATAACCGTTTTTGTCCTGGACGTGCTTCAGTTCCTTCCGGTCTTGCAGATCTGGAGCATTCGGCTGATTCGAGACGTTTTGTGGCGTCGAATCAAATGGTTGCGATGCTGACGTTGCGAACGTGGTTGTCAGATCGCGGGTAATTGATATGTTGCGAATATCACGCGGTGAGCTCCGCGTGGTATGCGACGAGATCGGCGCTGGACTTGAAGCGGTGCCTTCCGTCGGAGGAGTACGACCGTTGTCGTCTTGGACGGGATTCAGCTTCTTCCGATCCAGAGAATTTCGAGCGATTGATTGATTCAAGACGTTGTGTAACGTCGAATCAGATGATTGCGATGCTGACGCTGCGAACGTGGTCGTCAGATCGCGTGTGGGTGACACGTTGTGAGTATCACGCGGTGAGCTCCGCGTGGTATGCGACGGGATCGCCATTTGAGTTGCGGTGATGGTTTCCGTCGGCGGAATTTGATCCTTGTTGTCCTGGACGGGATTCAGCTTCTTCCGATCCAGAGAATCTCGAGCGATGGGCTGATTCAAGACGTTTTGTGACGTTGAATCAGATGGTTGCGATGCTGACGATGGGAACGTGGTTGTCGTCAGATCGCGTGTGGTAGTGTGAAACGAATGTGTGCCCAATTGCGCGGGTGGGCTCCCCCCGATAACCCAACAGAAGCGAGTTTTTTGCAAACATAACTCAGTATCGATGGATTGTGGTATTTTAATCTGCCCGACACATAATGATGTTAAAGTTGGTCCCGAGCTTAATAATATTTCGATCGGGCTTGGTATGTGAAATGTTGGATCGGCTAATTTTAGATTTTTGGGTATCTGGAGGGCGGACCGATCGATTTTTAAATACATTTGACGGTTTCAATATCGAGTAATCTCGTCATTTAAACCACGCGATCAACCATCCTCTACAAGCGGTGACTCCGACGTGATTACTCGATATTGAAACCGTAAAATGTGTTTAAAAGTAATTAATAAATACAGAGAATGTTCGCTAAGACGCTCGGTACTAACTGATTCGTTGAAGACTGTGTATTAGTCGCTAATAAAATAGTTCGAGACTGAGACTGGAAAACTGGTCGCCTTACGATCGTGTTCGTTCATTTATACTGGTCGGGAGAATACCAGAAGATTTAAATTCGATTTTGTTTGACGGTTTTATGTAGCATTGTTTTGCCCGGAGTTTATTTATTATTACATTACGTATGTCCTAACGATGGTGATACTCCGAGGCAAAACAACAACATGATTCGAATTGTCCTCTAGCTCTTGTGCCGCTATATCAACTGTTACGTTTCGCTATTTAAATTTGAAATATTAAAAATTATTTGTTTTACTTGAACGATACCTTTTGAGATCTATAATAGAAAATTTCAACCAATACGGTAGTTGCTGCCACCAGAAACAGTCTAAGGGCTGTTTCAATTAGATATTTTATCGTTAAACCAAATACTCGTGCGTAGCGTTAATTAGAGTTCAAGGCGACTGGCCAATAGTCTCCACGTTTCGGCTAACCTGCTGTGTGCAGGAATACTAGCACAGGAGAGGATTGTTCGGTATAAACAATTATTATTGGCACGCGTATTTATTTAGTCCGGCTGGATAATGTTGGTATAGGTATTTTATGACTTTTATTCGAGAGACAAACCGACAGAATTATTACATAAACGCTCCGATTGGCAGAATGGTAACGAATTATTAATATTGTAGCGGCACTCGACAGCAAACTTCCCAACGGTTTCTGTCTCGTGCCTCGCTACACAGACTCTACCCTTCGAACAGATGATTGCCAGATGTCGATACACTCTCACCGAATATTTACACAGAGCCTAAGGACCCGCTATAAATCTTAGGATTCATGCAGCTAAGATTCTCTAAAGGGACAAATAGCCTTTGTCTCAATAGTCCCTACACATACCACCCACTACGGGAAATCTGCTTTTTCTCACGTACGACGCTTCTCGCTAGCAACTTTCTCTCAAGGGCAGTTACCATCCCTTTCCAACAACCAACTCACAATTTAGCCAATTAACAGCGACGTCCATTTCCCTCACTCTCTGAACTAACACTTTTCTTAACGAATTCGATGATGCCGTACCCTTAGACACACCCAATCACAGTTTTCCTAAGGAGCATCATCGCGACACAGATTCATTCTGTTCTATGGCGAGTCGCAAGGGAAGTTGGAAGACGCCTATCTGAATTGTTCGTCCGCAGTCGTACGTAATAGCGAATCTGAATCCCTCGACATCTGTGCAACCGTCTCGACTTGAACCACCGCGTAAAGTATCGCACCGAACTTGAACTTGTAATCTTGAACCGATAATTGTACCGTGCTTTCGGCGCGCTAGTGTATACCACGAACACAAGCAAATAAACCGCTATTGTTAAACAATACCGAGTGATTCTTCTATACCTACCACGCACATCACCTCAATATTAATCAAAATTTGACTAACCTGATGTTGGCCTCCGCTGATGAACGGGTAAGATACTGTCAGGATTTTAATTTTCGCCGTGATTGATGTCTGATGAGCGAACAGGACGCTGGAGTGATTCCGGTTTTCACAATGATTCACACTTCTATAATTTTCTGAGTTTTAAATCTTTATTTAACTTGAGAAGCGCAAGTAACAGTGTGTCGATGCGAACGCGTTTAACAATCCGTAATTCGACCCACAGGTCGCCGATGAATACATTTATTATTATTCGGAGATTTTTCTCGCGAGGTAACGGTGAACACAATTGTTGTTCTTCTCAAACTACTCCGCGTAATAACAAAATCGACCAAACGAATCGAAAGAATAAATCTCGTTAACTGAATGAATGAATCTCCTCAAGAATTAACTAAGATTTGACAAATTGAGACTGAAAAACTAGCTAGAAGCTTGAAACAACTAAACTTTTGAATATTAACTGAAACAAATTGAGTCAACTGATCCTTTTGAATACTAACTGAAAACAAACTGAGCCAGCTACTGTTTGAATTCTAACTGAAACAAACTGAGCCAACTAAATAGAGTCTTTTAAATTCTAACTAAAACAAACTGAAGCAACTAATAGTAATCTTTTAAATTCTCGCTGAAACAAACTCAGCCATCTAAAAGAAAACTTTTAAATTCTCACTGAAACGAACTGAGCCAACTAATAATAATGAATAATTATAATTCTAACTGAAACGAACTGAGCCAACTAATAATAATGAATAATTATAATTCTAACTGAAACGAACTGAGCCAACTAATAATAATGAATAATTAACTCTAACTGAAACGAACTGAGCCAACTAATAATAATTATTGATTAACATTTGTCTTGTGTCGCTACGGTTATTTATAATTACATCCCCAATGAGATGATAGCCACGTGACAATTCGCTCCTGTGGGAATCGTAATGCTGCAGTTTTTTAGGGTTTCCGCCAGTGTACGTAAGAGAACGTGGATTTTGATGATTGCTGATGTCTTGTCCGCTTCGTTTTACGCCGTGTCTTGATTTCTCGTATACCTTTTCGATGCTGATGGAAACATTCAAAATACGTGATAAAATGTGGATATTGTAATGGTTTGTCTTTCGCTGAGGTTGCGTCTGCAATCCTTCCGAAACCTTTCCTGCTGATGCCAATGGGAACGATCAAGGCACGTGCAATCCGTTTTGCCAAAGCTTCAAGGACTTTCCATACGCGTGCAGCAACGTGTCTTTGCTGAAGGTACATCTGTGATGCTCCTAGAATCCTCCATAGCGATGACATCTCGTTGTCCCGCCGAGACTTTTGCACGTGTAACACGCGTTATTTCTTGTTTCTTTCAATAACGTATTTTTGTATAATAGTAAGTTTTAATATATCATTTCGTGGGAAATGAACGTGAAGTGGTTGTAATGTGATCGTGAGGGTTTGATTTAATTATAAAGGTGTATAGTTTTATATTTTGAGGTTATCTTGTATTCGTAATGGCGTGCTATGAATTTTGGTTATACGAATTTCGATCAGTAATTTTTAATGTATGATCGCTAATTTCGATATTTTAGTTTATTGGAGGTTTTTTATATCTTCTTTGATGATTACAGGTTATGTTGAGTCATGGACACGAAAGCGTCTTCGCCTGTGCGAACTGTGTGAGTATGTGTTTTTAATATTCTATCTTGTTTCGCAAGTTGCTTGTTTCCTTGAACTTGTGAATTTGTTTTAGCGCAAGAGGAGGAAGATATGTGAATGGTTCAAGATGACGTGATCGACGTGCATGTGTGAACATGTGCGAAGGAAAATGCTGAAGGGGCGGTTTTCCACACAAGTAGGCCCAGTGGCTCCTTCGTCGGCGTCGTGTCCTGATGATCCTTTGATGATTTGATTTTATTTGACAATATAAGATATATTTTGCTTATTATGGATTTGTATGTCCATATTTGCTATATATTAAATCATGTATATTTTATATTACTTTCTTGTTATTAGGTTATTAGTTGTGTAACTACAGTTACTGATCTATGGAAAGTGGTGAAACATCTTCACGCGATACAATTTTATTCGTTTTCCTCCCTTGCATTGGCACGCTGTGAGTGGTGTCGGCTTTTGGATGAGGTTTGTGCAACTTGATTATTATGCGTTTAACGATGGACACGGAGGTATCTTTGACAAAGGTTCCCATGCGGACTGTCTCGGTGTGTATCTTGTTATAATTTCTTTTATTTAGTTTATCCTGCTTCTTTCATGTTTTATTCACTGCATATGGTATCTCAGTGCAAGAAGAAGAGGGATTGTAAAGAATCCGTGAGTGGCCCCAGAAGACGCAGTCATCGTGTGAGGTGTTGTAGGCAGGAACGAAGAGTCGAAGTTGTTGAAGGAGTCATGTGACATTTGTATTGTTTTTGGTTATATACAACGCTGATATTTCACATATCTATATATACATATTATTATATATATTATTATATTAAATCTTCAGTTGGTTTAGTTGAATGTTCAGTAATGTAATTTTCACAAGGTGGTTTTGTATATTTATTTCTTTATTAGATTAGTAGTTGTTCGATATAATAATATATATGTATATATATATATTCACATGTATATTCACAATGTAATTTTTCATATAAGATTCTTTAGATTTACCAATGTTAGTTTTAATACTGTAATGTCATATTTTATTTCATTGTATTCATTTAGATTATTTGAAAGTGAACTTTGTATATGTAATTCTTACTTACTTACTTTGTTACGTCGCCTAAAGCATCTGCACTCCAGCCCTCGCGACCGGACAGCCAGCGGCCTGCGTAACGTCATTTCGACCCTCAATAAACTTAAGGACCCAATATAGTCTTTCACTTTTACTGTATTGTACTAACGGGCGTCGTCGGTCAATCCCTTTGTCCTGAAGAATTTCTTAAGCCTAAAATTATTTTCGAAGCACATCTGGTTTTTAGAGCGGTTCTTGAGTTTATTAGGCGCAATTAAAAATTACGGAGAAAGCGGACACGCACCCATTAGCACGCACCCATTAGGGAAAATCCAAATGACTAGCTAATAAAGCAATCAGGTTTTTCCCATGAACAAGGTCACCTATAAACCCCTATGGTAGGAGGCCTCCGACTCATCCCTCAAGCATCATCGCAGGGCATAACCAATCGACATCGCGGATCGTTACCCTCACTTTTCTTAACGAAAAGTGTGAACAACGAATCCGCGTTCGTCATACAAAAGGGCACACCCACACCGAACTTTCTTCCGAATGAACGCAAGAGCGACCAATTAGTCAAAGATCTAACGTCTAACTTCTAACATTAAATAGAACGCCAACGGAGCGCAACTCAAGTCGGTCCGCGACATTGTCAAACATTCGATTATTCTATTGAGTCTCCTACCGTGCTACTTCTACTAATAGAATAAATTCAATTGTAAGAGCCTTGCTCTATATGGTATACATCTATATTATTTCAATGCGATAAGTTATTAAGTGTTTATATCTATTCAATCGTGTAGACTAAGTGTTGGAAATATATACTTTAACTCTGTGAACCACAGTGTTATACTAACTGAATCACCCCTATTATCCTAACCGAAATACGGGGATCGAACTATTCGTGGTGTCGATCATTCTAATCGTAACGGGAATTTACGACTCCCGTTGACGCGTAGTCTAACGACCGCGTCTCCCCGCGATAGCTTGAAAATACATACTTAATATGTAAAACTTACTTATGTAATTCTAAATTTTGCTAAAATGTTAACTAGTTTTAATAGTGTAGTATTGTGTACTTAAGTTTCGCGAGCTCTATCGCGATGTCCTTTGTTTCGATTTTGATTATATTAAGTGTTAACAATTTCTGTATGTCTGTATATGTAAAATATATGTAAAATATGTGCATATGTATATGTGCGTGTATTGGGGTTATAAAATATATATTTCCCACAACTTTATACACTGATGAGTTTACGCCGTTGCTTATGATACATGTCGTAGACGATGAGTTGGCGTATAAAGATGCGATATACATGTACAATATTCTTTGATGAGAACAAGTTGACTGTTCTATAGGTCCGTGAACAAGTGAAGTTCGTTCTTATGTGATTACAGAGGAAAGCTCGGTAAGGGTGTCCCCTTTGAACGAAGAACGCGAATTCGTTGCTCACACTTTTAGTTAGGAAAGTGAGGGTAACGATCCGCGATGCCGATTGGTTATGACCAACGTTAGAAATGAAGAAAGAAGGAAAAAGCCTCCTACCAAAGTGGCTCATGGGCGACATTTTTTATGGAAAAAAAACAGCTTTTCCGTTAGGTAACTATTCGTTTTTCCCATTAGGTAACTACCTGCTTTCTCCGTAATTTGTAAGAACGTGCAATAGACCTAAGGACTGTTTTATGTACCAGCTACAAACCGAAAATACTTGCAGGATTAAAGGTTCCTGCAAGCTAATAAGATTCGGTTTATGGTGGGGCCTTAGGTTTATTGGGGGTTTCTCTAACGGTGCTTGGGCCTTAACTGTCAGACAATGAATTACGTCGCGCGGACCATTTCACGCAACGTAACAGTAGGTTTACACAGTTTTTCTTTGTTCATCGCTATTTTTTAAAAATTGCGTGGGTACTTCCCGTGTCCGACAATTTTCAAAATGCTTAACCGAAACCTTCTCGAAATCGATCAGGAAATCTGACCCTTCTGCCCGAACGCGTGACGTATATATTTGTCGTATTTCTATTATTTTCGCTTTCTTGACTTTCGCTTTGCCACCATTTTGTCCAATGTTTTTCAAGTACCATTGATATTGGAACAAAGGATCAGACGAATCTCTGTTGCCAGGATTTTCTGGATTTCTCATTTGGTAAAGTGACACCAGATTATCAACTCTGAGAGGTTTGTAGCGTCTTTTCGCCCTTTTGAATCCGGGCTGTTGCACTGTTCTGTGTACCAATGGATCCACTTTTAATATTTTCATGTGACGCACGGATCTTTTGTTCCTTGCGTGAGGTAGAGCTTTATGCACGAAGTGACATACCGTCTGATTGCCCAATATCGGTCCAAGATTGACAAATCCATTTCTGATTGCCACGCGATCGGCGACATGTCTTTCCGTGTTTGTGAACACCTCGGCATTGCTGCCGGCGCATAGGAGCGCGGTCATCACGAGTAGCATCGTGACAGGCACGGGGCGTACGTTGATAACACATTGACTGCTACGCGTGTCTTCAATGAAATCTTCAGGTCACGCGTTCATGGAACGCGTATCAAGCGTTCTCTGCTAGGAACTCCCATCGATATTTTAGTAATGCGAGTCGCTCAAGTGGTGGTCTCAAGAATGATCTCTCGCTTCGTTTGTTCGCAACATTAAAACCACTAGCTGTTGTCGAATATAATGAAGGAAAAGTGTGGTATAGATTATTCCGACCAAATGGTTTCTTATGCCACCACAATTAGAAAAGGAACCAAATGGTACAGAAAACTTAGCATTCAACTCCTTCTGAAAATTTCTGTTGTAAACGCTTTGACGGTTTCTAAAATTGCAATAAGAAAGGATATGAGGTGGACAGCCGTGTTAGGTACTGCTGGTGTATAGGATTTCTGTCCTCATCCGTGTTGTCTTTTTTTCAATTAGGAATCTTGGAGAAAAAACTCGGACTACGAGTTCCGGAATTTGAACCTGGTCTTGAACCTTCGTAATCTACAGCGCCAACCACTGCTCTACCGTCGTCCGATCTTAGTTTGTTGTCGAGAGTCGCTACAGATATAAATATTAGAATATTTTGAGAATTATTAGCTGCAAAATTATTTGGGTTGTCTGAAAATACAAAAAATCCTTGTCTTCGACGGAATCAGCACAATATCGCCGTTCGGAAAAATGATTCCGGAGAAAACATTAGACACGCATGCAAACTGTGTTATGCAAATAAAAGACGTCAAATGGACCGAACAAAGACACAAAAGAATTTAAGGAAAATAACAACTTATTGTCCAAATTGTCTCGACCAACCTCAGTTATGTATAGAATGCTTTAAAGTTTTACATTCTAAATATTTTTTTAATAAACCATTTTTGTATTACTTTTATAACAATTCAATAGTTTTATTATTTCCTCTGGAATATCTTTTCAAATACCTATGACGATCCTTCGTAAGTAGTCAAATAAGCGCCACCCGAATACGGGTTACGCGGCCCTACAGGAAACTTTCCCGACTCCCGAATACGAGTGTTGTGGCAGTTAACGTGATAAATCTCACATTCGCGGGCACTGTACACGATGCTGCTCGCAGTGATCGCGCTCCTATGCGCCGGCAGCAGTACCGAGGTATTCATGAACACGGTTTTCGTAGAGATGAAACAACCCGCGGAAATATATGTCGCCGATCACGTGGCAGCCAGAAATGGATTTGTCAATCTTGAATCGATATTGGGCAGTCAAACGGAATATCACTTCGTCCACAAAGTCCTACCTCATGCAAGGAACAAGAGATCCGTGCCTCACATGAAAAGGTTGAAAGTGGATCCATTGGTGCACAGAACAGTGCAACAGTCCGGATTCAAAAGGGTGAAGAGAGGCTACAAAACTCTCAGCGTGGATAATCTGGTACCACCTTACCAAATGAGAAATCCAGCGAATCCTGGCGATAGAGATCCATCGGATCCGTTCTTCCAATATCAATGGTACTGGACAAAATGGTGGCAAAGCGAAAGTCAAGAAAGCGAAAATAATACAAACACGACAAATAAATACGTCACGCGTTCGGGCAGAAGGGTTAGATTTCCTGATCGACTTCAAGGAGGTTTCAGTTAAACGTTGGAAATTGTCGGGCGCTCATATAATTTAAAAAAAATAGCAACGAACAAAGAAGAACTGTGTAAACCTACTATAAATATAACAAAAAAATCATCGACAGTTGAAAGCGGCAATTAACACGTTGAGTCGGCGTCGAAGTTGCTGCCTTTTCCGTTCAGCCGGCAGGGAGTGATACGATGATAGAGGGTGATTCGCGACTTCAAATCAGGAATTATGTTTAGCCAGCATGTTGGTCTTCCTGTGGATAATATGTCGAGATTACTAGTTCTAATATATTTTTCTAGTGTTCTACCTCGAGGTGTGTTAATTCTTAAGCCGCATAGCGCGTGCTTTGCATTGAATGTATTTGTCACCTAACGATTGAAAATACTGTCCCCATTTTTGTAATGTCATTTTGTGTCGAGTCATAGAGCACCTGACAACAAGCGTAAGCTAAATAACGAAACAAGAAAACTAACTAAAACCCTTAAAAATTGCAAAAATGACTGTTTTCAAAAATACTGTAGCGGTACTTGTCGACAAAAGTCATTATGGTTTTTGCCCAGTAAATCCGCTACACAAGAAACCATGTTTACTCAAACACGAGCTAATTATAGATCCATCGACCTTAGGCGGTTCCGATCGTTAGTCCAAATCCGTCGTTTTTGCCGTGATCATAGACCTCGAGTCAGCTACTCAAAAAAGCCAACAATTGTAAACAAGGTAGAGTGCTCGGCGCCCGTTGGGACGTTTCGAGAACATCTTCGAAATTCAAATCCCAACGCCTTTCGTCAACTCCGGCGGATATAAATATAGCGAACAGGGTAGCGACGGATTCTTAATTACCGAGAGACACGAGCAGCAACAATTAACCGATACTTCTTTGCGCCGATCTATTAGCGACCGCGAAACGAGACAGCAAGTGTATTGTACGACTAGTGTACACATTGGGTATATTCTAATAAACTACGTAGTTAGGTATACTCCGGTGTTTGTGAAAAATTAATTAACACCTTATCCCCTCAACTGGTTATCCCCTCAACTGGTGACCCCGACGTGATTTTTTTAGTGTAAGAGGTGACAGTGATAGACTAGTCGCAGTGTGAACAGTATTGTCCGCAACTCACACGATGGAAAAGGAGAGCAAACCAACTCCAGCTGGTGCTTCGTTCCGCGTGCCGCCCTTCATGCCTACGAAGACCGGGATCTGGTTTTCGATTCTAGAGAAGTATTTCGGCGTGGCCGGCATTAGCCACGACGACGAGAAAGCCTTAGCCCTCGTGGGATTCCTCGACCCACATTACCTGGCAAAGATAGAGGATACCGCGACCAACCTCCCCGCCACCGGCCAGTACGATAAATTGAAGAGCGAGCTGATTCGCGTCCTGACAGAATCGGAGAGCGCCAAGGTTGAAAGGCTAGTCGAACGCGAAGAGATGGGCGACAGAAAGCCCTCGCAATTTTACAACGATTTAAAGAAATTATCTAGCCCTCTAGCGTCCGATGAATTCATACTAAACTTGTGGAAGAATCGCCTCCCAGATCGTATCAGGGAAGTCCTGGCTGCAGTGGACGATACGAGCATAGAGAAACTGACCAGGACCGCGGATAAAATCGACGAGGCGTACAATCGTATCGGCCAGCGCGCGCACAAGGTGGGCACAATCGCCGAGCCACCGGCACCGCACGTAGACAAAAACGACGCGCTGGCCGCCGAGGTCAGCAGGTTGCGGGAAGAAATTAAGGCTTTAAAAATCGGTGGGTATCGTCGACCGCGAAGACGCTCGAACTCTCTCACTCGACCCGGCGCCGTTCCCGTTCGCGAGACAACCCGCGTCAGGACGGAATTTGCTTTTATCATGCGAGATTCGGCGATCGCGCCACGAAATGCACCATCCCGTGTAAGTGGAAGTCGGGAAACGACCCCAGCCATCCGTAAAAGCGGCGGACGACGACGGCTTGGGATCTCGCCGCATCTTTATCGTGGATTAGAGAACGAAAACTTCGTTCTTAGTGGACACCGGGGCCGACATCAGCGTTTATCCCCGAAGCAGGCTATCCAGGGACGTGAAGAAAACAGCGTACGAATTATTCGCTGCCAATGAGACGCGCATCGCAACGTACGGCACCTTGGCGATGGAGCTGAACCTGTCCCTCAGACGTGCCTTCAAATGGCACTTCACGGTCGCCGATGTGCAAACCCCCATCATCGGCCTAGACTTCCTAGGCCATTACGGGTTGCTTGTGGACCCAAGAAAAAAACGTCTTCTCGACACAACAACCCAGCTAACGACCAGGGGATACGCCGCCAACTGCAAACAACTTATGATTAAGACCGTAAATGGGGATTCGGTCTACCACCAACTGTTGGCAAAATTTCCAGATCTAACGCGCCCACCGGCCTTTGGGCGAGAGAAAATCCGGCACGGCGTGGAGCACCACATAGAAACCATGGTATGTGTATATTGGCCCACCTGTATATTGCAAACCCCGCCGGCTCGCACCAGACCGTCTCAAGCAAATCAAGGCGGAATTCGCAACGCTGATCGAACAAGGAGTCATGCGCCCATCGAAGAGTTCCTGGGCATCTCCTCTACACGTCGTCCTAAAGAAGGATGGAAGTCTGCGACCCTGCGGTGACTACAGGGCGCTGAACGCTCGCACCGTTCCCGACAGGTACTCTCCACCGCACATCCAAGACTTCGCGCAGCAGCTACACGGTAGGCGAATTTTCTCAAAAATTGACTTAGTGCGCGCCTACCATCAAATCCCAATCGCGCCTGAAGACGTTAAAAAAACCGCGATTGCGACACCATTCGGCCTTTCCGAGGCAACCAACATGATGTTTGGGCTTCGAAACGCCGCGCAAACGTGTCAACGTTTTGTCGATGAAATCACGCGAGGCTTAGATTTCGTATACGCGTATATAGATGACTTCCTGGTAGCTTCGGAATCCGAAGAACAGCAGCGCGAGCACTTGCGGATTTTGTTCGAACGTCTAAATCATTACGGCGTAGTAATCAACCTTGCAAAGTGCGAATTCGGCGTTGATGAAATAGCCTTCCTTGGCCATACGGTAAACGCGCAGGGTATAAAACCGCTCGCCGATCAAGTTAAAGCCGTAAATGAAGCACCGCTCCCCGCGAACATCAAGGCACTCCGCAGGTACCTCGGTATGATTAACTTTTATCGACGTTTCATACCGGCGGTAGCCAAAATCTTACAACCCCTCAACGATTTGCTGCGAGGGGCGAAAAAGGGCAACATGCCCATTACCTGGTCGGCCATTACCTGGCGCGCCCATCAGCCTCTCGGTAGATGCGTCCGACTACTCAGTGGGAGCGGTATTACAACAACACGCGAATAGCGAATTGCAACCGCTAGGGTTCGCAACGAAATCTCTGACCCCTGCGCAGCAAAAATATAGCGCGTACGATCGCGAACTACTCGCAATATACACCGCAATCAAACACTTCCGACACGCTTTAGAAGGTAGAAACTTCGTAATATATACTGACCACAAACCTCTTACCTACGCGTTCAGACAAAAGTTAGAAAAGTGTTCGCCGCGACAATTTCGATACCTAGACTACATCGGTCAATTCAGCACCGATATACGTTACATAAAGGGGCTAGATAATAATGTAGCCGACGCTCTGTCACGCATCCAAGCAATAGGGAAGGCCGTGGACCATCAAACTCTCGCCGCCGCGCAAGAAAACGACAACGAACTAAGCGATATCGTCAACTCCGGTACAACCGCGTTACGGTTAAAGAAGAAACGCTTTCCTGGTCACGACGCAGAAATATATTGCGACGTATCAGCCGATATCGTAAGACCGTACGTACCGAAATCCTTGCGGCGCGACATATTCAATTCGCTCCACGGACTTTCCCACCCAGGGATACGGGCCACGCAAAAGTTGGTGATGTCGCGTTTCATTTGGCCGTCCGTAAACAAAGATTGCCGGACTTGGGCACGGCAATGTATCCCGTGTCAACGATGCAAAGTCACCAGGCACGTATCCTCACCCGTCGGAACGTTCGAAACAACAGCAGGCCGGTTCGAGCACGTACACATGGACATTATCGCGATGCAATATTCGCAAGGCTACCGATATTGTCTAACGTGCATCGACCGTTTCTCGCGTTGGCCTGAAGCCATCCCCATCGCCGACATGGAAGCGACAACCGTTGCCTCGGCCCTCCTTTCTACATGGATAGCGCGGTTTGGCGTCCCAGCAAAAATAACAACAGACCAAGGACGCCAATTCGAATCCAATCTCTTCAAAGAACTATGCCGGATGCTCGGCATTACGCATTTGCGTACCACAGCCTATCACCCCGCGTCCAACGGGATGGTAGAGCGCTTCCACCGGCAGCTTAAAGCCGCAATCAAATGCCACAATTCGAGCAACTGCGTCGAAAGCCTTCCCATAGTTCTTCTAGGCATTAGAACCGCTATCAAGGAAGATCTGGGCGCAACGGCAGCCAAAATGATCTATGGTACGGGCATACGATTGCCAGCGGAATTTTTCGTACCAGCAAAACAACCGGCCAACGCGGAATTCGCAAACCATCTGCGAGAGCGAATGAGCGAGATCAGACCTCTGCCGACTTCACAACACAGCGAGAAGAAAACATTCATGTTCCGCGATTTAGAAACGTCGCCGTACGTGTTCGTTCGTCACGATGCAATCGGAGGCCCTCAGCAACCGCCGTACAATGGCCCCTATCAAGTGATAGCGCGTGGGGAAAAAACCTTTACCATACGCGTGAAGGATAAAAGCGTAAAAGTCTCCGTAGACCGTCTAAAACCCGCCTTCATCGTGTCGGAAGATATCGAGCACCTAGAAAGGAAGGCACAAGCTCACGACGTGTTTGTACCTAGGAAAATCTTCCGACTGCAAAGCAGCGAGCAAGCGCAACAAAGCGACGAAGACGCAACAGCGCATTACACCACGCGTTCGGGCCGGAAAGTTCGTTTTCCCGACCGCTTTCAAGCGGGTTTGAATTAAGCGGTTAGCAAGGGCACCCCCGCTATCATAAGTAAGCCAACATAAAAGAAGTAACGTTAACACTGGCAGAGGGGTACTGTAGCGGTACTTGTCGACAAAAGTCATTATGGTTTTTGCCCAGTAAATCCGCTACACTAGAAACCGTGTTTACTCAAACACGAGCTAATTATAGATCCATCGACCTTAGGCGGTTCCGATCGTTAGTCCAAATCCGTCGTTTTTACGGAAACCCAAAAAAGCCAACAATTGTAAACAAGGTCGAGTGCTCGGCGCCCGTTGGGACGTTTCGAGAACATCTTCGAAATTCAAATCCCAACGCCTTTCGTCAACTCCGGCGGATATAAATATAGCGAACAGGGTAGCGACGGATTCTTAATTACCGAGAGACACGAGCAACAACAATTAACCGATACTTCTTTGCGCCGATCTATTAGCGACCGCGAAACGAGGCAGCAAGTGTATTGTACGACTAGTGTACGCATTGGGTATATTCTAATAAACTACGTAGTTAGGTATACTCCGGTGTTTGTGAAAAATTAATTGACACCTTATCACCTCAATACCTCGCTAATCTGTCTCCCACAGCTTACTCCAACTACACACTATGGAAGGCATTCAGGAAACTCATTCATCCTCCGCAAATAATCCCTCCAATTCGCTGTCCGTAAGGTGAATGTAGCCCTATACAAAAAGCCAACTTGTTTCCAACTAATGTTTTCAAACCGTATTCCTTCACTATTCCAGCGGAAAGAACTGAATACTTGCACTTCGTTAATGAAGAAGGTGACAAAAAGATTTCGAATAAAATAGTATACTACAACAACATACCACCCTCAGAGCAATGGATCGATAGAAAGACTGTATCACGTATTAGTCGGATACCTCAAATTATATGCAGAAAAAGCAAGGAATTAGAATGAGTGGGAGGAGTTGGCCATGATCTCCTATAACACTTCTGTACACGAAAGAACGAAGTTTTCTCCTAATGAATTAATTTTCGAACGTTTAGCCAAGCCAGAAAACCGTCCGGTAAAGTAGTAATCGAAGAAAATATGGAACCGACCTATGTAGATTTTTAAGGGATCTACTTGACCAGATTAACACGACGCAATTTGCAACAAAGGAACATCTAATGTAGAGGCCTATGGTCATAAAGAACGTATCGACAATAGTTATTAACCATCAAATAGTTATATTTAGACAGTTTAATCAATATATCACATAGTACAATATTTCCGAAGTGCGATCGACAATACATATAAAAGAAATGCCAAAAGCAAGAAGAAATCGTAGAAGTAGAGACTATAATCCAGAACGATCGAGCTCTGTATACGACCGATAAACCCGATATTTTATTATCGAACCCACGATAAGAATAATTATAATGTCCGAGTCCTTCTCGCTGGGGCATTCAATTGTTGCATACTCACTACCGTAATCCCCAGATCGCAATATAAGTTGACAAATTTTGAACAGAAACTACAATAATAAAATGAGCTGTGACACTTTTACAATTTATGATTTTACAATCCGCGGGAAAATAACATAATCAATATTCTGATTCGTGACTCAACATAACTAAAAAAACAAATTTATACGTCCTCTATACTGCATATCTCGTTGGACATGTGGAAAATCGCTAGTAGAACATAGATTATGAAGATACATTTTACTTGTTACGATATATTAATTTTAGTTTTTCAACACTATATCATACTTAGATTTAGGCCTAAACATTTCTTCTCTACTAGTGTTGCTGTTTTTTTAAGATGTGTTTCTCGCAGTAGGCCTGTAACATTATACTATATATTCAACATTACTTCATGAATATATTATGAAAATTATATATGAAAATTTAAATAAAATACAAATTTGAAGTAACAAACTGATAGAGCATGTTATGTAAAACATGTTGTAAAACGAATAAACGATTCACTTTTTATAACATTTCATGCTTTATTTCTTTTGTAAAACGTCTCGACGTACTCATTTTTGTATTACTTTTGTGCAAAATTATGTTATTCTTCCAGAACTTTAAAATGTAATTCTCTCAAGTTAACTTACTATTTGAAATTGACTTTCTTCTGCGGAAACTTTTTTGACTAAATTTACCCGGATATTTTCTGTATCCAATACTCAGATTCGATGAATATGCGGAGCAGTTCAAGGCTTGAATTTCGAAAGAGGTCCCGGTGCACCCCTATTAGGCGTCAAGTAGGCCATCGTGGGGTTTTAGTCGGTAAGTCCGACGCTATCCCGACACTGTCCATGAGGATTTTCCCACGAAAAAAAAGTTCAACGCTTGAATATTTTTAGAAAAATAATAATTTCACTGATCTTAGTATCAATTTCAGTAAAAATAAAAGCAATTTTCAGTAATACTAACAATTCTATTCGCTGATAAAATTAACTTCTTCTGAAAATTGCACTTTGTTTTATCCTCTTCTTACCACATTTTGAAATACAAATTTTTAAATCTAAATTTCAATCTAATAATGAAGGTCATCATCCAGGTTGATACATGTTCCCGTTTCGCATATACATCAAAAGAAGTGTCTCTTTTCTTAAGTTGAGATCGCAATAAGTAGCTTCAGTCTATTTTTTTGTCTTAATGGTGGAAACAAGCAATTGAAGAGATAGTATACATAAAAATATAATACAATATGCTCAAATATTCTACAATATACTGCAAGGGCAATATAGGCAATTGTAACCAAACATAGAAGACCAGGAACGATAGCATCATAAACAGTTTTTTTCTTTGCTCCTTATTTGAAGTTTTAGTTTTCCTCCTTTATATTAATCAGCTCTTTGTGTTCTATCTGTTTCTGTTTGATCTTCATCGAATAACTTTGTCAATACGCATCGTCATTTGCCACTCGCTCATTTAAAGAGATTTGAGAGGCAACGATTCTGATTTATTTTCCTTTAAACATCATCATCTCATCCCATCATCATCATGATGGTAATAAAAACATACATCGAGTTCAGCAGATGTTCATATAGATCAAATTTTTGATAGCCAAATTTACTACACTGGTGTAGTGCGACATATGATTAAGTAATTTCACAAAACGACCTGAGTTAAAAATTTGACAGGAGTCCCATTTCAGGAATAGGTTATCCAGAACAATAAACTCCATACACTTTAAGGTAGTCCATATGAGATGGTTGTCCCAATAGACTCAAATGTCAACAAGAACATCTTACAGGATTTTCAAATCCAAGTCGAAAATGCATTCATAAGCAGTTATAATCTTCATACAGCGATGATTGATTTTAGTCTCCTGTGCAAGCACTAAATATGTTTTCACCTGAAAGCTTTTTGACTTCAGGTGTTTTCAGGTTTTTCTTTGCATATTATCTATTAACAGTCTTGAGTGCAGTGACGTTGGTTTGAAAATTTTAGGTGGGCTCGACACCTGTGCTTTGATGAGAAACATAATTGTTGACAATACATCTGTTCGGTTGGAATGTACTACTGCACTGATACATTGTATTGATTGTATTGTCACTTACACCGTGACTATGGCCAGTTTTCAACGGTACGAGGAGTATTTTAACTCGTACAAGGATGACTGTGTAACGTAAATCACGTCAGAGACCAGGACACTGTAACTCCAAACTCTTTTGCCCTGATGTCACCTTAGGCGACCACTTCTAAACATTCTCCAGACAGCCGATACTTGAACATTACACATGGCGACCTTGGCGACAATGTATATTGCCGGAGTGCGTGAGGGTTCATCTGTGTCCTAACGGTCCTTCCACCGAATGTTCTGGAAGCGTGGCAGCGGTCGCGTGCGCCTGCAGGGTGGTGGGGATGATGAAGGATGAAAAACAAAAGAAGAAACAGATGTCACCGAAAGTAAAAAATATTGTAAGAGCCTCAGTCTCGAACGGTCACGCCTAGAGCTCAGAAGTGTCTTATACTTGTATAAACGAAATAAGAATAAAGTGTTCTCCTTCCTAATAAAATTTCTCTTTATTTTTACGTGATATTTTGGCGATCCTGCCAGGATCCACCAACTTCAAGAAAACGAAATTACGCATTTCGGGCTACGGTCAACTTTGAAGATTGAGGATCAGTGGACCACTGTAACAGAGCAGACATTTTCGACGTTTCGACAAAGGAACACCGCAACGGAACCTTTCCTACGGGTTAAACGATCAAGGTGAGCAAGCCCTGGATTCTTTTGTCAAATACAGATCGAGAACAGACAGCACAATTAGTATAACAATGGCAACGCCACGAGAAGACAAAACCGAAACTGTTAGCGCCGCTTTAACTAACAGCGGAATAGACTCAACAGTTAAAGCTTTGCTTGATGCAATGCAGAAGCAAAATGAGAGACTGACCCAACAAATGAGTATGCTTACACTGCGTATGGATGAAGTTGTAGCAAACACAAAAACGGGAAATGTATCGGAGGCCAGTTCCCTAATAACCGTAGACGAAGTAACCCACACCGCTAAAGATCAATCGGTCCTTCGAGAACCTCGCCCATTACTTCAAACACCACCTCAACCATCCTGGGAAAGGACTTTTCCTGAACAATATACGCAATCAGAGCTAAAAGCTGAGAGTGCATTAAAATGCATTCCGATATTAAACGGAAAGGATGATATAGACGTGGAGGATTTTATTCATGAAATACAAGAAGTAAGAATGATGTGTAGCGAACCAACACTATTACTAAAAATGATTAAAATAGAGAAGATTGTAGGAAAAGCCGCAATGGCAATCCGCAATATTCGTATTACCGAATTCGAATCTCTGTATGAAGCATTGAGACGTAATGTAGCTGCGCAAGTATCAGTGAGAGAACAACAGGACGAATTAAGAGGAATGAGGCAAGGATTAACTGAGAGCGTGCAAAACTATAACATCAGATTTCGAAGCGTTTTTAACAAACTCCAACACAGCATTACCAACGAGTATAGAGACGAACTAACTCGACGGGTGATGAACGAGCAACTATACATGGACTCTGTGACCGACTATGTAAGAGGCCTTCGTCCAGAAATAGGGCAGGCGCTAATGGCTAATCTCCCCCCAAATCTCATCGAAGCAGAAAGGAAAGCAATGAATATGGAAAGATACTTTCGCGAGCACAGCTCTCGCAGACAAATGACGCGACAAACAACCGCCCCGCCATTTTATCGTAACCAGGCTTCTCATCCAGTAGACAATCGCCTCGCTATTACAAGTAACACAAATAATAAAACTTCACTCACACAAAATATTCTACCAAGAACGAACAATTTTACGAAGTTTGGGAACAGACCATTAAGCGAAAGGACGCAAGCGAAATGTCCCCAAATGCAATCGATTGGGACACCTTCCAATTCAATGCCAAAATTTTCCGATACCGCCTCAAAGAAAAGCCCCTCCAGGAATAAACCACGTTCAAGAACAATCAGAATTAACAATGCTACCTCAGGAAGATTACCCACAATACTATTACAATTACCAGGACGACCAGGATTGCGATTTCTCGTTGACTCCGGGGCAGGAATCAACTTGCTTAAACAAAGATGCTACCCAGAAAAGACAACAATACCAAACACAAAGAAATTCTCCATGGGACATTCCGAATACGAATCTAATTCCAAAGTCAAATTGAATTTGTTCGACAAAAAGATAGACTTCTCTTTAATAGATGACGATTTCCCAATTATAGAAGATGGCGTATTAGGCTTACCCGGTTTGAATCAATATCGATTCGAACTCTCCAACGAAACATTGAAATTAGATAACAACACCCTTCTGCTGCAACAAGAACCAACCCTTGCACCAGGAGAAACCATTCAAAAAATTGTATACCTCGAAGGGAAGCCAACGCCAGTGTGCTTTTTATCAATGGTGGTAAGTCCTCAATTCAAGTTTCTAACATTATCGAAAATACAAATACCATAGATCAAATCCAAAAATTCAAATCTTCGATTCGACTATCGCACATAGAAAAACCTCTCAGAGAACCTATAGAAAAGATTCTTCTCTATTACATGGATGTATTTAATTTAGACAGTGAAACATTACCGTGTACATCTCTTGCTAAACATTCCATTACATTGAAAGAAGATAAAATCATCAACGTAAAATCCTACCGTCCTCCCGAATACCATAAAATCGAAATAAACAAACAAATGACGGAAATGTTAGACAAAAAGATTATAGAACCCTCCGACTCTCCCTATAACTCTCCCGTCTGGGTCGTCCCAAAGAAAATCGACGCGTCGGGGAAACAAAAGTGGCGAATAGTGATTGACTTTCGGAAGTTAAACGAATTAACGGACCAAGACGCATATCCATTACCCGACATTGACGATATACTATCGCAACTAGGGAACGCAAAATATTTCTCCGCTTTAGACTTATCCTCGGGATTCCACCAAATACCCATGGATGAGAATTCGAGGAAGTACACTGCATTTAGCACACCACAAGGACACTTCCACTATAACAGAATGCCATTCGGGCTCAAGAACGCACCCGCTACCTTTCAAAGAATGATGGACACCGCGTTAAGAGGTTTAATTAATAATCATTGTTTCGTCTATCTCGATGATATCATTATATTCGGGCAATCGATAGAGGAACATAATAAAAACTTAGCCATTATACTCCAAAGACTCAGAGAAGTAGGTCTAAGAGTACAACCGGATAAATGTGAATTCCTAAAACCCGAATTGGAATATTTAGGACACTTAGTGACAGCAAACGGAGTAAAACCTAACCCTGAAAAGATAGAAGCAGTAAAGAACTTCAAACTACCCAAAAATCCTACGGATGTAAAATCGTTCCTTGGGTTAGCCGGATACTATAGAAAATTTATTAGGAATTTCTCGAAAATTGCCAAACCGTTAACGGAACTAACTAAGAAGACATACAATTCCACTGGACTGACAAAACACAACTTAGCTTCGATACATTAAAAGAAAGACTATGCCAAGCACCGGTACTAAAATACCCCGACTATACGAAAACATTTACGTTAACAACGGACGCCAGTAATGAAGGTCTAGGAGCCATCCTTTCACAAGATGGACACCCTTGTTGCTTCATTTCAAGGACATTAAACCCCCCTGAACGAAATTATACTACGACGGAAAAAGAATTATTGGCCATCGTTTGGGCAGTTAGAAGATTTAGGCAATATTTATTAGGCCGCAAATTCAAAATTCAAACAGACCACCAAGCCCTTAAATGGCTGCACAACTACAAGGACCCCTCTAGTCGATTGATTCGATGGAGATTGAGATTAGAGGAATACGAATACGATATAGAGTACGTAAAAGGAAAGGAAAACGTAGCCGCTGACACCCTATCCAGAGTACACGCGATAACACAAACTGACGTTTTATTAAGACAATTCAGAGACTGGGAAAAATCAGAAGAAATACCAAAATTATTGAAACTAACATCTAACAAAGACAACTTTTTCCAATTAACAAAACCATATCTGGGCCCATATGACGAAACCGTATGGTTACAGAAAATATCAGACATACTTAAAACAAATAGAAAGATAGGAATAGGAGACAATAACTTAAACGCACAAGACAAAGCACACATAAAAAGATTTCTTTTATTTTTCAATGACCAACGCGACGACATAGAATTTGCTTACGAACCAATACAGAGTTTAAGCGAAGAGGAAATAGAACAAGTACTAAAAGAAAATCATGACTTGGTAGGACATCCCGGAATACAAAAGACGTACGACAGAATCCGAGGCAAATATGATATCCCACATCTAATAGACAGAATAAAAGGCAGAATAGGAACTTGCGCGACATGTCAAACATCAAAGACTACTCGGATAAGAGGAAAGGAGGAACCACAGATAACCGACACCCCGTTAGAATCTAACGACAAAATCGCTATGGATGTGATAGGCCCGTTGAAAAAGACCAAGATAGGAAACCAATACATTCTCTCTATACACGATGAACTAACCAAATATTTAATACTTGTGCCCCTAAAAACACAACAGACCCAATCAATCTGGAATGCTTTACTGAATCATTACATTTATATATTCTCCGCACCGAAACGTATATTAACTGACAGAGGACAAAGTTTCATTAGCGAGCTAATGCAACGATACGAAGAAGCATTTAAGATCAAACACATAAAAACCACCTCATTCCATCCACAATCCAACGGAAGCCTAGAACGAACACATGCTGTAATATCCGACATGTTAAAAGCTATACAAAACGATAATGAAACAGAATGGGATCAAAACCTAAATTTTGTGTGTCTAGCATATAACACTATGGTTCATGATGCCACTGGATATACCCCTTTCGAACTAACATTTGGACACAAGGCCAATCTCCCATCTACCATATCCCAAAATCCGCAAAGAACATACGCTGATGAGGTCAGCTTCAGGAAACGAGAATGGGATGCCAAGCTACTTAAAGCCAGGGAAACTCTAATGAAGAGTAAACAAAGATACCAAAGAGATCAAAGAAAAAAAATTATTAAACCTCAATCCATTTTTAGAGAAGGAGATTTGATATTAGTTCATAATGATCATAAAAAACACAAGTTAGATACTGAATGGCTAGGGCCATACACCATTGAAAAAGTAAAAACCCCTTATTACGAAATAATGGTGAATGACTCGATTAGGAAAATACATGGTAATCGTATTAAACCTTATTTTCCAGGACGGTCTTCACCTTCTCCATAAGTAGCTGTTATGCATTTTGTTTTTGTTTTGTTTTGTTGATTAAGACAAAGAAGAAAACACACTTTTAACCATTTAGTCCATAAAACAATCCTGAAGAAACACTAAGATTTTGGAGGACCAAAATCAATCTAAGGAGGGGGGTATGTAACGTAAATCACGTCAGAGACCAGGACACTGTAACCCCAAACTCTTTTGCCCTGATGTCACCTTAGGCGACCACTTCTAAACATTCTCCAGACAGCCGATACTTGAACATTACACATGGCGACCTTGGCGACAATGTATATTGCCGGAGTGCGTGAGGGTTCATCTGTGTCCTAACGGTCCTTCCACCGAATGTTCTGGAAGCGTGGCAGCGGTCGCGTGCGCCTGCAGGGTGGTGGGGATGATGAAGGATGAAAAACAAAAGAAGAAACAGATGTCACCGAAAGTAAAAAATATTGTAAGAGCCTCAGTCTCGAACGGTCACGCCTAGAGCTCAGAAGTGTCTTATACTTGTATAAACGAAATAAGAATAAAGTGTTCTCCTTCCTAATAAAATTTCTCTTTATTTTTACGTGACAACTGCAACGACATAAGAGAGGAAATTACGGAGTACGTTGCCTGCAGTCAAAGCAGTGAAACTTTGTGCTTCCGTTTAGCAACTGGAGGTCAAATTACGCGAATTGCATTTTTTTTGTACAAGAAAATGCAAATACGTCTGCATACGTTTAAATGCTGCATATTTATCGAAAACTAAGATGTTCATAAGATTTTCGATTATCAAAGACTTTTTAGGTGTTCATTAATTTTCTTCAAGAAGCTTTTGCATCTTACAATCTTTTCCATCGATTGCAATCTCACTACGTATAGTTTTGTTTGTAAGTATTACTCAAACGTTTCATTTGTTCGTTTATCCAAATTCAAACTTGATATTATTTTACATTATTGTTGCTATGTTTCATTGCACAATCCTTGTATTAAGAGAAACATGTTAAAATTCTGGATATAGTTTCCTTATAGTTAAAGCATGATTCTACATTCGAAGTATTCGAATTGTTTGTGAAATAATGAAAATCTTGTCTTCATGATTAGAAAATTGCATATTTGACAAAAATAATTTGGTCCATTTCCTTGAGTAAAGTTTTTACAAAACTGCGTACTATTCACGCGATCATGTGATTTGAGTGCACAAAGGAAAGATTGGAATCGTTATAGTTTTTATCTTTTTATATATGTATCTGTATATAATTTTGCATGTTTTAAGCGAATCACGTTCTTCATCTTTTTTCCGTTATTGTGTCAAACTTCAAAACGCAAATTTTTTCTTTTATTTTTTATTAATAATTATCTACGAGTTTGTCGAATTCTTCAAATTCCCCATCACATAAATAGATATCACAAGTTCGAAACGTTGCTACGTCATTGTCTGATCTGCACAGAGTTTTCGACAATATGATGACCAATATCTATATCTTTAGACTTGTTATGGACATGTTATCTCCAACATATGTTGATATACGACAAATTACAATATAGTAGATAATACATTGTTGGCTAGGGACTTCCTGGATATTCTACAATTCCGTTCATTTGGACGGATTGTATTGGCGTTAGATTCTTTTTCATCGCTAAATACAACTTTTCTTTAATGTTTTTTACATTGTATACTGTACACGTATGTTTATGAATTCTATACGTTTTTTTACGTTGAGATGTGAATGATATTTAACATTGCAATGTTGCATGTCGTATGTTGCAAATGCTTATATCGTTACAAAATACACTGTACGGCTTATCGCAAGACTATTTTAGCAAATCCTTTTTTGTCAATGCGACTACTCTCTGCTCTTTCTTGTTTTATATTTTGTAGCACTTCTAAGCAATTATGTTGCTATCTTTCCATTTCTACTAACAAATTTTGTAACTTCTACGACGGTATAATTAATTGTTTACTGTAATAGGAGAATTCTGTCAATTTCATTATTATTTAAAATTTTCCCTTGAAGGGAGACTTACTTACTTACAAAATTTTGTGAGAAATAAAAGAATGAAATTTTGGGTAGACTTGTACTCTATTAGTTTGCTTTCAAAATACCTCAACAATAACTAATAAAGGATGTAATAAGATTCCTTCTATAACTTTAGACTTTCTTCTATAACTTTCATAATTTATTACAGTGATTTTCCGTATGCTTTGCGTGACATGCATAACTTATAGGATATAAAATTTAGAAAATATAAACTTGTAAAATTTATATAAATATTATGTATGTTTTCATTTCTTCTTGAATTCTGTATCAAATGTAGCGTCAGTATTATACTGTGATCCACGTCTATGGGATTCCGCGAAAAAAAATCTACGTGTGCCATTTGTTTACCTTCTCGATACATAACGTCAAAATAAAAAATTTGTATCTAAACCCACCACCTGTAAACCCTGTCATTTAAATCCACTTTATTACTAGATGCCTTTAAGGAATTACAATCAGTAACAACAAAAAATTCTCATCTATGTAAATAGTGGCGAAAACGTTTAACGGCGTTTACAACCGCCAACGTCTCTAGTTCATACGAATGATACCCGTGTAGCGGCACATGAGTCATAGGATAAGACGGATTAAGATTATCCCATGTTTGTGTTGTGCCTAGGAAAACGGTTACAGTGTCACGGTGGTCCCGGGAATACAGCAATAGGATATCATATCTCATATATCTTAGCCATCGAAACAATAACCAAGCAGTAAAAGGATGCCTATGTAATCGGCATCCAGCGATAACCCCTCCACAGGATCCAAACCCTCGATATAAAAATCCTCCCAAATCAATACTCGAAATTCTATTCTGTTCTGTCATAACATTCTGTATCGTTACTCTATCAATTTCTAATAAATTTTGTAATAACGATCATAATTGAAGTACAAATCTCTCACCTCCCGCGCGGAACGTGAAATAATTTCGTATCGACGTGACAACAGCAATGACGCTCGGCTTACCTCGATTAGTAAAAACAAAGTCACCGTTACAGACAACCGTCGACTGTAGACAAATTCAGATTATCCGACTCTCCCCCGACCAGTATAAATATACGGACGAAATCGCAGGCGGACGATATATACCGAGTATCTGCGAATTATCGAGCAATACCTACGAGTTATTAATCACCGAGTTTTCTGCCAGCGATCATCCGCTAGCCTTGCAAATAAATTTGTACGATCGTCTATCGACGATATTTATATTTATTCTTATTTATTCTATTTATTCTAAATATATTTAACGGGTTGCAGCAGCAATTTCTCGCATTCTAAATTATTTCTCTACAGATCCACTACATTCTCCACTACAATTGATGATCCCGACGTGATCGAAAACAGAACATGGCAACTACGAAAGACGATGTTAAGGCTACGGGTAGTATCACGGTTATAATGCCTCCGCAGCAACTTTCCAACATTACCGTTTGGTTTGCCTTGTTGAAAACGCAACTAGACGCGGCGGAAGTTACGTCCGATAAGGTGAGGTTCGTGACCCTTGCAAAGAGCCTCGATGGCCAGCTCCTCCAGCAGGTAGAAAGCGTTATGACGGACCCGCCAGTCACCGGACGGTATGCGAAACTAAAGAATGAACTCGTTCATATCCTTACAGACTCCTTACAGATAGTGATAGCATAAAAAAGTTGATGAAGAGCGAAGAAATGGACGATAGAAAACCGTCCCAATTTTACCATCATCTGAGGAAGCTCGCCAGCCCCTCCACACCAGATGGAGATCGCGTTCCAGATCGTGAGAAAGGATGTATAATTCCAGCTTTTACTATTACCACGAAGTATTCCACGAATGTGCGCGAAAGTGTCGATCCGCGTGTAAGTGGAAACAGGGAAACGCGACCAGCCGTTCCTAAACGCGGCGAACACCGACGGCTTAAAGACACGCCGCATTTTCGTTAAAGACATACGAACAAAAATCTCGTATTTAGTGTACACCGGTGCTGACACTTGTGTTTATCCGCGTAGTAAAATTCGCGGACACGCGAACAAAAGCGACTACGAACTGTTCGCGGCCAACGGAACACGGATCGCGACGTACGGTACCGTTACAGTTTCCCTCAATTTATCGTTACGCCGAGCTTTCAAGTGGCGTTTTGTAGTGGCCGATGTGCAAACGCTTATCATCGGTGTTGATTTTCTGAGCCATTATGGGTTGCTCGTAGACCCTCGCAACAAACGGCTCCTCGACACAACAACTTCAAAATAAAACAATCATCGGAGATTCACCGTACCACAGACTGCTGGCGAAATTCCCCGTCTCACGAGACCGCTAGTGTTCCGAAGAAGTGCAATACGGTGTGGGGTGCAACACTAACATGACGCTCGAACCTCCTGTCCACGCCAAACCACGCTACTTTGCCCCCGGTCGACTCAAGCAGGTGAAGGCGGAATTCGAAGTCATGATCGAACAAGGTGTGATGCATCGAGAAGCTCGTGAGCATCACCCTCACATATCGTACCTAAGAAGGACGGAGGAATTCGACCGTGTGGCGACTACCGGGCATTGAACGCCCGCATGATTCCAGATAGGTACACACCGCCGCACATAGAGGATTTCGCGCAGAATCTGTATGGTAAGCGCATTTTTTCTAAAATCTACCTCGTTCACGCTTTCCCTCACATTCCGACCGCGCCGGAAGACGTACCGAAGACCGCGATCACAACATCTTTCGGTCTATTCGAAGCGACTTGCATGATGTTTGGGCTTCGAAACGGCGCCCAAACGTGTCGGAGATTCGTAAGATGTCGGAATATGTTGCGATCTCTCAACCGAAGATCTGCGACCTATCGTACCGGAACCGTTACGACGCACCCATCCGGGGATGCACGCCATGCAGAAACTGGTGGCGATGCATTTTGTCCGGCCGTCCGTAAACAAAGATTGTCGAATGTGGACGCGGCAATGCATACCGTGTCAGCGCAACAAAGTCACTAGACACGTATCCTCACCAGCTGGGACGTTCAAGTCGCTAGCAAGCCGGTTCGAACATATACACTTAGACATTATCGTCTATCTATTCATTTATTTACTTCAAATACATTTGATGGATTGCGACAGCAATATTTTGCTCTCGTTATTTCACGATATCAGGGGGTTCATTACTTGTGAAAATTTACGAACGAATTTTCGGAAATAAGAAGCTAAACCTATGAACTTTCTAAACTGTGTGACGGTCATTGGTGCATGTAAAGAACTCAAGGCTTGAATTCTATCTGGGTTGGAGCGAACTTCTCCTTTGTGAATTACATATCTGTGGCGGCAGTCGACCACGCAACTTTTCATCTGCTCCGCGACACAAAGCGTAAGACCGACATCCCTAATGTACGATCGATATCCCTACGGTTCTTTTGCCGAATATTCGGAAGAGTGCATACGCGGCAACCGTCGCGGACATCTAATAAACGCGTGCGTAGTGGTGATATCGAGGGGCAACAAAGAAAGGAATCCGTTTGGTTTCGAACCAAAGATTTATTCTTCCCCGAGCTGCGAAGTGCGAAAGGTTAAACGTCATAGCGAAGCAAACATAATTAAATATACGTGATTATTGACTCTTGATAGTTAATCGTTAATTGTTAATTGCTGTTGATAGTTAATCGTTAATTGTTGTTAATCGTTAATCGTTATTTGTTGTTGATAGCTAATCGTTAATCGTTGATTGTTGACTGTTGATTGTTAATAGTTTAATAAACTTCTTTGTTGAACATCAAGAGTATTTCTTGTGGGAACCTTCACCGACAACCACTTCATATGAAAAATAAAGTACCGATGTCTTTAGAAAAGAGCATTTAAAAAATTAAAAGAAAATCCAGCGTTTACGAAGGTATTTAATACGGTGTCTAATCTTGCTAGAGCTTGGTCTATCGAGTCGGCAATAATTAGAACATCGTCCAAGTAAACAACAACATACGAATAGGCGAGGTCGCCTAAGGCCATGAGAATGGTCCTCTGAAAGACGGATGGTGCATTTTTCAACCCAAGCGGCATCGTTATGTACTCGTATTGTCCGTCGGGGATAACAAAGGCTGTATACTCCGTAGAATTAGGATGAATAGGAATTTGGTGAAACTCGTTGGCCATATCCAAGCTAATAAAGTATTTCGCCTTTTGCAATCTCGCGATTTGACCCGCAATAAGAGGTAGAGGATACCGATCCGCGATCGTATTTTTATTTATCTCTCAAAAATCTATACATAATCTATCTGAGCCGTTCTCTTTCTTCACGAGTAACATAGAGCTCGCGAACGGTGAATTATTAAGCCTTATGATTTTTGCTGTAATTAATTCGCTGATTCTCCCATGTACTAGTCTTCGCTCTTCCTTGCTAAGACTATAAGGACTTCTTTGCACGGTGACGTTAGGATCAATATGTTTCAGTTCAATTACGTTAGTAATGAAGGAATTTTTTAATTTGTCGAGAACAGAAATTAATCAACTTTTATCGTTACCAATTATATCAGTGTCAACTTCATTAATATCAATCTCGTCTTCCGCGGTTTTACTACAGGCATTAATTATTTTTGTTTTACAAATAACGGGGCTATCTTGTGTAATATTTATGTCAAAACCTTGGCTTAAAATTTCACGACCTATCATGATATACCTTTTTTTTAAATAACTATCAGCAAGGACATGAAAAATTATCTCCAATGTAAAATCATTAATACATATAATGGACAAAATCTGAGATGTACATTTAATACAAGTATTTCCTATTTCTCGCATTACTGCTATATCAGTCACTTTTTTGCCAGAAAATTTCGAGGCTACGGATTCTTTAATTAATGAACACTCGGCTCCAGTATCCAAGTAAATTGGAAACGACTCACCCAGATGGTTTAATCTACCAGTTAGAGCTTCCACTACGCAGGAGTCGACTCGACGTACGTGATTAAAATTATAGTTTCTTTTCCGCAATAACGGACAATTAGGCGTAGCATGTCCCTTCTCATGGCATTTGAAGCAAGATACCTTCGATGATGTGGCGGGTCGGTTTCCCCCTAGGTTTCATTTATTCTGCTCCTTCTCCGATTTTATTCTCTTGTGGCATTCCGTTCTTTTATGTCCGTGGGTACCACAGCGGTGGTATTAAGAGAATAATAGAAAACGCACTAAGCCTGGAAACTATATTGCACAACAAATTTGCATACATAGGGATCAGTTTGAGAAAGCGAAGAACCTAAATCGAGAATTATAAATAACGGTTACGAATACCGAAGGTCAAGGCCGGATCGTAACAGTAAATAATGACTAGGAAAGATAACGTAAAAATGGAATTTGTTAATAATAATAATGATAATAATATAACGGATTTACTATAGCACCATAGTAAAGAATTTACGAAGTTTTGTCTTTTTGAAGAATAAGTTTCCTTGAATATTATAAAATGCATTTACCTTAAATTTCTGGCAACGAAAATTCTTGAATTTGGTGCAAAATGATAGCTAATAAAATGAATGATATAAAAGCTTCGAAAAACAACTAATATTAAGAGAAACGGGAATAAGGGAAGGATTGCATATACAAGGATGCGAAAGAGTGCACTTAGAAAAATCAAAATAATTGAAAATATAATTAAAACGTGAGAAGAAAATGTCACCCGAAAATTGTATATCATTTATTTAGTAATAAATTTTAGTTATTTATATTATATATATCTATGGTGGATTCAGAAGCCAATTAGTGTAAGCCCAACTTCCTTGAAAAGGAGTTACGTAGCTCCAAAAATAATTTATCGTTAAAATTTGATAAATTAATTAAGCCTCTACTTTCATACATATGTAATTGATTACGGTATTGATCACGAAATTACTAAGTACAATTATTCCGAGTATAAGCATAAACAATGAGGATCATTTCGAAGTCGTGACAAGTCCAAGCATTATCGTTTGTTATGTAAAAAATAATTGTATGCTGCTTAACTGAAACATTAAGCAAAGAAGGTGAAAATACGTGTATTTTCAGGAAATTGCCTTTTTTCTGCTAGTGAATTTGAATATTTATCTAATGCGCAAAATTTATCTAATTGTGATAATGGTGAACGAGCCGAAAATTTAAAAAAAAAATTGTTACAAGAAAATTCTGCTGAATGATTTTCCACTTTACAAGATCAACGGTTCATCAATCAATATTTTTCAAAACTCTGCAGGAGCGTACAGGAAAAACTTGTGCAGGAGCGTTATGTGTATTTTATTTTTTTCTTTATTATAATCATTTTTGAACTTCATGATTCATGGTATACTTAAACTTTAAAGTTGACAGTTATATTTTACAAAAAGATTAATAGAGGATCACTTCCTTTACAGATTTACAAAAAATTTTGTACGAAGATCCGGGTTGTGCCAATGCTCCTGTTTGGCACTGTATTAGCATGAGCGAACAGTCTAACTTCGAATTGTCAAAAATCGGACGACTAGCACAAACAACTAGCGACCGCTTATTTTCCATAACTCGGAATATTATGTATATAGAAACCAAAAATGTAATAAAAATAAAAAGCGACCTAAAATAAGAAGATTAAATATATTTGTTTTCATGACTTACCTTTATATGTAGAATAATTTCCTGTCCGGTTACTGCATTACCGCATCTATCATTGAACAAATTTTTAGGTTTCGATTATTTACACAATGCTAATACGCGTACAAATATCTTTTCATTTTATAAACGTTTATGTATAAAATATTTATCCACGTTTAATCAATCTCTTTTTATAGAAACTTAATAAGATAATTTTCTAGATAGAAAAATTAAAACTATCAGTAAATTCTTATACAATGCGCACTCTACTGCGTCCCGGGTACGAATGACGAGTAAACGTTATGGAACTCTACCGTGACCGCTTATGTAGTGACGACGAAGGATTAGGATTGCTCAGTGCCTAGCTACGCATTGAGCCTATAGGCGGTACCTGTACCCGATCACTGCGTAAAAATCATTTCGGGGCATGCTCCCTTCCCCCCGCCCTCCTTCTCCAGCCGATCATTCAGCCCCATAGGAACTGAAAGTAGGCTGCCGATCTGTCCTGTTGTGCGATCAAGTTTCCATGACAGAAAAAAAGAAAAGACAATATCGTATAAAAGTACCGCTTTTGAGCGGCCTAAATTAAATTACAAACTATAATGTTAAAAATGTAAACCCAACACAAAATATGGTATGGTAACAGTACTTTTGCCAAAACCACTTTCAAACAGAAATTCATTGTTTATTGTGAATAAACATATGCGATTTATATTTTTCTTGGGCAATAAACATTATATATATGTAAATTCTATAGAATTTAGAACACCAACTGACGGTTTGACTTTTCCTGTGTTTACTGGGAATCGGTCGAACGATATAAATAGAGAAGGACGGGGAGTTAGGATAAAAAATAAAACAGGACTTGGAGAAGAGAAGATTAAATAAAGAAAAAAGCAAGTTAAGAGCTAGAAGGAGAAAGAGAAGAGGGATTAGAAGCGGAGAGTTTTGAGGAGATACGGAAGAAGACAGAAAATCGATTCTTGAGTTTTCACGAATCAATCGCCTAATTTCCAAAAATATTACAACATTACGTATATATATAAATATTTCGTGGCATGCTTGTAAATTCTACACATGATCCTTTTGTTAGGTTTTTATAATTGTATCACAATTTTAAGATTAATTAAACGAATATTTAATAGTGATTTTAATATCGAAAATAACGATTATTATACTATGTTATATGAATATCATATGAATACAGTATGTTAGAATATGTGAAACATAAAGTGCGGTCAAATAACATCAACAAACGAAAAACAATTTTGTACGAAGAAAAACAAGAAAGATATAAAGAATAACAGACTTTGTCTTCGAGAAAATTGATCTTGGAAATCTGTTTGAAATATGTAAATTTGGTTAGTTACCGACTAAGCAGACGGAAGTTATTCTACGTGCAAAAATAAAAGAAAAATGTGGAATAAAATCTTTCTGTATAAAGCTTCAAGAAAATTGAGTTTCTTCGTGCTCGGTTGATAACACTGTTCGACACGTATCTAATTTTGCAATCTTCAATAGGCGATTGTTGTAGATTTTTGCAAGTTACACTCGAATTTGCAAACCGTTTTTTTCTATAACTCACAATTTGAAAAAAAATCAATTTTAAAGAAAATTGCAAATTTTTAACTTTGGGAATATTTTATGTTCTTATAGTAGCAGCTATTAAGTTACGATTGAGATGAAAAAATTCTGTGGACTCGCCCGAATAAAATTATATGTATTGTTATTGCATTATGAACATTTAAACATGTCTAAATAATGATTAGAGTGAAAAGGCATGTCAAACGCAACATTTTTTCTTACATTTCTCAGTTTATTGAAAAAACTAAAGGTCTAGAAGAAAACCTAATTACAATAAGCGATACAACAAACATTTCTGCTAAGGCAAGCATCATCTATCGTATTTCATTTGCAATATAGAAGCATAACTCGCGATGTCTTTTCCGCCAGTTGGTAAAACGGAACCGTTAAACACACGCAGTTTTACTTTCATCGAAAGTATTAACATTACTAAGATTTTTAGATTTCTTATATCGTTGTTTGGCATTGATAGTGGCACAACTAAAAAAAATTTCGAATTTGCTTTTATTGAATATCGAATCTATTATACATCATGCTTTTCTTTCTATCATATAAAACGGTAAATTTAAAATTCCGCCAGTTTTGCGCCACAGGACAAAATTATTATGTATCGCCCTGCCCTTAGTTTTGCAACAATATTTTCATATCTTCAGTTATTTGCGACACTATAAGTGGAAGGTCATACTGCCTTCTCGAATAATGGTATATCTTGTGTTTAGTCAGTCTTATAATGTTATTGAAATAACTCATTGAAAATCTCTTCGTAAATTTTAAAAAGCCTCTCCTCTAAAATTTATCTTTTTGCAAATTGCACCACTATCAATGCCAAGCAGCGATATGCGGTTTGAATATCTTCCTGTTTCTGCTTTAAAATTCAAAAATATTTACTGAAAAATATTCCGTCAATTTTGGTAATTTACTTTCAATCTCATTTTTCTCATGTATTTAAAAACTCAGACGCATAAATATAGGCCGAATTCACACAACAATACCGGCAGTTTTTCGCGAATATCTCGGAAATTAAGCAAGTCCAGTCCTTGTATGTATAGGAAAAAATTGTTCAAAATATCGTTTTGCACGACATACGCAAAAATCATCGAAATCCAAGTTTAGTCAGTCTTTCCACAGTTTCACCGAAAGTAAATAATGAACATAGACTAATATCTACGTAACGTAATATAATTAATATCGCAATCTCGTTATACAAACTTGAACGAACAGATAAACTGCCAATTTTGAACGATTCTTTAATTTTACGGTTTTTTTCTTTTTTCTCTATCCAAACCGCGGATATCAACTGACGTGACGTGTCCAGAAAGGCATTTTTTATGACTATTATTTTTGGTTACATTTTGAAACTTTCATTTCATTTTCTTCTATTTTCTCGGTAATTAAGATGTGACGATATGATTTTATGATTTACCGTTTTGCCCTCCTTTTGAGATAACGGCTACTTTAGAATAAGAATAATGCAAATACATAGATGTTTCGATGATAAACGATAGCGATATGAGTATTTAATGCTTTAGAAATTAAATACGGTAGAGAATTTTTTAGATTAGAAACTAAAAGTAGAATGTTAAAGTTTGCTTTTGTAAGATCAAAAAAGTATTACATTTTTCCGATCATTTCTTTTCATTATTTTCTATTATTTTTCATTCATTATTTTATTTTATATATTGAAATAAATAGAATAAAAAGTACAAACGAACTTTCGAATGAATAAAAATATAAACTTATTGTACGCCACAATTAAAAGATTCTAAAATGTACTTTACAATATACCCACGTTGCTATTAACAAAATGTTTATGTACTTGCATTATCCTTGTTCTAAAACAACTGATATTTTGAAAATTTGTTAAAAAATCTTTTAATCCTTTTAGGAGATGTATGGCTAAATTCAGATCACAGGTGAAATTAAATTTTCGATTTTCTGTAAACTTTTGCTTCTTTTTTTTTTTATTTATTAGAATATTTACAATCAATTCTCGTTGAGAATTTTCAGTAACTTAGTTTGGCGTGATACAATGACATGGATTATAATAGTTTTATATTGTTGGTTCTAGTAGAAACTAAGGATTTAGTCTAGAGTGTATTTTCTTTTTAGTCTGCGGATCTGGTCCGTCGTGTCCAGTAGTTGGGTGACTAGTGGGTTGTGGTGGTTGTTGACTCTTGTGTTATATCTGCTTCTGGACTTGTGTATTTCATCTTTGACTGTAGGTATCTTGAGGTCGCGTTTTCGATTGGAAGCGTTGGAGTATTTCAATGTTGGAGTTACTTGCTGTTCCCCATAGTTGGATTCCGTAGGTCCAGACAGGTTTTATTACGGCCTTGTAGAGGGTTATTTTGTTCTGTATGTTTAGTTTGGAGCGTCGGCCCGTGAGCCAATAGAATTTTCTTAGTTTTTCCTTTAGTTGCTTTGTTTTTTCCGAGATATGTTTTTTCCAGGTTAGCCTCCTGTCCAGGGTCATGCCCAGGTATCTTACGGAGTCCTTGCTTGGGATTATTGTGTTGTTAATGGTGACCTGGGGGCAGGTTTGTTTTCGGAGCGTGAAGGTTACATGGGAGGATTTTTTTTCGTTTATTTTAAAACCCCATTTTTGGAACCACTTTTCCATGGAGTCGAGACTTCGCTGGAGAGTGGATGAGGCAATTGCCGGGTCTGCGTGGGTAGCTAATAGTGCTGTGTCGTCGGCAAATGTTGCTATTGTTACCTCGTTTGGTACGGGTAAGTCGGCAGTGTAGATGGAGAATAGTAGGGGTCCGAGGACACTACCTTGCGGTATGCCGGATTCTATTGGGAATGTTGCGGAAGTGGCGCCTAGACATTTAACTATGAATTGTCTGTTGGTTAGGTAGGATTTTAAGATGGAGTAGTATGGGTGGGGTAGGGTTTTTTTAAGCTTGTAGAGTAGCCCTTCATGCCATACTTTATCGAATGCCTGTTGGATGTCTAGGAATACCGCTGAGCAGTATTTTTCTTTTCAAGGGTTTGGCTGATCATGTGGGTTATGCGGTGGATTTGCTCTACTGTTGAGTGTTGTTTTCGGAAGCCGAATTGGTGATCTGGGAGAGTTTTCAATTCTTCTAGGAGTGGAAGGAGACGATTCGTGAGCAGCCTCTCGAATAGTTTAGACAGGGTAGGTAAGAGACTGATTGGGCGATAGGAGCTGGCTTCATATATTGGTTTACCGGGTTTGGGGATGAGGGTGATTAGTGAGATTTTCCACGCCTTAGGAAAGTGTTCAAGGCGGAGGATGGCGTTAAAGATTGATGCGATGAGTGCAATCCCTTTTATGGGGAGTTCCTTGATTGCTTTATTTCCTATTAGGTCGTGACCTGCTGCTTTCTTGGGGTTTAGGCGACTGATAGCTTCTATGATCTCTGCAGAAGTGAAGGGTTGGATAGAAGGGGACATTTGGAAGGGAGTGTGCAGGTATTCGGTGACGTCCGCTGCAGCTATGGAGGAATGGGGTTGGAATACTTCAGTCAAGTGTTTGGCAAATAGGTTGGCTTTTTCTATAGGGCTACGCGCCCATCCACCCTGCGGGCGGCGGATTGGAGGTATTATTTGTGGGGGGCGCGTGAGTTTCCTGGAGGCTTTCCATAGTGAGTAGTTTGAGTCGGCTGTGGGGGACAGGCTGGCGAGATATTTGTGAAAACGGTCATTATTGTAGTTCTTTATGGTTTTGGATAGTTTTCTAGTTGCGTTGTTTAGTTTACGTTTGTCCTCCGGTGTTCTATGGGTCTGCCATATCCTTCTTAGTCTACGTTTTTCTGCTATTTTTTTTAATATGTACTGGGGGTATTCGTGGTTGCTGATGGACGTTTTTGCCGGTGTGGAGACGCGGATAGCGTTTATTATGCTCGCATTTAGGTATTCCGTGGCTGCTTCGATTTCGTCATTGGTTTTTAGTGAGGTTGAGGCTGAAGTTGTGTGGGTAAAGACTTCTCTAAAGAGCTGCCAGTTGGTGTGTTGGTTATGAATGGAGCCATTAGGTGTATTCTCGATGATAGTTGAACTGACTGTTACTATCACGGGGGAATGATCAGAGGAGAGATCAGCCGAGGAATTGATTTGGACGTGTCTTGGCGAGATATTTTTAGTTATGAAGAAATCAAGGAGATCGGGTATTTTGTTTGTGTCGGTGGGCCAGTGTGTGGGTTCGTATGTGGTAAGGTAGTTGAGGTTGTTGGATATTATGCTGTTGAGGAGGTTTTTGCCTCTTACTGTAACCAGTCTGCTACCCCATTGGGTGTGTTTAGCGTTGTAGTCTCCTCCGGCTATGCATCTGTTGCCCAGGGTGTCTAGGAAGTGGTCGAAGTCTTCTTTGGCGATGGAGTGTCTGGGAGGGCAGTATACAGCTGAGGTGGTGATTGTACCATGACAGTCTTCTATTGCTACGGTTGTTGCTTGGAGGTAGTCTTTCTGGAATGGTGGAAGTTCGTAGTGCTTGATGTTTGACTTGATTATGATTCCGGTGCCGCCGTGAGCCTTTCCGCTGGGGTGTTGGGTGTGGTAGAAGTTGTAGCCGTGTATTTTGAGGTAGTTTTTGTCGGTGAAATGGGTTTCGGATATGAGCATCACATCGATTTGCTCTTGTTTTAAGAATAGTTCTAGCTCAGATTGTGCGTTGGCGTTCCACAGAGCTATTCGCATTGGTTTTATTTTGCTTCTGTGCTTATGAATTTGTCCATGAAGAGTGTGAGTAGTGACAGCAAGTTGTTAATTTGCTCAGTTTGCTTCTCGATAAGTTTTTCGAGTCTGGTAAAGTTGTCTGTGCTTTGTGGGGTGGGAATTCTATTTTCTGTGTGTACACTGTGTGTTTTCGAGTTGTATACGTTTCCTTGCGTTGCCTGCGCATAGGATACTGTTGGTGAGGTGAGTTTTTGGGGTTTAGGTTCTTGTATGTTTGTGTCCTTGGGTCTCAGTTTTGGATACCTTATATTATGTAGCGATTTGTAGGCTGAGCATCCTTTGTAGTTCGCAGGATGCTCTCCTTGACAGTGGATACACTTGGCGGGGGTTTCCGGGGGTTTAGTGCATTGGTCAGTGGGGTGATTACCTGCACATTTTACGCACCGGAAGTTGTGATTGCAGTATTTCTGCGTGTGGCCGTACCTTTGGCACCTTTTGCATTGTATTATTTCTTTCTTTACAAGAGGTGGCTCGAACTTAACTATGGAGTTCATCAGCCGATTGATATTGTAGATTTCTTTGTTGTTTGTTTTTTGTTTTAAGTCTATAAAGAATAAGGATAGTGGGTTTTTTGTGATTCTGTGCTTAATGTTGCTGATATTAGTTACTTCGTGGCCGTGGTTTGACAGTTCGCACTTTAGTTCGTCTAGATCGACTGAGTGATGGATGTTGCGTAGCACCACTCGAAATGGTCTTTCTTGTTTGAGCTGGTATGTGTGGAATTTAGCGTTTAATGTTTTTAATAGCTTGGTTAACTTTCTATAGGCGTCTGGGTGGGACGGCAGTATTTTCACGTGGTTGTTGTTAATCTTTAACTTGTAGTCCTCTTTGCTGATTTCTTTTTCGATAGTCTTAATCATTGACTGAATGTCGATTACGTCGTTTATGAATATCGGTGGGGGAGGGGGAATTCTTTGAGTATGAAGATTGTTTACCTTTTCGGTTGTAATCATGGAGTCTTCCGTGGACTCCAGTATTGAGAATCTATTGTAGGTGGTCACTTGGCTGGCTGATGGTTTGGTTTGATTCTTGTTTACGTTTGTCTTGGTCGGTTCGAGCTTCCGTTTTTTCGTGTGCTGGTCGTTTACCAGGATGGATGTGTTGCCCTCTTGCCACGGGGGAGGAAAAATGGCGGTGTGATAATTTAGCTCCGGGGAGCCTGTTGGAAATGATAGAGCCATCATCGAGCTAGTTAATTCAGTGTGAAAGAACTAGTCGAGAGGCTGTTAACCCCTGGCTAGGTTAGTTGGATTCGCTTTCGACAGATGGGCGTCACGTGGAGTTTTGTGAACTTCACAGGGCACTGGGCACACGTCTGCACGTCTCGGCACTCAGCAGCAACTGGATGGTCACTGCTGCTTTGTGGACTTTGCCGGGCACTGGACACACGTCTGCACGTCTCGGCACTCACGAACGAACTGTCCTAGGTATTTGACATGCTTTGTTTGCGTTATATGCGTGCCGTTCAATAGGATGTTTGGTGGTATCTGTTTCCGTAGCGTGAATGTAATATGGTTGCATTTATTGGGGTTTGCTTTTATTTGTTTTTCTTGTAGCCAATTTTCTATTTTTACGATATGTTCTTGTAGTATTTTGACTGCCGTTTCTGGGTTAGTATGCCTGACTAGTATAGCTGTGTCGTCCGCGAATGTCAATACTGTGCTGTTGGTAGTTGTTGGTATGTTCGCCGTGTATAATGTGTATAGTATTGGGCCTAGGACGCTTCCTTGTGGTACCCCGGCCTTGATGTCTTTAACTTGAGAATGTGTGTCCTTGATTTTTATTACGAAGGTTCTGCAGCTTAGGTAGGATTTTATTAAGTGGTGTATTTGCTTCGGGAATTGTTTCCTAATTGTTTGTAGTAGACTTTCATGGTTAATTTTATCGAATGCTCTCTCTATGTCTATAAAGAGAGCTGTGCAGTATTCCTTGTTTTCTAGTGCTACTATTATTTCGTTTATAAGCCTGTGCATTTGCTCTATCGTGGAGTGTTTGTTTCTGAAACCAAATTGGTGATCCGGTATTAGTTTTTTTGTCTCTATTATTGGTTTTATGCGGTCGTATATTATCTTTTCCAGTATTTTGGAAAATACTGGAAGCAGTGATATTGGTCTGTAAGATGCAGTTTGGTGCGGGTCTTTGCCTGGTTTATGTAACATTTTGATCTGTGCTAATTTCCATGGTTTGGGGAAGTATTGAATTCTTAGAATTGCATTGAATATTATTGTCATTAGTCTTATTGCTTTTGGCGGAAGGTTTTTTAAGATTTTACCATTAATTAGGTCGATTCCTGGCGCTTTGTTGTTTTTTGTTTTATCAATTATGTTTCTAATTTCTTGTGCCGATGTTTTAGGTATGGTGTATTCCTTGTCGGCTGTGGTAGCAGTGGTTTGTGGATCCTCCTCCGTATGACTTTTGAGGTTGCTGTTGTTGATAATGTGTGGTGTGAATGTGTTGTAGAGGTGGTTGGAGAATTCTTCAGCTTGTTCTTCGTTGCTTCTTGCCCATGTGTTATCTGCTTTTCTGATTGCCGGGACGGGTATTATTGGCTTCCTTATTTTTTTCGTGGCTTTCCATAGTGAATAGTTGGTGTTCTCGTGTGTGGAGAATGTCCCTATGAACTTTGCGAATTCGTTATCGTTGTGCTCCTTTATTTTGTTTTTTATTTCCTTTGCAAGTTTGTTTAAGTGTTTTTTGTTTTCTCGGGTTCTGTATTTTTGCCATTTTGCTTTTGCTTTTCTTTTTTCTTTGATTTTGTCGAGTATTTCTTGCGGGATTGTTATTGTTTGTCTGCTGGTTGGTTCGGGAGTAGTGGTTGTCCTTGCTGCTTCCTGAATAGTTGCTGTCAATGTTGCTACTGCCTGTTCTATGTGTTCAGGAGTTTTTAGCGGGATGTTGCAGTTTATTTTGCTTTCTATTATTTCTTTGAAAGTTTGCCATTTGGTGGTTTTATTGCATAGTGTTTCTGGTTTGCTATAGTGAATTGGTTTGTTTCTGTATTCAATTATTATGGGTGTATGATCGGAGCTGAGCTCGAGGTTGGGTGTTATTTTTAGTTTATTTGTGTTTAGTCCCCTTGTAACTGCAAAGTCCAGAAGATCTGGTTTTTTGTTCAGGTCAGTCGGCCAATGTGTCGGTGTTCCTGTGGATAATATATTGAGGTTATTATTTCTAATGTATTTTTCCAGTGTTCTACCTCGAGGTGTAATGTTTCTTGACCCCCAAAGCTGTGCTTTGAGTTGTAGTCTCCCGCTGCGATGTACTTGTCCCCTAGGTCCTGGAAGTATTCTTCCCACATTTGTGTTGTTATTTTGTGTCGCGGAGGCACGTATACTGCTGACAACTGGAAGTAGTTGCTGCTAGTTTGAACTGTAACAGTGGTTGCTTGTAAATATTCTTTGTTAACTTGGCTGTGTAGATAATGTTTGATATCGTTTCTGACTATCACTGCTGTCCCTCCGTGAGCTTTTCCTGAGGGGTGTTTGGTATCATATATGGTGTAGTATGGTATTTTCAAATAGCTTTTTATAGTGAAGTGTGTTTCTGAGACAAGTAGTATGTCTATATTATTATTGTATATGAATGTTTTAGTTTCGAGGGCCCGTTGTTGTAGGCCGTTTGAGTTCCAGGCTGCTATTTTTAGAGTGTCCGTTTTTATTTTTTGCTTAGCACGTTTGTAATTAGTTGTAGCATGACTGTGATTTGTTGGGTTTGCTGTTTGAGTACTGCGTTTTGTTCGCTTATCATTCTGGTTAGCATTTCGGTGTTCTTTATGGATTGTTTGAGCAGTTCTTTGATTTCTGCAGTGTCGTTGTTACTATTGCTGTGGTATTGGTTATGTGTGTGTGTTGGTTGGCTGGTTACTTGAGCATAGCTTAGACCACCAATGGTGTTGCACCTTTCCTTTGCCAGCTATGTTAATTTACCCGTATAAGCGGATCCCTAATGAAATTATACCTTGCGCCTCGTTGTCAAGATTGCACTTGTAATCTCCTCTTTGTCCGCTAAAATGAGATTTATAGAAACTGTAGATTACGCGTTAAACATAAAAGTGTAATGCAAAATACTACTTCAATTTCGCACCTGGCCAATCTGAAAACTAAAGGAGAATTGATTCGTGGAAATTTGCTCTCTTTGAATTTAATCAGATAGAAGATGCTTGAAAGACCCTGAAAGGGAAACCGAAGGTATCGTTGAAGAAGTTGCAACAATAATACAGAAACATTTAGCATAATTCGTGAAATAAAATTGTAACACGTGTATCCGTATCGTTTTCGATTAGTAGTCGACCTTCAGGAGCCGGACCGTACAGCGTGAAAGCTGTATTATAGATGATTTCTGAAATCTCTGGAGGAGAAGGGAGACCACGTATTAAACATCTTGTTTTTCAGTGACGAGCCATGCTTTCATCTAGGCTGCCGTGACAACTCGTAGAATAGTCGAACGTAGATTACTTCTAGTCTTCGGGAAACTAATCTTAATCTTAAGATCGTGTATCGAGCATTTGCTTTGAAAATTTCTTGCGAAATAAGAAAATCTCCTATGACATTTTACCAAAAAGTGCAAAATAAAGCAAAAACAAAAATTTGCTAGCAAAAGTTCTTCCAGTTCAACTTTTGCTACAGCAGCTCTAATTTGTAATCCGTGAAAATTTTTCAAATGGTCTCCTTTCATCTCGGTAATCTTTTCTGCGTGTTTCTCCTTTATTATTTCTAATTGCTGCTCCCGATATATAGTGTTCTGGAGTCTTCATCATATCTGTATAGGGGAAATGCAATAGAGGAAACTGTCCGATAAAGCGGAATGGAAAAATAGTATTGTGAGAGATCAACATGGAAGGCATACGCGCGTATCCTAATCTGTCGGTACCCAAGCAACAACTGGAATATCTTATTATCATTAGTTGTTCTAAGAGGATAATCTCAAAACTTCTTGAACGTGAATAAGCATTGTTTCAAATCCCCGTTTTCCAAAGAAAATGGATATAGGATGATTTCACGTACTTTCCTGTTATTAAAGATCTTAAGTAACGATTATGTATTCATGATTAAGGCTGAGGTGTATGGTAGCGATTAGATTTAAAAAGCACAAGAGTATACCTAACTATGTAGTTTATTAAAATATACCCTATGTGTACACTAGTCGTATAATACACTTGTTGTCTCGATTCGCGGTTACTAATAGATCGGCGCAAGGAAGTATCGACTTAACTGCTACTGCTCGTGTCACTCGATAACCAAGAATGCCTCGCTACCCTGTTCGCTATATTTATATGCGTCGGAGTTGACGAAAGGCGTTGGGATTTGAATTTTGATGATGTTCTCGAAACATCCCAACGGACGCTGAACTCTCGACCTTGTTTACAATTGTTGAATTTTCGGGTAGTTGACTCGAGGGCCTATGATCACGACAAAAACGACGGATTTGGATTAACCTTCGGTAACCGCCTAAGGTTGTCGGATCTATAATAAACTCATCTTTCAGTAAACACGATTTCTTGTGTAGCGGGTTCACTGGACGGAAACCGTTATGGATTTTAGCGACGAGTGCCGCTACAAGGCAAATAAGATCCAATGTGCAAGGATGTTCCGAAGCATTGTTTCAAAAATAGACTATGAATATCGTCCTGTGTTACGAATTACCTTTGTATTTTCGAGCTATGGCGGGGAAACGCGGTCGCGAGAATACGCATCAACGGGAGTCGTAAATTCCCGTTATGATTATAATAATCGACACCACGAATAGTTCGATCCCCTTATTTCGGTTAGGATAATAGGGGTGGTTGTTGTAGTATAACACTGTGATTCACAGAGTTATAAAAATATATATTTCCAACAGTTTATACAATCACACAAAGTAATAACGCCGTTGATTAAGATACAGGTAACAGAGAGAAGGATTATTCATAGATGAGATAATCCGTATATATGTTGACTTTGACTGTTCGTTGGTTATGAGAACCAATACAATGACTCTCCTGATGGCGTAGAAGCAGTAGAAGTAGGAGCAATCGGAGCAGTAGGAACAGCCGGAAGTATAGGAACTCTAAGAGATGTAGGAACTGTGAGAGCTGAAGGAACTGAGAGCTAATAGGAGCTGTCGGACTTCTGGGCATTGTGAGAGCCGAAGGAACTCTGAAGTTCGTTCTGCTGTGATTACGGAGGAAAGCTTGGTATGGATGTGCTATTTGAACCAAGAACGCGGATTCGTTGCTCACATTTTTTGTTAGGAAAGTGAGGGCAATGATCAGCGATGCCGATTGGTTATGACCACAGTTGGGAATGAGGATGGGAGGAAGAAGCCTCCTACGAACGTGGTTCATGGGCGACATTATTTGTGGAAAAAACAGCTTTTTCGTTAGGCAATTATTTCGTTTTTCCCATTAGGTAACTACTTCCTTTCTCCGTAATTTGGAGGAATGTACAATAGACCTAAGGACTTTTTAAGTACCAGTAATAAACCGAAAATACTTGCAGGATTAAAGCTTCCTGCCAACTAATAAGACTCGGTTTATGGTGGGACCTTAGGTTTATTGAGGGCTTCTCTAACGGTGCTTGGGCCTTGACGGTCAGACAATGAAGGACGTCGCGTGGACCTTTTCATGCGACGTAACATAACCTACAAAGATCCCTTCATCTGCCCTGTTATCAAATTTTCCTCCGCCTTGGCTTCTCAGGTACCAGACCTTGCATCCAAATACTCTCAGCCTGTTGATCTCCTCTTGGATGTCGCATCCCTTACCTTTCCACAATTCCACTGGAATTTTCTCTGCGATAGTGGTGGATGGGCATAGATTTCTAATGTGACACGCAATGTTCACAGCTTCTCCCCACAGGCAGTCAGGGAGTCCTGATTGGATGAGCAGACACCTAGACATCTCAACCAGGGTCCTATTTTCTCGTCCTGAAACTCCATTTTGCTCAGGGTTCCTTAGGACAGTTTTCCTGTGCGGAATGCCTTTCTCCCTCAGGTAGTTCTCAAAATTTTTCCCTGTATCTCACCTCCATTGTTAGTTTGGAGGACACTTATTTTGGACTGATGTAGAGCCTCTACTTCCATCTGGTATTCCTTGAAGCACTTAAATACTTCGCTCTTTCTGCTGATGACCCGAACGTACATGAAACGAGAGAAATCATTGATGAAAGTTACAAAATAGTTACCTCCACCTAATAACTTGCACTGAGCTCTGCCACTGACGTCGCTGTGAACGATTTCCAAAGGATGTTGACACATATGGTGAGCTGTCTTCGGGAATGGCATCTTTGTCATTTTTCCCTTCACGCAGACTCCACATAGTTCATCGTGTTTTTTAGAGTCCTCCTTCATGCTGCTTATAGGGATCTTCCTTATTACATTTCCATGCAAGTGACCCAATCTCTCGTGTCACGATGTGGTACTCTTGTATGCCTTTGCCTCAATAACTTCAACATCTCCGTTATTTTGGCCAGGCTCCTCTTGATCGTTTTCCACGGAGAGATTTGCTACATGCTCTTCAAAAGGTATTGTTTCTAAATAGTATACGTCGTCTCCTACCTTTGAGTTGAATACGACGTCTCCATCGTCGTGTGTTCCAACAGCCTCATCCCTTGTACACACTGTGGTAACGCCCTTCTTTGTCAATTTCCTGATCGAGATTAAATTTACATCTAACTCAGGCACCCACAGAGCGTTCAACAGGGATAGCGTCTAACCACCACAGGACTCAGCCATTTTCACAACGATCGTTCCCCTTCTCTTAACTTCCAGGTGTCTCTTGCCAATCCTGATTTGTTCAGTTGTAGGTGTGGAATCCACAAATCGATGCCTATCCGGAGTCATATGATTTGAGGCACCTGAGTCAAGGTAACTGATCCTCCCTCTATCCATGTGGCTGATGGAAGACAAAGCCAATGCCGATATGAGTTCCTTGGACTCGGTTTGTCTTCTGATCCCTTCTCCCTCTTGTTATCTTCCTGTTTCTTCTTCTCCCTTTGGTTTCTCTCCTCTTTATCTCCTTTCTCCTCTTGACACTGGTACGAAATGTGGCCCATTTTTCCATATTTGTAGCACCTCTGGTAATGCGGGTCTCTGTTCTTTGGCTTTGTGCCATCTTTGTTCTGTTGTGGCTTGGTCTCCATTGTCTTGTGGTCGTCGCCTTGCTCGGACGAGTCTGCAGCCGCATCGATCCTTCTTTCTTCGAGTAGAAGGTCGGACTTCACGACCCTCGCGGTCAGATCCTTATCAATTCCGCAGTATGTGGAGATATCCATGCTAGGGATCTTCTCGATAGTGCCCAGTTCCCGCATGCATAAAACAATGTCCATCGACGTAGATCTCCCATGGACATCTTCCAGTGCTTTCCAGTACTCCCTCGCTGTTTTCAGGGCTCTGATATCCCCGAGATACTCGGGGCGAACATGCTGGAAAATGTACACACGTGCTTTGTTATCCATCTTTATACAGTCTGGTCTCAACCTTTCTGCTGCCGTTAATCCTGGCTCTACTGCATCCCAGCAGTCCAGGAAAACTAACGAAGCTTCCGTCATCGTCTTCCAATACTCGTTATTGTCCTTATTCAGGATCGGATTCATATCTTTGTCCACATCAACCATCTTCTCCTGGTCGACCATGGCGTGGTCTCTTCTTTTTGCGTTCAGAAAAACGCAAAAAACTCAACAAATAAATATCTCTACTATCGCAGTTTACTGCCCTGGGCCCATAACCTGTTATTAAATATAGGTTTTGCGGTTGATATTCAATAGATTCACACTGATTGAATATTACTTTCTATATTTCACCATCTCGTACAAAACGTCTGAACACACCGGATACACTTAGATAATTAACACGTGGTCGATTCCTAAGAAAAAAAAGCGTCGTTAGAAGTCGTGCCAACTTAGCTTATAGGAACTAGTGATCATAACAACTTAACGTTTCTCAACAGTTTTCACCACTTTAATTTACAATTCTATTATCTTAGTTCAGTTAACGTGCGTTTTTATTTGATAATTTATTATAACATTATTTTTTTCCTTTCATTATCTTTTTGGTTATTACATTTGCCAGTAGTCAGTCGTGGTTACTTCAGAAGCAACTAGATCATCGCTTCACTTCGATATCATTTCAATGTTTTCTTGCTCGATTATTGCTTGAATTATTGCTCGAGTGTCAAGAAGACTTGGTAACATTAACGATTGATGAAAAATACCAAACACTTCTACATCATCAACGTCTCATGTCTATGTTTCTCTCAAAAATGCAAATATCAATGATATAAACTATTATTTGAAAAAAATGAAAAAGTGCAAGAGGATGGAATTTATTCAGTTTTTATTACGCATTGGATAAATACTTTTTCCAGAATTCCGAGAATAGAAAGAAACTGAAATCTCCTGGAATATTGGATACACGAAAAATTAATCGTATTTAATAGGAATAATTGTAAATTTCTATTGAAACAGTTATTGAAGTTTCAATGTTGAAATGTACGATAAAAATGTTTAACGTGGCTCATAAATCACTAGGATTGCAATTCCTGGATTTTTCATTTTTATATTAGGGATCTAATTTTTGTAGCATCTAAACTTTATTAAAATTTTAATTTTTTTCATTATTAAAATTCCACGTTTAAATAGGAATATACATTTCATGATCTTAAACATTCTAACACTCAAAGGTATATTTTTATGAACAAATTACAGTTCACATATTGTTCCGCCGCGCAATACATCTGCACTCCATCCCGCCCGGCTTGGCAGCCAACGGTCTACGTGCCGTCCTTCGAACCCTCCATAGGCCCAAGGATCCACCATAAATTTGAAATCCTAACTACATTGTTCGCAGATATGGTTTAAGTCAATCTGTTTGCCCGAAAAGACTTTCTAATTCTAGAAGTGTTTTCGGCCGGTTTTTAGAAAGGTCCTTGGGTTTATTACGCGCTCTTAAGAATTACGGAGAAAGCGGGTAGTAGCCTAACGCAAAAAGCGGAGATCTACCTAACGGAAAATCCGAGTTTTCCCACAAACAATGTCGCCTAGGACCCGCGTTGGTAGGAGGCTTCTTCCTCCTATCTTCCTTCCTAACATTGGTCACAACCAATCGGCATCGCGGATCATTGCCCTCACTTTCCTAACTAAAAATGTAAGCAATGAATCCGCGTTCTTCGTTCAAAGGGTACACCCATACCGAGCTTTCCTCCGTACTCACATCAGAACAAATTTCAGAGTTTCTTCGGCTCTCACAATACCTACATGTCCGAGAGTTGGCTCTCACAGCTCCCATAGCTCTCATGGACCTAGAGTCCCTATAGCTCTCACTCTCTCATCTAAGAATAATCCTTCTCTTCGTTATCTGTATCTTAATCAACGGCGTTACTACTTTGTGTGATTGTATATAGAGTGTTGGAAATATATATTTTTATAACTCTGTGAATCCCAGTGTTATACCACAACAACCACCCCTATTATCCTATCCGAAATCAGAGGACCGAATTATTCGTGGTGTCGATTATTATAATCGTAATGGAAATTTATGACTCCCGTTGACGCGTATTCTCGCAACCGCGTCTCCCCGTGATACCTCGAAAATACACATATTTTGTTACAAATGTATATATATTTTGTATATATTTTTCACAATTGAATTTCAGGGCTATTCTTTATATTTTATAGTAATTAGTATTACTAGTAAAAAAAAAACAAGAGTCTGATTGAAAATTTGTCAAATGTAAACTCTCTATTCTTGAATTGAATACTATCATTAAAATTGTGCATTTAATAGAAATCAGTTTTTTATTATTTTAAGCTTTCAAAATCATTAACATTGTCATTAAGAACAAATTATGATATTCTATGTTTTGTTCTAGAAGGAAACAATGACTTTAATTAAACAATGACTTTAATTAAACAATGACTTCCTTGAGTTACAATATTGATAAAACCGTCCTAATGGTAAATCGCATCGAATTGCGAGTAGAATGCATTGTTGGTTCCTGAGAGTCATTCAATCGTGTTATAAACTAATAGGTCTGAATCGACACGAATAACTGGTGGTATTACGCAGGACTTTTGAACAGAATCACTGCTGCTATTTATTACACTGATGCGTGTACAGAGTGTAACTTGAGTGTACACTTTCGATTGGTGCGGTAGTGATTATTATTGGTCTAGGTCGTATACTTACGAGTGTAAATGCAACCGGCGATACTATAAATCTAAAGAAAGTGTGTATGTATGAATGAACGACGAACCAATAAGCACTAAGAGTAAGTCGCACTCTCTTCATGAGCTTTTCCTTCTCTTTGGTACCGTAAATTTTTTTTTTTTTTTTATTTATTAGAATATTTACAATCAATTCTCGTTGAGAATTTTCAGTAACTTCATTTGGCGTGATACAATGACATGGTTTATAATAGCTTTATATTGTTGGTTCTAGTAGGACTAAGGATTTAATCTAGTGGGTATTTTCTTTTTAGTCTGCGGGTCTGGTCCGTCGTGTCCAGTAGTTGGGTGACTAGTGGGTTGTGGTGGTTGTTGACTCTTGTGTTATATCTGCTTCTGGACTTGTGTATTTCTTCTTTGACTGTAGGTATCTTGAGGTCGCGGTGGATTGTTTCGTTGATAACATACCAGGGTGCATTTAATAGGGATCTTAGCGTTTTCGATTGGAAGCGTTGGAGTATTTCAATGTTGGAGTTACTTGCTGTTCCCCATAGTTGGATTCCGTAGGTCCAGACAGGTTTTATTACGGCCTTGTAGAGGGTTATTTTGTTCTGTATGTTTAGTCTGGAGCGTCGGCCCGTGAGCCAATAGAATTTTCTTAGTTTTTCCTTTAGTTGCTTTGTTTTTTCCGAGATATGTTTTTCCCAAGTTAGCCTCCTGTCCAGGGTCATGCCCAGGTATCTTACGGAGTCCTTGCTTGGGATTATTGTGTTGTTAATGGTGACCTGGGGGCAGGTTTGTTTTCGGAGCGTGAAGGTTACATGGGAGGATTTTTTTCGTTTATTTTAAAACCCCATTTTTGGAACCACTTTTCCATGGCGTCGAGACGTCGCTGGAGAGTGGATGAGGCAATTGCCGGGTCTGCGTGGGTAGCTAATAGTGCTGTGTCGTCGGCAAATGTTGCTGTTGTTACCTCGTTTGATATGGGTAAGTCGGCAGTGTAGATGGAGAATAGTAGCGGTCCGAGGACACTACCTTGCGGTATGCCGGATTCTATTGGGAATGTTGCGGAAGTGGCATCTAGACATTTAACTATGAATTGTCTGTTGGTTAGGTAGGATTTTAGGATGGAGTAGTATGGGTGGGGTAGGGTTTTTTTAACCTTGTAGAGTAGCCCTTCATGCCATACTTTATCGAATGCCTGTTGGATGTCTAGGAATACCGCTGAGCAGTATTTTTCTTTTCAAGGGTTTGGCTGATCATGTGGGTTATGCGGTGGATTTGCTCTACTGTTGAGTGTTGTTTTCGGAAGCCGAATTGGTGATCTGGGAGTGTTTTCAATTCTTCTAGGAGTGGAAGGAAACGATTCGTGAGCATTCTCTCGAATAGTTTAGACAGGGTAGGTAAAAGACTGATTGGGCGATAGGAGCTGGTTTCATATATTGGTTTACCGGGTTTGGGGATGAGGGTGATTAGTGAGATTTTCCACGCCTTAGGAAAGTGTTCTAGGCGGAAGATGGCGTTCAAGATTGATGCGATGAGTGCAATCCCTTTTGTGGGAAGTTCCTTGATTGCTTTATTTCCTATTAGGTCGTGACCTGCTGCTTTCTTGGGGTTTAGGCGACTGATTGCTTCTATGATCTCTGCAGAAGTGAAGGGTTGAATAGGAGGGCACATTTGGAAGGGAGTATGCAGGTATTCGGTGACGTCCGCTGCAGCTATGGAGGAATGGGGTTGGAATACTTCAGTCAAGTGTTTGGCAAATAGGTTGGCTTTTTCTATAGGGCTACGCGCCCATCCACCCTGCGGACGGCGGATTGGAGGTATTATTTGTGGGGGGCGCGTGAGTTTCCTGGAGGCTTTCCATAGTGAGTAGTTAGAGTCGGCTGTGGGGGACAGGCTGGCGAGATATTTGTGAAAACGGTCATTATTGTAGTTTTTTATGGTTTTGGATAGTTTTCTAGTTGCGTTGTTTAGTTTGCGTTTGTCCCCCGGTGTTCTATGGGTCTGCCATATCCTTCTTAGTCTACGTTTTTCTGCTATGTTTTTTAATATGTACTGGGGGTATTCGTGATTGCTGATGGACGTTATTGCCGGTGTGGAGAAGCGGATAGCGTTTATTATGCTCGTGTTTAGGTATTCCGTGGCTGCTTCGATTTCTTCATTGGTTTTTAGTGAGGTTGAGGCTGAAGTTGTGTGGGTAAAGACTTCTCTAAAGAGCTGCCAGTTGGTGTGTTGGTTATGAATGGAGCCATTAGGTGTATTCTCGATGATAGTTGAACTGACCGTTACTATCACGGGGGAGTGATCAAAGGCGAGATCAGCCGAGGAATTGATTTGGACGTGTCTTGACGAGATATTTTTAGTTATGAGGAAATCAAGGAGATCGGGTATTTTGTTTGTGTCGGTGGGCCAGTGTGTGGGTTCGTATGTGGTAAGGTAGTTGAGGTTGTTGGTTATTATGCTGTTGAGGAGGTTTTTGCCTCTTACTGTAATCAGTCTGCTACCCCATTGGGTGTGTTTAGCATTGTTGTCTCCTCCGGCTATGAATCTATTGCCCAGGGTGTCCAGGAAGTAGTCGAAGTCTTCTTTGGCGATGGAGTGTCTGGGAGGGCAGTATACAGCTGAAGTGGTGATTGTACCATGACAGTCTTCTATTGCTACGTTTGTTGCTTGGAGGTAGTCTTTCTGGAATGGTGGAAGTTCGTAGTGCTTAATGTTTGATTTGATTATGATTCCGGTGCCGCCGTGGGCCTTTCCGCTGGTGTGTTGGGTTTGGTAGAACTTGTATCCGTTTATGTTCAGGTAGTTTTTGTCGGTGAAGTGGGTTTCAGATATGAGCATTATGTCGATTAGCTGGTGTTTTAGGAAGAGTTCTAGCTGAAATTTGCGTTGCGCTAGACCGTTGGCATTCCACAGAGCTATGCGTCTTGGTTTTATTTTGTGTCGGGGCGTATTAATTTATCCATGATGAGTGTTAATAGCGATAGCAAATTGTTTATTTGCTCTGATTGTTTCTCTATTAGCTTTTCAAGTCTAGAGACGTTGTCTGTGTTAGGTGAGGTGGGGGCACTATTTTGGGGAGGATCCCTGTGGCTATTTGGTATATTTTGAGTGCCTTGTACCGCTTGGGCATAGGAGTTTGAGGGAGTGGTGAGTTTGATAGGGCTGGGTGTTTGGTTGGTTGGGGGGATTGGGGTAAAGGTGAATTTCGGCGAGCTGGGTGTTTGGTAATTTACCTCTTTTGTTCTAAGTTTGGGATACTTGTTTGAGTACAGGGTTTTGTAGGCTGAGCAGCCTTTGTAGTTGGCAGGATGGTCACCTTGACAGTGGATGCACTTCGCTGGGGTTTCCGGTGATTTCCTGCACTGGTTGGTGGGGTGTGTACCTGCACATTTGACGCAGCGGAAGGTGTGGTTGCAGTATTTCTGCGTGTGCCCATATCTTTGGCACCTTTTGCATTGGACTATCTCCTTTTTTGCTTGCGGTGGTTCGAATTTAACGATGGCGTTCATTAGGCGACTGATATTGTAGATTTCCTTGTTGTTTGGTTTCTGTTTTAAATCGATGAAAAATAGGGATAGCGGGTCTTTTGTGACTCTATGCCTTATGTTGCTGACATTGGTGACTTCGTGGCCGAGTTTCGATAGTTCTATTTTTAGTTCGTCGATGTCTGCGGAGTGGTGGATGTTTCGTAGCACCACCCGAAAAGGTCTTTCTTCTTTGAGTTGGTAGGTGTGGAAGTTGGCGTTCAGAGCCCTAAGTGTTTTGGTAAGTTTCCTGTAGGCTTCTGGATTTGTCGGCAGGATTTTGACTTGGTTGTTGGTAATTTTCAGGTTGTAGTCCTCCTTGGAGATATCTCTCTCTAAGGACTTGATCATTGTCTGGATGTCGATGACATCATTAACAAATATTGATGGGGGAGGGGGGCTTCTTTGTGCTTGTTGATTTGGTGGCAGGCCTGCGATTTCTATGGCGTTGTTTGAGGATTCTAGTATTGCGAACCTGTTGTGGGTGTTGAATTGTGTTGTTTGCTGTTGGTTTGAGTTTGTATTTGGTGATTCAATTTTACGTTTTTTCGCCTTATTGGCGTCGTTGGCGCGTGGGGATCTGCTGCACTTCTGCCACGGGGGGAGTAGTGCGGGGTAGTTGTAAGTTTGCGTGGGCGAGCCTGGTGGTGATTGCTGGGCCATCATCGAGCTAGCTATTTCAATAAAAATAACTAGTCGTGAGGCTATGAGGCAAGGTTCGGGTAGGGGTTAGGTGCGTAGGCTTTTCTTCTCTCTGGCGGATAGGAAACACTTGGGAGGATAGGAGCACGTTGTGTTCACTTTCGACGGTTGGGTGACACGTGTTGCTTTCGAACTTCACTGGGCACTAGAGACACGTCTGCACGCTTCGGCACTCAACAGCGAACTGATACCGTAAATAAAAGTGTACTCCTATCCGCAGTAGCCGATTCTCTCTCTCTCTCTCTCTCTCTCTCTCTCTTTCTCTCCCTCCCTATCGCCATCCCCTTTGCATACTTTTCAGGTAATCTAGAGTGAACGTAACCTGTACAGGACCAATAAAGTTAGGATCCACGGTAAAAAAGATAAAGATAAAGCCCGGATGCTTCTCGCTCAGTAGTTACTGAGTACTGCCTGTACGTTACATTCAGAAAAATGTGTACGAACAACATAATGCAGATAAACAGTGTATGTACATGTAATTGGCAATTACAGAATATACACATATTCATTGTAATCATTTGTAAAATCAAATTATACTAAATATTATAATTATTTATAAAGAAAAAAGTGTTTCTGATGCATCGATGCACAAAAGTACCACCTAATACATCTTAACTTTCATTTACGATATCTTCTTCTATCCTTAACCGTTTAGAAGATACAGCATAGTCCATTTGCGTGGGACACTCTGTATATATGTACATATTTGATTTGGAAGTTGTAACATTATTAAACATTTTTATTGGAAATTGTAATACATATTTATTAATGACTCATGATTAATATTCATTTAAACAGTATTTATCGGCACCAAATGAGATACTATACATATAAGAACTTTAAATAAATTGAGATATTATATAATAACTTTGCTGCTTCAAAAAAAGAAAGTTAGTAACATTATCATTTTCGCGATATCTATAATCCTATCCTAATAGAATCATGAATTATGATTTCTGATCTCATGTGTACTGATTTATCGTATTTCAAAATAAAATATTATAAAGGGCATGAAATTCAAAAAAGTCCAAATAGATATTTTTTCACCGCTACAACATACCAGTCTTCTAACTTATTCTAATTATCATTTCTTTTCGATCAGCTGTTTGCTTATCACATTTGGCAGTAGCTCAATCTTTCGAAAGTAATTTAACATTAATCATTTGTTCACTTTGATATAATTTCTTTTATTTACACATTTTAATGTTTTGGTTTTCATGTGTACAGATTATTATTTGAGGAAATTTTGGTGGCATTGATGATCGATGATCGATCCAATACAAATGTGATGACATTTTATTTACTTTAATGAAAACAGGTATATTTATAAGTTTGTTTCTCCTTTCGAGTGGATAATTAATCATCTTTATTAATTCCATATACATCATTAACAAATAACGCATAATATTAACTCCATTAATACGGAATATGACAAAATTATAAATAATTTTTATGATTTATTAAGAGCACTAAGATGAAGATAGACAAAATTAATCACTTCTCTTCATTTCGAATAAATTAAGGGAAACAATATTGAGACAGATAATCTACCAAGCACATCGGGCGAGAAGTTCTATTCTAAGGAAGACTCTGACAAAATTATTGATTTCAATGCATTTGGATATACAAAATCTTATTAGATTATTTTTTCTGTTGAATGTTTTTGTTACAAGTAATTATATGATGCGAACAATACATGTTTCTTAACTTTTATCGCAAAATTTCCCGATTCAGTATTAATCTTACACGAATTTAGCCGAAAAAAACGTATATGATTGCAATTTCATATATACACTGTTATGTTCTTACACTATTTTTAATTTTGTTCATTGTATCTCAGAAAATAAAAAATACACAGTAATCTGCAAGCGATCACAATGTTTCTCAATTTCTGACAGTAAGTGTATTTCAAATTTATTTTTATTGCTCAATTCTGACCCATATATCAGTCTCTCAAGAGCTTGAATTATTAAACAGATTTCGGATACGGGGAAAAATAATACATTCAAGTCCCCCAGACAACAAATAGGGGAGATAAAATTGCAGATTCCGCCGTTGCTATACCGACGAACAAGAGGAATAATGGGTGCGCAGGCCCAACGATTAATTTAGATGCATGTACAATACGTGGAAAACTGAAAGAGTGAAGTTCTTTACATTCATACCACAGGCGGAGAACCATATAAATGTCATTGCAAAAAGTATGTGTGAGGACCACTTCCCGTAAAACATCTTCGAAGAACTAATTTTAACATCATTCAGGTCAAAGTTGTAAAAGGACAGATTTGAAACTAAGCATCTTCAACGAAATAATAAATTCGACACATTCATCATGAAACTATCACTTGAAAGTGTGATAATAAGTCTGTTCCAGAAGCACTATATACTCCGCAAGATAGTGACATGAGACATATACAAGAAATCCGACAGACTACAAGGCAAGAACTGGAAAAATCGATTACAGTGCAGTGAACTGCAACAGTAAAAGAGTAGAATACGGTGCGTAAAGTGTGTTAGGCGATCACGCTCCGAATTCATGCCCGATAAACAGATAGACAGTTGTGACTCAGCAAATGAAGAACAGGAAGTCAGGCCCTATACAGAAGATATTCGATTCGTTTTCGTCCCTTTACGAACAATCCTCCTGATCAAAATAATCCCTTGTCACAGTAGAACGCACGATGAGTATGGACAACATGGTGAACCTGATGGAGGCATAGAGGCCTACAAGGAATTGTTCCATGTTCATTTGGCGGAAATGAACGCATTGTCGCTAAGATTGATAAACTCTAACAGATTTACCACAAGTGAATTTAGACGTATAACAAACTTCGCAATTGTGTAATTCAATACCGCTTGTCACTAATAATCGTTAAGTTACTATTGCTGAAGCCACTGCAAGCTCACTCATTTGAGGTGGTCCTGCTGACAAAGACGAAAGTCACGGAGAGGCATAAGGTGCAGTTCAAGGGTCTTCGTTTCGAAAGAGTGTGTCCATCTGAGCTGGAAGTTCGGGGGCAGAACCGCTTTATCATTTAATTAAGCATTTAATAATTGAAGTGATAATCACCAGCCGTACAGACAAGGGGAAAATGAAGCTTTCAGTTGTCACGATAAACCTAGCAAACAAAACGCGGCTTTTCATATACTCTGTTTATTCTATTTAAGTTGCAGGCTCTTAAGCTTGTGCTTTATTACAACATCTATGCCGCGGAATGAAACGTGCTTCTTGAAAAACTACATCCGTCCGATACAATTTTTGCATCCTCGGTGGTGATTATAACGCGAGACACGTTCCCTGCAGAAGCACGTTAAATAATAACAGAGACGAGAACCTGACACACTGATTTAACGAGTGAGAGTTGAATCTGATCCTTCAGTTCAGTGACACTGATTTTGAAGGCATCTAATTTGTTGAGGCGCAGTTGTTCTTGGATTTGGTACTCGTGGAAAAGCTAGATATATTTCTGCACCGAGCTCTCAGAATTTGATATTTTTGTCCACGCGGATAAGAACACTGAGACAACAGTCATGAAGAAATCGTCCTCCAGATCATAAATAATAATATTCTTTCGGCCCTCGAAACCTCCATTCCAGCTTTCACATGGGATTTCAATTGCGTTGAGAGATATCTGGATTTCCGCTTCGGAGGTTTGCTACAAGACAAACACAGAATCTCCCGCATCTTAAATCGGCCGAGGAAGCGCTTCGGCACATTATGTTACTTTATCCCATCTTTCATCGAACGCAAGTGCTATAGAGCCATAAAAAGGCGTATCAAGAAGGCCCCTGATAGATCCACGAGTTCTCTGGATCCAGAGAATTAAAGATTCTAAAAGCATGTTTCCGCAAGTTAGACGAGTGCTAGGCAACAGGGCTAACCTCGTGATCGGCGCTCTGAAATTTTCTTCAGACGATTCTTATTGTCTTCCACAGTTGAACATCCCCCTCACGGAGTACGACAGAGTATAAGATGCATCGTTACTGGTACTAAGCCGACAAATAAGTTGAGATCGTGACGTCTCCGGTGCCGCCGGCTCCCCAGAACTTACTAGTAACGCGATGACATGCCAAGAATAAACGTGTACACAACACTTGCTTCTGTTATTCACGATTATGTGCCGTAACATCCTTTCAAGTTATAAACTGTTCTTTGTACAGGTTTTTAATTACTATTGTGCTTGCGTGCTATTTCATCACTTTAAACTTGTTAAACTTTTATCACTAGTTACAAAAGCACTTGTTATTTGTATGTAGCGAAGTATTCTTTGTCCGGCTTACGTTCTACCGCGCGGTAAGCTTCGTGAATCCCACAAGACTACTGGGGACAAATTTTGGAAGTGTGCACCGAAATGTGTATGATGATCTTCTGAAATTCACAAATTTCATAACCTTGAAAATTCAGATTTTCGTTGACTAGGAGCCGCCAGAACAAAGTCTGTAGCTTCACTCGAGGAAAAAAGGTTGGTAACCGCTCCGGCTCCAATGTTTCAGAGAATTATTTCACATCGGTAGATTCATTAACGATTCAATTTAAGTTTCTGAATGAGAAAAGGTTATAAGGCTTCGATATCTTCAACGCAGTACCAATATAGCTCCCGCAAAGATACACATTCTATTTCTCTTTGATCTTCAATGATCTCTTGAACCTGCATACTTTCCTAAGATATGGAAGATGGGGAAAGTAGTTCCCTTGCTGGGAAAGGATAAGAACAAACATAATCCAGACAAGTACAGACCAATGAGTTTGCTGTTTGCAGAGTATCTATTAGTAAGGTTTTTGAGAGAGTGATACAGAGACTCATACTGTTTCATTGTAAAGAGGCTTGCATTCCTTTCGATCAGCAATATGGCTTCCGGGACAAATACAGTAAGGCCCATGCAACAATAAAATTCGTGTCAGACGTCTGCTGGTAGCAAAACTCTACTCATAGGCCTGAAAAGAGCTTTTGATATGTTTCGATCGAGCGGTTTGCTATAAAAGCTGGCACGATACGGTTTCTTTAAACATCTAGTTCAGGTGATTTGGTCCATAAACTCTGAAAGGTGTCTCATTGGCAAGCTCGAATGTCGTCTTCGGGGTGAATGACGGACTGCAACAGGGAACGTTCAACACCTCCATCCTGTTTAATTTGTATTTTAGTCGTGCTTTGAACCTTTTCTATCTCAATAGCGACTTTAACCTATGCGCGTTAGTATTTGCTAATGGTCTCCTGATTTACACAACGGGAATGTATTCGTCCAAAATTAATTCCAAGCTACAGGAAGTCTTCGATCGCATTATGGTTTACTGTTGTAACTGAAAATTCCGTATAAATACTAGAAAGTGCGAATCTATCCTTTTCGGACTGCATGTCTAGACATCTAAATTTCAACCGTGATGTGACTCGACTCGACATTCTCGCTGATTTCTTATCAACGGCAATAGCCTGTGAAAATGGTCAAATATCTCGGTATATATTTGTATTGCAAATTACAGATTACGCAGCACATTACGACACGAATGTAAAATAAATCAGAAAAGACTTTTATAGCAAATAATGATTCGTTCTTCTCAAAGCATCTCTGTGTGAAGTGTAGTATTCTTTTGTACAAATTGTTGGCAATAATCCTATCCTGACTTATGCCTGTCCGATTTGGTTCAATGTCACAACGAGCGTTTCAAACGGAGATGTCCGAGGCATTGCATAGGGCTGTATCGCTCGAGCTATTTTACATATCAATACAAATATTTTATATAATTTTACATACTATATACAAATTACAAATAACTTTTAAATTCATTGTGTCTGTAGGACACGGTGAGAATGCCATGGATAGATCTGTTTATGTTAGAATTAGCGAAGAATCATAGAGCCAAAGTACGTCTAATCGTCGATCAACTTTGATGGAGATTTATCTGATCCAAATCATTATTTATATCATTTTTTTTTTTTTTTTAATGAATTCAAAGTAGAGTATACACCATGTATTTTACTCTTCAGAATTAATATTTCAATAAAACCGCGCACATGCATAAACTATAATAAATAATTTACGACTGCAACTATAATGCATTTTTATATGCTACTGAGAACACCTACATTTCGTTATATGCAGTGTGATGGATCCTCGCGAAGGAGATAGCATTTGTTAGTTATGTGTTATTTATATTAATATAGAGATGTAACGATACTAGTGGTTTAGTACGAGAATTGCTGGACATTTTAAGAATAATTACCATTTTGGGCAACTTGTCCGAAAGCTAATTTCTCTACGATTTGGATAATATTGAAATATGTTGCAAGGCTGAACGTTGTGGACAACTTTTTTTTCTTTTTTTTTTATACATATAACTGGCGATCGTTAGTTTACAAATTATGTACAAAAAATGTACAAATGAAACTACCGATCAGATTTGTTGATAGGTTAAATAACTCTTTTGCTCCTAATGCGGGATATATCCGGCATGTACGATGTGACGTGATAAAATCGTTTGTTCTTTGTGACTGCAAGACGGGTTACATTTCAGACTTTGTTATTTATACGGAGGCTGGTACTACTATAGAGTCTGAACATAAAGAATGTAGTAAATCAGGAAATATTGTAATGTCCCTCCTATAACCATATTTAGGTAAAGGCCACGCCCTTTACGTCGGCAATTGGTACACAAGCCCCGCATTATTTGATATATATATTACACAAAAATTTTACGAATGTGTCTGGCACCGCAAAAAAGAGAAGGATAGGAATACCAGAAATGAACCAAAAATTACAAAAAGGAGAACCGTGCTTCCGCACGTCTGCAAATATATTAGCCATAAAACGGCATTATAAAAAAAAAAGAGATTTTCATAATTTCAACAATACATACAGAAGAATTTGTGGATGTACCAAAACACTACAGTGCACAAGAAATTTTTCAGAAACCATCTTGCGAACACGACTATAATACATTGATGGGTGCTATAGACATGGTCATCAGCACTATAAATTCTCGCAAAACAACGAAATGGTACAAAAAATATTTCATCCATATGATTGATACCTGTTTATGGAATTCATATTGCCTGTACAAATTGAAAATCAACAAACAATATCAATTGCGAAATTTCAACTGAAATTAATAGATCAAATTTTAAATCAAACAAAAATAGATCAAATTTATACCCATTAAATAAGTTTAAATCTTTTATGTAGAAATTATGAGTATATTGTTTTAAAGAAAAGTCCCTTTTCTTCCAAGATAAACTGTACACGCGCAATTTGTACACTTTCGGCGCGGGGTCTAATTCAGTGGCGGTGCTACGGCGGACCGAATCGCCGTAGCAAAAGGGTTAATACCGTTTAGAGAATCCTAGGACTGGCTGTCTCTGACCAACCGTTCCCTCCGAAGTTTCCCTCAGGATAGCTGGCACTCGACCGTTCTCATCGAACGCGTGCGAGTCTCATCTGGTAAAGCGAATGATTAGAGGCCTTGGGGCCGAAACGACCTCAACCTATTCTCAAACTTTAAATGGGTAAGATCTCTGGCTTGCTTGGATCATGAAGCCACGAGATATTGGATCAGAGTGCCAAGTGGGCCAATTTTGGTAAGCAGAACTGGCGCTGTGGGATGAACCAAACGTGGAGTTAAGGCGCCTAAGTCGACGCTTATGGGATACCATGAAAGGCGTTGGTTGCTTAAGACAGCAGGACGGTGGCCATGGAAGTCGGAATCCGCTAAGGAGTGTGTAACAACTCACCTGCCGAAGCAACTAGCCCTGAAAATGGATGGCGCTGAAGCGTCGCGCCTATACTCCGCCGTCAGTGGCAAGTGGGAAGGCACGCGAGTCTCGTTTCCCCTCGTGGGTTCGGGACCGTCCTTCATGAAGCTCTGATGAGTAGGAGGCTCGCGGCGGTGTGCGCAGAATGGTCTGGGCGTGAGCCTGCCTGGAGCCGCCGTCGGTGCAGATCTTGGTGGTAGTAGCAAATACTCCAGCGAGACCCTGGAGGACTGACGTGGAGAAGGGTTTCGTGTGAACAGCCGTTGCACACGAGTCAGTCGATCCTAAGCCCTAAGAGAAATCCTATGCAGATGAGGTGTCCTAAGATCATACAAATTGCAACAAACAAACAAAAATGAGCGAAAGAAACACACCCATTGGGCGAAAGGGAATCCGGTTCCTATTCCGGAACCCGGCAGCGGAACCACATACCATTCGGGCCCTCGTAAGAGTGTTCGTCGGGGTAACCCAAAATGACTTGGAGACGCCGTCGGGAGATCCGGGAAGAGTTTTCTTTTCTGTATAAGCGTTCGAGTTCCCTGGAAACCTCTAGCAGGGAGATAGGGTTTGGAACGCGAAGAGCACCGCAGTTGCGGCGGTGTCCGGATCTTCCCCTCAGACCTTGAAAATCCAGGAGAGGGCCACGTGGAGGTGTCGCGCCGGTTCGTACCCATATCCGCAGCAGGTCTCCAAGGTAAAGAGCCTCTAGTCGATAGATTAATGTAGGTAAGGGAAGTCGGCAAATTGGATCCGTAACTTCGGAATAAGGATTGGCTCTGAGGAGCAGAGCGTGTCGGGCTTGGTTGGGAAGCGGGTTTGGCTGACGTGCCGGGCCTGGGCGAGCTGAACGGAACGCGGCGTATCTCTCTCTCGGGGGGGGGGATATCGTCGCGCACCCCGGATCCGAGCTCGGTCCCGTGCCTTGGCCTCCCGCGGATCTTCCTTGTTGCAAGGCTTCCGTGGCGGTTTTACCGTCGCGGTCGTTCTCTTCGGCCGCTATTCAACGCTCAGCTCAGAACTGGCACGGACTAGGGGAATCCGACTGTCTAATTAAAACAAAGCATTGCGATGGCCCCCAAGGGTGTTGACGCAATGTGATTTCTGTCCAGTGCTCTGAATATCAACGTGAAGAAATTCAAAAAAGCGCGGGTAAACGGCGGGAGTAACTATAACTCTCTTAAGTCAGTAGTTACTCGGGGGCAGACAGGATATTGGTCTTGCCTGCCCAAGTCACACTCCTACCTCCCCGTGGTACCGCCGGTAACACGCGCACGTCCACATCAGCGAGGGGTGTATTCCTCCGGATGTGGCGGCGCGTGGCTAAACGGAGTGTGGCGACGAAGGAGCGAGAGACAACAATTTTAACGGTGTTCCGTAACGGCTATTTGGAGCCGTGAATAATGGAGTCCAAAATAAAACCTGGAACTTGTTCCTTCGTTTTGTTGACGACCGGAACGACAATGGACATGACTTGGCTAATATTTGGAAACTTATATCGATCACACATTCATTTCGGCGAATTCGATAACAATCAGAATAGTGCCTCAGACGCAGCGCCTCTCAGTCCCGGAGGCGCTGTGACGGATTTATCCGCTTCACAAGGGACTACGGGTAACGACCAGGCTTCATCCCCGGCTATGAGTTTGATCATGGTGCCGCTCGTGGGCAATCGGGTTGCCTGTCCAGTATGTGAGAGAAGGGAAATTAACCTTTTCTTCCTTAATCTGTCGGACCTGGACAGGCACCTAACACAACACCGCCCGGATGCCCCGATCTATTGGATATGCACCAATTGTTCAAAAGGCTTCTCGAAGCTTCATGGGGCTAGATGCCACATACCTAAGTGTGGTGGCGCTAGCAGCCAGGCCAGAACAGGAGAGTTTCAATGTGAGGCCTGTCCCATGAGCTTCGGGTCGCGCAGAGGGCTATCCACCCACGAACGGTATGCGCACCCTGCCGTTAGAAACGTTAAAAGAAGGGGAGCGGACCCCCCAGAAGAAAGTTCAAAATTATGGAAAGCAGAAGAGGTAGCACTCTTGAAGGGGCTATGGGAAATGTACAAAGGTCATAAACACCCCAACAAAGAAATAAGTAGATTCCTCACCACCAAAACGATAGACCAAATTAAGTATCAGAGAAAAAAGCTAAATTTAATTGGTAAGGAAAGCCCCCAAGAGGCTGCCTCATTGGCAACAGAGGGAGGGTGCGATCTCGTTGGTTCAGGCAATGCCAGCTTTGGCTCGCCTGAAGGCCGCCGCGAGATAGTAACCGATGAGGGAGAGTCTACCCATGCATGGCGGCTCTCACTCAAAAATGAGATTGAAAAGCCAACCGAGGTGCCCCTGTTTTAAAGGAGGTCTACGATCGGTTGTTTATAATCTGGGACGTATACAAGGATGATTGGGAATCTCTAAAGGAGAGACTCGATCATTTCATACGCACAGCTCTATACGAGCTTATAATTAAATTTAAAAACCAAAGCCAAAAGGATTCAAAAGAAAGCAAAAAAGCAGCCAAAAGTAAAAGAAAAAACAACAGGAATTCGAGGAAGCGATTCTCCTATGCACGTTGTCAGGTGTTATTCCGCAAATGTCCAAGGAGACTGGCTGATGCCGTGATCAACAATGATCAGGTATATCTCGAACCAGCCAGGCAACCTCCCGGATCTGAGGAAGTGAGGGGGCTCTATGAGAAGCTGTGGGGACAAGTGGGTTCCACATATGTCCCGATTCCAGTCACGAGAGCCCCCAACCTATCCCTATCCGAGATCTTTCCGCCGATAACAGCTGAGGATGTAGGAGAGAAGATCGGCAAAATAAGAAAAAAGGCTGCGGCAGGACCGGATGGTTTACAAAGAGACCATCTAACCATTCCCCGCCTGCCCGTCATATTGGCTAAAACATACAATATGCTAGCCTATTGTTCTCATTTTCCTTACATACAGAAGGAAAATGAGAACAACCCTTATTCCAAAAGCAAACAAGCCAAGCAGCCTGGTCGAGAACTGGCGACCAATTACTATTAGTCCAATCTTAGGCCGAATCTTCTCCTCCATTATCGACGGGAGGATCAGAAGAGGCATTGTATTAAATATGAGGCAGAAGGGTTTTACATCCGAAAGTGGATGTAAAATCAACATCGAGCTCTTAAACTCTGCCCTAAATTATAGTAAGAGAAACAGCGGCGGGATATTCACTATAGTGGATATCTCGAAAGCTTTTGATACAGTGCCTCATGCCGCTTTAAAACCTTGTCTGGCTAAAAAGGGTGTGCCCGCCCCTATCGTCGATTTGATTGACGATATGTATCATAATGTCAAAACAATTATAAAAACCAAAGATGGCGGGGTCGAGATTATGATCCGTCGAGGAGTTAAGCAAGGCGACCCCCTGTCGCCCTTGCTTTTCAATTTATGCTTGGAGCCGCTGTTGGAAGAGAACGAGGAGCAAAGCAGTGGAGTGAATGTTAATGAAAATCGTCGAGTGCCTGTTCTGGCCTTCGCAGACGATGTCGTTCTACTCGGAGCGGACGCGAGGGAAGCACAGCACCAAGTGAACGTACTTATAGATTACTTGCAAAGCCTCCAAATGAACCTGTCAATCGAGAAATGCCAAACCTTTGAGGTTGTGGCAAAGAAAGATACCTGGTTCATTAAAGAACCGGAACTTAAAATCGGGAGTCAAATGATACCTACAGTAGATCCCGACGAGGCTTTTAAGTATCTGGATGCCAAAATTGGACCCTGGAAAGGCGTTCACTGTGGTGTAATCGTTCCAGAACTTCTGAGCGTGGTGAAAAGGGTGAGGAAACTCTCCCTCAAGCCGGGCCAGAAGCTGGAACTATTAAGTAAATACGTCTTCCCTCGCTACATTTACCTTTTACTCATGAGTCCGCCGAGCGACACCGTCCTAAAATTATTGGATAGCGAGGTCAGACAAGAAATTAAAACAATTTTACATCTAGTGCCTTCCACTGCTACAGGCTTCTTTTATACCCCCAAGGCCTGTGGAGGATTAGGAGTACCGAGATTCGAACATATAATCAAACTCGGTACCCTTAAAAGTGCAATAAAGATCGCAAACTCGGTCGATCCAGCAGTCGCCAGCTTAATTGACGATGTAGCCACAAAAAAATTAAAGCAAACGGCTAACTCCTTACGGATCAATTGGCCAGCCTCCTTGGAGGATATCGAAAAAGCACGAAAACGTCTAAGAAAAGAGCCAATGGGCTGATTTAAGAAGTCAGGGACAAGGTGTTCCTGACTTCATCAAGAATAACACCGGCAACCTGTGGCTTGAGGATCACAGTCTGCTCAAGCCATCGAGATTCATCGATGCCCTTCGATTAAGAACAAATACCTTTGGTACAAGATCGGTGCTGGCACGGGCCGACAAAAATATTGATGTCACATATCGGAGATGTCGAGCCCAGCCCGAGACCCTTGGACACATACTCGGGCTGTGTCAGCACACCAAAGGTTTAAGAATCAAGAGGCACGATGAAGTGAAGTCTCTCCTCGGAGACAGACTAAGAAACAAGAATAAAAATGAGGTATTCGTAGAGCCGACAATTAAACCTGGAGGTAGTCTATATAAACCGGACCTCGTAATCAAAAACGGGGAAAGGGTTCTCGTGGTCGACGTAACTGTCCGCTATGAGAATAAAGACTACCTGGCCAAAGCTGAGGAAGAAAAGATTGAAAAATATCGGCCATGTCTCAAAGCATTGAAAAAATTATTTAACGCTAGTGGAGGAGAGATTCTTCCGGTGGTCTTGGGCAGTAGAGGCACAATCACGCCCAACACCGAGAAGGTCCTCAAGCGATTGGGAATCGCTGACAATGACATAAAGACTATCCTGTTGAATGTATTGAGAAGCTCGATAGAGCTGTGCAATATATTTATTGATGATTAAAGAATACAAACAAGAAATAAGACAAAAGGAACGTCCCAGAGAGTACTTGTCTGTCGTCCTATTTATTATTTATTTATTTAATTTATCGAATTGTACATATGAATTTATTCAAAAATATTTATTATATACACAACTTTTTGTTTTGTCCTTTGTCATGGTGTTACCGGAAATTGTTTATCAATTGAGGTAACATTAAATTTTAAACCTTACGAGGGGGTACCTCGGAAGTGTGAGCCTCGCTTGAGCTTCATAGAATTTAGCCAAATGCCTCGTCATCTAATTAGTGACGCGCATGAATGGATTAACGAGATTCCCTCTGTCCCTATCTACTTCCCGCAGGGAGGGCTCGCTTTTGCGAGACTATGGGGGCTGGCAAACCCACGTTTCCGCAGCCAGGGAGACCGTCGGGACAAGCGTCCCGCTTACGTGAGTCCCTATGTACCACGCAGGGAAGGTTGCCGGAGGAGTGAGGCGGCCACACTCTCTCCACGGGGCCTTGGGTAGTAGCGCACCCACGATCCTGATGCCAAGGATGGGACCGTCGGGGACAGTTCAGGGTTTTGGGGTGCCCTGTGATCCCTGCTTACGTGAGTCCCATCTGGAACTGCCGAGCTCGGTTAGCTGGCAGTGACGTGGCCGTACATCCATACGATAGCCCCACCAACGACTAAGGTTGGTACCACGGGCGGTCGAGTTACAGCCCGGGGGGAGTCGCGACCTCTCTGCTCGGCCAATTAATGGGTATGGACTCGTGGTGGCAGTGGTTGATGGCCAAGATGCTGGCAAGAGGGCCGATTTAAGGTAATGGCTCCACCGAAAGCCTTCGGCGGGTGAGCAACGTTTCGCCTGCTCCGAAATCATCCTGGTGAGACGGGAGGGTTTAGAATCTGCCCCGTTCAACCTGAGACGAGCGACAGCCCCTGCCAGGCAAAACGCGACAAGGCGCCGGCGATGCAGTCGCGAGGGCAGTCGCCGCCAAGCGCAGAGGCTAGAGTGGTCCTCCAGCCTCTGAGGAAACAAAAGGAAAGGAGCGAGGCTATTCCTAGCCTAAAGAAGCCGGAAAAAAGTAATACGCCGCTGGACTTGGCGTCCGCGTTCGTAAAAACGATACGCCGCTGGACTTAACGCCAGCGTCCGTAAAGTGATACGCCGCGGCCCCGGGGACAGCGTTCGTGAAGTAACACGCCGCCGGTCCTGGTGCTCGCGTCGGAAACGGGGGCGATTCGAAATATTATTATAGAGAAGTGCGGGCGAAAGCATTAACTAAAGTCCTTCAAACCGACAAACAGTCCTCGTACCAACTACGAGAAAATAGGAGAAATCTATTTTTCTCACGAACGACGCTTCCTCTTCTCGAACTCTCTCTTAAGGGCGGCTAGCACCCTTCCCTAACCACCAACATGGAAATTGACCAATTAACAGTAACGCCAATTTCCCTCACTTTTCGAATGAAGGCTTTTCTCCACGAATCCGATGATTTCGTGCCCTTAGGCACACCCATCATAGTTTTCCTCGACAGCGTTACCGTGATGGAGAACCACTCTCCCGTACGATCTCAAAGACGATTCAAGTAACTCTCAGATACGTAGTGATTGCCTCATGCATTAACATTGAGTACAACTTAGACGCTGAAGAAAAGTAGAGTTCGTCATCCCCTTGACCGCGGATTCGTTAGTGAGCCTAGGATCATTGTCATTAGCTTCTCGAGTATCTAATTATCGCGATTACTTGTCCAATTCCATCATAGTCATATTTGCACTAGTAAATATCTCCTCTATTGCATAACGATCACGTCTAGCGCCAATAGGGATTCGTTTCACGCCCTTAACCCTAACTCAAATCTTAACGCCAACCCGACATATATATATGTCGGAGATGAAAGAACACCGGAACCTTCCTTTTGGAACTTTGGGAAGACCCCTAGTATTGTAATTTAGATTTCACCATAGCCGTATTAAGAAACTGTTGTCATTCGATCCGACTGTATTTATTTGAGATTTGTGATAGTGAGCTCGGGCTCGAGGCGACAATCAGTCGCCGAACGTAGCCGCGGTCAAAGGGATGAACGTTTTGTCTAACAAAGGCATGAAGTAATTCTATAGCTCTCCTTAAAAGAAATACTTGGGACAGGGCACGACGGTAAACGTTTCAATGGTTTCTGCCCCGTGGCTCGCCACACGCAGACTTTGTCCTTCGGGTAAGATGATTGCCAGATGCCAACGCATCTTCACAGTATATGTTTAGCTGGGCGAGGACCCGCTACGAATATTAAGTTTCAATTATACAAAGTCTTTCAAATAGACAAATAGCCTGTGCCCCAACTACGGGAAGATAAGAGAAATCTATCCTTCCGCGAACGACGCTTCTCGCTAGCAACTTTCCCCAAGGACAGCTAATATCTTTCTCTAACCACCAACATGGAAATTGACCAATTAACAGCAACGTCAATTTCCCTCACCCTTCGAACGAAGACTTTTCTCCGCGAATCCGATGATCTCGTGCCCTTAGGCATACCCATTATAGTTTTCTTCGACAGCGTCACCGCGACGGAGAGTCACACTCTCTAGTGCGATCTCATCAGTAATCGACCTGTCTTTCGTATACGTAATAATTGCCCCTTGCTCTAACATACAGTGTAACTTAGGCGCTAACGAAGGGTAAAGTTCGTCATCCCGTTGACCGCGGATTCGTTATTGAGCCTAGGATCATTGTCAATAGCTTCTCGAGTATCTAATTACCGCGATTACTTGTCCAATTCCATCATAGTCATATTTGCACTAGTAAATATCCCCTGTATCGCATAACGATCACGTCTAGCGTCAATAGGGATTCGTTTCACGCCCTTAACCCTAACTCTAACCTTAACGTCGACCCGACATCAGAAGTGGGATCAGTGCCGATTATAACAGTGCTAGAACTTACGATCATCGTGCGCAAGTCGCAAGTCGTGCGCAATTCAGTCGCTAGTGCAAATCGAGTGTGAAACCTAAGAATTATCGCTATCACGTTTAACCCTTAAAATCGCGTGCTCCGACTCCGCTGCATGGGGCGCAGCTGCCAACCTGATTATGGAAGGAAACTATAATTTCAATAACGGGTGGCGAGTCGACTTCTACGTACTGGAAGCACCAACGGATAGATCAAGTCATCTGGGTGAGTCGTTTCCATTTTACTCCGATTCGGGAGCCGAGCGTTCACTAATTAAAGAGTCCGCGGCCTCGAGATTTTCTGGCAAAGGAATGACTGACATATTAGTAATGCGAGGAGTAGGGAATACCTGTATTAAACATACGCCTCCCATTTGTTCATTGTGTGTATTAATGATTTTTACATCGAAGATAATTTCTCATGTCCTTGCTGATAGTTATTTGAAATATGATGTCGCGATTAGTTGCGGGACTCTAAGTCTGGTTTTCGACGTAACATTACACAAAATAGCCTCGCTATGTGTAAAACAAAAATGATTGGTGTCTGTAATGAAACCACTGCAAACGAGATCGTCGTTAATGAAGTTGACGCTGATGTACATGGTAATAATAAAAGTCGATCAATTTCTCTTCTCGACAAATTCAAAGATTCATTCGTTACGGGTTTTCTACGTATTCGCGTAAATGCAGGCCGGTTAGAAATACGATTAACTGATCCTAACACCACTGTAGGAGGAAGTCCTTATAGACTTAGCGAGGAGGAGCGAAGAGCGGTACGTGAGAAAACAAGCGTTCTAATTAAAGCAAAGATTATAAGGCCTAGTAATTCGCCATTAGCGAGCCGTAACTCGTGAAGAAAAAAAAACGGCTCAGATAGATTACGAGTGGATCCCCGAGATCTAAATCAAAGTATCGTCGCGGATCGGTACCCTTTACTCCTTATTGCGGATCAAGTCGCGAGATTGCAAGAGGCGAGATATTTTATTAGCCTGGATATGGCCAGCGGGTTTCACCAAATTTCTATTTATCCTAATCCAACGGAGTTACAGCGTTCGTTACCCCGACAGACAATACGAGTAGATAACGATGCCGTCTGGACTGAAAAATTGCACCGTCCGTCTTTCGGAGGGTCATTCGCAAGGCCTTAGGTGACCTCGCTCATTCGTACGTTGTTATTTATTTCAATGACGTCCTAATTATTGCCAACTCGATAGATCAAGCTTTAGAAAGATTGAACACCGTATTAGATACCCTCGTAAAAGCCGAATTCTCTTTTAATTTTGCGAAACGTTCTTTTCTAAAGACATCGGTGCTCTATTTGCGATATGTAATTCATAACGGAGAAGTTCGTCCTAACCCGGGTAAAATACACACCTTAAGTTCTTCACCTGTGCCAACGACCGTTACACAGTCCAGGCAGTTCATAGGGTTAGCTCCGTACTTCCGAAAATTCATCCCTAAATTCTCACAGACGATGAAATTCCTGTATGCGCTCATCTCAGATAACAGAAATATAACTTGGACAGATAGACACGAGAAAATAAGACAACAGGTAGTTTCCGCCCTGACCGACGCGCCGGTGCTAACGATATTCAAGCCCAATTACCCGATAGAACTACATACTGACGCTAGCTCGGAGAGTTACGGGGTGATTCTGACGCATCAAGCCGAAGGTAAGAACAAGGTAATAGAGTATTACAGTAAAAGAACCAGCCCCGCGGAATCCAGATATCACTCCTATGAACTCAATACATTAGCTATCGTAAACGCCGTAAAACATTTCTGTCACTATCTATAGGGACGGGAATTTCTTGTCGTCACGGATTGCAACTCGTTGAAAGCATCGAGTGATAAAGTACATTTAAATGACAGGGACCATAGGTGATGGGCTTACTTGCAGACTTTTATTTTTGACATTATGCATCGGGAAAGTAAACGGACGGCTCGCAAATTTCTTGTCGCGAAACCCCACAGGCGTTGACCCTATTAAATTCGACAAAATCAAAGAGAAAATAGTTGACTGGCTGAAATTTCGGAAGATTGGCTATTAGCGGGACAACGTCGTGATTCTCAAACCTTGGAAATCGTCAAGGGATTGCAAAACGATGGACTCGCGGAAGACATCGCGAATACATACGAATTACGGTTCGGTACTCTGCACCGTAGGATACAAAGAAAAGGCAGGATTCTCTGTGTACCTATAGTCCCAAGATGTTTTAGATAGTCTGTTATTAACCATGTGCATCAGTCAATTATGCACTTGGGTTGGGATAAGACGCTCGAGAAACTGTACGAGTATTACTGGTTCGAAGGAATGGCGAAGTACGTTCGCAAGTTCGTAGAGAACTGTCATGCTTGTAGAGTTTCGAAGGCAAGCTCGGGTAAGATACAAGCCGAACTACATCCGATACCCAAGACCAGCATACCGTGGCATACGGTGCACATGGATATAACGGGCAAGCTAAGTGGCAAAAATGACTCCAAGGAATATGTCATCGTTTTAGTGGATGCTTTCACGAAGTTTGTATATCTGCATCATACCCGTAAGATAGACTCCCTTAACACCATTAAAGCGCTTAAATCCGCTATATTTTTATTCGGGAGTCCCTGCCGGATAATAGCAGATCGGGGAAGATGTTTTAAGGGTAAAAGAATTTCGAGAATTCTGCGAAAGCAAACGAATTAAAGTTCACTTGATAGCGATCGGTGCTAGTAGAGCCAATGGACAGGTAGAGCGTGTTATGGGTACATTGGAAAATGTGTTCACGGTAGTAGAGACGACCGGGCGGTCGTGGCAAGACGCGATTGGGGAAATACAGTTGGCTTTGAACTGTACCACCAACCGCGTGACCAACTCAAGTCCATTAGAACTACTAATAGGTAGAACGGCAAGACCTTACGATCTGTTGTTACCCGATAACATCAAAAGTATCGATATCTCCAATATAAGACGACAGGCAATAAAGTGGATGGAAACTAGTGCTAGGTATGATGAGGATGGATTTGACAAAGCTAAAGCTTAAGCGGTTAGGTTTAATCTCGGTGATTTCGTATTACGCAAAATGAGGAAAGAAATCAAATTAGATCCAGAATTTAGAGGTCCACTTGTAATAGCAGAAGTCTTGGAAGGGGACAGGTATATCCTAAAGACATTAGACGGTAAGCGATCGTACAAATACAGTCACGACAGGTTGAGGAAAATGCCAGATGGTCGCATCCCTGCTGAGTTGGATGTCTGTAGTGAAGGCAATAACAGTGACCATGACGATATGAGCACTTCGATCTCGGAAGATCAGTAGCACTATGCCATTAACACCCGGCAAAGCGAGTTCGCACGTGTTTCGGGGTGACAGTGTGATGAGGCTCAGTGAGAACATGCGATGTGATTCGCATGCATTTCGGGGCGACAGTATGATAAGGCTCAGTGAGAACATGCGATGTGACTCGCATGCATTTCGGGGCGACAGTATGATAAGGCTCAGTGAGAACATGCGATGTGATTCGCATGCATTTCGGGGCGACAGTATGATAAGGCTCAGTGAGAACATGCGATGTGATTCGCATGCATTTCGGGGCGACAGTATGATAAGGCTCAGTGAGAACATGCGGTGTGATTCGCATGCATTTCGGGGCAACAATATGGTAAAACTCGGTGAAACCGTGGAACAAGGCTCTATGTGCTCACACGATCTAGAAGACCGAGATCCTTTGGAGTGCGAAATCGAAAATGGTCCATCATGCCGTTACGATCCGACTAATAACCTGCAGGATGCAACTATCACCTTGAATACTAACTATAACGCTACTAATTTTCATTATCTTTTATTTCTTTGCTGCCAAACCCCCGAACAGGATTTGTTGCTACACTGGACCCTTGCCTTATTCGAACATCTAGTTAAATTGTGAATAATGTTAATTGTATCGAGTCTAATGTTAGGAAACTCAATATTTTAGTTACACACGAGGACGTGTGATAGTCAGAATGGCCGTGTCGGAGATGAAAGAACACCGGAACCTTCCTTTTGGAACTTTGGGAAGACCCCTAGTATTGTAATTTAGATTTCACCATAGCCGTATTAAGAAACTGTTGTCATTCGATCCGACTGTATTTATTTGAGTTTTGTGATAGTGAGCTCGGGCTCGAGGCGACAATCAGTCGCCGAACGTAGCCGCGGTCAAAGGGATGAACGTTTTGTCTAACAAAGGCATGAAGTAATTCTATAGCTCTCCTTAAAAGAAATACTTGGGACAGGGCACGACGGTAAACGTTTCAATGGTTTCTGCCCCGTGGCTCGCCACACGCAGACTTTGTCCTTCGGGTAAGATGATTGCCAGATGCCAACGCATCTTCACAGTATATGTTTAGCTGGGCGAGGACCCGCTACGAATATTAAGTTTCAATTATACAAAGTCTTTCAAATAGACAAATAGCCTGTGCCCCAACTACGGGAAGATAAGAGAAATCTATCCTTCCGCGAACGACGCTTCTCGCTAGCAACTTTCCCCAAGGACAGCTAATATCTTTCTCTAACCACCAACATGGAAATTGACCAATTAACAGCAACGTCAATTTCCCTCACCCTTCGAACGAAGACTTTTCTCCGCGAATCCGATGATCTCGTGCCCTTAGGCACACCCATTATAGTTTTCTTCGACAGCGTCACCGCGACGGAGAGTCACACTCTCTAGTGCGATCTCATCAGTAATCGACCTGTCTTTCGTATACGTAATAATTGCCCCTTGCTCTAACATACAGTGTAACTTAGGCGCTAACGAAGGGTAAAGTTCGTCATCCCGTTGACCGCGGATTCGTTATTGAGCCTAGGATCATTGTCAATAGCTTCTCGAGTATCTAATTACCGCGATTACTTGTCCAATTCCATCATAGTCATATTTGCACTAGTAAATATCCCCTGTATCGCATAACGATCACGTCTAGCGTCAATAGGGATTCGTTTCACGCCCTTAACCCTAACTCTAACCTTAACGTCGACCCGACATATATATGTGAATAAACATCTGTGTCGTTAAGCATATTCGAGTGTTCCTTCGATACCTATCACGACCTATCCACCTCAAGTTATTTAAGTTGTCACCTATGGGTATACGTATGCTTTACGTGTATATGCCGGGAAAAATCTAGAAGAAGAAGATACGACACCAACTAATGTTATAATGTTTGTTAGTAAAGATGTCTCCAATAAAGGACACACGTTATACACAGACAGTTGGTACGCGAGTTCACATTTAGCATATAAATGACTCGATAATAATACTCATTTAGGAGGAACGTCACGTTCAAATCGACGGGGAAAATGCTTATGAAGTAATGTCAAAGAAATTAAAACGGGGAGAAATTATAGCAAAAGGGCACAAAAGAGGAATAATCATTGTAAAATGGAAAAATAAGTGGAACTTCTTACTTTTTTATTAAAATTTGTAGTGGATCATAATGCATGACAGCAACAGTTGGTACATCTGATCAAATGTGTGTCTATAATAATTCGTTGCGAAAATACATGACATGGCATGAGTAGCTAGCCTATAAGCTCCGACTAATGCTGCTGTTTTCAATGCTTATATTTTATTTAAAAATATTAACAAGCAAAGTATGAAAGAATCACAGAATTTCAAAAGAAATTAGCTGTCCATCTAACAAATTGTCCGGATGAAGAAATTCCAAATAGCAGTATTGTAAATATACCTAAATATCTCCTATATTACAAGCTGCAACAAAAAATTGGAAGAGCGTCTAAAGTTCGAAGATATTGAAAGAAATCCTACAAAGATAATGCAGTATGATTTGGACGAGATATTGACGAGGTACACTCTTTCATGATCTTCAAATTATTTAAAATTTATTGATATAAGGATATAATTTTTGAATTGTATACCGTCAGTCAACAGTGACTAACGCGGCCTGAACGAAAAATTCTGAAAGTATTCATAGAAATGGAAAGATACATGGAGAATCTTCTATAAATATTAATAGAAGAAGCAAGATAACCAATTATTTACATGTAGTTATTTGTACCGTTATTTATATAAAGACTGGTTACTAGACACAAGTAAATCCATCGCAACAACTTAACCAGAAAATTATTCATGACTTCGAATATATAAATTTTTTGATCTGCGTTAATTTAAGCTTATTTCTTTTGTTTCACGAGTACTATGACCTAAAATTTTTAACAATATTTGCTAGCACCCTGTATATAAGCCTGTGATCCAGTTCCTTCCCTCCCCCCTCCTCCGCCGACATTCTCAATAAATTTAGTTTTTATATTCCAATGTAACGTATAAGAACACACGTTCTCTTTATGGCTAAAATAACAGCTTAGATCATCTAGTTCTAAAACTGACAGTAAACTCTACTTTTTCTATCACTCTATCTACTCTTAAGCACTCCGCTCACGTCGCCGTATGAATCTACTAAAATCTTTTGTAGAAAGGAAATCTTCGTAAGAAAATCTTTATGTACATGTTTTACGATATCCCCTGGTTAATTAATTAACGTAAAATGTTAGGTTGAGTAGCTCTTTTCGGTTTCATTGCCTAAATCATACTACTACTACCTTTGAAAAAGAGTTTCAACCGTTTACAACCGTTTTGCGATTTTAACTGCTTGAAACACCACAAAGTTGATGGTTGAACGCTTTGTTTAAGAAGAAAAATTTATGATTTCTGTTGCCAATGATCTTATGATCAAATGGATTATTATTACCAGATGGATTTTGAATATATTCCCATTTCTTTTCTACACCCTCCAAGCCTTAAATAATAGGCTTTGTTTGTTCGCGCCCTAATCCGTTACTAGCAGAATGCCCTCGCTATCTTTAGTTCCGCACATTATTCTGAAATGCTTAGGTATTTCATCATAATAGTTTTAAATCGCCAGGTATTGCCTGTTCGAACTATTTGCCGATTTATTTAGTTTATTACACTGCATAATTATATTCAGCCTTGAAAACTGAAGATATTATTATATTCTGACAATTTCAGATATCACGTACATAACATCATACAATCATAGTAATCGCGTTCCTCTGCTCACTGTGCTCACTCCATTGTACTGCACTGTCACGTAAATCTTCCGCTACGTATAATTCAAAAATACGTACTTTATAATTTGTCCAGCTGGACATTCGGTAAATTCTTCTAGCTTTATTGCTAATTAACATGTGGATGGCTACCCCAAGCGGGATACTGTCTTTCAGTTGCTCTATCTTATTTCTTCAATGAGGTCAGTGAGGTGTTTTCTCTTTAGTCTTCTTTTTATGAGAGTTTTGTTCGCTTCAACAGCCAGCTGGTTTGGATTTATTGCCGTCTTTTTCTTGTATTTTTTTACGTATCTGCCGATTTCTTCTTTGACCGTTGATATTTTTAGGTCTTTGAAATTCGCTTCGAGAGCTTTCTGTAGCGCTTTATTTTTTCGTCAGTAGTATACTACGTTATTTCCTAACATTTGAGATCGTATTTAAACTAAAGTATATAATTCTAGCATTTAGTTTTGGCGAAGTGTAGCACATTGCTTCTATTTTCAAATTCAAAACAGGCAATCCTCTTCTCTCACTTCCTCAACTTTCACGCATAGAAAATGGTTTTCTGCCTAATCTCATCCCCCGATAAAGATACGCAGGAATGAAATCAGGAACGTGTTTATCAAAAAGAAATCCGAAATAAAGTCACCGAGTAAAGTCATCAAAGATGTAAGCTGTTTTACATATATATGGCAATAAGTTTTCAAATGACGTAGATGAAGAAAAATGAGTTAGGCGCATCCCGTGTTTCAGATTGTACTATGAGCAGTGGATATCTATATCACAAATTAAAAAAGTTGTATGTGATTTTTGTATAGATACAAGATCTGTATAAATTTCATAACATAACATATTTCGCTGAAAAAGGTATCCTCTCACACGTATATTTTTTAATATATAGTGGTGTGCTTAGTTATAAAACATTGATTACAGATTACCATTACCAAGTTTCCAAGGAAATTATACAACTTTTCTCAGATGAAAAAATTCATTCGGTTTTGGCTAAATGCTAAGAAAAGAGTTCGCAGGACGGAATTTGGGCACGTTATTCTAATAGATTATAATGACAAAATGGGTGGTATGGATCGAAAAGATCAGATGCTCCATCTCTATCTGGTTGAAAGAAAAAGAAAACAGATGCGGTATGAACAATTATTTCCACTGCTATTAAACACAATAGTACTCAATAGCATCATTATATACAAAAAAATTATGACTTGTAGAACTACTTATTTAGAATTTCACATTACACACATTAGTAAAAAAGTCTGCTAATGATGTAAGCAGAGAAAGAGAGTTCGGTATCACCAAATCTTCCAACGACAACAGCGTTGCTAAAGATGCATATAGTATCGTGGGCAAAAGGCCTAAGATATCGGCAGAACCATAAACAATGTCGTGAGAGCCGCGGCGTCGTCGGGTACATCAATGTGTCGTCGGTCCTTTCAAGTGAATAGTTTCGTGGAAAAGGCCTGCGTGACCCTGGCCACGGGCGTTTTCAGGACACGTGCGCGATAGGGCGGGAAAAGACAAAGAGATCAATGTTAGTTGAGAAGCCGGAGAAAACGAATGCAAAAGGCGTGCAGTGTGAGTTGAGAAGCGAGAGCGAGCGAGTGCAGAAGCCGGGGAGTGTGAATCGGGAAGTCGAGAGCCGAGTATAAGAATAAGACGTACGATAGCATTGTAATCATTTCGTTGTTTTGAATATTATTTATTACATCAAAACATCATTACTTGTCCTTTTCTCTAAGACCCATTTAGATACTACATGCATTTTACGCACAAAACGGCGAAAAGAAAATAGGAAACTGTAAAATTCGACCAATCGCGGGGAGACGCAATCGCGAGGAAACACGTTAACGGGAGTCGTAAATTCCCGTTACGATTATAATGATCGACGCCGCGAGTAGATCGATCCCCTGATTTCCGTTAAGACAATAGGGGTGGTTGAATTAATATAACTCCGTAATTTGCAGTGTTATGATTATATTTTTCTCCAACAACTTCGTTTAATCACACACGATAGTAACGTCGCTGAGTATGAAGATTGCCTGGATCTTGCTCAGATTCTGACTGCCAATTTGATAGAGGAAGGCTCTCGTGTCGTAGTAGATGTGGCGATTGATCAGATCCGACTTTGACTGAATCGAATCAACAGAATCAACCAAGTGACCGAATGAGGAGACGTCGACTGTGTAACCCCAAACTCTTTTGCCCTGATGTCACCTTAGGCGACCACTTCTAAACATTCTCCAGACAGCCGATACTTGAACATTACACATGGCGACCTTGGTGACAATGTATATTGCCGGAGTGCCTGAGGGTTCATCTGTGTCCTAACGGTCCTTCCACCGAATGTTCTGGAAGCGTGGCAGCGGTCGCGTGCGCCTGCAGGGTGGTGGGCATGATGAAGGATGAAAAACAAAAGAAGAAACAGATGTCACCGAAAGTAAGAAAATATAGTAAGAGTCTCAGTCTCGAACGGGCACGGCTAGAGTTCAGAAGTGTATAAACGAGGAAAAAAATAAAGCATTCTTCTCTCCTTTAAATTTCTTTCTCATTTTACGTGACATTTTGGCGATCCTGCCAGGATACATCAACGTTTGATAAAACAAGATTACGGTTTTGGCCTACGGGACATCCGACCAAAGGTGTATCAAGCAACCTGGACTACGAAAAACGGTTTTATTAGTAAGTAGAACCATTTCCTCTAAAAGGATCGATCGATTGCATTCGATAACGTCAGACTCCGACGATCTATTACTCTGAAATGGACAAAAGGGACGATAAGAAAGTTACACCTGTCGCTTCGACTAGCGGTGATCCAAACCTGCGGGCAATTTTGGATATGATGCAGCGCCAGCACGAAGAACATAAGGCAGTTATAAATGATTTGTATAAACTAATCCGCGATGAAAGCACTCAACGGATCAAGGAAATGGAATTAATAGGGAAGACTGTAGCCGAACTCAAGCTAGGAGTACAATCCTCCGTAGATACGTCTGAGATCAACTCAATTATGACAGACGATACTAGTTCTGCCAGCAGAAGCACTACTCGGGACACCCGTATAGTGAAATCTCCGGAAGAACGCGTTCGGATCAAAGAAACTCCGGAAACCTCCGACCCAGCGAACTCCGAGGATGAGGAAGAAGAATCAGCCTCGTACGAACGACATATGTTCGACGCGAAAACCAGCATCGAGTTCATCCCAGTCCTCAACGGTCAAGATGACATTGGAGTGGAGGGATTCATCAAGCGGGTAAGCGAAGCTAGATCGGAATGTAAGGAAAAGCGTGCTTTATTGAAATTAATTCTAACCAAACGCATTGTCGGCGAAGCCGAAAGAGGCATTAGACATTCGGTTATCGAGACGTACAGCGCCTTATTCGAAAATCTGAGGAAGTTCGTATCGATTAGCGTAACTTCAAACGGTGCGCGCGATAAATTACAAAGAACTCGGCAAAGTTTCAACGAATCAGTACACGGATACGTCAAAAGATTTCGACAAGGTCTTAATGAACTTATATACGCATTGCAACACGAAATTCGCGATCCTATTCGACGAGCAGTCGCGATAGACCTAGAGAACGAACGCGCAACCAAAACGTTCATACTAAATTTAAAACCTGAGATAGAAATCAGAACATCAAGCATGAAACCGCGCACCTTACAAGAAGCACAAGATGCCGCGTTCGAAGCAGAACTATTAATCGGAGAAATTGAGCGAAACCGCGGAAATCAGTGCAGCCAGCAAATAAGAGCTCACTCATTCGCCCGAGGGAATGTATCGTCACAACGCAAACCCCCACTTAAGAGCGGTCCGATGACTACGCTCAATCGCCTGCCGACAAGCACTCAAATAAACAACGGAGGGAGAATGAAGTGTCTTAAGTGCAACCAAATAGGACATACCGCAAATTACTGCCGAAAATTTTCAACCGGCCAGCCAGCGAAATCTTCCGCCACCGCGCAGCTACAATATAAACATGGAGAATGCGGGACGAGAAGAGGAAACAGCGCTACCAGAATCTCGAGAGACGTCGTACGAGTACACGCAACAACAGGAAAACTTCTATCCATTGGAGTTCGATCGGGAACAGAAATCAAACGATATTTAATCGATACCGGTGCAGGAATAAATTTAGTTAAAAGATCAAGTGCCATATTTAAACCTAAGAAGACAGTAGCTAAAACATTTTACATGGGCAATGACAAATACCAAACTGACGAAACAGTAGACTTTCAATTCTTTAACATCATGAACACATTTCACGTTGTGCCAGACGATTTTCCTTTAATAGAAGACGGAATAATTGGTTTACCTATGCTCTCTAACTACTCATATCGAATTAACAACGAATCAATACAATTAAACGGGAACGAAATATTTTTCCAGGCGCCGAAAACCATTCTCCCAGGGCAAACCAAAATCGAAACAATTTATCTGGATAAAGTTCCGACGAGAGTATGTTTCTGCAATACTGGTGAGCAACCAACTATAATCACTAATGATCTTTCTTATGAACACGATCTCGATAAAATTGCTAAAATGAAACAAATAATTAGACTAGACCATATTGAAGACAAACTTCGTATTCCTATCGAAAAGATCCTCCTACATTACATAGACGTGTTTGACCTAGAATCCGATACCCTACCTTGTACTAACCTAACAAAACACACTATTACCCTACGCGAAAACAAAATCGTCAATACCAAATCGTACCGACCTCCCGAAGCCCATAAAGCAGAAATTGAAAAACAAATGAAAAAAATGTTAGATAAAAATATCATTGAAGAATCAGATTCTCCTTACAACAGTCCAGTATGGGTAGTACCCAAGAAATCAGACGCATCAGGCAAACAGAAATGGCGTATAGTTATCGACTTTCGAAAATTAAATGAACTTACCGATCAAGACGCCTACCCACTACCGACAATCGACGACATTCTATCACAATTAGGCAACGCCAAATTCTTCTCTGCTCTAGATTTATCTTCGGGATTCCATCAAATACCTATGGACCCCGACTCAAAGAAATATACAGCCTTTAGCACACCTCAGGGACACTTTCACTATAATCGCATGCCATTCGGTTTAAAAAACGCCCCAGCCACCTTCCAACGCATGATGGATACCGCGTTACGAGGATTATTGAACAAATATTGCTTTGTATACCTTGACGACATAATAATATTCGGTAGTACAATTCAACAACACAATGAAAACCTTGCTATAGTATTGCAAAGATTAAAAGAGTTAGGACTAAAAATCCAACCCGACAAATGCGAGTTTCTAAAACCTGAATTAGAATACTTAGGACATGTCATAACACACGAGGGCATAAAGCCAAATCCTAAAAAGATCTCCGCAGTTAAAGACTTTAAGATTCCCAAAACACCAACAGACGTAAAGTCATTTCTCGGATTAGCTGGATACTACAGAAAATTCATTAAAAACTTTTCCAAACTCGCCAAACCATTAACAGATCTCACAAAGAAAGACAATCCTTTTAGATGGACAGAAACGCAACAGACAAGCTTTGACACACTAAAAGAAAAGCTATGCTCAGCCCCAGTTTTAGCATACCCAGACTACACGAAAACATTCACACTCACCACAGACGCTTCCAATGAAGGAATAGGCGCAATCTTATCACAAGACGGACATCCTTGTTGTTACATATCACGGACACTCAACCCCCCAGAGAAAAATTATTCTACCACAGAAAAGGAATTATTAGTTATCGTATGGGCAGTTAAGAGACTCAGGCAATACCTGTTAGGAAGACGATTCGTTATTCGAACCGATCACCAAGCACTCACTTGGCTCAAAAATTGCAAAGACCCTTCCTCGCGTTTGATTAGATGGAGACTTAAACTCGAAGAATACGAGTACGATATTCAGTATTGCAAAGGTAAAGAGAACACAGCAGCCGACGCACTTTCCAGAAAAATTTACCAAATTACCGACAAATCAGTCCCAGACACACCTGCAAACTCCGAAAATATTGTAGAACACTTTAACGCATGGTCAGAAGACGCGACACCCCCGAGACGACTTAAAATCACGCCAAACGATCACACCTTCTATCAATTAAATAGAGAAACATTAGGTCCATTCGACAAAGATACTTGGATTCGAAAAATTTTTGAACTAACCAAGAAACACAAGAAAATTGGGATAGGAGACAATAGTTTTACCGAAACCGAAAAAGCTAGGATCAAAGTAACACTCATGTTTATTAATGACCAAATTGAAGAAATAACTTTTGCATACGAACCAATACAAACCATAACTGACGAACAAGCTCTAGACATTATACGCGAAAACCATAACGACATTAGTGGACACTTGGGTATTCAAAAGACATATAGTAAAATCAAAGACCAATTCAAAATCCCACGCCTCATGGAAAGGATAGAAGATTTTATAAAAAATTGCGAAGCTTGTCAACGACAAAAGCTAGTTAGAATCAGACCCAAGGAACAACCTGTAATTCCTCAGACACCAGTAGAGCCAAACGAAAAGATAGCCATGGATCTAATTGGTCCGATGCCTAAAACCACACGTGGAAATCAATACATTCTTTCGATTCACGATGACCTAACGAAATATCTCGTTTTAGTACCACTGAAAACACAACGAACCGAATCGATTATCGATGCATTACTACACCACTACATTTACATCTTCTCAGCACCCAAAACGATACTAACAGACCAGGAACAAAACTTTATTAGCGAACTAATGGAAAAATTCGAGAAAGCATTTAAAATCAAACATATAAAGACCACTAGTTTTCATCCTCAATCTAACGGATCCTTAGAACGAACACACGCCACAGTAAAAGACATGATTCGCACGAGCCTACACGATTCTAACAAAGAATGGGATCAGGTATTAGACTTTATTTGCCTAGGGTATAATACCGCGATACACGATGCAACTGGATTTTCACCCTTCGAACTAACATTTGGAAGAAAAGCCAACCTCCCGTCTTCCGTATCCCGAACTTCCAATTACACCTACGAAGAAATGTTTGCACTATGGCAAAAACAATTGCAAAAATATAGAATGATAGCGAAGAACACTCTTGAACAAAGTAGAAAGAGGTACATGAGAGATCAGACAAGAAAAATCATTAGAACTCAAACCTTATTTCAGGAAGGAGATCGTATACTCCTTCACAACGATCATAAGTCGGATAAATTGGACGACGAATGGTTAGGACCCTACGTTATTAAATCAGTCAAGACACCGTATTATGAGATTCTCATTAGAGATCGAGTTAAGAAAATCCACGGTAACAGAATAAAACCTTATTTTTCAGGACGATCACCCTTGCCGTCGGCTTTACCACCCTTAACGGATTAAAAATAACCCCTATTGACAATAATGGAATATTTCATGAGAAAGTATCCAAAGCATATCTTTATAGCGAACACATAAATGTTATTATAGGACTAGATATTAGTGCTGTATTGGAACAAGTAAGATATATTGAAAAGGGAGTAGCCGAAGTTAGGAATCATTGCGAGACACGAAAAGACTGTAACATATTACCAGAAATACGCTCTTTACAAGCAAAACTAAATAACGTCAGAACACTTAGCATCGAATTACGATCCTTAGCTCACATTCATCTCAGAAGTAGACGAGGACTAGTAGACGCTATCGGATCTATTAGTAAAACTCTTTTTGGAACCCTAGACGCAAACGATCTAGATATAATCAACAAAAATATAGACAAACTCTTTGAAGAAGGTAACAGCCTAAAAACCATAGTAGCCAACCAGACAGCTTTGATTAAACGAATTTTAAATAACGACGTCATCCAGCGACTGAAACAAGTAGACACAGGTGTAACAAACGAACTTAAAACGCTTAACAAAAACGAGATCACCTTAATAAAAGTCATAGCTCTAGAAAGCTCACTCTCTGACTTACATTTCCAAATCGACGAAATATTCAATTTAATCATCTTAGGAAAACAAGGAATAATAAGCCCACAAATTATTGATTCCGGAACTTTTATTAACAATTACGCCCAAGTACTAGGTAGCAAAACAGTAGGAAACGCTTTTATACCAAAGGAAGAGAATTTCCAAAATATTTTAGATATCTCAGAACTCACATTGTTTACTCGACAAAACAAAGTTTTCTTTGTAATTTCTGTACCAACAGTTATGGACATGGAATGGGATATAGAGCAAATATATCCCATACCATCTCTCACGAACAAAGTGTTTTTAGCACCTTTAGTAGTTCATCCGATATTTTTAACGTCAGGACTAAATTACATCAATGTCGATCAAAACTACTTGGATAAGCAATGCCGTTCTATATCTGACTTTTACATTTGCAAACAAACTCAGCCGATTCACGACCGTCGAGTGAAGCACGATTGTAACTCTGAAATCTTAAGCGCAGAAAACACTGTCAAATTCTGTAAGGTAGTAGTTTATAACATTGAAGATATAACTTTTATCCCATTAAACGCTGAGAATCATTTTATAGCTATACCAGAAAAACCAATAGATCTGAGCATTTTCGAAGAAAAGACACATCGAATTGTTAGACTAGAGAAACCATCTTTGTTACAAACTAATAAAACCGTAGACATATTGTACAAGAATAACCATATGAGAATCAGTGGTAGTAGCAAGGAAATTTCTTACGAGATTAAAATCAAAACAGTCAATGTAGCTAATGATTCAGACTGGATTATTTTACTAAATAAACTAGAGAAAACTCCAAAACTTATTAACGATAAGTACGGATACAAAAACACTCTGGATGGAATCGAAGATCAAACGAATCAACTAACTTTTGCTCATAGAATCGATCAAGTTGGATCACGGGGAATATCTATATTACAAATTATAGGATATTTATCCATTGCTCTCATATGCTTATACTTTCTCAACAAAATAGGAATGCCGAAATTGTGTTTTCATTTATTCTGTTGTAAAATCAAGCGAAACACGACAAAGAACAATCCACCAACCAGCGCTCCGATGCCAATCAACCCGGCACCTATCAACATGTTCACCCCGATTCTACCTGTGCCCAGCACCAGCAACGATTCACAAGTAACCTTCGACCTGGAAACACCCAAGGCAAAATTTCACCCATCTATCTTAAAGAGGAAAAGGAACTTCGAGGACTAAGTTCATTCTAAGGAGGGGGGAGTGTAACCCCAAACTCTTTTGCCCTGATGTCACCTTAGGCGACCACTTCTAAACATTCTCCAGACAGCCGATACTTGAACATTACACATGGCGACCTTGGCGACAATGTATATTGCCGGAGTGCCTGAGGGTTCATCTGTGTCCTAACGGTCCTTCCACCGAATGTTTTGGAAGCGTGGCAGCGGACGCGTGCGCCTGCAGGGTGGTGGGGATGATGAAGGATGAAAAACAAAAGAAGAAACAGATGTCACCGAAAGTAAGAAAATATTGTAAGAGCCTCAGTCTCGAACGGGCACGGCTAGAGTTCAGAAGTGTATAAACGAGGAAAAAAATAAAGCATTCTTCTCTCCTTTAAATTTCTTTCTCATTTTACGTGACAACTGCTTGACTCCGACTGTGTGACTTGAGTGGCTTGAATTGACTCGTACTGACTCGAACGACTAACTCGTACTGACTTCCTTGTGTGTCTACCTGTGGGACTTACGGTGGGCGTCTCGGGATGAGAGAGGTTTTGAACGAAGTAAGCTGATTCGTTGTTCGTACTTTCCGTTATGAACATGAGGACACAGATCCCCGTTACCATTGGCTAAGACGTTAACGGTTGAAGTTGGGATATGGAAGCATCCTACCGGCATGACTCGTGGGAAAACCCAGACATTTCTAGTCTCTAAATGCCTGGTTTTCCCTATCATATAATTAACAGTTTTTCCCGTCATAACTACCAGCTTACTCCGTAATTTTTAAGAACGTTCAATAAAACTAAGGACCTTTTTAAGTACCAGCTATAAACCGAAAATACTTGCAGGATTCAAGGTTTCTGCAAGCTAATGAGAATCGGTTTATGGTGGGCCTTAGCTTTATTGAGGGTTCTCTAACGACGTTTGGGTCTTGACGTCAGACATTAAGGTACGTCGCGCGGACCTTTTTACGCGACGTAACAGAAACTGTGTATTGATGTCGAAATTGAGATGTGGGCTTATGTTTGAAGAATTGTTTTGAAACTTACCATACGAAGTTACAATATTAGATAAGCCACGAATGAAGAATTTAAAGACCTTCGGAAACGTTTCAAAAATCATTTAGAGACATATTAATGTCATTTATAGTAAGTAATTATTTAATTATAGAATATCATACAAAATAATAGCTCACGCTGTCTTGCAACTCAGCAAAAACCGGTTAAATTCAAACAACGAAACTGTCAGTCTTGCTTCATTTTTGGATCCTAGCACTTTGCTGATCGGTTGCTGGTGTAATCTTATTTATATGGCCGAACATTGCGGACCTTTTTACCAATCGACCAAAATTAATTCCGGCTCTTTTCGCCAGATATTAACATTTTTATTTGAATAAACAAACATAACAATTATTTGTTATTAAATGTGTGACATATTTCGAAGTCATATTCTTTACAATCGTGCCTAGGTTATCCGAGTCCACCTTAAATGAAGTTCTGTATTATTCCAGGTGCTTTGAATTTTGCCATAACTTCCTTTTTCGAAATTTTAACACGAAGAGTACATTTCAGGTATTATGAAAACAGTTAAACTCTCAACTGATTAAGTAAAAATTTAACATAAATACATGTGCAGTATTGCATTATCGAAATGTTTTCTATGATTTTGTTATACCATTTATGGACACCAATAGAACTTTCCGTATTATCCGAGTTTTCGATTTCCCGAGGTAGATTCGGTCCATATCGGTTGGGATAATAAAATTTATTACATTTACTACACACATTTCGTGCTAATTATCTCGCGACTTATTCCAAGTCACAACATTATTCCTTGATAGATATTTTGAACTACACATGTTATACAATATCGGAAAATCGAGAAAAATACCGTAGCGGGGAATGAGACAATGCATTCGACTGTCTGTGATGATGATTCTTGGAAGAAGAGGGATTTTTCTTCACTATTTGGACTGAATACGTTTATTGGAAAATGCAAGAATAAAATACTCGATCCAATTGTAAATTCTACTTCCTAGTGCTCACTTTATTATTGAAAGGAAAGGGAAGAAACTCCAAAATATAAGAAGTGGAAGGGAAACAGATGCTTATGAATGTACTGTCCATCACGAAAGAAAAGTACAGGAAAAATGTGGGTAGACGCCGTGACTAAAATGTTTTTGCTTTCAGAAGAATTACATGGCGTGAAGTACGTGAATCATAATCGTATTTAAAACATTAAGCATGAAGCTGATTTTGATGTGCTTACCGTTCAGGCAGCGTGCAGACGCCGCCACGATCATTCCCGAGGTGAGAATTAGAGTATAAGCAGACGATAATACACACATCGCGGTGACGATTTAGTTTCATTTTATACAAATTATAAATGAAATATAACTAGATAGGGAACTCATTTCAAGTGGAAAAATGGAGTTAAGAGAGCAGTGAATTTGTTTATTAAAAGTTATCAAAATATAGATTGATGTAAATGGCAATTACGTCGAAAAATAATTAAGATATTTTATAGGTAATGAATTGAATTTTCATTTCCCTTCTGTTTCATTCCAGTTAACCGTCGTAGTTCGCGTTAAAAACGAAACTGCGCCATAGTATCTCGCAAAATAATGTGAAAAAGAATTGTTTGTGTTGTTCGATGATTCCGTTAAACGAAATGTAGCGACACATGAGTCATAGGTCAAGACGGATTAAGATTATCCCATGGTTGTTGTTGCCTCGGAAAACGGTTACAGCAATGACGCTCGACTTACCTCGATTAGTAAAAACAAAGTCGCTGTTACAGGCAACCGTCGACTGTAGACAAATCCAAATTATCCGACCCCCCTTCCCCCTGAGCAGTATAAATATACGGACGAGATCGCAGGCAGAAGAGATACCGAATATCTGCGAATTATCGAGCAATATCTACAAGTTATTATCCGACTTATTAGTTACCGAGTTTTCCGCGAGCGATCATACGTTAACTTTGCAAATACATTCGTACAAGCGTTTCTCGGCGATATTTATATTTATTCTGTAGCGGCACATGAGTCAGAGGACAAAGCAAATCATATTGTTGTTTTGCCTCGGAGTATTAAGACCGTTAGACTACAAGTAATGTAAGAACAAATAGACTCTGGGCAAAACAACGTCGCCGCTATCAGCAACCGCTATCAGCGTCGTAGGAAGACAAATTTGAATTTTCTGATTTCCCCCCGACCACTATAAATAAACCGACGCGATCGCGAGCGATAGTTCATACCGAGTACATAGCGAGTTCATATCAAGTATTTAGCGGCATCCAGAGCGGCGTATCAAGCGGCATTCTTTGAAGATCTAACGAGCGTCTATCAAGTTACGCGACAAGTATTTACGAGTATTTATTCCGCGATTATATCTTGCGATTTATAAATCGTAATAACGACTTAGTCTACGTTTATACATTAACTTATTGTCATAAATACATTCGACGGTTACAATGACAAGCAATATCGTCATTAATCCTCACGACCTTCGTCCTCTTCACACAAACATTTACAGTTCTTATTTATTCTATTTATTCTAAATATAATTGACGGGTTGCAGCAGCAATTTCTCGCATTCTAAATTGTCGATCCTCTACCGATCCACTACATTCTCCACTACAATTTGTGACCCCGACGTGATCGGAAACAGAACATGGCGACTACGAAAAACGATGTTAAGGCTACGGGTAGTGTCGTGGTTACAATGCCTCCGCTGCAACCTTCCAACATTACTGTTTGGTTTGCCTTGTTGGGATCGCAACTAGACGCGGCGGACGTTACGTCCGATAAGGTGAGGTTCGTGACCCTTGCAAAGAGCCTCGATGGCCAGCTCCTCCAGCAGGTAGAAAGCGTTATGACGGACCCGCCAGTCACCGGACGGTATGCGAAACTAAAGAACGAACTCGTTCACATCCTTACAGACTCAGATAGCGATAGCGTAAAAAAGTTGGTGGAGAGCGAGGAAATGGGCGATAGAAAACCGTCCCAATTTTACCATCATCTGAGGAAACTCACCACCCTCTCCACACCAGATGAATTCGTCTGATCGCCGTGGAGAAACCGGCTCCTCACCCGCATCAGGCGCATCCTCGCCGCCGTCGACGATTCCGACCCAGAAAAATTGATGCGATCAGCGGACCTCATCACGGAGGAGTTCAAAGGAGACACGGAACATACTTCGCAGGGAACAACGATAACGGACCACCCGGCGCACGCGGAACCGTCCGAAGCTCCATGGCTCGCGCTTTTCAACGCACTTAACGAACAGATGAACCAATTAAGGGCCGAGGTGAGTGCGATGAACATTAACTACCGTCCGCGTCGACACTGGCGATCAAGAAGTCGGAGCCGTTCCAGGTCGCGAGAAAAGACGTATGATTCCGGCCTTTGCTATTACCATGAAGTATTCCGCGAACGTGCGCGAACACAACACAACAACTCCATTATCAACGAAAGGATTCGCTGCCACGGCTGACGTGGCACCGATAAAAACAATCACCGGAGATTCACCGTACTACAGACTGCTAGCGGAATTCCCCGATCTCACGAGACCGCCAGTGTTCCGAAGAAGTGCAATACGCATGGGGTGCAACACTACATCAGCACGAAGCCCGGACCTCCTGTCCACGCCAAAACACGCCGCCTCGTCCCCGATCGACTCAAGCAGGCATCGAGAAGCCCGTGGGCATCACCCTTACACATCGTACCGAAAAAGGACGGAGGGATTCGACCGTGTGGCAACTATCGGGCATTGAACGCCTGCACCACCCCAGACAGGTATTAACCACCGCACATCGAGGACTTCGCGTAGAATCTCCATGGTAAGCGCATATGTTCTAAAATCGATCTCGTTCCCGCTTACCATCAAATTCCGATCGCGCCGGAAGACGTACCGAATATGATGTTTGGGCTTCGAAACACCGCTTAAACATGCCAACGATTCGTGGACGAAATCACGAGGTGCCTCGATTTCGTCTACGCGTACATAGACGATTTTTTAATTGCGTCCGAAAACGAAGAACGACACCGCGAACACTTGCGGATTTTGTTTAAACGTCTCGGCGAAAATGGGGTCGTAATAAATCTCGTGAAATGTGAATTCGGCGTCAGCGAAATAAAATTTCTCGGTTATACGGCTATCGCCGAGGAGATAAAGCCATTAGCCGAACGCGACGACGCTATAATTAAAGTACCGCTACCCACGACCGTTAAAGATCTGCGAAAGTACATCGGTATGATCAACTTTTACAAACGTTTCATACCGGGGGCAGCCAAAGTCCTTCAACCACACGACGACTTGTTGAAAGGTACAACGAAGTGCAACGCATCCATCGAGTGGACCGAACAAGCTGGAAATAGCTTTCGCGAGTCGAAACGCGCCTTAGTTGACGCGACAATGTTAACGCATCCGATTCCTGGCGCGCCCGTCAGCCTCGCGGTCGATGCATCCGATTACGCCATAGGAGCGGTACTTAGGAGGTACTTAGGATACCTAACAAACGTTAGGTTTTATGACAAAATCGCTATCACAATAAAAGTACAGCGCGTACGACCGAGAAATACTCGCGATGTACACCGCGGTGTAACGATTTAGATACGCCTTCGAAACTAGAGATTTCACTATTTTTATCGATCACAAACCCCATATATACGCGTTTAACAAAACCTCGTTAAGTGTTCGCCGAGACGGTTTAGACACTTAGATTACGTCGGACCGACACGATGGGGCTGGTCTGGCGCGCGGCGTGGGACGGAACCGTCCGTCTGGCGGAACTGGCTGTAGCCCGCGTGGTCGCCGCGATCAAGGGATTGGGGCTGAGGGTGTCCCCTGAGAAGTCCGAGGCAATGTGGTTCTGCCACAGGGCCGATCACGGGACGCCTCCAGCGGGTTATCGCCTGAGGTTGGAGGGGGCTGAGATCGGGGTCGGAACCAGCATGAAATACCTGGGCTTAACCCTCGACAGTCACTGGACCTTCCACGCTCACTACGAGCGCCTGGCACCGTCGGTCGAGGCGACGGCGAACGCAATAGGACGTTTGCTGCCTCGGCTGGGCGAGCCCGGCGTCGGAGTGCGCCGGCTGTTCGCCGGCATGGTGCGAACGAGGCTCTTCTATGGAGCTCCGATCTGGGCAAAGGATCTGATGGCCAGCCGCCGCAGTCTCCTGAAGGTCAGGAGGTTGCACAGGACGGTGACCATCAGGGTAGTGAGGGGCTCTCGCGCCATTTCGACGGCAGCAACGGCGGTGCTCGCCGGGTTCCCCCCGTTCGAACTGCAGGTACTGAGATGTCGCGAAATTTACCTCCACACTTAGGGTCGGTCGGATGGGATCGATCCGGTGAGCGCCGATGTTGAGGGTCGGGCTCGACGGGCCCTGCTCGATAGATGGCGTGCCAGCCTCGACATGAGGGCGGGCGCGCCGGAGCTAAGGGTCCTCGAGGTCGTCCTTCCAAACTGGGACGTTTGGTTGGACGGGGCCGGCCCACTTACAGGGTGACGCAGGTGCTCACCGGGCACGGGTGCTTTGGCGAATACTTGCTTCGAATCAGGAAGAAAGATACCGCGCGTTGCCACCATTGCGATGCGAGTGTCACGACCGGCATACTTTAAATCCGATGGACCGAGGATGAGGATAAAGATGTGGCGGCCTTGGCGACAATGTATATCGCTGAAGTGCCTCATGAGTCATCTATATCCCAACGGTCCTTTCACCGAATGTTCTAGAAGCGTGGCAACGGTCACGTATGCCTACAGGTTAGTGGGGATATTGAGGGATGACGAACAAAGAAGAAACAGATCCCACCGAAAGTCAAATTGTAAGAGCTTCAGTCTTGGAAAGTCACGGCTGGAGCTCAGAACCAAATCGCAGTCAGTGTAAACTCAGAGTACAAGAAATAAATTCTCTTGTTTTTTTTTGTTACCTTATTTTTTTCTTTTCGATCGAGTTACCCCTTTTTTTATTTTACGTGACACGAGCGTGGATTCGGCGCGGCACACGTTGGAGTTCTGTCTGGCGTGGGCGCGGCCGTGCCGCAATCTCATCGTGGAAATCGGATGGGACCTCTCGCCGCCGGCGATCCTCGGGGCACTGTTGGCGAGCGAGAGAGGGAGGAGGGCCGTGACCTCCTTCCGTGAGCAGGTTATGTTTCGGAAGGAGGCAGCGGAGAGAGCGAGGGTGCGGAGCTCCCACCCCGAGAGGATCGACCGGCGGGGGCGCGGCAGACGTCGCGGTCGCGCTTGGACAAGGCGCTCTAGGGCCGCCGCTCCCCCCCGTGTGGGTCAAACTTAGGCGCTGATAGATCAGCGCCTCGGGACCGCCAAGCAGTCCGGTAGGGGAACCAGACTGCCTTGCACGGCGGCCCTGGAGACGATGCATTCTGTGCGCGAGAGGGGCCCGGTGTGTCGCTCGCACCGGTTCCCGGGCCTCTTTCGATCGCAACCGGAACGGTCATCGTGGAGGTTTTAGTCGGTTGGAGTCTGGCACTGCTGTGCCGCTTCCGCTCCCCCCCCCCCCCCTCGCAGAAGCGACCTGGTGTCCGTGCGGATTTCCTCCACACAAAAAAAAAAAAAAAAAAAAATAGATTGCTTCAGACAATTTACGACCGCTATCCGGCACATTAAAGATTACAGGATTAAAGGGATAGACAATAATGTACCCGATAATCTTTTAGAAGCGATCGGGAAATCCGTCGATCATCAAACGTTAGCCGCAGCGCAAGAGAAAGATACCGAGCTACGCGAAATCATTAAGTCCGGCTCTAGCGCGCTGCAATTGGAAAAGATACGATTTCCCGATCAGGATGTCGGAATTTATTGCAATTTCTCGCACGAGCGCCCGCAACGAAAACAGCGCAAACAACAACGATCAAACAGCGAAAGAAAGCATCAGGAACAGGTACGTTACTCGATCTGGACGAAGAGTTCGTTTTTCCGATTGTTCTTTTTTTTTTTTTTAATCTACCAATCAGTCGAAACTCGTGCTTTGTAAACAACAGTGGTGTAACCGATATAGCAACGTTTCATATCATATAAAAAAGTATTAACCTATTTATGTCGAAAAACTGTTAATTTAAATTATATCTTACCTTTAATTTGTCGTATGAAACATAAGCAAAAGAAAAAACACAGGAGTGCCGTTTCGCATCCTTACCTGGCTTCCTTTCATATGACGAATTTAAGTTAAGATTTCTGGTGAACTAACAGATCTTTTTAATTTTTTCATAAGGAATACAAAGATAGATCGATGAATGTATTTGAAAAAAATATGATTCCATTTGCAAAAATGAAGTTGAAATGGAACCCTACTACTGGATCTACAAAAAAGTAATTTGCACCGTATGTGATGTCTTCTTTTGAATTAAATAATTTTTGTTAAACCTTTTTCTGATAACATCAATCTCACGTGAGATATTCTACCTCTTACTGTTTCGCTATTGGTTAAATATTGAGGTTAGGTTTCTATGTATTATAATAAATTTCTATGTATAATAAAATATCCACATATAAAATACATTTAAAAATTGAAAATTTTTAACGATTTTGTACATATCAGACCCGGTACATTATTCAAATCATATCCATATCTAATTGTAATGAATTGCAACAGAATCTGAGAACTGAGGTTTGTTCTTTTACATTTATAATTTTTGGTTCATAAATAGGAAAGATAACGAATGAATGTACTGTATCATTTTTCCTAAATGAAATAATGCACTTTGCGATAAAAATGCAGACATTATGGCAAATAATACAGCAATAGTAGACAATCAAAAAGAAGTAAGGAAAAAAGCTTACCATAACAGCATGGAAGAGAATTAATGAAGAATTGTGTTACTGGAATAAGCTCCTTTATGTATCACGAAGTGCATCAGGGGAGGATTCTTAAACAAATTTCGTAAAAAAATTACTATCTATCAGATAAATACAATACGAGATTCGAAGAATAATTAATATTATAAAAAATATAATTATTTTATATGAACATAATATCCAATTATTTATTTTTGGTTCTGAATAAGCATTATCTTTGATGAAAACATTTTTTAGCGAGAGAAAATAAAATAGGAAGAACGATCTAACATTTGTATAAAAAACTATAATCAATATGTTTAATTAAAACTAAAACATAAATATGTGTAACATCACTCTTACGTTAATATAAATGTATAAATGCAAGTAATACATGAGAGACGAAAAATATAATAAGAATAATAAAAAAGAAAAATAAATAAGAAAACTGTATTCGTTTCTACGACTTACTTCCACGTGTGAAATAATCTATCCGGTTGCCGTATGACCCATCCTAGAGGCAGAACAAAGTTATTAGATTAAAATAATTCACAGAAAGTTTTTAATTCATAAAATTTACAAGTATAAAGTATTTACCCCGAACAACTCCATTTTATGGAAAATTGCAAGTCAACTTTCGAATAACCAGATTTTATATTTTATCTAGCAACTAGCACTTCTTACTAATTGCTCAAACGTTGCTGATTGCTAGCACGTTTCCACTATCGCGTCTCGAATATGAAAGACTGTCGAACAATACTGTCCCTTTCAAAGACAAATTCGTACTGCTTGTTCATTGGCTACGATTCTGGACTATAAGCGAATCCTGTACGCTGCGCAAATGTCTCTGCGCCGACAGTCGCAAGCAGAGCTGACACATTACATGTAATAAATAATGACATAATTACAGTTTATATTAAGCTTTATATTTTATGGTTATCATTTCAAGTTAAATACATTTCAGCCAACATCAACAATGATTCTTACAGTTTCGAATACGCAATTGTAAATAATTAATTATTATTAGATACAGAAAGTATAGTTCAAAGACAAAAACATCAATGTCTAATGGATGTAAATAAACAAATCGCCAAGCAACACGCCGAACAAAGCCGCAAACGTGTCAGCTCTGCTTGCGACTGTGTTAGATATGTACATGTAGTGTTACCGACAATTTTTTGCGAATATTTCGGAAACTAAAACCGAGCGGCGGTAAACTGCCAAGAATGAAGTTGTTGGAAATGTTGATTTCTACAGCATATCATTTATTCGTCCGGATTTTTTAAATAATTATGTTCGATACATTCTAGAGAAACTTTTTATTCGTCTTTATAGAGCCCTCCATCTAGTAATCTTTACGTACGCTTATGTAGAAGACACCCCTGAAGTAATGCCGCATGATAGTCCCAAGGTTGAAATTACCTCAATTACCGCTCCTGTAACGGGAGAAGTGGAGGGGTTTTTAGTAGATATGGCACTACCATCTTGTGGAGTCCAACATAACCCGGAGGCACAGGCTTCTATGCCTAATGCATGTAAAATATTGTGCAATTGTTACATAGTATGAATATATTTTGCACTTACATATTTTATGCACTTTGACATATAATATCTATATAAAAATCAGCAGCGTAATAGTGACAATTTTCAAGATGTAAAGTCGTTATTGTATTATAGTAAAATTGAAATAAAATCGGCGCAGAGACATTTGCGCAGCGTACAGGATTCGCTTATAGTCCAGAATCGTAGCCAATGAACAAGCAGTACGAATTTGTCTTTGAAAGGGACAGTATTGTTCGACAGTCTTTCATATTCGAGACGCGATAGTGGAAACGTGCTAGCAATCAGCAACGTTTGAGCAATTAGTAAGAAGTGCTAGTTGCTAGATAAAATATAAAATCTGGTTATTCGAAAGTTGACTTGCAATTTTCCATAAAATGGAGTTGTTCGGGGTAAATACTTTATACTTGTAAATTTTATGAATTAAAAACTTTCTGTGAATTATTTTAATCTAATAACTTTGTTCTGCCTCTAGGATGGGTCATACGGCAACCGGATAGATTATTTCACACGTGGAAGTAAGTCGTAGAAACGAATACAGTTTTCTTATTTATTTTTCTTTTTTATTATTCTTATTATATTTTTCGTCTCTCATGTATTACTTGCATTTATACATTTATATTAACGTAAGAGTGATGTTACACATATTTATGTTTTAGTTTTAATTAAACATATTGATTATAGTTTTTTATACAAATGTTAGATCGTTCTTCCTATTTTATTTTCTCTCGCTAAAAAATGTTTTCATCAAAGATAATGCTTATTCAGAACCAAAAATAAATAATTGGATATTATGTTCATATAAAATAATTATATTTTTTATAATATTAATTATTCTTCGAATCTCGTATTGTATTTATCTGATAGATAGTAATTTTTTTACGAAATTTGTTTAAGAATCCTCCCCTGATGCACTTCGTGATACATAAAGGAGCTTATTCCAGTAACACAATTCTTCATTAATTCTCTTCCATGCTGTTATGGTAAGCTTTTTTCCTTACTTCTTTTTGATTGTCTACTATTGCTGTATTATTTGCCATAATGTCTGCATTTTTATCGCAAAGTGCATTATTTCATTTAGGAAAAATGATACAGTACATTCATTCGTTATCTTTCCTATTTATGAACCAAAAATTATAAATGTAAAAAAACAAACCTCAGTTCTCAGATTCTGTTGCAATTCATTACAATTAGATATGGATATGATTTGAATAATGTACCGGGTCTGATATGTACAAAATCGTTAAAAATTTTCAATTTTTAAATGTATTTTATATGTGGATATTTTATTATACATAGAAATTTATTATACATAGAAACCTAACCTCAATATTTAACCAATAGCGAAACAGTAAGAGGTAGAATATCTCACGTGAGATTGATGTTATCAGAAAAAGGTTTAACAAAAATTATTTAATTCAAAAGAAGACATCACATACGGTGCAAATTACTTTTTTGTAGATCCGGTAGTAGGGTTCCATTTCAACTTCATTTTTGCAAATGGAATCATATTTTTTTCAAATACATTCATCGATCTATCTTTGTATTCCTTATGAAAAAATTAAAAAGATCTGTTAGTTCACCAGAAATCTTAACTTAAATTCGTCATATGAAAGGAAGCCAGGTAAGGATGCGAAACGGCACTCCTGTGTTTTTTCTTTTGCTTATGTTTCATACGACAAATTAAAGGTAAGATATAATTTAAATTAACAGTTTTTCGACATAAATAGGTTAATACTTTTTTATATGATATGAAACGTTGCTATATCGGTTACACCACTGTTGTTTACAAAGCACGAGTTTCGACTGATTGGTAGATAAAAAAAAAAAAAAAGAACAATCGGAAAAACGAACTCTTCGTCCAGATCGAGTAACGTACCTGTTCCTGATGCTTTCTTTCACGGTTTGATCGTTGTTGTTTGCGCTGTTTTCGTTGCGGGCGCTCGTGCGAGAAATTGCAATAAATTCCGACATCCTGATCGGGAAATCGTATCTTTTCCAATTGCAGCGCGCTAGAGCCGGACTTAATGATTTCGCGTAGCTCGGTATCTTTCTCTTGCGCTGCGGCTAACGTTTGATGATCGACGGATTTCCCGATCGCTTCTAAAAGATTATCGGGTACATTATTGTCTATCCCTTTAATCCTGTAATCTTTAATGTGCCGGATAGCGGTCGTAAATTGTCTGAAGCAATCTATTTTTTTTTTTTTTTTTTTTTTTTTGGAGGAAATCCGCACGGACACCAGGTCGCTTCTGCGAGGGGGGGGGGGGGGGGGGGGAGCGGAAGCGGCGCAGCAGTGCCAGACTCCAACCGACTAAAACCTCCACGATGACCGTTCCGGTTGCGATCGAAAGAGGCCCGGGAACCGGTGCGAGCGACACACCGGGCCCCTCTCGCGCACAGAATGCATCGTCTCCAGGGCCGCCGTGCAAGGCAGTCTGGTTCCCCTACCGGACTGCTTGGCGGTCCCGAGGCGCTGATCTATCAGCGCCTAAGTTTGACCCACACGGGGGGGAGCGGCGGCCCTAGAGCGCCTTGTCCAAGCGCGACCGCGACGTCTGCCGCGCCCCCGCCGGTCGATCCTCTCGGGGTGGGAGCTCCGCACCCTCGCTCTCTCCGCTGCCTCCTTCCGAAACATAACCTGCTCACGGAAGGAGGTCACGGCCCTCCTCCCTCTCTCGCTCGCCAACAGTGCCCCGAGGATCGCCGGCGGCGAGAGGTCCCATCCGATTTCCACGATGAGATTGCGGCACGGCCGCGCCCACGCCAGACAGAACTCCAACGTGTGCCGCGCCGAATCCACGCTCGTGTCACGTAAAATAAAAAAAGGGGTAACTCGATCGAAAAGAAAAAAATAAGGTAACAAAAAAAAACAAGAGAATTTATTTCTTGTACTCTGAGTTTACACTGACTGCGATTTGGTTCTGAGCTCCAGCCGTGACTTTCCAAGACTGAAGCTCTTACAATTTGACTTTCGGTGGGATCTGTTTCTTCTTTGTTCGTCATCCCTCAATATCCCCACTAACCTGTAGGCATACGTGACCGTTGCCACGCTTCTAGAACATTCGGTGAAAGGACCGTTGGGATATAGATGACTCATGAGGCACTTCAGCGATATACATTGTCGCCAAGGCCGCCACATCTTTATCCTCATCCTCGGTCCATCGGATTTAAAGTATGCCGGTCGTGACACTCGCATCGCAATGGTGGCAACGCGCGGTATCTTTCTTCCTGATTCGAAGCAAGTATTCGCCAAAGCACCCGTGCCCGGTGAGCACCTGCGTCACCCTGTAAGTGGGCCGGCCCCGTCCAACCAAACGTCCCAGTTTGGAAGGACGACCTCGAGGACCCTTAGCTCCGGCGCGCCCGCCCTCATGTCGAGGCTGGCACGCCATCTGTCGAGCAGGGCCCGTCGAGCCCGACCCTCAACATCGGCGCTCACCGGATCGATCCCATCCGACCGACCCTAAGTGTGGAGGTAAATTTCGCGACATCTCAGTACCTGCAGTTCGAACGGGGGGAACCCGGCGAGCACCGCCATTGCTGCCGTCGAAATGGCGCGAGAGCCCCTCACTACCCTGATGGTCACCGTCCTGTGCAACCTCCTGACCTTCAGGAGACTGCGGCGGCTGGCCATCAGATCCTTTGCCCAGATCGGAGCTCCATAGAAGAGCCTCGTTCGCACCATGCCGGCGAACAGCCGGCGCACTCCGACGCCGGGCTCGCCCAGCCGAGGCAGCAAACGTCCTATTGCGTTCGCCGTCGCCTCGACCGACGGTGCTAGGCGCTCGTAGTGAGCGTGGAAGGTCCAGTGACTGTCGAGGGTTAAGCCCAGGTATTTCATGCTGGTTCCGACCCCGATCTCAGCCCCCTCCAACCTCAGGCGATAACCCGCTGGAGGCGTCCCGTGATCGGCCCTGTGGCAGAACCACATTGCCTCGGACTTCTCAGGGGACACCCTCAGCCCCAATCCCTTGATCGCGGCGACCACGCGGGCTACAGCCAGTTCCGCCAGACGGACGGTTCCGTCCCACGCCGCGCGCCAGACCAGCCCCATCGTGTCGGTCCGACGTAATCTAAGTGTCTAAACCGTCTCGGCGAACACTTAACGAGGTTTTGTTAAACGCGTATATATGGGGTTTGTGATCGATAAAAATAGTGAAATCTCTAGTTTCGAAGGCGTATCTAAATCGTTACACCGCGGTGTACATCGCGAGTATTTCTCGGTCGTACGCGCTGTACTTTTATTGTGATAGCGATTTTGTCATAAAACCTAACGTTTGTTAGGTATCCTAAGTACCTCCTAAGTACCGCTCCTATGGCGTAATCGGATGCATCGACCGCGAGGCTGACGGGCGCGCCAGGAATCGGATGCGTTAACATTGTCGCGTCAACTAAGGCGCGTTTCGACTCGCGAAAGCTATTTCCAGCTTGTTCGGTCCACTCGATGGATGCGTTGCACTTCGTTGTACCTTTCAACAAGTCGTCGTGTGGTTGAAGGACTTTGGCTGCCCCCGGTATGAAACGTTTGTAAAAGTTGATCATACCGATGTACTTTCGCAGATCTTTAACGGTCGTGGGTAGCGGTACTTTAATTATAGCGTCGTCGCGTTCGGCTAATGGCTTTATCTCCTCGGCGATAGCCGTATAACCGAGAAATTTTATTTCGCTGACGCCGAATTCACATTTCACGAGATTTATTACGACCCCATTTTCGCCGAGGCGTTTAAACAAAATCCGCAAGTGTTCGCGGTGTCGTTCTTCGTTTTCGGACGCAATTAAAAAATCGTCTATGTACGCGTAGACGAAATCGAGGTACCTCGTGATTTCGTCCACGAATCGTTGGCATGTTTAAGCGGTGTTTCGAAGCCCAAACATCATATTCGGTACGTCTTCCGGCGCGATCGGAATTTGATGGTAAGCGGGAACGAGATCGATTTTAGAACATATGCGCTTACCATGGAGATTCTACGCGAAGTCCTCGATGTGCGGTGGTTAATACCTGTCTGGGGTGGTGCAGGCGTTCAATGCCCGATAGTTGCCACACGGTCGAATCCCTCCGTCCTTTTTCGGTACGATGTGTAAGGGTGATGCCCACGGGCTTCTCGATGCCTGCTTGAGTCGATCGGGGACGAGGCGGCGTGTTTTGGCGTGGACAGGAGGTCCGGGCTTCGTGCTGATGTAGTGTTGCACCCCATGCGTATTGCACTTCTTCGGAACACTGGCGGTCTCGTGAGATCGGGGAATTCCGCTAGCAGTCTGTAGTACGGTGAATCTCCGGTGATTGTTTTTATCGGTGCCACGTCAGCCGTGGCGGCGAATCCTTTCGTTGATAATGGAGTTGTTGTGTTGTGTTCGCGCACGTTCGCGGAATACTTCATGGTAATAGCAAAGGCCGGAATCATACGTCTTTTCTCGCGACCTGGAACGGCTCCGACTTCTTGATCGCCAGTGTCGACGCGGACGGTGGTTAATGTTCATCGCACTCACCTCGGCCCTTAATTGGTTCATCTGTTCGTTAAGTGCGTTGAAAAGCGCGAGCCATGGAGCTTCGGACGGTTCCGCGTGCGCCGGGTGGTCCGTTATCGTTGTTCCCTGCGAAGTATGTTCCGTGTCTCCTTTGAACTCCTCCTTTATGAGGTCCGCTGATCGCATCAATTTTTCTGGGTCGGAATCGTCGACGGCGGCGAGGATGCGCCTGATGCGGGTGAGGAGCCGGTTTCTCCACGGCGATCAGACGAATTCATCTGGTGTGGAGAGGGTGGCGAGTTTCCTCAGATGATGGTAAAATTGGGACGGTTTTCTATCGCCCATTTCCTCGCTCTCCACCAACTTTTTTACGCTATCGCTATCTGAGTCTGTAAGGATGTGAACGAGTTCGTTCTTTAGTTTCGCATACCGTCCGGTGACTGGCGGGTCCGTCATAACGCTTTCTACCTGCTGGAGGAGCTGGCCATCGAGGCTCTTTGCAAGGGTCACGAACCTCACCTTATCGGACGTAACGTCCGCCGCGTCTAGTTGCGATCCCAACAAGGCAGACCAAACAGTAATGTTGGAAGGTTGCAGCGGAGGCATTGTAACCACGACACTACCCGTAGCCTTAACATCGTTTTTCGTAATCGCCATGTTCTGTTTCCGATCACGTCGGGGTCACAAATTGTAGTGGAGAATGTAGTGGATCGGTAGAGGATCGACAATTTAGAATGCGAGAAATTGCTGCTGCAACCCGTCAATTATATTTAGAATAAATAGAATAAATAAGAACTGTAAATGTTTGTGTGAAGAGGACGAAGGTCGTGAGGATTAATGACGATATTGCTTGTCATTGTAACCGTCGAATGTATTTATGACAATAAGTTAATGTATAAACGTAGACTAAGTCGTTATTACGATTTATAAATCGCAAGATATAATCGCGGAATAAATACTCGTAAATACTTGTCGCGTAACTTGATAGACGCTCGTTAGATCTTCAAAGAATGCCGCTTGATACGCCGCTCTGGATGCCGCTAAATACTTGATATGAACTCGCTATGTACTCGGTATGAACTATCGCTCGCGATCGCGTCGGTTTATTTATAGTGGTCGGGGGGAAATCAGAAAATTCAAATTTGTCTTCCTACGACGCTGATAGCGGTTGCTGATAGCGGCGACGTTGTTTTGCCCAGAGTCTATTTGTTCTTACATTACTTGTAGTCTAACGGTCTTAATACTCCGAGGCAAAACAACAATATGATTTGCTTTGTCCTCTGACTCATGTGCCGCTACAGAATAAATATAAATATCGCCGAGAAACGCTTGTACGAATGTATTTGCAAAGTTAACGTATGATCGCTCGCGGAAAACTCGGTAACTAATAAGTCGGATAATAACTTGTAGATATTGCTCGATAATTCGCAGATATTCGGTATCTCTTCTGCCTGCGATCTCGTCCGTATATTTATACTGCTCAGGGGGAAGGGGGGTCGGATAATTTGGATTTGTCTACAGTCGACGGTTGCCTGTAACAGCGACTTTGTTTTTACTAATCGAGGTAAGTCGAGCGTCATTGCTGTAACCGTTTTCCAAGGCAACAACAACCATGGGATAATCTTAATCCGTCTTGACCTATGACTCATGTGTCGCTACATTTCGTTTAACGGAATCATCGAACAACACAAACAATTCTTTTTCACATTATTTTGCGAGATACTATGGCGCAGTTTCGTTTTTAACGCGAACTACGACGGTTAACTGGAATGAAACAGAAGGGAAATGAAAATTCAATTCATTACCTATAAAATATCTTAATTATTTTTCGACGTAATTGCCATTTACATCAATCTATATTTTGATAACTTTTAATAAACAAATTCACTGCTCTCTTAACTCCATTTTTCCACTTGAAATGAGTTCCCTATCTAGTTATATTTCATTTATAATTTGTATAAAATGAAACTAAATCGTCACCGCGATGTGTGTATTATCGTCTGCTTATACTCTAATTCTCACCTCGGGAATGATCGTGGCGGCGTCTGCACGCTGCCTGAACGGTAAGCACATCAAAATCAGCTTCATGCTTAATGTTTTAAATACGATTATGATTCACGTACTTCACGCCATGTAATTCTTCTGAAAGCAAAAACATTTTAGTCACGGCGTCTACCCACATTTTTCCTGTACTTTTCTTTCGTGATGGACAGTACATTCATAAGCATCTGTTTCCCTTCCACTTCTTATATTTTGGAGTTTCTTCCCTTTCCTTTCAATAATAAAGTGAGCACTAGGAAGTAGAATTTACAATTGGATCGAGTATTTTATTCTTGCATTTTCCAATAAACGTATTCAGTCCAAATAGTGAAGAAAAATCCCTCTTCTTCCAAGAATCATCATCACAGACAGTCGAATGCATTGTCTCATTCCCCGCTACGGTATTTTTCTCGATTTTCCGATATTGTATAACATGTGTAGTTCAAAATATCTATCAAGGAATAATGTTGTGACTTGGAATAAGTCGCGAGATAATTAGCACGAAATGTGTGTAGTAAATGTAATAAATTTTATTATCCCAACCGATATGGACCGAATCTACCTCGGGTAATCGAAAACTCGGATAATACGGAAAGTTCTATTGGTGTCCATAAATGGTATAACAAAATCATAGAAAACATTTCGATAATGCAATACTGCACATGTATTTATGTTAAATTTTTACTTAATCAGTTGAGAGTTTAACTGTTTTCATAATACCTGAAATGTACTCTTCGTGTTAAAATTTCGAAAAAGGAAGTTATGGCAAAATTCAAAGCACCTGGAATAATACAGAACTTCATTTAAGGTGGACTCGGATAACCTAGGCACGATTGTAAAGAATATGACTTCGAAATATGTCACACATTTAATAACAAATAATTGTTATGTTTGTTTATTCAAATAAAAATGTTAATATCTGGCGAAAAGAGCCGGAATTAATTTTGGTCGATTGGTAAAAAGGTCCGCAACGTTCGGCCATATAAATAAGATTACACCAGCAACCGATCAGCAAAGTGCTAGGATCCAAAAATGAAGCAAGACTGACAGTTTCGTTGTTTGAATTTAACCGGTTTTTACTGAGTTGCAAGACAGCGTGAGCTATTATTTTGTATGATATTCTATAATTAAATAATTACTTACTATAAATGACATTAATATGTCTCTAAATGATTTTTGAAACGTTTCCGAAGGTCTTTAAATTCTTCATTCGTGGCTTATCTAATATTGTAACTTCGTATGGTAAGTTTCAAAACAATTCTTCAAACATAAGCCCACATCTCAATTTCGACATCAATACACAGTTTCTGTTACGTCGCGTAAAAAGGTCCGCGCGACGTACCTTAATGTCTGACGTCAAGACCCAAACGTCGTTAGAGAACCCTCAATAAAGCTAAGGCCCACCATAAACCGATTCTCATTAGCTTGCAGAAACCTTGAATCCTGCAAGTATTTTCGGTTTATAGCTGGTACTTAAAAAGGTCCTTAGTTTTATTGAACGTTCTTAAAAATTACGGAGTAAGCTGGTAGTTATGACGGGAAAAACTGTTAATTATATGATAGGGAAAACCAGGCATTTAGAGACTAGAAATGTCTGGGTTTTCCCACGAGTCATGCCGGTAGGATGCTTCCATATCCCAACTTCAACCGTTAACGTCTTAGCCAATGGTAACGGGGATCTGTGTCCTCATGTTCATAACGGAAAGTACGAACAACGAATCAGCTTACTTCGTTCAAAACCTCTCTCATCCCGAGACGCCCACCGTAAGTCCCACAGGTAGACACACAAGGAAGTCAGTACGAGTTAGTCGTTCGAGTCAGTACGAGTCAATTCAAGCCACTCAAGTCACACAGTCGGAGTCAAGCAGTTGTCACGTAAAATGAGAAAGAAATTTAAAGGAGAGAAGAATGCTTTATTTTTTTCCTCGTTTATACACTTCTGAACTCTAGCCGTGCCCGTTCGAGACTGATGCTCTTACAATATTTTCTTACTTTCGGTGACATCTGTTTCTTCTTTTGTTTTTCATCCTTCATCATCCCCACCACCCTGCAGGCGCACGCGACCGCTGCCACGCTTCCAAAACATTCGGTGGAAGGACCGTTAGGACACAGATGAACCCTCAGGCACTCCGGCAATATACATTGTCGCCAAGGTCGCCATGTGTAATGTTCAAGTATCGGCTGTCTGGAGAATGTTTAGAAGTGGTCGCCTAAGGTGACATCAGGGCAAAAGAGTTTGGGGTTACACAGTCGACGTCTCCTCATTCGGTCACTTGGTTGATTCTGTTGATTCGATTCAGTCAAAGTCGGATCTGATCAATCGCCACATCTACTACGACACGAGAGCCTTCCTCTATCAAATTGGCAGTCAGAATCTGAGCAAGATCCAGGCAATCTTCATACTCAGCGACGTTACTATCGTGTGTGATTAAACGAAGTTGTTGGAGAAAAATATAATCATAACACTGCAAATTACGGAGTTATATTAATTCAACCACCCCTATTGTCTTAACGGAAATCAGGGGATCGATCTACTCGCGGCGTCGATCATTATAATCGTAACGGGAATTTACGACTCCCGTTAACGTGTTTCCTCGCGATTGCGTCTCCCCGCGATTGGTCGAATTTTACAGTTTCCTATTTTCTTTTCGCCGTTTTGTGCGTAAAATGCATGTAGTATCTAAATGGGTCTTAGAGAAAAGGACAAGTAATGATGTTTTGATGTAATAAATAATATTCAAAACAACGAAATGATTACAATGCTATCGTACGTCTTATTCTTATACTCGGCTCTCGACTTCCCGATTCACACTCCCCGGCTTCTGCACTCGCTCGCTCTCGCTTCTCAACTCACACTGCACGCCTTTTGCATTCGTTTTCTCCGGCTTCTCAACTAACACTGATCTCTTTGTCTTTTCCCGCCCTATCGCGCACGTGTCCTGAAAACGCCCGTGGCCAGGGTCACGCAGGCCTTTTCCACGAAACTATTCACTTGAAAGGACCGACGACACATTGATGTACCCGACGACGCCGCGGCTCTCACGACATTGTTTATGGTTCTGCCGATATCTTAGGCCTTTTGCCCACGATACTATATGCATCTTTAGCAACGCTGTTGTCGTTGGAAGATTTGGTGATACCGAACTCTCTTTCTCTGCTTACATCATTAGCAGACTTTTTTACTAATGTGTGTAATGTGAAATTCTAAATAAGTAGTTCTACAAGTCATAATTTTTTTGTATATAATGATGCTATTGAGTACTATTGTGTTTAATAGCAGTGGAAATAATTGTTCATACCGCATCTGTTTTCTTTTTCTTTCAACCAGATAGAGATGGAGCATCTGATCTTTTCGATCCATACCACCCATTTTGTCATTATAATCTATTAGAATAACGTGCCCAAATTCCGTCCTGCGAACTCTTTTCTTAGCATTTAGCCAAAACCGAATGAATTTTTTCATCTGAGAAAAGTTGTATAATTTCCTTGGAAACTTGGTAATGGTAATCTGTAATCAATGTTTTATAACTAAGCACACCACTATATATTAAAAAATATACGTGTGAGAGGATACCTTTTTCAGCGAAATATGTTATGTTATGAAATTTATACAGATCTTGTATCTATACAAAAATCACATACAACTTTTTTAATTTGTGATATAGATATCCACTGCTCATAGTACAATCTGAAACACGGGATGCGCCTAACTCATTTTTCTTCATCTACGTCATTTGAAAACTTATTGCCATATATATGTAAAACAGCTTACATCTTTGATGACTTTACTCGGTGACTTTATTTCGGATTTCTTTTTGATAAACACGTTCCTGATTTCATTCCTGCGTATCTTTATCGGGGGATGAGATTAGGCAGAAAACCATTTTCTATGCGTGAAAGTTGAGGAAGTGAGAGAAGAAGATTGCCTGTTTTGAATTTGAAAATAGAAGCAATGTGCTACACTTCGCCAAAACTAAATGCTAGAATTATATACTTTAGTTTAAATACGATCTCAAATGTTAGGAAATAACGTAGTATACTACTGACGAAAAAATAAAGCGCTACAGAAAGCTCTCGAAGCGAATTTCAAAGACCTAAAAATATCAACGGTCAAAGAAGAAATCGGCAGATACGTAAAAAAATACAAGAAAAAGACGGCAATAAATCCAAACCAGCTGGCTGTTGAAGCGAACAAAACTCTCATAAAAAGAAGACTAAAGAGAAAACACCTCACTGACCTCATTGAAGAAATAAGATAGAGCAACTGAAAGACAGTATCCCGCTTGGGGTAGCCATCCACATGTTAATTAGCAATAAAGCTAGAAGAATTTACCGAATGTCCAGCTGGACAAATTATAAAGTACGTATTTTTGAATTATACGTAGCGGAAGATTTACGTGACAGTGCAGTACAATGGAGTGAGCACAGTGAGCAGAGGAACGCGATTACTATGATTGTATGATGTTATGTACGTGATATCTGAAATTGTCAGAATATAATAATATCTTCAGTTTTCAAGGCTGAATATAATTATGCAGTGTAATAAACTAAATAAATCGGCAAATAGTTCGAACAGGCAATACCTGGCGATTTAAAACTATTATGATGAAATACCTAAGCATTTCAGAATAATGTGCGGAACTAAAGATAGCGAGGGCATTCTGCTAGTAACGGATTAGGGCGCGAACAAACAAAGCCTATTATTTAAGGCTTGGAGGGTGTAGAAAAGAAATGGGAATATATTCAAAATCCATCTGGTAATAATAATCCATTTGATCATAAGATCATTGGCAACAGAAATCATAAATTTTTCTTCTTAAACAAAGCGTTCAACCATCAACTTTGTGGTGTTTCAAGCAGTTAAAATCGCAAAACGGTTGTAAACGGTTGAAACTCTTTTTCAAAGGTAGTAGTAGTATGATTTAGGCAATGAAACCGAAAAGAGCTACTCAACCTAACATTTTACGTTAATTAATTAACCAGGGGATATCGTAAAACATGTACATAAAGGTTTTCTTACGAAGATTTCCTTTCTACAAAAGATTTTAGTAGATTCATACGGCGACGTGAGCGGAGTGCTTAAGAGTAGATAGAGTGATAGAAAAAGTAGAGTTTACTGTCAGTTTTAGAACTAGATGATCTAAGCTGTTATTTTAGCCATAAAGAGAACGTGTGTTCTTATACGTTACATTGGAATATAAAAACTAAATTTATTGAGAATGTCGGCGGAGGAGGGGGGAGGGAAGGAACTGGATCACAGGCTTATATACAGGGTGCTAGCAAATATTGTTAAAAATTTTAGGTCATAGTACTCGTGAAACAAAAGAAATAAGCTTAAATTAACGCAGATCAAAAAATTTATATATTCGAAGTCATGAATAATTTTCTGGTTAAGTTGTTGCGATGGATTTACTTGTGTCTAGTAACCAGTCTTTATATAAATAACGGTACAAATAACTACATGTAAATAATTGGTTATCTTGCTTCTTCTATTAATATTTATAGAAGATTCTCCATGTATCTTTCCATTTCTATGAATACTTTCAGAATTTTTCGTTCAGGCCGCGTTAGTCACTGTTGACTGACGGTATACAATTCAAAAATTATATCCTTATATCAATAAATTTTAAATAATTTGAAGATCATGAAAGAGTGTACCTCGTCAATATCTCGTCCAAATCATACTGCATTATCTTTGTAGGATTTCTTTCAATATCTTCGAACTTTAGACGCTCTTCCAATTTTTTGTTGCAGCTTGTAATATAGGAGATATTTAGGTATATTTACAATACTGCTATTTGGAATTTCTTCATCCGGACAATTTGTTAGATGGACAGCTAATTTCTTTTGAAATTCTGTGATTCTTTCATACTTTGCTTGTTAATATTTTTAAATAAAATATAAGCATTGAAAACAGCAGCATTAGTCGGAGCTTATAGGCTAGCTACTCATGCCATGTCATGTATTTTCGCAACGAATTATTATAGACACACATTTGATCAGATGTACCAACTGTTGCTGTCATGCATTATGATCCACTACAAATTTTAATAAAAAAGTAAGAAGTTCTACTTATTTTTCCATTTTACAATGATTATTCCTCTTTTGTGCCCTTTTGCTATAATTTCTCCCCGTTTTAATTTCTTTGACATTACTTCATAAGCATTTTCCCCGTCGATTTGAACGTGACGTTCCTCCTAAATGAGTATTATTATCGAGTCATTTATATGCTAAATGTGAACTCGCGTACCAACTGTCTGTGTATAACGTGTGTCCTTTATTGGAGACATCTTTACTAACAAACATTATAACATTAGTTGGTGTCGTATCTTCTTCTTCTAGATTTTTCCCGGCATATACACGTAAAGCATACGTGTACCCATAGGTGACAACTTAAATAACTTGAGGTGGATAGGTCGTGATAGGTATCGAAGGAACACTCGAATATGCTTAACGACACAGATGTTTATTCACATATATATATATGTCGGGTTGGCGTTAAGATTTGAGTTAGGGTTAAGGGCGTGAAACGAATCCCTATTGGCGCTAGACGTGATCGTTATGCGATACAGGGGATATTTACTAGTGCAAATATGACTATGATGGAATTGGACAAGTAATCGCGGTAGTTAGATACTCGAGAAGCTATTGACAATGATCCTAGGCTCAATAACGAATCCGCGGTCAAGGGGATGACGAACTCTACTTTTCTTCAGCGTCTAAGTTGTACTCAATGTTAATGCATGAGGCAATCACTACGTATCTGAGAGTTACTTGAATCGTCTTTGAGATCGTACGGGAGAGTGGTTCTCCATCACGGTAACGCTTTTTTTTTTTTTTTTTTTTTTTTTTTTTATTAGAATATTTACAATCAATTCTCGTTGAGAATTTTCAGTAACTTAATTTGGCGTGATACAATGACATGGATTATAATAGCTTTATATTGTTGATTCTAGTAGGACTAAGGATTTAATCTAGTGGGTATTTTCTTTTTAGTCTGCGGATCTGGTCCGTCGTGTCCAGTAGTTGGGTGACTAGTGGGTTGTGGTGGTTGTTGACTCTTGTGTTATATCTGCTTCTGGACTTGTGTATTTCGTCTTTGACTGTAGGTATCTTGAGGTCTCGGTGTATTGTTTCGTTGGTAACATACCAGGGTGCATTTAATAGGGATCTTAGCGTTTTCGATTGGAAGCGTTGGAGTATTTCAATGTTGGAGTTACTTGCTGTTCCCCATAGTTGGATTCCGTAGGTCCAGACAGGTTTTATTACGGCCTTGTAGAGGGTTATTTTGTTCTGTATGTTTAGTTTGGAGCGTCGGCCCGTGAGCCAATAGAATTTTCTTAGTTTTTCCTTTAGTTGCTTTGTTTTTTCCGAGATATGTTTTTTCCAGGTTAGCCTCCTGTCCAGGGTCATGCCCAGGTATCTTACGGAGTTCTTGCTTGGGATTATTGTGTTGTTAATGGTGACCTGGGGGCAGGTTTGTTTTCGGAGCGTGAAGGTTACATGGGAGGATTTTTTTTCGTTTATTTTAAAGCCCCATTTTTGGAACCACTTTTCCATGGAGTCGAGACTTCGCTGGAGAGTGGATGAGGCAATTGCCGGGTCTGCGTGGGTAGCTAATAGTGCTGTGTCGTCGGCAAATGTTGCTATTGTTACCTCGTTTGATATGGGTAAGTCGGCAGTGTAGATGGAGAATAGTAGGGGTCCGAGGACACTACCTTGCGGTATGCCGGATTCTATTGGGAATGTTGCGGAAGTGGCGCCTAGACATTTGACTATGAATTGTCTGTTGGTTAGGTAGGATTTTAAGATGGAGTAGTATGAGTGGGGTAGGATTTTTTTAAGCTTGTAGAGTAGCCCTTCATGCCATACTTTATCGAATGCCTGTTGGATGTCTAGGAATACGGCTGAGCAGTATTTTTCCTTTTCAAGGGTTTGGCTGATCATGTGGGTTATGCGGTGGATTTGCTCTACTGTTGAGTGTTGTTTTCGGAAGCCGAATTGGTGATCTGGGAGAGTTTTCAATTCTTCTAGGAGTGGAAGGAGACGGTTCGTGAGCATCCTCTCGAATAGTTTAGATAGGGTAGGTAAAAGACTGATTGGGCGATAGGAGCTGGCTTCATATATTGGTTTACCGGGTTTGGGGATGAGGGTGATTAGTGAGATTTTCCACGCCTTAGGAAAGTGTTCAAGGCGGAGGATGGCGTTAAAGATTGATGCGATGAGTGCAATCCCTTTTATGGGGAGTTCCTTGATTGCTTTATTTCCTATTAGGTCGTGACCTGCTGCTTTCTTGGGGTTTAGGCGACTGATTGCTTCTATGATCTCTGCAGAAGTGAAGGGTTGGATAGGAGGGGACATTTGGAAGGGAGTGTGCAGGTATTCGGTGACGTCCGCTGCGGCTATGGAGGAATGGGGTTGGAATACTTCAGTCAAGTGTTTGGCAAATAGGTTGGCTTTTTCTATAGGGCTACGCGCCCATCCACCCTGCGGGCGGCGGATTGGAGGTATTATTTGTGGGGGGCGCGTGAGTTTCCTGGAGGCTTTCCATAGTGAGTAGTTTGAGTCGGCTGTGGGGGACAGGCTGGCGAGATATTTGTGAAAACGGTCATTATTGTAGTTCTTTATGGTTTTGGATAGTTTTCTAGTTGCGTTGTTTAGTTTGCGTTTGTCCTCCGGTGTTCTATGGGTCTGCCATATCCTTCTTAGTCTACGTTTTTCTGCTATTTTTTTTAGTATGTACTGGGGGTATTCGTGATTGCTGATGGACGTTTTTGCCGGTGTGGAGACGCGGATAGCGTTTATTATGCTCTCATTTAGGTATTCCGTGGCTGCTTCGATTTCGTCATTGGTTTTTAGTGAGGTTGAGGCTGAAGTTGTGTGGGTGAAGACTTCTCTAAAGAGCTGCCAGTTGGTGTGTTGGTTATGAATGGAGCCATTAGGTGTATTCTCGATGATAGTTGAACTGACTGTTACTATCACGGGGGAATGATCAGAGGAGAGATCAGCCGAGGAATTGATTTGGACGTGTCTTGGCGAGATATTTTTAGTTATGAAGAAATCAAGGAGATCGGGTATTTTGTTTGTGTCGGTGGGCCAGTATGTGGGTTCGTATGTGGTAAGGTAGTTGAGGTTGTTGGATATTATGCTGTTGAGGAGGTTTTTGCCTCTTACTGTAACCAGTCTGCTACCCCATTGGGTGTGTTTAGCGTTGTAGTCTCCTCCGGCTATGCATCTGTTGCCCAGGGTGTCCAGGAAGTGGTCGAAGTCTTCTTTGGCGATGGAGTGTCTGGGAGGGCAGTATACAGCTGAGGTGGTGATTGTACCATGATAGTCTTCTATTGCTACGTTTGTTGCTTGGAGGTAGTCTTTCTGGAATGGTGGAAGTTCGTAGTGTTTGATATTTGCTTTGATTATGATTCCGGTGCCGCCGTGGGCCTTTCCGCTGGGGTGTTGGGTATGGTAGAACTTGTATCCGTTTATGTTCAGGTAGTTTTTGTCGGTGAAGTGAGTTTCAGATATGAGCATTATGTCGATTAGCTGGTGTTTTAGGAAGAGTTCTAGCTCAAGTTTGCGTTGCGCTAGACCATTGGCATTCCAGAGAGCTATGCGTCTTGGTTTTATTTTGTGTCTGGGCGTATTAATTTGTCCATGATGAATGTTAATAGCGATAGCAAATTGTTTATTTGCTCTGATTGTTTCTCTATTAGCTTTTCTAGTCTAGAGACGTTGTCTGTGTTAGGTGAGGTGGGGGCACTATTTTGGGGAGGATCCCTGTGGCTATTTGGTGTATTTTGAGTGCCTTGTACCGCTTGGGCATAGGAGTTTGAGGGAGTGGTGAGTTTGATAGGGCTGGGTGTTTGATTGATTGGAGGGATTGGGATAACTGTGGATTTCGGCGAGCTGGGTGTTTGGTGATTTTCCTCTTTTGTTCTAAGTTTGGGGTATTTGCTTGAGTACAGACTTTTGTAGGCTGAGCAGCCTTTGTAGTTGGCAGGATGGTCACCTTGACAGTGGATGCACTTCGCTGGGGTTTCCGGTGATTTCCTGCACTGGTCGGTGGGGTGTGTACCTGCACATTTGACGCAGCGGAAGGTGTGGTTGCAGTATTTCTGCGTGTGCCCATATCTTTGGCACCTTTTGCATTGGACTATCTCCTTTTTGGTTTGCGGTGGTTCGAATTTAACGATGGCGTTCATTAGACGACTGATATTGTAGATTTCCTTGTTGTTTGGTTTCTGTTTTAAGTCGATGAAAAATAGGGATAGCGGGTCTTTTGTGACTCTATGCCTTATGTTGCTGACATTTGTGACTTCGTGGCCGAGTTTCGATAGTTCTATTTTTAGTTCGTCGATGTCTGCGGAGTGGTGGATGTTTCGTAGCACCACCCGAAAAGGTCTTTCTTCCTTGAGTTGGTAGGTGTGGAAGTTGGCATTCAGGGCCCTGAGTGTCTTGGTGAGCTTCCTGTAAGCTTCTGGGTTTGTCGGCAGGATTTTTACTTGATTGTTGGTTATTTTCAGGTTATAGTCCTCCTTGGAGATATCTCTCTCTAAGGACTTGGTCATTGTCTGGATGTCTATGACATCATTAACAAATATTGGCGGTGGAGGGGGGCTTCTCTGTGCGTGATGGTTTGACGGCGGGTCTGCGATTTCCATGGCGTCGTTTGAGGATTCCAATACTGCAAACCTGTTGTGAGTGTTAATTTGTGTTGATGGCTGTTCGTTCGAGTTAGTGTTTGATGGTCCAATTTTGCGTTTTTTCGCCTTGTTGGCGTCGTTGGCACGGGGGGATCTGCTGAGCTGCTGCCACGGGGGGAGTAGCGCGGGGTAGTGGTGGGTTTGCACAGGCGAGCCTGGTCGTGATTGTTGGGCCATCATCGAGCTAGCTATTTCAATATGAATAACTAGTCGTGAGGCTATGCGGCAGGGATCGGGTTGGGGTTAGTTGCGTAGGCTTTTCTTCTCTCTGGCGGATATGAAACACTTGGGAAGATAGGAGCACGTTGTGTTCACTTTCGACGGTTGGGTAACACGTGTTGCTTTCGAACTTCACTGGGCACTAGAGACACGTCTGCACGCTTCGGCACTCGACAGCGAACGACGGTAACGCTGTCGAGGAAAACTATGATGGGTGTGCCTAAGGGCACGAAATCATCGGATTCGTGGAGAAAAGCCTTCATTCGGAAAGTGAGGGAAATTGGCGTTACTGTTAATTGGTCAATTTCCATGTTGGTGGTTAGGGAAGGGTGCTAGCCGCCCTTAAGAGAGAGTTCGAGAAGAGGAAGCGTCGTTCGTGAGAAAAATAGATTTCTCCTATTTTCTCGTAGTTGGTACGAGGACTGTTTGTCGGTTTGAAGGACTTTAGTTAAACAAATCTTAAGATTTATAGCGGGTCCTCGGGCTAGCTGAACATGTACTGTGGAGACGCGTCGACATCTGGTAATCATCTTACTCAAAGAATAGAGTCTGCGTGTGGCGAGCCACGGGACAGAAATCGTTGAAATGCTTACCGTCGTGTCCCGTCCTAAGTATTTCTTTTAAGGAGAGCTATAGAGTTACTTCATGCCTTTGTTAGACAGAACGTTCATCCCTTGACCGCGACTACGTTCGGCGACTGGTTGTCGCCTCGAGCCCGAGCTCACTATCATAAATCTCAAATAAGTACAGTCGAATCGAATGACAACAGTTTCTTAATTCGGCTATGGTGAAATCAAAATTACAGTACTAGGGGTCTTCCCAAAGTTCCGAAGGGAAGATTCCGGTGTTCTTTCATCTCCGACATATATAATGTTCAAATTAGGATAATCTAGGGATCGATTAAGTCTGAAAATCGAGTTTATTATAACAATATTTAAACAAAATACAGAGGTAAACAACAATAAATAATAATTAATAACAATAAATAATAATGAATAACCTGAATTTGTCTACCTGAAAATCGAGAATCGATTTTCCACGTCCTAAACTGCCACTCTTCCTCTGTCAATCTTCAATACACTAAATAAAAATTTCTTTCTTGTGACCGTGTCTATTTCTAATGCTCGAAATCCTTCTTCTTCTCTAATCGTCCGTCTGTGTAATGTCTGTTTGGCAAATCGGTTATCCGTAACGACAAATAAGGTCACATTGTCCGTTAACAGAGAAAGTCCTTTTGTTTATCCGTGTTTGAACTCTTAGGAAGTTTATACCTCTCCTCCTTGTATTGACAATTGCCTCGCTAATTGTTCTTTTCATAGGGGACTAGTTTACTCGCATGAAAGAAATTCCCTCCAGCTTTACGATTACCGTTATCCACTTCGTACATCGACTCCTGCTCGGACAGCCGAGGAGGACGGACGTGTCTAGACGGTCGTCCTCTCCAGGTATAAGTGAATAGTGAAAAAGTGCTCCAAAGTAATAGTGCTGCAAAGTGATAGTGAGGAGGAAATAAAATAACAATGCAGATACCAACTATAAACATAGCAACAAAAGGAGAAACATATTATATAAAAACCAAACAAATTAACATGGAGACAGAAGAAACAAAAGAGCATCGGGGACAGGAAGATAGCAATTCAGAACATGAAAGATACTACCAGGATGAAAGCTGGAAGCCAGTGAAGGCTAGCAAAAAACGTAAAACAACCACAGACACAAGTGCCATAGGAAACCCAGTCACAGAAAAGCAGCGATGGCTGCAAGAATTACCATTAAGTAACTCCTTCAACTCACTAACTGAAGAAATAGACGCTGACCCCGTAAGTAAAACCACTATCCAAACAAACCATATTACAAAACCACCACCAATTTTTGTCGAGGCCCAAATAATAGACCCGCTCATTGATCTACTAAATAATCTAGATGAGAAAAACAATTACACAATAAAGCAAACAAAATTGGATCAAGTAAAAATTCAAACAAACACACCAGAATCATTTAGGAAAGTTATAAAAGCATTAAAAGAAAAAAATGCTATCTACCACACGTATCAGCTTAAAACTGAAAGGAGCTATAAAACTGTCATAAGAGGATTGCATCCTAAAACCAACATACATAAACTAAGCGATGAGTTAGCTAAAATTGGTCATCAAACAAGAACAATAAACAATATAACAAGATTCGACACAAAGCAACCACTACCACTATTCTTAATAGAACTTGAACCCAGAAACAATAACAAGGAAATATATGATATCAAACAAATACTAAACACAATAGTAACAGTCGAACCACCACGACACAAAAAAGATATACCTCAATGCGGTGTCAACAATACGGACACACTAAAAACTATTGCAACAGAAGCCCAGCTTGCGTCAAGTGCGCAAAAAATCACTTAACTGTATACTGCCCATATTCAGGAAAAATAGAAAAAGTTAAATGCTTCAACTGTAACGGAAACCACCCAGCCAGCTATAAAGGCTGTGAAGTAAGAAAACAACTACAACGAAAACTGTTCCCGCCCCTACGAAGCAGGACAAGCACTAACACACAAGCCCATCATGACAGCACAAAACCTGAAATATTACCAAATACAGAGCAAGCAATAAACACCAAACCTATCAGCACCAACACCATTGGTGGTCTAAGCTATGCTCAAGTAACCAGCCAACCAACACACACACATAACCAATACCACAGCAATAGTAACAACGACACTGCAGAAATCAAAGAACTGCTCAAACAATCCATAAGGAACACCGAAATGCTAACCAGAATGATAAGCGAACAAAACGCAGTACTCAAACAGCAAACCCAACAAATCACAGTCATGCTACAACTAATTACAAACGTGCTAAGCAAAAAATAAAAACGGACACTCTAAAAATAGCAGCCTGGAACTCAAACGGCCTCCAACAACGGGCCCTCGAAACTAAAACATTCATATACAATAATAATATAGACATACTACTTGTCTCAGAAACACACTTCACTATAAAAAGCTATTTGAAAATACCATACTACACCATATATGATACCAAACACCCCTCAGGAAAAGCTCACGGAGGGACAGCAGTGATAGTCAGAAACGATATCAAACATTATCTTCACAGCCAAGTTAGCAAAGAATATTTACAAGCAACCACTGTTACAGTTCAAACTAGCAGCAACTACTTCCAGTTGTCAGCAGTATACGTGCCTCCGCGACACAAAATAACAACACAAATGTGGGAAGAATACTTCCAGGACCTAGGGGACAAGTACATCGCAGCGGGAGACTACAACTCAAAGCACACGCTTTGGGGATCAAGAAACATTACACCTCGAGGTAGAACACTGGAAAAATACATTAGAAATAATAACCTCAATATATTATCCACAGGAACACCGACACATTGGCCGACTGACCTGAACAAAAAACCAGATCTTCTGGACTTTGCAATTACAAGGGGACTAAACACAAATAAACTAAAAATAACACCCAACCTCGAGCTCAGCTCCGATCATACACCCATAATAATTGAATACAGAAACAAACCAATTCACTATAGCAAACCAGAAACACTATGCAATAAAACCACCAAATGGCAAACTTTCAAAGAAATAATAGAAAGCAAAATAAACTGCAACATCCCGTTAAAAACTCCTGAACACATAGAACAGGCAGTAGCAACATTGACAGCAACTATTCAGGAAGCAACAAGGACAACCACTACTCCCGAACCAACCAGCAGACAAACAATAACAATCCCGCAAGAAATACTCGACAAAATCAAAGAAAAAAGAAAAGCAAAAGCAAAATGGCAAAAATACAGAACCCGAGAAAACAAAAAACACTTAAACAAACTTGCAAAGGAAATAAAAAACAAAATAAAGGAGCACAACGATAATGAATTCGCAAAGTTCATAGGGACACTCTCCACACACGAGAACACCAACTATTCACTATGGAAAGCCACGAAAAAAATAAGGAAGCCAATAATACCCGTCCCGGCAATCAGAAAAGCAGATAACACATGGGCAAGAAGCAACGAAGAACAAGCTGAAGAATTCTCCAACCACCTCTACAACACATTCACACCACACATTATCAACAACAGCAACCTCAAAAGTCATACGGAGGAGGATCCACAAACCACTGCTACCACAGCCGACAAGGAATACACCATACCTAAAACATCGGCACAAGAAATTAGAAACATAATTGATAAAACAAAAAACAACAAAGCGCCAGGAATCGACCTAATTAATGGTAAAATCTTAAAAAACCTTCCGCCAAAAGCAATAAGACTAATAACAGTAATATTCAACGCAATTCTAAGAATTCAATACTTTCCCAAACCATGGAAATTAGCACAGATCAAAATGTTACATAAACCAGGCAAAGACCTGCACCAAACTGCATCTTACAGACCAATATCACTGCTTCCAGTATTTTCCAAAATACTGGAAAAAATAATATAGTGCCGGATAAAAACAATAATAGAGACAAAAAAACTAATACCGGATCACCAATTTGGTTTCAGAAACAAACACTCCACGATAGAGCAAATGCACAGGCTTATAAGCGAAATAATAGTAGCACTAGAAAACAAGGAATACTGCACAGCCCTCTTTATAGACATAGAGAAAGCATTCGATAAAATTAACCATGAAAGTCTACTACAAACAATTAGGAAACAATTCCCGGAGCAAATACACCACTTAAGAAAATCCTACCTAAGCTGCAGAACCTTCGTAATAAAAATCAAGGACACACATTCTCAAGTTAAAGACATCAAGGCCGGGGTACCACAAGGAAGCGTCCTAGGCCCAATACTATACACATTATACACGGCGAACATACCAACAACTACCAACAGCACAGTATTGACATTCGCGGACGACACAGCTATACTAGTCAGGCATACTAACCCAGAAACGGCAGTCAAAATACTACAAGAACACATCGTAAAAATAGAAAATTGGCTACAAGAAAAACAAATAAAAGCAAACCCCAATAAATGCAACCATATTACATTCACGCTACGGAAAAAGACACCACCAAACATTCTATTGAACGGCACGCATATAACGCAAACAAAGCATGTCAAATACCTAGGACTCCACTTAGATCAAAAACTCACCTGGAAACTACACATCAAATCAATAGTAGAAAAAATACAGAAAACAAGAAGACAAATGCATTGGCTAACAAGCCGAAAATCCAAACTAAGCACAGAAAACAAGTTAAAAATATATAAAACGATCATAAAACCAATCTGGACGTACGGAATACCACTATGGGGGACGGCAGCAATGAGCCATATAAACAAAATAGAGGTAATACAGGCTAAAATCCTCAGGACAATAGTAAACGGACCTTGGTACGTCAGAAACGAAGAGATACGAAGGGACCTGGGAATGCCAACGGTCAAGGAAGAAATCAACAGATACTCCGAGAAATACAAATTAAGAATAGCAACACACATAAACCGGCTAGCTGCGGAAACATACAAAATCACAAATATGGACAGAAGACTAAAAAGGAAGCACCCAGCAGACCTTATAAAGGACATAACCTAAGAAACACGAGGATGGTACCCCGCTGGGGGTAGCCACCAACATGCTAATTTAACCGTTAAAAAATTCCACCAAATGTCCAAATTGGACAAATTGTGAATTTTAATAAATAAATAAAAAAAAAACTAAAAAAAAAAAAAAAACTTCGTACATAGAATTTGAGATCCTTCTCAGAATTTTGAAAGGCCCTTTCCGGATTTTCTCCAATTTATTTCTATTTAATTTATTCCCATTCTGAGTGAAGGCCATATCGCCAATTTTAAATTCATGCTCTCTTCTTTTCTTATCATATTTTTGTTTATTAATTTTGAAGTTTCTCATTGAGTTCTTAAATGCTTCTTCCTTATCTCTTTCTAAGTCTGTCTTGTTCTCAATTATTCCTTTAGGAGCGATCTCAATTATTTTCCTGTACAATAAGTAATTCGGAGCAAATCGTGTGACACTGTGTCTGGTGTTATTGTATTCTTCCACACTTTCTTTTGCGATTTTTGTCCAGTTTTTCTTTTTTTTTTTAATTAATTTTGCATCGGATCCTGTTTACTAGTGTTTGGTTTTCTCTTTCGTTTAATCCATTCAAGGATGGACAGTCTGTCGAGGTGAAAATTAGTTTGATGTTCTTTTTTCTTGCGTATTCTTGGATTTCTTTCGATGTCAGTACTGGATATCGGTCTGCGAGGATCATTTTTATAGAGTCGGTTTCTCTCGTCGAATCTATAAATTTTGTTGTATCGTCTGAGCGTTGTGTCTTTTGTAGAGGTTTATCAGGTCAAGGATAGTGCGAAATGACGAAAGCAATTATTATTGCTGTCACAGCTTGTTATATGTATTTCTGGTCCTTAAATAGCTCTACGTACACAATATACAAGTATTGCGGAGATACCCGTTAGTGCTGATGATTTCTGTGTATATTCGCTCGATATTGTATTACATTCTGCCCACTCGCGAACGTGTCTGTTTATTTAGACTGGTCGGAGGAGAGTCGGAAAAATTTGAATTTGTTCTGACCCGACGGTTGCCTGTAGCGGCGACATTGTTCTGCCCGGAGTTTACGTTACTTGTATTCTAACGGTCTTGATACTCCGGGACAGAACAATAACATGATTTGATTTGTCCTCTAAATCATGTGCCGCCACACTTTGATGTGGACATAAAAGCGGCCCTTGAAAACTGGTCAACGAGAATATGCATGAATTTCTTCGATGAGTTGTTATTAGAAAAACCTCCGACCGTATCGAATGACATTATTTCAAACGGTTTCTTAGCTGGTCCTAGTTTCGACATAAATCCAATCGGTCTTCTTGTTCTGCTTTTATTCTTAATGCAGATTTCGCTTTGTTTGCAGAATTTGTCGACTATCTGATCCATATTTTTGAAGTAGTAGAAAGGTCGGATTAAGTTGGTGGTTGGAAAAGGATGTTAACTACCCTTGAAAGCAAGTTGCTAGCAGGAAACGTCGTACGTGAGGAAAGCAGGTTTCCAGTATCTTTCCGTAGTGGGTGGTATGTATAGGGACTGTTGAGACAAAGACTCATTTTGTCTCATATTTGTCTCTTTGGAGAACCTTAGCTAAATAAATCTTAAGATTTATAGCGGGTCCTTTGGCTAGCTAAAAATATTCCGTAAGGATCTATCGACATCTAGCAATCATCTTGTCCGAAGGATAGGGTCTTTGTGTAGCGAGCCACGGGACGGAAACCGTTGGAAAATTTACTGTCGAGTGCCACTACAAACTTAATACCATATTTGTAGCGTTTTTATTCTAAATATTGCCTAAATATTATACGGCCACCAAATGGCATCAAAGATTCATCGATACATACAGTTTCAAATGGATCATAATATTTTTGAAAGTTTATTTCCATGTTATCTATTAGTTGTTGTATTTTGCATAAACGTTTCGAAACATCTATCTTCCTATTGACTGAAAAATGCATGACAAGAAAGCATTCATGACATTTCAAATCTACTTTTTGACATTATCTCTTTCGGGGAAGTTTGCGTATATGCAGGATCATGGGATGAAAATAAACGTAAAGATGGTCTAACCGGCCCCACCCATAGAATCAGCCCAAAAAATCTTTTCATTTTATTTTTGTATGTCACAGTTAATCTAAACAAATGCTATGAGTTTTCAATCCCTAGTTTTTGCGACGTGTATAAGTTCGTAGCGTGGTCGATGGAGTTCGTGGCCAGGCAGGTCGACCTTTTCTGTTCAGGGACTTCGACCAACGGTGTTGGGCTCCAGCCCAATGTTCTTCGTTCTGCTGGAGCCATCCTGGTCCCCTTTTTCAAATAGTCGGGCGCAGGAATTCCTTGGGCGTCTGATCTCGGGAGATAAGATCCCCTGGGTTATCGGCGGCAGACACATGACGCCAGTCGGCGGTATTGGTCTTAGTTTGTATCTCGGCCACGCGGTTCGCCACAAAGGTTTTTAAGGTGTACGGCGAGGACTTGATCCACCGGAGCACGATGATGAAATCAATCAATATACGATCCGAGAGACCTAGATTGTTAAGGCCTTCTGGACTGATGAGATCAAGGAAGCCAGACGAAGTGCTCCGCTCAGTTCGAGTCGTGGTATGGTCAGCGATTTGAGCGGTCTTTCATCGCGCCGTGAGAAGTCGAGTCCAAGCATGGTTGCCAAGATTAGTGGTTCTGAGATAGACGCAGGCGGACATGGTTTCGGAAGTGCTCCTCACATTGTCGTTCAGCTTCAGAAAGGTGTGTGGTGGGCGGTCCCTCATCGATTTCCCAGAAGCGGGCGAGATCCGCTTGTAGATCTGTTGAAATGCGCGTGATGTCGATTGAGCGGCTGGGCTTCCACCGATGACCCAACCGAATCGAGTCTTTTGCAGACGCAAGTCGGTATTGTTTGATGGATTGATCTTGATTTGTCCGACGCATGGTGATGCTAGTGTGGAGGATTAGTCGTGAATAGATATTGTGAAATAACGAAAGCGAAATATTGCTGTCGCAGTCCGTCAAGTATATCTGAAAAAAATAAATATACGTACTGAAAAATTCGAGCTATCGCGGGGAGACGCGGTCGTTAGAATACGCGTCAACGAGAGTCGTAAATTCCCGTTACGATTAGAATAATCGACACCACGAATAGTTCGATCCCCGTATTTCGGTTAGGATAATCGGGGTGGTTGATGCGGTATAACACTGAGAGTCACAGAATTATAATAATGTATATTTCCAACAATTAGTCTACACGATTGAAAAGATATCAACAATTAACAACCTTATCGCACGCAGATAATATAGATGTATACAATATAGAGCAAGGCTCTTACAATTGAGCTTAGTCTCTTGGCTCAATGTGTAACGTTCGACGCGTCACAAGGAACTGATCGCCTTTGGATGATTTCTTTGTCTCATCTTTAAGACGACCCCCACTATACTTAGGTCACGCCACCGTTCGCGCCTATGATCACGTATGTCTGTTCTTGCGTGGAAAACGTAACGGACCAAATTCGACGTTTCGAGAACTCGCTGCTTGGCGACAGCTATGCGCTCGTCGATACATTGTATGTGATCCGGCGGTCAGATAAGACGATCTGACTGAGACATTGTAGGGCCGCGAGTGACGGTTAGAAAATACAGCCTGTGTTAAACCTCGTGGCGTAACACGTACAGAGAGTCCTTGATACAATATAAAGCTCGGAGATATTCGTTAATACTCGTTGATAGTCGATATGAACTGTTCGATACTGTGTCGCTCGCGATCGCGTCCGTTTATTTATACTGGTCGGGAGAGAGTCGGAAAATTCAAATTCGTCTTTGTTCGACGGTTGCCTGTAGCGGCGGCATTGTTTTGCCCGGTGTTTATTTGTTCTTATATTGCTTATAATCTAACGGTCTTGATACTCCGAGGCAAAACAACAACATAATTCGAACTGTCCTCTAACTCATGTGCCGGTACACTAGTGTTGGTCCCCCGGTCAATAAGATTTCGATCAGACCAGGCCTATGGAGTCTTGAATCGGCTAATTGGAGATTCCTGGGTATTTGGATCATTGAGTGATCCATGGGTTGAACTAGGACCAATGACGTCAAGTCAAAAGTCAATGTACGTTTGTCCGTGCCTTCCAAGGAAGTTATCGTGGCCGTGATATAGCGCTTCGAAGTCGTCGTTAGGGTATCAAGGGCTCCGATTAGGATCGAACATCTTCCCTACTTTATGCCGATTGATTTGGCGAACTTTTCGGTTATAAAGTCTATGCTAGAGCCGGTGTCTAGCAAAGCTCTACATCGGATTGGTTCTGCCTTGTGATTAAAAATGTTGAGTTGGGCTGTGACTAACAGGTCGTGATACAGTGGGTCAGATGGATACGTAACCGGTAATTCGATCGCTTTTGAAGTTGTAGGCTTTCGTAGTCATTGTTTCCTCTGTTGTTGAGTGTCAGATGTGGGACTTGGTGTAAATTTCCGATCTCTCCGCGGAGACGAGGGTGGTGTTTGATTAGACGATGACGGGGATGACGATTGATGTTTTGAACGATCTGTTTGTGACTGTTCTCTGTTGCTTGACCGAATTTTAACTGGATGAAGTTATATATGGTGGCGTTGTTTGCATATGCGACATGATCGGCTTGCATATTGAGACACTGGATGCCCTTCACCCAGACTATTAGTACACAATGATGCTCTTTTGGCGGCTTCAAGGCGCTCGTTAATTGACTTCGCTTTGAAAACCTCGCATCGCCAGACTTCGTGCGGTCCATTACACACCAGACATGTCATCGGCATATGTGACGCGATGCAAGCGTGGTCCCGTGAGACGTGTTGCCGCGGACGACTGCGCGGTTCCGACGTTTTGACTGATGGGGACAGTGTGCGGCCCCCATTGCCACAGCTGGCTCGATTTTCCAAGAAGGCTAATAAGTGCTGGTATGACGGCATTTTCTTGTTGGTCACAGTAGATTCCCACTGGTTAACGGTGTCCGTGTTGATTTTCGAGATAAATAACCCGATAACAGCGGTATCTAGCGCCAGAATTTTCCAACGCGCGTAAGTGCTGTTTGATATTCCCGATTAATACTTCTAAGACTGCAGCTGTTTCCTACGTTATTTTTGGGAAATCTGTCGTCGCGTGCCAATTACTCATACAGATTTGTCGCGGACAATCAAGTTTTTCTTTAAGTGATGCGTGGACATTCGAGTAGCTCGCATCCGCCTTGCCCAAAGATTCTATGCTCTGCGCGGCTATTCCGGTTAAGGAGTTGCGGAGATGATGCAACTTTTGGATGGATGTCAGCTTTTCATTTCAGCCAATCGTAGACATGAAGGTATCGTGAAAGGATTCTCAATCCTCCATGGTGTCGTCGAACGTGGGCAAATGAATCTCCGGTAACTTTAGTGATATCGGCCTGGAACCAGTGTCTGATTCGCATTTTGTCGGTTTTGACGGCGATGCTAGTCGTACGCTACTTAGATGACGGCTTACCTGCATTCCTAAATCGAAAGACTGATCTGTTATCTCGAGGCCGCGCGCATGTTCCTCCTAGTCCAATTCTTATAGCTCGCGTTGGATGGGTTCGAATCCCGTCCAAGCTTCGTTCAGACGATTCTCAATGAATATTAAATCAGACTCTCCCTAATGACTGGATTGTTCGTATTTGTACAATCGTTTCGATAAGAGCGTGAATAGACCGATATAATAGCCTCGGCTTCGATAAAAGGCAGTGATTTTGTCTTCGCTTGCCATTGTAGCCACGGATTCTGTATTGGCGATTGCTTCGCGATATAAGCGTTTCTTCTCCGAAGGTAGCTCCTTTCGTAGTGATATCGTAGTTGTTGGAATCGCTAGGTTGGATTCATGTGGCACTGTATGGTAGTGGGATCCCGCGGGGAGGACTTGCTTACGTGAGTCTATGGAGGCTGGCAAACCCACGTTCCCGAAGCCAGGGAGGACCGTCGGGACAAGCGTCCCGCTTACGCGAGTCCTCTATGTACACCGCAAGAAAGGTCGCCGTGAGTGTAAGGGGTCTAGGTACGGTTACACCCTTTCTACGTGGCCTTGGGTAGTAGCGCGCCCACGATCCTGAAGCCAAGGGTGGGACCGTCGAGATAAGTCCCGGGTACTTTGTACTTTCAGGCCCCCGCTTACGTGAGTCCCATCTGGAACTGCCGAGCACGGTTAGCACGTTCCGGCCGACAGTGATGTGGCCGTACATCCACACGATAGTCCCACCAATGACTAAGGTTGGTACCACGGGGGTCGAGTAAAAGCCCGAAGAGTGTAGCGACCCCTCAGCTCGGCCAATTATGGGTTTGGACTCGTTGGCAATGGTTGATGGCCAAGATGCTGGTAAGAGGGCCGATTTAAGGGGTATTGGCTCCACCGAATGATCTTCGGCGGGTGAGCAGCGTCGGGTGCTCCGAACCTGCCCCGAAACCATCCTGGAGAGATGGTAGGGCTTAGAAAGCGTCCCGTTTGACCTGAGACGAGTGACAGCCCCTGCCAGGCTTAACTAATCCAGGTAGCAAGGTATTCGGTGCCTTGTGCGCTGGTTGGGCGTAACCCCAATCTCTATGACCCTAGGGGTGCCCGGGTAATGTATGGCGATAAATTTGCGCTAAGGAAAGAACCCGTTACGAAAGACAACAGTACTTGTATGGTGGTGGGTGTCACTGACGTGCACTTTCCACTTGACACGTGATCCGGCCTTGAAGGATCATCCATAAACCGAAATCATTTACACGATTAGACATTCCTTCAAGTTAATAAGATTAAGTTTATAGTGAGTCCTTAGGTTTATTGGAGGTATGAATAACGGTACGCGGGCCCTTGGCGGCCAGATAACGAGGGACGTCGCACGGACCATCTCTCGGAACGTAACAGTTCGTTTGTTCTGCAATATCCTCAAACAATTCATTACACACGAACAGTTTATAAGAATTCTCTACAGTTGCACATGACTCTACATTCAAGTGTACAATCCTTCCTTTTTTTTATTAGTGATGAGGAGAAAATGCAACTACGTATACTCAGATACGCTAACGCGCCCCTGGATTATGTGAGGCTCGGCAAGATGATGACGCCTCTACTCACTAAAAGCCCTTCCTCTATCGATCTCCTCTATCTGCACCAGCAACCCTGGAACTACCTCTCGGTATTACTTCAGGGTTAGACTTCTCTCTGGGTGTGCCTCTAATCTTTTCTTCTTCCTATTCCTAATCTTTTCTGTCTCTCGATGTTCTTTTCCTGCGCTTGTCTGATTAGCATAATCTTCTGGCATAGCATCTTGAGTGGGTCTTTTTCCTAATCGTTCCCCGATATTCATTGAATACTCCATGTCCACTGAAGATCTGCATGGTATAGTGATCGATGTTCCCTTTATTATCCTTCAAAATCCAGGCATCGTCAATCAGCTTCCTGGTCCAATTATCCTCTCTGTAACAGAGCCACTCTTCCCTCCATCTTTTCCTCGATCATCGACAACATATTCGGAATGTTCTTGTTTTTCTTTATTGCTAGGGAATGTAGGATCTTTTCCTGGTTTCGGAATGAGAAGCACCATCGCCGCCTTCCATATCGCTGGTATCTTTCCATTTCTATTAACCTCATTGAATACTCTTAGCAGTTTTTCCGTTTTTCTTTCTGCTATTAATGTAACTTCTATCCCCAGTTCGCCATCCACTCCCGCCGCTTTATTCGGATTAATCTTTCTACTCGCTTATAATAAATCGTTCTCTGTAATTATTAGATCACATTCGCAGTCGTCGTCATTATAACCCTCATCTGTTTTTCTTATTCGTTCAATTAGCCTGATTTGAAAGAGTTTATGGATAATTTTTTTGACCTTGTTAACGTGCAGGCCGTCTGTTCGGACTTTTCGGGCTATTTTGGACATAATAGCCCGATAAGGCCTCGCCTTGTTCAATGTGACGCAAAACCCCTTTCACCATTTTTCTTTATTTTCGCGACATTTTCTCGCGAGACTATATCTTTTAATTTTAAATCCCTGGATCAATAGATCCGCGTACTATAATCCTCTTGTTTTGGTTCTCTGAGCTTCCCCTCTTTTTACACCACCAGTAATTTCTATTCTTTCTTCCTATAGGAGGATAAATTTTCTTTAATTCGGGCTAACGGCGATGAAATCAGACCCCAACCAAAGGAAACAAAAAGGTCATCCTATCAATATCCCCGTCACCGACAAACTGTACCGCGAGGACACACATTCACCATAACAAACAGGAAGATGGTGTGTCCGACATGCCAAGGACCCTACGAACTCAGACACTATAAGGTCTTCAAAGCGAAATCGGGAACAAAACGCTTTGAACTTGTAAAAAGGACATCACTCTGCACAAATTGCCTGGACAGAGGAAATTCTCTTACCCAATGATCTACGGGTTAGTGTCATACATGTGGACAACAACACCACACATATCTACACTGAGAACCAACCCACGTCAGTTCGCGAGTATCAAGCGTCCGATCATCGAGCGGTCGGTCGTCGAGCGGCCGTTCATCGGACGACCGATCCACTAACAGACGAGCATCACCTGGATCATTGACATCGCGTTCGTCATATCGTTCGAAACGTACCACAAAATCTTCGCAGAAATCTCCTCCATCAACTCCAAAAGGTAGGAGATCCCTTCCTCAACACGAATCTCGGTCATCACGGACCAAATGCACTGAATCAAACTCAACGTCCAATCCTCCACGATCAGAAAAAAAATGACTAGAAGAAACGATGACAGCAAAAGGGACTGATTTAACAAACAGATCTCCAAACGGCCCACTATATCATGATCTGTTGGTCACAGCACAGATCAATATTTTAAATAATAGGGCACAACCAATCTGAGCCAGAGCTTTGCTAGACACTGGATCTAGTATGAACCTCATGACCGAAGAGTTCGCAAACTCCCTCAGTATAAAACAAAGGAAATGCGCGGTTCCAATCGGTGCCCTCGATAACTTAACCACTATCGCGAAACGCCACATCACGGCCAACCTTACTTCAACTGACGGCGCATACGAACGAACATTAACGTTCCTTGTTATCCCGACTATTTCAACCTTAATTCGAAGTGAATCCATCGATTGTTCGACATTTGAGATACCCAGAAATCTCAAATTGGCCGATCCACGATTTCATGTACCAGCCCCGATCGATGTTCTACTAAGCTCAGGTTCAATATTCGCCAGGCGAGCCTGAACTGCATCTGCAAAAAACGCGATTTGATTAGGTAATCGGGGCGAGTCCTACTTCGCAGGCCGTGACCAACATATTTCACGCAACCACGACAGATATACAAGCGGATCTCGCCCGCTTTTGGTAAATGGACGAGGGACCATCCACCCTACATTTATCGGAATTAGAACTACAATGTGAGGAGCATTTCCGAAACCATGTCCAACGCACCAAGGAAGGGCGATAGATCGTCGCCCTGCCATTCAATGAGAAGTTTCCTTCATTTGGGACGTCGAAGTCCGTTGCTATGAGCAGGCTCGCCTCTCTTCATTGCCGATTCCAACGCGACAAACAATTTGAAACCGCGTATAGTACGGTGATTCAAGAATATTTAGACCTGGGTCATATGACGAAGATCACGACTGATCACCCTCCTAGTAACCGGTATTATTAACCACATTACGGCGTGATCAAGGAATCGAGCGACACTACGAAACTTCGGGTTATGTTCGACAGATCAGCCTTCAGCACCCCTGGAGTTTCCCTAAACGACACTCTCCATACAAGACCGAAGTTACAAGAGGACCTGTTTGACATTCTACTAAGATTCCGCTCGCACCAGTATGTCCTAACGGGCGATATTGATAAGATGTATCGACAAATCCTAATACGCCCAGAGGACAGGAAATATCAACTAATTCTGTGGCGTAATTTCAAAGGTGAATTCGATACATACCAACTCAACACCGTGACGTTCGGGTTATCAGCAGCCCCATACCTAGCCCTACGGTGCCTAAAACAGTTGGCAGACGACGAAGGACAGTTTTACAGCGAGACTTCTACGTCGATGACGTCTTCACCGGAGCTGATACGAAGGAAGTGGTATTATCAAACAAATAAGAACTTACTCTCCAATCGGCCGGCTTAAACATCCGAGAATGGGCCTCCGATGCCAAGGACATACTTCGAGGGCTATCCGAAAAGGACAAAAACCGAAGATTACAATTGAGTGAGCTTCAAACTATAAAATCACTTGGCATTTTTTGGGATTCTCACAACGATGCAATCCTTTACTCAGTCGAGGTCACAGCTAACCCCTCCCGGGTTACTAAACGATCAATTAGTTCTGTGGCGGTACTCGATAACAAATACCGCTACTCGACACTAACTAGCCAACAGACACGATAGCGCAGTTGTTAGCGCCTTAGCTTTCGAACGTTCGGGACCCGAGTTCGATTCCCAGCGCCCGTAGTCCGATTTTTCTTCTGCTTATCAAAAATAGAAGAATAATAGCAGTAACCCAGCAGCGACATCTACAGCCTACAACAACAATTATCACGGACAACATATACCACTTCAGTTCTGTGATCGCCAGAATCTATGATCCACTAGGATTGCTCACGCCAGTGATTATTAGAGCAAAAATCTTACTGCAACGAGTCTGGGTATTGAAGATCGATTGGGATGAGTCCCTTCCAGCAGATTTTCATTCAGTATGAAACCGATATTACATCCAACTGCCATTACTCAATGATATTCGGTACCCTCGCAAGACAGTAATAAGGTCAGCAATGAACATTGAATTACACGGCTTTTGTGACGCCAGTGAGAGAGAATACGGAGCATGTATGTACCTTCGCAGTATTAACTCTCACGGACACATCCAGACTAGACTACTCACGGCGCGATCAAAGGTAGCGCCGCTAAAATCACAGACCATCCCAAGACTCGAACTAAGCGGAGCATTGCTTCTCACCTCCCTAGTCCTCGGTAAAAGGAAATCCTTAACGATAGATTTTTCTCGGATCGTGTATTGAACCGATTCCACCATCGTGCTCCAGTGGATCAAATCCTCGCCACACACGTTAAAAACCTTTGTGGCGAATCGCGTATCTGAGATACAGAACAAAACCAACATCGCCAACTGGCGTCATGTGCCCACCGCCGACAACACAGCAGATCTAATCTTCTGAGGTCAGACACCCAAGGAATTCCTGCGCCCGAGCAATTGGAAAAACGGACCCGAGTGGCTTAAGCAGAAAGAAGAAAATTGGCCGATCTGGATCCCAACACCACTGGGCGAAATCCCGGAACAAAAAAAGACGATCTGCCTAGTCAAGAACACCGTCGACCATACTCTGTTAGAAAGATATTCGTCCTGGACAAAACTAATAAGAGTCGCTCGGTGTCTCCGATGGAGATACAAACAAAACCAAGATGCACATCTCACCGTAGACGAATTAACTTCGGCACATAACAAGTTAATACGAATACTACAAGACATGCATTTCTCGATGAAATTCGTACGCTCCAGAAGGATCGGGTCAAGGATGTTGGAGGGAAACTCCACCCCTTAAGTCCCTTCATCGACAAGGAGGGGATACTACGAATCGGGGGACGACTCAGTAACTCACCGATACCCTTCCAACAAAAACACCCCATTATTTTACTGAAATCGCCAGTAATAAACATAGATCAGGAACACCGGAATAATCATCATTCAGGGACACACGCCACCTTATACGCGGTCAGACAACGCCACTGGCTTGTCGACGGTCGTAGCCAAGTATGGCGCACTACCAAAAAGTGCGTGCGATGTTGCCGAGCCAACCCACCTCCAGTACCTGATGGGAGATCTTCCAGAGGCACGTATTACCGAGTCGTGTCCCTTCACTAACATCGGGTCGATTATTGCGGCCCATTCTATATCAAGGAACGAAGGGATCGCAACCGACGCAAGATCAAGGTTTACGTCGCCATATTCGTATGTCTGGCGACCAAAGCTGCTCACATCGAGTTGGTGAGTGATCTTACATCCGACGCATTCCTGGCCACCCTCTGCCGATTCATAGCTCGGCGAGGATATTTCGCGACAATTCTTTCAGACAACGGCACCAACTTCGTAGGAGCTAACAGGGAATTGAAGGAACTCCGGAGCCTTCTGCGATCCGACGACCATCAAGAAAGGATGCAGACCTTTCTAGCTGACCGGCAAATACAATGGCGTTTCAATCCTCCTAATTCGCCACACTTTGGCGGCATATGGGAAGCCGCGGTAAAATCATTCAAATGCCATCTCATCCGCATCGTCGGCACGGAACTCTTAACCTTCGAACATCTCAACACCCTTGTGATTGAGATCGAAGCCATCCTCAACTCCCGTCCACTCAATCCGACCTCGTCTGATTTAAAGGATCTCCCTGTCCTCACTCCCGACCACCTCCTAATCAGCGATACTCTCACTAACATACGTGATCGAGATTTCAGAGCTACTCCATCATGTCGGTTAACCAGCTGGCAGCGTATCAACCAACTGAAATAGCACTTCTGGAGCCGCTGGCATCGCGAATATCTCACCGAGTTGACCAGCCGTGAGAAGTGGAATAAGGGCAACCACAAAATCCGCAAAGGCACCATTGTCATTATCCGGGAGGATAATGTCCCATCAATGCAGTGGCCCTTAGGCAGCGTAATCAAGGTCCTCCCCGGAGCCAATGGAATAATACGGACAGCTACCGTACAGACGTCAGCGAGCATCCTGGATCGCGGTGTCAAACGACTAGTCCCCCTGCCCTGCCAACCAGATTCAGACCGAGTCGAACAATCCCATCGAGCGAGCGAGGTGGAGGAGATGTGCACCTGACCCATCTCTACAGATTTTTGATCAGTGCCCTCTCAACGGGGGGAGGATGTTCCGCCGCGCAATACATCTGCACTCCATCCCGCGCGGCTTGACAGCCAACGGTCTACGTGCCGTCCTGCGAACCTTCCATAGGCCCAAGGACCCACCATAAAGTTGAAATTCTAACTGCATTGTTCGCACATATGGTTTAAGTCAATCTGTTTGCCAGGAAAGACTTTCTAATTCTAGAAGTGTCTTCAGCTGGTTTTTTAGAAGGGTCCTTGGGTTTATTACGCGCTCTTAAGAATTACGCAGAAAGCGGGTAGTGGCCTAACGCAAAATGGAAATGCCTAACGGAAAAGCCGGGTTTTCCCAAAAAACAAAGACATCAAACTAGCAACAGTAGTAGGAGGCTCTCATCACTCATCAACATCGACTAACCAATGGACATCGCAGATCGTTGCCCTCACTTTACGAACGAAAAGTGTGAGCAACGAATCCGTTTTCTTCACCCAAAAAACCACACCCACACGAGCTTTCCTCCGCAATTGCACGAGAGCAAAGAGTCAGTCTATTCCAGTCAATCAGTCAGTCGTTCAAGTCATTCAGTCAAGTCAGACAGTCGACGTCTATTCATTCGGTCATTCGGTTGATTCTGTTGATTCGATTCAGTCAAAGTCGGATCTGATCAATCGTTACGTCTACTACGACACGAGAGCCTTTATCTATCAGATTGGCAGTCAGAATCTAAACAAGATCAAGGCAATCCTCATACTCAGCGACGTTACTAGTGTGTGTGATTATACGAAGTTGTTGGAAAATATATAAGTTATAACACTGTTTATCACGGAGTTATATCATTTCAATCACCCCTATTGTCTTAACGGAAATCAGGGGATCGATCTATTCGCGGCGTCGATTATTATAATCGTAACGGGAATTTACGACTCCCGTTGACATGTTTCCTCGCGATTGCGTCTCCCCGCGATTAGTCGAATTTACACATGTTGTCAAAAATTTTCCCCGAAAATATGTGATGACAGATTTAATTTTATGCAATCTACGGAATATTCGTTATTGCTGAAGTCAGTATCTCGATATCTGACAATGCCTATCGTCTATCACAGTATCAGTGCGAAGTACAGGATTTGTGGATTAATACTCATCTCTCCCAGATTTTTTTTGTACGAGACTCATTGGAATAAACAGACTGAGAAAACTTTCTATCTATGTTTTGTTTATGTCGATTTAATTTTTCCTTCTACTCGTTTCTCTACTATCATTGTTGCTGTTTAGATAATAATACCTGTTGAATTCTATGCCAAGTGTGTAAATAAATTCGCCTCCAATAATAAATTCAATAATAAATTCCAATTACAGAAAGCTATTAACCTATTTATGTGGAAGAACCAGAAGATATTTTAATTTTAATTTGTCAAATTTAACGTATAGAAGACACAACGTAAACACAACAATGCCGTCACGCGTTTTTCCTTATTTTTTACACGTTAAATTTACCAAAATAAAGTTAAAATATTTTTATCTACTAATGACTTTTCGTCCTAAGTAGGTTAATATTTTCATACAGGGAATGCCGAGACGGATTGATTACTGTATTTAAAATTATATGATTCCATTAAAAGAAAAAAAATATTTATACGACTCTATCCGGCTATCTACGAAGAGAACTAATTACATCAAACTATTCTCCATTGATACTATACAATTTTCTTTTAAAACTTTTTTTCCTGTTTTTGATACTTACAGAAATAATTGCGCGTATACTTTTAAAACGAGTATATTGTATATACTTGTACGACGAACAATGATTCGTGCAAATAACTTGGACAACAATTCGACGAGAACTAATAAGCACTTAGAAGCTGAAATATAGGCAATAATCAATTGACGGCAACAAACATAACCACGTTTCGATAAAAATTGTATCAATCGCAAATGGCGCGATTGTTAAGTGTTTTTCCTTTATCAGCAATTTTTTATGTTTTAAGCCCATATTTATTCATTGATCAGCCTCCCGCGGGGAATAACTGAGGACAACACGGATGGCCATTAAACGTAAGCCCTGATCCTCGCGCATACCTTTACCGTATTTAGTGTAGATTGCACGTCCACGAGAACAGGAAAGCAATTTCTAAAAGAAACGGGCCTAAGATCCTCCATGACCCGGATCTCGAGATCTCTCTTCTCCCTGACTACATTTCTCCCTGCATCACCCACTTCTTCGGCGCCACGCAAACAGTTGTGCACGTCCCATGGTGTCTGTTGGGTCCCCTGATTTTCCTACGGCCGCCTTCTTTGTTCCCGTTGAGGACAGCATCATTGCAGTGCAAAACCGTCCAGTTGCAACCTTCTCCGTCCTCTTCTATCCTTTGGTTTGTATTTCTACCGACCCATGAAGAAGATTTACTTCTTTTTCTAGGCAATGTACCTTTTCTCAGCGATATGCGTTCCCCTCTACACAAAAGCACCGGCAGGCCGACCCCCCGCTCCACTAGACTTTGGAACATAAGGACCTGAGCCCGGCTCAGGCGGCTGAAGTTGGCCTGGAGCAGCCTTATACCGGTGAAGGTTAAGGCCCCATTGCCTCCTCTAGGCTCTCCCCTTACGGTCGGTCCGACCCATCTCCGTGAGGATGGTCGGTGTGGACGCTCTTTCCTCGTCGTCGACCCCGCTCTTCGACCTCTTCGGTAACACGACAACACGGCAACACGAGATCCGTACAAATCGGACATCGGCGAGCCCATGCCGAACAATCCCTAGTCGAAACTATCGGTCGTCGATGTGCAACCCCGACGCACGTGTCAGAGCTTCAGATACCTGAATCACTGCAGCCGGTGCGTCTGGAGGAGGTGAACACTCGCTGCCAACCATCCCACTAGAAGTCTTCCTTGCCGCCGTCAACGGCCAACGGAACCACACCGAGGCGAAGCTCAGTGGAACGGTTCGAAACACGCCAACACTGATCTTGTTTGTGCGTGTCGAAGTGACTATCACTTCTAATAAAAAAAAACTCTACATGATCTGTTTAGTCTTCTCGTAGTTTTTTTAGTAATAAATTAATTTGAATGGAAAAGAGAAAGGCAGTTGGCAAATGTATCTGTGAAGACATTGACAAAATCAAGGTTCAGATATTTACGACGAGAGTTAGAAAATATACAGATATAATTGTTTGTTGGGATGTAGAGTTTTAGGGAGGGTGTTGAAGTGGTCACCACTTCTAGGAAAACTCCACATCTGGTCTTTTTAGCTTTCTCAAGCGCTGAAGCCATCGACAGCATATAGACAAAAGAATAGCAGGGAGGCAAACCATAAACAGTAGACAGGCGACGTTGGCTTCGGGGTTTTCAGTCATAAAGTAACACTGCTAGCGTGCGGATCTGGACCAGCTCAAATTGTATTCCTGTATTGTACTGTTAAGTCAAATATATACTTTGTATCTTACACTTTATCCACGCGTTTTTCTCTCTTTATATACCGAATAACCTCAACAGTGCGGCAACCGCCGTCTCGGCGACAGTAGCCATCACCTCCTCGAGTTTTGTTTGGTCGATGTTCAATAGGCATCCTTGCCATCTTAGCATAGTTATTTGCGTCACACAGTATCTTAACGCTTGCTCCGATTGGTCATGTATGCTCATGGCGGCAACTTTGCAAACTTGCGTGGTAATAGCCGAATCGAACCGAAGGCTGTGTATGTTTCTATCCTTCAGTCGATCAAAAAATCGGTGTAACCCGTCACGGTTCCTTCTAGAACAAAAGCTCTCTCCCAAAAACTAGCAGCTTCGAAATATCCTAACGCGGCAAGGAGCATACCCGATGTCAAATTTTTTACCTTCTTCTAAAGCACTGTGGGCTACGCGAACATCTCTCAGTTGAGCGTTTGATTATCCTTAACTCCGCCATTCTCTGTGGTACGGCGATCCTGTCTAGGGTGTCCCTGAGAACACCCGCCATACGCTCGGCCAGAAGCGAGGCCTTCTCTGAACCTCTCTTCGGACCGGCGATCTCCAAGATCACGGCCCTTGTGACCGCACTTCTAGTACCAACTTTGGCGATATCGAGCTCGGAGCGTTTAATCTCTATCCGTACCGTCAACATCGCCTCCGCGAACGTCACTACCGAACCATCCGGGGCGGTGAGCGACACCGCAGCGCTCTGGGGGGGGGGGGGAGGCCAGGCTTGGTACTCTTGGGCGCGTTTGCGCGTGCCACAATATGTCGCCTGACCGCACCTGGCCCTCTTACTTCTTCACTCTGGGTTATCTTCCTCTTCTTCCTTTTAACTATTTTCCATTCCCCATTAATCGAGGACACAGCGGCCACCTCGACGAAGATCCTAGCCGAGGCAGGCGGAGTCGTTGCTGCTGCTGTCCTCTTCCTTCCTTCATCCTCGCTGACATTGACGTGATCGCGGAGAAGTTCGCTTCATACCAAATGCGAACCCAGCGTCACGCGCGGCGGTCCCCGACTGCCGTACGAAGAGAAACGTTCGCCATCGCTTTACCCCTCCTTCCTACGGTGGTAAACTGCACCTCGTCGGCCGACGATATGACCGCGAGGTGTCCCTGCCCGTTTTGGTCCACGCAACGGGAAAGACCCTTGTGTTCAAAGAATTCCGCCTTGACAACGGTAGCAGTAGTTCACACCACAGATCCTCTATTAGATGGAGGAACTGGGCCTTGAGATCCTCCAGCGAATCTCGAGGCTCTGAACCTGCGGACCTCTTCCCTTCCCTCCCGGCTCATTGGAACAGCGATGACGGCTCAACACTGTCTGGTAGTGCAGCGGTAGTGGGGGAGGGATGCCAATGATAGCCGTTGGAGCCCCGGATATTAAATTGTTTATCTCCTTCCTGCCTCTCCCCGAAGTTGTTTCCATCGCTTCAATAGCGAATTTCGGCACCACTATTCCCTCACTCCTGCTCGGACAGCCGAGGAGGACGGACGTGTCTAGACGGTCGTCCTCTCCAGGTATAAGTGAATAGTGAAAAAGTGCTTCAAAGTAATAGTGCTGCAAAGTGATAGTGAGGAGGAAATAAAATAGCAATGCAGATACCAACTATAAACATAGCAACATAAGGTGAAACATATTATATAAAAACCAAACAAATTAACATTGAGACAGAAGAAATAAAAGAGCATCGGGGACAGGAAGATAGCAATTCAGAACATGAAAGATACTACCAGGACGAAAGCTGGAAGCCAACGAAGGCTAGCAAAAAACGCAAAACAACCACAGACATAAGTGCCATAGGAAACCCAGTTACAGAAAAGCAGCGATGGCTGCAAGAATTACCATTAAGTAACTCCTTCAACTCACTAACGGAAGAAATAGACGCTGACCCCGTAAATAAAACCACTATCCAAACAAATCGTATTACAAAACCACCACCAATCTTTGTTGAGGCCCAAATAATAGACCCGCTCATCGATCTACTAAATAATCTAGATGAGAAAAACAACTACACAATAAAGCAAACAAAATTGGAACAAGTAAAAATACAAACAAACACACCCGAAACATTTAGGAAAGTTATAAAAGCATTAAAAGAAAAAAATGCTATCTACCACACGTATCAGCTTAAAACTGAAAGGAGCTATAAAACTGTCATAAGAGGATTGCATCCTAAAACCAACATACATAAACTAAGCGATGAGTTAGCTAAAATTGGTCATCAAACAAGAACAATAAACAATATAACAAGATTCGACACAAAGCAACCACTACCACTATTCTTAATAGAACTTGAACCCAGAAACAATAACAAGGAAATATATGATATCAAACAAATACTAAACACAATAGTAACAGTCGAACCACCACGACACAAAAAAGATATACCTCAATGCGGTGTCAACAATACGGACACACTAAAAACTATTGCAACAGAAGCCCAGCTTGCGTCAAGTGCGCAAAAAATCACTTAACTGTACACTGCCCATATTCTGGAAAAATAGAAAAAGTTAAATGCTTCAACTGTAACGGAAACCACCCAGCCAGCACGCAACAACCCAGCAAGCAACAAACACCAAATCTATCAGCACCAACACCATTGGTGGTCTAAGCTATGCTCAAGTAACCAGCCAATCAACACATACACACAACCAATACCACAGCAATAGTAACAATGACACTGCAGAAATCAAAGAACTGCTCAAACAATCCATAAAGAACACCGAAATGCTAACCAGAATGATAAGCGAACAAAACGCGGTACTAAAACAGCAAACTCAACAAATCACAGTCATGCTACAACTAATTACAAACGTGCTAAGCAAAAAATAAAAACGGACACTCTAAAAATAGCAGCCTGGAACTCAAACGGCCTGCAACAACGGGCCCTCGAAATTAAAACATTCATATACAATAACAATATAGACATACTACTTGTCTCAGAAACACACTTCACTACAAAAAGCTACTTGAAAATACCATACTACACCATATATGATACCAAACACCCCTCAGGAAAAGCTCACGGAGGGACAGCAGTGATAGTCAGAAACGATATCAAACATTATCTACACAGCCAAGTTAACAAAGAATATTTACAAGCAACCACTGTTACAGTTCAAACTAGCAGCAACTACTTCCAGTTGTCAGTAGTATATGTGCCTCCGCGACACAAAATAACAACACAAATGTGGGAAGAATACTTCCAGGACCTAGGGGACAAGTACATAGCAGCGGGAGACTACAACTCAAAGCAAAAGCAAAATGGCAAAAATACAGAACCCGAGAAAACAAAAAACACTTAAACAAACTTGCAAAGGAAATAAAAAACAAAATAAAGGAGCACAACGATAACGAATTCGCAAAGTTCATAGGGACACTCTCCACACACGAGAACACCAACTATTCACTATGGAAAGCCACGAAAAAAATAAGGAAGCCAATAATACCCGTCCCGGCAATCAGAAAAGCAGATAACACATGGGCAAGAAGCAACGAAGAACAAGCTGAAGAATTCTCCAACCACCTCTGTAACACATTCACACCACACATTATCAACAACAGCAACCTCAAAAGTCATACGGAGGAGGATCCACAAACCACTACTACCACAACCGACAAGGAATACACCATACCTAAAACATCGGCACAAGAAATTAGAAACATAATTGATAAAACAAAAAACAACAAAGCGCCAGGAATCGACCTAATCAATGGTAAAATCTTGAAAAACCTTCCGCCAAAAGCAATAAGACTAATGACAATAATATTCAATGCAATTCTAAGAATTCAATACTTCCCCAAACCATGGAAATTAGCACAGATCAAAATGTTACATAAACCAGGCAAAGACCCGCATCAAACTGCATCTTACAGACCAATATCACTGCTTCCAGTATTTTCCAAAATACTGGAAAAAATAATATAGTGCCGGATAAAAACAATAATAGAGACAAAAAAACTAATACCGGATCACCAATTTGGTTTCAGAAACAAACACTCCACGATAGAGCAAATGCACAGGCTTATAAACGAAACAATAGTAGCACTAGAAAACAAGGAATACTGCACAGCCCTCTTTATAGACATAGAGAAAGCATTCGATAAAATTAACCATGAAAGTCTACTACAAACAATTAGGAAACAATTCCCGGAGCAAATACACCAATTAATAAAATCCTACCTAAGCAGCAGAACCTTCGTAATAAAAATCAAGGACACACATTCTCAAGTTAAAGACATCAAGGCCGGGGTACCACAAGGAAGCGTCCTAGGCCCAATACTATACACATTATACACGGCGAACATACCAACAACTACCAACAGCACAGTATTGACATTCGCGGACGACACAGCTATACTAGTCAGGCATACTAACCCAGAAACGGCAGTCAAAATACTACAAGAACATATCGTAAAAATAGAAAATTGGCTACAAGAAAAACAAATAAAAGCAAACCCCAATAAATGCAACCATATTACATTCACGCTACGGAAAAAGATACCACCAAACATCCTATTGAACGGCACGCATATAACGCAAACAAAGCATGTCAAATACCTAGGACTCCACTTAGATCAAAAACTCACCTGGAAACTACACATCAAATCAATAGTGGAAAAAATACAGAAAACAAGAAGACAAATGCATTGGCTAACAAGCCGAAAATCCAAACTAAGCACAGAAAACAAGTTAAAAATATATAAAACGATCATAAAACCAATCTGGACGTACGGAATACCACTATGGGGGACGGCAGCAATGAGCCATATAAACAAAATAGAGGTAATACAGGCTAAAATCCTCAGGACAATAGTAAACGGACCTTGGTACGTCAGAAACGAAGATATACGAAGGGACCTGGGAATGCCAACGGTCAAGGAAGAAATCAACAGATACTCCGAGAAATACAAATTAAGAATAGCAACACACATAAACCGGCTAGCTGCGGAAACATACAAAATCATAAATATGGACAGAAGACTAAAAAGGAAGCACCCAGCAGACCTTATAAAGGACATAACCTAAGAAACACGAGGATGGTACCCCGCTGGGGGTAGCCACCAACATGCTAATTTAACCGTTAAAAAATTCCACCAAATGTCCAAATTGGACAAATTGTGAATTTTAATAAATAAATAAATAAAAAAAATTTAAATATTGCATTGATGATTGAAATTGGTATAGCTGAAAGCAGTATTTAATGTGAATGAAAATTTTGCTGTTATTATATTCTATCAAAATAGGAACAAAGATATAAATAAAAATGAAATTAATATTAACAAAGGTATACAGTTTCAAATGCAATAATTACCTACAAATGGCATGTAAAATTCGTCTTCAGCTTTGATCAACTTTCTTGTGCTTTAATGATTAATTGAAGTTCTTCTAGCCAATCATCAAGTAAAGGTTCTATATTAAATAGATAGTTGTTTCAAGAAGAAAGTTCGTTATTTTTGTGTATTAAACATCTACATTTGTCTGTCAACACTCTTATTTATATGAAATGCTAATTACCAATATAAAAAATATCCAAGTCCATATTTTCTTTGAAAGATTCTTGCTTAACGCTATTATTATCAAATATTGTTTAATTACATCACACACAACAATGTTACCTTTCAAATAGTATACAAGATACTATTTAAAAGAAGCTAATTGGCTGGAGAATAAGTCACGTGATACATTTCGCGATATATCGAAATCATACATTCAAATTAAAATTAGAATTCATTTTACATAATATTAAAACAAGACGCGTATAAGGTAGGCATTTTAAATGTATGACAAAATTTTATTTATTATTATATATACATATATATACATTTTAATACTTTAATTAACAGATTTTATTCTATGTTCATGCTTTCATTTTGATGTTGTAACTCTGTTAACAACAAAGGTTCATATGTCCATTTTGGGAATACTCTTTTGTATAAATTCATTAAAATCGTGTCCTGCGACTTCAGTTGACCATTAAATACACATTTCATATGACCATGAGTACCTAGGAAAAAATAATGAGTTATTTTTTAATTAAATGCATCAATTAAATTAAGAAATAATTTATGATCCATCTACCCAATGGTTCTTTTATATGTCCTCTGCGACCATATTTCGTTCGTAGTTCAACTGGTTTAAACCAGTTTATATCTTCTCGATGAAAGAACATAAATCTTATAACTGCTGATCGTTTATGCACTTTGTACGTATGACCGCTAAGAACAACACGTTTTACAACTATTCTATCTGGATTCACAGATAATACACTTCCGGTTGCAATTAATTCCTACAAAAATATTGTAACCTTTAATGATATAAGAACAGAATCAACCTTTAACTTGCATATAATTATTGCCTCCTTACCAATGATTTATTCAGTTTTTCAACGTAACATAATACTGGGCATGGTGGAAAAGTAATTGGAGCGTACATGCTTGCTACGACAGTGTTCTCTGGACGAAAATACCGCTCATACTGAAAAATATTTCTATTCTTGGTAACAAGATATAAATAGAGTATATTAAAATCTCACAGAATATAATACATACTTTATGTTTGTTTCCGTTTGTGTGTTGACTAAATATTGGGCACGCAGTGAATCTCCTAAATCCACATTGAAATATCAATTTTGCTTTAGATTTCACCGGACTGTATGTTTGACCCGTATGTTTTAATGTCACATTTAAGACAGACATTTTGTGCTCGTTCGGTAATAAACCAAATACAATTAATGGATGATTTCCCAATGAAGAAAATGCATCTACGCGTACATTTGCAACGTGAATTGTGATATACCAACCAGGCTAAAAATATTTGTATAAATTAGCATGAATAGATAATTAGTTTTTAGATAATCAAATGTTCATACCATAGCACCCTCTATTTCCCGCGATTCTTTAAATATTCGTTTTCGTGTTCTATCAAAATTTTCAAATTTATATATTCTAGCGTAATCAGTAGGAAGGTTTTCTTCCGGATCCCACGGACTTGTTCTGAATGATTCAAGTCCACGATATTTCTGAAACCTCTGTTTTGCTAACATATCTTGAGGTGTATCTACTTCGTCAGGAAATTTTGCGTCTAATTTTGCGTCTATATTTAAAAAATTGTGGTTAAAGATTTCAATAATACATATTCAATAATATAATATACGTATATTCGACAAACATACTCTTCAAGTTTTCCATTGCTTCTTTTTCTTCTGTCATATCGATATTCTCATCGTATCGTTCATCAGGAACTTCGGACACAGTAATTGTCTCGTATTCTTCCTCGTCTTCTGCGTCTGGTCCACTATCCGTTTCAGATTGTGCTTCATCGACAGACATCTCGTCTTCTGATTCATCGCTCGAGCACTCACTCAATTCCTCTACAAAATGCAAGCAAAGAATAATATATATCTCCAAATTTAATTTATGACTGAAAAACAAATACCTCCATCCTCATCAGGAATCCAAGCTGCTTGATATTCAGAAGTTCCTTTTGGAACTCTCTTTACAATTTTTTTCCTTTGTGCTTTGGCTTCGGCTAATTCCTCTTCTGTAGGCCAAGTTTGTTCAGCATCCATAGGGTCAAGTATATTTTCACTTTCGAGAGATTCCTAAAAAAATTAAGAAAATTGATTAGTGCTTTTAAAGACTCAAAGTTTATTTATTTATTTCATGAAATTACTTGTTTCCCTGGATCTGCGCGTGCAAGAACCCGCGTAGATGGTTCATCGTCCATTGCATTACAATCTTTCTTCAACTTTTTCTCCACTGGATATGGATCACCAGGTGCATCAATTTGAGAGATTTGAAAATCTCCCAATTCAGGTATATGAACTAAACCATTAACTGATAATGGTACGTTCTTGAGATACCCAGAGATCATTAGAGTTCCAAGCTCTGTGGAGTTCTAATTGAAATCAAATTTGGATATATACTTAATCTTTTAATTGGTAGATAATTATTACATAATAATAGGTAATTAATAGATAATTATTACATCAATACCTACTTCATTACATTTAAATACTGCTTCTTCTCCTAACAACTGAGCTCTATTGTTTCTATAAGATACTGTTCTTTGTTTTCTAGTACCAATACGTCGTAAAATATTAAAAGCATCAATGGGGGTACTTAGTTGGAAAACTTCTTCCTTAGGAAGCCACTTACAAAGTTCGGATTGTACATGGCTTTTGAAATCTTGACGTTTCTGTAATAAAGTTCGTGAAATTGAAATTATTTTTGTGCAAAATATGATAATAAATATCAAAAACACAATACCTTTATGTGAAGATTTTCAACATTTGTAAGTGCTATTAGCGGAGTTGTCAAACCTTGAGCAACACAGGGCATAATAATTTCCTTTCCCCAGTCATCAAGTACTTCCAATCTGGGACTATTGTCCGACTTATTTGTTGCGGATGCAACGAAAAGAACAGTGGTAGCTATTTTTGCTATATCCAATGTCGCGAACAAATTTCCAACTGGTGCAACCACAATAGAAAAGCGTTGCTTGAACCTAGGTACACTGTCGTAACAAAAGATTAGTAATCAATAATTCATATTTTTATTAATATCATTTATCATTTATCATTTATCATAGTAGCATTATACCTTAAATGTATTGTACCACGTGGACTACTAATTATAGTCGCAGACTCGTCAGCTTTTGTTATTACTGATAATATATTATCAGCATCTACATCTTTTTGTAATGCAATAATACATAGAAGAATAGGTGCAGAATGGAATCCACCAAAATTCCTTTTTTGCTGCAACACCTCCTCTCTCTTGTTTTTTCTAATTTGTGAAGATTGTAGCCTTCGGGCACGCTTCCCAAGACTTTTAGTGGCACGTTTCGATAAAACTTTTACTCCAACTTTTCCTATATTGGTTGCAAATTAGGAAATATAGAAAGCAGCAAAATATGGAAAAGCCATAATAATATAAATTGCAAAGAATTTTACCTTTAACCTCGCTACTTATTGATCCTTTACTACGATGTCTACCCGTTTTATGTGGTTTATTAACTTGCTTAAATGCACCAGGTCGATGTACTTCTTGTTTTGTTGTTCCCATTTTATTTGAAACTATATATTCTTGTAAACGAAATATCTTTATAATAAATCTAACTGTTTGCTACGCGTTTGTCTCGACCGTCACAGTTCAAAACCGGATATAAAGATGTGCCGAAACTTGGCAACAATATATTTCGGCGAAGCGAAGTGCCTAATGAACCATTAATATCCCAACGGTCCTTCCGCCGAATGTTCGAAAAGGCGTGCGTAGCAACGGTCACGGACGGATAGTTACACATTATCTAGTAAACTGATCCTTCTAACTTGTCCAAAAAAATCAAATCGTTGGTCTAATTTTTAAAAAGTTACTCTGTTTTAAAGAGTATATATTTATTCGTGGTCGTATATATTTTTATTATCATGATGTCAGCGCTGAAGTTACGATCAATCCAAAAACTTATAATATTATGCATTCACATGATCTTGAATACCAAAAATTCATAAATGTTTAGGGAGGCCGATGAAGGAAAATTTACTTCACAAGTGTTCGAAACTATGAACATATACTTCAATACGTTTCCGTGAGCGATTAACGTATGATTCTTGGCCGCCTGTATGACGTGACGATTAATATTACCACACGCAGTTTTATTTAATGCATTGTCTCATATTTTATAGTATTATACTAATATCATGATAAATTATTTCTTTAATCATGCTCCACAGAAAGAAGCCTAGAAGTTTAAGATCAGACGAACGCGCAGGCTATATCGAATGGCTGTACAAAGGCCGATACAACGCAATGTTGAGGAAACTTTTCTCCTATTGACAATTGGCATCATTTTTAATACTTGTTGAAATAAATTTTCCCTCATTGATCTTTCTATCGTAGCTTTTTCGTTATTCGCAGTTATTATCAAACACTATAGGTGATCGATTGGTCTTAACTTCAGCTGTAACGCCATAATGATAAGAAGATATAGCTCCATTTAAAAAAATATCGATAATCTTGAAACCTATAAAAAATATGATTACTATCATATTTGCCCTTTTAAATCAGATAATTTCTTTTCTCTAATATATTTTTGTATTGTCAATAGTGAGTGAGATATTGAAAGTGTTTAAGTTAGTTGGGCATATAGTTGGATGTATATGTTATTTACTACTAAAGAAGTACTTATTCATAAGAATGTATTAATTAAACATTTCACCTAACGGTATATGTAAGAATTACATTCCTTTATTACATATGCAGTGATATGCAATGTACAATATACAAAACTTTACTTTTACATAAATTTTTTAAGAATTATTCTTGAATTGCCATTATAAGAAGTATATCAGCCATATCCCAAATATCATGAATCTTCATATCTATTAATTGCAATAATTTTGAAGCTATAACTCTTACTGAATTACAATCTATACACAAAAAGAACGCCCCACAAAGAACAATAGAAGCTCCCAAAAATAATATATTTGACATTAATATCATAAGACCCCTCTTTTCTTGTTGAATTTTTGCTCTGTGTTCGTGCAACAAACATTGCAAATGATAATATATTTCCTTCCTCTATAACCATATATATCTGCTTCATTAATCATGCTAATGTCATTTATAACATATCACTAATGTCTTACAAATATCTATTAATAAAATTCAAACCCGCAGATAAATTAGATCCAATAAATTTATAGTAAGTTCTTGCATATTTGGAGTATCCTTGAGTCCAGTTGCAGCTAAAAGAATTTCTACGCAATTTAACGGAGTGTAAAATGGTATTCTGAATCCAACAGTCTTAAATACCTTATATTCTGATAGAAAAATTACATCGGGTGTGTATTCAGATTTTTTGTCTATACATCGTAAGATACCAAGTATCTGTAGCATATAGAACATTAAGATACTATTATTGATAAATTCAAAATAAAATCATGTATATGTACTTGCGATATTCTTAACTTGTTGAAATGTGAATCCATTTTATTTGCTAATTGCAAACAAGACATGAGGTATAATTTTGATTGACTTGTCACTTTTTTACAAACTTGAGACCAAGAACTTTCTGTTTGATCAGCATTTCTATACACTTCCCAAAAATAGCTACACATAAATTTATCATATAAGTGAATAGCAATGTATCTAGTATCTGGCCCCAAATGGAGATATTCTGTTATTTTAAATATTGCATTGATGATTGAAATTGGTATAGCTGAAAGCAGTATTTAATGTGAATGAAAATTTTGCTGTTATTATATTCTATCAAAATAGGAACAAAGATATAAATAAAAATGAAATTAATATTAACAAAGGTATACAGTTTCAAATGCAATAATTACCTACAAATGGCATGTAAAATTCGTCTTCAGCTTTGATCAACTTTCTTGTGCTTTAATGATTAATTGAAGTTCTTCTAGCCAATCATCAAGTAAAGGTTCTATATTAAATAGATAGTTGTTTCAAGAAGAAAGTTCGTTATTTTTGTGTATTAAACATCTACATTTGTCTGTCAACACTCTTATTTATATGAAATGCTAATTACCAATATAAAAAATATCCAAGTCCATATTTTCTTTGAAAGATTCTTGCTTAACGCTATTATTATCAAATATTGTTTAATTACATCACACACAACAATGTTACCTTTCAAATAGTATACAAGATACTATTTAAAAGAAGCTAATTGGCTGGAGAATAAGTCACGTGATACATTTCGCGATATATCGAAATCATACATTCAAATTAAAATTAGAATTCATTTTACATAATATTAAAACAAGACGCGTATAAGGTAGGCATTTTAAATGTATGACAAAATTTTATTTATTATTATATATACATATATATACATTTTAATACTTTAATTAACAGATTTTATTCTATGTTCATGCTTTCATTTTGATGTTGTAACTCTGTTAACAACAAAGGTTCATATGTCCATTTTGGGAATACTCTTTTGTATAAATTCATTAAAATCGTGTCCTGCGACTTCAGTTGACCATTAAATACACATTTCATATGACCATGAGTACCTAGGAAAAAATAATGAGTTATTTTTTAATTAAATGCATCAATTAAATTAAGAAATAATTTATGATCCATCTACCCAATGGTTCTTTTATATGTCCTCTGCGACCATATTTCGTTCGTAGTTCAACTGGTTTAAACCAGTTTATATCTTCTCGATGAAAGAACATAAATCTTATAACTGCTGATCGTTTATGCACTTTGTACGTATGACCGCTAAGAACAACACGTTTTACAACTATTCTATCTGGATTCACAGATAATACACTTCCGGTTGCAATTAATTCCTACAAAAATATTGTAACCTTTAATGATATAAGAACAGAATCAACCTTTAACTTGCATATAATTATTGCCTCCTTACCAATGATTTATTCAGTTTTTCAACGTAACATAATACTGGGCATGGTGGAAAAGTAATTGGAGCGTACATGCTTGCTACGACAGTGTTCTCTGGACGAAAATACCGCTCATACTGAAAAATATTTCTATTCTTGGTAACAAGATATAAATAGAGTATATTAAAATCTCACAGAATATAATACATACTTTATGTTTGTTTCCGTTTGTGTGTTGACTAAATATTGGGCACGCAGTGAATCTCCTAAATCCACATTGAAATATCAATTTTACTTTAGATTTCACCGGACTGTATGTTTGACCCGTATGTTTTAATGTCACATTTAAGACAGACATTTTGTGCTCGTTCGGTAATAAACCAAATACAATTAATGGATGATTTCCCAATGAAGAAAATGCATCTACGCGTACATTTGCAACGTGAATTGTGATATACCAACCAGGCTAAAAATATTTGTATAAATTAGCATGAATAGATAATTAGTTTTTAGATAATCAAATGTTCATACCATAGCACCCTCTATTTCCCGCGATTCTTTAAATATTCGTTTTCGTGTTCTATCAAAATTTTCAAATTTATATATTCTAGCGTAATCAGTAGGAAGGTTTTCTTCCGGATCCCACGGACTTGTTCTGAATGATTCAAGTCCACGATATTTCTGAAACCTCTGTTTTGCTAACATATCTTGAGGTGTATCTACTTCGTCAGGAAATTTTGCGTCTAATTTTGCGTCTATATTTAAAAAATTGTGGTTAAAGATTTCAATAATACATATTCAATAATATAATATACGTATATTCGACAAACATACTCTTCAAGTTTTCCATTGCTTCTTTTTCTTCTGTCATATCGATATTCTCATCGTATCGTTCATCAGGAACTTCGGACACAGTAATTGTCTCGTATTCTTCCTCGTCTTCTGCGTCTGGTCCACTATCCGTTTCAGATTGTGCTTCATCGACAGACATCTCGTCTTCTGATTCATCGCTCGAGCACTCACTCAATTCCTCTACAAAATGCAAGCAAAGAATAATATATATCTCCAAATTTAATTTATGACTGAAAAACAAATACCTCCATCCTCATCAGGAATCCAAGCTGCTTGATATTCAGAAGTTCCTTTTGGAACTCTCTTTACAATTTTTTTCCTTTGTGCTTTGGCTTCGGCTAATTCCTCTTCTGTAGGCCAAGTTTGTTCAGCATCCATAGGGTCAAGTATATTTTCACTTTCGAGAGATTCCTAAAAAAATTAAGAAAATTGATTAGTGCTTTTAAAGACTCAAAGTTTATTTATTTATTTCATGAAATTACTTGTTTCCCTGGATCTGCGCGTGCAAGAACCCGCGTAGATGGTTCATCGTCCATTGCATTACAATCTTTCTTCAACTTTTTCTCCACTGGATATGGATCACCAGGTGCATCAATTTGAGAGATTTGAAAATCTCCCAATTCAGGTATATGAACTAAACCATTAACTGATAATGGTACGTTCTTGAGATACCCAGAGATCATTAGAGTTCCAAGCTCTGTGGAGTTCTAATTGAAATCAAATTTGGATATATACTTAATCTTTTAATTGGTAGATAATTATTACATAATAATAGGTAATTAATAGATAATTATTACATCAATACCTACTTCATTACATTTAAATACTGCTTCTTCTCCTAACAACTGAGCTCTATTGTTTCTATAAGATACTGTTCTTTGTTTTCTAGTACCAATACGTCGTAAAATATTAAAAGCATCAATGGGGGTACTTAGTTGGAAAACTTCTTCCTTAGGAAGCCACTTACAAAGTTCGGATTGTACATGGCTTTTGAAATCTTGACGTTTCTGTAATAAAGTTCGTGAAATTGAAATTATTTTTGTGCAAAATATGATAATAAATATCAAAAACACAATACCTTTATGTGAAGATTTTCAACATTTGTAAGTGCTATTAGCGGAGTTGTCAAACCTTGAGCAACACAGGGCATAATAATTTCCTTTCCCCAGTCATCAAGTACTTCCAATCTGGGACTATTGTCCGACTTATTTGTTGCGGATGCAACGAAAAGAACAGTGGTAGCTATTTTTGCTATATCCAATGTCGCGAACAAATTTCCAACTGGTGCAACCACAATAGAAAAGCGTTGCTTGAACCTAGGTACACTGTCGTAACAAAAGATTAGTAATCAATAATTCATATTTTTATTAATATCATTTATCATTTATCATTTATCATAGTAGCATTATACCTTAAATGTATTGTACCACGTGGACTACTAATTATAGTCGCAGACTCGTCAGCTTTTGTTATTACTGATAATATATTATCAGCATCTACATCTTTTTGTAATGCAATAATACATAGAAGAATAGGTGCAGAATGGAATCCACCAAAATTCCTTTTTTGCTGCAACACCTCCTCTCTCTTGTTTTTTCTAATTTGTGAAGATTGTAGCCTTCGGGCACGCTTCCCAAGACTTTTAGTGGCACGTTTCGATAAAACTTTTACTCCAACTTTTCCTATATTGGTTGCAAATTAGGAAATATAGAAAGCAGCAAAATATGGAAAAGCCATAATAATATAAATTGCAAAGAATTTTACCTTTAACCTCGCTACTTATTGATCCTTTACTACGATGTCTACCCGTTTTATGTGGTTTATTAACTTGCTTAAATGCACCAGGTCGATGTACTTCTTGTTTTGTTGTTCCCATTTTATTTGAAACTATATATTCTTGTAAACGAAATATCTTTATAATAAATCTAACTGTTTGCTACGCGTTTGTCTCGACCGTCACAGTTCAAAACCGGATATAAAGATGTGCCGAAACTTGGCAACAATATATTTCGGCGAAGCGAAGTGCCTAATGAACCATTAATATCCCAACGGTCCTTCCGCCGAATGTTCGAAAAGGCGTGCGTAGCAACGGTCACGGACGGATAGTGGAGATAAGAGCTGCTTCTATGTGTTGCTTTACGTCCTCACATGCTCCAAGTTGCAATTCCTACCATATTCTATAGGTGGCGCCAGTCTCTTCATTTTAGAAATATAATAACAATTATTTTTAAATGTTTCATAGAAACTATTTTTGTTCTTGTGTTATTACGTATTAATGCTTTAACTGACAATACAACCGATACTGTTACTCAGAAACAGTAAATTAAAAATATGTAAATTAACTCAAAACTTTATTTTTTTCAATCAACTAAAAATATTAATAAAATATTGGGGTTTATAATAAGAGGGCAATATGAATGTTTTCGTGAATTTTTTTCACCATTTAAAAATGTTTCGCATGGTTTTGTGCACAATAAATGACATTCCATATAAAAAATCAAAACTAATTGGCAAGTAGTTAGCACCTCTCTCAACGAAGAGAGGAGCACTCGCCATTGCAATGCAATTTTTTTTTAGCGAAGAAGTACGCATACTTTTGTTTATGTCCTATACATTTGGAGTATGATTTGTTTTTCATTTTCGTCAGAACTGTTTACCAAATTTATTGTAAAATTATGAGTAAAAAATTTTGTAGAATTTGAAAATTGATGTTATTGAAAATTATTATAAACACAGTAAATATTTAATAAATAAAATACGCATATTTTTATATGGAAATATTGAAAAAGTAAACAGTCCATAGTAATAGTTAATTAGGAAACTAAAATTAATTTTGACAACGAAAATTAAAATTAATTATAAATTACATAACTATATTATAAGATTAAAATTAATCGTGACAATGTAATTAAATATAAATGAAAACTATACGTTGAAAAAATAAATAATTGTTCTACATATACAGAATGCATATACATATATATATTAAATATAAAAATATAGCATTTTATGTGGCATGTGTAAACGCCCGTACAGAAACTGTAAATTAGTGAAAGTGATAATATTATGATTATAAATGTATAACAAGTTCGTTTTTTCATAACTTTTTTGTATTTATTTTTTTTTACTCAAGCAAGTTCTAATTATTTTCTAATTTCTAAATAAATGAAAGAATATTTATTGCAATATCAAATTCATTAATATATTTCCAATAATCAGCTTTCTACAATATAATAGTAATATGCAAGTACAATGAGAATGTAATTTAAAAAAGTTATGTTATATGATTTATGTTATAAAATGTTTTGCACCTATTTCTCGATTATTTTAAATAAACTCAGTTTATTCTACAATATTGATATTTTCAGATTATTTAAAAACTTGATAAAAACATTATTCTACAAATTATTGACATTCGTATACTGTATCTTTGTAAAACAAAAAAGCTAATCAGGGTCATATTTGTTCCGTTTCCCTTTTTTCAAATTTGTCGCTATTTCGGAAATAGCCATTCCATTTGTACCCATTTTTAACCATTTTGTAAGACGAACTTTGGCTTGTCGACCGATAAGGAAGAGATCTTTTTCAAGTCGAGGAAGTTGAATTGCTAATGTAGGATCAGATGTTAGATTCTGTGACCAGTCCATTACTAATTGAAAACGAGACTTAAATGTCTCAAAATGGAAATATATTAGAAAAGATAGAAATTAATTCTTGGCTGTGACCTACCTATCATGATACTTTAGTTTTATAAAGTTATTGAAATTTGTAACTTCAATTCTGTATACATGGATTAATTAGAATATCTTTCAATTATGAGATTTCCAATGTTTTACATAACACACATGATATATAAATGAAAGTATTTTAATACTTTTGTGAGGCACTATATCTTGTTAAAAAATAAAAAAGACATAGTACCTATTTTTACTATAATTCGCTTACCTATAGTAAACTTTCTGCAATTATTTCAGAATCTTTGCCATTGAATTTTCTTACATGCATTCCTAATTCATAATAAAATGGATTCCATCTACTTAAAACTATAGCATCATCATCTGCTTCTAAAATTTCTCTAAAAGCACAAATGATATAAATAATTATACACACAGGAAACTGTTTGTAAAGATTTGTTCAAATAACATATTGTTAAATAATGAATAAAAATATAAAGATCAAACCTGTATCCTTCTTTGTATATATTTGGTATATCGATATAAACTGCTGGATTCTATAAATTTTTTAATGCATCTGTTAGCCATAATGGAAACTCTACTTTGGATCCAACTTGTAAATCCTCAGATTGACACGAAGGATCCAAAAAACATTAAACAATACTGTGATTATTATATAGATTATATACAAATATAATATCGAAATATAATAAAGACCTTATAAAAGTTATATTACTAGTTTTTATCACTTACTCCAGTTTTATAGAGTATATCTCTATAATATAGAGAGTATCTCATTTTTTAAAGTAGACTAATTGGAGTATAGTTTTATAGAATATATCTCAGTAAATAAAAAAATAATAAATGAAAAATTACCTAAACCAGGTAATTTTACTACTTCAATTTTACAAGATATTCGTTCTTCAGTAGATAAAATGTCAGTTATTGCAAAATAATCCGGGATATAACTTTGACAAAATACCATTTAAAAAAACTAACGCATGTTAGCATAAGCAATGAATTATCCAAAGCCCATCTCAATTCATTGTGACCATTGACTAAGAATAGGGCAGATGTGACATTAAATGGAACAAGTGTCTCAGGTTACGAAATACCGACCTGCCAAAGGATCAGAGAGTTTCTTACGCTCCCTGTGGTTCTCTAGGACAAACATAGGAATTATCACAGACGACACGTCAGTGAATATAATGCCAAAGAAGACGTGTGTTAGTTACATAGTATTGCATCCCTGATTTCAGGCCAAACCATGTGTTGTCAGCAATCCTTACATGCACCAAGTTGCAGTACCATTCATCTTCTACAGATGGCGCCACAAGCCTTATCGCACAATAATGCATCTCTGGTATCTGAACAAGCCATATGTTGCCACCTATAGAATATGGAAGGAACTGCAACTTGGAGCATGGAGGATATGAAGCAACATGCGCCTTATCGTGGGGTTGTACCCATGGCAAGCAGTTAGATTTATTATAAAGATATTTCGTTTACAAGAATATATAGTTTCAAATAAAATGGGAACAACAAAACAAGAAGTACATCGACCTGGTGCATTTAAGCAAGTTAATAAACCACATAAAACGGGTAGACATCGTAGTAAAGGATCAATAAGTAGCGAGGTTAAAGGTAAAATTCTTTGCAATTTATATTATTATGGCTTTTCCATATTTTGCTGCTTTCTATATTTCCTAATTTGCAACCAATATAGGAAAAGTTGGAGTAAAAGTTTTATCGAAACGTGCCACTAAAAGTCTTGGGAAGCGTGCCCGAAGGCTACAATCTTCACAAATTAGAAAAAACAAGAGAGAGGAGGTGTTGCAGCAAAAAAGGAATTTTGGTGGATTCCATTCTGCACCTATTCTTCTATGTATTATTGCATTACAAAAAGATGTAGATGCTGATAATATATTATCAGTAATAACAAAAGCTGACGAGTCTGCGACTATAATTAGTAGTCCACGTGGTACAATACATTTAAGGTATAATGCTACTATGATAAATGATAAATGATAAATGATATTAATAAAAATATGAATTATTGATTACTAATCTTTTGTTACGACAGTGTACCTAGGTTCAAGCAACGCTTTTCTATTGTGGTTGCACCAGTTGGAAATTTGTTCGCGACATTGGATATAGCAAAAATAGCTACCACTGTTCTTTTCGTTGCATCCGCAACAAATAAGTCGGACAATAGTCCCAGATTGGAAGTACTTGATGACTGGGGAAAGGAAATTATTATGCCCTGTGTTGCTCAAGGTTTGACAACTCCGCTAATAGCACTTACAAATGTTGAAAATCTTCACATAAAGGTATTGTGTTTTTGATATTTATTATCATATTTTGCACAAAAATAATTTCAATTTCACGAACTTTATTACAGAAACGTCAAGATTTCAAAAGCCATGTACAATCCGAACTTTGTAAGTGGCTTCCTAAGGAAGAAGTTTTCCAACTAAGTACCCCCATTGATGCTTTTAATATTTTACGACGTATTGGTACTAGAAAACAAAGAACAGTATCTTATAGAAACAATAGAGCTCAGTTGTTAGGAGAAGAAGCAGTATTTAAATGTAATGAAGTAGGTATTGATGTAATAATTATCTATTAATTACCTATTATTATGTAATAATTATCTACCAATTAAAAGATTAAGTATATATCCAAATTTGATTTCAATTAGAACTCCACAGAGCTTGGAACTCTAATGATCTCTGGGTATCTCAAGAACGTACCATTATCAGTTAATGGTTTAGTTCATATACCTGAATTGGGAGATTTTCAAATCTCTCAAATTGATGCACCTGGTGATCCATATCCAGTGGAGAAAAAGTTGAAGAAAGATTGTAATGCAATGGACGATGAACCATCTACGCGGGTTCTTGCACGCGCAGATCCAGGGAAACAAGTAATTTCATGAAATAAATAAATAAACTTTGAGTCTTTAAAAGCACTAATCAATTTTCTTAATTTTTTTAGGAATCTCTCGAAAGTGAAAATATACTTGACCCTATGGATGCTGAACAAACTTGGCCTACAGAAGAGGAATTAGCCGAAGCCAAAGCACAAAGGAAAAAAATTGTAAAGAGAGTTCCAAAAGGAACTTCTGAATATCAAGCAGCTTGGATTCCTGATGAGGATGGAGGTATTTGTTTTTCAGTCATAAATTAAATTTGGAGATATATATTATTCTTTGCTTGCATTTTGTAGAGGAATTGAGTGAGTGCTCGAGCGATGAATCAGAAGACGAGATGTCTGTCGATGAAGCACAATCTGAAACGGATAGTGGACCAGACGCAGAAGACGAGGAAGAATACGAGACAATTACTGTGTCCGAAGTTCCTGATGAACGATACGATGAGAATATCGATATGACAGAAGAAAAAGAAGCAATGGAAAACTTGAAGAGTATGTTTGTCGAATATACGTATATTATATTATTGAATATGTATTATTGAAATCTTTAACCACAATTTTTTAAATATAGACGCAAAATTAGACGCAAAATTTCCTGACGAAGTAGATACACCTCAAGATATGTTAGCAAAACAGAGGTTTCAGAAATATCGTGGACTTGAATCATTCAGAACAAGTCCGTGGGATCCGGAAGAAAACCTTCCTACTGATTACGCTAGAATATATAAATTTGAAAATTTTGATAGAACACGAAAACGAATATTTAAAGAATCGCGGGAAATAGAGGGTGCTATGGTATGAACATTTGATTATCTAAAAACTAATTATCTATTCATGCTAATTTATACAAATATTTTTAGCCTGGTTGGTATATCACAATTCACGTTGCAAATGTACGCGTAGATGCATTTTCTTCATTGGGAAATCATCCATTAATTGTATTTGGTTTATTACCGAACGAGCACAAAATGTCTGTCTTAAATGTGACATTAAAACATACGGGTCAAACATACAGTCCGGTGAAATCTAAAGCAAAATTGATATTTCAATGTGGATTTAGGAGATTCACTGCGTGCCCAATATTTAGTCAACACACAAACGGAAACAAACATAAAGTATGTATTATATTCTGTGAGATTTTAATATACTCTATTTATATCTTGTTACCAAGAATAGAAATATTTTTCAGTATGAGCGGTATTTTCGTCCAGAGAACACTGTCGTAGCAAGCATGTACGCTCCAATTACTTTTCCACCATGCCCAGTATTATGTTACGTTGAAAAACTGAATAAATCATTGGTAAGGAGGCAATAATTATATGCAAGTTAAAGGTTGATTCTGTTCTTATATCATTAAAGGTTACAATATTTTTGTAGGAATTAATTGCAACCGGAAGTGTATTATCTGTGAATCCAGATAGAATAGTTGTAAAACGTGTTGTTCTTAGCGGTCATACGTACAAAGTGCATAAACGATCAGCAGTTATAAGATTTATGTTCTTTCATCGAGAAGATATAAACTGGTTTAAACCAGTTGAACTACGAACGAAATATGGTCGCAGAGGACATATAAAAGAACCATTGGGTAGATGGATCATAAATTATTTCTTAATTTAATTGATGCATTTAATTAAAAAATAACTCATTATTTTTTCCTAGGTACTCATGGTCATATGAAATGTGTATTTAATGGTCAACTGAAGTCGCAGGACACGATTTTAATGAATTTATACAAAAGAGTATTCCCAAAATGGACATATGAACCTTTGTTCAAAAATTGTGGTTAAAGATTTCAATAATACATATTAAATAATGTAATATACGTATATTCGATAAACATACTCTTCAAGTTTTCCATTGCTTCTTTTTCTTCTGTCATATCGATATTCTCATCGTATCGTTCATCAGGAACTTCGGACACAGTAATTGTCTCGTATTCTTCCTCGTCTTCTGCGTCTGGTCCACTATCCGTTTCAGATTGTGCTTCATCAACAGACATCTCGTCTTCTGATTCATCGCTCGAGCACTCACTCAATTCCTCTACAAAATGCAAGCAAAGAATAATATATATCTCCAAATTTAATTTATGACTGAAGAACAAATACCTCCATCCTCATCAGGAATCCAAGCTGCTTGATATTCAGAAGTTCCTTTTGGAACTCTCTTTACAATTTTTTTCCTTTGTGCTTTGGCTTCGGCTAATTCCTCTTCTGTAGGCCAAGTTTGTTCAGCATCCATAGGGTCAAGTATATTTTCACTTTCGAGAGATTCTTAAAAAATTAAGAAAATTGATTAGTGCTTTTAAAGACTCAAAGTTTATTTATTTATTTCATGAAATTACTTGTTTCCCTGGATCTGCGCGTGCAAGAACCCGCGTAGATGGTTCATCGTCCATTGCATTACAATCTTTCTTCAACTTTTTCTCCACTGGATATGGATCACCAGGTGCATCAATTTGAGAGATTTGAAAATCTCCCAATTTAGGTATATGAACTAAACCATTAACTGATAATGGTACGTTCTTGAGATACCCAGAGATCATTAGAGTTCCAAGTTCTGTGGAGTTCTAATTGAAATCAAATTTGGATATATACTTAATATTTTAATCGGTAGGTAATTATTACATCAATACCTACTTCATTATATTTGAATTTCACTTCTTCTCCTAGCAAATGACCTCTTTTGTCTGTATATGATACAGCTCTTTGCTTTTGAGTACCAACATGTCGTAAAACATTAAAAGCATCAATGGTAGTTCTTAGTTTGAAAACTTCTTCCTCAGGAAGCGACTTACAAAGTTTGGATTGTACATGTCTCTCCGACTTCAGCGAAGTTGAGTATACGGTGAGTACGCGAAGAACAATACCAGTACGGCCCAGGCAAAACTGTCAGGTGTTTCTCGTATAATTAATAAACTCATTGTTAAATTAATCCACGGAGTATTTCTTTAGCACCCTACACCTCCTACCACGTCACTATAGATGGAATTCCTGCAGCCGAAGTGGCAGATATGTTCTAAAAACGATTTATTTGTTGTTTCGGCTCCCCGGGAGCGATTTTAACAAATCAAGGAACGAATTTTACATCTTCGTTAATGAAGAAAGTAGCAAACAGATTTCGAATAAAATAGCACACTACAGCAGTATACCACTCTCAGAGCAATGGATCGATTGAAAGACCGCACCACGTATTAGTCGGATACCTCAAATTATATGCAGTGAAAGCAAGGAATTAGAATGGGTGGTAGCCATGTATCCATGATCTCCTAGAACACTTCTGTACACGAAGGAACGAAGCTTTCTCCTAATGAATTAATTTTTGAATGTCTGGCCAAGCCAGAGAACCATCCGATAAAATAATAATCGAAGAAAATATGGAACCGACCTATATAGATTTTTAAGGGATCTACTTGACAAGATCAACACGACACGATTCGCAGCAAAGGAAAATCTAATGTAGCGGCTTATGGCCATAATGAACGTCCCAGTTTGCTGGTGAGTGCCGAAGAGTGCAGACATGTGTCCAGTGCCCTGTGAAGTTTACAAAACAACACGTGACGCCCATCTGTCGGAAGCGAATCCAACAAATCTAGCCAAGTGTTCACACAGCCTCTCGACTAGTATTTTCATATTGAATTAACTAGATCGACGATGGCCCAATCATCCCAAACGGACTCTACGAAGCCCAGTTACAACAATGCCGCTCTTCCTCCCCCGTGGCAAAGGGGCATTGCACCCCTCTTTGCAAACGACCCTCATACGAAAAAACGCAAACTCGAAGCTAGCAGGACTAATGTGAGCAAGAGACAAACCAACCCGCCAGCCAGCCAAGTGACCACCCACAACAGGTTCGCGATACTGGAGGCTGATAACGCTATGGACACAACCGCAGCGGTAAATACACAACATACACAAAACCCCCCCCCCCCCTCCCTCGCCAATCTTCATTGACGATGTCATTGATTCAATCAATGACAAAGACAATTCAAAAAGAAATCAGCAAGGAGGAATATAAATTGAAAATCAGCAACAACAGTGTAAAAATTCTGCCGACCAACCCAGACGCATACAGAAAATTAACGAAGTTGTTAAAAACCCCGAATGCCAACTTCCACACATACCAGCTCAAGCAAGAAAGACCTTTCTGTGTGGTGCTACGCAACATCCACCACTCAGCCGATCTAGACGAACTAAAGTTCGAATTGTTAAAGCACGGCCACGAAGTAACTAACATCAGCAACATTAGGCATAGAATCACGAAAAACTCGCTATCCTTATTCTTTATTGATATAAAACAAAAACCAAATAATAAAGAAATTTATAATCTCAATCGTCTGATGAACTCAATAGTAAAGATCGAACCGCCTTTTGTAAAGAAAGAGATAGTGCAATGCAAAAGGTGCCAGAGATACGGCCACATGCAGAAATACTGCAACCATAATTTCCGGTGCGTAAAATGTGCAAGTAGTCACCCCACTGACCAATGCACTAAATCCCCAGAAACTCCCGCGAAGTGTATCCACTGTCAAGGAGAGCATCCTGCGAACTATAAAGGATGCTTAGCCTATAAAACACTACACAATAATAAGTACCCAAAACTGAGACCCAAGGAGATAACCAAACAAGAACCTAGATCACAAAAATTCACCACACCATCAATGTCCTATGCCCAGGTAGCACAAGGAAACATAAACAATTTGAAAACCCACAGTGGACACTCAGAAAATAGTGTTTCCACCCCACAAAACACAGACAACTTCACCAGACTCGAAAAACTAATCAAGAAGCAAACAGAGCAAATTAACAACCTGCTGTCATTACTTACACTTTTCATGGACAAATTAATACGCACAGAAGCAAAATAAAACCAATGCGTATAGCTCTGTGGAACGCCAACGGTCTAGCTCAGCACAAATTTGAACTAGAACTATTCTTAAAACAACAGCAAATCGACGAATGCTCATATCTGAAACCCACTTCACCGACAAAAACTACCTCAAAATACACAGCTACAACTTCTACCACACCCAAACCTCAGTGGAAAGGCACACGGCGGCACCGGAATCATCATCAAATCCAGCATTAAGCATTACGAGCTTCCATCATCCCAGAAAGACTACCTTCAAGCCACAAGCGTAGCAATAGAAGACCGCCATGGTACAATCACCACCTTAGCAGTATACTGCCCTCCCAGACACTCGATTGCTAAAGAGAACTTAGACAGCCTCTTTGATACCCTAGGCAATAGATTCATAGATGGAGGAGACTATAACGCCAAACATACCCAATGGGGCAGCAGACTTGTCACAGCAAGAGGCAAAAACCTCTTGAAAAGCATAACCACCAACAATCTCAACTACCTCACCCATATGAACCCACATACTGGCCCACTGACACTAACAGAATCCCCGATTTACTCGACTTCTTCATAACCAAAAATATCTCGCCTAGATATGTCCAAATCAACTCCTCGACTGAACTCTCTTTCGACCACTCCCCCGTAATAGCAACAGTCGGTTCAGCATTAATCGAGAACCCACCTAATGGCCCCATTCACAACCAACTCACCAACTGGCAGCTCTTTAGAGAAGTCTTTAATCACTCAACCTCTGCCTCAATCTCACTAGAAACAAAGGAAGATATCGAAACAGCCACAGAATACAGTATGGCATGAAGGGCTACTATATAAGCTTAAAAAGATCCTACCCCACCCATACTACTCCATCTTAAAATCCTACCTAACCAACAGATAATTCATAGTTAAATGCCTAGACGCCACTTCCGCAACATTCCCAATAGAATCCGGCATACCCCAAGGTAGTGTCCTCGGACCCCTACTGTTCTCCATCTACACTGCCGACTTACCTATATCAAACGAGGTAACAATAGCAACATTTGCCGACGACACAGCGCTATTAGCTACCCACGCAGACCCGGCAATTGCCTCATCCACTCTCCAGCGAAGTCTCGACTCCGTGGAAAAGTGGTTCCAAAAATGGGGCTTCAAAATAAACGAAAAAAAATCCTCTCATGTAACCTTCACGCTCCGAAAACAAACCTGCCCCCAGGTCACCATTAACAACACAATAATCCCAAGCAAGGACTCCGTAAGATACCTGGGCATGACCCTGGACAGGAGGCTAACTTGGAAAAAACATATCTCAGAAAAAACAAAGCAACTAAAGGAAAAACTAAGAAAATTCTATTGGCTCACGGGCCGACGCTCCAAACTAAACATACAGAACAAAATAACGCTCTACAAGGCCGTAATAAAACCTGTCTGGACCTACGGAATCCAACTATGGGGAACAGCAAGTAATTCCAACACTGAAATACTTCAACGCTTCCAATCGAAAACGCTAAGATCCCTATTAAATGCACCCTGGTATGTTACAAACGAAACAATCCACCGCGACCTCATGATACCTACAGTCAAAGATGAAATACACAAGTCCAGAAGCAGATATAACGCAAGAGTCAACAACCACCACAACCCATTAGTCACCCAACTACTAGACACGACGGACCAGATCCGCAGACTAAAAAGAAAATACCCTCTAGATTAAATCGTTAGATTCTACTAGAACCAACATTATAAAACTATTATAAGCCATGTCATTGTATCACGCCAAATGAAGTTACTGAAAATTCTCAACGAGAATTGATTGTAAATATTTTAATAAATAAAAAAAAAAAAAAAATGAACGTTCCAGGGTTAAGCGCATGTGTTGGCCACATGGGCTGCGAGATGAAAACCTTGGCCAAGAAGTCGTAAAAGAATTAATTCTTTTTTTTTTTTTTTTTTATTTATTAGAATATTTACAATCAATTCTCGTTGAGAATTTTCAGTAACTTAGTTTGGCGTGATACAATGACATGGATTATAATAGTTTTATTGTTGAAGTGGTCACCACTTCTAGGAAAACTCCACATCTGGTCTTTTTAGCTTTCTCAAGCGCTGAAGCCATCGACAGCACATAGACAAAAGAATAGCAGGGAGGCAGACCATAAACTGTAGACAGGCGACGTTGGCTTCGGGGTTTTCAGTCATAAAGTAACACTGCTAGCGTGCGGATCTGGACCAGCCCAAATTGTATTGCTGTATTTCATTATTAAGTCAAATATATACTTTGTATCTTACACTTTATCCACGCGTTTTTCCCTCTTTATATACTGAATAACCTCAACAGGTTATGGGCCCAGGGCTGTAAAGTGTAAGATAACAACTCGAAGTGAATAAATTGTCAAAGTATTGTGCTTAGTAAAGTAAGTGATAGTGCCAAAATGGAATCTGCAAGTGCGAAGATCGAGATGTTACGTGGCGAAGAAAACTGGCTCCAGTGGCGTTTTGTCATGCGTACAGTTTTGGAAGAAGATGACGACCTGATCAACGTGTGTGAAGGGAATCTGTGTCATCCAGGTAACAGTGCGGAGAAAGAAATCGCCCGTAAAAGATTTTTGAAGGCAGATCGGCTAGCGAGAAAATTAATTGTGACCTCAGTAGGAAAGAAACCGTTGGATCTTCTTTTATGTTGCACAACAGCACATGAAATGTGGAAAAAGTTGAATACAGTATATGACATGAAGTCGGATGAGAATCTAAGTATGGTCCAGAAGCAGTTCTTCAATTTTAAATGGGAAGAATCTGAAAATGTATCTTACAACTTATCAAAGTTGGAATTGATAGCGGCGAAGATGAAAACTCTTGGGAGTGAAATTGACGAGAAAATGCTGATAACACGCATTTTATCGGTGTTACCGAACAAATTTGACCATTTTCACAGTGCGTGGGATTCGGTGGAAGAAGAAAAGAAGACCTTAGACAGGCTTAGTACCAGGCTGATGGCGGAAGAAATCAGATGGAAGAAAGACGACCAGGAAACATCGGTGGCGCTGGTAACAAAAGGTAACAATTATAAAAAGGAACAGCAGAAGCAGCCAAGCAAACGTGAATACGAGAAACAAGGACCAAGCTGTTTCAACTGTGGAAAAGTTGGCCATCTAAAGAAGGATTGCTTTAGATGCTTTACATGCAAAAGGAAAGGCCACACCAGCAAAAATTGCTTCAAAAATAAGAAAGGAAACAACAGCAGAGACAACCAGGAACCCAGAATTGAAAATCGAGATCACAGCGGAATTGGTCTATTAGGAAGCACCTCAACGATACAAGTGGCAAACCATGATGCTTGGATAATCGACTCAGGAGCTACGGATCACATGACAGGACGACAAGAATGGTTCAGCGTCTTCGAAAAATTCGATAACACGGTAAAGATAGAAATCGGCGATGGTACGTTCATGGATGCGTACGGCAAAGGAAAAATCAAGGTAGAGACTTTTGTGGACGGCAAATGGGTAGCATGTACAATGAACGATGTCTTGTATGTACCAGGTATGAAAAGAAATCTATTTTCCATTAGATCTGTTGCAAGAAGAGGTATAGATTTCTGTATTCTAAGGGAAGGGAAAAACTGCATGTTTTTACAAAATCAGAAAATAATAGCAAGGGGTTCTGTTATTGGAAATTTATATAAGGTCGACATGCGAGTTATCATACCGTCAGTTTGTAATCTTAGCAATAGAGCGGAGTCAAACGCGGACACACTGCAGTTATGGCACGAACGGCTATGTCATCAAAACATCAGACACGTTAAGGAATTTTTAAAGAATTCGAATATAAAAGTTGTAGAGGATAGTAACTTTTTCTGTGAAGGTTGCGCGTACGGGAAACACCATAGATCGAGTTTTCACCAGAAAACCAAGCGTGCGACTAAACCTCGCGAAATTATTTATACGGATGTATGTGGACCCATGGAAGTCGAGTCATTAGGCAAAAAATTGTATTTTCTTGCGTTTAAAGATGACTTTTCCAAATTCACAAAGATTTACTTCTTACGACATAAGTCAGAAGTAATCGAAAAGTTAAAAACCTTTTGCCTAGAAGTCGAAAATCAATTCAATGATAAGATTAAAGAAATTCATAGCGATGGAGGGAAAGAATTCAAAAATAAAGAAGTTAAAGAATTTTTAAGAAGTCAGGGAATTAAGCACACGATTAACGTCCCATACACTCCTGAACAGAATGGCGTCGCAGAAAGAGAAAATAGAACAATAGTAGAAGCAGGAAGGTCGATGTTATATTCGAAATCTAATCTACCGTTGTTTTTATGGGCCGAAGCCATGAACACCGCAGTGCATGTCATAAATAAGACCGGGCCGACAAGACAAGACAAGAAAACACCATATGAACTGTGGTACGGGAAATCGCCAGATGTAGAAAAGTTTAGAGTTTTCGGTACTGAATGCTTTGCACACATACCTGCGGAAAAGAGAAGGAAATTGGACAGAAAGGCTAACAAAGGATATTTGGTAGGCTATCTAGATGACGGACGAGGGTATCGAGTGTACGTGCCGACCGTAAGAAATGTAATATTAAGCCGTGACGTAATATTTAAGCCCGAATTAGAAACTGAAAAATTCGTTAATTTAAGTTTACCGAAAATTGTCGAGCGCGAAGATGTGCGTGCACAGAGCGATAGAGTATGTACGCATGAAAGTGCAGAGAGTGAAACTGAAAAACAACCTTTTATAACTAGCGAGAATGTGAGACAATTGAGAGATAGAGATAAGATCAAGCGAACCGATTTTTATGGTAACCCAATAACGTACGTAGCGGAAAAATTACCAGTGGATTTTAACGAAGCGATGAGATCCGAAAAGAGAGAGTTATGGGAAAAGGCTATGAATGATGAAATGAAATCGCACTATGAAAATAAGACGTGGATTCTTGTGGAAAAACCAAGAGATCAAAAGATACTTAGTAATAGGTGGGTTTTAACGGTAAAGCTAAATCCGGACAACTCGGAACGATACAAAGCGCGACTTGTAATAAAAGGGTGTTCGCAGAAAGAAGGCATAGATTATAAAGAAACCTATAGTCCCGTTGCTCGGTTTGATACAATTAGATTAATGCTCAGTATTGCTGCTAAAAATAATTTACAACTTGGACAGTTTGACATAAAAACCGCATTTTTATATGGAAGTCTGAAAGAAGACATCTATATGAAACAACCTCAAGGTTATGAGGATGGTACGAATCGCGTTTGTAAATTGCTAAAAAGCCTATATGGCTTAAAGCAGTCTCCAAGATGTTGGACGGAACGTTTCACAAAATTTATTTCAAATCTAAAATTCTATCAGAGCAACGCAGATCCTTGTTTTTATTTTTATACAGAAGATGACAAATTAATGTTGATGACCATATACGTAGACGATGGACTAGTAGTAGCTTCAGACGAATCTCTAATCGATAAATTTTTCAGTGATTTAAATAAAGAATTCAAAATTACGAGTTCGAAAGAAGTAAAGAGTTTTCTTGGACTTGAAATTAATAGATTACAAGATGGTTCAATATTCATTCATCAGAGCAGGTATATCGAAAGAATGTTAGAAAAATTTAATATGAATGGGGCAAACAGTGTTTCTACACCTATCGAGACTAATTGGAGCGAAAGTATCATAGACAATAATGAGTGTAATGCACCATACAGAGAAGCCGTAGGAAACTTAATGTTTTTACAAACCGTAAGTAGGCCAGATATCAGTTTTGCAATAAATATAGCGTCGAGACATTTAGAGAACCCAAACGAGTATCAGTGGAAATTAGTCAAACGAATTTTGCGCTACATAAAAGGGACCGCAGACATGGGACTCTTATATACAAAAGCAGGCAATCTCGAAACCTTCAGTGATGCTGACTATGCAGGCGACAAAGAAACAAGAAAGTCGACATCAGGCGTTGTATGTAAGTATGCGAATGCGGCCATCACATGGCAATGTAAGCGACAACAATGTATAGCTCTATCTACGACAGAAGCTGAGTATGTCAGTGCAGCCTCAGGAGCGAAAGAAATTATGTGGCTAAAGAAAATATTTCTCGAATGCAAAATAGAGATATTTAAGTATACGCTAGGTGTAGACAATACTAGTGCCGTAAAATTAATTAAGAATCCTGAATTCCATCAAAGAAGTAAGCATATTGATGTAAGATACCACTTTTTGCGAGATTTATACAATAGAAGCGAAATTGATGTAACATATGTAACAAGCGAAGAGCAACTGGCAGATATATGTACAAAGGCGTTGCCAAAACCAAGATTTGAATATTTAAGACAAAAGTTAGGTTTGAAAAATAAAAAGATGTTAAGAGGTAATTGCTTATAGAGATGTAGAGTTTTTAGGGAGGGTGTCGAAGTGACTATCACTTCTAATATAAAAAAAAAAAAAAAAAAAAAAAAAAAAAAAAAAAAAAAAAAAAAAAAAAAAAAAAACTCTACATGATCTGTTTAGCCTTCCCGTAGATTTAGTAATAAATTAATTTTAATGGAAAAGAGAAAGGCAGCTGGCAAATGTATTTGTGAAGACATTGACAAAATCAAGGTTCAGATATTTACGACGAGAGTTAGAAAATATACAGATATAATTGTTTGTTGGGATGTAGAGTTTTAGGGAGGGTGTTGAAGTGGTCACCACTTCTAGGAAAACTCCACATCTGGTCTTTTTAGCTTTCTCAAGCGCTGAAGCCATCGACAGCACATAGACAAAAGAATAGCAGGGAGGCAGACCATAAACTGTAGACAGGCGACGTTGGCTTCGGGGTTTTCAGTCATAAAGTAACACTGCTAGCGTGCGGATCTGGACCAGCCCAAATTGTATTGCTGTATTTCATTATTAAGTCAAATATATACTTTGTATCTTACACTTTATCCACGCGTTTTTCCCTCTTTATATACTGAATAACCTCAACATTTATATTGTTGGTTCTAGTAGAAACTAAGGATTTAGTCTAGAGGGTATTTTCTTTTTAGTCTGCGGATCTGGTCCGTCGTGTCCAGTAGTTGGGTGACTAGTGGGTTGTGGTGGTTGTTGACTCTTGTGTTATATCTGCTTCTGGACTTGTGTATTTCATCTTTGACTGTAGGTATCTTGAGGTCGCGGTGGATTGTTTCGTTGGTAACATACCAGGGTGCATTTAATAGGGATCTTAGCGTTTTCGATTGGAAGCGTTGGAGTATTTCAATGTTGGAGTTACTTGCTGTTCCCCATAGTTGGATTCCGTAGGTCCAGACAGGTTTTATTACGGTCTTGTAGAGGGTTATTTTGTTCTGTATGTTTAGTTTGGAGCGTCGGCCCGTGAGCCAATAGAATTTTCTTAGTTTTTCCTTTAGTTGCTTTGTTTTTTCCGAGATATGTTTTTTCCAGGTTAGCCTCCTGTCCAGGGTCATGCCCAGGTATCTTACGGAGTCCTTGCTTGGGATTATTGTGTTGTTAATGGTGACCTGGGGGCAGGTTTGTTTTCGGAGCGTGAAGGTTACATGGGAGGATTTTTTTTCGTTTATTTTAAAACCCCATTTTTGGAACCACTTTTCCATGGAGTCGAGACTTCGCTGGAGAGTGGATGAGGCAATTGCCGGGTCTGCGTGGGTAGCTAATAGCGCTGTGTCGTCGGCAAATGTTGCTATTGTTATCTCGTTTGATATAGGTAAATCGGCAATGTAGATGGAGAACAGTAGGGGTCCGAGGACACTACCTTGTAGTATGCCGGATTCTATTGGGAATGTTGCGGAAGTGGCGTCTAGGCATTTAACTATGAATTGTCTGTTGGTTAGGTAGGATTTTAAGATGGAGTAGTATGGGTGGGTTAGGATCTTTTTAAGCTTGTATAGTAGCCCTTCATGCCATACTTTGTCGAATGCCTGTTGGATGTCTAGGAATACGGCTGAGCAGTATTTTTTCTTTTCAAAGGTTTGGCTGATCATGTGGGTTATGCGGTGGATTTGCTCTACTGTTGAGTGTTGTTTTCGGAAGCCGAATTGGTGATCTGGGAGAGTTTTCAATTCTTCTAGGAGTGGAAGGAGACGATTCGTGAGCAGCCTCTCGAATAGTTTAGACAGGGTAGGTAAGAGACTGATTGGGCGATAGGAGCTGGCTTCATATATTGGTTTACCGGGTTTGGGGATGAGGGTGATTAGTGAGATTTTCCACGCCTTAGGAAAGTGTTCAAGGCGGAGGATGGCGTTAAATATTGATGCGATGAGTGCAATCCCTTTTATGGGGAGTTCCTTGATTGCTTTATTTCCTATTAGGTCGTGACCTGCTGCTTTCTTGGGGTTTAGGCGACGGATAGCTTCTATGATCTCTGCAGAAGTGAAGGGTTGGATAGGAGGGGACATTTGGAAGGGAGTGTGCAGGTATTCGGTGACGTCCGCTGCAGCTATGGAGGAATGGGGTTGGAATACTTCAGTCAAGTGTTTGGCAAATAGGTTGGCTTTTTCTATAGGGCTACGCGCCCATCCACCCTGCGGGCGGCGGATTGGAGGTATTATTTGTGGGGGGCGCGTGAGTTTCCTGGAGGCTTTCCATAGTGAGTAGTTTGAGTCGGCTGTGGGGGACAGGCTGGCGAGATATTTGTGAAAACGGTCATTATTGTAGTTCTTTATGGTTTTGGATAGTTTTCTAGTTGCGTTGTTTAGTTTGCGTTTGTCCTCCGGTGTTCTATGGGTCTGCCATATCCTTCTTAGTCTACGTTTTTCTGCTATTTTTTTTAATATGTACTGGGGGTATTCGTGGTTGCTGATGGACGTTTTTGCCGGTGTGGAGACGCGGATAGCGTTTATTATGCTCGCATTTAGGTATTCCGTGGCTGCTTCGATTTCGTCATTGGTTTTTAGTGAGGTTGAGGCTGAAGTTGTGTGGGTAAAGACTTCTCTAAAGAGCTGCCAGTTGGTGTGTTGGTTATGAATGGAGCCATTAGGTGTATTCTCGATGATAGTTGAACTGACTGTTACTATCACGGGGGAATGATCAGAGGAGAGATCAGCCGAGGAATTGATTAGGACGTGTCTTGGCGAGATATTTTTAGTTATGAAGAAATCAAGGAGATCGGGTATTTTGTTTGTGTCGGTGGGCCAGTGTGTGGGTTCGTATGTGGTAAGGTAGTTGAGGTTGTTGGATATTATGCTGTTGAGGAGGTTTTTGCCTCTTACTGTAACCAGTCTGCTACCCCATTGGGTGTGTTTAGCGTTGTAGTCTCCTCCGGCTATGCATCTGTTGCCCAGGGTGTCCAGGAAGTGGTCGAAGTCTTCTTTGGCGATGGAGTGTCTGGGAGGGCAGTATACAGCTGAGGTGGTGATTGTACCATGACAGTCTTCTATTGCTACGTTTGTTGCTTGGAGGTAGTCTTTCTGGAATGGTGGAAGTTCGTAGTGTTTGATGTTTGACTTGATTATGATTCCGGTGCCGCCGTGAGCCTTTCCGCTGGGGTGTCGGGTGTGGTAGAAGTTGAAGCCGTGTATTTTGAGGTAGTTTTTGTCGGTGAAATGGGTTTCGGATATGAGCATCACATCGATTTGCTGTTGTTTTAAGAATAGTTCTAGCTCAGATTTGTGCTGAGCTAGACCGTTGGCGTTCCACAGAGCTATTCGCATTGGTTTTATTTTGCTTCTGTGCTTATGAATTTGTCCATGAAGAGTGTGAGTAGTGACAGCAAGTTGTTAATTTGCTCAGTTTGCTTCTCGATAAGTTTTTCGAGTCTGGTAAAGTTGTCTGTGCTTTGTGGGGTGGGAATTCTATTTTCTGTGTGTACACTGTGTGTTTTCGAGTTGTATACGTTTCCTTGCGTTGCCTTCGCATAGGATACTGTTGGTGAGGTGAGTTTTTGGGGTTTAGGTTCTTGTATGTTTGTGTCCTTGGGTCTCAGTTTTGGATACCTTATATTATGTAGCGATTTGTAGGCTGAGCATCCTTTGTAGTTCGCAGGATGCTCTCCTTGACAGTGGATACACTTGGCGGGGGTTTCCGGGGGTTTAGTGCATTGGTCAGTGGGGTGATTACCTGCACATTTTACGCACCGGAAGTTGTGATTGCAGTATTTCTGCGTGTGGCCGTACCTTTGGCACCTTTTGCATTGTATTATTTCTTTCTTTACAAGAGGTGGCTCGAACTTAACTATGGAGTTCATCAGCCGATTGATATTGTAGATTTCTTTGTTGTTTGTTTTTTGTTTTAAGTCTATAAAGAATAAGGATAGTGGGTTTTTTGTGATTCTGTGCTTAATGTTGCTGATATTAGTTACTTCGTGGCCGTGGTTTGACAGTTCGCACTTTAGTTCGTCTAGATCAACTGAGTGATGGATGTTGCGTAGCACCACTCGAAATGGTCTTTCTTGTTTGAGCTGGTATGTGTGGAATTTAGCGTTTAATGTTTTTAATAGCTTGGTTAACTTTCTATAGGCGTCTGGGTGGGTCGGCAGTATTTTCACGTGGTTGTTGTTAATCTTTAACTTGTAGTCCTCTTTGCTGATTTCTTTTTCGATAGTCTTAATCATTGACTGAATGTCGATTACGTCGTTTATGAATATCGGTGGGGGAGGGGGAATTCTTTGATTATGGAGGTTGTTTACCTTTTCGGTTGTAATCATGGAGTCTTCCGTGGACTCCAGTATTGAAAATCTATTGTAGGTGGTCACCTGGCTGGCTGATGGTTTAGTTTGACTCTTGTTTACATTTGTCTTGGTTGGTTCGAGCTTTCGTTTTTTCGTGTGATGGTCGTTTACCAGGATAGATGTGTTGCCCTCTTGCCACGGGGGAGGAAAAATGGCGGTGTTATAATTTAGCTCCGGGGAGCCTGTTGGAAATGATAGAGCCATCATCGAGCTAGTTAATTCAGTGTGAAAGAACTAGTCGAGAGGCTGTTAACCCCTGGCTAGGTTAGTTGGATTCGCTTTCGACAGATGGGCGTCACGTGGAGTTTTGTGAACTTCACAGGGCACTGGGCACACGTCTGCACGTCTCGGCACTCAGCAGCAACTGGATGGTCACTGCTGCTTTGTGGACTTTGCCGGGCACTGGACACACGTCTGCACGCCTCGGCACTCACGAACGAACTGAAGAATTAATTCTGGCGCAAGGCCTTTGACAAAGAAAATCGTTTTCCTACCCTAGAAGGAAATTTTCTCTTTCTGGGACCTCGGCGACCTATATAAAGGGAAATGAGGAAAAGCTCGACACGCAGTTGCACAGAGTCACAGAGAGACAGAGCGTTGCGAGAGATTAGTGAATTAGAGCAGACGGTGAGGATGCGAAGAACGATACGATTACGGCCCAGGTAACGCGTGCTGGTGAAACTTTCAAGCATTCCTCGTATAATTAATAAACTCATTGTTAAATCAATCCGCGGAGTATCTCTTTGGCACTCTACACGCCCTACCACCTCACTGATGTAATCGAAAATAAAATCTAAGGAATATTACGACAGAGTGATCAATAAACAAAATTTCAAAATGGTAGATTTGTTACGTCTTATCTTACCCACTTATCGAAACATCAATGACCAATATCACTTGTCAAAACTATTATTACAATGTAGATGAAATGCCAAAAGCAAGAAGGAATCATAGAGGTTGAGACAATAATCCAGAATGATCGGGCTCTGTATACGACTGTTAAACCAGATATTTTGTTATCGAACACACGATAAGAATAAATATAATGACCGAGCCTTTCTCGCTGGGATATTTGATTGTTGCACCGTAATCTCCAGGTCGCATTTGCGTGAAGCAATCGTAGAGAGGACGGAGTTGTGAGCGCGATCGGAATCTCCGGGAAAATTGGAGAATTCGGACAAGGAAGTTAACCAGAGTGAAGGGCTAGTGTCTGTGAGAAAAAGTGGGTGTAAGAACTTAGACAGAACAATCGCGGAGTAGTTGGTGTTCTTGTGTGCAGAGAGTGTCTCTATGAACTTTGTGAATTCGCTATTGTTGTGCACTTTTATTTTGTTTTTTATTTCCTTTGCAAGTTTGTTTAGGTGTTTTCTGTTTTCTCGTGTTCTATGTTTTTGCCATTTTGCTTTCGCTTTTCTTTTTTCTCTAATTTTTTCAAGTATGTCTTGCGGAATTATTTTTGTTTGTCTGTTGGTTGGTTCAGATATAGTGGTTGTCCATGTTGCTTCTTGGATAGTTTCTGTCAATGTTGTTACTGCCTGTTCGGTATGTTCGGGTGTTTTCAATGGGATGTTGCAGATTATTTTGCTCTCGATTATTTCTTTAAAAGTTTGCCATTTGATTTTATTGCATAGTGTCTCTGGATTGCTATAAAGTATTGGTTTGTTTCTGTATGTAATTATTATGGGTGTATGACCGGAGCTAAGCTCGAGGCTGGGTGTAATTTTTAGTTTATTTGTGTTTAGTCCCTTTGTAACTGCAAAATCGAGTAGGTCAGGTATTTTGCTCAGGTCTGACGGCCAGTATGTCGGTCTACTTGTGGATAATATATTGAGGTTATTGTTTCTAATGTATTTTTCGGGGGTTCTACTTCGAGGTGTAGTAATTCTTGGCCTCCATAGCGTGAACTTTGAGTTGTAGTCTCCCGTTGCGATATACTTGTCCCCTAGGTCCTGGAAGTATTCTTCCCACATTTGTGTTGTTATTTTGTGTCGCGGAGGCACATATACTGCTGACAACTGGAAGTAGTTGCTGCTAGTTTGAATTGTAACGGTGGTTGTTTGTATACATTCCTTATTAACTTGACTGTGTAAATAATGTTTGATATCGTTTCTGATTATCACTGCGGTCCCTCCGTGCGCTTTTCCTGAGGGGTGTTTGGTATCATATATGGTGTAGTATGGTATTTTCATGTAGCTTTTTGTAGTGAAGTGTGTTTCTGAGACAAGTAGTATGTCTATATTGTTATTATATATGAATGTTTTAGTTTCAAGGGCCCGTTGACGAGTTCCAGGCTGCTATTTTTAACGTGTCTGTTTTTATTTTTTGCTTAGCATGTTTGTAAGCAGTTGTAGCATGACTGTGATTTGTTGCGTTTGCTGTCTGAGAACTGCGCTTTGTTCGCTTATTCATTCTAGTTAATTATCGGTGTTTTTGATGGATTGTTTGAGAAGTTCCTTGATTTCTGTAGTGTCGTTGCTGATGTTGTTGTGATATTGGTTGTCAGAGGGTGGCGATTGGCTGATTATTTGCGCGTAGCTTCGGCTACCAAAGGTGTTGGTGCTGCTGTGGTTAATGTTTATTGAGTGCTGTGAATTTGGTATTGTCTCAGATTTTGTGCTGCCCTGTTGCGCTTGTAAGTTATTGTATGTCCTGTTTCGTAGCGGCGGAAACAGTTTACGTTGTAATTGTTTCCTGACTTCACACCCTTTATAGCTGGCTGGGTGGTTTCCGTTACAGTTATAGCATCTAACTTCCTCTATTTTTCCCGTGGGCAGTGTATTGTTAAATGGTTTTTTGCACATTTAACACATGCTGGGCTTCTATTGCAATAATTTTTTGTGTGGCCGTATTGCTGACACCTTATGCATTGCGAGATATCTTTTTTATGTCTAGGTGGCTCCACTTTTACTATTGTGTTTAGTAATTTTGTTATATCATAAATGTCTTTGTTGTTGGCTTTAGGTTCTAGCTCAATTAGAAATAGCGGCAATGGTTGTTTGGTATCATACTTGTTTATGTTGCTTATTGACCTTATCTGGTGTCCGATTTTTGCTAGTTCCTCGCTTATGTTGTCGGTATTTGTTTTTGGGTGTAATCCCCTGATTACTGCTTTGTAGCTTTTGTCGGCTTTGAGCTGATAGGTGTGATACCCTGCATTTTTTTCTTTAGTGATTTTGTCACTTTCCTAAATGTGTCTGGGGTGTTGGTTTGCACTTTCACCTGGTCTATTTTTATCTGGTTGATAATATAGTTATCTTTCCCTGCAATGTTGTTTAGCAGTTCAATGAGGGGGTCTATTATTTTCGCATCTATGTATATTAGTGGTGGTTTAGGAATGTGGGTTGTCAGACTTTCCGTTGGGTCCGTTGCTGTCTTTTCTGGCAGTGCGCTAAATGAATTATTCAGTTTGATATCCTGCAGTCATTGTTTTTTTTCTAGTGTTTCGGTTTTCCTCCCGCTTGCGAACGGGGTTACTTTGCGTTTTTTGTTGGAAGTTGCCACCATCCAGCTTTCTTCGTGGTGTGTTGGTTCGTTGTTCCCGTCGTTGGATTGTGATATTTCCATGTTATCGTCTTTTTTTTCTGCATATGCAGAGTCTGTAGCTCTATTTATAAGGTATGTTTCTCCTGTGTTAGTTATTTTTATTGGTGGAATCTGCATGTTTTGGCGTTTACTTTGCCGCTTTCTCTTCCCTCTTGCCGCACTTTCACTGGAGCACTGTCTCGCACGTCCGTTTAGGTCGGCTGCACAGGCGGAACTGTTTAGCAAATGGAGGTCGAATTACGCGAATTGCATTTTTTTGTACAAGAAAATGCAATTTCGTGTTCGTTAATTTTCTTTAAGAACCTTTTACATCTTACAACCTTTTCCATCGATTGCGATCTCACTGCGTATAGTTTTGTTTGTGTAGCGGCACTCGACAGCTAACTTTCCAGCGGTTTCTGTTCCGTGGCTCGCTAAACAAAGACCCTATCCTTCGAACAAGATGATTGCCAGATGTCGATACATTTTTACCGAATGTTTTCAGTTAGCCTAAGGACCCGCTATAAATCTTATGATTTATTTAGCTAAGGTCCACCAAAGGGACAAATAGTCTTTATCTTAATAGTCCCTATACATACCACCCACTACGGAAATCTGCTTTCCTCACGTACGACGCTTCCCGCTAGCAACTTTCTCTCAAGGGTGGTTAGCATCCTTTTCCAACCACCAATTCAAAATTTAACCAATTAACAGCGACATCCATTTCCCTCACTTTCCGAACCAACGCTTTTCTCAACGAATCCGATGATTTCGTATCCTTAGACACACCCAATCATAGTTATCCTAAGCAGCATCATTGTGACGGAAAGTGAGTCGTGAGACACCTGTCCGAATTGATCGTTGGTAGTTGACCGTAATACTTGATCCGAGTTTCTCGACATCTCAGGCAATCATCATCCGACTTCAATCGCACTGCGAAACGTATCGCGCCGAGTTCGAACTTATAACCTTATTTGTAAGTATTACGTAAGCAAATGTTTCATTTGTTCGCTTATCCAAATTAAAATTTGATATTATTTTATATTATTGTGGGTATATTACATTGCACAATCCTTGTATTAAGAGAAACATGTTAAAATTCTGGATATAGTTTCCTTATAGATAAAGCATGATTCTACATTCGAAGTATTCGAATTGTATTCGTTTGTGAAATAATGAAAATCTTGTCTTCATGATTAGAAAATTGCATATTTGACAAAAATAATTTGGTCCATTTCCTTGGGTAAAGTTGTTACAAAACTGCGTACTATTCACGCGATCATGTGATTTGAGTACACAAACGAAAGATTGGAATCGTTACAGTTTTTTTCTTTTTATATATGAATCTGTATATAATTTTGCATGTTTTAAGCGAATCACGTTCTTCATCTTTTTTCCGTTACTGTGTCAAACTTCAAAACGTACATTTTTTTCTTTTATTTTTTATTAATAATTATTTACGAGTTTGTCGAATTGTTCAAATTCCCCATCACATAAATAGATATCACAAGTTCGAAACGTTGCTGCGTCATTGTCCAATCTGCACAGTTTTCGACGATATGATGACCAATATCAATATCTTTAGACTTGTTATGCATATCTCCAACATATGTTGATATACGACAAATTACAATATAGTAGATAATACATTGTTGGCTAGGAACTTCCTGGATATTCTACAATTCCGTTCATTTGGACGGATTGCATTGGCGTCAGATTCTTTTTCATCGCTAAATACAACTTTTCTTTAATGTTTCTACATTGTATACTGTACACGTATGTTTATAAATTCTATACGTTTTTTTACCTTAAGATGTGAATGATATCTAACGTTGCAATGTTGCATGTTGTATGTTGCAAATGCGTATATCGTTACAAAATACACTGTACGGCTTATCGCAAGACTATTTTTTTTTTTTTTTTTTTCTTTTTTATTAGAATATTTACAATCAATTCTCGTTGAGAATTTTCAGTAACTTAATTTGGCGTGATACAATGACATGGATTATAATAGCTTTATATTGTTGGTTCTAGTAGGACTAAGGATTTAATCTAGTGGGTATTTTCTTTTTAGTCTGCGGATCTGGTCCGTCGTGTCCAGTAGTTGGGTGACTAGTGGGTTGTGGTGGTTGTTGACTCTTGTGTTATATCTGCTTCTGGACTTGTGTATTTCTTCTTTGACTGTAGGTATCTTGAGGTCGCGGTGGATAGTTTCGTTGGTAACATACCAGGGTGCATTTAATAGGGATCTTAGCGTTTTCGATTGGAAGCGTTGGAGTATTTCAATGTTGGAGTTACTTGCTGTTCCCCATAGTTGGATTCCGTAGGTCCAGACAGGTTTTATTACGGCCTTGTAGAGGGTTATTTTGTTCTGTATGTTTAGTTTGGAGCGTCGGCCCGTGAGCCAATAGAATTTTCTTAGTTTTTCCTTTAGTTGCTTTGTTTTTTCCGAGATATGTTTTTTCCAAGTTAGCCTCCTGTCCAGGGTCATGCCCAGGTATCTTACGGAGTCCTTGCTTGGGATTATTGTGTTGTTAATGGTGACCTGGGGGCAGGTTTGTTTTCGGAGCGTGAAGGTTACATGGGAGGATTTTTTTTCGTTTATTTTAAAACCCCATTTTTGGAACCACTTTTCCATGGCGTCGAGACTTCGCTGGAGAGTGGATGAGGCAATTGCCGGGTCTGCGTGGGTAGCTAATAGTGCTGTGTCGTCGGCAAATGTTGCTATTGTTACCTCGTTTGATATGGGTAAGTCGGCAGTGTAGATGGAGAATAGTAGGGGTCCGAGGACACTACCTTGCGGTATGCCGGATTCTATTGGGAATGTTGCGGAAGTGGCATCTAGACATTTAACTATGAATTGTCTGTTGGTTAGGTAGGATTTTAGGATGGAGTAGTATGGGTGGGGTAGGATTTTTTTAAGCTTGTAGAGTAGCCCTTCATGCCATACTTTATCGAATGCCTGTTGGATGTCTAGGAATACCGCTGAGCAGTATTTTTTCTTTTCAAGGGTTTGGCTGATCATGTGGGTTATGCGGTGGATTTGCTCTACTGTTGAGTGTTGTTTTCGGAAGCCGAATTGGTGATCTGGGAGTGTTTTCAATTCTTCTAGGAGTGGAAGGAGACGATTCGTGAGCATTCTCTCGAATAGTTTAGACAGGGTAGGTAAAAGACTGATTGGGCGATAGGAGCTGGTTTCATATATTGGTTTACCGGGTTTGGGGATGAGGGTGATTAGTGAGATTTTCCACGTCTTGGGAAAGTGTTCAAGGCGGAGGATGGCGTTAAAGATTGATGCGATGAGTGCAATCCCTTTTATGGGAAGTTCCTTGATTGCTTTATTTCCTATTAGGTCGTGACCTGCTGCTTTCTTGGGGTTTAGGCGACTGATTGCTTCTATGATCTCTGCAGAAGTGAAGGGTTGAATAGGAGGGGACATTTGGAAGGGAGTATGCAGGTATTCGGTGACGTCCGCTGCAGCTATGGAGGAATGGGGTTGGAATACTTCAGTCAAGTGTTTGGCAAATAGGTTGGCTTTTTCTATAGGGCTACGCGCCCATCCACCCTGCGGACGGCGGATTGGAGGTATTATTTGTGGGGGGCGCGTGAGTTTCCTGGAGGCTTTCCATAATGAGTAGTTAGAGTCGGCTGTGGGGGACAGGCTGGCGAGATATTTGTGAAAACGGTCATTATTGTAGTTTTTTATGGTTTTGGATAGTTTTCTAGTTGCGTTGTTTAGTTTGCGTTTGTCCCCCGGTGTTCTATGGGTCTGCCATATCCTTCTTAGTCTACGTTTTTCTGCTATTTTTTTTAATATGTACTGGGGGTATTCGTGATTGCTGATGGACGTTATTGCCGGTGTGGAGAAGCGGATAGCGTTTATTATGCTCGTGTTTAGGTATTCCGTGGCTGCTTCGAGTTCTTCATTGGTTTTTAGTGAGGTTGAGGCTGAAGTTGTGTGGGTAAAGACTTCTCTAAAGAGCTGCCAGTTGGTGTGTTGGTTATGAATGGAGCCATTAGGTGTATTCTCGATGATAGTTGACCTGACTGTTACTATCACGGGGGAGTGATCAGAGGCGAGATCAGCCGAGGAATTGATTTGGACGTGTCTTGACGAGATATTTTTAGTTATGAGGAAATCAAGGAGATCGGGTATTTTGTTTGTGTCGGTGGGCCAGTGTATGGGTTCGTATGTGGTAAGGTAGTTGAGGTTGTTGGTTATTATGCTGTTGAGGAGGTTTTTGCCTCTTACTGTAATCAGTCTGCTACCCCATTGGGTGTGTTTAGCATTGTAGTCTCCTCCGGCTATGAATCTATTGCCCAGGGTGTCCAGGAAGTAGTCGAAGTCTTCTTTGGCGATGGAGTGTCTGGGAGGGCAGTATACAGCTGAAGTGGTGATTGTACCATGACAGTCTTCTATTGCTACGTTTGTTGCTTGGAGGTAGTCTTTCTGGAATGGTGGAAGTTCGTAGTGCTTAATGTTTGATTTGATTATGATTCCGGTGCCGCCGTGGGCCTTTCCGCTGGGGTGTTGGGTATGGTAGAACTTGTATCTGTTTATGTTCAGGTAGTTTTTGTCGGTGAAGTGGGTTTCAGATATGAGCATTATGTCGATTAGCTGGTGTTTTAGGAAGAGTTCTAGCTCAAGTTTGCGTTGCGCTAGACCGTTGGCATTCCACAGAGCTATGCGTCTTGGTTTTATTTTGTGTCGGGGCGTATTAATTTATCCATGATGAGTGTTAATAGCGATAGCAAATTGTTTATTTGCTCTGATTGTTTCTCTATTAGCTTTTCAAGTCTAGAGACGTTGTCTGTGTTAGGTGAGGTGGGGGCACTATTTTGGGGAGGATCCCTGTGGCTATTTGGTGTATTTTGAGTGCCTTGTACCGCTTGGGCATAGGAGTTTGAGGGAGTGGTGAGTTTGATAGGGCTGGGTGTTTGGTTGGTTGGGGGGATTGGGGTAAAGGTGAATTTCGGCGAGCTGGGTGTTTGGTAATTTACCTCTTTTGTTCTAAGTTTGGGATACTTGTTTGAGTACAGGGTTTTGTAGGCTGAGCAGCCTTTGTAGTTGGCAGGATGGTCACCTTGACAGTGGATGCACTTCGCTGGGGTTTCCGGTGATTTCCTGCATTGGTCGGTGGGGTGTGTTCCTGCACATTTGACGCAGCGGAAGGTGTGGTTGCAGTATTTCTGCGCGTGCCCGTATCTTTGGCACCTTTTGCATTGCACTATCTCCTTTTTGATTTGCGGTGGTTCGAATTTTACAATGACGTTCATTAGGCGACTGATATTGTAGATTTCCTTGTTGTTAGGTTTCTGTTTTAAATCGATGAAAAATAGGGATAGCGGGTCTTTTGTGACTCTATGCCTTATGTTGCTGACATTGGTGACTTCGTGGCCGAGTTTCGATAGTTCTATTTTTAGTTCGTCGATGTCTGCGGAGTGGTGGATGTTTCGTAGCACCACCCGAAAAGGTCTTTCTTCTTTGAGTTGGTAGGTGTGGAAGTTGGCGTTCAGAGCCCTAAGTGTTTTGGTAAGTTTCCTGTAGGCTTCTGGATTTGTCGGCAGGATTTTGACTTGGTTGTTGGTAATTTTCAGGTTGTAGTCCTCCTTGGAGATATCTCTCTCTAAGGACTTGATCATTGTCTGGATGTCGATGACATCATTAACAAATATTGATGGGGGAGGGGGGCTTCTTTGTGCTTGTTGATTTGGTGGCAGGCCTGCGATTTCTATGGCGTTGTTTGAGGATTCTAGTATTGCGAACCTGTTGTGGGTGTTGAATTGTGTTGTTTGCTGTTGGTTTGAGTTTGTATTTGGTGATTCAATTTTACGTTTTTTCGCCTTATTGGCGTCGTTGGCGCGTGGGGGGGAGTAGTGCGGGGTAGTTGTAAGTTTGCGTGGGCGAGCCTGGTGGTGATTGCTGGGCCATCATCGAGCTAGCTATTTCAATAAAAATAACTAGTCGTGAGGCTATGAGGCAAGGTTCGGGTAGGGGTTAGGTGCGTAGGCTTTTCTTCTCTCTGGCGGATAGGAAACACTTGGGAGGATAGGAGCACGTTGTGTTCACTTTCGACGGTTGGGTGACACGTGTTGCTTTCGAACTTCACTGGGCACTAGAGACACGTCTGCACGCTTCGGCACTCAACAGCGTAGTAGTGACAAGACTATTTTAGCAAATCCTTTTTTGTCAATGCGACTACTCTCTGCTCTTTCTTGTTTTATATTTTGTAGCACTTCTAAGCAATTATGTTGCTATCTTTCCATTTCTACTAACAAATTTTGTAACTTCTACGACGGTATAATTAATTGTTTACTGTAATAGGAGAATTCTATCAGTTTCATTATTATTTAAAATTTTCCCTTGAAGGGAGACTTACTTACTTACAAAATTTTGTGAGAAATAAAAGAATGAAATTTTGGGTAGACTTGTACTCTATTAGTTTGCTTTCAAAATACCTCAATAATAACTAATAAAGGATGTAATAAGATTCCTTCTATAACTTTAGACTTTCTTCTATAACTTTCATAATTTATTACAGTGATTTTCCGTATGCTTTGCGTGACATGCATAACTTATAGGATATAAAATTTAGAAAATATAAACTTGTAAAATTTATATAAATATTATGTATGTTTTCATTTCTTCTTGAATTCTGTATCAAATGTAGCGTCAGTATTATACTGTGATCCACGTCTATGGGATTCCGCGAAAAAAAATCTACGTGTGCCATTTGTTTACCTTCTCGATACATAACGTCAAAATAAAAAATTTGTATCTAAACCCACCACCTGTAAACCCTGTCATTTAAATCCACTTTATTACTAGATGCCTTTAAGGAATTACAATCAGTAACAACAAAAAATTCTCATCTATGTAAATAGTGGCGAAAATGTTTAACGGCGTTTACAACCGCCAACGTCTCTAGTTCATACGAATGATACCCGTGTAGCGCCACATGAGTCATAGGATAAGACGGATTAAGATTATCCCATGTTTGTTGTTGTGCCTCGGAAAACGGTTACAGTGTCACGGTGGTCCCGGGAATACAGCAATAGGATATCATATCTCATATACCTTAGCCATCGAAATAATAACCAAGCAGTAAAAGGATGCCTATGTAATCGGCATCCAGCGATAATCCCTCCACAGGATCCAAACCCTCGATATAAAAATCTTCCCAAGTCAATACCCGACATTCTATTCTGTTTTGTCATAACATTCTGTATCGTTACTCTGTCAGTTTCTAATAAATTTTGTAATAACGATCATAATTGAAGTACAAATCCCTCACCTCCCGTGCGGAACGTGAAATAATTTCGAATCGACGTGACAAAATTGGCAATCCTGCCAAGATCCATTCATCGCATCAAGAGGAAACTTCAACGGGAACTCTACGGATTCTACAGCGAAGGACCACGGTTACCTCCTTGATCAAAAGAAGGATCCACAAAGAACTTTGGTAAGCTGGCTTTCTTACATTATCGAAACAGTAAAACCAAAATACGTTCTGAAGATAGTGACTCTTCTTCCGCCGAAAGTGTCATATCTCTCAGCATGAACCCAACTGACAAGAGTACCGCTAAACAAAATGAACTAATCGCTACCCTGATTGAACAATTTCAAAGCCTAACTTACGAGTTTAAAAGCTTTAGAAATAGCACCGACCAAAACATTAAAAATATAAAGGAATTTACGGAAACTAGCGATAGAAACCGCTCTAAAGAAATACGTGATCTTGCAAAAACCATGGAAATAAAATACGACACCGAGACCGACCAGTCGCAAATGAGCACCCATTTAGAAACCGCTGCTGATAATGTAACGGATGACGAAACTGACGGACCGAACACTTCACAAAGACCACGAGTCACATCTAGCCACGCCGCGATTAGACCAAGAAACAACTACAACGAAGATCAAGGCCTCGAAGCAGATAAGGCCATACGAACTGTCGAGACACTACGGGGCCGAGATGATGTAGGCGTTGAAGATTTCATCTTATCGGTCCGCAAAGCAAGAGCTAGGTGCAAGGAAAGTGACAGAGAGTTATTATTAGATCTCATACTGATCGAAAGGATTACCGACAACGCGAAACGAAACATACGATATCTAAAAATTAACTCGTTCGAAGACTTATATTCATGCTTAAGACAACACGTATTAAGACCAACAACTATTAGTAATTGTAGGGACAAATTAAAGAATTTAAAACAAGGGGCAACAGAAAGTATATAATCTTTCAACTCCAGATTCCGACAACAGCTGAACGAATTAAATTACGCAGTTCAAAACGAAAACCGCAGACCAACTGAACGACGCGTAGCTATAGATATTGAAGAACGCGAAGCACTTAAAACATATTTGCTCAACTTACAATACGAAATAGGACAGATGGTAGTATCTAGCGATACAAAGAACCTGAACCTTGCCCAACAACTAGCAGCTGATAGAGAACAATGGTTACAAGAAGCAAATCGTGTCGTCTACCGCCCAAAGAATCAATCTCACAACACTATATTAGTATCCAAGCGAAATACTATCGATCCACGACCACAAACTTTTGCTCAGCTACCTAGCCGACCATTAGACGGCCGCATGAAACCGAAGTGTCCAAAGTGTTTACGAACTGGACACACAGCCGAAAACTGCTACTCCCGAAATTTTCCATTCGCCAACCAAGGAAAGATTCCACCTCGAGTAAACCAAACAACAGAGAACCCAGAGGAAGCTTACCTAGAGTCAACTATACCACTACCGGAAGATTACTATCAATTGTACTGCAACGAAGAGACGGAGGAAGAGCCAGATTCCTCATTGATACCGGGGCAGGAATCAATCTTATAAAAGAAAAAGCCTCACTGAAAGTCCAAATTTCTAATCCAAAGACCTTCCTAATGGGAAGTGACAAACATACCACTAACAAAATTTGCAATTTAACCATGCTTAAGAAAAATCATCAATTCTACGTAGTGCCTAACAACTTTCCTCTAATCGAAGATGGAATAATCGGATTTCCATTCCTTACAAAGGACCAATACAGCGTCACTAACAATAAACCAACCTTAGACAAAATTATATTACCATTCCAGAAAACCGATAGCAAGATAAGACCAGGCGAAACTTTAACTTCAACCCAATACATCGAAGGAAAGCCCACAGCAGTATGTTTCATCAACACTGGTAAGCAAATTTGTCACATAACAAACGAAATAGAGAAACCTGATAAACTAAGCCAAATTAATAAATTCGCACAAACAATACGTACCAAACATATTGATCCAAAATTTCGAGAACCCCTTGAGAAAATCCTCATCAATTATTTAGACGTTTTTAATATGAAAACAGACTCATTACCATGTACCAACTTGACCGAACATACAATCATACTCAAGATAGACAAACCTATAAACATCAAATCTTATAGACCGCCCGAATGTCATAAAAAAGAAATTGAGACTCAAATCAACGACATGTTGAACAAATGAATCATAGAACCATCGGATATTCCGTATAACGCACCAATTTGGATAGTTCCAAAGAAATTAGACGCATCAGGCAAACAAAAATGGAGAATCGTTATAGACTTTAGAAAATTAAACGAGCAAACAGACCAAGACGCATATCCTTTACCAAATTCGGACGAAATACTCGATCACTTAGGCAAAACTAAATTTTTCTCAGCCCTAGAGCTCTCGTCAGGATTTCACCAAATACCTATGGAGCAAAATTTCAAAAAATATACTGCATTCTCAACCCCACAAGGTCACTTCCACTATAATCGCATGCCCTTCGGCGTAAAAACGCACCGGCGACGTTTCAACGTATGATAGATACCGCGCTACGGGGGTTAATAGGAAATAACTGTTTTGTATACCTAGATGACATTATAATATTTAGGAGCACCATCCAAGAACATAACCGAAATCTAGCTATTATACTAGACAGACTACAAAATTTAGGATTAAAAATACAACCGGACAAATGCGAATTTTTGAAACCAGAATTAGAATACCTAGGGCACGTAGTAACAAAAGAGGGAGTAAAACCTAATCCCAAAAAGATTCAAGCCGTGAAAGACTTTAAAACACCAAAAACCGCGACCCACATAAAATCATATGGATGCTAGGATACTATCAGTATCTGATACTATACTATAGAAAATTTGGATACTATAGAAAATTTATACATAATTTTTCTAAAATCGCGAAACCACTGACAGATCTCACAAAAAAGGACACTCAATTCCATTGGACCGATAAACAACAACTTGCATTTGACACACTAAAACAAAAACTCTGCGAAGCCCCTATACTACAACATCCAGACTTTGACAAAACATTCACATTAACAACAGACGCAAGTAACGAAGGGTTAGGAGCAATACTCTCCCAAGACGGGCATCCATGCTGTTATATATCCCGAACTTTGAACCCTCCTGAGAAAAATTATTCCACGACCGAGAAAGAGTTATTAGCAATAGTATGGCCAATCAAAAGACTAAGACAATACCTACTTGGTAGAAAATTTAAAATTCAAAGTGATCATCAAGCCTTGAAATGGTTAAAGAATGTTAAAGATCCCTCATCGAAACTCATGCGATGGCGTTTGAGACTCAAGGAGTATGATTATGAAATCGAATACAAAAAAGGAAAAGAAAATACAGCTGCAGACGCTCTATCCCGATTGTATCCTGTCACTAATGAAGAAATCCAACCCAATGTAGAAAACCCGGACTATTATGACGAATATATAGACTGGAAAATCAATATTGTTGAAGTGGTCACCACTTCTACGAAAACTCTACATCTGGTCTTTTTAGTTTTCTCAAGCGCTGAAGCCATCGACAGCATATAGACAAAAGACTAGCATGAAGGCAGACCATAAACAGTAGACAGGCGACGTTGGCTTCGGGGTTTTCAGTTATAAGGTAACACTGCTAGCGTGCGGATCTGGACCAGCTCAAATTGTATTCCTACTTATTATTACACTTCTCTATTAAATTAAATATATATATTTTGTGCCTTACACTTTATCCACGCGTTTTCTCTCTTTATACATCTAATAACCTCAACAAATATTACTCCAGCACCGATAACTCAAAAACCTAACAGACCACACTTTAAACAAATTACAAGGACCGAACTAGGAGACTTTAACGAACAGCACTGGTTGCGTCAATTAACCAAACACTTTATTAAACATCGAACCGGACGCTTACAAATAGGAATAAACGATAATAGCTTCAACACATTAGAAAAGGTAAATATTCAACTCATGCTGAGGTTTCTAACAACGAGATTCCCTCAAATTAAATTAATATTTGGACAAGATCCGCCAGTAGACTACGATAACGAACAGGAACAAACGATACTACGCGAAAATCATAACGAAATAGTAGGACACTTAGGTATACACCGCACCGTGAAACGAGTACAAGAGCACCATCACTGGACAAATCTAGAACAAGACGTTACAGAATTCATACAAAACTGCGAAATCTGCCAACAAGAAAAGCTAAATCGTATCAGGGCCAAAGAACAACCTATAATAACTGATACACCCCTTAATCCTAATGACAAAATCGCAATGGACATATTCGGACCTTTCACCAAAACCAAAAGGGGCAATCAATTTATCCTGTCTATCCAAGATCAATTAACCAAATATTTCATCCTCATACCCTTAAAAGACCAAACAGCCAACTCAATCATTAACGAACTTTTGGATCACTATGTGTATATATTTTCCGCACCAAAAAGTATTCTCACGGACATGGGACGAAATTTCGTATGTAAATTGATGGACATATTTGAAAAGGCTTTCAAAATCCGACACATAAAAACCACTTCTTTCCATCCACAATATAACGGATCCCTTGAACGAACGCATGTCGTAGTAAAGGACGTTATTCGAACTGTCAACAATACGGACACACTAAAAACTACTGCAACAGAAGCCCAGCCTGCGTCAAGTGCGCAAAAAATCACTTAACTGCACACTGCCCATATTCAGGAAAAATAGAAAAAGTTAAATGCTTCAACTGTAACGGAAACCACCCAGCCAGCTATAAAGGCTGTGAAGTAAGAAAACAACTACAACGAAAACTGTTCCCGCCCCTACGAAGCAGGACAAGCACTAACACACAAGCCCATCATGACAGCACAAAACCTGAAATATTACCAAATACAGAGCAAGCAATAAACACCAAACCTATCAGCACCAACACCATTGGTGGTCTAAGCTATGCTCAAGTAACCAGCCAACCAACACACACACATAACCAATACCACAGCAATAGTAACAACGACACTGCAGAAATCAAAGAACTGCTCAAACAATCCATAAAGAACACCGAAATGCTAACCAGAATGATAAGCGAACAAAACGCAGTACTCAAACAGCAAACCCAACAAATCACAGTCATGCTACAACTAATTACAAACGTGCTAAGCAAAAAATAAAAACGGACACTCTAAAAATAGCAGCCTGGAACTCAAACGGCCTGCAACAACGGGCCCTCGAAATTAAAACATTCATATACAATAACAATATAGACATACTACTTGTCTCAGAAACACACTTCACTACAAAAAGCTACTTGAAAATACCATACTACACCATATATGATACCAAACACCCCTCAGGAAAAGCTCACGGAGGGACAGCAGTGATAGTCAGAAACGATATCAAACATTATCTACACAGCCAAGTTAACAAAGAATATTTACAAGCAACCACTGTTACAGTTCAAACTAGCAGCAACTACTTCCAGTTGTCAGTAGTATATGTGCCTCCGCGACACAAAATAACAACACAAATGTGGGAAGAATACTTCCAGGACCTAGGGGACAAGTACATCGCAGCGGGAGACTACAAACACACGCTTTGGGGGTCAAGAAACATTACACCTCGAGGTAGAACACTGGAAAAATACATTAGAAATAATAACCTCAATATATTATCCACAGGAACACCGACACATTGGCCGACTGACCTGAACAAAAAACCAGATCTTCTGGACTTTGCAGTTACAAGGGGACTAAACACAAATAAACTAAAAATAACACCCAACCTCGAGCTCAGCTCCGATCATACACCCATAATAATTGAATACAGAAACAAACCAATTCACTATAGCAAACCAGAAACACTATGCAATAAAAACACCAAATGGCAAACTTTCAAAGAAATAATAGAAAGCAAAATAAACTGCAACATCCCATTGAAAACACCCGAACACATAGAACAGGCAGTAGCAACATTGACAGCAACTATTCAGGAAGCAGCAAGGACAACCACTACTCCCGAACCAACCAGCAGACAAACAATAACAATCCCGCAAGAAATACTCGACAAAATCAAAGAAAAAAGAAAAGCAAAAGCAAAATGGCAAAAATACAGAACCCGAGAAAACAAAAAACACTTAAACAAACTTGCAAAGGAAATAAAAAACAAAATAAAGGAGCACAACGATAACGAATTCGCAAAGTTCATAGGGACACTCTCCACACACGAGAACACCAACTATTCACTATGGAAAGCCACGAAAAAAATAAGGAAGCCAATAATACCCGTCCCGGCAATCAGAAAAGCAGATAACACATGGGCAAGAAGCAACGAAGAACAAGCTGAAGAATTCTCCAACCACCTCTACAACACATTCACACCACACATTATCAACAACAGCAACCTCAAAAGTCATACGGAGGAGGATCCACAAACCACTGCTACCACAGCCGACAAGGAATACACCATACCTAAAACATCGGCACAAGAAATTAGAAACATAATTGATAAAACAAAAAACAACAAAGCGCCAGGAATCGACCTAATCAATGGTAAAATCTTAAAAAACCTTCCGCCAAAAGCAATAAGACTAATAACAGTAATATTCAACGCAATTCTAAGAATTCAATACTTCCCCAAACCATGGAAATTAGCACAGATCAAAATGTTACATAAACCAGGCAAAGACCCGCACCAAACTGCATCTTACAGACCAATATCACTGCTTCCAGTATTTTCCAAAATACTGGAAAAGATAATATACGACCGCATAAAACCAATAATAGAGACAAAAAAACTAATACCGGATCACCAATTTGGTTTCAGAAACAAACACTCCACGATAGAGCAAATGCACAGGCTTATAAACGAAATAATAGTAGCACTAGAAAACAAGGAATACTGCACAGCCCTCTTTATAGACATAGAGAAGGCATTCGATAAAATTAACCATGAAAGTCTACTACAAACAATTAGGAAACAATTCCCGGAGCAAATACACCACTTAATAAAATCCTACCTAAGCTGCAGAACCTTCGTAATAAAAATCAAGGACACACATTCTCAAGTTAAAGACATCAAGGCCGGGGTACCACAAGGAAGCGTCCTAGGCCCAATACTATACACATTATACACGGCGAACATACCAACAACTACCAACAGCACAGTATTGACATTCGCGGACGACACAGCTATACTAGTCAGGCATACTAACCCAGAAACGGCAGTCAAAATACTACAAGAACATATCGTAAAAATAGAAAATTGGCTACAAGAAAAACAAATAAAAGCAAACCCCAATAAATGCAACCATATTACATTCACGCTACGGAAAAAGATACCACCAAACATCCTATTGAACGGCACGCATATAACGCAAACAAAGCATGTCAAATACCTAGGACTCCACTTAGATCAAAAACTCACCTGGAAACTACACATCAAATCAATAGTGGAAAAAATACAGAAAACAAGAAGACAAATGCATTGGCTAACAAGCCGAAAATCCAAACTAAGCACAGAAAACAAGTTAAAAATATATAAAACGATCATAAAACCAATCTGGACGTACGGAATACCACTATGGGGGACGGCAGCAATGAGCCATATAAACAAAATAGAGGTAATACAGGCTAAAATCCTCAGGACAATAGTAAACGGACCTTGGTACGTCAGAAACGAAGATATACGAAGGGACCTGGGAATGCCAACGGTCAAGGAAGAAATCAACAGATACTCCGAGAAATACAAATTAAGAATAGCAACACACATAAACCGGCTAGCTGCGGAAACATACAAAATCATAAATATGGACAGAAGACTAAAAAGGAAGCACCCAGCAGACCTTATAAAGGACATAACCTAAGAAACACGAGGATGGTACCCCGCTGGGGGTAGCCACCAACATGCTAATTTAACCGTTAAAAAATTCCACCAAATGTCCAAATTGGACAAATTGTGAATTTTAATAAATAAATAAAAAAAAAAAAAAAAAAATTTTATCGAATGCTTTCTCTATGTCCATAAAGAGGGCTGTGCAGTATTGCTTGTTTTCTAGTGCTAGTGTAGTATCGGAAAAAGTATAGGATTAGGATAATTTAGATTTGTAAAATTTTCCTAATACTATTTATTAAGATAAATGAAAATAACAGAGATTAATTGGACAGAGAATGATAAATGTTCAACTTGAACTAAAACACAAAAGTCTTATTCCGCTCAAATCACTCTCGCAACTCTATAACTCTAACAACTCGATCTCTCTACAACGCTAGCAACTCTACAACTCTACAACTCTAGTCTTCGGCATCTGCACTCGCACGTTCTCGCTTCTCAACTCATACTGCCCGCCTTTTGCATTCGTTCTCGCTGGCGTCTCAACTAACTCTACCCTTAGCGTCTCTTTGTCTTTTCTCGTCCCATCGAACACGTGTCCCGAAACCCCGTGGCCAGGATCACGCAGGCTCTTTCCACAAAACTGCCCACTTGAAAGGACCGACGACACATGTACTCGACGGCGCCACGGCTCTCGCTACTTTGTATACGGTTCGGCCGATATCTTGGGCCTTTTGCCCACGATTCTACACTACTATTATTTCGTTGATAAGCCTGTGCATTTGCTCTATCGTGGAGTGTTTGTTTCTAAATCCAAATCTAGGCACCGTGAGAGCCGTAAGAACTCTGAGAGCCGTATGAACTGTATGAACTCTCCGTCGGAACCATAGGAACTCTCAAGTTCGTTCTGATGTGATTACGGAGGAAAGCTCGGTATGGGTACCGCTAAACAAAACGAACTAATTGCTACTTTGATTGAACAATTTCAAAGCCTACCTCACGAGTTTAGAAGCTTTAGAAATAGCACCGATCAAAACATTAACAATATAAAAGAATTTACGAAAACTAGCGATAGAAACCGCGCTAAAGAAATAGTAGTCTTGCAAAAACCATGGAACCGACCAGCCACAGATGAGCACCCATTTAAAAACCAACAGATGACGAAACTGACGGACCACACGCTTTACACAGACCACGAACTAGTCACGTCACAATTAGATCAAGAAACGGCTTCGGCGAAGAACAAGGCCTCCAACCAGGAAAGGTCACACGTACTGTTGAGACACTACGGGGTCGAGACAATGTAGGCGCTGTGGACTTTATCCTATCAGTCTCGCAAAGCAAGAGCCAGGTGCAAGGCAAGTGCTGGAAACTTCCTATTAGATCTTATACTCATCAAAAAGATAACCGACAACGCAAAAAGAAACATACGATACTTGAAGATTAACTCGTTTGAAGACTTATATTCATGTTTAAGACAACTAGTATTAGCACCAATCACTATTAGCAATTGCAGGGATAAATTGAAAAATTTAAAATAAGGAATAACAGAAAGCGTACAATCCTTCGACTCTATATTCCGACAACAGTTCAACGAATTAAATTACGCAGTTCAAAACGAAAACCGCACGCCGACTGAACAATAGCTATGGATATCGAAGAACGCGAAACACTAAAGACATATTTGCTTAATTTACGATACGAAATAGGACAGACAGTCGTAGCTAGCGATCCGAAAAACCTGAACCTGAACCTCGCCCAACAACTAGTAGCCGATAGAGAACAATGGTTACGAGAAACAAATCGTGTTGCCAACCGCCCAAAGAATCAATCTAATAACAGTACGCCCGTATCTAAACGAAATGCTACCGATCCACAACCACGAACTTTCAGCCAACCATCAGGTGACCGAACGAAACTAAATTGTTCCAAGTGTTCACGAATCGGACACAGCCGAGATCTGCCACTGTCGAAATTTTCCATTCGCCAACCAAGGAAAGATCCCACCTCGAGTAAAACAAACAACGGAGAATCCAAAGGAAGCTTACCTAGAGTCAACTGCACCACTACCGAAAGAATATTATCAATCGTATTGCAGCGAAGAAACGGAGGAAGAGCCAGATTTCTCATTGTTAGCGGAGCAGGAATAAATTTTATAAAAGAAAAGGCTTCACTAAACATCCAAACCTCTAATCCAAAGAGTTTCCTAGTGGGAAATGACAAACACACCACCGATAAAATTTGCAATCTAACCATGCTTAAGAAGAATTACCGATTCCATGTAGTCCCTGACAGCTTCCCCCTAATCGAAGATGGAATAATCGGACTTCCATTCCTTACAAAGGACCAATACAGCGTCACTAACAATAAACTAATTTTAGACGAAATTATATTACCATTCCAGAAAACCGATAGCAAGATAAGACCAGGTGAAACTTTAACTTCAACCCAATACATTGAAGGAAAGCCCACAGTAGTATGTTTCATCAACACTGGTAAGCAAATCTGTCATATTACAAATGAAACAGAAAAACCCGACAAATTAAGTCAAATCAATAAATTTGCAGAAATAATACGTACCAAACATATTGATCCAGAACTTCGGGAACCCCTTGAAAAAATCCTTATCAATTCAATTATCTCGTCAGGATTTCACTATATAACCATGGAACAAAAATCTAAGAAAATATACTGCATTTTCAATTCCACAAGGTCACTTCCACTATAATCGCATGCCCTTCGGACTCAAAAACGCACGGGCAATGTTCCAATGCATGATGAATACCACGCTACGGGGTTTAGTAGGAAATAACTGTTTCGTATACTTAGACGATATCATAATATTCGGAAGCACCATCCAAAAGCATAAGCGAAATCTAGCCATTGTATTAAACAGATTGCAAAATTTAGAATTAAAGATACTATTACGTCGAGTGAAAAGGTCCGCGCGACGTCTTTCATCGTCTGATCGTCAAGGCCCAAGCATCGTTAGAGAAACCTTCAATAAACCTAAGGCCCCGCCATAAACCGAGTCTTATTAGCTTGCAGGAACCTTTAATCCTGTAAGTATTTTCGGTTTATAACTGGTACTTAAAAAGTCCTTAGGTCTATTGCACGCTCTTACAAATTACGGAGAAAGCAGATATTTATCAGGTGAAAACCCGGTAATTATATAGTAGGGAAAATCAGACATTTATATAACAGAAATGTCTGGATTTTTCCATGAGTCATGCCGGTACGGTGCTTACACCTCCCATCTTCAATCATCGACGTCTTAGCCAATGAGTAGCGCGGATCCTTGTCCTCATTTTCATAACGAACAGTATGAACAGCGAATCAGCATCCTTCGTTCAAAAAGGCACACCCATACCGAGCTCTCCTCCGTAATCACATCAGAACGAACTTCAGAGTTCTTTCGGCTCTCGCGGTGTCTAGAGTTCCGAGAGTTCCTACAGCTCTCACAGTGCCTGGAGTCCTAAGAGTTCCTTCGGCTCTCACAGTGTCCGGAGTTCTCAGAGTTGCTACAGCTCTCACAGTGCCGGCAGTTCCGAAAGTCCCTATAACTCTGACCGTGCGGAGAGTTCTCAAAGTTGCTACAGCTCTCACAGTGTCGAGAGTTCCAAGAGTTCCTACAGCTCTCACGGTGCTTAGAGTTCCGACAGTTTCTACGGCTCTTACGGCTCCTATTGCTCCTATTGCTACTACTGGTACTACTGCTACTACTGCTTCTACGCCATCAAGAGGGTCAACTCTACTGGTTCGCATAACCAACGAATAGTCAAGAAGAAGTCACGCAGTCGAAGTCAAGCGTTGGGAGTCACGCAGTCAAAGTCAAACAGTCGAAGTCAGGCAGTCGAAGTCAAGCAGTCAAAGCCTAGGCAGTGGGTCACACGGTTGATTCTGTTGAGTCGATTCATTCAAAGTCGGATCAGATCAATCGCTAGGTCTATTACAACACGAGGGCCTTCATCGATCAGATTGTCAGTCAGAATCTGAGCAAGATCAAGGCGGTACCAATCAAGACGGTTCTCATACTCAGCGACGTTACTAAAGTGTGTGATTCTACGAAATTGTTGGAAAATATATAAGTTATAACACTGTTAATCACGGAGTTATATCATTTCAACCACCCCTATTATCTTAACGGAAATCAGAGGATCGATCTACTCGCGGCGTCGATTATTATAATCGTAACGGGAATTTACGACTCCCGTTGACGTGTTTCTTCGCGATTGCGTTTTCCCGCGATTGGTCGATTTTACAGATACAATCAGATAAATGCGAATTTTTGAAGCCAGAGTTAGAATATTTAGGACACGTAGTAACAAAAGAAGGAGTAAAACCCAATCCCAAAAAGACTCAGACCGTGAAAGATTTTAAAATAAAAAAAACCGCGACTCACATAAAATCATACTTAGGATTCGTTGGGTACTACAGAAAATTTATACGCAACTTTTCTAAAATCGCGAAACCACTGACAGACCTCACAAAGAAAAACACTCCATTCCACTGGGCTGATAATCAGCAGCTTGCATTTGACACGCTGAAACAAAAACTCTATGAAACTCCTGTACTGCAATACTCGGACTTTGAAAAAACATTCACATCAATAACAGACGTGTAGCGGTACATGAGTCATAGGACAAAGCTAATCATGTAGTTGTTGCCTTGAAGTATCAAGATCGTTAGGCTACAAGTAATGTAAAAACAATGTCACCGCTACCAGCAACCGTCGTAGGAAGACAAATTCGAATTCTCTGATCCCCCCCTCCCGACTAGTATAAATAATCCGACGCGATAGCGAGCGACTTTGAATATCTAACAAGCGTATATCAAGTACGTGATAAGCATTTGCGAGTATTTATCCCGCGATTTTATATTGCCATTTATACTTCGTATTAACGACTAACGTCTATACTTTAACTTTATACTTTAACGTCTATACTTAACGTTTATACTTTAACTTATTTGTCTCAAATACATTCGACGGTTACAATAACAAGTGCCTCGTCATTAATCCTCACGACCTTCGTCCTCTTCACACACAAACAGGCGCAAATAATGAAGGATCAGGAGCAATACTCTCCCAAGACGGACATCCATGATGTTTCATATCCCCGAACATTGAACCCTCCTGAGAAAAACTATTCCACAATCGAGAAAGAGTTATTAGCAATAGTATGGTCAATCAAAAGATTAAGGCAATACCTACTTGATAGAAAATTTAAGATTCTGTTGAGAATTGTGGATCTTAATAACTGAAATAATATTATAGGAACACAAAATTTACACTTGGAATTCATATTAGAATAATTATACATTTATTTGATGGACGATTTCTAAGATATTCATCGATACACACTTGCACGCGTCTCAGCAATTTCTTCCATACCCGATTGTTAACCGATTGAACAGTTTACATTCCTTTGTTTTCGAGACGCTGTGCACACACATACCTCCACACACTGACACCCACATACAAGTATCTCTACTACGCATCTAACCCAGTCCAGCACACAAAATTATGCATATCTCAAAGGATTCAAAATGATCATCAAGCTTTAAAATGCTTAAAAAATGTTAAGGATCCCTCATCGAGACTCATGTGATGGCGCTAAGACTCGAAGAATACGATTATGAAATTGAATACAAAAAAGGAAGGAAAAATACAGCTGCAGACGCTCTATCCTATGATATTTCTATCATTCGATCTAGAAAACTCAGATTATTATGATGACCATATCGACTGGAAAACTCCATAGAGCTCCAGTTCCAATAACTCAAAAACCTAACTGACCACGCTCTAAACAAATTACAAAAACCGAATTAGGAGACTTTAACGAACAACACTGGTTATATCAATTAACTAAACACTTTATTAATTGCCAAACTGAATGCTTATAAATAGAAATAAACAACAATAGCTTCAGCACATTAGAAAAAGTAAACATTCAACTTATGCTAAGATTCATGACAATGAGATTCCCTCAAATTAAACTAATATTTGGACAAGATCCGCTAGTAGACTATGATATAAACAAAACCAAAAAATACTACACGAAAACCATAACGAAATCGTAGGACATTTAGGTATATACCGCACCGTGAAACGAATACAAGAGCACCATCACTGGAGAAATCTAGAACAAGACGTCACAGAATTTATACAAAACTGTGAAACTTGCCAACGAGAGAAGTTGAACCGTATCAGAGCAAAAGAACACCCCGTAATAACTGACACACTCGTTAACCCTAATGATAAAATCGCAATGGACATATTCGGACCTCTCACAAAGACCAAACGAGGTAATCAATTTATCCTGTCTATTCAAGACCAATTGACCAAATACCTCGTTCTCATCCCTTTAAAAGACCAAACAACTAATTCGATCATCAACGAACTTTTGGATCACTATGTGCACATATTTTCCACACCTAAAAGTATCCTCATTGATATGGGACGAAATTTCGTATGTAGACTGATGGATACATTTGAAAAGGCTTTCAAGATTTGACACATAAAAATTACTTCTTTCCACCCGCAATTTAATGGATCCCTCGAACGAACACATGTTGTGGTAAAAGAGCTTATTCGAACTTACATGATCGACCGACAAAACTACTGGGACGAAAACCTAAAAGTAATATGCATGGAATATAATACTTCAGTACACGAAACGACCGGATATATTCCTTTCGAACTGACAGTTGGACGACAAGCTAACATGCCATCCTCAATATCAAACACCCCCACCCTAAGCAAGGAGCAATTATTTAACCTCTGGAAAAATCAATATAACATCTATATAGTCAAAGCAAGACAAATCACCGAATCAAACAAAAAGCGATATCAGAGAGATCAGATCCGATAAATTATGAAAACGCAAACGATATTCCAAGTAAAAGATGAAATATGGGTACATAACGATCACAAAACCAACAAACTAGACTACGAATGGCTAGGACCGGCAGAAATCCTCTCATCCAATCCACCCATTTATCTTATTGAATATTCCAACGGTTAAACGCAAAGAATCCACGGTAACAGATTAAAACCTTATTTTTCAGGAAGGTGACCATAGCATGGATAATTTTAACTCTCGAATACATTCAAAGCGATCTAGTAATAAGACCACTAAATTATGCCAACATTTTCTTAGAACATATCGACAGTTGCTATCTGTATAATGAACAAGTAGATATCACTCTTATAGTGGACCTTATCGACCCAATCGATCAAACTAATAGATTACAACATATAATTGAGCTAATAGACGTCAATGCAAACCACCTTGCGCTTACATACCAGAAATAAACAATCTAGTAATCAAGTATAGAAATCTCCAAAGCCTAACGCATGAACTCAAATTGTTATTACACTATAGAAGTAAACGCGGACTACTCAACGTCATAGGCTGAGTATCTAAAACTCTATTCGGAATTCTTCTCGAAAAAGATCTAGAATTCATTAATAAAAATATCGATACATTATTTGACTCTAGCAACAAAATAAACACGATTCTTAGTAACCAAACTGCACTTATCAGACACGTACTAGACGACATTAAGACAAATCAACTCGAAAACCTTACCAACGATATACGCAAAATTGAAAACCATAACGAGAAAAACGAAATATTGATCTCTTTACTACTTCAGACTGAATCTACCACATCGGAGCTCCATATTAACATCGACGAAATTTTTAACACTATCATATTAGGAAAACAAGGAATCATAAACCCGCAAATTATAGAACCTAAACAATTCTTAACAACACTCGACCAAGTAACAAAACAAAGCTTTATGAGTAACCATATCGAACCTTCAGTTCAAAACTTTCAACTAATTCTAGATCTAAGTAAGCTAAAATTATGGACAAATGATAATAAATTTATATATACGGTAACTGTATCACTTTTAGAATATGACGAGTTGAAAATAACAAAAATTTATCCCATACGTTTCAAGCAAAACTCTGTATTTAACGCACCTGTAGTAGAAACTAATACTAACCAACTTAAAACAATACACCTTTGTCGATAGCCACTACTTAAACAAATATAAACAAACGGTTATCATCCACATTTATAAGGGAACTCAACCAAGTCACAATAGAATCAGTTCACCGAAATGTAGAATCGAATTAATTAGTAACCAACAGACAGTCAAAACTTACCCAACTGCTGTATTCAAGCTGAAAGAATCTTACTAAACTAAAAATCATTATATCATTATCCTTACGAAAAATGTGCAGATCGACGTATTATGTAAAACATATAAAATCTTAGAAATGAGTAGAAGGACCGAATTTAATTAGCAGCAAAACTGGAATTCGACTGGATACGCCGTTGCTTGCGAACGTGTTAGCCGCGAGCTCCCACTCGTGGACATACGGCTAGTTGTAATAGTAGTTGGTTAGGGGTAGATGTATCATAACGTGGGTGGAATTAGTTTAAAGGAAGCATGAGAAATACCAATTTTTAACGAAATAGATGGTGATGGATAATTCCCATTTGAGATGAATTAGGGTGTCATGGGTACGTATAGTGATTTTAGTTTATTGTTGACTTGCATAAGATGAGAGGGTTTAACGGATGCAATAAGTCGCAGGCTAAATTGGAAGGCGTAGCGGGGCTAAAATCGATATAACGATTAATATTATTGAGTGAGTAAGCGTTTAGTGGATTTTAATTAAAGTTAAAGCGAGCTAAATTAATATTAAGTTAATGTATTGGCTAAATTAAAGGAAATAGAAATTAGAATTTGACTAGAATTGGAATTGAAATAAAGTGCAATTACGGTTCGGGAACTATAACGAATGAATAACTATTATACGAGTCACATGTTAAGGTGGACGTAGGTCATAGACAGGAAGATAGGATAGATAATAAAGTCAATGTGTAATTAAAATAAATATCTAATTTTATATTAAATATTAATTATGTATACAGTTTGAATATTCTTGTATTATGTGCCGATGGTTAGAATATAAATAATCGTTCATTGTTAAATAAAGGTCAATTTGGGCAATGGCCATGTACTTTCGAGCTATCGCGGGGAGACGCGGTCGTTAGAATACGCGTCAACCGGAGTCGTAAATTCCCGCTACGATTAGAATAATCGACACCACGAATAGTTCGATCCCCGTATTTCGGTTAGGATAATAGGGGTAGTTATTGTGGTATAACACTGTGATTCACAGAGCTATAAAAAATATATATTTCCAACACTTTGTACAATCACACAAAGTAGTAACGCCGTTGGTTAAGATGCAGATAACGAAGAGAAGGATTATTCTTAGATGAGAGCGTTAGAGCTATAGAAGCTTTAGACCGTGTAGGCACTTTGAGAATGGTAGGAACTCTGAGAGATATAGGAACCGTGAGAGTTGTAGGAAATGCAGGAACTCTAGACACCGTGAGAGACGATGGAACTCTGAAGTTTTATTCTAATGTGAATACGGAGGAAAGCTCGGTATGGGTGTGCCCTTTGAACGAAGAACGCGGATTCGTTGCTTACATTTTTAGTTAGGAAAGTGAGGGCAATGATCCGCGATGCCGATTGGTTATGACCAATGTTAGGAAGGAAGAGAGGAGGAAGAAACCTCCTACCAACTTGGGTCTTAGGCGACATTGTTTATAGGGAAACTCAGATTTTCCGTTAAGTAGATCTCCGCTTTTTTCGTTAGGCTACTACCCGCTTTCTCCGTAATTCTTAAGAGCACCTAATAAACCCAAGGACCTTTCTAAAAAACCAGCTGAAAACACTTCTAGAATTAGAAAGTCTTTTCTGACAAACAGATGTGCTTAGATCATGTGTGCGAACAATGCAGCTGGAATTGCAACTTTATGGTCCTTAGGCCTATGGAGGAAATCGCAGACCCGCCGTCAAATCATCACGCACAGAGAAGCCCCCCTCCCCCATCAATATTTGTTAATGATGTCATCGACATCCAGACAATGATCAAGTCCTTGGAAAGAGATATCTCCAAGGAGGACTACAACCTGAAGATAACCAACAACCAAGTCAAAATCCTGCCGACGAACCCAGAAGCCTACAGGAAGCTTACCAAGATACTTAGGGCCCTGAACGCCAATTTCCACACCTATCAACTTAAAGAAGAAAGGCCTTTCCGGGTGGTGCTACGAAACATCCACCACTCCGCAGACATCGACGAGCTAAAAATCGAACTATCGAAACTCGGACACGAAGTCATCAACGTCAGCAACATAAGGCATAGAGTCTCGAAAGACCCGTTACATCTATTTTTTATCGATTTAAAACAGAAACCCAACAATAAGGAAATATAAAACATCGGTCGCCTAATGAACGCTATCGTAAAATTCGAACCACCGCAAATTAAAAAGGAGATAGTGCAATGCAAAAGGTGCCAAAGATACGGGCACACGCAGAAATACTGCAATCATACCTTCCGCTGCGTTAAATGTGCAGGTACACACCCCACCGACCAGTGCAGTAAATCACCGGAAACCCCAGCGAAGTGCATCCACTGTCAAGGTGACCATCCTGCCAATTACAAAGGCTGCTCAGCCTACAAAACACTGTACTCAAACAAGTACCCCAAACTTAGAGCAAAAGAGGTAACCTACCAAACACCCAGCCCGCCGAAATTCACCACTACCCGAATCCCCTCTACCAATCAAACACCCAGCCCTACCAAATTCACAACTCCCTCAACCTCCTATGCCCAAGCGGTACAAGGCACTCAAAATATACCAAATAGCCACAGGGATCCTCCTCCAAATAGTGCCCCCAACTCACCTAACACAGACAACGTCTTCAGGCTTGAAAAGCTAATAGAGAATCAATCAGAGCAAATAAACAATTTGCTATCGCTACTAACACTCACCATGGATAAATTAATACGCCCCGACACAAAATAAGACCAAGACGCATAGCTCTGTGGAATGCCAACGGTCTAGCGCAACGCAAATTTGAACTAGAACTCTTCCTAAAACACCAGCAAATCGACATAATGCTCATATCTGAAACCCACTTCACCGACAAAAACTACCTGAACATAAACGGATACAAGTTCTACCATACCCAACACCCCAGCGGAAAGGCCCACGGCGGCACCGGAATCATAATCAAATCAAACATTAAGCACTACGAACTTCCACCATTCCAGAAAGACTACCTCCAAGCAACAAACGTAGCAATAGAAGACTGTCATGGTACAATCACCACTTCAGTTGTATACTGCCCTCCCAGACACTCCATCGCCAAAGAAGACTTTGACAACTTCCTGGACACCCTGAGCAATAGATTCATAGCTGGAGGAGACTACAACGCCAAACACACCCAATGGGGCAGCAGACTGATTACAGTAAGAGGCAAAAACCTCTTCAACAGCATAACAACCAACAACCTCAATTACCTTACCACATACGAACCCACACACTGGCCCACCGACACAAACAAAATACCCGATTTTCTTGATTTCCTCATAACTAAAAATATCTCGTCAAGACACGTCCAAGTCAATTCCTCGGCTGATCTCTCCTCTGATCATTCCCCCGTGATAGTAACAGTCAGTTCAACTATCATCGAGAATACACCTAATGGCTCCATTCATAACCAACACACCAACTGGCAGCTCTTTAGAGAAGTCTTTACCCACACAACTTCAGCCTCAACTTCACTAAAAACCAATGAAGAAATCGAAGCATCCACAGAATACATAAACACGAGCATAATAAACGCTATCCGCTTCTCCACACCGGCAAAAACGTCCATCAGCAAACACGAATATCCCCAGTACATATTAAAAAATATAGCAGAAAAACGTAGACTAAGAAGAATATGGCAGACCCATAGAACACCGGAGGACAAACGCAAACTAAACAACGCAACTAGAAAACTATCCAAAACCATAAAAAACTACAATAATGACTGTTTTCACAAATATCTCGCCAGCTTGTCCCCCACAGCCGATTCCAACTACTCACTATGGAAGGCCTCCAGGAAACTCACGCGCCCCCCCACAAATAATATCTCCAATCCGCCGTCCACAAGGTGGATGGGCGCGTAGCCCTATCGAAAAAGCCAACCTATTTGCCAAATACTTGTCTGAAGTATTCAAACCCCATTCCTCCACAGCTGCTGCGGACGTTACCGAATACCTGCACACTCCCTTTCAAATGTCCCCTCCTATTGAACCCTTCACTTCTGCAGAGATCATAGAAGCGATCAGTCGCCTAAACCCTAAGAAAGCAGCAGGTCAAGACCTAATAGGAAATAAAGCAATCAAGGAACTTCCCGTAAAAGGGATTGCACCCATCGCATCAATCTTTAACGCTATCCTCCGCCTTGAACACTTTCCTTAGGCGTGGAAAATCTCACTGATTACCCTCATCCCTAAACCTGGTAAACCAATATATGAAACCAGCTGCTATCGCCCAATCAGTCTTTTACTTACCCTGTCTAAACTATTCGAGAGGATGCTCAAGAATCGTTTCCTTCCAGAAGAATTGAAAATACTCCCAGATCACCAATTCGGCTTTCGAAAACAACACTCAACAGTAGAGCAAATCCACCGCATAACCCACATGATCAGCCAAACCCTTGAAAAGAAAAAATACTGCTCAGCGGTATTCCTAGACATGCAACAGGCATTCGACAAAGTATGGCATGAAGGGCTACTATACAAGCTTAAAAAGATCCTAACCCACCCATACTACTCCATCTTAAAATCCTACCTAACCAACAGACAATTCATAGTTAAATGCCTAGACGCCACTTCCGCAACATTCCCAATAGAATCCGGCATACTACAAGGTAGTGTCCTCGGACCCCTACTGTTCTCCATCTACATTGCCGATTTACCTATATCAAACGAGATAACAATAGCAACATTTGCCGACGACACATCGCTATTAGCTACCCACGCAGGCCCGGAAATTGCCTTATCCACTCTCCAGCGATGTCTCGACTCCATGGAAACGTGGTTCCAAAAATGGGGCTTCAAAATAAATGAAATAAATCCTCACATGTAACCTTCACGCTCCGAAAACAAACCTGCCCCCAGGTCACCATTAACAACACAATAATCCCAAGCAAGGACTCCGTAAGATACCTGGGCATGACCCTGGACAGGAGGCTAACTTGGAAAAAACATATCTCGGAAAAAACAAAGCAACTAAAGGAAAAACTAAGAAAATTCTATTGGCTCACGGGCCGACGCTCCAAACTAAACATACAGAACAAAATAACCCTCTACAAGGCCGTAATAAAACCTGTCTGGACCTACGGAATCCAACTATGGGGAACAGCAAGTAACTCCAACATTGAAATACTCCAACGCTTCCAATCGAAAACGCTAAGATCCCTATTAAATGCACCCTGGTATGTTACCAACGAAACTATCCACCGCGACCTCAAGATACCTACAGTCAAAGAAGAAATACACAAGTCCAGAAGCAGATATAACACAGGAGTCAACAACCACCACAACCCACTAGTCACCCAACTACTGGACACGACGGACCAGATCCGCAGACTAAAAAGAAAATACCCTCTAGATTAAGTCCTTAGTTTCTACTAGAACCAACAATATAAAACTATTATAATCCATGTCATTGTATCACGCCAAATTAAGTTACTGAAAATTGTCAACGAGAATTGATTGTAAATATTCTAATAAATAAAATAAATATAAGAATAACAACACACCCAAACCGGCTAGCTGCGGAAACGTACAAAACCATAAACATGGACAGAAGACTAAAAAGGAAGCACCCAGCAGACCTTATAAAGGACATAACCTAGCAAACACGAGGATGGTACCCCGCTGGGGGTAGCCACCAACATGCTAATTTAACTGTTAAAAAATTCCACCAAATGTCCAAATTGGACAAATTGTGAATTTCAATAAATAAAAAAAAAAAAAAAAAGGTAAGATACAAGCCGAACTACATCCTATACCTAAGACCAGCATACCCTGGCATACGGTCCACATGGACATAACAGGCAAGTTAAGTGGTAAAAGCGATTCAAAGGAGTACGTCATTGTTTTGATCAACGTGCTCACTAAATTCGTATACCTGCATCATACTCGTAAGATAGATTCCCGTAACACCATTAAAGCGCTTAAATCCGCTATATTTTTATTCGGAAGTCCCTGCCGGATAATAGCAGATCAGGAAAGATATTCTAAGAGTAAAGAATTTCGAGAATTCTGCGAAAGCAAACGAATTAAAGTTCGCTTGATAGCGACCGGTGCTAGTAGAGCCAATAGACAGGTAGAGCGTGTTATGCGTACATTGAAAATATGTTCACGGTAGCAGAGACGACCGGGCGGTCATGGCAAGACGCGATTGGGGAGATACAATTGGCCCTGAATTGCACCACCAACCGCGTGACTAAGGCGAGTCCATTGGAACTACTAATCGGTAGGACAGCAAGACCGTACGACTTGTTGCTACCTGATAGCGTTGAAGAAAGAGAAATAGACATCTCCGATGTAAGACAACAGGCGACAAAAAAAAAAAAAAAAAAATATAGCAAGTAGCGCCAAACGCGACAAAGAAAGATTCGATAACACAAAAGCTAAAGTGGTTAGGTTTAATGTCGGTGATTTCGTATTGCGCAAAATCGAGGAAAGAAACCAAGTCAAGTTAGATCCAAAATTTAGGGGCCCATTCGTAATAGCAGAGATTTTGGAAGGGATAGATATACTTTAAAGACATTAGACGGCAAACGATCGTATAAATACAGCCATGACAGATTAAGAAAAATGCCGAATAGTTGCGTTCCTGCTGATTTGGACGTCTGTAGTGATGACAATGGCAGTGACAATGACGATATGACTACACCGATCTCAGAGGATCATTAACACTATGACTATGACATGTAACACAGTGTTTCCACACATAAGCCTAGTGTTACCATACACTAGCACACAAGCCTAGTGCGACCACACACTAGCATTCGATATTTCCACACAAGCCTAGTGCGACTACACACTAGCATTCGATATTTCCACACAAGCCTAGTGCGACTACACACTAGCATTCGATATTCCCACATAAGCCTAGTGTGACCACACACTAGCATTCAGTGTCTCCATACACGCCTATTACATCGATGTACTCGTGTTCAGTGTCTCCATACACTGCACTCGCATTCAGTGTCTCCATACACGCCTATTACATCAATGCACTAGTGTTCGGTGTCTCCATACACTGCACTCGCATTCAGTGTCTCCATACACGCCTATTACATCAATGCACTCGTGTTCAGTGTCTCCATACACTGCACTCGCATTCAGTGTCTCCATACACACCTATTACGTCAATGCACCCGCACTCAGTGTCTCCACACACGCCCAGTGCGATAATATGATCCAACAAACTGAGACTCATCCGTGTACGAAATCGAAAATGATCTGTCATGTCATTACGATCTGACTGGTAACTCACAAAATGCAACTGGCGCTTTGAATACCAATCATAATGCTACTGACTTTTGTGTTTTTTTTCTTCCCTACTTTATCATTGAACGTCCGATCGAAATTTTTGTTGTTAACCTGGGCCCTTGACATATTTGGACAGTTAGTTAAACCATAAATAAACTAGTGTAATATAATTTAGCTAAACTATAAAGGAGTAAAATATTAGTCATATCAAGTCTAATGTTGGGAGAACCCAATATTTTAGATCCACCCGAGGACGTGTGATAGTCAGAATGGCCGTGTCGGAGATGAAAGAACACCGGAACCTTCCCTTTGAAACTTTGGGAAGACCCCTAGTATTGTAATTTAGATTTCACCATAGCCGTATTAAGAAACTGTTGTCATTCGATCCGACTGTATTTATTTGAGATTTATGATAGTGAGCTCGGGCTCGAGGCGACAATCAGTCGCCGAACGTAACCGCAGTCAAAGGGATGAACGTTTTATCTAACAAAGGCACAGAGTAACTCTATACCTCTCCTTAAAAGAAATAGTCGTAGCGACACGTGGCAGTAAATACTTCAATAGTTTCTATCCCGCGGCCCGCCACACGCAGATTTTGTTCTCCGGGTAAGATGATCGCCGGGTGTCGGCATGCCTTTGTAGTGTATGTTTAGCTAACGTGAGGACCCGCTATAGATCTTAAGATTTAGTCAAACGAAGTCCTTCAAATAGACTTTGTTGCAACTACGGGAAGATAGGAGAAACCTATCTTCCACGAACGATGCCCACCGTCAACAACCTCCCTTCAAGGTCGGCCAGCATCTCTTTCAAAACGCCGATATGGAGATCGACCAATTAGCAACAGCGCTAATTTCCCTCACCTTTGGAACGAAAGCTTTCGTTGACGAATCCGAGGATCTCATGTCCTTAGACCCACCCAATATAGTTTTCCTCGACGACATCGTCGAGACGGAGAGGCATTCTTTGGTACGATCTCATCGACGAATGACAGTGCCGCCTTACAACCAGTGAATACCACACATCTAGTTAACAGAGAGTTAGACTCGCACTGTGCGAGAACATACGTTTATCATCCCGTGACCGCGGATTCGTTTCGAACCTGAGGTCATTTTCACTAGTGCTACGAGTGCCTAATCTTGTTGATAAGCCTGTGCTAGTAAACTCTTTATTGTATCACGGCAATGGCTAATTGTAATGAGAATTCATCAAACGCCCCTCTCCATAATTCTGACCCTAATCCGACATCAGAAGTGGGATACAAGGACTTGTTAACATCGATGAAACAGCAAATGGATTTCATGCGTGACGTATTTCATACGCTAACAAAGAAAAAGAGTGTAGAACTTGACAAATTTTCGCTACCGTTTTTTAACCCTGAACTGGCGGGCGCTGACCCAATGAGGTGGTGCGAAACAGTCAGTAAGCTTATGGGCAACGAGCCCCCACAAGACCGTGAGTTATATTTCATCCTAAATCGTGCGCTGGGGGGTACTGCATCACAGTGGCTTATGCAAGTCCCGGTTTGCGGCCTTACTTGGGAACGATTCAAGGAGTATTTCCTTTCGCACTATGACGGCAAAGAGACGGCAACCTCAGCGCTGATAAGGATGTTCGAGGAACCACCAGAGGAGAACGAACCCACGGTAACTTTCGGCAATCGACTTCGCTCTCTCCTGGCTGCGAGATGGAGTGGTCTATCCAACGCCGAATTAATTAACGCTGTCGTCCTTCTTCGATTGACTTCATATGATCGGCGTGTCGAACGGATCGCACTCACGCAAGACGTCCGGACACAGGACCAATTTCTTCGGGAACTGAGAGCTCTCCCTCATCCGACGAAGAGGCCGTTACCCTTGGCAGATGATCCGCCGACAGAACCTGAAGCTAAACGGAGCAGGACATCAAACTCTCGGACAAAGTGTTATTACTGTGGAATCATCGGGCATAAGGCGACGGAGTGCCGCAAGAAGATGCGGACCGAAAAGCAGAAGGAGACAAGGCGCCGGGAAGGGAGCCGACCAGCCACATCGTCCAAGGTGTTTTGCTTCAGGTGCCGTGCGGAAGGTCATATCGCACCTGATTGTCCGTTGCGGGAGGATAAGAAAAGCAGTCACAACAAGGAACGGCGAGTCGACTCCTGCGTGGTGGAGGCTCCAACCGGTAAATTAAGTCACCAGGGTGAGTCGTTCCCATTTTGCTTCGATTCTGGAGCCGAATGCTCATTAATTAAGGAATCCGCTGCCTCGAAATTTTCTGGCAAAAGAACCACCGATGTAGTAGTAATGCGAGGGATAGGAAATACGTGTGTTAAGAGTACGTCTCAGATTTTGTCCACTGTGTGTATCAACGGTTTTACGTTGGAGATAACTTTTCACGTTCTCCCTGATAAATACTTGAAATACGATATCATGATCGGTCGCGAAATTTTAAGTCAGGGCTTCGACGTGCATATCACGCGCACTAGTCTCGATATTTGCAAAACGAAGGTAGTCAATGTCTGTGATAGGACCGTCGAAAAAGAGATCGATCTTAATGAAGTAGACACAGAGGTAATTAGTAGTGATAAAGGCCGATTGATTTCTATTCTAGAAAAGTTTAAAAACTCATTCATCACGGGTTTTCCGCGTACACGCGTAAACACAGGCCAGCTAGAAATAAGGCTAATCGGCCCCAACGTCACCGTCCAAAGAAGCCCTTACAGACTTAGCGAGGAAGAGCGTAGGACGGTACGAGAAAGAATCGGTGAACTAATTAAAGCTAACATCATAAGACCCAGTAATTCGCCATTTGCGAGCCCGATGTTGCTCGTGAAGAAAAAAGACGGATCAGATAGACTGTGCGTGGACTTCCGAGCGCTAAATAAGAATACGGTCGCGGATCGGTATCCTCTACCCCTTATCGCAGATCAAATCGCGAGATTGCAGAACGCGAAATACTTCATTAGTCTGGATATGGCCAGCGGGTTTCATCAGATTCCCATACATCCCAATTCAACGAAGTATACCGCGTTCGTTACACCCGACGGGCAGTACGAGTACGTAACGATGCCGTTTGGATTGAAAAATGCCCCGTCCGTTTTTCAGAGGGCCATTTTCAATGCCCTGGGCGACCTTGCGTATTCCTACGTCGTTGTCTATTTGGATGACGTCCTAATTATTGCCGACTCAATAGATCAAGCCTTAGAGAGGTTGGACATCGTGTTAAGTACCCTTGTAAACGCCGGGTTTTCGTTTAACTTTTCTAAGTGTTCTTTCTTGAGGACGTCGGTACTTTATTTGGGGTACGTGATTCATAACGGAGAAGTTCGTCCCAACCCGGATAAAATACACGCCTTGAGTTCCTTACCTGCGCCAACGACGGTCACTCAGCTCAGACAGTTTATCGGGTTAGCTTCCTACTTCCGTAAGTTCGTCCCCAAGTTCTCACAGACGATGAAACCCCTGTATGCGCTCACCTCAGGTAGCAAAAACATAACATGGTCAGATAGGCACGAGAAAATCAGACAACAGATAGCTTCCGTCCTGACAGACGCGCCGGTACTGATAATATTCGACCCTAATTACCCCATCGAGCTACATACTGACGCTAGTTCGGAGGGTTACGGGGCGATCTTGATGCATAAAGTCGAAGGTAAGAATAGAGTGATCGAGTACTACAGTAAAAGAACTACCCCTACGGAATCTAGATATCATTCCTACGAGCTAGAGACGTTGGCAGTCGTAAACGCCGTCAAGCATTTCCGTCACTATCTACATGGACGGGAATTTCTTGTTGTTACCGATTGTAACTCGTTCATCAAGTAGTAAGGCACATTTGAATGACAGGGTCCACAAGTGGTGGGCTTACTTACAGACTTTCACCTTCGACATTATGTATCGGGAGGGCAAAAGGATGGCCCACGTTGACTTCTTTTCACGAAACCCCGTAGATTCGGATCACCGTAAGATTGATAAAATCGCGGAGAAAGAGATCAATTTGGCCGAAATATCGGAAGATTGGCTACTAGCCGAACAACGTCGTGACCCCCAAATTTCGGGAATTGTCGAAAAGTTGCAAAATGATGAGCTCGCGGAAGACATCGCGAACACTTACGAATTACGGTCCGGTACACTTTACCGTAAAATCCAAAGAAGAGGCAGGACTCTCAGTTTACCTATTGTTCCAAGAGGGTTTAGATGGTCCGTTATTAACCATGTGCATCAGTCAATTATGCACTTAGGTTGGGATAAGACGCTCGAAAAACTGTACGAGTATTACTGGTTCGAAGGAATGGCGAAGTACGTTCGCAAGTTCGTAGAGAACTGCCATGCTTGTGGAGTTTCGAAGGCTAGTTCAGGCAAGATACAAGCCGAACTACATCCTATACCTAAGACCAGCATACCTTGGCATACAGTTCACATGGACATAACGGGCAAGCTAAGCGGCAAAAGTGACTCGAAAGAATATGTCGTTGTTTTGATAGACGCCTTTACTAAATTTGTATACCTGCATCATACCCGTAAGATAGATTCTCTTAACACTATTACAGCGCTCAAGTCCGCTATATTTTTGTTCGGCAGTCCCTGCCGAATAATAGCGGATCAGGGAAGATGTTTTACGGGTAAACTATTTCAGGATTTTTGTCATAGTAAACACAATAAACTTCACTTGATAGCAACCGGTGCTAGTAGGGCCAATGGACAGGTAGAGCGTGTAATGAGCACGTTGAAAAATATGTTCACAACGGTAGAGACGATCGGACGGTCATGGCAAGACGCGATTGGAGAGATACAATTGGCCTTGAATTGCACCACCAATCGCGTGACTAAAGCAAGTCCATTAGAACTACTAATCGGTAGGACAGCAAGACCGTACGACTTACTGCTACCCGACAATGCCGAGGAAAGGGAAATAGATATCTCCAACGTAAGACAACAAGCAATAAGAGAAATTACAACGAATGCTATGTACAATAAAGATAGGTTTGACAAAACTAAAGCCAAAGTGGTTAGGTTTAATCTCGTCTATTTCGTGTTACGTAAAAATGAAGAAAGGAATCAAACTAAGTTAGACCCAAAGTTTAGAGGTCCATTGGTAATAGCAGAAGTTCTGGAAGGAGACAGATACATCTTAAAAACGTTGGATGGAAAGCGGTCGTATAAGTACAGCCACGACAGATTGAGGAAAATGCCGGATGGTCGTATTCCTGTTGAGTTGGATGTCTGTAGTGATGGCAATAACAGCGATCACGACGATATGGGTACTCCGATCTCGGAAGATCAGCAGCACTATGCCAATAACCCCCGGCAGAGCGAGTTCACTTGCGTCTCGGAGCAGTCATGTGATGTAGCTCAGTGAGACCATGTAAGGCATTTCACTTGCGTCTCGGAGCGGTTATGTGATGCAGCTCAGTGAGACCATGTAAGGCATTTCACTTGCGTCTCGGAGCGGTTATGTGATGCAGCTCAGTGAGACCATGTAAGGCATTTCACTTGCGTCTCGGAGCGGTTATGTGATGCAGCTCAGTGAGACCATGTAAGGCATTTCACTTGCGTCTCGGAGCGGTCGTGATGTAGCTCAGTGAGACCATGTGAGGCATTTCACTTGAGTCTCGGAGCGGTTGTGATGTAGCTCAGTGAGACCATGTGAGGTATTTCACTTGCGTCTCGGAGCGGTTATGTGATATAGCTCAGTGAGACCCAGGAACGAAGCTCTACGTGCTCACACGATCTAGAAAACCGAGATTCATTTGGATGCGAAATCGAAAATGGTCCATCATGCCGTTACGATCAGACTGACCCGCAGGATGCAACTATCACCTTGAATAATAATTTTTAATTTTTCTAATTTCTTATTACCAAACCTCCGAACAGAACTTTGTTGTTGCACTGAACCCTTGGCTTATTTGGATATTTAATCAAACTGTAAATAACGCGAATTGTATCGAATTTAATGTTAGAAAACTCAATATTTTAGTTACACCCGAGGACGTGTGATAGTCAGAATGGCCGTGTCGGAGATGAAAGAACACCGGAACCCCTCCCTGGATTCGCGGGAATACCGTAACGTTGTAACTTAGATTAAACAAATGCCGCTCCGACTATTCGAGATTTATGATCATGAGCTTGGGCTCGAGGCGACAATCAGTCGCCGAACGTAGCCGCGGTCAAAGGGATGAACGTTTTATCTAACAAAGGCACAGAGTAACTCTATACCTCTCCTTAAAAGAAATAGCCGTAGCGACACGTGGCAGTAAATACTTCAATAGTTTCTATCCCGCGGCCCGCCACACGCAGATTTTGTTCTCCGGGTAAGATGATCGCCGGGTGTCGGCATGCCTTTGTAGTGTATGTTTAGCTAACGTGAGGACCCGCTATAAGATCTTAAGATTTAGTCAAGCGAAGTCCTTCAAATAGACTTTGTTGCAACTACGGGAAGATAAGAGAAACCTGTCTTCCACGAACGATGCCCCCCGTCAACAACCTCCCCTCAAGGGCGGCCAGCATCTCTTTCAAAACGCCGATATGGAGATCGACCAATTAGCAACAGCGCTAATTTCCCTCACCTTTGGAACGAAAGCATTCGTTGACGAATCCGAGGATCTCATGTCCTTAGACACACCCATTATAGTTTTCCTCGACGGCATCATCGAGACGGAGATTCATTCTTTCGTACGATCTCATCGACGAATGACAGTACCACCTTACAACCAGTGAATACCTCACATCTAGTTAACAAAGAGTTAGACTTGAACTGTGCGAGAACATACGTTTATCATCCCGTGACCGCGGATTCGTTTCGAACCTAAGGTCATTATCACTAGTGCTACGAGTGCCTAATCTTGTTGATAAGCCTGTGCTAGTAAACTCTTTATTGTATCACGGCAATGGCTAATTGTAATGAGAACTCATCAAACGCCCCTCTCCATAATCCTGACCCTAATCCGACATATATATATATATATGAAGATGAAAGAACACCGGAGCCTCCCCTTTGGAGCGGTGGGAGGACCCCCTTAGCGCTGTAACCCAGATTTCATCATAGCCGCACTAAGAAACTATTGTAATTCGATCCGACTGTACTTATTCGAAATTTATGATAGTGAGCTCGGGCTCGAGGCGACAATCAGTCGCCGAACGTAGCCGCGGTCAAGGGATGAACGTTTTATCTAACAGAGGCATGAAGTAACTCTATAGCTTTCCTTAAAAGAAATACTTGGGACGGGGCACGACGGTAAACATTCCAACGATTTCTGTCCCGTGGCTCGCCACACGCAGACTTTGTCCTTCGGGTAAGACGATTGCCAGATGCCAACGCATCTTCACAGTATATGTTTAGCTGGGCGAGGACCCGCTACGAATATTAAATTTCAATTACACAAAGTCTCTCAAATAGACAAATGGCCTGTGCCCCAATTACGGGAAGATAAGAGAAATCTATCCTTCCACGAACGACGCTTCTCGCTAGCAACTTTCCCCAAGGACAGCTAATATCTTTCTCTAACCACCAACATGGAAATTGACCAATTAACAGCAACGTCAATTTCCCTCACCCTTTGAGCGAAGACTTTTCTCCGCGAATCCGATGATCTCGTGCCCTTAGGCACACCCATCATAGTTTTCTTCGACAGCGTCACCGCGACGGAGAGTCACTCTCTAGTGCGATCTCATCAGTAATCGACCTGTCTTTCGTATACGAAATAATTGCCCCCGTGCTCTAACATATAGTGTAACTTAGACGCAAACGAAGGGTAAAGTCCAGTATCCGTTGACCGCGGAAACGTTGCCGGAGCCGAGACCATTGTCATAGCGCCGCGAATATCGAAACCTTGCGATTATCTATCGACGCTGTAAATCTCCCTAATTTGTGTCAATAAACTCAACCATTGTTACACCGCACCTATGGCTAATTCCAACGAAGATACACCGAACACCCCCACCCACAATCCTGACGTGCGTCCGACATATATATATATATGTCGGGTTGGCGTTAAGATTTGAGTTAGGGTTGAGGGTGTAACGTAAATCACGCCAGAGACCAGGACACACACACACCGCGGGCAGGATGGTGTCACAATCGGCATACTTCGAATCCGATGGACCGACAATGGAGATGGGGATGTGGCGGCTTTGGCGATAATGTATATCGCCGAAGTGCCTAATGAGTCATCGATGTCCCAACGGTCCTTCCATCGAATGCTCTAGAAGCGTGGCAACGGTCCTGTACGCCTGCAGGATGGTGGGGATTATTGAGGAGTGATAAACAAAGAAGAAGCAGATCCCCCCGAAAGTCAAATTGTAAGAGTTTCAGTCTCGAACGGTCACGCCTAGAGCTCAGAAGTGTCTTATAAGTGTATAAACGAAGTAAAAAATAAAGTTTCTTTTTTTTTAATTTCTTTTTTTATTTTACGTGACATTTTGGCGATCCTGCCAGGATCCATCAACTTCAAGAAAACGAAATTACGCATTTCGGGCTACGGTCAACTTTGAAGATTGAGGATCAGTGGACCACTGTAACAGAGCAGACACTTTCGACGTTTCGACAAAGGAACACCGCAACGGAACCTTTCCTACGGGTTAAACGATCAAGGTGAGCAAGCCCTGGATTCTTTTGTCAAATACAGATCGAGAACAGACAGCACAATTAGTATAACAATGGCAACGCCACGAGAAGACAAAACCGAAACTGTTAGCGCCGCTTTAACTAACAGCGGAATAGACTCAACAGTTAAAGCTTTGCTTGATGCAATGCAGAAGCAAAATGAGAGACTGACCCAACAAATGAGTATGCTTACACTGCGTATGGATGAAGTTGTAGCAAACACAAAAACGGGAAATGTATCGGAGGCCAGTTCCCTAATAACTGTAGACGAAGTAACTCACACCGCTAAAGATCAATCGGTCCTTCGAGAACCTCGCCCATTACTTCAAACACCACCTCAACCATCCTGGGAAAGGACTTTTCCTGAACAATATACGCAACCAGAGCTAAAAGCTGAGAGTGCATTAAAATGCATTCCGATATTAAACGGAAAGGATGATATAGACGTGGAGGATTTTATTCATGAAATACAAGAAGTAAGAATGATGTGTAGCGAACCAACACTATTACTAAAAATGATTAAAATAGAGAAGATTGTAGGAAAAGCCGCAATGGCAATCCGCAATATTCGTATTACCGAATTCGAATCTCTGTATGAAGCATTGAGACGTAATGTAGCTGCGCAAGTATCAGTGAGAGAACAACAGGACGAATTAAGAGGAATGAGGCAAGGATTAACTGAGAGCGTGCAAAACTATAACATCAGATTTCGAAGCGTTTTTAACAAACTCCAACACAGCATTACCAACGAGTATAGAGACGAACTAACTCGACGGGTGATGAACGAGCAACTATACATGGACTCTGTGACCGACTATGTAAGAGGCCTTCGTCCAGAAATAGGGCAGGCGCTAATGGCTAATCTCCCCCCAAATCTCATCGAAGCAGAAAGGAAAGCAATGAATATGGAAAGATACTTTCGCGAGCACAGCTCTCGCAGACAAATGACGCGACAAACAACCGCCCCGCCATTTTATCGTAACCAGGCTTCTCATCCAGTAGACAATCGCCTCGCTATTACAGGTAACACAAATAATAAAACTCCACTCACACAAAATATTCTACCAAGAACGAACAATTTTACGAAGTTTGGGAACAGACCATTAAGCGAAAGGACGCAAGCGAAATGTCCCAAATGCAATCGATTGGGACACCTTCCAAATCAATGCCAAAATTTTCCGATACCGCCTCAAAGAAAAGCCCCTCCAGGAATAAACCACGTTCAAGAACAATCAGAATTAACAATGCTACCTCAGGAAGATTACCCACAATACTATTACAATTACCAGGACGACCAGGATTGCGATTTCTCGTTGACTCCGGGGCAGGAATCAACTTGCTTAAACAAAGATGCTACCCAGGAAAGACAACAATACCAGACACGAAGAAATTCTGCATGGGACATTCCGAATACGAATCTAATTCCAAAGTCAAATTGAATTTGTTCGACAAAAAAATAGACTTCTCTTTAATAGATGACGATTTCCCAATTATAGAAGATGGCGTATTAGGCTTACCCGGTTTGAATCAATATCGATTCGAACTCTCCAACGAAACATTGAAATTAGATAACAACACCCTTCTGCTGCAACAAGAACCAACCCTTGCACCAGGAGAAACCATTCAAAAAATTGTATACCTCGAAGGGAAGCCAACGCCAGTGTGCTTTATCAATGGTGGTAAGTCCTCAATTCAAGTTTCTAACATTATCGAAAATACAAATACCATAGATCAAATCCAAAAATTCAAATCTTCGATTCGACTATCGCACATAGAAAAACCTCTCAGAGAACCTATAGAAAAGATTCTTCTCTATTACATGGATGTATTTAATTTAGACAGTGAAACATTACCGTGTACATCTCTTGCTAAACATTCCATTACATTGAAAGAAGATAAAATCATCAACGTAAAATCCTACCGTCCTCCCGAACACCACAAAATCGAAATAAACAAACAAATGACGGAAATGTTAGACAAAAAGATTATAGAACCCTCCGACTCTCCCTATAACTCTCCCGTCTGGGTCGTCCCAAAGAAAATCGACGCGTCGGGGAAACAAAAGTGGCGAATAGTGATTGACTTTCGGAAGTTAAACGAATTAACGGACCAAGACGCATATCCATTACCCGACATTGACGATATACTATCGCAACTAGGGAACGCAAAATATTTCTCCGCTTTAGACTTATCCTCGGGATTCCACCAAATACCCATGGATGAGAATTCGAGGAAGTACACTGCATTTAGCACACCACAAGGACACTTCCACTATAACAGAATGCCATTCGGGCTCAAGAACGCACCCGCTACCTTTCAAAGAATGATGGACACCGCGTTAAGAGGTTTAATTAATAATCATTGTTTCGTCTATCTCGATGATATCATTATATTCGGGCAATCGATAGAGGAACATAATAAAAACTTAGCCATTATACTCCAAAGACTCAGGGAAGTAGGTCTAAAAGTACAACCGGATAAATGTGAATTCCTAAAACCCGAATTGGAATATTTAGGACACTTAGTGACAGCAAACGGAGTAAAACCTAACCCTGAAAAAATAGAAGCAGTAAAGAACTTCAAACTACCCAAAAATCCTACGGATGTAAAATCGTTCCTTGGGTTAGCCGGATACTATAGAAAATTTATTAGGAATTTCTCGAAAATTGCCAAACCGTTAACGGAACTAACTAAGAAAGACATACAATTCCACTGGACTGACAAAACACAACTTAGCTTCGATACATTAAAAGAAAGACTATGCCAAGCACCGGTACTAAAATACCCCGACTATACGAAAACATTTACGTTAACAACGGACGCCAGTAATGAAGGTCTAGGAGCCATCCTTTCACAAGATGGACACCCTTGTTGCTTCATTTCAAGGACATTAAACCCCCCTGAACGAAATTATACTACGACGGAAAAAGAATTATTGGCCATCGTTTGGGCAGTTAGAAGATTTAGGCAATATTTATTAGGCCGCAAATTCAAAATTCAAACAGACCACCAAGCCCTTAAATGGCTGCACAACTGCAAGGACCCCTCTAGTCGATTGATTCGATGGAGATTGAGATTAGAGGAATACGAATACGATATAGAGTACGTAAAAGGAAAGGAAAACGTAGCCGCTGACACCCTATCCAGAGTACACGCGATAACACAAACTGACGTTTTATTAAGACAATTCAGAGACTGGGAAAAATCAGAAGAAATACCAAAATTATTGAAACTAACATCTAACAAAGACAACTTTTTCCAATTAACAAAACCATATCTGGGCCCATATGACGAAACCGTATGGTTACAGAAAATATCAGACATACTTAAAACAAATAGAAAGATAGGAATAGGAGACAATAACTTAAACGCACAAGACAAAGCACACATAAAAAGATTTCTTTTATTTTTCAATGACCAACGCGACGACATAGAATTTGCTTACGAACCAATACAGAGTTTAAGCGAAGAGGAAATAGAACAAGTACTAAAAGAAAATCATGACTTGGTAGGACATCCCGGAATACAAAAGACGTACGACAGAATCCGAGGCAAATATGATATCCCACATCTAATAGACAGAATAAAAGGCAGAATAGGAACTTGCGCGACATGTCAAACATCAAAGACTACTCGGATAAGAGGAAAGGAGGAACCACAGATAACCGACACCCCGTTAGAATCTAACGACAAAATCGCTATGGATGTGATAGGCCCGTTGAAAAAGACCAAGATAGGAAACCAATACATTCTCTCTATACACGATGAACTAACCAAATATTTAATACTTGTGCCCCTAAAAACACAACAGACCCAATCAATCTGGAATGCTTTACTGAATCATTACATTTATATATTCTCCGCACCGAAACGTATATTAACTGACAGAGGACAAAGTTTCATTAGCGAGCTAATGCAACGATACGAAGAAGCATTTAGGATCAAACACATAAAAACCACCTCATTCCATCCACAATCCAACGGAAGCCTAGAACGAACACATGCTGTAATATCCGATATGTTAAAAGCTATACAAAACGATAATGAAACAGAATGGGATCAAAACCTAAATTTTGTGTGTCTAGCATATAACACTATGGTTCATGATGCCACTGGATATACCCCTTTCGAACTAACATTTGGACACAAGGCCAATCTCCCATCTACCATATCCCAAAATCCGCAAAGAACATACGCTGATGAGGTCAGCTTCAGGAAACGAGAATGGGATGCCAAGCTACTTAAAGCCAGGGAAACTCTAATGAAGAGTAAACAAAGATACCAAAGAGATCAAAGAAAAAAAATTATTAAACCTCAATCCATTTTTAGAGAAGGAGATTTGATATTAGTTCATAATGATCATAAAAAACACAAGTTAGATACTGAATGGCTAGGGCCATACACCATTGAAAAAGTAAAAACCCCTTATTACGAAATAATGGTGAATGACTCGATTAGGAAAATACATGGTAATCGTATTAAACCTTATTTTCCAGGACGGTCTTCACCTTCTCCATAAGTAGCTGTTATGCATTTTGTTTTTGTTTTGTTTTGTTGATTAAGACAAAGAAGAAAACACACTTTTAACCATTTAGTCCATAAAACAATCCTGAAGAAACACTAAGATTTTGGAGGACCAAAATCAATCTAAGGAGGGGGGTATGTAACGTAAATCACGCCAGAGACCAGGACACACACACACCGCGGGCAGGATGGTGTCACAATCGGCATACTTCGAATCCGATGGACCGACAATGGAGATGGGGATGTGGCGGCTTTGGCGATAATGTATATCGCCGAAGTGCCTAATGAGTCATCGATGTCCCAACGGTCCTTCCATCGAATGCTCTAGAAGCGTGGCAACGGTCCAGTACGCCTGCAGGATGGTGGGGATTATTGAGGAGTGATAAACAAAGAAGAAGCAGATCCCCCCGAAAGTCAAATTGTAAGAGTTTCAGTCTCGAACGGTCACGCCTAGAGCTCAGAAGTGTCTTATAAGTGTATAAACGAAGTAAAAAATAAAGTTTCTTTTTTTTTAATTTCTTTTTTTATTTTACGTGACAAGGGCGTGAAACGAATCCCTATTGGCGCTAGACGTGATCATTATGCAATAGAGGAGATATTTACTAGTGCAAATATGACTATGATGGAATTGGACAGGTAATCGCGATAATTAGATACTCGAGAAGCTAATGACAATGATCCTAGGCTCACTAACGAATCCGCGGTCAAGGGGATGACGAACTCTACTTTTCTTCAGCGTCTAAGTTGTACTCAATGTTAATGCACGAGGCAATCACTACGTATCTGAGAGTTACTTGAATCGTCTTTGAGATCGTACCGGAGAGTGGTTCTCCATCACGGTAACGCTGTCGAGGAAAACTATGACGGGTGTACCTAAGGGCACGAAATCATCGGATTCGTGGAGAAAAGCCTTCATTCGGAAAGTGAGGGAAATCGGCGTTATTGTTAATTGGTCAATTTCCATGTTGGTGGTTAGGGAAGGGTGCTAGTCGCCCTTAAGAGAAAGTTCGAGAAGAGGAAGCGTCGTTCGTGAGAAAATAGATTTCTCCTATTTTCTCGTAGTTGGGACGAGGACTGTTTGTCGGTTTGAAGGACTTTAGTTAAACAGATCTTAAGATTTATAGCAGGTCCTCGGGCTAGCTGAACATGTATTGTGGAGACGCGTCGACATCTGGTAATCATCTTACTCAAAGAATAGAGTCTGCGTGTGGCGAGCCACGGGACAGAAATCGTTGAAATGCTTACCGTCGTGCCCCGTCCTAAGTATTTCTTTTAAGGAGAGCTATAGAGTTACTTCATGCCTTTGTTAGACAAAACGTTCATCCTTTGACCGCGACTACGTTCGGCGACTGGTTGTCGCCTCGAGCCCGAGCTCACTATCATAAATCTCAAATAAGTACAGTCGAATCGAATGACAACAGTTTCTTAATTCGGCTATGGTGAAATCTAAATTACAATACTAGGGGTCTTCCCAAAGTTCCGAAGGGAAGGTTCCAGTATTCTTTCATCTCCGACACGGCCATTCTGACTATCACACGTCCTCGTGTGTAACTAAAATATTGAGTTTCCTAACATTAGACTCGATACAATTGACATTATTCACAATTTAACTAGATGTTCGAATAAGGCAAGGGTCCAGTGTAGCAACAAATCCTGTTCGGGGGTTTGGCAGCAAAGAAATAAAAGATAATGAAAATTAGTAGCGTTATAGTTAGTATTCAAGGTGATAGTTGCATCCTGCAGGTTATTAGTCGGATCGTATCGGCATGATGGACCATTTTCGATTTCGCACTCCAAAGGATCTCGGTCTTCTAGATCGTGTGAGCACATAGAGCTTTGTTCCACGGTTTCACCGAGCTTTACCATATTGTTGCCCCGAGATGCATACGAACCACACCGCATGTTCTCACTGAGCCTTATCATACTGTCACCCCGAGATGCATGCGAATCACATCGCATGTTCTCACTGAGCCTTATCATACTGTCGCCCCGAGATGCATGCGAGTCACATCGCATGTTCTCACTGAGCCTCATCATACCGTCGCCCCGAGATGCATGCGAGTCACATCGCATGTTCTCACTGAGCCTCATCACACTGTCGCCCCGAGATGCATGCGAACCACACCGCATGTTCTCACTGAGCCTTATCATACTGTCACCCCGAGATGCATGCGAATCACATCGCATGTTCTCACTGAGCCTTATCATACTGTCGCCCCGAGATGCATGCGAGTCACATCGCATGTTCTCACTGAGCCTCATCATACCGTCGCCCCGAGATGCATGCGAGTCACATCGCATGTTCTCACTGAGCCTCATCACACTATTACCACAAAAAGCGTGTGAACTACATCACACGTTCTCTCTGAGCTTTATCACATTATTTCTCCGAAACACGTGCGAATTCGCTCTGCCGGGTGTTACTGGCATAGTGCTACTGATCTTCCGAGGTCGAAGTGCTCATATCGTCATGGTCACTGTTATTGCCTTCACTACAGACATCCAACTCAGCAGGGATGCGACCATCTGGCATTTTCCTCAACCTGTCGTGACTGTACTTGTACGGTCGCTTACCGTCTAATGTCTTTGAGATATACCTGTCTCCTTCCAAGACTTCCGCTATTACAAGTGGACCTCTAAATTCTGGATCTAATTTGATTTCTTTCCTCATTTTGCGTAATACGAAATCACCGAGATTAAACCTAACCGCTTAAGCTTTAGCTTTGTCAAATCCATCCTCATCATACCTAGCAATAGTTTCCATCCACTTTATTGCCTGTCGTCTTATATTGGAGATATCGATACTTTTGATGTTATCGGGTAACAACAGATCGTGAAGTCTTGCCGTTCTACCTATTAGTAGTTCTAATGAGCTCGAGTTTGTCACGCGGTTGGTGGTGCAATTCAAAGCCAACTGTATTTCCCCAATCGCGTCTTGCCACGGCCGCCCGGTCGTTTCTACTTCCGTGAACATAATTTTCAATGTACCCATAACACGCTCTACCTGTCCATTGGCTCTACTAGCACCGATCGCTATCAAGTGAACTTTAATTCGTTTGCTTTCGCAGAATTCTCGAAATTCTTTTACCCTTAAAACATCTTCACCGATCTGCTATTATCCGGCAGGGACTCCCGAATAAAAATATAGCGGATTTAAGCGCTTTAATGGTGTTAAGGGAATCTATCTTACGAGTATGATGCAGGTGAGGCGTGTATGGCGTTAGGTTGTCGTCGGTGATAGTAGTAGTTGCCGGCTGTAGATGTCGCTGCTGGAACGCTGCTAATTATTCTTTTATTTTGATGCGTGGTAGAAAAATAGGATCACAGGCGCCGGGAATCGAACCCGGGTCCCGAACGTTCGAAACCTAGAACGCTAACCACTTCGCTACCGTGTCCGTTTTAGTTAGTGTCGTGTAGCGGTATTTGTTGTCGAGTGCCGCTACACAGGTATACGAATTTAGTGAAGACGTCGATCAAAACAGTGACGTACTCCTTTGAATCGCTTTTACCACTCAACTTGCCTGTTATGTCCATGTGGACCGTATGCCAGGGTATGCTGGTCTTAGGTATAGGATGCAGTTCGGCTTGTATCTTACCTAAACTAGCTTTCGAAACTTGACAAGCATGACAGTTCTCAATGAATCGGCGAACGTACTTCGCCATCCCTTCGAACCAGTAATACTCGTATAGTTTCTCCAGCGTTTTCTCCCAACCTAAGTGCATAATTGACTGGTGCACATGGTTAATAACAGACTATCTAAAACATCTTGGGACTATAGGTACACAGAGAATCCTGCCTTTTCTTTGTATCCTACGGTGCAGAGTACCGAACCGTAATTCGTATGTATTCGCGATGTCTTCCACGAGTCCATCGTTTTGCAATCCCTTGACGATCTCCAAGGTTTGAGAATCACAACGTTGTCCCGCTAATAGCCAATCTTCCGAAATTTCGGCCAGTCAACTATTTTCTCTTTGATTTTGTCGAATTTAATAGGGTCATCGCCTGTGGGGTTTCGCGACAAGAAATTTGTGAGCCGTCCGTTTACTTTCCCGATACATAATGTCAAAAATAAAAGTCTGCAAGTAAGCCCATCACCTATGGTCCCTGTCATTTAAATGTACTTTATCACTCGATGCTTTCGACGAGTTGCAATCCGTGACGACAAGAAATTCCCGTCTCTATAGATAGTGACAGAAATGTTTTACGGCGTTTACGATAGCTAATGTATTGAGTTCATAGGAGTGATATCTGGATTCCGCGGGGCTGGTTCTTTTACTGTAATACTCTATTACCTTGTTCTTACCTTCGGCTTGATGCGTCAAAATCACCCCGTAACTCTCCGAGCTAGCGTCAGTATGTAGTTCTATCGGGTAATTGGGGTTGAATATCGTTAGCACCGGCGCGTCGGTCAGGGCGGAAACTACCTGTTGTCTTATTTTCTCGTGTCTATCTGTCCAAGTTATATTTCTGTTATCTGAGATGAGCGCATACAGGGGTTTCATCGTCTGTGAGAATTTAGGGATGAATTTTCGGAAGTACGGAGCTAACCCTATGAACTGCCTGAACTGTGTAACGGTCGTTGGCACAGGTGAAGAACTTAAGGTGTGTATTTTACCCGGGTTAGGACGAACTTCTCCGTTATGAATTACATATCGCAAATAGAGCACCGATGTCTTTAGAAAAGAACGTTTCGCAAAATTAAAAGAGAATCCGGCTTTTACGAGGGTATCTAATACGGTGTTCAATCTTTCTAAAGTTTGATCTATCGAGTTGGCAATAATTAGGACGTCATTGAAATAAATAACAACGTACGAATGAGCGAGGTCACCTAAGGCCTTGCGAATGACCCTCCGAAAGACGGACGACGCAATTTTTCAGTCCAAACGGCATCGTTATCTACTCATATTGTCTGTCGGGGTAACGAACGCTGTAAACTCCGTTGGATTAGGATAAATAGAAATTTGGTGAAACCCGCTGGCCATATCCAGGCTAATAAAATATCTCGCCTCTTGCAATCTCGCGACTTGATCCGTAATAAGGAGTAAAGGGTACCGATCCGCGACGATACTTTGATTTAGATCTCGGGGATCCACTCGTAATCTATCTGAGCCGTTTTTTTTTTCTTCACGAGTTACGGCTCGCTAATGGCGAATTACTAGGCCTTATAATCTTTGCTTTAATTAGAACGCTTGTTTTCTCACGTATCGCTCTCCGCTCCTCCTCGCTAAGTCTATAAGGACTTCCTCCTACAGTGGTGTTAGGATCAATTAATCGTATTTCTAACCAGCCTGCATTTACGCGAATACGTAGGAAACCCGTAACGAATGAATCTTTGAATTTGTCGAGAAGAGAAATTGATCGACTTTTATTATTACCATGTACATCAGCGTCAACTTCATTAACGACGATCTCGTTTGCAGTGGTTTCATTACAGACACCAATCATTTTTGTTTTACACATAGCGAGGCTATTTTGTGTAATGTTACGTCGAAAACCAGACTTAGAGTTCCGCAACTAATCGCGACATCATATTTCAAATAACTATCAGCAAGGACATGAGAAATTATCTTCGATGTAAAAATCATTAATACACACAATGAACAAATGGGAGGCGTATGTTTAATACAGGTATTCCCTACTCCTCGCATTACTAATATGTCAGTCATTCCTTTGCCAGAAAATCTCGAGGCCGCGGACTCTTTAATTAGTGAACGCTCGGCTCCCGAATCGGAGTAAAATGGAAACGACTCACCCAGATGACTTGATCTATCCGTTGGTGCTTCCAGTACGTAGAAGTCGACTCGCCACCCGTTATTGAAATTATAGTTTCCTTCCATAATCAGGTTGGCAGCTGCGCCCCATGCAGCGGAGTCGGAGCACGCGATTTTAAGGGTTAAACGTGATAGCGATAGTTGTTAGGTTTCACACTCGATTTGCACTAGCGACTGAATTGCGCACGACTTGTGACTTGCGCACGATGATCGTAAGTTCTAGCACTGTTATAATCGGCACTGATCCCACTTCTGATGTCGGGTTGGCGTTAAGATTTGAGTTAGGGTTGAGGGCGTGAAACGAATCCCTATTGGCGCTAGACGTGATCATTATGCAATAGAGGAGATATTTACTAGTGCAAATATGACTATGATGGAATTGGACAGGTAATCGCGATAATTAGATACTCGAGAAGCTAATGACAATGATCCTAGGCTCACTAACGAATCCGCGGTCAAGGGGATGACGAACTCTACTTTTCTTCAGCGTCTAAGTTGTACTCAATGTTAATGCACGAGGCAATCACTACGTATCTGAGAGTTACTTGAATCGTCTTTGAGATCGTACCGGAGAGTGGTTCTCCATCACGGTAACGCTGTCGAGGAAAACTATGACGGGTGTGCCTAAGGGCACGAAATCATCGGATTCGTGGAGAAAAGCCTTCATTCGGAAAGTGAGGGAAATCGGCGTTATTGTTAATTGGTCAATTTCCATGTTGGTGGTTAGGGAAGGGTGCTAGTCGCCCTTAAGAGAAAGTTCGAGAAGAGGAAGCGTCGTTCGTGAGAAAATAGATTTCTCCTATTTTCTCGTAGTTGGGACGAGGACTGTTTGTCGGTTTGAAGGACTTTAGTTAAACAGATCTTAAGATTTATAGCAGGTCCTCGGGCTAGCTGAACATGTATTGTGGAGACGCGTCGACATCTGGTAATCATCTTACTCAAAGAATAGAGTCTGCATGTGGCGAGCCACGGGACAGAAATCGTTGAAATGCTTACCGTCGTGCCCCGTCCTAAGTATTTCTTTTAAGGAGAGCTATAGAGTTACTTCATGCCTTTGTTAGACAAAACGTTCATCCCTTGACCGCGACTACGTTCGGCGACTGGTTGTCGCCTCGAGCCCGAGCTCACTATCATAAATCTCAAATAAGTACAGTCGAATCGAATGACAACAGTTTCTTAATTCGGCTATGGTGAAATCTAAATTACAATACTAGGGGTCTTCCCAAAGTTCCGAAGGGAAGGTTCCAGTATTCTTTCATCTCCGACATATATATATATACGCAATGAGCGTAATCATCGTATCTACGAGTTGTTGGATATATATAATATCTTTGATCTCAAGTGCTACTCGTTAAAACTATCTCTATTATCTTAATCGAAATAGGGCATCGATCTGCTCGTGGCGTCGATTATTCTAATCGTAACGGGAATTTACGACTCCCGTTGACGCGCTTCCTCGCGATCATGTCTCCACGCGATTGGTCGATAAACCACTACTAGTGTTGCTCCTCTTAAGATGTGGTTCTCACAGGAGGCCTATAGCATTAACAAAAGCGCATCGCTCTTGCCCAAATCGCTCTCGCTATCATGCTTGTGTTCACTCTACGTTCCTTCGGTCTCGCATGCACAATATAAATGTACTATATGTTTAACATTACTCAGAAAAGAAACGACGAACCGAATGATTCCGCTCACTGATTTCTTCAGGGACTTCGAAATTCAAAAAAAATTGTCCACCAACAGTTTAATCAAAGAGCAAGATCTAATTAAAGGTACAGACCGTTTTCGATTTTTCCATAAAGATAAGTGTGAGTCATGGTATGCTGGTCGTGGACTTTCTAGAGATTTTGTTTACTTTGTTAACAAATGCCGTCCTAATCTTTATAGTTTAAACGGATCATTAGTTAGAATTGATTTCATTATTGACGGTGTTTGTCAATACGAAGCAGAATCTCATGATCTGAGTCATGTCTTCCGGCAATGCCCATGCTATGACGATGAACGTAGACGTAGAAGAATATTGCTATCAATGCTTCTCAAACGAAAGCTCTGTCTTCCACTTTGTATCAGTTCTTCCTTTTGTAGTCTTAATACCGAGAGCCTGAAACATATTGATAATTTTCTTAAACAATGTTCTGTAAGAATCTAATTAAATCAATAAGACAGAGTAATTGCAATTTTTTTTATGCTTATATCTATTTCGAAATTCGAAATTATGTTATGTATTATCTATACTATGTGTAAACATACAATGTTTGCTATATAAACCATATCTGGTTTAAAGTAATTAATAATCATATAAATAAATAATATAACCATCACATTTATTACTAACTATCTAAGTATTTTGTGCTAACGTCCACTTTTCGCTCTCAATAGCTTAAGTTAAAAAATTAGAAATATGGTAGAGTTTAAATTACATAATATTTCTTGAGACATTACAATATATTTCCTGAGATCCTTTAACAGTAATAGCATCCATTTTGAATATAATTCGATTAACTCTACAAGTATAAACATTTTTTTTGACATTAAGTAAATTTTTTTAGCTTATAAACATTTCAACTTTCAAGATGTCACGTAAAATAAGAAAGAAATTTAAAGGAAAGAAGAAAAATTTATTTTTTCCTCGTTTATACACTTCTGAACTCTAGCCGTGGCCGTTCGAGACTGAGGCTCTTACAATATTTTCTTACTTTCGGTGACGTCTGTTTCTTCTTTTGTTTGTCATCCTTCATTATCCCCACTACCCTGTAGGCGTACGTGACTGTTGCTACGCTTCTAGAACATTCGGTGGAAGGACCGTTAGGACATAGATGAACCCTCAGGTACTCCGGCAATATACATTGTCGCCAAGGTCGCCATGTGTAATGTTCAAGTATCGGCTGTCTAGAGAATGATTAGAAGTGGTCGCCTAAGGTGACGTCAGGGTAAAAGAGTTTGGGGTTACACTCCCCCCTCCTTAGAATGAACTTAGTCCTCGAAGTTCCTTTTCCTCTTTAAGATAGATGGGTGAAATTTTGCCTTGGGTGTTTCCAGGTCGAAGGTTACTTGTGAATCGTTGCTGGTGCTGGGCACAGGTAGAATCGGGGTGAATATGTTGATAGGTGCCGGGTTGATTGGCATCGGAGCGCTGGCTGGTGGATTGTTATTTGTCGTGTTTCGCTTGATTTTACAACAGAATAAATGAAAACACAATTTCGGCATTCCTATTTTGTTGAGAAAGTATAAGCATATGAGAGCAATGGATAAATATCCTATAATTTGTAATATAGATATTCCCCGTGATTCAACTTGATCGATTCTATGAGCAAAAGTTAGTTGATTCGTTTGATCTTCGATTTCATCCAGAGTGTTTTTGTATCCGTAATTATCGTTAATAAGTTTTGGAGTTTTCTCTAGTTTATTTAGTAAAATAATCCAGTCTGAATCATTAGTTACATTGACTGTTTTGATTTTAATCTCGTAAGAAATTTCCTTGCTACTACCACTGATTCTCATATGGTTATTCTTGTACAATATGTCTACGGTTTTATTAGTTTGTAACAAAGATGGTTTCTCTAGTCTAACAATTCGATGTGTCTTTTCTTCGAAAATGCTCAGATCTATTGGTTTTTCTGGTATAGCTATAAAATGATTCTCAGCGTTTAATGGGATAAAAGTTATATCTTCAATGTTATAAACTACTACCTTACAGAATTTGACAGTGTTTTCTGCGCTTAAGATTTCAGAGTTACAATCGTGCTTCACTCGACGGTCGTGAATCGGCTGAGTTTGTTTGCAAATGTAAAAGTCAGATATAGAACGGCATTGCTTATCCAAGTAGTTTTGATCGACATTGATGTAATTTAGTCCTGACGTTAAAAATATCGGATGAACTACTAAAGGTGCTAAAAACACTTTGTTCGTGAGAGATGGTATGGGATATATTTGCTCTATATCCCATTCCATGTCCATAACTGTTGGTACAGAAATTACAAAGAAAACTTTGTTTTGTCGAGTAAACAATGTGAGTTCTGAGATATCTAAAATATTTTGGAAATTCTCTTCCTTTGGTATAAAAGCGTTTCCTACTGTTTTGCTACCTAGTACTTGGGCGTAATTGTTAATAAAAGTTCCGGAATCAATAATCTGTGGGCTTATTATTCCTTGTTTTCCTAAGATGATTAAATTGAATATTTCGTCGATTTGGAAATGTAAGTCAGAGAGTGAGCTTTCTAGAGCTATGACTTTTATTAAGGTGATCTCGTTTTTGTTAAGCGTTTTAAGTTCGTTTGTTACACCTGTGTCTACTTGTTTCAGTCGCTGGATGACGTCGTTATTTAAAATTCGTTTAATCAAAGCTGTCTGGTTGGCTACTATGGTTTTTAGGCTGTTACCTTCTTCAAAGAGTTTGTCTATATTTTTGTTGATTATATCTAGATCGTTTGCGTCTAGGGTTCCAAAAAGAGTTTTACTAATAGATCCGATAGCGTCTACTAGTCCTCGTCTACTTCTGAGATGAATGTGAGCTAAGGATCGTAATTCGATGCTAAGTGTTCTGACGTTATTTAGTTTTGCTTGTAAAGAGCGTATTTCTGGTAATATGTTACAGTCTTTTCGTGTCTCGCAATGATTCCTAACTTCGGCTACTCCCTTTTCAATATATCTTACTTGTTCCAATACAGCACTAATATCTAGTCCTATAATAACATATATGTGTTCGCTATAAAGATATGCTTTGGATACTTTCTCATGAAATATTCCATTATTGTCAATAGGGGTTATTGTTAATCCGTTAAGGGTGGTAAAGCCGACGGCAAAGGTGATCGTCTTGAAAAATAAGGTTTTATTCTGTTACCGTGGATTTTCTTAACTCGATCTCTAATGAGAATCTCATAATACGGTGTCTTGACTGATTTAATAACGTAGGGTCCTAACCATTCGTCGTCCAATTTATCCGACTTATGATCGTTGTGAAGGAGTATACGATCTCCTTCCTTAAATAAGGTTTGAGTTCTAATGATTTTTCTTGTCTGATCTCTCATGTACCTCTTTCTACTTTGTTCAAGAGTGTTCTTCGCTATCATTCTATATTTTTGCAATTGTTTTTGCCATAGTGCAAACATTTCTTCGTAGGTGTAATTGGAAGTTCGGGATACGGAAGACGGGAGATTGGCTTTTCTTCCAAATGTTAGTTCGAAGGGTGAAAATCCAGTTGCATCGTGTATCGCGGTATTATACCCTAGGCAAATAAAGTCTAATACCTGATCCCATTCTTTATTAGAATCGTGTAGGCTCGTGCGAATCATGTCTTTTACTGTGGCGTGTGTTCGTTCTAAGGATCCGTTAGATTGAGGATGAAAACTAGTGGTCTTTATATGTTTGATTTTAAATGCTTTCTCGAATTTTTCCATTAGTTCGCTAATAAAGTTTTGTTCCTGGTCTGTTAGTATCGTTTTGGGTGCTGAGAAGATGTAAATGTAGTGGTGTAGTAATGCATCGATAATCGATTCGGTTCGTTGTGTTTTCAGTGGTACTAAAACGAGATATTTCGTTAGGTCATCGTGAATCGAAAGAATGTATTGATTTCCACGTGTGGTTTTAGGCATCGGACCAATTAGATCCATGGCTATCTTTTCGTTTGGCTCTACTGGTGTCTGAGGAATTACAGGTTGTTCCTTGGGTCTGATTCTAACTAGCTTTTGTCGTTGACAAGCTTCGCAATTTTTTATAAAATCTTCTATCCTTTCCATGAGGCGTGGGATTTTGAATTGGTCTTTGATTTTACTATATGTCTTTTGAATACCCAAGTGTCCACTAATGTCGTTATGGTTTTCGCGTATAATGTCTAGAGCTTGTTCGTCAGTTATGGTTTGTATTGGTTCGTATGCAAAAGTTATTTCTTCAATTTGGTCATTAATAAACATGAGTGTTACTTTGATCCTAGCTTTTTCGGTTTCGGTAAAACTATTGTCTCCTATCCCAATTTTCTTGTGTTTCTTGGTTAGTTCAAAAATTTTTCGAATCCAAGTATCTTTGTCGAATGGACCTAATGTTTCTCTATTTAATTGATAGAAGGTGTGATCGTTTGGCGTGATTTTAAGTCGTCTCGGGGGTGTCGCGTCTTCTGACCATACGTTAAAGTGTTCTACAATATTTTCGGAGTTTGCAGGTGTGTCTGGGACTGATTTGTCGGTAATTTGGTAAATTTTTCTGGAAAGTGCGTCGGCTGCTGTGTTCTCTTTACCTTTGCAATACTGAATATCGTACTCGTATTCTTCGAGTTTAAGTCTCCATCTAATCAAACGCGAGGAAGGGTCTTTGCAATTTTTGAGCCAAGTGAGTGCTTGGTGATCGGTTCGAATAACGAATCGTCTTCCTAACAGGTATTGCCTGAGTCTCTTAACTGCCCATACGATAACTAATAATTCCTTTTCTGTGGTAGAATAATTTTTCTCTGGGGGGTTGAGTGTCCGTGATATGTAACAACAAGGATGTCCGTCTTGTGATAAGATTGCGCCTATTCCTTCATTGGAAGCGTCGGTGGTGAGTGTGAATGGTTTCGTGTAGTCTGGGTATGCTAAAACTGGGGCTGAGCATAGCTTTTCTTTTAGTGTGTCAAAGCTTGTCTGTTGCGTTTCTGTCCATCTAAAAGGATTGTCTTTCTTTGTGAGATCTGTTAATGGTTTGGCGAGTTTGGAAAAGTTTTTAATGAATTTTCTGTAGTATCCAGCTAATCCGAGAAATGACTTTACGTCTGTTGGTGTTTTGAGAATCTTAAAGTCTTTAACTGCGGAGATCTTTTTAGGATTTGGCTTTATGCCCTCGTGTGTTATGACATGTCCTAAGTATTCTAATTCAGGTTTTAGAAACTCGCATTTGTCGGGTTGGATTTTTAGTCCTAACTCTTTTAATCTTTGCAATACTATAGCAAGGTTTTCATTGTGTTGTTGAATTGTACTACCGAATATTATTATGTCGTCAAGGTATACAAAGCAATATTTGTTCAATAATCCTCGTAACGCGGTATCCATCATGCGTTGGAAGGTGGCTGGGGCGTTTTTTAAACCGAATGGCATGCAATTATAGTGAAAGTGTCCCTGAGGTGTGCTAAAGGCTGTATATTTCTTTGAGTCGGGGTCCATAGGTATTTGATGGAATCCCGAAGATAAATCTAGAGCAGAGAAGAATTTGGCGTTGCCTAATTGTGATAGAATGTCGTCGATTGTCGGTAGTGGGTAGGCGTCTTGATCGGTAAGTTCATTTAATTTTCGAAAGTCGATAACTATACGCCATTTCTGTTTGCCTGATGCGTCTGATTTCTTGGGTACTACCCATACTGGACTGTTGTAAGGAGAATCTGATTCTTCAATGATATTTTTATCTAACATTTTTTTCATTTGTTTTTCAATTTCTGCTTTATGGGCTTCGGGAGGTCGGTACGATTTGGTATTGACAATTTTGTTTTCGCGTAGGGTAATAGTGTGTTTTGTTAGGTTAGTACAAGGTAGGGTATCGGATTCTAGGTCAAACACGTCTATGTAATGTAGGAGGATCTTTTCGATAGGAATACGAAGTTTGTCTTCAATATGGTCTAGTCTAATTATTTGTTTCATTTTAGCAATTTTATCGAGATCGTGTTCATAAGAAAGATCATTAGTGATTATAGTTGGTTGCTCACCAGTATTGCAGAAACATACTCTCGTCGGAACTTTATCCAGATAAATTGTTTCGATTTTGGTTTGCCCTGGGAGAATGGTTTTCGGCGCCTGGAAAAATATTTCGTTCCCGTTTAATTGTATTGATTCGTTGTTAATTCGATATGAGTAGTTAGAGAGCATAGGTAAACCAATTATTCCGTCTTCTATTAAAGGAAAATCGTCTGGCACAACGTGAAATGTGTTCATGATGTTAAAGAATTGAAAGTCTACTGTTTCGTCAGTTTGGTATTTGTCATTGCCCATGTAAAATGTTTTAGCTACTGTCTTTTTAGGTTTAAATATGGCACTTGATCTTTTAACTAAATTTATTCCTGCACAGGTATCGATTAAATATCGTTTGATTTCTGTTCCCGATCGAACTCCAATGGATAGAAGTTTTCCTGTTGTTGCGTGTACTCGTACGACGTCTCTCGAAATTCTGGTAGCGCTGTTTCCTTTTCTCGTCCCGCATTCTCCATGTTTATATTCTAACTGCGCGGTGGCGGAAGATTTCGCTGGCTGGCCGGTTGAAAATTTTCGGCAGTAATTTGCGGTATGTCCTATTTGGTTGCACTTAAGACACTTCATTCTCCCTCCGTTGTTTATTTGAGTGCTTGTCGGCAGGTGATTGAGCGTAATCATCGGACCGCTCCTAAGTGGGGGTTTGCGTTGTGACGATACATTCCCTCGGGCGAATGAGTGAGCTCTTATTTGCTGGCTGCACTGATTTCCGCGGTTTCGCTCAATTTCTCCGATTAATAGTTCTGCTTCGAACGCGGCATCTTGTGCTTCTTGTAAGGTGCGCGGTTTCATGCTTGATGTTCTGATTTCTATCTCAGGTTTTAAATTTAGTATGAACGTTTTGGTTGCGCGTTCGTTCTCTAGGTCTATCGCGACTGCTCGTCGAATAGGATCGCGAATTTCGTGTTGCAATGCGTATATAAGTTCATTAAGACCTTGTCGAAATCTTTTGACGTATCCGTGTACTGATTCGTTGAAACTTTGCCGAGTTCTTTGTAATTTATCGCGCGCACCGTTTGAAGTTACGCTAATCGATACGAACTTCCTCAGATTTTCGAATAAGGCGCCGTACGTCTCGATAACCGAATGTCTAATGCCTCTTTCGGCTTCGCCGACAATGCGTTTGGTTAGAATTAATTTCAATAAAGCACGCTTTTCCTTACATTCCGATCTAGCTTCGCTTACCCGCTTGATGAATCCCTCCACTCCAATGTCATCTTGACCGTTGAGGACTGGGATGAACTCGATGCTGGTTTTCGCGTCGAACATATGTCGTTCGTACGAGGCTGATTCTTCTTCCTCATCCTCGGAGTTCGCTGGGTCGGAGGTTTCTGGAGTTTCTTTGATCCGAACGCGTTCTTCCGGAGATTTCACTATACGGGTGTCCCGAGTAGTGCTTCTGCTGGCAGAACTAGTATCGTCTGTCATAATTGAGTTGAACTCAGACGTATCTACGGAGGATTGTACTCCTAGCTTGAGTTCGGCCACAGTCTTCCCTATTAGTTCCATTTCCTTGATCCGTTGAGTGCTTTCATCGCGGATTAGTTTATACAAATCATTTATAACTGCCTTATGTTCTTCGTGCTGACGCTGCATCATATCCAAAATTGCCCGCAGGTTTGGATCACCGCTACTCGAAGCGACAGGTGTAACTTTCTTATCGTCCCTTTTGTCCATTTCAGAGTAATAGATCGTCGGAGTCTGACGTTATCGAATGCAATCGATCGATCCTTTTAGGGGAAATGGTTCGACTTACTAATAAAACCGTTTTTCGTAGTCCAGGTTGCTTGATACACCTTTGGTCGGATGTCCCGTAGGCCAAAACCGTAATCTTGTTTTATCCAACGTTGATGTATCCTGGCAGGATCGCCAAAATGTCACGTAAAATAAGAAAGAAATTTAAAGGAAAGAAGAAAAATTTATTTTTTCCTCGTTTATACACTTCTGAACTCTAGCCGTGGCCGTTCGAGACTGAGGCTCTTACAATATTTTCTTACTTTCGGTGACGTCTGTTTCTTCTTTTGTTTGTCATTCTTCATTATCCCCACTACCCTGTAGGCGTACGTGACTGTTGCTACGCTTCTAGAACATTCGGTGGAAGGACCGTTAGGACATAGATGAACCCTCAGGTACTCCGGCAATATACATTGTCGCCAAGGTCGCCATGTGTAATGTTCAAGTATTGGCTGTCTGGAGAATGATTAGAAGTGGTCGCCTAAGGTGACGTCAGGGTAAAAGAGTTTGGGGTTACAAAGACTTGGTCAGCTTATTCATACATAGACAAAGTTCGACTCCGTCACTGTCACGACCGGCATACTTCAAATCCGATGGACCGATGATGGAGATAGAGATGTGGCGGCCTTGGCGACAATGTATATCGCCGAAGTGCCTAATGAGTCATCTGTATCCTAACGGTCCTTCCACCGAATGTCCTAGAAGTGTGACAACGGTCACGTACGCCTACAGGGTAGTGGGGATATTGAGGGATGACAAACAAAGAAGAAACAGATGTTACCGAAAGTCAAATTGTAAGAGCTTCAGTCTTGGAAAGTCACGGCTGGAGCTCAGAACAAAATCGCAATCAGTGTAAATTCAGAATACAAGAAATAAATTCTCTTGTTTTTTTTGTTACCTTAATTTTTTCTTTTCGTTCGAGCCCCCTGCTTTTTATTTTATGTGACAAAAGCAATGCAATACAAATTACCAAAAGGCTTTGCCATGATGATTACTACGATGCAGCTGCTGCAAATGGTGATTGCTGCAACTATTGCGGCTTACTATTATCGAGAAAGTTGTGGACTTGAATGCTATACTACGCGTAAAAATTTTATATTTGGTTTCGCCATCTACTTCAGTTATTTAATCCTATTTGGAAAATTTTTCTTCGAGGCTTATCTTTTCGACAAACGGAAAAGCAAGGTCGGAGAGAACGTTCACGTCAATGGGAGAAAGGAGTGTTATAAACCAAAGACTAGCTAAAGTATATCAAAGTTTTTGAAATCTTTTTCTATAAACGCTTTCTGATAACATTTCGTGAAAACACTTATAACGTGTTTTAGAAGTCTGTATTAGTTCAAAACGATAGAAATTGGTTGTGCCATAATGCAAGTGATAAGATATTTATTTATTGTAAAACATTTAATGTTTTTGATGTTAAGGTATGGGATATGGAGGTTTTCAAAAAAGTTGTTTGTAAAGAAGTGAGAGTGAATGGAAAATCAAGAGTGAAATTTCGTTACGCATATCTTCGAAATATTTTTAGGGAATATGTTAGTAAGAGAAAAGGATCTACAAAAAATTCAAAAAATAATTCTTTGTAATGTACGTTTCGATATGTGATTTTAGTTGTATTTTTGTTTGCTGAATTCAAATGTGTAATAAATTTATTTTTATTATTCAAGATATTTTAATGACAAGCAATTTAATATTTAGTAACGTGTATAATCGATAATAGGTGACTTCATGGAAGATTTGACTTAGGAGATATCCTGATTGAATTGTTCAGCAGTATGTAAGACACGGAAATGTCTAATTACAAAAATATATGATGCAAATATTCATTGTGAAAAAAGCTTTTGTTAACTAAAGAACAAACTGACGGTGTATGTATGCGTACAAATTTCCAAAATACAAACAATCTAACAAAATTATTCATATATTTCGTTCATTTCTGAACAATTTTATCGCATAATTTGTTCCTATTTGCTCCATAATTTTTTTTGTCAATTCTTACATACTAGCAATGGATATAACTAAGTGGAATCACCTAAACTTCTTCGTTATTGTTATATGAAAAAACTTCATAGGACAAAGTTATATTTGCTTATAGAATCATCCCCTACTCGGTTGTCCTAAACATATGTGTATGAATGTGTATTATTTGATATATCTTTCATCTTTAAGATTACCCACGTATAATAGATGACATGCGTTTTTGCATCGGGCTATGAGAAACAGATAATTTGGATACAGATTCTTGTTTATGTACCCTATATATTTATTTTATTTTTCATCTTCACTGACGATGGTACCAAACGCCAAGTATTGACAATACTATCGATCGTATGTGGTTCATATATCAGGATTGAGGTACAATATTGACGAAAATTTACATATTTTGTGTGCTAACCCCCCCTCCTCGAGAAGATTAAGAAATAATCTAAGGTCAAAGCAGTCCTTTTTGAAGATTCTAAGAGCACACGTTAAGAGATCAGGTGTATAAAGCCGCTAAGCCGAACGAACACGTTGATATTGTTTATCACTGAATTATCTGTCACGCTTTATCATTATATTCATCGTTATTAAATACACAAACATATCAACCAGTTAATAAATAAAGCATCCTTACTTGTCCGTACTCTAGATCTATTTAAGATACTACATGAATATTATTATTATAGCGATATTATTTTCGATAATGTATTCACTAGTCATGTAACAATAGCGTAATCTATTTTTTTCCTATTCTTTACAGATAAGTAACTGAAGCATTGAAGGTCCTCACACATAATGTGCCATGTTTCCTATATAACGGACAATTTTATCTGTCCTTTCATGAATTGAAATGCACATTTTTTTCACTAATATCATTTCGTATACTTTAAATAATTGTTTTATATGAATCTTCTAAGTAATATTTTCTCAGAATTGATTCGTTGGGAATATTTTGATTCGTATATTTTCTCCAAAAAATTTACTAATATCACGATATCTAAATATCGCTATGGAACACTGGCAGTCACTATGGCTTTGCACAAATCAGTATAAAAACGTGTTATCATATGAATCTTCCGATTTTGTTGGATGTTTGTAAGAAGGATTTTTAATTTTTTTTTTTTTTAACAAACTACGTAGTTTTATACAGACGAATTTGCAGAGATGTGATCAAACATTTTTCTGGCGTCACGGTTTCTCGCAAACAATTTTTGATTATAATTTCAAATGCAATTGAAGCTGTATGAAGGCCATGTCATGGAAGTATAAAAAGAATATTGAATATTGTTCTAGTGCAACAAATTCGCCTATCACGCTACAACTGCTGCTCTCCGTTTCGTAAATAGTACAAAAATATCAATATTATTTTCTTGTAAAATATAACTGTTTTTATTTTTATGTTCAGAGGTAGGACCACATTAGTTATTACTACGTTTTACGGATAAATCTATCGCACCGCACTGAGCCGAAAAGAACCTTTTTGCACGCGCTTAAATACCAGAGGAAAAAGAAACAAAGGAAACAAAAGAAGTATCTGGAACTATCGATCGATTCTATTGATTGCCTATAGAGCAATCTTCTAGTTACTTCCTTTTATAACTAGCACATCCGTATGTGAAAAGCGAGCACGAACTCATGTTGCTATCTTCAACAATAACTCTTATGTTATTATATATAGGTTGGGGTTGATATTCAAGTTGATTCACACGGATTGATTATCACACCTTTTATTTCTACTGCTTGTGCAAAACGTCTGATCACACCGGATACGCCTAAGCAATTAACATGTGGTCGACTTCTAAGACAAAAGAGCGTCGTTAGCAGTCGTACCAACTTAGCTTATAGGAACTAGCGGTCATATCAACTTAGTGTATCTCGACATCTTATATATCTTTTAGAAAATTGTAGAAAAAAATTTCATCGTGATACTTACAACAGCCCAAGAATATTATTTAAACATCTTATTTAAAAGTCTTCTGGGATCTTGATATAATATTAGATAGGGACAGAGGGAATCTGGTTAACCCATTCATGCACATCACTAATTAGATGACGAGGCATTTTGCTAAAAACCTGTGAGACTAATCCTTCCGATTAAGGAAGCCCCATACTTCCGAGGTACCTTCGAGGTACTGCCGAGGTCGTAAGGACTTATAACTAAAATTTATTTTAAAATTGACATTATGTCAATAATAAAATAAATAAATAAAATAAATAAATAAAATAAATAAATAAAATAACATATAAATAGATAAATAAAAAATATAGATAAATAATAAATAAATAAATAAATAATAAGACTAGTTAACAAATAAATAAATATAAATAAATAACTAGTCACACAAATAAATAAATACGAATCAGGTGTCCCTCTCATCGGGCCAGATCTGTTTCTGAGTATAGACCTCCTTTAACGAAGGGGACACCTCGGTTGGTCTCTCTATCTCTATTATTAAGTTTTGCCCCCATCCACAGGTTGATTCGTCATTTGTTGCAATATCTTCAACCCGCGTCGACGCAGTTAGGGTTAACGAGATCGCACCTGCCCTCTGTCTCTTGGGCACTCTCCTGAGGACCAACGTATTCATTTTTTAGGCCTTTCCTCTTATTTCTTATATGCTCGGCCGTCTTGGTGGTTAACAGTACTTGCAATGGCAAGTAAAACTAAGCGCTCGAGGGAACCATTTATCAGAGCGACGCTGAAGAGCCAAAGGAGCATAACGAGAGCCGAGCTGAATAGAGAAGACTTCGTGTTAGTCAGACCCAGCGAATGGGAAGAGATGATAAGCCTCATGCACGGTGCTTATCAGGAGATTAGGGAATTAGCCGTTTCGGCTGCCAGTAAATCGGACAGTGTCTGGGAAAAGTTGATGACATTATCAAATAAGAAGGGACGTAAAGGTAGGAGATAAGTTGTTAGGGCCGCTGAGGTTAACGTCTCTACACATACTTCCCCTCCAATGGTAAGGTTGGAAAAAGGAGCGGGGACGTGAGAAACAAGGTTGAACAGAGTAACAGAAGGAAAACTGTGTCGCCGCCTGAGGACAGGAAGGCTGATAGGATGAAAAGGGTGAAGAGAGGCGATACCTCGTATGCGGAGGAATGTAGGGAGAGCAAGAGGGGCGAAGTTGAGCCCAGGGATAGAGAAACCTACGACTCTGGAGACGATTGGATTGTCCAGATGGGTAGAAAAGAAAGAAGACGGATCAGAGAGAGGAGAAACAACGAGGAAAGAAGGCCACCGGTTAACGAAGGCCGGAGGGAAAGATTGCCTAGAATTCGAAATAGACTTGAGGCCCTCTTGGTGAAAGTCCGAGAGGATGAGGAATGGTTCCAGACCTGTAAGGACATTGGACATGATTTAGTTTAAAGTTTATCGGACATAAACTAGGTTTAAATGGGCGACAAAAAACGTGAAAATTTGTTATCTTTAGGAAATAATATACCGAATGATAAGGAAATATATTTATACGTTCTCTTCTATAACAAATGATATTCATTACCAAACTCAATGAATTTAGTATTAAAATTAATATGTTTTTGTCAGTAATATTAGTATAGTGATGCACTATGTGAGCAGTGTCCGTTATAGACCTAAAAATGAAGCAGTTCCATGTGAAAGTATATAAAAATAATAGTTGTGCATTTATGAACTTAGTGTATTTATAGGTATCTTCAACGTGTACGCTCTGGACTAAGGAGCGTCGATACCTAGTTAAGCTTTATCAGAGACGACGAGGAAATTGACCAGCAAGAAGAGAAAGAGTTTACCTGGTAAAAACTTTCAGAGAGTAAGTTGCAAGGGGGAATGAGTACCTAGATTGATTATTCAATGTCGCTTGCGCGGTACGTGCTATACGCAGGCTGAGCCTGAGGGTGTCCCCAACCAAGTCGGAGGCTATATTGTTTTACTACTGGCGGCGTAGAGGCGCTCCTCCGTCCGGCCTGTGTTTGGATATAAACGGGGAGGATATCGAGGTGGTACTCCTGATGAAATATCTGGGTCTCACTATTGACAGTCAATGGATGTTCGGACTGCACTTAAGGCTCTTGGTCACCAAAGTGGCGGCGGCAGCGAACGCCTTATGTGGCTTGCTGCCAAATATCGATGGGGCCGGGGTCGGAGTGCGCCGTGTATATCAGGGAGTTATCCATTCCCGAGTGTTGTACGGGCTCCGGTGTCGACACGAGATCTGATGGCGAGTTGTCACAATCTGCTTTTGCTGAGGAGGCTACATATAACGACCGCCATCAGGATCATAAGGAGATACCGGAGTCGGCGTCTGTCCTGACGGCGTCTCCTCCGATCGAGTTGCAAGCCTTGGCGTTCCGATGAATGTACGAAAACCTGAGGGGCCTGGGCTCGGACTGGGCTGACTCGAGATGTTCGGAGGGAAGTTCGGCGAAAGGTATGGGAGCGGTGGCGCTTCGACCTACTCGCCGAAGATCAGGTCCTTGCTCACCGCGCCGCTAGATAGGTCCTCCCAAACTGTGTGGCTTGGAAGGGCCGCGGAGGGCTCCCGTTATCCTTCTCGATGATGCAGGATCTCGCCGGGCAGGGAGTATTCGGGGAATACCTGCAGAAAATTGAAAGAGAGGTGACAAACACCTGTCACCACTGCGGAGAGGACGAGGATACGGCGCAGCACACGGTGGAGTATTGTCCGGCGTGGGAGGCCCTCAGCCGTATCCTGCGACTATTGGCGAGAGCTTGGACCTCTCGTCAGTTGTGGAAGCAATGCTGAGGGGGCAACAGGAGTTTCTCACAGTCCTCTCCTATTGTGAAGAAGTTCCACGCCGAAAGGCGGCCTTGCGTTGCCTTAGGTGGTCATAGGGGTCGTCACGCCGAGAAGGTTTTGGGATCTCCTCGGACTTGCACGACGGCTCAGAGGATAGCGTTGAGAGGAGTGATTCACGAGTGCTCCGGCAGCAATTCGAAAGTGGTCCCGGGGCATCCCTGTTGAGTATCAGGCGGGCCACCGTTGGGGGGGGCGGTTTATTCGGTAAGTCCGAAACTACCCCGCCGCTTCCCAGAAGATTGATTATTTAATATAATAACTTTCACTGAAATGTAATCTTGTAGAAATGAATCTTCACTGATTAATCAACTCAACAACGATTGACATAGGTGACTTTTGAACTTTTGCACTGTTAATATGAAATTACTCAGTATAAAGGGAAGTCTTTTGCCCGGAAGGAATCCTTAAGGAGTTAATTGCAGCGGCAAATACGTATGTTAGTAGATTGTTTAACTAATAAAAAGTACTGGATGAGTCGCCAATCAACGGGGAAAGTAAGGAGTTGGTTTAGGGTCCCTTTCTCGCGGTTTACAATGCTCAAGCGGATACTAAGGTAAATAAATTGTACACTTTATTTACTAGCGCCCAGGGCTATAACCCAGAATTATAACTTTACATGCTTTTACTTTCTGGTGATTTTATTATAAATCCATCACACATGCCTTATAACGAAAAACACTAAATAAAGTAATATTTGTTACAATTTCCTATGAAACAATTTCCTATGAACAAATAGACATAATACTTATGACCCTCAGCATAAATAGATATTTTTCTAATTTTGTTACATAATTTTAAAGCAATTTGAAAGCGGTTTCGTTTTGCCACAAATCTATTTATTTATGGTTGTACCTTACCTACCTCAGAACAGTCTCTGATGGCCTCCAAACTTCTTTTATAGTATGTCCAAAGTCGAAACAACTAATAGCTTCTCGTGGTATCTGTAATGTACATAAAATCGGTGAAGGAAATGCCAAAACAAACTTGACAGTTCGTTACAGTGTTCATATTCACCTTCAGAGCCAATATAATAGTTACACCTCCTATGATTGTCTACACGTACAAGTCTGTCTGTTACAATGGGACAATCTGTTCCTCATATTTGGAGAATAGGTGTGACTATAGTAGGTTGTACTGACCAAGTGCAGTTGTACGTATTACTTTACCCATATTGATATAATAATATCAAACGACTTTTATAAGAACATTGTTTTTATAAATTCAACCCCTTGTGAGTTCTTCGACGGTATTTACTTAAACCGAACACTCTGTTCATACAAATATGTTTAGTTGTGTACACATATGTATTTGTGTGTGTAGTTACAAGTTTTGACTTCGTTCAGTTCTCCTTTTTTAGTTTTCATTTGTCATAATTTATTTTACTCTATACTTTATTCCAGTTGACAGCGTATTTATTTTCTTGTTTATTCTTCTAAACAACAGAATCTATTTTACTTTTCGTTGATAAATGCAAAAATGCTTTAAGATTTATTATATGAATTATTTTGTAATATTTCTTTTTTCCCTATCGAGATTTTATTTATTTTGATTGTATTTTAAGAACATGTCAGATTTTCGTAAAAATAAAGATATACAATCAATATTGAAAAATTTAATGCCAAAAGAAATACAAACGACTGCGTATTTTTCTATGAAAGAATATAGGAACAAATGCATATCTTTTCCAAAAAATTTAAGGAAACTTAAAATACCTTTGAAAAGGTCAAGCTTGGCTATACAGAAAACAGGTTTCTTACAAATAATTATGAATGGCTTGAACAAGATTTCATTTATTAAAAAAAAGAAAGAAGAAAAGAAGAGAAGAAGGCTGATATCTCATCAACAAGTAGGGCACCTGTAGTAAGACGTCAATAATTTATGAAAGTATTTATTATATATAAGTTATTTTTTAAAATAAACATTTTTTCTTAAATGAACTATTAAGTTCAATTAAAACGAGTCTGCATCAGAAAGCATGCTTACATCAGTACTTAGAACGTAATGAATATAATAAAAGCATTGAAACCTTTCATAAGAAAAGCTGTTTGTTTCGTCCGGCGACTCTTTAAGTAGTCCGGAATCTATCCTTAGTCAAGGCGGCCACTGGGGAGCATGAGGCGGGTATGGGTTCTCAGGGCATAGGACCATGCCCTGGGAAACCCCGATGGATCTGATGTTCTCCTATAGTCGGGTGGCGGCTGGTCGGTGCCTTTGGCACCCGTCAGTTTGCTGATCCGGTGCGGAGAACTTTGGAGAAGTTGGTGGGCCCATGCCTGTTAAGACCACTCACCTCACCTTCTCGTGGGGCTCCCCGTCGCCCTGCACCGGCTTTGACCGGGTCAGGGTGCGAAAGAGTGTGTGGCACCAGGACGGATATCTACGAATTTACGAAAGGACAAGAAACACGTTTATGGTGCAAGGGAGGGAGACCCCAGTACAGGAGCAGTTGCGGATAGTCAAGCGGGCCCCACTGCGTCGTCATTTCACGATCACGGCCCTTCGGGGGTAGACCGCCAGGCCCCCGGATGTGTTTATGTGTCTGGCGAGGACGTAACACAGATCATGGAGGTGGTGGAGGAGGTTAGAGAGCCTCCAAGGAAAGCTACAAAAAGTGCCCGCAAAACTTCGGAGAGGTCGGAGAGTTTGTATCTCGCCCCGGCCATGGTAACTGATATCACGTCACCGATGACAGTGTAGCGGCACTCGACAGCAAACTTCCCAACGGTTTCTGTCCCGTCCCTCGCTACACAAGGACTCTACCTTTCGAACAGATGATTGCCAGATGTCGATACACTCTCTCCGAATATTTACAGCGAGCCTAAGGATCCGCTATAAATCTTAAGACTCATGCAGCTAAGATTCTCTAAAGGAACAAATAGTCTTTGTCTCAATAGTCCCTACACATACCACCCACTACGGGAAATCTGATTTTTCTCACGTACGACGCTCCTCGCTAGCAACTTTCTCTCAAGGGCAGTTGTCATCCCTTTCCAACAACCAACTCACGATTTAGCCAATTAACAACGACATCCATTTCCCTCACTCTCTGAACTAACACTTTTCTTAACGAATCCGATGATCCTGTATCCTTAGACACACCCAAACACAGTTTTCCTAAGGAGCATCATTGCGACACAAATTCATTCTGTTCTATGGCGAGTCGCGAGGCAAGTTGGAAGATGCCTATCTGAATTGTTCGTCCGCAGTCGTACGTAATAGCGAATCTGAATTCCTCGACATCTGTGCAATCGTCTCGACTTGAACCACCGCGTAAAGTATCGCGCCGAGCTTGAACTTGTAATCTTGAACCGATAATTGTACCGTGCTTTCGGCGCGCTAGTGTATACCACGAACACAAGCAAATAAACCGCTATTGTTAAACAATACCGAGTGACTCTTCTATACCTACCACGCACATCACCTCACTGGTTACGTAGTTTTACATATCTATTATGATGATATCATTTTTTTGTATTTAACTAACGTCTAACGAATGTTATTTAACATAAAAATTGTTTTCATTATCAAGAACCCTCGTAAACCTGGAAATTGTACTGTGACTGCCGCTTCTTCAATAAAAAATAGTTAGTAACATTTAAATGTTTCAGTCATGAATAATATTTTAGTCGTGATATTATTTACATATATTATAGATATGTTTTAATAGTTGCACAATTTTTTAATGAATTAAGGAAAGAAGATTGAACATATAACTTATGAATTGAAGTATCAACCATAAGTCAATGATTGATATAATTATAATCAGGATATCTGTAGACCGCATATCATAAAAATCTAACAGATAGCTAAAATGTTCAGATTTTAGGATACCAAAGAACCCAACAGGAGTCAAATCATTTTTAGGACTAGAAGAATACTACCATAAATTCATAAAAAAATTTTCTAAAATAGCTAAACCTCTAACAGACTTGATAAAGGAAGACGTTAACTTCCATTGGACAGATAAACAACAAAACAGTTTGGAGACATTAAAATAGAGACTATGCGAAGCACCAGTAAAGTAGATTCATGCGGCTCCTCCTGACCAACTTGGGACGATTGGAACGGACTCAAGACCTGCTCTTCCAGACGATAAGGGAAAGCAGGATTGCCCTGGCAGTAGTAGCCGGGCCCCACCATCCGCCCCGATTCGACCAGAAGCAGACAATCATCCCTCCTATGAAGACTGTTTGCCGCAATTTGCTTCTCCGAGCTTACGATCCAAAGACGCGATAGCATGTATTCCACAGTTAAACGGAGAAGACGATATCGGAGTAAAGGAGTTCATACGCGAAGTACGTGAAATGCGAGTCATGTGTAGCGAACAACCGCTCTTACTCAAAATGATCAAGATTGGAAAAATTACGGGTAAAGCCACAATGGCCATCCGCAATATGCCAATCAGAGAATACGGACATCTGTACGATGCCCTACGACGAAACGTAGCCACTCAAGCCTCCGTTAGGGAACAACAAGACCAGCTACATGAAACAATTCAGCGCAACGACGAAAATGTTCAAAGTTATATCATCAAGTTCAGCAGAGCATTCAATAAGCTACAATATAGTATAACAAACGAATACTCTGTTGAAATTACTAGACGAGCAATGAACGATAGAGTCCTAAGAGACTCTATAACCGATTTCATTCGAGGCCTAAAAAGCGAATAAAGGACAAGTATTACTCGCCAATCCACCATACAATATCATCGAAGCTGAAAAGAAAGCCGCCGACGTCGAGCGATACTTCAGGGAAGATCGAAGTCGACGACCAAAACCAATGGAACGATCACGATTCCTCGTGCAGCAACGACCAACGACCAGTAATCCTAACTCAACCATTAGAAAACCAATTTCAACACCTAATCCAATCCCAAGAAACTTCTGGCAAGCTGAACGAATGTCACTTGCTCAAAGAACTCGACTAAAATCTTTCAAATGCAATCAAATCGGACATGTCTTCAGAAGAAACAGAGAAACTAATAGACCAGACCTACGAGTTAACGTCACAACAGGAAGATTACCCACCGTGGTTCTACGATCCAATGGACAACGGCATAAATTCCTCGTTGACAGCGGAGCAGAAATTAATATACTCAAGCGAAGATGTGTATTACAAAAGAACGAAAATTCTCGATGGGACACTCGAGATTTAAGACTAACGAATACGCCTTTGTAAAATTATTTGATAAAACTTCAGAATTCCTTGTAGTAGATGATAACTTTCCAATTATAGAGGACGGCATACTCGGTTTGCCAGCCCTATCTAAATCCAAATTTGAACTCTCGAATCAACAACTAAAACTTGACGATAATATTCTTTTATTGCAACAGGAAAACGACGTACCTCCAAAACAAGTAGTGTCAAAGATAGTCTACCTGGAAGGAAAACCGACGACGATATGCTTTATCAATGGTGGTGAGTGCTCGGCCCAAATACCCAATCTTATCGAAAACTCAAATACATATGATCAAGTCTCGACATTTAAAGATCTAGTCAGACTTTCGCATATAGAGAAAACTCTCCGTGAACCAATCGAAAAGATATTGCTGTTTTACCTCGACGTACTCAATTTAGAGACCGACCTTTTACCATGCACTAACCTTGCTAAGTATACAATAACATTAAAAGAGAATAAAGTCATTAACACAAAATCCTACCGACAACCCGAATGCCACAAAGAGGAAATTAAACAACAAATGGACGAAATGTTACAAAAAACATCATAGAACCATCTGATTCCCCTTACAATTCATCAGTCTGGGTAGTACCAAAAAAGACAGACGCCTCAGGGAAACAGAAATGGCGAATCATAATAGACTTCAGAAAAATAAACGAGCTAACTGACCAAGACGCATACCCATTACCCGACATAGACGATATACTATCCCAACTAGGCAACGTAACATTCTTCTCAGCCCTCGATTTATCCTCCGGATTCCACCAAATCCCAATGGACACAGATCCTAAGAAATACACGGCGTTCTCTACACCACAAGGACACCACCATTACAATAGAATGCCATTCGGTTTAAAGAATGCACCTGCAACGTTCAAACGCATGATGGATACCGCGCTAAAAGGACTCATAAATAAACATTGCTTTCTATGTTTAGACGACACTATAATATTCGGACAGTCGATTGAAGAGCAACTTCGCGATAGTATTGCAACGCTTACGCGATCTCGGACTCAAAATACAGTGTGTGCGAAGGTGGTTGCTCTGACCATTGGCATGTTGTCGAGTCTCTCGAGCAACCGGTCGTATACCAAGTTCCACAGGAATGGTCCGAGGATGGAACCCTGCGGAACTCCCGCCGCCACCACGCCTGATGAGATGGCGACCAAAATTAGAGGAATACGAATACGATATAGAATATACGAAAGGGAAAGATGATACTGCAGCCGACGCACTATCTAGAATATATGTTCTGACCAGACGAAGCGAAAATTTAAACATAGAACTCGATAAAAAGTATAACGATTGGGAAAAATCTACCGACGCGTTACCCAAAATTCTCAAAGTGATTCCGAATCGTAAATCTTTTTATCTATTATCCAAAACAGAGCTAGGAAATTACGACAGAGTCAAATGGTTAACCAAATTAAACGAAATTATTCATACAAACGAGAAGATAAGTATAGGCGACGACAGTTTCACGGAAACTGAGAAGAACGCGATCAAACGAATTTTATTATTCCTGAACGATATCGTGAAAGAATTAAATTTTGCATGGGAACCAATCCAAACATATAGTGACGAAGAAGTAGACGAATTATTAAGAGAAAATCACGATTTAGTAGGACACCCTGGTATACAAAAGACATATGAACGCATTCGTAAATGGCACAGAATACCAGATTTGATGATACGCACACAACAACAGGTAGAATCATGCGACACTTGTCAAACATTTAAAACTACGCGTATCAAACCGCGTGAAGAACCTTGTATCATTGACACGTCCCTCGAACCAAACGATAAAATTGCTATCAACTTATTAGGCCCATTAAAAAGACAAAGAAAGGCAATCAGTACATTCTAAACATACATAACGAACTGACAAAATACTTGATACTCGTGCCACTAAAGACTCAGCAAACGGAAGCAATTTGGAACGCACTCTTGAATCATTACATTTATACCTTTTCCGCTCCCAAAAAAATACTAACCGACCGCGGACAGAATTTTATACCTAGTTTGATGCAACAGTACGAAGACGCGTTTAAAATCAAACATATCGAAACGACATTCTTCCACAAACAGCGATATCAGCGCGACCAAAAACGTAAAGTTATAAAACCTCAATCAGTTTTTAAAGAAGGAGGCTCCGTTTTAGTACATAACGATCATAAAAAGCATAAACTCGATATGGAATGGTTAGGACCATACATGATTGATAAACCATGCACTCCATTCTATCTGATTCAAGACAAAAAGATACACGGTAATTGTTTAAAACCTTACTTTGCAGGTCGACACTCCTCATTGTCGGAATGGTATCCGCGCAAATAAATATTACACCATTAGAAGGAAACTCTGTATTCGTACAAAACGTAAAAAAAGGATATTTGTATAGCGATACTGCCAATATTATTGTAGGATTCGATACTAGCGACATATACGAGCAAATAAGCACGATTGTTACGTTTTATCAATCATCTCTCTAGTCAAATTGTTCGAAGAAACTTTAATTTGTGGCGGCATCGACCACGAAACGTTCCAACGGCTTCGCGGTACAAAGAGCTATGTCGCCAAAGCGCAATACCGATATGCCCAATGTACCATCCATATCCCTACGTTTCTTTCGCCGAAATCTCGGAAGAATGCATACGCGGCGATCGCCTCGTTATATCTAATAAACGCGTGTGTAGTAAGGATATCGAGGGGCAACAAAGGAAAGACTTCGTGGTTTCGAACAAAAAAGTCAGTCTATCTCAAGCTGCGAAGTACGAAAGGTCTCCTAATAAGCAAATGCGTTCTCAAAACTTCGATTGCCATCTTTTGTTATTAATTGTTGACTGAGATTGTTGATTCACTATTTATTATTAAACTCTTTTTGTTAGCAAATCAAGTGTAGTTTCTCGTATGCACTTGTGGCGGCACTCGACCTCGGAAATTTCCAACAGCTTCGCGGCACAAAGCGCTTTATCTTTAAAGCGTTATGTCGACAAGACTAATGTGCCATCGATATCCCTACGGCTCTTTCGCCGAATCTTCGGGAGAACGCATACGCGGCAACCGTCGCGGACTTCTAACAAACGCTCGCGATATCGATGGCCAACAAAGAAAAGAATCGGCGTGGCTTTTGAATCAAAGAGATTCGGTCTGCCCCGAGCTGCGAAGTGCGAAGGATTACGTGAAGCAAACATTGAGAGACGAGTAGTCGACCCCTGATAGCCAATGTTAAGCGTTATTCATTATCAAGCGTTGTTCATCGTTAACTGTTGTTAATCGTTATTTGTTGTTAGTTGTCAAAAGTTAGTAAATGTTATTGTTAAAAATCAGGAGTATTTCTTGTGTGCGCAATCACGACATATACCACCTCACACTCATTCTAACCACCTCTATTCTCATAAAAGAAATAGGGGATCAATCAGTTCGTGACGTCGATTGCTTAATCGTAACGAGAACTTACGACTAGCCGCAGAAGACTTTCTCGAAGTGGTCCAGGTGAATCTCCGAGCGCTGGAAAAATTAGGCGAACCTCTTATACATACTTGATAGACTTTCTTACAACACGGGCGAAGGGCGATCAAATCAATTCCACATCAAATGAGACAAAAGGGACGTTCTACCAACGTCCCCGTCAACGACAACAAGCGCCACGAGGATGTCACGACCGGCATACTTCAAATCCGATGGACCGATGATGGAGATAGAGATGTGGCGGCCTTGGCGACAATGTATATCGCCGAAGTGCCTAATGAGTCATCTGTATCCTAACGGTCCTTCCACCGAATGTCCTAGAAGTGTGACAACGGTCACGTACGCCTACAGGGTAATGGGGATATTGAGGGATGACAAACAAAGAAGAAACAGATGTTACCGAAAGTCAAATTGTAAGAGCTTCAGTCTTGGAAAGTTACGGCTGGAGCTCAGAACAAAATCGCAGTTAGTGTAAATTCAGAATACAAGAAATAAATTCTCTTGTTTTTTTTTTGTTACCTTAATTTTTTTCTTTTCGTTCGAGCCTCCTCCTTTTTATTTTACGTGACAAGGACACGTATTTATCACATCCCCAGCGCCGTCAACCTGTCCCACTTGCCAAGGATCACATTCCATCGGGATGCGTGAAATCTTCTAAACAAAACCCCTTCGCGAGCGTCTTCGAGAGGTCATACGAGCATCCTTATGCATCAACTGCCTCTGGAAGGGGCATACAGCGCGAGATTGCCACGTCGGGTCATGTCGGGCGTGCGGAGAACGACATCATACGATGTTGCATAGGGCAAAACACCACCCAGGGTCTCGTTCCAGTACGTCCAGTCCAAAATCCTCTCCTTCAAACAGTTGATGCACAACACCTTCTTTGCCACCCTATTCATCACCCACTCGCCACAGATGACACACAAACCACAAATCGGAGACGCCGGGAACAGCCTCGCCTCCAAGCTCATCTTCCAGTAACAGACGAGCACATGACTAATGACTCCGACAATCGACGAATCAGTTGATGACGGAACATATTAGACCAGTAGCATCCGAATCATTTTCTAGTGATATGTCATCACTGCAGAAATCAACGTTCTGAATGATAAATATAAACCAATCCGTTGTCGAGCGCTGCCCGAACGGCGAATGCTCGGCTAGCATTAATTTCATTACTGAAAAATTTGCAAAATCGCTTGAAATAAAGCAAAACAAATGTTCGGTCCCAATTGGAGCTATAAACACCTTGACGACGACTTCTATCGTGGCGATACATCACGCCCACAAACACTTACACTGACGGCGCGTACGAACGAACATTAACGTTCCTCGTATTCCCAGCCATTCCAACCTTAATTCCAAGTGAACCCGTCGATCATTCAACACTTGAGATACCTAGAAATCTGAAATTGGCCGAACCACGATTACATTTACCAGCCCCGATCGATGTTCTACTAAGCTCAGGTTCAACACTTGCCTCGACGTGTGTTGGACAAATCAACCTAACTCAGCCAGACGAGCCTGAACTGCGTCTGCAAAAAGACGTCCAACTTTCCAAACTGCGCCAAACACATTTCACGCATCCACGACGGCTCTACAAGCAGACCTTGCGCGGTTTTGGGAAATGGACGAAGGACTCTCGATCAACCACATCTCAGTGGCAGATCGACGATGCGAAGAACAGTTCCCAGCCCACATCCGACACACTAGCGAAAGACGATACAAGTATTATCATCTTTGGTAACGGGTGTTTTGCTCGGAGAAAATTCCATACAGTATCCGGGCATCCCTAGGGCCATTGGGATTACGCCCAACCATCGCGGCAACGTACGCGTTACCGCCGCCGTTCGCGGTCCCGAGACCCGTCGCGGAAAGACGGCCTTTGTTACTACCATGCGACGTTCGGAGATCGCGCGAGGGGCTGTCGTTCCCCATGCACGTGGAATTCGGAAAACGCGACCAGCCGTCCGTAGACGCGGCCAACGACGACGGCTTGGGTACCCGCCGCATCTTCGTCAGGGATAGGAAAACGAGAATATCGTTCCTCGTAGACACCGGCGCCGACACGTGTGTATATCCGCGCAGCAGCATACGCGAACAGGTGAACAAAACTGATTACGAGCTGTTCGCAGCCAACGGAACGCGAATCGCGACCTACGGTACTATTATGATGTCCCTCGACTTATCGTTACGTCGGATCTTCGAGTGGCGTTTCGTGATAGCCGACGTCCAGACGCCTATCATCGGCGTAGACTTTCTGAGCCATTATGGGTTACTCGTGGACCCGCGAAACAGACGACTCCTTGACACGACAACCCAACTGGCATCAAAGGGATATCCCGCCTCGACCGAGGAGATGTCCATTAAAACAGTATACGGCGAAACGGTCTACCATCGACTTTTGGCGGAGTTTCCGGATCTAATCCATCCACCGGCCTTCGGATGGGAGAAAATTCGACACGCGGTGGTACACCATATCGAAACCACATCCGGCTCCCCCGTTTCCTGCAAGCCTCGTCGCCTCGCACCAGATCGACTCAAGCAAGTCAAGGCAGAGTTCGCAACCACGATCGAGCAAGGAGTGATGCGGCCATCGAAAAGCCCGTGGGCATCACCCCTACACGTCGTACCCAAGAAGGACGGAAATCTACGACCATGCGGCGATTATCGTGCGTTGAACGCTCGCACTGTGCCCGACAAGTATTCCGCCCACATATGGAGGATTTCGCGCAACACCTCCACGGTAAGCGTTTTTTTTTTTTTTTTTCAAAAATCGATCTCATCCGCGCTTACTATCAAATCCCGATCGCGCCGGAAGACGTCAAGAAAACCGCGATCACGACACCCTTCGGACTTTTCGAAGTAACCAACATGATGTTTGGGCTTCGAAACGCCGCGCAAACGTGTCAAAGGTTTGTCGATGAAATCACCCGAGGTTTAGATTTCGTGTTCGCGTACATCAACGACTTTCTAATAGCCTCCGAAACCGAAGAGCAACACCGTGAACACCTCCGAATGCTCTTCCAACGCCTGAATCATTACGGGGTAGTCATCAACCCCGGAAAGTGCGAATTCGGTGTGAACGAGATCACATTCCTGGGACACACCGTAAACGCATTCGGAATAAAGCCGCTGGCAGAACGTGTTGACGCCATTGTAGAAGTACCGCTCCCCGAGACCGTTAAAGCACTACGCAGGTACCTCGGTATGATTAACTTCTACCGACGTTTCATACCGGGGGCAGCAAAAATTTTCCAGCCGCTAAACGACCTGTTAAAAGGAGGAAAAAAGGGCAACGCGCCCATCGAATGGTCGAAGCAATCCGAAGCTAGTTTCCGCGAATCGAAACGCGCCCTAGCTAACGCCACGATGTTAGCGCACCCGATACCTGGCGCGCCCGTTAGCCTCGCGGTAGACGCATCCGACTATGCAGTAGGAGCGGTACTCCAGCAACGCGTCAACGACTCTTGGCAGCCGTTAGGGTTCCTCACTAAACCGTTGAGTTCCGCCCAGCGAAAGTATAGCGCGTATGACCGCGAACTACTGGCGATATACACGGCGGTCAAGCGTTTCCGACACGCCTTAGAAGGGAGGCATTTTATAATTTACACAGATCACAAACCCCTTACGTATGCCTTCAAACAAAACCTCGACAAGTGCTCGCCGCGACAATTCCGACACTTGGATTACATCGGGCAATTCACGACCGACATCCGATACATAAAGGGGACCGACAATAACGTAGCCGACGCTTTATCACGCATCGAAGCGATAGGAATGTCTGTGGACCACCGAACTCTCGCCGCCGCGCAGGAAAGCGACGACGAACTACGCGACATCGTTAACACTGGCACATGCGCGTTGCGATTAAAGAGAGTGCGCTTCCCTGATCACAACCTAGAATTATATTGCGATGTATTAGGAGACATTGTACGACCGTACGTGCCGAAATCCTTGCGGCGTGACATATTCAACTCGCTCCACGGACTTTCCCACCCCGGGATACGCGCGACCCAAAAACTGGTGACAACGCGTTTCGTCTGGCCGTCCATGAACCAAGATTGCCGAACATGTACACGGCAATGCATCCCTTGTCAACGATGCAAAGTCACCAGGCACGTATCCTCACCTGTCGGAACGTTCGGAACCTTAGCAGGCCGGTTCGAGCACATACACGTGGACATTATCGCCATGCAATATTCGCAGGGGTACCGATATTGTCTAACGTGTATCGACCGTTTTTCACGTTGGCCCGAAGCAACCCCTATCGCTGACATGGAAGCGCCAACCGTTGCTACGGCCCTCCTTTCGACCCGGATATCTCGTTTTGGCGTACCTTTGAAAATTACAACTGATCAAGGACGTCAATTTGAATTGCGCTTATTCGAGGAATTATGCCGGTTGCTCGGCGTCAAACATCTACACACGACGGCCTATCATCCTGCGTCCAACGGGATGGTAGAGCGCCTCCATCGACAACTCAAAGCGGCAATTAAGTGCCACGACACGAGCAACTGGGTCGACATTTTGCCAATAGTTCTGTTAGGCATTCGAACCGCTATCAAGAAGGACCTCAACGCAACGGCGGCCGAAATGATTTACGGCACCGGCATACGATTGCCGGCAGAATTTTTCTTACCGACGAATCAACGGGCCAATTCGGAATACGCGAGCCGACTAAAAGAACAAATGGGCAACGTCAGACCGCACCCGGTTACGCGACACGGTGAAAAGAAAATTTTCGTTTTTCGCGAGTTAGAATCTTCCCCGTACGTATTCTTGCGCCACGACGCGATCGGAGGTCCCTTACAGCCGCCTTATGACGGGCTATTTAAGGTAATCCAAAGAGGCGAAAAAAATTACACGTCAAAGATAAATAATCGCGACGTGACGGTCTCCATGGACCACTTAAAGCCCGCTTTTATCGTAAAGGAGGACCTCGAACAAAGAACCGCCGAGACTCGTAACGTGTCGATTCCAATGAGGCTTCGGTACGAACAAAACACCGATAAAATGAACGCCCGCGATGAAAGCGATGTAGCCGACAACAACCGGACGAACGAAGGAAACGCTCGGAATAGACACGTTACGCGATCAGGGCATAGAGTCCGATTTCCCAATTGGTTTCAGGCAGGTTTCGGCTAGGCGTTAAAAGTCGTCGAATGCGGAATCAACCCGGACATTTCTAAAAAAAAGAAATTGTAACGTTGTCACTGGTAAGGGGGTACTGTGGCGACACTCGATCTCGGAAATTTCCAACGGTTTCGCGGTACGAGGCGCTTTATCTTAAAAGCGCTATGCCGACGAGCCTTAGGTGTCATCGATATCCCTACGGCTCCTTCGCCGAACTTTCGGGAGACCGCACACGTGGCAGTCGTCGCGGACTTCTAAACAAACGCGCGCGATATCGATGGCTGACAAAGAAAGGAATCAGCGTGGCTTTTGAATAAAAGAGGTTCAGTCTGCCCTGAGCTGCGAAGTGCGAAGGATTACATGATACGAGCGTTCTACTTCCTATAACCTGCGTTAAGCACTGATCGTTACCAAGCGTGCTAACTGTTAATTGTTAATTGTTACTTGTGTTAATTGTTGTTTGTTGCTTGTTATCATTGGACGTCAGTTGTTGAGTTAATAAACGTTTTTTGTTGAAACATCTGAGCATTCCTTGTACACCTATCACGACACATCAACCAATCCGTTGTCGAGCGCTGCTCGAACGGCGAATGCTCGGCTAGCATTAATTTCATTACTGAAAAATTTGCAAAATCGCTTGAAATAAAGCAAAACAAATGTTCGGTCCCAATTGTAGCTATAAACACCTTGACGACGACTTCTATCGTGGCGATACATCACGCCCACAAACACTTACACTGACGGCGCGTACGAACGAACATTAACGTTCCTCGTATTCCCAGCCATTCCAACCTTAATTCCAAGTAAACCTGTCGATCATTCAACACTAGAGATACCTAGAAATCTGAAATTGGCCGAACCACGATTTCATTTACCAGCCCCGATCGATGTTCTACTAAGCTCAGGTTCAACACTTGCCTCGACGTGTGTTGGACAAATCAACCTAACTCAGCCAGACGAGCCTGAACTGCGTCTGCAAAAAAACGTCCAACAGTTTGAAATTCCTTACTGCTTCTATCTTTTTAGGGTTAAGTTTTACTCCATCTGCTGTCACTACGTGTCCTAAATATTCTAATTCGTGTTTTAAGAATTCACATTTATCCGGTTGTATTCGTCCTAATGTCCTGTATAGACCTACCTCCCTTGTATAGACCTACTTCCCTGAGTCCTTGGAATACAATGGCTAAGTTTTTATTATGTTCTTCTATCGATTGCCCGAATATAATGATATCATCGAGGTAAACGAAACAATGATTGTTAATTAAACCTCTTAACGCGGTATCCATCATTCTTTGAAAGGTAATGGGTGCGTTCTTGAAACCGAATGGCATTCTATTGTAGTGGAAGTGTCCTTGTGGTGTGCTAAATGCAGTGTATTTCCTTGAATTCTCGTCCTGAATCCTGAGGATAAATCTAAAGCGGAGAAATATTTTGCGTTTCCTAGTTGTGATATCGTCTTGGTCTCTCCGCGTTCAGTTTGCCTTTGACAAGCAGCCTTTCCATCTTCTGTGCCGATAACGCTAATTTCCTCCTGGTGCACCGGGCAGAGACTCGGGTAACTACCTCCTGCCCTTATTCCTGGAGCTCGTTCCTCGCGTTACCTGCGATCAGTGTCATTATATCGACCGCGTACGCGATAGGTTCACACTCTGTCGCGCCTTCCGTTAGCTCGGCCAGCAGGTCATCGAATACAAGGTTCCAGAAGCTTGGACCCAGTAACGATCCCTCCGAGCATCCTTTCGTGACGGGCTTGCTCACTGTTTCGTTTTTCCCAACGATCTGCACAATTCTGTCCGAGAAGTAGCTCCTTATCAGCCGGTACAGGTTGTCGAGGCAGCCTCTTCGTTTCAGTTCGTGCAGCACGCTCGGCCACCAAACATTATCGAAGGCTCCTGATATGTCGAGCGCAATTGCGAGGACGTATTTCTTCTCGCTCATTTGCTCAACTATCTCGCGTCCACCGTCGATCTTCCGGGACGAAATCCGTATTGTCTGTCCGAGGACGACGCGTGGTCCTGGAGGATGGGCGCTATCCTGGTGGCCATTAGCCTTTCCAGCAATTTGCCTATCATGCAGAGCAGGCAGATTGGCCTGTAGGACTTGAGGTCGCTTCTGTCCCGATCCGGTCCTTTGGGGATGGTGATGACATTTCCAACATTCCACCGTTTAGGGAAGATCCCCCAGGCGAGGCAGCCGTTCATGAGCCTTAGGAGCTCCTGGTGTATTCCTCCCCAGGCCCGTTGGATTGTTTCTACCTCGATCAGGTCGGGGCCTGCGCATTTCCCCTTCTTCAGCCGTTTCACAGCGCCGGGTCTGAACTCGGGGGTGTCTTCGACGTTCGGAGGGTTTGTCGAGTTCCGTCTGATCTCTCTCTGTTCTGGTGTTTCTGATTCTTCCTGGTCGTCGGGTAGGAAGGCAGACAACATCGCTGTCGCGGTCGTTCAGCAGTTGGAGGTGTCTCCTTGTAGCGTTTTCAGAGTTGTTGTTTCCTCCCCTCTGAGTTTCCCTGTGACTGTTCTATATGCGATACCCCAGGGTTCCCTGCTACCTTCCTTAGTAACGAAATCCTGCCAACTTTGGACTTTTGTTCTTGATATCATTCGCTTATACTCTTTTCGGGTTTCCCTGTACCGTAGCTTCTCTTGTTCCCTCGTTGCGGTGTCCTTGGCCCCTTGGTATCTTCTTTTCGCCCGGTAGGTGCTCGTTTTTGCTCTGGTGAGCTCGGGCGCCCACCAGGGTACTGATCTGTAGTGCCATTTCTTCTTTGGAATGGCAGCATCGCAGGCTCTTATCAAGGTTGCCCGGAGTTGCCCGGCCATTCGCTCGAAGTCCTCAGCCCGCTGGAGGGTTATTTCTTTGAGTATCTCTATTCCTCCGTGACAGCTCTCTGAAATGCCTCCCAGTTGGCTTTCCGCGTATTGTATCTTCTTTCCCGAAGCTGCAGCATGGTACTTCTCTTCCCGAAATCCAGGAGCGTCTCCAATATCCTATGGTCACTGGAGGTTCCGCCCTCGTGTACTTTCCAATCCTTCACGAGCGGTATTGCCTCTGGGCTCGCCATAGTCACATCTATATTGGATCGCCCTCGAGTTGTCTCGAACGTGTAGAGTTGTCCTGGTTGATTCAGGACATGGAGGCCGTACTGTGCTATCACTGCCTCTAGGGCTTCACCTCTGTCGTCGGTGCTCCTGCTGCACCACAGCGGTGATTTTGCATTTGCGTCTAGGCCAATGATGGTCTTCTTGCCTCTAAGACTCCCCAGTACTTTGTTCAGCCTGTTTTGAAAGTATGCTTTCTTTGATATTTTCTGTCGGCGGAAAGTACTGGCTTACTACGTATAACTCTGTCTCCCCGTCGCTTATTTGCACACAAACGCAGTGTGTTGTGGAGAGTTCGGCAACTTCGAGAGGCATTATGACATCTGATTTTGTTCCTATAGCCGCCATCTTGTGGACTCCCGACAAAAGGCAGATGAGATCAGCGAGTTGCGGGGCGGACACCGACACCGACACCGACACCGAGCGGAAGAAGAGGAGGAGGACAACTGCTCCTGCAGTTCACGCATATAACACACGCCTCAAACTGGTGACCCCGACGTGATTCTTCTACACCTATCACGCTCATCACCTCAACGATAACTGTACTACTTTTAGAAGATAACGAGTGGACAATAACAAAAATTTATCTAGTACTTTCCAAGCAAAACTCTGTACTTATCGCACCTATAGTAGGAACTGACTTAATACTAACCAACTCAGAACAATACACCTTTGTCGATAGCCACTACTTAAACAAATATTGTAAACGAACGGCAATCATCCACATTTGTAAAAGAACTCAACCAAGTCACAATAGAATCAATTCACCTGAATGTAGAATCGAATTAATTAATAATCAACAGGCAGTCAAAACTTGCCCAACTGCTGTATTCAAGTTGGAAGAATTAACGTTCGTACCTTTACAGACTGAAAATCATTGTATCATTATCCCTACGAAAAATGTGCAGATCGACGTATTATGTAAAACACATAAAATCTTAGAAATCAAACAACCGAGTTTAATTAGCAGCAAGACTGGATGTATAATCACATACGACCGTAGTATTATGAAAATAGGAGGAATATATAAAAATATTTCTTACGAAATCAAAATTAAGAATAGTTCACATAGTGTCAAAGAAATAGATATCCCAACGCTAGAGGAAATATTAAAAACGGCTCCAAAAGTAACTCACAATTTTAATCAATATAAGGCCAACCTCGATACGTTACAAACACAAGCCAATAGCTTACAATTCGAACGACATATAAATTCACTCAGAGAATATGGCATTTCAGCATTACAAATGTTAGGGTACGTAGCCCTAGAACTAGGAACAGTATATATATTGTATAAATGTAAACTTTTCGAATGTCTAAGTCAAGTAATTCCTAAAAATGTATGTATCAGAATATTTTGCCCTATCGCTCACGTAAACAATATGCATCAAGCACCAACCACACCAATTCTTTCATCAGCCCATGGGACGGTCACTTTCTAAAACATTACAGAAAATGAAGATAACGGGATCATTCAAATCAGACGACCTACCAGAGCCATACGCTTCAACAGAGCAAAGCGAATCTAAGAAGGGGGGAATGTCACACGCTCAAGAAAGACCACCCGCCTAAAAACAGTAATCAAGTAGACGAAATATCTTGCATGCCACAGTTATCGAAATAATAACAAAACAGTAACTGAACAGCCGCCTTTGATATACATCCGACGATAACTCTTTCAAAGGGACTAAAACCTCGATATAAAGATCCTCCTAAATTATAATAATCCTGTTGGATTTATATAATAAAATTTCCATCATCTTATACGAAGTTCAATTTCTTTACCTTATTCGTGAAATCGACGACGAATCGACTCGAGTTTCGAACTGCGATGCGAGGAGATCATCGGCGATCTAAGGTTTCGTGATTTCTTGTGTCTCCGACGTGACACTAGCGCATCCGATACCTGGTGCGCCCGTCAATCTTACGTTAGACGCATCCGACTACGCAATAGGAGCTGTTTTGCAACAACGAACGAACGACAAATGGCAGCCGCCTAGGGTTTGCCACGAAATCTCTAACACCCGCGCAACGAAAATATAGCGCGTACGATCGCAAACTACTCGCGATGTACATCGCCGTAAAACGCTTAGACACTCCGTTGAGGGTAGAGACTTTGCGATCTATACCGACCACAAACCCCTTATTTACACATTTCGGCAAAAACTCGAAAAATGTTCACCACATCAATTCCGTTATTTGGATTACATCGCACAATTTACAACGGATATCCGACACGTTAAAGGCGTAGAAAACGATGTAGCCGACACACTATCCCGTATCGAAACAATTGAAAAGTCGGTAGATTACCGAACGTTAGCAGTAGCGCAAAAAAGCGACAGTGAACTAAGCGAAATCCTTAACTCTGACTCTCGCGCGCTGCGGCTTGAGAAGATTCGATTTCCCGAAAAGGATATAGACATATTTTGCGATATTTCGACCGGAACCTTGCGGCCGTTCGTACCGAAACCGTTACGACGCAACGTATTTTAGTCGTTACACGGACTTTCCCATCCGGGGATATGCACCACGCAAAAACTAGTGACGACGCGCTTCGTTCGGCAATGCATACCATGCTAACGCAATAAAGTCACCAGGCACGTATTTTCACTAGTCGGAACGTTTAAAGCGTTAGCAGGCCGGTTCGAGCACATACACGTAGACATTATCGTAATGCAGTATTCGCAAGGCTATCGATATTGTCTAACGTGTATCGATCGTTTTTCATGTTGGCCCGAAGTCATTCCCATTGCTGACATGAAAGCGCCAACTGTTGCCTCGGCCCTCTTTTCAACTTGAATTTCTCGTTTCGGCGTCTCCTTAAAAATCACGACCGATCAACGACGCCAATTCGAATCACGTCTATTTGAAGAGTTATGCCGGTTGCTCCGTGTCATGCACTTATGCACATTGGCCTATCATCCCGCGTCTAATGGGATGGTAGAGCGCCTACATAGACAACTGAAAGCGGCGATCAAGTGTCATGACACGAGCAACTGGGTCGACTGGGTACTATTAGGCATTTGAATCGCGATAAAGGAGGACTCAAACGCAACGGCAGCTGAGATAATCTACGGCAACAGCATACGATTGCCGGCGGAGTTCTTCTTGCCAACCAATCAGCGGGCCAACTCAGAATTCGCGAACCTGTTAAAAGAACGGATGGAGAAAGTCAAGCCACAGCCTGTTACACGACATGACGAAAGGAAAATATTGGTTTTCCGCGAGTTGGAATCTTCGCCGTACGTGATTAGAGACCCTTACATGACGCGATTAGAGACCCTCTACAGGCGCCTTACGACGGGCCATTTAGAGTAACGCAAAGAGGCGCAAAGACGAAAGAGGCGAAATCAAAGTCAACAATCGCGATTTAACGGTTTCCGTAGACCGGCTTAAGTCAGCCTTCGTAGTACCGGAGGACCTCGAAGAGAAAACCACAGAAACCCGTAACGTGCTTATTCTGGTAGAACATACGAACGCCCGCAGCGAAAGCGGTGCAACTATCGACAATCAAAATAACGGAAGAAACACTAGCTATAGGTACGTTACGCGGTCTAGGCGAATAGTCCGATTTCCCGTTTGGCTACAGGCAGGTTTCGGTTAGATGTCGTAAATTATAGGACACAGGATGTACTACGTAATTTTTAAAATAGCAATAACTAAAAGCGCTGTATACATTTTACAAACATAACATAATAAAAACGTTATCACTGGTAGGGGGGCGATGTAGCGGCACACGAGTAGAGGATAATTTAAATCATGTTGTTGTTTTGCCTCGGAGTAAGATCGTAGTAAGATCACATTTCATGTGCAAGAACATTTTGCGATAGAAAGATTCTAAGATGAAAACAAGCTTGGACAAATTCCTTATGTTTCAAAGGTCTGTTTTGGTCAGAGAATCGACTGAGGACATACTTGCTAATATTCCAGTCACAGTCATTGATATAAAACATTATTTGGGAATTAACAGAGAAAAACTATAAAGTGGAGTCATTAAAGTTCAAATAAAATGGAACCATTATACCATGAGATGCAAAATGTAATACACTCAAATATAATTGCTAAAATAATATTTAGGCTAAGATTTTCAGGTTTAACCCCATTCAATGGACATATTGACTAATTTATAAGTTTAACAATTTTTCATGATCTGATGTTACGTTGTATATTGTGCACAACGTATTTTTGGTTGTGCGTGGTTATGCTGGTGTAGCGGCACCCGACAGCAAACTTCCCAACGGTTTCTGTCCCGTGCCTCGCTACACAAGGACTCTACCTTTCGAACAGATGATTGCCAGATGTCGATACACTCTCTCCGAATATTTACAGCGAGCCTAAGGATCCGCTATAAATCTTAAGACTCATGCAGCTAAGATTCTCTAAAGGAACAAATAGTCTTTGTCTCAATGGTCCCTACACATACCACCCACTACGGGAAATCTGCTTTTTCTCACGTGGGACGCTCCTCGTTAGCAATTTTCTCTCAAGGGCAGTTGTCATCCCTTTCCAACCACCAACTCACGATTTAGCCAATTAACAGCGACGTCTATTTCTCTCACTCTCTGAACTAACACTTCTCTCAACGAATCCGATGATCCCGTATCCATAGACACACCCAAACACAGTTTTCCTAAGGAGCATCATCGCGACACAAATTCATTCTGTTCTATGGCGAGTCGCGAGGCAAGTTGGAAGATGCCTATCTGAATTGTTCGTCCGCAGTCGTACGTAATAGCGGATTTGAATTCCTCGACATCTGTGCAATCGTCTCGACTTGAACCACCGCGTAAAGTATCGCGCCGAGCTTGAACTTGTAATCTTGAACCGATAATTGTACCGTGCTTTCGGCGCGCTAGTGTATACTACGAACACAAGCAAATAAACCGCTATTGTTAAACAATACCGAGTGATTCTTTTATACCTATCGCGCTCAACACCTCAACAGGATTGCTGCGGACACGAATGAGGTCCGACGGCGAAGAGTCAGTCGCGTCGCGCTCGTCAGTGGCTTCGACGGCTTCCAGGGAAAGGAAGAGGAAGATTACGTCGACCACAGTCCCGGATGATTCCGAAGAACTGGCGAGGCAAATAAGGACGAGCTCAGCGGCGAACGTCAGCGCCTAACTAACGAGGCACGTCTCGCAATTGATGTTGGTTGCGACGAAATCGTCCAACCTTAAAGAGACGGACATTAAAGCGTTAACGGACGCGGCGAGTTACATAACCGCCACGTGGCTGAATGAAACGCTGAAAAAGCCGGGGCCAACACACAGCGACATCGGGGCTGCGCAGTCGGTGGAGGCCAGGCTGTCCATGCTGGAGAAAGAGCTACCGAAAATGACCGCTTGCGCCCACGAGTGCCCGCGATGCAGTGGCCTGACTTCTGAGCCTGAACGCACCGCACGAAAAGGTAGGAGCGACAGTGCGCGACTCGCTGCCCTGGAAAGGAGGGTCGAAGAGATCGGACCCTCCATAATAAGGGCGATCGAGGAGCGCTTCAGGGACCGACATCACAGCCCTGAAGCGCGAAGAGGGACGAGCCACTCAGCCACCCGGTGTACCACCCAGACGATATCGCTCCCAAAAGAGCAAAAGAATGGGGAATGGAAGATGGTGGAGTCCAAAAGCTCCCGGAGAAAGAAAAAAAAGAGGAGGGCAACCGCCGGAGAAGCGGCGAAAAAAGGGGCCACTGTGACTCCACCGGCGAGACACCAGCAATCTCTAACGAGGATGACAGGCGCGCCTAAATCGACCATCGTCGCACCGAAGAAAGGACCAGTGCGGACGCCGAGGACGGCCATCCTCCCTCGTACACCGCGAACATCTGCGGTGACTGTAACTCTGAACGAGGGGTCAAGGATGTCCTACGCCGATGTAATAAACACGGCTAGGCAGAACATCCCCCTTGCTGAGATCGGCGTCGAGTCGCTGAACATGAGGAAAGCGATGACAGGTGCTATCGTGATAACGGTCCCTGGAGATCGAGACAGAGAGAAGGCGTCACGGCTTGCGACGCGCTTGGCCAAGGTGCTAGACCCGGCCACGGCGAGAGTGGCGGCTCCAAAGAGGACGGCGGAGCTAAGAGTTGTCAGGATAGATATCTCGATAAACAAGGTGGAACTGCGGCAAGCACTGGCACAGGCCGCAGGATGCGGCGGCGCCAGGCAGCCAAAGTTATCCTGGGCTGGTCAACCGCGAGGGTGATAGCCATCCCGAGGAGGCCCTTGCAATGCTTCAAGAGCCTGGAACTGGGACACGTACGGGCTACGTGCGTGTCCGCCGTGAACCGAAGACACCTGTGTTACAGGTGCGGCGAAAGCGGATATCGTGCCAGAGGCTGTCCTGCCTCGGCTCCCAAGTGCCCCCTGTGCGAGTCGCTCGGGGCTCCCGCCAACCACAGGATGGGTGGGGTGGCATGCGCCCCCCCCCCCGCAAACCAAGAGGAAACGACCCGTCCGCGAGCCAGCGGCGGCGGCAAAAACGCAAGGCAGCACCGCCGAAGCAGCCGTAGATGGCCGGGAGGAGGCCACGGAGTTGGCCCAATGAATTCAAGAGGCTCCTCCGGAGTAACCTGGGAAGGTCGAGACGGGCGCAAGACCTGCTCTTCCAGACTATCCGGGAGAGCGAGGTCGCCCTCGCGGTGGTGGCTGAGCCGTATCGCATCCCTGACGCGACCAACTGGGTCGGGGATCTGGATGGATTGGCAGCCATAATCTGGATAACAGCGCTGTGCTCGACCGTGGCAGCGGCTACGTCGCAGTCGAGTGGGATGGAATGGCGGTGGTGGGCGTTTATGTTTCTCCCAACAGCGGCCTGGTCGCGTTCGAGGACTTCCTGGACGGGATTGACGAATGCGTCAGAAGATGCCTTCCCCGCCAGGACCTCGGGGATTTCAACGCCCACTCCTCGCAGAGGGGAAATACTAGGTCGGACGCTCGTGGGAGAAGTCTATCCGATTGGGCTACAGGACTCGGGCTCTTACTGGTGAACAGGGGCTCGGCGAGCACATGCGTGAAGTGGAGAGGATCCTCCGTGATCGACGTCACATGGGCTACCACCGAGACCTACAGGAGAATTTCCAATTGGAGAGTGGCCGAAGGGGTCGAGACTCTGTCCGACTACCTCTACATACTGATGGAGGTGGCCCACCACGAGACAACGTCTGCAGCTATACAGGCCAGCAGTCCCCGAGGAGCGAACCGTCTCCGCCCACCACCAAGGTGGCGTCTCAAGGAGAGGGACAGGGAGATGCTCTAAGCGGCAGACTCCGTCTCCGCCTGAAGCTGGGACGCACGAAGAATGTCGGGAAGCATCGACGAGGAAGCAGAAAGACTCCGAAGGGACATGAGCGCGGCGTGTGACGCCTCGATGCCGCGCTCCGTTCCCGGCTATAGACGCGACCAGTGCGTATACTGGTGGACTCCCGAGATCGCGGAGACCAGAGCGAGGTGCGTTCGGGCCCGCAGAAGGCTCCAGAGAGCGCGTCGTCGTAGGCGGACACGCGACGAGGAAGAGATCTCCCGGTACTACGAGGCGTACAGAGAAATTAGGCTCACGATGCAGCGAGAGATCAAGATCGCGAAAGCCCGGTCCTGGATGGAGCTGATAGAGTCGGTCGAATCCGATCCGTGGGGGCGGCCGTACCGTCTGGTGAAGAAGCTACGACCTCGGGCTCCCCCACTGATTGCGAGCATGGATCCGGCGTTGCTCGCCAAAGTCATCGGGACTCTGTTCCTAAGGCGAGACAACAACGCTAGGCAGACAGGGCTATCCTCCCCCTCCGGCGAGACGACGGAATGGAGCGAGGAGCTGCGAGTGACGCAGGAAGAGCTCCTCGATGCGACAAAGAGGATGGCCTCCCGCGACGTGGCACCGGGTCCGGATGGAATTCCAGGCCGGGTTTGGGCAGAGTCAATGACTACCTTGGCTCCCCGCCTGCGACACCTGTTCACCATATGCCTGAGGGCGGGTGTTTACCCCCGGATATGGCGAACGGAAAGACTGGTCCTGCTGAAGAAAGAGGGACGCCCGTTGGACTCGCCGTCCGCGTACAGATCGGTGTGCCTTCTGGACGAGATAGGCAAGCTGTATTAAGAGCTTCGGTTCGTGAAAACCAAGACCAATTGCGAGATATTAGACAAGGATTTAACGAAAGCATACAAAGCTACATTATTTGCTTCAGAATGTTGTATAACAAACTACAACACAGTATTACCAACGAATACCCAGACGAAATAACCAGACGTGCCATGAGCGACAGAATTTTGAAAGATTCGCTAACAGACTTTATTCGAGGATTAAAAACAGAGATAGGACAAGTTCTACTTGGCAATCCGCCGCACAATGTATTGAAGCCGAGAAACGTGCCACCGAAATCGAAAGATATTTTCGTGAAGGCAGAACGCGCAAGCAACAGACCGTTCGCCTCAATGATCGACTACAAACCACGTCCAGTAACAAAATACGTCCACACCACCCAAGTCGATTTAATATACCTTCGCTCAGCAATGAAGAACTATGTTTCGAGAATCCGAACGCGCTCCATTGGCAGAGCGAGATCAACCACGTTGCTTCAAATACAACCGTGGGCACACGTAAAATTAGTGTTCAAATTTTCAAACACCAGGCCTGCAACAACGAGCACCTTCAATCAACAACATCGAGATGGAAACAGCAGAATCAGAATTAACGCAACTACGTAAGAACTCCCAACAATACTCCTTGGACCAGTTGGACAACAAAAACGAAGATTTCTTGTGGACTCAGGAGCAGGAATTAACCTACTCAAGCGGAAATGGATACCAGAAATAGAACCAGTACTTGTGAAGAAATTCCCAATGGAACACTCTAATTTCAAAACCTCAGTGCAAAACCACCAATAGTATCATTATAAATTTGTTTAACAAAAAGATAGACTTTTATGTAGTGGATAACGATTTTCCGCTAATAGAGGATGGAATATTAGGTTTACCTGCACTACAACAATTCAAATTCGAACTTTCCAACGACAAATTGAAACTGGATGATAATATTATTTTGCTACAACAGGATAAGACCATAGCATCTGGGCAAACCATATCAAAGACTGTACTGACTAGAAGGGAAACCAATTCCCGTATGCTTTATCAATGGTGGCGAGTCAAAACTAAAAATTACAAACGCTATTGAAAATTCTAACATCTACGATCAAATCTCAACATTCAAAGGATCAGTCAGACTCTCGCATATAGAAAAAGTTCTTAGAGAACCACTCGAAAAGATATTACTTTATTATTTAGACGTCTTTAATTTTGAAACGCAACTCTTACCATATACTTCACTTGTAAAACATACAATTACGCTGAAAGAAAATAAAATTATGAATACTAAATCCTACCGACCTCCTGAATGCCATAAGGCATAAATTAAACGACAAACAGACGAAATGTTTAAGAGAAATATCATAGAACCTTCCGACACTCCTTACAATTCAATACAAGGTGAGTTGTACCAAAGAAACAACACGGCTCAGGAAAACAGAAATGGAGAATTGTAATTGTCTTTAGAAAACTTAACGAACTTACAGACCAAGTCCCATATCTACTACCCGACATAGATGACATATTATCACAGTTAGGAAACGCAGAATTCTTTTTCGCCTTAGACCTATCCTCAGGATTCCACCAAATCCCTATGGATCCTGAATCGAAGAAATATACAGTATTTTTCACACCACAAGGACATTACCACTACAACCGAATGCCATTTGGATTCAAAAATGCACCAGCGACGTTTCAAAGAATGATAGATACTGCACTCCGTGGACTTATTAACAAACATTGTTTCGCATATTTAGATGACATTATTATTATCGGTCAATCAATGAAAGAACACAACCAAGATTTAGCTATTGTATTGCAAAGACTTAGAGAACTGGTGTTAAAGATACAACCGGATAAGTGTGAATTTTTGAAACCGGAACTAGAATATCTTGGACATATCGTAACAGCTGAAGGAGTAAAGCCAAATCCGAAGAAGATAGAAGAGGTTAAAAACTTCAGCCTAAAAATACAACAGAGGTAAAATCTTTCCTTGGACTAGCAGGTTATTACAGAACATTTATTCGCAACTTTGCAAAACTAGCGAAACCACTCACCGAACTCACAAAAAAAGACATGCCATTCCATTGGTCTGACAAAACTCAAGACGCATTTGATACTTTAAAGGAAAATTGATGTGACTTCTCCGTATTAAAATATCTAGACTACGACAAACCATTTGTACTAACCACTGACGCAACTAACGATGAAATAGGAGCCATTCTATCCCAACGTAACCCGTAATACCACCCGAACGTAATTATTCTACAACCGAGAAAGAACTATTAGCAATAGTATGGACAGTCGGACGCCTCCGACAATGTCTACCTGGACGACGATTTACCATTAGAAGAGACCACCAAGCTCTTAAATGGCTTCAAAGTTGCAAAGACTCTTCATCAAGACTTATACGATAGAGATTAAAACTCGAAGAATACGAATACGCCATAGAATATACTAAAGGCACAGACAACACTGCAGCTGACGCACTTAGTAGAATACATTGTACAACTAACGAGCCTCTTACGAACGAAGAACTTGACACAGAACTTGACTCTGAATATGATATTCTATTTGAATATGGATCGGCTCTAGCGAAAAACCAAAGTATTTAAAAATCTGTCTGAACAACAAAAGCTTCTACCAATTGAAGAAAACGCAATTTAGAGACTATGAGTCACGGCCATGACTCAACAAAATAAGGAATATCCTTCAAAAGAATAAAAAAAATAGGTTTTGAAGATTACGACTTCACAGAAACCGAGAAAAATGAAATTAAAAGGATGATTCTATTCTATAATAGTACCAGCAACGAAAATGACTTTACATTAGCATGGGAACCAATTCAGGAGCTTATTGAAGAACAAATCGAGGAAATTCTACAAGAGAACCACGATTAGTAGGACATCCCGGCATACAGAAAACGTATGATCGGATAAAAGACCAATACAAGATTCCGAATCTTATGGATAAGATTCAAGAACGCATCAAAACTTTTGAGACCTGTTAAACCGTAAAGATGACTAGGATTTGACCCAAAGAAGAACCATGTATAACTGGCAGTTCCGCCTGTGCAGGCGACCTAAACGGAAGTGCGAGACAGTGCTCCAGAGAAAGTGCGGCAAGAGGGAAGAGAAAGCGGCAAAGTAAACGCCCATCGCCAAAACGTGGAATCATACAGATTCCACCAATAAGAATAACTAGCAAAGGGGAAACATACATTATAAATAGAGATATAGACTCTACAGAGGCAGAAAAAAGATGTTAACATAGAAATATTACAAGCCAATGACGGGAACAATGAACCAACACACTACGAAGAAAGCTGGACGGTGGCGACTTCCAGCAAAAAACGCAAAGTAACCCCGTTCGCAAATGGGAGGAAAACTGAAATACCAGAAAAAGACAATGACTGCAGGATATCAAAATGAGTAATTCATTTAGCACACTGCCAGAAGAGACAGCAACGGACACAACGGAAAGTCCGACAACCCGCATTGCTAAACCACCACCAATATACGTAGATGCGAAAATAATAGACCCCCTCATTGAACTACTAAACAACACTGCAGGGAAAGATAATTATGTTATCAAACAGATAAAAATAGACCAGGTGAAAGTACAAACCAACACCCCAGACACGTTCAGAAAAGTGACAAGATCACTAAGGGATAAAAATGCAGGGTATCACACTTACCAGCTCAAAACCAACAAAAGCTACAAAGCCGTAATCAGGAGATTACACCCAAAAACAAACACCGACAACATAAGCGAAGAACTAGCAAAAATCGGACACCAGATAAGATCAATAAACAACATAAACAAGTATGATACCAAACAACCATTACCGCTATTTCTAGTCGAACTAGAACCTAGAAACAATAACAAAGACATATATGATATAACAAAATTACTAAACACAATAGTAAAAGTGGAGCCACCTAGACATAAAAAAGATATCCCGCAATGCATAAGGTGTCAGCAATACGGCCACACAAAAAACTATTGCAATAGAACCCCGGTATGTGTTAAATGCGCAAGAACCATTTAACAATACACTGCCCATCCACGGGAAAAATAGAGGAAGTTAGATGCTATAACTGTAATGGAAACCACCCAGCCAGCTATAAAGGGTGTGAAGCCAGGAAACAATTACAACGCAAACTGCTCCCGCTGCTACGAAACAAGACATACACTAACTACAAGTGCAACAGGACAGCACAAAATCCGAGACAATACCAAATACAGAGCACGCAATAAACACTAAACATATCAGCACCAAGCATCTCTGGACAGGAGATTAACCTGGAAGCAACATATCCTAGACAAATCTAAACAACTCAGGGACAAACTAGTCTGGACCTACGGAATCCAACTATGGGGAACAGCAAGTAATTCAAACATTGAAATATTCCAACGCTTCCAATCGAAAACGTTAAGATCTCTATTAAATGCACCCTAGTATGTTACCAACGAAACAATCCACCGTGACCTCAGGATACCTACAGTCAAAGATGAAATACACAAGTCCAGAAGCAGATATAACACAGGAGTCAACAACCACCACAACCCATTAGTCACCCAACTACTGGACACGACGGACCAGATCCGCAGACTAAAAAGAAAGTACCCTCTAGATTAAATCCTTAGTTTCAACTAGAACCAACAATATAAAACTATTATAATCCATGTCATTGTATCACGCCAAATTAAGTTACTGAAAATTCTCAACGAGAATTGATTGTAAATATTCTAATAAATAAAAAAAAAGAACAAATGTGGGAAGAATGCTTCTAGCACCTAAGGGACGAGTCCATCGCAGCGGGAGACTACAACTCAAAGCACACTCTATGGGGATCAAGAAATACTACACCTCGAAGCAGAACTCTGGTAAAATACATTAAAAATAATAACCTCAATATATTATCCACAGGAAGACCGACATACTGGCCTACAGACCTGAACAAAAAACCGGACCTACTGGACTTTGCACTTACAAGGGGACTAAACACAAACAAACTAAAAATAACACCCAACCTCGAGCTCAGCACCGATCATACACCCATAATAATTGAATACAGAAACAAACCAATACTCTATAGCAAAACAGAAACATTATGCAATAAAACCACCAAATGGCAAACTTTTAAAGAAATGATAGAAAGTAAAATGAACTGCAACATCCCGTTGAAAACTCCTGAACACATAGAAAAAGCAGTGGCAACATTGACAGCAACTGGCAAAACAAAATGGCAAAAACACAGAACTCGAGAAAACAAAGGTTTATTATACGTTCATATAAATTATGGGGGACAGGCGGGTATTTACCTAACGGGAAAGCTGGTTTTCCCCATGAACAATGTCACCTACGAGCTACGTTGGTAGGAGGCTTCCTCCTGCTATCTTAATTTATTAACGAGGGTTATAATCAATTGGCATCGCGGATCGTTACCCTCTCTTTTCCTAATGAAAAGTGTGAACAGCGAATCCGTGTTGTTAGTTAAAAGACCACACCCACACCGAGCTTTCCACCGTAATAATACGAGAACACCTCGGGACTGAAATTACAAACTCTCAGTCAGTCAACATTTCTCAGATTATTCGCGTAAACTGTGCTTATAAAGTTGTGTTATTTAATAAAGTTCGATAGAAAAGAAATACAAGATTGTGTTACAGCTCAACCTTCTTGTCTTTAAAACCTAGGCCTTAATTTTACGTGACATTTTGGTGATCCTACATCAGTTTCCAGTAAACGAATTTACGCTTTTCGGGCTACGGTCAACTTTGAAGATTGAGGATCAGCGGACCACTGCAACAGTGTAAATACTTTTGACGTTTTGACAAAGGAACACCGCAACGGAACCTTTCCTACGGGCTAAACGATCGAAGTGAGCAAACTCTGGATTCCTTTATCAAACACAGATAGCACAGATAGTACAACCAATATAATGATAATGGCAATGCCACGAGAAGATAAAATCGAAACTGTCAACGCCGCTTCAACTAATAGTAGAATAGACCCAACAGTTAGGGCTATATTAAACGGAATGCAGATCTTCACCCAACAAGTTGACATTCTCAGACTACGTTTTGACGAAACTCAAAGCGCAGAAAAGAAACTCTCAGCAGAGATCGCACTAATAAGGAAGAATTTAGCAAGAATACAAATGGGAAATGTATCAGAAGCCAGTTCCCTAATAACTCAGACACCACCTCAACCATCCGAAAAGAGAACTTTCCCTGAACGTTTTACACAACCAGGGCTTAAAGCTAAAGACGCATTAAGATGTATTCCGATATTAAACGGTGAAGACGATATAGGAGTAGAAGAATTTATTAAAGAAATCAAAGAGATGAGGGTAATGTATAGTGAATAATATTTACTATTAAAAATGATTAAGATTGAGAAAATTTCGGGAAAAACAGCTATGGAAATACCTAATGTGCATATCTCAGAATACGCACATTTATATTAAGCATTACGACAGAACGTAGCAACTCAAGCTTCGGTTCGTGAAAACCAAGACCAATTGCGAGATATTAGACAAGGATTTAACGAAAGCGTACAAAGCTATATTATTTGCTTCAGAATGTTATATAACGAACTACAACACAGTATTACCAACGAATACCCAGACGAAATAACCAGACGTGCCATGAGCGACAGAATTTTGAAAGATTCGCTAACAGACTTTATTCGAGGATTAAAAACAGAGATAGGACAAGTTTTACTTGGCAATCCGTCGCACAATGTTATTGAAGCCAAGAAACGTGCCACCGAAATCGAAAGATATTTTCGTGAAGGCAGAACGCGCAAGCAACAGACTGTTCGCCTCAATAATCGACTACAGTACAAACCACGTCCAGTAACAAACTACGTCCACACCACCCAAGCCGATTCAATATACCTTCGCTCAGCGAATCCTCAAATTTCGGAAATCGTCAAAAACTTGCAAAACGATGAGCTCGCGGAAGACATCGCGAATACGTATGAATTACGGTCCGGTACTCTTTACCTTAGGATACAAAGAAAAGGCAGGTCTCTCTATTTGCCTATTGTTTCAAGAGGCTTTAGATGGTCCGTTATTAACCATGTGCATCAGTCAATTATGCAGTTGGGTTGGGATAAAACGCTCGAGAAACTGTACGAGTATTACTGGTTCGAAGGAATGGCGTAAATTATGTATGTTCGTAAGTTCGTAGAAAATTGTGATGTTTGTCGAGTTTCGAAGACAGGTTCAGATAAAATACAAGCTGAACTATATCCTATACCCAAGACCGGCATAGAGTGCACATGGACATAACGGGCAAGCTAAGCGGCAAAAATGACTCTAAGGAATACGTCATTATTTTGATCGATGCCTTCACGAAATTCATATTCCTGCATCCCGTAAAGTAGATGCCCTTAATACCATCAAAGCACTTAAGTCCGCTAAATTTTTTTCGGCAGTCCCTGTCGGATAATAGCAGATCAAGGAAGATGTTTTATGAGCACAGAATTCCAGGATTTTTGCCAAGGCAAACTTTTTAAACTCCACTTAATAGCAACTGGTGCTAGTAGGGCCAATGGACAGGTAGAGCGTATCATGGGTACCCTGAAGAACATGTTTACAACCGTAGAAACTACCAGGCGATCATGGCAAGACGCGATTGGCGAAATACAATTGGCCTTGAATTGCACCACCAATCGTGTGACTAAATCGAATACTTTGGAATTACTAATCGGAAAAACAGCAAGGCCCTACGGTTTATAGCTACCCGACGACATTCAGTTTGCTGGTGAGTGCCGAAGCGTGCAGACGTGTGTCCAGTGCCCTGCGAAGTCCACAAAACAGTACGTGACCATCCAGTTGCTGCTGAGTGCCGAAACGTGCAGACGTGTGTCCAGTGCCCTGTGAAGTTCACAAAACTCCACGTGACGTCCATCTGTCGAAAGCGAATCCAACAAACCTAGCTAAGGGTTAACAGCCTCTCGACTAGTTCTTTCACACTGAATTAACTAGCTCGATGATGGCTCTAACATTCCAAACAGGCTCTCCGGAGTTAAATTATAACACCGCCGTTCTTCCTCCCCCGTGGCAAAAGGGCAACACATCTCTCTTTGCAAACGACCAGCACACGAAAAAACGCAAGCTGGAACCAATCAAGACAAATGTGAACAAGAGTCAAGCTAAACCACCAGCCAGCCAAGTGACCACCGTGAACGGATTCTCAATACTGGAGACTACGGAAGACTCCATGAATACAACCGAAACGGTAAATAATCTCCATACCCAAAGAATTCCCCCTCCCCCGCCAATATTCATTGATGACGTAATCGGCATTCAGACAATGATAAGGACCATTGAAAAAGGTATCAGCAAAGAGGACTACAAGTTAAAAATTAACAACAACAATGCGAAAATTCTGCTGACCCACCCAGACGCCTATAGAAAAATAACTAAGTTGCTAAAAGCTTTGAATGCAAAATTCCACACGTATCAGTTCAAGCAAGAAAGACCTTTTCGTGTGGTGCTACGCAATATCCACCACTCGGTCGACCTAGACGAACTAAAGTTCGAACTTCAAACACTTGGCCACGAGGTAACCAACATCAGCAACATTAGACATAGAGTCACAAAAATCCTCTATCGCTATTTTTCATAGATTTAAAACAAAAAGGGAACAACAAAGAAATCTACAACGTCAACCGGCTGATGAACTCCATAGTTAAGTTCGAGCCACCTCTTGTAAAGAAAGAAATAGTACAATGCAAAAGGTGCCATAGGTACGGCCACACGCAGAAATACTGCAACCATAACTTCCGGTGCGTAAAATGTGCAGGTAATCACCCCACTGACCAATGCACTAAATCCCCTGAAACCCCCGCTAAGTGCATCCACTGTCAAGGAGAGCATCCTGCGAACTACAAAGGATGCTCAGCCTACAAAACGCTACATAATATCAAGTATCCAAAACAGAGAACCAAGGAGATTACCATACAGGAACCAAGACCCCAAAAACTCACCACACCATCAGTATCCTATGCGCAGGCAACACAAGGAAACGTAAACAACTCGAAAACCCAAAGTAAACACACAGAAAATAGTGCTCCCACTGCACAAAACACAGACAACTTCACTAGACTCGAAAAACTTATCGAGAAGCAATCTGAACAAATTAACAACTTGCTGTCACTTCTCACACTCTTCATGGACAAATTAATATGTACAGAAGCAAAATAAAACCAATGCGAATAGCTCTGTGGAACGCCAACGGTCTAGCTCAGCACAAATTTGAATTAGAACTATTCTTAAAACAACAGCAAATCGACGTGATGCTCATATCCGAAACCCACTTCACCGACAAAAACTACCTCAAAATACACAGCTACAACTTCTACCACACCCAACACCTCAGTGGAAAGGCACACGGCGGCACCGGAATCATCATCAAATCCAGCGTTAAGCATTACGAGCTTCCATCATCCCAGAAAGACTACCTTCAAGCCACAAGCGTAGCAATAGAAGACCGCCATGGTACAATCACCACCTTAGCAGTATACTGCCCTCCCAGACACTCGATTGCTAAAGAGAACTTCGACAGCCTCTTTGATACCCTAGGCAATAGATTCATAGATGGAGGAGACTATAACGCCAAACATACCCAATGGGGCAGCAGACTTGTCACAGCAAGAGGCAAAAACCTCTTGAAAAGCATAACCACCAACAATCTCAACTACCTCACCCATATGAACCCACATACTGGCCCACTGACACTAACAGAATCTCCGATTTACTCGACTTCTTCATAACCAAAAATATCTCGCCTAGATATGTCCAAATCAACTCCTCGACTGAACTCTCTTCCGACCACTCGCCCGTAATAGCAACAGTCGGTTCAGCATTAATCGAGAACCCACCTAATGGCCCCATTCACAACCAACTCACCAACTGGCAGCTCTTTAGAGAAGTCTTTAATCACTCAACCTCTGCCTCAATCTCGCTAGAAACAAAGGAAGATATCGAAACAGCCACAGAATACAGTATGGCATGAAGGGCTACTATACAAGCTTAAAAAGATCCTACCCCACCCATACTACTCCATCTTAAAATCCTACCTAACCAACAGATAATTCATAGTTAAATGCCTAGACGCCACTTCCGCAACATTCACATTCATAGAATCACCACTTCAGCTGTATACTGTCCTCCCAGACACTCCATCGCCAAAGAAGATTTTGACAACTTCCTGGACACCCTGAGCAATAGATTCATAGCTGGAGGAGACTACAACGCCAAACACACCCAATAATGACTGTTTTCACAAATATCTCGCCAGCTTGTCCCCCACAGCCGACTCCAACTACTCACTATGGAAGGCCTCCAGGAAACTCATGCGCGCCCCACAAATAATACCTCCAATCCGCTGCCCGCAAGGTGGATGGGCGCGTAGGCCTATAGAAAAAGCCAACCCATTTGCCAAACACTTGTCTGAAGTATTCAAACCCCATTCCTCCATAGCTGCTGCGGACGTTACCGAATACCTGAACACTCCCTTCCAAATGTCCCCTCCTATTGAACCCTTCACTTCTACAGAGATCATAGTAGCAATCAGTCGCCTAGACCCCAAGAAAGCAGCAGGTCACGACCTAATAGGAAATAAAGCCATCAAGGAACTTCCCATAAAAGGGATTGCACTCATCGCATCAATCTTTAACGCTATCCTCCTATAGTAAATGTGTCATGAACAATCTACTTTTCGATAAATGTGCGGACGTGTTTAAGATATCCAATATTCGAGTGTTTTTCAGATGTTCATCAACTTTCTTCCAGAAGCTTTTATTATATCATTATGACACGACCTTAATCGGATTATTTAGATTCGTGCGATAAAATTCATGGGGTCTGAGAACCTAAACTACCAGTATTCGCAAGCAACGGTCATAAAAATTTACCTAAATGCTCAAGAACACGTAAGCACAATAGTGTTCTTGAACATGTCCAACCTTTGGGAACTGACGTTACCAATAACAGATACAATAACCTGTATGGACGTTATTTAACGTTACATTACGTTACAAGTAATCCAGAATGATCGAGATCTATATAAATGGGTCCGATGAAGATTGGATGCACAATAAAATTAAATATTAAGATCTGGTGTTTCTCGCTTGTGCATTCCATTATCGCATGTTCGCTACCGTAACAGTTCGTCTGCGTCCCGCACGTTCGAAGATTGACAAATCTTGAACAGATGTTATTCTGGTGAAATTAGTTGTGATGCTTTTACAATTTATCAATTCATCAATTATAATTTATCATTTTGCAATCCGTAGGAAAGAGATAACATGCTCGATATTTTAGTTTGTAGCTGTAGATAAATAAAACATATATATTTTTAATATATCTTCTATATAGCAGACCTCATTGAACATATGGAAAATCGCTAGTAGAACATAGATTATGAGAATATATTTAATTCATGAATACATTGTGAAAATTATAGACGAAAATATAAACAGAATATAAGTCAGAGGTAACAAAATTATATAAAACATTATTCAATATATGTTGTAGAACGAATATATTATTCGTTATTTATAATATTTCATATTTTATTTCCTTTGTAAGGTATTTATTATATTTCGATTATACACTCAATCTTCGAATATTTTTCTGCTAAATTATATTATTTTCCCAGAACTTTATAATTTAATTTAATCTTACTGTTTGAAATGATTGACTTCCGTCTGTGAAAACATTCCTGATTGATTCTACCCAAACACTTCCTGTAATATTCAGATCTGATAAATATGCGAACCAATTCAGGGTTTGAATATTTTTAGAAAGATAATAGTTTCAGTAAATTTAACTGTATCGAACATTATCACGTTGAAAGAATCTCTCCGTTCAATGTGACTAAAATGCTTTTCTTATCTTCCATTTATTAAACTGATATATCTATGGCTGTTTATAGCACTGTATCATTACTAGTTCCATTCACTGCTTAAATTAACATCTTCTTCTGAAAATTGCGTTTTGTTTCATCCTTATCATGCTTGCCACGTTTTCAAATATAAATTTCGTTTAGATTAAACGTTGTTTAATCTAACAATGGAGAGGTCATGTATGGTCAACCCAGGTTCATGTATGTTCCCCCTCCGAAATTATATCACAAGAAGCTCCTCCTTTCTGAAGTTTAGATCACGATAAGTATCTGTTCTTCTGTCTGTTCTAATGGAAATGAGTGATCGATGAAATAGTATGCATCGAAATACAATATGGTCAAATACACTAGAATCTGTTACAATATTCTTCAAGGACGGTATAGTTAATCGTCACCCAACACAGATGACCGTGATATTTGTGTTCTATCTGTTCCCTCTTCTTTTTCCATCTACTTAGAGCGTCATTTTTTGCGTTGATTCCCATCGAGCAATCTTGTCCGAACGTGTCGTCACTTTTGCGAAAACTTGTACACGACTTCAATACGTATTCGCCACTCGGTCATTAAAGAGATTTAAGAAATTCTGGTACATTTTCCTTTAAGCATCGTCATCTCAAGAGTATTCCTATTACAGCGTGCAAATATTTCATACCGGTAATAAATACATCGAGTTCGGCAAACGTTCATATAGGTAAAATTTTGGGCATCTAAATTTACTAGCGTAATGCAATGCAACATTTGCTCAAGCAGTTTCACAAACTGAGTTGAGTTTAAGAAAGTGGTAGAACACTTCACAAAAAGCTTCTCGATATTCAGGATAATAGGTTCCATATATTATAAGGAAGTCTTTATGAGGCGATTGTTTCAATAGACTCAGATGTTAGAAAAGAAATTTTACAGGATCCTTAAATCCTGTTTTATTCGTAACCACAGCGGTGAAATTTTGTGCTCGTGTTCAGCAACTGGAGATCAAATTATGTGAATTGCATTTCTCTATGGAACAAAATGCAACTATGCCTATAGTAAATGTGTCATGAACAACCTACTTTTCGATAAATGTGCGGACATGTTTAAGATATCCAATATTCGAATGTTTTTCAGATGTTCATCAACTTTCTTCCAGAAGCTTTTGCATCTTACAAACTTTTTCATTGATTCCGAACTGACTGCGTACAGCTTTATTTGTAAGTATTACACAAGCAAATGTTTCATTTGTTCGTTTACCCAAATTGAGACTTGATATTATTTCATATTATTGTTGCTATATTACATTGCACAATTCTTGTATCAAGGGGAACATGTTAAAATTTTGGATATAGTTTCTTTACAGATAAAGCGTGATTCTATATTCGAAGTATACAAATGTATTCGTTTGTGAAATACTGAAAATATACTCTTCATGATTAGAAAATTGATGCGTACTGCACTGTATATTTGACAGCAATAATTGGATCCATTTCCTTCAGAAACTGTTCACGTGGTCATCTGATTTCACATATAATATCACATGCATCTTCTTCCTGTTTCCGTCTCAAACTTCAAAACGCAAGTTTATCGTTTCTATCCTTTCACTTTTATGTTTTCTTCATTTTCTTTTACTAATGATCGTTTTGTACTGGACCATTTATTTTTATTGCCTGATTACTCTGAGTACGAGTTCTTCAAACTATTCAAATTCCTCATCGTATACGTAGATATTACAAGTTCAAAACGTTGCTGTGTCATTGGCCAATCTGCATAAAGTTCTCGACCAATATCAATATCTTTAGATTTGTTATAGATTTTCCAACATATGTTGATATACGACAAATTACAACATAGTATATAGTACATTGTCGGCTAGAAACTTCTTGTATATTCTACAATTCCGCCCATCTAGACGGATTATTTTTTCATTGTTAAGTACAATTTTTCTTTAATGTTTCTTGCATTGTATACTGTGCACGTATTTTTATGAATTCTATACATTATTCTTTACATTGAGATGTGAAAGATATCTAACGTTGCAGTGTCGCAGATGTTTATATCGCTGCAAAATACGTTGAACGGTTTATCGCAAGGTCTACTATTTTAGCAAATAAATTTTTGGCAATGCGATTGCTCTCTGCACTTGCTTGTGTTATATTTGGTAGAACTTCTAAGCAATTATACTATTATTTTTCCATTCTTACTAACAAATGAAGGAAGACTGATTTCCAAAATTCATTAAGGAATAAAACAATAAAATATTGAGTAGACTTGTACTTTATTACTCTGCCATCAAAACACGTCAGTAGCAATTAATAAGAGATATAACAAGATTCTATTAGGTTTCCCTCCATAAATTTCATATAACATTCATCATATAATATTCTACAACATATGACAGCGATTTTCCCAGTACGTTTAGCACAATATATATAATTTATAAAATATATGTAACATTTCCCCTTGGAGTCTTTAACATGCATCATGATGTAATCTGTATCAAATGTAGTGTCAGATTGCACTATGACGAATAATAATATTACTGGAAAAAATGGAAAATACAAGTAACCAATGTAAAAAAGTAGGATGCCTCTTGTTTAAAGCAACACAACCTCTATATATCATCTGTTGTATCAGTCACCGCGCTTTTATATATGAGAATCATTTACAATTAATTACAACCGATTAGAATGAAATAATTACATAACCATCATACAGAATGATTTATAACACTGAGAGTAATTTAAAATTGTACGATACAATGCGAGAAATATTTTTATGTATAAAATATCACAAATAAAAGTGTAAGATAGTTTATATCAATTAATCAGTATTGAACGATACTATATACCTCATTTGTTTTGGCAAGAAATTTTCATGCTTGTAAAGTTAAAGATTTAGAAAAAACAAGTTCCACCGTCAGAAGATAAGTCAACGATTGCATAGATCTTGGCTTTTTGTAAATAACTATTGCAATATTTATCGTGAAACTGTTTTTTAAATATATTAGAACACTTGCGCTACTTTCATCAGCATTTGTAATCTACCTTGGAATAATAATGGCTAATATTTAATTGGATGTGGTAAGAAGTAGAGAACTAAGAGAACTATAGAGATTGAGAATCTCTTAGCGAAGAAAAAAAGGATATTCCTTGTCTGCAATGCCTGGAAAATTTAAGCTCTCGAAAATAAAAGTCAATAAGATGTTTTTTTTTTATTATTATATTTGTACTTTGCTTTACTTACTTTACAGTACTTTACTTTATAATTGTCCAGCTGGACATTCGGTAAATTTTTCTAACTTAAAGAAAAAAAGATATGTGATCGAGTCAAAGAGAAAAGTTTTTACTGTTCTTCAAGGTGGATCTCACCGGTAATGGGAGAACACTCTAACCTGAAGTCATACATGTAACCAAACACGTTTGACTCAATAGGCCAAAATGATTACCATCCACGTGCAGTCAGTGACTCCAGAAACTCTACTCATTAAAAGATCCAGAATCCAATTTATTGCCAAAATAAAGTGTAAAATACTACACAAATTTTACATAAATACGACTCTGTACCACTGAATCCCGAAACTTGAAACTAGGATTTTCGAATTCTCCGTTTCGAAAACTGACAGATTGCAAAAAAGTGATTAATTCTCAATTTTGCCCTGAAGCAAAGTTCAGCCAAAAACGATAATAAGATAGATTCAAAATTCGTCCACATTTTCCAATTTGGGGCCGTAAACGCCATAAAAGTACTGGTTTATTTCGACGTATCCGAAAGCAAGTAACATCTTCCTTTTTTTTATTAATCTTGTGATTTAGGTTCCATGTGAACTAATATCTCAGTTAAAACAGCACAACAATACTGTTGTGTACAACAGAAATGCTCAAGCAAAATCAGAAAATGTATGCAGTGACACACGGTATAATAGTATTTCAAGGAAAAATAACGTTTATACTGATTTATGCAAAGTAATGGTGACTGCATATGGTTCATTTAAATGTGTAACACCGATAAATTTTTTGAAAAAATATGCAAATAAAAATATTCTTAGCAAGTCAACGCTAGGGGAAGATATATTTGGATTTCAATTGATCAAATAATCGTTAGATAAAATCGGTTGTTACATAAGTAAACACGATGGTTAAACATTATGTGAAAGAGCAGCCTTCAACGCCTCATTCATTTGTTTATAAAGAATTGCAAAAGAAACAAAATCATACGAATTGTACGAATTGTGAATACCGCAAAAAATGTGTTATTTTTTATGTGCACTTGCTGCAAGCTATTGTTCGTAACTAATTCGATTTCGTATACGTTCGAAGCTGGGAGAAGTTTAAAATTATTTTATCCAAACATGTTACGTGTAACACGTATAACACACAGCTTGTGTAAAATACCCGAGAAAATGGGACTATTATTCCCTTCGATCAATAAATTGTTTCTCTGAAGCAAATATTTTTAAAAGTTGCACTTATTGTGTTGGAACAGAGAAAACTATCAAATGTATTGATATGTGATCTTACAGGTAACTTCAGCATCACACAGGATATCCAGAAAATTGTAATACAAGCCACTAAAAGGTCATTTCTTGTTCAAAAATACGTCACAAAAAAGGGATGAGATTTGTTCATCCGAAGTCTTGCGTCCAAGAAAATCGAATTTTAATTTCTGTCAAGTATACGTACGCTTTGAAGAGACCAAGCATTGATTGAATGTGTTCCGTCGTACGCGGCTACTTTGTTTGTATTTACGACTTGGCATGACCTGAATTACTACACGAAGCTTCGTGATCACAGAAATAAACAGGTCCCGTGGGGTTTTATTTACAAACTGCGGCTGAACAAAATAAAAATACGAAATTATCAAGAAAACACCAAGTGCTCAGGTTAGCAAATCAACGCGACAGAAGAAACGAAATATAACGTAGTTTGATCCTTAAAAATAACAATAGAACTACTGGAATCGGGAGACAACAAGCAACGCGTGTCGATAACGATGCACCTGGACGGAGGACATTAATTTGTTTGGGGGACAAAAGATGGAGATGACTATTTCGACTAGATAACAGTATAGTATTTAAACCCATCGACACGAACTGCAGGCAGTGAAAAACAAAAATGAACGTTCGACATTTTCAAAATGTTTTTGCAAAAGATTAATTACGGAAAATGTAATTGAAATATATTTGAAGACCTAAAAGTTATATCTTTGTTCATGGTTCTTCGAAGTGGGTATACGAAACATTCTTGCTATGTGCAACATCAATACTTGGCTATTGAGACAAAGTTTTGAGCTGAACGAAAAAAGATATAGAATCCTAATTTGGCAGATAGCAAGAGTACATATCCGCCTTCGCTACATATTAAATTGAAAGTCACGAAAAACTTCGTAAAAACTTCGTATAGGTAAAAACGGAGCTCGGCACTATGCCGATATATTTTAAAGCAGGGCTGCGGGTGAAAAACTATGAGATAAGAAGGGTAGAATAACAGGAGCGATATAACATCAGGAACCACCTTAATTTTTATGGAGAGGATTAAGACAGTGGAAGAACGTATGCAGGAAAAGTGGAGAGAAGAATGGAGTTATTATAGGGAGGATAGTTGGACAAGGAGACCTATAAATGAATTGCATTTGAAACGAATTGTATTTTTAAGAAGTACAGAAGGAATATTGATCACTTTACTATGCAAATCTTGAGTGGATATGGAATATTTAACGTATATCGTAAGACGATTAATAAGGAGGTCCACTCAAAATGCTGGGATTGCGATATTGAAGGAGATGATGCGGAGCATGCGTTGTTCCACTGTCCTAGGTGGATGAGTGATAGAACAGTATTAGAAAATTACTTCGGTATGCAGCTGACAAGCGATAATCTAATCGAGGCGGTGAGTAGCAAGGAGGAGAATTGGGTGAGATTACAAGGACTATATAAGAAGATCATGAAAGCTAGACAAGTCCAGAAGAGGAACTTTGAAGAGAAAAGGAGACCTACATAAAAGGATCATGATTAGAGGAGGAGTACACACGGAAAGAAGACCGACCCTGAAGTAATGCTGAAAGATTATTCCAGGTTTAGTACTTATATCTTTGCTCCCCAATGTCAACGGGCCCACCGGCTCCGTTGGAAGACTCTATTATGGAGTCTGGGAGTCGGTGGTGTTATATGCGGGGCCTGTATGGGCCAAGGTATTAGAAATTAAGAAGAATAGGAACATCTTGAAAAGGGCAGCATTGACGAGAGCTTCGACGGCCTACTGTACTGTGCGTGCTTATAGGCACTGTGCCCATTTATTTTACAGCAGAGCTTCGGGCCGAAAAATATCGTATTAAAAAGGAGGATTAGCAGGAGTAGTACAACATCCGTTCAAGAACTGGGGCCGCCTCGGTCTATCAAGAGAGGATTATGGCAGTGGAAGAGCGTATCATGGAGAAATAGAAGGAGTGACGATTTTACAGAGAAGACAATTGGAAGAAGCGACTGGTAGCGGATGCATATTTATTTAGAAGATATAGGAGGAATATTCATTACTTCACCATGCAGATCCTGACAGGGCATGGAATTTTTTATGTATTATGTATGATTAATAAGAAGGACCATTCCAGTTGTTGGGACTGGCAATGGTGAAGGCGATGACGCCGAACATGCGCTTTTCCACTGCCCAAGGCGGATACGTGAGAGGACGGACCTAGAAAATTACGTCGGCACATCACTAACAACGGAGAATTTAATTGAACAAGTGGCGAAGAAGGAGGACGACTGGGCAAGGTTTCAGCCCTTGTGCAGGAGAATTATGTTGGCAAGAATGACGCAGGAGAAATTCGTAAAGAGGAGGAGAACTAGAGAAACAAGAAGGTATGGGATTCAAGCATGAGAGAGCGGTGCGTAGTTAAGCCCAGCCCTGAAGTAATACCGTAAGGCGGTTCCGAGGTTGATGCTTCCACAGAAAAGGAGCGGAGAGAGGAGGGGTTTTCAGTGGGTATGGCAACGCCATTGGCCGAGTTCCACTTAGTCCAGTCTTGAGCATGCGTAATAGCATTTTCCCCTCCTCGATTAAAAAAAAAAGTTGATACTTGTACCGATAGAGGAATGGGATGGAGGAGGTGTTTTTAGTGGGTATGGCGTTACCATCTTGCCGAGTCCCACATAACTCAGTGACACGGGTCCTATACTCACGGAGTGAGTATGCATAATGTATTTTCCCTTTCTCGTGCAAAAAAAAATAAAGGTAACAGCGGTGCAACCTACAAATATTTAAAGTTATGTAGCGGCACTCGACAGCAAACTTCCCAACGGTTTCTGTCCCGTGCCTCGCTACACAAGGACTCTACCTTGCGAACAGATGATTGCCAGATGTCGATACACTCTCTCCGAATATTTACAGCGAGCCTAAGGACCCGCTATAAATCTTAGGATTCATGCAGCTAAGATTCTCTAAAGGAACAAATAGTCTCTGTCTCAATAGTCCCTACACATACCACCCACTACGGAAATCTGCTTTTCCTCACGCACGACGCTCCTCGCTAGCAACTTTCTCTCAAGGGCAGTTGTCATCTCTTTTCAACCACCAACTCACGATTTAGCCAATTAACAACGACGTCCATTTCCCTCACTCTCTGAACTAACGCTTTCCTTAACGAATCCGATGATTCCGTACCCTTAGACACACCCAAACACAGTTTTCCTAAGGAGCATCATCGCGACACAAATTCATTCTGTTCTATCGCGAGTCGTGAGGCAAGTTGGAAGACGCCGATCTGAGTTGTCCGTCCGCAGTCGTACGTAATAGCAAATCTGAATTCCTCGACATTCCTCGACGGCAATCGTCTCGACTCGAACCACCGCGTAAAGTATCGCGCCGAGCTTGAACTTGTAATCTCTAACCGATATTTGTACCATGCTTTCGGCGCGCTAGTGTATACCACAGACACAAGCAAATAAATTGTTATTGTTTAACAATACCGAGTGGTTCTTCTATACCTATCACGCACATCACCTCAGTTAAAACACCCAGTTTTACGAGAAGCAAAAATAAAAGTAAATGTTTTTATAGGCCTGTATATACGTCAATTAACACAATGCATGAAAATTGAAAATAAAATAGTATCCATAGAAGAAATAGATATGGGTCTAAATATGCGTATTGCAATTTTCTTGCATCATATCGATCATTATATTACGTTCAAATCATAGAAGAATTGGTATAAGTGTGTAAACAACCGGTATGTAAAATGTTAGAAATCCATTTTTTCGATAGCTGTTACTATAAGAACTCAAAACATCCTCAAACTTAAAAATTTGCAATCTTTTTAAAATTGATTTTTTGCAAACTACTCATCCCTTCAAGCATCAGCGTAGGGCATAACCGATCGACATCGCGGATCGTTACCCTCACTTTTCTTAACGAAAAGTGTGAACAACGAATCCGCGTTCGTCATGCAAAAGGGCACACCCACACTGAACTTTCTTCCGTATGAACGCAAGAGCGACCAATTAGTCAAAAATCTAACGCCTAACTTCTAACTCTAAATAGAACGCCAACGGAGCGTAATTCAAGTCGGTCCGCGACATTGTCAAACATTCGCTTATTCTATTAAGTATCCTACCGTGCTACGTCCACTAATAGACTAAATTCAATTGTAAGAGCCTTGCTCTATATTGTATACATCTATATTATTTTCGCACGACAAGTTGTTAATTGTTTATATCTATTCAATCGTGTAGACTAAGCGTTGGAAATATATATTTTTATAACTCTGTGACTCCCAGTGTTATACCACAACAACTACCCCTATTATCCTAACCGAAATAAGGGGATCGAACTATTCGTGGTGTCGATTATTATAATCGTAACGGGAATTTACGACTCCCGTTGACGCGTATTCTAACGATCGCGTCTCCCCGCGATAGCTCGAAATTACAATAGGAAACCCAAGAAAAAGTATTAGTAAATTACATACTAATCTCAGAAGAAACATTATTTGGAGTTACTTTAACGGATCTACAACAAATAACTTCTGAAATATTATATTATATAAATATTATATTATATTATATTATATTATATTATATTAAGTTTATAATGTTGAATTGTTATATTTTTACTATTGTATATTTGTTTATAATGTAGAGATAAAATAATATAAACCTATTTTGTGAAATACGAGTATGACCCATCGCGATGCACGCCGCCTCACGGAACAGACTCATGTAACCCACCTGTGATGCACGCCGGTATCAACGTGTTAAGTTAATGTTAGATGAATATTATTAAGTGCTGTGGTCAAACCCTGAACCCTCGTCAACATTTTGTAGCGACGACCAAGGACACCAATTCGAATCGCGTTTGTTTGAAGAGTTATGCCGATTGCTCAGCGTCACGCACCTCCGCACGTCGGCCTATTTTCCCGCTTCTAATGGGATGGTAGAGCGCTTACATAGACAACTTAAAGCGGCGATCAAGTGCTACGACACGAGCAACTGGATCGAAATTTTACCTATAGTACTATTAGACATTCGAATCGCGATGTAAGAGGACTTAAACGCAACGACAGCCGAAACGATTTACGGCACCGGCATACGATTGCCGGCAGAATTTTTCTTAGCAACCAAGCAGCAGGCCAACTCGGAATACGCGAACCGGTTAAAAGAACGGATGGAGAAGATCAGGCCTCACCCGGTTACGCTTCATGGCGAAAAGAAAATTTTCATTTTTAAAGAATTAGAAACGTCACTGTAAGTTTTCTTACGTCATGACGCAGTAAGAGGCCCTTAGTACAGTACAGACACAGTATGGCGGACCGTTTAAAGTTATAAAAAGAGACGAAAAAAGTTACACTGTCAAAATAAATAATCGCAACATAACAGTTTCCATAGACCGTTTAAAATCTGCCTTTGTAGTTACGGACGATCTAGAGGAAAAAAGCACCAAATTTCGTGACATACTAATTCCGGTAAAGCAAGCGAACGCGCACCATGAAACCAGCACAAGCAGCGGTCGAACCGCGGAAGAAAACATCAGGAATAGGTATGTTACTCGGTCTAGACGTAGAGTCCGTTTTCGCGATTGGTTCCAGATAGATTTCGGTTAGGCGTTGTAAATTGTCGAAGCGATTGTATCGGTAATTTTTTTAAAAAAAGAAACGACGACAAAGAGATACTTTGATGACGGAAGAGATACACAGTAAATATTTTAAAAGTTTAACTTAATAAAAGCGTTGTCACTGGTAGGGCACAAGAGTCAAAGGACGACGCTAGTCGAGAGCGATTCGTGCTGTTATTTTGCCTCAAGACATTGACTTAGCCTTGACGCATGAAACATAACGATAAATAAACTCCGGGCAAAACAATGTCGCCGCTACATGCAACCGTCGAATGAAGACGAATTTGAATTTTTCGACTCTCTCCCGACCAGTATAAATAAACGGACGCGATTGCGAGCGGACTGTACATATCGAGTATCAAAGAGTATCAACAAGTATCAACGAGTATTTATTGAGTTACGCGACGAACAATAACGAGTATTTATTTCGCGTTTTATATTTTGTATCAACGACTCACGTATACGGCTGTACATCTATTTATTTATTTATTTCAAATATACTTGACAGGCTGTGACAGCAATATTTCGCTCTCGTTATTTCACGATATCTATCCTCGACTAATCCTTCACAATTTTATTGCCGACCTGTTAAATTTGTATTTATGAAAGAAAATGAGACATTAGTTAGGGAAGAAGAAGGTAATAATGGAAGTAGATAATCTTTCTCCCAATACATACAATTCAGACAATGATAATATAAAAGTTAACTTTGCATTGCGCTTAGTCATGTTATACTGTAGAGTTTGTAATATTTTATCATTTTTATTTTGTGGTATTTTTATAAATACCAGTCCAAAATGTTGTACCGATGGAGAATCTTTAAAGAAAATGAATTCGGTAGAAATTATTCAAAAACCTCGCAAACGCGTGTGCAGGTTTTTTCGATGTTAGCATGCGAGGTATCCGGCAAAGTGTGTGCGAATCTCAGATGCCTCGCCTAGAAACATCTCATAAGGAAATCTAAGTAACAGATACGTACTAATTTTCATAAAAATTTGCAAAAGAGTTCATTAGAACTTACCTAAGAACTTAATCGTAATTCGACCGTGTTAATTTGTACTTTCACGAAGAAAACAACCTTATTGACCGGACAATTCTATGGAAGTATTTATAAATCGCACATTAAGCGAACTTATTTACAAGTTAAAATCCAAAATTCTCTGTTGTAAGAACTATAAGAAAAGATAAAAGAGATGTACCTCCTGAATTTCAATCTCATAAACGTCGTGAGGTAAACTATTCTGTTTTGGGATTCGCTCAAGACAGAATATTGATATCTTATGATCCCATGAATTATGATGCTATTGATATAAGTGTGTATGAAACAAAACAAAAATGAAACGTATTCTTTTCATTTGTATTTTTAAATAACGAGTAGAAAAAATAAGGCATAAATAGAATTTATCACCTTTTTTAAATGCATTCCATAATTAAAATCGAATAAAGAAATGAACTTACCAGAGCACCGTAGGAAAGAATTTATGAAGTTTTATCTTACTCAGGAGTCAGTTTGCCTGAACATCACAAAATCCATTCACCTTAAATTTCCGGCAACGAGAACTTTTGAAATAATTTCCTAAAAAAAGAATTTTAGCAGACTTTTTTTTCAATTTTTTAAATGTTAGCAGACAATTTTAATATTTTAACAGATAATTGAACATTGTAGCAGAAATAATAACAAGAGAAAGATAGAATGTGCAAAAATGCGTAAAAGGACATTTAAAAAAATCGAAATAACTGGAAATATAATTAAAAAGTGAAGAGAAAATATCGTGGCTTTCATGTCAGGAGCATAAATGTGAAAATTTTCAGTTCTTGTGACAAATTCGACTTTCTTTTCTTTTTTTGTTTAAATTGAGGTATGTATTGAATTTCATGGCAAAATAATATATATACATATATGTATACATATATAAATATCAAAAATAATAATTTTCCTTAGTTTATTTATCAAAAAGTTATTTCCTTATATTATTATAATACAAAGAATCATAAATATGATGTATAATGCAAGATAAGGATATAAAAAGTAAAATTTATTTCACAATTTCATTTGAATATGGTATGAAAAGTAAGGTTTGGAAGAAAATTTCAGATACATTAATTTCCGGAGTTATTTAATTGCTTTTCATGTTGAGTTGTGAGTTTCCACAGTTGGCCAAATTGCAAAATTTATGCCACTGACATTAAGGAAACAATATAGAGTGTAATAAAAGAAAACAAGAAAATACAAATTGTAAAAAATCACGGAAAAGTAAGGCAGACGTTATGAAAACATAAAATAAAAGAAGCTCAAGAGGGCAATGGTGACTATAATAATAAGAAAAAAACACAAGAGAAATGTCACGAAAATAAATCACACAGTGTAAAGTGGGAGCAGAAGACAAAAAATAAACAACAACAAGTACGAGCAAAGAAAATACAGTTATACAATAAAGGAAATGAAGAAATGGTCTTAAATCAAACCTGAAATCCTACAGAAGATACATATAATGTTGAAGGGAATGGGGAATATGAAAGATGAATTAAAGAAGGTAAGAAAAATTTAAGATTAATTAAGAGAGATTTTATATTATAATAGAGAGATATCAGAATACAGAAAAAGATAGGAGAAAAGAACGGAAAATGAGTACAAGAACAAAGCAGAATGGGCAGAAGAAAGAAGCAAACTCACAAAAAGGAGTGAAGTACTAGAAGAGTCAGACAAAATTAAAAGAAGAAAAGAGGAGGAAAACTATTATTACAAAAAGATTGTAAATAAGAGATAAAGTAGAAGACCCCAAAATGATCTTGAACATAAATAGGTTAAACTTTGTTTCAGGGCATCGCTCTTTTCTGGTTATTGTTTCTATCTTCTAATGTTATTTCATGAATATGAAGATGAATATGAAAATGACAAATAACAGTTTTGAGTTTAGCGATCCATTGTTTCATAAGTAATGATCAATATGTGAATTGATTTGGCAAAGGCAATTTTTAGTATTTTGAACAAGAAGAAAAATATATATAGCCCAACCAATACTATAGCGAAAACATTCATAGTATTGATAGAAATTAATGCTTTAAACGTAATGTGACATAAGAACAAAGTGAACCATATACAATATATAGCTATATGGCATAGGAGTATGGGGTTTTCACTACTTAACAAGAATAGATAAAACACAAACACATTCTCTGAAAAGAATATTATACATGGTGAAATACCATGTAATGCCAGATTATGTGATCAGAAGCAAGAAGAATAGCCTTGGAACACAAAATAATAAAATGAGGCATAAACTATATGTTAAACTGGCAAACGTGGGAGAACATATAATAGACAGGAAAACACTGGAAAAAGTTATACACACATGCTGGGCCGGTGTAAGACAGGTTCAGCGCGTTCGCCAGAACTCGGCTCCTCGTTTTGTGATGACCCGCGGTCTACGGAAATTACCCAATTAAAAAACACCGATTTTGATTAACTTTTTACAGAATGATGATATCATTAACAGATACAAGACATTTTTTTTAATAGCGATGATTCAGTTTAAAGAAGTGACAAAATTCATCAAAGTCCACTAGAGTAAGTTTATTACAAAAGTCATATATGATTACAGATTTTCTACTTTCATTGAATTTTTTGCCCCTTGAAAATGAATTATGGATGCGAAAAAATATTACTTGGATTTGTTTAAAAAACTGTTTAAAAAATAGAGATTGTATTATTATTTAATATTCGTCTTATAAAAGATATATAATATGTAACAGCATTTGTAAATAAATAATGCCTCGTTGTAAAATTTAAGTGTAGGATTTGAAAGTGTATTCAGGCCCCGCAAAATTTTTGAACCCGGTTCCGCCCTCGAGTTATGAAGCCAATGATACAGAAATAATAATAAATTTGAACTGAACAATAATAGAAGAAATAGCAGAGATACTTTCTGGAGAAAAGAAAGAAAGGATAGAATAATCTACCTTTAGTGAAGTATATAAATATGCTAAAAATATAGAAAAAATAATTAAATTTACTTACTTAGATATGGAACTGCTATTAATAACTAAAAGAATAATCAAAGCTAGAGTAGCAAGGAGACAAGAACGATCAGTGAATGCAGAAAAAAGCATAAAATACAAAACAGATGAAAACAAAATGTATAATATGTGTAAGAAAAATAAATTGGATACAGTATTTAGAATTTACGACAAAATTTAATAAATACAACAATGGGATGGTCATTTCTTTTTCTGACAAAGAAAAATAGTTATGAGGGCTGACAAATTTTATTAAAAAGCAAAAGCAGCATTAAGCTAAGATCATTTTACCATAGAGGAATAGCAACTCACACAAATACACAAATTATAATAATCTAAGAACAACTTAAAAACTTTGTTATATTTGTTTCGTAGTAACCAACAAATTTAAAGACTTTTAACCTAAGAATGAATATGCCACAAATAACTTTATGTAGAAATAAACATAAATAATATTAAATAAATTAAATAAATTTTCTTATTGAAGTGTGACAGTCTGTAATAAAAGACGAAATAAAAAAGAAAAAATAACTTTAACAAAGAAGAAATTTATAAAAATGTATTCCTAAAAAATTTTGGCCGATCAGATAATTCAAATACAAGTACAAAAAACAACTAATATTAGATGAAACATGTAATGTATTCTCTCAACATACATTTGCGAAGCGGTTTATTTTATACTTCATTTCCGAGCTTCTTTGTTTCCACCCAAACATGGCAGTTCAGAAGTATTTATATGAAAATTAAGAATTTTCTACGTCAAATCATTTCATTTACAAGACCTCATATATTTCTAGATTATTCACACAAAATTAGTACAGCGCGCAAATTAGTACATTAAAAGAAAATAAGCAATACAGTAACCCAAACAAACAAGAACAAAGGTTAAAATAAGACATTAAAAATAGCAGTTATTATTCAAATTTGTATGAAAAGTCCTTGAGAAAGTAAATTCTTCTTTAAATGAAAGACGGTTATGTATATGAAAATCAAAAATGTAATAAAGATACAAAAAACATAAAAGAAGAAAACTGTATTTGATATTACGACTTACTTTTACATGTAGAATAATTTCCTTTCCAATTACTGTACTACCCCATCCATCCTAGAACAAATTTTTAAGTTAAAATTATTTATACAAAACTAATATGTATACGAATCTTTTCATTTTATAAAATTGTATGTATAAAATATTTACTTTCGTTAAATCTCTTTTTACAGAAACTTTGCAAATCAAATTTCTAATCAAATTTAATTCTCCACTTAGTACTCATTACCAAGTAATGCTTGGTAAATTCAAAAATTATAATATTCAGTAAATTTTTGTAGTATGTACACTCTACCTTGAGTCGAATACGAAAGACGATTAAACAGTACTGAATTCTATGACGATGTGCTAGCCTGATATAATGACGATGAGGTATCGTCGCTTGCTGATTGGTTATGCTTCAAGACTACAAGTGACACCTGTGTACGGTCGTTGGGTAAACCGGTCACTTTACGATATGTTTATGAAATCTAAACGCAATTTTTTTGTTAACAGTTTAATAATTATACTTCAATTTTAGGATTAACGAAACAAATATTTAATAATGATTTTAATACTCAAAATAACGATTATTATAGTGCGAAATTTTATGTGTATATAGTATGTTAAAATATGTAAAATAAAATATATAAATGTTTACATATGCAAAATATATTACATGTATGTGTACCTACATTCAAAATACGTAACAGTTATACAATATTTTAGATTACGAATTTGATTTTAATCGTTCATTATGTTCTTTTATTACAATTTAGTTGTCAATTGCAAATCGATTCGTAAGATTCATAAGGGAAGGATCTTTTTACTGCAAATAGACTAATGGAAGGTTTTTCTCTAAAATGAATTGCAAATAACAATTTTGAATAGAAGTGGAGGAATAAATGTCTTTCCTAAACGAAGAAAAATGAGTAAAGTATGAAAATCTAATAGCTAATAAAATTTTATTCGTTATTGCTTATTGACTGTCGATATTAGACCTTGATATTTCGTGTTAGGTATCCCTATCTCTGACATTCAATAACAATGAAGAACATTTGTTTAGAACTTTACGTCCCCGAGAATGTTTCTAGTCCCATAATAAACGGATTTTGTAAACAAAATCTTATTTTTAAAATCACAGCCGCCATTAGAGACTGCGGAGCGCGGAACAAGTCTCTCTTTCTGACAAAATAATTTTATTACACACATGTATAGTATTACAAATTAGAAACGGAAAAGACATGTACCTCTGTAGCTCATAACTTTCTTTGACGAAAATATATTCCTATTCTAATTACAAAATTTTTAATAATAACAATAACAAAATAATGACTTGATGATTGAGTACATATTAACAAAAATACCTGTATCTGATATGTTTATTATTTTAGAACTCAGTGAAGTACAATTATTTCATAAAGTTTATTATTCTCGCTTTGTTTCGTGCATAATCAATAATTATATCTTCGTAATTTCAATTTTCACATAATATGTTTAAATTAAATAATCGATTAAATAGTTTTTCCTGAGACATAGTAGTATGTGTATAATCTTTAATTAATTTTAATTTAGAGAAAGTACGCCCTGCAGAAGCAATTGGAATAATTAAAGTAACATAAAATTGGAAAATAAATTCTTAATTTCATGTATCATATTCGAACATTACATTAGTGTTATATATGACAAATTTTTACTGTATATGTCACAAAATATTTTTATTTCATCAAGCAAGTCGCTTCTATGTATATTACAATGATTTTCATTTTTTAAAATAATGCCCAAATTCATGCGATGTTTAATCGGTTCCTCCGCCTTTATATTTTTTAGTGTTATTATGTTATATAAAAATCTGTATGGTACAGAATCATGCTCAATGCTCAATTTGTCTGAATCATTCTCTGACTGAAAATATTCATTGATCAATTGTAACGTCGCGTGAAATGGTCCGTGCCACGTCCTTCATTGTCTGACCATCAAGGCCTAAGCAACATTAGACAGACCTTCAATAAACCTAAGGCCTCACCATAAACCGAATCTTATTAGCTTGCAGGAACCTTTAATCCTACAAGTATTTTCGGTTTATAGCTGGTACTTAAAGCAGTCCTTATGCTTACGTTGGGTAGGAGGCTTATTGGTCGCAGGTTTGATTTTGTCATTGTTTACCGCGTCATCCTTTTTTATTTTGCACTCGCCTGGTCAGTGCGTCTCAATGCGTTTTACGCATCGATATTTAAAGTTACAATTTATTGAGGTATAACATAACAGTTGACATTTGTGGCATTGCGTTATGTAATTTTTCTGATTTTTCCCCATTTTACCCTAAAGTAATTCAGACAGTTAATTTTTAGTAATACTAATATTGCTTTGAGGAGATACTTGGACTATGTAGATAGGGAGCAATACGTTGTTATCTACTGATTTTTTGTTGAGATGCGCGTAAATTTTTTGAATTCGACGTTGAACATCTATAATGTTTGCAACTCTACGAGTATTTCTATCTCGAAGATTTATTATTTATATATGTATAGGAATATCGAATTATATATATATAGGAATATCGATAAGTACTGAATTAAACCATAGATAAACATATGATAATGAGTGGATTTATAGAAAAACTACTTCCTCTTCGACTTCAGTGGGTTTTGAATATATTGTAAAGTTCAACATACTGAATAACTTTTTCCTACGTATATAACCGGCGATCGGTCTTAGTACCCATGATATTCGCAAATAACTGTCGATAGTACTATAGTGTAGTTAGCCTATAGTTGTGTGTTTGAGGCAGTTTATGGATCAGTATTGGATGCCAAAATTCACCACAAATCTATCTCTTATCTTCTGTTTATAGTATATATAAACGAGAATTGGGCTAATTTAATCTCCCGTGCACAAATGCATAGACTGTAAGAAATGTCTATTATGAACCAATTAAATGTAAATGTCATCAATGTATTGCGTTTGGGTTAGTCTTGTTAATAGCTTGCTTGAAATAAAAACAAGTTAATTATACAAATACTGATCGAATTGATAATTGATATTATTTTACGAAATAGAGCAATTATTATTTTATGCCGTTCATTTCGCGTGTAACCTACGAGTGCACTCAAAGTTCTCACTCTTACCTCCTTTCTAACGTCATCTTTTCTAACTCAGTTCGCTGTTGAGTGCCGAAGCGTGCAGACGTGTCTCTAGTGCCCAGCGAAGTTCGAAAGCAACACGTGTCACCCAACCGTCGCAAGTGAACACAGCGTGCTCCTATCCTCCCAAGTGTTTCCTATCCGCCAGGGAGAAGAAAACCCCACGCACCTAACCCCAACCCGAATTTTGCCTCATAGCCTCACGACTAGTTATTCATATTGAATTAGCTAGCTCGATGATGGCCCAGCACTCACGACCAGGCTCTCCTGAGGAATCACACAACTACCCCGCGCTACCCCCTCCGTGGCAAAAGTGCAGCAGATCCCCCCGTGCCAACGACGCCAATAAGTCGAAAAAACGCAAAATTGAAACATCAAAAACAAACTCGAACAGCCACCAATACAAATTAACACTCACAACAGGTTCGCAATATTGGAATCCTCAAACGACGCCATGGAAATCGCAGGCTTGCCATCAAACCACCAGGCACGGAGAAGCCCCCCACCCCCACCAATATTTCTTAATGATGTCATCGACATCCAGACTATGATCAAGTCCTTAGAGAGAGATATCTCCAAGGAGGACTACAACCTGAAGATAACCAACAATCAAGTCAAAATCCTGCCGATGAACCCAGAAGCCTACAGGAAGCTTACCAAGATACTTAGGGCCCTGAACGCCAATTTCCAAACCTATCAACTCAAAGAAGAAAGGCCTTTCCGGGTGGTGCTACGAAACATCCACCACTCCGCAGACATCGACGAGCTAAAAACCGAACTATCGAAACTCGGCCACGAAGTCATCAACGTCAGCAACATAAGGCATAGAGTCTCGAAAGACCCGTTATCCCTATTTTTTATCGATTTAAAACAGAAACCCAACAATAAGGAAATCTACAACATCAGTCGCCTAATGAACGCTATCGTTAAATTCGAACCACCGCAAACAAAAAAGGAGATAGTGCAATGCAAAAGGTGCCAAAGATACGGGCACACGCAGAAATACTGCAACCATACCTTCCGCTGCGTCAAATGTGCAGGTACACACCCCACTGACCAGTGCAGTAAATCACTGGAAGCCCCAGCGAAGTGCATCCACTGTCAAGGTGACCTGCCAACTACAAAGGCTGCTCAGCCTACAAAACACTGTACTCAAACAAGTACCCCAAACTTAGAGCAAAAGAGGTAACCTACCAAACACCAAGCCCTACCAAATTCACCACTCCCTCAACCTCCTATGCCCAAGCGGTACAAGGCACTCAAAATATACCAAATAGCCACAGGGATCCTCCTCCAAATAGTGCCCCCAACTCACCTAACACAGACAACGTCTTTAGGCTTGAAAAGCTAATAGAGAAACAATCAGAGCAAATAAACAATTTGCTATCGCTACTAACACTCATCGCGGATAAATTAATACGCCCCGACGCAAAATAAGACCAAGACGCATAGCTCTGTGGAATGCCAACGGTCTAGCGCAACGCAAATTTGAACTAGAACTCTTCCTAAAACACCAGCAAATCGACATAATGCTCATATCTGAAACCCACTTCACCGACAAAAACTACCTGAACATAAGAGTTGACCGTGATCCTCCGAGCAGGCCGGACCTCTCGGCCCTAAGGGACTACCAGGCGTAGGCCCAAACAGTGAGCGCAGCAAGCTATTCAGTGTACAGTATACAGTGAGAGAGCGGTGAAAAAAAAAGCAAAAAGAGTGCTAAGCAGTGAAAAAATAGTGATAACATCACCCACACTACAAACAATACAAAAATAGAAGAGGAAAGGAATGAGACTGAAACCAAGGAGGCGGAATCCGCCATAAGTCCGACAAAAAAGGGGGTCAAAAGGAAGATAGAAAAGCAACAGATAATTAAAGATAGCAGCATAAGACCCGCTGCACAAAAGACGCGGAAACTCAATCCGCCTCCAAACCTGATAAGCAGGAACAAAAAAGAAATCAGACAAGAAAATTTAAAAGAAAAAGAAAGCGATTCTCAAGAAGAGTGTCACGAAAAAAACGAAAACATGAAACAAAAAAGAAGCCTCCAACCAATGGCAATCCCAATAAAAAATAGATTTGAAGCCCTCCAAGCTCAAGACCCCTGCGCACCGCAGTCGCAGGAAACTATCATCGAAACATTAAAAAAAAAAACGACTTACTAAGGAAAAAAGCAACCAGACAGCCCACACCCCTGGTCACATCACCGATAACCACGAACAAAAACAATGCCGCCCGGACAAGTACCTCCCCCGCCGCTCCGCCAAAAAAAACAACAACACCACAACATTCAACATTACTGAAAAACCAAAATTATAAAGGCCTGCCACCCAGCCACCCCGCTGAAGAACAGGCAGACCCCCCCACATCGGCAAAAGGGGCCAGGCCACCCCCCATCAAAATAACATTACAAGACCCAAAAGATACAATAGCACTCATGGAAACTTCACTCAAAATCAAGAATTTCCACATCAAAAGAATCCACTCAGGTAAGCATGTGCTTTACCTCCAAAACATAAATGACTACACAAATGCAAAAAAAATACTGACTGCAGCCAACACGGCCTACTTCACATACACTCCAAAATCTCAAAAACCCCATACGTATCTACTAAAAGGTCTAGGTAACAGCTACACAGAAGCGGAAATACTAGAAGATCTGAAAGCCCTGAATATCGAAGAAGTCAACTTCACCAAAGTGACCCGATTCACAACAAGAAAATCAAGGGAGAACAACACATTGCTCCCAATCTATATAATTCAAGTCTCCCCCGATAGCAATATTGGGAACCTATTAAAAATAAACAGACTCAACTATCTAAAAATAGCATGGGAAAAAATAAAAAAAAACAACGATTTCACGCAGTGCTACAAATGCCAGCGAATAGGCCACACTGCTCAAAACTGTAACCTAAATTATCGCTGTGTAAAATGCACTGAACCGCACGGGCCAGGTGAGTGCAAAATAAAAAAAGAAGCAGTAGTCAGCAAAGAAAAAATCTACTGCGTAAACTGCAAAAACTACGGACATCCTGCATCTTACAAAGGATGTCCAAAACTCGTCGAACTCCGGAAAAAGATTAATGAAAAAATCACCAAAGCAAAAACATCAAAAACCGAAAGAATCGCCAAAATAAGCCGTAAGTACGTCCCCGAGCTAAAGTTCGCGGATATAGTAAAACAAAAAACAAGTATAAACGAGACAAGCCCGCTAGTAACAAACTTAGCGGCACAAGCCAAACAAAACCCAAACCCAACAATAGACGCACCCCAAATAAGCATAATAAATGTCATTGAAGACTTCAAAAAAAGCATCTTAAAAGCACTAAACGACCAACAAACCCAACTAAACGAAATCAAAAAAGCACTAAATACACATGAAGAAAGAATCGATTCCATCTTCAACATCATCGAAAATATAGACGAAGATTAGCCAAAACACACCCGCCCACCAATCACAGCAGAAAACAAACCAGATAAAAGTTAAACATCTGAAAATCATATCAATAAACGCCAACTCTCTAATCTCAAACCAAAAAAGATACAGCCTACTAACTCTAATTAAGAAAGAAACCCCCGACATAGTACTTATCTCAGAAACCAAACTGAACTATAGACATAAGGTGCAATACAAAAACTACTCTATAATAAGACACGACAGACCAAACGCCACCCAAGGAGGAGGAACGGCAATCCTCATAAAAAACCCCCTGAAGTTCAAAACAATACAAAACGACAAAATAACAAACTTCAAAATCCTAGAGACGACGATCATAAAAATAAAAATAAACAATAAGGAAAACTTATTTATCTCTGCAGCCTACGCAGCCTACGGAAACCAGAAACAATTTAACGACGAATTCGACAATCTCTTCCAACTTTTACAGCTCGACAAACAGGAAAACTACTACATAATAGCCGGTGACCTTAACGCCAAACATACCAGCTGGAAAAACGAAATAAACAACACGAGAGGAAACTCCGTCAGAACCTGGCTAGACAATAAAAGCATCTTCTACAAAACAAACCTTTATGGCTCCGAGCTACCCTCTTACCCAAAAGGACGCTCCTACCTAGACATATGCCTAGCAGACGCCCGAATAAAATTCCAAAACTTACGACCAAATAACACTCTCAAAACCATAGACTACGACAGCGACCATAACGCCATAGTATTTCAGATAAGCAAAAACACATCCGACTACCTAACACTCGAAACGCAGACCGAAACACCCAGGTACAACTACAAAAAGACAGACTGGAAAAAGTTCCAAAACCTGCTCGAACAGAATTGTGACCTAAAAATCTACAACAATGTCAACCTAACAGACAGACAAATCGACTCGTTCATAGACGAAATAGAAAAACATATACAAATCGCCCTACAAGAATCCGTACCGACATTTAAAAAAAAAGACTCCTGCGAGCCATATATAAACTATAAAATAAAAAAACTACAACGAGATAAAAGCTACATACTATCGAAATTAAACTACCTAAGACACAACTACTCTTACGACAAAAGAGAAGACATAGAATTCCTAAAGTACCTGCTACACGAAATAAAATCACAACTAAAACAAGAATTCGCAAACTCTATAAATCAATACTGGACAAACAAAATAAAAAATATCTCCAAAAAAGACTCTGCTAGCATGTTCCCGCAGATAAATCAAATTTTCAGACCAAAGGAACAAAACTCCATCCCGCCCCTCAAACTGCCCCCAGAAAAAGCCTCCCTCATCCAAGAAGCAGGCATCGAGATACACAACACCAACAAAGACGCAGAGGGCAACTTCATAATATCAAAAACAACGGAAAAACTAGACATTATCGGCACCCACTTCGCCAAAACTCACACACAAAACGAACACATGGGCCGAGAACAATTAAACAGAATTATCATCGCCGAAACAAACATACTAAAAAATAAAATAAAACAAGACATAGCGCTAAACAAAACAGTCTGCACATTCTCAAACGAAAACACATCGGACGACCCCAAACAGCCCGACCCAGAAATAAACTACTTCACAAACTTCAATCAACTAAGCACAATCTTCTCCACGCTAAACAACAAAAAATCCGCCGGCTTCGATGGCATCCCAAACATCTCGCTCAAACGCCTACCAAACAAAATAAAATGGTACTACACAGTACTGTTTAATAATGCACTAAACAACACGTACTTCCCCAAAAAATGGAAAAAAGCCAAACTCATAGCCATTACAAAAAAAAATAAAGACGGCTCATCACCTGCAAACCTACGACCCATAAGCCTCCTCCCCAACATAAGCAAAGTATACGAAATGATCATAAACAACCCCCTAGCAGCCTTCTGCTCAAAAAATAAGATAATCCCGGAAAACCAATTCGGCTTCCGACACAAACACTCCACAATCCACGCAATAAACAAACTTACGTCTGATATCTGCTGGGCACTTAACGCAAACCAGCGAGTAGCCGCCTGCCTAATAGACATCGAAAAAGCCTTCGACACCGTCTGGATCCCAGGGCTCATTTATAAAATGATTAAAAAGAATTTCCCCGAATACCTAATCAAAATAGTATGGGACATGGTAACAAACAAAACTTTCATAATGACCGACGGCTCGCACACTTCAAGCAAAGAATTCTCCATAGAGAACGGCCTGCAACAAGGAACAGTAAATTCCCCGCTACTCTTCAGCATCTACAATAACGACTTACTAAACCTCTTTAACCTCAACACATCCACACACAAACGCTCCATAGCCTTCGCGGATGACCTAATCATCTACGTAACAGGCCGCAAAACCAAAACGATAAGAACGGAATTGCAAGAACTCTTCAACAAAATCAGCGATTACTATCATACATGGAAACTAAAAATTAACGCAAGCAAATGCGAAACCATACTATTCAGACCCAGAACAAGCAAAATCGGCCCAGCAGAAAGGGAACAAGTCAGGAAATTCCGCCTAAAAGAAAAAGCAAACGAAGAGAACCTCATACCACACAAAAACTGCGTAAAATACCTAGGAATAAACATAGATGAAAAACTAAATTATAAGCAACACATCGAAATCCAACTCTCCAAAGCCAGCAAAGCTTTTTGGAATACAAAAAGGCTGTTTTACTCCAGACTTCTCGATAGCAAAGTAAAAATCATGTGCTACCAATCGCTAATAAGACCCATTATAACCTACGGCTGCCCAATATGGTACAACATACCTGCGTCAATAATGGAAAAAATTCGCATATTTGAAAGAAAATGCATCAGAGCTTGCCTGAGCATTTACAGATCAGAACACAGCGGATACAGAAAATACGTAAAAAATAAAAAAATATACGACTTAGCCAACATCCACCGCATCGACTGTCACATCCTAAAACTAACGAGAAATCACTTCTCGCAAGCCGCGAAGATCAAAGAAAACAGCCTAATCTTCGGCTGCTTATACCCAAACGACGCATACTTCAAAAACACTCTGTTAACAGGCTACATCCCCCCCGAAGCCTTTCTATATCTAGACGAAAAAAACTATCTCCAAGACCAAAACAACATACCCATAATTTATCATATGCAAAGGAAAATAGGAATGAAATCTATTCAATACGAGGAAAACCTAGATGGCCGCACGGCAGACACTAGGTGGAGATACAACATGGCCCTCCCCCAAAAGGATACAGAAGACAAACACAGAAAAAACACAAAAAAATACTGGTGGATACGGAATTCTCAACAAAAATCAACAAGATAAAGAGCCACAGAACGGCAACGCTCACCGAATCAAAGTGTAAATATGTAAATATGTAAATAGATAAACAAATATTATACTAATCCCACAGAATACCCCTCCCCGCTCCTCCCAGACCATCCCCTCCCAACCCCTCCCTAATAGGCTAGCGAACTGTCCTGTTTTTGCGTCCAGGCTTTCAGGACATAAATTAAAATATCGTACATAGGCACAGCGCAACAGCGGCTTAATTTTATTTTATTTAACAATAATAATCTTAAAAAAAAAAAAGAGAAAAGAATGTAATAATGCATGGCTACGTCGTACCGCCGCGTATCGGTACTCTTGCCTGTACCACCCTACAATTAGAATTCAGCGTTTATTCTGGAAAAAAATGATGTAAAAAAAATATGTAAATAACCTGGAACAAATAAACAGAGATAAAAAAAAAAAAAAAAAAAAAAACTACCTGAACATAAACGGATACAAGTTCTACCATACCCAACACACCAGCGGAAAGGCCCACGGCGGCACCGGAATCATAATCAAATCAAGCATTAAGCACTACGAACTTCCACCATTCCAGAAAGACTACCTCCAAGCAACAAACGTAGCAATAGAAGACTGTCATGGTACAATCATCACTTCAGCTGTATACTGCCCTCCCAGACACTCCATCGCCAAAGAAGACTTTGACAATTTTCTGGACACCCTGGGCAATAGATTCATAGCTGGAGGAGACTACAACGCCAAACAAACCCAATGGGGCAGCAGACTGGTTACAGTAAGAGGCAAAAACCTCTTCAACAGCATAACAACCAACAACCTTAACTACCTTACCACATACGAACCCACATACTGGCCCACCGACACAAACAAAATACCCGATCTTCTTGATTTCCTCATAATTAAAAGTATCTCGTCAAGACACGTACAAGTCAATTTCTCGGCTGATCTCTCCTCTGATCATTCCCCCGTGATATCAACAGTCAGTTCAACTATCATCGAGAATACACCTAATGGCTCCATTCATAACCAACACACCAACTGGCAGCTCTTTAGAGAAGTCTTTACCTACACAACTTCAGCGTCAACTTCACTAAAAACCAGTGAAGAAATCGAAGCAGCCACGGAATACCTAAACACGAGCATAATAAACGCTATCCGCTTCTTCACACCGGCAAAAACGTCCATCAGCAATCACGAATAGAACTTTAGAATAGAATAGAATAGAATAGAATTTTTTTATTTTCATCGTCTTTTTTACCTTAATGTCCAAATTTTGTACCTTACTTGTGGAAGGTTTAAACTACGACGCGAGGAGATCACCGGTGATCTGTTAATGTCGTGATTTCTTGTGTCTCTTACGTAACACTGCCACAGATGAACAACTATAGGCAAAATTCACTGCAGTAGTACTGACAGTTCTTTGCGAATATTTCGGAAACTGAAACCGAGCAATGGTTACATGCAAAGGTATATGTTGTTCAAAATGTTGATTCCTATAGCATATTAAAAGATTATTGAAGTCGGCGAGAATGGTATGATTCCGAACAATTACGTAAATTTTTAGCTGATGACATATTTTGGCCCAATAAATTACCATGTACACTTAACCTCTGAGGTACGGCTGAATTTTGTGCGAGGCTGTTTCTCTGTACAGCAAAGTTTGATGCGAATTACGAGTAAACGATAGAGCACTGCAGTGTGTGACGGATAATACTGCTCTCTACGCAAGTGTCGCGTAAAATAAAAAGAAATTTAAAAAAGGAAGAAAACTTTATTTTTTCCTCGTTTATACACTTAATAATACACTTATAATACACTTCTGAGCTCTAGGCGTGACTGTTCGAGACTGAAGCTCTTACAATTTGACTTTCGGTGGCATCTGCTTCTTCTTTGTTTGTCATCCCCCAATATTCCCACTACCCTGTAGGCGTACGTGACTGTTGCCACACTTCTAGAACATTCGGTGGAAGGACCGTTAGGACATAGATGACTCTTTAGGCACTTCGGCGATATACATTGTCGCCAAGGCCGCCACATCTTTATCCCATCATCGGTCCATCGGATTCGAAGTATGCCGATCGTGACACCATCCTGCCCGGGATGTGTGTATGTGTGTCCCGATCTCTGACGTGATTTACGTTACACAAGCACATTGGAATGAAATTTTTGGTAATTAAATTCTAATTTTTCTTAAAGATATTACGCATATACTTTAACTTTAATAATTTAGTTTAATAATTAATAATACAATCGAGTGCGATATATCTTAAAGCACGGTACGACGCATAAACCCACGTCACAATTTTCACGCTCATAACGCGATAGTGTTTTCTAAATTGATCTTCGCTCTCTATTTTGAAGTGATATATTGAGGTTGAAAATTCTAAAAAATTATAAGGATATGGTTCAGCAAGTTAAGAAGGGCGTCTAATAATGGTATATTTATTTCAACGGAAAGCAACAATTGATATCTGATACTGGCGTATCAAAAACAAAGACTATATATTCTGTCTGTATATTGTTAATATTGTTATAAAACATTGCGAGGACAAAAAAAGTGTGAAGCAAGACAAATGAAACTGATCATTTAGTTCAAACGGTGGGCGAATGAGTCAGTAGAGTGAGCCATTATAGGGTCGCGTCGTAATATAAGATAACATTCGCTAAAGCCATTATAGTGGCGCATCGTACCTAAGAAGTTACATGAGAATTCCCGTATATTGTACGTTGTACTTTATGGGCAGATAATCTCATAATACATAGAATAACACATAACAATCGTCCGTACATAGAGACGTAATAGACTCACTAAAAAACCAACTTCGTTGGCTCGTCCCGTGACTCGCGGTTCCGTCACGCATGGTCTACATGTACTGCATATAGCTTAGGAATAGGATTTTATATGTGGAAACTGTACGTTATATTTCGTTTATAACGTTGGAAATACGACACTTTTAAAAAAGTAGAATTCTAGAAAACTCGAAATGATTTTCTTTCTCTTCAAGAGCCAGTACGATATGGATATCTAACGCAAACTACATACACAGGTTGTCCGATTTTAACTTTTAAATGCGAATTACTAGTAAACTGCTTGCCGTGTAAGAAAAATGTTGAGATAGGAATTTAATAGTTTCGCGGATGTAATTTGTTTTTCTTGTAAATAGACACATACGGGACATATGCAGGTCACATGTGTTTTCTTAAATGGAATCATATAACTTTTAATGCGCTAATGGTTCGTCGAGACATTTTCTATAAAAAATTATTAATCAATTCGTGTCGAATTAGGTTTGCAGGTATTTCAACTTTTATTTTGTAAAATATGAAGTGGTATGTCGTGATAGGTGTAGAAGGAATGCTCAGATGTTTCAACAAGAAAAAGCGTTTATTAACTTAGTAACAACTGACGTCCAATAACAACTAACAACAAACAACAATTAACAATTAGCAATGCTTGGTAACGATCAATGTGTCACGACCGGCATACTTCAAATCCGATGGACCGATGATGGAGATAGAGATGTGGCGGCCTTGGCGACAATGTATATCGCCGAAGTGCCTAATGAGTCATCTGTATCCTAACGGTCCTTCCACCGAATGTCCTAGAAGTGTGACAACGGTCACGCACGCCTACAGGGTAGTGGGGATATTGAGGGATGACAAACAAAGAAGAAACAGATGTTACCGAAAGTCAAATTGTAAGAGCTTCAGTCTTGGAAAGTCACGGCTGGAGCTCAGAACAAAATCGCAGTCAGTGTAAATTCAGAATACAAGAAATAAATTCTCTTGTTTTTTTGTTACCTTAATTTTTTTCTTTTCGTTCGAGCCTCCTGCTTTTTATTTTACGTGACATTTTTGGCGATCCTGCCAGGATAGTGAAAAGTGTTTGTTCGGAAACCAAAAGACATTCATCATCTACGGAAGATAGAATTATTTGGGACTACGGTCATCCGCAACAACGAAGTAACTATCACGAACCGAGTGAAGTGACAAAGGAAGGTAAACTGGATTCCTTCGTACGTTACCGTGAAAGAAAATCTAGCTTCAGTAGCCAAGACTCATCTTCGCCCGAAAGCAGGAAGATGTCTAAGACAAACGAATCTCAAACTTCTACCTCAACGGATCCAACGTTGCGAACAATATTGGATAGCATTCAAAAACAGCAAGAGAGTCTTGCCCGTTTACAAGAGGATATGTTACGTTTGTCTATGCAAAGTGACGAAACAAATAGATACTGGGTAACAGAATTCGGAAGCCTTGGGAGAACCGTCGCAGAGCTACGGACTGGGTTCGGATCCCTTGCGACCGATGATTCTGGTTCCATCATTACTGAAGGCAACGAAAGTGAATCGACGGCGGTTAATCGCACCGGGAGTACGGTTAGGGCACGCGAACCGACCGGGTTAACGATTCCAGGCATCCTACCTGCGCACATCGACACCGAACAACCCGAGGTTGAAGAAAGAGGCTATTTTCCACCAGCTCTTTCCACTCTGCGAGTTAAGGATGCAATATGTTGTATTCCAATGCTCAACGGAGACGATGATGTAGGTGTGGAAGAATTTATCAAAGAAGTGAGCAGTATGAAAGACCGTTGCATGGAGCAAGATTTATTGCTAAAAGCAATAAAGGTAGAAAAAATAGTAGGAAAAGCAGCTCAAAGTATCCGCAACATCCCCATTGAGTGCTACAGTGATTTGTACAACGCACTGAGGAACAATGTGGCAGCTCAAGTGACTTCGGAAGAATATCGGGAACAATTACAAGAGTTGAGACAGGGACGGGAAGAATCAGTGCAGAGTTTTAATATTCGGTTCAGAAGAATACTCAACCGTTTACTGTACGCAGTAACCAACGAGTACCCACAATCACTGCTACGCAAGCTAATGATCGAAGAAACTACAAAGAACATTGTCCGTGTGTACCTAAAGGGACTCAGGCGCGACATAGGCCGAACATTATTAATCAATGAACCCGTGAATCTTGAAGAAGCTGAAAAGAAAGCAGCCGACTTAGAACGCTATTCACGAGAAGAACGGCAAGCCAATTGGTCAAGTAGTCGCTTGCCTTCCGCTAGTAATCGCCTCAACAATCAATCAATGCAGGTAAGACGATCTAATACACTATCTAGATCGCCTAACGCACTAGTAGCTCAGAAACCTACCACATTTGACCGAGTAGAGAATAGGCCACCCGCTGAACGCGCGCAAATGAAGTGTTTCAAATGCGGAAAGCTGGGACACATGGCCAACAAATGCCAAAATTTTCTACAACCGAGCCAGTACGACCGACCACCCGCAAGAATTCAAGTAGTCCAGGAAAGGGACGAAACACGAGAAGTAACATCGAACCAGAGTATAGACGAACCGCGCGAAACATACGAGTCAACATCACCACAGGAAGATTACTCACAATACCTTTGTCAACCCGAACCACAGAGCGAGTATTTCTGGTCGACACAGGAGCAGGGATAAACCTAGTGAAACGTAACAAACTGTCAACGCGATACAAATAGGGCCTAGACAAAAATTTTCTATGGGACGAGACAAATACGAAACGAACGAATACGTAACGAAACGAATTTTTGGACAAGACCACATCTTTCACATAGTACCGGACAACTTCCCAATCATCGAAGACGGAATCATTGGGCTACCATGTTTAGAGAAGTATAACTATTCAATATCCAATGACAGAATCCGACTAAATGACAAAACCATTTTATTTCAGAAACCAATACGATTAACTCCTGGAGAAAACAGAGTTCAAACAATCTATCTGGAAGGCAAACCAACTAAAGTATGTTTTATCAACACTGGTGAGCAAAACATTGAAATTTCTAATAATATTCAAAATTCCCATGATGTTTCCAACGTATCAAAACTAAAAAGCCTAGTGAGAACAGATCACATTGAGAAGCCAATCCGCGAATCCATAGAAAAGATTATTCTCCACTACGTTGACATCTTTAATTTAGAAACCGACCTTTTGCCCTGTACTAATTTAACCCAGCACACAATTTCATTAACCAAAGATAAAATCATTAACACACGATCGTATAGACCACCGGAATGTCATCGAGACGAAATTTCGCGACAAATAGGAGACATGTTAAAGAAAAATATTATAGAAGAATCAGATTCCCCTTATAACTCTCCGGTATGGGTAGTTCCGAAAAAATTAGACGACTCAGGAAAACAGAAATGGAGGATAGTCATTGATTTTAGGAAACTAAATGAACTCACGGAACCAGACGCTTATCCTTTACCTGACATAGACGACATTTTGACACAACTAGGAAACGCGAAATTCTTTTCGGCGCTTGATTTATCCTCAGGATTTCATCAAATTCCAATGAACGAGAAATCCAAAAAATATACCGCTTTTTCGACACCGCAAGGCCACTTTCAGTTCAATCGAATGCCATTCGGTCTTAAAAACGCACCCGCTACTTTTCAAAGATTAATGGACAGAGCCTTAACTGGACTTGTAGGAAAATATTGCCTTGTTTATTTGGACGACATAGTGATATTCGGAAAAACGATTCAAGAACATAATGAAAACCTCGCGATAGTATTTCAGAGACTCAGAGAATTAGGACTTAAATTGCAACCGGATAAATGCGAATTCGTAAAACCGGAACTAGAATACTTAGGCCACGTAGTTTCAGCCGAAGGAGTTAAACCAAACTCCAAGAAATTAGACGCTGTAAAAAACTTTCGATTACCCCGCAATGCCACGGACGTTAAATCATTCTTAGGTTTAACAGGTTATTACCGCAAATTTATTCGGAATCTTTCTAAAATCGCGAAAGGCCTTACAGACTTAACAAAAAAGGACACACCATTCCATTGGACTGACAAACACCAGACTAGCTTTGATACTTTAAAGGACAAACTCTGTAATTCCCCAATACTAGCTTATCCGGACTTTAACAAAACCTTTACCCTAACCACCGACGCAAGTAACGAAGGACTAGGAGCAATACTGTCACAAGACGGTCATCCTTGCTGTTACATTTCAAGGACACTAAACCCACCCGAACGAAACTATACCACGACAGAAAAGGAACTCTTGGCCATCGTATGGGCCGTGAAAAGACTTAGGCAATACTTGTTAGGACGACGCTTCATTATTCGAACCGACCACCAAGCCCTTAAGTGGCTACACAATTGCAAAGACCCCTCTAGTCGACTGATTCGTTGGAGACTTAGACTCGAAGAATACAACTATGAAATCGAATACACAAAGGGTAAAGATAATACAGCTGCAGACGCTTTATCTAGGGTTCACGCGGTAACTCGCAACGAAATAGTTAATCCCGACCTATTAATTGACCACACTAATTCATTCAACGAATGGAAAAACAACAACGAAAACCCGAAACTCTTAGAAATTAAACCGAATGATCAAACATTTTACCAATTAACTCGAAACGATTTAGGAGAATACGACGAGACACTTTGGATCAGAAAACTTTACAAAATTCTTAAAAATACAACAAAAATCGGCATAGGAAATAACGATTTCACTGAATTAGAGAAAACACAGATTAAACTCATGCTAATATATTTTAACGACACATACAAGGAAATTACTTATGCGCCCAACCCCATCTTAATACTTGACGAAAGCGAAATACTACAAGTAATAAAGGAAAACCATAACGATACCGTAGGACATTTAGGGATACAGAAAACGTATCAACGGATTAAGGATAAGTTCAAAATCCCCGGCCTTTTTGAAAGAGTAGAAAACTTCGTGAAGACATGCGACACATGTCAAAAGGAGAAACTAACACGTATCAGACCCAAAGAGTCCCCACAGATCTCAGACACACCACTTCACCCTAACGACAAAATCGCTATGGACATCATAGGACCGATGACGAAAACCAAACGCGGAAATCAATATATACTTTCAATTCACGACGAACTTACGAAATATCTAATCCTTGTTCCCCTCAAAACGCAACGAACTGAATCTATAATTAACGAGCTCATTGAGCACTATATTTACATATTTTCGGCACCAAAGACGATTCTGACAGACCAAGGACAAAATTTTGTTAGCGATTTAATGACGAAATTCGAAGAGGCCTTTAAAATGAAACACGTCAGAACAACTTCATTTCACCCACAGAGTAACGGATCTCTCGAAAGAACACATGCCTCGGTTAAAGATTTAATTCGTACTGCGTTACACGACAATGACAAAGAATGGGACGAAGTACTCAATTTCATTTGTTTAGAATACAACACTGCAAAACATGAAGGAACAGGATTCTCCCCCTTCGAATTGACTTTTGGGCGAAAAGCGAACTTACCTTCCGCAATATCCAAATTCCCCACATTTACCTATGACGATATGTACTCACTTTGGCAAAAACAGTTAAATAAATATTGGGAAACAGCTCACAAAACACTTATTCAAAATAAGCAACGCTACAAGCGAGACCAAGAAAGAAAGATTGTTAAAACTCAGACCGTGTTTAGGAAAGGAGACTTTGTTTTAATTCACAATGACCATAAAAGAGATAAGTTGGACATTGAATGGTTAGGACCCTATAGAATCAATGATGTGAAAACTCCTTACTACATTATATCTATCGACAATATTAAGAAAAAGATACATGGTAACCGATTGAAAACGTACTTTTTCCAGGATAATGCTGACCCTAGCACTAGTAACAATACCCTTGGTTAGTTGTCTTAAATTCACAGGATAGGAATTACGATTTATAAACAAATCCAACCAATTCTACTACGATCTTAGAGGACCAAGATCAATCTAAACTGGGGGGTATGTCACGACCGGCATACTTCAAATCCGATGGACCGATGATGGAGATAGAGATGTGGCGGCCTTGGCGACAATGTATATCGCCGAAGTGCCTGATGAGTCATCTGTATCCTAACGGTCCTTCCACCGAATGTCCTAGAAGCGTGACAACGGTCACGTACGCCTACAGGGTAGTGGGGATATTGAGGGATGACAAACAAAGAAGAAACAGATGTTACCGAAAGTCAAATTGTAAGAGATTCAGTCTTGGAAAGTCACGGCTGGAGCTCAGAACAAAATCGCAGACAGTGTAAATTCTGAAATAAATTCTCTTGTTTTTTTGTTATCTTAATTTTTTCTTTTCGTTCGAGCCTCCTGCTTTTTATTTTACGTGACACTATCTTATAAAACTTTTGATTTTTATTGAATAATTCTTCTATTCATTATATGTATATTTAAATTTATTCTATATGTTATTATATATATATACTATATACATAATTTAGTTACTATTTTATACATAATATATAAACATACTATACTATATATTATATATATATTATATATACATATATTCTATACATTACATATATTAATTGAGATTTTTATTTACATTAAATTTGACAATCAGTAAACAAACTATAATAAAAGATCATGATGAGCAATTAAAATCGTATTCATAATGTAAAATATTGTACAATTGTTAGATAGTTTGAATATATTTTGCACTTACATATTGTATGCACTTTAATGTATAATATCTATATAAATATCACCAGCGTAATAGTGACAATTTTCAAGATGTAAAGTCGTTATTGTATTGTAATAAAATTGAAATATAATCTGCGCAGAGACATTTGCGCAGAGTACAGGATTCGCTTATAGTCCAGATGCGTAGCCAATGAACAAGCAGTACGAATTTGTCTTTATCAGGGACGGCATTGTTCGGCAGTCTTTCATATTCGAGACGCGATAGTGTGAACGTGCTACGGAATACTTACCTACTTGAACGTTACAATTTTGTGTTTAGCAAATGTTTTAGCGATTGGTAAGAAGTGCTAGATGCTGGATAAAATATAAAATCTGGTTATTCGAAAGTCGACTTGTAAATTATCTATAAAAAGGATTTATTCAGAGCAAATATTTTATACTTGCAAATTTTAAGAATTATAAACTTCCTGTGAATTATTTTAATCTAATAACTTTGTTCTGTTTCTAGGATGGACCATACGGCAACCAGATAGATTATTCCACATGTGGAAGTAAGTCGTAGAAACCAGTACAGTTTTCTTATTTTTTTTTTTTCTTTTTTCTTATTTTTATTATATCTTTCGTCTCTAATGCATTTGCATATTTATATTCATATAAGAGTGATGTTATACGTATTTATGTTTTAGTTTTAATTAAATATATTGATTATAGCTTTTTATATAAAAGTTATATCGTTGTTCCCATTTTATTTTCTTCCTCTAAAAATGCTTTTATCAAAGATAATGCTTATTGAGAACCAAAAATAAAGTCGGTCATCGATAATGGTTACTAATAACAGAACTTAACGTATAATTATTTCTCTAATTGAATATTATGTTCTTATAAAATAATTATGTTTTTGTTAATATTAATTATTCTTCGAATCTCGTTTTGTATTTATCTCATAGATAGTAATTTTTTTACGAAATTTGTTTAAGGATCCTCCCCTGATGCACTTCGTGATACACAAAGAAGCTTCTTCCAGTAACACAATTCCTCACAAATTCTTTTCCATGCTGTTATGGTAAGTTCTTACCCTATTTCTTTTTGATTATTTACTATTGCTGTATTATTTGTTATAATGTCCGCATTTTAATCGTAAAATGCAGTTTCATTTTTAAAAAAGTGATACACAGTATATTCATTCGTTACCTTTCCTATTTATTAATCAAAAATTATGAATGAAAAAACACAAATCTCAGTTCTCAGATTCTGTTGCAAGTCATTACAATTAGATATGGACATGATTTGAATAATGTACCGGGTCTGATATCTACAAAATCGCCTAAAACTTTCAATTTTTATATGTATTTTATATGTAGATATTTTATTATACACAGAAATTTGTTATACATAGAAACCTAAACTCAATATTTAACCAATGGCGAAACAGAAAGCGGCAGAATATCTCACGTGAGATTGATGTTATCAGAAAAAGTTTTAACAAAAGTTGTTTAGTTCAAAAGAAGGCATCACATAGAGTGCAAATTACTTTTTTGTAGATCCAGTAGTAGGGTTCCATTTCAACTTCATTTTTGCAAATGGATTATTTTCTTTTTAATACATTCATCGATCTATCTTTGTATTCCTTATGAAAAAATTAAAAAGATCTGTTAGTTCACCAGATTCTTAATTTGAATTCGTCATATGAAAGTCAGATAAGGACGTGAAACGGCACTCTTGTGTTTACGTTGTCCTTGTCTTTCGTTTGTTTCAACGTAAACACAATACCGCTTCGTGCCTTATGTTTATCTTTCATACGACAAATTAAACGGAAGATATAATTTAAATTAACAGTTTTTCGACATAAATATGTTAATATTTTTTTACATGATATGAAACGTTACGTTGTTGGTTACACTACTGTTGTTTACATAGCACGAGTTTCGGCTGATTGGTAGATAAAAAAAGAATAATAATAACAACGAAGAACCGATTTGGAAGAACGAACCTTTCGTTTTCCTCCGAATCTCTCATCAAACAGGTCATATTGTAGGATGTCAACATACTTTCCGCAGTGAACGTATATATATATTTTTCACATGTTTTGATATATATATTAACTATACTTATTGCTATACATATTTATATTGTAGTATGTAATTAGCTTTTTGTAGACATAAACGCACAAAAGATATATGGATGTTAACATTATTTCGTTTAACGGAATCATCGAACAACACAAACAATTCTTTTTCACATTGTTTTGCGAGATATGGTGACGCAATTCCGTTTTTAACGCGAACTACGACGGTTAACTGGAATGAGACAGAAAAGAAATAAAAATTCAATTCATTACCTATAAAATATCTTAATTATTTTTCGACATAATTGTCATTTGCATCAATCTATATTTGGCAACGCGTGATAAGTTTCTTCATTCCGTCAGCAAAGAATTCTGCTGGATACTTCTGGTAAACTTTTGATAAACAACTTCACTGCTCTCTTAACTTCATTTTCACACTTGAAATGAGTTCCCATCACATTATTTTCCTTTTATAATTTGTATAAAATGAAACTAAATCGTCACCGCGATGTGTGTATTACCGTCTGCTTATACTCTAACTTTTTTTTTTTAATGTTTCTTTATTGATTCCAGGTTTTTTACATATTTTTTTTTACATAATATTTTTTCCATTTATATTTTCCATTTTATCCAATTTATATTTATCCATGATATTTTTAAACGCTGAATTCTAATTGTAGGGTGGTACAGGCAAAAGTACCGATACGCGACGGTACGACGTAACCATGCATTATTACATTTTTTTTTTTTTTTTAAATATTATTATTGTAACTTAAATTTAAGCCGCTGTTGCGCTGTGCTTATGTACGATATTTTAATTTATGTCCTGAAAGCCTGGACGCAAAAACAGGACAATTCGCTAGCCTATTAGGGAGGGGATGGGAGAGGATGGACTGGGAGGGGAGGGGAGGGGTGTTTTGTAGGATTAGTATAATATTTATTTATCTATTTACATATTTACATATTTACACTTTTATTCGGTGAGCGTTGCCGTTCTGTGGCTCTTTATCTTGTTGTTTTTGTTATGGGTTCCGTACCCACCAATATTTTTTTGTGTTTTTTCTGTGTTTGTCTTCTGTATCCTTTTGAGGGAGGGCCATGTTGTATCTCTACCTAGCGTCTGCAGTACGGCCATCTAGGTTTTCCTCGTATTGTATAGATTTCATTCCTATTTTCCTTTGCATATGGTAAATTATAGGGATGTTGTTTTGGTCTTGGAGATAGTTTCTTTCGTCTAGGTATAGAAAGGCTTGGGGGGGGGGATGTAACCTGTTAACAGAGTGTTTTTGAAGTATGCGTCGTTTGGGAATAAGCAGCCGAAGATTAGGCTGTTTTCTTTGAACTTCGCAGTTTGCGCGAAGTGGTATCTGGTTAGTTTTAGGATGTGACAGTCGATGCGGTGGATGTTGGCTAAGTCGTATATTTTTTTGTTTTTTACGTATTTTCTGTATCCGCTGTGTTCTGATCTGTAAATGCTCAGGCAAGCTCTGATGCATTTTCTTTCGAATATGCGAATTTTTTCCGTTAATGAAGCTGTAATGTTGTACCATATTGGACAGCCGTAGGTTATAATGGGTCTTATTAGCGTTTGGTAGCACATGATTTTTACTTTGCTATTGAGATGTCTGGAATAAAACAGTTTTTTTGTATTCCAAAAAGCTTTACTGGCTTTGGAGAGTTGGATTTCGATGTGTTGCTTGTAGTTTAGTTTTTCATCTATATTTACTCCTAGGTATTTTACGCAATTTTTGTGTGGTATGAGGTTCACTTCGTTTGCTTTTTCTTTTAGGCGGAATTTTCTGCCGTGTTCCCTTTCTGCTGGGCCGATTTTGCTTGTTATGGGTCTACATAGAATGGTTTCGCATTTGCTTGCATTAATTTTTAGTTTCCATGTATGATAGTAATCGCTGATTTTGTGAAAGAGTTCTGTTTCTTATCGTTTTGGTTTTGCGGCCTGTTACGTAGATGATTAGGTCATCCGCGAAGGCTATGGATCGTTTATGTGTGGATGTGTTGAGGTTAAAGAGGTTTAGTAAGTCGTTATAGTAGATGCTGAAGAGTAGCGGAGAATTTACTGTTCCTTGTTGCAGGCCGTTCTCTATGGAGAATTCTTTGCTTGATGTGTTGGAGCCGTCGGTCATTATAAATGTTTTGTTTGTTATCATGTCCCAGACTATTTTAATCAGGTATTCAGGGAAGTTCTTTTTAATCATTTTATAAATGAGCCCTGGGATCCAGACGGTGTCGAAGGCTTTTTCGATGTCTATTAGGCAGGCGGCTACTCGTTGATTTGCGTTAAGTGCCCAGCAGATATCCGACGTAAGTTTGTTTATTGCGTGGATTGTGGAGTGCTTGTGGCGGAAGCCGAATTGATTTTCCGGGATTACCTTATTTTTTGAGCAGAAGGCGGCTAGGGGGTTGTTTATGATCATTTCGTATACTTTGCTTATGTTGGGGAGGAGGCTTATAGGTCGTAGGTTTGCAGGTGATGAACCGTCTTTATTTTTTTTTGTAATGGCTATGAGTTTGGCTTTTTTCCATTTTTTGGGAAGTATGTGTTGTTTAGCGCGTTATTAAACAGTACTGTGTAGTACCATTTTATTTTGTTTGGTAGGCGTTTGAGCGAGATGTTTGGGATTCCATCGAAGCCGGCGGATTTTTTGTTGTTTAGCATGGAGAAGATTGTACTTAGTTGATTGAAGTTTGTAAAGTAGTTTATTTCTGGGTCAGGCTGCTTGGGGTCGTCCGATGTGTTTTCGTTTGAGAATGTGCAGACTGTTTTGTTTAGCGCTATGTCTTTTTCTATTTTATTTTTTAGTTTGTTTGTTTCGGCGATGATAATTCTGTTTAATTGTTCTCGGCCCATATGTTCGTTTTGTGTGTGAGTTTTGGAAAAGTGGGTGCCGATAATGTCTAGTTTTTCCGTTGTTTTTGATATTATGAAGTTACCCTCTGTGTCTTTGTTGGTGTTGTGTATCTCGATGCCTGCTTCTTGGATGAGGGAGGCTTTTTCTGGAGGCAGTTTGAGGGGCGGGATGGAGTTTTGTTCCTTTGGTCTGAAAATTTGATTTATCTGCGGGAACATGCTAGCAGAGTCTTTTTTGGAAATATTTTTTATTTTATTTGTCCAGTATTGATTTATAGAGTTTGCGAATTCTTGTTTTTGTTGTGATTTTATTTCGTGTAGCAGATACTTTAGGAATTCTATGTCTTCTCTTTTGTCGTAAGAATAGTTGTATTTTAGATTGTTTAATTTGGGTAGTATGTAGTTTTTGTCTCGTTGTAGTTCTCTTATTTTATAATTTACATAGGGCTCGCAAGAATTTTTTTCTTTTAAGTTCGGTACGGATTTTTGTAGGGCGATTTGTATATGTTTTTCTATTTCGTCCACGAATGAGTTGATTTGTCTCTTTTTGTAATTGAACCTGGGTATTTCGGTCTGTGTTTTGAGTGTTAGGAAGTCAGATTTTTTTTTATTATTTATTTCTTAATATTCACAATTTGTCAAATTTGGACATTAGGTCGAATTTTTTAGCAGTTATATTAACATGTAGGTGGCTACCCGCAGCGGGGTATCATCCTCGCGTATGCGAGGTTATATCCTTTGTGAGGTCTGCTGGGTGCTTCCTTTTTAGCCTTCTGTCCATGTTTAAGGTGTTGAACGTTACCACAGCTAGCAGGTTTGGGTGTGTTACTTTACTTGCCTTGTATCTTTCCGCATAGCTGCTGATTGCTTCCTTGACTGTTGGGATTCCCAGATCCCTCCGTGTGTCCTCATTTCTAACGTAACGTTGTTTCTGAATCCAAATTGGTGATCTGGTATTAATTTTTTCTTCTCTATTATTTGTTTTATGCGGTCACATATTATTTTTTCTAGTATTTTGGAAAACACTGGAAGTAGTGATATTGGTCTGTAAGATGCAGTTTAGTGTGGGTCTTTGCCTGATTTAGGTAACATTATGATCTGTGCTAGTTTCCATAGTTTAGGAATGTATTGGATTCTTAGTATTGCATTGAATATTATGGTTATTATTCTTATCGTTTTTGGCGGAAGGTTTTTCAAGATTTTGCCATTGATTAAGTTTGCCATTTGGTGGTTTTATTGCATAATGTTTCTGGTTTACTATAGAGTATTGGTTTGTTTCTGTATTCAATTATTATGGGTGTATGATCGGAGCTGCTCTTGAAGTTGGGTGTTATTTTTAGTTTGTTTGTGTTTAGTCCCCTTGTAACTGCAACGTCCAGTAGGTCTGGTTTTTTGTTCAGGTCTGTAGGCTAGTATGTCGATCTTCCTGTGGATAATATATTGAGGTTATTATTTCTAATGTATTTTTCCAGAGTTCTGCCTCGAGGTGTAGTATTTCTTGATCCCCATAGAATGTGCTTTGAGTTGTAGTCTCCCGCTGCGATGTATTTGTCCCCTAGGTGCTGGAAGCATTCTTCCCACATTTGTGATGTTATTTTGTGTCGCGGAGGCACATATACTGCTGACAAGTGGAAGTAGTTGCTGCTGGTTTGAACTGTAACGGTGGTTGCTTGTAAATATTCCTTATTAACTTGGCTATGTAGATAATGATTGATATCGTTTCTGACTATCACTGCGGTCCCTCCGTGCGCTTTTCCTGCGGGGTGTTTGGTATCATATATGGTGTTACGACCGTTCGCGGAGAGACGCGGTCGCTAGGAAAACGCGTCAGCGAGAGACGTAAATTCTCGCTACGATTCTGTTAATCAACGCCGCGAAATAGTCGTTCCCCCGTTTCGGTTAAGATAACAGAAGTAGTTCAATTGAATGTAACACTGTATTAACAGGTTAATATAAAAGAATATATTTAATAATAATGTGGTGAATGTAGTACAGACAATTGACTCAATGCTTTACGAGATTATTCGATGTGATCGGTTTCAATTTGATCGTCAGACCTCTCGATGCGTAACGTTCGATTCGTCGGAAGGAACGTCTTTCGATGATTCCATTGTCTCATTTTGAAGACGACCCCCACTATGCTCGGGTCACGCCACCGTTCGCGCCTATGATCACGTATGTCCGTTCTTGTGTGGAAAACGTAACGGACAAAATTCGACGTTTCGAGAGCTCGCTGTTTGGCGACAACTATGCGCTTGTCACGTAATATAAAAAACAGGGGGCTCGAACAAAAAGAAAAAATTAAGGTAATAAAAACACAAGAGAATTTATTTCTTGTATTCTGAATTTACACTGACTGCGATTTTGTTCTGAGCTCCAGCCGTGACTTTCCAAGACTGAAGCTCTTACAATTTGACTTTTGGTAGCATCTGTTTCTTCTTTGTTTGTCATCCCTCAATATCCCCACTACCCTGTAGGCGTACGTGACCGTTGTCACGCTTCTAGGACATTCGGTGGAAGGACCGTTAGGATACAGATGACTCATCAGGCACTTCGGCGATATACATTGTCGCCAAGGCCGCCACATCTCTATCTCCATCATCGGTCCATCGGATTTGAAGTATGCCGGTCGTGACATACCCCCCAGTTTAGATTGATCTTGGTCCTCTAAGATCGTAGTAGAATTGGTTGGATTTGTTTATAAATCGTAATTCCTATCCTGTGAATTTAAGACAACTAACCAAGGGTATTGTTACTAGTGCTAGGGTCAGCATTATCCTGGAAAAAGTACGTTTTCAATCGGTTACCATGTATCTTTTTCTTAATATTGTCGATAGATATAATGTAGTAAGGAGTTTTCACATCATTGATTCTATAGGGTCCTAACCATTCAATGTCCAACTTATCTCTTTTATGGTCATTGTGAATTAAAACAAAGTCTCCTTTCCTAAACACGGTCTGAGTTTTAACAATCTTTCTTTCTTGGTCTCGCTTGTAGCGTTGCTTATTTTGAATAAGTGTTTTGTGAGCTGTTTCCCAATATTTATTTAACTGTTTTTGCCAAAGTGAGTACATATCGTCATAGGTAAATGTGGGGAATTTGGATATTGCGGAAGGTAAGTTCGCTTTTCGCCCAAAAGTCAATTCGAAGGGGGAGAATCCTGTTCCTTCATGTTTTGCAGTGTTGTATTCTAAACAAATGAAATTGAGTACTTCGTCCCATTCTTTGTCATTGTCGTGTAACGCAGTACGAATTAAATCTTTAACCGAGGCATGTGTTCTTTCGAGAGATCCGTTACTCTGTGGGTGAAATGAAGTTGTTCTGACGTGTTTCATTTTAAAGGCCTCTTCGAATTTCGTCATTAAATCGCTAACAAAATTTTGTCCTTGGTCTGTCAGAATCGTCTTTGGTGCCGAAAATATGTAAATATAGTGCTCAATGAGCTCGTTAATTATATATTCAGTTCGTTGCGTTTTGAGGGGAACAAGGATTAGATATTTCGTAAGTTCGTCGTGAATTGAAAGTATATATTGATTTCCGCGTTTGGTTTTCGTCATCGGTCCTATGATGTCCATAGCGATTTTGTCGTTAGGGTGAAGTGGTGTGTCTGAGATCTGTGGGGACTCTTTGGGTCTGATACGTGTTAGTTTCTCCTTTTGACATGTGTCGCATGTCTTCACGAAGTTTTCTACTCTTTCAAAAAGGCCGGGGATTTTGAACTTATCCTTAATCCGTTGATACGTTTTCTGTATCCCTAAATGTCCTACGGTATCGTTATGGTTTTCCTTTATTACTTGTAGTATTTCGCTTTCGTCAAGTATTAAGATGGGGTTGGGCGCATAAGTAATTTCCTTGTATGTGTCGTTAAAATATATTAGCATGAGTTTAATCTGTGTTTTCTCTAATTCAGTGAAATCGTTATTTCCTATGCCGATTTTTGTTGTATTTTTAAGAATTTTGTAAAGTTTTCTGATCCAAAGTGTCTCGTCGTATTCTCCTAAATCGTTTCGAGTTAATTGGTAAAATGTTTGATCATTCGGTTTAATTTCTAAGAGTTTCGGGTTTTCGTTGTTGTTTTTCCATTCGTTGAATGAATTAGTGTGGTCAATTAATAGGTCGGGATTAACTATTTCGTTGCGAGTTACCGCGTGAACCCTAGATAAAGCGTCTGCAGCTGTATTATCTTTACCCTTTGTGTATTCGATTTCATAGTTGTATTCTTCGAGTCTAAGTCTCCAACGAATCAGTCGACTAGAGGGGTCTTTGCAATTGTGTAGCCACTTAAGGGCTTGGTGGTCGGTTCGAATAATGAAGCGTCGTCCTAACAAGTATTGCCTAAGTCTTTTCACGGCCCATACGATGGCCAAGAGTTCCTTTTCTGTCGTGGTATAGTTTCGTTCGGGTGGGTTTAGTGTCCTTGAAATGTAACAGCAAGGATGACCGTCTTGTGACAGTATTGCTTCTAGTCCTTCGTTACTTGCGTCGGTGGTTAGGGTAAAGGTTTTGTTAAAGTCCGGATAAGCTAGTATTGGGGAATTACAGAGTTTGTCCTTTAAAGTATCAAAGCTAGTCTGGTGTTTGTCAGTCCAATGGAATGGTCTGTCCTTTTTTGTTAAGTCTGTAAGGCCTTTCGCGATTTTAGAAAGATTCCGAATAAATTTGCGGTAATAACCTGTTAAACCTAAGAATGATTTAACGTCCGTGGCATTGCGGGGTAATCGAAAGTTTTTTACAGCGTCTAATTTCTTGAAGTTTGGTTTAACTCCTTCGGCTGAAACTACGTGGCCTAAGTATTCTAGTTCCGGTTTTACGAATTCGCATTTATCCGGTTGCAATTTAAGTCCTAATTCTCTGAGTCTCTGAAATACTATCGCGAGGTTTTCATTATGTTCTTGAATCGTTTTTCCGAATATCACTATGTCGTCCAAATAAACAAGGCAATATTTTCCTACAAGTCCAGTTAAGGCTCTGTCCATTAATCTTTGAAAAGTAGCGGGTGCGTTTTTAAGACCGAATGGCATTCGATTGAACTGAAAGTGGCCTTGCGGTGTCGAAAAAGCGGTATATTTTTTGGATTTCTCGTTCATTGGAATTTGATGAAATCCTGAGGATAAATCAAGCGCCGAAAAGAATTTCGCGTTTCCTAGTTGTGTCAAAATGTCGTCTATGTCAGGTAAAGGATAAGCGTCTGGTTCCGTGAGTTCATTTAGTTTCCTAAAATCAATGACTATCCTCCATTTCTGTTTTCCTGAGTCGTCTAATTTTTTCGGAACTACCCATACCGGAGAGTTATAAGGGGAATCTGATTCTTCTATAATATTTTTCTTTAACATGTCTCCTATTTGTCGCGAAATTTCGTCTCGATGACATTCCGGTGGTCTATACGATCGTGTGTTAATGATTTTATGTTTGGTTAATGAAATTGTGTGCTGGGTTAAATTAGTACAGGGCAAAAGGTCGGTTTCTAAATTAAAGATGTCAACGTAGTGGAGAATAATCTTTTCTATGGATTCGCGGATTGGCTTCTCAATGTGATCTGTTCTCACTAGGCTTTTTAGTTTTGATACGTTGGAAACATCATGGGAATTTTGAATATTATTAGAAATTTCAATGTTTTGCTCACCAGTGTTGATAAAACATACTTTAGTTGGTTTGCCTTCCAGATAGATTGTTTGAACTCTGTTTTCTCCAGGAGTTAATCGTATTGGTTTCTGAAATAAAATGGTTTTGTCATTTAGTCGGATTCTGTCATTGGATATTGAATAGTTATACTTCTCTAAACATGGTAGCCCAATGATTCCGTCTTCGATGATTGGGAAGTTGTCCGGTACTATGTGAAAGATGTGGTCTTGTCCAAAAATTCGTTTCGTTACGTATTCGTTCGTTTCGTATTTGTCTCGTCCCATAGAAAATTTTTGTTTAGGCCCTATTTGTATCGCGTTGACAGTTTTGTTACGTTTCACTAGGTTTGTCGCTGCTCCTGTGTCGACCAGAAATACTCGTTCTGTGGTTCGGATTGATAAAGGTATTGTGAGTAATCTTCCTGTGGTGATGTTGACTCGTATGTTTCGCGCGGGTCGTCTATATTCTGGTTCGATGTTACTTCTCGTGTTTCGTCCCTATCCTGGACTGCTTGAATTCTTGCGGGTGGTCGGTCGTACTGGCTCGGTTGTAGAAAATTTTAGCATTTGTTCGCCATGTGTCCCAGCTTTCCGCATTTGAAACACTTCATTTGCGCGCGTTCAGCGGGTGGCCTATTCTCTACTCGGTCAAATGTGGTAGGTTTCTGAGCTACTGGTGCGTTAGGCGATCTAGATAGTGTATTAGATCGTCTTCCCTGCATTGATTGATTGTTGAGGCGATTACTAGCGGAAGGCAAGCGACTACTTGACCAATTGGCTTGCCGTTCTTCTCGTGAGTAGCGTTCTAAGTCGGCTGCTTTCTTTTCAGCTTCTTCAAGATTCACGGGTTCAATGATTAATAATGTTCGGCCTATGTCGCGCCTGAGTCCCTTTAGGTACACACGGACAATGTTCTTTGTAGTTTCTTCGATCATTAGCTTGCGTAGAAGTGGTTGTGGGTACTCGTTGGTTACTGCGTACAGTAAACGGTTGAGTATTCTTCTGAACCGAATATTAAAACTCTGCACTGATTCTTCCCGTCCCTGTCTCAACTCTTTTAATTGTTCCCGATATTCTTCCGAAGTCACTTGAGCTGCCACATTGTTCCTCAGTGCGTTGTACAGATCACTGTAGCACTCAATGGGGATGTTGCGGATACTTTGAGCCGCTTTTCCTACGATTTTTTCTGCCTTTATTGCTTTTAGCAATAAATCTTGCTCCATGCAACGGTCTTTCATACTTCTCACTTCTTTGATGAATTCTTCGACACCTACGTCATCGTCTCCGTTGAGCATTGGAATACAACGTATTGCATCCTTAACTCGTAGAGTGGAAAGAGCGGGTGGAAAATAGCCTCTTTCTTCAACCTCGGGTTGTTCGGTGTCGATGTGCGCAGGTAGGATGCCTGGAATCGTTAACCCGGTCGGTTCGCGTGCCCTAACCGTACTCCCGGTGCGATTAATCGCCGTCGATTCACTTTCGTTGCCTTCGGTAATGATAGAACCAGAATCATCGGTCGCAAGGGATCCGAACCCAGTCCGTAGCTCTGCGACGGTTCTCCCAAGGCTTCCGAATTCTGTTACCCAGTATCTATTTGTTTCGTCACTTTGCATAGACAAACGTAACATATCCTCTTGTAAACGGGCAATACTCTCTTGCTGTTTTTGAATGCTATCCAATATTGTTCGCAACGTTGGATCCGTTGAGGTAGAAGTTTGAGATTCGTTTGTCTTAGACATCTTCCTGCTTTCGGGCGAAGATGAGTCTTGGCTACTGAAGCTAGATTTTCTTTCACGGTAACGTACGAAGGAATCCAGTTTACCTTCCTTTGTCACTTCACTCGGTTCGTGATAGTTACTTCGTTGTTGCGGATGACCGTAGTCCCAAATAATTCTATCTTCCGTAGATGATGAATGTCTTTTGGTTTCCGAACAAACACTTTTCACTATCCTGGCAGGATCGCCAAAAATGTCACGTAAAATAAAAAGCAGGAGGCTCGAACGAAAAGAAAAAAATTAAGGTAACAAAAAAACAAGAGAATTTATTTCTTGTATTCTGAATTTACACTGACTGCGATTTTGTTCTGAGCTCCAGCCGTGACTTTCCAAGACTGAAGCTCTTACAATTTGACTTTCGGTAACATCTGTTTCTTCTTTGTTTGTCATCCCTCAATATCCCCACTACCCTGTAGGCGTGCGTGACCGTTGTCACGCTTCTAGAACATTCGGTGGCAGGACATTAGGATACAGATGACTCATTTGGCACTTCGGCGATATACATTGTCGTCAGGGCCGCCACATCTCTATCTCCATCATCGGTCCATCGGATTTGAAGTATGCCGGTCGTGACACGCTCGTCGATACATTGTATATGATCCGGCGGTCAGATAAGACGATCTGCCTGCGACACTGTAGGGCCGCGAGCGACGGTTAGAAAATACAGCCTGTGGTAAGCCTCGTGGCGTAACATATGGTGTAGTATGGTATTTTCAAGTAGCTTTTTGTAGTGAAGTGTGTTTTTGAGACAAGTAGTATGTTTATATTGTTATTATATATGAATGTTTTATCTTCAAGGGCCCGTTGTTGTAGGCCGTTTGAGTTCCAGGCTGCTATTTTTAGAGTGTCCGTTTTTATTTTTTGCTTAGCACGTTTGTAATTAGTTGTAGCATGACTGTGATTTATTGCGTTTGCTGCCTGAGAACTGCGTTTTGTTCGCTTATCATTCTGGTTAGCATTTCGGTGTTCTTTATGGATTGTTTGAGCAGTTCTTTGATTTCTGCAGTGTCGTTGTTACTATTGCTGTGGTATTGGTTGTCTGTGTGTGTCGATTGGCTGGTTGCTTGAGCGTAGCTCCGGCTACCAAAGGTGTGTGTTACTGTGGTTAGTGTTTATTGCGTGCTGTGAACTTGGTGTTGTCTCAGATTTTGTGCTGCCTGTTGCACTTGTATGTTAGTGTATGTCCTGTTTCGTAGCGGCGGAAACAGTTTACGTTGTAATTGTTTCCTGATTTCACACCCTTTATAGTTGGCTGGGTGGTTTCCGTTACAGTTATAGCATCTAACTTCTTCTATTTTTCCTGTCTAAGGGCAGTGTATTGTTAAATGATTTCTTGCACATTTAACACACGCCGTGCTTCTGTTATAATAATTTTTTGTGTGGCCGTATTGTTGGCACCGCATGCATTGTGATATATCTTTTTTGTAGCGTGGTGGTTCCACTGTTATTGTTGTGTTTAGAATTTTTTTGATTTCATAAATTTCCTTGTTGGTTCTGGATTCAAGTTCTATTAAGAATAATGATAGCGGTTCCTTCATATCGTATCTTGTTATATTGTTTATTGCTCTTGTTTGATGGCCAATTTTTGCTAATTCATCACTTAATTGTTTTGTGTTGATTTTTGGATGTAAACCTCTTATAGCTATTTTGTAGTTCCTTTCCGCTTTGAGCTGATACGTGTGGTATATGACATTTTTTTCCTTTAATGCTTTTATCAATTTCCTATAAATTTCTAGAGCGTTTGTTTGAATTCTTACTTGTTCTAATTTTGTTTGTTTATTGTGTAGTTATCCTTCCCGACTATATTGTTTACTAGATTAATAGGCGGGTCTATAATTTGGGCCTTAACAAATATTGGTGGTGGTTTTGCAATGTGAGTTGTATGAGTTGTGATTTCACTTGTCGGGTCAGCGTCTATTTCTTCAGTTAGTGAGATGAACCAGTTTCTTAATGGTAATTCTTGCAGCCGTCGCTGCTTTCCCGTGTCTAGGTTTTCTGCGGCGCTTGTGCCTGGAGTTATTTTACGTTTTTTGTTGGAAGTTGCCTCCTTCCAGCTTTCATCCTGGTGGGTTAGTTTGTTGTTAATTTTATTCTTCTCATCATTTTGTGATGTTTCCATTTCTATTTCATTTATATCTGAGCACTCCTGATCTTCGTTTAGTGATTGTCGTAGATTTGTTGTATTTGTAGCTCTGTTTATGAAATATGTTTCGCCTTTGCTTGTTATTTTTATTTGTGGTATTTTCTGTTGCATTTTGGATTTTCCACCATTTGGCGATGGGCGTTCTCGTTAGACACTTTATTTTCCCTACTTGCCGCACTTTCATTGGAGAACTGTTTCATACGTTCGTTTAGCTAGGCTGCTCGGGCAAAACGGAACATATCTTGGCGAGATATTTTTAGTTATGAAGAAGTCAAGTAAGTCAGGTATTTTGTTTGTATCAGTGGGCCAGTATGTGGGTTCATATATGGTGAGGTAGTTGAGTCTGTTGGTGTTTATGCTATTCAAGAGATTTTTGCCTCTTACTGTAACCAGTCTGCTGCCCCATTGGGTGTGTTTGGCGTTGTAGTCTCCTCCAGCTATGAATCTATTGCCCAGGGTATCCAGGAAGTTGTCAAAGTCTTCTTTGGCGATCGAGTGTCTGGGAGGACAGTATACAGCTGAAGTGGTGATTGTACCATGACAGTCTTCTATTGCTACGTTTGTTGCTTGGAGGTAGTCTTTCTGGAATGGTGGAAGTTCGTAGTGCTTAATGTTTTATTTGATTATGATTCCGGTGCCGCAGTGGGCCTTTCCGCTGGGGTGTTGGGTGTGGTAGAAGTTGTAGCCGTGTATTTTGAGGTAGTTTTTGTCGGTGAAGTGGGTTTCGAATATGAGCATTACGTCGATTTGCTGTTGTTTTAAGAATAGTTCTAGTTCAAATTTGTGCTGAGCTAGACCGTTGGCGTTCCACAGAGCTATTTGCATTGGTTTTATTTTGCTTCTGTGCGTATGTATTTGTCCATGAAGAGTGTGAGTAGTGATAGCAAGTTGTTAATTTGCTCAGTTTTCTTCTCGATAAGTTTTTCGAGTCTGGTGAAGTTGTCTGTGTTTTGTGGGGTGGGAATACTATTTTCTGTGTGTACACTGTGGGTTTTCGAGTTGTTTACGTTTCCTTGTGTTGCCTGCGCATAGGATACTGATGGTGAGGTGAGTTTTTGGGGTCTAGGTTCTTGTATGGTTATCTCCTTCGGTCTCAGTTTTGGATACTTAATATTATGTAGTGTTTTATAGGCCGATATTGGATATTGCGTAGCACCACACGAAAAGGTCTTTCTTGCTTGAACTGATACGCGTGGAATTTTGCATTCAAAGTTTTTAGCAACTTAGTTATTTTTCTATAGGCGTCTGGGTGGGTCAGCAGAATTTTCACATGGTTGTTGTTAATTTTTAACTTGTAGTCCTCTTTGCTGATACCTTTTTCAATGGTCCTTATCATTATATGAATGCCGATTACGTCGTCAATGAATATTGGCGGGGGAGGGGGAATTCTTTGGGTATGGAGATTATTTACCGTTTCGGTTGTATTCATGGAGTCTTCCGTAGTCTCCAGTATTGAGAATCTGTTCACGGTGGTCACTTGGCTGGCTGGTGGTTTAGCTTAACTCTTGTTCACATTTGTCTTGATTGGTTCCAGGTTGCGTTTTTTCGTGTGCTGGTCGTTTGCAAAGAGAGATGTGTTGCCCTTTTGCCACGGGGGAGGAAGAACGGCGGTGTTATAATTTAGCTCCGGAGAGCCTGTTTGGAATGTTAGGGCCATCATTGAGCTAGTTAATTCAGTATGAAAGAACTAGTCGAGAGGCTGTTAACTCTTGACTAGGTTTGTTGGATTCGCTTTCGACAGATGGCGTCACGTGGAGTTTTGTGAACTTCACAGGACACTCGTTCATCCCTTGACCGCGACTACGTTCGGCGACTGGTTGTCGCCTCGAGCCCGAGCTCACTATCATAAATCTCAAATAAATACAGTCAAATCGAATGACAACAGTCTCTTAATACGGCTACGGTGGAATCTAGATTACAGTATTAAGGGGTCTTCCCAAAGTTCGAAAGGGAAGGTTCCGGTGTTCTTTCATCTCCGATATATATATCGAATTGAAGTCAGGATTATGGAGAGGGGCGTTTGATGAATTCTCATTAGGATTAGCCATTGCCGTGATACAATGAAGAGTTTATTAGCACAGGCTTATCACCAAGATTAGGCACTCGTAGCACTAGTGATAATGACCTTAGGTTCGAAACGAATCCGCGGTCACGGGATGATAAACGTATGTTCTCGCACAGTTCAAGTTTAACTCTTTGTTAACAGTGAGGTATACCTCAGTGAGGTATTCACTGGTTGTAAGATAGTACTATCACTCATCAATGAGATCGCACGAAAGAATGACTCTCCGTCTCGATGATGCCGTCGAGGAAAACTATAATGGGTGTGTCTAAGGACTTGAGATCCTCAGATTCGTCAAAGAAAGCTTTCGTTCCAAAGGTGAGGGAAATTAGCGCTGTTGCAAATTGGTCGATCTCCATATCGGCGTTTTGAAAGAGATGCTGGCCGCCCTTGAGGGGAGGTTGTTGACGGGGGGCATCGTTCGTGGAAGAATTGGTTTCTCCTATCTTCCCGTAGTTGCTTGTCTATTTGAAGGACTTTGCTTGACTAAATCTTAAGATTTATAGCAGGTCCTCACGTTAGCTAAACATATACTGCGGAGGTATGTTGACATCTGGCGATCATCTTACCCGGAGGATAGAATCTGCGTGTGGCGAGCCACGGGACAGAAACCATTGAAATATTTACTGCCGCGTGTCGCCGCGACTATTCCTTTTAAGGAGAGGTATAGAGGTATCTATTTCCCTTTCCTCGGCATTGTCGGGTAGCAGTAAGTCGTACGGTCTTGCTGTCCTACCGATTAGTAGTTCTAATAGACTTGCTTTAGTCACGCGGTTCGTGGTGCAATTCAAGGCCAATTGTATCTCCCCAATCGCGTCTTGCCATGACCGTCCGGTCGTCTCTACCGTTGTGAACATATTTTTCAACGTGCCCATTACACGCTCTACCTGTCATCTTCCTTGATCCGCTATTATCCGGCAGGGACTGCCGAACAAAAATATAGCGGACTTAAGCGCTTTAATAGTGTTAAGGGAATCTATCTTACGGGTATGATGCAGGTATACAAATTTAGTAAAAGCGTCGATCAAAACAACGACGTTGTATTTTCGAGCTATCGCGGGGAGGCGCGGTCGTTAGAATACGCGCCAACGGGAGTCGTAAATTCCCGTTACGATTAAAATGATCGACACCACGAATAGTTCGATCCCCGTATTTCGATTAAGATAATAGGGGTGATTCAGGTATGATAACACTGTGACTCACAGAGTTAAAATTTATATTTCCAACAACTAGTCTACACGATTGAAAAGATATAAACAATTAACAACTTTATCGCACGCAGATAATGTAAATGTATACAGTATCGAGCAAGGCTCTTACACTTGAAGTTAGTCTCTTGGTGGACGTAGCACGATATGATACTTAACAGAATAAGCGAATGTTTGGCAATGTGTAATGTTCGACGCGTCACAAGGAACTGATCGACTTTGGATGATTTCTTTGTCTCATCTTTAAGACGACCCCCACTATCCTTAGGTCACGCCACCGTTCGCGCCTATGATCACGTATGTCTGTTCTTGCGTGGAAAACGTAACGGACCAAATTCGACGTTTCGAGAACTCGCTGCTTGGCAACAGCTATGCGCTCGTCGATACATTGTATATGATCCGGCGGTCAGATAAGACGATCTGACTGAGACATTGTAGGGCCGCGAGTGACGGTTAGAAAATACAGCCTGTGTTAAGCCTCGTGGCGTAACAGACGTATTCTTTCGAGTCACTTTTGCCGCTTAGCTTGCCCGTTATGTCCATGTGGACTGTATGCCAAGGTATGCTGGTCTTAGGTATAGGATGTAGTTCGGCTTGTATCTTGCCTGAACTAGCCTTCAAAACTCCACAAGCATAGCAGTTCTCTACGAACTTGCGAACGTACTTCGCCATTCCTTCGAACCAGTAATACTCGTACAGTTTCTCGAGCGTCTTATCCCAATCTAAGTGCATAATTGACTGATGCACATGGTTAATAACGGACCATCTAAACCCTCTTGGAACAATAGGTAAACTGAGAGTCCTGCCTCTTCTTTGGATGTTACGGTAGAGTGTACCGGACCGTAATTCGTAAGTGTTCGCGATGTCTTCCGCGAGCTCATCATTTTGCAACTTTTCGACAATTTCCGAAATTCGGGGGTCACGACGTTGTTCGGCTAGTAGCCAATCTTCCGATATTTCGGCCAAATTGATCTCCTTTTCCGCGATTTTATCAATCTTACGGTGATCCGGATCTACGGGGTATCGTGAAAAGAAGTCAACGTGGGCCATCCTTTTGCCCTCCCGATACATAATGTCGAAGGTGAAAGTCTGTAAGTAAGCCCACCACTTGTGGACCCTGTCATTCAAATGTGCCTTACTACTTGATGAACGAGTTACAATCGGTAACAACAAGAAATTCCCGTCCATGTAGATAGTGACGGAAATGCTTGACGGCGTTTACGACTGCCAACGTCTCTAGCTCGTAGGAATGATATCTAGATTCCGTAGGGGTAGTTCTTTTACTGTAGTACTCGATCACTCTATTCTTACCTTCGACTTTATGCATCAAGATCGCCCCGTAACCCTCCGAACTAGCGTCAGTATGTAGCTCGATGGGGTAATTAGGGTCGAATATTATCAGTACCGGCGCGTCTGTCAGGACGGAAGCTATCTGTTGTCTGATTTTCTCGTGCCTATCTGACCATGTTATGTTTTTGCTACCTGAGGTGAGCGCATACAGGGGTTTCATCGTCTGTGAGAACTTGGGGACGAACTTACGGAAGTAGGAAGCTAACCCGATAAACTGTCTGAGCTGAGTGACCGTCGTTGGCGCAGGTAAGGAACTCAAGGCGTGTATTTTACCCGGGTTGGGGCGAACTTCCCCGTTATGAATTACGTACCCCAAATAAAGTACCGACGTCTTCAGGAAAGAGCACTTAGAAAAGTTAAACGAAAACCCGGCGTTTACAAGGGTACTTAACACGATGTCCAACCTCTCTAAGGCTTAATCTATTGAGTCGGCAATAATTAGGACGTCATCCAAATAGACAACGACGTAGGAATACGCAAGGTCGCCCAGGGCATTGAGAATGGCCCTCTGAAAAACGGACGGGGCATTTTTCAATCCGAACGGCATCGTTACGTACTCGTACTGCCCGTCGGGTGTAACGAACGCGGTATACTCCGTTGAATTGGGATGTATGGGAATCTGATGAAACCCGCTGGCCATATCCAGACTAATGAAGTATTTCGCGTTCTGCAATCTCGCGATTTGATCTGCGATAAGGGGTAGAGGATACCGATCCGCGACCGTATTCTTATTTAGCGCTCGGAAGTCCACGCACAGTCTATCTGATCCGTCTTTTTTCTTCACGAGCAACATCGGGCTCGCAAATGGCGAATTACTGGGTCTTATGATGTTAGCTTTAATTAGTTCACCGATTCTTTCTCGTACCGTCCTACGCTCTTCCTCGCTAAGTCTGTAAGGGCTTCTTTGGACGGTGACGTTGGGGCCGATTAGCCTTATTTCTAGCTGGCCTGTGTTTACGCGTGTACGCGGAAAACCCGTGATGAATGAGTTTTTAAACTTTTCTAGAATAGAAATCAATCGGCCTTTATCACTACTAATTACCTCTGTGTCTACTTCATTAAGATCGATCTCTTTTTCGACGGTCCTATCACAGACATTGACTACCTTCGTTTTGCAAATATCGAGACTAGTGCGCGTGATATGCACGTCGAAGCCCTGACTTAAAATTTCGCTCTAGTGGGGCTTTTAAGTTGAATGATCAGTTCATCATCACCCCCATCTTCGTCTTCGGTGATATTTTGGAAGGTGACCGTCCTTGGAGCTGTTGATGCTTGATCGATCCTGTTTACGCGATCGGTAGGGCAGAGTATTTTGATACATACATTTTTAGGAAGTGTTCGGCGTAGACATTCGAAAAATGTACATTTGTTCATTGCATATATTATTCCTAGTCCTAGAGCTACGATTTCTAACATTTTTAGTGTGGATGTGCCATATTCTTTCAGTGAATTTATGCGTCGCTCAAATTGCAGGGTACTGATTTGTATCTGTAATGTATCGAGGTTGGTTTTATATCGGTTAAAATTGTGAGTCAGCTTTGGAGCGGTTTCTAATATTTTCTCTAATATTGGAACGTCTGTTTCTTCGAAGCTGTACATGCTATTCTTAAATTTGGTTTCGTAAGAGATATTTTTATGTGATCCTCCTATTTTCATGAGATTATGATCGTATGCGATTATGCACCCGGTTTTACTGCTAATTAAGCTTGGAGTTGTCTAATTTCTAGGGTTTTATGTGTCTTACATAACACGTCGATTTGTACATTTTTTATAGAAATAATAATATAATGGTTTTCCGTTTGCAAGGGTGCGAACGTCAATTCTTCCAACTTGAAGACAGCAGTCGGGCAGGTTTTGACTGTCTGTTGATTACTGATTAATTCTGATCTGCATTCAGTTGAATTGATTCTATTGTGGTTCGGTTGAGTTCTTTTACAAATGTGGATGATTGCCGTTCGTTTACAATATTTGTTTAAATAGTGACTATCGGCAAAAGTGTATTGTTCTGAGTTGGTTAGTATCAAGTCAGTTTCTATTACAGGTGCAATGAATACAGAGTTTTGTTTGGAAAGTATCGGATAAATTTTAGTTATTTTCCATTCATTGTTTTCCAAAAGCGGCACAGTTATTGTATATATAAGTTTGTTATCTCTTATCCATACCTTTAGTTTACTTAAATCTAGGATTAGTTGAAAGTTTTGAACTGAGGGTTCGATATGGTTAGTCATAAAGTTTTGTCTTGTTATTCGGTCAAGTGTTTTAAAGAATTGTTCGGGTTCTATAACTTGTGGGTTTATAATTCCTTGTTTCCCTAACATGACGGTGTTAAAAATTTCGTCAATGTTAGTATGGAATTCCGACATGGTAGATTCAGTTTGAATTAGTAGGGAGACTAATATTTCGTTTTTTTCATTGTGGTTTTCAATCTTATGTATATCGCTGGCTAAGTTTTCAATTTGATTTGTTTTGGTGTCATCTAGCACGCGTTTAATAAGTGCGGTTTGGTTACCAATGATTGTTTTTATTTTGTTGTTGGAATCAAATAATGTATCGATGTTTTTATTAATGAGCTCTAGATCCTTTTCGTCGAGAGTTCCGAATAAAGTTTTGGATACTGAGCCTATGACATTGAGCAATCCGCGTTTGCTTCTATAACGCAATAACAATTTGAGTTGCCGAGTAAGGTTTGGAAGATTTCTGTACTTAAATTTTAGTCTATTAAATTTATTGGTACATGGTATCAAGCTGGTACATGGTAATGAGTCTGTTTCCATATTAAAAACGTCTAAATAATTGATGAGGATTTTCTCAATTGGTTCTCGAAGTTCTGGATCAATATGTCTGGTGCGTATTGTTTGCGCGAATTTATTGATTTGGCTTAGTCTGCCGGGTTTCTCTATTTCGTTTGTAATGTGACAAATTTGCTTACCAGTGTTGATGAAACATACTGCTGTGGGCTTTCCTTCGATGTATTGGGTTGAAGTTAAAGTTTTGCCTAGTCTTATCTTGTTATTTGTTTTCTGGAATGGTAATATAATTTCGTCTAAGGTTAGTTTATTGTTAGTGACGCTGTATTGGTACTTCGTAAGGAATGGGAGTCCGATTATTCCATCTTCGATTAGAGGGAAGCTGTTAGGAGCTACGTAGAATTGATGATTTTTCTCGAACATAGTTAAATTGCAAATTTCGTTAGTGGTATGTTTGTCACTTCCCATTAGGAAGCTCTGTGGATTAGAGGTTTGGACGTTTAGTGAGGCCCTCCCTGCGGGATGTTTGGTCAGAGACAAGTAGTTTGAGCGATTAGGGGCTCGACCGTTGGGCCGGCCACGCCATTCCTGGAGTATAGCACTCATACTGGCTTCGCTAGATGTTATTTATATCCTACTTTCTGACGTCCAATGCCCGGGGAACGGCGCGCATAGGTGGTCGGCGCGCGACTTGGAAAAACCCTGCCCTTTCCTTTCGGGTTAATGGACAAGTTGAACCTACCCTTTCGGGCGGCAGCTCGCTTAGCCGGCGCCGCGCGATGCACGCATCGCGCAGCACCGTTACCAGCGGGGGCCACGAGGAGGCGGAGCTGCCAGCATATAGCTCGGTCCCAGCAGGTTGGCTTTGCAGCCGATTGTCCCTGCACCGTTACGTCACTCATTTGCATGAGCGTCGCCTGCACTGACGGTCGCAGGTCTTCTCTCGTACTGGTTTTCTTGTCCTCTCATCCTTAGTTCTCATTTCCGTTCCCAATGTTTTGTGTATTGTCCTGTCATGGGTCCTGTGTTGTCATGCGTGTTTTTCTTCTTCGTTGTTTTATTCTTCGTCTCCTTCCCGCTCCTCTACTATTGGGTGTCGCCGTCTTCTTCTTCGGTGGGTCCCTCTTCGTTGGTTTCTGCCTCTTGTTCCTATCGTTGTTCGGGCACTCGCTGGGCCAGTCTTGGACTATGCCTTAGAGGCCGGCCTGCCTGCCCCTCCAGTTGCGTCGATCCTCTTTCTGGTAGTCGCCCTGGCTGCGTTGCGCCTCCCATTTCTCGTAGGGCGTTCTTTCTCTTCTCCTCCTTCGCTTAGAGTACTTTCCTTGCAAACTGGCAGAAGTGGGGGTATACGTCTTTTGTTACGTACTCCCACTTTTCTTCCGGCCAGCGCAGATCGAGTTCTCCCAATGCATTTCAGAATTCTTGCCTTTCTTCATTGAAGATTGGACAGTTTTCTAGGATGTGATGGGCTGTTTCTATTTCGCCGCATTCACATGTGTCCAATTCGCTGAGGTTGAATGACTTGAGCTTACCATTGAAATCCCCGTGGCCGCTAATGAACTGTGTCGTGTAGTGGTCGGGTCTCACCCAGCGGTTCTCAAGTCTGTCCTTGATGATAGCAAATTAGTCGAAGGTCGTCCTGCCCTTTGATGTTGTTTGCCAGCGTTCTTGCCACTTCTCTAACACCTCGCCGACAATGGTTTTCTCGTCGGGCGCTTCGTCGCGCCTCCTCTTCTTATTGTGAAGTCTCGCCCTGATTTCGACTAGGAGGTTAATAGGAATGACTCCGGCGATAACCTGCAGTGCCTCGGTTGACGTGGTTCTGTAGGCCTTGGTCACTCGGAGGAGTGCCATCCTCTGTGACCTTATCAGCTTACTCCTCGCTTTCCCCTTCAGCAGGTCGCTCCAGCCGGCTGCGGCGTATGTGGTTATCGGCTCGTACAGCCCTCTGTACAGGGTACGCATGGCCGCGTGTCCGAGTCCCCATTTCGCCTTGGCCACCCTCGCGAGGCTGTTGAAGAGTTTTTGGCACTTACCTGTTATTGCCTCCACGTGCTTGTTGACTTTTAGCCCTCCTTCGAGGTGCACTCCAAGATATTTGATTTCCTGCTCCATCCTTACATTCCTGCCGCTGATCTTAATAATCGGTGGTCTCTCCGCGTCCAACTTGCCTTTGACCAGCAGCATCTTCGTTTTCTGTGCCGATAACGTTAGCTTCTTCCTGGTGCACCAGGTAGAGACTCGGGTAACTACCTCCTGTCCTTTTTCCTGGAGCTCGTTCCTCGTGTTACCGGCAATTAGAATCACGATGTCGTCTGCGTACGCGATGGGTTCGCACTCAGTCGCGTTTTCCGCTAGCTCAGCCAGCAGGTCATCAAATACAAGGTTCCAGAAACTTGGTCCCAGTACCGATCCCAGCGGGCATCCTTTCGTGACGGGCTTGCTCACTGCTTCGTTTTTCCCAGCAATCTGTACGGTTCTTTCGGGAAAGTAGCTCCTTGTCAACCGGTACAGGTCGTCGGGGCATCCTCTTCTTTTGAGCTCGTGCAGCACGTTCGGCCACCAGACGTTGTCGAAGGCTCCTGATATGTCGAGTGCGATTGCGAGGACGTACCTCTTCTCGCTCATTTGCTCGACTTTCTCGCGGAGCTTGGTGATCGCGTCCACCGTCGATCTTCCGGGGCGAAAGCCGTATTGTCTGTCAGAGGAGAGCGCGTGGTCGTGGAAGATAGGTGCCATCCTTGTGGCCATTAGCCTTTCTAGCAGCTTGCCTATCATGGATAGCAGACAGATTGGCCTGTAGGATTTCGGGTTGCTTCTGTCCCGATCCGGTCCCTTGGGGATGGTGATAACATTCCCAACCTTCCACCGTTTGGGGAATATTCCCCAGGCGAGGCAGCCGTTCATGAGCCTTAAGAGCTCCTGGTGTATTCTTCCCCAGGCCCGTTGGATTATTTCGACCTTGATCAGGTCGGGGCCTGGGCATTTCCCCTTCCTCAGTCGTTTCACGGCGTCACTGAGTTCCTCGAAGCTGAATTCAGGGGTGTCTTCGACGTTCGGGGGGTTTGTCGAGTTCTGCCTTATTTCTTTCTGCTTCTCCGTTTCGGTGTCTTCCTCGTCGTCGGGTAGAAGGGCGGACAACATCGCTGCCGCGGTCGTTCGCCAGTTGGAGGTATATCCAAGCGGCGTGTTCAGCGTCGATGTTGTTTCCTCCCCCCTGAGTTTCCTTGCGACTGTTTTGTAGGCGATGCCCCAAGGTTCCCTGTTACCCTCTTTGGTGACGAAGTCCTGCCAGCTCTGGATTTTTGCTCTTGTCAGCATCCTCTTGTACTCCTTTCGTGTTCACCTATACCGCAGCTTCTCCTGCTCCCTCGTTGCGGGGTCCCTGGCCCCCTGATATCTTCTTCTCGCCTGGTAGGTGTTTCTCTTTGCCCCGGATGAGCTCGGGCGTCCTCCAGGGTACTGAACTGTAATACCATTTCTTCTTTGGGATGGCAGTGTCGCAGGCTCCTATCAGGGTTGCCTGGAGTTGCCCGGCCATTCTTTCGACGTCCTCCGACTGCTGGAGGGTTATTTCTTTGAGTGCCTCTATTTTCTCTGCGACAACTCACTGAAATACCTCCCAGTTGGCTTTTCGCGTGTTATAGCGTCTTTCCTGAAGCTGCGGTGTGGTGCTTCTCGTCCCGAAGTCGAGGAGCGTTTCCAGTATCCGATGGTCACTGGAGGTACCATCTTCGCGTATCCTCCAGCCCTTTACGAGGAGTATTGCCTCTGGGCTCGCCATCGTCACGTCTATGTTTGATCGCCCTCGAGTAATTTCAAACGTGTAGGGTTGTCCTGGTTGATTCAGGACATGGAGACCGTACTGCGCTATGACTGCCTCTAGGGCCTCGCCTCTGTCGTCGGTGCTCCTGCTGCACCACAGCGGTGATTTTGCGTTCGCATCCAGGCCGATGATGGTCCTCTTGCCTCTGAGACACCGTAGTACCTTCTCCAACTGTTGCACACCGACTTCGATGTTTCCTGTCGGCGGAAAGTACAGGCTTGCCGCGTACACCTCTGTTTCCCCGTCGCTTATCTGCACGCAGGAGCAGTGTGTTGTGCAGAGTTCGGCGACCTCAAGGGGCGTTAGGGTCTCTGATTTTATCCCTACGGCCGCCATTGGCGGGTCGTGCTTCGACCCTCTGCAGGCGATCGCAACTCCTGTGCCGAATCCGGGTATTTTCCCATCGACGCTGTATGGTTCTTGCATTAATATTATATCATCACCATCAGCGTCCATTTGCGTCCGGATCTCATAAGGAATTGTTTTGGATCGCTGCATGTTGTGCTGCAGGATCCTTATTTCCCTTTTCCTCCCAAGTCCTCTTCTGTCACTGTGTCGCTCTTTATACATAGTGCGTCCTTGCTATTATTGCTTCCAAGGCTTTCGTGTACATTGGGCATTTCGCGCTGGAAGCTGCGTGGTCGCCCTTCTTCCCTGCCTTCCTGCAGTTTACGCAGGTGGCGTGCCCATCCTTGTCTTTGCACTCTTTAGTGCTGTGCCCACTTTCTGCGCAGTGCGCGCAGATTTCATAGTTAACGCGGCAATATTTTGCCACGTGTCCGTATCCTTGACACTTGTAGCAGCGACTAATTGCTATGTAATCTTTTACTTTACATGCATTCCATGAGAGGAAGATCTTTCCTCTCAATAGTTTCTCCCTTACCTGGGGGGGGGGGGCACTTCGATGACCCAGTTCGTCTCCTCTTGATCCTTTCTGCCGGTCCTGAAGCAGAACTTGATGGCTGCAACGTCGTCCTCATTTAGTCTTTCTTGGTTCTGCTTCCTCATGCAGGCCAGGATCTCCTTCTCTGGAATGTCTCTCGGGACGTCGTAAATGATCATCCTGGGGGGTCTCCGCTGCGGCGTGCTTGCTTTTAGTCCAGCCTCCTTTAGTTTCGAGTTCTCGGTGAACTCTTTTAGGCTCTCCGGCTTCGTCGTCTCAACGGCTAGGCCGTTCCCCTTTATTTTCCGGACGGCCGTGACTTGGATTCCTCTCTTGCGGGGATTCACTAGGGTGAACACCGCGTCAAGTGCTTCTTCGCTCGATTGAATCTCGCCACCTTCTCTTTCCGGTCGAATTATGACCACATTTTTCGGCGGCTTTACCGCCGTCTGTTCGACCTTGTTGCTCGTTATCTTTACTTTTTCCGCGTATGTCAGCTTCCTCTGTTCCTGCTGCGTCGTTCTCAAGACGGCTGTTTCTAGCCGCCTGGTTACTTTGTTGACGGCGTTCAATATCGCCGTTTCCTTGTTCTTCTCATCTCCGGCACTCTGCTCTAGCCTGCCTGTCAGATAGCTATTATGGAGCAGTAGCTCGTCAACAATGCCCCTCATTTCTTTAAAATACCGCAGGATTACTGCAGCGTGTTCCTTGTTTATTTTTCTGGCCGAGTCTAAGCAAAACGCCGTGACCTTCTTCTCTATGTCACTGGCCTGTGCCTTTATATCGGGCACTTGCCGCTTGTCCTCCCCGGCCAATTTCTCCTCATCTCTGGGGGGGTTGTTTCTCCCCAGGCTTGCTCTCATCGTCTTCTCTGGTATCCTCGGGCTTGGAGTGGCCTCGTTCTTTTCCTTCTGTTTCCTCAGGGGCTGGAGGACCACTCTGGCCTCTGCGCCTGGCGACGAGTGCCCTAGCGTCGGCATCACCGGCTCCTTGCCGCGTCTTGCGGCTGCTGCTGCGGCTGTTCGCTTCCCGGTGGCTATGTCCAGCGGCGTATTGATTCCCCGACGCGGACTTTCAATTGGCGCTTTATTCCCGCGAGCACTCCCGCGCTGAGTCCGGCGGCGTGCCCTTCACGGTTCAAAACCCTTGAGTTTAAATTTAAATTTGCCGCCTAGCAGCGTGCTCTTGGTTCTCAAGATGCCCGGGCGGCGGCGCTTCGGTCGCTCGACCCAAGATGGCTGCCGCTCGTCCGCTAACCTATCTTCCCGCACGTGGCACTTTCTTTTGCTTTTTTCGCGCTTAATTCAGCGATCTCCACTAATCTTTTGGCGTACACTTTATTTTTAGCACTCACACTACCTATTAATTTAGTTTTCGTGCCCGAGATCTTTGATTTTCGCGTTTTTGTCCGCCACGTGGCGTAACCTCACTTCGCGCATGCGGCACTTTCTTTTGCTTTTTTCGCGTTTATTGCGGCAATTTCCACTAATCTTTTTGTGTGCACTTTGTTTTTAACACTCACACTACCTATTAATTTAGTTTTCGTGCCTGAGATCTTTGATTTTCGCGTTTTTGTCCGCCACGTGGCCTAACCTCACTTCGCGCACGCGGCACTTTCTTTTGCTTTTTTCGCGCTTATTGCGGAAATCTCCACTAACCTTTTTGTGTGCACTTTGTTTTTAGCACTCACACTACCTATCAAATTATTTTTCGCTCCCGAGATCTTTGATTTTTCGGTTTTTTCTTATCCGTCGCGTCCGCTAACCTCACTTTTCGCACGTGGCGATTTTCATTAGCTTTTATCGCTCTGAATTCGGCGATCTCCACAATTCTTTTTAACTATGCATTTTCTTTGGCACTCCCACTTTGCTTTAAATTAATTTTTACGCCCGAACTTTTTAATTTGCCCGGTGGGCCTACTAAGATGGCGGCAAGTGGGACGGACGCGTGCACGTCGCTCCGCAGTCTATAAACGAAGTCAGAGAGACAGCCAGCCCTGGGATTCTCAAAACGGTATTAACCCTTTTGCTACGGCGATACGGTCCGCCGTAGCACCGTCACTGAATTAGACCCCGCGCCGAAAGCATACACATTGCGCGTGGACAGTTTATCTTGGAAGAAAAGGGACTTTTCTTCAAAACAATATACTCATAATTTCTACATAAAAGATATAAACTTATTTAATGGGTATAAACGATTGAAAATAGTAAAAGAATAATATACAGTGATTAATAATTTAATCCAGTATGATATGTTTTGAAACATGTAAACAGGCACAACCCAACATCACATTCTTGGCATCGATGACGAGATTCTCGTCTTTTGTCGCTTCTCGCACAGTCAAAACATCTTCGTGATCTATTTTTTTCCTGTAGCTTCAAAAAATGAAGGAAAATGTCTTCTATTGAATCTGGCGAGTGATTATCTCCGGGTGTAATAGGACGGCTTGTTGTTTTTCTGATATTTCTTTAAAATTTGATGTATTAATTACAGTTGAAATTTCGCAATTGATATTGTTTTGTATTGTTTTGATTGATATTGATTTGTATTGATTTTCAATTTGTACAGACAATATGAATTCTATAAACACATATCAATCATATGGAAGAAATATTTTTTGTACCATTTCGTTGTTTTGCGAGAATTTATAGTGCTGATGACCATGTCTATAGCACCCATCAATTTATTATAGTCGTGTACACAAGACAGTTTCTGAAAAATTTCTTGTGCACTGTAGTGTTTTGGTACATCCACAAATTCTTCTGTATGTATTATTGAAATTATGAAAATCTCTTTTTTATAGTGCCGTTTTATGGCTAATATATTTCCAGACATGCGAAAGCACGGTTCTCCTTTTTGTAATTTTTCGTTCATTTCTAGTATTCCTTTTCTTCTCTGTTTTATGATGCCGGACGCATTTGTAAAATTTTTGTGTAATATATCAAATAATGCGGGGCTTGTGTACCAATTGCCGACGTAAAGGGCGTGGCCTTTACCTAAATATGGTTCTAGGAGGGACGTTACAATATTTCCTGATTTACCACAGTCTTCATGTTCAGCTTCTATAGGCGTACCAGCCTCCGTATTAATAACAAAGTCTGAAATGTAACCCGTCTTGCAGTCACAAAGAACAAACGATTTTATCACGTCACATCGTACATGCCGGATATATCACGCAGTTGGAGCAAAAGGGTTAATTAACCTATTAACAAATCTGACCGGTAGTTTCATTTGTACATTTTTTGTACATAATTTGTAAACTAACGATCGCAAGTTATATGTATAGAAAAAAAAATTATCCACAACCTTGAGCCTTGCAACATATTTCAGTATCACCCAAATCGTAGAGAAATTAGTTTTCAGACAATTTGCCCGAAATGGTAATTATTCTTGAAATTTCCAGCAATTCCCGTACTAAACCACTAGTATCATTACATCTCTATATTAATACAAATAACACATAACTAACAAATGCTATTTCCTTCGCGAGGATCCATCACACTGCATATAACAAAATATAGGTGTTCTCAGTAGCATATAAAAATGCATTATAGTTGCAATCGTAAATTATTTATCATAGTTTATGCATGTGCGCGGTTTTATTGAAATATTAATCCTGAAGAGGAAAATATATGGTGCATACTCTACTTTGGATTCATTTTAAAAAATGATATATGTAATGATTTGGATCAGATAAATCTCCATCAAAGTTGATCGACGATTAGACGTAATTTTCGCTCTATGATTCTTCGCTAATTTTAACATAAACAGGTCAATCCATGACACTCTCATCGCGTCCTACAGACACAAGGAATTTAAAAGCTATGTGTAATTTCTATATAGTATATAAAATTATATAAAATATTTGTATTGATGTGTAAAATAGCTCGAGCGATACAGCCCCATGCAATGCCTCGCACATCTCCGTTTGAAACGCCTGAGCTAGACCATCTGGCTCGTTGTGACATTGAACCAAATCGGACAGGCATAAGTCAGGCTGGGATTATTGCCAACAATTTGTACAAAAGAAGACTACACTTCGCGTAGAGATGCTTTAAGAAAAACGAACCATTATTTGCTACAAAAGTCTTTTCTGATTTATTTTACATTTCTGTTTTAATGTGCTGTGTAATTCAAATTTGCAATACAAATATATACCGGGATATTTGACCATTTTCTTATGCGGAACGGATAGGGGCTATTGCCGGTGATACGAAATCAGCGAGAATGTTGAGTCACATCACGGTTGAAATTTAAATGTCTAGACATGCATAGTCCGAAAGGGATAGATTCGCACTTTCTAGTATTTATACGGAACTTTCAGTTACCACAGTAAACCATAATGCGTTCCAAAAATTGCTGCAGCTTGAAATTAATGTTGGACGAATACATTCCCGTGGCATCAATCAGGAGGCCATTAACAAATACCAACGCGCATAGGTTAAAGTCGCTATTGAGATGGAAGAGGCTCAAAGCACGACTAAAATACAAATTAAACAGAATGGAGGTGTTGAACGTTCCCTGTTGCAGCGCGTCATTCACCCCGAAGACGACATTCGAGCGTGCCATCCAATGAGACAACTTTCAGAGTTTATGGACCAAATCACCTGAACTAAATGTTTAAGGAAACCGTATCGTATCAACTTTTATAGCAAACCGCTCGATCGAAATATGTCAAAAGCCCCTTCCAGGTCTATGAATAGAGTTGTTCTACCAGCAAACGTCTGATATGAATTTTATTGTTGTGTGAACCTTACTGTATTTGACCCAGAAGACAAATTGCTGATCGGGAGGAATAGAAGCCTCTTTAGATTGAAACAATATGAGTCTCTCTATCGCCCTCTCTAAGACCTTACTAATGGATACTCTGCAAACAGCAAACTCATTGATCTGTACCTGGCTGGATTATGTTTGTTCTTATCCTTTCCCAGCAAGGGAACTACTTTCCCCATCTTCCATATCTTAGGAAAGTATGCAGGTTCAAGAGATCATTGAAGATCAAAGAGAAGAAGACTGTGTATCTTTGCGGGAGCTATATTGGTACTGCGTTGAAGATGTCGAAGCCTTATAACCTTTTCTCATTCAGAAACTTAAATTGAATCGTTAATGAATCTACCGATGTGAAATAATTCTCTGAAACATCGGAGCCGGAGTGATTACCAACCCTTTTTCCTCGGGTAAAGCTACAGACTTTGTTCCAGCGGCTCATACTCAACGAAAATCTAAATTTTCAAGGTTATTAAATTTGGGAATCTGAGAATATCATCACACACATTTCAGCGCACATTCTCAAAATTTGTCCCCAGTAGTCTTGTGGGATTTACGAAGCTTACCGCGCGGTAGAAAGGAGACCAGAGAAAGAATGTTTCGCTACGTACAAATGACAAGTGCTTTTGTAATGAGTGATAAAACTTTAAGTGAATAGTTTATATCTTGAAAGAAAGTTACGGCACACGATCGTGAATAACAGAAGCACGTATTGCGTACACGTTTATTCTTGGCATGTCATCGCGTTACTAGTAAGTTCTGGGGAGCCGGCGGCACCGGAGACGTCGCGATCTCGACTTATTTGTCGGCTTGGTATCAGTAACGATGAATCTTCTGCTCTGTCACACTAGGCGAAGAGGTTGTTCAACTGTGGAAGACGGCGAGAATCACCTGAAGAAAATTTGAGAGCGCCGATGAAGAGATTAGCCCTGTTGCCTAGCGCTCGTCTAAATTGCGGAAATACGCTTTTGGAATCATTAATTCTCTATATCCAGAGAAGTCGGGGATCTATCAGGGGCCTTCCTGATACGCCTTGTTATGGCTTTATACCACTTGCGTGTACGATGAACGATGGGATAGAGTAATATAGTGTACCGAAGTGTTCAGCCGATTTAAGATGCGAGAGATTCTGTGTTTGTCTTGTAGCAAACCTCCGAAGCGAAAGTCCAGATATCTTCCAACGCAATTGAAATCCCATGTGTGAGCTGAAATGGAAGCTTCTAGAGCCGAAAAAATATTATTATTTATGGTCTGGAGGACGATCTCTACTTCGTGACTGTCGTCTCAGTGTCTTTATTCTCGTGGACAAAGATATCAAATTCTAACAAGTCGGTGCAGAAAAATATCCAGCTTTCCCGCGAGTACCAAATCCAAGAACAACTGCGCTTGGACAAATCAAATGCCATCAAAATCAGTGTCATTGAACTGGAGGACCAGATCCACCTGTCTCTCGTTAAATCAGTGTCACAGGTTCTCGTCTCTGCTATTGTTTAACGTGCTGCTCCAGGGAACGTGTCTCGCGTTATAATCACCACCGAGGATGAAAAAATTGTATCGCACGGATATAGTTTTTCGAAAAGCGCGTCTCATTCTGAGGCAAAAACGTTGTGACAAGACATAAGCTTAGGAGCCTGCAACGTAAAAAGAATATATGAAAAGCCGCGTTTTGTTTGCTAGGTTTATCGTGACAACTGAAAGTTCCATTTTTCCTTTGTCTGTACGGTTAGTGATTATCGCTTCAAAGTTAAATGATATTCTAATCGGAATGAATTAAATGATACAACCGTTCCGCCCCCGAACTTCAAGTTCAGATGGTTACACCCTATCGAAACAGAGACCCTTGAACAGGATCTTATGCCTCTCCGTGAGTTTCGTCTTTGCCAACAGGGCCACCTCAAATGAGTGAGCTTGCAGGAACTGTAGCAGTAGTAACCTACGATTATTAGAAACAAGCGGATTGGTATAGAATTTCGTAATTTCGAAGTTCGTTACGCGTCCAAAGTCACTTGTGCTGAATTTGTCAAAGTTTATCTGTAGCATCTTAGCGACATTAAAAAGGAAAGTGGTCCTCACACATACATTTCACAATGACATTTATATGGTTCTCCGCCTGGGGGATGAATGTGAAGAACTTCACTTTTTCAGTTTTCAATTTGTTCTACATGATTTTAAATTAATCGTTGGGCCTGCCCACCCATTATTCCTCTTGTTCATCGGTATAGCAAGAACGGAATCTGGAACTTTATCTCCCCTGTTTCGTATTTGGGGAACTTAAATGTATAATCTTCCTCCGTGTTCGAAATCTGTTCGACAATTCAAGCTCTTGAGAGACCGATATATGGGCCAGCATTGAGCAATAAAAATAAATTTCAAATATACTTATTGTTAGAAGTTGAGAAGTATTATGGTCGTTTGGAGATTACTGTGTATTTTTTATTTTCTGAGATACATTGACGAAATTAGAAATAATAGAAAAAGATAACAGTGTATATATGAAATCAAAATCATATATGTTTTCTTCGATTAGACTCGTGTAAGATTAATACTGAATCAGGAAATTTTTCGATAAAAGTTAAGAACCATATATTGTTCGTATCATATAATTACTTGTAACAAAAACTTTCAACAAAAAAAAAAGAAAATAATAATAAAAAATAAAAAAATAAAAAATCTAATAAGATTTTGGATAACTCTTATATCCCTTGCATTTGAAGATTACACGTTATGTGCATGATACTGATTCAATCAATCGTACACGCAACGCAGTCGATGTTTCACACCACACTTTGTAATTTTTTGCGTTAAGATTGAATTCTCAATTGACATCAAACGTTAATCACAGAAGTGTACGATTGGTTTCAATAGCTTATCGATCATTTAATTAATACAGTAATTACAGTATTAAATCTTCCCGTGAGACAAGAAACCAATTTTCCATATCATGTAATTGCTTTTACAAATTATCTGCTTCGTTGGAGTAAACTCGCATGAGAATGGGATCACGAGCACCTTTCTTATTTAAATTATTCAATAAATTATGCGATATTTCAAAGAAGGTAGCAGTGTGTTGAACCATAGTTGCCTGTATGCAACCTGTCAATGAAGCGGTGAAGTAATATGACTGTTCCTTACTAAAGACATCGAGAGCAAATTTACATTTCATTTTATCGAAAGAATCTGACTCTATGTGCTTTTTTGGTAATTTATAAATTGCTCTAGTATATTTATTTTTTCCTAAATTCCACAGTCAGACTTTATCGGACCAAGAAAGTAAGGATCCATTAGTTGAGAAATCATTTTTAAATAAATTATTCCGAATACTCTTGAATAGATGTAAAATATTGAGAAGAAAATAAGCTTTCTGGCCATTCGTTATAAAAGAAGATTTTTGAATAAAAAAATTAGATAAGAACATTCTAGCTATCTGTTAGATTTTTATGATATGCGTTCTACAGATATTGTTTCGACTGTTCACAGAGAGACGTGATCCCGAAATAGCACGTCAACGAGAGTCGTAAATTCCCGTTACGATTAAATAATCGACGCCATGAATTGATCGATCTCCTTATTTCTGTTAGGATAATACGGGGTGGTTCAATTCAGTTCACACTGATTTAACAGGTATAAATTAATGTCTATTCAAACAACTTCTTAACCAGAGAGATATAAATTGACAAAATATAATTAAGTTTTGATTGATAGATAAAGTGTGGAGCACGCGACGTAAACATAGATGATAACGGTTCAAAAAATATTTTGAGACTGACTTTCTGTGAAGATAATGCTGCGGAGGAAACTTATGATGGGTGGGTCTAAGGACACGAAAGGAGCTGATTTGTTAAGGACAAGTTTTCATTGGTAGAGTGAGGGAATAGACTTTGCTGTTAATTGGTCATTTGACAAGTTGGTGGGTGAGGGAGGGTGCTAACCCAATAGAGTTGCTAGTGGGAAGCATCATACGTGAGAAAAGCCAACATTCCCGTGTCAGCCCGTAGTAAACAATAAACTTTTAAGAATAATTCGGTAAAAAGATATTTGTTTGGTCTTAAAGACCTTAACTAGAAAATCCCTGAAATTTATGGAGGGTACTTGAGAATATTGAGGGTACGCAGTAAGGATGTATAGACATCTGGCTACCATCTTGACCGCTGTGTGTGGCCTGGTCAATGCAGCGAACCGCCAGACGTAACATCCTCCCCCCGTTGAGAGGGTACCAGTCAAAGTTAGCGAGGTATAGTGTTGTTTGAATTCCCATCCTCTTTCGTCCCGGTCGCTGGTTATTCGGATTCCTCGAGATCGGGTTGAATTGGCAGAGGAACAAGCTTTTTGAAACCCCGATCGAAGATGCTCTTTGCCGTTTGAACTGTAGCTATCCGGATGATACCATCGGCACCTGGATGGACCTTGATAACTCGACCCAGAGGCCACTGCATTGAGGGCACGTTGTCCTACCTGAGAATGACGATTGTACCTTCCTGGATGCTGTGTCCGCCCTTGCTCCATTTATTGCGATTAACCACCTTATTCAAATATTCTTTATGCCAGCGGTTCCAAAAATGCTGTTTGATTTGTTGACTTTTTGCTATCAGGAGAGTCGGTTAAATGGAGTGTCCCTGAAATCTCGCTCACGCAATCTCATTAGTGAATCGCCAATGAGAAAATGGCCAGGAGCGAGGACTAGGAGATCGTTTGAATCAGTGGATATTAGCGTTAGCGGTCGTGAATTGAGGATTGATTCTATTTCCATGATGAGGGTGTTAAATCGTTCAAAGGTGAGTAACTCGTTGCAGACAACGCGTCTAAGGTGGCGTTTAAATGACTTCACCGCTGCTTCCCATAGCCCACCGAAATGCGGGGAATGAGGGGGTATGAAACGCTTATTCGATTTGCATATCTGCTAGGAATGCGTTTACTTATTCCTTGTGCTCGTCCGACTGTAGTAGGTTATGAAGCTCCTTTAATTCATTGTTTGAACCAATGAAATTTGTGCCGTTATCGGAGTGGATGATCGAGCAAAATCTTCGCCGAGCGATGAATCTGCGAGGAGCGGCGATGAAGATTTTGCTCGTGACATCTCCAACGAGCTCAATATGTACCGCCTTATCTGCTGGGCATACGAAGATAGTCACGTATACCTTGATCTGACGGCGGTTACGATCTCGTTTATCCTTGCTGTGAAATGGCCCACAATAATCGACGCCGACGTTTGTGAATGGACGAGATTCCGCCACTCGAGCCTCCGGAAAATCACCCATTATGTAATCCACCGGTAGTTGAGCGCGATAGCAATAGACGCAACCTTCTATGGTACGCCAGACTTGACTTCGGCCGTCGGGCCAGTATCGTTGTCTTACTGCATATAACGTGGCTTGTGTTCCGAGTACATGTGGACCTTGTGTTCGTGTTCGATGATGCGTGTTGTGTGATGACTTAGGTAATATAATGGAATGTTTCTGGCCGAAGGACATCGACGACTGACTGAGTCGTCCCCCGACTCGCAATATTCCTTTCTTGTCTATGAACGGGTTGAGTTGCGTGAGTTTCCCTTTTATAGCAGCATTTCGATTCTTTTGGAGCGTACGAATTTCCTCGGAGAAATTGATGTTTTGCAACAATTTTATTAACTTATCGTGTGTTAAGCGTAATTCGGTAACGGTTAGGGGTGCCGCTCGGTTCTGTTTTTGTTTCCAACGGAGGCAACGAGCAATGATTCGTATCAACTTGGGCCAGGATGAATATCTTTGTAACAAACTCTAATCGGCGGGGATCGCAGACAGACAAATCGCCCCTTTATCTTCCGGTAATTCAATTTGCGGTGTTAGAGTCCATGTCGGTCAATAGTTTTCCGACGGTTGGAGCCATGCAGGACCGTGCTGCCAAATGGTAGGGCGCAGAAACTCTTCGTGCGTTTGGCCGCGCGATATTAGATCTGCGGGATTGTCGATGGTAGGAACGTGGCGCCAATCGCGGATATTGGTTTTTGTTTGAATTTCGGAGACTCTGTTTGCAACGAATGTTTCCGGAGTGTGTGGCGACGAATTTATCCAGTGGAGGACGATAGTGGAATCGGTCCAATAGACCGTTTGAGTTATTTTATGCAATAGGGCCTGCTGTATTATCGACATCAGGGACGTAAGGATAAATGCTCCGCTTAGCTCGAACCGAGGAATGGTGTGGTACTGCAGCGAGACGACTTTCGAATTTGCGGTTAGAGGTTGTGTTCAAACGCGACCGTTAGAGTTAAGGGTCCGGAGATAAACACAGACTCCGTAAGCCTTCTCGCTAGTATCGCAGAAACCGTGCATTTCAATTTCCGTTGCGGATTTGATTATTGCCTTACGTTGGAACCTAACGTTCTTTAGTAATGCTAATTGGACGCAGTACCTGTCCCACTCTGTATGTAAATCGATCAAAAGTGATTCATCCTAAATCGATTTTCGACGTCCATATTCGTTGAAGCAGCATCTTGGCCCGACCGATCACCGGCGCGAGTAAACCAAGAGGATCGTAGATTTAAACGCTGCCTTTTATGAACTTTAATTTCCTCAGGAATGTAAAACAAGCTCTGTTCCTGGGTACCCGAGGATCCAGCCACATCATGTGATACAGCGACAGGGGGCATAGGGTCTTCTGGCAGTGGTGTTCCAATTCTTCTCCTGCTGCTGTCAACGATCCGACGCGCAGCGGCTGCCATTGCGATCTCTCCACTCACAATATGTGTCCATGCGTCTTTGCGCTTCAAGTTGGTTTTGCGCGTTTTCTTCTTGTATTTTGTTTATCATTTCAATAAATTGTGACACTTTGTTATCGTTTTTACCGGTGGATGCTGTATCTTTCGACATCCTTCTAAATATTTCTACCTCTTCGTCTGAGTCTTGTTCAAAGCTGGATCGCTTGTCTCTGTATGTAAAAAAAGGAATCCAGCGTTTACCTTAATTTGTTAACTTCCGAAGATACTTCCAGTTCCAAAGGTCTTCTGCGTTCGTAGATTGTGAATTCGTCATCGAAGATGATCCGTAGTCCAAGTTGAATCCTTTTCCACGTAGGTAGGATGCCTTGTTTTCCTAAGGAGCACTTTTTACAATACTGGCAGGATCGCCAAAATGTCACGTAAACTTGAGGGTTGGATGATAAAACAAGAAGGTTGAGCCGTAACGCAACTGTTAATTCTTCTTTTCTCAAACTTTATTATGAATTTAGTAATCACAATAGAATACACACTGAATTAACACATAAATCACAATTCACTCCAACAACTTTATATAAAACCTACTTATACTGATACGTTAAGTACGCGACTGGTCTAAGAATTGAAACTCGGTAAAAAGATGTTGACTATTCTAAATGTGGCGGCACTCGACAAGCCAAATACCACCACTCGACACTAACTAGGGTCGGACGACGGCAGCGCAGTGGTTAGCACCTTAGGTTGCGAACGTTCGGAACCCGGGTTCGAAATATCAGCAGTACCCCGGCAGTGACATCTACAGCCCCTAGCGACAATTACTCTGGATGAGGTCCAGCAACTATTACAACTATCACGGACGGACAACGATATATAACGCACCTCATAAAGATAGAGAATAAGTGACATTTAGTTGTGGCGGAAGAAAGCTAGTATTGGGTTTCTCTAAGGACAGGAGATGAGCGGATTCGTTAAGGACAACTTTGGCTAGGAAAATGAGGGCGATAGACATTGCTTTCGATTGGATCATAAGAAGGTTGGTGGACTAGGAAGTGTATTATCTGCCCTAGAGAAAGTTGCTAACGGAAGATACCGAAAGTGAGAAAAATCAAGTTTCCCGTATCTTCCTGCGGTAAACAATAAATGTAGTATCTTAAACGGGTCTAGAGTAAGGACAAGTAACGATGCTTTATTTATTAACAACTTGGTATAGTTTGTGTATTTCCTGGTGATGGACATAATAATAATTAGTGACAGATTATTCAGTGATAAACAATGTTCGTTCAACATGTTCGTTCGGCTTAGCGGCTTTATATACCCGACCTCTCGACGTGTGTTCTTAGAATCTTCAAGGACTACTTCGACCTTAGATCATTTCTTTGTCTTCTCGGGGAGACGATCCCCACTACACTCGGATCACGCCACCGTTCGTGCCTATGGTCACGTATGCCGCATTCTTTTGAAACAACAAATCGAAGTCGACGTTTCTGGAAGTCGCTGCTTGGATGCGCTCGTCGATACATTGTATGTCCCTCGTCGGGCATACAAGGCGATCCGCCTGCGACATTGTATAACCACGAGCGACGGCCAGAAACGCGACCCATGCTAAAACCTCGCAGCGTAACAAAGCGTTACCCCTCCCTCTTTTTTTTGATACCACACTCGACCATTCTGCGATAACATCTGCCCTCAGATGTTGGTTGTCTTCGCTTTCGCTGTCGTCGGATGCGTCCTTTTCGGCGCTTATGACCCAAGGCTTCGCTTAGGTATTGTTTCGCACTTTTTCTTCTTTTATTGTAATTGCTTCGATTCTTTTCTTAAGTTACAGCCATCAGAAAAGAAGAAAAGAAGATTCTTTTCTGCGTCCTCACGTAACTTCTTATACCAAAAATCCCTCTTAACTATAGCTTCTGTTTTGGTGACCCCAAAACGTCCACGCTCGTGCGCCTGCCTGACTACCTGAGTCTGCATAGCTTTCGGTGCTACTGTTAACAAATCGCCTTCACACTTTTTATACAAAATACTACTTCCCATTGCACAACCATTGACCTGGCTCCACGTTGTGGCACCTAAATTTTACTCGTCTGATCGTATAAATGTGAGATCACTACCCATATCCACTAACGATATAAACTTACAGTCATCTATCAACACTTCTTTCATGTATTCCTGCTTCTCGGGTCTTAAAATGACATAAGTCTCTTTTGGTCGTGCTGTACACTTCGCCGCGATATGTCCAAATTCGTTGCATTTAAAACATTTAACACCTTTTTCTTTCTCCGGACACTTAACACTTAAATGATCCTTACTACCACAATTGAAACATCTTCTTTGGTCACTACTTGTTTGCCTCGACTGATTTCGCATTTCTGATCGTTTTCCCTTATCGTCCTCGCGTTCCCCAAATTTTGTTTTCACTTGCATGTCCCTTTTCATCGCTTCGTACTGCTTGAAACGTTTTTTCAGCTGCTGCATGTTCCTGGCTCCGTATAATATAGCCTTATTTATAACCTCATCAGGAATACCCTGAATAATATAGTCGATTACCGACTGCATATCTCACACATGCAATCTCACACATGCTATACATATACTGCTGTAAACTCTCATCTGCTCTCTTCGTTCTAGGCGCTAACTCCCGATGTATCTGCTGGTCACTCACCACGTTCTCAAATTCGTCTTTCAGCACCTTTTTTAGCTTCGCCCAGGACTTCGTGCATCGTTCTTGCCGTACGAAAGCTTGAGCGGAGCCCGTGAGGAGCTTCTTAGCGAAAACTACCATGTGGATATCCGACCAGCCACACACTTCTGCCATTTCTTCGAAATCTTCTACCCACTAATATATATACTCAGCAGATCATCTCCGCTGAATTTCTCTAGCGAGTCCTCTACGTCTTTGAACGTTAGCACCGTGCGCGTAGGCTCGTCTTGCCTTGGTCGCCTTATCATTGGAGGCACCCGAACTCCGCCGTTTTGATTATTGAGATCGCGATTCCCTGGAACGTTGACGTCTAAACGGTCCTCAATCACGCCAATCTCATCGTCATCGTCATCTTCTAAATCGTCGTCGTCGTTGTCATCTTGATCTTCTTCTCGCGCACTATGTTCCCGCTCTAAGCGAAACGCAGCCAGCAATCGCGCTACCAGCTCGTGCTTTCTGCCCGCTAATCTCAACCGTCGTCTTCTCAGCTCGTCTTTTAACTCAGGTATTTGCATCTGAGCCACCTGCTCGTCAACCTGCTTCTCCTGCATTGTAGTCAGCCATTGTTCTGAGATATCACTTTCACGAATAAACCGTCACTTAAAGTCTTCACTTGTCACTTAGCGCTCTAAATCCCGGCTCGAGCCCCCCCAAAATAAGTAATATCTTAAACGGGTCTAGAGTAAGGACAAGTAAGGATGCTTTATTTATTAACAAGTTGGTATAGTTTGTGTATTTCCTGATGATGGACATAATAATAATGAGTGACAGATTATTCAGTGATAAACAATGTCAACATGTTTGTTCGGCTTAGCGACTTTATATATCCGACCTCTCGACGTGTACTCTTAGAGTCCTCAAAAAGAACTACTTCGACCTTAGATCATTTCTTGGTCTTCTCGGGCAGACGACCCCCACTACGCTTGGATCACGCCACTGTTCAGATATGCCTATGATCAGATATGCCGCATTCGTTTGAAACAAGCGGCCGAAATCGACGTTTCTGGAAGTCGCTGCTTGGATGCGCTCGTCGATATATTGTATGTCCCTCGCCGGGCAGACAAGGCGATCCGCCTGCGACATTGTATGACCGCGAGCGACGGCCAGAAACGCGACCCATGCTAAAACCTCGCAGCGTAACAAAGCGTACACCTCTCTCTATTTTTGATACTACATAAATGTAAAGGACACTTGAAATAAAAAATCCTTATTTAGTCTGAAGGACCTTACCTATCAAAATACCCTGATTTATTATTATTATTTTATTATTACATTTGAGGATGTGTAGACATCTGGTTGCCATCTTGCCCGTGGTGTGTGTGGCTGCCTTGGTCCCTGATGAGAATTGATGTCACATACTCCCCTCCTTAGATTGATTTTGGTCCTCCAAAATCTTAATGTTCTTTCAGTACGGAGCGGTGGAATTGGACTCTGGCTGGCTCGATCTCTATTTCTTCTTCGTCGTGGTATTTTATGCTTCTAAATCTTTTTAATGCCAGTGGTGTCTACGGTACTTCTGTATAATTATTTAGGGGTGTCGTAATACTTTAAATGTTGTTTCTGGTTTTACAGCATAGTTGGCGGATACATAATTTCGTTGGTAAACATTTCTTCAATAGATCGAATATTCCTACTTTGTTAAGAAGGTAGATTCCTGTCAATCCTAAGGTAAAGGAACCTGCTATTTGCAGAAATGAAAGTCCCCATGATTTAATTGAATGTATTCCATGAGAATACGTTATTTGATTGATTTGATCATACATTTGGTCCAAATTATTTTGATATTTTGGAATATGACTAAAGATTCTAGGCGTTCTCTCAATCTTGTCTAACAAGTGTTCTAGTGTCGTTTTCAAAAGGAATCGCTTTAAGTTTATATTCAAACGTAACGTTGATTTTAGATTGTCCTATTTTCATTACACTATCGTTAAATATTAAATGACATTGTCTATCTGGAGATTGAATTATAGAAGGTTTGCCTATCTTAATTTGTTTCTGAGTATTATCACAAATTACATGTATTTACAAGGCCACCTTAGGAAGTCCTGATGTCTAATACTCGAACTTCCCGCTCTCCTGTACCGGCCTTCCCGTTGGGACTCATTGTGAGGCCTTATACGTCTTGGCAGCAGCTGGTCTCTTCGCATCCCTCCTTTTTCTCTTATATTCGGCCACCTTCCATTCACCACCTTCTTGCCCCTTCGTGGGCGATGATATTTGGGTGGCATTGCCCTCAACGGTGGTTGTCTTTCTCTGCCTTGTTTCCGGACTATAACGCCAGTGTAGTAGGCGTCCTTCCTGAGCCCTCATTAGTGAAGGCCCTAGCTCTTCGAATTTCCTATCGAGGGCAGAGAGACGGCCCCCCCTCCCCGATATCCTCCAAAGAGTGTCACAGGTCTGAAGTGGAGGCGTGACACCGTTCGTTCTCCTGACGGACACACCCGGCCTTTCCTGCTTGCTTTGTCCGGAGGATCTCGATCTTCTTTTCTAGTACCTCCACCCGCATCTGCGCCATCCTGGCAGCTCCAGTGCCGTAGGCCCCGTTTTCCTTGTCAGCTCCACCGTGCTCGCGGCAATGCAGCTTGCTGCCTCCTTCAAGCTCTCACTGTAGGTGTTTTTTAAATCCTTCCTCGATGTTGTGTCCACCCTTGCTGCATTTATTGCGATTAATCAACTCATTCAAATATTCCTTATGCCAGCGGTTCCAAAAATGCTTTCTATGTTGCTATCTGGAAAGTCGGTTGAATGGAGTGTTCCGGAAATCTCACTCACACAAACTCATTAGTGAGTCACCAATGAGAAAGTGGCCAGGAGTGAGTATTACGAGATCATTTGGATCAGTGGGTATTAGCGTTGGCGGTCGTGAATTGAGGATTGATTCTATTTCTATGATGAGGGTGTTAAATCGTTCAAAGGTGAGTAACTCGTTGCAGACAACGCGTCTAAGGTGGCGTTTAAATGACTTCACCGCTGCTTCCCATAGCCCACCGAATTGCGGGGAATGAGGGGGTATGAAACGCTTATTCGATTTGCATATCTGCTAGGAATGCGTTTACTTATTCCTTGTGCTCGTCCGACTGTAGTAGGTTATGAAGCTCCTTTAATTCATTGTTTGAACCAATGAAATTTGTGCCGTTATCGGAGTGGATGATCGAGCAAAATCTTCGCCGAGCGATGAATCTGCGAGGAGCGGCGATGAAGATTTTGCTCGTGACATCTCCAACGAGCTCAATATGTACCGCCTTATCTGCTGGGCATACGAAGATAGTCACGTATACCTTGATCTGACGGCGGTTACGATCTCGTTTATCCTTGCTGTGAAATGGCCCACAATAATCGACGCCGACGTTTGTGAATGGACGAGATTCCGCCACTCGAGCCTCCGGAAAATCACCCATTATGTAATCCACCGGTAGTTGAGCGCGATAGCAATAGACGCAACCTTCTATGGTACGCCAGACTTGACTTCGGCCGTCGGGCCAGTATCGTTGTCTTACTGCATATAACGTGGCCTGTGTTCCGAGTACATGTGGACCTTGTGTTCGTGTTCGATGATGCGTGTTGTGTGATGACTTAGGTAATATAATGGAATGTTTCTGGCCGAAGGACATCGACGACTGACTGAGTCGTCCCCCGACTCGCAATATTCCTTTCTTGTCTATGAACGGGTTGAGGTGCGTGAGTTTCCCTTTTATAGCAGCATTTCGATCCTTTTGGAGCGTACGAATTTCATCGGAGAAATAGATGTTTTGCAACAATTTTATTAACTTATCGTGTGTTAAGCGTAATTCGGTAACGGTTAGGGGTGCCGTTCGGTTCTGTTTTTGTTTCCAACGGAGGCAACGAGCAATGATTCGTATCAACTTGGGCCAGGATGAATATCTTTGTAACAAACTATAATCGGCGGGGATCGCAGACAGACAAATCGCCCTTTTATGTTCCGGTAATTCAATTTGCGGTGTTAGAGTACATGTCGGTCAATAGTTTTCCGACGGTTGGAGCCATGTAGGATCGTACTGCCAAATGGTAGGGCGCAGAAACTCTTTGGGCGTTTGGCCGCGCGATATTAGATCTGCGGGATTGTCGATGGTAGGTACGTGGCGCCAATCGCGGATATTGGTTTTTGTTTGAATTTCGGAGACTCTGTTTGCGACGAATGTTTCCAGAGTGTGAGGCGACGAATTGATCCAGTGGACGACGATAGTGGAATCGGTCCAATAGACCGTTTGAGTTATTTTATGCAATGGGGCCTGCTGTATTATCGACATCAGGGACGTAAGGATAAGTGCTCCGCTTAGCTCGAGCCGAGGAATGGTGTGGTACTTGAGCGAGACGACTTTCGAATTTGCTGTTAAAAGTTGTGTTCAAACGCGACCGTTAGAGTTAAGAGTCCGTAGATAAACGCAGGCTCCGTAAGTCTTCTCGCTAGTATCGCAGAAACCGTGCATTTCAATTTCCGTTGCGGATTTGATTATTGCCTTGCGTTGGAACCTAATATTCTTTAGTAATGCTAATTGGGCGCAGTACGTGTCCCACTCTGTATGTAAATCGATCGAAAGTGATTCATCCTAATCGATTTTCGATGTCCATATTCGTTGAAGCAGCATCTTGGCCCGACCGATCACCGGCGCGAGTAAACCAAGAGGATCGTAGATTTTGGCGATCTCCGAACTGGTGATTCGTTTTGTGACTCGAGAGGGGGTGGGTTTGACTTCAACTGAGTGAAGAATGGAGTCATCGGGTGAATTCCAGAACACCCCCAGCGTCTTCAAGGTTTGCGAATCGCCCAAGAATTGTTGATAGTTTGTTTCTTCTGCGAAGAGCCCATGTAACAATTCGTTGTCATTTGATGCCCATTTGGTATATTTAAACCGGCTAGTCGGAGTAGTTCGGCGAGTTCTGTTCTAAGTGTACGGACTTCGTACTTTGTATCGGCCCCGGTGAGAGCATCGTCTACGTAGAAATCCTGCTGCAGTACCTGCGCTGCACGTGGAAATCGATGTCCCTCGTCTTCTGCCAGTTGCTTGAGGCACCGAATGGCTAGATACGGGGCTGCTGTGTTGAGTTGATTTCAGTTTCTCCACTCGCGCTGCGCTATAATATCCTTTGATATTTTCGGTCCTTTGGTCGTACGGGAAATTTCCGATACATTTGTTCAATGTCGCCAGTGAGTACATGTTGATGAGAGCGGAATCTAATTAGTATGGAAAATAAATCTTCCTGTAACTTGGGTCCTGTATGAAGTGTGTCATTTAGGGAGATTCCTGTGGTGCTTTTTGCCGATCCATCGAAGACTACATGAAGTTTGGAGGCTTGACTCGATGCTTTGATTACGCCGTGATGCGGTAAGAAGTATCCGTTACCGTCGGAGTGTTTGTTGTTGACCTTCGTCATGTGTCCCAATACCAGGTACTCCTCCAATACCGTTCGATACAAAGCGTTTATCGTGCTGGAATCGGCGGTTGAGTGAGGCGAGTCGTTTAATTGCTATCGTTTTAGAGGAACCGAGTGATTGAAGCTGGTCGTTGAACGATAGAGCGACAATGTATCGTCCTTCGTACGCCGTGGAAACCAACTGGGTAATGAAAGTAAGCCCCCCCCCCCCCCCCAGGTAAGGGAAAAGCTCTTAACTGGGAAAGTATTTATAGCATGGCACGCATGCAAAGTCAGGGACTATATCGCTACGAGCCGATGCTACAAATGCCAAGACTATGAGCACGTGGCAAAATACTGTCGCGTTAACTACGAAATCTGCGCACACTGCGCAGAAAGCGGGCATAGCACGAAAGAGTGCACAAGCAAAAACAAAGATGCCAGCTGCGTAAACTGCAGGAAGGCAGGGAAGAAGGGCAATCACGCGGCCTCCAGCGTGAACTGCCCGATGTATAAGAAAGCACTGGAAGCAATTGTTTCACGCACACAGTATGTGAAACAGGAAACAGAGACGGAAGAGGACATGGGAGAAAATGGGGAATAAGGATCCTGCAGCATAACATGCAGCGATCCTAAACAGTTCCCTACGAGATCGGGACGCAGGTGGATGCTGATGGCGACGACATCCTGTTAATACAAGTACCATACAGCGTCGAAGGGAAAATACCTGGACCCGGCACGAGCCGCGATCGCCTGTAGAGAGTCGAAGCACGACCCACCAATGGCGGCTGTAGGGACAAAATCAGATGTCATAATGCCTCTCGAAGTCGCCAAACTCTGCACAACACACTGCGTTTGCGTGCAGATAAGCGACGAGGAGACAGAGTTATACGTAGTAAGCCAGTACTTTCCGCCGACAGAAAATATCAAAGTCGGCATACTTTCCAAACAAGCTGGACAAAGTACTGGGGAGTCTCAGAGGCAAGAAGACCATCATTGGCTTAGATGCAAATGCGAAATCACCGCTGTGGTGCAGCAGGAGCACCGACGACAGAGGTGAAGCCCTAGAGGCAGTGATAGCACAGTACGGCCTCCATGTCCTGAATCAACCAGGACAGCCCTACACATTCGAGACAACACGAGGGCAATCCAATATAGATGTGACTATGGCGAGCCCAGAGGCAATATCGGTCGTGAAGGATTGGCAAGTACACGAGGGCGGAACTTCCAATGACCATAGGATACTGGAGACGCTCCTGGATTTCGGGAAGAGAAGTACCATCCTACAGCTTCGGAAAAGAAGATGCAATACGCGGAAAGCCAATTGGGTGGCATTTCAGAGAGCTGTCACGGAGGAATAGAGACACTCAAAGAATTAACCCTCCAGCGGGCTGAAGACGTCGAAAGAATGGTCGGGCAACTCCAGGAAACCTTGATAAGAACCTGCGATGCTGCCATTCCAAAGAAGAAGTGGCACTACAGATCAGTACTCTGGTGGACGCCCGAGCTCACCAGAGCAAAAAGGAGCACCTACCAGGCGAGAAGAAGATACCAAGGGGCCAAAAACCCCGAAACGAGGGAACAAGAGAAGCTACGGTACAGGGAAACCCGAAAAGAGTATAAGCGAATGATATCAAGAACAAAAGTCCAAAGTTGGCAGGATTTCGTTACTAAGGAAGGTAGCAGGGAACCCTGGGGTATCGCATATAGAACAGTCACAGGGAAACTCAGAGGGGAGGAAACAACAACTCTGAAAACGCTACAAGGAGACACCTCCAACTGCTGAACGACCGCGACAGCGATGTTGTCTGCCTTCCTACCCGACGACCAGGAAGAATCAGAAACACCAAAACAGAGAGAGATCAGACGGAACTCGACAAACCCTCCGAACGTCGAAGACACCCCCGAGTTCCGACTCGAGGAACTCAGTGGCGCTGTGAAACGGCTGAAGAAGGGGAAATGCGCAGGCCCCGACCTGATCGAGGTAGAAACAATCCAACGGGCCTGGGGAGGAATACACCAGGAGCTCCTAAGGCTCATGAACGGCTGCCTCGCCTGGGGGATCTTCCCTAAACGGTGGAATGTTGGAAATGTCATCACCATCCCCAAAGGACCGGATCGGGACAGAAGCGACCTCAAGTCCTACAGGCCAATCTGCCTGCTCTGCATGATAGGCAAATTGCTGGAAAGGCTAATGGCCACCAGGATAGCGCCCATCCTCCAGGACCACGCGTCGTCCTCGGACAGACAAGACGGATTTCGTCCCGGAAGATCGACGGTGGACGCGAGATAGTTGAGCAAATGAGCGAGAAGAAATACGTCCTCGCAATTGCGCTCGACATATCAGGAGCCTTCGATAATGTTTGGTGGCCGAGCGTGCTGCACGAACTGAAACGAAGAGGCTGCCTCGACAACCTGTACCGGCTGATAAGGAGCTACTTCTCGGACAGAATTGTGCAGATCGTTGGGAAAAACGAAACAGTGAGCAAGCCCGTCACGAAAGGATGCTCGGAGGGATCGTTACTGGGTCCAAGCTTCTGGAACCTTGTATTCGATGACCTGCTGGCCGAGCTAACGGAAGGCGCGACAGAGTGTGAACCTATCGCGTACGCGGTCGATATAATGACACTGATCGCAGGTAACGCGAGCAACGAGCTCCAGGAATAAGGGCAGGAGGTAGTTACCCGAGTCTCTGCCCGGTGCACCAGGAGGAAATTAGCGTTATCGGCACAGAAGATGGAAAGGCTGCTTGTCAAAGGCAAACTGAACGCGGAGAGACCAAGACGATATCACAACTAGGAAACGCAAAATATTTCTCCGCTTTAGATTTATCCTCAGGATTCAGGACGAGAATTCAAGGAAATACACGGCATTTAGCACACCACAAGGACACTTCCACTACAATAGAATGCCATTCGGTTTCAAGAACGCACCCATTACCTTTCAAAGAATGATGGATACCGCGTTAAGAGGTTTAATTAACAATCATTGTTTCGTTTACCTCGATGATATCATTATATTCGGGCAATCGATAGAAGAACATAATAAAAACTTAGCCATTGTATTCCAAGGACTCAGGGAAGTAGGTCTATACAAGGGAGGTAGGTCTATACAGGACATTAGGACGAATACAACCGGATAAATGTGAATTCTTAAAACACGAATTAGAATATTTAGGACACGTAGTGACAGCAGATGGAGTAAAACTTAACCCTAAAAAGATAGAAGCAGTAAGGAATTTCAAACTGTTGGACGTTTTTTTGCAGACGCAGTTCAGGCTCGTCTGGCTGAGTTAGGTTGATTTGTCCAACACACGTCGAGGCAAGTGTTGAACCTGAGCTTAGTAGAACATCGATCGGGGCTGGTAAATGAAATCGTGGTTCGGCCAATTTCAGATTTCTAGGTATCTCAAGTGTTGAATGATCGACGGGTTCACTTGGAATTAAGGTTGGAATGGCTGGGAATACGAGGAACGTTAATGTTCGTTCGTACGCGCCGTCAGTGTAAGTGTTTGTGGGCGTGATGTATCGCCACGATAGAAGTCGTCGTCAAGGTTTTTATAGCTCCAATTGGGACCGAACATTTGTTTTGCTTTATTTCAAGCGATTTTGCAAATTTTTCAGTAATGAAATTAATGCTAGCCGAGCATTCGCCGTTCGAGCAGCGCTCGACAACGGATTGGTTGATGTGTCGTGATAGGTGTACAAGGAATGCTCAGATGTTTCAACAAAAAACGTTTATTAACTCAACAACTGACGTCCAATGACAACAAGCAACAAACAACAATTAACACAAGTAACAATTAACAATTAACAGTTAGCACGCTTGGTAACGATCAGTGCTTAACGCAGGTTATAGGAAGTAGAACGCTCGTATCTTGTAATCCTTCGCACTTCGCAGCTCAGGGCAGACTGAACCTCTTTTATTCAAAAGCCACGCTGATTCCTTTCTTTGTCAGCCATCGATATCGCGCGCGTTTGTTTAGAAGTCCGCGACGACTGCCACGTGTGCGGTCTCCCGAAAGTTCGGCGAAGGAGCCGTAGGGATATCGATGACACCTAAGGCTCGTCGGCATAGCGCTTTTAAGATAAAGCGCCTCGTACCGCGAAACCGTTGGAAATTTCCGAGATCGAGTGTCGCCACAGTACCCCCTTACCAGTGACAACGTTACAATTTTTTTTTTTTAGAAATGTCGGGGTTGATTCCGCATTCGACGACTTTTAACGCCTAGCCGAAACCTGCCTGAAACCAATTGGGAAATCGGACTCTATGCCCTGATCGCGTAACGTGTCTATTCCGAGCGTTTCCTTCGTTCGTCCGGTTGTTGTCGGCTACATCGCTTTCATCGCGGGCGTTCATTTTATCGGTGTTTTGTTCGTACCGAAGCCTCATTGGAATCGACACGTTACGAGTCTCGGCGGTTCTTTGTTCGAGGTCCTCCTTTACGATAAAAGCGGGCTTTAAGTGGTCCATGGAGACCGTCACGTCGCGATTATTTATCTTTGACGTGTAATTTTTTTCGCCTCTTTGGATTACCTTAAATAGCCCGTCATAAGGCGGCTGTAAGGGACCTCCGATCGCGTCGTGGCGCAAGAATACGTACGGGGAAGATTCTAACTCGCGAAAAACGAAAATTTTCTTTTCACCGTGTCGCGTAACCGGGTGCGGTCTGACGTTGCCCATTTGTTCTTTTAGTCGGCTCGCGTATTCCGAATTGGCCCGTTGATTCGTCGGAAAGAAAAATTCTGCCGGCAATCGTATGCCGGTGCCGTAAATCATTTCGGCCGCCGTTGCGTTGAAGTCCTCCTTGATAGCGGTTCGAATGCCTAACAGAACTATTGGCAAAATGTCGACCCAGTTGCTCGTGTCGTGGCACTTAATTGCCGCTTTGAGTTGTCGATGGAGGCGCTCTACCATCCCGTTGGACGCAGGATGATAGGCCGTCGTGTGTAGATTTTTGACGCCGAGCAACCGGCATAATTCCTCGAATAAGCGCAATTCGAATTGACGTCCTTGATCAGTTGTAATTTTCAAAGGTACGCGAAAACGAGATATCCAGGTCGAAAGGAGGGCCGTAGCAACGGTTGGCGCTTCCATGTCAGCGATAGGGGTTGCTTCGGGCCAACGTGAAAAACGGTCGATACACGTTAGACAATATCGGTACCCCTGCGAATATTGCATGGCGATAATGTCCACGTGTATGTGCTCGAACCGGCCTGCTAAGGTTCCGAACGTTCCGACAGGTGAGGATACGTGCCTGGTGACTTTGCATCGTTGACAAGGGATGCATTGCCGTGTACATGTTCGGCAATCTTGGTTCATGGACGGCCAGACGAAACGCGTTGTCACCAGTTTTTGGGTGGCGCGTATCCCGGGGTGGGAAAGTCCGTGGAGCGAGTTGAATATGTCACGCCGCAAGGATTTCGGCACGTACGGTCGTACAATGTCTCCTAATACGTCGCAATATAATTCTACGTTGTGATCAGGGAAGCGCACTCTCTTTAATCGCAACGCGCATGTGCCAGTGTTAACGATGTCGCGTAGTTCGTCGTCGCTTTCCTGCGCGGCGGCGAGAGTTCGGTGGTCCACAGACATTCCTATCGCTTCGATGCGTGATAAAGCGTCGGCTACGTTATTGTCGGGCCCCTTTATGTATCGGATGTCGGTCGTGAATTGCTCGATGTAATCCAAGTGTCGGAATTGTCGCGGCGAGCACTTGTCGAGGTTTTGTTTGAGGCATACGTAAGGGGTTTGTGATCTGTGTAAATTATAAAATGCCTCCTTTCTAAGGCGTGTCGGAAACGCTTGACCACCGTGTATATCGCCAGTAGTTCGCGGTCATACGCGCTATACTTTCGCTGGGCGGAACTCAACGGTTTAGTGAGGAACCCTAACGGCTGCCAAGAGTCGTTGACGCGTTGCTGGAGTACCGCTCCTACTGCATAGTCGGATGCGTCTACCGCGAGGCTAACGGGCGCGCCAGGTATCGGGTGCGCTAACATCGTGGCGTTAGCTAGGGCGCGTTTCGATTCGCGGAAACTAGCTTCGGATTGCTTCGACCATTCGATGGCCGCGTTGCCCTTTTTTCCTCCTTTTAACAGGTCGTTTAGCGGCTGGAAAATTTTTGCTGCCCCCGGTATGAAATGTCGGTAGAAGTTAATCATACCGAGGTACCTGCGTAGTGCTTTAACGGTCTCGGGGAGCGGTACTTCTACAATGGCGTCAACACGTTCTGCCAGCGGCTTTATTCCGAATGCGTTTACGGTGTGTCCCAGGAATGTGATCTCGTTCACACCGAATTCGCACTTTCCGGGGTTGATGACTACCCCGTAATGATTCAGGCGTTCGAAGAGCATTCGGAGGTGTTCACGGTGTTGCTCTTCGGTTTCGGAGGCTATTAGAAAGTCGTTGATGTACGCGAACACGAAATCTAAACCTCGGGTGATTTCATCGACAAACCTTTGACACGTTTGCGCGGCGTTTCGAAGCCCAAACATCATGTTGGTTGCTTCGAAAAGTCCGAAGGGTGTCGTGATCGCGGTTTTCTTGACGTCTTCCGGCGCGATCGGGATTTGATAGTAAGCGCGGATGAGATCGATTTTTGAAAAAAAAAAAAAAAAAAACGCTTACCGTGGAGGTGTTGCGCGAAATCCTCCATATGTGGGGGGAATACTTGTCGGGCACAGTGCGAGCGTTCAACGCACGATAATCGCCGCATGGTCGTAGATTTCCGTCCTTCTTGGGTACGACGTGTAGGGGTGATGCCCACGGGCTTTTCGATGGCCGCATCACTCCTTGCTCGATCGTGGTTGCGAACTCTGCCTTGACTTGCTTGAGTCGATCTGGTGCGAGGCGACGAGGCTTGCAGGAAACGGGGGAGCCGGATGTGGTTTCGATATGGTGTACCACCGCGTGTCGAATTTTCTCCCATCCGAAGGCCGGTGGATGGATTAGATCCGGAAACTCCGCCAAAAGTCGATGGTAGACCGTTTCGCCGTATACTGTTTTAATGGACATCTCCTCGGTCGAGGCGGGATATCCCTTTGATGCCAGTTGGGTTGTCGTGTCAAGGAGTCATCTGTTTCGCGGGTCCACGAGCAACCCATAATGGCTCAGAAAGTCTACGCCGATGATAGGCGTCTGGACGTCGGCTATCACGAAACGCCACTCGAAGATCCGACGTAACGATAAGTCGAGGGACATCATAATAGTACCGTAGGTCGCGATTCGCGTTCCGTTGGCTGCGAACAGCTCGTAATCAGTTTTGTTCACCTGTTCGCGTATGCTGCTGCGCGGATATACACACGTGTCGGCGCCGGTGTCTACGAGGAACGATATTCTCGTTTTCCTATCCCTGACGAAGATGCGGCGGGTACCCAAGCCGTCGTCGTTGGCCGCGTCTACGGACGGCTGGTCGCGTTTTCCGAATTCCACGTGCATGGGGAACGACAGCCCCTCGCGCGATCTCCGAACGTCGCATGGTAGTAACAAAGGCCGTCTTTCCGCGACGGGTCTCGGGACCGCGAACGGCGGCGGTAACGCGTACGTTGTCGCGATGGTTGGGCGTAATCCCAATGGCCCTAGGGATGCCCGGATACTGTATGGAATTTTCTCCGAGCAAAACACCCGTTACCAAAGATGATAATACTTGTATCGTCTTTCGCTAGTGTGTCGGATGTGGGCTGGGAACTGTTCTTCGCATCGTCGATCTGCCACTGAGATGTGGTTGATCGAGAGTCCTTCGTCCATTTCCCAAAACCGCGCAAGGTCTGCTTGTAGAGCCGTCGTGGATGCGTGAAATGTGTTTGTCGCAGTTTGGAAAGTTGGACGTCTTTTTGCAGACGCAGTTCAGGCTCGTCTGGCTGAGTTAGGTTGATTTGTCCAACACACGTCGAGGCAAGTGTTGAACCTGAGCTTAGTAGAACATCGATCGGGGCTGGTAAATGAAATCGTGGTTCGGCCAATTTCAGATTTCTAGGTATCTCAAGTGTTGAATGATCGACGGGTTCACTTGGAATTAAGGTTGAAATGGCTGGGAATACAAGGAACGTTAATGTTCGTTCGTACGCGCCGTCAGTGTAAGTGTTTGTGGGCGTGATGTATCGCCACGATAGAAGTCGTCGTAAAGGTGTTTATAGCTCCAATTGGGACCGAACATTTGTTTTGCTTTATTTCAAGCGATTTTGCAAATTTTTCAGTAATGAAATTAATGCTAGCCGAGCATTCGCCGTTCGGGCAGCGCTCGACAACGGATTGGTTTATATTTATCATTCAGAACGTTGATTTCTGCAGTGATGACATATCACTAGAAAATGATTCGGATGCTACTGGTCTAATATGTTCCGTCATCAACTGATTCGTCGATTGTCGGAGTCATTAGTCATGTGCTCGTCTGTTACTGGAAGATGAGCTTGGAGGCGAGGCTGTTCCCGGCGTCTCCGATTTGTGGTTTGTGTGTCATCTGTGGCGAGTGGGTGATGAATAGGGTGGCAAAGAAGGTGTTGTGCATCAACTGTTTGAAGGAGAGGATTTTGGACTGGACGTACTGGAACGAGACCCTGGGTGGTGTTTTGCCCTATGCAACATCGTATGATGTCGTTCTCCGCACGCCCGACATGACCCGACGTGGCAATCTCGCGCTGTATGCCCCTTCCAGAGGCAGTTGATGCATAAGGATGCTCGTATGACCTCTCGAAGACGCTCGCGAAGGGATTTTGTTTTGAAGATTTCACGCATCCCGATGGAATGTGATCCTTGGCAAGTGGGACAGGTTGACGGCGCTGGGGATGTGATAAATACGTGTCCTTGTCACGTAAAATAAAAAGGAGGGGGCTCGAACGAAAAGAAAAAAATTAAGGTAACAAAAAGAACAAGAGAATTTATTTCTTGTATTCTGAATTTACACTAACTGCGATTTTGTTCTGAGCTCCAGCCGTAACTTTCCAAGACTGAAGCTCTTACAGTTTGACTTTCGGTAACATCTGTTTCTTCTTTGTTTGTCATCCCTCAATATCCCCACTACCCTGTAGGCGTACGTGACCGTTGTCACACTTCTAGGACATTCGGTGGAAGGACCGTTAGGATACAGATGACTCATTAGGCACTTCGGCGATATACATTGTCGCCAAGGCCGCCACATCTCTATCTCCATCATCGGTCCATCGGATTTGAAGTATGCCGGTCGTGACATCCTCGTGGCGCTTGTTGTCGTTGATGGGGACGTTGGTAGAACGTCCCTTTTGTCTCATTTGATGTAGAATTGATTTGATCGCCCTTCGCCCGTGTTGTAAGAACGTCTATCAAGTATGTATAAGAGGTTCGCCTAATTTTTCCAGCGCTCGGAGATTCACCTGGACCACTTCGAGAAAGTCTTCTGCGGCTAGTCGTAAGTTCTCGTTACGATTAAGCAATCGACGTCACGAACTGATTGATCCCCTATTTCTTTTATGAGAATAGAGGTGGTTAGAATGAGTGTGAGGTGGTATATGTCGTGATTGCGCACACAAGAAATACTCCTGATTTTTAACAATAACATTTACTAACTTTTGACAACTAACAACAAATAACGATTAACAACAGTTAACGATGAACAACGCTTGATAATGAATAACGCTTAACATTGGCTATCAGGGGTCGACTACTCGTCTCTCAATGTTTGCTTCACGTAATCCTTCGCACTTCGCAGCTCGGGGCAGACCGAATCTCTTTGATTCAAAAGCCACGCCGATTCTTTTCTTTGTTGGCCATCGATATCGCGAGCGTTTGTTAGAAGTCCGCGACGGTTGCCGCGTATGCGTTCTCCCGAAGATTCGGCGAAAGAGCCGTAGGGATATCGATGGCACATTAGTCTTGTCGACATAACGCTTTAAAGATAAAGCGCTTTGTGCCGCGAAGCTGTTGGAAATTTCCGAGGTCGAGTGCCGCCACAAGTGCATACGAGAAACTACACTTGATTTGCTAACAAAAAGAGTTTAATAATAAATAGTGAATCAACAATCTCAGTCAACAATTAATAACAAAAGATGGCAATCGAAGTTTTGAGAACGCATTTGCTTATTAGGAGACCTTTCGTACTTCGCAGCTTGAGATAGACTGACTTTTTTGTTCGAAACCACGAAGTCTTTCCTTTGTTGCCCCTCGATATCCTTACTACACACGCGTTTATTAGATATAACGCGGCGATCGCCGCGTATGCATTCTTCCGAGATTTCGGCGAAAGAAACGTAGGGATATGGATGGTACATTGGGCATATCGGTATTGCGCTTTGGCGACATAGCTCTTTGTACCGCGAAGCCGTTGGAACGTTTCGTGGTCGATGCCGCCACAAATTAAAGTTTCTTCGAACAATTTGACTAGAGAGATGATTGATAAAACATAACAATCGTGCTTATTTGCTCGTATATGTCGCTAGTATCGAATCCTACAATAATATTGGCAGTATCGCTATACAAATATCCTTTTTTTACGTTTTGTACGAATACAGAGTTTCCTTCTAATGGTGTAATATTTATTTGCGCGGATACCATTCCGACAATGAGGAGTGTCGACCTGGAAAGTAAGGTTTTAAACAATTACCGTGTATCTTTTTGTCTTGAATCAGATAGAATGGAGTGCATGGTTTATCAATCATGTATGGTCCTAACCATTCCATATCGAGTTTATGCTTTTTATGATCGTTATGTACTAAAACGGAGCCTCCTTCTTTAAAAACTGATTGAGGTTTTATAACTTTACGTTTTTGGTCGCGCTGATATCGCTGTTTGTGGAAGAATGTCGTTTCGATATGTTTGATTTTAAACGCGTCTTCGTACTGTTGCATCAAACTAGGTATAAAATTCTGTCCGCGGTCGGTTAGTATTTTTTTGGGAGCGGAAAAGGTATAAATGTAATGATTCAAGAGTGCGTTCCAAATTGCTTCCGTTTGCTGAGTCTTTAGTGGCACGAGTATCAAGTATTTTGTCAGTTCGTTATGTATGTTTAGAATGTACTGATTGCCTTTCTTTGTCTTTTTAATGGGCCTAATAAGTTGATAGCAATTTTATCGTTTGGTTCGAGGGACGTGTCAATGATACAAGGTTCTTCACGCGGTTTGATACGCGTAGTTTTAAATGTTTGACAAGTGTCGCATGATTCTACGTGTTGTTGTGTGCGTATCATCAAATCTGGTATTCTGTGCCATTTACGAATGCGTTCATATGTCTTTTGTATACCAGGGTGTCCTACTAAATCGTGATTTTCTTTTAATAATTCGTCTACTTCTTCGTCACTATATGTTTGGATTGGTTCCCATGCAAAATTTAATTCTTTCACGATATCGTTCAGGAATAATAAAATTCGTTTGATCGCGTTCTTCTCAGTTTCCGTGAAACTGTCGTCGCCTATACTTATCTTCTCGTTTGTATGAATAATTTCGTTAGTTTGGTTAACCATTTGACTCTGTCGTAATTTCCTAGCTCTGTTTTGGATAATAGATAAAAAGATTTACGATTCGGAATCACTTTGAGAATTTTGGGTAACGCGTCGGTAGATTTTTCCCAATCGTTATACTTTTTATCGAGTTCTATGTTTAAATTTTCGCTTCGTCTGGTCAGAACATATATTCTAGATAGTGCGTCGGCTGCAGTATCATCTTTCCCTTTCGTATATTCTATATCGTATTCGTATTCCTCTAATTTTGGTCGCCATCTCATCAGGCGTGGTGGCGGCGGGAGTTCCGCAGGGTTCCATCCTCGGACCATTCCTGTGGAACTTGGTATACGACCGGTTGCTCGAGAGACTCGACAACATGCCAATGGTCAGAGCAACCACCTTCGCACACACTGTATTTTGAGTCCGAGATCGCGTAAGCGTTGCGATACTATCGCGAAGTTGCTCTTCAATCGACTGTCCGAATATTATAGTGTCGTCTAAACATAGAAAGCAATGTTTATTTATGAGTCCTTTTAGCGCGGTATCCATCATGCGTTTGAACGTTGCAGGTGCATTCTTTAAACCGAATGGCATTCTATTGTAATGGTGGTGTCCTTGTGGTGTAGAGAACGCCGTGTATTTCTTAGAATCTGTGTCCATTGGGATTTGGTGGAATCCGGAGGATAAATCGAGGGCTGAGAAGAATGTTACGTTGCCTAGTTGGGATAGTATATCGTCTATGTCGGGTAATGGGTATGCGTCTTGGTCAGTTAGCTCGTTTATTTTTCTGAAGTCTATTACGATTCGCCATTTCTGTTTCCCTGAGGCGTCTGTCTTTTTTGGTACTACCCAGACTGATGAATTGTAAGGGGAATCAGATGGTTCTATGATGTTTTTTTGTAACATTTCGTCCATTTGTTGTTTAATTTCCTCTTTGTGGCATTCGGGTTGTCGGTAGGATTTTGTGTTAATGACTTTATTCTCTTTTAATGTTATTGTATACTTAGCAAGGTTAGTGCATGGTAAAAGGTCGGTCTCTAAATTGAGTACATCGAGGTAAAACAGCAATATCTTTTCGATTGGTTCACGGAGAGTTTTCTCTATATGCGAAAGTCTGACTAAATCTTTAAATGTCGAGACTTGATCATATGTATTTGAGTTTTCGATAAGATTGGGTATTTGGGCCGAGCACTCACCACCATTGATAAAGCATATCGTCGTCGGTTTTCCTTCCAGGTAGACTATCTTTGACACTACTTGTTTTGGAGGTACGTCGTTTTCCTGTTGCAATAAAAGAATATTATCGTCAAGTTTTAGTTGTTGATTCGAGAGTTCAAATTTGAATTTAGATAGGGCTGGCAAACCGATTATGCCGTCCTCTATAATTGGAAAGTTATCATCTACTACAAGGAATTCTGAAGTTTTATCAAATAATTTTACAAAGGCGTATTCGTTAGTCTTAAATCTCGAGTGTCCCATCGAGAATTTTCGTTCTTTTGTAATACACATCTTCGCTTGAGTATATTAATTTCTGCTCCGCTGTCAACGAGGAATTTATGCCGTTGTCCGTTGGATCGTAGAACCACGGTGGGTAATCTTCCTGTTGTGGCGTTAACTCGTAGGTCTAGTCTATTGGTTCCTCTGTTTCTTCCTTGCGTGTCTCGAGTTTGTGGACTGCTGATGGTCGCGGATGTTGGCTGTGTGTTGGAAAATTTCTGCATTGACTGGAGACATGTCCGATTTGATTGCATTTGAAACATTTTAGTTGAGTTCTTTGAGCAAGTGGCGTTCGTTCAGCTTGCCAGAATTTTCTTGGCATTGGATTAGGTGTTGGAATTGGTTTTCTAATGGTTGGATTAGAATTACTGGTCGTAGGTCGTTGCTGCTCGGGAATTCGTGATCATTCCATTGGTTTTGGTCGTCGACTTGGATCTTCCCTGAAGTATCGCTCGATGTCGGCAGCTTTCTTTTCAGCTTCGACGATATTGTATGGTGGATTGGCGAGTAATACTTGACGTATTTCGGTTTTTAGGCCTCGAATGAAATCGGTTGCGGAGTCTCTTAAAATTCTACCGTTCATTGCTCGTCTAGTAATTTCATCAGAGTATTCGTTTGTTATACTATATTGTAGCTTATTGAATGCTCTGCTGAACTTGATGATATAACTTTGAACATTTTCGTCGTTGCGTTGAATTATTTCATGTAGCTGGTCTTGTTGTTCCCTAACGGAGGCTTGGATGGCTACGTTTCGTCGTAGGGCATCGTACAGATGTCCGTATTCGCTGATTGGTATATTACGTATGGCCATTGCGGCTTTAAGTTTTTCTCTGTTAATTCCCGAATAATGTTTTAGATCAATGATTGTGACTGGAATATTAGCAGGTATGTCCTCAGTTGATTCTCTGATCAAAACACGTCCTTAAAACATAAGGAATTTTTCCAAGCTTGTTTTCATCTTAAATTCTTTCTACCGCAAAATGTTCTTGCACATGAATTGTGATACATCATAGTTTTTTTTTTTTTTTTTTTTTTTTTTGCGTGGGGAGGGGAAAATGCTATTACGCATGCCTAGTGGCCCGCATCACTGGGTTATGTGGGAGTCGGTCGGATGTCGTTGCCATACCCACTAAAAACCCCTCCTCCTTCTTCCTCCGCTTAGAGGGCAGACAACCCCGGTAAAACCTGTCGGCAGTCATCAGGGTTGTCCTTTCGTGCCCCGTTGTATCTACTTCTTCGGGCAGTTACTGCTCATGTCGTCCTCTCAGCCAGTTCAGAATACTGGGCTGGTCTCCTTCTGCGGTTTTTCGTTGTTCCTTGTTCTTGCCCTCATTGCTCCGCTTAGATGTTGTTACGCTCGTTCTCCTCCTTGCCTCTTTCCAGGCCCTCGCTGTCACCCTCCTGTGACATATGACGATCTTGCAGAATTGCCTGAATTTATTCCAGCTCTCGTTCACTCTCGTGCGATAGGGTTTGCCCCAAGAGTCGCTCTCCAGTATCTTGCAGTATTCTGCCCAAGCTGTTTTTTTGCTGCGGGCGATCTCCTTTTTTAACTGCCTTCGGATCTCCTTGTAGGCGTTGACGAGGGGCTCGGTGTTGCCGGCGTTCTTCTTCCTGTCTCTCGTCACCTTCCTGAGCGCTTTGTGCGTCTGCGCTCTCAGTACCGCGATCATCGGGTTCCACCAGTAGTTCGCGTACTTGCGGCTCGCCGCACAGTTCGACTTCCTTAGCATCCCTTCGTACCTTCGATGCTCTTTTGCAAGGGCTCGGCCCCATCCGCTCCGATAGCCGCGTTGAGGTCCTCCTTCTTCAGTGTGTCGTCGAATCTGCTCTGGAACTCCTCCGGCGACATGTCCTTGGTCACGTACCTGTAGAACTTCGATACGGTCCGGGTCTTCCTCGCCTTAAACCTGTGGAGCACGTACAGATGGTCCGAGGCCGAGTATTTGTCCAAGACCGCGCTTCCAGCGTGTATCTCGCTGACCTTGTTGGATACGCTTATTATGTCGGGGAAGCTCGTCTTCCCGTTCATGAAGAAGGTGTACTTTTCCTTGAGCCTCAATGGAAACACCCGGTGGCCGCTTAGTGCCTCCATTAAGACTCTCCCTCTCTTGTCTGTGGTCGATCCTCCCCAACAGGTTGACTTTGCGTTGAAGTCTCCGGCCACGACGACCTTGTCGTGTCTTCTAGCAACACTCTTCGTCATAGTCGACAGCGTGTCTATGTATTTGGAGTATGGATACATCATAGTGAATGGATAGGTTTAGAGCTGTAAAAGATTCGAAGAGGATTGGTAAGTAGGTAACAAAAACTTGATGTTGCAACCCGTCAAATATATTTGAAATAATTAAATAAATATAAATAAATAAGTAATGTAAGACGCTCGTACAAACGTATTCGCTAGACAGTGTATAATTGCCCGCAAATAACTGGTAGATGCTGATAAATGCTGGGTATACTGAACTCTTTTCGGTTGCGTCCGTTTATTTATACTGGTTGGGGGAAAGTTGGAAAATTTAAATTTGTTTTTGTTCGACAATTGCACGTAGCGGCGACATTGTTTTACCCGGGGTTTATTTATTATTACATTACGTGTATCCTAACGATCTCGATATTCCGAGGCAAAACAACAACATGATTTAAATTATCCTCTATTCATGTGCCGCTACATCACCCCCAACCAGTAATAACGTTTTTATTATGTTATTGTATTTTCTTCCAGTCGCGGGGAGACGCGTTCGTGAGGAAACGCGTCAATGGGAGTCATAAATTCCCGTTACGATTCGAATAATCTGTAAAAATTCGACCAATCGCGGGGAGACGCAATCGCGAGGAAACACGTCAACGGGAGTCGTAAATTCCCGTTACGATTATAATGATCGACGCCGCGAGTAGATCGATCCCCTGATTTCCGTTAAGATAATAGGGGTGGTTGAATTAATATAACTCCGTGATTTGCAGGGTTATGATTATATTTTTCTCCAACAACTTCGTTTAATCACACACAATTCAGATTCTGACTGCCAATCTGATAGAGGAAGGCTCTCGTGTCGTAGTAGATGTGGCGATTGATCAGATCCGACTTTGACTGAATCGAATCAACAGGATCAACCGAAAGACCGAATGAGGAGACGTCGACTGCTTGAATCCGACTGTGTGACTTGATTGGCTTGAACTGACAACTGACTCGTAATGACTCGAACGACTGACTGGTACTGACTCGAACGACTGACTGTGAGAGCTATGGGAACTCTAGGCACCGTGAGAGCCGTAGGAACTCTCCGTCGGTGCTAAAGAACCTCTTCGTCGGAACCATAGAGAATTCTGATGTTCGTTCTGATGTGATTACGGAGGAAAGCTCGGTATGGGCGTCCCATTGGAACGAAGGAAGCTGATTCGTTGTTCATACTTTTCGTTAGGAAAGGTGAGGACAAGGATCTGCGCTACCCATTGGCTAAGACGTTAACGGTTGAAGTTGGAATATGGAAACATCCTACCGGCATGACTCGTGGGAAAATCCAGACATTTCTAGTCTATAAATGCCTGGTTTTCCCTATCATATAAGTAACAGTTTTTCCCGTTATAACTACCAGCTTTCTCCGTAATCTTTAAGCGTTCAATAGACTTAAGGACCTTTTTAAGTACCGGCTATAAACCCAAAATACTTGTAGGATTCAAGGTTCCTGCAAGCTAATGAGACTCAGTTTATGGTGGATTTTAGATTTATCGATGGTTTCTTTAACGACGCTTGGGCCTTGACGGTCAGACATTAAGGTACGTCGCGCGGACTTTTTCACGCGACGTAACATAATCGATGCCACGAATAGATCGATCCCCTTATTTCTGTCAGGATAATAGGGGTGGTTGAATTCGTATAACACTGCGGTTAACAGGTTATAATATAGGTATATTTCCACAACTTTGTACAGTAGATAGTTACGCCGTTGCGTAAGGTATAAGTGAATTAGACGACTGATTGAATACAGATTACATTACGACTGAGACTTAGATTGAGACTGAGACACCCTTTTGAGTTGACGACTGAGTTTTGACTGTTGTCTAGCTGATATTTTGACTGTTTTTGGGTCTTGGCGACTGTAATGATTAACTATCCACTCTTATGTCATTATGGAGGAAATCTCGGAAGTCTCCTGCCAACGTGGCTCGTGGGTGTCATTGCTTATGGGAAAAACCTGCTTTTCCTGTCAGACAACTACCCGCTTTCTCCGTAATTTGTAAGAGCGTGCAATAAATCTAAGGACTGTTCTAAGAACCATCCATAAACCGAAAATACTTGCAGGACTAGAGATTCCTGCAAGTTAATAAGATTAAGTTATAAAGATGACGTTAAAAAGATTATGTTTATGATGGTTCTTTAGGTTTATCGAGGGTTTGAATAACGGTACGTGGACCCTTGACGGCTAGACAATGAAGGACGGCGCAAGGACTATCCCACGCGACGTAACAATTACATTCCGTGTATCCTAACGATATTGATACTTCGAGGTAAAACAACATGAATAGGATAGAACATTTATGTTGAGGGAGTCTTAATGAGTTTGCAAGCCGTTCGGTTATGAAATTCATACTGGAACCAGTGTCTAACAGTGCTCGACAATGCACTGGCTGGATTTTGTTGTTCAGAATATTGACGCATGCAGTGATTAATAGATCGTTAGATAATGTATTGGATGAAGTTATGGTCAGTGAGTCAGTCTCCTTTGTAGCATCTGCCCGTCGCCGTCATTGTTTGATCTGTCGTTGAGGATTGGATGATGGACTAGGACATGATTGTGTTGGTGGTGTATTTGTGGAGGATGGTTGATTGGTAGTCTAAATGACGAGATTACTCGATATTGAAACCGTCAAATATATTTTAAAATAATTATAAATACAGAGTCAACCGTAGATTGCTCGCTACGGGAATTAACTGATTCGCTAAAGACTGTGTGTTAATCACTAATAAAAATTACTCGAGACTGAAACTAAAAAACTGGTCACCTTACGATCGTGTTCGTTTATTTATACAGGTCAACGGGGTACCGGTAAATTTCCATTGTTAGACGGTCGCCTTTGTTAGACGGTTACTCGTAGCGGTGACATTGTATTGCCCAGAGTTGGTTTATTATTACATTATGTATATCTTAACGATATTAGTACTTCGCAGCAAAACAACAGCCTGGCTCGAATTGTCCTCTAGCTCATGTGCCGCCACATCACCCCTGTACCAGTGATAAATTTCTTTTTTATTTATAGTAGGTTTACACAGTTTTTCTTTGTCCATCGCTATTTTTGAAATTTTACGTACTTCCCGTCTCCGACGATGTTCAACACTTAACCGAAACCTGCTTGAAACCGATCAGGCAATCTGACCCTTCTGCCCGAACGCGTGACGTATTTATTTATTATTTATTATTTTGCATATTTTTATTATTTGCGATTTCTTATCTTTCGCTTTGTTCGGTTTGAACACCCAGCGGTATTATTATTACGTCATGATCTTCGATACTCTGGTGCTCAATATTGTCATCTAATAAAAATGCGGGTTTCAATCGATCTATGGAAACTATTACATTTCTATTATTTATTCTGATGGTATAGTTTCTTTCTCCACGCTGTATTACCTGGCATGGCCCATCGTAGGGTAGTTGTAAAGGGGTTCCGATCGCGTCATGGCGTAAAAACACGTAGGGCGATGTTCCTAGATCGCGGAAAACGAATTGGCCTGTTGATTCGCTGGTAAGAAGAATTCTGCCGCCAATCTCGGGCTCAACTCGAGAGTATAGTCGTGGCTCCTGCCTTCGTTCAAATAATTGGCAATTGTTGTTGATGATTATACTCTGGCTACTGACTGGCGACAAGCTTCTTTGGATCGCGTATTCCTTAATGGGTCTGCTCACAGGATTGTTCAAATACGGCTTCAACAGAATGGCGTCTTTCTTCAAGATTAGCTTCAAGATTCTCTTTGGCTTCACCAAACAGAACGGCGTTTCCTCAGGAGGCATTTCATGGCAGCAGTTTGTCCTGATCGGGCCTTCGGCTTCCGGGCAGAGGTTTTTCGACGACGGGAGAGTTTTGTAACAGCAGGAAAGCGTGCAGTGCTGTCTCTTGAACGGCGAGGACAATTCCTCTGAGTGCTCGGGAGCCGAGGTGATCTCCGAGGAATATTCTCGAGGCGAATAACAGTACAGCCTAGTGTCCGAGTCGGAGTAGCAAGATCTTCTTAAGGAGGTTTCCTGGTAGCACGAAGCGACCGCTGTTACGACGTGGCCGTCCATGCAACAGGCGAGATTGCAAGAAACGATGGGCTCGATTTCGAAAGATACATCGACCACGGCTAGATGCTGGTAGTACGGAAGATGATGCGAAGAGGAAGAACCAACGTCGCAACAGTAAAGAAACGGAGGCGATCGCTTGTACTCGACTTCAATCCGATTCTGCGATAAGCTCGAAACGTAGTTCGACGACTTCAGATGTACCGGTGAGTCACCGGAAGTGACATTCTGGTTAGGGTTGAGCTGGTCGGTTGTCCGAGAGCTTGCAAAGCCTTGTAGTGGGACTCTATCTTTGTTGTATAGGACTGTAAGTCTCGATGTGATTCCGTGATAAGGGGGCCGTGTCAATCATCTCCTTCAAATGTTTCTCTACGATTTTAGCCGGTTTATTGTATCGTTCTTCCAATATGTCCCAAGCGGCCAAGTAATTGACTGCTGCGTTGCTTAACGATGCTATAGCGAAAGTCGCTTTATGTGTTACACAATAGCGGAGATACATCGACCGTTTACAGACCTCAATACGAGGGTTGTCGTGAACCGTGGAGCGAAATTGATCCGCGAAACCTGGTCAATCTTCGTAAGCTCCCGAAAATATGGGTAATTGAATTTTCAGTAAATCGACGGAATCCGACATTGATGTGCTCGATGAATTTGTTGTAATACTTCGAGATATTTGCTTTGATCGCTTGTTTGCATCATTAGTGATGTCTATCGCGAGTCCCGTAATGGTATCGAACATCTGTTGTAGGTCAATACGTTCCTGCATTGTTTGACTCTCATCCCTATCGTCTAAGATTATCGCCGTAGATTATCGCCGTATAATCCGCCGTATAAACGCAGCGAATTAGTTGTTCCCCTGTTTCGGTTAAGATAACAGAGGTAGTTCAATGAATTTAACACTGTATTAACAGGTTAATATAGCTTGTATATTTAACAACAATGAATATAATAATTAGTGTCACAAATTATTTAGTGATAAATACAGTTGTTGTTACAGAAGTTCGACTCGACTTTGTGATATCTCTCGATATATTCGTTAGACTTAGCAACTTTATTCATCAGACCTCTCGATGTATACTGTTGGAATCTTCAAATGAGACTGACTACCCTTCGATCATTTCATTGTCTTCTCGGGGAGACGACCCCCATTACGCTCGGGTCACACCACAGTTCGCGCTTATGATCACGTATGCCACCTTTTTTGTGGGATGAAATAACGGACCGAAATCGATGTTTCTGGAAGTCGCTGCTTAGTGACAACTATACGCTCGTCGATACATTGTATATTTTCCGTCGAGCAGATAAGGCGATCTGTCTGCGACACTGAAGGACCGCGAGCGACGGTTAGAAATACGACCCATACTAAGCCTCGTGACGTAACACCAGCAATGTAGTCAAAAATTTTGGTCGAGTAGATTCAAATTCTTGATTTTCTAACCAAACAGGAGAACAGAACAGCCGTTTCTCCCATTCACTGTTAACCAACTAACTCTAGCCGGACGCGTTTCTTTAACGGACTTTATTAGCAGCTTGCCATATTTCCGTTAGAATCAAAGCTTATTATCTACTTCGGCCAGGATTGGAGATAGACATGTTAGACATAGACGTATGTATATGTCGAGTTCACATTACGATTAAGGTTAGGGGCGTGAAACGAATCTCCATTTGGATTAGACATTGTAGTCATGCAATAGAGAAGATATTGACTAGTGCAAATATGATTATTACAGAATTCGACAAGTAATCGTGGTAATTAGATACTCGAGATGCTAATGACTATGATCCTAGGTTCAATAACGAATCCGCGGTCAACGGGATAACAAAATGCGCTTTTTTCCAAAGTCCAAGTTATACTCAACCTACTTGTCTACGGTACAAGTATTACTGAACTATTAAACGTAGAATACGTACCGAGCGCAAAGACGCTATGTAACTCGCTAATGCGACCTTACGAGAGAGTGACTTTCGTCACGATGATGTTACAGAGGAAAACTGTGATGGGGTGTGTCTAAGGACACGAGATCATCGGATTTGTCGATGAAAACCTTCGTTCGGGAAGTGAGAGAAATGGACGTTCCTGCTAATTGGTTAATTTCTATGTTGGTGGTTGAAAAAGGATGCTAACCGCTCTTGAGAGAAAGTTCTTAGCGAAAAGCGTCGTTCGTGAGAAAAGCAGATTTCCCGTATCTTCCCGTAGTACGTGGTAGATTTAGGGACTGTTAGGATAAAGACTGTTTGCCCATTTTAAAGTCCTTAGTTAACTAAATCTTCCAATTTATAGCGGGTCCTCAGGCTAGCTGAACATATACTGTGGAGATGCATCGGCATCTGGTAATCATCTTGCCCGAAGAATAGGGTCTGTGTGTGGCGAGCCACGGGACAGAAACCATTGGAATGTTTAATATCGCGTGCAGTTACAACTATTTCTTTTAAGGAGAGCTATAGAATTACTCCATCCCTATGTGAGGTAGAAACGTTCATCCCGTGACCGCGGCTACGTTCAGTGACTTGTTGTCGTCTGGAGCCCAAGCTCACTATCACAAATCTCGGACAATTATAATCGAGTTAAATTATAGAGACTCTCCAGCGAAGTCTCGACTCTATGGAAAAGTGGTTTCATAAATGGGGCTTCAAAATTAATGAAAAAAAATCCACACATGTAACCTTCACGCTGCGAAAACGAACCTACCCTCAGATCACTATTAACAATATAACAATTCCTAACAAGAACACAGTGAGATATCTGGGCATGACTCTGGATAGGAGATTAACATGGAAACAAGACATCACAGACAGATCGAAGCAACTCAAGGATAAATTTAAAAAATTTTATTGGCTCACTAGCCGACGCTCCAACCTAAGCACGCATAACAAAATTACACTCTATAAGACCGTAATAAAACCTGTCTGGACCTACGGAATCCAACTATGGGGAACAGCAAGTAATTCCAACATTGAAATACTCCAACGCTTCCAATCGAAAACCCTAAGATCTCTAATTGATGCACCTTGGTACGTTATCAACGAAACAATACACCGCGATCTCAAGATACGCACAGTCAAAAAAGAAATATACAAGTTCAGAAGCAGATATAACACAACAACCAACACAACCCATTGGTCACCCAACTACTTGACACAACGGACAAGATCCGCAGACTAAAAAGAAAATACCCTTTAGATTGAATCATTAGATCCAACTAGAATCAACAATATAAACTGTTATAAACCATGTCATTATATCACGCCAAATGAAGTTACTTGAAATTCTCAATGAGAATTGACTGTAAATATTTTATCAAATAAAAAAAAAATTATAGAGACTAAAATATTAGGGGTTTTTCGAAGAATTCCAAAGGGAAGGCCCCGGTGTCCTTTCATCTCCGACATATATATTTAAGAATGTTTTTTTTTTTTTTTTTTTATTTATTAAAATTCACAATTTGTCCAATTTGGACATTTGGTGGAATTTTTTAACGGCTAAATTAGCATGTTGGTGGCTACCCCCAGCGGGGTACCATCCTCGTGTTTCTTAGGTTATGTCCTTTATAAGGTCTGCTGGGTGCTTCCTTTTTAGTCTTCTGTTCATATTTATGATTTTGTATGTTTCCGCAGCTAGCCGGTTTATGTGTGTTGCTATTCTTAATTTGTATTTCTCGGAGTATCTGCTGATTTCTTCCTTGACCGTTGGCATTCCCAGGTCCCTTCGTATATCTTCGTTTCTGACGTACCAAGGTCCGTTTACTATTGTCCTGAGGATTTTAGCCTGTATTACCTCTATTTTGTTTATATGGCTCATTGCTGCCGTCCCCCATAGTGGTATTCCGTACGTCCAGATTGGTTTTATGATCGTTTTATATATTTTTAACTTGTTTTCTGTGCTTAGTTTGGATTTTCGGCTTGTTAGCCAATGCATTTGTCTTCTTGTTTTCTGTATTTTTTCTACTACTGATTTGATGTGTAGTTTCCAGGTGAGTTTTTGATCTAAGTGGAGTCCTAGGTATTTGACATGCTTTGTTTGCGTTATATGCGTGCCGTTCAATAGGATATTTGGTGGTATCTTTTTCCGTAGCGTGAATGTAATATGGTTGCATTTATTGGGGTTTGCTTTTATTTGTTTTTCTTGTAGCCAATTTTCTATTTTTACGATATGTTCTTGTAGTATTTTGACTGCCGTTTCTGGGTTAGTATGCCTGACTAGTATAGCTGTGTCGTCCGCGAATGTCAATACTGTGCTGTTGGTAGTTGTTGGTATGTTCGCCGTGTATAATGTGTATAGTATTGGGCCTAGGACGCTTCCTTGTGGTACCCCGGCCTTGATGTCTTTAACTTGAGAATGTGTGTCCTTGATTTTTATTACGAAGGTTCTGCTGCTTAGGTAGGATTTTATTAAGTGGTGTATTTGCCCCGGCAATTGTTTCTTAATTGTTTGTAGTAGACTTCCATGGTTAATTTTATCGAATGCTTTCTCTATGTCTATAAAGAGGGCTGTGCAGTATTCCTTGTTTTCTAGTGCTACTATTATTTCGTTTATAAGCCTGTGCATTTGCTCTATCGTGGAGTGTTTGTTTCTGAAACCAAATTGGTGATCCGGTATTAGTTTTTTTGTCCCTATTATTGGTTTTATGCGGTCGTATATTATCTTTTCCAGTATTTTGGAAAATACTGGAAGCAGTGATATTGGTCTGTAAGATGCAGTTTGGTGCGGGTCTTTGCCTGGTTTATGTAACATTTTGATCTGTGCTAATTTCCATGGTTTGGGGAAGTATTGAATTCTTAGAATTGCATTGAATATTATTGTTATTAGTCTTATTGCTTTTGGCGGAAGGTTTTTCAAGATTTTACCATTGATTAGGTCGATTCCTGGCGTTTTGTTGTTTTTTGTTTTATCAATTATGTCTCTAATTTCTTGTGCCGATGTTTTAGGTATGGTGTATTCCTTGTCGGCTGTGGTAGTAGTGGTTTGTGGATCCTCCTCCGTATGACTTTTGAGGTTGCTGTTGTTGATAATGTGTGGTGTGAATGTGTTGCAGAGGTGGTTGGAGAATTCTTCAGCTTGTTCTACGTTGCTTCTTACCCATGTGTTATCTGCTTTTCTGATTGCCGGGACGGGTATTATTGGCTTCCTTATTTTTTTCGTGGCTTTCCATAGTGAATAGTTGGTGTTCTCGTGTGTGGAGAGTGTCCCTATGAACTTTGCGAATTCGTTATCGTTGTGCTCCTTTATTTTGTTTTTTATTTCCTTTGCAAGTTTGTTTAAGTGTTTTTTGTTTTCTCGGGTTCTGTATTTTTGCCATTTTGCTTTTGCTTTTCTTTTTTCTTTGATTTTGTCGAGTATTTCTTGTGGGATTGTTATTGTTTGTCTGCTGGTTGGTTCGGGAGTAGTGGTTGTCCTTGCTGCTTCCTGAATAGTTGCTGTCAATGTTGCTACTGCCTGTTCTATGTGTTCAGGAGTTTTTAACGGGATGTTGCAGTTTATTTTGCTTTCTATTATTTCTTTGAAAGTTTGCCATTTGGTGGTTTTATTGCATAGTGTTTCTGGTTTGCTATAGTGAATTGGTTTGTTTCTGTATTCAATTATTATGGGTGTATGATCGGAGCTGAGCTCGAGGTTGGGTGTTATTTTTAGTTTATTTGTGTTTAGTCCCCTTGTAACTGCAAAGTCCAGAAGATCTGGTTTTTTGTTAAGGTCAGTCGGCCAATGTGTCGGTGTTCCTGTGGATAATATATTGAGGTTATTATTTCTAATGTATTTTTCCAGTGTTCTACCTCGAGGTCTAATGTTTCTTGACCCCCAAAGCGTGTGCTTTGAGTTGTAGTCTCCCGCTGCGATGTACTTGTCCCCTAGGTCCTGGAAGTATTCTTCCCACATTTGTGTTGTTATTTTGTGTCGCGGAGGCACGTATACTGCTGACAACTGGAAGTAGTTGCTGCTAGTTTGAACTGTAACAGTGGTTGCTTGTAAATATTCTTTGTTAACTTGGCTGTGTAGATAATGTTTGATATCGTTTCTGACTATCACTGCTGTCCCTCCGTGAGCTTTTCCTGAGGGGTGTTTGGTATCATATATGGTGTAGTATGGTATTTTCAAATAGCTTTTTGTAGTGAAGTGTGTTTCTGAGACAAGTAGTATGTCTATATTATTATTGTATATGAATGTTTTAGTTTCGAGGGCCCGTTGTTGTAGGCCGTTTGAGTTCCAGGCTGCTATTTTTAGAGTGTCCGTTTTTATTTTTTGCTTAGCACGTTTGTAATTAGTTGTAGTATGACTGTGATTTGTTGGGTTTGCTGTTTGAGTACTGCGTTTTGTTCGCTTATCATTCTGGTTAGCATTTCGGTGTTCTTTATGGATTGTTTGAGCAGTTCTTTGATTTCTGCAGTGTCGTTGTTACTATTGCTGTGGTATTGGTTATGTGTGTGTGTTGGTTGGCTGGTTACTTGAGCATAGCTTAGATCACCAATGGTGTTGGTGCTGATAGGTTTGGTGTTTATTGCTTGCTCTGTATTTGGTAATATTTCAGGTTTTGTGCTGTCATGATGGGCTTGTGTGTTAGTGCTTGTCCTGCTTCGTAGGGGCGGGAACAGTTTACGTTGTAGTTGTTTTCTTACTTCACATCCTGTATAGCTGGCTGGGTGGTTTCCGTTACAGTTGAAGCATTTAACTTTTTCTATTTTTCCTGAATATGGGCAGTGTACAGTTAAGTGATTTTTTGCGCACTTGACGCAGGCTGGGCTTCTGTTGCAGTAGTTTTTAGTGTGTCCGTATTGTTGACACCGCATGCATTGAGGTATATCTTTTTTGTGTCGTGGTGGTTCGACTGTTACTATTGTGTTTAGTATTTGTTTGATATCATATATTTCCTTGTTATTGATTCTGGGTTCAAGTTCTATTAAGAATAGTGGTAGTGGTTGCTTTGTGTCGAATCTTGTTATATTGTTTATTGTTCTTGTTTGATGTCCAATTTTAGCTAACTCATCGCTTAGTTTATGTACGTTGGTTTTAGGATGCAATCCTCTTATGACAATTTTATACCTCCTTTCCGTTTTAAGCTGATACGTGTGGTAGATAGCATTTTTTTCTTTTAATGCTTTTATAACTTTCCTAAATGATTCTGGTGTGTTTGTTTGAATTTTTACTTGATCCAATTTTGTTTGCTTTATTGTGTAATTGTTTTTCTCATCTAGATTATTTAGTAGATCAATGAGCGGGTCTATTATTTGGGCCTCGACAAAGATTGGTGGTGGTTTTGTAATATGGTTTGTTTGGATATTGGTTTTACTTACGGGGTCAGCGTCTATTTCTTCAGTTAGTGAGTTGAAGGAGTTACTTAATGGTAATTCTTGCAGCCATCGCTGCTTTTCTGTGACTGGGTTTCCTATGGCACTTGTGTCTGTGGTTGTTTTACGTTTTTTGCTAGCCTTCACTGGCTTCCAGCTTTCATCCTGGTAGTATCTTTCATGTTCTGAATTGCTATCTTCCTGTCCCCGATGCTCTTTTGTTTCTTCTGTCTCCATGTTAATTTGTTTGGTTTTTATATAATATGTTTCTCCTTTTGTTGCTATGTTTATAGTTGGTATCTGCATTGTTATTTTATTTCCTCCTCACTATCACTTTGCAGCACTATTACTTTGGAGCACTTTTTCACTATTCACTTATACCTGGAGAGGACGACCGTCTAGACACGTCCGTCCTCCTCGGCTGTCCGAGCAGGAGTCGACAAAATATATTGTGAAAGCTCAACATTTTGACCAACTTTTTCCTGCACGATACGATGGGCGATCGAGCTTAGTTTTCGAGTTACTCGCAAAAATATTCTGCCGCTCGGCCACAATTTCCAAGCTGGATTGCGTTAATAGTAGCATTTGCTTTTAACAATGATGGCACAATTACATTAAGAAAAACATTATATGGCATATTTTCGCCCACATTCTTAAATCAGTTCCGCCTGGGCAGGCGACCTAAACGGACGTGCGAAACAGTGCTCCAGTGAAAGTGCGGCAAGAGAGAAGAGAAAGGGACAAAGTTAACGCCAAAAATAGACAAAACGTGGAATCATGCAGATTCCACCAATAAAAATAATTAACTCCGGTGAAACATTTTTCATAAATAAAGCTACAGACTCTACATATGTAGAGAAAAATGATGATATTATGGAAACAACACAATCCGACGGGGAGCAAAACATGTCAATACACCAGGAAGAAAGCTGGACGGTGGCAACCTCCAGCAAAAAACGGAAGGTAACCCCGCTCGCAAGCGCGAGGAAAATTGATACATATGAAAAAAAACAATGGCTACAAGATATCAAGCTACACAATCCATTCAGCGCACTACCAGAAGAGGCAGCAACGGACCCAACTGAAAGTCCGACAAACCGTACTCCCAAACCACCACCGATATACGTAGACGCAAAAATAATCGACCCCCTCATCGAACTACTAAATAACATCGCAGGGAAAGACAACTATATCATCAAACAAATAAAAATAGACCAGGTGAAGGTGCAAACCCCAGAAACATTCAGAAAAATTACAAGATCACTAAAAGAAAAAAATGCAGCATATCACACTTTTCAGCTCAAAACCGACAAAAGCTACAAAGCAGTAATCAGGGGACTACACCCAAAAACAAATACTGGAAAAATAAGTGAAGAACTGGCAAAAATCGGACATCAGGTAAGGTCAATAAATAACATAAACAAATACGATACCAAACAACCATTACCGCTATTCCTGGTTGAACTAGAACCTAAAAACAACAATAACGAAATATACGATATAGAAAAATTACTAAATACAATAGTAAAAGTTGAGCCTCCCAGATATAAAAAAGAAATCCCACAATGCATGCGGTGTCAACAATACGGACACACTAAAAACTACTGCAACAGAAGCCCAGCCTGCGTCAAGTGCGCAAAAAATCACTTAACTGTACACTGCCCATATTCAGGAAAAATAGAAAAAGTTAAATGCTTCAACTGTAACGGAAACCACCCAGCCAGCTATACAGGATGTGAAGTAAGAAAACAACTACAACGTAAACTGTTCCCGCCCCTACGAAGCAGGACAAGCACTAACACACAAGCCCATCATGACAGCACAAAACCTGAAATATTACCAAATACAGAGCAAGCAATAAACACCAAACCTATCAGCACCAACACCATTGGTGATCTAAGCTATGCTCAAGTAACCAGCCAACCAACACACACACATAACCAATACCACAGCAATAGTAACAACGACACTGCAGAAATCAAAGAACTGCTCAAACAATCCATAAAGAACACCGAAATGCTAACCAGAATGATAAGCGAACAAAACGCAGTACTCAAACAGCAAACCCAACAAATCACAGTCATACTACAACTAATTACAAACGTGCTAAGCAAAAAATAAAAACGGACACTCTAAAAATAGCAGCCTGGGACTCAAACGGCCTACAACAACGGGCCCTCGAAACTAAAACATTCATATACAATAATAATATAGACATACTACTTGTCTCAGAAACACACTTCACTACAAAAAGCTATTTGAAAATACCATACTACACCATATATGATACCAAACACCCCTCAGGAAAAGCTCACGGAGGGACAGCAGTGATAGTCAGAAACGATATCAAACATTATCTACACAGCCAAGTTAACAAAGAATATTTACAAGCAACCACTGTTACAGTTCAAACTAGCAGCAACTACTTCCAGTTGTCAGCAGTATACGTGCCTCCGCGACACAAAATAACAACACAAATGTGGGAAGAATACTTCCAGGACCTAGGGGACAAGTACATCGCAGCGGGAGACTACAACTCAAAGCACACGCTTTGGGGGTCAAGAAACATTAGACCTCGAGGTAGAACACTGGAAAAATACATTAGAAATAATAACCTCAATATATTATCCACAGGAACACCGACACATTGGCCGACTGACCTTAACAAAAAACCAGATCTTCTGGACTTTGCAGTTACAAGGGGACTAAACACAAATAAACTAAAAATAACACCCAACCTCGAGCTCAGCTCCGATCATACACCCATAATAATTGAATACAGAAACAAACCAATTCACTATAGCAAACCAGAAACACTATGCAATAAAACCACCAAATGGCAAACTTTCAAAGAAATAATAGAAAGCAAAATAAACTGCAACATCCCGTTAAAAACTCCTGAACACATAGAACAGGCAGTAGCAACATTGACAGCAACTATTCAGGAAGCAGCAAGGACAACCACTACTCCCGAACCAACCAGCAGACAAACAATAACAATCCCGCAAGAAATACTCGACAAAATCAAAGAAAAAAGAAAAGCAAAAGCAAAATGGCAAAAATACAGAACCCGAGAAAACAAAAAACACTTAAACGAACTTGCAAAGGAAATAAAAAACAAAATAAAGGAGCACAACGATAACGAATTCGCAAAGTTCATAGGGACACTCTCCACACACGAGAACACCAACTATTCACTATGGAAAGCCACGAAAAAAATAAGGAAGCCAATAATACCCGTCCCGGCAATCAGAAAAGCAGATAACACATGGGTAAGAAGCAACGTAGAACAAGCTGAAGAATTCTCCAACCACCTCTGCAACACATTCACACCACACATTATCAACAACAGCAACCTCAAAAGTCATACGGAGGAGGATCCACAAACCACTACTACCACAGCCGACAAGGAATACACCATACCTAAAACATCGGCACAAGAAATTAGAGACATAATTGATAAAACAAAAAACAACAAAACGCCAGGAATCGACCTAATCAATGGTAAAATCTTGAAAAACCTTCCGCCAAAAGCAATAAGACTAATAACAATAATATTCAATGCAATTCTAAGAATTCAATACTTCCCCAAACCATGGAAATTAGCACAGATCAAAATGTTACATAAACCAGGCAAAGACCCGCACCAAACTGCATCTTACAGACCAATATCACTGCTTCCAGTATTTTCCAAAATACTGGAAAAGATAATATACGACCGCATAAAACCAATAATAGGGACAAAAAAACTAATACCGGATCACCAATTTGGTTTCAGAAACAAACACTCCACGATAGAGCAAATGCACAGGCTTATAAACGAAATAATAGTAGCACTAGAAAACAAGGAATACTGCACAGCCCTCTTTATAGACATAGAGAAAGCATTCGATAAAATTAACCATGAAAGTCTACTACAAACAATTAAGAAACAATTCCCGGAGCAAATACACCACTTAATAAAATCCTACCTAAGCAGCAGAACCTTCGTAATAAAAATCAAGGACACACATTCTCAAGTTAAAGACATCAAGGCCGGGGTACCACAAGGAAGCGTCCTAGGCCCAATACTATACACATTATACACGGCGAACATACCAACAACTACCAACAGCACAGTATTGACATTCGCGGACGACACAGCTATACTAGTCAGGCATACTAACCCAGAAACGGCAGTCAAAATACTACAAGAACATATCGTAAAAATAGAAAATTGGCTACAAGAAAAACAAATAAAAGCAAACCCCAATAAATGCAACCATATTACATTCACGCTACGGAAAAAGATACCACCAAATATCCTATTGAACGGCACGCATATAACGCAAACAAAGTATGTCAAATACCTAGGACTCCACTTAGATCAAAAACTCACCTGGAAACTACACATCAAATCAATAGTAGAAAAAATACAGAAAACAAGAAGACAAATGCATTGGCTAACAAGCCGAAAATCCAAACTAAGCACAGAAAACAAGTTAAAAATATATAAAACGATCATAAAACCAATCTGGACGTACGGAATACCACTATGGGGGACGGCAGCAATGAGCCATATAAACAAAATAGAGGTAATACAGGCTAAAATCCTCAGGACAATAGTAAACGGACCTTGGTACGTCAGAAACGAAGATATACGAAGGGACCTGGGAATGCCAACGGTCAAGGAAGAAATCAGCAGATACTCCGAGAAATACAAATTAAGAATAGCAACACACATAAACCGGCTAGCTGCGGAAACATACAAAATCATAAATATGAACAGAAGACTAAAAAGGAAGCACCCAGCAGACCTTATAAAGGACATAACCTAAGAAACACGAGGATGGTACCCCGCTGGGGGTAGCCACCAACATGCTAATTTAACCGTTAAAAAATTCCACCAAATGTCCAAATTGGACAAATTGTGAATTTTAATAAATAAAAAAAAAAAAAAAACAATATATTTTGAAATCATCGATATCGAAGAGATCAGCATCACGTATGGACTGGTTGACCGCATCGAGTTATTGCACGAGTCGGGTGGTTCTCGTGCGCAATAATAACGTAAAAGAATTTCACGCTTCTGCGATATACTTTCGATCCATGAATCAGTTTTGTCTCGAAAAAACAATACTTGTGGTCTTAAAATAAGAAGAGAGAGAGCATGCAGTCTTTTGTTACAAGATCTTTGTGATTTAAATTTCAGAAAAGTTTGTGTGACGTGTGATTGAATTCGAAGTGAGCTAAACTAAACTAAGATGAAAGGAAATTGAGATGATATAAAGTCTTGCTCGGAAAATAACAAGGAACTTTAAATATTAATACACTGAGGACGAAGAAGTCAATGTTAATAATACAATATATTATTTTCGAATTTTTATAACATCTACCCTGTTTTTGATATCTTGTTTATCTTTACATTTTACACTTGGTATATTTTCGATTCTCCAAAGAAATCGCAATCGTCCTTTCGCAGTTGTACTTAAATGACACGCATTCAGGGTAGTGCCAAATACGCTTTCTCTTTAGAAAAAAAAACCCTACATATTCATAATGTTCTAATTTTCTTTAGATTATTTAATTTTGTTCCACCAATTCGACTATTTTAAAACTTTCATATATAATAATTCGATGACAGAGTATTGTTCCTGACTTTCGGTGGGTGTCTCTCAAAAGTCTGTTCGCAGAAGCCATTCCAAAAAAATAAATTATTTCCTTTTTACATTTAATAGTCGATTTACAGTTCTGGAAGAAATATTTCAAGTAGAGTTTGTATCTTTCTTACGCTTTTCTTCTTTTTTCGTATCTAAATATCTTAAATAATAAGTGTGAAAATGAATGATAAAGTTTAGGGTTTTTACCCTATATTACACTTAAACGGAGAGGCAGAAATCGGAAATTTTACGAAATGGCCTTTCTGGCGAAGAACATTGTTTAGCAAAGAACTAAAATAAAAATTAGCTGCTACCCTATGCTTACTCTGCTTGATCTTTCATTTCTGCGTGTTTGTATGTAATAATCATCCTGATTTTTTGATATTTAATACATAGAACGACACGATATTACAAGCTTCTCAAGAGGAGACGATAATCCTTTATCGATTAACGATTTGCAATGAGTACTGTCTATTGACAAGAAATAGTCAATAAAAGCGGTCTCAACTTTAGGACCTATTAACTAAACATAAAATATTATATAAGGCACATTCTAACACTGATATATTTTCTTCTTAAAGAACATCTTGAGAAGTTTCTAGAAGAACTGGATAACGTATATATCATTGCATAATCAATTGAATTCTCTTGCAAAAATGTTGAAATAATAATAAATCAAATAAGACAAATAAAAAATAAAGAATTAGATACAGTTCGTACACCATTATTATAGTCTTTTCGTTATATAACCAACCATCGGCTCGATACAATTTATTAAGATTTTTATTTTTATCTTTCATCTAATATGGCCACTGTACCTTATAATAATATAAAAATCAAACGTTATCTTGTTACTATATCATCAAAAATGATGGAAAGTAATGGGAAAATAAGTTTTCCTAACCCTTCAGAATCTAATAAAATTATTTTTCTTTCCTTCGATTTCGTTGACGTAATGAACAGTACACGTAAGAAATAACTGGTTAAATATAACAAAATTAGATTTACTACGGTTTATGTGTAGATTATGTACGATTTCGTGATTTATGTGCGGATCTTTAAAAACATTCAATTGCCAGGAAAGTTTATAAATTAAACTATAAATCATATCCTAATAATTTTGACCGATGAAAGATCCTTTTCGTCAATAATATTTTTCATCAATATACAATTGTAACAATTGGAAGATTTCAATTATTTGTATACAGCTGATTTTCTAGAAATATTTCGCATTGTGGATATTGCAGGTGGTGTGAAAGCTAACAAAGAAAGAAATAAAGTTTGTAAACCGATTTTGTATTACTTTAGATGTGGATTTCTAATAACCATAGATAACTCGATAATAAGGTCACATCGCGTATATGTATATTTATATAAACTTCTTTTCTCGTTTAGTATGCTAAATCTATCCCTGCTATACTCGTTACGTATAACAAAATATCCTATTGAATTCTAGTATTCTTTCCTCTATCTGATCCTCTATCCTCTATTTGGATAGGAAAGCAGGAAATTGCTTTTAAGACATTGTTGTGAAAACACGTAAGAATACCTTTCTTATATATTGTTGACAGTGAGCAAAATATGTACATAGACATCGTACACGTATAATATGGCTTTGTATACACTGTTTCCCAGGGTCATAGTTTGTTCCTGTCGAGGTTAAAGAATTGTTACGTATAGAGTATCTTCTTCGATATAGCTATAAGCATTGTAGCGGTTTATGCTATGTATTATACTTACATATATGTGTAGTAGTTCCACAATTTTCAGTGGCAATTGCAGATGTAGCCTCCATCTTTTGCTAAATATTTCTAGCATTACTTATGCTTCAGAGAAGAACAATCATTAAATTAACTATTTTCTTGTTTATATTGATTCCAGGGCAGCATACACATATATCCATAGAATCGAACTATCTTTGTTGGCCGTAGATTTTTCCAGATTTTCAAATTATTCATAGCAGCATAAAAGTAACTTTGTTTAAAAGACTATTACATTGTATGCTACCATATAAAACTTGATTTTTGTTGAATAATTCTTCTATTCGTTATATGTATATTTACATATATTATATATTTTATTATATATATATATATATATATATATATATATATATAGACATAATAGACATAATTTAATTACTATTATGTACATAATATATACATATAGTATACCATATATTATACACATATTATATATACATATATTCTATACGTTATATATATTAATTGAAATTTTTATTTACAATGAATTTGAAAATCAGTAAACAAACTGTAGTAAAAAATCATGATGATCAATTAGGATTGTATTCACAATATAAAATATTGTACAATTATTACATAGTTTGAATATATTCTGCATTTACATATTTTATACACTTTGATATATAATATCTAAATAAAAATTTGCAGCGTAATAGTGACAATTTTCAAGATGTAAAGTCGTTATTGTATTGTAGTAAAATTGAAATATAATCGGCGCAGAAACATTTGCGCAGCGTACAGGATTCGCCGCTTATAGTCCAGAAGCATAGCCAATCAACAAGCAGTACGAATCTGCCTTTGTTAGAGATGGCATTGTTCAACAGTCTTTCATATTCGAGACGCGGTAGCGTGAACGTGCTACGGAATACTTACCTACTTGAACGTTACAATTTTTGTGTTTAGCAAGTGTTTTAGCGATTGGTAAGAAGTGCTAGATGCTGGATAAAATATAAAATCTAATTATTCGAAAGTCGACTTGTAAATTATCTATAAAAAGGATTTATTCAGAGTAAATATTTTATACTTGCAAATTTTAAGAATTATAAACTTCCTGTGAATTATTTTAATCTAATAACTTTGTTCTGTTTCTAGGATGGACCATACGGCAACCAGATAGATTATTCCACATGTGGAAGTAAGTCGTAGAAACCAGTACAGTTTTCTTATTTTTTTTCCTTTTTTCTTATTTTTATTATATCCTTCGTCTCTAATGCATTTGCATATTTATATTCATATAAGAGTGATGTTATACGTATTTATGTTTTAGTTTTAATTAAATATATTGATTATAGCTTTTTATATAAAAGTTATATCGTTGTTCCCATTTTATTTTCTTCCTCTAAAAATGCTTTTATCAAAGATAATGCTTATTGAGAACCAAAAATAAAGTCAGTCATCGATAATGGTTACTAATAACAGAACTTAACGTATAATTATTTCTCTAATTGAATATTATGTTCTTATAAAATAATTATGTTTTTGTTAATATTAATTATTCTTCGAATCTCGTTTTGTATTTATCTCATAGATAGTAATTTTTTTACGAAATTTGTTTAAGAACCCTCCCCTGATGCACTTCGTGATACACAAAGAAGCTTCTTCCAGTAACACAATTCCTCACAAATTCTTTTCCATGCTGTTATGGTAAGTTTTTACCCTATTTCTTTTTGATTATTTACTATTGCTGTATTATTTGTTATAATGTCCGCATTTTAATCGTAAAATGCAGTTTCATTTTTAAAAAAGTGATACAGTATATTCATTCGTTACCTTTTCTATTTATTAATCAAAAATTATGAATGAAAAAACACAAATCTCAGTTCTCAGATTCTGTTGCAAGTCATTACAATTAGATATGGACATGATTTGAATAATGTACCGGGTCTGATATCTACAAAATCGCCTAAAACTTTCAATTTTTATATGTATTTTATATGTAGATATTTTATTATACACAGAAATTTATTATACATAGAAACCTAACCTCAATATTTAACCAATGGCGAAACAGAAAGCGGCAGAATATCTCACGTGAGATTGATGTTATCAGAAAAAGTTTTAACAAAAGTTGTTTAGTTCGGATGAAGACATTACATACGGAGCAAATTACTTTTTTGTAGATCCAGTAGTAGGGTTTCATTTCAACTTCATTTTTACAAATGGAACCATATATTTTTTTATACATTCATCGATCAATCTTTGTATTTCTTATGAAAAAATTAAAAAGATCTAGTTCTTAGGTCTTAGTTTACCAGATATCTTAACTTGAATTCATCGTATGAAAGCCAGGTAAGGACGCGAAACGGCACTCTTGTGTTTACGTTGTACCTGTTTTTCGTTTATTTCTGCGTAAACACAATACTGCTTCGTGTCATGTGTTTATCTTTCATACGACAATTTAAACGGAAGATATAATTTAAATTAACAATTTTTCGACATAAATAGGTTAATATTTTTTTATATGATATGAAACGTTACGTTATCGGTTACACTACTGTTGTTTACAAAGCACGAGTTTCGGCTGATTGGTAGGTTAAAAAAAAAAAACAATAACAAGAAAGAACCGATTCGGAAGGACGAACCTTTCGTTTACCTCCGAATCTTTCATCAAACAGGTCATATTGTAGGATGTTAACATACTTTCCGCGGTGAACGTATGTAATATTGTTTATGAATATTGTTTTGTTATAGTTATTAACTATACTTATTGTTATATATATTTATATTGTACTATAAGAATGTAGCCTAAAATCCGCCTGTTTTAAACCCCCTCCTTTAATATGTAATAATGTAAATAATTATGTAATTAGATACTTGTAGACATGAACGCACAAAAGATATATGGATGCTAACATTATTTCGTTTAACGGAATCATCGAACAACACAAACAATTCCTTTTCACATTATTTTCCGAGATAAGAAGGCGCAGTTCCGTTTTTAACGGAAACTACGAGGGTTGTCTGACCCATCTCATTATTTTCCATTTATAATTTCTATAAAAAAACTAAATCGTCACCGCGATGTGTGTATTATCGTCTGCTTATACTTTAACTCGTACCTCCCGTCCCGACATCTGCACGCTGCTTGAACGGAGAGCACATCAAAATCAGATTCGCACTTAATGTTTTAAATACCATTGTATTACCGTTATCGATATGATTCACATATTTCACACATCATAATTTTTTTGAGAGCAAAAATATTTCAGTCATAGCGTCTACCCCCAATTTTTCTGCACTTTTCTCTTGTGGTTGACAGAACATTCATAAGCATCTGTTTCCTTCCATTTTTTATGTTCTGGAGTTTCTTCCCTTTCCTTCCAATACTAAATTGAGTGTCAGGAAGCATATTTTACTTTGTGAAGGGATGCCTTGTTCAGTGAAGTATGTTATATTATAGAACTTATACAGGTCTTGTATCTTTACAATATCACTTTTTTAATTTCTGATATAGATGTCCACAGCTCATAGTACTTTCTGAAACACAGGATGCACCTAACTCGCTTTTCTTTCCCCGCGTTATTTGAAAACTTATTATCACATATAAAACAGCTCACAGGTTTGATAATTTCGATCGATGACTCTATGTCGGATTTCTTTCTGATAAACACGTTCCTGATTTCGTTCTTTCGTATCTTTCTCGAGGTATGAAATTAGGCAGGAAACCATTTTCTGAGCGTGAGAGTTCAAGAAGCGAGAGAACAGGATTGCCAGTTTTGAATATGAAAATAGAAGCAATGTGCATCAAAACTAAAGCTTAGAATTGAGGTGTGAGTGTTGTCCGGATAGTTGTAACTGCTGGCTGTAGATGTCGCTAATGGGATACTGCTGCATTTTTGGCCAAATTAAGTCTTGTGCAAGAAAAATCGGACTACGGACTCCGGGATTTGAACCTGGATCCCGAACGTTTGTAATCTCTGCGCTGCCGTTGTCCGGTCCTAGTTGGTGTCGAGTGCCGCTACAGAATTATATACTTTAGTTGAAATACGATCTCAAATGTTAGGAAATAACGTAGTATACCACTAGCGAAAAAATACAGCGCTACAGAAACCTCTCGAAACGCATTTCTTTTCGTTTGCTGTTACTTTTCTAGCGATATATCTATTTCAAATTCCGATTGCCGCTCATAGATTGGTGCACTTAACAGGAGTACAAGTCCCCCTTGATACCATTCAATTTCTATATGAAACATTTTGCCCTATTTTTATACGTATAGAAATAATAGCGCATATACACTTAAAATGGACATATTGTATACGTTATGACTTTATGACTTATGACTGTTTAATGTAATTATAACGGTATTTACATGTAGATTCTATCTCAAAAAACATGAAATTTAAGAAAAAATATTAAATTGAAGTTAAGTTTCGCTTGCGATGAACCAAGTATCTAACTGAGGTTGGTGATGCGTGTGATTTCGATACCCAATCTTGCAGAGATTCTTCGTAGCGAATCTGTTGACCAGCTAAACCCGTTTAACCTTTCTTACTACCCGTTTCACACCTCAGAAGTTAGGAAAAAATTAATACTGGCAAATAAGAAGGAAATCGTGGCGCTCGTGAGATTTTCGTTTAAAGTATTTTTACTTTGCGTTGGCCCTAACTTTTCTATAGTCTAAATCGAGCGTACGATCTCTAAATAAATCGGGAAGGATATACGTTGCGCTGACATAACTCCTTCTCTCTTAAATGTGATATCGTTCGTTGGGATGCTTTCACAATCGTAGATCGAACGCGTGGTAAGAAAATGTTGAAGCGAACTATTGCACTGTAGCCTGCGTGTTTCTATGTGTATATGTAGGACTTATCGTTGCATCTTTTGTGTGTGTAAATTTTCCTTGGCTACGGTCCATTCCTTGAAGAAAATGGTCAGCTGCTATCGGCTGTAATGTTTAGCTTGGACAATTGATGTGTCAATTCTTTATTTTCACGACAGACTGTGCAGGATCACTCACGGAATGACTCAATTACGATACAGCTTGATTCCGTTCTTGCTTGTTCTTCCAGAACGTTTTTATCCTAACAGTTTCAATCTTCATTTTATTAGTCTTGAATTGGAATACCATCCACTCTGACCGTCTCTGAATGAGACAATTTAGCAATTTTTTAGCCTTTATTCCCGCAGTGACAAAGAGTAGACTACGACGATGTTGCCCACATGACACGATATACTTATAATTTGAAAACTGTGGTCTAATACGGTTTGAAAATTGAACAAATCACCGTGTAACACGTTATTTGCATAACATCCTTTCACTCCATCGAGAATGGTTTTCAATCATTGGAGAAATTGAATAAGAAAATAACGAAAGGCAGACCATTGAATTATAAAGCAGTCGACAGTCATAACAGTTTGTCCCTTCAGACATATGTACGGCATCGTATTCCACCGTATAGCACCGTATATCACCGTATTCTAGGAGCTTCAATTTTTGCCTAACCAGTTTTGAAATGGGAACAGAAAGCACTAGTTTAAGTGCGCAGCTAATAATGTTGGCGTGAACTTCTCGGTAACAAGTGAACGTATAGAAGCACGTATAGAAGAACGTCGGCAGAGATTTTAAATTTCGTTCAGTCACATTTGGACACAATATGCCGCGAAGTGAAATGAAGTTATTAATTCGCGATATTCGGAAGTGGAGAGAAACAGTTTTTTTTTTAAATATCCGGCAAGAGACGTGGTGTGTAGCTGCAGAAAGTTGGAGATGTAGAAGCAGGCTACTTATAGGGTTGCACTCTTGGGGTACCGGGGCTTAATCCGCTTGGACTGAAAAATGTCTCATACTCCAGTCGCATGCTGGAAAAGAAAATCTGTTACGTGTACGGTGGAAATAGAAAACAAACATGATGGAAATAGACAATAGATGATAAATTGATAATTTATTATCGCGAAATTTGGAGGTCCAACACTCCTCATCTTTGAGTGATTTAGGTGAATGCTACACAGTATTTTAAATTGTGTATTACTTATGTGCAATGTAATATGTGAACTTCAAGCTTTGTGGAAATATAACTTTTCTCGTTATTGAAAAGTGTGCAAAATTCAATCCCCAAATACTTATCAGCTGGATATCCTTTTAGGGCAAATAAAACGGTTTTTTATTTGATCTTGATTTCTACAATATTTGCACCTTGCACAGCAACTGACAGCAACTCAGTTCTATTCCTTCTATTTGTTCTCTACTCAAGAGTTGCATTATTATGTGTGGCTTCAATAGATTTTACAATTTCAAACTATTCAGAAATGACTCCATAAACGAATAATACATAAGAAAGTTCGTCAATTTTGTTCCCTTTGAAGTCTCACGTGGATCACTGTAAAGCTTGTATTTTAAATTGTGTATTACATATGTACAATTTAATATGTGAAGTTGAGGCTTTGTGGAAACATAACTTTTCTCGTTATTGAAAAGTGTGCAAAATTCAATCCCCAAATATTTATCAGCTGGATATCATTTTAGGGCAAATGAAACGGTGTTTTATTAGACCTTGATTTCTACAATTTTTGCACCTTGCACAGCAACTGACAGCAACTCAGTTCTATTCCTTCTATTTGTTCTCTACTCAAGAGTTGCATTATTATGTGTGGCTTCAATAGATTTTACAATTTCAAACTATTCGGAAATGACTCCATAAACGAATAATACATAAGAAAGTTCGTCAATTTTGTTCCCTTTGAAGTCTCACGTGGATCACTGTAAAGCTTGTATTTTAAATTGTGTATTACATATGTACAATTTAATATGTGAAGTTGAGGCTTTGTGGAAACATAACTTTTCTCGTTATTGAAAAGTGTGCAAAATTCAATCCCCAAATATTTATCAGCTGGATATCATTTTAGGGCAAATGAAACGGTGTTTTATTAGACCTTGATTTCTACAATTTTTGCACCTTGCACAGCAACTGACAGCAACTCAGTTCTATTCCTTCTATTTGTTCTCTACTCAAGAGTTGCATTATTATGTGTGGCTTCAATAGATTTTACAATTTCAAACTATTCAGAAATGACTCCATAAACGAATAATACATAAGAAAGTTCGTCAATTTTGTTCCCTTTGAAGTCTCACGTGGATCACTGTAAAGCTTGTATTTTAAATTGTGTATTACATATGTACAATTTAATATGTGAAGTTGAGGCTTTGTGGAAACATAACTTTTCTCGTTATTGAAAAGTGTGCAAAATTCAATCCCCAAATATTTATCAGCTGGATATCATTTTAGGGCAAATGAAACGGTGTTTTATTAGACCTTGATTTCTACAATTTTTGCACCTTGCACAGCAACTGACAGCAACTCAGTTCTATTCCTTCTATTTGTTCTCTACTCAAGAGTTGCATTATTATGTGTGGCTTCAATAGATTTTACAATTTCAAACTATTCAGAAATGACTCCATAAACGAATAATACATAAGAAAGTTCGTCAATTTTGTTCCCTTTGAAGTCTCACGTGGATCACTGTAAAGCTTGTATTTTAAATTGTGTATTACATATGTACAATTTAATATGTGAAGTTGAGGCTTTGTGGAAACATAACTTTTCTCGTTATTGAAAAGTGTGCAAAATTCAATCCCCAAATATTTATCAGCTGGATATCATTTTAGGGCAAATGAAACGGTGTTTTATTAGACCTTGATTTCTACAATTTTTGCACCTTGCACAGCAACTGACAGCAACTCAGTTCTATTCCTTCTATTTGTTCTCTACTCAAGAGTTGCATTATTATGTGTGGCTTCAATAGATTTTACAATTTCAAACTATTCAGAAATGACTCCATAAACGAATAATACATAAGAAAGTTCGTCAATTTTGTTCCCTTTGAAGTCTCACGTGGATCACTGTAAAGCTTGTATTTTAAATTGTGTATTACATATGTACAATTTAATATGTGAAGTTGAGGCTTTGTGGAAACATAACTTTTCTCGTTATTGAAAAGTGTGCAAAATTCAATCCCCAAATATTTATCAGCTGGATATCATTTTAGGGCAAATGAAACGGTGTTTTATTAGACCTTGATTTCTACAATTTTTGCACCTTGCACAGCAACTGACAGCAACTCAGTTCTATTCCTTCTATTTGTTCTCTACTCAAGAGTTGCATTATTATGTGTGGCTTCAATAGATTTTACAATTTCAAACTATTCAGAAATGACTCCATAAACGAATAATACATAAGAAAGTTCGTCAATTTTGTTCCCTTTGAAGTCTCACGTGGATCACTGTAAAGCTTGTACTTTAAATTGTGTATTACATATGTACAATTTAATATGTGAAGTTGAGGCTTTGTGGAAACATAACTTTTCTCGTTATTGAAAAGTGTGCAAAATTCAATCCCCAAATATTTATCAGCTGGATATCCTTTTAGGGCAAATGAAACGGTGTTTTATTAGATCTTGATTTCTACAATATTTGCACCTTGCACAGCAACTGACAGCAACTCAGTTCTATTCCTTCTATTTGTTCTCTACTCAAGAGTTGCATTATTATGTGTGGCTTCAATAGATTTTACAATTTCAAACTATTCAGAAATGACTCCATAAACGAATAATACATAAGAAAGTTCGTCAATTTTGTTCCCTTTGAAGTCTCACGTGGATCACTGTAAAGCTTGTATTTTAAATTGTGTATTACATATGTACAATTTAATATGTGAAGTTGAGGCTTTGTGGAAACATAACTTTTCTCGTTATTGAAAAGTGTGCAAAATTCAATCCCCAAATATTTATCAGCTGGATATCATTTTAGGGCAAATGAAACGGTGTTTTATTAGACCTTGATTTCTACAATTTTTGCACCTTGCACAGCAACTGACAGCAACTCAGTTCTATTCCTTCTATTTGTTCTCTACTCAAGAGTTGCATTATTATGTGTGGGTTCAATAGATTTTACAATTTCAAACTATTCAGAAATGACTCCATAAACGAATAATACATAAGAAAGTTCGTCAATTTTGTTCCCTTTGAAGTCTCACGTGGATCACTGTAAAGCTTGTATTTTAAATTGTGTATTACATATGTACAATTTAATATGTGAAGTTCAGGCTTTGTGGAAACATAACTTTTCTCGTTATTGAAAAGTGTGCAAAATTCAATCCCCAAATATTTATCAGCTGGATATCCTTTTAGGGCAAATGAAACGGTGTTTTATTTGACCTTGATTTCTACAATTTTTGCACCTTGCACAGCAACTGACAGCAACTCAGTTCTATTCCTTCTATTTGTTCTCTACTCAAGAGTTGCATTATTATGTGTGGCTTCAATAGATTTTACAATTTCAAACTATTCAGAAATGACTCCATAAACTAATAATACATAAGAAAGTTCGTTAATTTTGTTCCCTTTGAAGTCTCACGTGGATCACTATAAAGCTTGTATTTTAAATTCTGTATTACATACGTGCAATTTAATATGTGAAGTTGAGGTTTTGTGGAAATATAACTTTTCTCGTTATTGAAAAGTGTGCAAAATTCAATCCCCAAATATTTATCAGCTGGATATCATTTTAGGGCAAATGAAACGGTGTTTTATTTGATCTTGATTTCTACAATTTTTGCACCTTGCACAGCAACTGACAGCAACTCAGTTCTATTCCTTCTATTTGTTCTCTACTCAAGAGTTGCATTATTATGTGTGGGTTCAATAGATTTTACAATTTCAAACTATTCAGAAATGACTCCATAAACGAATAATACATAAGAAGGTTTGTCAATTTTGTTCCCTTTGGAGTCTCACGTGGATCACTGTAAAGCTTGTATTTTAAATTGTGTATTACATATGTACAATTTAATATGTGAACTTGAAGCTTTGTGGAAATATAACTTTTCTCGTTTTTGAAAAGTGTGCAAAATTCAATCCCCAAATATTTATCAGCTGGATATCCTTTTAGGGCAAATGAAACGGTGTTTTATTTGATCTTGATTTCTACAATTTTTGCACCTTGCACAGCAACTGACAGCAACTCAGTTCTATTCCTTCTATTTGTTCTCTACTCAAGAGTTGCATTATTATGTGTGGGTTCAATAGATTTTACAATTTCAAACTATTCAGAAATGACTCCATAAACGAATAATACATAAGAAGGTTTGTCAATTTTGTTCCCTTTGGAGTCTCACGTGGATCACTGTAAAGCTTGTATTTTAAATTGTGTATTACATATGTACAATTTAATATGTGAACTTGAAGCTTTGTGGAAATATAACTTTTCTCGTTTTTGAAAAGTGTGCAAAATTCAATCCCCAAATATTTATCAGCTGGATATCCTTTTAGGGCAAATGAAACGGTGTTTTATTTGATCTTGATTTCTACAATTTTTGCACCTTGCACAGCAACTGACAGCAACTCAGTTCTATTCCTTCTATTTGTTCTCTACTCAAGAGTTGCATTATTATGTGTAGGTGCAATAAATTTTACAACTTCAAACTCTTCAGCAATGACTCCATAAACTAATAATACATAAGAAATTTCTTCAATTTTGTTCCGTTTGAAGTCTTACGTGGATCACTGCAATTTAGCGGCTTTTTATGCATTTTATACTCGTGTGTCTTTATCTTTTTCTAAACTCTTCGGTAAGCTTTTCTTTTTTACGGTCGCTTACCCAATGTGGTAGCAACGAACGAAACGGACGACATCTTGTCATCGCCCCCCCCCCCTTAGCACAATCTCCCGTAATGATTGCTTGTCCCAGAAAAAGAATCCCGGGTCACTTATTGCCGCTTCCGATTCCACCGACATCTTCCTTCGCACTCCGGTTTTCATCTCCTGCTCGCCAGACGCAGAAACACGCCCCGGGGCCTGGCGTACCAGCCAGCCCGTTGAATTCGGCTACTCTCGGCCGCTGCATTGTATGGACCCGCCAACTTGTCCGAAATTCTTCATAAGAACAATATCAGATCCATTGGGATTTCTCAAGACGTGTTACTACACCACGAGAACCGATACCCGTCTCGTACTGCCCAAATATCGAGCCTCAGTTTCGTGCTTATATCGTGCTTAAATATCGTGCTTCAGTTTCAAGGTAGAAATTGCTCGAATTTCCTTCCCTCTAAGCTCATATTAGTTTATTTTGAATTTTTTTAATCGCGTTGCAATATTCTGCCTTCAAGATCTGGGTCGTGTTGTTCCACATGCCCGCTAGAGTTCATAGTCAGTTGAGTCATATAAATAAATTAGAGTTGCTACAATCGAAGATCCTCAGAATAGTAGTCAACGCCCCATGGTATATCAGAAACGAGGATATACGCAAGGATCTAATAATACCAACGGTCAAAGAAGAAAAATACAAGGAAAGAATGGCAACAAATCCAAACCAGCTGGCTGTTGATGCGAGTAAAACTCTCAGAAAAAGAAGACTAAAGAGAAAACACCTCACTGACCTCACTAATGAAATAAAATAGAGCAACTGGAAGACAGTATCCCGCTTGATAGCCATTGTGGATAGCCATCCACACGTTAATTAACAATAAAGCTAGAAGAATCTACCGAGTGTCTAGTTGGACAAATTACAAAGTATGTATTTTTGAATTATACGTAGCGCAAGATTTACGTGACAGTGCAGTACAATGGAGTGAGCACAGTGAGCAGAGGAACGCGATTAATATGATTGTATGATGTTATATACGTGATATCTGAAATTGTCAGAATGTAATAATATCTTCAGTTTTCAAGGCTGAAATAATTATGCGGCGTAATAAACTAAATAAATCAGCAAATAGTTCGAACAGGCAATACCTGGCGATTTAAAATTAATATGATGAAATACCTAAGCATTTCAGAATAATGTGCGGAACTAAAGAACAGAGGGCATTCTGCTAGTAATGAATTAGGGCGTGAACAAACAAAAGCTATTATTGAAGGCTTGAAGAATGTAGAAAAGAAATAGAAATATATCCGAAATCCATCTGGTAATAATAGTCCATCTGATCATAAGATCATTGGCAACAGAAATCCTAAATTTTTCTTCACAAATCACTTTATGGAAATCTTGAACAAATCATTCAACCACCAACTTTTTAGTGTTTCAAGCAGTTAAAATCCTACAAGACTTTGTAAACTGTTGAAACTCTTTTTCAAAGGTAGTAGTAGTATGTTTTAGGCAATGAAAGCGAAAAGAGCTATTCAACCTAACATTTTACGTTAATTAATTAACCAGGGGATATCGTAAAACATGTACATAAAGATTTTGTTACGAAGATTTCCTTTCTACAAAAGATTTTAGTAGACTGTCGTTGGCTTTTACAACTAGATGTTCCAAGCTGTTATTTTAGCTATAAAGTGTGTGGTAGGTTTCGGGTACGAAGAGATCGTGTGTTCTTATACGTTGCACTGAAATAAGATATGCTTTATTACAAATACCGCGTTGGTTACTCCTCTTCCTTTTCTGAATGCGAATTAGCTCTCTTCCAGTTTGTTTTCAATCTCTGCTTTCAGTCGTTCGTCCAGTATCCCTGCATAGATGTGCAATCTGTATGCTGTATCCATTAATGTTACTCCTTTGTAACTCTTCTACTCTCTTGTCCCCCTTCTTATATATCGGACATATTACTCCTTTTTTCCAATCTTCTGGTATCCCCTCCCCATTTCATATTTTCCTTAACAACTCCCATAATACCTCCCCCACATTCTTCGGTGCATACTTCCATACCTCATTTTCTAACCTGTCTTCCACCATTGCTTTCTTTTCCTTCAAGTTTCTTAGCTGGTAGATCACCTCTTCCTTCTCTACATTATCTTCTCTTTCCTCCACTATTTTCTCTTCCGCTCTATGCCCCTCCATTTTTCTGCCCTCTTTGTGCTCTGTCCCTTCTAAAATTTCCATAAAGTGATTTTTTCACTCTTCTTCGCTTATATCCTCATCTATACCTTCTCTTCTTCTTCTATATTTATTTATGTATTTCCACGCTTCTTGTTCTGTTTTGATCTTCTTTATTTTCTCCATTTCTTCTTCGCGTCTTTCCTTTCTTTGTTTGCACTACTGTTTGAATGTCTTTTTTTCCTCTATGAGCGCTTCTCTGCTGCATTTTCCTTCCGTAAAGTTTGTCATCTTCCTTCTCATCTCTCTTTTCCTTTCTTTTCACTCCTTGTAGTACTATGCTTTCTCTCCCATGCACCATTTCCTTATCTTCATTTTCTTCTTTGGCATTGCTTCGTTTATCTTCTTTTTGATTTCATTCCAGATTTCTTCTACTGTTCTACCCTTGCAGATCCAGTCTTTACATGTCTACACTGAAATATAAAAACTAAATTTATTGAGAATGTGAGGGGGGGCCGAACTGGATCGTAGGCTTATATACAGGGTGCTAGGAAATATTGTTAAAAATTTTAGGTCATAGTACTCGTGAAACGAAAGAAAAAAGCTTAAATTAACGTGGATCAAAAAATTTACTCCAGTAAAAACATTTCTTTTTACTATTCCATTTATATTGTATATAATTATTTACCTATCCTGCAGATAGCTACTAAGAAGTATCCGGAGTCTTCGGGGCATTTTTCTTTCTTCTGCCTCTTGGAGGATCTTATTCCAACAGGAGTATTAAACGTGTTTTTGATATCGATCTCTGCGATTACGCATATCATGTTTTTCCTCTCACAGGTTTCCGCGAGGTCGTCGACCCGGCACGAAGTGTCGACCGTACTCTTCTTTTTCCTGAATCCCTATTGATTTATATGGAAGGTGTCGAGATCTTCTTGATTAGAGTCTTAAACGTGTAACCCCAGACTTTACTGAATACTGGTATGTAGGATCTTTTCCTGGATTCGGAATGAGAAACACCATAGCCGTCTTCCATATCGCTGGTATCTTTTCACTTCTATTAACCTCATTGAATACTCTTTGCAGTTTTTCCGTTCTTCTTTCTGCTATTAATTTATCTTCTATCCACAGTACCCCGTCCACTCCCGCCGCTTTATTCGGATTAATCTTTCTACTCGCTTCTAATAGATCGTCCTCTGTAATTATTAGATCACATTCGTCGTCGTCGTCATTATAACCCTCATCTGTTCTTCTTATTCGTTCAGTTAGCCTGGTTTGAAAGAGTTTATGGATAATTTGTTAGACCTTGTTAACGTGGAGGCCGTCTGTTTGGATTTTTCGGACTATCTTGGACATAATAGCCCGATAAGGCCTCCCCCTGTTCAACGTGACGCAAAACCCCTTTCACCCTTTTTCTTTATTTTCGCGACATTTTCTCGCTAGACCATACCTTCTAATTTTAAATTCCTGGATCAATAGATCCGCGAACTATAATGCTCTTGCTTTGGCTCTTTGAGTTTCCCCTCTTTTCTTAAACACCTCCGCTGTAAGCATTTTTAGCTTTTCACACCAACAGTAATTTCTATACTTTCTTCCTATAGGAGGATAAATTTTCTTTAATTCGGAGACACATTACGCTTCTATAGTAGCCTAGAAGCGCTCACCATATGCCTCTTCGTCTTCAAAATTATGCATAAATAAGTTATCGCAATTAAGGTCAAATTTTTAAATTAAATTATTCATATCCATTTTCTTCTTAGAGTATTTAAAATATTTAACATTACGTCCCGTCTTAGTAGTTTTAATTCATGTAAAACATAAGTATGAATAACCTCTGACCATACGTTACGTATTTTACCACCCTTGTATTTCCTTGCCAATCCACTGTCCGTACTAATTACGTCAAGGAAGCTATTTTGTCTATTCTTGTAAAATATATACCTCTTATTTAGTCTAATAGCTACGATCCTATTTTTGCCTAGCATATCCAACAGGTATGTTCCCTTACGATCGGTTTTAATGCGGTAGCGTTACCACAAAAATCCCCGGCGATTATCATCGTAGGAAGGTCCCTCTTATTTATCCTGATCATATAGTCCAATTCATGTAAATAAGCATTGAATTGCTCTATATTGACATTTGGGGAACAATAGCCGCCTATGCAGTATCTATCGTTTACCTTGATCTTCACGATTCCCTTTCCTCTAAATAAGGTACTATCCTGCTTCTCTTGAAATAATGTAATTCATAGGGAAGCATCCCCTTTGTCATCGTTGTACCCGTATGTGCCTGTTGTTGGTATGGTTCCGAAATGAACACCACATCCACTTTAGCTTCGCAGCCATTCTGATACATTAAGTCCTTTAATATGACTACTACCTGACTATTTATAAAAAATCCAATTAAATTAGACCATGTCCACTTTGTCCACTATGTCCACTACCATATAACTTCCACCTGAAACATTTATTCATATTTTTGACACTTGCAGAAGTAATCGCTCGTATACATTCAAAATGGACATGCTGTATACGTTATGAGTCGCGACATACAATTCAGTGTAATAGTAACTGTATCGCCGCGTAGACCCTATCTCAGAAAACAAGACATTTCAAGAAGGATATTAAATTGAAGTTAAATTTCGATTACGACGAACCAAGAATCTAATCCTTCTGGTCATATGGATCGCCGGAGGTAAAAAGGTAATGTGAAATAATGTGTAGTAGCAATTCGATGTACCGCATAGTTCCTGAAGTCGATGATGCGCGTGATTTCGATACTCAATCTTGCAGAGATTCCTCGTAGCGAATCTGTTGACTAACTGAACCCATATAACATTTGTTACTGCCCTTTTCACACCTAAGAAATTGGGGAAAAATTAGTACTGGCGAATAAGAGGAAGTCGTGACGTTCGTGAGATTTTCGTTTAAAGGATTTCTACTGTGGAGGATTGGTCGTGTAGAGTATTGATTAATAAGGAAAACCAAAATAAAATCGTAGCCGTTCGTCAAGTATATTTAAAATGAATAAATATACGTGTACAGACTCCCTGACACAATACAAATCTCGTTAGTCTTCGTCGCGGAGATACTCGTCAATCTCGATATAGATTGTTCGATAATTCGCAATTAATTACCTTAAACTCTTATAATCTTCTGTTCTCGCTTGCGATAGCGTCCGTATATTTATATTGGTTAGAGGAGAACCGGAACATTTAAATTCGTCGTTGTTCGACGGTTGCGCGTAGCGGCGACATTGTTTTGCCCGGAGTTTATTTGTTTTTACCTTTCTCATAATCTAACGTTTTTGACAATTCGAGGCAAAACCACAACATAATTCGAAATGTTCGTTGACTCATGTGCCGCTACACTACTTTGCGCTGCCCCTAACTTTTCCATCGTCTAAATCGGGCGTACGGTCTCTAAATAAATATGAAAGGATATACATTGCGTGAACATAACTCGTTCTCTCTTAGATGGGATATCGTTTGTTGGGATGCTTTTACAATCATAGATCGAACGCGTGGCAAGAAAATGTTGAAGCGAACTATTGCACTGTAGCCTGCGTGTTTCTATGTGTATATGTAGGACTTATCGTTGCATCTTTTGTGTGTGTAAATTTTCCTTGGCTACGGTCCATTCCTTGAAGAAAATGGCCAGCTGTTATCAGCTGTAATGTCTAGCTTGGACAATTGATGTGTCAATTCTTTATTTTCACGACAGACTGTGCAGGGTCACTCACGGAATGACTCAATTACGATACAGCTTGATTCCGTTCTTGTTTGTTCTTCCAGAACGTTTTTATCCTAACAGTTTCAATCTTCATTTTATTAGTCTTGAATTGGACTACCATCCACTCTGACCGTCTCTGACTGAGGCAATTTAGCAATTTTTTAGCCTTTATTCCCGCAGTGACAAAGAGTAGACTACGACAATGTTGTCCACATAACACGATATACTATGATAATATGAAAACCGTTGTCTAGTACGGTTTGAAAATTGGACAAATTCTCATGTAACACGTTATTCGCATAACATCCTTTCGCTCCATTGAAAATGGTTTTCGATAATTGGAGAAATTCAGCAAGAAAAAAAGGAAAAGCAGACCACCAAATTATGAAACAGGTGTCATTGCAATTTGTCCTTTCAGACATATGTACGGCATCGTATCCGTACTCCAGGAGTTTCAATTTTCGCCTAACCAATTTTAAGTGGAGTGTCTGACTGAAATTTTTTAAACTATGGATCGGTACCCGGCGATGAGTGTAAATTTTCTAGCACAGAAAGTTGAAAATAGCGGAGTATATACCGTAGATATTCCTGTTCTGTTCCTGAATATTTGCGGTCTGGTTTAAAGTACGATTAGTAAATGCAATTGGTACCTTATGGTCATTTTCTTGACAACCGTCTCAAGCCGCTTTTTTTATTATTATTATTTATTTCTTTTCATTCACTATTTGCCCAATTCGGACATTTGGTAGAATTTTTTATCTGTTATACTATCATGTTGGTGGCTACCGCCATCCTTGCGTTTGCTAAGTTATATCCGTTGTGAGGTCTGCTGGCTGTTTCTTTTTTAGCCTTCTTCCTATATTTAAGGTGTTGAACGTTACCGCAGCTAGCCGGTTTGGATGTGTTGCTATTCTTGCTTTGTATCCTTTCGCATAACTGCTACTTCCTTGACCGTTGGTATTCCCACGTCCTTCCATATGTCCTCATTTCTAACGTACCATGGGGCGCCAAGCCGCTCGCTGGCTTGCAGCGACTTGTTACAACGCTTAATATTGCGCTTTCATTATTCTTAGCTTTTCCCGCACTCTGTTTTAGCCTTCCGGCTAGATAGCTGTTAGGAAGCAGGAGCTCCTCCATGATGCCTCTCATATCCTTGAAGTATCGTATAATTGTTACGGTTTGGTGCATGTTGACTCTCCTGTTCGGGTCCAAACAAAATGCCAGGGCCATCTTTTCTATATCCTCGGCCTGTTCCCTTATATCGGGTATTAGCCGCAGCTCCTCCATCGTGTCTTTTTTGTCTCCATCAGCCCCCGTCTTGATTTCAGAGCTGTTTAATTTTCCTAACGTAACATAACGCCAGCACTCACGTTTTTAGGGGTTGTCGCCTCTGCCCCTCTCTCAGGATTCTGCGCTTTTGTTGCCTGCAGGCCCGCCTTTGCCTTCGGCAGTGGCAGGCTGCGACTGCCCTTGTGTTGACATCGTATGTTAATATTTCCGCAGATTTCACTCGCGGCGTATTTTAACCACGGGCACTCAGATCAGCAACGTACCGCTTTTCACACGCTGCATCCAGCGGGATGTAACTTTTTCTTTTCCTTTTTTTTTTTTTTAACACGTACAAAAACTAAATTCCGCGGCAAATTTTTTTGTTGCTCGCGCACTAAGTCTTTGTTTTTTCGCGTACTAAGTCAAATGGCCGTTTGATCAAAGACAGCCAGCCCTGGGGATTCTCTAAGCGGTATTAATTTTGTTACGGCGATTCGGTCCACCATAGCACTGCCACTAAAGTGGACCCCGCGCCGAAAGTGTACACATTGCGCGTGGACAGTTTATCTTGGAAGAAAAGGGACTTTTCTTTAAAACAATATACTCATAATTTCTACATAAAAGATATAAACTTATTTAATGGGTATAAACGATTGAAAATAGTAAAAGAATAATATACAGTGATTAATAATTTAATCCAGTATGATATGTTTTGAAACATGTAAACACGCACAACCCAACATCACATTCTTGGCATCGATGACGAGATTCTCGTCTTTTATCGCTTCTCGCACAGTCAAAACATCTTCGTGATCTATTTTTTTCCTGTAGCTTCAAAAAATGAAGGAAAATGTCTTCTATTGAGTCTGGTGAGTGATTATTTCCGAGTGTAATAGGACGGCTTGTTGTTTTTCTGATATTTCTTTAAAATTTGATCTATTAATTACAGTTGAAATTTCGCAATTGATATTGTTTTGTATTGTTTTGATTGATATTGATTTGTATTGATTTTCAATTTGAATATGATTTTCAATATGAATTCTATAAACACATATCAATCATATGGAAGAAATATTTTTTGTACCATTTCGTTGTTTTGCGAGAATTTATAGTGCTGATGACCATGTCTATAGCACCCATCAATTCATTATAGTCGTGTACACAAGACAGTTTCTGAAAAATTTCTTGTGCACTGTAGTGTTTTGGTACATCCACAAATTCTTCTGTATGTATTATTGAAATTATGAAAATCTCTTTTTTATAGTGCCGTTTTATGGCTAATATATTTCCAGACATGCGAAAGCACGGTTCTCCTTTTTGTAATTTTTCGTTCATTTCTGGTATTCCTTTTCTTCTCTGTTTTATGATGCCGGACGCATTTGTAAAATTTTTGTGTAATATATCAAATAATGCGGGGCTTGTGTACCAATTGCCGACGTAAAGGGCGTGGCCTTTACCTAAATATGGTTCTAGGAGGGACGTTACAATATTTCCTGATTTACCACAGTCTTCATGTTCAGCTTCTATAAGAGTACCAGCCTCCGTATAAATAACAAAGTCTGAAATGTAACCCGTCTTGCAGTCACAAAGAACAAACGATTTTATCACGTCACATCGTACATGCCGGATATATCCCGCAGTAGGAGCAAAAGGGTTAATTAACCTATTAACAAATCTGATCGGTAGTTGCATTTGTACTAATTCATTCCTGTACTAAACCATTAGTATCGTTACATCTCTATATTAATACAAGTAACACACAACTAACAAATGCTATCTCCTTGGCGAGGATTACACTGCATATAACGAAATGTAGGTGTTCTCAGTAGCATATAAAAATGCATTATAGTTGCAATCGTAAATTATTTATCATAGTTTATGCATGTGCGTGGTTTTATTGAAATATTAATCCTGAAGAGGAAAATATATGGTGCATACTCTACTTTGAATTCATTTTAAAAATTGATATAAGCAATGATTTGGATTAGATAAATCTCCATCAAAGTTGACCGACGATTAGACGTACTTTGGCTTTATGATTCTTCGCTAATTCTAACATAAACAGGTCAATGCATGGCACTCTCACCGCGTCCTACAGACACAAGGAATTTAAAAGCTATGTGTAATTTCTATATAGTATATAAAATTATATAAAATATTTGTATTGATGTGTAAAATAGCTCGAGCGATACAGCCCCATGCAATGCCTCGGGCATCTCCGTTTGAAACGCTTGAGCTGGTCCATCTGGCTCGTTGTGACATTGAACCAAATCGGACAGGCATAAGTCAGGCTAGAATTATTGCCAACAATTTGTACAAAAGAAGACTACACTTCGCACAGAGATGCTTTGAGAAGAACGAAGCATTATTTGCTATAAAAGTCTTTTCTGATTTATTTTACATTTGTATCTTAATGTGTTGTGTAATCTGTAATTTACAATACAAATATATACCGGGATATTTGACCATTTTCTTATGCGGAACGGATAGGGGCTATTGCTGGTGATAAGAAATCAGCGAGAATGTTGAGTCACATCACGGTTGAAATGTCTAGACATGCACCGTCCGAAAGGGATAGATTCGCACTTTCTAGTATTTATACGGAACTTTCAGTTACCACAGTAAACCATACTGCGATCGAAAACTTGCTGCAGCTTGGAATTAATTTTGGACGAATACATTCCCATCGCGTAAATCAGGAGACCATTAACAAATACCAACGCGCATACGTTAAAGTCGCTATTGAGATGAAAGAGGCTCAAAGCACGACTAAAATACAAATTAAACAGAATGGAGGTGTTGAACGTTCTCTGTTGCAGCCCGTCATTCACCTCGAAGACGACATTCGAGCCTGCCATCCAATGAGACAACTTTCAGAGTTTATGGACCAAATCACCTGAACTAAATGTTTAAGGAAATCGTATCGTATCAGCTTTTATAGCAAACCGCTCGATCGAAACATGTCAAAAGCCCTTTCCAGGTCTATGAATAGAGCTTTTCTACCAGCAAACGTCTGACACGAATTTTATTGTTGCGTGAACCTTACTATATTTGACCCGGAAGCCAAATTGCTGATCGGGAGGAATGGAAGCCTCTTTACAATGAAACAGTATGAGTCTCTGTATCGCCCTCTCAAAGACCTTACTAATGGATACTCTGCAAACAGCAAACTCATTGATCTGTACCTGGCTGGATTATGTTTGTTCTTATCCTTTCCCAGCTAGGGAACTACTTTCCCCATCTTCCATATCTTAGGAAAGTATGCACGTTCAAGATATCATTGAAGATCAAAGAGAAGAAGAATGTGTATCTTTGCGGGAGCTATATTTGTACTGCGTTGAAGATATCGAAGTCATAAGTCTTTATAAGTCTTATATAAGTCTTTTCTCATTCAGATACTTAAATTGAATCGTTAATGAATCTACCGATGTGAAATAATTCTCTGAAACATCGGAGCCGGAGTGATTACCAACCCTTTTTCCTCGGGTGAAGCAACAGACTTTGTTCCAGCGGCCCGTACTCAACGAAAATCTAAATTTTCAAGGTTATTAAATTTGGGAATCTGAGAATATCATCACACACATTTCAGCGCACATTCTCAAAATTTGTCCCCAGTAGTCTTGTGGGATTTACGAAGCTTACCGCGCGGTAGAAAGAAGACCAGGGAAAAAATGTTTCGCTACGTACAAATGACAAGTGCTTTTGTAATGAGTGATAAAAGTTTAAGTGAATAGTTTATATCTTGAAAGAAAGTTACGGCACACGATCGTGAATAACAGAAGCACGTATTGCGTACACGTTTATTCTTGGCATGTCATCGCGTTACTAGTAAGTTCTGGGGAGCCGGCGGCACCGGAGACGTCGCGATCTCGACTTATTTGTCGGCTTGGTATCAGTAACGATGAATCTTCTGCTCTGTCACACTAGGCGAAGAGGTTGTTCAACTGTGGAAGACGGTGAGAATCGTCTGAAGAAAATTTGAGGGTGCCGATGAAGAGATTAGCCCTGTTGCCTAGCACTCGTCTAAATTGCGGAAACATACTTTTGGAATCTCTAATTCTCTGGATCCAGAGAACTCGTGGATCTATCAGAGGCCATACTGATACGCATTTTTATGGCTCTGTATCACTTGCCGTGTTCGATGAACGATTGGGTAGAGTAACATAGTGTACCGAAGCGCTTCTTCAGCTGATTTAAGATGGGAAGAAGTGGAAATCCAGATATCTCCCAACGCAATTGAAATCCCATGTGAGAGCTGGAATGGAAGCTTCTAGAGCCGAAAAAATATTATTATTTATGGTCTGGAGGACGACCTCTACTTCGTGACTGTCGACTCAGTGTCTTTATTCTCGTGCACAAAGATATCAAATTCTGACAAGTCGGTGCAGAAAAATATCCAGCTTTCCCGCGAGTACCAAATCCAAGAATAACTGCGCTTGGACAAATCAAATGCCATCAAAATCAGTGTCATTGAACTGGAGGACCAGATCCACCTGTCTCTCGTTAAATCAGTGTCACAGGTTCTCGTCTCTGCTATTGTTTAACGTGCTGCTCCAGGGAACGTGTCTCGCGTTATAATCACCACAGAGGATGAAAAAATTGTATCGCACAGATATAGTTTTTCGAAAAGCTCGTCTCATTCTGCGGCAAAGACGTTGTGACAAGACACAAGCTGAGGAGCCTGCAACGTGAAAAGAATATATGAAAAGCCACGTTTTGTTTGCTAGGTTTATTGTGACAACTGAAAGTTCCATTTTCCCCTTGTCTGCACGGTTAGTGATTATCGCTTCAAAGTTATATGATATGCTAATCGGAATGAATTAAATGATAAAGCGGTTCCGCCCCCGAACTTCCAGTTTGGATGGTCACACTCTTTCGAAATGAAGACTCTTGAACTGCACCTTATGCCTCTCCGCGACTTTCGTCTTTGCCAGCAGGACCACCTCAAACGAATGAGCTTGCAGGGGCTGCAGCAGTAATAACTTAACGATTATTGGAGACAAGCGGTATTGAATTACACAATTGCGAAGTTTGTTAGACGTCTAAAGTCACTTGTGGTAAATCTGTCAGAGTTTATAAATCTTAGTGACAATGCGTTCATCTCCGTCAAATGAACATGGAACAGTTCCTTGAAAGCGTCTATGCTCTCCATAGCAACGGCATAGCAAAGTCGGTATAACAACGGCGCAATCTGCAACTTTATCTCCCCTGTTTGGTGTCTGGGGAACTTGAATATATTATTTTTCCCCGTATCCGAAATCTGTTTGATAATTCAAGCTCTTGAGAGACTGATATATGGGCCAAATTTGAGCAACAAAATAAATTTGAAATACACTTATTGTCAGAAGTTGAGAAACATTGTGATTGCTTGAAGATTATTGTGTATTTTTTATTTTCTGAGATACATTAGACGAAATTAAAAATTTTTTTAACGGGTTGCAACAGCAAATTCTCGTTATTCTAACTACCAGTCCTCTACGCGTTTCTACATAACAGACAGGAACAACAGCTGAGCGAGAAACGTCCGGACTTTATCTTTATCATTTTTACTGTGGATCCTAACTTCATCGGTTCTGTACAGGTTATCTTCACTCTGGATTACCTGAAAAGTGTGTAAAGAGGATAGCGATAGCGATAGAGAGAGAGAGAGAGAGAGAGAGAGAGATTCTGCTACTATGGATAGGAGTACACTTTTATTTACGGTACCAAAGAAAAGACAAGACTAATGAAGAGAGTGCAACTTACTCTTAGTGCTTATTGGTTCGTCGTTCATTAATACACACATATTTTCTTTAAATTTATCGTACCGGCCATCGCGTTTACACTCGTAAGTACGCGACCTAGGTCAATAATAATCATTACCGCACCAATCGAAAGTGTACACTCAAGTTACACTCCGTACATGCATGAATGTAATAAATAGCAGCAGTGATTCTATTCAAAAATTCTGCGTAATACCATCAGTTATTCATGTCGATTCAGATCTATTAGTTTATGACATGGCTGAATGACTCCAAGGAACCAACATGCATACTACTCGTAATTCGATGCGATTTACTATTAGGACGGTTTCATTGATATTGTGACTCGAGAACAAAAAAATCCCTTCTAGAACAAAACATAGAATATCATAATTTGTTCTTAATGACAGTGTTAATTATTTTGAAAGCTTGAAATAATAAAAGATTGATTTCTATTAAACGCACAATTCCAATGATAGTATTCAACTCAAGAATGGAGAGTTTACATTTGATAAATTTTCAGTCAGACTCTTCTTTTTTTTTTTTTTACTAATTGTAGTGGAGAATGTTCATCGCACTCACATCAGCCCTTAATTGGTTCATCTGGTCGTTGTTGAAAAGCGCGAGTCAGGGAGCTTTGGGCGGTTCCGCGTGCGCCGGGTGGTCCGTTATCGTTGTTACTTGCGAAGTATGTCCCGTGTCTCCTTTGAATTCCTCCGCGATGAGGTCCGCTGATGGCATCAGTTTTTCTGGGTCGGAATCGTCGACGACGGCGAGGATGCGCCTGATGCGGGCGGGGAGCCGATTTCTCCACAGCGATCGGACGAATTCATCTGGTGCGGAGGGGCTGACGAGCTTCCTCAGATGATGGTAAAATTGGGACAGTTTTCTATTGATCTTTTCTTCGCTCTCCACCAACTTTTTTACGCGATCGCTATCCAAATCCGTAAGGATGCGAATAAGTACGTTCTTTAGTTTCGCATACTGTCCGGTGGATGGCGGGTCCGTCATAACGCTCTCTACCTGCTGGAGGAGCTGGCCGTCGAGGCTCTTTGCAAGGGTCGCGAACCTCACCTTATCGGACGTAACGTCCGCCGCGTTTAGTTGCGTTTCCAACAAGACAAACCAACTGTAATGTTGAAGAGTTGCAGCGGAGGCATTGTAACCGCGACACTACTCGTAGCCTTAACATCGTCTTTCGTAGTCGCCACGTTCTGTTTCCGATCACGTCGGGGTCACCAATTGTAGTAGAGAATGTTCATCGCAATCATGGAAGATGAATAATAATTATCGTAAAATGTGAAGAATAGTTCAGTTGTGATAAATGTACACAAAATATACGTATATCTGTAGCAAAATATGCGAACTGTAATTTGTTCATAAGAATGTACCTTTGGGTGTTAGAATATTTAAGGTCATGAAAAGCATATTCCTATTTAACCGTGGAATTTTTATAACAAACAAAAATTGAAATTTTAATAAAGTTTAGTTGCTATAAAAATTAGGTCCCTAATGTAAAATGAAAAATCCAGGAATTGAGATCCTAGTGATTTCTGAGCCACATTAGACATTTTTATTGTGTATTTTAACATTGAAACTTCAATAACTGTTTCAATAGAAATTTACAATTATACCAACTAAATACGAATAACAAAATTTCTGAAAGAATAAATAAATCGGAATAAGCATATTTTTCGTGTATCCAATATTCCAGGAAATTTGCAGTTTCTTTCTATTCTGGAAATTCTGGAAAAAGTATTTAGCCAATGCGCAATAAAAACTGAATAAATTCCATTCTCTTGCACTTTTTCATTTTTTTCAAGTAATAGTTTGTATCATTGATATTTTCATTTTTGAAAGCGAGTACATAGCGAGTACATAGTGAGTTCATATGCAGTACATATCGAGTATCTAACATGTATATCAAGTTGCGCGACGAGCATTTACGAGTATTTGATCTGTAATTATATTTTCTAATTTATACTTCGTACTAACGACTAACGTCTACGTTTGTATATTAATTTAGTGGCTTAAACATATTCGACGGTTACAACAACAAGTAATCTCATCATTAATCCTCACGGTCTACGTCCTCTTCACACAAACATCTATAAAACATTGACATTAGACGTTGATGATGTAGAAGTGTTTGGTATTTTTCATCAATCGTTAATGTTATCAAGTCTTCTTGGAATTCGAGCAATAATCTGCATAAAAGAAAACATTCAAATGATATCGAAGTGAAGCGATAATCTAGTTGCTTCTGAAAGTAACTACGACTGACTACTGGCAAATGTGATAACCAAAAAGATAATGAAAGGAGGAAAGATAATATGTTATAATAAATTATCACATAAAACCGCATGTTAACTGAATGAAGATAACGGAATTGTAAATTAAAGTGGTGAAAACATGTCTATTCGGATTTATTTGAAATTTATTCCGATATCCGTCTATATACACGGAAGTACGATAAATCACTATATATTGTGCTAACATATTCCGGACTACCTTTTTTTTATTACTAAATATGCCCATATAATTAAATTGTTTCTCTATAAATGACAACCGTAAAAATAGAAGAATTTTCGTGATCGACACTCAACATGTTAATAACTGTAAGTACAGGAATATTCATGTTAAGATTCTCATTATTTTGAAGCATTGACAAGCCACTGTATTAAATTGTTCACATTTATGACGGAGTCCTGACAATTGCTTTCAGCTTTCAATATGACATCGTACAAAATGTTGTAATTTTAACTTTTCATTCCTATTTCTGCCATCAGGACACAGATGGCTCAGGTACACATTATGTGCACGTATTACCGCTATAATGATATTACGGAAAATACGAGAAGGAGGAAAACTTGTGGTTGAATTGCGGTTTGTTTAATCACTATTCGAACATATGCACTTTTTATAATCAATTCTACTCGAAACAATTTCTGACGTTGAATTTTTTAAATGATTTAACTAAGCAAGCAAACACATATGCTTAAACTAAGCAAAATTATATACAGTTATCCACTACACAAGTTAGAAAATTGCAAATGCACAATATAATATATAAGCACTTAATCTGTCCATAAAGAAGCAATGTCGAGATATTAATTTTAATCTGCAGCTGATTATTTTGCAACTCTTCATCGTGGTGAAGCCTCGTGTTCCCAGGAAAAATTGATTATCTTCTTTCATTAACTAAATCTGGTTGACTTATATATAATATATGTCGATCCTGATTATAATTATATCGACAATTGGCTTAATTATAATTCATTACTAATATATAAAATGCAGATAGTGTTGTATGTGACTCTAAAATGGAGTCTACGTACACTCCGGATCCGATCACATACATAGATCTCGATACTCATGCATTGACGACTTATCGTCGTTGTCGAATCTATCTTGTACGATAATTTTTTTTATCGGCGGTGGTATATTTAAGGTCAGGCAATTCGTTCGCTCTATCGCTGTTATACATATTCTTTTGTACTGGGCTATTCAGTTAACTCGAAACTCCCACTCGCGTGAGCACTGAACATGGCAATAGTGTACCATGTAACGTATAGCGTATAGGTTATGTTACGCGCCATCTATGAGCTATTGCTACTGAGCTGTTGTTCGTACGATGAAGAGAAGCGATCCTGGTGTTTTCATCTGACAATTTAATTTTCTTCTACGCTTCTTGTAGCTTCGAAATAAATTAGTGCACCTGATTCTGCACCTTCATGTGGCCCATTTTTTTATTTTTAATAAGCGATAACTGGGTTTACCGCTATGTGCAACCGTTGATCAGACGAATTCGAATTTTCCGACTCTCCCCCGACCAGTATAAATAAGCGGACGCGATTAACAGAGTATACGAGTTATCGAGTTATTCGCGAGCGATCATACACTATCCACATGTCAAATCGGATGATCTTGCGTGCTATGCTTGTTGAAATCCAGTTAGAACATTTTATCTCGAAAAATTTCCTTCAGCGTCTTCCCGTTATCCACGCTGCATGAGCCGGTGTCCTACCTACTTGCATTCAGTAGCATTGCCAGGAACAACGGAATGAATTTCTGAATAACTCGCTGATAAACTTCCGCTATTACGGTAATTGTAAAAAAGATTGGTCCAGTTGTACTTTTTCGTAGCCGCACTATACATCTGAGATGGATTAAACGTGTAAGTTGTTTGATAAGAAACAAGTGGTTGAATTTGTATTAGTCAATTGCATTAAAATCCGTATAAATACAAGACATAGTGTACGCCAGTTATAATCGTCGCTCAATGCTATTATGCCGATCGCAGAAAGTATAACAATTATCCACATCAATTTGGTGACCCCAACGTGATCAAAAGTGAAAAGAGGCGAACGTGTTACGTTTAAAATGACTAGTGCCAACAAAGACGATAGCGCCGTGGACAGCGTAGAATCCGTGTATCAGAGTATCGAAATATGGTTCATCGCATTAGAAGCACAGTTCGGTGCAGCTCACATCACTGACGACAAAACAAAATATACCATGACTGTCACGAATATCAAGCCATGATATCAAGATCAAATTGGGGACATGATGTATGATCCACCAGCGATAGGACGATATGAATGTTTAAACAAAGAACCTAGTACAAGACTCGCCGATTCAGATGGTGTAAGAGTGCACAAGTTGTTGGAAGTTGCGAAGGAATGAGCGGCAGGACACTGTCCCAATTTTACTGATACCTAAAAAAGCTCATTATACCCTCAACAGCAGACGACTTCGTCCTCAGCCTCTGGATTAGCCGACTACCGATACACGTTCAGTACATTCTGGCCACCACGGAAGAAGCGAAAGTCAAAAGTTTAATTCTTATGACTGATGGGGTGCATGAAATTCGCCCCGCAACGGTACGGATTTACGCATTCGAAGCAGAAAAAAAGGCAACACCAATTTGGGCTGGATTAAGAAGTCCACGCCAAATATAGTCGTGTTAACATCCGCCACCGTGAAACGCCATTTGAATGTGCGTCGAAGTGACGAGTCGAGAGACACTAGGATGGTGCTGTAACGGCATTCGACGACGGAACTTTCCGACGGCTTCGCAACACAAAACGACGCTATACCGTCAAAGCGTAAGACCGACATGCCTAATGTACCATCGATATCCCTATAGTTCTTTCGCCGAATATTCGGCAGAATGTATACGCGGCAACCATCGAGGGCATCTAACAAACGCGTGCGTAGTGTGGATATCCAGGGGCAACAAAGAAAAAGATCTGTTTGGCTTTGAACAAAAGATTCATTCCGTTCCGAACTGCAAAGTGTGAAAGATAAGCGTAATAGCCAAGCAAACACATTCGAGATATGTGATTGTTAATTCTTGATTGTTAATCGTTGACTGTTGATTGTTGAATATTAATAGTTTAATAAACCTTTTTTGTTGAACATCAAATGGGCACCTTGGGCACCTCAACATCCACCTCAGTACCGCAAGTCGCGATGCGTGTCCCGTTGACCGCGAACAGTTCGTATTTATCCTTGTTTGCGGATAGTTTGCCCTGTGTAGCGAGCTTTTTCATGTATCGGGAATATCGGGATGGAGTTTTATCTCCATTTCTTCGCACTGCTGGCACATTTGCCAGCAACTTGCGCACTCTGGTACTATTTGAATCGGTACTTTTTGATTCTTTTTTTAAACGTTCGTACCGTCTTGTGGTTGTTAAATCATGTATCAACGTCCTCAATCTGATCTTGATATCATGGCTCGATATTCGTGACAGTCATGATATATTTTGTTTTTTCGTCAGTGACGCGAGCTGTCTCGAAACGTGCTTCTAATGCGATGAACCACAGTTCGATACTCTGGGACTAGAATGACTGGGCGCGGAATAGTTGAGTCATGGATTCTACGCTGTCCATGACGTGCGTCGCGCTGTCGTATCGTACATAACTGTATGCAGTTTAACTTGATTCTAAATATTAGTCGCCGAGCGCAATGTTTGAAACGGCACGTGCACATACAATATTTAAGTTGGAAGCATTAAATCGAAATCGAGTATTTTGCTTCTGATGATGTGGCACGTGCCAATAGTATCTTTAGAGTATTGACTATATGTCCGAGCTGCGGTCGGATCGCCGACGCGACCGGCTGGCTGGGCAAAGTATTTTGATACATACATTTTTAGGAATTACTCGACTTAGACATTCGAAAAGTTTACATTTATACAATATATATACTGTTCCTAGTCCTAGGGCTACGTATCCTAATATTTATAATGTTGAAATGTCATATTCTCTGAATGAATTTATACGTCGTTCGAATTGTAAGCTATTGGCTTGTGTTTGTAACGTATCGAGGTTGGCTTTATATTGATCAAAATTGTGAGTTACTTTTGGAGTTACTTTCCTCTAGCGTTGGGATGTCTATTTCTTTGAAACTGTGTGAACTATTCTTAATTTTGATTTCGTAAGAAATATTTTTATGTGTTTCTTCTATTTTCATGATACTACGGTCGTATGTGATTATACATCCAGTTTTGCTGCTAATTAAACTCGGTTGTTTGATTTCTAAGATTTTATGTATTTTACATAATACGTCGATCTGCACATTTTTCGTAGGGAAAATGATATAATGATTTTCAGTCTGTAAAGGTACAAACGTTAATTCTCCCAACAGCTGCTGAATACAGCAGTTGGGCAAGTTTTGACTGTTTGTTGATTATTAATTAATTCGATTCTACATTCAGGTGAATTGATTCTATTGTGGCTTGGTTGAGTTCTTTTACAAATGTGGATGATTGCCGTTCGTTTACAATATTTGTTTAAGTAGTGGCTATCGACAAAGGTGTATTGTTCTGAGTTGGTTAGTATTAAGTCAGTTCCTACTACAGGTGTGATAAATACAGAGTTTTGCTTGAAAGGTATCGGATAAATTTTTGTTATTTTCCACTCGTTATCTTCTAAATGTGGTACAGTTATCCTATATATAAGTTTGTTATCATTTGCCCATAATTTTAGTTTACTTAGATCTAGAATTGGTTGAAAGTTTTGAACTGAAGGTTCGATATGGTTACTCATAAAGTTTTGTTTTGTTATTTGGTCGAGTGTTGTTAAGAATTGTTTAGGTTCTATAATTTGTGGGTTTATGATTCCTTGCTTTCCTAATATGATGGTTGTATTTCCGATCTATCGCGGGGAGACGCGATCGCGAAGAAGCGCGTCAACGGAAGTCATAAATTCCCGTTATGATTATAAGAATCGACGCCTCCAATAGATATCGATACCCTTATTTCTTGTGGGATAATAGGGGTGATTGATGTGGTATAACACTGCGATTAACAGGGTTATCAAATTGATATTTCCAACACTTAATACACTAAATAGTTACACCGTTACATATGATATAAATATCGTAAACGATACTTTGACGTATGAAACTCCGATAAATGAGCACAATGCTCTTTCGTAGTAGAGCAAGGCCCTTACAGTTGAATAGAAGACGAAGATGACTTTCTTGATGCAGCAGAAATAGCAATTGAATAGACTACAGAGCAGTCACTTCATATCTATACTTAGTCTATTCAATTGACTACAGAACAGTCACTTCATATCTATACTTAGTCTATTCAATTGACTACAGAGCAGTCACTTCATTCATATCTATACTTAGTCTATTCAATTGCTACTTTTGCTACATCAAGAAAGTCATCTTCGTCTTATATTCAACTGTAAGGGCCTTGCTCTACTACGAAAGAACATTGTGCTCATTTATCGGAGCTTCATACGTCAAAGTATCGTCTACGATATTTATATCATACGTAACGGTGTAACTATTTTGTGTATTAAGTGTTGGAAATATCAATTTGATAACTCTGTTAATCGCAGTGTTATACCACATCAATCACCCCTATTATCCCACAAGAAATAAGGGTATCGATATCTATTGGTGGCGTCGATTCTTATAATCATAACGGGAATGTACGATAGATCGAAAATACATGGTCCTTTGAGCCGGATTCAGTGTCAGTAAAGAGTGCACTCACCACTGACCATATAGTGCCATGCGAATCCACGCAATCTCCTGCCGCAGTTGTATTATCGTCAACAGAAGTAAGTTCCAACCATTTTAATATCAATTATATAACAAATAATGGCAATCGGAAACGAACTCGCCGCCTTGCACCGACGCCGAGACAATTGTACCGGTCACTTTACTTTATTATCAAAAAGACTTGACGAAATCGAATAATCCGGCTGTCCGCGATGGAGCGAATTACTTCAAATTAAAAATCGTCTGGAAAGATATGAGACGGAATTCCGCGCCATTCAAAACGAGATTATAACTATAGATGACAGAGAAATCCCTCGCGGCTTTGAAATAGCAGACGAGTATGACAAATTAGAGCTTCGAGTAATCAACCAACCGAACAACATACGACTAGCCACGCCGTCGAAATCTACAAACGGCGAATCAGCCGCCGGTCGCGAGTCTGCACCGCTTAAACTACCGGAGATTCGGATACCTACCTTTGATAGTACCCTCGAGAATTGGCAGTCATTTTACGACTTCTTCTCGTCAATGATAGATCGGAATGAACAAGTGACACCATTTCAAAAATTCTATCATCTTCGATCAGCATTGACTGGAAAGGCCGCGCGAACCATCCAGTCATTGGACATCACGGAGCCTAATTACTCTATCGCCATTAACATTTTGCGAGACAAATTTGACTGCCATCGTCAAATATGCATGCGTCACTGGTATGCACTTCTTTATTATCCCGAGTTGGCGAAAGAAACGCCCGAAGCCATAGAGGACTTCATCGAAACGTTCAAAATAAATTTGAAAGCATTAGAGAAATTAGGCGATCCGCTGACGTCGAATAACGTGATAGGCGACCTGATCACTTCAAAGTTACCTCAGTCCACCGTCCGCCAATGATATCGCACGTTCCCAAACAAAAGAGTGCCTGATTATACATATTTAATAAACTTCCTCCAAACAAGGGCAAACGGCGATCAGACGAACACTCCAACACCAATGATAAAAGGGGATTCCTATCAACACCCCTGTCATCGTCGGAACGCGCCACGAGGACATACATTGGTGAATCACCACAGCAAGCAGGATGTTGGTGTGTCCGACGTGCCAAGGTCCACACAAAATTAAACATTACAAGATCTTCAAAGCCAAGCCGGCAATAAAACGTTTTGAACTCGCAAAAGTGGCCTCCTTGTGTACTAATTGTTTAAGCAAAGGGCACTCTCTTAAACAATGTTCAACTGGTTCGTGTCGCATATGTGAACACCGACACCACACATATTTACATCGGGAACATACCAATGTCAGTTCCCGGATATCAAGCGGACGGTCATCGAGCGATCGGTCGTCGATCGAATAGACCTAAGAACTGTTTTATATACCAGCTATAAACCGAAAATACTTGCAAAATTAAAGGTTTCTGCAAGCTAATAAGACTCGGTTTATGGTGGGGCCTTAGGTTTATTGAGGGTCTCTCTATTTGTGATTGGGCCTTGACGGTCAAACAATGAAGAATGCCGCGCGGACCTTTTCACGCGACGTAACAATAATGTTAAAAATTTCGTCGATGTTAATATGGAGTTCCGATATGATAGATTCAGTCTGAATTAGTAAAGAGATCAATATTTCGTTTTTCTCGTTATGGTTTTCAATTTTGCGTATATCGTTGGTAAGGTTTTCCAGTTGATCTGTCTTAGTGTCGTCTAATACGTGTTTGGTGAGTGCAGTTTGGTTACTAAGGATCGTTTTTATTTTGTTGTTGGAATCAAACAATATGTCAATATTTTTGTTAATGAATTCTAGGTCTTCTTCGTCAAGAGTTCCGAATAGATTTTTAGATTCTGAGCCTATGACGTTGAGTAGTCCGCGTTTGCTTCTATAGAGTGATAAGAATTTGAGTTAATGCGTTAGGTTTTGGAGATTTTTATACTTGATTTTTAGATTATTCATCTCTGGTATGTAAACGCAAGATGGTTTACGTTGTCGGTCTATTAGCTCAGTTACATGTTGTAACCTATTGGTTTGGTCGATTGATTCGCTAAGGTCCAATATAAGGGTGATATCTACTTGTTCGTTATACAGATAACAATCATCTATGTGTTCTAAGAAAACGTTGGCATAATTTAGTGGTCTTACTACTAGATCGCTTCGAATGTATTCGAGAGTTAGAATTATCCATGCTATGGTCGCCTTCCTGAAAAATAAGGTTTTAGTCTGTTACCGTGGATTCTTTGAGTTTGACCGTTGGAATATTCAATAAGATAAGTAGGTGGATTGGACGAGAGAATTTCAGCCGGTCCTAGCCATTCGTGGTCTAGTTTGTTGGTTTTATGATTGTTATGTACCTATACTTTATCTTTTACTTGGAATATTGTTTGTATTTTGATAATTTTTCGAATCTGCTCTCTGTGATATCGCTTTTTGTTTAATTCAGTGATTTGTCTTGTTTTTGCTATGTAGGCGTTGTGTCGATTTTTCCAGAGTTTAAATAATTAGGGTGGAGGATCTTTAGTTAGCGTGGAGATGTTTGATATTGAAGATGGCATGTTAGCTTGTCGTCCAAATGTTAGTTCAAATGGGGTATGTCCGGTCGTTTCGCGTATTGAAGTATTATATCCCATGCATATTAGTTTTAAATTTTCGTTCCAATCGTTTTGTCGGTCGGTCGTACAAGTTCGAATAAGATCTTTTAATACAGCATGTGTTCGTTCGAGAGATCCGATTGCAGGTGAAAAGAAGTGGTTTTTATGTGTCGAATCTTGAGAGCCCCTTCAAATGTATTCATCAGTTTACATACGAAATTTCGTCCCATGTCCGTGAGGATACTTTCCGGTGGGGAAAATATGTATACATAGTGATCCAAAAGTTCGTTAATGATCGAGTTGGTTGTTTGGTCTTTTAAAAGTATGAGAACGAGATATTTGGTTAATTGATCTTAGATATATAGGATAAATTGGTTGCCTTGTTTGGTTTTGGTAAGAGGTCCGAATATGTCCATTGCGATTTTATCATTAGGGTTAACGGGTGTGTCAGTTATTATGGGTTGCTCTTTGGCCCTGATACAGTTTAATTTTTCTCGTTGGCAGGTTTCGTAGTTTTGTATAAATTCTGTCACGTCCTGCTCTAGGTTTTTCCAGTGATGGTGTTATTGTATTCGTTACACGGTGCGGTGTATACCTAAGTATAGTATAGTTTGTTTTTGTTCGTTATCGTAATCTACTGGCGAATCTTTTCCAAATATCAGTTTAATTTGAGGGATTCTGGTTGTTAGAAACCTTAACATGAGTTTACTTTTTCTAATGTGCTGAAGCTATTGTTGTTTATTCCTATATGCAAGTGTCCAATTTGGTGTTTAATAAAGTGTTTAGTTAATTGATGCAACCAGTGCTGTTCGTTAAAGTCTCCTAATTCGGTCTTTATAATTTGTTTAAAGTGTGGTCTATTAGGTTTTTGAGTTATTGGAGCTGGTCCAGTCGATACATTCGTCATAATAGTTCGGGTTTTCTAGATCGGATTGGATTTCTTCATTGGTCATAGGATACAATCGGGATAGAGCGTCCGCAGCTGTATTTTCTTTTCCTTTTTTGTATTCTATTTCATAATCATACTCCTCGAGTCTCAAGAACTCTCATCGCATGAGTCTCGATGAGTAATCCTTAACACTTTCTAACCATTTTAAAGTTTGATGATCACTTTGAATCTTACATTTTCTACCAAGTAGATATTACCTTAGTCTTTTGATTGACCATACTATTGCTAGTAACTCTTTCTTGATTGTGGAACAGTTTTTCTCAGGAGGGTTCAAGGTTCGGCATATGTAACAGCATGAATGTCCGTCTTGGAGAGTATTGCTTCTAATCCTTCGTTACTTGCGTCTGTTATTAATGTGAATGTTTTTTCAAAGTCCGGGTATTGCAGTACAGGAGCTTCACAGAGTTTTTGTTTCAGTGTGTCAAATGCAAGCTGTTTATCAGTCCAGTGGAATGGAGTGTCTTTCTTTGTGAGGTCTGTCGGTGGTTTCGCAATTTTAGAAAAATTGCGTATAAATTTTCTGTAGTATCTATCGAGTCCTAAGAATGATCTTATGCGAGTCGCAGTGTTTGGTATTTTAAAATCCTTCACGGCCTGAGTCTTTGGGATTGGGTTTTACTCCTTTTACTACTATGTTACTATGTATCCTAAATATTTTAACTCTGATTTCAAAAATTCACATTTGTCCGGTTGTATCTTTAATCCTAAATTTTGTAATCTGTCTAATAGAATGGCTAGATTTCGGTTGTGTTCTTTGATGGTGCTTCCAAATATTATGATATCGTCTAAATATACGAAATAGTTATTTCCTACTAATCCCTGTAGCACGGTATCCATTATGTGTTAGAACGTTGCCGGTGCGTTTTTGAGTCTGAAGGACATGCGATTATAGTGGAAGTGACCTTGTGGAGTTGAAAATGCAGTATATTTTTTAGATTTTTGTTCCATGGGTATCTGGTGAAATCCTGACGAGAAGTCTAGGACTGAGAAAAATTTAGCTTTACCTAAGTGATTGAGTATTTCGTCCGATTTCGGTAAAGGATACGCGTCTTGATCTGTTTAGTCGTTTAATTTTCTAAAATCTATAACAATTCTCCATTTTTGTTTACCTGATGCGTCTAATTTCTTTGGAACTACCAAAATTGGTGCATTATATGGACTGTCCGATGGTTCTATGATTCGTTTGTTTAGCATATCATTGATTTGTGTCTTTTTTTAGTGTGATTGTATGTTCGGTTAAGTTAGTACATGATAGTGAGTCTGTTTCCATGTTAAAAACGTCTAGGTAATTGATAAGGATTTTCTCAAGGGATTCTGAAGTTCTGAATCAATATGTTTGATACGTATTATTTGTACAAATTTATTAATTTGTCTTAGTCTATCGGGTTTTTCTATTTCGTTTGTAATATGACAGATTTGCTTACCAGTGTTAATAAAGCATATTGTTGTAGGCTTTCCTTCGATGTATTGCGTTGAAGTTAAAGTTTCGCCTGGCCCTATCTCGTTATCGGTGTTCTGGAATGGTAATATAATCTCGTCTAAGGTCAGTTTATCGTTAATGACGTTATATCGGTACTTCGTAAAGAATGGGAGTTCGATTATTCCATCTTCGATTAGAGGAAAGTTGTCAGGAACTACGTGGAATTGGTGATTCTTTTTGAGCATGTTTAGATTACAAATTTTGTCGGTGGTGTCTTTGTCATTTTTCATTAGGAAAGTCTTTGGGCTGGAGGTTTTGACGTTCAATCAAGTGTTTTCTTTTATTAGGTTTATTCCTGCTCCAGTATCAATGAGAAATCTGGCTCTTCTTCCGTCTTTTCGCTGCAATAATATTGATAGTAATTTTCCGGTGGTAATACAGTTGACTCTTGGAATGTTTCCTCTGGATTCTCTGCTGTTTGGTATACTCGAGGTGGGATTCTTTCTTGATTTCCTAATGGAAAATTTCGAGAGTAGCACATCTCGGCTGTGTATCCGATTCGCGAGCACTTGGAACATTTTAATATCTTTCGTTTATCTAACGGTTGGCTAAAACCTCATGGTTGTAGATCGGTAGCATTTCGTTTAGGTACGAGCGGAGTGTTATTAGATTGATTCTTTGATTGATTCTGAAGATGGGCAACACGATTTGATTCTCGTAACCATTGTTCTTTGTCGGCTGCTAATTGTTGGACGATGTTCAGGTTTTTTGGATCGCTAGCTACTACTATCTGTCCTATTTCGTGCCGTAAATTGAGTAAATACGTTTTTAGTGCTTCGCATTCTTCGATGTCCATGGCTACGAGTCGTTCAATCGGCGTGCGGTTCTCGTTTTGAACTGCGTAATTTAGTTTGTTGGCCCGATTTCTATCACTAGTTTCCGTGAATTCTTTTATATTGTTGATGTTCTGATCCGTATTACTTCTAAAATTTCTAAACTCGTGAATTAGACTTTGAAGTTGTTCGAGGATAGTAGCGATTAATTCCTTTTTTTTTTGCCGTACTCAGGTCAGTTGGATTCATCTCGATAGATATGATATTCTCAGAAGAATCATTATTTTCAGAACGTATTTCGTGTTTACGGTTTCGATAATGTACGAAAGCCAGTTTACCGAAATTCTTTGTAGATCCTCCTTTTGATCAAGGAGGTGACCGTGGTCCTCCGCTGTAGAATCCGTAGAGTTCCCGTTGAAGTTTCCTCTTGATGCGATGAATGGATCCTGGCAGGATCGCCAATTTTGTCATGTCGGAGACACAAGAAATCACGAAACCGATAGATCGCCGGTGATCTCCTCGCGCCGCAGTTCAAACGTTTCACGAATAAGGTGAAGAAATTGAACTTCGTATAAGATGATGGAAATTTTATTATATAAATCCAACAGAGTGACTGTTCAAAGTGTTACAATAGAATAAGGTGTTGAGCGCTAATTTAGGAGCGTTTTTATATTAAGGTTTTAATCCCTTTGGAGGGGTTATAGTCGGATGTATATCAGAGGTGGCTGTTCAGTTACTGTTTTGTTATTATTTCGATAGCTGTGGCATGCAGGATGTTTCGTCTACTTAATTACTGTTTCTGAGCGTGTGACACTAGCATCGTGACGTCCGTGAGAGCACGTTTTGATTCGTCGAAGCTGTCTTCCGCGTGTTGGACCACTCAATAGGCGCGTTGCCCTTTTTCGCGCCTTTTAGTAGATCATTAAGTGGTTGCAAAATTTTTGCGGCCCCCTGTATGAAACGTCGGTAGAAGTTGATCGTACCGAGGTACCTACGTAGTTTGAAGTTCGCGGGCTTCGGGATTTTGACGATCGCTTCGACGCGTTCGGTCGGCGGCTTGATTCCGCCAGAGTTCACCGTGTATCCGAGGAACGTGATTACGCGCGCGCCAAATTCGCATTTCGTAGGGTTTATGACTACGCCGTATTTATTGAGGCGGTTGAACAAAGTTCGTAAATGTTCGCGACGTTGATTTTCGTTTTCTGAAGCGATGGGGAAGTTGTCGATGTACGCGTAGGCGAAATCGAGACTGCGAATAATTTCATGGACAAATCACTGGCACATTTGCGCGGCATTTTGAAGCCCAAACATCATGTTAGTCGCTTCGAAAAGTTCGAACGGTGTTGTTATTGCCGTCTTTTCTATCTCTTCCGGCGCGATTAGGATTTGGTGGTAAGCGCGAATAAGGTCAATTTTTGAGAATATGCGCTTACCGTATAGATGATGTGCAAAATCTTCTATGTGTGGTGGCGTATATTTGTCTGGTATCGTGCGAGCGTTTAGCGTACGATAGTCGCCACATGGCCGTAGATTCCCGTCCTTCTTTGGTACCACATGCAGGGCTGATGCCCACGGGCTCTTCGATGATCGTATCACTCTTTGCTCAATCATTAATTGAAATTCCGCTTTCAGCTGCCTGAGCCGATCCGGTGCGAGACGGCGGGGTTTGTTGTAAATTGGCGGGCCCGATGTGGTTTTGATGTGATGTACCACGCTGTGTCGGGCCTTTTTGTTTCCCGCAATTCAGCGGACAGGTGAGGTCTGGAAATTCCGCCAGTAGTTGGTGATACACAGAATCACCGCAGATAGTCTTCACGGATGGGACGTTGTTCGTGGCCGCGTATCCCTTCGAAGATAATTGGGTCGTCGTGTCGAGAAATCTTTTATTACGTCAGTCCGCGAGCAACCCATAGTGACTTAGAAAATCCATACCGATAGTAGGCATTTGGACGTCGGCCACTGTAAAATGCCACTTAAAGGCACGTCGTAGGGACAAGTTAAGATGGATCGCGACGGACCCGTACGTTGCGACTCGTGTCCCGTTAGCCGCGAACAACTCGTACTCACCTTTATTCGCGAGTCCATGAATTTTGCTGATCGGGTAGACGCAAATGTCGGCGCCGGTATCTAACAGATACGAAATGCGCGTGTTTTTGTCGAATACGAAAATGCGGCGGGACCTCAAGCCGTCGTCGCTGGCCGCGATTACGGACGGCTGGCCCCGTTTCCCGATTTCCAATTGCATGGTAAGTTGCATTTTCTCGCGCGTTCCCGAAACGTCGCGTGGTAAAAACATAAAACATCTTGCTACGGTTGATCTCAGGATCTCGAATGGCGGCGGTATCTCGTACGTGGTCGAGTCGCGGTTGTCGGCGGTTATCCACGCACAACGCGTTCATTTGCGCTTGCAACTGATTCATCTGCTCTCTCAACGCCCTGATGGCGGCGGCGGTAGAATTGCTCGTCCCGATGTTTTGTGCAGGTGAATTGCTTACCGCTGTTATTATGCTGACCGCGACAACATGTCCTGAGTCCGGGCGTATCTCGTGGATGCTGTCGGCAATCCGGGTCAGCGTTTCGGGCCTCTCATCCTGCACGGAGGCCAGGACATGCTGCGTGCTTAAACTGCGCTTCCAGCATCGTGAACCACAACGCGACGTCGTCCGCCCAGAACGGTGGTATGCGGGGCAGAGCGTTTACCGCGTTTATGTTACCAAACCCAGTCATCATACTTCGGGCTTTGTCAGTGCTGGTCATCGCGAGTCTCTAATATTCGCGGTATTTAAAGTTTTGATAGCACCATCACGATTACCTCTTTCGCTTAAATCACGTCGGGGTCACCGCTTTTGTAGAGGACAGATATATCGGATGTTCGATCTTGAGATTTATTGGAGGCTATTGTTTGTTGTTGCAAAATAAAATCGCGGATAAATACTCGCAAAATGCTCGGGAAATTTCGCGAAATTTCAGAGCAAGAACAGCAAATTGTCATTTCCATCTTCGTGTCCCCGATCTACAACTAACCAACGCATTTTACGTAAAGTTAATATAGATATATAGAATTTCAAGATAGATTGAACCGCACGGTATATAAATTGAATAAACATACAATACGATTAAATACAATTTCGTAAAATTAAAATTGGAAAATATTAAATTAAACTTTTGTTTTTGCTTTATTTGCACTTTTTGGTAAAAAGTCATAGGAGATTTTCTTATCTTACTAGAACTTTTCGAAACAAATGCTCAAGACGCGACCTTTAGATTAAGATTAATTTCCCGAAGACTAGAAGTAACCCACGTTAGACTATTCTACGAGTTGCCACGGCAGCCTAGATGAAACCATGGATCGTCACTGAAAAACAAAGTGTTTAATGCGTGTCTCCCTTCTCCTCCAGAGATTTCAGGAATTATCTATAATACAGCTTTCACGCTGTATGGTCCGGCTCCTGAAGATCGGCTACTAATCGGAAACGATACGGATACACGTGTTATCATTTTATTGCATGAATTATACTAAATGTTTCTGTATTGCTGTTGCAGTATCTCCAGCGATACCTTCAGTTTCCCTTTCAGGATCCTTCAAGCGTCTTCTATCTGATTAAACTCAAAAAACGCAAATTTCCATGAATCAATTCTCCTTTAGTTTTCAGATTGACCAGGTGCGAAATTGTAGTGGTATTTTGCATTACATTTTTATGCTTAACGCGCAGTCTACAGTTTTTATAAATTTCATTCTCAGTAATTGTGCGCAAAGGTAGCCTCTAATTTCTACACAAATCATGTAATTACAAAATATATTGCTGCGCTGGAGTGATTCGCTGCACCACATGATATCTACTTATTTACAGTATTTACGTATGTAGCATGTAGCGACTCTAGCGGAAATGAGTGTCCGGCTGCGTGTTGGTGCAAGGTGGCGGTAATCGTTAGTATAGTAGTTTCTTTAACTTCTTGCGGAAATAAAATTGATTATCCGTCTGTTCTTGGTCTGAATACATTTCACACGCGATTTAGAAGTCGTAAGGATGAAGGTTGGCTTTTGAATAACGATTCTGTCATTATGTACATATATACGCTATATTTCCCTTACTCCTTACACTTGATCACTGTTTCCGACTACTCAACAGATTCCACGTGCGGTTTTCCTCTTTTCTTAGGATTTCTTTCTTTTCATATCGTGCACGGTGCCTGAGGCGGTTTTTTATATGCCATTGGATTTAAGACAGAATAACCCTAGATCTAAGTTTAACGAAGATGATTCGTATGATTTTGCGAAAGTGTGCGGCGTCGCAACGCTCACACGAAACGTTGCGGCATATAGCGGACAAGGAGGAGATTACAAATGCAATGTTGACAATGGGGCGCGAAGTATAATTTCATTAGGAATCCGCTTATATGGGTAAATTACCATAGCTGGTAAGGGAAAATTGCATTACTCTCCTACCAATTCGGTCGTCCCTTTTCGAAAATCGGCATCTTTCCGAGTTGACAGAGTGTGGAATGGTGGATATCTTGACAAGTGTACGCACCCCCCTCCCCTCAAATAAATGAGATCATTTAAGTTTAAGTTAGACGACTGCCTAAAACTTGCATTTTTGGATTCTGTGCATTGAAAGTTATTAAATTGCAATAAAACAGAAAACAATAATTTTATGCCCATTAAGCCGAAGTTCAGGCCATGAAAATATGCATCATCAACTGCTTAATCTACATTCTAACTTTTAATAATTTCAATTAAGTTTACCTTGTCCGACAAACTCACCAACTGCTTGATTTTTTCTTACATTACGAACTAATCGTACCACTCAATCGACATCCGTTTATTACCAAATGTATTATTTTCTATTATCATACCATTGATTCTGCCGATATTACAGCTACATAAGATATTTTTATGGCGGCTAATTGAAAACACTCCATGTACAAATGTGCTCCGGTTTTTCCCTAGCAACACTGAGAGGGCAAACTCTAGCTGTTTTATTACGTGATTCCATTTCTCCGGCGAGTCACACAATTTCATCATTGTGGGAGAAGGTGACAGTGTAAATTGACATGGACACTTTTCCAACTTAATATTTATATGTGGTAACTTAAATGGGTCTTAGAGTAAGGACAAGTAATGATGTTTTGGTTTAACAAGTAATATTCAATATAACGAACTGATTACGATACTGTCCTATTATCATACTCGGCTCTCAACTTTCCGATTCACTCTCCGGCTCCTCCACTCACACTCTCCGGCTTCTCAACTAACACTGTACGATTTCCCAACTAACTAATACCCCCTGGGCTAGCATCCCTTTGTCTTTTCATAACTCCACTACGCATGTGTTCCGCGAAGACCCGTGGCCAGAGTCACGTAGGTCTTTTCTACGAAACTATTCACTTGAAGGACCGACGACACATTGATGGACCTGACGGCATCTCGGCTCTCGGGACATTGTTTATGGTTAACTAGACATTTTTCTTAGGCCCTTTTCCACGATACTACATATATATAAATCGTCACAATTCGTCACAACTCTCAACCATATTCGATCATTGTTTTAACTGTTCATACGCACATCCTATTCATCTATGCTTCTCATTCACTCATAAAGCTATCTCACGCTTCACGCGCTTTTCCACACTGTCAACATTCTCATTACCCTGTTGTATCACTCTACTTGCCTGTTCATGTATGCGGTTTCTATCGCAATGGAACACGTTCTATCTTCTCATCTTCTACGTATTTTTTGAAAATATGGCAGGTGAAATTATCGGTTTGAGAGTATCAGTTTGCTAGACGTTCTAAAATATTGGTAAATGTTGTCAATCACTTTCTCCAAGTTGATTTGCACAGATATCACTTGATATATTTTGTGAAAACATCAGTGACTGTGAATAAATGTTTGTATCCTCTCCGGTTTTTTCTAGTTCTCCCATATGTTTTAGACGATGGGCTTGAAACAGCAGATTACGTCCCCTTATATAATATATGCAATAAATACAATGTAAGTGGCTCTTTTGTTTCCCATTAATCGGTGAAAATTCAGTGTAACGTAAACACACCACATAAATAAATTAGAATCGTTGCAGTCGAAAATACTCACAAAAATAGTCAACGCCCCATTGTACGTCAGAAACGAGGATATACGCAAAGGCCTAAAAATACCAATGGTCAAAGAAGAAATCGGAAGATACCCAAAAATAATACAACATAGCCATCCACATGTTAATTACCAATAAAGTTAGAAAAATTTACCGAATATCCAGCTGGACAAATTGTAAAGTACAAATTAAATAAATAAAAAAATATTGGTTTGTTTGTTCTTTTGTTTCTTTGGATATCTGTAACATCAATTGCGTTTGCCCTTTCTTCTTTTCTTTGAAGTATTGTTCACTATCATGTATACAATATTTGGAATTTAGAACGCTACTTGATGCGAATTCTCAACTAAATAGCGATTGGTCAGGTTCAATCAATCAAGGTTGCTCTATATTCTGTATTATATATTCAAAAATACTTTTAACACTACGTTTACGGTACCCGTCAATTTGACGGATTTCAAATTTCGAAATGAAATACCCCAAAAACCATAGGATTAATTTTAACGATTTTTCATCGTAAATTAATTATTTCACGCAAAGAATTTATACACACAATTATTTTTTCCTAAGCTTTTTAATTTTTGAAATTTGCATGTATGTAGTATCTTAAATGGGTCTTAGAGTAAGGACAAGTAATGATGTTTTATTTGGTATAGTTTGTGTATTTACTAACGATGGATATAATAATAAAGAGTGACAGATTATTCAGTGATAAACAATATCAACATATTCGTTTAGCTTAGCGACTTTATACACCCAACCTCTCGACGTGTACTCTTAGAATCTTCAAAAAGGACTACTTCGACCTTAGATCATTTCTTGGTCTTCTCGGGCAGACCACCCCCACTACGCTTGGATCACGCCATCGTTCGTGCCTATGATCAGATATGCCGCATTCGTTTGAAACAAGCGGCCGAAATCGACGTTTCTGGAAGTCGCTGCTTGGATGCGCTCGTCGATACATTGTATGTCCCTCGTCGGGCAGACAAGGCAATCCGCCTGCGACATTGTATGACCGCGAGCAACGGCCAGAAACACGACCTGTACTAAAACCTCGCAGCGTAACAGAACGTACACCTCCCTCTTTTCGATACTACATGTAATATACCTATCTCTACGAAACCCGTCAAATTGACGGGCTAGCTGATTTCATAAATAGTCTATTTTTAAAAAACAGTGTGCAAAAGTTTCAATTATTGTTGACATTTCCCATTATTGTCTTCGCTTATTATAAGTATTTACGATAGAGTAATTGAATTTAGGCACAGTATTTCCTTTTCTTGACCAATCTTCCTTTTCTAGCAATCATGTGTAAATCCAGGAGATATAATAAGATATTGAACAAAATTGTCAACCTCAATGAGGATTGTTCTGAGGATAGATCCGAAGAAGATCAGTATGAATTAGCCCAAAGCGAAGCTGACAGTGAAAGTTCTGAATACATTGAAAGTGGAGAGATAGAAAGATCTTCGGATAGTGAAGAGGAAAACTTCTTGAAAGTGTGCCGTAACAAGAAAAGGATGCGTATTCTTCCTAGTTCTGACTTCGAGGATGAAAGGACGAGCATTCCAAGCACATCCCAACATGTAATGGGTGAAATTGAAATTGCAGTTGACGGGACTCAGTGGATAAAACTGAAAGCAGGCGGATCTAGGGGTAGGACACCCGTTCCTATGATATTCAAGGATATCGTAGGGCCTGCTGGCTATGTTAAGAGAAATATTATTTCGGATTGTGTAGCTAGAGCTTTCGAATTGATAATTGACGGACACATACTGGAATATATAAAAGATTTCACTGAAACCGAGGCCATCGAGTTTTAAAATAAGACTGGGCAATTGTCACGTAAAAAATAACTCTCGTGGTGATATATATAAAAACTTTATTTCTCAAGAGTCGAAGGCCCTTGAGTACCAATATTACAATGCTCCAGTATCGGCTTATGATTCAGACTGGCTCGGCCGTCATTATTCGGAGTCTAAATACTAAGCAGGAACAATGAAAATGATGGAAGGGATATTGTTCTTGGAAGTTCCTTACTAGGGTGGCGAGGTGTTAACTGTCCGGAGGATATCTAGAGGTGTCAACTGTCCGGAGGATATTTAGAGGTATCAACTGTCCGGAGAATATTTAGAGGTGGTCGCCTAAGGTGACGTCAGGATAAAAGAATTTGGGGTTACACAATTACAGTTGCTGAGTTACATAGTTTTCTAGGAATTCTGTGTCCCCGGAGCGCATATGAAGCGACATCATCAAAAGTTTTCGAAAGTTTACAAACAGATAAATTTGCGCTGATATCCTGATTAATATGGAACAGATTTATAAGTAATAGTTAGGCTTGTTATAAACCATATATATAAGTAATATATGCCGAATAAGCCTCATAAATTTGGCATTAAGTTTTGGTTAGCAATTGACGTCCAAACAAAATATATTTTAAATGGTTTCCCTTATATGGGGAAAGATAAAACTCAATGCTCAAAATCGTTGCGCGAGTTTGTAACATTAAAATTAGCCAAACCATATTTATAACGAGGCAGAAATATAACGACAAACAATTTCTAGATTTGTCAACGCGTGGATATTATGTAAAGAGTGCATCGGATCGAAAATATCCAGAAAAGAGTTCATATTTTGTTTAGTTGAGGATTTAGCTGGAGAAAACAAGGAGAATGTCACGTAAAATAAAAAAAGAAATTAAAAAAAAAAAGAAACTTTATTTTTACTTCGTTTATACACTTATAAGACACTTCTGAGCTCTAGGCGTGACCGTTCGAGACTGAAACTCTTACAATTTGACTTTCGGGGGGATCTGCTTCTTCTTTGTTTATCACTCCTCAATAATCCCCACTATCCTGTAGGCGTACAGGACCGTTGCCACGCTTCTAGAGCATTCGATGGAAGGACCGTTGGGACATCGATGACTCATTAGGCACTTCGGCGATATACATTATCGCCAAAGCCGCCATATCTTTATCTCCATTGTCGGTCCATCGGATTCGAAGTATGCCGATTGTGACACCATCCTGCCCGCGGTGTGTGTGTGTCCTGGTCTCTGGCGTGATTTACGTTACATACCCCCCTCCTTAGATTGATTTTGGTCCTCCAAAATCTTAGTGTTTCTTCAGGATTGTTTTATGGACTAAATGGTTAAAAGTGTGTTTTCTTCTTTGTCTTAATCAACAAAACAAAACAAAAACAAAATGCATAACAGCTACTTATGGAGAAGGTGAAGACCGTCCTGGAAAATAAGGTTTAATACGATTACCATGTATTTTCCTAATCGAGTCATTCACCATTATTTCGTAATAAGGGGTTTTTACTTTTTCAATGGTGTATGGCCCTAGCCATTCAGTATCTAACTTGTGTTTTTTATGATCATTATGAACTAATATCAAATCTCCTTCTCTAAAAATGGATTGAGGTTTAATAATTTTTTTTCTTTGATCTCTTTGGTATCTTTGTTTACTCTTCATTAGAGTTTCCCTGGCTTTAAGTAGCTTGGCATCCCATTCTCGTTTCCTGAAGCTGACCTCATCAGCGTATGTTCTTTGCGGATTTTGGGATATGGTAGATGGGAGATTGGCCTTGTGTCCAAATGTTAGTTCGAAAGGGGTATATCCAGTGGCATCATGAACCATAGTGTTATATGCTAGACACACAAAATTTAGGTTTTGATCCCATTCTGTTTCATTATCGTTTTGTATAGCTTTTAACATATCGGATATTACAGCATGTGTTCGTTCTAGGCTTCCGTTGGATTGTGGATGGAATGAGGTGGTTTTTATGTGTTTGATCCTAAATGCTTCTTCGTATCGTTGCATTAGCTCGCTAATGAAACTTTGTCCTCTGTCAGTTAATATACGTTTCGGTGCGGAGAATATATAAATGTAATGATTCAGTAAAGCATTCCAGATTGATTGGGTCTGTTGTGTTTTTAGGGGCACAAGTATTAAATATTTGGTTAGTTCATCGTGTATAGAGAGAATGTATTGGTTTCCTATCTTGGTCTTTTTCAACGGGCCTATCACATCCATAGCGATTTTGTCGTTAGATTCTAACGGGGTGTCTGTTATCTGTGGTTCCTCCTTTCCTCTTATCCGAGTAGTCTTTGATGTTTGACATGTCGCGCAAGTTCCTATTCTGCCTTTTATTCTGTCTATTAGATGTGGGATATCATATTTGCCTCGGATTCTGTCGTACGTCTTTTGTATTCCGGGATGTCCTACCAAGTCATGATTTTCTTTTAGTACTTGTTCTATTTCCTCTTCGCTTAAACTCTGTATTGGTTCGTAAGCAAATTCTATGTCGTCGCGTTGGTCATTGAAAAATAAAAGAAATCTTTTTATGTGTGCTTTGTCTTGTGCGTTTAAGTTATTGTCTCCTATTCCTATCTTTCTATTTGTTTTAAGTATGTCTGATATTTTCTGTAACCATACGGTTTCGTCATATGGGCCCAGATATGGTTTTGTTAATTGGAAAAAGTTGTCTTTGTTAGATGTTAGTTTCAATAATTTTGGTATTTCTTCTGATTTTTCCCAGTCTCTGAATTGTCTTAATAAAACGTCAGTTTGTGTTATCGCGTGTACTCTGGATAGGGTGTCAGCGGCTACGTTTTCCTTTCCTTTTACATACTCTATATCGTATTCGTATTCCTCTAATCTCAATCTCCATCGAATCAATCGACTAGAGGGGTCCTTGCAGTTGTGCAGCCATTTAAGGGCTTGGTGGTCTGTTTGAATTTTGAATTTGCGGCCTAATAAATATTGCCTAAATCTTCTAACTGCCCAAACGATGGCCAATAATTCTTTTTCCGTCGTAGTATAATTTCGTTCAGGGGGGTTTAATGTCCTTGAAATGAAGCAACAAGGGTGTCCATCTTGTGAAAGGATGGCTCCTAGACCTTCATTACTGGCGTCCGTTGTTAACGTAAATGTTTTCGTATAGTCGGGGTATTTTAGTACCGGTGCTTGGCATAGTCTTTCTTTTAATGTATCGAAGCTAAGTTGTGTTTTGTCAGTCCAGTGGAATTGTATGTCTTTCTTAGTTAGTTCCGTTAACGGTTTGGCAATTTTCGAGAAATTCCTAATAAATTTTCTATAGTATCCGGCTAACCCAAGGAACGATTTTACATCCGTAGGATTTTTGGGTAGTTTGAAGTTCTTTACTGCTTCTATCTTTTCAGGGTTAGGTTTTACTCCGTTTGCTGTCACTAAGTGTCCTAAATATTCCAATTCGGGTTTTAGGAATTCACATTTATCCGGTTGTACTTTTAGACCTACTTCCCTGAGTCTTTGGAGTATAATGGCTAAGTTTTTATTATGTTCCTCTATCGATTGCCCGAATATAATGATATCATCGAGATAGACGAAACAATGATTATTAATTAAACCTCTTAACGCGGTGTCCATCATTCTTTGAAAGGTAGCGGGTGCGTTCTTGAGCCCGAATGGCATTCTGTTATAGTGGAAGTGTCCTTGTGGTGTGCTAAATGCAGTGTACTTCCTCGAATTCTCATCCATGGGTATTTGGTGGAATCCCGAGGATAAGTCTAAAGCGGAGAAATATTTTGCGTTCCCTAGTTGCGATAGTATATCGTCAATGTCGGGTAATGGATATGCGTCTTGGTCCGTTAATTCGTTTAACTTCCGAAAGTCAATCACTATTCGCCACTTTTGTTTCCCCGACGCGTCGATTTTCTTTGGGACGACCCAGACGGGAGAGTTATAGGGAGAGTCGGAGGGTTCTATAATCTTTTTGTCTAACATTTCCGTCATTTGTTTGTTTATTTCGATTTTATGGTATTCGGGAGGACGGTAGGATTTTACGTTGATGATTTTATCTTCTTTCAATGTAATGGAATGTTTAGCAAGAGATGTACACGGTAATGTTTCACTGTCTAAATTAAATACATCCATGTAATAGAGAAGAATCTTTCCTATAGGTTCTCTGAGAGGTTTTTCTATGTGCGATAGTCGAATCGAAGATTTGAATTTTTGGATTTGATCTATGGTATTTGTATTTTCGATAATGTTAGAAACTTGAATTGAGGACTTACCACCATTGATAAAGCACACTGGCGTTGGCTTCCCTTCGAGGTATACAATTTTTTGAATGGTTTCTCCTGGTGCAAGGGTTGGTTCTTGTTGCAGCAGAAGGGTGTTGTTATCTAATTTCAATGTTTCGTTGGAGAGTTCGAATCGATATTGATTCAAACCGGGTAAGCCTAATACGCCATCTTCTATAATTGGGAAATCGTCATCTATTAAAGAGAAGTCTATCTTTTTGTCGAACAAATTCAATTTGACTTTGGAATTAGATTCGTATTCGGAATGTCCCATGGAGAATTTCTTTGTGTCTGGTATTGTTGTCTTTCCTGGGTAGCATCTTTGTTTAAGCAAGTTGATTCCTGCCCCGGAGTCAACGAGAAATCGCAATCCTGGTCGTCCTGGTAATTGTAATAGTATTGTGGGTAATCTTCCTGAGGTAGCATTGTTAATTCTGATTGTTCTTGAACGTGGTTTATTCCTGGAGGGGCTTTTCTTTGAAGCGGTATCGGAAAATTTTGGCATTGATTTGGAAGGTGTCCCAATCGATTGCATTTGGGGACATTTCGCTTGCGTCCTTTCGCTTAATGGTCTGTTCCCAAACTTCGTAAAATTGTTCGTTCTTGGTAGAATATTTTGTGTGAGTGAAGTTTTATTATTTGTGTTACTTGTAATAGCGAGGCGATTGTCTACTGGATGAGAAGCCTGGTTACGATAAAATGGCGGGGCGATTGTTTGTCGCGTCATTTGTCTGCGAGAGCTGTGCTCGCGAAAGTATCTTTCCATATTCATTGCTTTCCTTTCTGCTTCGATGAGATTTGGGGGGAGATTAGCCATTAGCGCCTGCCCTATTTCTGGACGAAGGCCTCTTACATAGTCGGTCACAGAGTCCATGTATAGTTGCTCGTTCATCACCCGTCGAGTTAGTTCGTCTCTATACTCGTTGGTAATGCTGTGTTGGAGTTTGTTAAAAACGCTTCGAAATCTGATGTTATAGTTTTGCACGCTCTCAGTTAATCCTTGCCTCATTCCTCTTAATTCGTCCTGTTGTTCTCTCACTGATACTTGCGCAGCTACATTACGTCTCAATGCTTCATACAGAGATTCGAATTCGGTAATACGAATATTGCGGATTGCCATTGCGGCTTTTCCTACAATCTTCTCTATTTTAATCATTTTTAGTAATAGTGTTGGTTCGCTACACATCATTCTTACTTCTTGTATTTCATGAATAAAATCCTCCACGTCTATATCATCCTTTCCGTTTAATATCGGAATGCATTTTAATGCACTCTCAGCTTTTAGCTCTGGTTGCGTATATTGTTCAGGAAAAGTCCTTTCCCAGGATGGTTGAGGTGGTGTTTGAAGTAATGGGCGAGGTTCTCGAAGGACCGATTGATCTTTAGCGGTGTGGGTTACTTCGTCTACAGTTATTAGGGAACTGGCCTCCGATACATTTCCCGTTTTTGTGTTTGCTACAACTTCATCCATACGCAGTGTAAGCATACTCATTTGTTGGGTCAGTCTCTCATTTTGTTTCTGCATTGCATCAAGCAAAGCTTTAACTGTTGAGTCTATTCCGCTGTTAGTTAAAGCGGCGCTAACAGTTTCGGTTTTGTCTTCTCGTGGCGTTGCCATTGTTATACTAATTGTGCTGTCTGTTCTCGATCTGTATTTGACAAAAGAATCCAGGGCTTGCTCACCTTGATCGTTTAACCCGTAGGAAAGGTTCCGTTGCGGTGTTCCTTTGTCGAAACGTCGAAAGTGTCTGCTCTGTTACAGTGGTCCACTGATCCTCAATCTTCAAAGTTGACCGTAGCCCGAAATGCGTAATTTCGTTTTCTTGAAGTTGATGGATCCTGGCACGGATCGCCAAAATGTCACGTAAAATAAAAAAAGAAATTAAAAAAAAAAAGAAACTTTATTTTTACTTCGTTTATACACTTATAAGACACTTCTGAGCTCTAGGCGTGACCGTTCGAGACTGAAACTCTTACAATTTGACTTTCGGGGGGATCTGCTTCTTCTTTGTTTATCACTCCTCAATAATCCCCACTATCCTGTAGGCGTACAGGACCGTTGCCACGCTTCTAGAGCATTCGATGGAAGGACCGTTGGGACATCGATGACTCATTAGGCACTTCGGCGATATACATTATCGCCAAAGCCGCCATATCTTTATCTCCATTGTCGGTCCATCGGATTCGAAGTATGCCGATTGTGACACCATCCTGCCCGCGGTGTGTGTGTGTCCTGGTCTCTGGCGTGATTTACGTTACAAGAACATTTGCCAAAGATCAAACGCTTCATTTCTGTCACCTTCAACGTCAGAAATGCGAAAAAGTTGCCAAATGGGCTATTGCAAAAATAAACGGAAACAATAATTGTTGTATATATTGCAAAAAGATCGTATGCGAAAAATGCACAAACAAAGTTCAATATATTTCTAAAAAACGTGCTCAATAAATATGATTACCCTATGATATTCTATAATACCCGTTAATATTATTGTTATTATTTCCGTGATAATTAAAAAAAAAAGACTTTTTACTTATTAATAATTTATTTAAACGTGAAGTCTAATATTGTTCAATTCAGACTTAATTTGAATAAATCGATTGTAAAAAAAAATTTCATATTTTCCGTCAATTTGACCCCGTAGAGATACGTATAATATATAAGAAACGCCCGTAAACCTAGTGTTAAATACATTTGACACAACTCGTCTAGTTATTGTATAAATCAACACGTAACGTGCACCACGCAATAATGAATATACGGTAGTGTTATGTTAACCGTAATAATCCTAAGAAACCGTAAGTTCAACTTATTTCAGTCAAGGCCTTTAATTGGTACAAACCACACTTTGGCCACACCGTCGCTTATTTGCGACTTATCTTATTATTATTATACTGTGAACGCGTCTCCCCACGAAGCGGTCAAATAGATAGTGTTCAGTCTATATTCCTGCGCACGGTATGTACACTAAAATTACAAAAGCCCGTGATGCTTTCACTCACCATGCACATTAGTAAGTTTAGCTTTTTACTTATATTTATACTTTACTTATACTATATTTATACAAACTTTGTAAGTTTGGCTTGTTTACTTGTCCGAAATGAGTGTCTTTCCCTCCAAGATATAATACTCTCCATCATGTGAAAGTTCTTTTCCTAGCTTACATGCTGTCAGAAATTTTTCCCGAAAATATGTGATGACAGGTTTAATTTTATACAATCTACGGAATATTCGTTATTGCTGAAATTATTATCTCCACATCTGACAATGTCTATCATCTATCATAGTATCAGTACGAAGTACAGGTTTTGTGGATTAATACTCATCTCTCTCATATTTTTTTGTACGAGACCCATTGGAATAATCAGACCGAGAAAACTTTTTATCTATGTTTTATTTGTGTCGATCTAATTTTTCCTTCTACTCGTTTCTCTACTATCATTGTTTAAATAATAATACCTGTTGAATTCTATGACAAGTGTGTCAATAAAATCGCCTTCAATAATAAATTCTATGCATGATTTTATAATATTTAAATTTTGATGTGTTAGTAGATCAGTTCCCTATAAAAAGCTATTAACCTATTTATGTGGGAGAACCAGAAGATATTTTAATTTTAATTTGTCAAATTTAACGTATAAAAGACAGACAACGTAAACACAACAATGCCGCCACGCGTTTTTCCTTATTTTTCATGCGTTAAATTTAGCAAAGTAAAGTTAAAATATCTTTATCTATCAATGACTTTTTCACCCAAGCAGGTTAATGCTTTTATCTAGGGAATGCCGAGAAGGATCGATTACTGCATTTAAAATTATATGATTCCGTTAAAAGAAAAAAGACGTATTTATGCAACCTCTATTCGGCTATCTACGAAGAGAACTAATTACATCATACTACATCCCCATTGATATTATACAATTTTCTCTTAAAACTTTTTTTCCTGTTTTTGATATTTACAGAAATAATTGCGTGTATACTTTTCAAACGAATATATTGTATATACTTGTACGACGAACAATGATTCGCGCAGGTAACTTAAATACGGGTATTTAAATAGGTAAACATAATCACGTTTCGACAAAAATTGTACCAATCGCAAATGGCGCGATTGTTAAGCGTTTGCCCTTTATCTTCTTATGTTTCAAGTCGACATTTATTCATTGATCAGCCTCCCGCGAGGAAGGGGCTGTTCATAGAACTGTTCAAAAAGTTGTTTTTTACATTTCTGACACTGGTGACTATTTCCCGGTATATTTTCAAATTACGTGCCCTTTGTGATGGCAATTTCATGCTGTTCTCCTTTCTTTTTGCATCGGAAAGTTGCAAACCCGTTTTGAGGAGTAGCATCATTTCTTCCTGATACTTTACCGACTATCTACTTTCCGGAAGGAGATTGTAATTTCAGGGCCAACGTATAGCATCTCCGCCATCTTTTATTTCAAATGTTAAACGTCGGGGCTCTTACTTTGACATATTTCAACTTTCCCGATATTATATATAAGAATGTATATACAACAAACAATATATGCTAGATATATTAATAAAAATATGCTGATACTACATACTATATACACTGAATCTTGAACGCTTAGTGAAGCGTTTTCGTCTTTTGTTTAGAGGAAAGTATGTTGGGCCTGATAATGATTACCGGAATGTCTAAAATTTTCTGCAAGGGGTATGACATCATCTTTCCGTACCTTGGTACGTGTTTTCAGCATGCGCACCTCTCGTTTCGTATCATCAAATTTCTTTCCGTTTCTACGTTTGATTTTGGGTTAGGTTAGGTCTGATTTTTAAAATCATAAAAGTGGGAAATTAAACTAGCAAACGGTATTGATCGAGGTCAGATAAATCCGGCAACATTTACTGCTTTGAAATATTTCATAAAAATTAATACTTGTCCATGAAAGAAGTTGTCGGTGGAACTCAGGAAGGAATATATGTCATTTGCTAAAACATACATGCATCTTTAAGTAATATATATAGAGTACCGAGCATATAAATAGGGAAATTGATCCGTCAATGTATGCTACATTGTTCTAAAGTTGCACTTACTATGTCTCTTTTTCTCTTTACTTTGTAAAAAAATACGAAATTTAAAATAAGTCAAGTGGTACAAAAAAGGTTACATTTGAACTGTATTTATAGTATCATATATGCCAAAGAGAAATCGCTATAAAATTGAAAAAAGAGGACAGCTTCAATTCCGTAAAATGGCACTGTAGAATATGTTACCGAAACAATGTAAAAATATTTGGTTCATAATCGGCAAAAAATTCACATTAATGTTTCCCATGTTTAAAAAACGTTCACTGTAATATGCTAATGTAGAAATTTGCAGAATAAAAGTTCTGTCGCTTAGTTGCAAGGTAAGGGTCGTAAAGACAACATCATTGCGGTGCAGAATCCTCCAATTGCAGCCTTCTCCATCCTCTCCTATCCTCTGGTTTGTATCTGTACCGACCCATGAAGAAGACTTATTTCTTTTTCGAGGCTATGTACCTTTTCTCAACGATATGCGTTCCCCTCTACACAAAAGCACCGCCAGGTCGAACCCCCGCTCCGCCAGACTTTGGAACATCAGGACCTTTTTTTCCGCGAGGAGGGGAAAATGCGTTACGCATACCCACATACATCGCCATACCCACTAAAAATCCCTCCTCCTTCCCAGGTCTAAAGTGGTATTCGAGGTTCCAACCCGACACAATCATTCGACAATAGTTTTTGTTGGACTCTACATAAACGTATCCTAAATCTCTGTACCAACTTCACGTAGTTCTTCCCCTTCTTATTCGGCTACTCAGCACCTCCATGTTCCTCTCCTTAAGCTGGCGTAACTTCATCATTCTGATATTGAATATGGTAAAACTCCGCCATAGTCGATCCTCAGCTGCCATCCTTACGAAAATGTTATCCAGTTTGAATTCAACCCCCACCTCGGATTCAAGCGCAGTCCTCTCCACCACCCATCTGGAGCACTTAAATAACACGTGCTCGGCATCATCCAGGTCGTCCCCACAATCCCAGCAACTGGTATACCTCTTCTTACCGACCCTGTGTCGGTAGTGGTTGAAGATACCGTGTCCGGTAAGGACTTGCATCACATAATGATTTATCTTCCATTTCTTTCTAATGAGGATCAAGGGATTCCTGATCAGTCTTCTTATCCAATTGCAAGGATTGTGGAATGTCCACTCCAAAATCCACTTGTCCTCGACCTCTTGCTTCAGGTTCTTCAACTCCTCCATCAAATCATAAACCTCGCCCAGCAGATTTTCACTAAAGCACTTCTTTGCTTCGTACTCCTTTCACCGGAGCCTGGCCTTGATATGAATGGGCATGCTGCCCGTTACCAGTCACAATGCCTCGTGCGACGCCGCCCGTTGAGCACTTATCGGGATCTTTTTATTCTTCTTCATGCTGAGAGCTGATGCCTATATCAGTGCGGCGTACAAGACCACCGATTCCCAGACCGTAATACAGTTTTCTCGCGGTGTCGGTGGTTCCGTTATCATTCGAAAACAAGCTCCGAATGGCTTCCACAAACCTCTCCGCCTTATCACACACCTGCTCCAGATGGGGGGAATACCTCCTGGCATTGTCCAAAAGCACCCCCAAATATTTTACCATGCTTTTGGTGATGATCTCCCCACCACCCACGTCAATCTTCAAAACCTTCGAAACTCGCTTTCTGGTAAGTAGGATAATCTCCGTTTTCTCCTGCGCCAGGTGAAGCCCCATATCGTTATATCAATCCGTGACCAGTTCCATGGCTTCACGGACCCTGTCGCCAATGTCCTGCGACTTACGTATAGTGATCAGCAGAGTCAGATCATCCGCAAACGCAATCACATCCAAATCCTTAACCGGGCCAACTCCTTTAGGAGCTCATCATACACTAGTTTCCATATCAAAGGACTTATTACCGACCCTTGATGCACTCCCGCATAAGCATTCTTCCTCACCGTACCATCACGGCAGTACGCCAAAATTTTCCTCTCCGAGAGGTAGTCACTCAATAAAATTTGCAACTGACCTGGTAAATATCTTTCCCTAACCTCTTCAAGGATCCTCCTCCAACTAAGCGTGTTAAAGGCGTTTTTAACGTCCAGAGCGACCAAAACGCATAACAGCCCCTTCTTCCGACATATTTCCACAATCCCGCACACTCTCTTCAGCGCATCTAACGTGCACCTGCGCCTCCTGAAACCGTATTGCTCTTTATGGAGGGGGTCCCTCCCTAGGCACCTTTCGATTAAAATCTTTCACGTATGCTCCTAGACCTTACTCAGCGCCGGCAAAATACTTATCGGCCTGTACGATGGTGGTAACAGCGGATCCTTTGCCGGTTTCCACAGAAGAACCACTCTCGCCACCCTCTATACCGCCGAAATTCATTCAGACTTGTTTACATTATTGAACAAGTCCAGGAGCCGCCCAGGTCGTTGTTCCGTGATGATCCTAACGATCTTTCCAGGAATCCCTTCCACGCCCACAGCTTTCCTCGGGTCATATTTCTCAATTGCCTTTCGCAGGTTCTCATCCGTTATGCGCAGATCTTGTCCCTCTTCCTCATGCGTCTGCGGGATCTAAGTCCTATGCACTTCGTCTCCCTGCTCCATTCGTCTAATGACGAAGAGATCCTCCAAAATTCTCGCCACTCTGTCCTTACGGAGACCATCCGGCTGTGTATTCCGAGCCATTTTAACTCTTATAACTCGATATGGTCTCCCCTAAGGACCTTGGTCCAGAATTGCACAAAACTCCTTCCACTTTTCCTCCTTGCTACGTTCGATCGCCCTTCTTAGCCCCCTCCTTGCTTTCTTGAATTCAGTTACTAACTGGCCAGCGTTGTCCCTAGTAGCTGCCACAGTCCGCTGCACTCTCCTTCTTAAACTCAGTGTTGTCCTTCTCAACCCGAACAATTCTTCGTTCCACCAATAATTAATATTTCTCCTGTCACCCGGCAGGAAGGTCCTTTTCAATTCAACGACACACGTGCGTTCCAGACATTTCTGGGATTGAAAGCCGTGTGCCACCATAATACCCAAATATTTGTCAAACTTCCTTAGGAATTTTTCTGCGTCCACATACTTCGTCGAATATTTAAAATTTTCACGCGCTGGTCTATTATAATTTCTCGCGAATTCATGTAATAAATCATGTGACACTTAAAGCATCGCTGTACATTCGGCGGTAGCCTAACCGGAACGATTGCCAAGCCAGTCTTAAACCTTCTCGCCGCTTCCTCCCATGGGACCATGCTAGCGCATAACACCACCACCGCCAACTGCGTCCACCAGGGCGCCATCCTTAACGCTTTGAGCTGGACACTTTCACCCCTCTTTATCCCTTACTTTCTTCTCATATCCTCTACCAACTCCTCCTTAGTGGTAAGGGGGCCGATATTCTTTACTTGTACCGTAGCCCTACTTACTACTGCAGTTACTTCCGTAGCGTCGCTCAAGGCAACCTTGAACTTCTCCACCACATCACTCACCACTATCTTCTTCTCGAGCTCAATGAGTATGTGTCCAACCCTAGTTTTCCTCATTCCTGTCGCTCCCTCGATCGTGTTCCTGGCAGCCATTATCCTTTTATATACCTCAATCCAGTCACGACCTTCGTCGACCTTAATTAAGATCGCTTCCTTCCTCCCCTGCCCATTCGTTATCCCCTTGCAACTTCCTCTTTCTCTCCCTTCACTCGCACGCGCATTGGAGGATGGCAACCCATCGGACCCCCTCCCTTCCCTTGGAACATCAAGACCTGAGCCCGGCGGGAGCGGTTGAGGTTAGCCTGGAGGAGTCTTATATCGGTGAGGGTTAAGCCTCCATTGCCTCCTCCAGCCTCCCCCCTTGCGGACGGGCCGGCTGACGGCATCCGTCTCCGTGAGCACTGTCGGTGTAGATGTTCTTTCTCATCCCTGACTCCGCTCTTCGGCCTCTTCGGTGCTTTCGGCACGTACGCCGGCGACTCCATGCGATTCGACGCAGACAACACGAGATCCGCACAAATCGGGCATCGGGGAGCCTGCGCCGAACAATCCCTAGTCGAACCTATCAGTCGTCGATGTGCAACCCTGCTGCACGTGCCCCAGCTCCAGACACCTGAAACACGAAAATATTTCGAAATAATTTTTGCGGCCGATGTAGCCTTTTTTCTCTATGATTACGTCTCTTTGTAACATAATCAGCAATTGCATTCTTGAATCGATTCAGAATTTTTGCAGTATAACCATATCTTCTATCTTCAAGACGAAGATTATCTGTCATTGCCTTCACGTATCAGGAAGTTATTTTCATAAGGCATTCCAATTTATAAATATCGCAACGAACGCCACATGTCAAAGAAGACACGAAGCAAATAAATAAACAACTGCAGTGTCGATAACAATATATAACAATATCAAAGGATTGGTATATTAATAAAATGCTCGAAATCTAATTCTTTTTCTTCTATAGTATTTTTATTTTTCTATCTAATTCTACTATATGCATTAATTTTTGCTTCAAACTTATTTAAACTATCTTATATACCACTTTAAAACAGAACATAGGCATAATTTCGTTTTAATGATGCGCTAGATCTATTGTGCAGCTCATGAACTATAGCTCACAGTTCTGTGTATAATGTTCACGAAATTATGATTATATGCTATACAACGATTTATACGAAGCACGCAAACGTACTTAAATGTATAAACAAAAGTATGGAGGAACAGGTATCGGACCATAACGTTAACATTCGCGGGTAATACTAAAAAAATAATTGGGAAGAATAGAAGAAACAACAAGGACATTTATAATTTTTACTTCTTTAACAAAGACATAAATATATTATATATTACATTAACGTAGGAGTTGTCTAAGACTTGTATACACAGAAGTTTCTGCTTGTAACTTAACCTTCAATTGTAATTTCCAATGTTATATGTTGTTGGTTTGTTAGCTATTTCTTGCAGTAGCATGGCAATTGAGATAACACGTTTAAGAGTGTTCGTATCTTTTGGCAAGATATGATTGAAAAAAAATCTACTTACTATTTAATTCTATTGGATTTTCACGTAATGACAAAATCCACGATCACTTAGTTGCCAACCCGATATTTTTCTGTCATATTGTAAGTATCATATTATACGAGCACTGTTTATATACTATGTTTCACACATTCGCGTCTTACCCTGTAACTCACTAATTTGTAGCTTTTTTGGCTTTTTTGTTTTCCCTTCGGACGTCACCGCGTCTCCGTTTCTCATCTCGTATCAGTATCATCATATTTCTTGCAGATATTTGAAAGTCACTAATTTTCCATACCATCTTCTTCGTTTCCAGCTTCGGTTCTCTTTTTATTGTTAAGGTGTCTCACCATCTTACCAAAACCACGTGTTTCGTTTTCACTTTTGTTATTATCCTCTCCTAGGATAGTTGATAAATCGTTGTTTTATCTTGCCCCTATTTTGTTTTATGTAACACTCACTTACCCACTGCATACTGCTAGAAAGTGAAGATTCGTGGTGTAATATAGTTCAAGATAAGTTAACTTATCTCAGCAAAGCTGGTGTACTGGATTATGTGCACGGCACCTTGTCTATGCTTCGCCCCGTTAACACAGTCGAATAGGGCGACCAGAACAAATGCACTCAACTCGATATGAGCATTGATAATCAATTGAATTCACTTGCACCAAAAATGTTGAAATGGTTATAGATCAAATAAGACAAATAAAAAATAAAAACATAAATACAGTTCGTGTATCATTATTATGATCTTTACGTTATATAGCTAACCATAGGCTCGATTACAATTTATTAAGGAGTTTTTTACTTTTATCTTTCGTCAAATATGGCCACTACACCTTATAATAATATAAAAAAACGAACATTGTCTCGTTACTATATCATCAAAAACGATAGAAAGCAATGGGAAAATAGGTTTTCCTAATCCTTCAGAATCTAATAAAATTATTTTTCTTTCTTTCGATTTCGTTCAAGCAACGAAAGGTACACGTAAGAAATAACGGGTTAGATACAACAAATTTAGATAAAATATTCATTTTCATCGACTACTATATAGACGAACTAATAGCTAGAAACTAGATTTAATGATTTTCTATGGTTTACATGCAGATTACGTACGATTTCGTACGATAACTTCAAATCTTCGATTACTTATTCAACTGTGTTGTTGATGATTCCATTAAAATTTACTTATCTACTTACGTATCTCATTCTGTTGCAGAAGTGATTACCTCGTTCACTCATATGTATTTGATAATAGAAACCATAATAAATGATTAAAAATCTGAATTTTTGCAATTTGAAAATCGGAAACACATCTTATGCAAATTAAAATACATTAGTATTTAATTAGATATACATTATTTAGCATCTTCAAATACATGCATTTATGGTCGAGATTACCATAGTATTTTGTTTAAATTATTATCAATTTTTTTTTAGGTGGGCTATTAAATGATTATGGGAAAATTATAAATAATTGTCAGTTAGAGATGCACGCAGATATAATTTCTAAATGTGCGAATTAAAAGCCTTTAATAGAAACTAAATTTTCAATGAGTTTTCTTAATTTGACCGTCCTTAAAACATTAATTGTTATGCATTTAACTTACCTCTTTCAATATGTTAAAATAGTTTTATTAATTTATTTGTCACAGTTTATTTATTCATTTTCATTTTTGTGTTTTTACTTCTTATATTTTTATTATTAATTCTATTTCACGAAAGTGAAGATTTTAATAATAATTTTTCAGAGAAGGTCGAAGCATGTTTCGTTATTTTAATATTAATATTATTAAAGATTACTTGTTATTGTTCGAAAATTTAATATTTTTGTTTAATATTTTCATATTGGCTTTTTGGGATAAGCAGTCATGTTTGGACTTTGCACTAATATCTATATTTTTCTTTTTTTTTTTTCTTCCGTGGGGAAATCCTCTCGGACACCCTGCCCCCTTCTGGGTGGCGACAGGGTAGTGTCGGACTCAAACCAACTAAAACCCCACGGTGGTCTTCCTGACGCTTCGCAGAAGTGGCACCCGGGTTCTCTTGCGAAATCCTGTCGGAGCACTTCCTCGTCTTCTCCCTATTTATTGTTAAGGGAGGCGTCCTTGTCTTGACTTGGGCCGCTGGGGGGGGGGGATCACAAACCCTCTAACGCCTCTTCCCCGTACCGTCGTGCAAGTCGGGCCCAGACCCTCCTCTGCGTGACGGCTCCTTAAACGCACCTAGGGCGGCAGTGGTGGTGATTCCGCAACCCTGCAGCGTGCAGGGTCCCTTGGGTACGGCAGCCTGACAGAATCCTGTCTCTTCTCCCTATCCCGCTCCGCTCGCTCCTTCACGCGCATAACTTGCTCGCAGTAGTAGTGACACACATATATGAGTATGATTGTGTGGGAGTATATGCATGTGCAGTGTCTCGTAGAACAAAAGAATGGTGAAAAAGATGGTGAGACAGAAAGAGTGGTGAAACATATGCAATGTGTATTTACGAATATCTTGTAAATCACATATTAAATAAATATGAAATGTTGTTATTTTATATTTTAGAGGTAGTATCGCGTTAGTTATTATTACATTATCTGGATAATAAATCCACACTTCTCGGAGCAGAACTTTATTGCACACACTTGGAAGGAACACGAACGAATGAAAAAAAAAAAAAAAACAAGAGAAGTCTTAAAACTATCGATCAGGTCTATCGACCGTGTCTAGTAATAACTTCTAGTTACTCCTTTTGTAACTAGCCGTCAGCATTTGGATGGCGAGCGAGAACTCACGTTGTTATTTTCATCACCCCCTCTCAACGGAATTGGAGTGCTCGTCAAACCAATAGTCTCTAGGTGAGCATTATGACTTGGCCTTCCCAAAGTTTTCGTTAACAAGTCTGCTGGCATCTCATTTGAGGGCATGTAGCAAATTCCAAAGATCCCCTGTTGGAAAATCTGACGAATATAGTGATGTCGGACATCTATGTGTTTCGTATGACTGTGGAACACTGGATTTTGCACTAGCTTAGCTGCACTCTGGTTGTCGCAGTATATTTTGGTTGCTTTATCTTCAGCTACTATATCGAACTTGTTTAGGAATCGTCGTAAGTATACGACTTCTCTAGTGGTTTCTGTTAGCGCCATGTATTCGGCCTCGGTGCTGGAAATCGCCACACTTTTTTGTTTCCTAGATTCCCATGATATGGCACCATTCGATAATTTGAATATGAAGCCAGTTCTAGATTTCCTATCGTCAATATCACCTTCCCAGTCGGAGTCGGCATATCCTTACAGGTTAGATCATCACCAGTATCTTTGAAACACAGACCAATGTTAGACGTTCCCTTAAGATAACGTAAAACCCTTTTGGCAGATAACTAATGTCTTTTCTTCGGGTTGTCATTAAAACAACTTAGCGCGCTCACAGCATACATTATGTCTGGTCTGGTAGCTATGGCGGCATACATTAATGATCCTATCAATGATTGATAGATGTCCGAGTCAAATTCAGGTGAGTCGTCATCTTTATTTTACTTAGGTTTATTTTTGCTTCTAATGGAGTAAGTGCTATCTTAGCATCTTCAAGACCGAATTTCTTCACCATATCTTTAATGTATTTCTCTTGACTTATCTTTATCTCTTTGGTTTCGTCATTTTGATAGAATTGCAGACCCAAACAAAAATTCAACTTTCCAAGATCTCTCATTTCGAACTTTTTTACTAAGTTCTCTTTTAAATAATCAAACAACTTATGGTTGTTAGTTGCTACTATCAAGTCATCCACATAAACTGCCAGTATGAGGATTTTTTCTCCATCTCTTATTGAGTAAACACAAGGATCTTCTTCCATTTGTCTAAGATTGAGTTCTTTCAAGAAGCTATTTAATTTATCAAACCATTTTTTTTTAACCGTTTGCGGCGAGACGCGATCGCGAGATAACGCGTCAACTAGAGTCGTAAATTCTCGTTACGATTAAACAATCGACGCCACGAACTGATTGATTCCCTATTTCTATTACGAGAATAGAGGTGGTTGGAATGTGTGCATACGGAAAACTACACTGGATTTGTTAACGAAAGTTTAATAATAAATAAAGAAGCAACAATTTCAGTCAACGATCAACAATTAAGAACGAAAATATAACAATTAAGGTCTGGTTAGTGGTTTGCTTATAACGAGACCTGTCGTACTTCGCATCTTGAGATAGACTAACTGATACTTTTATTCGAAACCACGGAATCTTTCTTTTGTTGCCCCTCTATATCCCTACTACACGTGTGTTTATTAGATGTACCGCGGCAGTCGCCGCGTGTGTGTTCTGAGAATTCGGTGAAAGAAACATAGAGATATCGATGATAAATTGCGCTTTGACGGCATAGCTCTTTGTATCGCGAAGCCGTTGGAAAGTTCCGTGGTCAATGCCGCCACAAATTAAAGTTTACTTGAACACTTGATTAGAGCGATGATTGGCAAACCGTAACACATTGTTTATCGGATTGCTTCAATCCATATAATGATTTCTTCAAGTGATATACATGATCTTCCTTGCCCGATACCTCGAAATACTTGGCTTGTTGCATATAAATATCTTCTTTTGTGTACGCCATGGTTATATCCAATTGATATAAGTCCAATTTCAATTTGGCAGCTAAGGCCATTATGACTCTAATGGAAGTCAATCGAGCCACGGGAGCGAAGGTTTCGTTGTATCCTATACCTGGTTTTCGAGCAAAACCTCTCGCTACTAATCTAACCTTTCTGCGCCCAACTTCTCCATTTTCCTTGTATTTGGTCTTTAAGACCAAATCGGAGATCCAATCGGAGATCTATTCGCTGGGCATTTTACCAATTGCCAAACGTCATTCTTAATCAAACCGTCATATTCTATTTTCATGGCTTCCACCCATTTTTCGGCATGAGGTCCAGATAACAATTCATCTACTGACTCGGTCAAATTATCATTAACTAATTGCACCGTTTCTTGATCTATTGGGACTGTTTTGTAAATTTTTTTTGGTCTGCCTACATTTCCTGTTCGTATTATGCTTGGCCTTCCTCGCCCCCTCTTAACCACAGATCTACCTTGACCACCATTTTCATTTTGATCCATGTTTTCATCATCATCATCGTGTTCTTCCTCATGAATCTTTTCTGCGGTTTCTTCATCAAGTTTTTGGTTTATCAGTTCATATTTGAATTGTTCATGCTCATTTTCAGTTTCATCATCGTGGTATTCAATATTTTTTAAGAAGGAAACATCTCTACTTATTATAATTTTTCTTTTATTTGGATTCCATAATCGAAATGCTTTTGCTTCGTCGTCGTATCCAACAAAAATGCATTTTTTTGGTCTTGCTTGGAATTTACCATTTTCGGGCCGCTTATTTAGTGCATAAGCTTCAGTGCCAAAAATTTTTAGATGATTCACATTTGGTTTCCTTTTGTGCCAAATTTCATATGGTGTTCTACCATGAACTGTTGGGCATCTATTTCTAATGGCCACTAAATCTCCCCTTATGTACTGCTTCGCACTCTTCCGTCTTTTGTTGAAATTCTTTCTGTTTTCTTCTTGCGTCGCAGCGATCTTCCTTTTTGCGTCCTCACATAACTCACGACGCTGTTTTTCGAAATTCATACCCCACTCTTCGTCGATTAATCTTTTGATTACATACCCATCGGCCTGACTGCACGATGCGGCATCTAAAATCTTACGAACTTAAATGCCCTTGTTCTGTGCGCTTCTCAAACGTGCAATCAGCCCGTCCTCACACTCAACCTCATACACAGCATCCGGCAGTGGATTTCTACTCGGGGTATCCGCATACTCCATATTTTTGCCCGGCCTATGACATACCTGACACTTAAAATCGCCTTCGTTTTTTCGCAACTTCACCAAGTCGTCTATTTCTCTTTTCTAAGACGGCGCCAGTCTTCGCGGTCTTCGTACTATGGGTTTGTCGCTTTTCAAAACGATGTTCGCGGTTATCCCGACGTCCTGCTTTTTCTCCGGTTTATACCCCCTAGCGATATCGCGATTCGCTTCACGGTGGTGAGGTTCCTCTACGCGCGCTAAATCTATCTCGTCGGTCTGTTCTACCACGTTGACCCTCAATATATCCGACGCGTCTTCGTGACCGTCAGCCTGCCCGTCGGCCGTCATTACCTTCATAAATTCACCCGAGGTCTCATTGTCAGCGGTACCCAAACCATCAAACCCAAGTTTACAATTTCCTAAGGATGGTGATCCTAACCTCGCATACTCGTCTGATCGTATAAGCGTAAGCTCACTGCCTGTATCCTCTGACGATGTAGACTTACAGTCATCTATCGACACTTCTTTCACGCACTCCTTCTCGGATCTCGAGATGACGTCAGTCTCCTTTGGTCGTGCAGTACACTTCGCCGCAACATGCCCAAATTCGTTGCAGCTAAAGCACCTCACACCTTTCTCTTTCTCCGGACACTGAACACTTATATGATCGTCACCGTCGCAATTGAAGCACCTTTTGGGATCACTGCTCGTTTGTCTCGACTGATTCCGCATTGCTGGTCGTTCTGCTTTATCGTCCTTGCGTTCCCCAAATTTTGTTTTCGCCTTCATGTCACTTTTCATCGCTTCATACTGCTTGAAGCGTTCCTTCAACTGCTGCATATTCCTGACCTCGTATAGTATGGCTTTATTCGCGACCTCATCGGGAATACCCTGGATAATATAGTCGATTACCGACTGTGTATCGACTCTTCCTTGTCCCGCAATCTCACGCATATTATACATATACTGAAGCAGACTCTCGTCTGTTCTCTTCGTTCTATGTGCTAATTCCTGATGTACCTCCCGGTCACTCACTATGTCTGGAAATTCATCTACCAACGCCTTTTTAAACTTCGCCCAGGACTTCGTGCATCGTTCCTGGCGTACGAAAGCTTGAACAGAGCCTGTGAGAAGCTTCCTCGCGAAAACCACCATGTGGATGTCCGACCAGCCACATACTTCCGCCATTTCCTCGAAATCTCTTATCCACTGAGTTACATTCGGCAGGTCATCTCCGCTGAATTTTTTAACGAGTCTTCCACGTCTTTACACGTTAACACCATGCACTTACGCTCGTCTTGCCTTCGTCGTCTTCCCACTGGAGTCACCCGAACTCCGCCATCTTGACTATTAAGATCGTGATTCCCTGGACCTTTGCCGTCTAAACGGTCCCCAATCACGCCCATCTCATCGTCGTCGTCGTCTTCTAAATCATCGTCGTCGTCGTCGTCTTCTTCTCGTGCACCATGTTCCCGCTCTAAACGTACCGCAGCCAGCAATCGCGCTACCAGATCGCGCTTTCTACCCGCTAATCTCAGCCGTCGTCTTCTCAGCTCGTCTTTTAACTCAGGTATTTGCATCTGAGCCACCTGCTCGTCAGTCAAACCTGCTTCTCCTGCATTGTAGTCACTCATTGTTCCGAAATATCACTTTCACTCGTCACTTAGCGCTCTAGATCCCGGACCGAGCCCCCAAAATTTATGTAGTATCTGAATGGGTCTTAGAGGAAAGGACAAGTAATGATGTTTTAATTTAATAAATGATATTCGAAGCAACGAAATGATTACAATACTATTGTATGTCTTATTCTCATGGGCGGCTTTCGACTTCTCAATTCATACTCTTCGGCTTCTACACTCGCTCGCTCTCGCTTCTCAACTCACACTCTGCACACCTTTTGCATCCGTCCTCTCCGGCATCTCAACTCACACTCTCTCTCAGTCTCTAAGTCTCTCACAGTCTCTTTGCCTTTTTCCGTCCTTCGGAACAGGTATCCCGAAACGCCCGCGGTCAGGGTCACACAGATCCTTTCCACCAAAACTGTCCACTTAAAAAGACCCAACGGTACATTGATGTACCTGACGATGCCCCGGCTCTTGCAACTTTGTTTACGGTTCGGCCGATACCTTAGGCCTATTGGCCCCGATACTACATATATGATGCTGTATTAACAGCTTCCGCCCAAAAATGAATAGGTAACTTTGACTGGATCAACATACATCGTGCCATCTCCACGAGTGTCCTGTTCATTCGCTCAGCCACTCCATTTTGCTGAGGTGTATGGGGAGTTGTAAATTCCCTGCGAATATCACAATTTTCCAGTTCATTTGTGAACTCCTTTCCTAGAATATTCTAAACCATTGTCAGTCCTGAGGACTTTTATCTTTTTTCCTGTTTATCTTTCAACTAAGGCTTTAAATTTCAAGAATGCGCTCTTAACCTCATCCTTTGCCTTGAGGATATACACATGTACTAACCTTGACGTGTCATCTATAAAGGTGGCAAAATACCTTGCTCCGCCTACAGATGCTTGTTTTATAGGGCCGCATACGTCAGAATGTATCAGTTCCAATATTTCCAATTTTCTTGATTCGGACCTCTTTGGTATTGGGATTGCTGCCTGTTTGCCTTTCAGACGTATTTCGCAAGTATTCATTTTACTCCGTCTTATGTCAGGTAGACCGTTTACCATATTTTTATTTATTAATTTCCAAAGATCAAATTCGTCTATGTGTCTATATCGATAGTGCCAGTCCATAAGTGTATTTTTGTTTTCACACACCATACCAACATGTTTAGATTTTGTATCTATAATATACAAATCCCTTTTGCGACTTGCAGTGATAATGATCTCATCCTTCTCTTCAAGTATTGTGGCCATCTTATTTGTGAACACGATTCTTTTTCCTTTCGCTGTAACTTTTGATACCGAGATCAAATTTGCCTTTAATTCTGGTACGTACAATGTGTTTTCCAATCGGAATTTCTCAAGTTTATTTTTTTTTTTTTTTTTGTAACCAAATAGTATTGCAGTACCTTTACCTTTGATTTGTGCTAATTTGTCATTCGCTAATCTTACCCTTTGATTTTTGATTAGCTCTATGGATTCAAAACAGTTTATGTCACAGCACATGTGTGACGTCGCACCACTGTGAATGCACCATTCCTTCGGTGTCCATGTTTGTATTCAACGAAATATCAGTAATAATTGAGGTTGAGGTCCCCGTTTTGGCTAGCGAAAAAAGAAAGAAACCGTAAAACTAAAGGATCATTCAAAATTGACACTTTATACGTTCGTTCAAGTTTGTATAACGAGATTGTGATATTAATTACACTATGTTACGTAAACATTAGTCTATGTTCATTATTTACTTTCGGTGAAACTATAGAAATACTTACTAAACTTCGATTTTGATGATTTTTGCGTATGTCGTGCAAATCGATATTTTGAACAATTTTTTCCTGTACATACAAGCACTGAACTTGGTTAAGTTTCGAGATATTTGCGAAAAACTGCCGGTATCGGTTGAATGAATTCTGCGTATAATTGTACGTCCGTGCAACATATGCGTTGATTGCTACCGGATACAATGCCCTAACGTGAACCTAACTCTTATATTTTGTTCGTAAATTAAATTCGTAGTATAATAATCGTTATTTTCGATATTAAAATCATTATTAAATATTCGTTTAATTAATCTTAAAATTGTGATACAATTATGAAAAGCTAACAAAAGAATTATGTCTAGATTTTACAAGCATGCCACAAAATATATATATGTAATACTGTAATATTTTTGGTGATCAATGTTTTTCAAGCGACCGATTCCTGAAAATTCAAGAATCGATTTTCTAAGTCTTTTTCCGTATTTCCTCAAAACTCTCCGCTTCTAATCCCTCTTCTCTTTCTCCTTCTAGCTCTTAACTTGCTTTTTTTCTTTGTTCAATCTTCGCTTCTCGAAGTCCTGTTTTGTTCTCTATCCTAAGTCTCCGTCCTTCTCTATTCATATCGTTCGATCGACTCCCAGTAAACACAGGGAAGGTCAAACCGTCGATTGGTGTTCTAACTTCTATTTACATATTTTACATATGAGAATTTACATATATATGTCGGAGATGAAAGGGCACTGGAGCCTTCCCTTTGGAATTCTTCAGAAAACCCCCAATATTTTAGTCACTACAATTTAACTCGATTATAATTGTGTAGCAGCGGTCAAGGGATGAACGTTTTTACCTAACATAGGGATGGAGTAATTCTATAGCTCTCCTTAAAAGAAATAGTTGTAACCGCACACGGCAGTAAACATTCCAACGATTTCTGCCTCGTGGATCGCCATACATAGACCCTATTCTTCGGGCATGATGATTCCCAGATGTCGATGCATCTCCACAGTACATGTTCAGCTAGCATGAGGACCCATTATAAATCTTAAGATTCAGTTAACTAAAGTCCTTCAAACAGGCAAATAGTATTTGTCCCAACTACGGGATGATAGGGGAAATCTATTTTTCTCACGAACGATGCTTCCCGCTAGCAACTTTCCCTCAAGGACGGTTAACATCCTTTTCTAACCACCAACATGGAAATTGACCAATTAATAGCAACGTCAATTTCCCTCACTTTCCGAACGAAGGCATCTTTCCATGAATCTGATGATCTCGTGTTCTTAGACACCCCATCATAGATTTCCTCTGCAGCATAATCATGATGGAAAATCATTTTCTCGTGAGGTCGCATTAGCGACATACGTACAGGTACATATTCCACGTCTTAACAAAGAGTTAGTTCAGTAATACTTGCACCGTAGACAAGCAAGTTGAGTGCAACTTGGGCTTTGGAAGAAAGCGCATTTTGTTATCCCGTTGATTAAGGAAGCCATACATACTATATACGCTTGCTTATTTCATTTACACAACCATATTCCTCTTTTCTCTTATTTCCTCTTTCATTGACAAACCAGAAAGTCGATAATACAACTATTATACGTAACAAACATCGCTAACCGAACATTATCTATCGTGGTTTAAATTTACGATTAAATACAGATTTAAATATGTTCACTCGTTCGTTATGCAAACTAATAAAGTTAAGTAATAAAATGGATTTATCATAAATTTCTCTCGTATTCCTAGAGTAGATTCAATACCTTGTTTCGCGTTTCGAAACGATTAATATATATGTCGGAGATGGAAAGATACCTAATACTGTAATTTGGATTCTGCCATAGCCGTAGTTAAGCAATCACCGTCTTTCAGCTCGATTGTAATTGTCTGAAATCTATGAGAGTGAGTTTGGGTTCGAGGTGACAATCAGTGGCCGAACGTAGCCGCGGTCAAGGGACGAACGTTTTATCTAACAAAGTTATGGAGAGAGTCTATAGCCCTCCATAAAAAGAAATAGTTGTAGCGGCACTCGACAGTAAACATTCTAACGGTTTCTATCCCGTGGCCCGTCATACGCAGACCCTATTCTTTGGGTAGGTTGATTGCCGGATGTCGAGGCATATCCGCAATATATGTTCAGCCAGCCTGATGACCCGTTATAAACCTTAAGCTTTAGTTAACAAAAATAGGCAAACAGTTTTTTCTGCGAACGACGCTTCCGGAGACTGACCAATTAACAGTAACGACAATTTCCCTCACCCTCCGAACGAAGACTTTTCTCCACGAATATAAAGACCTGGTGCCGCGACTGCGGATATAGTTTTTCCTGGACAGTGTCACCGTGACGGAGGGAGAGTCTTGAGTACGATCTCATCAACAATGGAGGTATCATTCCGACAGAGTGCTTACTCCATGTGCTAACTGTGAGTATAACCTAGACGTTGTCGAAGAGTAAAGAGTAAAGAGTCCCGTTGACCGCGGATTCGTTATCGAACCTAAGACTATTGTCATTAGTGTCGCGAGTGTCTAACCGCCGCAGTTATTTGTCAAATCTATCGTCTCCATACTTGTGCCAATAAACTCTGCATCGTACCATAACAATTGCTAATACTGGTGAAGATTCGTTAAACGCCCGCACCTCCAATCCTACTGTGAACCCGACATATAAAATGGCGTAATAATTATTGATTGTTAGAATGATCCAATTGTATCTCGTATTTGATCATGAATTTCCCTACTTTATAAAATGAAATGTAACAATGTATTAAATCTGGTCAGAAAGTAAATCGCAGAGTCAAAAATATCGGCAAGCCGAACGACGAATTATTTCGTTTGCTTTTATGAGTGGATTGGAGATTACTTAGGGCGAATCCTAGCATTGTCGCGTTGTCGTCCCTTTATGCGACCATCATGCTGTCCTTGGAATTTGTTGCGCCGTGCTGATGCCATTTTTTCCTAATCATTAGTCGGTTGAGATATTCTTTATCCCATCTGCTCCACCGGTGCAGTCTCAGTAATCGTATCTTTTGCCATACGGACAAAAATCGCCTCAATTGCTGTCAGGTTAGTGGTTAATTTTTCGTATGCGAATGATGTGTTTTCTACAATCAAAATCCTGAACAATGCTTATTTGAGTACTTACGAGGTAAGTTAGTAGGAAAGTTATTTGGAAAGATATTTCACAGAATATAATTATTGAGATATGTGTAATTTTGTGTGCTACGCTGTATTAGCCGCGTAGTAGTGACATACATATATGAGTATGATTGTGTGGGAGTATGTGCGTGTGCAGTGTCTCGTAGAACATAAGAATGGTGAAAAAGATGGTGAGACAGAAGGAGTGATGAAACATGTGCAATGTGTATTTACGAATATCTTGTAAATCACATATTAAATAAATATGAAACTATTTTAATATTATTTTTACGTGTAATGTGAGTGTTGCTATATGTTTCTTTCGGCAACTAAGATCCACAATTCTCAACAATAATAAGACTATTAAACTGTTATAAAAATAATATAGAAACATGGTTTATTAAAAAAAATTATTTGCAATATAATGCTTTGTCCATGTTGAAGTATTTACTTCTAGAAAAACTCTACATCTTTTTCTTTTGTATACTCGTGATCTGGACACCGCTGTTACGATGAAAATAGAACTTAGTGAAGCAAAAAAGTTAACGAAAAGGAGAGGTCCATATTATTGTGTCCTTGAATATGAATGTTGTTTTTGGGTCACAAGGTCTAAAAACAAAAGAGCTATAAGTAGACTTTTATTGCTGTTTCTTGTAACTTTCAGCTGGAGTTACACGCCAAGGTTAATTTTTTGGTAATGTCTTTTGCTGTCCATGTATCCACCTGCTCCCTATACATTCTATTATACAGCAACACTGCTAGAGTGAGGATCTGGATCAGTATATACCATACCTATACTTACTTCAATATATATTTCTATTATAAATTTATCCACGCGTTCCTCTATCAGATAATTTCAACAGTCCAACAGTTCAACAAGCACTTTTTCGGATGACAATATTACGATATCTACGTTAAACAGAAGATTTCATTACATTATCAGTCAGCCCTAATAATTTCATAACTAATAATTCCCTAAATTCTTTGATATTTGTATCCTTCTTTGTTGTAATCTTGTAAACTATTAAAGGGTCTACGACTGTAATTTCCAAAAGAAGCTGAATGCCAAATTTCCGGTACCGTTTGAGTTCTTTTCTAATTGTAGTGGCATAAGAAAATATTTGATCCGAATAATCTATACCACACTTTATTGTATGTAAGGACAGCTAGTGGTTCCAATTTTCCAGATGACTGTTAGCTTGTAGAAGCAGCATGAATGTTACGAATATTTCTTGTAGTTAATACCATGATGGCAGTGTATTTTGCTGATAAATCTCACGAATCTCTTCATTTGTGTACATATACATACTCTTTAATACATATATTAACTTATAGATTAATATATATTAAATTATTAAAAAAAAGCAATAACGTCTCTGGATAATATCTCTCCTGTTTTTTAAATAAATTAGTGGATAGTGTACCTCATAGATCGATAGAGGTAATAAAAAATAAGGGAAAATCCATTAAATATAAATGAAAGGATAACAAAATTAACATTGAATTTATATTCTTTCACAGCCAAAAACACAATTTTAACAGAAAATTTAATTTTTTCCAGAGTTCGAAAGAAGAAAATTTTTGTTTGTTCTATCTTCACTTTTATTTTATATTACAATATGAAATTATACAAGCGATTCTTTCAATTTTTGTTTTAGTATCATGAAAAATCTGAAAATAGGGTTGAGTTCATAATTATTCGCAGCAGTATATATGGTAACTAATACAAGTGTAAAAAGATGTATAAGAGCAAAAAGATATGACTAGCAGAAGAGTTTGAAAACGTGTCAACAAGTATCTAAGAATCAGAGTAATTTTGTTATGAAACATATGGTCACGGGATAACCCACTTATTATTAGCTTTACTTATGTTTTGAAATATTAATTTATATTTAAATATAAAAAAATATGCAAAAATATCTAGACGCATACAAAAATATGCAGAAATATGCGAAACTTGATCTACATTACGTACGCCTTGAATATATTTTATATATGTTTTACATTCTTAAATACATAAAAAATTTACTCAATCTCGTCATGCGGAATCGCTGAATCAATTTTTATGTGCAGTCCAATGCAGATTCATACAACATTATTTTTGTGATAGACGAAAATTATACTATCATTTCTCATAGAATCTTCATTTAATACACTAGAATTCAACTTTACTAATTTTACTGTGCATACAAAATTGTACACTGAAAAAGTCAAATCTATGATATTCTAAAACTGTATTGCAACTCTTGACAGAATTCATATTTAAAATACTAAAATCTTATCGTTGTTTCATTTGTAGCGGCACATTAGTCAGAGGAAAATTAAAATCATGTTGTTGCTTTGCCTCGGAGTATCAAGATCGTTAGGATATACGTAATGTAAGAATAAATAAACTCCGTGCAAAACAATATCGCCGCTATATGCAACCGTTGAACAAAAACAAATTCGAATTTTCCGACTTTCCCTCGACCAGTATAAATAAACGGACGCGATCGCGAGCGAATCAGTTATATGAGTTATACGAATTATTGATTAATATCTACGAGTTATCTGCGAGCGATAATACACTGCCTTTGCGAATACGTTTGTACGGGCGACTTTGGTCATTGTCTATATTTATTTATAATTTATTTAGTTTATTTCAAATATACTTGACGGGTTGCAACAGGATGTTCTCGTTGCCTATTTATCAATCCTCTACAATTCCACTATACTGTTACATTTCATCCAAAAAAACAAATACGCGAGGATTTTCGTAGGCTATTTTATACATTCGAATACAAGAAGCTATTTTAGAAACGGGACATCAGTATTTATGACAACTTCTTTCCAATAATTGCAATAATGCATTTCATTTTCTATGTTCATCATGCCCTCAATAGTCGAGCGTGTTATAAACGCGAGCATTTCCGGAAAATCATTAACAAAGTATGCTAGTCCTTTCGCTACGTACGGCTTCTCCGGCGCGGCACTCCCGCTGAACGAGTCGCCGCGCCGAAACAGTGCACGGTCCGCGAGAAAGATCGTCAGCGGCCACATTGACGCCTAGTCCAATGCCCTGTGAAGTTCACAAAACAACACGTGACGCCCATCTATCGAAAGCGAATCTAACAAACCTAGTCAAGTGTTCTCAAACGTGCTAGTGGAAAATCCAACGCTGCTAATCTCTGACCCGAATCACAGCCTCTCAACAAGTTATTTCAAATTGAATTAACTAGCTCGATGATGGCCCAAACATCTCAAACGGGCTCTCCGAAGCTAAGTTATAACAGCGCCGCTCTTCCTTCCCCGTGACAAAGGGGCAATACGTCCCTCTTTGCAAACGACCCGCACACGAAAAAACGCAAGCTGGAAGCATTCAAGACGAATGTGAGCTAGAGTCAAACTAATTCACCAGCTAGCCAAATGACCACTTACAACAGGTTCTCAATACTGGAGACAACAGAAGACTCCACGGACACAACCGAAACGGTAAATAGACTACATACCCAAAGAATTCCCCCTCCCCCGCCAATCTTCATTGACGATGTCATTGACATTCAAACAATGACAAAGTCTATCGAAAAAGATATCAGCAGAGAGGACTACAAACTAAAAATTAATAATAACCATGTGAAAATTCTGCCGATCAACCCAGACGCCTATAGAGAACTAACTAAGTTACTAAAAACCTTGAATGCAAACTTCCACACATACCAATTCAAGCAATATCCACCACTCAGCCAATCTAGACGAGCTGAAGTTCGAACTTTTAAAACATGGCCACGAAGTAACTAACATTAGCAACATTGGCAACATTAGAATCACGAAAAACCCGCTATCCTTATTCTTTATTGATATAAAACAAAAACCAAATAATAAAGAAATTTACAACCTCAATCATCTGATGAATTCAATAGTAAAGATCGCACCATCTTTTGTAAAGAAAGAGACAGGCCCTGAGGTGTCGCGAGATTTACCACCACACTCGGGTACACACCGGACGGGGTCGGTCGGTGGGCACTGACGTTGAGGGTCGGGCTCGACGGGTCCTGCTCGACAGATGACGCGCCAGCCTCGACATGAAAGCGGGCGCGCCGGGGCTAATGGTCCTCGAGGCTGTCCTTCCCTACTGGGACGTTTGATTGGACGGGGCCGAGCGCCCCTCCCCCTGACTTACATGCTGACGCAGGTGCTCACCTGGCACGGGTGCTTTGGTGAATACCTACACCGAATCAGAAAAGAGGCGACCACGCGTTGCCACCATTGCGATGCGAGCGTGGATTCGGCGCAGCACACGTTGAAGTACTGTCCGACGTGAGCGCGGCCGCGCCGCGACCTCATCGTGGAAATCGGATGGGACCTCTCGCCTCCGGCGAACCTCGAGGCACTGTTGGTAAGCGAGAGAGGGAGGAGGGCCGTGACCTCCTTCTGTGAGCAAGTTATGCTTCGGAAGGAGGCAGCGGAGAGGGTGAGGGTGCGGAACTCCCACCCCGAGAGGATCGGCCAGCGGGGGCGCTGCAATACCTGGGTGCAGAGGGAGATTTTCATCGTCAATCCCCAGAAACCCCCGCGAAGTGCATCCACTGTCAAGGAGAGCATCCTGCGAACCACAAAGGATGCTCAGCCTATAAAACACTACACAACAATAAGTATCCAAAACTGGGACCCAAGGAGATAACCAAACAAGAATCCAGACCTAAAAAATTCTCCACTCCATCAATCTCCTATGTCCAGGCAGTACAAGGAAATATAAGCAATACGAAAACCCACAGTGGCCACTCACAAAATAGTGTTCCCACCTCATAAAACACAGACAATATCACCAGACTCGAAAAACTAATCGCGAAACAATCAGAACAAATCGGCAACTTACTACCAGTACTAACACTCTTCATGGACAAATTAATACGCACAGAAGCAAAATAAAACCAATGCGTATAGCTCTGTGGAACGCCAACGGTCTAGCTCAGCACAAATTTGAACTAGAACTATTCTTAAAACAACAGCAAATCGACGAATGCTCATATCTGAAACCCACTTCACCGACAAAAACTACCTCAAAATACACAGCTACAACTTCTACCACACCCAAACCTCATTGGAAAGGCACACGGCGGCACCGGAATCATCATCAAATCCAGCATTAAGCATTACGAGCTTCCATCATCCCAGAAAGACTACCTTCAAGCCACAAGCGTAGCAATAGAAGACCGCCATGGTACAATCACCACCTTAGCAGTATACTGCCCTCCCAGACACTCGATTGCTAAAGAGAACTTCGACAGCTTTTTTGATACCCTAGGCAATAGATTCATAGATGGAGGAGACTATAACGCCAAACATACCCAATGGGACAGCAGACTTGTCACAGCAAGAGGCAAAAACCTCTTGAAAAGCATAACCACCAACAATCTCAACTACCTCATCCATATGAACCCACATACTGGCCCACTGACACTAACAGAATCCCCGATTTACTCGACTTCTTCATAACCAAAAATATCTCGCCTAGATATGTCCAAATCAACTCCTCGACTGAACTCTCTTCCGACCACTCCCCCGTAATAGCAACAGTCGGTTCAGCAATAATCGAGAACCCACCTAATGACCTTATTCACAACCAACTTATCAACTGGCAGCTCTTTAGAGAAGTCTTTAACCGCTCAACCTCTGCCTCAATCTCACTAAAAACAAAGGAAGATATCGAAACTGCCACAGAATACTTAAACACGAGCATAATAAACGCTATCCGCTCCTCAACACCTACTAAGACTTCTATCAGTAAACACGAATATTCCCATTACATATTAAACAAAATCACAGAAAAACGAAGACTAAGAAGAGTATGGCAAACCCATAGAACACCGGACGACAAACGCAAGCTAAACAACGCAACCAGGAAGTTAACCAAAATCATTAAAAAATACAAAAATGACTATTTCCAAAAGTACCTCATCAATTTGTCCCCCTCTACCGACTTCAACTACTCACTATGGAAGGCTTCCAGGAAACTCACGCGTCCCCCGCAAATAATCCCACCAATTCGCTGTCCGCAAGGCGGATGGGCACGAAACCCTATAGAAAAAGCCAACCTCTTCATCAACTACCTATCCAACGTTTTTAAACCTCATTCCTCGAATACCGCTCCGGAAATAAGAGAATACCTGCATTCTCCCTTCCAAATGTCTCTCCCTATTAAACCTTTCACTTCTCTAGAGGTTACTGAATTAATCCATCGTCTGAACCCCAGGAAAGCACCGGGACATGACCAAATAAGTAACAAAGCAATTAAGGAACCACCCGTAAAAGGGATTGCACTCATTTCTTCAATCTTGAACGCAATTCTTCGCCTTGAATACTATCCCAAAACCTGGAAAACGTCACAAATTACGCTCATCTCTAAACCCGGAAAACCAATACACGAAACTAGCTCCTATCGCCCAATTAGTCTTCTACCCACTTTGTCAAAACTATTCGAAAAGTTGCTAACGAATCGACTCCTTCCACTCCTAGAGGATCTGAAAACCCTGCCAGATCATCAATTCGGTTTTCGGAAGCAGCACTCCACAATAGAGCAAATCCACCGAATAACACACAATATCAGCCTAACCCTCGAAAAGAAAAAATACTGCTCAGCGGTATTCCTTGATATTCAACAAGCATTCGACAAAGTATGGCATGAAGGGCTTCTTTACAAACTTAAAAAAGTCCTACCACACACTTACTACTCCATCCTAAAGTCCTACCTAACCAAAAGGCAATTCATGGTTAAATACGTAGACGCCATTACCACAACTTTCCCAATAGAAATTTCCCAATAGAAATGGTGTGCATGGAAAGTAAAATGCATAACTTACCATTCAAAAATAATCGAACCAAGCCTAGGGAGATAATGAAAATTATTCATACGGACGTGTGCGGTCTCTTTAAGACTACCGGATTCAATGAAGAGAAATATTTTATCTCATTTATCGATGATTATAGTAAAATAGCCAGAATTTATTGTATAAAATCAAAAGATGAGATCTTCGATTGTTTCGTACAGTTTATAAATGAAGCCGAAAATTTAACGGACAAGAGGTTAAAAATATTGAAATGTGATAATGGAAAAGAGTACTTGAATAATTGAATTTATAAATTTGCTAGGGATAAAGGTATCGGAATAAATAATTGCCCAACCTACGTATGAACGAATGACGTTACGCAGACCGTTCGCTGTCCGGTCGCAAGGGCTGGAATGCAAATGTTTTAGGCGACATAACATCCTCCCCCCCTTGAGGGGGCACCGATTAAAATTCTGGCTGTGGAGTCAGGCGCGTCGTTGGCGAATTTCCTTCGCTCCGTGTGGGTGTTCGGACTCGTCTGGATCTGGGTGAATGGGTAAGGGGACCAGTTGTAGCGGCACTCGTCGTTAAATTTCATAACGGTTTTCGTCCAGTGAACCCGCTACACAAAAAATCGTGTTTACAGATAGATGAGTTTATTATAGATCCGACAACTTTAGGCGGTTACCGAAGGTTAATCAAAATCCGTTGTTTTTGTCGTGATCATATGCCCTCGAGTCGACTACCCGAAAAGTCAAAATTCGTAAACAAGGTCGAAAGTTCAGCGTCCGTTGGGATCTTTCGAGAACATCTTCAAAATTAAAATCCTAACGCCTATTGTCAACTCCGACGGTTATAAATATAGCGAACAGGGTAGCGAGGCATTCTGTTGTTATCGAGTGACACGAGCAGTAGCAGCTAAGTCGATACTTCCCTTGCGCCGATCTATTCGTAATCACGAATCAAGACAGCAGTTGTGTTATACGACTAGTGTACACGTAGGATATACTTTAATAAACTACATAGTTAAATGTACTCTTGGTGTTTTTAAACCTAAATCGCTTACATACACCTCAAACTGGTGACCCCTACGTGATTTTTGTGTAAGAGGTGACAGCGATAGGCTAGTCGAATTTTGAATATCATAGTCCGCAACTCACACCAATGGAAACGGAGAGCAAACGAACTCCAGCCGGCTCATCATTCCGTGTGCCGCCTTTCATACCCGCGAATACTGGGATTTGGCTTTCCATTTTGGAGAAATATTTCGGGGTAGCCGGCATCATCCACGACTATGAAAAAGCCTTAGCCCTCATGGGATTCCTCGAGCCACAGTACCTCGCGAAAATTGAGGACACAGTAACCAACCTCCCCGCCGCAGGCCAGTACGAAAAATTGAAGAGCGACCTCATCATCGGAAGTCGAACGTGAAGAGATGAGCGACAGAAAGCCCTCACAGTTTTATAATGACCTAAAAAAAATTAGCCAGCCCCCTCGCGTCCGATGAATTCATCCTCAACTTGTGGAGGAATCGCCTCCCTGATCGTGTCAGGGAAGTCCTGGCTGCCGTGGACGGTACGAATATCGAGAAACTGACTAGGACAGCGGATAAAATTGATGAGGCGTATGATCGTAACGGGCAGCGCGCTCACAAGGTAGTCACAATCGCCGAGCCACCGGCACCACATGAATGTAAAAACGACGCACTGGCCGCCGAGGTCAGCAGACTGCGGGAACAAATTAAGGCTATGGGAATCGGCGGGTATCATCGACCACAAAGACGCTCGAATTCTCTCACTCGACCCCGCCGCCGTTCGCGTTCGCGAGACAACCCGCGCCAGGACGGAATCTGTTTCTATCACGCGAGGTTCGGCGATCGCGCCACAAAATGTACCATCCCTTGTAAGTGGAAGTCGGGAAACGACCCCAGCCGTCCGTAAAAGCGGCGGACTACGACGACTTGGGATCTCGCCGCATCTTTGTTTTGGACCAGAGAACGAAGACTTCGTTCTTAGTTGACACCTGTGCTGTCATCAGCGTTTATCCCCGAAGCAGGCTATCTAGGGACGTAAAAAAAACAGCGTATGAACTATTCGCTGCCAATGAGACGTGCATCGCAACTTACGGCACTTTAGCGATGGAGCCGAACCTGTCCCTAAGACGTGCCTTTAAATGGCACTTCATTGTCGCTGATGTGCAAAGCCCCATCATCGGCCTAGACTTCCTAAGTCATTACGGGTTGCTTGCGGATCCAAGGAAAAAGCGACTTCTCGACACGACAACCCAGCTGTCAACCAGGGGATACGCCGCCAACTGCAAACAGCTTATGATTCAGACCATAAACGGGGATTCGGTCTACCACCAATTGTTGGCGAAATTTCCGGATCTAACGCGTCCACCGGCCTTTAGGCGAGAGAAAATCCGGCACAGTGTGGAGCATCACATCGAAACCACACCCGGCCCACCCGTCTATTGCAAACCACGCCGTCTCGCACCGGACCGTCTCAAGCAAATCAAGGCGGAATTTGCAACACTCATCGAGCAAGGAGTTATGCGCCCATCAAAGAGTTCCTGGGCATCTCCACTACATCGTCCCAAAGAAGGATGGAAGTCTGCGGCCTTGCGGTGACTACAGGGCGCTGAACGCCCGCACGGTACCTGACAGGAACTCTCCACCGCACATACAAGACTTCGCTCAGCATTTACACGGTAGGCGAATATTTTCTAGGATTGATTTAGTGCGCGCCTACCATCAGATCCCGATCGCGCCTGAGGATGTAAAAAAACGCGATTACGACACCATTCGGCCTTTTCGAGGCAACCAACATGATGTTTGGGCTTCGAAATGCCGCGCAAACGTGTCAAAGATTTGTTGACGAAATCACGCGAGGCTCAGATTTCGCTTACGCGTACATAGATGATTTCTTGATAGCCTCGGAAACCGAAGAGCAGCACCGCGAGCACTTGCGGATTTTGTTCGAACGTTTAAACCAGTACGGCGTAGTGATCAACCTCGCAAAGTGCGAATTCGGCGTTAATGAAATAGCCTTCCTAGGCCACATAGTAAACGAACACGGAATAAAACTGCTCGCAGATCCCGTTAAAGCCATAAATGAAGCGCCGCTCACCGCGAACATCAAGACACTACGCAGATACCTCGGTATGATCAACTTTTACCGACGTTTCATACCGGGGGCCGCTAAAATTTTACAACTCCTCAACGATTTGCTACAAGGAGCGAAAAAGGGCAACATGCCCATTATTTGGTCAGAGGAATCGAAAGCGAGCTTTAGCGAGTCAAAACGCGCCCTAGCTAACGCCATGATGTTAGCGCATCCTATAACTGGCGCGCTCATTAGCCTCGCAGTAGACGCGTCCGACTTTGCAATAGGAGCGGTGTTGCAGCAACGAGCAAATGACACTTGGCAACCGTTGGGTTTCCTAACTAAACCCTTAAATTCCGCGCAGCGAATATATAGCGCGTACAATCGCGAATTACTCGCTATGTATACCGCGGTCAAGCGATTTAGACACGCCGTAGAGGGGAGGAATTTCATCATTTTCACAGATCATAAACCCCTCACTTATGCGTTCAGTCAAAATCCCGACAAGTGTTCGCCGCGACAATTCCGTCAACTAGACTATATCGGGCAGTTCATGACCGATATAAGGTATATAAAAGGGCTTAATAATAATGTAGCCGACGCCCTATCTCGCATCGAAGCGATAGGAAAGTCCGTCGATCGCAAAACTCACGCCGCCGCGCAAGAAAACGACAAGGAGCTCCGCGATATCATCAACTCCGATACATCCGCGTTGCAGTTTAAGAAAATTCGTTTTCCGGATTACGACGCGGAAATATACTGCGACGTATCAGGCGACATAGTACGACCGTACGTACCGAAACTCTTGTGGCGCGACGTATTCAATTCGCTCCACAGTTCCGCCTGGGCAGGCGACCTAAACAGTCGGAGGACCGTTAATAACAAAGGTTAAGGACAATTAATAACATTAACAAATACGACACCAAACAACCATTACAGCTATTCCTAGTTGAACTAGAACCTACAAACAACAACAAAGAAATATACGATATAGAAAAATTACTAAACACAATAGTAAAAGTGAAGCCACCTAGACATAAAAAAGAAATCCCACAATACATAAGGTGCCAACAATACGGCCACACAAAACACTATTGCAATAGAACCCCGGCATGCGTTAAATGCGCAAAAAATCATCCTACGATACACTGCCCATCCACGGGAAAAATAGAGGAGGTTAGATGCTACAACTGCAACGGAAATCACCCAACCAGTTATAAAGGTTGCGAAGCTAGGAAACAATTACAATGCAAACTGTTCCCGCCCCTACGAAGCAGGACAATCACTAACATACAAGCCCAACAGGACAGCACAAAACCCGAGATAATACCAAATACAGAGCACGCAACAAACACCAAACCCATCAGCACCAACACCATAGGTAGTCTAAGCTACGCCCAACTAACAAGCCAATCGACACACACAGACAACCAATACCACAGCAATAGTAACAATGACACTGCAGAAATCAAAGAATTGCTCAAGCAATCCATAAAGAACACCGAAATGCTAACCAGAATGATAAGCGAACAAAACGCAGTACTCAGACAGCAAACCCAACAAATCACAGTCATGCTACAACTACTTACAAACGTGCTAAGCAAAAAATAAAAACGGACACGTTAAAAATAGCAACCTGGAACTCGTCAACGGTCCCTTGAAACTAAAACATTCATATATAATAACAATATAGACATACTACTTGTCTCAGAAACACACTTCACTACAAAAAGCTACATGAAAATACCATACTACACCATATATGATACCAAACACCCCTCAGGAAAAGCGCACGGAGGGACAGCAGTGATAGTCAGAAACGATATCAAACATTATCTATACAGTCAAGTTAATAAGGAATATTTACAAGCAACAACCGTTACAGTTCAAACTAGCAGCAACTACTTCCAGTTGTCAGCTGTATATGTGCCTCCGCGACACAAAATAACATCATAAATGTGGGAAGAATACTTCTAGGACCTAGGGGACAAGTACATCGCAGCGGGAGACTACAACTCAAAGCACACGCTATGGGGGTCAAGAAACACTACACCTCGAGGCAGACCACTGGAAAAATACATTAGAAATAATAACCTCAATATATTATCCACAGGAACACCGACATATTGGCCGACTGACCTGAACAAAAAACCAGATCTTCTGGACTTTGCAGTTACAAGGGGACTAAACACAATTAAACTAAAAATAACACCCAACCTCGAGCTCAGCTCCGATCATACACCCATAATAATTGAATACAGAAACAAAACAATACTCTATAGCAAACCAGAAACACTATGCAATAAAACCACTAAATGGCAAACTTTCAAAGAAATAATAGAAAGCAAAATAAACTGCAACATCCCGTTGAAAACTCCTGAACACATAGAACAGGCTGTAGCAACATTGACAGCAACTATTCAAGAAGCAGCAAGGACAACCACTACACCCGAATCAACCAGCAGACAAACAATAACAATACCGAAAGAAATACTCGACAAAATTAGAGAAAAAAGAAAAGCAAAAGCAAAATGGTAAAAATACAGAACTCGAGAAAACAAAAAACACCTAAACAAACTTGCAAAGGAAATAAAAAACAAAATAAAGGAGCACAACAATAACGAATTCGCAAAGTTCATAGGGACACTCTCTACACACTAGAACAGCAACTACTCACTATGGAAATCCACGAAAAAAATAAGGAAGCCAATAATACCCGTCCCAGCAATCAGAAAAGCAGATAACACATGGCAAGAAGCAACGAAGAACAAGCTGAAGAATTCTCCAACCACCTCTGCAACACATTCACACCACACATTATCAACAACAGCAACCTCAAAAGTCATACGGAGGAGGATCCAAAAACCACTATTACCACAACCGACAAGGAATACACCATACCTAAAACATCAGCACAAGAAATTAGAAACATAATTGATAAAACAAAAAACAACAAAGCACCAGGAATCGACCTAATCAATGGTAAAATCTTGAAAAACCTTCCGCCAAAAGCAATAAGACTAATGACAATAATATTCAATGCAAGTCTAAGAATTCAATACTTCCCCAAATCATGGAAATTAGCACAGATCAAAATGTTACATAAACCAGGCAAAGACCCGCACCAAACTGTATCTTACAGACCAATATCACTGCTTCCAGTATTTTCCAAAATACTGGAAAAAATAATATATTGCCGGATAAAAACAATAATAGAGACAAAAAAACTAATACCGGATCACCAATTTGGTTTCAGAAACAAACACTCCACGATAGAGCAAATGCACAGGCTTATAAACGAAATAATAGTAGCACTAGAAAACAAGGAATACTGCACAGCCCTCTTTATAGACATAGAGAAAGCATTCGATAAAATTAACCATGAAAGTCTACTACAAACAATTAGGAAACAATTCCCGGAGCAAATACACCAATTAATAAAATCCTACCTAAGCAGCAGAACCTTCGTAATAAAAATCAAGGACACACATTCTCAAGTTAGGCCGGGGTACCACAAGGAAGCGTCCTAGGCCCAATACTATACACATTATACACGGCGAACATACCAACAACTACCAACAGCACAGTATTGACATTCGCGGACGACACAACTATACTAGTCAGGCATACTAACCCAGAAACGGCAGTCAAAATACTACAAGAACATATCATAAAAATAGAAAATTGGCTACAAGAAAAACAAATAAAAGCAAACCCCAATAAATGCAACCATATTACATTCACGCTACGAAAAAAGATACCACCAAACACCCTATTGAACGGCACGCATATAACACAAACAAAGCATGTCACATACCTAGGACTCTACTTAGATACACAACTCACATGGAAACTACAGATCAAATCAATAGTAGAAAAAATACAGAAAACAAGGAGACAAATGCATTGGCTAACAAACCGAAAATCCAAATTAAGCATAGAAAATAAATTAAAAATATATATAAAACGATCATAAAATCAATCTGGATGTACGCAATACCACTATGGAGGACAGCAGCAATGAGCCATATAAACAAAATAGAGATAATACAAGCTAAAATCCTTAGAACAGTAGTAAACGCACCCTGGTATGTCAGAAACGACATACGGAGACATACGGAGGTACCTGGAAATCCCAACGATCAAAGAAGCAATCAGCAGGAACGCGGAAAGATACAAGGCAAGAATATTAACACACCCAAACCGGCTAGCAGCGGAAACAAAGGATATGACCTAGCAAACGCGAGGATGGTACCCCGCTGGGGGTAGCCACCTACATGTTAATATAACTGTTAAAAAATTCTACCAAATGTCCAAATTGGACAAATTGTGAATTCAAATAATAAATAAATATAAAAAAAAAACATAGAGGTGGTCGCCTAAAGTGACGTCAGACTAGAAGATTTTGGGGTTACACTTCCGCCGCGCCACGTTGGTTGAGGTCACCGTTTTGGCTAGCGAAAAAAGAAAGAAACCGTAAAACTAAAGGATCATTCAAAATTGACACTTTATACGTTCGTTCAAGTTTGTATAACGAGATTGTGATATTAATTACACTATGTTACGTAAACATTAGTCTATGTTCATTATTTACTTTCGGTGAAACTATAGAAATACTTACTAAACTTCGATTTTGATGATTTTTGCGTATGTCGTGCAAATCGATATTTTGAACAATTTTTTCCTGTACATACAAGCACTGAACTTGGTTAAGTTTCGAGATATTTGCGAAAAACTGCCGGTATCGGTTGAATGAATTCTGCGTATAATTGTACGTCCGTGCAACATATGCGTTGATTGCTACCGGATACAATGCCCTAACGTGAACCTAACTCTTATATTTTGTTCGTAAATTAAATTCGTAGTATAATAATCGTTATTTTCGATATTAAAATCATTATTAAATATTCGTTTAATTAATCTTAAAATTGTGATACAATTATGAAAAGCTAACAAAAGAATTATGTCTAGATTTTACAAGCATGCCACAAATATATATATATGTAATACTGTAATATTTTTGGTGATCAATGTTTTTCAAGCGACCGATTCCTGAAAATTCAAGAATCGATTTTCTAAGTCTTTTTCCGTATTTCCTCAAAACTCTCCGCTTCTAATCCCTCTTCTCTTTCTCCTTCTAGCTCTTAACTTGCTTTTTTTCTTTGTTCAATCTTCGCTTCTCGAAGTCCTGTTTTGTTCTCTATCCTAAGTCTCCGTCCTTCTCTATTCATATCGTTCGATCGACTCCCAGTAAACACAGGGAAGGTCAAACCGTCGATTGGTGTTCTAACTTCTATTTACATATTTTACATATGAGAATTTACATATATATGTCGGAGATGAAAGGGCACTGGAGCCTTCCCTTTGGAATTCTTCAGAAAACCCCCAATATTTTAGTCACTACAATTTAACTCGATTATAATTGTGTAGCAGCGGTCAAGGGATGAACGTTTTTACCTAACATAGGGATGGAGTAATTCTATAGCTCTCCTTAAAAGAAATAGTTGTAACCGCACACGACAGTAAACATTCCAACGATTTCTGCCTCGTGGGTCGCCATACATAGACCCTATTCTTCGGGCATGATGATTCCCAGATGTCGATGCATCTCCACAGTACATGTTCAGCTAGCATGAGGACCCATTATAAATCTTAAGATTCAGTTAACTAAAGTCCTTCAAACAGGCAAATAGTATTTGTCCCAACTACGGGATGATAGGGGAAATCTATTTTTCTCACGAACGATGCTTCCCGCTAGCAACTTTCCCTCAAGGACGGTTAACATCCTTTTCTAACCACCAACATGGAAATTGACCAATTAATAGCAACGTCAATTTCCCTCACTTTCCGAACGAAGGCATCTTTCCATGAATCTGATGATCTCGTGTTCTTAGACACCCCATCATAGATTTCCTCTGCAGCATAATCATGATGGAAAATCATTTTCTCGTGAGGTCGCATTAGCGACATACGTACAGGTACATATTCCACGTCTTAACAAAGAGTTAGTTCAGTAATACTTGCACCGTAGACAAGCAAGTTGAGTGCAACTTGGGCTTTGGAAGAAAGCGCATTTTGTTATCCCGTTGATTAAGGAAGCCATACATACTATATACGCTTGCTTATTTCATTTACACAACCATATTCCTCTTTTCTCTTATTTCCTCTTTCATTGACAAACCAGAAAGTCGATAATACAACTATTATACGTAACAAACATCGCTAACCGAACATTATCTATCGTGGTTTAAATTTACGATTAAATACAGATTTAAATATGTTCACTCGTTCGTTATGCAAACTAATAAAGTTAAGTAATAAAATGGATTTATCATAAATTTCTCTCGTATTCCTAGAGTAGATTCAATACCTTGTTTCGCGTTTCGAAACGATTAATATATATGTCGGAGATGGAAAGACACCTAATACTGTAATTTGGATTCTGCCATAGCCGTAGTTAAGCAATCACCGTCTTTCAGCTCGATTGTAATTGTCTGAAATCTATGAGAGTGAGTTTGGGTTCGAGGTGACAATCAGTGGCCGAACGTAGCCGCGGTCAAGGGACGAACGTTTTATCTAACAAAGTTATGGAGAGAGTCTATAGCCCTCCATAAAAAGAAATAGTTGTAGCGGCACTCGACAGTAAACATTCTAACGGTTTCTATCCCGTGGCCCGTCATACGCAGACCCTATTCTTTGGGTAGGTTGATTGCCGGATGTCGAGGCATATCCGCAATATATGTTCAGCCAGCCTGATGACCCGTTATAAACCTTAAGCTTTAGTTAACAAAAATAGGCAAACAGTTTTTTCTGCGAACGACGCTTCCGGAGACTGACCAATTAACAGTAACGACAATTTCCCTCACCCTCCGAACGAAGACTTTTCTCCACGAATATAAAGACCTGGTGCCGCGACTGCGGATATAGTTTTTCCTGGACAGTGTCACCGTGACGGAGGGAGAGTCTTGAGTACGATCTCATCAACAATGGAGGTATCATTCCGACAGAGTGCTTACTCCATGTGCTAACTGTGAGTATAACCTAGACGTTGTCGAAGAGTAAAGAGTAAAGAGTCCCGTTGACCGCGGATTCGTTATCGAACCTAAGACTATTGTCATTAGTGTCGCGAGTGTCTAACCGCCGCAGTTATTTGTCAAATCTATCGTCTCCATACTTGTGCCAATAAACTCTGCATCGTACCATAACAATTGCTAATACTGGTGAAGATTCGTTAAACGCCCGCACCTCCAATCCTACTGTGAACCCGACATATAAAATGGCGTAATAATTATTGATTGTTAGAATGATCCAATTGTATCTCGTATTTGATCATGAATTTCCCTACTTTATAAAATGAAATGTAACAATGTATTAAATCTGGTCAGAAAGTAAATCGCAGAGTCAAAAATATCGGCAAGACGAACGACGAATTATTTCGTTTGCTTTTATGAGTGGATTGGAGATTACTTAGGGCGAATCCTAGCATTGTCGCGTTGTCGTCCCTTTATGCGACCATCATGCTGTCCTTGGAATTTGTTGCGCCGTGCTGATGCCATTTTTTCCTAATCACTAGTCGGTTGAGATATTCTTTATCCCATCTGCTCCACCGGTGCAGTCTCAGTAGTCGTATCTTTTGCCATACGGACAAAAATCGCCTCAATTGCTGTCAGGTTAGTGGTTAATTTTTCGTATGCGAATGATGTGTTTTCTACAATCAAAATCCTGAACAATGCTTATTTGAGTACTTACGAGGTAAGTTAGTAGGAAAGTTATTTGGAAAGATATTTCACAGAATATAATTATTGAGATATGTGTAATTTTGTGTGCTACGCTGTATTAGCCGCGTAGTAGTGACATACATATATGAGTATGATTGTGTGGGAGTATGTGCGTGTGCAGTGTCTCGTAGAACATAAGAATGGTGAAAAAGATGGTGAGACAGAAGGAGTGATGAAACATGTGCAATGTGTATTTACGAATATCTTGTAAATCACATATTAAATAAATATGAAACTATTTTAATATTATTTTTACGTGTAATGTGAGTGTTGCTATATGTTTCTTTCGGCAACTAAGATCCACAATTCTCAACAATAATAAGACTATTAAACTGTTATAAAAATAATATAGAAACATGGTTTATTAAAAAAAATTATTTGCAATATAATGCTTTGTCCATGTTGAAGTATTTACTTCTAGAAAAACTCTACATCTTTTTCTTTTGTATACTCGTGATCTGGACACCGCTGTTACGATGAAAATAGAACTTAGTGAAGCAAAAAAGTTAACGAAAAGGAGAGGTCCATATTATTGTGTCCTTGAATATGAATGTTGTTTTTGGGTCACAAGGTCTAAAAACAAAAGAGCTATAAGTAGACTTTTATTGCTGTTTCTTGTAACTTTCAGCTGGAGTTACACGCCAAGGTTAATTTTTTGGTAATGTCTTTTACTGTCCATGTATCCACCTGCTCCCTATACATTCTATTATACAGCAACACTGCTAGAGTGAGGATCTGGATCAGTATATACCATACCTATACTTACTTCAATATATATTTCTATTATAAATTTATCCACGCGTTCCTCTATCAGATAATTTCAACAGTCCAACAGTTCAACAAGCACTTTTTCGGATGACAATATTACGATATCTACGTTAAACAGAAGATTTCATTACATTATCAGTCAGCCCTAATAATTTCATAACTAATAATTCCCTAAATTCTCTGATATTTGTATCCTTCTTTGTTGTAATCTTGTAAACTATTAAAGCGTCTACGACTGTAATTTCCAAAAGAAGCTGAATGCCAAATTTCCGGTACCGTTTGAGTTCTTTTCTAATTGTAGTGGCATAAGAAAATATTTGATCCGAATAATCTATACCACACTTTATTGTATGTAAGGACAGCTAGTGGTTTCAATTTTCCAGATGACTGTTGGCTTGTAGAAGCAGCATGAATGTTACGAATATTTCTTGTAGTTAATACCTTGATGGGAGTGTACTTTGCTGATAAATCTCACGAATTTCCTCATTTGAGTACGACGGTATCATTCATAGTGGTTTTGGCAAAAGTACCGTTACGCAGCGGTACGACGTAGCCATACCATATTTTGTATTGGATTTGCATTTTTAACATTACAGTTTATAATTTAATTTAAGCTACTCAAAAACTGTACTTTTATACGATATTGTCTTTTCTCTTTTTTCCTGTCTTGAAAACTGAATCGCAAAACACGACAGATCGATAGCCTACTTTTAGTTGCGTGGGGCTGTGGAAACAGTGGACGTTGGATAGTGGGGGGAAGGGAGCATGCCACGAAATGATTTTTGCACAGTGATCGCGTATAGGTACCGCCTATAGACTCGAAGCGTAGCCAATCACTCCGCAATACTAATCCGTCGTCGTCAGTATATAAGCGGTCGCCGTAAAGTTTGATAACGTTCATTCGACATTTGTATCCGAGACAAGTAGAGTGCGCGTTGTACAAGAATTTATTGAAGTTTTTAATTTTTTCTCTAGAAAATCAACGTATTAAATTTCTATAAAAAGAGATTGATTTAACGTGGATAGATATCTTATACATAAGATATTCGTACACGTATTAGCTTTGTGTAAATAATTGTAACCTAAAAATTTGTTCAATAATAGATAGGGTAATGCAGTAACCGGACAGGAAGTTATTTACATGTAAAGGTAAGTCGTGAAAACAAATATATTTAATCTTCTTATTTTAGGTTTTTATTTTTATTACATTTTTGGTTTCTATGTATATATGTCGGGTTAGCGTTCGGTTCATGGGCGTGTAACGAATTTTCATTCGAATTAGCCATCGTTGTTGTGCAATAGAGATTATATTTACGAATATAAATATTGATTTTTACAAAATTTGACAAATAACCGTGGTGATAGTTAGACGTAGAATATATTTTGAAGCACAAAGTAACGTTTGCTGTGACGCTCGATATAATAATGCACGTAAAGACGACATGTAAAACTCTCCAAAATGATCGCAAAAATAATAGACTGGTGGGAATTTTCCTTTCCTTACGATAGCGTTTGTTCGTTACATATTGCCCGAGGATGTCAACAAAATTCCAGCCGCTGTTGCTAGGCAAACCCGCATAGAGCTGACATTGCTCCTGTCCGGGGTTTGATTGTTAATACAACGTGTGTCCCACCAGGTGACCATGAGGTGACCAGTTGTGTCACCTCAAGCCCAAGCCCACCGTCACAAATCTCGGGCAAACATAATAGGATTGAATCATAACAACTATTCCTAAATCTTATCATTTAAGTACAGCTATAACAAATAGTCTAGACTAAAGTATTGGTGATCTTCCCAAAAATTCCAAAAGAAAGGCTCCGATGTCCCCTCATCTCCGACATATAGAATGTAGAACATGTAGAAAACCTGTAGAAATCTTGTCGTATTGAACTACATAACTTTTGTATTTTGTCCGGTAACAATTTCGTTCCAATGTCCATAACTGTATTCCGAGCTATGGAAAATAAGCAGTTGTTAGTACTTTGTGCTAGTCGTTCGATTTTTGCAGTATACAGTGCCAAACAGGAATATTGGCACATCCCGGATCTTCGTACAAAATTTTTTGTAAATCTGTAAAGGAGGTAATTCTCTATTTAATCTTTTTGTAAAATATAACTGACAACTGTAATATTTAAATATACCATGAATCATGAAATTTAAAAATGGTTATAATAAAGAAAAAACATAAAATACACATAACGCTCCTGTACAATGAGTTTTGAAAAACATTGAATGATGAACCGTTGATCTCATAAAATAAAAAATCATTCAGCAGAGTTTTCTTGTAACAATCTTCTTTTTTTTTTTTAATTTTCGTCTCGTTTACCATTATCACAATTAGATAAATTTTGCTCATTAGATAAATATTCGAATTCACTAGCAGAAAAAAGGTCATTTCCTGAAAATACACGTATTTTCATCTTTTTTGCCTAATGTTTCAGTTAAGCAGCGTACAGTTATTTTTTACATAACAAACGATAATACTTAGACTTGTCACGACTTCGAAATGATTCTCATTATTCTTATGCTTGGAATAATTGTGCTTAGTAATTTCGTGGTCAATACCGTAATCTATTTTATATGTATAAAAGTAGCGTGTTAAGTGATTTATCAATTAAAATTTTTACTTTTACTTACTTTTGGAGCTACGTAAGTCCTTTTCAGAGAAAGTAGGATTTACACTAATTGGCTTCTGAAGCCTCCATAGGTATATGTAATAGAAATAAACAAAATTTATTACTAAATAAATAATATACAATTTTCGGGCGATATTTTCTTTTCACGTTCTAATCATATTTTCAATTATTTTGATTTTTCTAAATGCACTCTTACGCATCCTTGTATATACAATTTTTTCCTTATTCCCATTTCTGTTAATATTAATTGCTTTTCGAAGTTTTTATTTCATTCATTTTATTAGCTATAAGTTTCTACCAAATTCAAGAATTTTCGTTGCCAGAAATTTAAGGTAAATGCATTTTATGATATTGAAGGAAACTTATTCCTGAATAAGACAAAACTTCGTAAATTCTTTACTATGGTGCTATAGTAAGTCCGTTATATTATTATCATTATTATTATTAACAAATTCCATTTATTTGTTATCTTTCCTAGTCATTATTTACTGTTACGATCCGGTCTTAATCTTTGGTATTCGTAACTGTTACTTATTATTCTCGATTTCGGGTTTTATCTTTCTCAAATTGACGCTTAAATCTAAACGGTAGTTGCTGTCACCAGAAATAGTCATTAAACTATTTCAATTAGTTCGACTCTCGTTCGTTATTTTTGAAACAAGGCGAACGACTGAATGGAATAGATTCAAAACTTGCCGCACCTTTCTAAAGTGCAACACTATTTTGAATTTTCAAACTATCATATTCTTGATATTCTAATTTGTTAATATGACCGTAGGAGTAGCGTTAACTAGCGTATTAATGCGACTGGTAAATAAACTACACGTTTCAGTTTAGCTGCTATGGGCAAGAGAGTACTAACGCGAGAAGGATTAAAGTTTTCTATTAATAAATAAATAATTTCAATGTCTCATAACTGGTAATTTATTCGATTTTATTTAGTTATATATTTATTACCAAAATTTTGATCTTAACTCTCTATGTAGTTTATAAAACGAAGATAATTATCGTCATCGTAAACTATTGGCAATGCAGCCCTAGATCGCGTTCGGGTATAGGTGGGTTTTATGGAGAAAACTAATTAAATAAATAATAATTTTTGCTTCTCTTCTAATTTCGGCTAACGTTTAAATCAACGTTCTGCACGTTTCCTACTGTTATAGCCTCCACCTCTACGATTCCTTCTTGCTTTTGGCATTTCTTTTTTATGTATTGTTGATCGCACTTCAGAAATATTGTTGTAAAAGACTTTTGTAGAGGATGTTTGATCGTGAAATGTATTAGACGAGATTGCTCGTTGTAGAAACCGTCAAATATATTTAAAATAATTAAATAAATTAGTATACAGACAATATCTGCTGAGACAATATCTGTAGACAATATCTACAGTGTATAAGTCGCAAAGTAAAATCGCTGATAAATACTCTATAGATAACTAGTTGATAACTTTAGATAATTAAACTCTTTTCGATTGCGTCCGTTTATTTATACTAATCGGAGGAGAGTCAGAAAATTCAAATTCATCTTTGTTCGACGGTTGAACGTAGAGGCGACATTGTTTGGCCCGGGGTTTATTTATTATTACATTACGTGTATTCTAACGATCTTGAGAAACTGTGCGACTAAAGAACAGCATGATTTGAACTGTCCTCTAACTCATGTGCCGCTACATCGTACTATGTGATATACAGATTAAACTGTCCAAATATAACTACTTGATGGTTAATAACTATTGTCGGTACGTTCTTTATGACCATAGGCCTCTACATTAGATTTTCCTTTGCTGCGAGCTGTGTTGTGTTGATCTTGTCAAGTAGATCCCTTAAAAATTTACATAGGTCGGTTCCATATTTTCTTCAATTACTATTTTACCGGACGGTTCTCTGACCTAGCCAGACATTCGAAAATTAATTCATTAGGAGAAAACTTCGTTCCTTCGTATACAGAAGTGTTCTAGGAGATCATGGCTAATTCTTACCAGTCATTCTAATTCCTTGCTTTCTCTGCATATAATTTGAGATATCCGACCATACGTAGTGCGGTCTTTCAATTGATCCACAGCTCTGAGGGTGATATACTGTTGTAGTGTACTATTTTATTCGAAATCTGTGTGCTACCTTCTTCATTAACGACGATGTAAAATTCGTTCCTTGATTTGTTAAAATCGCTCTTGGGGAGCCGAAACAACAAATAAATCGTTTTTAGAATGTGTTTGCCAATTCGGCTGTAGAGATTCCATCTATAGTGAGGTGGTAGGAGATGTAGGGTGCTGAAGAAATACTCCGTGGATTGATTTAATAATGAGCTTATTAATTATACAAGGAAGACCTGACAGTTTTACTAGCACGCGTTACTTGGGCCGCACTCGTATTGTTCTTCGCGTGCTTTTGGGTAGCGATCTACCGAGTTTTTGACTGTCTCGATACGGGAGAGCGTGTCTGCTACCTCGTTCTCTACGCCTTTTACGTACCGGATATCGGTTGTAAATTGGGCTGTAAAATCGAGATAGCGAAATTGTCGCGGCGAACATTTTTCCAATTTTTGACGAAACGCGTAGGTGAGGGGTACCTCTCTCCTCAATACCTCTATCCTCATCAGGAATCCAAGCTGCTTGATATTCATGAGTTCCTTTTGGAACTCTCTTTACAATTTTTTTTCTTTGAGCTTTAGCTTCGGCTAATTCCTCTTCTGTAGGCCAAGTTTGTTCAGCATCCATAGGGTCAAGTATATTTTCACTTTCGAGAGATTCCTAAAAAATTAAGAAAATTGATTAGTGCTTTTAAAGATTCAAAGTTTATTTATTTATTTCATGAAATTACTTGTTTCCCTGGATCTGCGCGTGCAAGAACCCGCGTGGATGGTCCATTGCATTACAATGTTTTCTCAACTTTTTCTCCATATTTTTGTAGGAATTAATTGCAACCGGAAGTGTATTATTACTTTACCAGACGGTTGCCATGTACAATCCGAACTTTCTAAGTGGCTTCCTGAGGAAAATGTTCTGCAATTAAATACTCCCACTGATGCTTTCAATGTTTCACGACGTGTTGGTACTCAAAAGCAAAGAACTGTATCATATAGAGACAAGAGAGCTCATTTGTTAGCAGAAGAAATAAAATTTAAATGTAATGATGTAATAATTATCTATACTAATTAAAAGATAAGTATATATCCAAATTTGATTTCATTTAGAACTCCACAGAGCTTGAAATTTTTATGATCTCAGGATATCTTAGGAACGTACCATTAATGGTCTAGTTCACATACTTGAATTGGGAAATTTTCAAATGTCTCAAATTGATGCACCTGAAGATCCATATCCAGTGGAGAAAAAGTTGAGAAAACATTGTAATGCAATGGACGATGAATCATCCATGCGGATTCTTGCACGCGCAGATCCAGGGAAACAAGTAATTTCATGAAATGAAGTAAAACTTTGAATTTTTAAAAGCAATAATCAATTTTCTCAACTTTAATTTAGGCACAGGAACAATCCCCCTTTTCTAGCAATCATGAGTAAATTCAAGAGATATAATAAGATATTGGACAAAATGTCAACATCAATGAAGATTATTCTGAGGATACCTCCGAAGCAGATCAGTATGAATTATGCCAAAGCGAAGCTGACAGTGAAAGCTTTGAATACATTGAAAGTGGAAAGATAGAATGATCTTCGGATAGTGAAGAGGAACACTTCTTGAAAGTGTGTCGTAACAAGAAAAGGATGCGTATTCTTTTTAGTTCTGACTCCGAAGATGAAAGGACGAGCATTCCAAGTATATCCCAAAATGTAATAGGTGAAATTGAAATTGCAATTGACGGAACATAGTGCATAAAACTGAAAGCAGGAGAATCTAGGGATAGAACGCCCGTTCGTATGATATTCAAGGATATCGCAGGACCTACTGGCTATGCAAAGAGAAATATTATGTCGGGTTATGTAACTAGTGCTTTCGAATCTATAATTGACAGACACATAATGGAACACGGAAATGATTGCACTGAAGCCGAGGCGCATCGAGTTTTGAAAAAGGACTGGACAATCACAGTTGCTGAGTTGCGTAATTTTCTAGGAATTCTATATACCCGGGGCGCATATGAAGCGAGATCATTGAAAGCCTCCGAAAGATTACAAACAGATAAATTTGCGCTGATATCCGAAATATGGAACAGATTTATAAGTAATAGCCAGGCCTGTTACGAGCCATATGAAAATATCTCAATAGATGAACAATTATTTCCAACGAAAGCCCGATGCAGGTTTACGCAATATATACCGAATAAGCCTCATAAATTTGGCATTAAGTTTTGGTTAGCAGTTGACGTCCAAACAAAATATATTTTGAATGGTTTTCCTTATATGGGGAAAGATGAAACTCGATGCTCAAGGGAAAAAAGGGCAAGATGACATTGTTTTCCTCAAATTTATATAAATCAGAAAACTGCACACTTACTGTGTATAAAAGTAAACCTGAAATAAAAGTCCCCCTTCTAAGCACCAAACATACAGGTGTACGAATAGAAGATAATTATAAACGTGTTCCAGAAACCATTGCTTTTTACAATAAAACAAAGTATGGTGTTGACCAAATGGCACGCAAATATAGTATAAAAGCAGGGAGTTTTCGATGGCGCCTTCAAGTCTTCTTCAATATTTTAGATTTGGCAGAGATAAACGCGTGGATACTATATAAAGAGTGACCAGATCGAAAATATCCAGAAAGGAATTCATATTTTGTTTAGCCGAGGAATTAGCTAGAAAAAACAAGAAAAACATTTGCCAAAGATCGGACACTTCATTTCTGTCACCTTCAACGTCAGAAGTGCGAAAAAGTTGCCAATTGGATTGTTGCAAAAAAATAGAAGTAATAATTATTGTTTATATCGCAAAAAAGATCGTATGCGAAAAATGCACAAACAACATTCAGTATATGTGCAACAAATGTGCTGGATAGATATGAAGTTGTATGGCCCGTAGTGTCGCTCGCACCAGTTCCCGGACCTCCTTCGATCGCAGCTGGGTCGGTCATCGTGGAGGTTTTAGTCGGTTGGAGTCCGGCACTACCACGCCACTCCCCTCGCCCCCCGAAGTGGCCTGGCGTCCGTGCGGATTTCCTTCACGGGAAAAAAAAAAGAAAAGAAAAAAAAAAAAAGATATGAAGTGGTATGTCGTGATAGGTGCGAAAGGAATACTCAGATGTTCAACAAAAAACGTTTATTGACTTTTTAACAACTGACGACAAATAACAATTAACAACACTTGATAACAACCAATGCTTAACGCAGGTTATCGGAAGTCGACTACTCGTCTCTCAACGTTCGCTTCGCGTAATCCTTCGCACTTCCCAGCTAGGGGCAGACTGAATCTCTTTTATTCAAAAGCCACGCCGATTCTTTTCTTTGTTGTCCATCGATATCGCGCCCGTTTGTTAGAAGTCCGCGACGATTGCCGCGTATGATGCATTCTCCCGAAAATTCGGCGAAAGAGCCGTAGGGATATCGATGGCACATAAGGCTTGTCGGCATAGCGCTTTTAAGATAAAGCGCTTTGTGCCGCGAAACCGTTGGAAATTTCCGAGGTCGAGTGCCGCCACAGATATGATTACCCTGTACCGTTAACGTTATTGTTATCTTTTAGTGATAATTTAAAAAAAAGACTTTTTATTTATTAATAATTTATTTAAACGTGAAGCCTCTAGCGGCACTCGACAACAAATACCGCTACACGACACTAACTAAGCAACAGACACGGTAGCGAAGTGATTAGCGCTCTAGGTTTCGAACGTTCGGGACCCCCGGGTTCGATTCCCGGGGCGCTCGTGATCCTATTTATCTGCCACGCATCAAAATAAAAGAATAATTAGCAGTGCCCCAGCAGCGACATCTACAGCCGGTAACTACTACTATCACCGACGACAACACAACGCCACACACACCTCTACAAGCCTAATATTGTTCCTTTCAGACTTAATTTGAATAAATCGATTTTTTAATGAAAAATGCGTATTTTCGTTTACCCGTCAATTTTATGGGTCCCGTAGAGATAGGTATACCACATACAGATTTCAAAAATTAGAAAGCCTAGGAAAAAATAATTTTGTGTATAAATTCTTTAGATGAAATGATTAATTTACGATGCAAAATGGTTAAAATTGGTGCTATGGTTTTTGAGATATTTCAGTTCAAAGTTCGAAATCCGTCAAATTGACGGGTCCCGTAAACCTAGTGTTAATATCATTTATCATTTATCATAATAGCATTATACCTTAAATGTATTAGACCACATGGATTATTAGTTATATTTGCAGACTCGTCAGCTTTTGTTATTATTGATAATATATTATCAGTATCAACATCTTCTTGTAATGGAATAAGGCATATAAGAATAGGTGCAGAATGGGATCCACCAAAATTCCTTTTTTGCTGCAACACTTCCTCTCTCTTGTTCTTTCTAATTTGTGAAGATTGAAGCCTTCGGGCACTCTTTCCAAGATTTTTAGTAGCACGTTTCGATAAAACTTTTACTCCAACATTTCCTATATTGGTTGCAAATTAGAAAATATAGAAAGCAGTAAAATATTAAAAAGCTATAATAATATAAATTGCAAAGAATTTTACCTTTAACCTCACTATTTATTGATCCTTTACTACGATGTCTACCCATTTTATGTAGTTTATTAACTTGCTTAAATGCACCAGGTCGGTGTACTTCTTGTTTTGTTGTTCCTATTTTGTTTGAAAGTATATATTCTTCTAAATGAAATATCTTTATAATAAATCTAACTGTTTGTCATGCGTGTACAACCCCACGATAAGACGTGTGTTGCTTCACATCCTCACATGCTCCAAGTTGCAGTTCCTTCCATCTTCTATAAGTGACAACACATGACTTGTTCATATACCAGGGATGCAATATTGTGCGATAAGGCTTGTAACGCCATCTGTAGAAGATGAAAGGAACTGCAACTTGGAGCATCTGGATATGGACATTATATTTATATATAATCTATATAATAATCACAGTATATTCATATTAGGTATACAATACCTGATAAGAATGATATATAATATTGTTAAAGATATGAATACTATTGTTTAAGGTTTTTTGGATTTTTCGTGTCAATCTGAGGATTTACAAGTTGGATCCAAAGTAGAGTTTCCATTATGGCTAGCAAATGCATTAAAAAATTTACAGAATCCAGCAGTTAATATCGATATATCAAATATATACAAAGAAGAAACTGAAACAGCAGATTATAGGGGTTGTGTTGTTTTTACAAGAAATATCCTACCTTTTTCCATTGTTCATTTGCATTTCCTATTTGTTTTTTTTTCTTGACACTCTTTTATCGGTTATATTATAAACTGACACTACAAGAACATACTTAATATTTATATAAGTTTTACAAGTATATATTTTCTAAATTTTATATTCTATATGTTATGCATGTCATGCAAAGCATATGGAAAATCGCTATAATAAATTATGAAAGTTATAGAAGAAAATCTAAAGTTATAGAAGGAATCTTATTACATTTTTTATGAATTACTGTTGAGGTATTTTGAAAGCAAATTAATATAGTACAAGTTTACCCAAAACTTCATTCTTTTACTTCTCACTAAATTTTAGAAGTAAATCTCCCTTCAAGAGAAAATTTTAAATAATAATAAAATTGGCAGGATTCTGCTAATACAGTAAACAATTAATTACATCGTCATAGAAGTTACAAAATTTTTTAGTAGAAATGGAAAGATAGCAACAGAATTGCTTTGAAGTGCTACAAAACATAAAACAAGAAAGAGCAGGGAGCAATCGTATTGGCATAAAAGGATTTGCTAAAATAGCAAGTCTTGCGATAAACTGTACAATGTATTTTACAGCGATATAAGCATTTGCAACATGCAACACTGCAACGTTAGGTATCATTCACATCTCAATGTAAAGAAAAATGTATAGAATTCATAAATATACGTGTACAGTATACAATGTAGAAAACATTAAAGAAAAGTTGTATTTAACGATGAAAATGAATCCGACTCCAATGCAATCCGTCCAGATGAACAGAATTGTAAAATAGAAGGAAGGAAGTTCCTAGCCAACAATGTATTATCTACTACATTGTAATTTGTCGTATATCAACATATGTTGGAGATATCTATAACAAATCTAAAGATATATATATCGATCATCATATCGTCGAAAACTCTATGCAGATTGGTCGATGACAGAGCAACGTTTTGAACTTGTGATATCTATTTATGTGGTGGGGAATTTAAATAATTTGGCAGATTCGTAAATAATTATCAACAACAAATAAAAGAAAAAAAATTGCATTTTGATGTTTGACACAATAACGGAAAAAGATGAAGAACGTGATTCGCTTAAAACGTGCAATTATTTTTGTCAGATATGCAATGCAGCACATCAATTTTCTAATCACGAAGACAAGATTTTATTTTCATTATTTCACAAACGAATACATTTGTATACTTCAAATGTAGAATCATGATTTATCTGTTGGGAAACTATATCCAGAATTTTAACATGTTTCTTTTGATACAAGGATTGTGCAATGTAATATACCAACAATAATATAAAATAATATCAAGTTTCAATTTGGATAAACGAATAAATGAAACATTTGCTTACGTAATACTTACAAAAAAACTATACGCAGTGAGATCGCAATCGATGGAAAAGGTTGTAAGATGCAAAAGCCTCTTGAAGAAAATTAGCGAACACCTCAAAAATATTTGAAAATCGAAAATCTTATGAACAACTTACTTTTCGATGAATATGCGACATTTACTACAGACGTATTTGCATTTTTTTATACAGAAAAATGCAATTCGCGTAATTCGACCTCCATTTGCTAAACAGGAGTACAAAGTTTCACTGTTTTTGCTGCAGGCAACGCACTCCCTAATTTCCTCTTTTATGTCGTTGCAGTCATCCTTGTACGAATTAAAATACTTCTCGTACCATTGAAAACTGGCCATAGTCACGGTGTAGATGACAATACAATAAATACAATGTATCAGTGCAGTGGTACATTCCAACCGAACAGATGTATTGCCAACAATTACGTTTCTCATCAAAGCACAGGTGTCGAGCCCACTCAAAATTTTCAAACCAACGTCACTGCATTCAAGACTGTCAATAGATAATATGCAAAGAAAAACCTAAAGACAGCTGAAGTCAAAAAGGTTTCAAGTGAAAACATATTTAGTGCTTGCACACGAGACTAAAATCAATCATCGCTGTATGAAAATTGCAACTGCTTACGAATGCATTTTCGACTTGGATTTGAAAATCCTGTAAGATGTTCTTGCTGACAATTGAGTCTGTCGTGACAACCATCTCATATGATCTACCCTAAAATATTGTTCTGGATAACCTATTCCTGAAATGGGACTCCTGCCAAATTTTTAACTCAGATCGTTTTGTGAAATTACTTAATCATATGTTGCACTGCACCACTGTAGTAAATTCGGATATCAAAAATTTGATCTATATGAACGTCTGTTGAACTCGATGTATGTTTTTATCACCATCATATGATATTACTCTATATCATGAAATATATACATGCTGTAATAGGAATACTATCGAGATGATGATATTTAAGGGAAAATAAATCAGAATCATTGCCTCCCAAATCTTTTCAAATGAGCGAGTGGCGAATGATGATGCGTATTGACAAGGTTGCTCGATGAAGATCAATTACGTACTGTGTCCGCGGATTCCAAGAAATGAGTCCCTAAGTAGGTGGAAAAAGATAGAAAGAATAGATAGAAAGATAGAAAAGAGGAAACAGATAGAACACAAAGAGCTGATTAATGTAAGGGAGGAAAGCTAAAACTCCAAATAAGGAACAAAAAGGAACAAGCTGCTTATGACGGTATCATTCCTGGTCTTCTGTGTTCGGTCACAATTGCCTATATCGCTCTTGCAGTATATTGAAGTAGGTCGTAGTATATTTGAGCATATATTGTATTATATTTTGATGCATACCCCATACTACATATTTTGATTGTTTCCGCCATTAAGACAGAAATAAACTAAAGATGCTCATTCTGATCTCAACTTAAGAAAAAAGACACTTCTTTTGATGTATATTCGAAACGGAAACATGTATCAACCTCGATGATGATTGTTAGATTGAATTTTAGATTTAAAAATTTGTATTTCGAAATGTGGTAAGAAGAGGATAAAACAAATTGTTAGTAATACTGAAAATTGCTTTTATTTCTACTAAAATTACTGAAATTGATACTAAGATCAGTGAAATTATTATTTTTTTTTTAAATATTCAAGCCTTGAACTTTTTTTCGTGGAGAAATCTTCATGGACAGTGTCGGGGTAGTGTCGGACTTTCCGACTAACACCCCACGATGGCCTACTTGACGCTTAACAGAGGTGCCCCGGGACCTCTTTCGAAATTCAAACCTTGAACTGCTCCGCATATTCATCGGATCTGAGTATTGGATAAAGAAAATATCCGGGTAAATTTAGTCAAAAATGTTTCCGCAGAAGGAAGTCAATTTCAAACAGTAAATTAACTTGAGAAAATTAAATTATAAAGTTCTGGGAAAATAACATAACTTTGCATGAAAATAATAAAAAAATGAGTACGTCGAATAGATGTCGTTGCGGGGTACTGCTATATTTTCTTATTGTTTACGTGTCGTGGAAGAAAAATCGGACTACGGATTCCGAACGTTTGTAACCTACGGCGATAACCACTGCGCTGCCGTTGTCCGATATATTTGCTGTAGAGTGGCGCCACAATCGTAACATCTGTTCAAAATTTGTCAATGTATATTGCCACCTGAGGATTACGATAGTGCAATATATAGTTAATATGCAACAATCGAATGCCCCAACGAGAAGGGCCAGGATATTATATTTATTCTTATCGTAGATTCGATAATAAAATATTGGGTTCATGGGTCGTATACAGAGCCCGATTGTTCTGAATTATAGCCTCTACCTCTACGATTCCTTTTTGCTTTTGGCGTTTCTTAAAGTCTGGCTGAAAGGACAAGTTAAGACGAATAGCGATGGTTCCGTACGTTGCGATTCGCGTCTCGTTAGCCGTGAACAACTTGCACTGACTATTCTCGAAGGTACGCGGATTTTACTACGCAGGTAGACACAAATGTCGGCGCCGCTATCTATCCGATATGAGACGAGCGTGTCTTTATCAATTACGAAAATGCGGTAAGATTTCAAACCGCCGTCGTTTGCCGCGTTTACGAACGGCTGGCCCCGTTTTCCGATTTCCAATTGCATGGTAAGTTGCATTTTCTGGCGCGTTCCCGAAACGTCGCGTGGTAAAAACATAAAACATCTTGCTGCGGTTGATCTCGGGATCTCGTACGAGAGCGTGATCGTGGTCGCGGTTGTCGGCGGTTATTCATGCATAACGCGTTCATTTGCGCTTGTATCTGATTTATTTGCTTTTTCAACGCGTTGATGGCGGCGACTGTCGAATCGCTCGTCTCGACATTTTGCTCGTAGGTGGGTTGCTTACCACCGTTATTCAGTACGTGCTGGCCGCGAAAATCTGTCCTGTGTCGGTTCCCACAGAGTGGACTCGCTTATGTGAGTCTATGGGGGCTAGCAAACCTACGTCCCCGAAGCCAGGGAGGACCGTCGGGACAAGCGTCCCGCTTGCGTCAGTTCTCTATGTACTCCGCAGGGAAGGTTGTCGGGAGTGTAAGGGGTTTAAGTATGATTACACTCTCTCTACGTGGCCTTGGGTAGTAGCGCACCCACGATCCTGAAGCCAAGGGTGGGACTGTCGGGATAAGTTCCCGGGTACATTGTACCTTGAGGCCCCCGCTTACGTGAGTCCCATCTGGAACTGCCGAGCTCGGTTAGCAGGTCGCCGGCCGGTAGATTTCAATAATACATATTCAATAATGTAATATACAATATTCGACAAACATACTCTTCAAGTTTTCCATTGCTGCTTTTTTCTGTCATATCGATATCATATCGTTCATCAGGAACTTCGGACACAGTAATTGTCTCATATTCCTCCTCATATTTTGCATCTTTTTTTTTTACGTGGAGGAAATCCGCACGGATACCAGGCCGCTTCTGGGGGTAAGCGGCGTGGTAGTGCCGGACTCCAACCGACTAAAACCTCCACAATGACCGTCCCGGCTGCGATCGAAAGAGGCCCGGAAACCGGTGCGAGCGACATACCGGGCCCCTCCCTCGCACAGAATGCATCGTCTCCGCAGCCGCCGTGCAAAGCAGTCTGGTTCCCCTACCGAACTGCTTGACGGTCCCGAGGCGCTGATCAATCAGCGCCAAAGTTTGACTCCACCGGGGGGAGCGACAGCCCTAGAGCGCCTTGTCCAAGCGCGTCCACGACGTCTGCCGCGCCCCCCGCCGGTCGATCCTCTCGGGGTGGGAGTTCCGCACCCTCACCCTCTCCGCTGCCTCTTTCCGAAGCATAACCTGCTCACAGAAGGAGGTCACGGCCCTCCTCCCTCTCTCGCTCACCAACAGTGCCTCGAGGTTTGCCGGAGGCGAGACGTCCCATCCGATTTCCACAATGAGGTCGCGGCGCGGCCGCGCTCACGCCGGACAGTACTTCAACGTGTGCTGCGCCGAATCCACGCTCGCATCGCAGTGGTGGCAACGCGTGGTCGCCTCTTTTCTGATTCGGTGTAGGTATTCACCAAAGCACCCGTGCCAGGTGAGCACCTGCGTCACCATGTAAGTCAGGGGGGGGGGAGGGCTCGGCCCCGTCCAGCCAAACGTCCCAGTTTGGAAGAACAGCCTCGAGGACCATTAGCCCCGGCGCGCCCGCTTTCATGTCGAGGCTGGCGCGCCCGCTTTCATGTCGAGGCTGGCGCGCCCGCTTTCATGTCGAGGCTGGCGCGCCATCTGTCGAGCAGGACCGGTCGAGCCCGACCCTCAACGTCGGCGCGCACCGAATCGACCCCGTTCCACAGATCCCGAGTGTGGAGGTAAATCTCACGACACCTCAGTGCCTGCAGTTCGAACGGGGGGAACCCGGCGAGTACCGCTGCTGCTGCCGCCGAAATGGTGCGGAAGGCCCTCACTACCCTGATGGCCACCATCCTGTGCAACCTCCTGACCTTCAGGAGACTGCGGCGGCTGGCCATCAGGTTTATCTTTTGCATCTGGTCACTATCTGCTTCAGACTTTGGTTCATCAACAGACATCTCGTTCGAGCACTCACTCAATTCCTCTACAAAATAGAAACAAAGAATAATGTGTCTCCAAATTTAATTTATGACTAAAAAAAAATACCTCCATCCTCATTAGGTATCCAAGCTGCTTGATATTCAGAAGTTCCTTTTGGAACTCTCTTTACAATATTTTTTCTTTGAGCTTTAGCTTCGGCTAATTCCTGTTCTGTAGGCCAAGTTTGTTCAGCATCCATAGGGTCAGGTATATTTTCACTTTCGACAGATTCCTAAAAAATTAAGAAAATTGATTATTGCTTTTAAAAATTCAAAGTTTTATTTCATTTCATGAAATTACTTGTTTCCCTGGATCTGAGAGTTCAAGAACCCGCGTGGATGGTTCATCGTCCATTGTATTACAATGTTTTCTCAAGTTTTTCTCTATATTTTTGTAGGAATTAATTCCAACCGGAAGTATATTACTACTTTACTGGACGGTTGCCATGTACAATCCGAACTTTCTAAGTGGCTTCCTGAGGAAAAAGTTTTGCAATTAAATACTCCCACTGATGCTTTCAATGTTTCACGATGTGTTGGTACTCAAAAGCAAAGAACTGCATCATACAGAGACAAAAGAGCTCATTTGTTAGCAGAAGAAATAAAATTTAAATGTAATGAAGTAGGTATTGATGTAATAATTATCTATACTAATTAAAAGATAAGTATGTATTCAAATTTGATTTCATTTAGAACTCCTCAGGAAGCCACTTAGAAAGTTCGGATTGTACATGGCTTTTAAAATCTTGACGTTTCTGTAATAAAGTTCATGAAATCGATACCTTTATGTGAAGACTTTCAACATTTGTAAGTGCTATCAGAGGAGTTGTCAAACCTTGAGCAACACAGGGCATAATAATTTCTTTTCCCCAGTCATCAAGTACTTCCAATCTGGAACTATTACGAGAATGGAACTAAAAGCAGATAACTTAAGGGAAAGGAACGTCGGGGAAATCGGTAGTGGGATACGTTTGTCGAAATACGTTCACTATTGCACTACGTTGTGGTCGAGTACCTCAAATTATATACAGAGGATGCAAGGAATTGGGATCCATGTTTTCCCACAACACTTCTGTACATGAAAGAATCAAGTTCTCTGCTCATGAGTTATTTTGCGGACATCTGAACAGATAACCGTCCGGTAAACTAGTAATACATTTCCGGTTGCAATTAATTCCTACAAAAATATTGTAATGATGTAAGAATAAAATCAACCTTTAACTTGCATATAATTATTGCCTCCTTACCAATGATTTATTCAATTTTTAAACATAACATAATACTGGACATGGTGGAAAAATAATTGGAGCGTACATGCTTGCTACGACAGTGTTCTCTGGACGAAAATACCGCTCATACTGAAAAATATTTCTATTCTTGGTAACAAGATATAAATAGAGTATATTAAAATCTTACAGAATATAATACATGCTTTATGTTTGTTTCCATTTGTCTGTTGACTAAATATTGGGCACGCAGTGAATCTTCTAAATCCACATTGAAAAATCAATTTTTCTTTAGATTTCACCGGTTGTGGACTAATATCAGTATGTTTCAATGCCACATTAAGACAGATATTTTGTGCTCGTTCGATGGTAAACCAAATACAATTAACGGATGATTTTCCAATGAAGAAAATGCGATAAAAAGATCTTGCCCTACATTTACAACGTAAATTGTGATATACCAACCAGGCTAAAAATATTTGTATAATTTAGCATGAATAGATAATTAGTTTTTAATTAATCAAATGTTCATACCATAGCACCCTCTATTTCCTGAGATTCTTTAAATGTACGTTTTCGCGTCCTATAAAGATTTTCAAATTTGAATATTCTAGCGTAATCCGTAGGAAGGTTTTCTTCCGGATCCCACGGACTTGTTCTGAATGATTCAAGTCCACGATATTTCTGAAACCTCTGTTTTGTCAACATATCTTGAGGTGTATCTACTTCGTCAGAAAATTTTGCGTCTAATTTTGCATCTATATTTGAAAAATTGTGGTTAAAGATTTCAATAATACATATTCGATAATGTAATATACATATATTCGACAAACATACTCTTCAAGTTTTCCATTGCTGCTTTTTTTTGTCATATCGATATCGTATCGTTCATCAGGAACTTCGGACACAGTAATTGTCTTGTATTCCTCCTCATCTTTTGCATCTGGTCCACTATCTGCTTCAGACTTTGGTTCATCAACAGACATCTCGTTCGAGCACTCACTCAATTCCTCTGCAAAATAGAAACAAAGAATAATATGTGTCTCCAAATTTAATTTATGACTAAAAAAAATAATACCTCCATCCTCATCAGGAATCCAAGCTAATTGATATTCAGAAGTTACTTTTGGAACTCTCTTTACAATTTTTTTCCTTTGAGCTTTAGCTTTGGCTAATTCCTCTTCTGTAGGCCAAGTTTGTTCAGCATCAATAGGGTCAAGTATATTTTCACTTTCGAGAGATTCCTAAAAAATTAAGAAAATTGATTAGTGCTTTTAAAGATTCAAAGTTTATTTATTTATTTCATGAAATTACTTGTTTCCCTGGATCTGCGCGTGCAAGAACCCGCGTGGGTGGTTCATCGTCCATTGTATTACAATCTTTCTTCAACTTTTTCTGCACTGGATATGTATCTTCAGGTACATCAATTTGAGACATTTGAAAATCTCCCAATTCAAGTATGTGAACTAGACCATTAATGGGACGTTCCTAAGATATCCTGAGATCATAAAAATTTCAAGCTCTGTGGAGTTCTAAATGAAATCAAATTTGGATATATACTTATCTTTTAATTAGTATAGATAATTATTACATCAATACCTACTTCATTACATTTAAATTTTATTTCTTCTGCTAACAAATAAGCTCTTTTGTCTCTGTATGATGCAGTTCTTTGTTTTTGAGTACCAACACATCGTGAAACATTGAAAGCATCAGTGGGAGTATTTAATTGCAAAACTTTTTCCTCAGGAAGCCACTTAGAAAGTTCGGATTGTACATGGCAACCGTCCGGTAAAGTAGTAATCGAAGAAAATACTTTTTAAGGGATTTACTTGACAAGATAAACACGATACAACTCGCAACAAAGGATAATCTAATGTAATCAACATTAATGTTTAAAGAATATTACGACAGACAAATCAATGGGCAAGATTTCAGAGTGGGAAATTTGAGATATTTATCGAGAGAACTCAAAAAAGGGAAATTCTGAAACCAGTATACAATTCACCTCACAAAGTACTCGATATTCTCAACAACTATAATGTTAAAATCGAAATAAAAGGAATGTCACGGAAATACATATAGATAAATTAATGTAGTATCTTAAATGGGTCTTAGAGGAAAGGACAAGTAATGATGTTTTGATTTAATAAATAATATTCAAAACAACGAAATGATTACAATATCGTCACACGTCTTATTATTATATTCGGCTCTCGATTTCCCGATTCACACTCTGCGGCTTCTGCACTCGCTCACTCTCGCTTCTCAACTCACTCTGTCCGGCTTCTCAAGTAACACTGTCTTTAGCATCCCTTTATCTTTTCCCACCCTATCGCGCACGTGTCCCGAAAACGCCCGTGGCCAGGGTCACGCACGCCCCTTCCATGAAACTATTCGCTTGAAAGGACCGACGACACATTGATGTGACCGACGATGCCGCGGCTCTCGCGACATTGTTTATGGTTCGGCCAATATCTTAGGCCTTTTGCCCACGATACTACATTAATATTAGCGCACAGTCGCAATAAACAGTGGCGCACCGACAAACGGGCGGACCAAGGACAACAAACAAAAGGGACACGTTAATAATAGAAATGTTTCCTATTATGTACAGAATTGGTGTCGTTTATTATGAACAAGAACAAGGGGAGGAATACTACGGTCCACGGGTTGGAGAACTTCCAGCCTATCACTCAGAGATGTATGGAGAACTCGTACAGGAAAATTCGACACGTCACTACATTTGAGTACATTTGAGTTACACATTCGTAGCTTATTGCAAACGCTGCGACACACGAATAGCACTAATATCTACCGCAGAATTTTGTTCCGATTATATTGAAGATTTTAAACTTTTTGAAATTAATAAAGATGTGTTAGTATTAGGAAAATTAATAATAATAGATCTCCTAATCGAATTATTAAACAACACTGCTGGAACAGAAAACTACAGTATAAAGCTGTTAAAACTAGAACAAGTAAAAATAGAAACAAAATGTGCAGAAATCTTTAGAAAAGTGACGCAAGCATTAAAGGAGAAAAACACTGGGTATCATACATACCAGCTCAAAGCAGAAAAAGGCTACAAAATAGTAATTAGAGGACTACACCCAAGGACAAACACAAAAAATATATATATGAGGAATTAGCAAAAATCGGATAGCAAACAAGAACAATAAATAATATAACAAGATATATGATACGAAACAGCCATTGCCACTGTTTCTAATAGAACTTGATCCCAAAGCTAATAACAAAGAAATCTTTGACATTAAAAAAATCTTAAACACAATACTAACAAATGTGTAAAAAAATACCTAACAACAAACTGCCCATACACAGGAAAGATAAACGAAGTAAAATACTATAACTGTCATGGAAACCTCTCAGCAAGCTATAAAAGCTACGAAGTCTGAAAACAACCACAACGAGAACTGTTTCCATCGCTTCGAAGCAGAACAGATAGCAACTATCTCTCACAACAAGTAATTGCAGGATCAAAGGCAACATCACATGTACAAAACGTGCCGAACACTAACCATAGAAACATCAACACCTTTTGTAGCCGAAGTTATGCACAAGTAACTGACCAAATACCACACTTAAACAACCAAAACAACAACAATAAGAAATCAAGGAACTGCTCAAGCAATCCATCAAAAACACTTAAATGCTAATAAAAATGATAAGTGAGCAAACTGCAGTACTCAGACAACAAACACAACAAATTACAGTCATGCTACAACTACTTACAAACACGTTAAGTAAAAAATAGAAATGAACACGCCGAAAATAGCAACTAGGAACTGCAATGGTCTACAACAACGGATCCCCGAAATTAAAACATTTCTGTATAACAATAATATTGGCATATTACATGTTTCATAAACACATTTCGCAGCAAAAAGCTACATGAAAATACCGTATTATATCATCTCCAAGCAACCCTCAGGAAAAGCACACGGAGTGAACGGATAGGACATACAGGGATGATGCCCATGGATTCTTCGATGGCCATATCACTCCATCATCAGCTCGGATTCTGCTTTCTCCTGTTTGAGACTATCGGAGGCGAGGCATCAAGATTTGCTACAGACAGGACGTCTGGGCGTGGTATTGATATGGAAAACAGACGGACGCGTTAAGTCTGGAAATCCCGCGAGGAGGTGGTGCTGCATTGATTCGCCGATTATTGTTTTTATCGACGCTGTATCGGTTGTGGTCGAGTATTCCGTTGCAGACAGGTTGGTAGTCGTGTCGATTTGGTGTTCGTTTTATGAATCCACCAGCAACTCGTAGTAGCTCAAGTAGTCGAGGCCGATGATAAGCATGTTAATGCCTGCTACTACATACTGATATTACAATTCTCGTCCAAAAGATAGATTCAGGGACGATTGTATCGTACGTCGCGATGCTCGTCCCGTTGGCCCCGTCGCCGGCGGATCTAGCACTCTGTCCCCGACTTGATCTAGATATTCATTCCCGAGGTTCGCGACGAGAGCGGTAAATTTAGTTTCGTCATTCGTGATGTGTGTCGTCTCGAAGTGTGCTTCCAACATGGCAAATCACATCGCTATTCTTTAAGGCCGTAGTGAAATTACGCGGAATAGTTAACTTATTGTGTCTCCGCGGTCTGTGGCGTTCGTTGCGCATCCTTCCTCGTTGTGGTTCGCCATTATGAACACATCCCAGTTCTACAGGGACCTGAAGAAGCTGGTCGCCCCATCGATCTCAAACGACATCGTTCTGATGTTTTGTAACAACTGCCTCCCAGTTAATACGCAACAGGTTCTGGCCGCCATAAGGGAAATGAGTGCGGATGCTCTGACCATGGTGGGAGACAGGATCCACGAAATGAGTCCAGAAACCGAACAGATAGCAGCGGCCAGCAAGCAAACGAACCACCCCGCGCACCCACGGGTACAATTGCGTAAGTTTAGTGGCTCGATTAGTGGCTCAAATTTGCACGCTGCAAAATGGTTCCTGCTACTACTCCCGAGGCTGCGCAGGAAAATGTTGTTGCTCCTGTAATTGGTGGTACCAAGGAAACGCGGGCTGACGTCCGTGACCGCGGCATACGGTAGCGGCTTATCATCCCGCATTTACCTGAAAGACAGGAGTTCGAGGATTTCTTCTGCCGACCTATGCTATACGACCCGTACAATAAACTATACCTCCAGCAACAAAGACGGCTACGAACTGTGACCAACGAGACGCACATCGTGACTTACGGTACGATTCTGGTGCCACTGAATCTCTTTTCGACGAGACTTTAAATGCCACTTCGTAGTAGCAGACATTAATATGCATATCACTTGCCTGGACTTCTTGAGCTACTACAGGCTGCTGGCGGATTCACGAAACAAACACTTAATCGACACGACCACCAACCTGTCTGCAAGGGGATACTCGGCCGCGACCAATACAGCGTCGATAAATCGGCAAAATGACGTACGACCAACTCCTGGCCGAATTCTTGGTCTTAATGCGTCCTCCTGTTTTCAGACGAAAAAAAAATTCAACATGGGGTGGAACACCACATCAAGACCACGCCCGGACCTCCCGCCTGCAGCAGACCTCGATGCCTTGCCCCCGATCGTCTCAACAGGTGAACAGAATTCGAGCTGGTGATGGAGCAAAGAGTAATACGACCATCAAAGAGTCTATGGGCATCATCTCTGCATGTCGTTCCGAAGAAAGACGGAGGCCTACGACCCTACGGCGACTACCGGCCGCTGAACACCCGCACCGTATCCGACAGGTATTCACCGCCGCCCTTGAACTCCACGGTAAGCGAATCTTGAAAATTGACCTCGTCCGCGCGTACCACCAAATGCCGATCGCGCCCGAGGACGTCGAAAAAACGGCAATCGCTACCCCGTTCGAAGTGTAGAAGATTGGTTGAGGATCGATAATATTAAAGTAACGTGAGCGAGAGATTGCTGTTGCAACTCACCAAGTATATTTAGAATAAGTTAAACAAAAGTACAAAAGTTCATTGTATTCACAACGATAGCGTATGTTCGCTCGCGGAAAACCCGACTCGTAGATATCGATCGCTAATTTGTATCATTCGGTATATACTGTGAGATACTGTCTCGCTCGCGATCGCATCCGGTTATTTTTACTGATTAGGGGAAAACCGGAAAATTCGAATTTGTCTACATTTGACGGTTGCACGTAGCGGCGACATTGTTTTGCCCGGGGTTCATTTGTTCTTACATTACTTGTAATCTAACGGCCTTGATACTCCGAGGCAAAACAACAACATGATTTGAATTGTCTTCTGACTCATGTGCCGCTACATCAACCCCCCTACCAGTGATAACGTTTTTATTAGGTTAAACTTTTAAAATATTTAAAGAGTATCTCTTTGTCGTCGTTACTTTAAAAACAAAAAATTATCGATACAATCGTTTCGACAATTTACGACGCCTAACCGAAACCTGCCTGGAACTAATCGGGAAAACGAACTCTATGTCCGGGCCGCGTAACATACCTATTTCTGGTGTTTCCTTCCGCGGTTCGATCGTTGCTTGCGCTGTTTTCATCGTGCGCGTTCGCTTGCTTTACCGGAATTAATATGTCATGAGATTCGGCGGTTTTTTTCTCTAGGTCGTCCGTAAGTACAAACACAGGTTTTAAACGGTCTGTGGAAATCGTTACGTCGCGATTATTTATTTTGACAAGTAGTTTGAGCGTTTCGGGGCTTGACCTTTGGGTCGACCGCGCCATTCCTGGAGTATAGAATCATACGGGCTTCGCGAATAGATGTTAATTATGTTTTACTTTCAAGCGTTCAATGCCCGGGGAACGGCATGCGTAGGTGGTCGGCGCGCGACTTGGAAAAACCCTGCCCTCTCCTTTCGGGTCATTGGACAAGTGCACGCATCGCGCCACGCCGTTATCAGCGGAGACCACGAGGAGGCGGAGGCTGCCGGCATGTAGCTCGGTCCTAGCAGGTTGGCTTTGCAGCCGATTATCCCTGCACCGTCTCGCCACTCATTTGTATGAGTATCGCCTGCGCTAGGTCACAGGTCTATTTATTTTGACAGAGTAATTTTTTTTTTATGACTTTAAACGGTCCATTCGAGAAGGACAGTGGATTTTTCTACGTCACCTGTGACGCCCATCGCCGCGAGCTGTCTCTCGAATAAAGAGAACCAGAACACGATCTTCTGCGGCTTCAGCGGAGGCACGCGGATTGTTTGACTGGTCGTAACCGTTGTTGTTGCTCGACATCGTTAGTGCGCTCAGACTCACAATGATTAAATTTCGCTAATTCAAATCACGTCGGGATCACCAATGTGGAGGATTGGTCGAAAATAGATAATGCGAAATAACGAGAACGAAATATTGTTGTCGCAGTCCGTCAAATATGTCGTCGCAACAGCTTCAATAGTACAGACTCCGATGACGGTATAATAACCACTATGAGCAAAAGATCAGAAGACACAACTTCTGTTAGCTCTGTGGCTACAGGTGTTAATCCAAATATTCGGGTCATACTAGATGCTATGCAAAATCAGAACGAAAGACACTAATTAGATTTAAATAACTTGCATAAACTAATACACGATGAAAGTCAACAACGCTTTAGAGAAATTGAACTCTTAGGTAAGACTCACTGAACTAGGAATAGGAACTCAGTTACATCACTGAGTTATGTGGGACTCGGGCGGATGTTGTTGCCATACCCACTAAAAACCCCTCCTCTTTCTTCCTCTGCTTTGAGGACAGACAACCCCGGCAGTCATCAGGGCTGTCCTTTCATGTTCCGTTGTATCTTCTTCTTCGGGCAGTTACTGCTCTCGTCATCTTCTCAGCCAGTTCAAAATACTGGGCTAATCTCCTTCTGTGGTTCTTTGTTGTCTTGTATCTCTGCCTTCACTGCTCCGCGTAGTTGTTGCTCTCGTTCTCCTCCTTGCCTCCTCCAAGGCCTTCCCTGTCACCCTCCTGTGAGACATGACGGTCTTGCAGAATTGCCTGAATTTATCCCAGTTCTCGTTCTTGGCGGTCACCGTGGCGATCAGATTCTCCACGTCTATCTTCTCGCCAAGAGCGTTCTCCAGTTCAATCCTTCTGTCTGTCCACTTCGGACACGCGAAGAGGGCGTGCTCTGCATCGTCGTTAGGGTCTCCACAGTCGAGACAGCTGCTGTCGCTGTTTCGCTCAATCCTCTTCCTATAGACACCGAAAATCCCATGCCCGGTTAACAGCTGCATGGTATGATGATCGATGTTCATCTTCTTTTTGGTAAAGAGCAGCGCATTCGCGCTGCTATTAATATTAATTTCCTTGTGACATTCTCCTTTTTGTAGTTGTTCCACTCCTTCTGCCACTCTTCTTAGGCCTTCTTGCGAATCGCCACCAGTTCCTCCTTCAGCTCGCTGCCGTCATCCGCGCCGATCCTGGTCTTATGGATCTTGTTCCTCTCGTAAGTCTCTCCGAGCATCTAACCGAAACAAAACCTAACGAAATGGACAATGTGGACAGTGAAGAAGAAGCGGTAAATTATGACAATCCCATGTACGATGCAAAAACCTGTCTAGAGTTCATTTCTACACTCAATGGACATGACGATATTGGAGTTTTTTTTGCGTGGGGAGGGGAAAATGCTATTACGCATGCCCAGTGACCCGCATCACTGGGTTATGTGGGAGTCGGTCGGATGTCGTTGCCATACCCACTAAAAACCCCTCCTCCTTCTTCCTCCGCTTAGAGGGCAGACAACCCCGGTAAAACCTGTCGGCAGTCATCAGGGTTGTCCTTTCGTGCCCCGTTGTATCTACTTCTTCGGGCAGTTACTGCTCATGTCGTCCTCTCAGCCAGTTCAGAATACTGGGCTGGTCTCCTTCTGCGATTTTTCGTTGTTTCGTGTTCTTGCCCTCATTGCTCGGCGTAGTTGTTGTTTCGCTCGTTCTCCTCCTTGCCTCTTCCCAGGCCCTCGCTGTCACCCTCCTGTGACACATGACGGTCTTGCAGAATTGCCTGAATTTATTCCAGCTCTCGTCCTTGGCGGTCACCGTGGCGATCAGATTGTCCACGTCTATCATCCCGCCCAGAGCGTTCTCCAGCTCGATCCTTCTGTCCATCCACTTCGGGCACGCGAAGAGGGCGTGCTCTGCATCGTCGTTCGGGTCTCCACAGTCGAGACAGTTGCTGTCGCTGTCCCTGCCAATCCTTTTCCTATAGACACCGAAGCTCCCATGCCCGGTTAGCAGCTGCATGGTGTGGTGACCGATGTCCATCTTCTTTTTGGTAAATAAGCAGCGCACTCGGTATTAGCTTCTTTGTGATATTTTCCTTTTTGTAGTTGTTCCACTCCTTCTGCCAGTCCTCTTGGGCCTTCTTGCGAATCGCCTCCAGTTCCTCCTTCAGCTTGCAGCCGTCATCCGTGCCCATCCTGAACCCATGGATCTTGTTCCTCTCGTAGGTCTCTCCGAGCATCTTTATCCTTATGTAAATCGGGAGATTCCCGGTCAACACGCAAAGTGCCGCGTGGGAGACGGTACGGTATGCCGTCGTTGTTATGCACAGGGCCGTTCATTGCGCTCGTTTCAGCTTTTTCCTGTTCTTATCGGTATTCGCTGCTCTAGCCCACACCGGTGCTCCGTAAGTTACGATGGACTCCCACACATTGTAGTAGAGCTTACGAGCCAAGCTGGGCGGCCCGTTGATGTTGGGTAGAATTCCCCTAAGGGCTCCTATTAACTTGTCGGCTCTATTACACACCATCTCGATATGCGCACCGAACCTCCGACTGGAGTCGATGACGACTCCGAGATACCTGATGCGATCGACCGTTTCGATGTCCGAGGAGCCCAATCTGAGTTTCACCACCCTCGGCACTCGCAAGCTTGTGATGAGCATGACTTCCGTCTTTTCTCTCGCCAGGGTGAGCCCGACACTCGTGCACCAATCGTTGGCGATCCTTAGCATCGTGTTGACCTTGGCGGAGGCCTCTTCGTTCCTCCCGACGGAACATGTGATGGCCAGATCATCCGCGGAGGCGGTTGATCTGACCATTGGCATGTTGTCGAGTCTCTCGAGCAACCGGTCGTATACCAAGTTCCGGAATGGTCCGAGGATGGATCCCTGCGGAACTCCCGCCGCCACCTCGTGCTCCACCGTGCCGTGCTGGTTGCTCACGATAATCTTCCTTCCGGATAGGTAACTGCCGATTAGCCTTTTGACCTTCCATGGCAGCTTCCTCTTGTCAAATTCCTCGTATATGCTCTTCCACCTGAGCGAATTGAAGGCATTGCTAATATCCAGGGTGATCATCACGCATATTACCTTCTTCTGTTTGCAGATGTTGGCAAACTTCATCACTTGCGTGATGGCATCTACCGTACTCCTCTTCTTTCTGAAGCCATATTGCCTCCGATGGAACGGATCCATTCCGATGCATCTCTCGATGATCTTCTTAAAGCATTTTTCCCAGATCTTGCTCATGGTTGGGAGTATGCTTATCGGCCGGTACGCGTTAGGGAGACTGGGATCCTTTCCCGGTTTCCTTAGCAGTATTACTCTGGCCGTCTTCCAGCAGTCTGGGATCCTTCCTGATTCGGTGATGCCGTTGAACGCCCTTGTCACGAGCTCGCTCCTGCGACTCGCTATCAGCTTCGCGATCTTGCCCGGCACGCCATCGACTCCTGCAGCCTTCTTGGTGTTCATTCTTCCGGCGGCATCGACGACATCGCCTTCGCCGATGGCGACGCTGAGGCTAATATCTCCTTCTTCTTCGGTCTCTGCCTCTTCGCGGCCCTCATAATAGGGGAGGGGGGTCCGTGTCCCAAGGTGAATAGCCTCTGTAGGACTGCTTTCACCATGTCGATCGGCATGTCGTTGGTTGGTCCCTTGCTTTTACATTTCCTCATGACCGTGCGATAGGGTTTGCCCCAAGGGTCGCTCTCCAGTATCTTGCAGTATTCTGCCCAAGCTGTTTTTTGCTGCGGGCGATCTCCTTTTTTAACTGCCTTCGGATCTCCTTGTAGGCGTTGACGAGGGGCTCGGTGTTGCCGGCATTCTTCTTCCTGTCTCTCGTCACCTTCCTGAGCGCTTTGTGCGTCTGCGCTCTCAGTTCCGCGATCATCGGGTTTCACCAGTAGTTCGCGTACTTGCGGCTCGCCGCACAGTTCGACTTCCTTAGCATCCCTTCGCACGTACCTTCGATGCTCTTTTGCAAGGGCTCGGCCCCATCCGCTCCGATAGCCGCGTTGAGGTCCTCCTTCTTCAGTGTGTCGTCGAATCTGCTCAGGAACTCCTCCGGCGACATGTCCTTGGTCACGTACCTGTAGAACTTCGATACGGTCCGGGTCTTCCTCGTCTTAAACCTGTGGAGCACATACAGATGGTCCGAGGCCGAGTATTTGTCCAAGACCGCGCTTCCGGCGTGTATCTCGCTGACCTTGTTGGATACGCTTATTATGTCGGAGAAGCTCGTCTTCCCGTTCATGAAGAAGGTGTACTTTTCCTTGAGCCTCACTGGAAACACCCGGTGGCCGCTTAGTGCCTCCATTAAGACTCTCCCTCTCTTGTCTGTGGTCGATCCTCCCCAACAGGTTGATTTTGCGTTGAAGTCTCCGGCCACGACGACCTTGTCGTGTCTTCCAGCAACGCTCTTCGTCATAGTTGACAGCGTGTCTATGTACTTGGAGTATGCTAGTTTACTTATGTTGGGCGAACAGTATCCGCTAAAGCAGAAGACGTCGCCGACGCGAACGCCCACTATCCCGTCGCTCTTGACCTCTGTTGTTTCATCAGGCAGTTTGCCATTGAGGAGTGTGACCCATATCGAGGCGTCTCCTTTGGTGTCATTAAACCAGTGCGGTAGCTGCCTGTTCGGCTCGGATATTATTATTATATCCGGCCTAAGTTCGATCGCGCATTGGTGCATCATGTCCTGCGCCAGCTTGCATCTGTTGAGGTTTATCTGCAGTATCCTCATTTATTCGCTTTCAACCGCCTTCTATATTCTGGACAAGCCAGGGATCCGGTTACGTGGTCAAATTTCACTCCTTTCTCCTTGCTGCAGATGGAGCAGCAGGGTGCGTTAACGCAGGCAGCTATCGTGTGGTCTTTGGCTCCGCACTTATAGGAGTAGCAGGCTTTATTAAACGGCTAAGAGAAGCTCGAGCCGAATATCAAGAAAAACGCACATTATTACGGCTAATTCTGACGCAAAGAATCATCGGAGAAGCAGAGCGCAGTATTCGTCACACTGAGATCGAGAATTACGGGGACTTGTTTAAAAGCCTCAGGAAGTTTGTATCTGTAAGTATTACATCCAATGGAGCTCGTGATAAGTTACAACGTACATGACAAAGTGTCAACGAATCGGTACATAGCTATGTGAAGAGGTTCCGACACGATCTCAACGAACTGATATACGCACTCCAACACGAAATTCGCGATCCAATACGTCGAGCAGTTGCTATAGATCTTGAAACTGAACGAGCCAAAGTCTTCATTCTGAATTTGAAACCCGAAATAGAAATACGCACATCGGCTACAAGACCGAAGAATCTCCAAGAAGCACAAGATACAGCTTTCGAGGCAGAGTTATTTATAGGGGAAATCGAACGTAACAAAAACATAATGAGAGGAAGAACAATGGCTCAACCAATTGCGAGAGCCAACGTCCAATTCTGAGGAACACCCAATGCAAGAAGAAATATCACGTTTGGCAACACAGCACAACCAAAGTCAATAAATCCACCTATGGGAAGAAAAGCGATAATGGAACGACCACCGTCCAAATGTTTCAAATGTAATCAAACGGGATATTTAGCCAACGCTTGTACCCAACAGCGAAATTTTCCACTGTTTGTCCAAAGCGGAAAAATCTTCTTTAAAATTCGATTCCAACAATAACTGACTCATAATGGGATATAGAACAGATATACCCCATACCGACTCAAAAATGGAGCATTCCTCGCCCCATTAGTCGAATATCCGATATTTTTCACCTCAGGGTTAACTTATATGGATGTAGACCAGATGTATTTGTAAGCAATGTCGAATCAAACATGAATTGTAAATTTGCAAACAAACTCAACCCATACATGATAGACGTTCAAAACACGATTGCGCATCCGAAATAATTAGTGTAGACAATACCATAAGATTTTGCAAATTCACAGTCTATAAGATCAATATATAATTATACCACTCAAAAACTCACACCATAGCCATACCAGAAAAACCAATAGAACTCAATATATTCTCTGAAGAAGGACATCAAATCGTCAAACTAAAGCAAACCCCTCTGTTGAAATCTAAATTAACTATAGATATATTATATGGAAACAACCATATGAGAATCAGTGGCATTCCCAAGAGCATTTCTTACGATATTAAAGTCAAAACTATAGACACGGAGTGATGGTATATGTTGTGATTGCGCACACAACAAATCTCCTGATTTTTCGGAATATTCGGCGAAAGAACCGTAGGGATATCGATGGTATATTAGGCCTGTCGGCATTACGCTTTAAAGATATAGCGCTTTGTGCTGCGGAGCAGTTGGAAATTTCCGAAGTCGAGTGCCGCCACAGTACCCTCTTACTGTTATTTTATATAGGTTGGGGTTGATATTCAAGCTGATTCACACGGATTGATTATCACACCTTTTATTTTGTTTCTTACACAAAATGCCTAATCACACAGAATGCGTCTTAGTAATTAACGCGTGGTCGACTCCTAAGACAAAGGAGCGTCGTTAGGAGTCGTACCATTCTCAGAACTAGATATATAGATATAATCTAGTATCCCTTTCGACACGCAGTTCTTAACATAAAAGTAACGCACTTGGACATGCTTAGAACTCTCGGCAACTACTTCATCCTTGGACCATGAAATAGCTCCAATGTTGTCACAGAAAATTTTGCGTGGACGAGGACAATATGACGATTGACCTAACTCCCTTAACAATAAGGACATCCACACAGTCTCTCTAGCTGCCTCTTGCATCGCTACGAACTCCGCTTCGCATTTCGATTGAGATATGATTGGTTGTTTCTTCGACAACCAAGATACTGCCCCACCAGCAAGTATGAAGACATACCCGCTTCTAGATTTCCTATCTATTGCACAGCCTGCAAAGTCGGAATCACAAAACACCTTCAAAGGTTGTCCTGTCCTTTGGTATACTAACTTTAAGTCTTTAGTTTTTAACAGGTACCTAAAAATACATCTCACTGCCTTTTAGACACCGTCGGATTCGCACATCTTTGGCTTAACTTTCCTATTGCACACGCGACATCAGGACGGCTCACCGTGGCGACGTACATTATATGCCCCACAGCCTGTTCGTAAAACTTGTTGTCTACCAGTTCGTTATCCACAATGTCTAGACCAGCCTCGCACTCCTTGGCTAGCGGTGTAGACACTCCAACCTCTTGGGTAACGTCAAACAGCTCCAACATTTGACTTATCTGCACGGATTGGTCGAACACAACCGTGGTGCTGTTTGGTTTACTCAAGTGGATGGATAGGAATTGAGTATCGGTTCCTAACATCCTCACATCTAATTTCTCCTTAATTCTAATTTTGAACGCGTGAATCATAGCGTCTGTTCCAAATACAAGAATATCATCCACATACACAGCCACAATGAGATCTTTGGATGCATTCACATACATACACGGATCACTCACGCGTGAGTTCAGACTCATACCTCTCAAAATACAATTTATGTACTTAAACCACATTCTCCCCGCTTGCTTCAATCCATACAAACTCTTTTTGAGCTTACACACATACTGAGTCCTGTCCTTCCCTGGGACCTTGTAGAACTCAGGTTGCTCCATATATATGTCCTCATCCAAAGGACTGTTTAGATACGCACACTCCACATCAATGTGTTCGTAACACCACTTATTCTCCGCACACAGAGCAAGCAAAATCCTTAGTGTCCTACGCTTTACTATTGAACTAAAGGTTTCTAAATAATCTACTCCAGGCCTTTGCCAGAATCCTCGAGCTACAAGTCTAGCTTTATGCCTATCAGGGTCTCTTTTCATGACTAATACCCACTTACAATCTATTACGTTTCTGCCCAAAGGTCTTTTCACTATGTCCCACACATCCTTGTTCGCTAAATTTTCCAACTCCTTCGCAATTGCCTCGGTCCACTTTTGAGCATCTGGCCCCTTCAGGGTATCGTGCACATTCACAGACTCACATGAACCTTGCTTTCTACAAACTGTGGCAACACGAGCACAACTATTGCACGTCTTTGGTTTGTGCAACCTCGCTGACCTCCTAGGTACGGTTGGTACACTCACAACCTCTTGCTGATTGTTTTCATTTGTTAGGTTGTCCAGAAAGTAGTCACTGTGTCCGTCATCGTTTTCACCGTCACTTTGAGTCTCTATATCGCTTGTATTACCTTCTCCTTGAAATTCGAAATCTTCAACGTCCCATATCCATTCGGAGAATCTCTTTTTGATGTTCCTTGCGTCCACTTTCATGCTCTTATAGGGGAATACATTTTCCTCGAACCTGACATGACAAGAGATTATTACTTTTTTGGTCTTCGGTAGGTAGATTCTATATCCCTTGACCTGTCTGTCATGACCTACAAATATCCCTTCATCCGCCCTGCTGTCGAATTTACCTTCACCTGGGCTTTTCAGGTACCAGACCCTGCATCCGAATACCCTTAGCCTATTGATGTCCCCTTGGATGTCGCATCCCTTACCTTTCCACACTTCTAGTGGGATTTTATCTCTGATAGCGGTGGATGGGCATAGGTTCCTAATGTGGCATGCAGTGTTCACAGCTTCTCCCCACAGGTAGTCAGGAAGTCCTGATTGGATTAGTAGGCATCTAGACATCTCAACCAGTGTCCTGTTTGCCCGTTCTGAAACTCCATTTTGCTCAGGGTTCCTTAGAACAGTCTTTCTGTGCAAAATACATCTCTCCTTCAGATAGCTCTCAAAGTCAACTCCTGTATATTCTCCTCCATTATCGGTTTGGAGGGCACAGATTCTCGACTGATGTAAGGCTTCTACTTCCATCTGGTGTTCCTTGAAACACTTGAATACCTCGCTCTTCCTACTGATGATCCTAACGTACATGTACCTGGAGAAATCATCTATGAACGTTACAAAATAGTTACCTCCGCCTAACGACTTGCACTGAGCTCTGCCACTGACATCGCTGTGTACGATTTCTAGAGGACGTTGACACATATGGTGGGCTGTCTTCGGAAATGGCACCCTTGTCATCTTTCCTTTCACGCAGACTCCACATACCTCCTCTTGTTTCCTGGATTCCTCCTTCACGCTCCCTATAGGAATCTTCCTCATTGCATTTCCATGCAAATGACCCAATCCCTCGTACCACGATGTGATACCCTTGTATGCCCTGGCCTCAATGACCTCAACGTCTCCGTCATCTTGGCTAGTTTCCTCCTGATCATGCTCCACAGAGAGGCCTGCCAGCAGGTATCGTCTCCAGATAGTATACGTCGTCTCCAACCTTCGCGAGTTGAATACGAGGTCTCCGTCGTCGTGTGTTCCAACGGCTTCATCCCTAGTGCACACTGTGGTAACGCCCTTCTTCGCCAGTTGTCTAATCGAAATTAGATTTACATCTAGCTCGGGCACCCACAGAGCGTTGGATAGGGATAGCGTCCAGCCACCATAGGACTCAGCCATCTTTACGACGATTGTTCCCCTTCCTTTGACTTCCAGGTACCCCTTGCCGATTCTGATCTGTCCCGTCGCAGGCGTGAATTCCACGAATCGATGTTTGTCCGAGATCATGTGATTTGAGGCACCTGAGTCAAGGTAACTTATCATCTCCCTGCTCATGTGACTGATTGAAGACAGAGCCAGCGTCGATATAAGTCCCTTGGACCTTGGCCTTTCTTCCGATCCTCTATCTCTCCTGTTGTCCTCCTATCTCCTCTTCTCCCTTTGATTCCTCTCCTCTTTGTCTCCCTTTTGGTCTTGGCATTGATACGATATGTGGCCCATCTTGCCACATTTGTAGCATTTCTGATCATGTGCGTCCTTTGCCTTCGGCCTAGCGCCATCTTTGTGTTGCTTGGACTTCCCTTGTCTCCGGGTCGCCATTGCGCTGCCCCTCTCGGATGATCCCTCCGCCGCGTCGAGCCTTCTCTCCTCGAGTAGATCGGATTTCACGACCTTCGCGCTCAGATCCTTATCGATTCTCGTTTTTCTGAGATAAGTTGAGTAGTCTGGCTGCGCCACGAGGCCGGTTAAGAGAAAACACGCCATAACGTGGTCTTCGATCTTTATGCCTACGCGGGATAATTTGTCGCATAGGTCTTGTATCTTTCCGCAGTACTCGGACACATCCATGCTAGGGGTCTTCTCCATTGTTCCTAGTTCTCGCATGCATAATACGATGTCCATCAACGTGGATCTCCCGTGGATATCTTCTAATGTCTTCCAGCACTCCCTTGCTGTTTTTAGGGTTCTAATATCCCCAAAGTATTCGCGGCGTACATGCCAGAAAATGTACGCACGTGCTTTGTTCATTTCTTCATCTATTCTGGTCTCTAGTTCATCCATCTTCATTTAGTCTGGTCTCAACCTTTCTGCTGGCGTAAATCCTGGCTCTACTGCATACCAGCAGCTCAGGAAAACTAACGGAGCTTCTGTCGTCGTTTTCCAATACTCGCAATTACCTTTTCTCAAAATCGGATTCATATCCTTGTACACATCAATCACGCTCTCCTAGTCGGCCATGGCGTATTTTCTCCTCAGATAATCTCACAAAGACTAAAAAAACTCAACAAATAAATTGTGGCGGCACACGAGCACGGAACTTTCCAACGGCTTCGCGACACAAAGCGCTATATCTTCAAAGCGTTAGGCCGACGCGCCTAATGTGCTATCGATATTCCTATGGTTCTTCCGCCGAATGTTTGGAAGAATGCACGCGCGGCAACCACCGCGATACATCTAATAAACGCGTGTGTAGTAGGGATATCGAAGGGCAACTAAGAAAAGAATCCGTTTGGTTTCGAACAAAGAGTCATTCTGCCTCAAGCCGCGAAGTGCGAAAGATTCAGTATCATAGCGAAGCAAACACAAGCCGAGATACGCGATTATAAATTCTCGATGGTTAATCATAGTGTGAATCGTATGAATTGTTGACTCGTTGATTGTTATAAGTAACAAACTTTTTGTTGAACATCGGAGTATTCCTTCTGCACCTATCACGACATATCACCTCAAATTGGTGACCCCGACGTGAACCGTTCAGTGAAAGAGGTGACTGTGATAGTGCTTCTGAGACTTCAAACGCCGCGAAATTAAGACAGTTCAAAATGACCAATACCGCCGATTCTGAACATGCGATGGCCGAGCGTGGCAACGTAGACTCGATAAACGCACTCCTCCGTGTACCACCTTTCTGGCCTGACGATGTTGAGTTGTAGTTTACGTTGCTGGAAGTGCAGTTCGCAACTGCTCGGATCACGAGCGATCAGGAAAAATTCCAGACCGCTGTTAAACACCTCAATAAGTCGTACGCGAGATTAATCCGAGACGTATTGACCGCCCCATCGGCGACCGGATGTTACGAGTTCGTCAAAAAGGAGCTCATCAAGAGATTGGGAGAGTCGGACGCCAAGAGACTCCGACAAGTAATCGAGAAGGAACAAATGGGCAATAGGAAGCCATCCCAGTTCTAGCGAGATCTAAGAAATTTAGCCACCAACGCGTTAGCGGACGATTTCATTCTCACGTAGTGCCGAAAAAGGACGGAAAACTGCGACCATGTGGCGACTAGCGTGCGTTGAACGTCCGCACCATACCCGACAGATACTCACCACCACATATCGAAGACTTCGCACAACATCTGCATGGTAAGCGAGTCTTCTCAAAGATCGATCTCGTTCGCGCGTACCATCAAATTCCGATTGCGCCCGAGGACGTCGAAAAAACCGCGATAGCAACACCTTTCGGTCTTTTCGAAGCAACAAACATGATGTTTGGGCTTCGGAACGCCGCGCTAACATGTCAGCGATTCGTCGACAAAATCACACGTGGGCTCGATTTCGTCTACGCGTACATCGACGATTTCCTCATAGCATCGGACGACGAAAGTCAACATCGCGAACATTTGAAAATTCTGTTCAACCGCCTCAATAATTACGGCGTCGTGATAAACCCCACGAAATGCGAATTCGGCGTGCACGAAATTACTTTCCTCGGATACTCGGTAAACTCCGACGGAATTAAGCCGCCGCCCGAACGTGTCGAAGCAATTATAAAATTGTCGAAACCCGCGAACGCTAAACAACTATGTAGGTATCTCGGTATGATAAACTTCTACCGACGTTTTATACCGGGTATAAAATAACACTTAAACACTTATAAAAACACTTAAACCGCTCAATGACCTGTTAAAAGGCGGGAAAAAGGGCAACACGCCCATCGAGTGGTCGGAACAGTCGGAAAACAGCTTTCGCGAATCGCAACGTGCTCTCGTGAATGCCACGATACTGGCGCATCCGATACCAGGTGCGACTATCAGCCTCACGGTAGATGCATCCGACTACGCAATGGGTGCAGTATTACAACAACGCGGGAATAACGAATTGCAACCGCTAGGGTTCGCAACGAAATCTTTGACCCCCGCTCAGCAAAAATATAGCGCGTACGATAGCGAACTACTCGCAATATACACCGCAGTCAAACACTTTCGACACGCTTTAGAAGGCAGAAACTTTGTAATATATACCGACCACAAACCTCTTACCTATGCATTCAGACAAAAGTTAGAAAAGTGTTCGCCGCGACAATTTCGATATCTAGACTACATCGGGCAATTCAGCACCGATATACGTTACATAAAGGGGCTAGATAACAACGTAGCCAACGCGCTGTCACGCATCGAAGCAATAGGGAAGGTCGTGGATCATCAAACTCTCACCGCCGCGCAAGAAAACGACAATGAACTAAGCGATATCGTCAACTCCGGTACAACCGCGTTACGGTTAAAGAAGATACGCTTTCCTGGTCACGACGCAGAAATATACTGCGACGTATCAGCCGACATTGTAAGACCGTACGTACTGAAATCTTTGCAGCGCGACGTATTTAATTCGCTCCACGGACTTTCCCATCCAGGGATACATGCCACGCAAAAATTGGTGACGTCGCGTTTCATTTGGCCGTCCGTAAATAAAGATTGCCGGACTTGGGCACGACAATGTATCCCGTGTCAACGATGCAAGGTCACCAGTCACGTATCCTCACCCGTCAGAACGCTCGAAACTTCAGCAGGCCTTTTTGTGCACATACACATAGACATTATCGCGATGCAATATTCGCAAGGCTACCGATATTGTCTAACGTGCATCGACCGTTTCTCGCGTTGGCCTGAAGTCATTCCCATCGCCGACATGGAAGCGACAACCGTTGCCTCGGCCCTCCTTTCTACATGGATAGCTCGTTTTGGCGTGCCTGCAAAAATAACGACCGATCAAGGACGCCAATTCGAATCAAACTTATTTAACGAACTGTGCCGGTTGCTCGACATTAAGCATCTACGCACGACAGCCTATCACCCCGCGTCCAACGGGATGGTAGAGCGTCTACACCGGCAATTAAAGGCAGCAATAAAATGTCACAATACAAGCAACTGGGTAGAAATCCTACCAATTGTTTTACTCGGCATAAGAACCGTTATCAAGGAGGACCTGAACGCAACGGCCGCCGAAATGGTTTACAGTACTGGCATACGATTGCCGACAGAATTCTTCATACCGACAAAGCAACAGCCCAACTCGGAATTTGCGAATCGTTTAAAAGAGCGAATAGAGAAAATCAGGCCTCACCCGATTACGCGACACGGCGAGAAGAAAACCTTCGTGTTCCGCGAGCTCGAAACATCACGTATTCGTACGCCACGACGCGAGTGTAACCCCGAACTCTTTTACCCTGACGTCACCTTAGGCAGTTCCGCTTGGACAGGCGACCTCAACGGACGTACGAAACAGTGCTCCAGTGAAAGTGCGGCAAGAGGGAAGAGAAAGGGACAAAGTAAACGCCCATCTACAAAACCTGGAATCATGCAGATTCCACCAATAAAAATAGTTAATTCAGGAGAAACATATTTCATAAATAGAGCTACAGACTCTACATATGTAGAGAAAAAAGACGATATCATGGAAACAACACAATCCGACGGGAAGGAAAACATACCAATACACCAGGAAGAAAGCTGGACGGTGGCAACCTCCAGCAAAAAACGGAAGGTAACCCCGCTCGCAAGCGCGAGGAAAATTGATACATTTGAAAAAAAAACAATGGCTACAAGATATGAGCTGCATAATCCATTCAGCGCACTGCCAGAAGAGGCAGCAACGGACCCAATGGAAAGTCCGACAAACCGCATTCCCAAACCACCACCGATATACATAGATGCGAAAATAATCGACCCCCTCATCGAACTCCTAAACAACACTGCAGGGAAAGACAACTATGTTATCAAACAGATAAAAATAGACCAGGTGAAAGTGCAAACCAACACCCCAGAAATATTCAGAAAAATTACAAGATCACTAAAGGGAAAAAACGCAGCATATCACACTTTTCAACTCAAAACTGACAAAAGCTACAAAGCAGTAATCAAGGGACTAAACGCAAAAACAAATACCGGAAAAATAAGTGAAGGACTGGCAAAAATCGGACACCAGGTAAGGACAATTAATAACATTAACAAATATACCAAACAACTATTACCGCTATTCCTAGTTGAACTAGAACCTAGAAACAACAACAAAGAAATATACGATATAGAAAAATTACTAAACACAATAGTAAAAGTGGAGCCACCTAGACATAAAAAAGAAATCCCACAATGCATAAGGTGCCAACAATACGAACACAAAACACTATTGCAATAGAACCCCGGCATGCGTTAAATGCGCAAAAAATCATCTTACGATACACTGCCCATCCACGGGAAAAATAGAGGAGGTTAGATGCTACAACTGCAACGGAAATCACCCAGCCAGTTATAAAGGTTGCGAAGCTAGGAAACAATTCCAACGCAAACTGTTCCCGCCCCTACGAAGCAGGACAATCACTAACATACAAGCCCAACAGGACAGCACAAAACCCGAAATAATACCAAATACAGAGCACGCAACAAACACCAAACCCATCAGCACCAACACCATTGGTAGTCTAAGCTACGCCCAAGTAACCAGCCAATCGACACACACAGACAACCAATACCACAGCAATAGTAACAATGACACTGCAGAAATCAAAGAACTGCTCAAACAATCCATAAAGAACACCGAAATGCTAACCAGAATGATAAGCGAACAAAACGCAGTACTCAGACAGTAAACCCAACAAATCACAGTCATGCTACAACTACTTACAAACGTGCTAAGCAAAAAATAAAAACGGACACTCTAAAAATAGCAGCCTGGAACTCAAACGGCCTACAACAACGGGCCCTCGAAATTAAAAAAATTCATATACAATAACAATACAGACATACTACTTGTCTCAGAAACACACTTCACTACAAAAAGCTACGTGAAAATACCATACTACACCATATATGATACCAAACACCCCTCAGGAAAAGCTCACGCAGGGACAGCAGTGATAGTCAGAAACGATATCAAACATTATCTACACAGCCAAGTTAACAAAGAATATTTACAAGCTACCACCGTTACAGTTCAAACTAGCAGCAACTACTTCCAGTTGTCAGCAGTATATGTGCCTCCGCGACACAAAATAACATCACAAATGTGGGAAGAATACTTCCAGGACCTAGAGGACAAGTACATCGCAGCGGGAGACTACAACTCAAAGCACACGCTATGGGGGTCAAGAAACATTACACCTCGAGGCAGAACACTGGAAAAATACATTAGAAATAATAACCTCAATATATTATCCACAGGAACACCGACACATTGGCCGACTGACCTGAACAAAAAACCAGATCTTCTGGACTTTGCAGTTACAAGGGGACTAAATACAAATAAACTAAAAATAACACCCAACCTAGAGCTCAGCTCCGATCATACACCCATAATAATTGAATACAGAAACAAACCAATACACTATAGCAAACCAGAAACACTATGCAATAAAACCACCAAATGGCAAACTTTCAAAGAAATAATAGAAAGCAAAATAAACTGCAACATCCCGTTGAAAACTCCTGGACACATAGAACAGGCAGTAGCAACACTGACAGCAACTATTCAAGAAGCAGCAAGGATAACCACTACACCCGAATCAACCAGCAGACAAAGAATAACAATCCCGCAAGAAATACTCAACAAAATCAGAGAAAAAAGAAAAGCAAAAGCAAACTGGCAAAAATACAGAACCCGAGAAAACAAAAAACACCTAAACAAACTTGCAAAGGAAATAAAAAACAAAATAAAGGAGCACAACGATAACGAATTCGCAAAGTTCATAGGGACACTCTCCACACACGAGAACACCAACTATTCACTATGGAAAGCCACGAAAAAAATAAGGAAGCCAATAATACCCGTCCCGGCAATCAGAAAAGCAGATAACACATGGGCAACAAGCAACGAAGAACAAGCTGAAGAATTCTCCAACCACCTCTACAACACATTCACACCACACATTACCAACAACAGCAACCTCAAAAGTCATACGGAGGAGGATCCAGAAACCACTATTACCTCAACCGACAAGGAATACACCATACCTAAAACATCAGCACAAGAAATTAGAAAAATAATTGATAAAACAAAAAACAACAAAGCACCAGGAATCGACCTGATCAATGGTAAAATCTTGAAAAACTTTCCGCCAAAAGCAATAAGACTAATGACAATAATATTTAATGCAATTCTAAGAATTCAATACTTCCCCAAATCATGGAAATTAGCACAGATCAAAATGTTACATAAACCAGGCAAAGACCCGCACCAAACTGCATTTTACAGACCAATATCACTGCTTCCAGTATTTTCCAAAATACTGGAAAAAATAATATATTGCCGGATAAAAACAATAATAGAGACAAAAATACTAATACCGGATCACCAATTTGGTTTCAGAAGCAAACACTCCACGATAGAGCAAATGCACAGGCTTATAAACGAAATAATAGTAGCACTAGAAAACAAGGAATACTGCACAGCCCTCTTTATAGACATAGAGAAAGCATTCGATAAAATTAACCAAGAAAGTCTACTACAAACAATTAGGAAACAATTCCCGAAGCAAATACACCACTTAATAAAATCCTACCTAAGCTGCAGAACCTTCGTAATAAAAATCAAGGACACACATTCTCAAGTTAAAGACATCAAGGCCGGGGTACCACAAGGAAGCGTCCTAGGCCCAATACTATACACATTATACACGGCGAACATACCAACAACTACCAACAACACAGTATTGACATTCGCGAACGACACAGCTATACTAGTCAGGCATACTAACCCAGAAACGGCAGTCAAAATACTACAAGAACATATCATAAAAATAGAAAATTGGCTAGAAGAAAAACAAATAAAAGCAAACCCCAATAAATGCAACCATATTACATTCACGCTACGAAAAAAGATACCACCAAACATCCTATTGAACGGCACGCATATAACGCAAACAAAGCATGTCAAATACCTAGGACTCCACTTAGATCAACAACTCACCTGGAAACTACACATCAAATCAATAGTAGAAAAAATACAGAAAACAAGGAGACAAATGCATTGGCTAACAAGCCGAAAATCCAAATTAAGCATAGAAAATAAATTAAAAATATATAAAACGATCATAAAACCAATCTGGACGTACGGAATACCACTATGGGGGACGGCAGCAATGAGCCATATAAGCAAAATAGTGGTAATACAAGCTAAAATCCTTAGAACAATAGTAAACGGACCTTGGTGCGTCAGAAACGAAGACATATGGAGGGACCTGGGAATCCCAACGGTCAAGGAAGAAATTAGCAGATACTCAGAAAAATACAAATCAAGAATAGCAACACACCCAAACCGGCTAGCTGCGGAAACGTACAAAACCATAAACATGGACAGAAGACTAAAAAGGACATAAAGGTTTTATAAAGGACATAACCTAGCCAACACGAGGATGGTACCCCGCTGGGGGTAGCCACCAATACGCTAATGTAACTGTTAAAAAATTCCACCAAATGTCCAAATTGGACAAATTGTGAATTTCAATAAATAAATAAAAAAAAAGTGGTAGCCAAGGGTCTTGGACTCTCGAGAAATAAAGTTTTTTTGTATCATCAAGAGAGTTTCCTTTTTTTACGTGACACGAGCGGTGGCCCGTTACAACCATCTTACGACGGACCTTACCAGGTTATACAGCGTGAAACAAAGACCTTCACCGTCAAAATAAACAATAAAAATATGTCGGAGATGAAAGAACACCGGAACTCCTCCTTGGACTCGCGGGAATACCGTAACGTTGTAACTTAGATTAAACAAATGCCGCTCCGATTATTCGAGACTTATGATCATGAGCTTGGGCTCGAGACGACAATCAGTCGCCGAACGTAGCCCGTCAACAACCTCCCCCCAAGGGCGGCCAGCATCTCTTTGAAAACGCCGATATGGAGATCGACCAATTAGCAACAGCGCTAATTTCCCTCACCTTTGGAACGAAAGCTTTCGTTGACGAATCCGAGTATCTCATGTCCTTAGACACACCCATTATAGTTTTCCTCGACGACATAATCGAGACGGAGATTCATTCTTTCGTACGATCTCATTGACGAATGACAGTACCACCTTACAACCAGTGAATACCTCACATCTAGTTAACAAAGAGTTAGACTTGAACTGTGCGAGAACATACGTTTATCATCCCGTGACCGCGGATTCGTTTCGAACCTAAGGTCATTATCACTAGTGCTACGAGTGCCTAATCTTGTTGATAAGCCTGTGCTAGTAAATTCTTTATTGTATCACGGCAATGGCTAATTGTAATGAAAATTCATCAAACGCCCCTCTCCATAATCCTGACCCTAATCCGACATCAGAAGTGGGATACAAGGACTTGTTAACATCGATGAAACAGCAAATGGATTTCATGCGTGACGTATTTCATACGCTAACAAAGAAAAAGAGTGTAGAACTTGATAAATTTTCGCTACCGTTTTTTAACCCTGAACTGGCGGGCGCTGACCCAATGAGGTAGTGCGAAACAGTTAGTAAGCTTATGGGCAACGAGCCCCCACAAGACCGTGAGTTATATTTCGTCCTAAATCGTGCGCTGGGGGGTACTGCAGCACAGTGGCTTACGCAAGTCCCGGTTTGCGGCCTTACTTGGGAACGATTCAAGGAGTATTTCCTTTCGCACTATGATGGCAAGGAGACGGCAACCTCAGCGCTGATAAGGATGTTCGAGGAACCACCAGAGGAGAACGAACCCACGGTAACTTTCGGCAATCGACTTCGCTCTCTCCTGGCTGCGAGATGGAGTGGTCTATCCAACGCCGAATTAATTAACGCTGTCGTCCTTCTTCGATTGACTTCATATGACCGGCGTGTCGAACGGATAGCACTCACGCAAGACGTCCGGACACAGGACCAATTTCTTCGGGAACTGAGAGCTCTCCCTCATCCGACGAAGAGGCCGTTACCCTTGGCAGATGATCCGCCGACAGAACCTGAAGCTAAACGGAGCAGGACATCAAACTCCCGGACAAAGTGTTATTACTGTGGAATCATCGGGCATAAGGTGACAGAGTGCCGCAAGAAGATGCGGACCGAAAAGCAGAAGGAGACAAGGCGCCGGGAAGGGAGCCGACCAGCCACATCGTCCAAGGTGTTTTGCTTCAGGTGCCGTGCGGAAGGTCATATCGCACCTGATTGTCCGTTGCGGGAGATAAGAAAAGCGGTCACAACAAGGAACGGCGAGTCGACTCCTGCGTGGTGGAGGCTCCAACCGGTAAATTAAGTCACCAGGGTGAGTCGTTCCCATTTTGCTTCGATTCTGGAGCCGAGTGCTCATTAATTAAGGAATCCGCTGCCTCGAAATTTTCTGGCAAAAGAACCACCGATATAGTAGTAATGCGAGGGATAGGAAATACGTGTGTTAAGAGTACGTCTCAGATTTTGTCCACTGTGTGTATCAACGGTTTTACGTTGGAGATAACTTTTCACGTTCTCCCTGATAAATACTTGAAATACGATATCATGATCGGTCGCGAAATTTTAAGTCAGGGCTTCGACGTGCACATCACGCGCACTAGTCTCGATATTTGCAAAACGAAGGTAGTCAATGTCTGTGATAGGACCGTCGAAAAAGAGATCGATCTTAATGAAGTAGACACAGAGGTAATTAGTAGTGATAAAGGCCGATTGATTTCTATTCTAGAAAAGTTTAAAAACTCATTCATCACGGGTTTTCCGCGTACACGCGTAAACACAGGCCAGCTAGAAATAAGGCTAATCGGCCCCAACGTCACCGTCCAAAGAAGCCCTTACAGACTTAGCGAGGAAGAGCGTAGGACGGTACGAGAAAGAATCGGTGAACTAATTAAAGCTAACATCATAAGACCCAGTAATTCGCCATTTGCGAGCCCGATGTTGCTCGTGAAGAAAAAAGACGGATCAGATAGACTGTGCGTGGACTTCCGAGCGCTAAATAAGAATACGGTCGCGGATCGGTATCCTCTACCCCTTATCGCAGATCAAATCGCGAGATTGCAGAACGCGAAATACTTCATTAGTCTGGATATGGCCAGCGGGTTTCATCAGATTCCCATACATCCCAATTCAACGGAGTATACCGCGTTCGTTACACCCGACGGGCAGTACGAGTACGTAACGATGCCGTTCGGATTGAAAAATGCCCCGTCCGTTTTTCAGAGGGCCATTCTCAATGCCCTGGGCGACCTTGCGTATTTCTACGTCGTTGTCTATTTGGATGACGTCCTAATTATTGCCGACTCAATAGATTAAGCCTTAGAGAGGTTGGACATCGTGTTAAGTACCCTTGTAAACGCCGGGTTTTCGTTTAACTTTTCTAAGTGCTCTTTCCTGAAGACGTCGGTACTTTATTTGGGGTACGTAATTCATAACGGGGAAGTTCGCCCCAACCCGAGTAAAATACACGCCTTGAGTTCCTTACCTGCGCCAACGACGGTCACTCAGCTCAGACAGTTTATCGGGTTAGCTTCCTACTTCCGTAAGTTCGTCCCCAAGTTCTCACAGACGATGAAACCCCTGTATGCGCTCACCTCAGGTAGCAAAAACATAACATGGTCAGATAGGCACGAGAAAATCAGACAACAGATAGCTTCCGTCCTGACAGACGCGCCGGTACTGATAATATTCGACCCTAATTACCCCATCGAGCTACATACTGACGCTAGTTCGGAGGGTTACGGGGCGATCTTGATGCATAAAGTCGAAGGTAAGAATAGAGTGATCGAGTACTACAGTAAAAGAACTACCCCTACGGAATCTAGATATCATTCCTACGAGCTAGAGACGTTGGCAGTCGTAAACGCCGTCAAGCATTTCCGTCACTATCTACATGGACGGGAATTTCTTGTTGTTACCGATTGTAACTCGTTCATCAAGTAGTAAGGCACATTTGAATGACAGGGTCCACAAGTGGTGGGCTTACTTACAGACTTTCACCTTCGACATTATGTATCGGGAGGGCAAAAGGATGGCCCACGTTGACTTCTTTTCACGATACCCCGTAGATCCGGATCACCGTAAGATTGATAAAATCGCGGAAAAGGAGATCAATTTGGCCGAAATATCGGAAGATTGGCTACTAGCCGAACAACGTCGTGACCCCCAAATTTCGGAAATTGTCGAAAAGTTGCAAAATGATGAGCTCGCGGAAGACATCGCGAACACTTACGAATTACGGTCCGGTACACTCTACCGTAACATCCAAAGAAGAGGCAGGACTCTCAGTTTACCTATTGTTCCAAGAGGGTTTAGATGGTCCGTTATTAACCATGTGCATCAGTCAATTATGCACTTAGATTGGGATAAGACGCTCGAGAAACTGTACGAGTATTACTGGTTCGAAGGAATGGCGAAGTACGTTCGCAAGTTCGTAGAGAACTGCTATGCTTGTGGAGTTTTGAAGGCTAGTTCAGGCAAGATACAAGCCGAACTACATCCTATACCTAAGACCAGCATACCTTGGCATACAGTCCACATGGACATAACGGGCAAGCTAAGCGGCAAAAGTGACTCGAAAGAATACGTCGTTGTTTTGATCGACGCTTTTACTAAATTTGTATACCTGCATCATACCCGTAAGATAGATTCCCTTAACACTATTAAAGCGCTTAAGTCCGCTATATTTTTGTTCGGCAGTCCCTGCCGGATAATAGCGGATCAAGGAAGATGACAGGTAGAGCGTGTAATGGGCACGTTGAAAAATATGTTCACAACGGTAGAGACGACCGGACGGTCATGGCAAGACGCGATTGGGGAGATACAATTGGCCTTGAATTGCACCACGAACCGCGTGACTAAAGCAAGTCCATTAGAACTACTAATCGGTAGGACAGCAAGACCGTACGACTTACTGCTACCTGACAATGTCGAGGAAAGGGAAATAGATATCTCCAACGTAAGACAACAGGCAATAAGAGAAATAACAACGAATGCTATGTACGATAAAGATAGGTTTGGCAAAACTAAAGCTAAAGTGGTTAGGTTTAATCTCGGCGATTTCGTGTTACGTAAAAACGAAGAAAGGAACCAAACTAAGTTAGACCCAAAGTTTAGAGGTCCATTGGTAATAGCAGAAGTTCTGGAAGGAGACAGATACATCTTAAAGACGTTGGATGGAAAGCAGTCGTATAAGTACAGCCACGACAGATTGAGGAAAATGCCAGATAGTCGTATTCCTGCTGAGTTGGATGTCTGTAGTGATGGCAATCACAGCGACCACGACGATATGAGTACTCCGATCTCGGAAGATCAGCAGCACTATGCCAATAGCACCCGGCAGAGCGAGTTCACTTGCGTTTCGGAACGATTATGTGATGTAGCTCAGTGAGACCATGTGAGGCACTTCACTTGCGTTTCGGAGCGGTTATGTGATGTAACTCAGTGAGACCATGTGAGGCATTTCACTTGCGTTTCGGAGCGGCTATGTGATGTAGCTCAGCGAGACAATGTGAGGCATTTCACTTGCGTTTCGGAGCGGTTGTGTGATGTAGCTCGGTGAGATCATGTGAGACATTTCACTTGCGTTTTGGAGCGGTTATGTGATGTAGCTCAGTGAGACCCAGAAACGAAGCTCTACGTGCTCACACGATCTAGAAAACCGAAATTCATTTGGATGCGAAATCGAAAATGGTCCATCATGCCGTTACGATCAGACTGACCCGCAGGATGCAACTATCATCTTGAATACTAATTTTTAATTTTTCCTAATTTCTTATTATCAAATCTCTGAACAGAACTTTGTTGTTGCACTGGACCCTTGGCTTATTTGGATATTTAATCAAACTGTAAATAACGCTAATTGTATCGAATTTAATGTTAGAAAACTCAATATTTTAGTTACACCCGAGGACGTGTGATAGTCAGAATGGCCGTGTCGGAGATGAAAGAACACCGGAACCCCTCCTTGGATTCGCGGGAATACCGTAACGTTGTAACTTAGATTAAACAAATGCCGCTCCGATTGTTCGAGATTTATGATCATGAGCTTGGGCTCGAGGCGACAATCAGTCGCCGAACGTAGCCGCGGTCAAAGGGATGAACGTTTTATCTAACAAAGGCACAGAGTAACTCTATATCTCTCCTTAAAAGGAATAGTCGTGGCGACACGCGGCAGTAAATATTTCAATGGTTTCTGTCCCGTGGCTCGCCACACGCAGATTCTATCCTCCGGGTAAGATGATCGCCAGATGTCAACATACCTCCGCAGTATATGTTTAGCTAACGTGAGGACCTGCTATAAATCTTAAGATTTAGTCAAGCAAAGTCCTTCAAATAGACAAGCAACTACGGGAAGATAGGAGAAACCAATTCTTCCACGAACGATGCCCCCCGTCAACAACCTCCCCTCAAGGGCGGCCAGCATCTCTTTCAAAACGCCGATATGGAGATCGACCAATTAGCAACAGCGCTAATTTCCCTCACCTTTGGAACGAAAGCTTTCGTTGACGAATCCGAGGATCTCATGTCCTTAGACACACCCATTATAGTTTTCCTCGACGGCATCATCGAGACGGAGATTCATTCTTTCGTACGATCTTATCGACGAATGACAGTACCACCTTACAACCAGTGAATACCTCACATCTAGTTAACAAAGAGTTAGACTTGAACTGTGCGAGAACATACGTTTATCATCCCGTGACCGCGGATTCGTTTCGAACCTAAGGTCATTATCACTAGTGCTACGAGTGCCTAATCTTGTTGATAAGACTGTGCTAGTAAACTCTTTATTATATCACGGCAATGGCTAATTGTAATGAGAATTCATCAAACGCCCCTCTCCATAATCCTGACCCTAATCCGACAAATATAATAGTCTCCATAGATCGTTTGAAACCCGCTTTTATTGTATTCGACGACATCGAACAACAGCAACTAGAAACTAGCGCAGGAACCCACGATACGCTTATACCGCTTAAAACCACATCTACGCAAAACGCCGAGCGGGCACAGCAAAGCGAAGACGACTCAAGAGTTTATCACACCACGCGCGCGGGCAGAAAAGTTCGTTTCCTTGATCGCTTTCAGGCAGGTCTGCGATAAGTTAATATGTAAGAACTACTTGCGACACATAAAAAAACGTTATCACTGGTAAGGGGGTACTGTGGCGGCACACGAGCACGGAACTTTCCAACGGCTTCGCGACACAAAGCGCTATATCTTCAAATGTAAGGCCGACGCGCCTAATGTGCCATCGATATTCCTATGGTTCTTCCGCCGAATGTTTGGAAGAATGCACGCGCGGCAACCACCGCGGTACATCTAATAGGGGCAACTAAGAAAAGAATCCGTTTGGTTTCGAACAAAGAGTCATTCTGCCTCAAGCCGCGAAGTGCGAAAGATTCAGTATCATAGCGAAGCAAACACAAGCCGAGATACACGATTATAAACAATATAATTATTAATATAATTATAATATATATATAACAATATAATTATTAACAATAACGTTTATTAAACTTTTGACAATTAATAACAAATAACGATTAACCACGATTAACGATTAACAACAATTAATAACAAATAACGCTTAACACTGGCTATCAAGAATCGACTACTCGTTTCTCTATGTTTATGTCACGTAAAATAAAAAAAGGAGTAGCTCGAACGAAAAGAAAAAAATTAAGGTAACAAAAAAAACAAAAGAATTTATTTCTTGTATTCTGAATTTACACTGACTGCGATTTTGTTCTGAGCTCCAGCCGTGACTTTCCAAGACTGAAGCACTTACAATTTGGCTTTCGGTGGGATCTGTTTCTTCTTTGTTTGTTAATATCCCCTCAATATCCCCACTACCCTGTAGGCGAACGTGACCGTTGCCACGTTTCTAGAACATTCGGTGGAAGGACCGTTAGGATATAGATGACTCATTAGGCACTTCGGTTATATATATTGTCGCAAAGGCCGCCACATCTTTATCTCCATCATCGGTCTATCGGATTTGAAGTATGCCGGTCGTAACACGGGACACGTGTCCGATAGGACAGGAAAAGACGAAGAGATGCTAAAGACAGTGTTAGTTGAGACGCCGGTGAGAACGAATGCAAAAGGCGTACAGTGTGAGTTGAGAAGCGAGAGTGTGCGAGTGCAGAAGCCGAAGACTAAAGTTGCAGAGTTGCTAGCGCAGTTGACCGTAATCCTCCGAGCAGGTTGGACCTCTCGGCGCTAAGGGATAAACAGGCGTAGGCCCTAACAGTGAGCGCGGCAAGCTATACAGTGCACAGTAGACAGTGAGAGAGCAAAAAAAAAAAAAAGAAAAACAAAAAGAGTGCTAAACAGTGAAAAAATAGTGATAACATCAACCACTCTACAAACAATATAAAAATAGAAGAAGAAAAGAATGAAATCGAAACCAAGGAGGCGGAATCCGCCATAAGCTCGTCAAAAAAAGGAATCAAAAGAAGGATAAAAAAGCAACAAATAATTAAAGATAGCAGCATAAGAACTGCTACACAAAAGACGCGGAAACTCAATCCGCCTCCAAACCTGGTAGCCAGGAACAAAATAAACTCAAAACAAGAAAATTTAAAAGGAGAAGAAAGCGACTCACAAGAAGAGCACGACGATAAAAACGAAAATATGAAATAAAGAAGAAGCCCACAACCTCAACCAATGACTATCACATTAAAAAACAGATTCGATGCCCTCCAAGCCCAAGACCCCTGCACACCGCAACCGCATGAAACCATTATCGAAAACATTTTTTTTTTTTTTTTTTTTTTTATTTATTTATTAAAATTCACAATTTGTCCAATTTGGACATTGGTGGAATTTTTTAACGGTTAAATTAGCATGTTGGTGGCTACCCCCAGCGGGGTACCATCCTCGTGTTTCTTAGGTTATGTCCTTTATAAGGTCTGCTGGGTGCTTCCTTTTTAGTCTTCTGTCCATATTTGTGATTTTGTATGTTTCCGCAGCTAGCCGGTTTATGTGTGTTGCTATTCTTAATTTGTATTTCTCGGAGTATCTGTTGATTTCTTCCTTGACCGTTGGCATTCCCAGGTCCCTTCGTATATCTTCGTTTCTGACGTACCAAGGTCCGTTTACTATTGTCCTGAGGATTTTAGCCTGTATTACCTCTATTTTGTTTATATGGCTCATTGCTGCCGTCCCCCATAGTGGTATTCCGTACGTCCAGATTGGTTTTATGATCGTTTTATATATTTTTAACTTGTTTTCTGTGCTTAGTTTGGATTTTCGGCTTGTTAGCCAATGCATTTGTATTCTTGTTTTCTGTATTTTTTCTACTATTGATTTGATGTGTAGTTTCCAGGTGAGTTTTTGATCTAAGTGGAGTCCTAGGTATTTGACATGCTTTGTTTGCGTTATATGCGTGCCGTTCAATAGGATGTTTGGTGGTGTCTTTTTCCGTAGCGTGAATGTAATATGGTTGCATTTATTGGGGTTTGCTTTTATTTGTTTTTCTTGTAGCCAATTTTCTATTTTTACGATGTGTTCTTGTAGTATTTTGACTGCCGTTTCTGGGTTAGTATGCCTGACTAGTATAGCTGTGTCGTCCGCGAATGTCAATACTGTGCTGTTGGTAGTTGTTGGTATGTTCGCCGTGTATAATGTGTATAGTATTGGGCCTAGGACGCTTCCTTGTGGTACCCCGGCCTTGATGTCTTTAACTTGAGAATGTGTGTCCTTGATTTTTATTACGAAGGTTCTGCAGCTTAGGTAGGATTTTATTAGGTGGTGTATTTGCTCCGGGAATTGTTTCCTAATTGTTTGTAGTAGACTTTCATGGTTAATTTTATCGAATGCTTTCTCTATGTCTATAAAGAGGGCTGTGCAGTATTCCTTGTTTTCTAGTTCTACTATTATTTCGTTTATAAGCCTGTGCATTTGCTCTATCGTGGAGTGTTTGTTTCTGAAACCAAATTGGTGATCCGGTATTAGTTTTTTTGTCTCTATTATTGGTTTTATGCGGTCGTATATTATCTTTTCCAGTATTTTGGAAAATACTGGAAGCAGTGATATTGGTCTGTAAGATGCAGTTTGGTGCGGGTCTTTGCCTGGTTTATGTAACATTTTGATCTGTGCTAATTTCCATGGTTTGGGGAAGTATTGAATTCTTAGAATTGCGTTGAATATTACTGTTATTAGTCTTATTGCTTTTGGCGGAAGGTTATTTAAGATTTTACCATTAATTAGGTCGATTCCTGGCGCTTTGTTGTTTTTTGTTTTATCAATTATGTTTCTAATTTCTTGTGCCGATGTTTTAGGTATGGTGTATTCCTTGTCGGCTGTGGTAGCAGTGGTTTGTGGATCCTCCTCCGTATGACTTTTGAGGTTGCTGTTGTTGATAATGTGTGGTGTGAATGTGTTGCAGAGGTGGTTGGAGAATTCTTCAGCTTGTTCTACGTTGCTTCTTACCCATGTGTTATCTGCTTTTCTGATTGCCGGGACGGGTATTATTGGCTTCCTTATTTTTTTCGTGGCTTTCCATAGTGAATAGTTGGTGTTCTCGTGTGTGGAGAGTGTCCCTATGAACTTTGCGAATTCGTTATCGTTGTGCTCCTTTATTTTGTTTTTTATTTCCTTTGCAAGTTCGTTTAAGTGTTTTTTGTTTTCTCGGGTTCTGTATTTTTGCCATTTTGCTTTTGCTTTTCTTTTTTCTTTGATTTTGTCGAGTATTTCTTGCGGGATTGTTATTGTTTGTCTGCTGGTTGGTTCGGGAGTAGTGGTTGTCCTTGCTGCTTCCTGAATAGTTGCTGTCAATGTTGCTACTGCCTGTTCTATGTGTTCAGGAGTTTTTAACGGGATGTTGCAGTTTATTTTGCTTTCTATTATTTCTTTGAAAGTTTGCCATTTGGTGGTTTTATTGCATAGTGTTTCTGGTTTGCTATAGTGAATTGGTTTGTTTCTGTATTCAATTATTATGGGTGTATGATCGGAGCTGAGCTCGAGGTTGGGTGTTATTTTTAGTTTATTTGTGTTTAGTCCCCTTGTAACTGCAAAGTCCAGAAGATCTGGTTTTTTGTTCAGGTCAGTCGGCCAATGTGTCGGTGTTCCTGTGGATAATATATTGAGGTTATTATTTCTAATGTATTTTTCCAGTGTTCTACCTCGAGGTGTAATGTTTCTTGATCCGCAAAGCGTGTGCTTTGAGTTGTAGTCTCCCGCTGCGATGTACTTGTCCCCTAGGTCCTGGAAGTATTCTTCCCACATTTGTGTTGTTATTTTGTGTCGCGGAGGCACGTATACTGCTGACAACTGGAAGTAGTTGCTGCTAGTTTGAACTGTAACAGTGGTTGCTTGTAAATATTCTTTGTTGACTTGGCTGTGAAGATAATGTTTGATATCGTTTCTGACTATCACTGCTGTCCCTCCGTGAGCTTTTCCTGAGGGGTGTTTGGTATCATATATGGTGTAGTATGGTATTTTCAAATAGCTTTTTGTAGTGAAGTGTGTTTCTGAGACAAGTAGTATGTCTATATTATTATTGTATATGAATGTTTTAGTTTCGAGGGCCCGTTGTTGTAGGCCGTTTGAGTTCCAGGCTGCTATTTTTAGAGTGTCCGTTTTTATTTTTTGCTTAGCACGTTTGTAATTAGTTGTAGCATGACTGTGATTTGTTGGGTTTGCTGTTTGAGTACTGCGTTTTGTTCGCTTATCATTCTGGTTAGCATTTCGGTGTTCTTTATGGATTGTTTGAGCAGTTCTTTGATTTCTGCAGTGTCGTTGTTACTATTGCTGTGGTATTGGTTATGTGTGTGTTGGTTGGCTGGTTACTTGAGCATAGCTTAGACCACCAATGGTGTTGGTGCTGATAGGTTTGGTGTTTATTGCTTGCTCTGTATTTGGTAATATTTCAGGTTTTGTGCTGTCATGATGGGCTTGTGTGTTAGTGCTTGTCCTGCTTCGTAGGGGCGGGAACAGTTTTCGTTGTAGTTGTTTTCTTACTTCACAGCCTTTATAGCTGGCTGGGTGGTTTCCTTTACAGTTGAAGCATTTAACTTTTTCTATTTTTCCTGAATATGGGCAGTGTGCAGTTAAGTGATTTTTTGCGCACTTGACGCAGGCTGGGCTTCTGTTGCAGTAGTTTTTAGTGTGTCCGTATTGTTGACACCGCATGCATTGAGGTATATCTTTTTTGTGTCGTGGTGGTTCGACTGTTACTATTGTGTTTAGTATTTGTTTGATATCATATATTTCCTTGTTATTGATTCTGGGTTCAAGTTCTATTAAGAATAGTGGTAGTGGTTGCTTTGTGTCGAATCTTGTTATATTGTTTATTGTTCTTGTTTGATGTCCAATTTTAGCTAACTCATCGCTTAGTTTATGTACGTTGGTTTTAGGATGCAATCCTCTTATGACAATTTTATAGCTCCTTTCCGTTTTAAGCTGATACGTGTGGTGGATAGCATTTTTTTCTTTTAATGCTTTTATAACTTTCCTAAATGATTCTGGTGTGTTTGTTTGAATTTTTACTTGATCCAATTTTGTTTGCTTTATTGTGTAATTGTTTTTCTCATCTAGATTATTTAGTAGATCAATGAGCGGGTCTATTATTTGGGCCTCGACAAAGATTGGTGGTGGTTTTGTAATATGGTTTGTTTGGATATTGGTTTTACTTACGGGGTCAGCGTCTATTTCTTCAGTTAGTGAGTTGAAGGAGTTACTTAATGGTAATTCTTGCAGCCATCGCTGCTTTTCTGTGACTGGGTTTCCTATGGCACTTGTGTCTGTGGTTGTTTTACGTTTTTTGCTAGCCTTCACTGGCTTCCAGCTTTCATCCTGGTAGTATCTTTCATGTTCTGAATTGCTATCTTCCTGTCCCCGATGCTCTTTTGTTTCTTCTGTCTCCATGTTAATTTGTTTGGTTTTTATATAATATGTTTCTCCTTTTGTTGCTATGTTTATAGTTGGTATCTGCATTGTTATTTTATTTCCTCCTCACTATCACTTTGCAGCACTATTACTTTGGAGCACTTTTTCACTATTCACTTATACCTGGAGAGGACGACCGTCTAGACACGTCCGTCCTCCTCGGCTGTCCGAGCAGGAGTGTATCGAAAACATTAAAAAAAAAAACGACGTATTAAGGGAAAAGGCAACCAGACAGCCCACTCCCCCGGACACGTCACCAATAACCACAAGCAAAAGCTATACCGCCCGGACAAGCACCCCCCCCCCGCCACCCCGCCGAAAAAAACAACACCACAACCCTCATCATTACTGAAAAACCAAACTCACAAGGGCCTGCCACCCAGCCACCCCGCTGAAGCCCAGGCAGACCCCCCCACATCAGCAAAAGAGGCCAGGCCACCCCCCATCAACATAACGTTACAAGACCCGAAAGACACAATAGCACTCATGGAAAAGTCCCTCAAAATCAAGAATTTCCATATCAAAAGAATCCATTCAGGTAAGCACGTACTTTATCTTCAAAACCTAAATGACCACGCGAACGCAAAAAAAATACTGACCGCAGCCAACACGGCCTATTTCACATATACCCCAAAATCTCAAAAACCCCACACATACCTACTAAAAGGGCTAGGAAACAGCTACACAGAAGCGGAAATACTAGAAGACCTAAAAGCCCTGAAAATAGAAGAAGTTAACTTCACCAAAGTGACTCGATTCACAACAAGAAAATCAAGGGAGTACAACACATTGCTCCCAATCTATATAATCCAAGTCTCCCCCGATAGCAACATTGGGAACCTACTAAAAATAAACAGACTTAACTATCTGAAAATAGCCTGGGAAAAAATTAAAAAAAACGATATCACGCAGTGCTACAAATGCCAGCGAATAGGCCACACAGCACAAAACTGTAACCTAAACTATCGCTGTGTAAAATGCACTGAACCGCACGGGCCAGGCGAGTGCAAAATAAAAAAAGAAGCAGCAGTAAGCAAAGAAAAAATCTACTGCGTAAACTGCAAAAACTACGGACATCCTGCATCATACAAAGGATGTCCAAAACTCGTCGAATTACGGAAAAAGATTAATGAAAAAATCACCAAAGCAAAAACAACAAAAATCGAAAGAATCGCCAAAATAAGCCGTAAATACGTCCCCGAGCTAAAGTTCGTGGACATAGTAAAACAAAGAACAAGTATAAACGAGACAAGCCCGCAAGTAACAAACATAGCGGCACAAGTCAAACAAAACCCTAACCCAACAATAGACTCACCCCAAATAAGCATAATAAAAGTCATTGAAGACTTCAAAAAAAGCATCCTAAAAGCTCTAAGCGACCAACAAACACAACTAAACGAAATCAAAAAAGCACTAAATACGCATGAAGAAAGAATCGATTCCATCTTCAACATCATCGAAAATATAGACGAAGATTAACCAAAACACACCCGCCCACCAATCACAGCAGAAAATAAACCAGATAAAAGTTAAACATCTGAAAATCATATCAATAAACGCCAACTCACTAATCTCAAACCAAAAAAGATACAGCTTGCTAACACTAATTAAGAAAGAAACCCCCGACATAGTACTTATCTCAGAAACCAAACTGAACTATAGACATAAGGTGCAATACAAAAACTACTCTATAATAAGACACGACAGACCAAACGCTACCCAAGGAGGAGGAACGGCAATCCTCATAAAAAACCCCCTGAAGTTCAAAACAATACAAAACGACAAAATAACAAACTTCAAAATCCTAGAGACGACGATCATAAAAATAAAAATAAACAATAAGGAAAACTTATTTATCTCCGCAGCCTACGCAGCCTACGGAAACCAGAAACAATTTAACGACGAATTCGACAATCTCTTCCAACTTTTACAGCTCGACAAACAGGAAAACTACTACATAATAGCCGGTGACCTTAACGCCAAACATACCAGCTGGAAAAACGAAATAAACAACACGAGAGGAAACTCCGTCAGAACCTGGCTAGACAATAAAAGCATTTTCTACAAAACAAACCTCTATGGCTCCGAGCTACCCTCTTACCCAAAAGGACGCTCCTACCTAGCCATATGCCTAGCAGACGCCCGAATAAAATTCCAAAACTTACGACCAAATAACACTCTCAAAACCATAGACTACGACAGCGACCATAACGCCATAGTATTTCAGATAAGCAAAAACACATCCGACTACCTAACACTCGAAACGCAGACCGAAACACCCAGGTACAACTACAAAAAGACAGACTGGAAAAAGTTCCAAAACCTGCTCGAACAGAACTGCGACCTAAAAATCTACAACAATGTCAACCTAACAGACAGACAAATCGACTCGTTCATAGACGAAATAGAAAAACATATACAAATCGCCCTACAAGAATCCGTACCGACATTTAAAAAAAAGGACTCCTGCGAGCCATATATAAACTATAAAATAAAAAAACTACAACGAGATAAAAGCTACATACTATCTAAATTAAACAACCTAAGACACAACTACTCTTACGACAAAAGAGAAGACATAGAATTCCTAAAGTACCTGCTACACGAAATAAAATCACAACTAAAACAAGAATTCGCAAACTCTATAAATCAATACTGGACAAATAAAATAAAAAATATTTCCAAAAAAGACTCTGCTAGCATGTTCCCGCAGATAAATCAAATTTTCAGACCAAAGGAACAAAACTCCATCCCGCCCCTCAAACTGCCTCCAGAAAAAGCCTCCCTCATCCAAGAAGCAGGCATCGAGATACACAACACCAACAAAGACACAGAGTAAACTAACAAAGTAACTTCATAATATCAAAAACAACGGAAAAACTAGACATTATCGGCACCCACTTTTCCAAAACTCACACACAAAACGAACATATGGGCCGAGAACAATTAAACAGAATTATCATCGCCGAAACAAACAAACTAAAAAATAAAATAGAAAAAGACATAGCGCTAAACAAAACAGTCTGCACATTCTCAAACGAAAACACATCGGACGACCCCAAGCAGCCTGACCCAGAAATAAACTACTTTACAAACTTCAATCAACTAAGTACAATCTTCTCCATGCTAAACAACAAAAAATCCGCCGGCTTCGATGGAATCCCAAACATCTCGCTCAAACGCCTACCAAACAAAATAAAATGGTACTACACAGTACTGTTTAATAACGCGCTAAACAACACATACTTCCCAAAAAATGGAAAAAAGCCAAACTCATAGCCATTACAAAAAAAAATAAAGACGGTTCATCACCTGCAAACCTACGACCTATAAGCCTCCTCCCCAACATAAGCAAAGTATACGAAATGATCATAAACAACCCCCTAGCCGCCTTCTGCTCAAAAAATAAGGTAATCCCGGAAAATCAATTCGGCTTCCGCCACAAGCACTCCACAATCCACGCAATAAACAAACTTACGTCGGATATCTGCTGGGCACTTAACGCAAATCAACGAGTAGCCGCCTGCCTAATAGACATCGAAAAAGCCTTCGACACCGTCTGGATCCCAGGGCTCATTTATAAAATGATTAAAAAGAACTTCCCTGAATACCTGATTAAAATAGTCTGGGACATGATAACAAACAAAACATTTATAATGACCGACGGCTCCAACACATCAAGCAAAGAATTCTCCATAGAGAACGGCCTGCAACAAGGAACAGTAAATTCTCCGCTACTCTTCAGCATCTACTATAACGACTTACTAAACCTCTTTAACCTCAACACATCCACACATAAACGCTCCATAGCCTTCGCGGATGACCTAATCATCTACGTAACAGGCCGCAAAACCAAAACGATAAGAACTGCAAGAACTCTTTAACAAAATCAGCGATTACTATCATACATGGAAACTAAAAATTAACGCAAGCAAATGCGAAACCATACTATTCAGACCCATGACAAGCAAAATCGGCCCAGCAGAAAGGGAACAAGTCAGGAAATTCCGCCTAAAAGAAAAAGAAAACGAAGAGAACCTCATACCACACAAAAATTGCGTAAAATACCTGGGAATAAACATAAATGAAAAACTAAATTATAAGCAACACATCGAAATCCAACTCTCCAAAGCCAGCAAAGCTTTTTGGAATACAAAAAGGCTGTTTTATTCCAGACTTCTCGATAGCAAAGTAAAAATCATGTGCTACCAATCGCTAATAAGACCCATTATAACCTACGGCTGCCCAATATGGTACAACATACCAGCGTCAATAATGGAAAAAATTCGCATATTGGAAAGAAAATGCATCAGAGCTTGCCTGAGCATTTACAGATCAGAACACAGCGGATACAGAAAATACGTAAAAAATAAAAAAATATACGACTTAGCCAACATCCACCGCATCGACTGGCACATCCTAAAACTAACGAGAAATCACTTCTCGCAAGCCGCGAAGATCAAAGAAAACAGCCTAATCTTCGGCTGCTTATACCCAAACGACGCATACTTCAAAAACACTCTGTTAACAGGCTACATCCCCCCCGAAGCCTTTCTATACCTAGACGAAAGAAACTATCTCCAAGACCAAAACAACATACCCATAATCTATCATATGCAAAGGAAAATAGGCATGAAATCTATTCAATACGAGGAAAACCTAGATGGCCGCACGGCAGACACTAGGTGGAGATACAACATGGCCCTCCCCCAAAAGGATACAGAAGACAAACACAGAAAAAACACAAAAAAATATTGGTGGATACGGAATCCACAACAAAAAACAACAAGATAAAGAGCCACAGAACGGCAACGCTCACCGAATAAAAGTGTAAATATGTAAATATGTAAATATGTAAATAAATAAACAAATATTATACTAATCCCACAGAACACCCCTCCCCACCCCTCCCAGTCCATCCCCTCCCAGCCCCTCCCTAATAGGCTAGCGAACTGTCCTGTTTTTGCGTCCAGGCTTTCAGGACATAAATTAAAATATCGTACATAAGCACAGCGCAACAGCGGCTTAATTTTATTTTATTTAACATTAATAACCTCAAAAAAAAAAAAGAGAAAAGAATGTAATAATGCATGGCTACGTCGTACCGTCGCGTATCGGTACTCTTGCCTGTACCACCCTACAATTAGAATTCAGCGTTTATTCTGGAAAAAAAATGATGTAAAAAAATATGTAAAAAACCTGGAATTAATAAACAAAGATAAAAAAAAAAAAAAAGAGTTGCTAGTGTTGTAGGGAGATCAAGTTGTTAGAGTTATAGAGTTTGCGAGAGTGATTTGAGTAGAATAAGATTTTTGCGTTTAGTTCAAGTTGAACATTTATCGTTCTCTGTCCAATTAAGCTCTGTTATTTTTATTTATCTTAAATAAACAGTATTAGGAGAATTTTACAAATCTAAATTATCCTAATCCTATCCTTTTCCGACACTACACTATCAAAAGTCCAAATTAGACAAATTGTGAATTTCAATGAATAAATATAAAAAAAAAAAGATCGACGTTGTTCATAGTGTATAAGAAGACGGAAAATCACGCTTCGCGGACGAAATAGACTGTACGCCGAAAGTCGCTAAAAGTCAGTAGAATGCGATCAGGCTAGAGTATTTGAAGATACCACCGCTAGGTGGTTTTTTCAAGGTGCCGTTTCTCGCTGGAAAATTTAGGAGATAGAGATGTTATATTCGTAGACAAAGTTAAAATTGTTATCGCTTCTCGGCCTTATGGCTAAGATCAAAGTGTAGTATCTGTTCTTATCAGCTTAATATCTGATACACTTCCCATTAGGAAGTCAGAATATTAAACTGATTTTTGGAATCTGACGGAGGATGAGAGCTTGCTCCACCTTTGTCGTGGGTCAATCTAGTCTTGCAGTGCCGCTAGAATTGGCTCGATAATACATTTATAAACATATAACAGACGGCTTTTTTAAATTTATTATTAACATTATTTTGAGATTGGTGATAAATAAATACTGTATCACTGTGGCTTTATTGAACCTAAATATTGCTTAGTATAAGTTGTACTTAATTAAGTAAGAAATAAATAATTGCAATCAAGTGTATTAATATTTTGTGCAAATATTTTGTTTTTATGCAAAATATATTTGTTACTTTTTACGTGTTACGTGATACATTTTATGATGTATTGTAGTTTTGATATCTTTATTTGTTTCAATATAGAAGAACGATGTACAGTTGAAGACTACTACAGTGTTCAAATAAAAGTACTACGGTATAATGATTTAACTCTTTCTCTGCGAACATCGCCTGTAGACGCTCAGCCACATAATATATTTCTCTGTGCATCGTGCCATCCTTGCGACCGATCTCCCACTGTTACGCCCACTGTTTCTGTGCGCTTCGTAGCGAAAGGATTAATCATACTAAAGATAGTCCCCATTCAGCCACCAATATCTAACATTTAATTTATGAAAATTAGAAAAATCATTGAGTCAGGTTGGACATGGCTTAGGTCAGCCCAATAATGATCACCTAGAGTATAGATATGATTTTACCATAAATAGATCTGTAATGATAATAAATGATAAGTATAAAGGACTCATCCTGGATTGAACCAAAGGAATCCATATAAACGAAAGCTTGACAAGGTAAACATCCAGTCCGTCTTGATAACTCGAAATATTACTCATTCTGAAAACTAAGGTAGGGAATGAGGGAATTAAAGAGAACATTTCTTATGGAGTTCCAGTACTTACGGGCCAATCTCAGCATAAACAAATCTATTTTCAACATTGCTGCAGAATTATAAAGCATAGTGTTACTCATATACTTCCTAATCCAAGATGTGAATCTACGGTAAAGGCACAAACTTCCAGGACTTACAACAGTTCCAGTACTTACGGGCCAATCTCAGCATAAACAAATCTATTTTCAACATTGCTGCAGAATTATAAAGCATAGTGTTACTCATATACTTCCTAATCCAAGATGTGAATCTACGGTAAAGGCACAAACTTGCCCTAAAGTACCTACTTTCAAAACATCTAATCTGTTCAACGAGGCTGGGCGAGATCACACGGGGAATGCATAGAAAATAACAAGCCGAATTAAAATCTTATAACAAAGGAGTTCCACTTTTGTATTAGGATTTTTTATATAATAATATACCTTATTAACTAAGAAAGCTCTATTAGATTTTCCTAGTTGCATCTTAATGCGATCACCAATCGCAGCGTTGAACCTGAAGGTAATATTAACTTCTAGGTATTTAAATAAAAGTGAGATCATAAAGTTTAAATTTGTGGGAGTACTCAGTGATATCATAATTGCGTTTATGTCATTTAGGTATGCACGATCTAAATAATACTGTTTCAGACTTGTCAACGTTAGTCCTAAGCTTCCAATTTGCAAAATATATTTGAACTTTGTTAAACAAGTCTTTTAGCCTTTTAAGTGTAAATAATTGATAATAATATAGTGTAAATAATCGATAATAATTGTTGATAAAATAAAATTGTTAATAACAAAATTGTTAATAAAAAATTGTTAATAATTGAGGGTTTCTCATGACTAATGTATATAACAAACCCGTCTGCGAATGCGATCGTTTTTATCCGGATAATTATTAAAGTCAAACAAATTCAATACATCATTAAAGTAAGAAGAGAATAGTATAAGTGAACTTTGCATTTTTTTTCTTTACAAGTACTTTACAATCAATCCTCGCATTGAGAATTTTGAGTAAGTTTTTCTGGCGTGGCACAGTGATATGGCTAATTATTTATAATAAGTTAATAAACTTATTAAGGTAAGTATAATTTATAAATAATAATCTCATAAATAAGTAAATATTACTTATTAGAAATATCTAGTTGAATCTAGTGCTTAGGTCTAACGGATAGTGTTTTCTTAGTCTGCGGATCTGGTCCGACGTATTAAATAATTTAGTAGTTAGGGGATTTCGATGTTTGTTGACTCTTTTGATATATCTATTGTTACATTTTGTTATTTCTTCTTTGACTGTGAGTATCTTGAGGTCACGATGTATTGCTTCGTTGGTAACATACCAGGGTACATTTATTAGGGATCTTAGTGTTTTCGATCGAAAGCGTTGCAGTATTTCAATGTTGGAATTACTTGCTGTTCCCCATAGTTGGATTCCGTAGGTCCAGACAGGTTTTATTATGGTCTTATAGAGTGTAATTTTGTTCTGCGTGCTTAGGTTGGAACATCGGCCAGTGAGCCAGTAGAATTTTTTAAGTTTATCCTTGAGTTGCTTCAATTTATCTATGATGTGTTGTTTCCATGTTAATCTCCTGTTGACACGGGAAAGTTGCCTTTTTTCACGTTCCACTAGCAACTTTATCTCGAGGGCAGTTAGCATCCTTCCTCACCCACCACCATAGCAAATGCCCAATTCAGAACGAAGCCTATTTCCCCCACTCTTCTAACCAAAATTGGCATCAACAAATCCGATAGTCCCGTGCGCTAGACACACTCATCCTTGGCTTTCCTCCGCCATAGCATCGTCACCGAACTTCGCTGATTTTCCATTTTTCAAACAGTCAACATCCTTTTGTCCGGGTTTACACCCTCAGATCAGTCACTTACTTAACTCATACATACGCACCCGCGTAACTATCTTCTTTACAAAATTTTGGAATAAACTGTGATTTGTAACTTGTTATATCAGTGTCATATTCAATTTAATTACCTCTATTATCCTAATCGAAATCGGGGATCGATCATTTCGTGGCGTCGATTACCTAATAGCAACGGGAATTTACGACTCCCGTCGAAGTGCTCCCTCGCGATTGTCTCTCTCCGCGAGTGGTCGAAATACACTTGAATAATCTAACAGAGTCTGTTACGTCACGTGAAATGGTCCGTGCGACATTCTTCATTACCATTATACAGATCCTTAACATTAGGTTTACGGGCGTTTCGTATATACCTATCTCTACGGGACACGTCAAATTGACGGGTAAACGAAAATACGCATTTTTCATTAAAAAATCGATTTATTCAAATTAAGTCTGAAAGGAACAATATTAGGCTTCACGTTTAAATAAATGATTAATAAATAAAAAGTCTTTTTTTAAATTATCACTAAAAAAAATAACAATAACATTAACACTAGGTTTACGGGACCTGCCAATTTGACGGATTTTGAACTCCGAAATGAAATATCTCAAAAACCATGGCATTAATTTTAACCATTTTGCATCGTAAATTAATCATTTCATCTAAAGAATTTATGCACAAAATTATTTTTTCCTAGGCTATCTAATTTTTGAAATCTGTTTGTAGTATATCTATCTCTACGAGACCCATCAAATTGACGGCTTAGCTGATTTCATAAACAATCCGTTTTTCAAAGATAGTATGCAAAAGTTTGTTATCGTAGACATTTCCCATTATTTGGGCACAGTATTTTCTTATTTTGAACAATCCTCCTTTTCTACCAATCATGAGTAAATTCAAGAGATATAATAAGATATTGGACAAAATGTCAACATCAATGAAGATTGTTCTGAGGATAAGAAGATCAGTCCTCCTAAGTCCACTCCTAAGAAGATCAGTATGAATTAGGCCAAAGCGAAGCTGACAGTGAACGCTTTGAATACATTGAAAGTGGAGAGATAGAATGAGCGTCAGATAGTGAAGAGGAACACTTCTTGAAAGTGTGTCGTAACAAGAAAAGGATGCGTATTCTTTTCAGTTCTGACTCCGAGGATGAAAGGACGAGCATTTCAAGTATATACCAAAATGTAATAGGTGAAATTGAAATTGCAATTGACGGAACATAGTGCATAAAACTGAAAGCAGGCGAATTTAGGGATAGAACGCCCGTTCGTATGATATTCAAGGATATCGCAGGGCCTACGATACTATACTGGCTATGCTAAGAGAAATATTATGTCGGGTTATGTAACTAGTGCTTTCGAATCGATAATTGACAGACACATAATGGAACACGGAAACGATTGCACTGAAACCGAGGCGCATCGAGTTTTGAAAAAGGACTGGACAATCACAGTTGCTGAGTTGCGTAATTTTCTAGGAATTCTATATACCCGGGGCGCATATGAAGCGAGATCATTGAAAGCCTCCAAAAGATTACAAACAGATAAATTTGCGCTGATATCCGAAATATGGAACAGATTTATAAGTAATAGCCAGGCCTGTTACAAGCCGTATGAAAATATCTCAATAGATGAACAATTATTTCCAACGAAATAGAAGATAATTATAAACGTGTTCCAGAAACCATTCCTTTTTACAATAAAACAAAGTATGGTGTTGACCAAATGGCACGCAAATATAGCGTGAAAGCAAGGAGTTTCCGATGGCCCCTTCAAGTCTTTTTCAGTATTTTGGATTTGGCAGCGATAAACGCGTGGATACTATATAAAGAGTGTACTAGATCGAAAATATCCAGAAAGGAATTCATATTTTGTTTAGCCGAGGAATTAACTGAAGAAAACAAGGACAACATTTGCCAAAGATCAGACGCTTCATTTCTGTCACCTTCAACGTCAGAAGTGCGAAAATGTTGCCAATTGGATTGTTGCAAAAAAATAGAAGTAATAATTATTGTTTATATCGCAAAAAAGATCGTATGCGAAAAATGCACAAACAACATTCAGTATATGTGCAACAAATGTGCTGGATAGATATGAAGTGGTATGGCCCGTAGCGTCGCTCGCACCAGTTCCCGGACCTCCTTCGATCGCAGCTGGGTCGGTCATCGTGGAGGTTTTAGTCGGTTGGAGTCCGGCACTACCACCCCACTCCCCTCGCCCCCCGAAGTGGCCTGGCGTCCGTGCGGATTTCCTTCACGGGAAAAAAAAAAAAGAAAAGAAAAAAAAAAAAGATATGAAGTGGTATGTCGTGATAGGTGCGAAAGGAATACTCAGATGTTCAACAAAAAACGTTTATTGACTTTTTAACAACTGACGACAAATAACAATTAACAACACTTGATGACAACCAATGCTTAACGCAGGTTATCGGAAGTCGACTACTCGTCTCTCAACGTTCGCTTCGCGTAATCCTTCGCACTTCCCAGCTCGGGGCAGACTGAATCTCTTTTATTCAAAAGCCACGCCGATTCTTTTCTTTGTTGTCCATCGATATCGCGCCCGTTTGTTAGAAGTCCGCGACGATTGCCGCGTATGATGCATTCTCCCGAAAATTCGGCGAAAGAGCCGTAGGGATATCGATGGCACATAAGGCTTGTCGGCATAGCGCTTTTAAGATAAAGCGCTTTGTGCCGCGAAACCGTTGGAAATTTCCGAGGTCGAGTGCCGCCACAGATATGATTACCCTGTACCGTTAACGTTATTGTTATCTTTTAGTGATAATTTAAAAAAAAGACTTTTTATTTATTAATAATTTATTTAAACGTGAAGCCTCTAGCGGCACTCGACAACAAATACCGCTACACGACACTAACTAAGCAACAGACACGGTAGCGAAGTGATTAGCGCTCTAGGTTTCGAACGTTCGGGACCCCCGGGTTCGATTCCCGGGGCGCTCGTGATCCTATTTATCTGCCACGCATCAAAATAAAAGAATAATTAACAGTGCCCCAGCAGCGACATCTACAGCCGGTAACTACTACTATCACCGACGACAACACAACGCCACACACACCTCTACAAGCCTAATATTGTTCCTTTCAGACTTAATTTGAATAAATCGATTTTTTAATGAAAAATGCGTATTTTCGTTTACCCGTCAATTTTATGGGTCCCGTAGAGATAGGTATACCACATACAGATTTCAAAAATTAGAAAGCCTAGGAAAAAATAATTTTGTGTATAAATTCTTTAGATGAAATGATTAATTTACGATGCAAAATGGTTAAAATTGGTGCTATGATTTTTGAGATATTTCAGTTCAAAGTTCGAAATCCGTCAAATTGACGGGTCCCGTAAACCTAGTGTTAAAAACGTGAAGAAGTCAGTCTTCAAACAATTATATTTAGACAGTTTAGTGCGATATTTCCAAAGTGCGATCGATAATACACATAAGCAAAGTGATAGTCTTACACATTGTAACATTCTCTTCTTCAATAATTTCCATCTTGTACCACATTTATTACTCGAATAAAATTATTCATCGTCTATAATTGCCAACAATTAAGAATTATCATTGTATATTTTTAATCGGGCTTTTGTCACGTAAAATAAAAAGCAGGAGACTCGAACGAAAAGAAAAAATTAAGATAACAAAAAAAACAAGAGAATTTATTTCTGAATTTACACTGACTGCGATTTTGTTCTGAGCTCCAGCCGTGACTTTCCAAGACTGAAGCTCTTACAATTTGACTCTCGGTAACATCTGTTTCTTCTTTGTTTGTCATCCCTCAATATCCCCACTACCCTGTAGGCGTACGTGACCGTTGTCACACTTCTAGGACATTCGGTGGAAGGACCGTTAGGATACAGATGACTCATTAGGCACTTCGGCGATATACATTGTCGCCAAGGCCGCCACATCTCTATCTCCATCATCGGTCCATCGAATTTGAAGTATGCCGGTCGTGACACTTTCTTCAAGAATATTAAATATTTAAACGACAGTTCGCTGTAATCGATATTCCAAAATTATGTTTTTTTGCAGAACTCTACATGTTTTTTTATACTAATGATGTGATTTTTTATTCTCTGTACGAAACCCGAATTAGGATACGTAAGTCGAAAAATGCTTAGTTAAAAAAAACATTGTAATCTCAATTTCAGAAAATTTACTGTATGAAAAGCAAAGAAAATATAAACATAAGTATTGGCTTAGCAACTAAGTGATTGCGGATTTTGTCATTAGATGGTATTGAAAAAATCCGCAATCACTTAGTTGCCAACACAATACTTGGTGTTTTCCCTCATTCTTCATACGCCAGGCTTTACTAAATTCAGAATAAAATGTCTTTTAAACCATGTATTTTTAGACAAAAATATCTTATCTCCTATTATATAGAAAACTGTTGAGGTTATTCGGTATATAAAGAGAGAAAAACGCGTGGATAAAGTGCAAGATATAGTGTAAGATATATATTTAACTTGATAGTGGAATACAGGAATACAATTTGAGCTGGTCCAGATCCGCACGCTAGCAGTGTTACTTTATAACTGAAAACACCGAAGTCAACGTCGCCTGTCTACAGTTTATGGTCTGCCTCCCTGCTATTCTTTTGTCTATGTGCTGTTGATGGCTTCAGCGCTTGAGAAAGCTAAAAAGACCAGATGTGGAGTTTTCCTAGAAGTGGTGACCACTTCAACAAAAATAAAAAAAATGCATTAATAGGTGGGTAAAGAAATATAGGTTTCTGTTTAAAAATATACCGACGTCCTTGAAATTCTAGGAAAAAGAAATTAATTTCAGGAAATATTCTTTCGCCATTGTAGTGCCTCTTCAGTCGTGTAACTTTGTCCTGTGAAGTTTTTCCGTAAATAAGGAAGATATTTAGATGATCCCATTTGGGTAAGCCACCCAGCTAGGTCACTGGGCCAATTAGCATATAACAATTTGCACAAAATATTGTTCAGAAATAAATCATGCAATATAATACAATAGTTTAGAAATAAACGAAATAGATAATCAGTTTTGTAAGATTGTTTACGTTGTGAAAGTTTGTACGGATGGTAAAAGTAGGTATTTGTAAAAGGAAGTCGAAAATATAAACTTTCTTTCTGCTTTTATTAATTTCCTCTTTCCTTATATAGCCATGGATTACGATTACACTATATACATAGACACACTGAATTTTGTTCTTTAATTAACAAAGCTTTTTTCACAATGTTTATGCATTGATATGCACTGTTGTTCATTCTGTATTTATTTTACGATCAGAGATTTTCAATGAGTATAATGACGATATTAGAGCAAGCGTCGTAATAACCTTTAATATTATTGGACATTTAATCAGTGTCAGTCAAGTCAAAAATTCCAAGAAGTCATCAATTATTGATTACATGAAATATGACTATTTGTCATTAAAATGATATACCATATTTAAGAATAAATTTATTCGGCAAAATACGGTTAAAATCACATATCCGAACGTATCTTATTTTTTGTGAATCCATTTTTCTTACTAATGTTACCTAAAAATATTTCGAAGATATGCTTAACGAAATTTCACTCTTGATTTTGCATTTATTCTAACTTCTTCACGAGCAACTTTTTTGAAAACCATCATCTCCCATACCTTAAGATCAAATACACTAAATGTTTTACAATAATTAAATATCTTATCACTTGCATTATGTCACAACCAATTTTTATCGTTGTAAACTAATGCAGACTCCTAAAACACGTTATAAGTGTTTTCACGAAATGTTATCAGAAAGCGTTTATAGAAAAAGATTTCAAAAACTTTGATATACTTTAGCTAGCTTTTGGTTTATAACACTCCTTTCTTCCATTGACGTGAATGTTCTCTTCGACTTTGTTTTTCCGTTTGTCGAAAAGATAAGCCTCGAAGAAGAATTTTCCAAATAGGATTAAATAACTGAAGTACATGGCAAAACCAAATATAAAATTTTTACGCGTAGTATAGCATTCAAGTCCACAACTTTCTCGATAATAATAAGCCGCAATAGTTACAACGCAACCTATCACCATTTGTAACATCTGCATCGTAGTAATCATCATAGCAAAGCCTTTTGGTAATTTGTATTGCATTGCTTTCAAAGAATAATAAGAATACATCCAGGAATGAACAAAGTAGTTCATTACGGTATACCACCTTGTGGCTGCTGTGGTCTCCGTATATGTGAACCAAGAGTAAAGAACAACAGTTAAATGATGGTAAAAATGTAGAAATATCAATGGTTGCTTTCGTAACACAATGAAGATCGTATCGCCAAATTCTGGGATCTTTGATAGGATAAATACCCATGTCCAAAAGCCACAAACATGATCTTGGAAAAAGTTGCTGAAAAGAAAATAATTCCATTCTTATTGTATATCATAAATTAACATATTTAAAATATCGATTCATTTTGTGAATATGACATTTAAATCAAAGCCATGTATTATGTTCCATACAATGAAACAATAAGAACTTTGTTATTTTGATTTGGAAATATAATCATACAATGTGTATAGTATAGGTCGATATGTTGCGAATTGGTAGACATAACTGATTATATCAATCGATAAAACTCATTTCAGATACAAATTTATACGTGAAATGTTTTTAGAGAATTATTATAAGAATAATATCGTAAACAACTATTAAAAATGTATTTCCTATTTCACTAACGCTTTCCATATATCAATGTTCACTAAATACCAAGCGTAAGAAATTATTTCATATAACAATTCATTTCATTAATAATGTTTCATTAACAATTATTTTTTAAAATCGCCATTCACCTGAAAATATATTAAAAGGTAAAAATATGAAAGTAGCATTACCTAGGTATGCAAATACTGTGGTAAAACCCATGGTGTCTCAATGTAGAGAACATTTCCGGTGCTGTTCTAGAAAATCCGATAATGGAGAACACTGCAAACAATCCACTCCATAATGCAAGCGGACCCTTCAAATCAAACTTTGGTCTACTCGACATGTAATATTTCCCGCCAAAAATTAGGATCACGTAAATAATACAGCAGTAGTAGCAGTACTGAAAATTGTTCTGGAGCCATATTTGAGTATCTGGATAAAAGTAGTTTTTTTCAAAGTTGAAGACAAGCGAGTAGGTAGGTTCAATGATCTGCGGAGAATCCTCTTTATTCATCATTTTTTTTACATCCACTGGTCGCAATTAAAGAAAACACGCAGTCCTTCGCCTACGTTGGCAATTAACTAAAACGTAAAAAGAAGAACTGTTAACATTTTCTGTTAAAACTATGGAAATTGAAATATTTAATAAATGATGTATTAAAATCAATGTAAAATATTCAAAATAAAGTAATAAGACAATACAAAATAATAAATTAGTTCTTTTTGTCTATCGTATTTAATTAAAATTTAATATAATGCATTGTTGATGTTGTTCTGTTTTTATGAGCTTCGTCATTCATTCGAATTTGTTACGTTGTTAATGTTTAATTACAGCAGGATTTGAATTTTTTGTACATTTTCCAGTAGTACTTTGATTGATTGTAGTAGTTTGATTGTTCGGACAATATCGGACAGAAAAGAAAAACAAATATTAAATAAACAAATATAAATTAACTTATGTACATTTGTACTTCTGCTAAATAAATGAAAAATGTATTTCGATTATTAATATATATTTGTAATGGATGACTATAAAAATGAAAATGAGAACAACGAAAGTAATGATAATCTAAATGAAAATAGTGATATAATTATATCTCGTTTTCGCTTTGCTCTAAGTGAGATCCCAACAAAAAATTAACACAATTAAAACGAAAAGGGTTTTGTTTAAAAATATACTAGAAAGAAAACAAGATTCCTTAATCATCTTAAATTTCTTAAACAGCATTATCATTAAATACTATTTTTTATTTATTTAATTTGTACTTTACAAATTGTCCAGCTGAACATTTGGTAATTTTTTCTAACTTTATTGCTAAATAACATGTGGATGGCTGCTCCCAGCGGGATACTATCTTCGAGATGAAGTACTTGAATGTAATAATAATTATTCAACTAATATTATTAAAAATAAAAAACTAGCGTATTCACTGCAATCTTGAGATGTACCCTCCATTAGGCGAACACTTCTCTTTGACGAACTTTTTGGATAAAGAAATTTCTAATGAAGGCAAGGAAAGCAATTCTCTAACGATTACGAGATGAAAACGAAAAAATATTTGCCTGTAATCAAGAATCTGAGATTTTTGTAGTCACATAGAGCCTTTGAAAATGTTAAAATTTAGAAAACTTTAGAACTAAACTAACACAGGCCCGCCAGATTTTTACTTTTAGTAACAAGAGTTCAATAATTGAAGTAATACCCTATTATACGATTACCGCGTATACTAAAAATATACAGGTTTACATGTACATTATTATTACATTCCACTCATCTCCAACATCTTTTAATTAGACTTCAACTCACACCATTTTTTTTTTTTTTTTTTTTTAGATATAGATTTAACTCCTCCTTTTGGAAAAACAAAACAATTGAAGTGAACCAAAGCAAGAAGCAAGCTGTGATTAAACATTTTGGAAATGTGACTAAATTACTTAAGTTCCTTGAAGGAATGTTAAGCTGCAATTAGTAAGCATTAGCAGTAAGTATTAATCTAAGGATTTAAAAAAATGAAGGCACGGCATGAGTTATATACGTTAAGAAAGGAATAATCGTTATTTTTCAAATATTTTTAAATTATTGTTATAAAATTATTAACACTACAACGTTTAATTGCCAACGGTACACTAAAGCATTAAATTTACATATGAGGTTCCTACATATGAAATGACATTTTCAACTTTGCCCAAAAATAAATAAGTTTCATTATTGTAGAAAAGTTATAAAAATTCAATGCTTCTGTTACATTTGTCTTTCACATTTGATTCTTAGTTGTGTTCCACGTTAGGTCTCACTTTCTCAAAAACTATAATATGCCGGAAACTTTTTAACAAAAACTTACAATTTTCATGTTTTCATGAATAGATAAAATAACGGTTGAATCTGATGGTTGAATCTAACGGTTTGATCTGATAAAGGTCTTCAAACAATGCGATTGACATAGATACCCCTAATTTAGGCAAATAATGTATGATGAGGTGGTAACATAAAATACGTAATTAGAAAGTTATGTTCCAATCACAACCACATGATTGCTACACTCGCCGTTGAACAATATAAAATCTTTAGAAAAGTTATGATGCCGATGAAAATAAGAAATTTGAAATATTTTTGATTTCGATAAAATGCAAAATATCGATTCGCAGCTTCGTAAACAATGATATGATACGAAATAAGACCTGAAAGTGTGCACTTCATATGTAGTATATCATTGATTTGTCTATTTACATAACGTGTGTTATATAGCACAAACCACAAAAGGAACTATTCACATAAAAAATTTTTTAGAAAACTACGAAAATGATTGAAATGTGCATATTTATATAATATCTGTATCTTTAACTTAAATGTAACGAATTGTTATTTTTTACATGAAATTTGTTTTCAAATCGGTATTCAAAATAATAAATCAATTAATATAATTTTAGTACTTAATTCAAATTTAGAAATTAAGTCAATAACTTATTAATTAATTGGTAAATTAATTACTAAAGCAAGTTATTCATCATTGTCATATTTAGCTATGGAAAACCTTGGCTTTCGATTTTAGAGGATACACTAAACTTTTGAAAATGAAGCGTTCATTTCTAAATCAAAAAATAAAATTCGATGATAATAATTTCGGTCCATACCAATTTCTTTCCCTCGAGGCAATGATCGACGCCGTTAGTGAGTTCGAGTGTATATATTCCTTAGACGAAATCAGCAAAAATCGATTTTAATCTGCGCTGAATTCTTATACAAATAACATATACAAATAATCAACCAAGGAAGATTGTCACTGATGATTAGTGATTAACTATCATCACACGCAGCGTGTCGTACAGTGTGCAGTGTCGCACTTCCTACTCGAAATAAAACATACTCCTTTGGAATTGTTAACGATAAAAAGCTTGCGCAATTTGCAAAAAGCAGTACGATCATGCAAATTAATACACTTGTATTCGACGTTATTCCATTTATTTCTTACTTTTCTTGTTTCTAGGGACAAGTTGTTGCTAGAGGATTCTAAAAAAAATATAGTTTCTACTTTATAGTTACTATTTAAAAAATATTGTTTATATATTGAATGTTTATTAACATATGTCTTACATCAACTGGCGTTTTTTGTGTAATAGCATACATCACTTACATTTTTTACTGATAGCTAACAATAGATATATACACTAGGTAAAAATAGCACGATATTTGTTTCTACGTCTAATAACTATCAAATATTGTTCCCGAATTTGAAAGATAACAAAGATTTTATTTATGCAGAACAAAAATGTATGAGGAAATTGAAGTCTAAATAATACAAATTATATTCAAATGTCAAAAGAATTATCAGTGGGATAGTACCAATAAAAATTGTATTAACAGATGCACGTATGTATACATATTAAAATATCTACATTAAAGAAACATTTAGTTATGTCCTAAAACTGCAAACAAAAAAGAATGTGATTTTGTCATTACCACCTAATAGTAAAATCCGCAATCACTTAGTTGCCAACTTAATATGATAATGACATAGTTAACCTTCGTACTTTCTATATGTGCCCATCTGCAGGGAATAGCTAGAAAAATTTACCGAATGTCCAGCTGGACAAATTGTAAAGTACAAATTAAATAAAAAAAAAGAATCTATAGAGAAGTTAATAACACATAAATAAAATGATCTTAAATAGCAACAGGCTATCTATAATATTATATTGACACGAAGATGTATTGTCGCCAACATACCTCTACTGGACAAGGTTATGCAAAAAAGGAAATAAAAGATATGTAAAATGACTAGGATCCGATACCTCTCATAACTCATGGATAAACAAAACTATATATTTTAATTTAAGTAAAGAGACTTATTACTACTCCGTGTCTTTATTTTTTTAGCAATATCCACAAAATTGATGTTGTATATGTACATCTGTAGCCATCGATAACAGCAAAGAATGTATACACAGATTACTAAAATTAAAGATGTATATAGATAATTGTACAAAATGATGTCTATATAAATGTACATGTACATGTTTAAATGTAGATGTTTAAATGCAAATGTAAACGTTTGAATGTATGTTAGATGCACGTCTGCCTATATACAGCCTTAATTTTATTAATTCATTTTTCCACGATATATTGAGTCAAATTCGACACGTACCCCAATAAATTAATGTTTTGAATATATCCAAGATACACATTTTCACGTACAAAAGTTTGTTGCATTTAACGCTTTATTTAACTCCGCAAATTCTCAAGGACTATAGAAATTCGGTCTGGCAATCAGTCGTTCAGCACGGTCTCAACGCGTGGCTAATTTCACGTCTGTATGGTTGCGCAAATTGCCCATTGTTTTACCAAAGATCACGTTATTCATTAATTTAAACAAATCTTTCGAAAAATCCCTCACAGCGTTCGTATGAATCCTGATACTTAAATCGATGCAATCCCGCAATCACCGCGATTGTTGAAATTAAAGAATACGATGTACACTTCCCAATTTCAATCTCGTGTCTTAAACACTGCGACAAATAACGATGGTTGATTATATATCGAGTTTGTCGATAATATGGCAGTTATAACGAAACCGATTTTTTATTCCGCTATTTCTTCTCGTGGCTGGGATAGAAATGTCATTCGCTCGCAATTGATAGTATAGATGTCTAATTCATTTTGCGAAATAAGACAGTGAGGTAACTGAAAAAAGGTCCTCGCGATGGTGACATATTATTTATATCAATGAGCGCTAATTTGCATTGATACATAGCAAATTATATGCCAGCAAAATAATCTTCAATGAATAGCAAATTGACATGCTTCCGCAGTTAGATGAAGTGATACGTACTCTTCATTTTCCCATCTATGAACGTTTATAGATATATCATTACATTTCTTAAATTTGCTAATTTGATTCAGCGACATAGGCAGTTGAATGCCATCGGTACAAAGTACGTTAGAGCAGTGTAGGTACGATAACTGTCGGTATGAATATTCGCTAATTGGACAAAAGTCCGCAACGACAGACTAAAAGAAACATGCGTCACATTTGATATTGATAACTGATATTTGAAATTGTATTATCCAAGGTAAGGAAAGATTGCAAACTTCACAAAAAGGTTGATGCTTGTTGCAATTTATCAACAGATGCAATATCTTTGAAAGACTGCTGTCTCGTTCTTGAAACTCCTGTTGTAATGTCCCTCAAATAACACTTGCATAAATCGTATGATCTGTATATTTCATGTTTCCGTGTGCTGAAACTGTTCACTGTGATCTCATTTCGTAACACAAACTCAGTTTCAAATACTACATTCACTTTCAAAATAAAATATTCATGTCCGTTACGTAACTGATGGCGCGATTCGATATGCTCTGCGTTAATAATGCTAGTTAAAGCCACGTGCGAGATGTGACTCGTTAAAAGGTTCAAAGTCTAATCTGCGTATAACTGCGAATATTTTGCGCTAACAGATAGTTTATTCTTCAATTTATCCTGATATTTGTTAGATAAGCTGTAATATTGTAGTATCGTGGACAAATTGCATAAGAAATATCGGATGAATCATAAACAATGTTGCGAGAAAACCTAAATGTCAACAGGACAAAAAGGTCTGGAAACTTTAATGAGTCGAACAGCCCATCAATGTGTCGTCCGTCCTTCAGTCGAATAGTTACGCGGGAGAAGCCCTACGTGACCATGACCGCGGACGGTTACGGAACACATGCGTGGTGGGGCTATGAGAGAAGACAAAGGGATGCTTAAGGGAGAAGGACGAATTAACAAGCAGTCGTAAGTTGAGAGTCGAGATATGGGGAATCGTTAACTAAGAGTCGAGTTGTGAGGAGTCGAGAGTTGAGTTGCCAAGTTGTTATGAGTTGTCTATAACTAAGTAGAATATGGTTCTCCTATCGTTATTAATGTACGCTAATACTTCAAGTTTCTTTCACCTTTATTACTTAACTTTTACACATTTCAAAAATTGTATGTCCTCATTCTTTAATTAGATTGATGAAACCAAACCAGGTAAAAGAAAGTATAATCGAGGAAGGATGATTTGCAGGCACTGACTGCTTGGAATCATCGATACACATACAGATGATTGCTGGATTAATCATCAATTCTCATCTCTGTTACTAAAGAATATGTTATCATTGGTTCAGAGATACATACCAATAGTTTTAAAAGCTGCAGTAGGTTAGCAACAGAGTGCTATATACATAAAACTGTTAATCACACTATTGAATTTATATATAGATTGAATCTGTGAACATACGTAGTGAATTGTAAAAATAGAAAACAAATTAGATTTAAATTAAGATAGATTAAATCCCCTCCCGATAGCCGGTGAAGTTAATGAGAAGGGAAAAAGTGTTATACGCAATTCTTTTATTACAGCACTAGATGAGGCTCACACCTAACATATTGAAACAGAATGATGACCAGTAAAACAATGGTTTGGAGGAAAATCAGACTACCACGATGAAGAATTTGGCAAACGCCTATATGAATATTTCAAGCGATTTTGTAACCATCATAAAGTAGACAAAATGTTATTTTTAATTGGTGCAATAAAAAAAGAGTAAATATTTAAAAATTAAAATAAAAATGAAATATAGAACTAGATGAAATTTCTGAAGAGCTACCTCCTCTCCAATTTCCACAATTTTTAAATATGTTGTAAAGCTTTACCTTTTGGACAATTTGCTCCTATACATATAACCGACCGTAGGTTTTACTTTCCAAGGTATCCACGATTCGTAAATTCTGCCTATAATTGTACTCCCGTATCAGCGTGTGTGTTAGAATTGGTTACCAGCCACCTCACGGCTGGCGAGGAAAACATGTTTGCAGATTTATTTATTTTAAAAACAACGAGAAATTAAAACAATTAGTTTCACTTAAAATTTCATAATTTTATCTTCATAATCCTATATCTAATCACAGAATCAAACAGGAATAGTATGTATGGATTTCGAAGCGCCTAAATGTTATAAATTTGTAAAAAAATATGTTTTTAAATTAACCTGGTAAAATCTAAATTGGAAACTATAGAAACGTTAACTACCTCCTGATTTCGACGATTTTTAAACATATTATAGATATAAACATTTTGAAGAATTTTTTATACATATATAACCGACGGTTGGCTTTAGTTTGCGAGATGTCCGCGGAAAAGAGCCGATGCCACTACAATAAGTTCTGCCTATACTTATGCGTCTGTCGCAGCATACGCATCAGTTTGGTTACTAAATGTCGGTCACTTATCTTCTGTTTGTAAATGATTATCAAGCAAGCTTAAAGGCCTCGTAAAGCAACGTATTTATATATGCGGGATTTTGGTTTGAGTTAGATTTCTCAATGCGGTCACCACAAGGCAGCTTGCGTGAAATTGTAACAAATTAATTATAAAAAAAAATAGACAAATGAATAATTGATATTATTTTATGCAACAGAATAATCATTATTACTTTACGCAAGCGTTGACAATCACCTCGCAACAACCGGATTGGAAAGTCTAACCTAAATCTAAAGCCAATACATTGTTAATATTCGCTTTTAATTGTTATGATGGACATTTCTTGCGCTTTCACAAATGGAATTGTGCACAACTCCCAACCGTAAGATAACTAACCGGCGACCAGTAACGAATACAGACGCAGTCGCTGCCACAGCGTACATCTATAGGCAGAGATACACTGTGTTGGGCCAACAGTTTTTCATGAATATCTTCAACTTAGCGAGTTCATTCCTTATATATATATATAGGAAAACATTGTTCGTCTTGACCGCTACACAATTTGGAATTGGAATCCATTTGGAATGGACTAAAAAGTGGATATTCGTGGCCGAAATCAAAATTCACAACTTCAATATAAAAATATTTTTTGAGATGTGAAATTTTAAGTAAAAGTAATTGTTTTAATTACTCATTATATTATCAATACTCAATATATACATCAAAATAGAGACAATACATCAAACAACAAATAAGTTATGACAAAATTATATTCTCGAACTATATTTTAGTATTTATTTGCAAACAATTTTATTTCAGTTGAACAGGGTTGGTGAAAGGTTTGAGGATTACCAGACGACATATGGCTATTGAAAGTGAAAAGATTTTTCTATATTACTGAGGGAAAAATTCCGAACCAGTTAGTACATGATTGGTGTGAAGAATGAGTGTGAACTCTTATGCAGACGAGTGCGCGAGTGTGAGATACGACACAGAACGGTGTGTAATCCATAAACGGTGTGCATTCCGTTTCTAGTCGTTATGGCCAAAACATGGAGCATAGAGGACATAAGAGTTACTGATGGAAAAGTCTCGTTAAAGTGGATCCCGAAACATTCGGCAAATCCTCGAGCCACCAGTCGAGCTCCATCCGGATTGAACATATTTTGCACGACCTAATTCCCCTGCAATAGCCTACTTAATAGGTAACACTATCTAACCTAATAGTCTACTTAATCTTTTACTCTACTTAGTCTACTTAGTCTACTATATCTTTTCACTTTCAACCTCGTCATCTTCAAGCGTTTCATCTTTAACGTTCGACTTCTTTCAGGGCATAATCTTTAAAAGTTTCTAAAAACGAGACGTCTCTTGGCGCTATTATCTTTCTCTCTTCCTGGTTCCAGACCCTGTATCCCACGGACATGAATAGCACGAAAGTATTCCTTGTTTGGTATGTTCCTCAAATTTTCTTTTTCTAGTTTTCTGATCGAGAACAAATGCAAATTCCCAAATAATCAATATTTATATTTATATTTATAGGTTTATATTTATATGTCTCACGTCTGGTGTAATTTCAATTCAGGTGTAGAATGTTGTTTGTCCTACTTGCTTGGGCAGCAATTGCATATGTAATTCGTAGCTAAAATCGCTTTCGTTCAAAACGGTAAGTCTTCGCAAGAATTCCCTATTGTTTCGAAGATTGTTCGAATTCCTTGTTCAAGTATTCTACACCTGATGATTAAAATTATTGTAAATCGCTTTAATATAATAGAGATTACAAAAAGAACAATGTATCGCTTTTACTGCACACAACAAAAAGAAATCGTGCGCTTGGCACGCTCACGTTATAGACAATTGCCGATAGTACTAACGAAATCTCCAGAATATTCTAGGCAAGAAAGCGGTACCATTGTCCGATCAGTGATATTTTATTATTCTCTCCTTCTGGTTTTCTCTACCATAACTTTGAAATCCCTAAAAGCGTCAGAAGCCTCACTTTTACGTTTGAAAAAGCTTACCTCGCAATATGATTTATCGTCGATAAATGTGATAAAGTACTTGGCCTTTCCAACAGATAGAATCTTCATGGAGCCGCAAAGATTCGAATGTATCAAGTCGAATATCTCGTCTTTTCTTACCGAACTATTTGTAAGCGGCAACTTTATAGTCTTCCAACGTATTTTTCAAGGTCATATTTTCCTTCTCTCTTTTAACATCGACAGCGAATGGTACCTTTCACCTCGCAACAATTTCAAACGACGCACTAGTAGCTAAATTCCATGTTCGCTATGCAGTCCAAACACTAAACATTATCGCAGCGCTACTTTCCGCTCGATTCGCTGTTTTCGTATCCGAGAAATCTTCATTCGCGCGCAATACAATACAGTTTATGGCTGTTCGCAAGCGATTAGCTCTTTCCCTTTTTTTCTTGCATTCATTGGCTTTGTAGGTGATTTCTCTACACCGATGACATCTAAATTTGAAATCCTTCCGATTGCGCAACCTACTCTCTTTCGATTTCCCCTTTTTCGGAGAACCTCTATTTCGTTTAGCTTATCAACTGTATCAAAGAATTTACATACATTGCCATAATTTTGCATTCATTACAAGATGTGTTATTTTAACAGAATGCCTTTCTGAGCTGTCGTCCGAGATTAATATATACTATCCAACATTAGTTATGCTTCGCAGGCGCTACTACATCCTTTGACTTTTATTTCCAACGGATTTACCAAGAGAATTATATTGAATTTCATTTCACTATCGCCGGTTTCTCTGGCATCATCGTGGCTCGTTTTCATTTTTCTTCCGTTCACCAAATCTCACACGTCGTTTTCTATGAGCAGTGCTTCTATTTGTATCTTCCATGTGTCGAAGTTGTTTTCATGCAATATCTAGAGCCCTGATAAACTTGCATGGTTATTTTGATTCACAGAGTTTCTGCACTCAGGCTAACCTCAAAATTCTCCATCACGAGCACTTGTCTTACATCTAGTTTCCTATCTCTCATGATCATCTCGACTCACATCCCATTGACTAGAGTTGATTGATGATCACCAACCAACACATATGAATTAAATTTGAAAATATTTTATTACATGTAAATAATAAATAAAAGTAACTACTCGGTAAACGCTAGCTAACCAAAGAAACGAATGTGTGACGAAACAAACTCGTGACTCTAAAAATACATAAAATAAGTTCAACTGTGTATAGCCTATATGGAAACTATTGCTTTTCAACAATATTCGAATATATTTATTTATCTCGTCTGGAATAATTTTTTGATCTATTAATTCATTATTTTCTTTTCAAATAAAAAGTGCACAACTCTAGTTCTTGTATCAAAATTATGGATATTAAAGTTGCCTTCGTTCACAGACGTCATATTTTTCCATCTCGATTTAGTCATAAAAATTAACTCCTTTGTGAAGTTTATTCGTTTTCTCCCATTTACCTTATAAATAAAGAGTTCATTCTTGGCTACTCTACCAGTCACTGTACCCAGTTAGTCTTAAACATTTTCTGAATTCTTTGTACTGAAACTTTTTACATTTTTCTCGTAACGGTTCCAAGACCTTTAGATTTAGATCTAAGTTTTCTACGGTTCTTCATTTCCGCTAGTCTTGGTATATTTAATTGTGGATTTTCTTTCACTTTCCCTACGATACAACTTTCGTACTTAGGAGACTTGGCGTGTTAGATTGTGGAAAAGATTTTATGGAACACTCGTTTTGTCCCCATGCCGCTGTTTAAGTTATGTTGTGTGGTCAATATATTTGAAACGTGCAGTTTTTTTATTCTCATCAACATCCATCCTCCATCGAGTTTCCGTCATTGAGCCCTTGCTTAACGCTGAGTATTCCAGACAATTCTCCCATGCGTGTACCACAGTCAGCAGCTCTTTCCTGTACAATCTGCAATAGTAGTTTGTCCCATGCCAAACATGGAACTATTTTGCGAATAATATTTTATCTTTAACTGGCAGAAAAGTATGACCTGACGCATACAAATAACGTATTCTTGTCCTTGCGATCTATTTTGACGAAAATTTTAATGAGAAGTAGTGAGAAGTAGTAGAAAACATGAGCTTGTAACGTTACGTTCGTAAACAATCACTTTTAATTTTTCGAAACATGTCACTATGTGCTACGTCTCCGAATATCTTTGTGTGTTGAAAACACGGCATTATTTCCTTTAGTAATTATTATTATTAAAATAGCGGATGTATATACATATACATATTTTTATAGAAAGCAAGTAAAGCATTATACATATTTATATTTGACAGCATATGCACGAATATATTGCATAATATTTGTTATGATAAGTGTAAAAAGATAATAGGTTTATCCATAAGAAACTAGAGGTAGCCTCGAAAACTCGAAAAAAGACAAATTAATAAAAAATTTACAATGACCATCTTAAAGCTCTCTTTGAACCATGTTATATCAAACAAAAAAAAATTTCGATCGATCCATTAACAAGAAAATGATCTAAACTTATCACGTCTCATTGTTGAGTTTCTATATAATAGCCATAAAATATCTAGAAAAAGTTCGACTGTACAAACCTGTGATGCACTGTATAATATCGGGGAAAACTTGGTACAGGGTTTGCAAACATATGTTACGGCTTTTACACGTGATTCTACACTTTCGGATCGACGAAGAACTATTGGAAAAGGAGTTGTAGTTCCGAATACCGATAGTCGATCAAGACAAAATATGGTGGATATCATAGGACGAGATAGTAGTAGATCTGAAATATAAAATCTTATCTTATGGGGAAATCATACCTCCAGAAGATACAAGATCCAATATGTAATAGATATTTACAGCTAAGCTCAAAAACGTTCAATGGGCAGAAAAAAATGACCCACTCGTTTTAAAGAAGGATATCAGAATTGGTTTGGATTAGATAAATCACGGTCGGAAATATTGTCGCCGACGCTACCTAATAGCAGCTAACAAGTCTATTATTATATAGGGGTCAGTATATTCGAAACGCATGATTTCCCGAAGCTGATATTTTATATTTGAAGTATATTATCTTATATAATGATTCTCATCAAATTTTGTTTAGATTGGCGTTTGGTAACATTCGGAAGTTTATCCAAATAAGGTGAATTTTAAAGTCAAATTTTTTTTATTATAGCGTGTAGCACCTCATCATGAGGAAAGAAAGTTTAAAAAAAACCATGAATCCCAAATCAATCGCTGTATTGTAAAATAATTTTAAAGCTTCATTTACTGATGAATGCATTGCATGGACATTATTTACAATACGTTTACGTTTCATAGTTAGATAAAAAGTAAGTAACTTGATGTTAATTAGGAAACAGCAAATTATTTCTTAGCGCGTGAAATAGTCCATCTTAAATAGAATGAAGCACTTAAATTCATGATCTTACATTGTTGCAAGATTGCTTACTATATGAAAAAACTTTTCACGCAAGAATCTAATGGCGTCGAAGAAAGCACGATTTGATATTATTAATTCTTTTTCAGATAAACATGTAAAGGATATATGAAAGTGAAATACTTATTCATAAATAGAATAACATTTCTTCATACGTTGGTCGATGCATCTTAGTATTCCATCTAGGAAAGTATTAAGTTACTTATGTCAAAAACCAACTCAAGAAACACTTATTATTTGTTTTATTTTGTAGTTTTGACCTTGAAATTTAAGATCAAAGTCATTTTTGCGATAGCCTTTTCTAACAAATCTCCAACGATCCGAAGGTATAGTATCATTTGTCAAAAATAGGACATATCTTATATTTATATTTAACTCTCTGTACATACATAAAATCGGTGAAAATACAGTTAATATTTTATGTCCATAACTTGTAAGCTCAACTAGTAAAACCAGTTATAGAAACAAGACTATATTTATTAAATGCGTTTATAATTAAGCTAGGAGGACAAAAGAATAATTTCAAAATTAAACATGCTGTTCAATTCTAAAATAAAACAATGCCTTTCCTCTTACTCTAAATATTCTAATTTACTCTGAAAGCTTTGTTCCGACCGATGCGATGAAACAAAAATGTGAAAATATTCATAGATATTTTTCTAATCCATGTTCGAATACAAGAGGTTACTTTTGAATCGGACCAATTAGCTTGGACGCAGCTATTCTTCAGTATTTTCGAACAATACTTTTAGATTCTCTATGCACTTCGTGTGTCAAAAATAGAAGGTATCATAAATTTGATATTTCCGAAGAAGATAAGCTTGGCGTAATGTTTCCCTACGTGCAGTACCTCGTCGAAGGTGGTTCCCCTCCTCCAGCTCAAAAGAAATTCTGCGACCCATTCCTAACCGTTTCTCGAAGTTTCACTTCTGATCGAAGCTTCGGTAGAGGACGCTCTCTACCTGCAAAGAGCGCTCAAATGGGTAGTTACATAAGTGACATGAATATACAATATAGGCCCGCGAGTCAACCGAATTGGTGGCAACAATGAGATAACCCGATCTTTATATGTTAAGGTTTTACCTCGTAATACAGAGAGGAAATGCGTGGATGAATGTATAATAGTGAGGTGGTATATCGTGGTAATACTCAGATGTTCAACAAAAAGTTTATTATTATTAACAATCACCAGTCAACAATTTATACGATCCACAATTATGATTAACCATCGAAAGTTTACAATCGCGTATCTCGGCTCGTGTTTGCTTCGCTATGATGCTGAACCTTTCGCACTTCGCGGCTTGAGGCAGAATGACTCTTTTGTTCGAAACCAAACGGATTTTTTCCTTAGTTGCCTCTCGATATCCCTACTACACACGCGTTTATTAGATGTACCGCCGCGGTTGCCGCGTATGCATTCTTCCGAATATTCGGCGAAAGAACCGTAGGGATATCGATGGTACATTAGGTATGTCGGCCTTACGCTTTGAAGGTATAGCGCTTTGTGTCGCGAAGCCGTTGGAAAGTTCCGTGCTCGAGTGCCACCACAATAGAAATATATTTAATTAAGTTTAAGTATTGGTATAATGTGTATGCTACTCCAGATCCGCATGCTGGTGTCACATCGAAGACACGGAGAGTGATGAAATTAAGAAATCATTTTAATTAAATCTTCGCATCGTTCGAATGATTTCGCGTAGGATTAAACGTTTCACGAACAAGGTAAGAAAAATTCAGACTTTAGATATGCTGGCAGAGTTTGTTATGTGAATTCAACAGTCATGGTTAAGAATGTTAGAACAGAGTGTCGAGAGCTGATTTTGGGGTTAGGTTTATATACTATGGGTTTGGCTCTTTTGGGAGGGATGTCGCCGAGTTCCAGAGTCAGAGATAGTCATACTGTTACTGGCTGCTGACCCTGGAAAACTGTCTACGTTGTTGTTTCGATGGGCTGCAAGATTTCGTTAGGACCATCAAATTGATTTAGTGCTAAACAATACTCAATGGCTTTGAGGACTAAGGAAACTAAACATTACAAAAGATGTGGAGTTTTTCTTGAAATGAGACCCACTTCAACATTATATATTCACTCTATATCTGAATCGTTCTAAATTATTTAACTCTACAAATTCGCTCTTTCTTTCTCTCAATTAGCATTAATTTGTACATGAACTGTCTTATAACATACTTGAATCTCCCGACACGATAAGGTAAAATGATTTACCAAAATGCCGTAAGTGCAAACGCGACCGGTGCTTATCCCCTTGCCATACTTTTAACACATTTAACTCGGAAGAATCTGGGCTCAAGCAATGCGCTCGAATGGTCGGGAAAGGAGCCGAAGCGGCGGAGACAGAGCGTCGGAACTTGAAACATGATATCTTCGACTGAGTGCGAGAAGCCGCGCCCGTGTTGACTTCACACGATGCTGCTCTTGTGGAATTCAAATGAATTTGAACCAGAAACTTTTAAAAAATATTTTAATTGGGTCATATTATTATTACAGCATATATATTACAGCAAATCTTGTATAAGTAATAATACTGTTGAGGTTGACTGATAGAAAAACGGGGGGATGCATTTGTAATAGAAAAATATATTGAAAAAAATAAAAGGACTCAAACAGTACCGGAAACTTGGCATTCAGCTGCTTCTGGGAATTACAGTTGTAAACGCTTTAATAGTCTACAAGATTATAATAAAGAAGAATACAAATATCAGAAAATTTAGAAAATTATTAGTTATGAAATTATTAGGGTTGACTGATAATGTAATGAAATCTTCTGTGTAACGTAGTTATCATAATATTGTCACCCGAAAAAGTGCTTCTGGACTGTTGAGGTTATCTGATATAGGAACGCGTGGATAAATTTGTAATAGAAATATATATTAAACTAAGTATAAGTATAGTGTATAGTGTATGCTGATCCAAATCCTCACTCTTATAGTGTTATAATACAATAAAAGCGATACGGAGCACGTTCATATATTTATAGCAAAGGACATTACCAAAAAATTAAGCTTATAGCTTTAGCTAAAGGCTACAAGAAATAGCAATAGAAATCTATTGATAGCTCCTTTGTTTCTGGACCTTGTAACTCAAAACATTGTTTATATTCAAGGGCACAATAACATGGACCTTATTTAGAATAATTTTTTTGTTTCACTAAATTCTATTCTTTGCATAACAGCGGTTTTCAGGTTACGGATATACAAAAGTAAAAAAATTTTTTTTATTATTATTTAATTTGTACTTTACAATTTGTCCAGCTGGACGTGTGGTAAATTTTTCTAACTTTATTGCTAAATAACACGTGGATAGCTACCCTCAGCGGGATACCATCTTCGAGTTTGACTATCGCATTAATGACTCATCGATACTTACATCTTTATCCGGCGTGTAAATGTTATTAAATTTTTCGTTCCAGTAATATCGTAATATCTAGCAAAATCTTTTAAAACGCATTACTTTTTCAAATAGGTGTCTGTATGACTTTTCGTTTAGGCCAATATATTTGTATATTTGGTTTTTTGACTTGTGTCATCAAAATACAAAACGCATAATAGGCCATCATTTCGTCGTGGGTAACTGGAAACCAAGCATCATCCACTTTCCTTTTTCTCTTATTGTTTATTATTTGATGGGCGTAAAGATTTGTTGCGTAATTAATATGTCCCACAAATTTTCCTCGAACACAATAAAAAATAAATCTAATAATCCGTGATTCGCGCCTAGCTGATTTAAAACATAGTCTTTTACACCACAAGACTCGAAATATTTCCAAATTATTGGTGTATTATCAGTTTCCTTCCAGTCCCATTTAACACTCAATTCAGATTTTGTATTTTCTTCTTCACTACTGTCATCTATGATGAATCTTCTCGCGAGATTCCTCATTGGCACAATCACGTTGCTGTCATTAGAATCTTCATCACTGCTTGTAATTCTTTCTTTAGAATTATTTGCTTTTTTAGTAATTTCGCTCCTTTTCTTAAACATGATGGAGGGTTTGACAAAAAAAAAAGATCGTAAAAATATTACATTTTGTAGAGTATACGTAAGAAACGTGCAAGTCGAAGCAACTCATGCAGTGCAATGGCAAGAACTGAAGAACGACTGAAGCTTTCTTGGTCTCTCCGAATGCCTATGTTTGTTTAGCTTTTAACTGTTATCTGCGCCACGAAAATGTCTATTAAGTAGCACATTGGGACAAAAGACCCCATTCGAGACGTTCATACTTGGCCCGAGATTAAGACCACGAACCTGACTCGTGATATTTAGGTTTGGCTCAAAATTCTCATACGAGTCAGACTCGTCAAAGTATGGCAAGAGATTAATAATACTACTAATAATAATAACGACACGGTAATGTCATCGATAACTGAGTGCTTCACACATCATCACACGATCGTTAACATTCCATATTTCGATGGATCGAGTATGCCTTGGAAGATTTTCTGCAAAACATTAAGAATGGCAACATATTCCTAAAGAACTGCAAGGTTTGTTCGTAAATGCAGTATTATCTAAACTATAGAATCACGCCCACTATAGCATTTACAGATATACTTTACGTCGATAACGTATTGATTAAACATTTCAAAGATCAATTCGCAGTCGATAAAACGTATCTGTATTATCAACGTGAAATAGCTAGGGGTGTATGTGCCATAATGAAATCGTCGGTAATTTCTATGACCATATTCACATTGTTATCAACGGAACTCAGATTGCACTCAAGGACAAATACGGGAAGATCACGAATGAGAGCATTAAACCGCTAGCAGATAACGCAATAGATGCGTTCATTCGTGGATTACCGGACCTGGAGACTGTCACAGATACGCGGATGCCAAGTGAATTCATTTTTCTTTCCTTTCTATCTGAGTACCAAGCCATAAATCTCATCCACACTTACAACCCACCATACTTACCATCACATTTCCTATAATTATATAATTACTATCTTTAATAATACTCTTATATTTTATTACTAATACCTTTCGTTCCTTTAAATAGAATTTATTTAACATTAATCACTTTCCATATAGTATCCCTGCAATTACAAAATTCCAACCGTGTTAGTTTTTACTAATATATTTTCAGATTATAATTACTACCTTTGATCATAGCATTCTATTCCATTATTCACATATTTTACAACTACATATTTCTTATATTTATATTTATATTTATATTCTATATACCAATTATATTTCAATCCTAATTTTACAATTTATGATTAATAATTAAATGAAAAACTCACATATATTTTCTAAATGTATTTTTATTTATTCTTTAATCTCCTAAAACCCAAATAAATCCATTCTTCTACCATCCACAAAATTATATTATCTTAAGTAGTAACTATTATCATTTTATACTCTCTTTTCACTCTCTTCTTACTTCTTTCAATTTTCATATATCTAACCTACAATCTTTTTACATATTTTACAATTTCCACAAAACTAATCCATGTTTCCGCAAGCTCTTACACTAAATCAACATCGCTATTATGTTCCATTCTTAATCTTTCACACATCCAGATTTCGTACGCCCTTATTTTATTTACACATTTTTATTATGCAATTCGTCTTCTCACCATTTCCTCATTATCAGCGATTAAACGCTTTTTTTCCCTTCTTCTTTAATCCTCTTGCTATTCGTCGTTGTTCGCCACAGTTCACTTCTCCAGCTGCAACACATGTTCGCTGGCAATTTTTAGCAAAAGAAACAAACCAGTATAACGTATAACCAATATGACAACTAGAATACCTTTCCCGTTATATTTGCCTTAATCTACGATCAACATACTTTTACGTTAAACTTCCAGGTACTTTTACGTTCCAGATACAGCAATCTTACACAGCTCCGACCACGTAAAACTCGCAACTATGGAACATGTACTCGTCAGATGGCCGAGTCAACACGGACAAGATATCGGTCATGAACTACGTAGCGTTCAGTTCGACGATTCCGTCCAATAAACTATTCTATTCCTATTTTCGAATAAATTTAACCCATATAAAAGATTCAATGTATTTCCCTTCTTAAGCTATCGTGTCGAAATAGTCTTATTTCCCTATCTTCCATATAGTTTTAGTATCGTCTTACTTAATCTAGCTCCTGTCATCTTCTATTTTTTTCTTTCTATCTATATCTTGTTTCTTCATTTTTCGTTTCCTTTGGTACAAAGCAGCGAATATAAAATTATAAAATTATAAAATATAAACTATATCGTGTATTTTGTATTCGTTATTACATTCCCCAATAAAACATTAACTAGCCTAATAACTACACTGATGACCATTTGCGTGCAGATTGGCAGCAGAATGTAACAAACTCTGCGCAGCGTAATTAGACGGCAGGAAGGCAGCAGAAATCCAGCAGATTCTGCACAACTTCAGTCAGATTTAAAATCGCGTATATATTGTCATTTAAATATGCCCATTAAATTAACTGTTATTACTATTAATATCATTGTAGGCAAATAAATAATTTTCGTACTACTTTATTCTATTATTAATGGATATATATTTATTGCTTTATATCATACATTTATGTATTAACATAAATTTACATTTAGCATCTAATGCCTCATCAGGGATTTATTCAGGGAAGGCATTTATGCCTTGCATAAAGAACTTCGGAAGGTCGTTGGATAAAAATACGCATAAAAACGTAAAGAAGCGAGTAGTTCTTTCATGTGTAGAAAGAAACATGATGTTTTTACACAAAAAAGTTTCGATTGAGAGATATAAGTATTGAAAAGATGTAGAAAATAAGACCCGTAGTTTTAAAATCAGAACATATGTTAACTTGCAAAAAGATAAAAATATCGTGCCATCTTACTATTGAAAACATAAAGTTACTAGGTCGCATAGTGTTACCTCTATGAAACCGTAACGCTGCCATAGCTATTTTATCGGATTTTATTCTGACGAGCGTAGAACAATAATCGAAATGTGGCAATCACGTTCTAGGATGAGATTTATCAACTATGCTTTCGTTAGGAAATTTAAGATCTATATATTAGGTCATCCCATAAGTTCGCGCCGACTTTTGTGTATACATTTCATGTGTCGATTTATAAACATACGGCGATAAGGGATCAATGCACTTGAAAAATGGGAAGAAGTTGTACAACGAGAGGGGGATTACATTTTTTCATGAAACTGAAAAGTATGTAAACAATCTTAACATATATAACCGCTCGAAAAACGGAAAGAACTTATGGGATGACCTAATACATTGTTGTTCCTTTCATTCGCCGTTTATTTGTCACTTGACACGATTACACAGACGATCGAAAAAAAGTGAATGAGTGAAAGTAGGAGTAAGAATGTATAAAATGCCAATAATATACATATATATGTATACATACCCATACTTTTCATGAAATCTTCATAAAGTTGTCGATGGTCTACAGGGCGGCGATTATACGTGTAGGAAAAAGTTGTTGAGAATCATTGTGCCGACAACAAATTCGAAAATCATTGAAATCGGAGAGAGAAAGACCTTAATATAAATAATGATCGAAAGTAGGAATGAGCAACATTCGTAACTTGCGTAAAATCTCAATAATACAGGTAACTGAGACGCGAATAATGAGTTTGATGAAAAATGTTAGACGATCTGTTTACATCCAACAGTCATTGATCTCTATATCTTTGTGCCATGTTTTACAAATCTAAATAATCATCCACAATTGCATATGCAAGGCTACAAGAAAAGTCTTCGAAAAACTGTTCCGACGATAACACGATTTTGACAACCGAATAATTAAATTCTTTGATCATAGTTAAAATTTTAACTATCATAGTTAAAATTTTAACGAGTCGATCATTTTAAATTTCAGAGCAATACAAAATAAAGCTTAATATGAATTTCAATTATGTTATTATTCATTAATTAAATCTATGGCCACACAACGGATTTGAAAGACTAATCCAAAAATCTAACTAAGACCATTAATGATAATCATTTTTAATATGCAGTCGTGCACGGTGTCGTAATTCAAAGGATCCGTGGAATACTCAAGCTCGGCCAACCTTCGTTTATACATATGTACTATATATAAACAAAAGATAGAAGTTAGGTTTTAAATCCGGCTGTCGCAAGGCAGTCGACAATCATAAAGACGCATGAATGAGCTAAAAGAACGATATAAGAATAAAGAAAGAACGCTGCATAGAAGTTTGTGTTCTTGTTTAATAACGCGTGCACATCCGTACAGTAAATATGTAAGTATATAACACCGATTAACAAACCAGTGTGCATGTCTGATTAGACAAGGACAGAAGAGGCCTCCCATGCGATATTCTCTTTCTATTCGTATATCGCATCCACTTACACGGTAACATATAACTCGCTATATATTCTGTCTTTATATTTTTATATCGTCAATTAACATTACAATTATAGGCAGAATTCACTGTAGTAATATTGATAGTTTATTGTGCACAATCGCAGGACTGTGGCTGGGCGATAGTTAGAGGAAAAAGTTGTTCAAAATGTTGTTTTCTACAACATATTCAAAAATCATCGAAATCGGAGGAGTAGCTTTCAATACAATTCAGCACAGTTTCGCCAATTAAAAATTGATTTACGACATTCGGGTGATAAAAGTAGTCTTTTGTATTTAAAAAATTATTGTTTAAGAAACTTAAACTTTTGTGAATGGGAGCGAATGAAAATCGTAGATATTAAATTAATAATTCCAAAAGTATCGAGAAGTGTCAGCAGTCGGGATGTATTGAAATTGAAAAACATTAGAAATATATTGTACGTAACAGACTCTGTACCATTATAAACAATTGTATCATGATATGATTGAAGAAGTACAGATTGGAGAAGTATAGGATTCCTACACTTTATTTGCAAGATGCCTTGTTCTTACCTTACTTGTAATTTCATAGGAAAATTTAGTTTCAATTCAAATCACTACTATACTGAATCGGTAACGTTGTATACGATATGAAAATGGTATACAGGGTCAGCCGTCAGGTGATCCTCGAAATATGGGACACAAAAAAGCATTCTACGTCAATTCTATTATGTACCTCGTTGACGAGTCGTCGCTGGTGATTAAATGCAGAAGTTTAACAAATCGACCCCAGCGCTACGACCAGCGGTTGATTTGTCAAGCACATCTTTCGATATTACAAGCCTTACCACTGCCATGGAGGTTTCCAGACTATGTATACGACATTGGTTCAAATTTGATGTTCTCGAATACAAAGTGACATATGAAAAAATGTTATTCTATTAATCTTCTTTTTGTCTTTTCATAAGAAACCACCCTATAACCATTTGTACATGTTATTCGACTGTACCCAGTATATTACATTGGAATAGGAAATCTGTAGTTATTTATACAGAACTATCTCTCATTTAAATGCATCATAATTTATTCAACAGTGAAGAAATCGATAGATCACGGCAGAACTTTTGCACTCACCTGATATTTGGATCCATATTTATTCATTAATACTGTAATGGAACCTGTGGCGATTATACTGATAAAAGCTGATTTCAAGATGTATATAGAAGTTACACTTACTGCAAACGTATATCTAATAAAAAATTAGTATATAGCATGAATCTCTTAAACATATAATAAGTGTTAAAGATGTTCTCATTGAATATTGAGTTTTTTATTAATATAATGGATAAATAACTGTTTAAGTACTTTTGTAATCTCTGCGAAATATATACATACTAGTACTAAATATTTTGTAGTTTCTATTACATTTCCGACATTTTCGGTTTTGTTTCAAGTTTTACCAACATAATCATAGGAATCAGGTCCATCATAGAATGTTAATAAAATTTCAAAACAGTTTCGTATAATACACATAATACATACTATATTCATAAAAAGTTTCTATAAGCATTCGAATACTTTCATAAGCTACTGTATGTCATCATCATATCAATGTTTCAACTACATTTTTTTAAAAATTACGATGAAACTTAATAACACATGCTGTTCGGATATTGTTCCACATTTTAATCGAACAACTTCGTTTTCACATGAGAGAAAATTATTTATTTTGCATTTTTTTGTAAATATTAATATTAATCAGAAATAAAAACTTTTGAATAAAAGTATAACATTTTTCTTCAATTCTGAGTTGTATGTCTCAGTTCATCTTATAAGGGATTATTCTGAATTTTTCATTAATCGATATTCCAATAATAATCGAGATTCTACAATATTTCTAAAACTACAATTTCCAGAATTACCAAATTAGTAAGTGTCCGAAATTCGTATTGTTTTTATGAAAATTGAATAAATATACAAAAAAGATTTATTTCCGACGATTCGAATGATATTTTGTAAAATATAAGAGGATAAAAGGTGGTTTTTAAAAATATATTCTAATTTGATTAGCAGAATTTTTCATGTAACTTTATAGATTTATATTGAAGTCATTATCAATTTCTTTCGTCTGCGGGATTCTGGAACGCAGAATTCACATAAGCCTTTTCGAAAGGTCACACTTAAATTTCAGAGGATAATCACGAAAAGGTTAATGACTTGTCAGTATGCATATTTATATTGACCGATGTCTAAGTACATTGAATAAGGATTTTTGAATCTCAACATAGCAGTTACAGAAGTATATTTAGATGAAAACTGTGATTCATCTAGAACGTGAACTGACGTCTCTTCACTATTTACTCACGATACACAGATTCGTTCCCACTCGCTTCATTCTCTCTACGTTGTCTCGTACGCATATACACCTAGTTAACATCAAAATAAATCTATATCTGGCATTAGTTATAATTCCAATCGGGGTTTATGTACACGACGGCGGAATAAAAGTACTATGCGCGAAACCCTTTTTCGTTACTCGGATTCTATAACGTATTAGATCTTTCTCATATACATGTATACATATATACTGTTAGTTTTGAATGTTTGGAACAGATAATGCTTGTTGAATCCTCGTAATACGCAGATTTTGCACAATGTCTTTTCCTTCTTCCCTGATTAGCGCTTCTCTTCAATTAGGCACTCCTTGCACTAAACGAACGAATAACGATCGTGTCGTAACAAACCACTACGTAATAATTCGTACATCTAAATAGCAAGTGTACATCAGTTTTGTTAGGACACTGACACTGTAAATAATTACTATGCGCCAATTAACTTGCCAATCGTCCCTCTATCGATTATAGTGCGTACTAATTGCAAGAATCGGGCTAGTCATTAACGCTTTTATTATCCTTCTCAAACTTTATTCCACACCTTATCGCAGTATTTTAAACGACGACGAGGTTCAAACACAGATTCGCTTCACTTTTACAGAATTCCGAAAATACAATACGTGCATCGTGTCTTGTCGTACACGTAGAAAATGATATTTCAAAAGTGACTCTTTTTTTATCGTTCCATCGTCCAACAGCGATACTATACAATGTACACGATAGCACATTTTCGTAGATCCGCAACCACAGAGGCATGAATAAGAATCTACCAAGGCCTCCACATTCCTTCTTCGTCTTTTGCAGGTTGTTGCGGTTGTTGAAGAGGAGAAGGCGAACGAATTCCCGTGACGAACTCTCCACTCGCGTGGCTGGACGGCCTGTCTTCCGAGTGCGACGGGATCGCTCCTTCCGTGGATAAACGACCTATAAGCTGTTGTTGCTGCTGCTGCTGGAGGTGATGCTCGACGTTAGCGACGGCTGGTAACGAAGCTCTCGTGTTAGATTTTGGTTTCTTGGAGGTAGTTGTAAAATCAAGCGGCTGTTCCGGCTGTTCGAGTCGCGGACTCTTACTTGGTTTGGAACCAATGGCTGAGATGGCATTGGTAGCAAAGGTAGAAACGGGGGCGGAAGCGGAAATGGAAGCGGAAACAGAAGCGTTGCCGGACGTAGCGGCAGCGGCGACGGTAGCGGCAACAGCAGCAGCAGCAGCATTCACGGCAACGGTGGCCGCGTCCTGCCATTCCTGTATATCCTCGTGAGGCCGTTTCGCGGCGAGTTTGTCCGTCGCCTTGAGAAAAGACATGTTAGTGGCGGCCCATATGGCCGTCGGTGGATTCGGCCCGATACTGATACCGTTCGCTGCGGCAGCAGCTGCGAGCTGAACGTAATGACTAGGAAGAAGGAAAACTACTTGACCATCGGGCAATCTGGATGGTATCACTTGCACGACTGAAAGCATGTTTGGATTTTGCTGTGAACTAGACGCCTGGTCGATAACTGGTATACCAGGCGGAGGAGGCGGAGGTGGATGATGATGAGAATCAAGGTTGGTCGTATTAACCTGACCGAAGGCAGAAGTTGGCCGGCTGTTGCCGTTGCTACTGCTGTTGCTATTATTGTTGTTTTCATCGCCAGCGGTAGTACTACTATCCGGTCGGGCTGGTTCGATATCCGGTATTTCGGCTTTTATCAAGCCGACCGGATTCAAAGTTGTACTACAATGTGCAGTCGATGGCACATGATGCTCCAACGGACCGGGACTTCCCGAGCCTGTCACTCGATCCGTCACGCTTCCGGGACTGCTGCCTAATCCGCTATCCGGCCTCGAACCCAGATCCAAGTCTAATTCCGACACGCAACTATCCAAATGCCGTAGTAGCCTTTGTTTCACTGCAGGGTCCATTGGTGTCGTGTTCCCGGTGATTATATCAGGAGCATCGAGATACCGACTTACCTGCAACGCAAAGTCAAAATGAAAGTAAAATATGGGCGATGATACCGTTTGTTTCAGTAGTATAGTAATAACAATGGAATCAGATTCAATATGTACTTGCACTTACTTACATTAATATTTGGACACGGGACTATAGCTCTATATTTGTTGCTTTGGATAGGAGATCATGATTTAAATATCGTATTGCTTATTCTACAATAATATGAACCACTTATTGCATCTTGAAAATACGCAAACATTGCAGTTAATCAACATTTAACGACAATAACAAGTTTAATTCTACAAGAGATTTCTAAGAAGAGAAAAATTGTCTTCCGTGTTTCTTGAATTTGATGCGGTATTTTTTTTTTACAATTAGTACTAACAATTGTGCAATCTCACAATAGCGTTTATTCTTTCTTTAAATGATAAATTACAAATTGTATTTTATCATATCTAGTACCCCTTCCTTCTTCTGACATGTTAAATCTCTTGCTGTATTAGAAAAGTATTGCTGTTAATTTCTTCTGCAGCAGTTGATGCAACATTAAACGTGTACTTAAAACAAAAAGAAAAAATTGATGTATTTCGCAGTTCGATCTATTTCTAAAAATTGCTAAATTGCAGAATATAAACAAGTGTCTGAATATTGGCGTGACGTCAAAATAAGACAAATTTTTGTTAAAAATCTGTTGTACCATTAAGCTTTATTGTTAAGAAAGAATTATTTACGTGTTCTCAAACTACAATAAGAGATACATACGGTATTTTCTCCATAACTGATCGAAAATCGGGACTTCTCTGTGATAAATTATCATCGTGTACAGAACTCGATTGTTTATAATAGATACGATCCGCCATTTTGCTGAATTTAGAAAAAAATAACGCGAGTGAAAGAAAAAGAGGCGCGACAGTCGGCTTGATGAAAAGAAACATATCGGTTAGATAATGTTAATGCGATAACGGAACCTTTTTATTTTTAATCTTCATCAAACAAAACTTTTACCAATGTAATTGTGAGGTTTTGCTCATTAAAATAAGACCAAGTACGATATAATTTGGAGAATATTCGTTTATTTAATGACATTAACTTATTTTCTTTCGCCTATTATATATACATGTAAATGCGATTTAAACCATATCGTGTTCGGTCTCATTTTAATCAGAAAAATCTTACTAATACGTTAGTAAACGTTTAATTTTGTAAAAATCAGAAATAAAAAGGTTTTATCATTGTCTCATAGATAATTAATATCTTTTCATAGTTGATCGAATTCGAATCAGGTTACACTACTCAGCCGTTGAACTTCGCCGTGTGTCAAAAGCAACACTAGGGCCCCTTGGGGGAATGATCTCACCTCAGTAGTGGGGATAACGACAGATCAATTACGAAGAACATAGTGGCGATGAATTATAAAGAAAATACTGTATTTTCGTAGAATAACCAATACGATATTTAAATCATTCCCTCTTATATAAAGCAACAAATAATATAAGGCTAGTGTTGTGTCTTAATATTAATACGAGTAACTGTATAAATTCGAATCAATGTCCAAGGCTCGCTACATATTATTCGAATTCTAGGATTCGATAATCGCAAGATAGTTTTGAATCTCGGAATGAGCAGTATCTGTAATTTTTGAAAATTTACTTATAAACTATTTCAATACTTAAACGAATCGAACTCCTTACAAATAGCAATCAAATTACGAGAATCAGAAAGACATTATCATTTCATTGAATTGTTAAAACAAATTCAGGAAACTTCTAGAATTATAGACGATACACATTATTTTTACAAATTTTATTTTTACGTTTGTACTTGTGGTTGTTTAAGAATGATAGCTGAGAAAAGTTAATTCAAGTAAATAGAGAACTAGAGAATCTCGTAACTGTTTCTAACTTAATCTACAGCTTTCTTCGAATTAGTAGTACACTATCAATGTTAAAGATAAATAGAACTATTTCTGCACTAAATGCAACACAGTTGAGTGAAACATACCTCTCTGGAGCAATCTTGATAACCAGCCTTATATCTCGACAAACCAGGTTGAGCAAGGGATCTTTGCCTTTGTAAATGTCGAACCGTTAACTCTAAAATGTCAGCTTTTTCAAGTTTACTATGCTTCGTGTTCTCCAGCCGGGCGCTGTCAAGAATGAGCGCCTTCAGCGCCGCCAACGACTGATTAATTCTAGCTCGCCGTCGCTTTTCCATTAGTGGTTTGTTAGCCTGAAAAATAACAAACCTGTCGCTAGAATAATACAATATCAAATTATACGCGTGACCGTCGTCTCTAAAAATGTTCGCCTACCAATATCTATTCTTTCCCTTCTTCCTCCTTTCCTCCTTTCTTGTCTACCCTCTTTTCTTACTCCGTACAATACATAGGCATAATCTACGTATCATGATACAAATAAAAGGATCTAATCATTACAGAACTGAAAGAAAAATGAGTTTGTTTTACATGTCAGAGTTGGAAGAAGTGGCAAAATGAAAATCGAAGGAAAATCGATGGAGGTGATACAGAATGATGATTAAATAAATCGACTGAATAATCACATTATTATGAGTGTATTTTAAACGATAAAAATACATACTATAGTGTAATCAACAAATCAACAAATCAACAAATCGAAAATTTGTATGCGTATTATATAATTTTTATTTTCTACTTTATGTGGCATATTAGAATTGCATAATACGCAAAAACGTATAAAATATCCAAAATAGATTAGTCTCTATGATATTTAATAGTACGACATCAATTTGCGCTGAGGTTATGTGTATATCTTTTTAACTATGTTTACGAAACTATGAATTTTCATAAATGTCCACAATCTAATAATTAGCGATTTAGGTATTATCGTTGTTAGAAATTACAAACATCATTTCACAATTATATTGAACATTAAAAAATTATCTTTATATTATATAATTATATTATATGTATATTGTATATTATACATTCACAAAATTACTGATGACATAATAATTATATGTATTTATCCAAGCTTCATTCATTATCTACTTCCTACTGGAAGATATACTACATCCACGATAAACATATGTTCAAAATCGTCGATATTCCCGCGCTTTTTTAAACACCCAAACGATTCCATTCAAACAACTTACTAACCTTCGTTGTATCTAATAATTATAAAAATAACTACATCGGGCTACATAAAAAATTCATAACTATAATTCTTGTAACAAAAAAATTAAAACTCAATATATATATGTTTAAAATATAAGAATGAGTATTTATATAATACATACAAACATGAATGAAATATACTAAAGTAATTATAGAAAAAAAGAAGAAAAAGCATTAAGTGAAAATGAAGATTTACTCACTCGACGACCATCCGAGTGTTTAGGGCTCGGGCTGAGACTAGGGCTAGGACTGGCCGACGGACTCGGTCCTTGGTGCACGCTCTGTTGATGTTGCGATTGATGATGATGGTAATGTCTATGAGTGTTGCCGGCCGATTTCTTTTCTTGATGCCTCAACGAATGAAGACGAGCGGTCATCTTAGTAGGCCACGCGGGCCTTCCGCTGTGACGACAATAATGGGAACGGTGATAACAAGAAAATTGGTATCGATACTAATAACAATGGGAATAACAGCAACAATGATGATAATGATGGTGGCGATAACGAGAACCACGAGGACGTCGATGGTAACGGTAATGACAGGGGTGACAACGACGGTGGCCGCCGCGACGACGACGACGACGACGACGAAGCCGACGACGACGACGAAGACGACGACGACGACGACGACGGCGACGACGACGGCGGCGACGACGACGGCGACGGCGACGACGGCGACGGCGGCGACGGCGACGGCGACGACGATGACGACGACGACGACGACGACGACACCGACGACGACGACGACGACGACGACGTCGACGTCGACGACGGCGACAGTGACGGTGTCGGTGTCGGAGTCGGTGTCGGTGTCGGTGACGGTGTCAGTGACAGAATGGATTTCAGCGTCCAAAGTAATCGACTGGACGCGGCTGAGACACTCAGCATCTCGCGTTCTAAAAAGTTACGCGGCACCACTCTGACACAGGTGTACTTTCATTTAATTCCAACACTTTTGACACTAATATATAATTCTCGATTATCATCCTCCTGTATATCGTTCTTTTAACATATCATTTTAAAAGGTTCCGCCAGTCACAATATAAACACGCATCAGCTGCAATGTCGTATCAGCTGCAACACCCTCGTCGCATCTTACTCTATTTCAAGAGTTCCACCGTAACGTGTAATTCCTCCTGCACGATACCACGCGTTTTCCATGCGGTGCGGCTCAGTTCGATCACTAAACTGTCGTTAGCCCGTTTCAAAGTTTTCACTGAAGACGCGAGCACATTTTAGGTCACCACGTGGCTCCTTACACGGTGCACATGAAACGACAGATTTTCAATCGTATCGTAATCTGTTCATTTCATATTGGACTCGAGCTTTTTCCCATAAAGAATTTTCGAAAATTTTCACAAACCGATTTCAGAAACAAAAATTTATGATCTTATAATATATTATTCGATATTTTCTCACGAGACGTACGATTTTTAGTCATGAAGAGATCGAATTTCCTGCGTGTCATATTTACTGTTTGGAAACTAAACTCGCGAAAAAATTTGCTATCCGATTTATCGAAATATAAAAACGAGCGAGATTGAAGATTTCATTTTCGTTGTTTCCTGTTGGTGCGTTCTGCACTCGTCTACGTTGCGAAACACGGATTCATCCTCGCTGGACGGCTAACGGTGACAGACTGCGAATCGAAGAGCGGTAGCTGGCGGGCGGCTCTTCAGCAAGATTCGCGCGTGTGTGAGTCGTGGGCGAGAAGCCGGGAGCCGCACAGAGGATCGCGCCGCGGTTGGTCGTGCGTGTGGCGGGGGTAGGATGGTGGCTGCTTGCCAGAACCGCTGCTGTCAAGGGGCAGAGAGAGAGGACGAGGTTCGCTTGCCCGCTCACGCGCGCCCTTGCCTGCGGCTACCTTTACCCCTCTCTCTCTCTTTCACCCCAATCTTTCTCTCTTTTTGCCATTTCTAGCGAGTTGCTAGTTGCACGCGACCTACCTTGATCTCCTTCTTCTCTTTTTCGCCATGTCGCTTACTATCTAACAACCGTTATGCGTCGTTAAAACAGCAACCAATTTTGATTGTCATGATATTTTTTTCTTTAAAACCATATATTTCCAAACATTCAAACACAATAGTGTAGAGTACTCTATTTACCGCGATATGTATAATTTATTAGGAAATGGACAAATCCTTGGTATACCGATTTACAAAATTGCAAATTACGATTTTTTAAATGATTTTATGGAAATATCTAGAAATATATCTTCCAGTGGCAAGAGAACTCCGAACTTTTTAAAAAACATATAATTTTGGAAGTTACGTATATATCGTCGTTCCTATATACATCGTACGAAATGAAAGAAGACTCGGTATTAAACGCAACGAGCGAGCATCGTTACTGTCCACTGTGACCTTTAATCTGCTGCTATCCGTCTATCCGTCCGTCTACTTGGTTTCCCTTCACTTTCCCTTTTTTTATATTTCGTTCGTCCGTTTCGCTCGTGCTTGGTAACTCGCTGTCGCACGCTGCGAACGAAAAGGCGGCGATGGTAACGGCAGCGGCAGCAGGTCGTGTGCGTGTGACTGGATATAGACGAGGATAACGCCGTGGCGTAGGAAATTACGACGAGTTGCCGAAGAAAGGTGGTGGTAGTGGAGTGGGATGAGGGTGGGTGATGGCTCGTTGTCGGTGCTGGCATGGCACGAGCCAGCACGGTACGCGGCGTGGTCTTCGGAAGCAGTGGCGTGGCGCGGCGCAGTACGGCGTGGCGCGATACGGAGCGCGCGGCGTGGCCCGAATCGAGGCGTGCAGCAGCGGTAGCGCGGCAATGGTCGAGGGAGTGGAGCAAGTGCCGTCACAGGACAAGCTCGATCCGTGCTGTTCGGCTCGTCGAGGTGATGAGCCCTCGAGGCGGGTGGTGGGCAAAGGGTGACGAGCGGCAGGCGGCGCGCGGCGGACGATGGACGGCATGCGGCGAGAGGTGTATGCTGGCGGCGTGTGGCGTGCGGCATGGTGGCGTGGTGTGCGGTACGCGGGGTGAAGCGTGAGCCGTGTGCGGTGTGCGGCAACTAGCGTGCTGTAGAGACGGGCGGCGGCCGCTTCATGGATTATAGGGAGGGAGAAAGAACGATCCCGACGAGCGACCGGTCGAACGGATGGACCGTGGAGACCGTGAAGCGTGCTCTGCACAGCCAGCCAACACACATATACACACACACAAGTATTTCGAGTGTGTTGGCGAGCGCGATGAAGCGGTGGCGCTTGAGGGGAGAAACGAGTGAACTAGCAAGCAGCAGTGGCGAAGAAGAGAGATACGGCGGTGGGTGTGGAGAGCGAGGAAGTGTGCACACGCCGCGCCGTGGTAAGGCGTCGGCACAGTGGGGTCGGAGGAGATAGTCGTCGGCACGCGCGGCGCAAACCTCTCTCTACCCACGCAAACGTAGCAACGTACGTGCGAACGAGCTCGTACGTGAGAGCGTGCGTGTCAAGCTGCCTGCGTGCCAGCGTGCCGCCCTGTCGCGTCGCTCGACCACCACGCCGAGCCGTGTCAGCGTACCGTTTCCTCTGCCTACGTATAGTACATACATGCCTCCTCTCTCTGTTGGAGCGAATGCAACAAACTGATGTTGGATTGCACGCGCTCGTCCAGTGACAGAGCTAATTAAATGGTTCTACTATTTCGTGTTTTAAAATTAATCTCCGCGATCGAAACAATTATGCCGGACAGGGGATGTAGCCTATGCTCAATTTTTTTGCGCAGTTTTTGGCTGGATAAGACACATTTTAGCTGTGAATAATCGAACCGATTGGAAGGCACGTTGATCAGCGATCGCAAATCAAGGATTACGGCTAATGTTATATGAATACTTAGTTATTCCCGAAAATGCAAATAAATAAAGAAAAAGGGTGGAGATTATCAGTTTAGCTTCTAGGAAGCTCAATAGTTACGTTTGTTCTAAATCCAATGGATATCTTAAATACTTGTTAGGTCAAGAGCGTAAAGTAAATAGACAAGAAATGAAAAAACCACAACTGGGCTAGTAACTAGAAACTGGGCTAAAGAACAAAAATAATATATATTAGATTATAGAAATTGAAATGAGTAAATGGAAAACATAGAAACCCTGGAGAAGAAAGGGAAAGAAAGGAACGTAAAGTAAAGATTGGAGCGAGGGAAAGTGAGAGAAGTGACAGATTACCTAGGTTTTTTCTGTTGCGACAGACACACATGAGAGAATCCCGTTGTGGATGTAGTTTGAAGTGGAAGAGGGAAGTGAAGGGAAGTGGTGAGAAAGCAGTCGCGAAACCTAGAAGCGCATACGAATAAGGAAAAAAATTTACGAAACTTTTTCGCGGCGTGAGGCATTGCGATGCGGCCATACCATGACCACGCCATTGCCAAGCCGTTACCACGCCGTTATCCCATCGTTCTTTACTCTTTACCACTTCAAGCCACACATAACGCGATGCATCGTGGCATACCTCGCCAACGTTGCAGTACACTTTACATCGAGGGCTCTCCTTTTCTTTTTCTCTCCGTTGAAGCGCTTGCTTTCGTTTTAGTTCTTAAATGCGACCAGGTGAGGCGAGGTGAAACTTACAAAGACGCGTTTTATACGCACCTCGTCAACGTGTTTTACCTCGTCTTCTTGTTTTACAAGGAGGGATGTAATGGCTAGAGAAAGGGTAGATAAGGAAAAAAGAGAACGCCTAGCCAACGAATAATCGTGAAACCATAACGATCGCAATGAAGGATTATCAACTAAATATCTCGCTAAATATCGATTTACTTTTTCTCTTATCACTAGTTTTTACCTTTACTTTCCCTAGTGCTAATGCTTGCTAAATTTGTTGAAAATTCTCGGATCATCATCTGATACGAATAAAAGATTTTGAACGATTAATCATTTCTTTGAATTTGAGCTAATTATCACGTGATACGTACGCTTATAAACGGGGGTGTGCTTAAAAACGAAGAAATTAAAACTGTATATAAGCCAGAAAATTCTTATTTTTAAGGTAATGTATAAAATATTTTGCATAAGGCGGGGTAAAAATATTTGTCAAAAAAGGGAAGATCTAGAAAATTGATACAACGAAATCGAATTCGAACATTCGTAGGATTAGATTGCAACTTTGTATGAATATACCATTTTGATTTTAATATTATTTAATCGTTTTCTTAGTAATTTAATCTATTAGTCACGTTTTTCATAAAAATGTAATCTAATGCTTTCAAGCAAAAATTCTTATTTCAATTTTTTGATTCCTCGCATACGAACACATAAATTGACGAATGATTATTAGTAAATTCAATTAATTTTATTATAAGCACTTTACTTCTTCCCCTTTTCTTGCATACTTATAATATAAAATTTAAAAATACATTGTCAGTACAATAAGTATAGAACAGAGATAGTTTCAAAATGTTTATTTCGAATAACAATTACAAACTGAATTAGATTAAATTTGCTGTAAATTACTATTCCTATTTATATCCTCACCTCTATATATGGTTCTACGTATAAGTATGTAACGATATCAAATAACCTACCACACAACGTTCTAATCAGAAGCTAGAGTCGCATGGAGGCGCGATAGTTTTCTGAAAGATTCTTTCGAAGCTTCCGTCATCACTCTTTGGAACTGTCGTCTCCATCGAGTACAACTCGATCGATCGACAGCAAACTCAACGTGCCACGTACTTTTCGCGATAAGGTGGTCGCAGGGTAGAGAAGAGAAGGGAGAGGCGAAGATAGGAGAGGGAAAGAGCGAGTTTGCCCGGTGGCTTCAGCATTGATCGTTCCCAGAAGAAGAGAAGGAGCCGAGCGAAACGAAGAAGAGGCGTACACGAGAAATTCGAGACGCCCGGCGTCGCCCGGCGGCGAAACGTTATCCGGTATGCAAGAAAGGACGTCCTCATTAGCGGGACCCGACGTCGTTTCAGCTCAACAGGAGCGATCGTGGCGTGGCTCGACGTGATACCGCGTCAACCCGTCTTGGTTCAGCTCTCAGCATAGCTATCCCCCCGCCTCGTATTTACCGGCTACTCTCCTCATCTTCGATGATATGTCCGAAATATGAGGAAACGCTGCGAACCAAGAAATGCAATATTCGATATTTCATCGATGTACAATACAATTACTCGCGTTCACACTCGGACACAGCACTGTCTCTTTATTTACTGGTTTGCATAGGAGCTCGTGATTTTACGGCTATATCAATCATTTATTGTAACTTGAAAATATATAAATTTCTAACGATAACGTTTAGCCATAGGAGAAAAGAGATCGTCCTTTTTATTTCTTAAATTCAATGCGGTATTTTTTTTATATAACATATATCTTCTAGGGATATCTGCAACAATTAAGAACTAATAATTGTGCAATTTTACGGTAACCTTCACCCTTTTTGCCTATAATAAATTACTAATTGCCTTTTATCAAAACTGGAATTCTTTCCTTCCTTTTTCTAACATGTCGATATCCTATAGGTGTACCTATAAAATATTGGTATAAAAATATTCCTGTTAATTTCTTTCGACGTTAATTATAGAAGATACATTTATTTTGCAGCTGCAACTGTTTCCAAGGATGTTAATAAAACGAATGGTTTCTAAGGATAATTATCGAAATGATCTGAGTAACTGCACGTGATATTGAGTTTTGTGATATTACTTTAACATCTAAAGTCGATATGCGTCTCCGACATCGGTTGATATCGTGTGCGTTGCACGGTGGAGTGGAGGGTGATAGGTGAATCGGTCGGGGGTTGCTAGACTGGTAGTGGCGGTAACGCGATAAACAGATTAACGGCGAACTCGAACGGAGGTCGCAGTTTAGTAGTTGGGCATCGCAGCTCGAGGGATCAGCCTTCCGTCAGGAGACGTTCCAGTAAGACGTACATGGCTGAACGATCACGAAAATGTTGAGAAGAGGCATACATAAATAAAGTGGCTATAAAAACATTGGTCACACCATTGTATAAATTATTATATTTGCATAGCTAATTAATTACTAATTAATTAGGTGCAAGTATGTTAAATTTCGTATCATTTAATAGTATTATACTTTTAAGCGACGTGAAAATAAAATATATAGATCCTGATAAGGAAATGCTTTATTGGAAAATAAGAGTATGTGCTTTTTGTATGCCAATACTTTTCGTAGTCACTGTACCTGCAATGGGAATGCAACTGCAGCAGACGCCGTATCTCAAGTCGGAAAACGTGTAATGCTTTAAACTGTTAACTATGAAGTGTCCGATGAGACACGACTATCGTGACTATATATTAATAGTAAAATTTGAAAGTATTCGGAAATTGTATATACGAGTTATAAGACATTTATTGCAAATGTATATTTACAATTAGTTAAAAATTAGTATACAGCATGAGTAACTATCTTAAATGTATAATAAATGTTAAAGATGATCCCATTGAATATCGAGGCTTATTAACACTTTGACTGCCACGGTGGTCATTCGGAGCGCTTCAACTTCTTGTAATTGTAAAAATTGAATGAAAATTGACAGTTAGAGCATTTTGAATATAACCGATAAATAGAAGATACTTTGAAATAAAAAGTGTCCCATTGAACGATTAAACATTTTTATTAGAACATCAATAAAAGAAAAATAAGAACAAATCTTGCATCTAACGGTGCACTGTGTTTGCATCCATATCTTTCAGGGGTAATCTACAAATATTATTATAAACACACCTTAGAAAATAATCATAGATGCTGCTTTATAATCATATAATTGAAGTTAGAAGTGTGAACATATCTTACTATTATACATAGAGTGAGCAAATATTGTTTACTAATATCTTCTACGCGTTTCAACAATATATTCTGCACGTTTTGCTTACGACGAAATAACGAATGCGATTGGTTTGTTGAAATAAACGAAGACTTGTTATAATATGTCGTTATCAACTGTTACTAAGGCGCCACGGTGGTCACCCGTGACCACCAATAAGATGAACGGTCCATTGGGGAAGAATGTTGTCTTACATCATCAATTTATTATTATTTTGCCATTATATGCTTTGAATAATAAAAATACTCCCGTGGCGTCCTGAGCGAAACATGTGATTTCAGCATGGCAGTCAAAGTGTTAAAATAACGATGAAGATAAATCACTGTCTAAGGACTTTTGTGATCTTTGTTAAGTAATACTTGCATTAAGTATATTGTAGCTTTTATGCGCATTTTCAGATGGGTTTCAAAGTTCACGAATGTAATCATAATGAAAGTAGATTACTAAAATGCTTCGTACAATATACATGAGATATTTATAGCAGGTTTCTATAAGTGTGAAATACTTTTCAACGTAACTGTTCAACGTTCTAAGTACACTTCTTCTGTAACCTTGATTATCCAAAGCTTAATTTAAACCTGTACGTAAGTTCTTTTATAAAGAATGAAGACACGTGTCAATTAACAAAATACGAAATAATATGCGGTCCCTTTTTAAAGATTGACGATGACTTTGAAAATTGAAGAAACATGGCCTTAAGGCAAAAATGTGATGAATTACGGTATTTATTATTCTGAACTAATTAATTTTCTTCTGACACGCCTCTTTTTATCAGCAAAAATAATTAAAATATTAACGAAGAATATAAGCAAGACATCTTGTATAGGATGTATATGTGCTGTATATGTATCTGTGTGAATGTGAATTATCGGTTATAAGAGCAACTGCTCGTTACATTTATTAGAAAACTCTAACAGAATTTACACTCTTTAGTATCCTACACTATAGAGCACAAATGTTGCGCGTGAAATAACAGATTTATAGTAAAATAATTAGAAAATAAAAGCAGTGAAAAACGTTCAGTTTATACCAAATACGTACCGGCAAATAACACTTAGCCGCGAGTGTTTATTATATTAAAGTCCAGTACTTTCCAAAATATTTCTCTTACTATTAGCTTTTTCGATAATAAATCGGACGAATACTCAAAGCAAATAACAATATTTCTTTTTTCTGAAATTTTGAATTTTTCACAAAATCCTTGGTCGTCGCGTCTTTGAAACATACGATATGTGCTTAACGTTAGGTACGGTTGTCCTGGAAGCCTATAAGGGTTTGAACGCTGCTACGTGCCAGGTCCACGCTCTAGAGAGTAGACTCAAGGTAGAAGATAGCTATACCTAGCCTAGGCTAGTCGCAAGTCGTAATCGCCATTCGCCACATCCCCCAACTGACTGCCTTCTCTTCCCCTCCTTAGCCACTTACTCCTTTCTCTTTCTTTCTCTCTTCCCTCCTCTTCGTTTCAGTTTCTTTATCACTCGCTCTTTACGTTGTTCGCGACAGTAAGCATGTATGCGTAGACAAAGACACAAAGCAAGTAAGAAAGGGGACACAGATGAACGAACGAGTAACCGTTCTTCTCTTCCGTCGAGTCCCCTCGGGAATCCGCAATCCGGCGTCCGCGATCTCGTCATCCACCCCCTTGCTTCACCCTCCGGTTCTTCTCTTAAGCCACATCGACCCTTGCTTCTAGAGATCCTTCGGATTTTAACTTGGTCCCTTGCACGAACCACTAGCGAAAGAATTCTCCAGAGAATCAAACGTGGACGATATTCTCGTTGCTTGATTCGCGGCTCTCTAACTAAAAGCAAGTTTTTCTTCCAGTATTTAGGTCAGATTTTTCAAATAGCTTTTTACTTTGCACATTCTGTCCTTTTGTACTCGTTGGTTTCTTTTTCATGATTTTTGAAATAAGGTAATCCAATTTGATGTTACAAACGAATATTGGCGGTTTAACTCTGTCGCGTTCACCGAATCATTTTTGACACAGTTATATTCTTCCATAAGAGATGTTTCTTTTGGTTTAGCGATTTTTATGTTTCATTTTAAGATACGATATAATCTTAAAATGTATTTGTAAGATTTTTGAATTTCTTAAATTTAAGAAAAATACGAAACGATTGCTATAGATACGTATGCGTGATTTATCGTCTCAATTTTCTGCATATACACAGATTTTTTTTATATTAGAAATCTCGTTGTTTGTTGAAATGAAAGTAAAATCGAAACGTCGAAAGTTTAGGATGTATGGTGTACTCGTAAAAATTGAGATTTTCTTAAAATTTTCCCAAATTATTTGATATAAATATTTTCAACTTATTTGAAATACATATTACAGAGAAAATGGAAGAAATCCGCTTTCTTCCTATGAAAAATATTGAAAAATATACAATATTGTTCAAAGATGTTTATCTCTGAGGCAACGTAATAAATGATGTAATAAATCATACTATCGTGTTAATTCATATTGCCATATTTGGCAAAAAGGTGGTCAAAAGAAGAAAAATGAATTTTAATATTTAACAACTAGAAATCGATTTCACATACGTCTAATATAGAGATTGTTATATCTTCAGTTTCAATGGAGATACGGCCTGATATTCAATGTACATATACCTAAAACATTTTTGTGCTATTTGATAGCAATGACTTGATCTAAGCAAAAGTTAACAACTAGAAATCGATTTCACATACGTCTAATATAAAGATTGTTATATCTTCAGTTTCAATGGAGATACGGCCTGATATTTAATGTACATATACCTAAAACATTTTTGTGCTATCTGATAGCAATGACTTGATCTAAGCAAAAGTTGCAGATACGTCCTTGCGACTTACCACGACAACTGTACACGCACATAATAAATTGACTGTGGATTGCGAATGGGTTAAGAAGCTCTTTACCTTGAAGTTACTTAAATTCTGACCTAAGAGTCATAAAAAATCACTTCTCTTCATAAATATATACTTCTAAATAGACTGCGGAATTTTATGCATTTATATGAAATTTGATCGTGTAAAAGTACATAGGATACACATAACCTAGAAAAATATGTAAACTATAATATAATAATATAATATATAATATTAACGAAAATATAATAATATTCGTTACAAGTTTGAGTGGATAAAACGATTCTTCATGTAGATCTCATTTTTTTAATTTATATCGATAAAATAATGAATTTGTTCAAATAATCGTAGTCTACTTATGAGCACGCCAACTGTGACTATTATAAAATCCAACGATGTGAATCAGTAAAGACAAAATTTCTCGAAACACGATCGAAGAATGAGCAAGAGAGATACGCGAAATAAAGAGGTTGGTATGATAGGAAGACTATGGATAGGTCTGGGTTAGGAAGTGCGGTGAAAAGCGGCTCGAAGGTAATAGAGCGGTGCAACGAGCAGACACCTCGCAATTTAGCTAATGGCTTCCCACTGGTATCGTGGTGGCTCCAGATACACGAATACGCAACATACGCTAGCTACTTTTCTCGTTTAACTCAAACTATATTTTCTGTTCTCCTAGTATGGTACAATCCTACTTATAGTCATTTGCCTTATCCATTCTTTAAGATTTCTTCGCTTGAAAAAAAGAAAACATTCAATCTCGACGTTTGTGTCAATGGTATAGAAACAATAGCCAGTTATTGCATACTGTATATAGTGGCTCACGAAATTATTTAAACATTTAGAATTTTTCTTATAGGTACATGTACATATTATACGCATTATATAAAATCTCTCAAAATTTCGTTATAATACAACGGTACAATATGAAACCAATTGGAAAATGTATATAAAAATTAAAAATAACGTGTATTGCAAACATACGCTTATCGAGAAATTAACATATAGCGTTAATAGTAATCTTAAACATACAGGCAATGTTACAGATGTCCTGGCTTCATATATTATGGTTTGTAGCGGTTTATCGAAAATCACCTATTTCCGAAGAAAAAATCTGTAGGTTTTGTACATTTGTACGAATTTGCAGCAGCATCCCCGTCAACGTGGATCTCTCAGCGCAGTCCGGTGTGTAAGTCGGACGTGCAAGCGTGCGGTCGTGCGAGCGTGCAGCGCGCGCGGCCCGATTTCAAAGTGAACCGTTAAATTATTCGTGGCGCTTTCGAGCGACAAATGGACCAGTGAGACGTTTTAAAGGGTCTCGAGAGTCGGACGTCTATAAATAGGCAGATTAAGGAAACGTTTAAAATTAGCATACACAGGTATATCGTAAACGCGCATGCGTACTCGAAGGTATCAATTAAATTTACCAAATCTAATTTTTTGATCGGTGAAAAAATTACGCGTTTCGTGTTGAGAAGTGTCGCAGCAGGAAAAGGAAGAAAAGCAGTTGAAGGTTTAGAAGTTTTCGTTTACACCGTATTCTTAGAAATTTAAATAGATGCACAATTCGCTAATTCGATATAGGTAGTAAAGAAAGTATTAACATTTAACGTCCTGAACAAATAATTATTAAACAAATGCAGAATAAATAAGTAATAAATAACTCTATATTAGATAATTAAATAGATATATAGATTAGTATAATAATTCAAATATTTTATAGATAAGTGGAATTAGATATATTATAAAGAATCATATCATCGTTTCATATCTTTGATAATGTATAATTTAAAAGATTTCTTGCATTTCTGGTATTAGTTAGATACAAAATAGATACTTTTAAACTATCTGTAGGAATTATTACAGAAATATATATTTCTATCTATCTTAACTTACCTTTAGGCAGAAAAATGACAATTACAGCATTATTTTATAAAATTTACCTCACCATTCACAATTATCTACATTATTATCGGATGAAATATAAATTTATAAATAATAAGCCATCTATTTTTTGAAACGATGAATACTAATAATTCACCAGAACAATGAAATTAAAGAAAAATCTAGAGTATTTAAATTATCTTAGAACATGCGATTATTTATAACGTCATTTTGTAACAAATAGGTACTTTCGTAGAAATAAATTATTTATTTTTTGGAATCTTGAATACTAATTGTTTATCAGAATAATGGAATTTAATGAAAATCTAGAATAATTAAATTATGCTATCAACAATGCTTAAATTATAACAAACAAATGTATAAAAATAAATCACGTATTTTTTAAAATTCGAGGTACTAGCTCACGACTTCCTTAAAAATCAAGTTGCTCATTTCCACTTCTCTTTCTCTCTCTCTTTCTCCTTCTCTCTTTCGATTGCTTCGTCATTCATCTATTAATTCTCAAACACATATAAAACTCATATGAAAACTCAAAAGAAGTATACCAAGTCCATATGTACATAGGTCAGAACCGATCATGAAAAAAAGAAAGTAAGAATATACACAAAACAAAGAGAGAGAAAGAGAGAGAGAGAGAGAAACACGTACGGTACATCGACGCGACGCAGAAAAGCGTGCATCCTGCTTAGCGACATGCCTCGCTGATACACACATATACATATATGGTCATGGAATATTGATATGTAAATATAGCGGCTCCGGTAGCGGCAGTGCAACGATGGTTATAGGGGCGCTAGCAGGTTAACGAGCGACTCGTAGAGTGCGCGACGGCGCGGCGGGGTAAAGAGATAGATAGGAAAGTTAAGAGCGAGAAAGAGAAGGCAAGGGGAAGAGAGAAGTAGCTAGGTCTCCCAAAGTCTGTAGGTAGGTTGATGGAGGTCGAGGGTGAGACAGATAGATGGATGGATGGATGGATGGATGGATGGATGGATAGATAGGTGGTGAGAGCGAGGGAAAAGAAAAGAACGAGAAAACGACAGACAAAAGAGAAAAAGAGGAAGAAGAGCACGGACGAGAACAGTGGCAGGGGTAGAAGCGGTAGCAGGAGACCAAAGTAGGATGAGGCAGCATCGGGATGGGCGAGCGAAGAGTCGAGGGGCAGGGGAGTTGGGTCGCTGCCGGCAGTATAACAGAGACGGTCGGGCGTGCCGCGGAGCGTGCCACCAAAGGGGATGAGAATTTTCCACAAGCTGCAGAATTATTGTCCCCATTGATCTAACTCAAAATATCTTGAAAAAATCAACCATTATACCAAACGAACAATATTTGTTACGTAAGAATTGTTTTCTATGATCGATGATAAATCAGAGAGAAAATTTTTTTTTTACATGTAAGAGCGAGTGAAGGAATCGCATGCATAAATGGTGGATTGGACAATAGGAAGTCGGTGGTGTATAGGGACATGCCCTGCGGGACACGGAACGGGGTGGTTGGAACGGGCCGCGGAAACACGGAGAGGGCGGGAACACGTCGGTCGAGCGAGGGTTGCCGCGCTGTGAGCCGGAGAACGGGGATGTAGGAGGGTGACTATGGCTTCGTATGTATGCCTCTCTACGAACAGACTTTTATAACTGTGAGCGCACTCGCGAGCGCGCGTGACTGAAACCGCCAGTGGTACTATCTACGAGGGCACGTAGAGTCGAAGGGTATCATCTATAGACGAACACCTGGAAGAGAGTATCCCGTCGCTTCACCGCGACGTGTAAAATCTCTCTATCTTCGTCTCTCGCCTCCGACGATCTTCTCACTTCTCACTTCTCACGTCTAGTCTGCATTTTTCCTACTCGGATCAACAGCCTTGTTCGGGTTCGCGCGCGTCCTTCTCTTCTAAGATTTAGCTACTTCCATCTCGACCTCTCGCGAGAAATACGTCAAGTTTCCTTGGTCATACCATTGTCATTGATGGTTTTGTTGTTGATCTTGTTCTTTTTCTCTTTATTGATTCTATATTATCGTACTATATATCATTGTCAGCTGCGACACGTTCACCAACTCATGAGTTTCTGACGCTAAATGTAGAATTGAAAAATAACTAAATTATTGGCAATCAAGATTATTATTTATATAAGAAGAAGATAATTTTCTTTGTAATATTCAGAGAAATTTTATACATCTCATACGTAAATACGTTCTATGTCTAAAAAAAACGTTCGATTCTGTTTTTAAAAAAAATAATTTAAGTATTGAAGATTTCAAATATGTGCATAGGCTCGTTAAATTCATTGTATCTTTGAAAAAACGTTCATTTCCTCTTCTTCTTAAAATGTGATAATAAATTTTAATAAATGCGATAAGTATCTACTGATCATACAAACCTTCATAGATTAAAGATATTACATAATAGTTACAAGTCTGTATATGTATTACAGTAAACATCAAATTTACTGTATATCTACTATTTCTCGGAAAAATAATTTCTAAAAATTTCGTAATCATACGAACATTTGTATAGATCAAACATTTCTAATATACATAAGACTTACAAAATTCATTAAATTTTTAGAAAAAGGCTTGCTATTTGTTTTTTTGAATTATACATATACGAAGTTTAAATACTAATCGTACAAATGTTTGTGTAGACGTATAAAATTTATTGTATACCTATTTGAAAAAATGTTCAGTATATGTTTAAAGAAATCAACTAATCATAAGGAATAGATTAATGACAAATCAGTCAACGCCATCCTAAGCAATGCAACGCCTATTCACATGCATATTACGTAGTCTGTTTCCGAGACATTGTGGTCATTTCTTACAAAACGTACAAATGTAATTATTAATTTAATCTTTTTTGATTGTCATTCTTTTCAAATATTTGTAATATATATAATGCAACAATATATATTGCAGAAAAGAATTGCATTAAAAGAATACGTTATAGAATAATAATTTTGCTTGAGAAAAAGCAACATACATTTAACAAAGAAACGTCCAGTGCGAAAGAATGAATACGTCGCCGATAGATTAAACTGAACCGAACTCATATCGTTGCACACAACGTATTACCATTTAATTAAACTATAAATTAACAACACTAAAATCGAGACTTCTTAAAAAAGCGAGGACTGCGCTCGGAGACATAACCATATTCCTCTTGGAAATGGTAGTGTGAAAGGAAACAGCCACCTCGTCTGCTTAGATGGTGGTAGCTTGGTAGATGAGAAGAATCCGAAACGATCGGAAGACGGAGAAAGAGGTAGTGCGCGAAAGAAAGAGAAACTAGAGGGAGCGTTAGCTAGGCGAGCATTAAATCGGAGAAAGATAGAGCGAAGATCGCAGAGCGGCAAAGGACGGTCGAGGTGGGGGCAGGGATAGACGGGTGGAAAACGTTACGAGGGATCGGGAGAGAACGCAGCGGGTGTTGGCAGTGAGGCGGGAGGGAGGGAGGGAGAGAGGGTGGGAGGGGTTGGGGAAGGAGACGAGTACGATAGCGGCGCTGCGGCGTAACGACGCTATAACGCGAGCCGCCGGGTGATTACCTACCACCTCCGTACCCCGTTTACCCTCGTGCGTCGAGCGGTGCGCTTGTCGCACCACGCCACGCCACGGCACGGCACGGCACGCCATGCCAGGCCGTGCCGAGCCGAGTCGAACCGAGCCCCACCGTGCCACGCCGCGCTGCGTCGCATCACGCCACACGCCGCGCCGCCTCTCCGCGAGCCACGACATCAGACCACGCCGCTGCCACCCTATCCTCCGCATCCTACCACGCCATGCTATCGCGTTGACCGTACAGTGCCACTACCACCGCGCGTCGGTAGCTCTCGGATGCTACGCCATCGACCCGACATTACGCCCTACGAATTCCTCTCCCTCTTCCTCCGTCTCTCTTCGCCTCTTTCGCATCCTGTTCTTCTCAGCCAAGTCCGTGGTACACCGATCGCGGCCTCGTGCGCCACTGTCATATGTGTTGATCGCGACAGCCGCGTTCCCGTGTCGTGGTAAGCTCGACTAGAGAGGAACGTCGACGCCGTAAACGCGACGCCCTCGTAACGATGCCACCGGAGAGGTAAGAGGAGGCGAGTTTCACAGCGGAGTGGCCTCTAGGCACGTCCGTATCTCTCGCATACCTTGCCTCTCGCCCAGCTCCGGCGTACCCAGAACGTGTATGTGCGGCTTCGTTTAGATGTGGTAGAAGCCTATCTAGTTGGTCAGCTCTCTGGTTCGCCGACTGTAGTAACGCGAATCGCTCGATTCTCGTTAGACGTTTCTAATGTGTACTGTCTCGTTGCCACGCTAATTTTTTCTATTCTTCTTTCGTTCCTGTCGATCGGACGAGTTCTTTCTTTTCTTCTTATTTGGTTATGATTAAAAAAGCTACTAGCATACGTAGAATGTTTTTAATAATTTCTCATCACTCTTTTATTTTATTCGGTTTTTACTTTTTCAAGGATATGTATAATTAGAAAAAAAATATTTTTCGAGATTTTTGAAGAGATTGACGTTCACGCAGAGTTTAACCCCCGTTAAGGGTTTACTGCAGTATTAATAACTGTAGCCCCTATTCTCTCGACTTGAAACGTTGAAACCGATGTCTATGGACCTGGCAGGCGAAGAAATCTTTTTCTTCTTTTACGCTTTGCTTCTACTCTTGCTGTCTGTTTCCTCGTTTTGCCTTCGATTATCTTTATTTCGTCTTCTCTCTTACTCTCTTGGCATTTTCGTGAAACGCGTGGAGATTTGGATTAAGTGTACGTTCAGTTTGAAACATTCTGTTTCTCCTTCTACGCATTTTCTATATCTTTACGAGGAAGAAAGAAATTATCTTCTTGTTTAATTTCAGAGTTGAACGTGTGTTCTTTTCCAACTCTTTCAAAATAATTTCCCAAAATATTCAAAATATTGGTCGTCGTAATGCATGTTAAGGTATCGAAGATATTAAAATATTTTTTCTCTTAATATTTGTACCCTGGACATCCACGAAAGTCTTATCAGCCATTTTTAAAGGACAACATTGTCTTTCGGTAATGTTATGTTAAAATTCTCTTGCTCATTGACAAAGTGACATTAAAATCGGAAAATCTACAAAAAGCTAGGTATCATGTTTCTCCTCCTATACCGATCTTCACATATAATCGATCAGTTGATTAATCGGCGGAGCTATCGTGAGAATAAAAACGAAACAGAATGAAATAACGAAAGATAGATGAAAATAAACCGTTTTGGTGAACGCGCCACACGAGTTTCTGAAACTCCAGTACTCATTCTGCGGTACTTGATACCAGTATTGCTTATTGCTTCGCGCTAAAGATAAAAGTGAAGGTGCCTACGATACGTAATATCACGAGACATGCCAGTAGAAGCCATAGCTACGTGTTGCTAGTTTCTCTCATTGTCCATTATTTTAATTTTGTTACTGATCTCAAATCGCTAATGATTTGCCAATAATTTACCAACACGATATTATTTATCAACTAATAATACGAGTAAGCTGACAAGTTGCAAGTTGTGGGTTATAGACTTACTTCTTCTCTTACAGTTTTACGACAAATATCTTGTATAATTTCCAAGATTTTCTTTTAAAATTGCATTCCTTTTATCGTCCAACTTGTTGATATTGAGTTCTAACGAGTATGATTGATTATATCGAATTGAGAAAATTTCATAATAATAAATGGAATAACTACTCCGAAATACGATAAAAAAAATGCAGTACAGTCGCTTTTAATATCAATTGTTATCGTGCAATAATGAATGACAAGTTGATCTTTATCTTTCAGATATGTGGAACTATTTCAATGTCTTTTCTATTTGATATAGCTAGACCTGTAACCCTGTCTATTGTAGAAAGTAAAACATGCCCGTTTACGTATAGAAATAGAAGCCATATAAAACGATGGAATATCTGTTTGTAGAATTTTTTATATGTTTATCACCTAGCGTCATTCATCTATTGACATAAATTATAGCAAATATCGTCTTTAAATAACTAATATTTGCTTAACTGTTACTATTTACCACTGATTACTTAAAAATATTTGTTAACGTTGAAGAAATAGGTTCAAAAATGATCGGAAGAACGTAACAGACTGCTTCTCCTAATTAAGATGTAAAGACTCCTTTTATTTACAATTTTGGGCTTCGTAAGAAATAAAATATTTGTTAAATATTTCCATGTCTAAAATATACGTGTGTTTAAAGTTAAAATAAATCATTCTATCGCATATAGTCAAAGCCTGTCTTAGTTTCTTTCGTAAGTAATCATCGATATTAAACAATTTAGGTAAATTTGCGATAAAGCAGGAGTCTGGATTTGAAACAATTTTTCAAAACCATTATTTCCGACACTCATCCCTATCGATATTCAAAAATGCCTTTTACATAAAACATTTTTACATAATCTCTGACGAAGCTAGTTTTTATATAATTCTCGAAAGAATAATTCAACATTGAAACATTAATATAATCTTTAACGTTAAGGGAGCTACATATAAAAAGACGACCGGCTGTCTTCCCTAAAACGACTAACTTTAACACATTTTCTTTACATCCGAAAATGCCTTTGACAATATCTTTTTATATATCCAACTTTTGACGAAGCTAGTTTTCAGCTAACCAACGAGAATGATACTTCGACGCTGAAAAATTAACTCGATGTTGAACATTTTAAGCAATTTATACACATTATGAAGTGAACATTGTTTTCTTCTAGCATTTCTATTCGTTCGTAATCTTCTCGCTCGGCCTTTGTCTATTCTTCTCACGAAGTCAAGCATAAACTCATACACGGTAAGTGAGACTCGCGTGCAAGCACACCGTCGATCGTTTGGCGTGGATATGTATGCGCACTCGCGTAATAGCCTCGTTCCTGCCGCATTCGATGCTAGATACGTGAGACGTCGCGTAGATCCCTTCCAAGAGTTTGGCTCTGTGCGATAAACGATACCGTGCCACGCCAGCCTAGGTCACGCTAGATGTGGTCTGGCGTGGCCTCGTGTCGTGAATCGGCAAGGGAATGGTCAGAACAGAGAGAACCAGAGAGAACTAGAGAGCCATCGTAGCGTGGTATAGCAACGTGCTGTTGGCGGCACGATGACGCGGCGACGCGGCGCTAACTTAACAGAGATAGCTCCGTAATAGTGTCAGAACGATATAAACCCTTGGAAAAGAACGAGACGAACGACAAAATCGGCAGCCTTGACGGTTTCAACTCAAACTACGGATCGCCGGTTGTTACCGTTAACAAGTACACTGGCTCGCGAGTCGCGAAAATATTTCAAAATATTTCGCTTACCTATAGAAAACTTTCAAGTGGATATCGTAATAATTGTGTTGGTGTAATTTGGAACCGATACGAAAATGTACACAAATGTATACTATTAGGTTGTCCGAAAAGTTTCTTTCGTTTCATAAGGCGATAATGAACAACAATTTCTGTTTTATATTACTTTATTGAATTAGGTATAATCTATTTTTATTATTATGTTCGTGCATAATTCAATAAACTAATATGAAACAAAAAACACTGTACGCCTATTATTTTCTTATAAAACGAAAGAAACTTTTCGAACAACCTAATAAAATTTCTTTTTCTACAGATAATTAAGCTTCAACATTTCGAAGCTCTTCTCATACTTGTTTCGATAACTGTTCGAATAGGGTTTATTTTGATATTCCACAATCTTGCGTTTCATATCCTAACGAAAATTCAAGCACGAATTTCGACTAATACGAATTTCCGACGAACGGTTTAGTAGCCGGTCAGCTGGTTGGATAGTTGGGTGGTCGGAAAGATTGCGAGGGCTGGATGGTTCGGTGGTTAAGCAGCCGAATGGCCGTGCGATTCGAGTAAAACAGAAGCGCGCGTTAGGAAAGTGAGAGGAAAAGGTAGAGAGGGTGAAACAGGAAGAAAAAGGAAATGGAAAAGAGAAAAGAAATAGGAGAGAGTGACGACGGTATTGGATGGTGCGTCGTTAACGATAACGACGGCCACCGATTGTCCCGACGACGCCGGTCTACACTCTGACGTTTCCCACACTATTACCGTTTTCCCTTCGCCCTCTGGCTTGACGACGACGACGACGACGGCGACGACGACGACGACACTCGGCCTCGAGCCGCCTTATTGCCGCGATAAATATAGAGCCTACTCCTCGAAACCGTCTACCCACTCTACTTCGACTTTCTTACTTTCTTCTTTCACCTTCAATTTTTTCTCTTTCTTCTTCTTATGCTCAATCTTTTTATCCTACCTTTACTTTCATTTTGTTTCATTTTATTAATCTATGCGGCGTGTCTGTACCAAAAATTCAAAAGATAGGAAATTATCAGCGATATTCACCTTGATCCTTTGTTCTAATCCCTATTTTCACTATTTTCAGTTTTTCCTTCATTTTCCTTATTTTCTGTCTTTTTTAATTCTATGGATCCATGCAGCGAATGTCCGTGGTAAAATCTTAAAAATAGCGATTGGTTCAGGTGCACCATTAGTCCTAAATATGTGGATAGCTTGGCCGATTTGTAGTAACGATATGTAAAATTTGATCAAAGTGTACGAACGAAGACTATGACGTTAAATGAAAGAAATTCATGAATAAAGATGAATAGAAATTAAAAATTGCAATTTTCTGATCTATTCAGTTGATTTCGTTTAGGTAGAAGAAAAGGTGACAAAGAGAAGCGAGTAACTCGTTAGTTCGATCATCGTTATAGTAATTAACCGATTTCTTTCGGTGTTGCACGATGTTCAACCAGTTTCCGCTCGCAAGTATAAGTGCGGCTAGTTTCTCTTTAGAAGCCTCGACAGAGCGTCGTAATTTCAGCAAGAATAGAACGAGGTCGTGAACCAGACGTCCAACGAACAAACGTCAGACGGAAAGAGAAATGGCGAGGGGGAGGAAGAGAGAACAGCAGAGATCGAGAGAACGGGACGGAACGAAACTGTCGGGAGAGCCTTGTTACAAAATCATTTCGTCGGCAGTGCGATGGATCGATCGTAGCCATTTTGCATTCAAACCTCGAAATACCGTGTTGAATGATTAATTATGTATTGTGTGATTCCTTGTTTCTTTCCTTTTTCCTGGTTTCGCTGGATGCGACGAATTTCATTTACAATTAATGTTCGCTTTCCAGTAACAATCAAACTATCAAACACCGATGTCTTCATAATCTTAACATGCATGCACTGCCGCTCATAAGTATCCGGAGACTTTGGTCGATTTATAATTTACAATAAGAGTATGCAATTTACAGTAATTCGATCAAATTGAGGGAATTAATGATTTAATTTTTAATAGAAATAAATTAATTTGGGATTAATAGTCAGAAACGTCGCTTGCTACCTTCTCATGGAGTATGAACTAGAATATAAATAGTACTTGTTATGTGAATAGTATAGTACTTGTTAAAAAATATAGCAATGTTTTTTTTTTTAGCATTTCTTGTATATAGTAATATGTATATATATGAAATAATATAATATATATATTTTTTTAATGGCATACTGTTTAAATTCCAGTATATGATTGTGTTCATATTGAGAATCTCTCTGTCAATATAGAATATAGAATATTCTATAATCTTCACTTCTTCTATACACTATATTCTTCTATACTATATTCTATATTCTATATTCTATATTCTATATTCTATATTCTATATTCTATATTCTATATTCTATATTCTATATTCTATATTCTATATTCTATATTCTATATTCTATATTCTATATTCTATATTCTATATTCTATATTCTATATTCTATATTCTATATTCTATATTCTATATTCTATATTCTATATTCTATATTCTATATTCTATATTCTATATTCTATATTCTATATTCTATATTCTATATTCTATATTCTATATTCTATATTCTATATTCTATATTCTATATTCTATATTCTATATTCTATATTCTATATTCTATATTCTATATTCTATATTCTATATTCTATATTCTATATTCTATATTCTATATTCTATATTCTATATTCTATATTCTATATTCTATATTCTATATTCTATATTCTATATTCTTCTTAATCTGTCTTACAATTGAAGAATTGAAGTGTCCAGAGATAAAGAGAATGTAATTGTAAAGCAACAAAATGATTCTCTAAGGTATGCCAATTACAAACCCCAGTTTTATTATTATACATATATATATATATATATTGACTTTTGAAAATGAATTTAATCAGGTTATAACGTACCATTATACACAGGTAGTCACGGTGATAACGAATTATGAAAAACCAAATCATTGCAGTTTCTCTTGGAATATTCACTTCTCATGGAATGTGAACTAGAATATAAATAGTATTTGTTATGTGAATAGTACAATATTTGTTAAAAAATGTAGCAATAATTTCGTTTAGCATTTCTTGTATATAGTAATATGTATATATATGAAATAATATAACATATATATATATTTTTTTATTTTTAATGGCATGCTGTTTAAATGGCAGTATGTATGGCAGTTGTATTCATATTGGGAATCTCTCTATCAATATAGAATATAAAATATCCTCCTTAATCTATCTTACAATTGAAGAATTGAAGTGTCTGGGGATAAAGAGAATGTAATTGTAAAGCAACAAAAAGATTCTCTAAGGTATGACAATTACAAACACCAGTTTTATTATTATACATATATACATATATTGACTTTTGAAAATGAATTTAATCGGGTTATTATTTAATAGTATCATTATACACAGGTAGCTACGGTGATAACGAATTATAAAAAATCAAATCATTGCAGTTTGATTTCACTGTAGTTTTCGTAATTAAAGTTAATTTTCACTCAAGTTAATGCTTTCCACGTAGGAATAGTTTGACAAATGTTTTGTAGAACATCTATTAAATTCCAATTATTTGGAAATCATTCTTTCAGAGAAATAATCTTTTTTCTTCTGATTAATAATTTTGTGGTTTCTTTTTCGTAACCATCCGTTAAAAGTCGTACAGTGCGCATTTTACGGCGTGCGATTTAAAGCAGAAAATACCTTAAAGATGGTGATCCCTTTGAAATAGAACGAGTTTCGTTCGAAGCAACTCAAATGCGAAATTTGAATGTAATGTAATCTTTTTTCGCATTTAAATAAAAGAGACGATTAAGAGGAATGGGAAATTTGGAATTGGAATATGCAATTAATAAGATGAATTAGTTGTTTTTCTTTTTATAAAATACGTTAAGAAAATAATTTCTCATCAATAAATAAATAAATCGCCACGTATTTATAGTATATACAAGAATAGACTCTTCAAAAATAAGATATCTATTTTTTAAGGTTTAACCTTTTGCAACCAGAATGACATTTGCGCTGTTATAAATATAATTTTCATAAACGTATCCGATTTACAAAGTTATTGGATAAAAATGCTTTTTCCCTTCTTAAAAATATTCTAAACTGATGAAAAATATTCACGCACATTTTTTAGCATCTACGTATACATATTTAGAAAAGAATCCAACATTGAACGTATGTACATATTGCGTGTACTATACTTGGCTCACTTTTGCCTCAATGAAAATGAAAACTATCGAACAGGCGGTTTTAGAGAATTTTAGAACACTTTTAGAGCATCGTCAAAGCATTCGAATGTTCGGTTTCCAATTCGCCGGGCATTCGTTATTTGTGCTGCATGGCTCGTTTACACTCTTGTTTCTATGTTTTTTAAAGCGGATAAAGGATAAGCATTCGCTCATTTGGTCTAAACGCGCTACATGTTATTGGGTTGGCAACTAAATGATCGCGGATTTTGTCAATACTACCTATTTAGTTGCCAACCCAATAGTAGATATTATTAATACTTTTCGTTCGTATCTTCCATAGCCTGCGAAGTTTCTTGTGTGCGTGGCATTTTTATGCTGCAATATTTTTATCTATACGGTAGCAAGTCGAAATTTAAACATCGACTTACCACGAACCGATTACATACAAATTTTTCCAGGCGAATGTCTCGTCAACAATTTCCCGGCTAATATCTCGCAAGCGTAGATATCTGTTTCATGTTTTTCCCCCTCACGCCGGTTTTTACTCTCTGTCTGAGTTTTCGTTTTTCCCTCGAACGTATGCATCGATCGCCTGTACACTCTTGCTGATCCTCGTTCACCATATCCGCATAATTGGCGCGATGTAATCGATGGTTATAAACAATAGGAAAATGAGAAGAAGAAAAGAGAGGAGAAAGAGAAATGAAGAGACTAGTTTCAATGAAATACAGTAGCTCACGAAAGTATTCGATCGCTTAGCACAGAACATTTTTATGAATATACTAAGATGTGCATTATACGAAACTGTTTGACATTTCGTTAACGCTATAGCGATACTCGTGATTGTAACAATAAAATTTGAGATCAGTCTGAAAATGTTGTTATTTCTGTATTCAGAGGTAAGATCACAATAGCTATTGTTTTATTCTTTGGATAAATCTATCATATCGTTCTGAGCCGAAAAACCTTTATCGCACTTTCTTACATGGGCTAGGGATAAAAACAAAAGAACATCCTAAACCTATCGATTAAATCTATCGATTGTATCAGAACTATCTTCTAGTTACTATTTATTGTAACTAGCGCATCTGCATATGGATGGCGAGGACGAACTCACGTTGTCATTTTTAACAGAAAATGTACATAGAGGTTACGCGACATTTATTGAAAACATACGCTTACTATTAGTGAAAAATTAGTACACAGCATGAATGGCAGCCTTGAACATACGATTAATACCAAAGATGGTTTCACTGCATGTAGTAGCTTATTGACATAATAAATAATTAATTGTTCAAATAGTTGTGTGATCTTCAAAGTTTCAAAGTTTACCAATATAATCGCGACAATCGTACCTCTTCACAGTGCTAACGCGATTTTAAAATGTTTCTTTCCTGTTTCTTCTCCTCCCATTTTTTTTCCCGTTAAGTCAATTATAGTTCCTTCGTCAGATATCACTGTCACGAGTCCCAATATAACTATTAAACATTTCAGATGCTCGGTCTAATTTCTACGGACGTTCCATTCGTTCGCGTTCATCGTAAAGGCGTAGAGCACTTTTACTGTTAAAGCATTCGGATTTTCTATCTCCGATTCGACGAGCAATCGAATACTCGTTTATGTCTTTTAGTTACGAAATTTTGTCAGAATGGAGAAACGTGCGTTCACACGTTAGGTGTAGTCTAAACGCACCATAAGGACACGTGACGCGAGAGGAATGATCAAAAAGAAAATTAATTAGTAGTGGAAAGAGGTTATACGAAAATAATACAATTCATGAGGTTAAGTAAAAGGTAAAATGCCAAGGAATTGTTAATGTCTTTTACATATTTGTAAAATAATAATAATAAATTACGATATATAATGGATTCCGTTTATTTGAGCCACAGCAATTAATCGAGGTAACAGTTTATTTGGAACACGATTTAAAAAATAAAAAGTCCTAATCGAATAAATAGTTCTAGTTTTCTTCACTTTAATTGGGACAGTGTGCTGCTTATTTGAGACAGATGACTGCAGTTTGCAGTACTCTATACGAGAATGAGAAGATAGCAAACGGGACAACACAAGGACAAGAGTGGACTACTCCTCTTCTTCACTCTCCATCACGCTTTGCTATATGGTCTTGTCTGTAACGTGACGCTTTCGGACAAAACGAGTGCTTATCTGCATGATCGTATTGAGTCTATTAGGGCCCCTGCGCACTAACGTCGGTCTATTTTGTCGCTGTCGCTCACATAATGTAGCGAAACAGTTTTGTTGCTGTTTTCGCCATATACTTTGAAAAAACTGCAATAATTTGTGCTTTTCTCCAGCGAACGATTGTTGAAACGAAAGTATTACATGCTATACTGTGCGATGATCTAAGAACTTGTCCTATCAAATTTTTCGCTTATTTTCGAATCAACATAGACAGTTTTGATGAACTATTATTATCAATAAAGCCATTACTTACACACATATGTGTGTATAAAAATACAACGTTTCGATTGGCTATACCACCGGAAAAAAGTTCTTCTTCCGGCGTCATACATATACATATATAAATGCTATTTGACAGACAGTCCGATCGCTAGTACGCGTACTTGATCAATTTTATGAGACCAACGATAACAGGAAAACAGATCAGTCCAGTTGGTAAGTCTCGAGAATAAAATAGTCATCATACAGTTGCGTCCTCAAATACGCGCACGTCTCTACGCGGTCCATATAAAAAGATACAAAGTAATATAAACGAATGCCTTTTTCGTAAGCGACCAAAGTGGCGTAAGCGACAAATTATGTATAGAGTCTAAAAGTCTGTTACGTAGGATAATGTTGAGGATCCTGAGTATTGACGATAACATTCATAATAATATTAATCGTCTGAACGCTCCTTTAGAAATAACCAATCAGACCCGCGTTTCTTTGCCTTGCCATTTTTTTCATAGACACAACATAGAGCGTTGCTTATGTGTTGTATTTCGCGTTTGTTTCCACTTGCTGTAACTTTGTCCTTGTTTCAAAACTGTCTTCAACTAGTTTGTTTATTTTATAACATTTTACGTATGCACCTACATACATACACGTAGATATATATGTATATATGTATGTATTTATATATATGATACACTAGTCCCGATGTGTTCCAAATAACCGGAATTTACTGAACATATTTAAACTTTAAAGTCGAAATTTATATCTTATAATTTATAAGAGATTGGATAAATAATCTATATTGTATAGATTTATTAGGATTTTACATGAGAAACAGATCTGTGTCAATACTTCCGTTTATTATTGCAACTAATTACTGATAAATCGAAGTTACGATGCTGATAACATTGAGTCAATCATGTACTTACGGTACAATTTCAAATAACAATATGCGGCTAACGCTAGTATCTAAAGCAGTTTCCTTTATGCAAGTAATTAATGCAAAATAATTAACCTTCTGCTGCCGTTTAACAGCGTAATCATTTACATCACTGCTATGTGATTATTTTCGTCAATTTATATTAGTGATACATGTATGTTGCTAAACTATATGAATTAATGGGCAACTAATAATCAAAAACAATATTTCTTATCTCCTTGTGAAACCAACAGATATACAAAGGGCTACAAAAAGTATTTATACGTACCTTTATTCTCCAATGAAGCTCTTTTTTATTAGGTTCTGCATATCGTTTCCATCAAAGTATCAAATTCTTGCGAATATGAAAGTACATACTATTAAATGATGTAAAATTTATTGTAGTCGAATCGGACTAATTAGTATCTAGAGTCAATAAGAAATACAATGGTGTACAAATACCTTTTGTAGCACCTACGCATATACCACATGAAATTTAAATTGTTTATTTTAAACCTTGTTAATGGTATGTGAAATTAAATACACGATTCGTCCAAGTGTTAGTCGATTTTAAATGTCATTGATAGAATTAATCACAATAGTTTCTCTATCAACTTTTAAAAAACCTTCTGTACCTTACCTATTCCAAGAACTGTGTATAATGAACTTCTTAACTCTTTCGAAACAAAAAGTTTCTTTCAATAATAAATACAACGACAATAATGTAACAATATAATCTATGATACAAACGAGTCTATGAAAAATATATTAAATATAATTTTTTAAATAAGATATGCAGTTCCATTTATAATGGTATCCTATGTGCATATTGCAGTTTTTCGAGGGGATAAAACGCCATGTACAATTTGTAATTTGACATTTTATTCATTCCAAGAAACAAAACATACTGTATACATATTACAACGTTAGGCAAATTATCAAAAACCGTCGATCGAAATATATTCTTCCCCCTGGAGGAGAAATTTCTTTTTCGTGTATGTTATTTATCGTGGCAAGCAGACGTTTCGTCTTGTAGCGCAGGAATTCGGTGATTATAAAGCAATTGCGCAGCAAGATACCAAGAAATAGGTTAGGTTACTAATATAATATGGATATGGGATTTATTGAAATATCAATCGATACGTTGATACTATACGTCATACGTTATCGCCATATCGTATAAGTACTTAGGTACAATGTGGTTGTGCATTGCAGTTTCATAGAAAATATGCTGTTAGCTTAAATTACGGTACTCATGGTATTTTCGTTATTGCCCCGTACCACGTCAGTCCAAGTAGCGATGTCGTGTGTCGCCAATTCGCCAATTCACCAATTCATTGAATCGGCTCCGGTTTAGAGCAGAGTTTGAGAAAATCAGTCACTGCCAGCTCTATTTTCTTCGGCACCCTCCTAAGAACATGACATACGAACGATGCGAAGATGTTCCAGGAAAATGTCGCGTACAGTGTTGTACGTAAGTTTTAGCGATGGCAGTGAATAAAGTGAGCCCTTTTCGCGTGACTAACGATAAGAATTTTTTCTCTTTGTTCTTGCATCATTCTTCTTATTCTTCAATTCTCTCTCTCTCTCTCTCTCTCTCCACACACACACACTCAGAGTAGTTCCGTTCCTTTGTCTCCTTCTGGTTCTCGTTTGGTTCAACCGAAAATCAACATGTTGCAGATTCTCATAGCTTTTTATACCAGAACAGATAGTGATCTCCCTCGCTGATCTGTAGGTCATCCACACCTAAAAGATTGTTCTAGTTAGAGCATAGTAATGGTGTTGGGATGATGATATGCATGTACATACATATGTCGATATGTCGATTTAGGACGAGGAAGTGACGCATGAAATACTCTTGGTATTAAGGATATATGTAATATGTATATAGGATGTTCCATGTAACTGGGACAAATTATAGCTATAGTAAAAGGTAAAAGATAGAACAAAATTTCATTAGACAAAATTAAAATCTTTTGAGTGATACATGTTCTAGAGTAGGTGACTACTCCGAAGTTGGTAACCTTTTGAATATTTTAAGATCACCTCCATTTTTTTAAATAGATCTATATACCCATTTATTTATACACCAATCGTTGAATCGTTGTATTATCTATAAAAGATATATATACATATACAATAAAACATATAGATGGAAAATTGCTTAGTTTAAAAGAGATTTTAACATTAATTTTGTAAAATCTTATTGTTATCGTATAAAATACGAAGAAGACGATGCAGCACTTGTATGTTTATGTTTTCCATATCTCCCATATACTCGATTTAATGAACTTTATATAAAATTGAAATATCCTTTAATTCTATTACTTCTGTATAGTGTATAGAGAATCAAAAGACACAGCGGTTGATATGTAGAAAGATTTATAAATCTATTTAAAAAGTAGAGATGATCTTAAAATATTTAAAATCCTATCACTTCCAGAATGGATACGGATATACATACACACTGGACCATGTATTATTCGAAACTATTCAATTTCGCGAAATTCTTTTCTATCTTTCATCGTTTCAGAACTATGTATAACTTGTCCTAATTACGTGCGGCACCCTGTATATACGAGTCTAAGGAAATTTTAACAAGAGACGCCAATCACCCAAGTCTGACACCTCGAATTTGATAAAACTTTGTAGATTCATATGTAGTGTGCAAAATATTGTATAAAATATTTTTTCACATTTAGGAAGTCTCAACAGCCATTACAATTGATGTCGAATATTTTTTTGAGATATCTTGGAAATCTCTATTAGAGATAGAGGAATTGTATAATTGTCGATCTTGATGTTATTCAAATTAATGTTATGACGAGCAATATTTTTAAAATTTTTGAGAGGATGAAAGGTACATTTAACCTCAAAATAAAATACAAAGACAATTTTTGTAATACGAGTTTGATTAACGATATCTTCTGGTGCATCATAACTGCTTTCTAGTGAAAAATAGAAAACATGACTTATCATGTACTTTCTCTACAGTCTTCGTACAGTGACTAACAAAAGGAAAAAATTGTTTACATATTTTCAAATTACTAATAAATAATAAATAGTTCGTATGTTAATGGAATAAGCAACACGACATTTGAATCATCCCCTTTTGTACAAACCAAAACATACAGATGTAGTGCCATATTGAAATATTGACAAATTAATAAGTAACCATATAAATATACATTATAATACAATACAAACGTTAGAAATAGTATTATGAATATTATTTTACTTTTATCTTGATTATCTATGATAATAAATAAAAAATAACAAGTTGATAGTATAGTGGTCCCTTGATTGTACTGAGCAGTGTATTTTTCCGCTTTTACATACCCCCAGGTGCAACCAGTTGATTACCCGGTGGCGAGGCTGGATCTGGCGGAGAAGTGAGTCGATATAACAACCAATAATGATAGGACATTGGTTCCTCTTTGTAACCTGCTATTGTGTGAACATAATGCCCATTCGGCCATTCGGATGCAACAAATTGGAAATGCGGTGACATTTCTGCGGCTAGAAGCATCACTTCGTAAAATGTTTCGTTTTTAGATGCGGTCACTATCAAACTGTATGTCTCGTTTACGTTGCTGCCAACCCATAGAGTGTAAGAGACGTTCACCATAATCGGTGTTGCAGCGGTAACGATCATACCATCGGTATTGCTCGTGTTGAGCGTGTTTACTGCATTATTGCCATTGTTCCCGTTATTCCCATTGTTTCCATTAGTTTCGATATTCCCAACGGTAACATTACCCGCGATACTGCCTCCAGAAATTACAGATATCGATACACTGTCGTTGCGATTGCCTGGAATCGCCGCTGGCTCTGCGGCATTGCATTGAAATATTTGTAAAATTGTGTAACTGTAGCATACAGGTAGCAACTATACCGTAGATCGGGCTCAAAAAATAGCAATTTCACTTTGGAATATAATGTCATAAAAAAAACTATCTACGCTACATGAAAAAGACTGTTTGTACCCCAATGCCTTTTATACAGGGTGCTTCAGAAAGTTGCTATCAAACTTCAGATGCATGTAATGTAGTACTCATCAAAAAGAGCAAAAAGCGGCCCACGAAAATATTGTTAATTATCGGTACCATCCGCTTCACCGATATCGATGACTTTTCAATATGTCATAGAAATCAATATTTTGAGCAACTTTTTCCTATACGTGTAACCACTGCTCCGCCTTAGTATTCGAGATATTTGCAAAAACTGTCAATACTACTACTGTGAATTCTGCTTATAATTGCGTGTCCCTTACAGTACCAGTGTTATTATTAATGGGATAAAATCGCGCCCAACCAAAACCTGTATAAATTACAAACAAAAGATATGAATTAGGTTAGGCGTTACAATATATGCGACCACCGCATCGAGGCGAGACTTAAGGTTCGTTAATGCAGACATATGTATACGGTGTCACGCATGCGCAATTGAAAATTCACTGTGAAGGAATTCACTGTGGTGATACCGATAACTTTTGCCAATGTCTCGGAAACTAAGGCTGAGCAGCGATTTATATGTACACATAGGAAAAAGTTGTTCATACATCCAAAAATCATTAAAATCGATCAGGTGGATGAGGTATCGATAATTACCGGAACTTTTTATGCGTATACATATATAGGATGATAAAAAAGGGAGGTTCGTTACTCGTAGGATTAGGTTTTGAAAAGTTATTCAAAATGTAATACGCTGCCCCGTCATATACATACATACATATAGAAGAGAGAAAACGACGTGTATATATGCGCGTCTCAATGTCTATGTGTCAATACAAAATGCCAGTGAGACAATTAGAATTCCACGTCCAGGAATTTTAGAAAGAATATGCAATTCTCTGATATGAAGGAGTCAAGCGCATGTAGAAATGGAAGGAGCACATGGAGGGAATCTTTTGTAATCAGGAAAAAAAGAATGTCAGTCGCTTTAATCGAAACAAAGTTATTCACAATTTTAATAACGTTAATTTTTCGACCCATGCTCATTAGAACTTTTTTCATGGTTTGACGAGTACCATCTGCTTTAAAAATTACGAACCTCTTTTTCCTACCACTCTGTATTATATAAAACACTTTGAAGTCTCATTAACAATGTAAAAAGACAATAATCGAAATCATATTGATAACATTTGAAACAGATCTGAAAATCTACGTACAAATTATGTATTAAATGTATTAAAAGCATACACTTCGCGAAGATAACCAAAGCATTTGAGCAATTGAATTGAAGCAATTCAATTACTTGTTATATTAATAAGCCATAATACATATATATGTAGTGAGTCTCTAGTTATTAGTACAAGTATTAGTCTTTACCACTAATTGTACACGTATGTTTTAAAATTATTATTCATGTTGTATACTAATTTTTCATTAGCAATAATTGTATGTTTGCAATAAATGTCTTGTAGGTTATAGACATATATATTTTCGCATTGCTTTCAGATTCAACTATTATGATCGCGAACATCGATATAACGCTAACAAAATTTCAAAGAGTTTCGCATAATGCACATAATATACCCATAAAAAAGGTTCCGTAGTAAGTGTTCGTGGGCCAAATAATTGAATGTATTGTATTATATTTGACTAAATTATTCTATGCTCATACGCGATAAGTTACTAAATTACTCGACTAACGATTACTGGACGTGCCTGTATGAGCCTTTATGTGTATGAAAAAGAAGAAAAGAGGAATGACGAATGGGAAAAGTACTTACCATTACCACTTGTAGTGAATTTCGGTAATGAAGTTTCGCTAGGTCCTTGTCCGCAATCAAGCGTTCTGATACTCGCTAAACCGCGTGGTGTCACTCCTAAAAGTGCTTCAGCGGTCGCACGAACATCACCAGCGAAAGAACCATCGGCTCGTTGCTGACTGGCTAACCATGCTAAAGCAGCTGATCTATTCCAATTATCAGCAGGCTCATTTTCTGCTTCCTCGAGGGCTTGCATTACTAAGGCCGTTGTACGAACGTCTCCGAAACTACCATCGAGTCTTTGCTGTTGTGCTAAACCAATCGATGGTTTGCGCACAAAATGATGGAGATTTCGATGTCTGTGGTCCTGAACGATGCACCTTAAGGCTAAGATTACCATTGCGACGGTATCTAAGATCAGAAAGAGAAATTATAAGATGAAGGAAAGTGATTGTTTTGAGAAACCAATTCGGAAATAGTCTAACAATAAGAGCTCTTTCATATGGGGCTATAAAAAGTAATCGCACGTTATCGTATTTACTATAGCACTTACATACTTGTTAGAGGCAATGCATTTTCTTCACGACGTTGTAGCAGATAGCTCACCGCTATCTAACCTTACCGTAATTTGTGACTAGGCCGAGGGCTCGGGTAAGGACCTTGGTAAGACGCTTGAGTGCATGTTTGAAAAGTCAATAGCCGGCGCGATCCCATGACGTTGAACTATGAAACGAAGCGTCGGTGATGCTACTGTTTAGAGTTTATAGAGCTTATAGAGAGGATGCGTAAGGTAGTTGACTGACGCGACGCAAGGTCACATTGCCAAATAATAAAGACTTTATCTAAATCTAAAGTCTAAAGGATTTGGCCGGATGAGTAGGGAAGGCAATGATACCTTTTTTTGTAAGCGGACTGTGACTGTGAAGGACCGCGCGACACTTATTTCTCCAGAATCTTGAAGGAATAAACCTATCCTGACAAATTTCTAGCATACTAATTAATTAGATACAGGTATGTACTTTCATATGTCTGCAAAAATTTGGTACTGAGAAAATGAAATGTGTGTAGAGCCTGATAAAAGAAACGCTTCAATGGAAAATAAGGATGTTTGCCAATTCTTTAGCCAATGTATATACGTATATCGCAATACGTGTATGAGATATACTTTCGAGACTAAAATATGGGAAATACTCATGTGATACAATATCCATATAATTCCGTAACAGGATGTCGACCATTTGCTCTTGAGTGATACTTCATTTCAAACAGTCAATTATCCATTATATTAATAAAGCGGTAATAATATTCAGTGAGATCATAGTTAACACTTATTATGTGCTTAGATATACGTTTGCAATAAATATTTCATAATTTCTCTGTACAGTAGTGTTCGCTTTGATGTTCGGATTTTTGCCAAAAGTTCTTGGAAATAGAGTCTCGACGTGCAGGCCCCTCTCTATACACGTTATAGGTTTCATGAAATTTGCATCAGCATCAGTTCGCCTCGGCATTACCAATTCTTCTCAGTATTATTATGTTGATTACAAAAATTAAAAAATTAAAAGTCTGGAAGAAATGGGCATAACGATGGTTAATCGAGACAAAGAGATTTTTTAATTCAAAGGATTGATAAACAAAATTCAATGATAAGAATCTACTGTAAATTATCTTCGGCTACCTTCAATGGTATGCTTAGTATGCTACCCTCTACCTCTACGCGTTGAAACTTGCATCCAAATCGGGCTTTTCTCGCCACTTAAAATCGGATTCTGATCTTTTCATCCATACAAGTTGCTTTTGATACCGATTCGCTGATATGGAACTACATGAATAGTAACATGTATCGTAAAATCTAAGTGTCGATGCATGCATCGCAACATGTCTCAACGTGTATAGGAGCCTTTACGTTGTTGCCTCATTGCCTCACTGCAGGCCTCGTGCTCTCGTACCCGATATCAATATCTCACTCACATTCGTTCTTTCGTCTTCCCTCGCGATCAGCTAAATTCTCAGAAGTCACCAAGCCAGATAAGCACGCAGATTTGCCCCAGACTGTGAAAGCTAAAGCGAACAATACTGTGTATTTTCCGATTGGTTTCATATTGCGATACATATAATTATGATACTCGTGTCTTATTGAGTTACTAACGACATTTTAAGAAGTTTTGTATAACACGCATCCTCTGTATATTCATAGATACCAATGTTCGAACACAAATGTTTATAAATACTTTGATGAGCCTGCGTATCCCCATATAAAAAAACTCTTAACAACTCCGACTCAATCAGGAGAATATCGGGAAACTCTGAAAGCACTCACCCACGTTGTGATCCTGAGCAGCGTTCGCAATGTCAAGCAATCGACGTATCTGTCTTTTCCTTACATGAGCTTGTGCGTTGCACGCAGCTAGCGTTGTAAGGGCGAACTCATAGTCGGTCGGTGGTTCGTGATGTTGAAGCGTCCCAATCAAGTCGTGACCGTGAAACTGTCTTGGATCCGTGCACATGGCGTTTAAGGCAAGAGTGTAGCGTGCTAATCGAACCGGTGAAAAACCAACTTCTCTGTGTCTATAGAAAAATGCTGTCATTATTTTTTGAATGAATAATAACAAGTCTGCGGATTTTTACGCATTCATGCGGAACTTAAGGATACAAAGATATACGAAACTCATACAAAATACAAAACTGTTTAAAATATATTCAAAATAGAGTGTTCGCTATAATCTTTAATAGGTAAAACGCATGTTTGCTTAAATTCTACTTCATTAATTGACTGTATGAAAACATAAATTTGCAAAAAGAGGAATTATCTAAGTAATTATCGATATCTCACCCATTTCATTTCGATAATTTTTAAATATGATGAAGAAATCAACATACTTGATTATACTTACAATACTTGCAAAATACTGTCGTTACCACTACACTGAATTCTGTCTACAATTGTGCATTCGTGACAGCGTATATTGTCAGTATTGGTTGCCAACCGGTTCACAACGGCGCGGTAGATGAATAAAACAAAACAATTTTTGTCCTTTGTTTAACGTTCATATAGGTTTGGATTCGATCCCATTTTAACGCGCCGATGTGAGGTGACCGGCAACCAATACTGACACATAGGCTGTCATGGGCGCACTATTATAAGCAGAAGTCACTGTAACGACACACCGACAGTTTTTTACGAATATTTTGGAAACTAAACAGTTGCATGTATAGAAAACAGTTGTTCAGAATCATATTCAAAAGTCATCGAAATCGGTGAGCTGAGCGAGATATCGATAATTACCAAGATCTATAGCCGAATTTTAATTAAAAAATTTTAAATTTTAAACTTTCACGGTGTTTACTAGATGACAAATATTTTTTGACAAACGTATTTGTGATTCTTCGGGTTTCGATCCCGCATCTAACAATACATTGCGCTTTATTTTATTCCTCTTTGGAGTTCCTTTTCACTTTTCTGTCAACCTACAGTCAAAGATGAAATACACAAGTCCAGAAGCAGATATAACACAAGAGTCAACAACCACCACAACCCACTAGTCACCCAACTACTGGACATGGCGGACCAGATCCGCAGACTAAAAAGAAAATACCCTCTAGATTAAATCCTTAGTTTCTATTAGAACCAACAATATAAAGCTATTATAATCCATGTCATTGTATCACGCCAAATTAAGTTACTGAAAATTCTCAACGAGAATTGATTGTAAATATTCTAATAAATAAAAAAAAAAAAAAAAAAAAAAAACTTTTCTGTCCATTAAGGATACGTTCGAAACTCGAAGAACTGCAAACATGTCATGATATCTTGACTTCCTAGAGAAGGACGAACATGAATGAGGATTGTTTTTGCTATAGTTATAAATCATTCAATTGTGAACGTCGTCCAACTACGTATAGATCCTTGTACTTATCTGTACTACCGGTTGTGAAATTATTAAAAAACGAGTATTTTTTACCTCCATAATAACAAGACTATTTCTAGCTCCATTTGTTTGCTGCTGAGTTGCAGTTCGAGGGGAGCGGCAGGTGCAACATTATCCTCTCGCGAGAGATTGCTTAGTCGGAGAACCAGCAACACTCGATGAGTGTCGTTTCCCCAACCAGCATTTTTATTTCGTTGACTCCATAACCATGCAGTTGCTCGTTCCAAAATGTCTTCCGCATCAGTACCGCTTGAAGTGGACTCTGTGATGCCTCCCACTATAAATTTAATTAATTGTCTGTTAACTTTCTTTTATTTTTATTGTGTATCCTGTACAATGACTCATGAACGTATTTGGACTCTTATATATAGTAATTTCTTGTAAAAGTATTATCTGTGTGTGGTGTACGAAACATTTTGAAATTTCACTGGCAATGATCCGATAATCGTGAATGTATTGGTGAAGTTTGAAACAAATACTCTTTTATAAAATACTCTTTTCATTGTTTTAACATCTAAAATCAAGCTTACAAGTAGCCTCCCATATTTTCGGATAGCTTCTATTGTAGATTGTAATATATAAGTCGGATGAAGAAGATTCTTCTTTTATTAACACAAATGCCATCGACATTACTCCAAGCAGTGAATAAACATAATTTAATTGTAAATGAAATGTAAAGAAAATATACATTATATATCATCGTTCATTTTTTCTAATAGAACTCAACAAATGTATAATTTATTGAGTTTATAAGATGGTAATAAGTATTGTTCCTAATTATTAATTTAGTAGCTTAAAAATTATGTAGAGACCACAGTGTGTTTAGAAAAGGAAGAAGATCTTTCTCCTTAAAGAAACTTCTTCCCGTAATTACCTTTCCGATTTCTTCGAATAATTTGTTATTGATTATTAATTATTTATACTAATAATTTAAAAAGTTGAAAGTACATATTTTTCCGATAATATACCAGAAATGTAAAAATATGCAAAAAATCGAAACAACAAAAAGACTGTAGTCATTTTATAAATCATTCTGAATTCTTCGTCTCGTCACTATATTACACTATCAAAGGGTTTATATCCAAATCGATGTGAACAGATGAGTCACGAGTACAAAAGGCTAGAACTGCAAAGAAAAACTATACCTTTGGCATAGGCCACATTCAACGTGCACAAACACGCTAGAAACAGGACCATTACAGCTGCCATACTTGCTCTTCCCCACATTTTCACCGATGATCGCACGATATTACCTGAAAGACAACAAATATTAACAATAATTAAAACGTTCTATTACTTTTCATCGCCTAATTTCATCTACACTGCGTTTCATAACTATGAAACCACCCTAAAATTTTCAATTTGAGGCTAAAATATTCTGTAGGGAATATCTTCAGATTTGTTTCAAATTTTACCAATATAATACCTATACAATCAATACAAATATCATATATATATAATCCAGTCTCATTACTATACTATACTGCGGATTTTGATACGTTTAAAAAAAAATTTCAAACTAATTTAAGAATTCGCATGATATCCAAAAATACAGAAAATTTCCAGAAAACGGAGTATTCGTTACAATGTTTGACATTTTGAACTTGTAAAACAATGTTCTATGTAGCTTTCATTTTTTTTCATTCTATCGATAAAAATATGAACGAATATCGCAAGTCAACCCGTTACAGTGCCAATGAAATTTCAAAATATTCCGTATACTTAGCCACAATATACCCACAAAAAGCATCTACAAGTTCATTCAATATTTATACACATTCAAACATTTTCACGAGCCGTCTGAGTTCTCTAACATTTTTGTTCCTTCCAGACAATACGTGTAATCTGTCCTTTTCTAGGGAAAAGTATCGTGTAGTTTGTTTTTGGGGGAAAAAAGGGAAATGACGAATCGATCGAAGATTCTTGAATGATTTTACAGTTATGAAACACAGTCTATGGCATTATTAAATATTACTTTGTATTCACACTATTACTTTCAGCCAACTATTCTTATATTCTTCAGGATCTTGAAAATCGCTCGATCATTCGTTTCCTTAATCGAGACCCGATTGCCAATACGAGTGTTCAGTGGTCAAGGCCAATGATTATATTCGCATATATCAGCAATGATAAGTATAAATGTGCAGAAAGTTGACAAGTAACGGTCACACCGGCAAAAAAGACACTATCACCACCGCGGCCACGTTCGACGTCGCTACGCCCGCGGAAATGCTACTGGGAACAACGCGTGGGAATATTGCGTGGGATCGATATCGCGGCATTCGCCATCCTTCCAGCCGACGTACATATATACACGCTACTCTCTGACTGTATAGGTAAATACATGTGCATGTGTTCTCCTTTTCTCTGCTGGAGCCTAGTTGTTCGCCTCTTTCTTTTCATGTCACTGTCTCTTACCCGCACCTACTTGCCAACACCACCGTATTCTCTTCGCACCCTCTGTCCCACCTTTGCCACAATCATTATCATTTCACTCCCTTCTGCTATTCTTATCGGCTTATCAACTCGACGTATTGGCATAGTGTATAAAATTCGATTACTTATGTAATAACTTAAAGAATAAACAAATTTTTGTACAAGTCAATTTGTACAATTTTTGTACATTCTTGAGTTTGTTTCAACGTCTAGAATCCAAATGTGTCCCACTGCAAAAATGTCTTTCGACGCTCTGCGTATGGTTCCGACATTTTTGAAATTTCGTTGGTTTTTTTTTCATTTTTCTGGCAATCACAGCGAAGGCTACGAAATCTGTTATCGATAAAGGAACCATGTGTTTATACGTACGTGGATTTGGTTTTGCAGTAACTGAGCTACAACGGCAAGGAAATTTGTAATAGGCTTGATAATTATAACTCACATTTCCTTCCTTTTCTTTCGATTTGTCGAATTTGTACGGTTTTGTACGATTTTGTACTCGAAATAGAAAAAAAGTTACATAAAGTTTGGACAAGCACGAAAAGTTACATAAAGTTTGGACGAGCACAAAAAGAAAAAGATAACTCCCTCTGCTTTCTACACAGATCGCTTTCGCGTTCGATTCTTTTCCTTCTTTCAAACCCATTTTTTTATTTATTCGTTTGTTTGATTTGACGTAAAAACTGACAACATTTAGATACAACACAAAAGCTGTCATTGATTTTATTCAAGAACTACATTAGTATTAATACTAGATAAAGAAAGGATAACAAATACAGTAACATTCATACTGAATTTTGTCCTGTAATATTTGATCTCGTCCCATCGTGTCAACTACTAAAATATTAAAAAACGAAATCGAAACAATTCTATCCTCTAACAGATACGCGATTCAGCTCAACGGTCAAGTAGAATCGACGTATTTCAAACAAACATAAAATACCAAAATTTTGCAAATACACATGCACATTGTGCATAATATACAATTTACTTACCTTATCGAAAACGTGCTACTTAAAACACACGTCTTTGAACGCACGTTCACTTAAATGTTTAGGATATTTTTCGGTATTAATATTGCCTAAGAATACGAGGGTTGGAGTGAGGCACGTTGAATCGAACAACTACTGTTAAGAGCGATGCAATGAGAGCGCATAAGGGGTGCAAAGGGTTTCGAGATCGCCCTCTTTCTCGCTCGTTATTGCAGAACACAGATTGGCGCGCCATGTTTAAGATCACGCTACAGATACGAAATAAAAATAACATTTATTTCGTGACCCACGAAAGTATTTAGACATTCACCATGAAGGAAACTTTTATATATTATATTATATATTTTACATAAATTACGTTAAATCTGTAATGAGATATGATTATCATGATTAGATATATGATAAAATTTGAAATCAATACAAGAATGTATATACATACAAGTAGAGAAGTTACAAAACTTTATATCTAACATATGTTTGTAGTAATTTATTTAGTAAAATATTAATATACAGGGCATGAATAGACATCTTAAACATAACAGATCCAATGTTGAGCCTTATTAATATATATAGCTGATAGTTGATTATTTAAATAGTTTTGTGATTTCTGACAAATATAGTGACTACAAAAAATATTTGTACTTACATAACCTTATCTTCCAATGCAGCGTTTTTTAGCAAGTCTTGCATTTCATTTCCACAGTATCAATTCTTTGTAATTATATGAAAGTATTACTAATGATAAATGATATGAAATTTAATATGTAATTGACATGAAATTTAATACTATTAATTTACTATTGTACTTGAACGTAACTAATTATTATATAAGTAAATGTCATAACAAATACAATAGTATACAAATACTTGTTTTAGTTATTAATCAAGCTTACCGTAATCAATATCACAATATCAGATGTCTCACCCTGTACGTGTCAGGACAAGGACAATCATGAAATGTACGTGTATAACAAATGAAAGATAGATAAAGTAAACATTCGTAGATACGAACAAATAGTCAATGGATACTTTTCATATATTGACAGAAAAGATTTGCTAATTAATTAAAGATATCAAATTTTCTCTAGACGAAACGATAAAAAGGATTAAAAAATATGGCGACGAGAGCAACTGCGCAAGAAGAAATGTTATCAATACAAGAAAAGTTAATCCTCACTGGACAGTTTATCAAGATATACTGGAAAATATTGTTTGCTATAACCTGGGCTTTGATACTGATTCCACCGCTGCTCGCATATAATTATCCGGTATCAGACTTGATAATATCTAAATTAGTAGTATAGTACACACACACACACATCGGTACTCGTTTCAAATGTGACACAACTATATTACATGTATAATTAAAAATGAAAAAAAGAAAAAAAACACACTTGATCATTAGTTTACTTATTCTATAAATTTGTTTAATAAAATATTGCCATTATGTTTGAAAGGCTTCAAAACAAAATAGTTAAAATATTGCTTAAAAATATTTCTGTTGAAAAATTAAGATCTTCGAGTTGCGTGATACATATAAAGCAAGCGTGCGATTTTTATGTATCTATAACAGAATATGATGATAGAATATTCGTTTCATCATATTTGTAGGAAACTAGATGCGCCTACACTGTATTAGTGATGGCTGGATATTGGATCACTGAATGTTTCCCCATGGCAGTTACCTCGTTGATTCCACTGGTGTTATTCCCAATATTTGGAACATTAAGCACAGCAGATACTTGTGCTTGTTACATGAATGACACTATAATGGTGTTCATAGGAGGTTTGGTTCTTGCTGTCGCAATTGAACACAGTAATCTACATCTACGAATCGCCCTTGGGGTGATGAGAACAGTTGGCTGTACTCATGGAAAATTACTTGGCGGTCTTTGTGTTGTAACTACTTTCATATCCATGTGGGTTTCAAATACTGCAGCAACTGCCATGATGGTGCCGATCATATTTGCGGTTTTGAATGAATTAGAACAGGTGCGATATCTAATTTTGTTCTCTTCTCTTTTTAATTCTCTTCTTGTGTTACTTATTGTGTTCTTTTCAGGCTGGACTCTGCCACGTCTTCGAGGAGCTACCGAGTCCTCCGGGATCAACGGACCCACCGTAAGATATGGAACGAAATAATATGAAAGATAAACAAAACATGAGTAAGGAGGGAATTAGAGAATGAATAAGCATTAGAGCCGGGAGGAAGGGGGGAGGGGGAAGAAAGAAAGAACAATAAAGGAAAAAGGAAAGAAAGAAAGAAAGAAAGAAAGCAAAGAAGGAGATAACAATTTTTTGATTCTAACATTACACATCGTAGGGAACGGGAACCAACCAAGATAACGAAAGCTTATTTAATGGCCGCAGCGTACTGTTCAACTTTCGGAGGTACAGGAACGCTCGTAGGCACCGGTACTAATCTCACTTTTAAGGGTATTTTTGAAAGCACATTTCCTGGATCCGAGGGCATTAGCTTCACGCATTGGATGATCGCACAAATGCCACAAATGATTATTAATGCCTTTTTAACGTGGCTTTACCTTCAGCTAATGTTCATGGGTTTATTTAGACCCCATAGCAAAGATGCACAGATAGCGACTATTGGAACCGAAGGAGAAACGATTACTAATCAAGTAATACGAGTAGTTGTTAATTTCTTACACGATTTTCTTTCATTCATTTATTGAATCTGTTTAAAAACTGTTTAAAGGTGATACAGGAAAGATACAAAGAACTAGGTGACATTACGTTTCACGAAGCAGCAGTTTCCATCCTTTTTATTACCTGTATATTTTTATGGTTATTCCGAAAACCAGGTTTCATACGAGGATGGTCTGAAGCAATAACAGAAATGTTAAATATTTGTTTACACACGGTTCATTTATCTCTTATAATGAAAAAAGAACTCACGCACGTATAAATACATATTCACTGTGCAATTTTACTCATCTATGAATTTCATTGACAGAGATGTTCGAGATTCAACGCCTGTCATATTTATATCTATCATGATGTTTTTCATTCCGAAAAATTTGGATTTTCTCCGTAGCTACAACAAAGACCGTGAGTATAAAAGAGGCAATTATGTATGGGCAATAGTTCTTCTGTATAATATAACTTATCTGTTTATCTATACATTATTTTTGCTTTCGTAGCCGGTGAGAGACCCGTTAAATCTTCAGAAGGTTTGATCACATGGGACGTGATCCAAAGAAAGATGCCTTGGAGTTTAATGTTTCTTTTGGGCGGTGGATTCGCGATATCCAGAGGCAGCATTGCTTCCGGTTTGGCTAAAAAGGTCGGTGAGACGTTGGTGCCGCTACGATACTTGCCCCCTGTATTGATCATGCTGTTTGTTTGTTTGTTTATTGGCACTATTACGGAGTTCACTTCCAATGTCGGTATCGCAAACATTACTTTACCAGTCGTTGCACAAATGGTAAAAGATTACATGAACATGATAATGCTATTCAATAATTTATCCTCAGCTTGTTAATAATCACTTTATTGTACAGTGTGTTGCAATGGAGATACATCCCATGTATTTAATGGTACCAGCAGCTATATCGTGTTCTTACTCTTTTCGATTACCAGTTGGTACACCCCCAAATGCAATCATATCAGTCGTCGGACAACTTCCAACCAAATGGCTAATAATAGGAGGTTGCGGTCCTTCTATATTCTCTCTCATAGTAAATGTTATTTGCTTTGCTATGTGGGGTACTTTAATTTTTGATGTCAAAGGATTTCCAGACTGGGCTAAAAGCAGTCACCCAGCCAAAGGAAACCCATGAAATCGTATATTTCATTCTTCCCTTTTTTCGTTCTGAGTTTTCTCTCAGTTCTCTTATGCTTGTAACATATATCGTATTTCGTTCATTTCTCTGTTAAATAAATGTACACTGATTAACTGTGTTTAATTGCCAAATTAAAATATTATTCATAAGTGAATATAATACACTCTGTGTGAGAGATGACACGGTATATACGTGAATATGTATATAATTAAATAATAATCGCCCGAAATACAATCACCGATGTATATAACTTCGATTAGTAAACCAATTAGATTTCGATTACTATTCATGTATCGAAATTTAATATAAACTTTATTATAAATATAATTTATAAATATATATAACATTTATACCGCAATGCATCAATGTAACGATTACGTCGGCTGCGTCTTTAATACGGATGATTATTACGTTGGCTGCGTCTTTGATACGGATGATTCAATCTTTTTTGGACTCGAATTAATTTCTTGCTGTTCTAATCTACGATGTCGTAACATAGTTGATAGTACACCGTTAAAACTTGCAGTCTTCTTCTTAGCACTTCCTTTTGGAGTGCTTTCTCCAGTTCTACGAACCGGTAATCTCGGTGACGACATCTCATCCATAAAATCAAAGTCTGACTTCTCTTCTGTCCTAAACAAAAATACAAATGGAATTGATACAATGGAACGAAAATAAACTATGATATGATAAGCTATGTACTAGAATTATATGATAATCAGTGACTCATGAAAGTATTTGAGTACAGAAACTTTTTACAAATATATTATGCACAGTATATGAAACATTTTGACATTTCATTAGCACTGTAACGAGAGACAAGTATCATAATTATATTGATAAAATTTGTAGTCAATCTGAAAATGTAATAGAAATTATAAATTATGAGTGTATACTGTGAAAAGATCTGAAATAGTCAATTATTTTTAGTATAATCAAGAGACAATCTTGTATCTCATATTATGGCTAAACTTCATTATCACCTTAAGTGTTGAAATACTTCTGTGAGACACAGTGCATCAATCTCAACATTTAAAGTTAAAATGTGAAATAGTAGATACTTGTACTCCTGCGAGCCATTATCTTGTTGCCGATTGCTTGAAGGAATAGGTGATGGTCCTCTTCTACCTGGACACTTCCAGTCGAGTTCCAAAGCTCTGTTATTGGCTTCGAGGGCCTCGATCAATGTTAGAATATCGTCGGGTTTCAAAGTCCATTCGTTCTAAATGAGCACGAAGGTAAAAGGAAAAGGGAGAGAGCTGAACGAACTGAATAAAGAACATTCTATTAGTCCTTCCTCCATCTTTTACTCACTTTTCCATCCATTTCGTATTTCTCGTCGTCTGAACATTCTATCGACCAATCTTCTTCGTTGCGCTCCATCTTTTATCACCTCCAAGTTATATAAGGATCTCAATGAAATAATTAATATAAATCGAAGTAAAGCATGTAGGATCAGGTTAAGACAAATTCAACACTTAACCTCAAACAAAACCATTCGGCTAACATCAGTAGCCATGCCAATCGTAATAACAAAATTTAGTTACCGATAACGTCGCTAGTTGTCGCTATTGATCAACGTGTAAATTCAAAATTTCGAATGCGTAATTAAAAAAATGAAATCAAATCAACATAGTCGTCGTATATATACGTATAGAAAATATATGATATTATAAATAGACGATTAGTATACTACTTTCTGTTTGAAATAACCAATTAAATCCAATTCGCCCTTTCAAAACTCCAGAACTTAATGGTTAATTTTGATACATTTCATGTTTATCTAAATAATGTAGACATTTGTGAAAGGATAAGAAATATGACATGATTAAACGATAGAGAAGTAGATCGACAAATACGATATGGCGAAATACCGAGTATTGAATATTATCGGCACGAATGTTCTTTCCCACGATTTTCATATCATGCTAAATCATGTCACAATACCATGATACGAATGTTTGTTTAGCGCAACATGCTACCTTTATTCGTTTAAAGAAAGGAATATGTATGTACTTTGATGAAATGAAACTTCTACCAAATTTATTTATTCCAGGTGATCTTATTTTCTTTTCGGCTATTCGTATTACATGATCCTTTATCTCATGCCTTCTTTATACTATATGAACGACTGTTCCTCTCGTTTGTTCATACATGTTTATCAATTTTCGATTGGTCAAATTTAATAAAAATAATCATATACGCAAAACATATAGCAAACTTAAAACTTTAATTAAAAAGTCTCTCTTTCTCCCTCTCTCCTTCTTTCTCAGTGTGCTCGCGCAAACTGTCCAATAACTAAATATGTATATGTTATGTCTATAAACATCTGTTGGTTGCGGACGCTCGCACCCAACAATACCATTAAGCGCTCAACGAAGAAACGTGTTATTTCTCGGCAAAGTCAATATCGAAATATCAACGATAACTACCTGCCAACAATTTGACAAGAATGAATGAACAGTCGAGACTAGTACTTGATATAATCCCCTTTAAACGATTGTAAAAATCTGAGAAAGAGAGAGATTGTGCCGCATTAAATAGTAATAAAGTGCTATTTTCCTCTTCACTCGCAACATGTTTAAAACCATTTGGCATTTGTTTCTACGAGAAAGGTGTAGTGTAACGTAGCTGCTGTGCCGTGCTGTGCTGTTTTTTTTTATCTCTGATTGATATTTGTCCTTTCTAATAATTCTAATATTCAAGGAGCTAAATGAAAATATGTAGAACAGTAATATTTATTATTCCATTTTGCTGATAGAAAATAATTTCAGTGAATCGATGTTGAAACATGTGTGATATTGAAATGTGAGGAAGAAGACCAAAAGCTCGTTTCTGTATTTGATCGATTACGTATGGAAAGGACAACGGAATAGAAATAGATCGAATCTTTTCTTCAAATACAATACAGCTAAATTAGAAAATCGATCGAAAAATTTGAAGATGGAGTTGAAACGGATAGAGAAAAGACAAAAAGCTCCGTACAATGGGGATCTTTGTCGAGCGATCTTTCCGATATATTACCTTGGTAAATTGTGTGGTGTGGTTCCAGTAAGATTTTACGTGCACGCTTCTGAAGGATGTCAGGCTCGTTTAAATATCATAGACCTCGTCTATAGGTAAAAAAGAGCAATGAATGAAATAAATAAATATAAGAAAAAGACCATAGTGTACAGGACCTTTTTGATTCAGAATAATCCGTTAAATATATACTGATAAAGTTATTTGGTTTCCTCCTGATGTACTCTGTATAAATTGAGAAATCCTTTGATAACATGAAAATTTTTGTTTCTACTGGGAATATTTGAATAGAATTAAGTAACGATGCACGTTGTGCGTTTCGTAGTTTGTGCGCACTGATACTACTGCTCGGCGCGGAAATTTGGGGCCTATGGCGAGATCTGAAAGACGGCTGGGAGCACAGTACCAGACTGAAATCTCGGACAGCGATGATCGCGACATGGAGCGATGTGCTTGGAGTAATGAGCTTAACGGTCGTTTGTATCGTTGGCTCCCCTTTCCGATGGAAATCCCTGCAACTTGTGATAAACAAATTAATCGAGGTGAAGAGTCGTTTTATAAATTTCTTTTACCATTCCATCAACGGTCGAAATGATAGTAAAGCGTTTTCGCATTTTCATTTCAGGTAGATAGAAAAATCGGTGTATCGTCTGCAAAGAAAGCTCGAAGGTTCACGATTTGTTTAACGATATATAGCCTCGTCCTTCTCTGGTTCAATTCGTGTTTAGACTTTTATTCATGGAGTCGCAAAACAAAAAACGAAACACTTACTGACAAAGGCCCTATTAACTATGCACCTCTATACGTAATGTACACCGTGATCATTTCGACAGGAATCCAGTATAGCGTGGCAACGTATAATATAGGACAAAGATTCGTTCGCTTGAACAGTAGCCTGAAAAGTATGTTGGATACAAATAACAGTAACAACGACGATGCGATCGGTTATTTTCGAAAATTTTCCGAAAGAGGTAAATAAAATAAGTCGGAAACGTAGAATAATATTTTTTCATATGAGCCTTCGTTTTCGAAGATGTAAATATTTTAACGAATATTTACAAAGTTTCCTGTATGTACTTTCCCCTAATAATCTATGCTTAATCTTTAATCTTTCATTTTGTCGACCAATACAACCGGAACGATATATTTGCTTAACCCAAGCAGCTAACGACATTGGAGACAAGAAAGGATGGAACATTACACCAAAACGGCAACTCGTATTAGGCAGCTATAGATTGTCACGGAAGATGGATGGTAAGTTTGCTAAATAATTAATGAAAACTGATCGGTAGAAGAATACATTAATTCGACTTCACCTATCTTGATTATTTACAGAAAGCAAAACCTACGTAAGCAGTATATCTGAATTGATAATGGTTCATTCTTTACTTTGCGACACAGTATCCCTCATAAATGCTGCTTTCGGTGTCGTACTACTAGCCGTCACTATATCCTGTCTATTACATCTAGTCATCACACCGTATTTCTTGATCGTGCAAGCTAATGAAAAACACGAATGGATATTTCTAGTCGTACAAGTTGGATGGTGTATCTTTCACATAAGCAGAATGCTGATAATCGTTCAACCTAGCTATTCCACAGTTGCGGAGGTAAAAGATGAGAGAAAGCAAAGTGAAGAGGGAAGAAGGGAAAAACGATAGTTTAAAACTATTTCGGTTTCAGGGAAAAAAAACGGCAGCTCTCGTTAGTCAGTTACTTTCTTGTTGTTTTGAAGCAGACGCCCGACGAGAATTGGAAATATTTTCGCTTCAATTGTTGCATCGACCTTTGGAGTTCTCAGCATGCGGACTCTTTTCCTTGGACAGAAACTTAATAACGTCGGTAAGAATTCTTGATTACACGTATGAAAGCAAATGCATTTAAGCAATACGTAAAACATATATTATTATATTTATATTGATTGTGTGCATGTACGCACATATGATTTAGATCGCGGGAGTTATAACAACGTATCTCGTTATCCTGGTACAATACTGAGCAAGAGAGGAAGAGTGATAGAGAGACAATCGCATATTACGATAATGACATTTAATATACCAATTCTCGTAAACAGCGGTAATATACAAATACAAGTTACTCGTATCGTAATCCAACTACTAATAATAACGAGTTGTTCCATCGATCGAACGATCGACGTTTAATTAAGAGCGCACCTCGTACGGTGTCTAGAACTAGACGTCAGTCACAGCCTATCCAAAATATTCCTCGGCCTCGTCTTGCTGTATCTCTGAGAAGGGAATAAGATCGCCTAAAAACGGGAAACTTGAATAGTCTCGTTTGAAGAAGCCAGGTATCTCCTCGTTGAATCAACTTATACGCCTATGTATACATACGATTGTATAAGACAAATACAACCTATCGTATACTGACTCATTTTCTTTCACTTTGTCCGATGCACTCTATGCACTCTTTTTCGTACAAATTACTCTAGCAATAAATATTGGATCGCTCCAAATATCTAACTGTGTGATGGTTGGCTATCGGCTCGCGCGCGACCTATACGTCTGCTTGCAACACACATCATACAGACATAAATGATAAACGTGTGAATGTGTATCGCAGCTGACTTATCGTATTATGGATACACTTTCTGCATTGTTGAAAACCAAACAGTAACCAGATTGCTGCGAATGTTACTTCCTCGAGGTTCCTCGCTCGCGCGAGAGTGTTCAATTTACCGTGGCTGCTGTAACCGGAGGTTGCGCTTTTTGATGCACAGCCTGCAGCAAATTATCGCAGCAACTATCTTTCGTCAGGTTCAAACCTTTCGATCTTTGACAAGTCATCAAGTTCTCAGAATTTAACTCCGCATCGTTTTCTCCTTTGTTTTGATGACGAGCATTACACTGACAAGGACTTGTGTGCCGATGAAGTCGAGAGAAACACTCGCTACAAACTCTCACGGGATTATACAGTTGTTCGCTGGGTAGTGGTGTCGAATTCTCGGAACAATCCGCACAGAAGATCTTACCGCAGCATCTGCGATAGATGAGCAAATAACTCATTGTAAAATTATATTCTTGTATTCATTCTACATTGAACTGTATTATATAACTAGTTTATCCAAAGATATTACTAAACAGTGATTACGACATTACAAATGTCACTGCTCTGTGTGCCGCGTACCTGCAATGATGCTTACGTCGTCCCAGCCAAAATTCCGTATCGCATCCCATGCATCGACTTACCGCATGATCGGGTACCCAGAGAATAGGAGCAGGACCCAATTCTTCCACTGCTTCCCAAGACATGTCTGAAGGTAATGATTCTCCATGATCGCCGGTACTTCCAACTGAATCTGGTAACGATCCCTGAAACAAAAAATCATATTCAATCGACTTCCTTTAATTATAGCTCTGATATTTTCTTTCTTCTTTTTTTTCTATCTTTCTTCTTTTTTTCCTCCTTTCTTCTCTCTCCCTCTCTCTCTCTCTCTCTCTCTCTCTCTCTCTCTCTCTTTCGTGAAAGTGTCTTATTAGAGAAACTGTATTTATTTTTCAATAATGTACGTTTTGATTACTTTATGTGGAATAATTTGTAATCAACTCACAATATCATCAACACGATCGATCTCTGCATTATGATTACAAACTTGCTTGATCAGAGCCATTCTCGTCGTATGTAATTCCTTTCTTAACGCTTCCTCCTTCAACTGAAAAATAATAAAAAAAAAAAAGAAAGAAAAGAAAAAGAAGGGAAATAACATCATAATCTTCCAGTTCCAAACATCTCTTCCTTACTATTATGCTCATCGAAATTAGTACCTTATGTTCCACGATAATCTGTTGCACACGCATCTGAACGTCACAATGTATAAGGGGAAGACCATCGACATCGTCCAATCTATCAGGGTTATCTGGTACCGTATCTTGATAAGTTGGAGAAGCTGGACAAATGCTACTAGGTGTTCTCGATATCTGCGGTATGCTAGTATCACTAACGTCACTACCCTCGTTATGGTTATGATTGTAATTTCGATTGCAAGAGCAACCGATTCGACTGGTCGCGTTGTTCTCGATCCATGGAGATACAATGTCCGGTGACGAATTTTTCTCCATTTTGCTGCTTGAAAAAATAAAAAAGAAACTTGTGTTGTTTCGTTCGATACGAATTCAAATTATCGACTCTACTTTTACATTTTGAATTTCGGACTCAAACTCAGGATCAAATAAATATCAAGTAACAATTAAGTTATCCGTTATCTAGTTAATTAGCTTATTACGTTTGCATTTAATTCCTTGTACCGTAGTATGTACGGCAATACGTATGTAGTGGTACTTACGTTTCTTTATCAATCGCCTCGAGTACAGAATCGTTACTTGGTATTAGTGTGTCTGTTGAACTGTCTACCGATGGATTTACTGGCGAGTCGTTCAAAGTTTGCGTCGTCGTTGTGTAACTTTTCGCTTTGTCCTGATTCTCTGTTATGTTTTTCTCTATTGTGTCACTAATAATACAATTCTCCGTGCAATTATGTTTTCCTTTCTCGCCTATTTCCGTGTCGAGCGTTAACGAATCAAATTTCCTGTCATTATATACAATAAATGATATAACATTTTTTTGGTTCTCGATTCATGAATACTTTATATTCATGAATAACACAAACTAAACAAAATGACGTACTAAACTTATTTTCACATTGGACTTGTTTTATCAAAGATTAAATTAAGATAATTACTTCTCTACTGAAGCGCTTGGATCGCTGAGTCGACGGTGAAGATAGGCCGCATGATCGGGAGTGTGCATAAGATCACCGTATGAGCGAGTTTTAGTCATTTGTCCCTGTGGTTCTTCGTTCTCACCACCTTCGATATCTATCATCGTTACTCTTTGTTTATCGTCTCTGATGCCGAGAGGAGATTCCATAGAACCTAAATATACTTCGGACCATAAAACAAGGTCGCGTACGTTACAACTTGGCCATAATACCTAAAATGTACAAAAATTATTCTAAACATACTAAATGGCTGAAATGAAAAGCAATATGTTGCTTATTATATAACAAAACTTATGCGAGAACAACGTATAGCATATGCTGTACAGAACTGACCGAACGACTAATGACGACTTTATTACGGCTGGTATATACGATAAAAAATATCTTACTTGATTCTTTAACGGAGAGTACAAATGATTTATGAAAGAACTGGAATTGAGGAAACGCCAAACTGAAAATGTACGTTCCCGTATTCTTAACTGAAACCTTTCTTGCCTCGTGTTGCAAAGAAATGTGCCAAAAAGTTGTGAATATGTATGCTGTGCAAGTTTCACCTAAAATCAATCAAAAGTGTGCCAGCTTTAGTAGATTAGCCTTCCGATAATCGGCCAACTCAATCTACTTGATTTTTTCAAAATAGATACGTATGAATTTCTAACTACTTACAAGGTACGCAGGAGACATTTGAAAACTGCATTTGAATTGTAAAATTAGCTGATGTACACAGTCAAGCCATTGCAAAAATACTGGGCATCGCTCGTTCGGATCTTCGCAGCCAACAGTTTGCCCGCAACGATCCGCGAATTTGTGTCCAAAGTCTAACCATTCTCTCTCACATAAAACTTGGAATCCCTAGCAACGATCAAGTGAAATAACGAAACGATTATCAATTGCAAATAACAAACAAGAAACGAGAAAAGTACCTTTGGCATACCTCCATAGTTCGATAATAAGGATCGAGAAGAATCTGCGCTAAAGCGACTATCTGTGGTGTTCTATCCCAGCCGTCGCTACAATGCACCAATACTGGCCGGCCGTCTCTTTCTATCGCCGACGCTACAGTCACCGCAGCACGTAATAATCCAGACATATGTTGTAACCATCGTGTCCCTTCCAGAAGACTGAGCCAACTGTATTTTATGAAAGAAGATTAGAAAAGTTTTAGATCGTTTCACTTCCAATCGTAATAATAGCATAATAATATTGGTTTAATATGAAAAGGTAAAGAAAACAAATAGAATATTTACTTAGGTTGATCCGCATCTGAGGCACAGAGTTGTCTCACCGCGTGAAAACTCTTTCGTATCGAGTGAATATTTGGTAAATTCATAAATTGTATGTCACAACTAGGATAATATTCGGGACACTCACATCCACCACCACGAGCTCTATTCGCCACAGCGGTTGTATATGATCTAGCATCCACGATTAAGACTTTCTGCAAACAACATATGCTAATTCGTTAAGGATCATCAGTTTCAAATATTTATATAATTGGAATCTTTTTTGATTTGATGCTCACCTTTGTTCTATTTGACGTGACGCTATCATCGGTAGTATCGGGATAGATGATAGATGAATCCATCATCGTCGATTCACCTTTATCATAGGAACATGCATCTGAGAGGGCCTTTAAAAGATGTTCGTCATCTGGACTTCGCCATCCGAGCCATCCAACTTCTGGCTGACTGCTTCGTGCTATTACTGCGCCATTATTTACGTGCCTTCGAAATTATGAAAGACGAGAATGTGACATACTATAATAAGATGCATAATAGGGATACTTCTCGTTTTATATATCAACATAAATACTTCTTTCTTTCTTATTTCTTTTTTTTTTTTATACCTCCAAACAACGGCAGGGATTCGTCGAAAACTCCTAAATTTTGCCACAATCTCAAGTCTGTCATCAGGAATGCAGGAAGGAACCAGAAGCAATGGTGGATAGGATGGGCATATGCGATAATCTTTATTGATTTGACTTATGCGCCATGTACCATGCAAATTAAATTTTAGTCGTTCCACCTAAGAAAAGAAAGTGAAGAGATTAAATTATATTTAAATTGTGTCTTATCTACATGTATTTACTTACAAGTTACTTACTTCTGAATTAAAGGTAGCATTATACGATATGTTATCTTTCCCTAATTTGGTATTATCTTTGCCTTCCTCGATAGACCAAGCATAATATGCAAAAGCAAATATATCTTCTATACTCTTTCGTGGGTAAGTCACCTTATGTAATCGTTTAAACCATTCCAAACAATGTTCGTTTGTGGCAAAGACACAACTGAAATCATTAAGTTGTTTTCAATATCAAAATGATAGGAATGCTATAAGTTTCAACAAAATACAAAAATTTCATACCTCAGTGAACGAGCATCCTTGCAACCAATATGCAGGAAAAAAATCTCTTTAACTTCTAGCTGTTCTATTAAACCCAGTGGAATATTGTAACATGCTTGACTTAATTGTAAATAGAGTCTATAATTAGAAAGAGCCAACACTCCATCCGACGTACGTCCAAGTGCTACAATGGATTCCCCGCTCAAAGGTGTAAATGGTACTGTAAGTGTTTGATCCTCGCATTCGAAATGCGTATGCTTTGGAAATAATTCCGAAGCATGTAAATGACAAATGGATTGCAAACTTGTTGGCTCTTCAGAACTCTCCATCTCCTCTCTATGTGACACATCATATACAAACTTCAGTCTGCTTCTTGAACATGAAAAGTTCTAATTGCGGGCTATATCTTTCTTACATAGTTTATAGACATAATATGGAATTGGATTACTCCAATTTGTCACAGATATATACTAGTTCTAGTTATTTACTAGCATATATTAAAATATGCGTTTGGCCTGTTTGTTTCAATACGTTCAAGTAATCACGAATATACGTTATCGAAAATTTATAAACAGTCGCAGTATCATATATTATAACGATTGATAAGTATATGATCGTTTGAGCTATGGATAAACAGAAAATTCGTTAAACTTATTTGAAATAACACGATGCATCTATAAACGAAACATCGACGTAACATAAGCGATAGGATTTTCGTTTATTATCGCTTATCGATTTGTGTCATTTTGGGACATTACCATATGCAGAAATATCTTGATAAAAATATCTTAGAACAAATATATACAAATTACAAAAAAATGTATTCCATCTTCATAAGATGAAAATGTTAATTTGTATTTACCTAGATATCAAGAAATTTATATGATAAATATAAAAAATCTATCGAGACAGTAGAATCGTTTAAATCGACATATGCATATTCGTCAACTGTCGAAGGTTGATAACACTATACAACCGATTTAATTGCATACAATTACCAAACTAAATAAATTTGTATCCATGAGAAGGTTCTAAGAAAACATTGAAGAATAAGAGAAACAATTTCAACTAAAACGATCGAAAATTGCTTGTGTTGTTTTTTCTAGAGAGCCGTAATAAACGAAAGGTGACAAGTTTACAACAACAACGATGTCTCACCTTGAATTGCGAAGTTTCTCCGCGATGGACGATATCCAACCGTTCTGATACTTCATACAACATCCATGAACAGTCGTTTACACAAGGAGTACAATGTGGACATTACTCAATTAAGAGAGAGCGAGAAAGAGAAAGAGATAGAAAAAGAACATTTCCCCGTGTAGGAAAAAATATAACGATTTTGACGCCAAACTTGAAAGTATCTAAGTATTTCAGATTTGTTTTTAGCAGGTACGTAGATAGCTTACGGTATAAACGATTCCGCTAGATTTATGCCAGCTCAATCCAAACGCGATCACTTTTCGTTACGGCAATTCAGGGGAATGGCCAGCATCACAAGGAGCGATCTCCATTAATTGAATTGTTTGCTTCTCTTCCCTTTTTTCCTTTTCTTCTTTCTCTTTTTTTTAATATATTTTTTAATTAAATTAAGCTTGTAATATCACGAAGGATTCGATTTCAGATTATTCTTCCTGAAAAATACTCGTTCTACTCAATGTGAAAGTTACACTGACAGATTAGTCCATATACAAATCAAGCCGCTTTTCCATTGTTCGATACGCTTCTTAGTGTTCATTTTCAACGAAGCTATGTTTTTTCAAAGCCGTTACATCATTGGTCGAAACGGCGTGAGAAAATATTTTCCACTTTTCAAGATCAATAACACATTGGTAATATCAATATTAGAAAAGAATAAACTCGAAATTCGTTGTTAATTTAAATGTTATTCAAATAGTTGATATATTCAAAAGAATTTTATTATTTAAATGCATATTGATAAACCTCAATTTTAAATGCATTAAGAGTAGAAAAAGCATCATGATGCGAAATTGTTGATAATCATTAGTTGCTTTTCTCACGTATCATAATACTCTACCTTTAGAATCATTCGTGGATAACCATAAACTTTATGAACAAAATGGAAGTTGACGCATGCGTTATTCCCTTATATCGCTTTCATCATAGATTAGATTCGAGGATTTTTTTCTTCTGTTTCTTATCATATTATTAGAAATTAAAAATATTTACATGTTTACGTTTTGCTAATACGATGTTTTTAAAATGCAGAACGATCGAAATAAATGTAATACAATAGCTATCTGCTCTTCCATAACCAAATTAGAGAGCACATACTTTATAGTAAAAACAAAAACAATAAAAACACAATGAATTTATGCTAAACACTTACAGATAACAAATTTTGCATTTTCGGATAAGGTACGTGGCAGCGTCATAATTACTCTTGTTATTATCATCATATTGTTCTTCAGTGAAAATATAAAAAATTTTAATTCATGCGTATAACGTGTTGTGGTTCGGTATTATATCATACTTTGCGAACACAAGCACGAGTGCTGAGAAATGACGCATCACTATACAAAATGGAAACGAACTATTGAGAGTCAGTCACTTTCTCATCATGCTTTCCAGAAGTTTGGATTTTGTTGTAACCTCCTCTCAAAAGTTTCGTACCACCCTTGAATAACAGATAGCGGTACAAAGTTTTCTGTTGGATTTGGTGTCATTTGTGCTTGTGTCACAGAAAAACTCGAAACGTAATTCAAAAAACTTGTAAGCATCTTCTGAACAAATTCTAAAAAGGAGTTTGACGTGGCTTGTGTTACTGTAGCTGCTTGTTGTTCTATAGCTCCAATGGGTTCCACCGAAACCCCTATTTGTGCTACGTGAGAAATCTTTCCCACTCCAAAAATTCCTAAATTACTATTTTCGAATTCATGGTTCTTCTTCAGAGTGGATATCTTGAATATGGCAGATGGCTTGACGTTTGAAATATACCCAAGAAACTGCCAATTAGGCGGAGCAGTTGGATCTGGCCAACTGAAATACACTGTAAATACCAAGGATCAATAAGAATATGCAAGTGAATTTATTTAATTGTTATTGTAGCACATACCTGCGCCACCTGTTCCATCAGGGAACGGTATAGCACCAGTGAGAAAAACCACGATATGGTTTATATTGTCTGCATCAGGTACTGTTATTAAAAACTGGTTCTCTCCTATCTGTTGAAAATCCGTTTGGACCTAAGAAAGATGTTATATTTACAATTACATATCGTTTGTATGTTTGGAAATTGTGGTTTACTATTTGAAACTTGAAAAAATCTAGATTCGTCGACATGATATTTACATATTCGATTAAATGCAGAGACGCTCGTGACAAGTTGGTGACGGGGTGGGGTAAGATGCGAGCATTACTGAGAGGTAACAGAAACAAGATACGAAACAAAACGACGCAAACATAGGACATTAGCGAAAATCAGGAAAAAAAAAGTATGTTACGTAGGAACACTAATATGTTTGTGACAAACGATACATTTACATTTAATTGACAATTTAGCATCGAAAATGAAATACAATGTTGGTACTTGCATAGCAAAGCATTGATACTTACGAGTCGACCAGATACAATTATACCAAGCATCTTTATGTCGAATCTAGATCATTCTATCGCTTTCTACTTATCACGCTACACCAGCAAATGTTCGGCAAGTATATAATAGGTACACAACGTTGTCACACCATCCAAACATTTACAATCGCTAGAATGATGTTTATCACGATTCATGTGGCTATATAAAGAGTGGAAACTAAAGTAATACTAGTTACTAATATCTAAGGTAGTATCCTCATGTGTACACACGAAGCTTAATATGAATAATTTTTCTCCATGCTTTTACTTTCGAAACCAAAATAAAAAGATCCAACATTCAAAATGTTCTTTTTATATGATATAATTTCCATAATTTGCTACTTTTTTGAGTTACCTATCGTCTTCTTTTATTATATTTCTTTATATTATAATTCGAGATAAACACGGGACAAAGGCAAAATACTAATTCAACTATGCTATAACAATACCACCTGTTAGTGATTCTAATCTATATACTTTATGTATCCAATTTGTTTCTTTTCTTTATACATATATATTTTATGTATTGAAGAATCGTATTTGAAAAATTTAGAATTTTACATTTTACGCACAATTCATAATTATTATATATTATATTGAACTACTTTTTTATATTATGTATGTTAAATTTACAGATTCAAATAGACAATGATCTTAGTTTCGTAAAAATAGGTATGATTAAGAAAGTTTGAAACAATTTGAGAGTACTTTTTTTCGTTTCCATTAAATCTTTTTTAACTATAATGTTCTTTTCGTATACAGTAGTATAAGAATATCAGTTCTTGTCCTCGATATTAAGGTAGTATGAATAGGTGTTCTGGATGAACTATGTATAAACAGCGTCGAGTAGCGTTAAAGTTAAAAGGAAGATAAAGACACACTTATATCGTGTTTACAGTAAAGATGTCATCTCTGTCGGAAAAAACGGAAGATCAAATACACGTATCTAACGAAAATGAAATGTTTGTTCAACATGTGTAGCATAAATCAATGACGTCAGTAATTTCCTAATGATTCCCTTAATCTTACGGCAGATGACAAACCATTGAGAAAAGCTTGCTTCTCGTTATTATTCGATCGTTACATAGAAATAGAATGTGAGAAAAGGAAGGATTCATATAGAGAGCAGATTTATAATGACGGTTGGAAAAATTGAAATATCGTGAGTTAAAGGCGGAATAAGATAATCGGTGAATCGAAAGTCCCTGGGTGGATGGTGATGGCGATGACGATGGCGACGGTGAGAGCAAACCTCTACGAAGTTCGATGTGTGTGACATCACTCTTCATTGTTGGAGGTTTACGTCATTCTCGAGACTGGTCTTAAGTCGGTGCGCGCGATCTACAGTAGTGTAGACACGCGTACAGACTAGTGGCGGGAAGTGATAGAGACGAAAGAGGCGAAAAACAGGCGAATTACCGTCGCGACTGCGCGAAACATGTTGGACGTGTCGTTTTTCGTCAAAACGAAATTATTGTTCGTCCGGTAGTGCGAGTTTTCCCTTTAAACCGAAACTAATAGCGAATTAATTGGATATAAGTAAGAAAAGGAGAAAGGATACCGTGTCAATGCGAACCGAGGAGTGAGGGTAACTAAGAAGGATAGAGAGGAGAGGGTGAAAGAAAAAAAGAGAGAAGGCTCACAAGATAGAAAAGGAGAAGGATACGAAGCGCGACGTTTAACAGTAGTAGCGCTGATTTGTGATTTCATCGACGGTTACTGATTTCGAGGGAGCTCGATATGAATCGAGTCTAGTGAGCTTTCGAACTGTAGAGTACTTTTTCGCGCGGCAATAATATCGCGTGCGGTGTCACCGATAATATCGAAAAGAATGTTCACGAGCATGTAATTTATTTGTGATACATCCAAGCAGTCAGTGCCTCTTTGACGACGACGCGTTCTTACATTTTAAATATAACGGTGTATAAATAAGTATGAGCAATAGCGGGAGTGCACAATCAGAGATCTCTCATCGTTCATTTTTCCAAAGAATCTGAATTTCATTGTCGCGTGTTTTTTTTATTCGTCGTTGAGACTCGTCAACGAATGCACGTGAAATGCAGTCGGAATCAATGCGTTTGCCTTTGAAGTTTACCACATATGTTTTTCGTGCGTGGGCATGCAGCACCGAACTATCGTCAAGGTTAGTGTGCCTGACAGGCTCTCCATCGCCTTGCGAACTTACGCTAGTTCTCAATGGGTAGCAGTGAGTAGCTGCAGTAGGTAATTAAATAGTACACTTTCATGTGTATGTCTGTTAGTAGTAACGCTACATCTCAACCATTCCGAATATATATCTTGTGTACACGATAACCACAATTTTCTTTCTATATTCTTACATTTTTACTTAAAAGATGTAAATTTAAAATAAATTTGAATGATCTTCATGTTTACCGTGTAATATCTGTAATTATACGCATAGAATGCATTGAACAAAATAAAGAAATAAAGCGAATGATAATAATAATGATGATATCATTTTCTTCCCAAATAGGAAAATTCAAAATTCTCCTCTGTTGGATGATTAAGAGATAAATATATTGGATGGGCATTAATCTCTTGCCTAATCACACATCAGTTTGAACAATGAAGTCTTCCTATATATCTGTTCAAGTTTATGTCAACGGATATCGACAAAGTCTATGTAAGTACAATTTTTGCAGAATATAAATTATTACAAACACATTCCTTGTCCATCTTGAGCTAATAAATATCTTCAATCAATGAGTGATTTTGTTTCAGGGAAAAGAAACATACGTAATGTTGTCACTTGCATACTGGGTGCATATACACAAAGAGTGGCGACTTACTAAAAATTATTTGATTATTGGTCCTCCTGCTTATATAATGCTCCAAGAAAATTATATTTTTGTCACTGAATTGGCACATTTGTGCAGAGAAAGGTAATGCAAATATTGATCTTCTTTCAACTATTGCTACTTTCTTTCAACAATTCGACAAAAGGGAAATATGTATGTTGCAGGCTTAAAGTATCGAACAATTGGTTGTGTCATTAATCAAAGCAGAAATAGTTTTTCAACGATGCAGCGTAGCATGCTTTTCCTTGTTGCAAAAGGATTTGATATTTGGAAGTATGTTTGCTACTACAGATTTACATACATTAAGTTAATTGGTAATAAGATGATTCTAGCATTACCACACTCTAACCGAAATTGATTCAACTTTTATCTATACTATTTTACAATCAGTTGAAAATAAAATTAAGAAAAAAATATTGAATGTATATATATCGAATCCTCTTGCAAACCGGATAAAGATTAACATTTTTCTAATTCGAGTGTGATAATACTGTTTCAAGTTATAAATAGTTTGTTTCATCAAATTATGGTTAATTCGTGTATATTTTATTCCAGAACAGCCGCTTCTATGAGTACCATTCGTCTGTTGCACTGTGATGGAAAAGATACTAACAACAAAAGCGCTTCAAGTGAGTATATCATACATAGACTTCAGATATGTAGAATTTTGCGTGTATTGACACGCATCGCATGTTTATAGCGTTTATTTCTACAGATAGAATGGCATATGAGGTATTTCTGGGTGGATCCTGTAATCCAACCACATGGAGGTCAGAAATAGCGATACCGACTCTACAGAGACTCGGGATCACTTATTACAATCCCGTACGTGACCATTTGTATTCATTCTAGCCTGATCTACCTACTGATTAGTCGTTGGTACAATTGTAAAAATAAATAAATATTTCAGCAAGTGTCGCAGTGGGGACCGGAATTAATAGCTCAAGAATACGAAGCGAAACAAACAGCGAAAGTATTACTCTTCGTAATCGATAATCAAACACGCAATAGCGCAGGCATCATTGAAGCAGCTCAGTTGGCAGCTACGCGCCGCGAGTCTTTAATTCTTGTTATTTATCCGTATCGTCAGGGTCAAACGATACTTGGCGAAACTGTATCTCTACAGTAAGTGTCTTGTTCTCACTTTCTCTATTTTTTGTTGATATAGATTACTCTCATTTTTAGTATTTGTATCATAAATGTTAATTCTTATTTAGAGAATATTGTGACCTGATGAATGGATTGCTAGTACTTCAGTATCTAATGGAGAGACAGAGGATACCAATATTTGAAAGTGTATCAGTTGCTCTGAATTGTACATCCAAGGTATAAATAGATAAATTAGTGAATAAAATACGTAACAATAAATGATTGTTGTAGTATATATTTTGTAAATTACATTGAGCGAAATAAATTTAATTGTTTATACTAAAAAGCTACTGATCTACGTTTCTCCATAGATGCTACGTGAGGAAATTAACGTGGAAGATCTGCATGCCGATGATGGTATTAGGCCGATTAAAATATCATTCGGTCAAAATGGAATGGATCTGGTGTAAGGATTTTTCGCTGAAACTGTACATACATATTTATGTAAGTGTGATTGTGTCGAATATTCGATTTTAACCTACTCTCTTGCAGTATGCTCAGGGAGATTTTCAAATCTATGGATATGAACGATAATGGGGCCGTGAACTTGGAAGAAGTAAGTTTCACTAGCGTCTATTTGCCACATGTTTGTAGAAAAACACATATTGCTTGTGAAAAACAAATTATAACATATTCTTGTTACAATTGTTACAATTATAACATATTCTTGTTACATTTGCTTTGCACTCTTGATTTTGTAGGCTTGGATAGCATTACAATCGAGTGTCAAGTGCAACGTACCATCGATGTCGGAGCTTCTTAGTGTCGTGAACAAGTCGGGTAATAAATATTATACTTTTCGCATAATGAAAATCGTACGTGTACATCTAACGCGTTGACAATGCCATATATGGTAATAACAGCGTGTAGGCGTTGGATTATAGCTCAGCTATATTTTCTCTACTGTCTGCGTTTATATGTGCTTTCAGAAGCGTATAGGACGTTGATAGACGATGGATTTCCAGCGAAGAGGGATCCAACGGAATTACGGATAAACTTCGAACAATTTTGTGCCTTAGCTACCGAATCAGCGTGGAGGACGAAGAGCAACGGCGTCTCTTGTGAAAGTGAGATACCTTCAGTTTGGAGTATTTTATGTAGGAAGGCGTCGAAATTTCTTCGCAGAGCTATCGTGCAACCTTTTAACCGTTTCCTAGGTATTTCTTATTCTCAAAAATTTGCCACGACCTGTAGTAGCGTGTGTATCGTTAGCGTGTATCAACTAGCAAACAGGTCGTTACGAGACGTTCGTGCCTCGATTAATTGTTCACGAAAACGTCCGAGCAGTCGAGTGTACGATTCGTTCGACCGTTCAACTTTTTAGATTGGACCAATTTCTTCGTGCCAGAATCCGAGAAGAGAGACTTGTACATTGGAGTAATCGGTAAAGATCAGTTTTGGTTAGAAACGACCGCCATACCCTCGATCGAGTGAGCATTCGAGATGTAACGTTCTTTCGATTCTCTCCATTACGACAATGTCGTTGTAAGTTTACACGTAAATTGTTTCTCGTTTTAGATCTATTGGATTATCCTTATATCGATCAAGCCTGAACGAGTACAACGTAAAGGTGTTGCCACAAGAATTGCAGAGGATGAAAAATTCACGGTTAATATTATTGATCGTACCGCAACATTCGCGTGGTGTCACTATAATGGCATTGGCAGCTCACCTGATTGGATTACGCGCAAAATTAGTCCTATGCGTTCAAGCGCTTCCCGAAGACTGCGTAGTTTCTGGTGAAAAGGTGAGCGTTTTTGTGTATGTATTCTATAGATAATATACACTTCTATAGATATTACTATACACAAGTATCATTTTGTTCCTATAGCTTCTATATTCTTTCTTCTGTATTTCTTTTTTCCATTGAACCAAATTTTACATATATTTATATAGAAGGTAACATTTTCTTTCAGCTAACTGAACAAGCCATAAAAGACTACAATCGGGGAAGAATGTACCTGTCGGACTACGCGACGCGCGAAGGTGTACCTGTTTTTCAGAATATCGCAGATGCTTTGCAACATGCGATACAGCTAGTTCAGCATCTCTGTTAATTTTCTTCTTTTTTTTTACATCCCTCCTTTTTACTCCTCCCTTTTTTTCTTTTAATTTTCCTCAACCCCTTCCGTCCCTCTCCCGCTCCTACTCTTCTTTTCCTGTTTATATTTTTATCTTTTTCTCTTTCTTTTTTTTTCATACGAGTAAACTTTTCAATTCACCAATTAATTTATTTTTATTATTAGTGATAATGTTCAACTACTAATCGAACAAACAAAAACAAATTTGGGCTTGTCCTGATTAAGTGAAGAATCCATCCAATCCACAGTAGCTGTGAGATTTATGATAAATCTTGACAGTGTATTAGCGAAAAAAAATAATAGCGTTATCTCGATTTGTTAAAATTGGGAAATATTTACATTTCGGACACGCAACGGATTTTATTGTCATGAAGTTGCTCGTATCGAGTCAGCTACATTAAACTAACTTGAATTTGAAATTTTCTCGCGGTAGTTGAACATACATTTTATAGTGATTCAACTCAATAATTTTGTAACCATTTGATAACTGGTTGAGGATTGATATACGTGTATTGTACATAGATTATTAGCTGTTTCTAACGATCTAATGATAATTAATTTGAAATTTGTTAAAACGGATGTATGAGCATGCGTGGGAGACGTTTGATAGTATTAAATTTGTGTGCGTAAATGTGGACAAAAGACGCGTACCTGTGTACAAACAGAAACCTTTATCTAGCGCTACTTTATACTATATTGTATGCTGTGACGCATAACGCGGATCCGTGTTTCGTTCGTAACAGAAATTACAAGAAAGTTGTAATTCTAGAATTCTATCTATGTACGAGAAATATGCAGGACAAACAAAAGTGAAATTTAACTGTACGTAAAGTATCTTAAACTCATTCGATATTGGTTGAAATAATTTAAACAGTTCAGCGCATTCTCTGCCGCTTCCCGTCCCTCCTCATTTTTCGTCTTTGCCTGTCTTTCCTAATTTTTCACTCATTCAGTCCTCTCCCTATCTTTTTCATTCACTCACTGACTCATCCCACACTTTCTGCTGTTTTTATAACTTGATGAACATTTTCTTTGTACAATAAAAAAATATTGTTTTTATTTGCGACGTTTGTTTCATCGACTTTTTATCTAGATAAAACAGCATGATGTATAGAAATGAATCGGCAGTAGGATACAATGAAATTGATAAAGAAAAAAACAATATGAAGTAAAAACTTGGCAAATGGTTGAAGACGTTATTGTGAAACACTTGCTGCTCTCATTTATTTTGGCTTGGTGCAGTTTCCTTCAATGGATTATTAATTCTTCGATGGAAATAATAGCGATAAATATTTTTTAAGGAAAGCAAGACTGGTACCATGGCTGGTAAGAAAAGAGGTGTGTATACAGCGTATCTGAAATCAAAGAAAGTACAATAAGATGAGAAAGACTTGGTATAGATAAGAATGAATGATAGCAAATATGTCTTACTTTTGATCTTCGGGAAAATATAACAAAGCAAAGAGCGTTGGATCGAAGAATGCTGCTTCCGCAGTAACAAATGCTTCTTTACTCAGCAAAAAACCTACAGCTAGATTGCCACGCCTTAATTGTTCAGCCGAATCTTCCACCAAACGCAAGGCTGTTTTAATTCTGTTTCCTACAATATCTGTAATCACAATGTTACCAATTTCTTGAAGAAGTTGTGCAATCGATTGCAGAGTCAATTTTGCCGATGTTAATTGCTCGATCGTGCGTACACGTAGCAATGCATCGACTTCCCAATCATGCAGTTTCAATCCGGGCAAAGAAACAGCGGTAACACCATTTAAGAATTTCTGGAAAAAAATAGATGCATCGTGGAGACACTTTTCATCATATCGATGAATGTATAGTAGAATGGAAAATGAAAGAAACGCATAGAGCTAGAGTAAACGAATAAGAAAGATAATGATTTGATTACCGGTTCAGGAATGCCTAAAAGAAGTTTCAATTGGGTAAGAAAGGTTCCAACAATGGTAATTTGTTCAGGTATAATGGTAACCGGTTGATCGAGTTTCGCAGCCATGCAAGCTTCAACGGGTGGATTGATCAAAACTACACCACCCCATCTATACCAGGAAATAGAAAAGGCAACGTAAATATATCTTAACTGGAGATGATTCGAAATTAGGAGTATTACCTTGGAGAAAGAAACGCTTCGACGTTAGCGTTATTTCTCGATCGATGTCCAGAACGTGTGTAAATATGTAACGGAGCGCTGTCACAAGGAACAGCATAGATAACGAAATTGATAGTTGGATGGAGACTAACCTGTGAGGCTAAAATAAATAGTGATAATGTTAGAGTTACAAATTTTATTTCGTTCTTCGTAAGAAGGTGAAAATACGAATAATATACCTAGTTTTTTCTCCAATGGTGTAATTAATTGAGGTAAAACATCCTCTGATAATGCAAAATGTCTACCTAATGGGCCACTATCAGGCACTCGTTTCGGGCTAACATCCAATGGCAGCAAATACAACCACTGTGATTTGACAGAGAAGTTACTCAGAATCGAAAGCTCAGAGAGAAATGGTTCGACGTATTCTACAAGCAAAAAATATGTAGATATTCAATAAAGATACACATAACTGTACTAATATCACAGATTTTGTATAAAACCTTTTCTATTATCATTAATGTCAAGATATACATGAAATAAACACATTTTGGTCAATTAGAGCTAATAACATAAGCAATTTGTAACAAGAAATATTGATTCATTCAGTTTCGCGCAATATTTCTCACAATAAAATTTGCCAGTTTTAACCTAATTGAGTAGTATTTATTCTATGAGTTATCATTTAGCTTTTAGGGTGATTTTAATGCGTTTTGGCATAGTTTGTACAAGATTTTGGCAATATTGAAGATGAATTTTATTCCATTGTTCTGCGATTCTCTTCAGCAATTCAAGAATCGATATAAATGAAGATTTACAACTTTTTCTTTGTCTTTTTCATCTTTAAAATTTTTGTATCGATTCTCAATGGGTTCAGGATCGGAATTCTGTGCGAATCATTTCAGCTCGGAAAATTTTCGTGTTCTGTGCTAATTTTATATACCTCTTACTGCTTAGGATCATATTAATGTTCAAACATAATCATTTTATACGTACAGTGGAACTTCGTTTATCTGAACTTGTCAGGGGTCAACGTTTCAAGAAATGGAGTTTTACTTAGTATGTACTAACTCATACGATTCATTCGATGCAATCGACTAACATTATGACAATGTTAATGGTAATAAAAAATGATTCAGTTATGAAACCTGTAATTATGCTGTTCATTGTGGATATGGCGGTAAAGGCAGAGCTATTAGAAAAATGAGCTTTTCTTTCTTACCCACCCTCGGCCATCAAGCGGAGATCCCAAGCAATTTTCAGTTTTTCTGGATCTGGATTGACCACAGTGATGAGTACATCGTAAGCCGGGCTAGCCGGGAACCTTCTCCTGTTTTCCTCATCTAGGCTGTAAAGAGTTGGTTCGGTGAGTGCATTTCTCGTTAAAGTCAGTGACTTTTCAAGCAACATCCATTCCGATAATACTTGAATCAAAGTGAAGGCAGCTGAAACGAAAATGAACGGTTGCAAAAGGACGGTGAAATTTTCAGTGATGTTCGATCTTGATCATAAGATTAGCTGCTTACTGGTTTCTGTAGAAAAGTAAATGGTTCTTCTCGAGCCGACGAGAACTGCATCGTTCAAGTTGTTTGTTTCCAAAAGTAGAAGTTGTCCGACGTCCAAGTTGAAAGCTGATGCTATTTTCTCTAGTTCATGATGCGTAAACGCAGAAGCTATTAGATTACTGGATATCACATGGTAAATAACTTCTATGCGACAGATATCTGTAACACATAAAGCTCCTATATGCGTGTGCGCGCGCGTGTGTGTAAGGTGTCCTATAACATATGGACTATATTTCAGCACTCGATACGATATCTACAAAAAATGAAAAAGATTTATATCAACATATGTTCTACTTGACTTTATTCACTGGATATAATGAACTTTTCCTAGAAAAAAATGTTTATATAATATTTATAATAAAAAGATTTAATCTCTTTCCCATTAAATTCTATTAGATTATAAATGAAATATGTTTAACATTCTTCAAATTTGCTCAAGCCCTTATTCAATTTTGTACCGAAGCACATATAAATTTAACATATAATTTTCAACAAATTTTGCGCAAACATTTCAACAACAAATGATTTCGAGTATTCTCGCAAATAAAAATCTAAGGGATTAATTAAAAGGATCGCGAAAATATTTTATACTTGATATTTAATAATACTTTATTAACGCATGATATATCATACTTTAGTGTAAAATTTCTATCATTGATATTATATTTAATCCATAACTTATTGAAGTTCAATGAGGAAAAAGAAGAGGGATTAAAATTGTTGTTATAGAAATATATTATATAAAAATTTCGCTGTGTCTGGTAAACAAGACCAAATAGGACATGCGTTTGTACGATGTACATTGTTTCTGGATGCTGAATTAGTTCTTGAAATGTATTATATCTACATGTTACCGTGTATGAAAAAAATATGTAGAGAAAAAGGAGGATGTAATTTTCATTTACTCACTGGAATTTTTAAAAGCATTCGTTATGTGGTGCACCAAGGATTCAGCTCGATCTCGAGACAGAGCTACGACGACAATTTTCGTTTTAATATTGATGTCTAGGTCGGAGAGTGCTTCGATTCCAGCGTAAGGAAGCGATACACGCGGAATTGCAGTAGTGTGCCACCAAAGTGGAACTCCGACACCCAACAATAGCACAGCGAAGGAGATACTCGCGTAAACACTGTACTTCTCTGAAAAATATTATTTTGAGCAAACGATTATTTCCGGAAAACACATAAATCGGATACTTGTCTATTTTTGGCAAAATGCAATTTAGTATACAAAAATTATGCATTGACAAATAATGACTTCAGTCTATCTATATCATCATTTTATTATTGCTATCTATATTATTATTTTATTATTACATATTATTGTTATTATTATTATTATAAAATGCACATTTGGGTAAATAATAGATACGTAATGCAGAAATATTGGTATCTACGAGAATGCAATTGATTAGGTAAGACTTATCTTATTGATCGGACAAGAAAGATTTTTCTAAACTTATACCGTAATTAATTCAAACATATTTTTAACTTAAGTATATTTAGAACTATACATCGATGAAACGCGTTTCAAACTTTAAAATACATTGTCAATCAATTTTTAAACGAATAATTAAAATGTATTATTTATTGACTTTATAAGAAAATGATAAGTATTGCTTCTGGCTATTATTTCCTTACTACAGTGACTACAAAAAAGTATTGGCATATTGCTAAATACTAATTGATCAAGTCCAAGTATACGAAATTTCGTGTCACACGAGAATTTGATACCATGTAGATGAAATGTAAAACCCGATAAAAAGAACGCTACAAAATAAAGGTTATGTGTCGATACATTTTGTAGCCTCTGTAATTGAATTCAATATATATAAAAGCAAGTCACGTATTAAGTGTCAATCTACGTGACAAAAAATGAGAAATAGCTTAGCTAATCGACTTAATTTTTATAAACAAAAAAAAGCGACTTATTAAATATTTGTTATTCGCGTGTTCGTTGCATATGCCGTGTATAGCTCGATTCGCTTCAACTGGATCAATGATCTCAGGTAAGAAATGGCTGCAATGTAACCTTGAAAATAAAATTGGACCGAGTCCAAGGATACACGAGTTCATTCCCTTGGTTGTGACCGTTGAAACGCATCGAACTCGACGACCCACCCACTCATAGTACGCACGGTCAATGGTAATCGAACGTTCGCCGTTTCTGCTAGCTATTCTGGCGCCAAATTACATCACCGCATGTACACGGTGTTCCATTTAAATGCGACGCATCATTTTTCAGCCATTTGTGGGCAGTAATAGGTAAAAAAACAGGTATAAGGGAAAGATATGTAGATCACTTAATTCTTTTAAGAATTCCAATAATGCATTACTATCTTGAACATTATCTCAGTTTACTTGAACGTGAAATAGCTTTTCTCTAGATTATTTCATTATTCGATCTCTATTAAACGAAATGAATAACCTTCGTTTTATTATCTATTTTGTATTTGGATAAATTTTCACATAAATAATTTCTTAAATATTTCTAATACATGTTTCCTCGGTCCAACAATTAACGTGTTCATCATTCGATGACAGCGGAGATATCACTTTGTAACAGAGTTATTGATTGCGAGACACCCCGCAGAGATACGTTCGTTGAGTGCGATTGGTGGTACGTACACATTTGATTATGTGGCCGTAATTTAATTGTGATTATAGAGGATTTAACTGTAATTTTGTAATCAACAATGCAGTTGTCCTTCGTCTTATGCACGTAATTTTCACTTGCCATTGTCAGTCGTTCAAAGTCGTTTCTTCCAACAGCTATGTTCGTATCCATGTGTTTAATTTAAGATATTTGCACTTTCAAGATGTCTTTCTTTTTTCTTTTCTTTTTTTTTTTTTTTTTTAGAAAGCAGCAGTTCTTAATGGGTTATCAATTAATCTTATGTTTTTCTCACGATTGAGTTTTTAATCTTATGTTAGTCTGGTCATAATTAAAAAGATATTGCTTATCACAATATCAAAACGTCGAACGATATTCAAATATCGTTTGAATTTATCAAGTATTATTTGTTTCAACAGTTATACCTTTGGCTGTTTTAATTATTCTATATGAAAATATTCTTTTCAGTCATAAAGTGACAAACAAAACAGAAAGGTCAATAAAAATGTATTTGTTTTTTCTCGTTATCTTTATTGATATCGAAAGAGGAGAGAATGACTGTAATTATAATTTTATTGTCCGAACACATTTTTCGAAAGCTAATATGTAATAAAAAGAACTGGCGGTTATAATCTTTGTCCCCTTTGTAGATTCTTTCAGTTCGTGAATTATACATTAACTGTTTGTTAATGCAAACTGTTATATTTAGATAGTGAACAGCAAATACATGTATGGGGCAAAGGGCAAAAGTAGTAGCCTCCAGTACACAACAAATTGAGCAATTTAGTGTTTAGAATAGACGCAAGTTATTATTATGATTTCGTTATGTTATGTAGGTTTGATTTATAAAAAAGGAATTCCTTTACTTGTGTATAGTCAATACACGTTTAGGAAAAATGGTTTGATCCATTTTTGCTTTCAATGACTCATGTTAAGTATAGTACAATATGTTCGATTTATTCGTAAACGCTGTACACACAATTATGTATTTCCTTAATTATTGAGAATACGAAAAAGTATTTTATATAAAAGTTGTTTGACTTCACGAGGGAAAGTTAGTAGGATATCTCAATAGTGGTGGAAAGTGCTTTACTTTATGCGATAACGCGAAACACTATAATATTAGTACGGGATAGACGGGGTAGACAGCTGGATATGTGATGTGAGGAGAAACAGAAATAGAAGAAATAAGTATAGAAGCAGGAAGCAGAGTACTAAAGTATCAAGACAGAATAAAAAAAGAAACAGAGAACGTGATACTGAAAAAATACAGAAGTGAGGTAAATAAAAGAGAATAGGAGGAAATAGATTTGAGGTAAATTAACACTAGAACTACCGACAGTTAAGACGAAGCTATTTCTACCACAACCAGTCAAAATGACTGATCTTTAAAGAATTCGTAATAATAGAATATCTTTATATTTATTGATTTATTACTTTCTTACAAAAGGAATTCCATGTTATGTAGTACATTTTTGGTATTATTAATCTATCTGGGACCATGATCCATAAGTGAGGGTTGGCACATTTATAAAATTGTCAAACCAGCCATTTTGACTGGTGTGGTAGTTTCAGTGCCAATAAAGAGATCGTATTACAAAGGAGGTGGAACAAACCACTGACAAAGGGAGGAAAAAGAAAATAAGAGAAAGTGCAGAATAGATGAATGGATTAATAAGTAGTATAGGGAAAAGAAAGTAAGAGGAAGGAGGAACAAAATAAAGTCGAGGATCAACCTCGGCAAAGAAATACAAAAGGAGTACGTATGGAATACAAACATTGAATGACAGCAGAAAGAGCAAATTATATTAGACAACCTGGGTAGACCTTGGACACAAAGGAAAGGTCATAGAACTAAAACCATTATAGCAAGATTTAGATGCTGCAACGAATGGAGATGCGACAGATATAGGGAAGAAAGTAACAAAAAGATATGTAGAATTTGTGAAGAAAAAGAACAGACATAATAACATATGAGAGGAAAGAATACAAAATAACAAGAACAATAAATAATAAAGAACAAGTAAAATAAGGGAAGAAAAGGAGAGAGGAAGAGAAAGGAAAGAAAGAAATAAATTAAATAGAATTGTAAATGTTGCATATATGTAATAAGTAAAAAGTAAAACCATGTACTCCAAGAAGGGAATCATTGTCTTAAGCGAAAAGAAAAGAGAAGATTTTGTAACCTTTTTTTACATTCTTATTTGAAGAGATTTCAATGCCAATGCAACATTTTTAAGTGTAACATTGAACAATGTACGGATGGTGCAATGAATACTAATGCTAATACATTTTTTTATACCCAATTCGATGCATCTTTTAATTCTCTACATAAAGCTATAAAAGTACTTGGGTCGTTTTTACGTTTGTTTGCTATATATCTTCTTCTTGTTACTCGTACTATAAGTTTGACAATATTAAAATTAAAATATCTTTTAAACTAATCATTTTTCGACCCAAGTACCTTCGCACCTCTTCTTTGTAGAGAATTAAAAGATGCATCGAATGGTGTATAAAAATATGTATAGTTCCATTTAAAAAAGTTATATTGACATTGATCACTGTTTAAATAAACATGTAAAAAGAAATCGGAATATATTATTAAGTTTCAATAATTTAGGAGATAACAGCGTGTACAGAAATAGACTGAACATACGTACATATATATATAATGAACAGTATATTTATTCGAAATTCATTGGAAATGAAAATAGCGAATGAAAAAATATAAATAATTACGTCAAAAAAAAAAAAAAAAATAGCAAACGAGTTTACTTGAAAATAAAATTGTTTGTAAATAGCGTAAATGCCAAGCTTACTAATGTGAAATAAATTAATATTACAATCTCCAAATAATTTTTTTTTCTAAATATTCGATCGTTACAAATGATAGTGAAAACTAAATGATAATAAATAATTATCTTTCGCGTATACGAAATATATTTACCTATTTATCTCGCGTGAAATCGTTTTAAAAAGAATTGGAACTACTGAAACGTTTTATCAGATTGGAAAGAGTGAAAAGAAATATGTAAGAAATACATACATAGACGTAGACATCAGGATTTTTTAGTAGAGATACCAAATTCTACCATAGATAAACATCTGTATATTTGCCTTCTGATTAAATCAAGTAACAAATACGAAATATACAACACGAAATGAAACAACAGATATTCAAATAACTTACGTTTTCAAATAGATTTAATTACTCGACTAGTTTTCTTTAAGATAATTCTTTATTTCTATAATATTAAATTCTGTCCAAAACTACCTTGGTGTTCCAACGGTACTATTAAATAAATGACAATTAATAGTTTTGAAACTTGAAAGAGACTCGAAGGAAATCTGATAACATAGGGTAACAAAGCTCTCGTATTTTTAGCCATAATTTATTCTGCTTGCTTCTATCGATATGCGTCAAGATATAGGAGACCTAGATGAGCTAAAGGCTAGAGACTAACAAAAAATAGGGGGTGGTGTATCTCATGATATGCATCAAGTACTAGAAGGGAAATGGAGACACAAGATCGGTATATACCATACGATGTTCGTAAATCTGTATACACGAGTCAGAAAGATTATGTGACTGGAAATAACAGAGAAATGAAAAATGGAATAAAATTACGTAGGAAACTTTGTTTTCGAAAAAGTCAAGATTAAAAGCTCGTCAAAGTATACGTGAATTTGGCTAATTGTATCTAATAAATAACGAAAGTATTCGAACGACATGGTAGAAAGTAATTCATCATGTAAAAGTTGTACAATGGATAGGGATTTATTAAAACAAATTGCACTTTACTAGCATATACAATTACAGTGTTACGTCCAGTGCAACGCGTCTCGCTATTTATCTGTCATTTGCGGTTGTGTAGCAGAAAATGTTTTACACCGTAGTTTAATGGTGTCGAGCGTACTATGAATGAGGATAAAAAAAAATCCGAAAATACCTTGTTTTCACAACAAAACCAAGGTCGCCTTGAAAAACACAAATCTTTCATAACATTGTAGAGCACTTTATGACAAATTCAAAAAGCATATTGCACGATACTGTTATTAACTCAATACCAGGTTTACAGTATACTTTAGTTTAATGCCTGTTCAAATTGCATACAATCTTCTGGAATAGAAAATTTTGCAGAAGTTTGAATAACCTGCTATTTATTACTACAGTGACTGCATGTGCAACTCCACATGCCGCATTTAGCAATTCTATCTTTCTGAAATGTAAATTGAATATTTTAAATGAAATATTATTTCCACTACGACGTACCCAGTATTAAGTTAATAAAAATATCATGCTTTTTGAATTTGTTGTAAAGTCCTGTTTACAATCTCATGAAAAAAACAAGATACGTTCCCATTTATTCTACCGAAGGTGACAGTGGTTTCGTTATGAATATAAAGTATTTTCGAAACTTTTTTGTTCGTAGACATTCATAGTACGCTCGACAGCGTTGAACCAAGATTCAAAATATATTCTGCTACATCGTGGCAAACGGTGGAAAAATAGAGTCGTGTTACGCGCGACACTCTTCGTTCACTAAACTAATTACACAAGGCTAAAGAAAAAGACAAGAACATGTAAATAAATTGCACAAAATAAATTGACTGTTGCAACTAATTTTATGTAAACAGGAATTCGTAAATATAAATAATTTTGTGACAATGTACGTTTTTAGTTTGTTTGGCAAGTGAGATGAGACAACAAGTTCCTGACTGACTGTATTTGTACAGTTTGCTCGGTCATATTTGGCGAATATTTTCGACACATTCGAAGTTTGCATTTTCTCTAACTACGTTCAGCGGCCTGTTTGAACCATGGGATGCGTCACGTAATAAACACGAGGACGAACGATAGCGTGAGCGGGATTAATTACTAGCGGGATTAAATTGATTTAAACGCCGCCGTGCGTACTTTATTCTCCTTTATTGAAATGTATACTTATTAAAAAAAAATTCCAATTAATCTTACTAAATAAATAACAATCAAGAATATATCCATTAGCTCGTTACGTCAAACGACAGACAATCTTTATTATGTATGTGAGAAAAGTAACAAGAACTTGAAAATTGTTGAAAATGTAATTTCGTTCTTTGACACGTTTCCACGATTCTCGCGATATCACACCCTGAAACTCTGAGCTATGGTCGAATTCTTTTTTTCTCTTTTCGCGCGTTTTCCCGAGTATCGCCAAAAACAAAAAACAAAGGTAGCAAAAAGCGATTGATCATGTCAAAATCCGAATTCCACGTGGGTGATTGGTAGATTATGTTCACGGGTAAACCTGCAATAAGAACATCGACGTATCAAGGTCGAGAGACGGGCAACGATACGTTTGTCACGAGTCGCTGCTTCGTTGAGTTCACTTACCAGTCGTTGGAGAACCAACTAAGCAGGCAGAGGACAAACCACAAAGTAGGGGTAAGTAACAAAAAACACGAGAAAACGAATGGGAAGAGGGAGAAGCGGAAGAAGAAGAAGAAGAAAAAGTGGTAGTAGAGTATTAGTAGAGTGGTAGTGAGAAAGAAAAGATGGAGCAAGAAGCGGGAGGAACGACAACTGAATAAGAGAAAGAGAAGTAAAAGAGAGGGGTGATAGTTCAATCGACAGTGGGTTCGATTCTTCAAACGAAACGAGGCAGTGGTAGAGAAAAGTGTGCGCGACGATCAAAGGAAACGCTCGATTTTTAAGCGAATCGAACGACTCGATTCTGTCTTGGTGAGATCGGTTCGCGGGAGAGTGAATGAGAATACGCGGCAAATACAATAATAATCATCCGACGATATACCGTACGAGCTGTATTACGGTGATTGAAGAATCAACGGTGATTAGAGATCCCGTTTATGTTTGAATGTCGCGTTCATTGTCCGGCCACGCGATATCCAATCGAACGATTTCAATTCGTATACGTACGATATATCGATCTTCAATGTCCCAAATCTTTGCCCATTTATTCATATTCGTTATCATGAATATTAAAAATCAATATATCACGTGTCACGTTTTAACAAAACGTGTCTTAACGTACCAACAAAATTCGTAGAACCAACGTTTCTACCATAATACTTTATATTTAAGGGTTGTATGCAGACATAACTATGAGGCCAACTAAAAACATTCCATTTTTGTCATTTGTGTTACATATTTTTATATAATATGCGTATGTTTATGCATTTGTTATTTATGGAAAATCGATGATCGACGGTTGCACAAATGCATAGAAAGCATTTAATATAAAAAAATGTTTGTATAATAATATTCGTTATAATATTTAATAAGTGAAACCAACGTCTTTCTGTTTCTTTAGTTGTGTTCATAAAAATATAAATCTGCGTGTAAACATCTGAAATTCTAATAATAAGGAACCAAGCATAACACGTTTAAAATTGTATTAAGATTTTTTTCAAAGCTTCTGCCGATCAAATGTCTTTCTTCCAATTAATATTTTGCTTATTAATTCTTATCATTGATATTGTGCACTCCGTTTTTGAGAGACAACAATAAGCTACGGAAATAACTCGCATTGTCATTAAAATATGAGTATTATATGTGTTGTATGAAATATTTGGAAATTTTATTAATAGCTAGAATAGAATAGAAAGCTAAAAGAATAGAAAGCTAATAGAAGCTTCTAATTTTTATATTGGATGATATATATCTTTATACAGTGGCTATGAAAAAGTACTCGCATACCATTGTAGTTATAATAGCATTTACGTATTAATTAATTAGAACCAAGTATATTAAGTTATACATCACTCGGTACCATTTTCACGTGTTTACAAAAGTTTGATTTGAAGATTGATATGAGATACGATAGAGAAAAATCTATTAAAAAATTAGCATACGTGAAAATGTTTTTTGTAGATAATCTATGTTAACGCGATACGAAAGTATTAATATACTATTTATCCACAAAACATATAGAATATACGTTCGCACTCCAGAAGAAACATATAACGGAAAACTATGTGATTATCATGATTATTTTAAATAAAGTAACGTTCGAAACAGATTTGAATACGTACTACGTTATAGAAGTTGCAGGATATTCAGTACAAGTATGCATTCTCCAAAGATCACAAAACCATTTAAACAATCAATTGTTCATTATAATAAAAAGTCTTGATATATTTAAGGTTACTATTAACAAATCACATTGTGTGCTAGGTTTGTCATAAATATATGTTTACAGTAAATGTCTCGTAATTTCAACTATATTATACTACTATATATATATATTATATAGCATAGTAAATATATATATAATATATACTATATATAGTATATTATATTTTTAATATATCATATATTTTATATATGCAATAGTATAGTATAGTGGAAATTACGAGGCATTTACTGCAAACATATATTTATGACAAAATTAGCACACAATGTGAATCTAGAATATATAATAAAAATATATATATATATATAGTATATTACCAGATTACTTTCAGATTTTACCAATATAATCATAACGATCGTCTTGTTAGTGTCTCGTCACAGCGCTAATGAAATTTCAAAATATTTTATCTGACAGATATAAAATATACACGGAAGTTTTCGATGGTAAATATCCAAATATTTTGACGAAGAATCATCGTCGCTTATTGTGTGCATTCCATGCATTTTTGCTCCTTAAAATCTTCTTCGACGAATACATAAAAATTCACGTTGTAATAGTGACTTTGCTCGCAATGATACTCGACTTAGGATTTTATTTTATCTTTGGTTCCTGATTTCTCACGGTCATGCGACTTTGCGATGTCGGTGCAGTGGTATAAGCTATTATAAAGTATAAGCTCAGTATGTTGACTCTTCTGGAATTCATGGCTTGTTGCCGTTTCGGTACCAGTCAAGAGGCAAACTTTGAGATAAAAGAACCGATAAAAAGGCATTCTTAAACATTCTGCACTGGTAAAAATAAGAAAAAATCGATCCAAGTGAACACACACGAACAACATCGCTGCTCATTGAATTACTTCTTCTTCTTTTTCTTCGTTAGAAACTTCTTAGACATAATAATTTGCTATTGTTTATTTCTACTGAAAGTAAATTCTACAATTTAAGCGTCCTTCGGGTTTCGATCGTATTTTTAACACTCTGCGGACCTCCAAACTTCATGCAGTATCCTATAAAAATGTTAAATACTGTTAAATAAAACAGTAAGAAAAACAATAGATGCTATAAACGAAATATTATGAAAGTGTTTTTACATTACATGTTTGAATCGTACTACAATAATAATATCATATACTATAATTAAATATTAAATACTATAATAATAGTAAATATTGCTCGGTTTGAATTTTTTTTCAAGACTATTTGCAGACTATATGCTTGTCAGAGCAGCCGGTCCTCAGAGTGTTTAGCTGTAAATATACGATCGTTCATAAGTATGTGGATATTTTGGTCAATTGACCTTGATTGTAACTAAGAATATACGAATTAATGACAGACTAATCAAGAGTAATACTTATTGTTAGTATCTTCTTGTGGAATTAAGAATATCATGTGTATTATACAAAACTTAAATTGTCTATCTAAAACTTTGCCGATAGTACATTCAAATTAAATAAATCATTTGCACCTTATAATCTGTTTTAAATACACGACGCCTATATAGTGATGTCAAGTATAATGAACTCCTTCAATAAGAAAAAACTGGGTGATTGATATTTATAAATGGCAGTCTTCTTTGTCGTGTTTAAATTTTCTATGAATGTATAAATATTCACAGTCTAGTCATTATTGACATTTACTTTCAAAAGTATACATATTTTTGTTCTACAGATGATTCGGTTAAAAGGTTAATGGAACGTGGTTTAATTGCAAACGCTTCGAAACCGTACAGACTTGATATAACTGGTTAATTGCTGCACAGTTGTAAACACGAATCTTTATTTTTGTCTCGACTGCCTTTTTAATACAACGATGCCAACAACCGATTCGGATAATTAAAAGCAAAGGCGCAAAATGTGCAGTTGTGCGCTGCATCGATACTGTGTAGTACAATATTTTTCAATTTTTCAAATGGCAATCGAACGATATTTTAACTTGGCTAAAACAACATAATAACCAGACAGCGAATATTTATGCAAACGCATATTTTTGTAAACACAACTAAAGAAGTAGAACATTCACGAACATCTGTTACAAGATTTGTTCTTGTCCTGAAACTTCTAAAGTCAAATTCAAGATCGCACTAATACGGATCGGTACAAATATTTTGTTTGTTAACATACATTTTTTTACATGCGAAATAGGAACGGGACGATATGTTGATTGTAGTTCCGTTGAAATAGCACAATACCAGAAAGCACGGAATTGAATCCGTTTGAAGACGCGAATACGCAATAGCGTAGAAAAAGAAACTTCAACGGCGAACACCGTAAAATGGCACGACATGGTTAGGATGACCCATCGAGCGAGACCTTTCAGGTCAATCTCGTTCGGTGTCGCTTGTTAGTGAAATTACTTAGCCCGTAATCCGAGCATGCTGTATAAAAGAAGGGAGCACAGAGAAGGACTGAGGTAGTGGCAGAAGAATGACCAATTGCGGAACTACTTGTATCGTTTCGACATTGTATTAACAATCATAAGAAAACAATGCGCTACAATACGCTCGTCTTGAATTTTGCGATCTCCCATGTTAACTTCATAAGCGAGCGCTTCGAGTAATCCGCGATAAGTCTTTCGACACCTTCTCCTTTTCTTTCCTCGATTACATAGAAAAAACGCTTCATAAACGCAACTGTATTTGGATTTCTTGTCTGGCTAGGTACATGGCTTTTGACTGGACAAAGAACGATGGCGTCACAGACCGATGATCCGTATCCGGAAATCATCGATTCCACCAACAGAAGGTACGCATCGGATTGACAATCGATCATAGTTTATCGTTTATTATGCAAAAGGCAGAAAAAGGGGCGAAATACGTTTGTGGTAAAATAATGAAATCATCGTATTATTTCTAATAGTAGGTCTTCGATCAAATATGATAGTATCTAAATATCACTAAAGCAACTAAAAGTCACTATTTTCTTTCTGAATAATCCGGATAATAAATTGAAGATCTTATTTGTTTTGTTATCTTTTCTTTTTCGTATCAGATCATCATTCAGACCAAATGAACTTCTTTGTATATTTTATATCAACATATAAGATCGTTCACGATTTAAATATTTTAACTAATTTTAACGGTTTAAATAATAGTTTAAACAATAATTTATCAATGTGAAAAGGCTTCAAAAGTACCTTCGTACTTCTTAAGTAGCACTAGACATGTACATATAATATTTTTCTTATCATTCTTAATCTGTAAAAGAAAACAGATTTCTGAACGTTATTAAAAATAATAATAAATTTAAAAAATACAAAATAACACTGTTCTTATGGGAACTTCTTCAAGTCTCTTTTCATATCGACAAAAATTGTTTATTCAAGGAACTATTGCTTAAACTATTAGATCCAGCTCAAACTTCTTGAGCCATAGATTATAAATAAAAAATACATGGGAAATTTAAATCGATTTGATATGATGCAAATACAAAAAAGAGATTTAATCAAGATCTTCACTTCTTATATCCTTCTTATATTCTATATTATATATATAGAAAATAATAACTTTTAATTAGCGTAGTACCATATTGTTTTTGGCTAAACTTGTTATCAGCTGTAGTAATGTTCTTTTTCAATCTTCTTTTTCCTTTCTCATTACTATTTATCTCTTCAGTCATTGATGTTATCCTTTCAGAAAGACAGACGGGTTTGCAAGATTGTTGATACAATTCCTTTTCATCTACTGGAGATCGTTCGTGATCGTACTATGGCCACTGATTCTGTTTCCTATTGTTATGGTCGAAACTACCGAGGTTCGTCCCAAGATAGTTTTGCTTTACATTAGTTATACAATTGTTTTATCATTACTGTAACTTTCTCCTATTTTTATCTTGCTGTTTTCTGCTCTTTAATTTTATAACTTATTTTCGTGTAACTCTTTGTCATTCATTTTTTACTCCCATTCTGATTCTTAATAATTCAAAGCTATCATAATATCCTATACATCGCATATAAATATCTTTAAAATCGTTAGATCACAAACGTGGAAATATATAACATAAGAATTCCGCACATATGTAATTCATAACATCATCTCTTTTTAATTTTCAGAAAGTGACTGTTTACAGTCCTTTCAGAACGTTAATGATCGGTTTGTCCACTGATGCATTATGAAATCGAAATTGTGACAAACATCTAACGTTAAAACATATTGTAATATGTTGTCTTGTTAACGCCGTCCCTTGTATATTGAAAATTAAATAATAGCACAATTCTTAATTCGTGCCTTTAGTTTTTGTGTAATCAGTGTTCAGTAGTCTTTTTTTATACTATCTTCTTTTCCATAGTTTAGAGTTTCACTTTTTTCTACTGCTCTATTATTATCTTTTACTCTTTTTCTTATTATTGTTGTATTATGTTCCATCTTTCACTTCCTTTTCCTATTTCAATAAAAATACTTTATACATCATTGAAAATATAAAAAACCTGCTGTTACTATACTGACAAAGAGCAAATACATTTCAATAGTACATTCCCCAACTCAAAAAGATCTGACTGTTAAAGTGTTAATTTTTCTTTACTTTATACACTTTTTCCATTTCCATCTTTACTCTTTCTATTTTATATTTCCTATTTTCTACCTTTTTCTTTCTAGTTTTCTTGTGCGTCTATTTGTGCATTCGTTGTCTCGCATTGTCTGTCATATGTAAAGAATTACGTGTCAATTGAACGCAGGTAATAGCGATGCGATGTCTATACGTGGTTGGTTTGATGGCGATGTTTTGGATGACCGAGGTGCTTCCCTTACCAATCACAGGTTTAATTCCTGTCGTTCTCTATCCACTGATGGGTATAATGAATACTGGCGATACCTGTACCTGTTATATGAACGATACCACAATGATGTTTATCGGTAGCATGGTGATTGCGATCGTTATTGAAAACTCTGGCCTGCATATGCGCATCGCGCTACTGATCATTAAAATGATCGGCTGCAGTCACCGAAGGTAATTCAGGATGCCAAAAAGCATTTAATAGTCTTTCGTTTACTCACCATATCCTGCTTTCTTATCGGTAGACTACGGATGGAATTTCTTTTTACATTCCACTTCTTTGATTCTATCAATCTACTTATCATTTTTTTATATCATGTAACGACTCTGAATTTTCTAAATTTCTCTCAATGAAGTTTATATCGAAGTACTCGAAATGGCAATATACAATAGCTAATTCGTCATTTTCTTGCAGATAATTTTTACGATTTTAAATTGTTTCGCATGATTATATAATTTTTTACATAATTCTCAATTCTACTATCTTGCATAAGTACATAATTCCGAATAATCAATCATTCCCCTCATTAACTCGATTATCACGTTTTACATGAAACCAATAGATAGGGTTCTAATACATATCTATGAACAAAAGTGTATATTCATGCCATAAAATATGCATATTATGCAATCTATAGATTAACACTGGGCTTGTTCTGTGTAACCATATTTCTGTCGATGTGGATTTCAAATACCGCTGCCACGACCATGATGTTACCCATTATTGAAACTGTTCTATTAGAACTTGAAGCAGTAAGCAATTAAATATACTTAATGCACTGTCAGCAAGCATCTTCTATATTGAACTTCATCCTTTTTTCTTTGGATTTTCAGCAAGGTTTGGGTAAAATGTTTATTCAAGAAGAAAATAGCTGTGGTTGTGAAGAGGGTGTGGAACCGTACGTAGTCGCAAACTCATCAATTGATAAGTTTCCTTAATAGAATCAATAAGACTAAATCAAATGACCGTATCAACTGCACTTTATCGAATATTTGTTGCTGTTACATATTCTGACTTGGGTGGAGAATAATGTGTAATAAGATAGCTGTATACTATTGTTACTCATTGATTGTTGACAATTGTTTGCTTAAATAGTAGTTAATAATAAAGATGAATGCAAAGACATTTCTGATAAAAATAATTATATTTCTTCTGAGGAAGAAAAAATTAAATTTCATTAATAATGAAAATGTTAATGCATTTAAATAAGAAAAAAGAAGAAAGATAGGGAGGAAAAGAATAAATGACAGAGAAACAACAAACTTTTTCGCTATTGATATTCAACGCTTATTACTGTAACTTTCCTCTGTATTAATTGTAGGACGAAGAAACCGACTCATATCACGATGGTTTACTATCTTGTAACGTCATACGCTTCCAGTCTCGGAGGCATTGGCACGTTGGTTGGAACGGGCACCAACTTGACGTTGAAAGGATTCTTCGAAAAGTAAGCGCTCTCGATGAACGACCCACTTTCAAATCATCCACCGAATTGTCTATTCATCTATCAACCGACTGTTCGTAAACTATGAAATGATTAACTGTGATGAGAAAGAAAGAGAAACAATCGTTCGTTTATGTTGCAGACGATTCCCAAACAGTTCAGGTATTAGTCTAACATCTTGGATGCTTTATTCTGTCCCACCAATGCTTCTGATGGGCTTCCTCACGTGGCTTTGGCTTCAAGTTATGTACATGGGAATGTTCAGACCAAATAGTAAAGATGCACAAGCTATTGATATCGGTTCGCAAGGAGAGAAGGTTGCAGCGACCGTGATCGAGAAAAAATACAAAGAACTCGGCCCAATTACGTGGCACGAATCCGCTGTTGGTACCCTTTTCCTTGCAGTTGTATTCCTGTGGTTCTTCAGAAACCCCGGATTCGTACGGGGTTGGCCAAGTTACCTTACTGATTTGTAGGTATCTTTTTTTTTATTCATTGATAATTATTATTACTGCGTCTCCTCATATTCCCCTTCCTCGAATAAAAGCTTGTCTTAACAAAATGTACTCAGCAAACGTAGTTCTTTGCAGAAACGTAAAAGACTCAACAACAGCTGCTTGCGTTACCATTCTCTTCTTCATATTACCATCCAAACTTGATTTCCTTCGATCGTTTGATCCGGATCCAGTTAATCGTCCGACCAAACCATCGCCAAGCATGATTAGTTGGAAAATGATAAATCAGAAAATGCATTGGAGTTTGATCTTAGTTTTGGGTGGTGGATTCGCTATCTCAGCTGGAAGCACCAGTTCCAAGCTTTCCTCCATTCTAGGAAATGCTCTTATAGCTTTACAATCGATACATCCATTTGCAATATTGGTTATTGTATGTATGTTTGTGGAAATAGTGACAGAACTGACTTCTAATGTTGCCGTTGCAAACATTATTTTGCCTGTTTTGGCAGAAATGGTAAGGAATCCTAAATGATGTCTAAATAATATCTTCTTTTTTCACTTGCCAATTTATTTTCACATTTTTGTTTAATATGCATTTACTGTTTACTATGTATTTATATATTGTTTCTTTCAGTGTGTAGCTTTACGAATACATCCACTATACTTGATGATGCCAGCCTCTCTATGTTGCTCTTTCTCGTTTCACTTACCAGTAGGTACACCGCCAAATGCAATTGCTACTGCAGCTGGTCATATAAAAACTAGAGATATCGCGCTGGCTGGGATAGGACCTAGTGTTATAACACTTCTCGTTACAACATTTGCATTTTCCACTTGGGGCACATACATCTTTAATCTGTCCGAGTTCCCTGACTGGGCAACTTAATACAATATTTAAGCACTTTATTGTGGTGTTTACTTCATGTTTACTCGCTTGTACAAATTTTAAACACGAGTAATCGGTAGTCACGAACTAACGTTATAAATAACATTTCACAAAAATATCAAATGTACTAAAGCGACGAAAAACAATGCTCACATAACAGTCGATTGTCCGACTGAATGTGACAACTGTTTAATTTTTGTAACCATAAAGGACGAGAGTTACAATGAGAAAATAAATATGAAAATCAAATAGATAAATAAACTAACTTACCATCTACGGCTGTATCATAACCTATAGTAACCGATACTTCACTCCCACTCATGTTGTATTCACTTTCCTTCTTGTTATCAACACTTATCACTAAAAGGAGACAAATTGCTTTAATACATGTACAAAATTTTGCAATTAAACAATATTGAGAAACTTAACCAACCAGAAGTAACATACAGCGTATATTTTCCTATACGAGAAGCAGAGTTTCCTTTACTCGTTTAGAGTAAACACATTTTTACGATAAATGACAAACACCCATATAATTGTACATCTACAACTGAACGGAGAAAAAAAATACCGGTAATTAAATATCGGTCAATTAATAATAATTCGTTCTCTTTTTGACAAATTCATTGAACTTGCATTAGCAATAGTTACTTTCATGAAAACCTACCATACGCCGTCAATGATATACTGTCTATGAATTGATGTATACATATATGTGTGGTTATACATAACACATTTACCCGTCATTGCGGTAGTGCTTAAAATTCCCTGCGAGAATTATACTAGCTGCATAGCGCGAAGTTAAAAAACCAAAGCTTCAAGCACTTGATAATCGAAGCAAAGATATTATTTATTAGAAACATTTTGAAATAAATGAAATATAGTTATTATGTATAAAATAAACAGTACAAAATTAAATCTTTTTACAGGAATGAATAAAATTAAAATAATTTCACAAAATCGGCATTTAATTTCCGAAGTAGATTGCATTAATAAAAAAGATTTCTTACTGCTTAATATGATACAGGATCATTTAACCAAATCATGAAAATAAAATTTGACTTAAATTAAGCAATGACAACATTTTTCCACTTATTTATCATATATTTTATTAAATATCGCATTACAATGGCTGTTTAAAGATATAAGAAAAATTTCTGTTATAAAAATAAATCTTTCTTACCTTTAATAAAATATTATCTATGCAATTGTGAGAAAAGATATGTAGGACAAAAAACCTATTGTAGAATAAATTATACAATCAACAATCTCTATTTTAAAATAGGCATGATCAGTCGCTAGAATTGCATTATCTATATAGTATAACTGATAACTGTGTATATCGAGTTTTTCTTTTTTAATAATAATTTTGCTGAGTAAGAAGTCATGTAAACTTCTCAAGACTTTAGTAGTTGTCAGGATTTTTTATGTTTCTTCTTCATTCTTCATATAATTGTTGCTTCATATAATTGCAAAATATGATAAACTGACAATGTTTCATAAAAGGAAAGAAAAGCTGAGCAACAATGGTGATCATTGTAACCGGCAGCTTGGCGTATAATACCGACAAATTTCTGTACATTACAAGGTTCAATATTATTTTTTACTGATATGAGTGAACTATAACTTTCTAATAAAAACTTATATTTCTTCTTCAGTAGGCTTTTACCTACATTCCACTAAATCGAAACGTTTATTAATTATAATTATAGTCATACTAGGAAGTTATTTTCAAGTTTCATATACATGTGAGTAGATATTTACCTCTAAATTAGATGCACAGATTTATTGTAAACTTAAGAGAAAGTCATAAATTGTGAGCAAGTCAAAAATGTCCAAGTTAAAAATTCATCATCTTTTATTTTGTTATCTATTTCGCCTTACTTCCAATTATTTAACCATTTCAATGATGATTACGTAATACCTATCAAATAAACAGATATTGTGCAAATTATGAAAATTGTAAATTATTATACTGGGATGATATATATTTTCAAAAAATTATAATTTTTTATATGAATTCTTTTTCACCTATTTTCAATGATCTATACGTCTTTGCATAATTATTCTTTTTAATTTCTTGCAATAATCACAGTTTTTGTATTTTGTTAATAAAACACATTTACTATGACGCCAGCAGTTCGATATGTTCTCACACAAATCATTTTGTCGAAGTAAGTTTGAATCTATCGAACCCAGTCCTTCACAAATATGCATTTTCTCAAACTTTGTCATTGCATCTACTAACATTCTTGTATTAATAATTTTTAAATTAAATTGCGGTATATTTTTATTATTAATTTCTTTTTCGCGTACGAAGTAACGCGCGGTGCCATCAGAGCAATTCAGAATTATGTATTTCTCTAGCATTTGAACGTCAACGTTATTTTTTATTTGTGTAACTGTATGTGTAAATAATAAATATCTTGTAAATCTTTTAACTTTCTCAGAAACACCCCAACCTTTTGGAACTTCCATTTTAGTATTATCGATAGCTAAAAGAAGGATTCATATAGCATTCAACTTGTAAATATACCTTCTAAAACTTAAATTTGAGTCGGTACAAAGAAAAGAAGCAAAAAAGCTTACCAACTTCACTAGCATATTCTATAGAAACATTCGAAGGATCAGTTAAGGCATTTGTGTTTGCAATAGAATCTGGAAATAAAAAACAACGATAATAGAATATAGCTCTGTTATGCATTTTTTTTTACTTTTATGTTGTGGTAACTGTAAATAACATATCCTATTTGATATGATTAAATCCTATAGTTACAATTTATGATATGTGAAAGAATATACAAGAGTTTAAGTAAAATATAAAATTACATTTTAACATTGTTCTTGAAGTATAAATAATTTTGCTACATATGTATCAAATACATCTCTTAATCCCTCTCAACCCCAACCTCTATCTTACCTGTGCAAGCATTATCAACTGTTTTTGAAAAATTATTTAATGCATAATTATGTTCTATGAAATGTCCATCATTAGAATTTATAATTAGAATTAAGCTGTCCTTATCATGTGTGAATTCATCATTCACATATTTTTCATCAACTGTAAAAACAAATGAGGACTTAATATTAATAAATGTTAGTTATCATAGATCATTATCATGTTTCATAATTTAATGTATTATCTAAATGACTTATTATTAACAAATTGTTGTTATTACCTAACATTTCTGAATCATCCTTGCTACTGATTTTCATTAAATCAGTATCGCTAATACTTACTACAATTTCATTACTAACTGTAAAAAATATATACACATAAAACATTATAAAATAGTATAAGATATTAATATAAATTACTCCCACAATTATTTACCTCTGGGATATAGTTCTTCCTCAAGAGCGTTTATACTTGAACTCGAAGGTAATTTATGTTCTTTTTCTTCAATAATTGAAGATGCATTTAAATTACTGAAAATTGTTGGCACCGCGCCCTTTCGTAAATAAGGTCGGCGCATTATCTTTAATATCAATTACATAATATAATATTTTAACTGTCGCTCAGTAATTAAATAAAAATATTTCTATATATGCATTTAACATTTCGTATTTATTACAATAACAATATAAACTATACACAAAATAATACCAATTACCTCAGAAATGATGTTGCCACAATAATCTCTTTGAACGAACTTTTTCATTATATATTTATCTTTAAAATGTTTTTCACATATCAATTGCCGTTGTTTTAGTTCTGTTACTCCAGGAATGGCCTTTTCCCATTTCTTTCTTAATTCCAGATTTTTGGGTGTTTTAAATAACGAATACTTTTTGCGACAGTTAGAGCCACTTTTGCAATCCGGCACAGCGCACACGAGAGGCATCTTTATCATAATTTTTTTCATAATCGCAAATCACAATCGTATGTATACATACTTTTCTCTCTATTTCTACTCACCTCTCTTTTTTCTCCCTACTTCTTGCATGACTCTGATTATTGATAAGTGATGCGAATGCGCACGCTTGGTTCTTTTTTGCGCTTCTAGCATTTATTGCGTTCGCAGCTGATTGAGCGAGGATCGAAGTAGAATGATTGGGGCAATAAGGCACGTGACTAAAGTAGAAAATTTGAGAATGACAGACCGACTAGATGTATGTAAAAGTTACACAAAAAAAAAATAAGCGTTCTATGATTTAACTCTCACAGGTGGATGTTAAACCAGTAACACCACTATGTGGCCAGTACGAGAATTTTAGTCTTAAAATGAGAACATCCTCTACCACACGAAACACGTACGAAGCTATATGTATATACATGTGTATAAGCAGAAGGGAAATAAAATGCTCACCATAGAGATACAATAAAGATAGTCATATGTTATCATGTATCTAAGTAGATGCGATGTGAGAATAGAAAGATACACAGAAACTACTCTTATACACCTATATATATATATATATATATATATATATTATCGTCCACTTAAATATTTGTATTGTATGAATCGTGTCATGTGTTATTAGTTATTAGACAAAGACACAAAGAGTCTCTATGCAACGTTCTCTTTCTATTTCTATATCATTTTCTCGCTCACGCATTCTATCTCTATACAGCTCGCACTCATGTCCACGATATAAACAAATCTCGACATTCGCTAGGAAAACTGTTTGAAAATTATGTCATGAAAAATCAACATAGAAGACAACAGAGTCTTCGTTCTTGCGAGATAGACAGGGAGAAGTAGAGTATCTCGGTCTCTATTTGAGACATTCATAGCATGCGCATGCGTTCCTTGTTTTCCATATTGTTTTTTTACGACTCAATTTTCGGACATTTTTTATGCTTTCGGTATATGAGTATCAAGACCATGGCCTGTTATACATTTAGATATGTATATGTATGTCTATGGCTGTTGGCTACAGATTAAAATTAAAACGCTTGCCTTTTTAAAACAAAAGTCTATAATAAGAAGAGTGCTTCTAAATTTCATGTTGATTCATTGAATCAAATTTCTTTTTTATTATTTTCTCTGTACTCATATTTGTTTTGATATGAACAAATAAATATGCAAACTTGTGTTATATAAAGCTGTAAAAATACAATAAATGAAATATATTTGCATCAAAACCGTGAATAGATGTAGGATAACACATAAACGTGTTTACTGGTGTTCTGTTTAAAAATTCCGATTGTATTGACGCTCGTGAATACATTGAATAGATAAGATAGATAGAATAACACGTAAGTAACATTAATTTCTTCTTTTTACATAAATATATATTTTTCATTTTTCGGAATATTTGTTCTTTTGAATATTTAAAAAACAAATTATGTTATGCAATATTGTCTGAGAATGGTAATGCGTAACAGGGATTAGACATTGTCCAGAAAGAATTGTTTGAATGTGAGGTTAGAATTCGTAGTTCGGAGAGCAACTGCGTAAAATTTGGTCTGTTCTCACACTCTGTAGCCCAACAAGAATGCATTAATTTGTAAATGTTCGAAGGAACATTGTCTGGTTGCTCTAAGCGACCGTTCTCGTGAACAATATAACGAAATAAGCGATCATCTTGTACATTTGCATAAGGAAACGCACCTAATGTACTAATTTCCCAAAGTACCACTCCATAAGACCATACATCACTTTTTGAAGAGAAAGCTAAGTTATGCAAAGCTTCTGGAGACATCCATCTAATTGGAAGATGACGTGTTTTTTTCTCAATATTTTTTATCACGTATGCACTATTGCGAGAAAGCCCAAAGTCGGAAATCTAGATATTGTTATTAGCTGTTGTTAAAATTATATGCATATCAAGGAAATTGAGAATATTATAAAATTTAGATTAAATACCTTGGCAGTGAAATCTGCACTAAGAAGAATATTTCTTGCTGCAAGATCTCTATGAGTAATTCCTTTAGCTTCTAAGTGCTCCATGCCCATAGCAATTTCTGTGGCAAATTTTAGAAATTGATGTTCTTTTATTCTACCAATCCAATCTTCTTTTCTATATTCTGTTTCTTCCTTACAATTGTTGATAATATTCATATATTGCCTAGATTTGTAACTATTCATTGTGTTTCGTATCGTAGAACACATAGAATACAAAGCTGAAAATTAAGATTATATCAAGCATTTTAAGGTCTCGAAGCTATAATAAGCCAATAAACTACTTACTTTCTGAAACATCAATTTCTTCTCTACAATTATTAGTAATATTTGTATATTGTCCAGGTTTGCAATTATTTGTTTCATTTTCTATAGCAGAATACATACTATCATACAAAACTGAGAATTAAGATAATTATTATATATTAAGCTTATTAATTTCTCACTTTGTTGCTTTCTTTGATCATGCAAGTAAGTTAATAGATCTCCACCTTGCATATATTCAAGCAGGATACACGTTGGTTGTGTAGGTTTAATACAGTAACCTATGAGGCTTACTAAATGAGGATGATTTCCAGCCATTCTCATTATTTCAATTTCTTTTATAAATTCCTGTTGGATTTCAGAATTGTTGGGTATATCTATTTGTTGAGACATTTTTACAGCAACTGAAGTATTGTTTTTATCATCTAACTGACCAAGATATACTTTTCCAAACTGTCCAGTACCCAACTCATGTATTAATTTTACACTTTTGAATGCCACATTCAAATTATCTGTCCCTTCCATATATCCTTCCTACAAAAATTATTTTAGCTAATAACAGAAGAATTGCATGTTGTGCACATAAAATTATCTTTCTACCTCTGATTCGTATTTAATATACAAAATGTTGAACTTCTGTAGTATTGCTTTTGTCCATTTACATTTACATTCAGAAATTGTGCATATTCCAGACTTATTGCTGTTATGTACCATAAAGAAATTATAGTTACGATACAATAAGAAACTTACAATTCCAAATAGAATACAACTGGTTAGTATTCCAATTAGTATAAGCCACTAAAAAATAATACTTGAAAGATATAAACAAAGAAAAACATAAATTAATGTTTTCTTATACTCCCGTTAATGTTGGGGCACTCTTTAAAACAGAGTAACTTTTTTAAAATTGGACCAAATTGGAGAATTTTTTACAAAATATAAGGAATAGTTTACTAGTTGATATATAAAAAAATTTTTGAAAAAATTGCAATTAGTTGAAATTGCGAAGAAAAAGGTAAAGGTCACATTTTGTAACTTGTTTATCTAGGACTGTAATGAAAATTTAAATAACACATTTTAAAGGTTTATGTCAGTTATATACATGCTAAGAATAGTACTTCTTCAGACTTTTAGCTTGAAATCTGAAAATCCTTACATATTTCGATGCCTGTCGCTTGTTCCCGCATCATCCGATCTTTATAGGATCTTCAGAATGTATATAATTGACATAAACCTTCAAAAGCTGTTATTTAAATTTTCATTATGGGCTTAGATAAAAAAGTTATAAAAAGTGATTTTTATCTTCTTCTTCGCGATTCCAACTAATTGCAATTTTTTCGAAATTATATTTATATATCAACTAATAAACTAATTCTTCTGTCTCCTCAAAAATGCTCAAGTCATTTGGTCCAATCTTAAAAAAGTTATTCTCTTTGAATATTAATAGGAGCAATTGTATATATTACTTTGAGTAGTTCAATTTTGAATAGTGCCTTACTATATTGCGATTTGCTGATGATATGAAATGTATAATAATATCTCCCTCTAGTCCAGAGCATCCATGATGATTAACAGCATTAACTGCTATTTTATAACCATCTGTAATTTCTATATACTGATTATTGACTTTTAAATCCCATGAAAATACAGTTTTATCTACGGGTACTTGTACTAGTTTTGTCATATTATATACAGGCAGTCCTTTCTTTGATATAAAAATTGGTACACCAATGCTACAAAATACATATTTAGACAAATCTAACCATATTAATTATACATCAAGTTTTGTCATATATGTACCTAATTGTATAATACTGAATATTGGATGTGTTAGAATTTGTACTCCAAGTTATGACAATTTCACTTTCTTCTTGAGAAATGTTTACTTTTGGAATCGGCAGTGTTTTTTTAGCATTAACACAACTGCATAAATGATCTATACATTCAGGAACTGTATAAAGAACCTGTAAAATTTATGTAACCTTCTTGTTAGTTTTGCGTAAATAACTTACATCTATTGTATATTCTTGTATGATCTGTAAATAACTTACTTCAGGTGTATTTATTATATATTTTGACCTTGGATTCGCCAGGACTTGCACCTTATAAGAACAATTGAGTTGTATATACAGATCTGCAATATCAAATAAATCGTTGTATTCAGGAAGCACTACATTATGTTTTGTACTGTCTTTCAGTATAAAAAAAAGTGATCCTTCTGGACATTCTGTGATACTTGTTCCCTCCCTTATTGGTATGCCTGTGACTATAACACTATCATATAAAAGTATGAAAATTGATATCAAAAATTAGTAATGAAATAACAAAGTCAATCTTTTATATTCATTGGTAAATGTTTACCTGTAAGAGGAAGGCTGCCTAACACTGTCTGGTGGTAACCAAGATATATTCAATCGTAAATATTTATATGCATTTTGCTTTCCTACATATTTTGGATCTTTTAAAACTGTCACACTCAAATTTCGCACACTACCAACAAATTCATTCGTATCTCCCGCATAGCTTCCATTACATAAATAAAATGAAACAAGCGTACTGTATATTAACAACGATTGAATTCGTACCGACATTTCATTTTCGAATGAATTTGATCACGAGTAATTAAATTATTGCACTATACATAATCGTGGAATCAAATACCAGACAGTATATTATAAAAGTTATCTTCTTTTACAGAATGAACATAGTATTATCATTAAACGATTTATCTAATAATCTCTCTCGTAGTAAGGAGTACATACAATTTTCAAGTATGCGATATAATGATACGCTTCGTGATAAATTAAAAGATATGGTTATACGTGCGTATTAAAAGTTTGAATAATTTAAAGTGTATATATTTTAAAATAGTACCGAAATTTCTGAAAGTGCATCAAGTATATCAAGACAAAAAATAAAAGATAAATATAGACAACGTCGATATTTGGTACATAATCTTTATTTTTATTTTCTTTTTCATTTATTGCCTAGTATATAATTGTTCAGAATAATTTAAGAAACCAATGGATATATGTACGTATTGGAACGATGTTTATTATCTATGACAAATTCAATAAATCGACAAGAAAGTTGGATAAGTGATAAACGAAAAGTAACAATTATAAATCCATGATCTATAGGTATTTATTAAAAAACGGATTAATTTTTTATTTGAACATTGCAGAAACAAGAAGAAATGGCCTCGGCTGCTACATCACCGACGGAAGACGATGAATTAACATTACCGCGTGCATCGATCAACAAGATAATCAAAGAAATTTTACCACATGTACGCGTAGCAAACGAATCCCGGGAATTGATATTAAATTGTTGCACAGAATTTATTCATTTAGTTTCTTCCGAGGCGAATGAAATTTGTAATCAACAACAGAAGAAAACCATTAACGCTGAACATATTCTTCAAGCACTTGAAAAACTTGGATTTGGAGATTATAGCGTAGAAGCTGAGGCGGTTCTACGAGATTGCAAAGCTGTCGCTGCTAAACGAAGACGTCAGAGTACTAGATTAGAAAATTTGGGAATTCCGGAAGAAGAACTTCTTAGACAACAACAAGAATTATTTGCAAAAGCAAGAGAGGAACAAGCAGTTGCTGAACAACAACAGTGGCAACAATTACAAGCAGTTGCAAAAATGACCTCGATGTTACAGTCTGATAGTGAACAAGAAGATTACTCGTAAATGAAGTTTACTCTATTCGATTTGTCAATGTATTTCGTCGAGATCGATTGGAAACGAATAAGACACAATTTCTAAATAGTGTAGCAAATTTTGGATAATTATAATAATGTATATTACTCTAATCTTTCTTTGATTTATTCAACTTTTACATATTGTTATTTATACATAACTTGGGAAAAGTTACGAAATCATTGCTTTCCTGCTTCTGAGATTGTGCTATAAATAAATAAAAAAAAAAAGGATGACCCTTTTATATAAAAAATGGGTCAATTGTGTTGAACAATCTCCATTTCGATCTTTCGTTTCATATAGTGCTGCGCACATTGCTTCATGCACAAGTCATTCGCCGCATATGTACCGTACTTGAAGATTATGGCATTAATCTCCCATATTCGGAGGAAAGGTGACTTTTTTTAATTGCTTCCATCACTCTTGAAACATAGTGGTACCTAAGTAATTTAATTATAAATATTATAAAATTTAATGAGAAGGAATTACTTTTATTTCTTATATTTACCAATCTTTTTCTGTTAAGGTAGATGGTGTCATTGGATTCCTGGTAACACCATGTATCTTTGTTCTTAGTTTTTCTATTAGCTTTTTCTCGTTCTGGTGTATTGTAACTTCATCTAAGATTAAAAGGTAAAGATTTAATTAATACAAACTTTAAAATGGTTGCGAATATTGAGTGATGTTAAACACTGTACCTTCGTTTACAATACGAGGTATAAAAAATAAATTTAAACCTGCCTCCATAGAATGATTACTCATATCCAAACCACTATGGATTTGTAATCTAGAACTGGAGAATAATTTGCCATAAAATTCCTGCAAGTGCATATATAGTTAAACTGTATCGTAACATTTTCAAGTTATCAGTAATTTTTTATGCTTTTAACAAAATATATATGTATATACATATATATGTATTACTTTCACATTTTCCATACTGTGAGGCGTGAGATCTTGTAATTCAGCTTTATTATGTAAGAATACAATGTGAGGATAGTATTCAACATAATCTTGATCCATATTGCTAGTCGAGGATGGTTTTAACATTTCTGCAGTTTGTAAAAACCTACAAATTATATTATAATTTGTAATGGTTTGTGGTACAATAGAAATATTACTATACTTACCTAACTAAATTTGGATCAACAAACCAATCTTGTACAAATATGATAATGTGACAAACTGAAAAGAGAAATGCTGCAAATTGTAAAGATTGCAGTTCTAAATTAGTTTCTGTATTTATAAAATCTGTCGTTGACTTTTTTTGATCATAACATGTAGAGTAATCTATAGTAGATCCTGAGAGTATGGGTTGTGTATCCAGATATATTACTCGATTTTTTGTTACAAAAAAGTCAATACCAATAGTGCAATTTGCACCACTTTCGTGATGCATTGTATCTTGAGTTGGAAATATACCAGACCTACATTAATAAAATCTACATTACAACAACAAGAAAAAGGAAAAGAAAGAAGCAAATATTTTTAATAAAATTTCATACTTGTACAGGTAAAACCTCTAAATAATACTAACGCAATATTAGATGTTAAAAAGGACATTATAGTTGATTTTCCAACACCTTGAGCCCCTAAGCATCCTACAACTAAAAAATCTTGTTGGTCATATAGGAATTCAAGAGGGCTCTCACAAAGTTGCATATTTTCATCCATAAATTTTACACAACTTGTCATTTCAGGACATGTAGATAATACAGTACGAATTGCTAAAAAAAACATATCTATTAAGTTTATTATTATATTAAGAATCCAGATTTAAAGTTTAGAAGAGAGTAAAGAACATACGATCCTGTATTTTTGATGAAACATTGGAAGGTGTATCACCCTGTTTCCTGCAATTTAATAAAATATCTAATAACGATTAAAAATTTAGACATAGCTTTACATATATTTTTAAACAAGGAACTATCTGTACTTGCAACCACCATTGCGTTGATTTGGTGACACAGCTCTGTTCTCGCCTTCTCTCGTTTTCAATATGAATGTTGGACGGTCTATAACTTTAATTGTGCCTCTGCTATCACCATCCTTAGTTTCTAAATCTTTTGTTGCAATCGGTAGCATTTTTTGTATATTCATTGTTTCCAAATACTATTTTATTATCACACCATTAAAATTAAAAACTATATTTATAAAGTACATGCCTTTCCATTAATTATTTATGAAAAATTCCTTTCAAATTAAATTTACATGTTTTCAGTGTGAATAAAATTGATATAGGTTATACAGTTTTTTAACATGCAGATTTAAAATAATAAATATGTAGTTAAATATAATTATAAACAAATGAAACTCATTTACTGTCTTGTTAATATTTGTTATCATACTTTTCCATATAATAATGTGAGTCGTCACCTATATGTTAGAATATGCACGCATTACCGTTGTTTTGTTTTCGTAAACATGATAGCTTTTATCTCTAGAAATTAACATTTTGATTTTTATTCATTTTACATAAATAGAAAACTAAAATCTTTTATAGTTCTAAATAAAAATGAAAGATGACATTAATTGTACTCAAAATTCAATAAAACATTTTTATATGTCAGAAATCTTTAAATCCTGAATGTTTGAATGGGTTTAAAATAAAAGTATTTGAAAGGATATTTTGTTTATCACATGACAATTTTTATGTGATAAACATAAAATAAATAATATGGTAAGACATAATAATAATTTAAAACATTTCGCTCTAAAAACATCGACAGATTTTCTTCATCTAGTAAATATTACTAAACAAAATTTTAAGACTAGGCAATAAAATATACGTACATATGCAATGGTATTGCCTGATATTGCAAGTAATACAATCTTGTCGTACTCTGCGAGACGTTATAAAAGTACTTACTTAATTGTGTGCAATTTCAGATAGGCACGAGTAAATGTATTTAAATGTTTACAAGTGTATTGGGAGTCCTCGTGTGGATGATGAGAACAAAAGTAATAAGAGATCGGACGTGATGAAGATTTGATTTTTAATTCTTCTAACTGAAGATAAATGAAAGATATTTGTTTAGAACGTGGCGGATATTTTTTTACTATGGCTAACAGTTTAGCAAAAGTCTTCACCATCGAAGATTTTAATCCCGAAAAATGTAGGTAAACATGTACAATCAAACGTTGGATTTGAAAAATATGTGTAAAACATGGTACAACATTTGTCTTTTTCACAGTTGTGAAAGAACTTAGCGCTCAATGTGTTGGAGCAGATGAATTAAGGCAACAAAGAGCTAAAATTCAAGATTTAGCAAATAATACTTCTGCGCAATTAAAGCGTAATGTTTATCAGAATTATATGCAGTTTATAGAAACTGCTAAGGAAATTTCACATTTGGAAAGTGAAATGTATCAGTTGTCTCAACTACTCAGTGAACAACGTTCATTATTAAGTACATTAGGATCCACTAGGACTACTGGCGTTACTTTTGAAGATTTATCTGAATCCCAGTTAGAAGATGTTAACGATTCCACTGCCAAAGAAGAAGAACATAAACAAAAATTGGTACAATTACTTGAAAATGTAGAAGGTGCTATGGTAAGTTATAGAAATATCATTTGTAAATTTACAGGCCTATAATAATAAGGATTACTGGGTTTGATTTAATAGAGTTTAGCAGAAACACCTGGGCGCATATGTTTACATGAAGGTTCTCTACTGGAATTAGATCCATTGGAAGGAACACCACTAAAAAGAGTTCATGCATATTTATTTAATGATATTTTAATGATTGCTTCTTGGTTAGCAAATGGTAGTAGAAGAGGACCACCAAAATATAAGATGCAAGCTGTTTATAATCTTGAAAGTTTGGCAATTGTTAATGTTAGGGATCTTGGAACGGTCAAATTGGCATTCAAACTTTTGGCATTTTCTGATACAAGAGTATTCCAATGTGCGACAGCAACAAGTAAAGTTAGTGTATTAGAGAGAAAATATTTATAAAAATCATGAGAGCAAACTTTGAATTGGCGTTTATTTTGTAGAAAGAGTGGTTAGATAAATGTGAACAAGCAAAGAGAATGAAGTTGATTGAAGATAATCCAAATGAAGCATCTGAGAATGATAAACGATCAAAAGAGGAAAAAACGGTACCTTCTAGATCTATGTCACTCGACTCTAATACCCTCGGTATGTACAATAATTTGGTGAAATTTATATAATTAAATTAGATGAAACTAGATTAAATTGGATTAAATTTTTCAGTTGTTCTTTTATAGGTGTAGATGATGAAGATACAGAATATCATGAACCTCCACCAGAATGGATGCTAGAAGTGGCAGAAGATTTAGATTCTTGTATAGCGCAACGTCACTTTGAGGAAGCTTATAGTCTTTTGGAGAAAGCAAAAGACTATTTAAAAGATGCACAAATGACACCACTTTTGTTTGAAATTCAATCAAAAGTAAATGATAGAGGGAGATCATTGGTCGATGTTTTAACAAAAGAACTTGAATTAAGTGCGGAAGCGAAATCATTACAAGGTGGAGGTTTGAGAAGTGCGCGGCGCGTGGTGAAATTATTGATACAATTAAGCAGAAGTGCTCAGGCCTGCCAGCTATATCTGCGACTATGTAGTGCCGTGCTAAAGGCACGTTTAAAACGAGTTAAAAGCGAAGGAGCTACTACACCTTATGTAAAGCAGCTTAGTGCAATTGCTTTTAGTAATATCGTTGAGATTACGAAAGAATTCTTAAAAATTTTTCCCCAATCGACAAATTGTACGTCTGGTAAGTTGAAAATATTATGAATGGATAATATTATATGTGGATAATATATAAATCAAATTGTCATTTCTTCTAATTTCTCCCATTTTGTGTATGTAATTTAGGTCTGGTTGTTTGGTGTAGTCAAGAAGTAAAATACTTAACAACACATTTAACTAAACAGCTTTTTATTCCACAAGTGTCTTTAAACACATTAGTAGAATGTATAGTTTGTGTTCGAAGTCACTGCGATCAGGTATGGCATTCCTCAGCATTGATACTATCTTTATATATACTATTATAATATTACAGAATATAATTTTATGCTATATGTTCAATTTACAGTTAACACAGTTAGGGATGGATTTTCGTTATCAATTAGATGGTCAGCTCAGAACCCCATTAGCAAAAGCTATACAAGATACTGGAGAGAAGTATGTTGAGATTGTAAAAAAGCATATAGCCGAAGACATGTGGCGGCCGACTAATTTGGAAACTTGCAAAAATGTTCAAAAATTGCTATCAGAATTTGATGGCCTTGGAATAACCGTTCCACAATCTTATTTAAAAAATGACTATTGGATAGAATTGACTGATAATACTTTAACTTTTTCAAGAATTTATGTAAGTTTATTAGAAGATTGCCTCAGTGTTGCTACACCAGAATTAATGGCTATAATAGACACGGTTTTAATATCGGTAATGCGAACTCAAGTACAACACATAATAGTGTCGCTTACGGACCCTAAATTAAAACAGGAGGTAATCGATCTTCTTCTTTTTTTTATTTATATATATATATCGTTTGTTTGTCACGATATCTAACATTTGAATGTTTTTTCAATGTATCTTTAGAAACAATTGGTGCATAATAATGCGTCATATATTCGAGATGTCGTAATCATGCGAGGACTAGAATTATACAAATCGACGACAAATCAAATTTTTAAGAAATTGTTGGCTCTAAAGGAACAAATCGTATTCGATACATCATCTCCGATTAAACCAAAATCTATTCCTAAAACTGCAATACCTAAATATTCTGCCACAGAATATATTTAATTATGAAGCAAAATATAAGTGTATACATAGAAGTGTAGGAAATAATTTACAAAGAAAATAATAGACAGTGTATGTGCTCTCTGTATTATATTGTACATATAAGTTAATTTGAATTTTTTGGTAAATACATATATTGAATTTCAATATTTTTCCTTGTTTCTATCGCAGGTACATAAAATAATACTCGTACATAAAATAAGCGAAATTATGTGAGTTATAATCAAGAAAGTGCAAATAGTTTTGCAATGAAATGTTGATTTCCTGTCACATAATTAATATAAAATATTTACAGGTCGGAAATTAAACGAATATTAAATATATTATACAGTTTTATTTGGACTTTTATCTATATTTTTATCTATATTCTCTGGCTCCTTAACAGTCATTTCCAATTTTCTTTTCTTAGCTCGAATGTCTGCTAATGTTTGCTCTATACTTCTTTGATCTCTCTTATTTTCACTAGGAACTGAAATAAACATTCAAATTAATGAGAAAACATGTTTGAGTAGATGTACAATGAATGTTTACCTACCACAGCCATAACTACTATTAGCTTCTGTTTTTCTAGCTGCTTCTAATGCAGCTTCCTTTCCAATTAAATGTTGATACTTATCCTTGTAATAACTATTTGGTACAAAATCGTCTTTTCGTTTTCTAGGTTTAGCAGCAGCTTCTTGTTCTTCTTTGGCTCGTCTTTCTCTCTCCTCCGCTAATCTCTTTGCTATTTCTTCATTCCATTCTTCTCCTCTACGTAATGCGTTTAACTGATCTTCAGATGGTGCATATTCCCTTTTAAAAATAACGATATGACGATCAATGCCTTCTTCACCAAATGAATATGCCCATATGTTTGCCACTTCAGCAACATCATGTCTAGAATATGATAAAAGGTATTAAGATATTATTTTATTAATAATTTGAATAATTATCTTTCTTTTATATACATTATACTCCTATAAATTTGATCCATTGGGGGAAATTTGTATTCCTTTGCATCGTCATCTTGAAGAAATTTATTAATTTTCCCTTCTACCTAAACCAACATAAAAGAAACGATACTGCACGCGTAATAACCTTACTTAATAAAACAATCAGGATATTGATAGAAAATTATACCTTCTCACGAAAAAGCTTTAATCTTTCAGCTTCTGCTTTTTGACGCTTCTGATACTCCTCTTTTTGCTCTACATAGTAAAAGGTATTTTATAAATATTAAGGTAATTGCTTGGACATTTAACTAACATAGGTTAACTTTTAACTAACTTTTCATCAACGCTTTTTGTTTATCACTAATCGAAGGAGGTTTATCCATTGAGTTTAAGATAGATCCCAGCAAATCCATAATCTTATTTACAATAAACTCGACAAGCTTGCACGCACGAGAGGAGAGAATTTCGGGATGTGTATATTCTTTGTTGTCGCGTGTAACTTTACTAAACTAAATGCACAACGACGCAACGATACTACCAAAAAGTAAAATTTCTGACTGATAGATGGCACCATTATGTTCAAAATAGGACACTTTACACTAATTGCATATAATTAACTAATTACGATAAAAATTGGAATAGCATTATACAGAGATGATTCCTAAGAGTTATGGCTTTAATTTAATTCCTAAATAGTTCAAGAATTCATCTTATAGACCGAGAAATTTAATTTTTTAATTTTCCCATAAGAAGATTAATTCTACTGTTTCATCGCTAGGTGGCTATAATGTTTCGTTGCTATGCATTGGACGATTTTTAAAACTTGCTTATAATTAAGAAGCGAGAAAAATATTTTTATAAAACTAATCTTAATTAATTTCTTGCGTTTTCATTTGAGCTTTCGAAAGTTAAAAGATTCTACCTGAAAGTTGAGGAATTTGAATTATTTCTTTTTGCCACCTGTCGATTGAATACGATTAAATATTACAGATATATACTTATACACTTCAGATAAAATATCTCAAAATTAAGCGATGGGAACGGTATAATTATTAAGATCGTTGCATTTATTTTTTCATGATGTACAAGAATATCAAAAAATAACTATATGATTTCATTTGAAAAAATGACGATGACCTTGAAAAAAGAATTGCAATGAAAAACCATTTGCACCTTTGCAATAATATGACCTTTGAAATAATGTAGTTTTATTGTGAAAAGTTTCTTATATAACAATGTAGAATTTAGGATTTCCTATATTTAGGTTGCGTGGAGCTGTAGCAAAGATTGTAATTAGTAACAATATGTATGTATTTGGAATATGCAATAAGATGTGGCCATCATAAAATTAATAGAGATGTATATGTATTGTATGTATGTATATGTATTTTGTAAAGAAATTTCGATCTTTTTACAGTTCCTTCAAACAGGTGTAAAATTACATCTGAATAAATTTAATTCATTGAAAAAGCAAGATTATATTAACGTAACGCCTTAATATCACTAGATATTACCAGATATTACAATGAGTTAACCGCTTGCATAAAGTCACTGATTCTTCACATGTCTGTTTTGGGTTAAGATTTTCTTTCTATTTAGTATAATGGCTCCTAAACCGAAGCGCACGGACAAGTTAGGTATATTAAAAAATTATTAATAACACGTAAAATTTTTATTGAAAAATTTGAAAAATGTTTTGCAAACCTGTAAAGCATGACTAATATGAATTTATAAAATTAGTGATGTAAGAATTTTAATTCAACACACGTTCAGTTTTAACCTTAACCATGTGGTTTGTTGCCCGTTTTGTCTCTGTTTAAAAAGATTATCAATATGAGTATGGTTATATTACTTTCCTACATTTCGAAAGATTACTTAACAAGATCATTTTCGATCAAGGCTTTGTATATGCTTTGTATAACTTAGAAATTATACATAATTAAGAATTTGGTGTTACAACTATTTTGCTAATATAAAATGTAGATAGTATGTATAATATTTTGATCATTTGTTTTGTTTTTTTCTCAGCCAGTAAACCAGCTGAAAATAAGATAGAAAAGAAAATTGATAATGGGTAGAAGTCAATTAATGCAACATCTACATTTAAGTTACAAAGCCAGCTGTGAAAACATCCACCACTGCAAAGAAAGCAGCAGCTGCTAAATCAACAAGTGCTATGAACTTTGCCTGTAGCGAAACCTATACTTGCAAAATCTAAGAAAAATGTTCAACCTGTGAAAAGATACAGAAAGGTGAAAAATCAGCTGTGCCACTTCAGAAGGCATTTAAAGTTTAGAAAAAGGTCAATATACATAATTTTAACAAACAAATTTTGATTCACACATATAATATAATTTATCTGAATCTGCATTTATTTATAGATATTGAAAGGTGTTCATGGATCAAGAGTAAAGAAAGTAAAGGCATCTGTATATTTCTATTGGACAAAAACATTTAAGCCACCAAGAAACTCCAAATATGTGAGAAAATTTGTCCCAAATAGAAACCAGTAAGCATTAAATACTGGTGTTATTTTTATGTATCTACTTATTTATATAAATTTAATTTTTCATATTTTATAATATACATTAATCATATAAAATCAATTCTAAATAAAAAATATCCAAAATAATTATATTTACCTCAGTTTGGATGCATTTAATATCATAAAATTTCCACTGATCACTGAAGCTGCCATGAAAAAGATTGAAGACAACAACACAAGTTTTTATTGCACATACTCCTGCGAATAAATATCATATCAAAGCTTCCATTAAGAAACTGTACTACGTTAATGTGGCTAAAGTTAATACTTTAACCTTTTTGCTGTGGAGCGCTCAGGAACGAATTGCACTTTGGGCAGCTGGTGTGACAGTGGGAGATCAGCTGCGCTAATGGCATGATGTGTCTGTCGTTCTTAATATGAAGCGCGGAGCCCATTTTGCTTTTCCTTGCGACAAACGATAATGTTAATAATAATAGTAATTTTAATAATCTTCAATAATCTTTTTTCGTACGATATAATTCGAAACAGGATTCGATGCATAATCCAACGTTACAGTCTTTACATTGGAATCGTGTTTCGATTCGCATTTTGTGTTTGCTGCAAACCACACATTTCCGCCGACCGTTCTGCCGCATTCCTGTTGGATTGGTGTATTTTGATGGAAAGTGTCTTGAAACCAGTCGTAAGAGGTTATCTTTGGATGCAGTTTGGCCTCCAGACTTATTGCTACATGTATTTTCATTTGGATATTTTAGTAGAATTTCTCGAATAAGGCATAAATGAAACTTCGCAAATGTTATATTTTTCTGGACGTAATTTTGTAGAGTATGTAAGTATTGTAAATCGAAAGCTCAAGCATGTGGAAAAAAATTTCTTATACCATTTCAGAGTTTTCTTAATGATATTAATGGAATTTAGAATCATATCAGTTTTATCAACCGCTCCTATAATGCGTTTATAGTCTACTATGACATTTGGTTTCAGTATTGGTGCTCCCATTTTAACATCACTTTTCTTTGTTTCTACATACTCAACCTGATAACACTAGCACTTCTGTTTTGTCCATCCATTTTAGTACTAACAGTTTATCCGTACACTAAAACGCAACTTCTTCTTTATATAATCTATTAGATATATTAGGCATTCCACGTCTGGTTTTCCTTACTGTTCCAAATGCATTTGGCTTATTTTGGTGTAGTAGGGAAAATAAAGCTGGACTTGAGTACCAGCTATCGGTGACCAAAACATGACCTTTATTCAGATACGGTTCCATCAGCACCATGACAATATTCCCTGATTTGCCAAATTCTGCTAAATGATTATTGTTAGTTATATTCGTACGTGCTTTATAATAGACAATAAAATCTTCAATATATCCGGTACGACAGTCATAAACAACAAACGACTTAATCTCAAATTTTCTTTGCTTTGAAGGAATAAAATGCTTGGAAAAACATTGCCCTTTGAAAAGCAGCAAATTTTCGTCGATGCATAAATGCTGATATGGGTAAAATGATCATGAAAAAGAATTTCGCAGTCTATCGATGATGCTCCGTATCTTTATTAGCGCATCTTGATTTGTTGTCTCACCGTTATTGTGAAAGTACAGCATTTATAAGAGAGATATATATCTGTCTTTTTTCATGATTCTTGGAAAATTTTCTGTTCCTAGCAATTCGTCGGTTGACCAATATTCATCTATTGATAATTTCCTTACTCTTGAGATTAACATCGACAGAGCAAAAAATCGATATATTTCGCTTACTGTATTTTTCCATGCAATCAATCATGAGCACTTACTGTGTGAAGTTTTCGTGGTATAATAATTGTTAGTTTTTCCCACAATATGTTTAAGCATATTTTCGGAAAAGAAAAGTTGAAAAATTTCTAATATTGATGATTTATCATCAATAATTGCTTTAATTCCTGGTAGATTTTCATCAAAATTAAAAACTTTTGGAATCAAATTTTGCGCACTCCAAAGAAATTGCCGTGGATTAATTTCGGAATTAGATTCCGAGCTACTTGACAGTAGGCGCTTCTTGTGATATGTATTTTTATTTTTACCTGTGTATCTAATTTGTCCAAAAATTTCAGAATTGTCAGAATCTGATGACAGTTCCATATCATCGCAGGCCATATTCATCAATTTGTCCATGATGGAGGTACAATTTATGGATATTATATTTAATTTTTGTGAAAAAAGACTCTGAACAAGATATGTATGCTGCCAGTGTGTCGAAAGAAAACGATTGAATGTGCATTATTGGGAAGTTGTTGATAATAAATGAATGCATCGCCTAAAGGCGCTGTTCGCTCAGAGAAGGCGTCTCTGGCTAAGTACCTATAGGCGCTGTTCGCTCCGAGGCAGCGACTATGGCTAAGCGCCTATAAGCGCTGTTCGTAGGCAAAGGGTTAATTAGGCCAGATGGTAAAAAGAAAGCATGTGTACGCTTAACTCGTGATTATGATGTACTTAATGTTGCTAATAAGGTTGGAATAATATAAATATATCTATATGTGATTGATATGGAAGGAAAAGTGTATATAGATGTATTTATATGTAATTAATATGGAAAGAAAAGTGTATCTGTGCAATAAAGCATGTTGATATAAAAAATCTTGTTACTGTATTTCTTTAGAGATTTTATTCAGTAAATTCCTTTTATTGATTAAATATCGAAGATAAGGCATTTTTGAGATTCCAAACTTTAATTTAAGTTCTTTTCAGATAAAATAAATGTTTACAAAATCAAGAAATTAGTATTTTTCATCGACTATGTAATACTTAGTTACTACCACTATTTCACCGCTAGATAATTATGTAAAATGTTCGTATGCCCATCATAGGCCTACATATATATATACATATGTACATGCATTGTTCATCGATTGACCACATTTTCAACAATAAAAAACACGCTTAAGTTCTCTTTCTGTTTCTCTGTCGAAAATACTAAATAAACATTTAGGAAAACAGGATACATTTGTGATTAGCTTATGCATTTATGATTTAACCGACTTTATCAGTTAAGGGTACACAAATATACATAATATACAAACATATACAAAATATTGATAGTATTCGTCCTATTTTGTAGTTGAAATAATTTAAGTAATTTAAGTAAGCAATTTAAGTTTCATTTATTTAGTTATACTTAAAAAAAGCGTATTTCCATAAACATCAGCGATCAACTTATCGTTTAAATACGAAGAATGAATTGCACATAATAGTTTAGGTTAGGTTTTTTGTGTTGAATAATATCAGAATCGTAACTTGCTGATCTAGTATATCTAGTATATAGCATTCTGTATATTTAATTAAATAGTACTTGTAGTAGTCATGTGAGCAAACTATGCGCAGAATTAGGAAAATTAGGAGCCAGGAATATTAAAAGAATAATTCGTGGCTGAGAAGGGAATCTTAATGGTGCAACGGAAGTGTCAGGGGACCGAAGGATTAGTTTACTCAGTCTACCGTGAATCTTCGCTGATAGTGGGTGTATTTTTGATGGCTTTGTGAAAATTAAGGTATTTTCAAATGAATTTTAATTAATGCAGTTTCGTGTACTTAATATTTTGCAATAAATATTTATTGAAAATGTTTAATCTCACTAATTATTACTTCTATGTTGTATGTTCTTTATTCGGATAGTTATAAGATAGTAAATTTATATCTTAATTACCTATTATTTTTTATTTGAAATCTTTCAGAATATGTATTTGATATTATTTCTACGTACTTTAACATAATAAAATAGTAGTTTTAAATTAATTTTACTAACAATTATACTTTTAATAATTTAAGTATTTAGGTAGTTGTATGATAGTATTGTATGTATTATTAATTAGTTAGCTAAGAATTTGAAATTTGTTAAAGTATTACTGATCATTATTATTACATGTTTTATATTATAACATTATAAGATAGTAGCCCAACTATTGATTAATTTATTAATTAACTGACAATTTACGATTATAGTTGAAGTATTGGATATCATTATTATGTATTTTTATAGTGTTTGAAGGTAATTTTGATTTAATTCTAAATACTAACAATTTATTTTAATTGATTATTGAGTAGCTGTTTCATCATTGTTATTTAATGATTTGCATTCAATTAAATACAATTATCTGCAATATGTTACTTTTTTAAATCAGAAATTATTTGGAAGTTTATTTAAATACTAAAAATAAATTGATATCTTTGTATTGATTACAGAAAAATCAGCAAAATACCGTTGCAAATGTAACAACAATCTCTTGACAAACGATTGTATATTATATAATGGAATTATTTATTGTAAATTGTTCCATAAAATATACTAGGAAGAAGCTTAAATAAATCAAACCAAAATAGCAGAAATAATTAAGAACACATGAGTTCGAGTGATAGAAAAATCGAGTAGAAAAATTTCGAAAAAGAGCTTCAATTCCTCAGCGTCTTTCTACTCTTTAGTTTTTTTAAAGAAAGAATTTATAATTATTAAGAATTTATAACCTCCAATTTATAACAATGCAACTATAAAATTTGATAAAGTAAAATGTTTATTTTACTAAAATCGGTTGAATAATAATGAAAAGAATAACAAATTTACAGCAGACCATCCTCCTATACAAGTACTAGGCAGAAGATGGTAAATTAAAAAGGATAACATCAAATAGAGGTGATGCGTTTGCCTGTGAAAACTGTAGCACGTGGTAAACTCAATAAACTGGGTAAACTCGTTGTCTGCGGTAAGCGCCGATGATTTCCCACGAAGATGATATCAAGAGCACTCGGTTAGTCGATCGGTTAGTCGTCGAGCTTGAGAACGTCTAAGCGAGAGCGATCGATCGGTTCTAGTATGCAGAAGATGAGGACTTCAGAGCATCAGGGGTTCTGTTGATGGATCTGTTCTGACATGGGTAGAAAGGAGAGGATTCGCAAATAGCTCAACTCGCGATCTCTTTGACGTTGCTCGGCGGTAGTTTGAACAAGGAGAATTGGCCCCGTATAGCTAATCAAACTGGCTCCGATCGGCGATAGAAACAAAATGGTAACCACGGATACTTTCACGATGTCCATAGCCATTTGGAGTTCCTCAGATTCCTCTCCGTTCCGCAAGTGTTCGTACGCCATCGGTCCCAAAGCTGCCTTAAAATTCAAGGAATCGATAAATCTCGCTTTCGCGCAATCGAGATTACATACACCTAACCTCGAAGTATAAGCGAAGTCAAGGAGATTCTATATGTATATGTATATATATATAATACTTTTTTATTTCGTAAGGCTACTTGCTTTTAACTATTGAATCGTTGTCTCTTATTGTTTGAAAAATCGATCATTGGTTTATTAATTCGATTATTAGTTTAATTCACTGATTGTTTGTTAATTCAATGTTATTTGGCTAATCTAAAAAAGATCCGATATGTTTAAGTGTATAAAATAGGATACACCTCATCAATTTCGATGACCTTGAAATATGTTGTCAAAGTCAATTCTAGTAACAAGAGAGTAAGTAGCTTTTTTCTACGCTATAATCGCTGCTGCCAATAATAATGATATTACGAAATATATAAACTAAATATTATAGACATATAAACAGAAACTGTTTTAACGGCTCTAACCAAAGTTATAGCGAAAGAACTAGCATAGCCAGGGTTGTATAATTTTCTCTTACTATATGATAAATACCTGTGTTCTTCATGGCATACCTGTATGGTACCCTTCGGTAGCCAACAAACCACTACGAACAATCGTTCTTTCCACGTCAATGGAGTACGACAGGTCGCCAAATAAGTGGCGGCACTTCTTCCCTGTGTTCGTTGTGTATAACGAAGGAGGCGTATATAACAAGAAAGAAACGAGTTGCAATTTTTGGTGATACATATACAGTGATTCTCGAAAATATTTCAACATTTATCGTAGAAAACTTTCATGTATGTATACAAGATATTTTTCAGTATTGACGATATAACAGAGAAGGGGAGTGATTCTACATGAAAACAACAAATCGAAAATATCAGATAAATTGTTTCCATTAGAGGTTTTGTTTTTGAGAAAACCGACTTTGAAAATTCGTTTGGCGTATGTGAATTTGGCTAGCTATCGACTATTAGGTATCAGTAAACAATCGACAGATAATTGATTATTTTATGAACACGCAAAGATGTGTAAAAAACGTGGAATAAAATTTTTGCATTCAAGGTCTCATTTTCAAGAAAATAAAGTTTTAACATATTTAATTAAAAATTTACCATCAATCCGATTAGAATACACGATATATAGAGTCCGAATCTGGATACAGACCAATTCACGAATTCAATGTCAGCACCAATGACTCCGACCAAAATCGGTTGAACCAGCTGCCAAAGTGTATGCGTCACTCGTCGAAAGGACGTCGTCTAAATTCATACGAACGTGTTTTCATACGATCATTCACAAAATCTACGTCCACATTTACTAATTTTTATTTATAACCAATATGATTAAAAGTTACAGTATAAGAATTAGTAGATTAGTTTAACTGATTTTGATTACGAATAATTGTTATAGATCATCAAGATGTTTTCTTTGGTTACTGATAACTCATTATAGATAAGAGAATTTCTTTTTCGTTTGCTTATAATCATTATGTACGAGAGAAGTGTTGTTGTTGTCGTCGATAACCATTATTCGTGACAGAATTCTTTTTTGCTTATTGATAAACATTTTTCACGACGGAGTTTTTCTTTGTTACTGCTAACCATTACTGATGACAGTACATTGTCTTTTGTTATCAATAACTACTACAGGTTAATACCTTCTTATAGAGAGTGTCGAGATAGATCTATTAATCTATATAAATATATCCAAAAGAAATTTCACTTTGACCTTTAGAGTTTTTCCGCACGACTATTAATAAAATATATTTAGATGTTGCGATTTAAATGTTTCCCCCTTGTATAACAAACGAATAGAGGTGACTTTCGTCTAAGTATAGATAGTATTGATCATTATTAAAGTAATGTTAAAATCAAAATTAACGATGGCCGAAAGTAACGAAAACAAAATTTCGTCACCAATAATGGTTATTGGTAACCAGAAATGTTCGACCGTTTCGCGGGGAGCATCTCCGTTCACAGTATAACGCGTCAAAGAGAGTCGTAAATTGTCCTCTTGATGTGATAATCGACGTCACAAATCAGTCGATCCCCTATTTTAGTTAAGATAATAGGGCTGGTTTGAATGATAGTAACGCTGAGTTAACAGTTTAAATATAACTTTTATTTCCAACAACTTTTGAAGAATATAAGTGTCTGCGAGTGGTGCGTGCGAGAAACATCGAAGTGTTTTCAGCGATGTGTCTTCTGATCGAAGAGTTAATAGCAAGTGATTTTCTTTGACAGTGATGTCTAGAAGGAAAATTAGTGATGGGTGCTGACCGCCCCCCACCAACGTCGCTCACGGTAGAAATGGCCTTCGAACATCGTACATGAGAAAACTCGCTTATCCCACGTTTTACCGTAATGAGCAATAGTCCCACGGAACGTTTCGACTTGAAGAACGTACTATGGCAGTTAAGAGTCTCTACAGTAAAGAAAAAAATGCGAAATTGTATGACGGCAATTAACGGTTCCTTGGGATTATTGCGGGTCCGAGCAAGTATGTTTACACAGCTGCCGATCATCTTATGCGAAAGATGGACGAGAACATGTGGTTGGATCGCAGGACGTAACAAGAAAAAAGTTCTGTCATCGATGATGGTTATCAGTAACAAAAAACATTTTGATCCTTTATCACGTTTATTTGCAACCAGAATGTTTAAAAATCATCTTTTTTTAATCATTTAGTTTTTTGAGGAGTTTGGTTGAGCATTTAGTGATCACTGTTTTCTGTTTAGACGAAAATTACTTTTTTATTAATGACATTTCTCACAAAAATTTCGAGAATAACTGCAATTTTTGGTTCGTGCATGTTTCATCAAAGAAACTAAATACTTATGAGCTATGAGGAGACGAGCGCAATGAAAAGAAAACGGAACACTTACGTCGAAAGAAACGGTCAAAATTCTCCAACCAACCATGCTGACGAACGACATGACTAAACTGGCGAGGTATCCTCCTCCAGAGATGGTCATTTTAGCAGTTGCTGTTGTGCACATCAAAGAGCCAAGCACCAAGCAGATTATTCGATACCAGTTGGAGTTTTTCTAATTCGTTGAACACCGATAGAGGAAACAGGGAGAGGGCAAGGAAAGTGAAAGAAAGGATACTCACGTGGCTACGATGAGGGATAAATACGAAGCAGATACCTAGAAATGTTCCTGCCATAATGCCCAATATCGAATCACGAATACCGATGGATAATATGTAATACCACCATTTGCTTCTATCCTCGTCTGAAAAACAATTATAATTATCGATCATTTATTGTAGACGAAAATTCACCTTCATTCACCAACAGATGTGAATGTTAAAATTAATGAAAATGGTGATCAAAAGACGCGAAAAATATATGTACGTAAAGAAGAAGAGAATTTCATTGCGTATATCGAATTAATGATTGTTATTATCATACATAAATAAATATATGAATCCTTTATAGTTTAACATTTCTTCGAATGTTACAAAGATAATTCTTAAATTATACGATCATACCGTTGGCGAAGACGAATGAGTAGCAAATCGTGAACAGGGAGATAACATGCACAACGTCGATACAGGCAGCAGTGGAAAGAATCGTAGCGAGCCCATGGTCTTCGCCATAACCATGTTCAGCCAAAGCCAGGATAGAGTTCATGATTAACACTGGCGACATACAGCCGAGTATTGTTCTTTGCACCAATATAAGTTGATAATAAAAACGAAAAATAGTCAGTAATTTAAAAGTAAACGAGCGCGAAAAGGAAAAAAGGGCATATTCCTAGCAGAACCGTATTTGGTAAAATATAACGTACTTTGTAATATTGTATTTCAATTAAGAGGGATTTTCTGCAATGAGAATGCAGTTCCACTTTCCAGTAATTTGTGTAAACCAATAAAAAAAACCAACTCAAAATCATTTTGCATTTCCGAGCATGCTATAAATTCATAGTGAACTAATTTAGTTTGGGACAAGATTTTATTTAATTACTCTGTTGTGACATGCATATACGATTCTTATTATGTGCACATCACTATACATTGACACTGACATCGATCGCGTTCATCAATATTTGTATGTATTAATAAACTCTTGCGCTTTTGAATATAAGCATCAGAAAATTGATGCTATATGTGCGAGTCTTTATTATACATATAACAAAGCACACACCGTTAATTGTCCATTTTCTGTTTAATAGAAATAGGATATGAAAATTAACGATGTATAAATATATCGTATTTTGTAAAACATGGCTTTGCCAGGTATCTGCCAAAAAACAAAAAGATATTGTCTTGTTTTAGACTGCTCACTCACCCAGCCATAAAGGACCAGTCCCAGTGATACGACAGAATGTATCTGCAGCATATCGAGAGAACGAGAACTTCGATCGAGGAAGGAACGATGGCCAGCATCATTATGAAAATACTATGTTTTCCCAGACTGGTAGTTGACAGCTGAAGTCCAGCGCGTATCATGATAAAGGTTAGGCAAAATGTTCTGATCTTAGAGGTTGTCACTGCACCGAGTTCCTCGTGAATATTGTAAAGTCCAGAATTCCGAACTATTATACCGGCGACTAGCATGCCGAACACCGGTGGAATCCTTAAGTAAGGAATTGATGACAAGCACCAGCCGAGCCAAGCTGAGAATAACGCGAGGATGTATAAACCAAAACCGTCGTTTGTCGGTAACATCGTGTCGCCCAGTATAAAATATAAAACCGCCCAACCCATACACATTATAAATACGATAGTCATTAAATGGAATAATTTTGCCCAGGTGATAAATTTGTATCCGAAACACTGTGAAATAGGTTTCATTACGATTGCGTTGCGTATCAGAGGAGGAAATATGGTTATTCGATGACAAAACGTGATATCCTCATATTCGTTTTGTAGCTCATTATCCATTTTTTACAATCTTCGTTTCTATTTGCTTCAAATTTTAGTCCTTTAATTTACTGATATTATCGTAATCTTTCTAGCTTCGATCGATCGAATCCTGATTCAGTCGATTAACATAGGAACTGATTATTCTTTCCACGTATAGTAATCGTGACACTGTGACATCGAGGTTAAGGTTTTCTTCGATTGTTTTCTTCCGCTTTGAACGGTACTGATCGATACTTGCTTGCATCGAGTGTCGATAACCATAGTCGATTTGTGTTTTCTATTATAAGATTCGTTCAGATTGTGTGTCTCACAAGATTGAACTAATGTTATTCATGATATTTCACAAACTACAGATTATTATTAGTATCAATACAGTTTACTTAAATTAATATTCGGATACAGCGCTATCTCTGTATTTGTTAGAAAAAAAGTGATTTGATTTTGATCGATTGTGTGCTGGTTTTTATTGGTTTACCCAAATTACCGGAAAATGGTCTCTTGTTGTAGAATGATAAAAAATAGTTTATAACCTTTAATATGTTATTTGTAAATTCACTAATATTTGTAGTTAGTAAACTATTGTGCAGGAAAAGTCTGCCGATCTAAAAGTCGACTCGCAATGAAATTCGATCGGTTTTCACGGAAAATGGTAGTTGCATCAGCGCTTCCTTTTTTCGTCGGTTTAGTTCGACAAGAAGGACGCGTTCTCTTGGCTTTTCTTGCAAAATCTTCCTCGGCTTCTGTTGGTCGGTCCCACTTGGCCTCCCTCCTCTTTCCTTTTGTCCCACTTACCTCAACCTGAGTTCGCGCCTGAGTTGCGACACAAGTTCCATCTTCCTTTTCTTCCCTTTGCCTTCCAAAATATACCGCCAACTGTGCAATCGTCACGTTTGAAATTTTTCCTTAAAAGCTCGTACAGCAGACACATTCAATGATGTACGTAACTGTGTGTCAAATTATTTATCATTTTAACTTATCGCGTGTGGACACTGAAACTTTCCTCATCACTCGCTACGACAAAAGCAAACACAATATCCATCAAAACTAAACTAACAAACATGCTATAAATTCGTAATAACTATAATTCGTAGTAATAAAATTCCTAGTAATCTTTTAGTAAATACAATTTTTAAATGTTGAAACTATCTCCTTATTGTTTCGTTAATAAGGATTAATTTGTAATTGTTACAGATTATAACGCATATTTTTTAAAGAGGCTGCAAGAAACAGCTCTTCGTTGACATCGCACAGCTCTGAAAGAATAACTTAAGTAAGGGTAATTTTATTTATCCAAAAATGTATTCAATTAATTACAGTTGCTCGCGAAAGTATTCATGTAGAACGTTTATAGAAGCCTTCTATAAATATGAAATATGCATCTTGCAATTTGTACATACATACATTTTTTCACATTGTTTTTTAAATTTTACCAATATAGTCACGTTAGTCGATTCTTATTAAAGCGCCAATGACGTTTCATATAATGTACACAATATATTCATAAAAATTCTTTATTAGATGTTCAAATACTTTCATGAGCCACCGTTTATATTTCAACACTCGAAATGTATAAACTTTAGCTCCCCGATGATTTTATGATCTAGCTATACGTATAGTTTCCAGCTACAATGCGGTACAACGAACGGAACGAACCCCCCATTTCCTCGCTTCTACTACTTCCTTTCCCTGTCTTTCGTCCGCAGTTATACATATCAAAGCGGCTTTAATTATCGTTTGGATAATTTTTAATACGATTTCGGCGAAAAGTCGCGAGTCATTCGAGCATATATTTTCCCCCAGGTCTTTGACCCGAGCTAACCACTTAAATCACCGGTATTGGATTTGTGTCTGGCTGGGAAAATAGCACTCTTGGAAAATGAATATCTATTTTGGTTGTTGAAACGACGCAGTCGTTCGTACCAATAGGTAGTCGGACGTCAAGTGGATTTCAGGTTATTGAACCTGCTCATTGATCCTTTTCCGTACACCGACGCGCGTTTGCCATCGAGTTACCGCGAGCAGCGCCTACCACCAACACCTTTAACCCCGGATGCGATTTCGCCGACATCGGCATGGCACCAGCACGGCACACCTCGTCTCTCACCCTTTCCATACTTTATCCCTTCTTTCGATCTTCCATCAATTCGACTCGCATGAAAATTTAACCAAACGCGGCAAACATTCCATCTATCAACGATCGATAACACTTAACGATCGATGATTATCGACGGTCAAGAATTCCGAGCTTCTTGGCTTCCATATTTGTTCCTACAATACTACTAATATCTGCTGAATCGTCAACTCTTGAAACACACGTGTGCACACAGTTCTATGTATATCAATGCTATGTATATTCCTTATCATAGGTGTTAGGGCATTTGAAAAAAGTTAAGTAAATTTGGGTAGTGGAAAAATGGAAATATTTTTTATTTTCCTTATTTACATATCTGTTTATATTGTATGGATGCTTAGGACTGTAAAAGTTTTTATTTATATGTAGAAAGATCAATTTTCATTTCTCTCATCTATATTTGCTGATATTGGCCGTCGTATAAGCCTATCTTTCTTCTGAGAACACTTTTGTTAAAATCATCTTCTATAGTCTACAATCCCATGCAAGATTAGCAGCAATGTTAGGATAGGTATTAAATATATAGACCGATGATAAACGCAACAGAAAGGAAAGAGAGATTTGTGTACGTTATTCCTGGACGATTTACATATACACGTATATCTGCTAGCTAGTTCTCGACAAACTGTCGCAATGCGCCGCGCCACTCGATTCACCGTGTATTCGCATTGCGAGACAGCCATCAAATAATGACCGAGCGCAAACATCGACACGTTAATGGTAAACTATTTTATACGATCATCTACTTTTCGTTAATTATACATTCATCGTCGTAGTGTGATTCCACGTTTTTGTCAATCCTTTTCTTCCTCCGATTTTTGTAAGGAAGATCGAGGGTCGTGATAATTATCCTTAAGACAAAGTCTTAAGCTGCGCTTTCACTGAAACAATAACAAGCAACTTTTTGTTGCCTGTCGTTGCTGCATGTTCCAAACACGTATCTACCCAAGAAATCAACTTGCAGAAACATTGCGTCCACACCGACATTGCTGAAGTAGATATTTATTCCTAGCAATAAAAACACATTGAAGTGCCATATATTGCCGTGTTTTTTCATTTCTATTTGATTTTTTTGTTTCATTTCATTTCATTTTATTTTATTTTATTTCTCTTCGTTTTCGTTCGCTCTAAACGGAAATAGGCAAGAAGCTGTAACTTTTGTTGCTGGATAGAATTACTACATAGAAATGTGAAGAAAAATGAAGGAACATTGTATAATAATCAGGACAACATTTTCAGGAAACGTGGAATATAAACAGGAAGTTCCTCGTTGTTGCTTCAGTAAGGACGTAACTTCACGATCTCGTGGAACATACATGGGACGCTTGCTAGTCTTCGTATCGCTTTACATATCGCGTCTCTCGCGTTCCGTGTTCGTCCATTTGCTCGTCCATCCCTTGCTATACATCAGTGTGCGTCGTCGCGCGTCTGTTTGTCCGTTCGTCTCTATCCCATCCCTCTCTTCCTTTGTCTGTCCGTTAACGAAAGATCCTCTTTGTGCGCTTCAACTAGTTACCGGTACAACGTGCTTCGGTGAACATTGTTTCTCATTTTGCTAACGACATACCTATGCTTCCCTGACATTTTACGTCCGCGAAGATTCGATCTCTGCGCCTCTATGTTCTCAAACATGCAGGGAAGAGAGAGAGAACGAGAGAAAAAGATAAACCGATTCGTCTTTGTTTCGAACGATCTGTACTCGCCTTGAAAAAGTTTGCAACTTTTTCGAACCGATCCTCGCCAACGTTTCGCCGTCGGTGTTCGTTCGCTAATGCTTTTCCACTCGTCGACTACGTCTCAACGACGACGAGCATTCGCTTAGTTTATTAGCGACGATTTTAATCTCTCTACAAAAGAGAGGATAACGAGGAGGGAATAGAGCAGAAACCAAAGAAAGAGACCAAGTTAGAAAGCAGAGAACCATGCGAAAGAGGCTTTTCTTCTTTTGATGCTCCTACTTAGCGTACACGGGTCCGTGTTTCGTGTCGTACGCGTGGAAAGAGTACCCTCGAAACTGGCCGTAACGACCGGTAACCCCATCCTAAACGAAGCCTTAAAGAGGGAAGGGCAGGGTAACCGTGTAACAAGAGGCTGTGCAAAGGGGTTGAAGAGTCGCGAAACCATGGAGGGGAAGCACGAACGACGTCTACGGGCACGGTGTGACGTGGCTGTATTGTAACTCAAGACTTTTCTTGCACTCGTCTTTCTCTCATCCGTCGCGCTCCGCTCCTCTCTACATTTGCGTATAAAACTGTTTTCTACGTCCCGTTTTACCCCCTTGTCCTCTCCCCCTTTCTTTCAACCTTTGCTTCTTCTCCTTTACCTTTAGCTCATCTCCCTTACCCCATTCTCATTGCGACGTTTTCTCACGCCTCTCTTCGCTAAAAACATGGTTTCTCTTCTTTATAGTTAGTTTCTCTATCCCTCTCTCGTTGTCCTCTTATCCCAGATTAGGCGCACACTACAAGCACAGTAAAATCGTTCCGAAGTGTTTCATCCATGTTCAGGTTTCATTTTATCGAGTCACCTATTCGTGCAATCTTCTCGGGGAAATTTCCTTTCCTAATTCCATTGCAGTGAAGATTCGAGCACCGAGACGAGTTAAAGGCAATGTTTAAGTTGCGCGCCCCTGGTCTAGACTATGCGGGAACATACACAGGGAAAATTTTGTTGACGTATCAAAGTTGGAGTCACGTATGAGTCCTTGAAGAAGAGGAACTAAAGAAGGGAGGAAAGTAGGGACAGGGCGACAGGGGATGAACCCTGCACGAGACCAGGCAGTCGAGTTATGACGATTAGAATTCTCTGTATGGATCATTTCGAGCTTATTGAGACGTGCATCTTCAGTGCAGGGTGTAGTAACTACTTACGTACTTAATGTATGCAAATCGTGCGATTTCATATTTCGTGGAACATATGTTGTATAGAAAAAACATATTCAGCCGAAACTTGATTATACGGAACACGTTTGGACCGCTGTGCAAGCGTAGGCAGATGGAGGAAACGTTGGACTATGTCCAACCGGATGATAGTCTAGGTTTGATTAACTGCTCGACTATCAACTGTATCCGTCGTTTTCATATAATACAGATTTATGTGTTATCAGAAATTTATATATCGTGAATTTATATCGTTGGTAAAAATTCTTATTGTTAGCGTAGTTTATCCTTTCTAAGCAACGGTAATGTTCATTAGCAATCGATTGAACTTTACCTTTAATCTAAAATAAGCACTTGCGTTAATATCGGTGCAACCAAGTAAATGCAAGTGTGGTATAAACGTGCAAGTAGCTTTTTTGGGGGATAAGATTCATGTGAATTCATAATTTTACAATCTGTCTTTCCTATTCTTTGTAGATACATATATACTCCCTTCATAAGTATTAGGACACTTAGGGAAACTGGGATAAAACTCAGCAATTATTTGGATATCATTAAAAACTTGAAGATTATTACTATTCGATTTGAAACATTAGATGGAGATAAACAGAGGCTCCGGATTTTATCTGAATAAAATATTCTCATAGATGTACACGATGACAATAAAAATCTCGTTATTGTATCGGATAAGATTAAATTTCTCTCATTTACATCTTTCACGTCTCTTGTCATCGCTAATCCAATTGCCAATCACAGCGTTCACGTATATATTAATTCTTTTATTATATTTCGTGTTATTTGGTTCCAAATACCCAATCAAATTTTGATTGAATTTCTCTGCATGCTACATTCACTGTCTTCAACGTTTTTCAATGAAATTTGGAGACTATGATGTCCAACATACGATTGTTAATTCATAATGCCTTTTGTAACTCCTACAAATAATGTTTGCAAATTCTTGAATGTTCACTTTATATGAATGCAAAGTTTTGATTGACCAATCATTTCCTTGAATCAGCTATCACATCTTAGGTGTTCCAATATTTATCAACGTGTATATTAATTATGATATATGTATTTCTATGTAATATGTTGTGGTTTCAGATCGGTTTCAAATTTGATCAATACAATAATGACAGCCGTGTTCCATTACAGTGTTAAATAAATGTCAAAGTGTTGCACACACATATATATAACACAAGATTGTCATAATACCAAAGAAAAGAAGGTGACGGCAAAACGACGCTTCTTTCATAACATACTGTAATAAGAATAAAAGAGTAAAAAGAGAACGATTCGAATTGAGCGTCACTGCAACTTCGATGAACGACGTCGGGAGTCGAGAGAGGCAGCGCCTCTCTTCGGGTCGCTACATACTCGGTTTAGCGTTCGGGCGTATTCGGTTTTCCCTGGTCTGGCACCAAGTTGCCAATGAGTGCCGCGAGTCGCGACGTAGCATGTAGCTTCGCGTTGCCAGTCACCGACGGAGCTTGATCGTCTACGTGCCTCTTGAAAGCAGCGAGTTTACAGTTCTGTGATCGAAAGAACAGTTTCTTCCAATCACAACTTGTATTATCTTCGACACACTCTGCGTATTGATCTGAGAATGATATTCTAACAGATGTGTCATGTAAATTTTGCCTACGTTTCCAGTAGCCACATCAAATATGTCTAAAATCGCTCCGAAAACTATATCGATCCGACGTTCGGGTGAAGTGAATACGAACGTGTAGCGTGTAGCTGTGTAGAGTTGTGTAGCGTCGTCGCGTCATTCCGCGCCACTCGCCGATTTGTTTTGACATGTGTGTGTTCTGCCATATTGGATTAACACGTCGTATTTTAAGAGCTAAATAGGCGCGAGTTTCGCGCTAAGAAGGTATGTTTATTCACTCTTTCAATTCGTATTGTCGTTCGTGTAAAGTCTTGTCAATATAAACGACCGTGTTTTCACGACGCGTCTAATTGAACAAAAACGTTGCCGAGGATAAACCTGGGTTATTGTTTCGACTTAATATAATTCCACGATGATATCTCTCTTGGTGTCGATTATTGTGTATATGTCAGAAAATTTATATCGCGAGGTCGAAAAATGGCCGTCGCGTCCTTTCCATTTCATTTGTGCGGACCAACTATATGTATATATGGGAAATATTGGAAAAGAAATAGGAACTAGAATTATAAGTTATATGTTTATTAATGAAAATATACTTGTTAATATATAATATGTATATATATACGTGTGTTTATATAGTATATACAGTGTTTATATAGTGTACACATTCAGAGTGTGTATCTGCTTCGAAGCAGAAACAATCCATCTATGAATATGATTACAGAATGTTAATTCGTGGCCAGCTTCGAGAACATATTTACCAATAATTTCGAGTTTTCATGGACAACTGGAATGAAGACATGTTCTTTAATTAATATACTTGCGTATCCTGTCTGAAGTCGAGGAAAAATTGATTAGCCACTTTCGCGGTTCTCCGATCGATCGAGGTTCGCATAGTCGTCGCGAATCTCCTTCTCGACGAAATAACGCCAACGATCTTTACTTTCGTTTGCCTTTCTAAGGTTTGAGGCTTGGCTAACTCGTACATCGATTTGTCATGTGTTGAGACAGATTTGATAGGATCAAAAACGGTGAACGGTAAGCGTTACCAGATTAGATAGTCAATGATAGGGCAGGAGTTCTTTTTTTATTAGCTGTCATCATTGTGATTGCGTTGTTCGCTGTCATCGATGGGTGCGATTCTTTCAGCGTATGTAGTAGTTTACTTACGTAATCCAACTGTTAGTACGTTGGGCCGCTTGCTCATGGTGATTCATCTTTTGAATCGTCTGAGATTTTTGCGATTTTCTTTGTTCCTTTCAAGTTCACGCTGCATTCACACTATGAATGAAATAGTTCGTTGTAATACACATCGTGTAATACACATATGTTAGGATTTCGAATATGCTACGAAATTCACTGTAACGCAATATTTCATAGACACTCGCATAGGGACGAGATGATACAATCAAAGAGTGAGGAGCAGGGAGGATTGTTTAAAGTGGCATTACCGCGTGTCTCTCCTGCGAAAAAAAGAACACGCAAACATTGAACGTGACCTGGTTTACCTAGGCTATTCTTAGGTATAGCCATTCGTTTGAAACTCTATGTGCATATGTGTGCGTGCGCGCGCGCACATATGAACGAATCGCAAGGAATAAAAAATAATATCAGCTGTTTCTGCATTTTCCAGTTTTTGATACGAGATCGTCGGTAATTATAGTGTCGTTAATTCATCGTTGATTAAAAACTTGCGTTTAGTCTTGCGTTTAATCTTACATTTAATCTACACTTTGCGTCTCGACATCGGATACTCGAAGAACTCGTACATGAAATGAGTTTCTTCTTAATTAGTCAATTACTAGCGGAAAAATGTCAGTACATCTTGTAAGATTAAATAATTCCGGCTGATTTGTCTTGAAAATTAAATTAGTTTTTGTTTCGATGAAATAGTCGATTGAGGTTAGGGAAAATTTCTTTGATGTTTCGTGATTCATGACGAAGAACGGTATATAGAAATGATTCTACGTCATTGATTTACCTTGAAATTTAAACGAATGCCATTGTTTTTCACGACACAGTCGATTGAGGTTAGGAAGAATATTCATTGATCTCTCGCAACGAAGAATGGTATAAAGAGATGATTCATATATTGAAATTAATCGCTGACGGAATACTACGTTCACTTTTCTTTAACGAAATCATGTTCGAACAAGGTTTAACCGTAGCATTTCATTTACGTTCCAGAGCAATACGTTTTCGGGACAACGATGGATCGTGCAACGAGAATCGCGTGGATCATTTAAGGTACGAAATCGATATCATAGGAAGAAGTTAAAGTTAGCGGCAGAGCTAGTCACCGCTGGACCAGGCTAACTTCCGTTTGCTCGCACGCACATTTTTGTATACTAGGTGTATCATTAGGTTATTAGATTACCTCGCAACCAATTGAATACAGTGTTGTCCAAGAGCGTTATGCTAGTCATAATGTATTTTAAGTAGAAAATTATGGATAGATTGAACTGCAGTGTTTTTATTCTTTATAACTATTGTAGTTATATATAATAGGATATTACGATGCGATTGAATGAATTTTTAAAAGTCAGCATGTTATTTAATGTTAGCTTCAGATTATTTAATTTTTGCATTATAGATTAAATTAAGAATATTCTTTTAAAATAGCAGAAACACTTAGAACGTTAATGCAATAATAAATCTATATAGTAACATATATAGTAAAGAATAAAATATATATTGTTACATCTTTTAGTAGCTAATTTAATCCTTTCGTTTAATTGCGTTCTTTGAATCATTTCCGATCCAATCGTGTCTTCTTATCAAAGAAAAGTATTACAGAATCATCTTTGACATCCATAATATCTAGCTTGAATTTTACGTTGAAAATTTTCTTAAAACATTGAAAGTTGCTTTGCTTCTGGCTTGCTCGAACGAAAGTGAGGTTAGAAAAAGAAAATTAAGGTTAAGTTTATAGTTGGCTGAATTTATAGAAAGGCTATAACGAGCGCTGCTTCTGATTATTAATTCATCATTAATTTGTACACCTTGTGTTAATCGAAATGCTGATAATATACATTGAGGAAAGTATTTATAAACGGTAGCGTTGTGTGTCACAGATCACAGGACGAAGATTTCAAACACGAGATATTATTAGAATTAGCTTCCTCTTGTTGAAATTTTGCTGCTCGTGCTTCCACTTCCTCTATTTCGTTTTATATTTCGAAAACAACCTGCTGATATAGAATTCAATTTTAGTTCAATTCCTCAACTATAAATACGATACGTTTCGCTTGTTACTCGACATTCGTAAACTTAAAATTCGGACAACGAACATGGACCGAATTTTTGTCAGGATAATTATCCAAATTAGCGATTGTCAACTATGGGCTTACGGACACTGATGAAATACTTGAAGTACCTGATACTAGCTAGATGCTGCATGTGTGATATGCACTGTAAAAATTTACTGCGTATGTTTAAATTTTTACATGCAAAACATATTTTTTGGTATTACTGAAATTTAAATCTCCTGTAGTTAAACAAACATACTTTACTTGTACTCACTCACGTCAACATTTTTTAATGTTCTAGATTCTAGCTTATCAAAAAGAATCGCAAAAGATTCTGGAATTTATTAGTCTGCTACACTATAAATTCAGTTTTTAAGTGAAACGTTTGAAAGGTTTCCTGGAAAAAATAAACGTTATGCTTCGTAGAAATTCACAAGTGATTGATCCACGAAGAAATTTATTTTGATCTTAATCTTACATATGTATGAAAAGCACTACGTTGGAGACTCCCAACATACATATATCATAGATCGTTAAATAATCCTTAAAAAATTCTCTAGCTCTAGTGTTACTTCTGTTCGAGCATCATCGAAACGGAATTGACAGAATGCGTTGCTAGCTTGTCAACAATTCCTTAACGATGCATACTCGCGAGATACCTACGATAAAATTTCAAGATCTTTTGCATGTTACATACATAAGAAGTTTTTACAAGTATTCAAATACCTTCGATACATATATCGAATATACATGGAGACGTATACATGGAGAGTTTATTCATCAAATGTACAAACATCTGTGCAATATATACATATATATATATGTCTGTCAAGTGCGAGTGGAAACCCTGTCTGTTTTGGTGCACCACAAACAAACGTCATAGATACACGCATCGAATCACGGTTCGAGCGTGCAGTTTGCAGGAATCTTCGGTAGCCGCAGCGATACACAAACCAGGATACATGGAATCGAGTTCTGCTTACATGTAAATAAACCCGAGTGTGTATTTCCGCAGGCTAGCATGTTAAGTGGACAAAAGTTTAGGAATTGAGGGAAAGTTAATTTCATTTCATTTCCTAAAATGCTTTGGACGATTGCAAAAATTGCCGACGATTTCTTCGATCGTATCTCTCGTTATTTGTTCGACGGAGAAACGGATCATAATGATACAAGATGACCGGAGAAGAAAAGAGTAACAGCCTCGTTTAGATTAGTCAAGTTGCTGCAGTTCGGATAACTTTGTTCTTCGATTCTCTTCAGCAATTCGAAAATCGATTTCACCAAGATCCATAAAAGTTTTGCAGAGTAGTATTCGTTTTAAAATTTCAAGCTAGGTTTTCAGTGGGATTGAGACATGGCCGACTCTGCGCGGACTAATCCGACGAAGACAATTTTCGCATTGAAGAAATTCAAGCAATTGAAGCGCGATTTCTCGTCTCAGCTCTATGTGCAGTATCTTAAAACATTGTAAATCTTTTGTTTTCGCCAAATGCGAGGAAGATAGAAATATAAAAATTCGAGAATCTCAATAGCATTGAACGTACAACGTGGCGTTGATCGACAAAACAGTGAAATGCGGATGTTAACGCTGCCCCCCCTTTTTCTTCTATATACATGTACACCATACATATACACCAACTTGGATGCAATAGAATATACAAGATGTGGGAACGCTGTGTCCTGCTTTTCACACAGTCCCCCACCCTTTTATTCTATCCTCAAATGAAGTTACCATTTTTCGACAAACATTTTAGTTTATGGAAATGAGAATCTTCCTGGAAATGTTAATCAACACGGATTCATTTGTATTATAGATTGTTCTTCGGTTGTAGATTTTCTGTCTGTGTTGAATCTTACGTCAGTGACGATTTTAGCGTACATGGATAATCATCGAAGAGGTACAACTAGGCAATAAAAAAGATAATACGAGCTTGGGCGATACATTCCCACTCTGTATGCAGCGATGAAGAAAAGTATGGGCGCAGACCAGCTGATTTTGCAAATTTCCATATGAATTTGCAAAATCACGATCTTTTGTTCGACCTTTTTGTCAGGTATATATAGGTAGTGATGGTGGAGAACGGTTATGACACAGATTTCTTAGAACAGTTATGAAACTTCATTCTGGATAACTCTTGCAAGGAATCGAAGTTTTTGTTTTCAAAGGAATAGTATTTAAGTTTCAATTCATTAGATGTGCCGATGAAAATATGAGTTTGGATAAACATGCACAGTGTCTACCGATGAATTTAAATACACACTAAATATGTGATGCTATAGAGTTTTGGTCTTGAATAAACAAATATGTTGTATATGTATACAATGATATGATAAACTTGAATTTGTCCGATGATCCCTACTGTTTTTTGCCTGGAGGATTAACTCTGCTCCTTTCGTTGCCAGAGTTTGCCTTCGTACTTTCTCTATCGGTGCCTCTTACATAACGTTACGCTTCACCTATCTCACCGGCGCGGTGAGAGAATTAGCTGTAGTCTAAGCCATAAATAGAGAGCAGAATCTCGTTTGCAACGAACTTTGTAGAAAGTGATGGAATCGAATATTTTTCCCACTCTACGTTGCTTTATCATTAAGCTGTACATATTTATACGAATTCAAATTTTTCTCATCATAGCTTACAAACAAGTGAAACCTAAGCAGGAATTTGTTTTATTATAGCATAACAAATGTAATGAAATATATAGAAATGTAAGGAAATATATGGTGAAAAGGAGAACATACGTAAGACAAAGAAAGAATTATCAGCTGTGCCAAAAATATATATATATATATATATATGTATGTATTTAGTAACAAGGAACAGGCAGATTCAGTTGTGCTTTGTATCTTAATTCTGAGAATTGTGTATGCATATTTACTACTGTATATATGGGTTATTTCTTTTTAGCTCTAACAATACTAATTTCATACTAGGTTTTAAGTTTACATGTGTGTATGATACATTTATGCTAACGAGTAGAGGAAAGTAGGGGAATAAGAATGTAAAAACCAAAAATCACCTTAAGGACCGAATGAGCAAATGAGGTATCGATAAATAAATACTTTGAATATTTCGTATATTTTTGCATATTACGTGCATTCAAAATTGAATAGAAATATCAAGCTTTGATCTGATTACACCACGCGTCTAGATATTCATACACGGTAATGTACATATGAACGCCTGCGTAAACATTTCGCTTTCGTATAGTTTACATTTAACGTTGCATGCGTTGATTGTGTAAGGTTCTCGTAATTACACCAGATTCGCTTCTGTCTTGAAGCATGGTAAAATTCCTCGTACGAAAAGCAATTGTTCACGGTGGTTGGATACAGGCAGATAGATCTTCCGATTCTTTTATCGAAATTATAAAATAGAAACCACTATACATATGTATGAACATAATTGTAAGGTAGTATATATACATATACAGTATAGAATAGTAAAGTTGATATAGTCGTATTGTTCTCTTTTTCTAAATAATAAGACCATTTTATTTGCATATTTAAAAGAAAACAACAATGCTTCAGTTTAATAGATAAATATGCTAGTAATAATAATTTAATGGATAAACATATTAGTCAAGTGAAATAATAGTGAAATTTATTTGTCATTATATAATCCTATTAATATTATATATTAATAAAAAAATGGCCATTTATAATTTTTTATAATAATATCATAATAGAATGTTTTAGTATCTCTACATCTATCGTATTTCCATATCGATTATTCGAATAAACAAAGTTTCTGCGCAACGATATTACTATCGTACGAAATCGTCTGATTTCTGGTTGTCATGGGTGCAGCAGAGAAATGGAATCTGAATTCGATCGTGACACGGATCTCAGGGCATTGGAATCGAAACATCTTTGACACCTCTGATACATGTTTCAGAAGTACGAAGCGAGTTCAGTTAAGATAGTTATGCCTATAGCTATACCCTATGGCTATACCTATGGCTATGCATATAGGGCGAACGGTGCCATCTCGTTGCCGCTTCCACGCTGATAAAATCGATTTACGTACACAGGTACACGGACGCCGATATTATATAATCTGTGTGTAACTACAATGTGTACGTTGGAAGGAAAGGTAGAAGGAATCGGTTGCATCGCAGAACGAGAAGCGCTCGTTCGAGGCAGATATCGATTTCCGACAGCGGCGGCTTCTCTGGTCAGAGAATTTGAACCGCTTCTCTCGGTTATTCGGTCCGCCGATTTAGCATGCAAAACGTGTTTTCGCGTGACAGCCTCCACTGGATTACCATCAGATATAGGGCGACGATATCGAGAGATTTTATTCGTTTGCCGCCTCTACAGCCACTGGTTATCGCGTGTTGCCATATTCGTCACGCTTCCATAATCAGTTACTTTTATATATTAATATACCTACCGATCTTCCAAAAGGATAATTGGAACATTAATGTTGTGTTTTCTGTTTTTTACAACGCTACTCGATAAACATTTGGAATGGATGGTTGCTTGTAAACTAGTTGACAGCGGTACACTTTATTAAGTGCAATATAACGAATAAAGGAAGAATGATACTAGTTTGAGAAATATCCATTGCAACAACAATGGAGGCATATCACGAGGAGTAAGTTCTCACTTTTCCTTTGTTCTAATCGCCGCTAATCTAATTCTCGTTTATTTCAATTTTCTATCTATCTTCTCTTCGTGTCTTTCTTTCGGTTTTAAAATTTCATTAAATCCATGTAGTTACGTAATGTATTTCAGATACAGAGAAACTGATTAGGATTGAATGGAAAAGAAAATATCCATTTTGATATTAGGATGAAACATACAGTACGGTTTTTATGCGAAGCAGAAATAAGATAGTATCGCAGCCAAAAAGAGAGAGAAGAATCAATTAAGCGCGTCGTGTCATATTATTCACATTATTCACATTACTCGCATTATTCGGTGAAAATCTGCGTACCCTAATTACGGTATTTATGAGACCGTTGTGAAAGCTTTATTATGAGTTACTCCAAGAAACAACTAGCCAAGCGTTGTGCTTTCAAGTAAAAACGATCTAATTTGTTGTTTACGGCCGTAGAAAGCGTCGAAGAAATTTACATTTACCTGTTATTACTCTATCAAAATTATATAAACGACTGTATTTTCTAGTAAGTAAATTTAATTATCACAGGGTTAACAAATCTTTTCGCTCCACTCGACGATTTATAGCTACAAGCAGTAAGTCGAATAATACATTTAAAAGTGAAAAGAAAGAAGATAACTGTAGATAAAGCATCCATCCAAATTAAGTTGTATGTATTTATTGTTTGATTTATAGTAGACATCTTATTATCTTATACAGACATTTTCAATGACTTTCATCTCTCAGTTTATGATCTGTCGAATATACATGTACGTGAATATTATGCACTTGCATCTCATTGGCATGGACAATTTTATCTGATCTGACAATGATCCCACCCGGTGAAATCGAAAATTGATTGAAAGCTGCGATTGATGTAAGCAGCCAATTGAATTTTTCCGCTGCGTGATTTGCCCTGGCAAAACATTTTGAACGCATCGCTTAGCAAGAGGCTTAGTTCAGCAAACGTGCCTGGGAGAACTTGGCTGTACTACAACGTTCCTAACGTGTGATCAAAACAAACACGTCGAAAAGAACAACCTGATCTCGCTATCATGTTTATCTACGATTTGTTGATTTAACGCCGCCTGGACAAGCTAATCAGCGTGTAAAAGCAGGGCGCATGATTTGCATTGTAAATTTCCGCTACAAATAACGATATCTCTATAAAGGTTAATCACGACACAAAGCATTAGAAAGAGGGAATGCGCGAAGGGGTTAAACGTTGGCGATGCGACGAAAAGTGCAAGGTTAGGTTGTGTCGACGAACAGACGGATACACACGCGGTTGGATGGACGGATAGATGGATGGGTAGGGACGAGCATACTGCTTCGAGGTTGGTCTCGTGAAATATGCAAGCTGCAATCACGTCTCTTGAATAGAAAAGGTCAGGAACAAGAGAGAAGGAGAAGGAGTAGTCGAGCAAGGGATGGATGGAGGAACTGGAGGAAGGGAGCAGACAGAACAGAGGGGAAGTGGAGGGTGCAGAGTGGAGAAGGAGAGAAAGAGAGAAGTTGCGAAGTGAAACGTTCAAAGGGTGGTGGGGAGAAGTGGGAAGAATGGCGGAGGCAGGCAAGGGATGGATGATAGCAACGTCGAGAGTAGAAGTAGAATCGTGGGCCGAGACAGATACTACCGGCAGGAAGAAAAGGGTCCTGAGAGAGGAGACGAAAGAGAGAAGGAGACCATAGGCCGAAAAAGAGAAGAGGAAAAAGCTGTGCCTACCCTCCGCGCGTTTTGAAGAGCACCACCGGTCGTAATACTGCTGAAACTGCGAGTCCCTCTTGCACTCATTCTGCCGCGTTTGCAAAAAATTTTCATAACTAACCGATCTATCGTTCCGAATCTCTGCATCCCCTTTCGTTCTTTTCGCCATTGTATAGGATATTTGTATATCATAATATACGGTTACTACCATTAATGTTCCAATTAACGTCCGATTAGCGACACTACGTATCATCCCCCAGTTTGTTGTTTTGCGTATAAGGGTGCCTTCGTGTAATCGATAATATCGTCGATATTTCAAGATTCCCAATGTTGACGATATTGTAGGAGAGTACACGTTAATCACTTTAGTCGAGAACCTTGAAATATTGACGATGTACGTGGTATGCCAGCTTTATCCGGCTTAACGTCGTCATTTATATTTTGTAAGAGAAGATAAGGGAAAAAGTGTATAATAAACATATGCCATTGATAGAGTAGATTAAACAGATGTTTAACTTGTAACATGCAAAATCTCATTTTCTCGTCTCTGTACATAACCGGTAAGATACGGAACTCTAATTTCTAGGAACAATCGTGTCTTATCTGGCTTCCGTTTCTTTCGCTCGAAACTACACGAGATCGACGAAAATTCACAGAACTGTTGTTTGTTCCAGGTCGGGGGCGATCAATGCCCGATGGCGTGGACTGGAACGCAACGCTGGAGAAATCCTGCTCCAGAGTAAGTAGAACTCTTTGTAAGACAAATGGCCGGGAATAGAGATGAAAACTTGTTTCGTGCGGCTTTTACTTTCCTTCATATTCGATAAATCAATAGCGATATTCGGATCGCCGTAACTCGAGCCTTTGTAATAATAATTTGAGAAAGCCTTCTTCTATCCAGCCTTTATTCTTCTTCCTTTAAGGTATACAGGGTGTCTCAGCTAAACGAGATCATCTAAATATCCGCCTTATCTACAAAGTTGTTAAAACAATAATGTTTGAAAATCGATGCGAAGAAACATTTTGTTTAATTTTTTCAAGAAAAATTTAGTCTTCGTCTCGAATAAAAGTAATGTCCAAAATGCAGTACAGCATAATGCGAAGTTGTCATTCTCTGTATTTCCGAATTATTCGCGCGCTAGCATGCGCCCGTAGAAAGTACAGACAGTCAAGAAATTTCTTTCCGGAGGGAGAATCTCAGATACGCGCGAGGAATATGACTTTCGAATCTCAGAATGTTTTACTTTTGCCAGATATCATCGTCACGGTGCAGATACCTTAAAAAATCAATGATTTTAAACGAGGCACGTGTAGGACAAATTTTAAACTATTAATCGTCGTACAAAGTTTTTTAAGTGGTTTTTGTTCGTTAAATTTCTTACTCGAGAAGTTCGAGGAAGAAGTCACATTTTAGCTTTTCCCGTGAGACTCCAGTTACTGAAGTTGCTCTCTGTCGTTTCACGTTGTCAATCGAGTCGAAGAAAAAGAGTGGAAGAAAAAGAGGAAAGAAGTCAAAGTATCGGCTTGACATCGACATTGGCCTTCGATCGATTCGAAACGCGGAAAGAAATCTGGATGGCAAAGCGGTACGAGCAGTAATAGACGAGTTCTTTCGACTGCGAAATCGATATGTATACTCGGTACTCTTGGCCACTCTACCTTTCAGACTCGATGAACAAGGCAGAAGGTTTCAGCCTTGTCAGACTTCGAGCTCGAGCATCTTTTATCAGAGACTGTCTCGATTGGATGCTCCGTCGTGATTCTAATTATGAATAATCGAGAAGCGCGCCTAGGGAAATTTACGTCGTAAGCGTTATTTTGCCTTGCAATTAATTGGCAACTTGTCACGTTATTGATTTTCTAAGAAACGAAAAATAACGAAATTTCGTTTTTCATCCAGCTTATTCTTACTTGCATCGATCTAGCCTCTATTATCGCTAGACCGTGCATGTTTACGCAATCAGACGCAGGAATATATCCCAGAAGATATGCAAAGTAAATAATTCACTATAATTGACTTCTCCATGGGCAAAACAGATCCCTACTTTGATTCTATTTATCTATGTTTTCGAATCTATGAGATCGCGATAATTATCATCGAGGAACGCGATGCTTCTGCGTGAACTAAACTAAAAAGAAAGGAACTGCCAAGATTTCACTTCCAGTGACACGTATAAGGAGAATAAAAGGCGAAACAGGAAATAATAATAACAAGCAATCCCATTCACGCAAAGCATACATACGTAGAAAAGAACTGCTTGTTAATCTCTGAACAGATTACATCGTAATGCATTTTTCAGGGAAAAGAAATTTAACGTAAGAAAAGAAAGTAGAGAGAAGAAACGGGAGGAGAATCTCGTTAGTTTCACGGAATGTTAGATTACAGCGTATTTCGAGGGAAAAAGGTTTTAACCTAGAACAGAAGAAAGAGAATAACGTGGTGGAAGAGTAGAGGGTGTGTTTGTCTTTTCGCAATCCTATTGATAGACGGCGCCACCGCGCGGATTAATTATCAGTTATTGCTGCTGGTGCTGGTTACGGAGAAGAAGCGAAAATGAGAATGGAAAAGGGATGGAGAATAGCAAGCGAGTACGAGGAACAGAGTGAAGGAGAGTAGCTGTATCGGCAGCAGACCAATTAACTACTTATAGGGCAGCTTTCATCGGCTCGACAATCGGCCGGATCGATTCGGGGTGAATAACTTTTCTAGTCGCGTTCTACGTACTGATATTGCGTAGCATCTATGACCGAGATGGATACGTATCCGCTCGTTAGGCTCCTTTCATAGCCGGTCAGTTACCGTTGTAAGTCGGTCTTGCAAATCGGCTCTGCCATTTATCGATCCACGAAAGGTATTCTCTAGCTCGGTGAATAAATAGACAAACAACAAGGAGGAAGGAAGGGCGCAGGTAGAGGAGAACATGATAATACGATGAGAAAACGAGCGAAGAAGATGCCAGAGGTAAAAAAAAAAAAAGAGTAGTCTTTGATTCGAAATCGAACGGGGAAATTCTATCTACCGACTGGAACGAATGTATTCTCGTAAAGAAAAAAAAAGAAAAAGAAAGAAGAAAAAAGAACGATGCTTCGGTATTGATATCATTTGCTTTGTTCTTATATTATAATAGGTAACGGTGGATAATTGCACTCTCGAATCGAATCGTTTAAGAACACAGACTGCAAGATATAATATCTCGGTTCAATGAAAGATCTCGAATCCCTTAATACATCACATTATATTGCGTATTGAATGTTATTTTTAAATCGAAACCACTTATCTCGCAGATTTTATTAACTGAATCCGTAGGAAATAGAAGGCAGCGTGTACAGAGCGTGCAACGACCTTTCCAAGTGTATGTGTATATGTACTTACGTTAGGTAGAGCCGATGTCACTTTATTCGATAATTGACAGCACTGAAAATCCTGTCAGACACCAGCAATTGCATTATCTTGGAAAGCTTCACAGTTAATGTTACGTCCATCCTCGGAACTCGTATATCCTTCTCACCACCGTATACGGTAATTATAGGCATAGACGGCGGCTCTCCCAGGACTAGCGAACCCGCGACGTTTCGTCTTTGGAATTAATAGCATCAACATAAGAACGGTTAGGTTTCGACGTCACATCTCTATAATCTATAATCAATGTACAATTTACAATCTTATATATAGGAAGCCGAATTAATATTCGGTCATTTTATGAAATTTCACGTGATTATTTAGCTTTATCTTTAGAAAAGAATTTAACTTTATCGCGTATTTATTATTTTGGAAAAGCGAGTACGTTAGACTAAAGATCAGAATAAGATACAATGTTATTCGATTATACAAATAGCATGAAATATGATCGAATGTTCGGTGATTTAACATATTCCATGACAAAAAAAGTATAAGCGTGAGGAAAAGATAATCTTCGAGACGAACCACAGGATAATCCGATGGAGAGTTTCACCAGTTAGGTCTGAATGCGATTAAGTCATTAGCCGACGCGTTAACGTCGTTTGCTTGGTTGCCGGAAGGGCTGCTTACGATCTTATTACATCCGACGAATTAATTGAAAGTTATTTCGCCCGAGAAATATCGATCTCGATCCTGCATACATATATTGGGTTGGCAACTAAGTGATTGCGGATTTCCCATTACCACCTAATGATAAAATCCGCAATCACTTAGTTGCCAACCCAATATTTAGCAGGTCAACTACGATGCAAAATTATCTTAAAGCATCGAGGTTCGATCAAGGATTTCGGTCGAGTCGATATTATACTTTGTAAAAAAGCGTTTCACCATCGAGCCACGGGCAACTATCGTACAACACGATTTATGTGGTGCTTTGTTCCACCCTACCGCGTTTATATCGGGTGTCCTAGTAATCATGGTACAATTGTGAAATTGACTTTACGCGAGAAAGTAGATGGAAAGTGTGGAAGAAAAATTTTAATAATCTAGTTCTAGTAATCGTAATTCGACAATGGAGCGATTTCGTTTTAAGAGAGGCTGAGAGTGAATCGAAAATACAGATTACAATTTTTTCATACGAAGCCAGGTTTCTGAAAAAGTTCAGTTTGAAAATTTGCCAAGTGTGCTAGTGCGAATTGGATACGAGTAGGCAATAAACAGGGAGTTTTCTAGGTGCAAAAATAAGTGGAAAATGTAAAATAGAAAATAGAACGAATGTTTAGTGAAGAATTATTTCTTTAAACTGAATTTACTAGAACGCAAGGCTTCGAAGCAAAAGATACGTTATTCTATATTTCCCTATAATCCTTTTCGGATACCCGTTATATACAATTGCGATTACGAGCTATGAGTATCTAGTCCTCGAGACAATACAGTAAATCAAATGTGCTGGTAATAGTAAGTAACCGACGCACATAACGGGCTAACGATTAATAATAAACCGAAGTATGACCGACACACCCATACCCCACCCATGCTTCTATACTCGCGAAGAACCGCACATCCATCGCGCATCCTTTTAATCGATCGATATGGCGATTTAGGTCGATGAACCCGATTCGCACTATCGTTCTACTCTATTAGTTTTCCGTCGGGTAGATTAAACTCGCGTCGGTATTGGTGACAAAACTCTGTGTATCGAGTTCACCTTGATAAATGAGAAGTTCAGTTTCCCCTAGATTCGATGTTTTTGTAGTGGCAACATTTGTAGTCGTACACAGGCTGACGAAAGTACTGGAACAGCTGTATGTGCAGACGCATTGTATAACTATATTATCTATGTTGTGAAATTTGAAACGTTTTGAAATTTCACGAGCACTGTTATGGGACTCGACTATCGTGATTATATTGGTAAAGTTTGAAACACATCTGAATATGTATACGTATAGAAGTTACAATATATTTAGTACAAGTATATATTTCGCAGCGATTACAATAGTATCCTGTATTATTAAACTTGAATATTCAGTTTCAGCGAGACCATATTTAATACTTAGAACGTATAATACTCTTGAAATAACTTGGCCAGGTTGTGCAGAAAATTACCAACCGTCGATTATCTGAAATTGAGCTTTACTTTAGTTCGAAGATTTTAATTTAAAAAAGTAAGCTTCGTTTCTGTCGAGTATATTTGGTTTCTTATTTCTCTTGTTTTCTAATGTTTCCTTATTTAACTTATTTAACTTAGCGAGCTTATTCGATAGTGATAACCAACATGACCAACGTCAAAGTAATTTGGAAGTGGTTTCCCCAAAATAATTAAAATAGAATTATAAAATAGTTATAAAATAAGATAGTTATAAAAATTATAAAATTCTTAAAATAGAATTATAGCTTGCTAACTTGGTTATTGTATAATGTAAGAGTTGTTCTATGGGTTGATAGTTGTTTGCAAGATAAAGATCGCAAAGTTATAGGGTCCATGATTAAATATGTGTAACTAACATTTTGTCATTTTGACGATTGGTATGTTTCTTCTACATCTTCAGATGGGTTTCAGATATAAAAGAATCACGGCCGTCGTGTCTTGTTACGGAACTAATGAATTTCCCAAGTCCTACGATTTATTTAATATACACACAGGAATATAAAAATCTTCTATGGTAAATATCCAAATGCTTTCGTCAGCCAATATACGTATATTCCTATTATTATATATTATATTATATATTAATATATATGCTAATCTTTGATGCATGAATAAAGGGATACATCAGGCTAATGCGTTTTGACTACATGTACAGTGGCTCACGAAAGTATTCGAACGCTTATACTTACAAATTTCAATTAATAAAATGAGGTGCACTAAACTAATTTGTTAAAACAATTTGGTATCTATAGTGATGGGAAAGTCTCAAAATTACGTCAGTAAAATTTGAAAACGATTCAATAATATAGACAGTAGTTATGATACATTTATTAGAAAGATTCATGATAAGTGTCTCGCAAAAGTATTCGAACGCTGCAACATTATTGGTAGTTTTTCAGCTTCCTTTGCATCGAATGTAAACATGATTGCTTAATGAAAATATTGGTACGTTCACTTGATGTTAGGATATCGTTTCTGTAACAGTAACGTAAAAGTGTGCATAATAGTATTTAAAATAAATACCAAAAAGTTTGAAACAAAAGTGTGAAAGAGAAATAACATTCCGATTACACGAGAACGGCAAATCATATAACGAGATTGCCGAAATTGTGGACAGAAGTAAGTGCACGATACATTATATCATAAAAAAGTCAAAGAATGAGGAAACACTTGCAAACAAAGCTCGATCAGATCGATCAAAGAAATTGACTGGAAGAGAGGAAAAAGTTATCATTCGCGAATTAAAAAAGATCCTACTACATCCGCTCCTCAACTCGCAAGTATGGTAGCTGATATGTTTCATAAAGAAGTTCACACGGAATTATGTCGACGAATCTTACGAAACAATGATTTTCATGGAGAACACCGCGAAAGAAGACATACATTAATACGGTAAATCATAAGAAAAGATTGTCTTTTGCAAAAACCTATATTAATAAAGATAATTCTTTTTGGAACAAAGTCATCTTTTCGGACGAGTCAAAATTTAACATTTTTGGCTCGGATAGTCAAAATTATGTGTGGAGAAAACCAAATACGGAATTGGAAATTCGATATTTACATCAAACAGTGAAACACGAAGGTGGATCGGTCATGGTGTGGGGATGCATGGCTGCCAGTGGCACCGGAAATTTGATATTTATTGATGGAACACTTGATAAATATAAATATTTAAATATTTCAAAAAATAACTTTAAAGAAAGTGCCCGTAAATTAGGATTATTGGAAGATTTCCACTTCCAACAAGATAATGATCCTAAGCATACTGTTAGAATTGTGATAGAATGGATCGTATATAACACACCACACATGTTAATTACTCCACCGCAAGGTCTAGACATAAATCCTATTGAAAATTTATAGGCTGAAATCGGAAAAAGATGAAATAAATTTCAGATAATTTGAAAGCAAGTATTAAAAGATAAAATTATAGAAATATGGAACTCCGTTGAGTGTAGTTTTACAAAATCATTGATTTACAGTGTGGAACGTCGATTGAGACACACTATTGCTGCTAAAATTGATCCAACAAAAATATTAATATTAAATAATTTAAAAATATATATAGCGTTCAAATACTTTTGTCAGTCACTTACAATCCTTTTCAAATTTTACTGATATAATCCTAAGACTTCCATCTTCCTATTCACATCTGCTTGTCTAAGCAAATTACTTTAATGTACATTATTTTGGCCATTCAAGTTTGCATATGTAAGCGTCCGAATACTTTCGTGAGCCGCTGTATATAGGCTAATCTTTGATGCAGGAATAAAGGGATACACCAGGCTTATACTACGTGTTTTGATTACATGTATCTGCACATATATTGTTTAGCTTTGCCACGCGTGTCGTTAGGACGGTTAGGTAACAAGATACGTGCTTATCAAGTAATCATCCGTATCGTAAGTACACGTGTATCTACATACGTACGTGCGTAGGTACACTGTGATTCAGAAGTACGCGGACGCTTGCTTATTTCCAATAGAATGTACAGTAGAATTTATTGCAACGAAATTTTGCTTAAACTGCATGATTAAACTGAAACCGGGTTAGGAAAAGAAGAAAATTCCAATCACGCTGAAGGGTCTCGCGATTTCGTCTCCTTCGGTCAATCGTGAAGTTAACGCGTTAATTCGTTGTTATGATATGGTTGCTAAAAAATTAACCAAAATGTCCAAATACTTTTGAACGCTCCTGTTCCCTATATATATATAGTACATACGTACGTACTCTATGGACGTCCATATTGCGTAGATAGGTGCGCGACACAGGACATGCGTATCGACCACTGACCCATATTCGAAAACGGCTGCGCGCCACTCGATACTCATCGATTCGCTGAATTACCTAAATGAAACAACACGCGGCGGAACAATCGATTCTCCGTTTCCTCTCTGCTTGCTTCTCCTTCCACTTCGTCGTCCCTTTCTGTTCATGATTATAGTATTAGAACGCTTTCAAATTATTGTAAATATACAGAGTGTCTGGCGAAAGTATTCGAACACATGCAAACTAGCGTCCTTTGGTCAGATTAAGCGGTTGTGACAACTATGCCAGGCATTGCATACGCAAATACAGAAGTTCAAACAGGAACCGTCTTAACGCGACAAAGTTACACTGAGCGGAAATGAAAGAGAAACGTCTCTTATAATGCACCTGATATATTCATAAAAAAATTCTCTTCCAAATGTCTCGATACTTTGCTGAACTACTGCGTGCACGATACTATGTACAACCTCCGTACACGATAAAAACAATATCCTTTATCCTTTCTCGGAGCGATAAGCAAAGGAAGAAGATGATGAAAGACATTTTGCAAGCAGAAACTCTGGTCGGTGACAGTTAGATTTCTCTGTGTACGCCTTCTGTTCGTTTTAGTCTCTCGTTTCGCGTTGCCTCGTGCAATTTCCACAAGCCATTCGAGCCGCACGCGTAGCAACAAGCGAAAAAAGTAAAATAATTTTCCTTCGGTTGCATCCACTCGAATAAACGGAATAGAGGCAAGCACGATTAAACGATGCAGCAGGAACATTGATTCGTGAGAAAGGTTAATGACACGGGGACACGCGCCAGGCTGAATTTACATCGGCGAAGTTGAATGTCGTTTCGATGGGAACAGGGACGATTGCCACCTAACTGGGTACGTAAACAATTCTAATTGGAAGGTAAGCCAGCAACGAGTTCCATTCGTAGATCGAGCTGCTTTTTCCATGAAATTTCTGACAATCGTTCGGGAAAGAGATGCAGTGAGCGAGGATAAAGAGAAGCGACTCGTTTACCGAATATCTCATTCGGCTTTTCACTAATTTCGCTGTTTGCGAAAACAATTTCATCGTTAGAAAGCTGATTAGAGAAAATTTGCTCAAGCACCGTCTAGTACCATTGCTAATTGGCGAACGAGTTCCAATCGAATCATTGAATTGATTTCCACCTTTTGTGAAAGAGCGTTGATTAGAACGAATTGTAGAGCGAGTTTTAAATCAATAAAAATGTACTCGTTATCTTTCCCTCCTGTGATCTCCATATGTGACGCACTCTGGTAAAAAGAGATTAACGCGCGTAAACGACTTTTCCAGATAAACGCGTTTAAAGTTACGCACCCCATAACGCGTTTATCCGTTTTCTTTTCAGCTGTGTTACGTATTTCATTTGAGCTTGATGAGAGTATCTACACACGTGTGGTTCATGGTATTTTTCAGCAACGAAGTTTGCGCATACAATCAATTAAAGGTGTATCGTAATTTGCATTAACGTAACACATTATTGCCTGCTTTCATTAGGAATATTCATTATCATACACGAAGATTTCAACACTTTACCGACCGATAGCCTATTAATCGTCTTTTTGTCGCCGACAATTTTTCTCATTATTTGACCAGTAATTTGTTATTTAGTACTAAGGTACCTTGTTCAGTTGCGTCAGTTGCGTTGTTTTGTAAGTTCTCACAATTTTATACTAATTTGAAAAACTTACAATTTGCGATGAACGAAAAGAATGGTATTGGAGAGTCTAAACCGAAACAGAGCCAGCGCCAGGGAGAATCTGCGCCTGACCTGCCGGTCGGACGTACGTATGCTGTTGAACCGCTAGCTAACCGAGTCGGTAAAGTGTTAAGTATTTTAGAAAATTAGGCTTGCTGTCGTTGCAAGCAGCGTACTTTTGTTTGTAAAACATGAAGGTGAAAAGGTGGAAATCGATTTTTTCGCAACTTAAATTTTTCTACTAGAACACGTCACGTATTAATTCTGGATGCACAGTATTTTCATTTAATAAGAACATAGACAGCTGTGATATGGAAGACAATTTATCTTGCATACAAATAATAGGTACGTTTGAGTGAAATATTAATCTCGAACGAGATTACGGAACGTTTAATCATGGTCGCAATTACCACCAGAGCAACGCTTATCCGTGAAAGTTGTTTAGGTAGTTTGACGTAGCTTTTTCTCCGGTATACATACGCTTTAATACGAGCACGTATGAAGTTGATGTGCAAAAAGTTGGAATCAACGCATACGGTTATATATTATTTTTATCTCAAACGAATTAAGCTAAATACAAATTTCAAACGTGTACGTGGATATGGGCATTTCAGTTGATTTTTATTAATAGTACTGTGATTATTATTAAGAATATATGAATTAATGGCTCGATGACTAGATGAATGATTAGAAACGATACTTGTAATATCCTCTTTTGCATTAGCAGATGTTTTGCATATCCAGTGAAATGTTAACTATTTATTTGTAATTTTATCAATGGCATATTAAAATTAAATGCATGACTTATCCGAGTATCAAATGGTTTTAAATGTTATTGTTGAAATAAATCACGATAATATTACAATCTAAAATTTTCAAGGTTCTCTTCGGTAATTGTAATTGTTCCATTCGATTCGTTCCACTCCATTGGCGGAAATAATTTCAAATCTAACGCAAACCCAACGAAACGAAAAAGTAGGAAAACCAGTTTTACGAATGTCTCGAAAAGTAAAGCCGAGCGACGGTAACACGTTTAGAGAAAATATTGTTCAACAAAATATTCTGCTTTAGGACATGTTCGAAGGTCATTGAAATCAACGAGGTGTGCCCTTCTCTATGTTATCTACAGCTCGATAACCAGACAAATCGGGTACAGTGAAGTCTTGAAAAACGGCTCTGTAATACTCGACGCTTATAGATGCCAAACTTCTTATCGCATATTATCTTTTAAAAACAAATTTTGTCCTGTCGTGATATTCTATTGGGTTGGCAACTAAGTGATTGCGGATTTTGTAATTAGATGGTAATGACAAAATTCGCAATCACTTCAGTTGCCAACCTAATACGATGGGTCTAACAAAGAATAAAATCTTCCCGAAATCTTTCTGTTTGCAATTACGTAACTGATACAAAAAATAAGTAAAGTTTCTGTGTATTTTCAAAGAATAGTGTAAAACGCAAAGCAGAGACGTATTATACACTATGGTAGATAATTATTTGGACGCTCGATGTTATCCGATGAAAAATCAAATATTTATATTATATTTTCAATGTTACTTGTAGAAGGATACTTCTTTATTGTTAATTCTCTACATTTTGCCACAACTGAGATGAAATGTTCTGTTGAATTTAAATTGAAACAAAGAATACACTTGCACCGATCAAATTCCATCATTGTGTCTAATAAATAGTTGACGCTTGATTCAATTTATATAAATTTTTAGATTATGGCTGGAAACACATGTTCTAATTACATGTGTATTCCAATACAATTTGTCGCTTTTCATCGCATCGATCCAAAGTTTAATCTCTCTTCTTCTTTTAGCAACAGAAAAGTTGTCCTAACATTGAACATATCTTCACATTGAACAATTTAACTTGGTAAAAATTGTATTTAAATTGTATAAAAATTGAATGAAAATTGACATTTTGAATATAACCGATAAATGGAAGATACTTTGAAATAAAAAGTGCCCCATTGAACAATTAAACATTTTTATTAGAACATCAATAAAAAAAATGATAACAAATCTTGCATCTAACGGTGTACTGTGTTAAAGCGCTGTAAACATAAATGTGGCTCATCAATACAATCTGGACAATAGGTGATCATCTTTTTGGTCCCATTCATAGCAATTTTTGATCCTAATTGTTTAACATTTTTTTATACCACCCTCTGCAAAATTTTCGTGCCAGGTACGCTTGCCCTTCTTTCTTCTGGATTTCGTGTCGTAACCTTTGTCGAATAAGTATATTTGACGGCTCTGGCGAATGGCACTGTGTAAGGTGCATTGCGAGTGCCATTCTAAAATCTGATAGCTTGATTTTTGTTTTTGTTGCTTGTTTATAGAGAATCATCGCGTTTGAAATTGATGTATTTAACAATAACTCTAAAGCTAATTTTATATACCACTTGAGGGTTCTTTTATGTGGTATAGAATATGCTATCATTTGATCTGATAAATCTACAGCACATTTTCCTCTCTTGTAATCTACACTACCATGGGTTTATCACAAACATAATTTTCTTTGCGGACCTCTGCCATTTCAGCCGAATGTTTCGTCGAAATCATAAAAATAATCATAACACTGTTTACTAATATCTTCTACACGTTTCAACAATATGTTCTGCACGTTTTGCTTACGAAGAAATAACGAAAGCGAATGGTTTGTTGAAATAAACGAAGCCTCGTTATAATATGTCGCTATCAACTGTTACCAAGGCACCGCGGTGGTCACCCGTGACCACCAATAAGATAAACGGTCCATTGGGGTAGAATTGTTCTCTTACATCATCAATTTATTATTATTTTTCCATTATATGCTTTAAATAATAAAAATACTCCCGTGGCGTCCCCAGCGAAACATGTGATTTAGCTGTGGCAGTCAAAGTGTTAATATCAAACATTGTTTTTCCCAATCTACTTACCTACTAACTGTAGATCTTGAGGATCTTTATTCAAAGCATATTTTATACACAGTGTCCCAGTTTTTCCTGTGGAACTTTGCCAATTATGCTATAAGAAAAATTAATAAAAAATGTTATATGAACACACATTCTTAAATGGTTTTTTAAAAAGCTGTAACAAAAATGCGAAACGATGTAATAACCACTGGTGTTTCGCTCTATTATTCCATATGTTTACATAAATACTAAAGTTTACCAAAAGAGGTCGTTGATTTAGTCAACCAGTCGGGCATGATCTTCAATGAGGATTAATTTCTTGACCACTGACATCACCAGATATTATGCCAATGGATTTTTACTTGTGAAAGAAGTTTATCATATTATCGGTATATTATTAAACACAAATTAATATACGTCAGGAGTTGCTACAAAAGTTTCGCGACGTACCCGTTTCAATTAAGGAAAATGAACAGTAAATTAATCGTGCGATAGATTTTATTGCCCGTAGATGTTAGTCCTACGTTCGTAATAACGGAACACATTTTGAAATGGAATTAGAATGTGAACCGACATTCTATTCCTGTGCGGTATATAAGTGGTTTTTCTTATGTTTACTTATAGAACATACCGGTAAAGTTCAGCGGGAAAAAATTTGCGATATCCTGTATGTTTGTAATGATTTCGAGTGCCCAAATACTTATACACGGTAGTGTAGTTCTGCCATGGCTCTGTAGAAAGAAAGGAAGCGTATATCGTGTGTCTAAACCGGCTCGGCGTTCTTCGATATCGTAGAAAGTCGACGAGATTATTTTACGACGATATTCGAAACTCTCTGCGGCAAAAGTAAAAGCGATCGATGAAAATCTGCTGTTGCGGAAGGTAATAAAACACAGAAACACAAGCTATAAACCTGTCGTGATGGCAGTCGAACAACTGATAGTGACAGGATAAACGAGGTTTCAATGTGCAGTGTAAAGAACGAAGTAAAGTAAGCGGAAAAATTGTAACAAATCTTTTTTGGCTAATTCAGCTACATAAAATTGGAGACGTATAGACTTTCGTGACCGATTGCAAATACATATCCAGCATATCCAGCATAATTTGGTCAACGGATTAGAGGATTGTTCTATGTGCAAAAGTATAATTTAAAAAAATCGAAAATATGATAAACGTGTGAAGAATATTCGAACTTGGCTAATTATCGGGTTAATATGAATAAGTAATCAGAGACGGGTTATTCTATATGCGAAAATAGATCCAAAATGTGGAATAAAATTTTACCGTTTAACTCATTTACTGTCAGACAAATTTTATTAGTTGTAGATATAGTACTAAAATGGCATTTACACTAATTTGAAAATGAAAAAAACACTACGTAGCTGGCGTCACTGAATAAAATTCCTGTCATGGCACCGCAAACTATGAGGTATCTCGTAGTTGGCAGTGAGTGGTTTAAGGTTCGATCTTCGAGGATATAGAATTTCAACGTGTTTCATCAAGCGTATGATAAGCGTTTAAACGTATCTTTCCCGGAAATAGAGCTTTGAGAATAGAAATAGAAATATAGGGTTCTATATTTGGACCGCTTATTTCAATGTTAGTCTAGATCATTTCCAAAAAAAAGAGACAATTTGCATAATGAATTTACATATATTTATGCACATAGAGACGCGAATAAACTAAATAGATGTTACCAGAATTTGTCAATCAATGGAAACGCAAATAGCCCAATTCGAAACAAAGGAACATGGACTTGCACCATTTTCAAAATCCATCCATTTTCGACTTATTCTTAAACGTATGATCATCCTCTAGTCGTTTCACTACTGACCACATTATGCGGAACATCCTGTATATTCAGCTAGAACGCATCGTTATTTACGAGCCACACAGTATATCGAACACTTGAAAATCGCTTATAGGAAAAGAGAGAAAAGAGGAGCGTGTTTCTCCATCGTATTTCCATGGTGTATTGTCACCTGACGCTTACACGAAATTCCACGTTAGAGTTGTAATTCGTTGGCAAAAAAAAAGGGAACGATTCGAGTCTGTAAAGTTGTACGTCGGGGCGTTGTTCATCGAAACGATCCTGCGAAGAGGGGAAAGGGAGGGGAAAAAAAAGAAAAAAGAGAGAGAGAATAACTCGCGATTTTTATTCCGGCAGCTCTCGAACAATTACGATCTTGAATTATGAATCAAACGTTAACGAGTTCGACGACGAGCTGCTGTATTCCGTGGCGTAACGTTGAAAAGCAGAACAAGGAGAACGAGAGAGGAGAGCGAAGAGGGGAACGAGACGAAAAAAGAAAAGAGGAATGGATTTCTGGTCTTTGTTCCGCCATTAAAAGATTTTGCTTTGGACAGACTCTCGAAAAACGGTCTTTCTCGAATTCGCCCACCCTCCTGTTTATTCAGCTATTTTTCTGTCGTATCTACGGAATTTCTCTTCCTTTATTCGCGCAAACCCTGGCACAGGCTTTCGATTCGATCGTTGGATAGATCTTGGCGCGCTTATAACGAGCGAACGAACAGAGAATGGAAAGTATAGAGACAGAGAAGAAAAGGTATGGAGGGACGTGCGTGGTTGTTACGTTGCAATTACGAGACGGTTTTTCTATCTGCGATAACTGTTGCACATTACCAAGCACTTGTTTTTACCAAGCATTTTTGTTAAATTTTTCTTTCTTCTGCAAAATTACGGACGTAGACCGTCACGAATGAGAAACATATATTACTATGTATTACATTTCCCTTCTTTGTTTTTATAGAATAGCAGTTTTTAAGTTAGACACACTATATATCAATTCCACATCAAAATATATGTTTCTATCATCGTATCGAGCATTTCAAAAATATTAATAAGACGAATACGAACAATTTACAAATTAAATCAACATGACATTGATTTTCTGTGAAACTCGAAGCTTATTTTAAAAAAAGAAGATATATATATATAGCGTATTGTTTAATCGCATTTCTCATTGCGTTCTATAACTTTAAGCCATCTATCAGGCAAGATGCAGTCGTCAGGTCGTGTTTCTGTCTCATTTACTACTTGCAAGTGAGCGTCGAATAAGGCATGTTGCATCGATCTGAAACCGGTAGCAATCCGAAGGAGTAACGTCTAGCGAATAAGCTGTGAGACATCCAAGCCAAGACTCGTGATGCTTTTGTCGCAGAAGCACCGAATGTCCTAACGTTGTCACGCGGTAATTTTGCAGAACGTTCTCCTTTGTCAGTGCCCTGACAGTTGCATCTTGTTTAAGGACAATCAGCCAATATCTTTCGCTGATGGAATTCATCGCTTGCCTCATGTATGGCTTAACGTTATAGAAAGCAGCGTCACAGAAAAATGCCTCGATCCAACAACGCGCGATATTTTTAAAAATAAGGTTCGTCATTTTTAAACTTAACATTTTACCGACCGATAGCCTATTAAACGGCTTTTTATCGCCAACAATCTTTCTTATTATTTGAGCAGTAATTTGTTATTTAGTACTAAGGTACTTTGCTCAGTTGCGTTGCTTTGTAAGTTTCCACAGTTTTATACCAATTTGAGAAACTTACCATTCGCGATGAACGAAAAGAATGGTATTGGAGAGTCTAAACCGAAACAGAGCCGGCGCCAGGGAGAATCTGCGTCTGAGCTACTGGTCGGACGTGCGTATGCTGTTGAACCGCTAGCAGTTAGTAAAGTGTTAATATTTTCAAACTGTACCGACTGTTTTCCGAAATGCTTGCAAACCATTCGAATGTACTTGGTCGATGTTCCAACTTACTTACGACGTACGCACCTTAAAGAGTACGAAAGAGGAAAGGGAATCGATGATTAGTCGGAATAGTAAGCGCGTATTTCTTTTTTTTCGCTCATTTCGACGACAAAGTTTGTCGATGGTTAGGTTTCTGCAGTAATTAACAATCGCGATTACCACTCGACCAACCAAAGACCACCGCATTGCGTCAGTACGCGCGGCGAGGTTTATCGCAAGGTACCGCCTTGTAACTTTCCTAGCCAACCATCCCTTGCTACTCTCGCTACTCTCGCTATTCCTCTCGCTCATTCCCCTCGCCACCCACCACCTACCACTCCTCTTTGCTCCCCCTGACCTCTACGCGTTCTTCCCTTCCCACCCCACTTGCCGCCGCTCTTACCACCCTTCATGCTCCTAGCAACTAGCGATGGGCTCAAGTACACTGCATCGCTGGAAAGAAGACTAAGAAATGCGAGTCTGATCGATTATTTCGTGTAGACTGGCTACCTAAGCCGACTCATAAAGCTAAGCGCGCGTATGATTGAAAGTGTCACATATATAAATAAGATAAAATTACTGTCTTCTTTGCAATTAAGTCTTCTTTGCAGCAATGCGGTCGCTATGAATTTATGTTATAGTTACACGCTACCGCTCAAAAATATATGCATATTTGCTTACTTCTCATAGAAATAATAAATTAGTTAGAAAATTACAAAGAGGAAGATTGTGCCGGATTTCAATGGAGCTGTCGTAGGATATCACCATATGATAAAGTTTGTTTTTAAAATCTATATACATTGTTCAAATCCGCTTTAAGTTTCAAATACTGACATAAGCTAATAATGTTAATAATTGAAATGCACTTCAAAATGCATAGCATAATAGATATGTAGGATAAAAAGCTTAAAAGAATAAGTACATATTGAACTTGATCCCATCACTACTGGCGGCAAGTCTTGCTCCCTTTTAGTCGGCTTCGCTCTTTTCCTTCCCTTCTCGAAGCTCAACGCCCCGACCTCCTCAACCTCAACCTCGTCGTCGACATTGACGTCGCCGTTACGTTCTCTGCTATTACTATCACTACTACCAGTCTCCGTCATCGTCGCTAACCCTTCGTGTCCTCTCTTGTGTTTTTCAGTCGCAATTCGACACGATTTAATCAAACGTTTAGTTATGAAAATTGATAAACAGCGTGGTGTACAATCGAGCCAATAGTAGGAATGGTGTTAACACATTACCGACCGATAGCCTATTAATCGGCTTTTTGTCGCCGACGCTTACCGACCGATAGGCTATTAATCGGCTTTTTATCACCGACGATATTTCTTATTATTCGAGCAATGATTTGTTATTTAGTACTAAGATACCTTGCTCAGTTGCGTCAGTTGCGTTGCTTTGTAAGCTCCCACAGTTTTATGCCAATTTGAAAAACTTATCGTTCGCAATAAACGAAAAGAATGGTATTGAAGAGTCTAAACCGAAACAGAGCCGGCGCCAGGGAGAATCTGCGCCTGAACTGCCGGTCGGACGTGCGTATGCTGTTGAATCACTAGCGGCCAGTAAAGTGTTAAGTATCAGATTACATATTTTCGTGCAACGTGTATTCAGCAATCGCGGTACAATCGGCTGGGATAGACTAACTCTACGTGAACAGATAAAAAGAAAATAAGAATAATAAATGCAGTGGAATTTGTTCGTTCGCTTATGAGAAGATAAAGTTTGAAAATTTGTCAAGTACATTTGTACTTGGCAACGGTATGATAGAAGAAGTTTCTCTGTAACTGCGGTCAAGTACTCTGATATGATAAAAAGCTGAAACGGGGGGCATATTTGCATCGCTGGACACGTTCCATGTTTTTTTGTAACGGCTATCCGATTCCGACTTACAAATGCCAATTACTGGTACACTTATCGCTATATGAAAAAAAATGTTCAGGCAGCGTTTTAATGGTTTCGAGGCAGACATAATCTGGGGTAATCAGTTTTTCTGCGGATGGACACAGAACGGAGATCGTACGAAGGTGACATACGTTTTCTTAAATGAGATTATATAATTTTTAACGGACTAATGAAAATAAAAGTTGAAGTATCCAGCAAATTGACAATAATAACAGCTCCCCGATGTGAATAGATTAATAATTTTGTATAAGAAATGCGAGGACGTATCGACTATCGCGACAGAAATTATACGACTGCGTTTAAAAAAACGTATGTCGAAACTCGAATTTAATTGCTGTGTAAACATCTTCTTCGCACAACAGATAGTTACGTCAGTTACATCAGTAATTCCTATTTATAGATTAATACCAGACAAACATCTTCGTACAAACTTGTTTCCTAATAAGATCTGTGTAAACATAAATTTCTAGTTCTTCGGGTTTTTATCGTGGTTTTAGCTATGTCCTGACGTCTCGTCGATATTTCCGGTTACCGAAACTGCTCCACGTCTGTCCCGAAGAAACGGACTTGGGTAGAAAACCTAAGAACTAAAAGCAAATATATAGTCGTTTAATCATCGTGAAAGTTTCGAATCTAAAACGATCGGATCATATGCGTGATCTCTATAGAATCGAACGATACGTTTGTTCCAGAGGTGACGATGTGCAACGATCGATCGAGCTGCTGGACAAAGTGCTCTCAGAGTACGACGAGCACGAAGCAGAGGGCGAAGGTGGTGGAGGCGTCGGCGTCGGCAGTGGCGGCGGCGGTGGCGGTGGCGGTGGCGGCGACGGTAGTGGAGGTGGCAGCGGCGGAGGTGTTGGGGATTGTGGCAGCAGCACCGAACCGAGTATTGGCCTCACACCCGACGACGAAAGTCCGTCCTTAGGTATCTTTTATCCTCTTTTCTCTTCTCCCTTCCTCCTATCCTCTCCTTCGCCCCAATTTCTTTCCTATTTTATTCCTTCTTTCTCCTCTTTCGTTCTTTCGATTTTCGTCATCTCGATCGTATCGATTACATGCTCGTTTATCTTCGTTTTTAGCAAATTCCGAAAGCTTCTTATCTTTCCCGCTCCCTTTCCTGTCCCGTATACTATCATATTACTTTTCCAGACACTTTTTATTATTTCCGATAATTCGCCACGGGTTTCGTCAGTTACGTTCTTTAATTATCACAACGGTTGGAAATGATTTCCGGTATCTTTTTAAATGAAAAGCGTAGGTCCCAATGTTTTCCTCTTTTTTCCCTTTTATTCTTTTTTCGTTTTCGTTAAAATAAGTAAAAAGCGTCGTACGAATACACGTACGTCCTATGTACTGTAGTTTTCGAGCTATGGGTGATTAGAGAAAATGTACAAAGTGTCTATCTCGTGACTCAACACGTCAGCTGCGTTGAAATAGCTCTACTTTCGAGCTGCACGAGAAGGAAGTCACGCGACTCGATGGAACATTGATACGCGACTCGTGCGTAGAACTAAAATTGCTATAAGAATACCAGTGAGTTTCGCAATTAATCAGATTCGCTTTCTAAGCGCACGCGGCATTTTTTCCTTCTTTTTTTTTTTTTGTTGGCTTGCGTAACCAAACGTTATTTTGTCAGGGCTGCTCGTGGAGAAACCACGTGATTTCAAATTAGACAGAAATAAATGATATTAATAACGCTTAGGAAACTTTCCTGCTATAAATGCTGTATGATAAACGGGATTTCAACGAGACTGGTTAATGCTCGATCTAATTGCTGTAATCGGTTTAAAGCTGTGAAAGTTTATGTCTCATATCTTATGTATTATTTGCCACGAATTGATTCATTAACGGATAATGCCTTTCGTCCTGACACTCTATCTCTCTAACGAGTAATAAAAAAGGGAGAATATCTGATCGTTCGAAACGGAAGGAAAAATCTTTCATTTAAAAATTCCTCTCGACCACGATAATCTAGCGAAATGTTTCGAAAGATGTAATTTTCTGGCGACGATCCTAATGACTAGAACTGCGGATTTTTATGCAATTTCGTACCTCTAGTGAGACAGCTAAAGAAATGGAACCTACATAAATATTTATTTCATCCACTAAACGTTATAACAGATATACTTCATTTAAAATATTTTTTATATTTTCCCATATTATATACGTTTTACGGAACCTTAAATCTCCCAACTCCCATAATTGGTTAAAAATACGCAGTCTAGTGACGATATTGTTAAATCGACGAGACGTTAAAAGGATTAAAATAAAAGGTTCATGTGAAATTTCATTTCTGATAATGTTCAAGATATGGTTAAAGAACGGTAAGGATAGCTGGTTTTTTTCCACAGGGCATCAATCCGAGGACGACGGTTACATGAGTATGAATGGACGAAAAGCGAAGATGGCCCTGATAGCGCTGCGTCCAGTTCCAGATTGTCCAGAGCCACAGGATCTCGCGGGAATATCTACGCAAGAATTTCCGCCACCGCCGGAAGAAGCCGAACGAATCATTTCTACTTTGTTGCCCATGTAAGTTCATCTCAGCTTCGTCGCGTTCGAGCCACTTGAAATGAAAGGGATCGATTCAACGACACGCTTAGCCCTTCGTCTTGTCGTATATAAACCTTATCTATATCTTATTGTATATAAACAGACTTTTCGTATATGGTTCGATATTAACACTTTACCGACCGATAGCCGATTAATCGGCTTTTTGTCCCCGACGCTTACCGACCAATAACCTATTAATCGGCTTTTTGTCACCAACAATTTTTCTCATTATTTGAGCAGTAATTTGTTATTTAGTACTGAGATACCTTGCTCAGTTGCGTCAGTTGCGTTGCTTTGCAAGCTCCCACAGTTTTATACCAATTTGAAAAACTGACCATCCGCGACGAAAGAAAAGAATGGTATTGGAGAGTCTAAACCGAAACAGAGCCGGTGCCAGGGAGAATCTACGCCTGAGCTGCCGGTCGGACGTGCGTATGCTGTTGAGCCGCTAGCGGTCGGTAAAGTGTTAACGACGAACTATAATAATGTCAGTGACAAGAGAGTAAAGAATCGAAGGGAATTCAGAAAAGCTGGAAACTTTTAAGGAAACATTGGCTCACGAAAGTATTTGAAAGTACGTAGCGTTAATGAAATTTCAAAATGTTTTATACGCGTATAATACGTACTACCCGGACGAGCTAATGACTACGAACGTAAAAGTTTTCTGCGGTGAGCGTGGAAATACGTGGAATCGCGAGCCAGTACAGTTACAGCGATACTTGAAGCGATAACGAAATCATTTTTTTATTTTAACAAACTATCGATTAAGAATGAGACGACGCCTCGAACGAGTTGCAAATTTTCATATTCTTGCAAATATTTACGAAAACTATGTACACTCCATATACTATGGTAGTAAAGAATTTTCGAAAAGCATTTCGTTAAAATGATTTTCTTTGACATTTTGTCGAAATCTTTGAGTTAGTAGATTTTGTTTAAATTAGATCAAAGGTAGCTAATAGGTGTCTGACGTTCTGACCATAACGACTGATAATAATTGATAATTTATTCAAGTCAAGACGGTTGTTCGTGCAAGTGCATATTTTTATGTAATAAAATGCAAGTAGAGAAATGAAATTTAGATAGAAATTTGTTATCTTCTCTATTTTGCATTTTCTGCATAATCCATACGCTTTGCATATTTATGCATCGAAGCATAAATATGCAAGAATGTATTGTATATCTGGTGCTTATGTCGCATAGTTATCTCGTTGTCGGATAACCTTCTAATCAGAAATTTCGCGAAACGATGGAAAAACTGTAAGCTTGAATTCATCGACTTAAAGACGGCTGTACGTTGGAAAAGCAATTTTAATTAAACAAATAAATAACGATAATAAGAATCAGAGTATGTAACCGCTACGTATAATCGTAGGGTATCGCCTGGAAATTCTTCGAAGAGAAACCAAGGTCACTCCTCTTCTCGTCGAAGTGGTCGCCAACAGTGGATGATAGCCATGGAGGACAGCATACGACATGGAAACGGTAGCACGGTTACCACTCAAACGACTCTCGTGAGTATCCTTGCGAGCTTCTTCGAATCTAAAATGCTCGCCTTTTAGTATTCTCACGACTATCGTTCCTTTCTTACTACATCTTTATCGCTAAGGTTGGCAGAGCAGCTCTTATTCGTAATGTAAACGTACGGCGGTGTAACGTGCAACTGAACCAATAGATTTGTTCAATTTGAAACACACGGCCAAGAAATAAACTCGCTTTATACGTATAATACGGTATACGTACTTATTTTACTCGTCGCATATTTACATCCAAACAACTATAACTAATCTTTGGTGTCGTTCTTATTCCTCTCCCTTTTCCCTTATCTTTCTATAATCGAGCTACTCTTCTTAGTCACAATCACATATGGGAGATATTTTAGCGAGCCTATCTGCAGTTCACATGGCAGCAATAAGAAATGATGATTATTACGGTTCAGTAATGCTCCCCACTGTAGGTAAATTGTATTTTCGTACAGCCCAAAACTCGACATCAAAGACCGTATGGCTGGGAAAATGGGAACAGCGAAGCATTGAAATTGGCTCAACCTCCGAGCCCGCCGAGCAAATTCGCCAGCTTACCATACGATGGTAAGGTGTCTTTCGGTTGGATCCCGCCACGAACCAATCCAACTACTATCGAGAAACATCGCGAGGTTAGACGTCGATCATCGGAAGAAGATGGCCTCGAGGCGGACAAAACTCATCGACAGAGCTTCGACAAGGATCGAACGCCTCATCTACGAAAGCAACGTCAGAGTAACGAAATCATCAAGTCGAGCAGCGTGGAGGATCGTCTGCTGATGAATCACGAGCAATCCGAGCAGAACAGCCGAAGAAGAAACGATTCTGACTCGAGCGAAGGCAGATTCTCGAGAAACTCCGAATCAGAGAGATCTTCTATCCCACGGTCGAGCTCGGTCAGCGTCGAAAGATATTCGATGCGAGCCACTTGCGGATCATCCGACTTTTCCAGGGCGAACTCCACCTCGAACGAAAGATTCCACTCAGATTTTTCGATAGCCGTGGCCAGTGCCAGTTCCAACGATCGAGTCTCCGTGCCAACGTCCGATCCTTTCTCCATTCGAAACCTCGACTTTGTTTCCTTCTCTTTGCCGACCAGAACAGACTCCAATGAAAGATTCTCGGCACCAACCTCGGACAGGTGTTCGGAGGAACGTTACTCGGACATGTTCTCCACGAGGAATTCGGACTTCTCCACGAGGAATTCCACAGACTTTAGGACTCAATCTGAGGAGGAAAGATTTTCTGACGACTCGTTGGAGGAGCTTCTGCCTCCTCCCCCGCCCATCAGTAAGAGACATTCTATTGCTTGGGAAGTACCTCTGGAGGATGATCCACTTTATGCTCCCGGAAGTACCAAGGTGATTGGTAGGAGACGACGTAAAAGCAGCGACGTGTCCAGTAAGTTATTCTCTTGCTGACGAAATTCGACTCTTGTAACTCCAATATCATGTTAGTCGATATATAGGGTAGAGTCTATAGAATTATTTGCTATTAGTAGGCTGCGGATTTTTATCACACGCACAGCTCCGCGTGAAAATAGTTGTATGAACGTTATGGCGAGTTGTCAATATATTTCCTTGTTTATGAAAACCACTCAAAAAAGCAAAACATGGTCTGTTTCCAAATACATCCGACATGATAGACGTCTCTAACATGACGCGCAATTTTTCATTCTAACGAAACTTTACGCTATTTTTCAGCCATTTGCGAACATGTATGAGAAACAGCTATTAATCAAAATTCATCCGTATCTCCTGCACATCAACTACAGCTATGTCTGCAACGAAAACAAACATTTTTAAAATAGTTTCTCTTCGTAGCAAATCAATATATTCTCTTTCATTGTATTATGGAAATTGTTAAGATGCATTGAAAAATATTTGAATTTGGCTAGTTGCAAAGCAAATTGTTCTACATTAACGTAAACGACTCAACTTTACCCTATATCCTAGATTAATTCCATTTTCGAAAAATATACTCATTTTTAGCAAGTGATGTAAGTAAGTATCAATTGTATCATTATCTAATAGATGTTTTCGGGAAATTTAAGGGTGTCAGAATTGATAGAATGCCTATAATATTTAATAAATAAGTAAATATATAATAAAGTATTTGATACAATATCTCCGGTAGGTGAAACAAATTTTGATCTAGTTCTCATTTCTTTAATCACGTTCTTTAATCGTAAAGATATAAAGGTGCATAATCGCTCACGGTATATTAATATAATCGATCTCTTCGAAATGAAAATATTCGTCAACTAAATTTTTAATTTCAGGCGTCGGATCAGCGTCCAAACTACGCGACTTCGACGACTGGCAAGACCCCCGGTTATCGACCACTGACGATGATCTAGTCTCTCCGTATTCGGACTCCTCGACGAACGAGCTTGATCAGATACGACCCCAAGAACTAACCAAGAACGGCACTTACGTGATACGTCGTGGTCGAAAGAAAGAACGAAAAAGTTTACCAAAAGTCCCGACCAAAACCAAAAGCTTATCGTTTGAGAATAACGAGGAGAATCGGTTGTCTGATGTGAAACGATACTCGAGTACTTTCGATAATATTAGAAGTCTGCTGAGAGAAAATAAACTGGACGAACCGATGAACGATCCACCGATGGAATTTCCACCGTCGGTTCCACCCGACCTGGTCAGAGTCGTTTCTCTTCCAGCGATTAACGACGAAACCAGCAATTGGCCGCGAGAATTGGAAGTAACTGTCGAAGAGGAAGAAAGTTCAGACCTTTCAGACAAGGATAAAAAACCTCGGGAGATGTTCGAGCTGCTCCAGTTGTCGTCCTCGTTATCGTCCACCGATAATCCTGAGAAAGGCAGAATCGATGTCGATTTGTCGAATCAAGAGTCGAGAAACGCTACTACAGAGTTGAACAGCACGTGCAACGGAGTTTCGCTATCAGCCTCTAACAGCTATTCGAAAGGGTTCGCTGGTTTAACACCGTCTAGTGGGAATGTGTTTAACGAGGAACCAAGAAAATCTCCAAATTCTAGTAACGAACATCGATTAACGTCCAAGATCCCTGTTAACTTGCTGATTGAAGATCAGATTGTGAAAAAGGCTTTGAAGGAAAATCGTAGACAACTGGAGAAGGTCAGTGATGCTATCAAGGAAATTGAGAATGTGAAGAACAGCGAGTCTTATTCGGAGAGCAAGACACGATGGGCAAGGAGTGGAGAAGCGAAGCAACCATTGGCGAGGAAAAGCAGTCTTGACAGCGAATCGAATGATCGTGGAGTTGTGGATCGAAGTGGAGCGAGGAAACAGCACCATGATTCGGATTTTGATTCGGATACAGCGTCTAAAACCAGTCCTGAAACAACGGATATAGAGGCAAAAAGAACTAATGGGTCGGATATCTACGCGTCAGGGAAAAGATTGAGACAAAATGGAGTTGTTGAGACTCATAAGAATGATCAGAAGCAGATTGAAAATGTAATCGACGCTATTCTTGAAGATTCCAAGAATCCAGATTTTCAGGTGAGCTTTTCCTCATTGATGTCGTAAGTTGTACAACTTGAACGAAGGAGGAAATTCAGGATTTTCACACATTATAATGGCGAAAGTATACATATGAACGAAGACCACAAAAGAAAAATATGATAAATTTGATTATAATATCGATAAGCTTGATGGATAAATAGAAATATTCTAATATGATACATTCAGAGAGGAAAGAAATTTGAATTAAATATAAAGATACAATATATAAAACTAATGATGTAACTTTTAACTTTTAAAATACTCAATTGCAATTTTGTTCACATTAGCAAAGAAAAATCTAATAGCACAGAAAATTAATGACATCGTATTGATGATATATTTGCTTCTAGGTGAGCGTAGAAGTTCTTGAGTTTCCTCCGTTACCACCATCGCCTGTCGAGGAAGCGGACGAAGAAAGTTCAGACATCGGTCAGACTGCCGCAATCGTCTCTAAGCCAAAAAATCATAGCAATCGAACGATGGAGTACAGACCTAGGGTACCACCTCATCGTGGACCTGCTGCTAATCATTCCCTCTCGGATTCGAAAGATCAACAAACGTCTCTCAATACCAGATCCATGGATGCTGGATTTTCTCGGGGTAAAAGAACAACACCTAGTGCCACCAATTCCAGACGAGAGGTGCGTTTTACGAAATTTAAGCGAGGTGTTTTATCGTGTTTCAGGTAAAAAGATACCTAATAATAACAATAAGAAGGTGAGTCACGAGAAAAATGATATGTAGATGTCTCCGTTACTTCTTTTAATTTAATGAATGACTTCTCAGTACAAAAATTACAGTATTTGAGGATTATGTAATTACAAGGTTACAAATAGCGAAATACTTACTCATAAATTTGATTAACTTAGTTGTGTAAAACTCTATATCTGTTACTCTGTTTTTGCTTCTTCTCGTCGTTCACCTTTGTATACAAAGCTGTAACAAAAAATTATTATCAATTTTTAATTGTTGCTGTTGTCGTTGTCATGCATTATTACTAGTGATTTATTTCTCGTAGCAAATACCCGTAGAACGAAGGACTTTGCCTACGGACCTACCTGGACCTTCACGACGACGTCCCTTCACCAAGAGACATTCGCCGTCGGCGGAACCGTGCTCCTCAGTTGGAAATGGAGGCTGTAGTAGCAGTACTAACGCAAACGGAGCAAACAACGGAGCTTGTAGCAGTAGCAGTGGTGGAACCACCGGTAACATAGCGACTGGTACCAGCGGAATGCAAACTTCTTGTTCGCTTCCAGAAACCCCTGTTTTCGCTAGAGGGAGCGACATTCCCAGAACTCCCCAGCATGCCAGCAATTCGACACAGATGCGTCGACAACCTGGTTGGTACGCACCAACCACGGCTACCACCGGGTAAGAATCGTCTTTTTCGATCAAGTTATTGATTTTATCAAAATTTCAATATTACTACACATCTTGTTTTCCACTGTATTATCAAGTTTTTTATTACGCCGCTTTTGTTTTTCTAAATATTTCACCATTTTCTTTCACCGATATAGTAGGAGTTAATATTCTTTAAAATATCACTTTTAAAACATAAAATAAACTTTTACGTATCACTATATATATATATATATATACGTATATATATGTATGCGTTTTCTGTTTCTTGAGAACAGTTTCTCTGTTTTCTGATCTGAAGAAACAGAATCATTTACTAAGGAGAACATAGAAAGCTTAAAATATAACTACATTATTGCCAAAAACGATGTATGTATTTCTAACTTGTACAACAGTTTAAAAACTTGAAAAATGGCGCTTCGTACGCGTGCCACGAGCGCGCTTGCGCGAACATAGCCACGAATTCCCGCGTAAGCAATTACTGTTGATCATTGACCGATTGCATATGCACGTGTATGCTGTATACACAACTTAAAATTGATAACTCAATTCAACGAAGGAAACAAAAACAATAGCGATAACAAGAGTACGATAAAAATGAATAAAATAAAAAGTATAAAAATTGATATTCGATGTGAACAGGTATCGCAGGAATAACCCGGGTCTGGAACAGGCGATAATCGGAACCGAGTTGTTGCGATTAGCCGGTGGCCCGAATCGTGGATGGTACCCGACGAGAAAGGCGAACCAACCGCGGCCAGCCTCGATCGAGCATCTCGAAAGACTAAACAACGCGTACGATCCACGCTTGGCTGGCTCCGGAGACCAAAGGAAACCATTGACTCTGCCGACAAACATCACACCGAACAAATACTTCGGCCAAAGTAAGCACAGCTCCGCCTCCAGCACTCGCGAGGCGCTACGGAGGGTCACTAGCTTGCTCATCAAGAAAGGTAAGCGCTGGAATTTGCGCTATTACAAGAGCCCGCGATCGTGGAAGCAGTGAACGTCGCCGCGGCCGGGCCTCTAGAAAATACGATGTCAGTCGCCAAGCCATCTCGATTCATTGTGAATCCTGTTTACTTCACAAATCGTCGTTTTCTGATCTCTAACTTCGCAATAAATCGAGTTCAAAGAATTTACGTTGTATTCTGATGAAATTTGTTTTATTCTCTGATTGAATTAAGGTTAGGTAGATCACAAAATAACGTTTTGTGATGTAAATAGATTCACAAACCGAGTATTGCTGCGAACATGGTTTTCGAAGTAACGATCGATTTCTCCCTTATTCGATAAATCGTTATCGTTTCTAGAAACGAAAACATTTGTATTTTTATTCTTAGAGATATAACGTTTACGACGACGACATCGTTACAATAATCGATAAGTCGAAGTCAACGTCGACCGAATTAACCTAGCGTCAAAATTAAGTTGGTCAAATTTACATATATGAGTATATAAGGTAAATCATCGTTATTTCAAAAGTCATTCGCATCGAGTTTTCAAGCGGTTTGACACATTTATCGGAATCCATGTAATAACCTCTTCAAAGCAACGCCAATAGTTTCTCTGACTTACTTCTTGCGTGACCTTTCGTGGCACTGAGTGTCACCAATTTAATTCTGGCTATCTTACTGCTGTACATGGTTTGTTTAAATAATTTGCTTTTTATAATAATTCTCATATCTCCTATTGTAAGAAAGAAACTGTAAACTTGAATCTTATTATCTTAAGAAATCAGTTTCTTTCTCGCGATAATACTTTGATATATCTATATGTAGTTATCGCATTTTTATACTGCCATTAACACGCTGCAGATGGTCGATTTATTACTTTAGTACACTTTACTAGTTTAATCTAATTTTTTCTATATTACTTGGAAGATGCTTTGACAGATTTATGTAGCGCTACAGCTATATGTGTATTCCTGCCACATAAATAAAACTCTCCTGGGGGTATTCTAACCTAGAACTTGTAAACAATCGATTTCTTTTTCTCATTTTCTGAAAGTATAGGTTTTCTAAAAGCATAAGTTTATGACAGGATCTTTTCGAAGTTGTAAAATGAACGAAGTTATAGGAATTTGAAGATGTTATACAATATATAGGATGCGAATTTAAAAGCGTACAGGTTTTAAAAGGATGTCCGTTTTTCTTGAAACTACATTTTTCTTAAACGATTAAAAACGACCTCTCAAGATCAGTTTGACCGATTGATTCCAAATTTTGCTCAGAATTATTAAAACAATCTTTTCTCTATCTTTTTTCCTTTTTCTTTTTTCGATCGCTGTCATATCTTTCCCAATGGGGAGCTTAGTTTCCGGTAAGCCACGTGTATTTCGTCGCGTCGTGATTGTACAGTGGTTCCATCTGGCGAAAGCTCCGCAACTAGGTGGGACGAATCAACTGACCTTGAAAATATGAATGTACAAGACAAGAAGGATAGAGGAACAAGGCCTCCCTCCTCCGCGTTACACGCTGCAAGGCTAGCTTGTACATTTCCACGAGGCTACTCAATTTTCATTTTATCATCAAAACACATTTATGTCATTCCACTCTTTCTATTTCAATGCTTATCGACGTTCCCCATTATCTTGTATCGTCATATAGTTTCGAAGTGTAAAGAGACTCGAGAATCGATCATATCGGTCCAGGTTAGACTATACACAGTCGTCGACCTGTTCTCGAATCTTGTAACGTGGATAAGGTGTGTGCTCTTCTCTTTTCGAATAGCGCAACGTTGCGCCGGCCGGTTAGGGCAGTCGAAGAACCGGTATAATAAGAATGGTAAATGCTAAAGATTCACTAGAAAACTAGCGACGTTGTTGGAGCTCGCGATTTCCACGTCGAAATATCTCCTAGTACGAACAATACATCCCACGTCCTTCCACCAGTCGTTCACGTTATTGATTCAACTACGCATATAGAAGAAAATGTTCACTTGTTTCTCGCGGCGCGCGACGTTTCATCCTCCAATGCTGTTTCCGATTTCATTGCCTCTACGTTCGTACGAGGTTCTATAGAGGAGACACTTTATCAGCGACTATACACGTTTTACACGAACGAATGTATGAATCAATGTTGTATAGTCGGTCCCTACGATGGATACGTCTAAATTATGTACGAGTAAATTCGCTGTAAGCAACATGAATTTGGTTGTGCCGATAGAGAAAACGGGCGCGTCACGGATCAATACTCATCCATGCGGAGATAGCGTCGACCGAACTGCATTTTCTCTTTCTTCGAATGTTACTCATCCAACATTACCAACTCGAGTCAACGACCCATGTCTTAGTCTGTCTTTTTTTACGCTAAATAGAATCAAAGAGTATTCTACGTCATCCTGCTTACGACAGCATCATTCAGAATTTATCTGAATTTATACATATACAGCGTTTCTTCTATTTTCGTGTACATCGGCGATCAAGCCAACACTGAACACAGCGAGAGAAAGCGAAAATAACATGGATGTGCGCAACCCTGTGCCTCCAGTCTTATCACCGCCGGTTATTTATTTATAGAACGTCGCGGTATCGATGCTCTGAAAAAGAGCTTCCGCGCATGCGAACCAGATAACGCTTATCCTTTATTCAGCTTTCCCTCTTTAAAGCGTGGGATCCGTCGGGAAATTGAACTAAGCTACGTTGTACTGTGCTAATCGTAAGTTTCAAAATATTTCTTTCCATACATATGCATACGCAAATACCGAAGCGTGTCGACCAGAAGCTAAAACGTAGTACAAGCTTAGCTTTCGGTGGAAACGGTTCAGTGTACATAATATGTACTGAAACAAATATAGCAAACATAGCATAGCTTGGCGTCGCTTAACTTTTCGGTAGACTCTCAGTCAGGCATCTTTCCAGTCTCGACCTTTTCGCTCCATATAGAAGCTGGGTATCGCTCGAACAGAACGACGTAGCGTGTAACCGTTGAAAAAAATGATTGGGAGAAAAACAGCATGGGGTAGCAAAGGCGATTGACCAACGAGGGGATGTTTTCAGTTTGGTTAGTAAGCGGCCGGCTCGCTGGACGGGTTGGGTTCAGAGCAGGGACGCGTGGGAAGCCGGAAGGACACGGAAGGGGTGACTAGCTCGACTCGAACCAGGGGTGGTGGCAATCGTTACTCCCGTCTGCTGTTGGTCTGTCTAGCAACCCTCCGTAGTCGACCAAATGCCATCCCTACCAAAGCGGGAATTTGTATCATGGTCGTCGAGCTGCGTTCTCAGTGAGACTTTCCACCCAATAGAAATTGCCGGACTATCACTTTTTTTTCACCATCTCCTCTTTCCTTTCCCCTTTATTTTACGCGATATTTTCCCTTCATTTACCTCCCTTCTTTGATTCCTCCCTTTTGTTCTTCATCTTTTGCTATTTCAAAGTTACGAAAAATACTTTAATCGATGAGTCTCTCTCTCTCTTCCTCTCTCTGTCTCTATCTCTCTCTGGGCCACCAGCTCGATGACTGCACGTTTTTCATGGAAACTGTGCTATAACTGTTATCATCGATATTTCTAATTATACCTACGTCATTGCACTCTGCCAGCATGCAGGAGCTCACTGATGATACATGTGGCATTTGCCAATGCCTCGAGATTGATCTACCGGGCGGTCAGAAATATCTGACGAAAGTTTCTATACTCGGTGAATGATACAAATGAAAGAGAACGTTCCAGCTACGAATTAAAATATTTTGGATATATGAGGTTCAACATTGCCATGCCTTTATTTAAAGATTCTATTTATATATTTTTATTTAATGATTTACCCCTTTATGTGTCCTTTTATTTCTGTGAAATATTTCGTTAAAAAATTATTTAATATTTAAATTTGCAAGGACTAAATGTAATTGGGATTAATAATTTGCTATATTAATTTTTAGTTTCCTAATTATATAAGCTTCTAAGCGAAGAATGAGCCAGTTAATAACTGCTGTGTAGATACGGCAATTAACTCAAATTAACTCAAAACACCTTACTCTATAAAATTAAATTCTACGTCGCGTCGCACGATAGCAACCAAAAACCGGTATAGCATTTCGCTTGCTCGCTCTCAGCTCTCTACCTGTCACTGTATCCTCTCACAATCAGTTACATGATAAATCCGCTGTTTTTCTTTTCCTTTTTTTTTTTCTCTCGTTTCTCAATAATCAACGTACATATTTCCAGCCACTGTTGACAAATTGAGAAAAAAGCATTTGAAAAATCGTACGTTACTTATCCGTATCGTTCGTTATTCTACGAAGCAGCTGATAACCCGTCTCAAAATTCACTCTCAACATTGACAAGTCGAACGAAACTGTTTTGGTAATGAAGAATTTTCGTCGTTATCACTTAAGAGAACGTGTGGAGAGAAAGAGGGAGTGTACCCACGTGCGTACGTCTGTGTGCGTGGCGGGGGGGACATAAAAGGATGGGTCAGAGCAAACTACGCCAGACTGTGAGTCGTGAACGTTTGGACATTTAGAATGTCAGCTGGTTTCAGTATGTTGCCAAGAGAGATTCCGTTTGTCCTTGAACAAACTTAATCTTGCTTCCCTTCGTCTTATCTCCGGGGCTGGAGATCTACTTGAAGGCATTTTTTAAACGTAAATACCAACTTCTTTCCTTTTATTCCTAAATAGAAAAATATACACGCCTACGTTACGTTTCACAACTATAAAACTACCCAAAAAATTTTTATATGCTATGTTATTTATGTATGTTCTATGTTAACGCGATGAGTAGACTGCAAATATTTATTCAAAATCATGTTTATGAAATGTGTTTCATCTATTAAATATTAAAAGGTGTACTGTCACGTGCATTCTGTATATTTTCCTACATTTAAACTTTCTATAAATTCGTATACTTTGATATTTTATATATTTTATGTCTTTTATACTTTAAACATATATATTTGTGTATTGTATGTACTCTGTATACTTTTGTACATTTAAACTTCTCAAACATTCACATACTTCAATATTTTGTACATCTTTGCATTCTGTACGTTATATGTATTCCGTGCATCAGTGCATCCTGTAAATTTTGCATAAGCACACAGAAATCCGCAGTGCAATGGCAAGGAAAGTAACAGTAGACGAAAGATAGAAAAAGAAAAGCGAGAGGGAACCTCGTTTTGGTTGTTCGGAAAATTATCGATCGATTCGAATATCGTGAACAAAATCACTTGTAGCACGAATGCCAAACCCATTCACTCTCGCTATCTTTGGCTCGCAACGAACATAAAATTGCAACTAGTGTCTGCATCTTCGAGGAACAACTAAAAATACCGTATCGCCACGATCGACCGACTCCACGCTCTTTGTTTCGTTTCGATAGATCAGGTTTCTTTATTTTCATGGTTAAGCCATAAGTTGTGCGTTATCGTCTAGATTGTCACGTGTTAGATAATAGTAACGACACTTAACCATGGCATTGAATAAGAACCCTAGACACGACCATGACCTCGATCGAAGGTAACTCATTCGTTTCTCGCGCTCTTTTCCTCTTTTACCCTTTTGCTCGTTTGTTCGTCGTCTCTCTGTTACTCTTTGTCATTCCTAAACAGCTATCGGTACAACTTTTTTGAAGTTATCTAATGGGATGATCGTAATAACGAACTAGTAATCAGAGAAAGAAATTCGTGGAAATGGAAAAGTCGAAAAATTGTACGGGAGAGATCGAATTACATGTTTGTAGGCGCGTTTGTAAAATCTATAATCTACCTGGTGTCTCGGCGAAACGAATACCTGAATACCTGCGTTATCTACGATCGTACGAAAAAGCTTTTCAAGACGAAGTTAAATCATATGAAGAGACTCGTGTAACGGTGGAAAGAATCTTTTCTCAGCCTCTTTTTTTTCCCCCTTTTCTTCTCTTTCCCTGTTCTTCTCTTTAAGGAAGGAGATTTCAAGGTCATCGGTATTTCCTAAATAGAATATAGAATTATTCGCACTATGAATGTAATTTTGTATTCTCCGCGCAAAAGTATTAAAGTATTTATGGGTATTTATGAAATGAAGAGTTTAAAAGATATTTCGATTTTAATTGAAATGTAGTGTACGAAAGGAAGAGAACAGAGACAAGAAGGGAAAACAGAAACGTAAGAGCGTCACTTTGCCTCTCTCTTTGTCTTTCACACGACCCGAAAGTGTTACAAATTTAGGATTAAAATATAAAAATTTCAACCAGGAATTTTCAGACACAAATACTTGAATATCTTTGCGTGGAAAATAAAAATGTCTTGAAATTTCGTGAAGAGATGACCTTGAGGAAAAATCCATTCGTTATATGTGTCCCTTGAAGCGGTTGAACTCTGTCTTGAGAAGATTCTTCATACGTATACGCCTATAAGTCAGATGTTTAGGTGATTTGCTTTAGTTAAAACGTACATAGAATTCGTACAATATCTAGAAAATTTTCGATAATATTTCCAACAGTTGCACGGTAAAGATAACTTCCGTGACGTTATTCCACAAAACGAAGCAAATAGGACAGAAGCGTTGAATTGAAACGGCGCCTTCGGTAGAAACTAAAGACACAGATCGGCCAGACTTTCCAACAATTTTATTTCCAATCGTCGCGTCGTTTACAAAGTTAAAGCTGTTGGCAAAGATCTCGTGTCCTGTCATCCAAAGCTAGCCGCTGAAACAAGATATGGAGAGGTTATTATTATCCTGCCAGAAATAGAGTGGCGAACGTATATACTAGTGGTTATTACTGGTGGCCGAATAAACTCTGGATGGAAAGGGAGCAAAGGACTTTGGTATGGCTTGGTCTAACGCTGAGACAATCTTAGAGAATTAAGAAGAAGTTGTGCGAAGCTGCGTAACCATTTGCACGTTACTTTACGAATCGATAGATTCTACATGTAATCTGCTCGAAAGCGGCTTTAACTAGAAATGTTGCTCGTTAGGATCAGAGTGTGTCCTCGCTGTGTCGTGTTCTTACCTGGCATGCGGCAGCCTCTGGATTTTATTTGGTGAATTTTCAAGGGGAACACGCGCTGTACTTGAAGATTATCTGCAAACGTTGCTATACGAGTGATCTGGTACTCGCTTATGTCCTTCGTACGCGCGTTTCTCCTCTTCCACGTTACACTTTTTAACTGCATTTATTTTTCGCTAGCTTTTGCGTAGTGATCTGTGGTTTCCCATTCCGTTCAGCCGTATAATTCGAAAGAAAACAATGTTTTCCATTTTCTTAGACCAGCACTGGTTTTCGGCTGTTTCAGGAAGCGGCAGCAAGGATGGCAAAAGTGGAAAGGACAATGCATCACCGTGTGGCCCATACGCAGGTAAGTTCGCATTTTATATCCTCCATCTGTCTTTGCTATACTTTTACGATTGAGATAATACTTATCGGCAACTGGAATCTCAAGCTCAAACAGCTAAAATTGTCAAGTTGTGAAGATTTTTTCTAGTGACGAGTTCAAGTCCAATAGTTGAAAGTTCACTTCACACGGTTCGAGTACTATACTCGTAACATGTAATAATTTATTCGTTGTTCTTGTCACAAGTATTCCATTTTCACAAGCTATTTTCGCACCTTGTGAGTATTCGAATGTATCAGAAGGAACGTTATCTGGTTTCCGTGACTTTTCTCTGTTCCTCAAAATTAAACAAATAATTCAAAGTTCTCGTGCAGTTGGAAATGTTGGGAAAGCTACGACTAATCCAAATCCAGTGAAAGTTCTCTAGGATGAACATCCGTAGCACTGACATAAGTAATGAAAAAAAGACCCCTTCTCTCGGTGTATCGCTCCCCGAGGGATCTGCTTGGAAGACTTAAAGCTGTAAGCTAAAAAACCTTTTATAAATAGAGTTTCGTTACTTTTTAAACAGACCATGCACGAATAGCGCGGTAAATTATGTTCCAATGCAAATTATGTTTCGTGTTAAAGAATATCCAAGCCGCTGGTCCAACAATAAAATACGATAATGAACCGAATAAAGTTCATCGTCATAAAATATGTAAAGTATGTATGTAAATACAGTTCAAAAAGTGCAGCAAAGTCGATCCACGATTTATAATAAAATGAGAGACGGAGAAACGGAGAAAAAGAGAGACAGGGAGAGACTAACAATGAGTGGAATAGCTAATTGAAAACGAGGCGATAAAATAATAAAATCACTATTAAATCATGGTGATAAGAACACCGTTATGATGGAATATTATTGTGCAATAGTGAGATTAATAATTTGACTCGTATTTTTCCGATCTGTGTAATTGTTCGAATTTCAATAGTTTTTCTTCGCATATAATTAAGAGGACGAATTGTTGGTCCAAGTTTGGTGCCCTTCCTGTACCATACGATACGATTCGGTCATATTCTATGCCACACGGATACTTATCCTTGTAAGTACTTGTTTGTAAGTTTTTTATTTTATCGCTGGTAGAGGGGGAACGTGGCTGTGTGTGTGCACACGCATACATCTTTGCACACGTAACATAACCGGTACACACATGGCATTCCAAAATATCCATTCCCTTTCCACCAGCAGTTTACCAATGTCCGCCTCTAGTCTGAACAGCCAACAGCAGTTCTATTAATATTCTTTGGTTATTTTTGAAAAAGCTCTTCTTACCAAGAGAAACAGAACGAAGGATAGAGAAGAACTTTATGTACAAGCCAAACAACGTTTCCTTCAATTTGTCTGTAAAGGTGCGTCTAGAGCGAGCTGAATAAAATTCAAGCATAAACGAAACATGTAAATTCTATCGGTATTTGACGATTGCTGGCCTCTAAGAACGCCGGAAGAATATTCGTCTGATCGTTGTGAATCGATCAACGAACAAATTGCTCGACGAACGTTTACGCTAAACGAGTGTAGGCGAGTGCTGCTCCTGCTCTCTCTATGTTCTATGGTCGTTTCGTCTAATCTTAACACTCTACACAAAGAGCTCGAGAAGTATCTTCATTGCCACGACATGATTTCTCGCCAGTAACAAGCAACATTGCTGTCAAGTTCGGATAGTTTGGCTAGTCAAGTAACAGAGATCAGACACACCCAACAATTTGCGTGTACTACGTGCGCTACGTAGCTGCACACTATCGGTATTGATCCATACGCACCGTTCTCTCGTTCTCGCTCGCTTTATCCCTTTTCTCCAGCTCCTGGCATCGCAGAGATGTGGCCTTCTTCTCACGATTTCTTATCAACAACGAATACAGAGATAGCGGCATGTATGAATATTAACGCGGCTAACTGTATTCGTGAAGCGACCAGGATACCGGCACCAGAGTTGAGAACTTGCACCGATATGATGGTAACCAGGAGAACTTTAAACATAACAGAGAGATATAACAGAAGGATAGAATCGTTTCGTACGGATACAATGGAGTTTGTATTTTCCGAATATGATATATTCTCGAGCGAGTTGGAACACATCGAGAAATGGAGGAAGAGTATCCGCCGTCGCGACGGTCGTAGCTGGTTTTTAACGTCCGTCGATTCGAAGGAAAGGCCGGAAAGGCCGTCGATTATTATGCAGGCGACAGACAATTGCCAACGCTTCCCCTATTAACATATAGCGAGAGTAAAAACGTGGCTGAAATACACGACGCAGTTGGTGCGTCGCTCCAGTACCAGCTTTGCTTGTACACTCAGATTTTAATAATCCAATGAGATAAACAAGTATACGCACTATACTATATAACACATGATGACAGAAAATTCAATTACAAAGCGAGCAATTTTTATCGGTAAAGAAATGCGGATGATTTGGATGGGTATCGAAGTAGCATGTAAAAAAGAAAGAGTTTGGCCCACTGTCCACGAAACGTCGTTTCATAGACGCGTATTAGACGCGTTGATACTCGCGGTAGGTACGCTTTCATACAACGATGGTTGTAAAGTAAGTCACCTAGTCACGAAACAGCAGCGAACCGTTTTCGTTGTTACGCATTTTCATTATGACGATTGGCGTTAATATCGTCGAAAGCGAGGCGCGCGTTCTCCAGCTGTTATAAACTAGTGTAACGATATAGGATGAAAGCGTTTTTCTCGTTGCCCGATATTTTAACGACGGGACAAAACGTATCTCGCTGTACATTTGGCAGACTACTAACGCCAGCGTAGACGTATCGTCGTCACGTCTGCACTCGTCTACACTGACAGGTATTGTCTGCGTTCATCGTCCGCCGACAGTCGACAAAAGATGTATCTAGACATTCTACGCTGTTTGAGGGCAACGTCGTTTGTCCAACAGGCGTCGATGAGTCGAAGACGCGATGGAGCAAGCGGGTTATTGAAATATATCTTTGGAGAAACGTGACCATCGTCGACCCTAAAATACAAAGAAAAGACTATATTAATCTTTTTAAATGCTGACTATTAATAGTCATTAATAAGTTAATAATAATGATAAACACCTACTTTGTAGAATGTCCATTTGTAGAATTGGATATCATGTAAATATAGATAATTAATTAATACGACGAGGAACAAATTTTGAAAGTGTCATGACATATTGATTAATGTATTTGTCAACGTATTAAAATGTATAGTACGATTAAGAAAAATGAGAGATGACCTTTGTTCGTTATGACACATCCACGATACGGCGATACGTGACTTGCAGTGATTTCGATTTTACTTTCTTTCTTGGCTCAACGTTTTTCTTCTTTTTTTTCTTTATTATTTAATTTGTACATTACAATTTATCCACCTGGACATTCGGTAAATTTTTCTAATCTTGACTCAACGTAAAGTAGCAAATGTACCGTGTGACGATCGCACAGCGGGATCGTTGCCTCCCAAAAGATGTGAAAAGCTCATTCTGCCTACATTTGCCCGCGAACGTTCCAATGGAAAAAGAAGATGCATATCTGTCGACAAATGTGAATTGTCTGCGGATCTTCTGTCTAAGAACGGAAGACAGTTGCCGCAGGCACAGAGCATGTCTTCGGACAATCGTCTGTCAGTGTGGACTTGGCTTTATAATAGACTACGATTACGCTTCTATGAAGAGACGCTTCGTGGACAGTAAGCCTACAGATATATTAGGAGGGAAAGAGCCGCGTCATATTTTTGCTTCAGCTGCCGAATGCGGGGACGCGCCGAAGAAGAAAGGGTTCTTCAAAGGTTTCTGGAAGAGGTCGCGTCATTATTCGCTGGAGAACCAATAGCCCAGGTTAGGCGGTAGGGTGACGGACCAGCAACGACAGAGACAGGCGCCAAGGCAACAGCACCATTATCGACACCACGTCGCTACGAGCGCTTTGACACACAGTGCTTGCTGTTGCATCGTCCAGTAACCTCGGTGCTGCTTCGTGGTAGATGCAGCGACAAGGTTCGCGTTCCTTCGTCCATTTCATCGAGCTTTTATTCCGCCCGATCGGTGGTCTCCGAGTCCAACAAGCTGCGTCAGCCCGTGGGTAAAATCTTTTTGCGTATTAATTACGTTTCTCTGTCCCTCCTTGTTTCTTTTTTCTTAAACACTCTCTGGCTATTCGGCTAAAAGATTTTCTTTCCATTCCTTCCGTTTATCGTTACATCTGGTCGTATGCGGTAATTAGGCTGTTTCGTAAATTATGCTACGAACAGCAAAGGGCGGGTTCTATACGGAAAATAAGCCGAAAATGTAGAATAATGTATTTTGATTTAAAGCCTTGTTTGTCTATTCTGCTTGACGCAATGCGATAAATATAAATCCAAGTAGGAGTATTAGTATGCAGCGAGATCCTTCAAGTCGAAACATAGACAACCTTGCAGAGCTCCTCGTATTTTTAATGCGTCTGTCTTTAATTTCAACGGCAAAGAAACGCTTTTAAACTGTTTCAAGACAATCTGTAGCTTCATAGAATCGAGCAAGAAGAAATTAATTGGATGGAGGATTAGCCAAAATGTGTGTTAGAATTAAGGCCGCATGCGTAATAAATATATTTTAATTAATTAAACTCAAATTCTCCAAAGATCGAATAAATAGAGCTTGTGAAGAACAAAAGAATGGTGTATTCTACGTTTTCAACTTATTTTGTCGCATAGAATCGTCACTTGCTTGTTGGTCTTGCCTGTCTCGAAGTCGAGGTTGTACCATCAATTACAAGATAACCTGCAAATGAGATTACGCTACGTTACGTTTTCGTTACCACACTAAATCGTTTCGTTCCTCCCGCACAGCTCGTTTGCTCGTGCGAGCGCGTTGCTCGAAAGCGCGAAGCGGAATAGAAGCAACGAGGCAAAGTGCTGCGCGAATCGTGTCGATTTCGTCACCAGCTGGCGTTGTTCGAATCATTCGAGCGAGTCATGAATCGATTTTTGCTAAATCGAATCTAAATCGAATTTAAGTCGTGTAAACAACATGAAGTACGCGATATAAAAAAGGATTCGAGCAACGACACAGCGGCAGCAGTTGATCCGTTGACTCGTTCGTTTACTCTATTTATTTCTATTTCCTGAAACGCATAGAAGAAGAAAACTGACACGACACCACTATATAGCAAGATTTTTCAAATGGTAAGATGGTTCGAGTTTGCTCGCAAGACGTGTATACGTGCTGAGTTTCGCGTCACGAGCAGCTAAACGTTCAATAGTTTTTCCATTCGAGAGGTAAATCGCAAGCTCTGTACGGCTTAACCTAATTGTTAGATGGATTTCGATTAAACGGAACTTTTACTTTACAGAGGTAACAGCACCGATTAAGTCTTACGACTTATTATTAATGTCATCGGGGGTGGAAGGTTAGATCAGAGTCGATTGGAATGGGCAACTGCTTGATTAGTAAATGCCAAAAAGTACACGGTAGTCGACTTTCTGATTGACGGACTCGATCGATAATCGACGATCATTGCGATTGATCGACGACCGATCGACGAGTTGCGACCGATCGCGTGCATCGGAACACCATAGGCGTTTCTGTCCCATCATCTTCCTTGTGTGTATCCGACACGCCAGCGCGTTTATAGAAGGCGAGCAAATAAACTATAAGTTATCAAGTATTCGAGTACTCGGTTATCTACATACGTGTACTTTAGACGGCGTTTATTACTCGCGTATTATGGCAGAGGCAATAGAGAGAAAGAAGAGAGCGTAGAAAAACGCACGGAGGGACGAATGCGTGCGGAATCATGACCATGTAAAAAGCAATCACATTGTATTTACTATACGTATTTATTGTTATTCGAGCAATTTGTAATTATACCAACGAAACGTTCCCTCTAGTTTCAACGTTACCATATAAATAACTATTTTTATTACGGCAATTCATTACCTGTATCATCATCATCGTCATCATCATCATCATCACCACCATTGTTATCATCCTCGTCGTTATTTATTTCTCATTTTTGTTGTTAAGTTGGTACGTATGAAATATGCCACCCCGCCAAGTAAGATTTCAATCGATATATTTATATCGATTGAATGCTCTGTTTTAATGATTAATTAATATCATTATTCCAAGTTTATGAGAATTATCGGTTGAAAAATTCAGATCAATTTCTTCGGCTATAGCTTCTCTTTTTCAGTAATTTACGCATTGGAAGATTGCAAAATGGGATAAAAAGTTGTGTTTAACTTTACCAAATACTAAATGTTCATTTTCAGCAACTTTCATGCCACTTCTATTTTTAATTTAAGCCCATAAAGGTTACAAACTTTCTGGCTATCTAGAAGTAATAATAAACTTTCGGTATATTTGTTATAAATTTTCTTACATGAAGACTTACGGTAAACATACATGATTTATGGAAAATTTTATAATATGTTTGATAATTGACAATAGATCAAAATTAAATGGATGGTATTAGAGCACCAAATTTGAATTTGAAGAAACATTTCATACGCACCAACTTAATACACATAATTAGTACCAATAACCAGTCTCGCCTCCACAATCGTTGCCACTGTGTTTATTTATATCTTTTCCTCCTTTATTATCATAATTTTTCCCTTTTAGTCGCCTTTCACGGCACGCAGGGATTGCATATCTGGGCCTATCGAGTTCCTGGACCTAAAAGGACTTACTATTGTAATATTAATATTATTATTGCTATTTATTTGAATTATTATCGTAGGGTTGTTGTTACGATCATTGTTATTACCATTGTTAATCCTGAAACGCTATCACCAAAATGATAATGCTTATGCAGAGAACGTTGAAACACGCAAGTGAAACGCCAGAGACGATAAATGCGTTATCGTTACGGAACGGTAACCAATGTTATCTAGAACTAGCGGTTGAATTACTTACTTACTTGCTTACTTACACAATTACTATTATCGATAATCCTCTATTTGTATGATATATAGAAGGCGGATTAAGATTATATAGCCAGTAATGTAACAAAATGGTCACGATAATAACGATAACTATCGCGAAAATTACATCTAGTAGAGAATTGGAAAATTCGATATAGGATGTAGCAGACGACATTCTCCTCTCGAATTATCGACAAAGTCGATTCCAATCGGAAAATTGCTTGAATGCCAAAGATTGCCTTCGCAATATATCGTCAACTCGGCCAACGCATACAAACCTATAGAAAATCACATTTCTTGGTATTCGTTCGACTTTCATTTTACTTCGATTCTTTATACAATTTTGTACGAACCCCTAAGTGCAAATTTTAGTCGATCAATCGAACGAACAATCGTTTCCCTTTCTCTTTCATTTCCTAATTCCTTTTCCTTTTCTCGTTTCAAGCGTCAACCAAACGCAACAACGTGAATTTCTCCATCGTGGTCGTGGTCATGATCGTTGTCGTCGTCGTCGTCTTTCGAAATACGCGGAAACAGAATTTCCCTATGAATCATGTTCATCGTGGAAACATGTTTGCACGTCATTTCACTTTGCAGGTTATTTAAAACGTATTTTAAATAATCGTATCGTTCGCGGCTTGTTCGATATATCGAATACAGTGGAAGTCGTTGGAACGATTACGAGGGCGATAACACGAGCACGTGACTTAAAAGGACGCTGGAATTTCAAGGAAGAGGAAAGAAGAAATAAGACAGAAGAAAACGAAAGAAAGAAAGAAAATTGGCAAATGTCGCTCGGCCGCAACATAGGTTATGATACTGCTTTTTTTCTCCCTGCGTGATATATTTATTTATTTTAACGCGGTTTTATTACACACTCTATGTATAGTGGCACTTGTAAATAACGATCGCGAATCATAAGGATACGTGACAAAGGAACGTAAGAAGAGAGCAACTGTTCCGCGATCTTTTCGCCGCGAAAAGATCGAGCTAGGACTGTGAGAACGATGGGCATTCGAGATACGCATCGGCCGCGTGCTAGTTGTTGCTACCGCTGCTGTTGCTGCTATTGCTGTTACCGTTGCTACTGTTACTAAGTACTACAGTTACAAAACCCGAGGGCACGCTGGCCGCTTTGTCGCACATTCGTTGACATGCATGCACACCTATCTAATAAGATAACTTAAAAGGTAATCTAATAAAGGTTAATGCTACTTAAACTTAATGCCATTTAAACGAACGTTTGTAAAGCAATCTTCGTCCCAGCGTTGCGCGGTATGCTATATCTCATTTCACGTACACGCGTGTACGTGTTCAATCACTTTTTTCAACGGTGTCTTCTGTTCTCTTCGTCATCTTCCATCATTTTCTTCTTTTTCGTCTTCTTCTTCTTCTTGTTTGCTTCTGCCCCTGTTCTCTCCCTTTCTCCCCCTTATCTACGATTTCAACAAAACAACCGTTGTTTCCCTCGAACGGATAGTATCGTGAAATAATCACCGCTAGCCGTGGAGACCCCATTTGGAAAGAAGAGAAGCATCGAAATGCCTAAACTTTCTTGACAAATAGCCAAGAACAGATAGAACGAAGAACGAGGGGAAAGATGGATTTCTTCGGAAGAAAGTTTCGAATGTTTCGAAACGAGTCGAAACGAGTCGAGGGATTCATTCGTGTTTCTCGTGTTAAATATGCGTTAAATACGAAGGAAAAATGTGCACGATACTCGTGTAATACAGATCTTGAACATTTTAATCCCGGTAACAGGTGAGACATTTCGAAAGCTAAGTATCGAAATGTTGTCATCCGTATTAACGTTTTTCACATGTGTTCTGAACATGATTGTATTCGAGAAATTCCAATACATCACCGATAGAATAAGAGACGCACACTGTGCACGCTAAAGCCAAGTTACCGAAGTTGCCGGACATGTAATACGATACGATATTCGTGTACGCCATTATCAAATCCACTGTTGTTTAACTAGCCACGATGTTAAGACCGGTTCGTTGGGCGCATCGTTTCTTCTAGTCTTTGTCTCCCTGAATGAAAACGAGCGTGTACAAGTTGGGAAAAAAAACGGGTCAAAAGCGGAAACAAACTCGGGTAAATAAAATGTGTATGCTTCGCGTAGTTTTAACGATTTGTAGATTACACAGAGTAGATGGACAAAGTCTGTGAAAGGACTAAAGCAAATGAGGAGAACATTTTAGTACAAATTCGATAGCTTTATCGTTTCATCGTTGGAAGAACAAGAATTAAAGGTACTAAAAAATGAAAAAAGACGATATGGCAATAAATGAGTAGCGCAAATGCACGAACGCAGGATTACGAATGCACGATTAGGAAAGTCATTCGACGAAATCAAGCGCTCGACGCCTCGGTACTAATATCGACGACATTTCGTGAATTACGATCCAAGTCTTTCCTTCGAATTCCGTATATACGTAACATTTAACCGAGACCATCCGTTCGTTTGTATCTTATATATATATATATATATTTATGTATATATATATATATATAGATATAGATATAGATATATCTATATAATTGTTCTCTCCACCGCAAAAGGCTTGCGCCTCTCATTCTGATCTCTCTAGTCGTTATTTATGACAGAAAGAGATTTGGAGAATCATCCAATTATTTACTCTGAGATGCGAATCGAATAAATTTCGCGAGAACGATCTAAAAATAGTAGGCTATAAAGCGTTGATTGATAGAAAATATAAAAGTGTGGCGATCCTGGTCGCTGTAATTAGAAGTAATGTTTTTTAAGATGAAACAAAATCAGTGCGAGTAAGCGAGAGCGATTTTTATGTAAATTTTCTTGATAATTTTGTAAAAAGTTTTATTTAATCTTCTAATCTACCAATAAATTAAATAACGGTTTATAAATTAAGATGAACCGATATTATATATATATATACACACACACATATGCATGTACACGTATACGATATGCAGGTTATTCCATTCTCCGATTTTTTTGAAATAAGAACGTTGAGTAAGATAAACAACATCAAAGGCTTCACGAGTTAGAACACCAAAATAGATATTTTCTTCGATACATAGCTATTTGTTTCCTGCTTTTTTTTCTCAATAAAACCAACAAAATACGGTTGAAGAACTGCGTATTTGCAGGAAATTAATTTTATTAAACAAAGAAAAAAAAGTAAGCAAAATTTTAGTACTATCGAGTACCATGGTTCGAAAGTAAAAATAACATTGACTCTCTTGTATGCTTGGTGGCTTTGATGCCGTTTATTCGAATAAACGATTTGTTTTTCACGATTGATTTACAGGAACCTCTTCCCTTTCACTTTAGCTCTTCATCCAACTCCTTTAAAAAAATCGGGAAATAATGAAACACGCAATTTATATGCACTACATGAGGAACCTCTATTCCACGTACAGGTAAGTGTAATTTCCCAATAATTTATGTTAAATAATATCATTTTGAAACGAGAATAAACGCGTCCAGAAACCGAGAACCGGAAGTTACATACGCGTGATTTAATCTTATTCATGGTCGCGGAAGGACGCGGTTTTTATCGTCTATTTATCACCGCGAGATATGCAGTTGTGAGGTATAGAATTCTACGATAATTTCTCTATTTTGAACGTTATTTGAATGAATGAAAACAAAAGGCGTTTCATTACACCGCTTTATACAAATTTATTGTTTCCTTAAACATTATTCGTGTGTCACGATTCTAAAGATTCTTGTCGACATTTGCAAAAAAATCTTAAGAGCAAGTATATCGGCTTTACAAAGTTATATACCTAATTTTAACCAACCAAATGTAGCCCTCTCTTTCTCTCTCTCGCTCTCATGCGCACAAGCATCCCAGCGCGCGCGTGCTCGACGCGCACGCAACACCCTCACTCATCCCCCTATCCCACCCGCTTTTGCTTTCTATTTCTGCCTTTCTTGAACCATAAACGTCGACCATCTTCCGGTGTACATATTATTTTTTCAAAAAGTCGAAAGTGGTTTTATCGGCCGTTAAGTTCGATCCAGTTTCGATAAGACACGAAAAATGTAGTATGTATGTATATAATCGTCGCATCGTTTGTCTCGATATAACGAGAACGATTTTTCCATAAAACGAAAGGATCTCAAAATATATATTATATATATGTGTATATATATATATCCTTTTCCAAACAAAAAAGGAAAAGCTAAAAGCATGAGGCGGATGCGAATATTTCAACGACGCCTGGGAGTTACCTTTTTATTACAATTATTACTTCAATGTTTATTCCTTATTTTGTTATCAATAAAAATCGTTACATAGTAGTTTGGGTTGCTGCTTGACACCAGCCGAATCGACAAGCAACCAGTTATAATAATAATAGTAGCAGTAATATTACAGTAATAATAAATGATAGCGGTATTGTGTATTAGATGTGTGTGTATGTGTGTGTATGTGTACATGCGCATCTGTATACGACTGCGGGAGTGTTCCTCTTGGTATAACTTATAGAAGACTGCGCTAGTCGAATGAGAAACGTTTACACGGTCAAGGAGAACTACGTTGCTCTTCCGAGTATGTTTTAATATAAATCCAAATTTTTACTTTCATAGATTTGATTTCTTATTAGACCCACGTATCGAACGTAAGAGACTATCTTCGATTATAATCAGTTGTATTAGATAGGGAACACTGATTACATAAAAGAAAAAACTAAAACTAAGATGTAAATGAATAAATGAAGATATAAAAATTATAGAAAATCGAATTATATGTGTATTCTTGTTCCGTGTATAGTTCTACCTTTCAACTTTCGCAATCGTGTTCGTGTTTTGTATGCATGCCACGCGCGCTTGAAAATGTCATATTTATATATTTATATTATCTTGGTGTACATCTTGCGACTCTTTTTCTCGTTCCAGTTCTCACCCCTATCCCTCGCTTTCTTTCTCTCTCTCTCTTTCTCTCTCTCTCTCTCTCTCTCTCTGTATTTCTTCCTCTTATCGATAAGTGACACATCCCCCGATTTGTTTTATTCTTCTTACACATAGCAATATTAAAGAGAGTAAATAGTTAAAAGGGTTGTATCGATCTGGATGGGGGAGGGAGAGGCCAGCCAGGATTACAATCAATCCACACCTTTTCACCCCCTACCGCACGTTTGCCTGCATCGTCCACACCGTCCTCTCACCGCCACCATTGCTGTCAACTGTCTCATCGACTGTAGCTTCACTTCGCTTTTGCCTCTTTTATCATCTCGTTCCATATCTATCATCGGTGTTATACCTCTATTGCGCTCTCTTACACATTTCCAGACACCGCTTCTCTTGTTTCCTCTTCGCGATTCTTCAATCCTTGAAATTGATTTTTTCACTCATATTCTACCTCCCCCGTTTCCCTTATTATTCTCACTCACACGCTCACTCCTTCTCTTTCTAATTCGTTAGTTACCTCTCGATCATTCGCTTCTTCTTTCACGCCCATTTCTCCATCATCACCTCTTCTTTTATTCCATCAAACTTTCTCTAATGCTCGCACTCTCTCTCTTTCTCTCTCTCTCTTTCACCGTCTCTAACATCCTTTCATTCTCTACAAAAAAGACTGTAAACCTAACACGCAATAGTTTACTATTATTTATTATCATTATTTCTTATACTTAATGCATGCGTCTCGTGTATTTTTGTCTCTCCGTCAACGAATCGACATAATACGATCGTTCGCAAATAAAAGATGTTTCTTCTTTTTCCCCTCGTTTAATTCATCCTAGCTCACTGTATATGTCATTATCACTTCTGAGGTAAATACTTATCTGTTGTTATGGTGCGTATAAATGTAAAACTGCATGGTACTTGCGGTTCATAATTTTTCGTTTTATTATTCAATTGTAAAAAAGCGTTTTTTCCTTTGTCTTCATCGAAGCTTTCGGAATTCCTGTCGTTATAGTACTGACATTATCTCGGTCGTAAATACACAAACGGACATAAAAATTCGAAATATGGATGCTACGATGAAACGAAAACAATGAAAAGACCGCCCTTCATCGATTACAATTTGCGCGATCATTTTCCAAGTAAATGCTTAGGAGCTTTTTTCGGAAGTTATTACGCACACGTGAGCGCGTGCATCTGTTCCCCGAACGTCGATCGGCCGAATCGAAGAGGAGAGAACGACGACTGGAATATGATAGCTGTGTTGCTGGTGTTGTTGCTGATGTAGTTGTTGCTCTTCATCGAATGTCGCGCGGCAAGCTTGCGGCAGTTCCGGCGCGACTCGTGCGGCATGACGCATTCCATTCGCTGTTCATTAAAATAATCGATCGTATCGTTTAATATTAATATTAGATATTTATGTTGGGTCCCAGAGGTTACTGAAACAAAAAGAAGAGTGGAAAACACCCCGCTGTTAATTTGGTTGTATGAACACAATTAATTAGTTAGTGTGAAGGAAAAGAGAAAGAGTGGGGGAGGATAGTGAAAAATAAAATCTACTTATTTTCGTTTTTTCGATGCCATATACATTTTTCAAGCGATAAAATATTAGTGCCTATCTATTCTTTTTTTAAATGAGGAAGTCAGTTTTGTAAAAAAGACCCATTTGTCACATATTATGCCCCATCCTCTATATAATTATATATAGCGTCTTTCCCTTTTTTTAAATTCAATAGTAATAGTAATGTTTTACATGTGATTAATTTCTATTCTATGTTCTCTATCTAGTTTATAGCCCTCAAACAAAGAACACGCGTTATCTGTTCTTTCGTTGGTAGAAAAGAAGTATGTATTTGTCAATGCTTCTCAGTGTGCGCGTACGATCCGAGCACGAGGGACGCGCGCAAATCCGTGATTAGTCATCGTGGCAAACTGATACATCGAGCCAAAGCGGTCGACTGAAATTATGCGAGAGTGACTCACTTATGCATGTGTCATTTCGAACGCGCGTAACGAATATCTTTGAATTTCACCGTTCGTCTCGTTCGGCTGGAAACTTTTTCAAGACTATGTAGCGCGTAGTTCATGCATTGAAAATATACACGTACAGTAGCCATCACGATACAAAGAGATTACGAAATTGGTCAGTAATCGACCGTCAGCGCTTTCGAGCGAACTAACCTATACCTAACAAGATAAGGTCCCGAAACATAAAGTAGTCAGGGTCGCACAAAAGGTATACCGTTAGCTTTGCTTCAATTCTCCTTACCAAAAAATGTGAAAATGCCGCTTATGATTCAACAATTGGTGCTGCTACTCTATGTTTTAATCTATCACCTCGACATAACCTATATCATGGTAACTACTGTACAGAGACGTGACAAAGGTTTAATATTCGAGTACTAAATATGAGATTATAGTGAAGTGGCGAGGAGCGAGGATAGTGATGACTAGTGATATGATCTGGAAAAGTTCTTATCTGTATTGTATATGTACGTGGCGACAAATTCGAACTAGTTCAAACAGGATTCGAAAGTTAAAACTCTTGAAAGTTTTGATTCAGACTTGAATCTCAATTCGAATTGTTTCAGAGCTACTCGCCGTTATCCTCGCTCCTCGTTGTCCTACTATATTCGAAGCCTAAGGATACATATACTCGAATGATACATACGTACGTATATACCAACCTAATAGCCGCAGGACACAAGGTAGTCCCCGAGTTTTTCAACGACCGATGCGGCTTGCTGTGGCTGTATAGGGTCTTCGTAAAGAGAAACAACTACCGCTTGCGTCGTCTTCATGCAGTGGACACCGACTTTGCCAAGCTTTGCCCTTATCACTCGATCCGTACCTGACAGGTAAATGTACCTGTTGCCGGCCAAGGTGACACCCGACGACGTCAGAATATCCTGCTCGTCGAATCCCTGGACCAATTTTGTCAACTCTTCTTTACTTACCTATGCACAGAAATTATTTTCATCTTCGTACAAAAGTCGATCCATATTTAAATGATAGACAGTGCATAAGTATAGTTCTTTATTTTGTGTCTCCCCTATACATAATATAACATAAATCCCCTGTACAATGCAATGTAAATACGACTTATATAAATAGAAATTAATATAATTCGATTTTACATAGTTTTGTCGTTCCTGTTATTCATTAAAGTCATATATCAATACTTTTGTGTATATCAGATATAAAAGTGAAGTTTAGCAATCATGACAAAATAGATTAATCGGTGTTCTTGCGATACCACTTGTATCAGATATAGATACATAGAAAACATATCTCTATCTATAATCATTTTTGATAACGACTCGCGTCACCTTGTTACAGAAAAATTGCACTGCGTGATACGCTTTTCTGATGCACGATGACCATCATATAAATGTTAAACCATTATCCTCATAATTCTTAACTATTTTTTCATTTTTTCAACGCGGTTAAAGATTTAGAATTAAAAATATCTTTCCGGTAGTTATATGGCAAACAGATGACCGCTATGCGCGCACACGTGTGCGTATGTGTTTGTGTGTGAATAATTAACGAATAAGAGAACAATAAGGGGAGATACATTTAACAATCGTAATCGGATACATTTATCGAACGTCAAGGTCGTCCGAAATTATCTTACATTAAATTGGGCAACGTCCGTAATCCTACCTTGCGCCAAAACCTATCGTAATTTCCACAAAGTATAATTACCGCGAGAAAGGATTCGCGCGCAACTGTGGCCGCACGTCGACGACCTCGTGACATTTTCGTGTTTAAAAATAACTCGAAACGGTAGTTTTGGATTTAAATTCAAAGTATCACTGTTATCTAGAACTCCATGATAATTTGTTAGTTTGTATAAAATGTCATTATTTATAGCAATCTAACCTCGTTTTACCTCATAAATATAATTTAAATTATTTTGCTTTAACTTTTGCATTCAAGCTATTATCTACTCCACTCCGAATCTCTTGAAATATACTCGTGAAAAAATTTAACAAAATTTTGGTAGATGCTCCGAGGGTAAAGTAGATTGTGAAGCATGAAAAGATGAAGCGTAGTGACAGAATGGAAAAACAAGATTCTACGAAAAATTTTGGTCAGGCGCCAAAACGCCCATTTTGAGACTCCAGGTACGATACTGTGGAAGGTTGCTGCCCGGCCGGCATCGCCATTTTGGCATTCGTAGCCGGAAAGTGTGTGTGCGCGCGCGAGGCCACGGTGCAGCTGGCGACCTTTATCTATACGTTTCGCCGTCTTTCTTCGCGTAAAGCCTTTCTTCGAATCCAAGAAAGAACTGCTTTACCTTGTAACCAAACACGCTTTTGCATTGCATATCTTTCTCAGAAACTAAGACGCAATTTTGCTGTTTCCAAAACATGCATATCCCAAAAATACTTTAATATATTTCCCAGAACTCGAGATTATGTTTGCGAATGAAAAGTAAAATTATGAAAAAAAGTTAAATGTCTTGTCAATCGATTGACGAAAATGACAAGAGGAAGACCTTAGTATCCTTAGAAAAAGATTCTATGGTTGTATACGTATACGCAAAGAATATCTAGTAAAATTTACATGGGAGGAGGGGGGCTCCTCCCTTGTGGAAGCGAGACAACCTCTTTGTTCCAACTTTCTCAACATTTTTAACCCCCCATCGTTTCATTTTACTATCGCACACGCTAATTCGAGGTCCTTAGATTTACCGACACGATTCACAAGAGCTTTTTAAATGCAACGCGGATGGCGCGTCGATCGACCTCAACTTTTCTAGAACTGTCTCTGGTCGTTTTTTGTAACATTAAATAATTTTACTTGGGACATTGGTGAAAATAAAGAAAGGAAAGTATATAACAAAAAAACTCTATCACTCGAATATAACAAATCTCCAAGTAACAATTCTCGAAAATTTGAACTGCCTGAATATCCAAATCTCACGTATACAAAACAAAATCTTTATTTCATGTAAACTCTTTGTGTTTTTCAGTCATTTCGGCCGGGTATTGAAAAAACAGAAAGAGACAGAAAAAGCACAAAAGAGATAGATACATCGAAATCGAACATGCACGTAGGCGTCACTGCGTACGTCTTTCGATAACAGAGGATAGCTTCCGAAGAAATGAGTCATCTTCGTAACGAATGCCATCAACGTTAAAATTTTCGTTCGCTTCGGGGCGAATACCAACGTAAGTGACGAGAAATGTTGAAAATGGAACAGCTTCGATAAGGAATAGAAGCCACTACCGACAATAGGAGCCACCATTTCCATGGGTGGCAGCGGCAACGTGCCCGGCAGGCAGCCATGTTAAACTTAGTCGAAAACCATTCAAGTTCGACCAGACAAAATTTTCTCTGGTGAAAATTGCCACACCCTACCCTGTTAGACCACCTTTATAGCCGCACGAAACAAATTTTCTTTCGAAATCTAGCTGGAGATAAATTCATTTGCTTATACAATGGTTAGTTTTTCCCATCGATTCGAGAATTTATGCGATGTATCTACGACGGCCGGTCCTCTGCTGCAGACATATTTGGGCGGTGGACGAAATACCTTGGGAAAATTTCCGACAAAAACGAAAATCTCAATTATTGTTGATTGAACGGTAACGAGTTTCAACTATATCCGACAACTTAATGTCGAATATTACTCGATCTAACCGGCGTCGGTAACACGAGGGGATAACCATGCCGGGTCAACACGCGGAACTTCAACGATTTTTCCCATTTATTACACACCCAAGGATACTTATTTCCTCGCTTTGGAAAAACAAAATATACCGATGATTACGTGGCAATATCTTTTTCACGACAAAAACCCTCTCTACACTGATCATGTTATTTCGCGAAATTCATTAAGATTCTACTGGAACGTATTAAACAAGAAACTTATTAGTAATATATAGTCAATCAATAGGCATAAAACTCTATCAGCAGTAAATACATACATTACGTGCTAATCACTAATATATAGCATTCTAGCCCGATATAAAGAAACTGAGAAAAATATTCGATACTGGATCAACTGAGGTGAACGATAACTAAGGAGAAGGGAGAAAAGATGAAAAATACGAAGTGCAAGTTACTGATATGATACGTTTAAATTTCTTTGAAGTATATTCAGTGCGTACTTTCCCTCTTGTCGGCTAGCTAATAATAAGCTTCCGAGGCGTTAGTCGAACGACATACTCACTTCGAAGCCTTCAGACTTTGCCCAAAGGTTGCCATCGTGTCCCGCGATTGCAGCTTTGGTAACACACCTAGACGCGAGCAGCTGCTTGTCAACGTAATCCTGCCAGCTCATTTTTTAACACAAGCGGCTCGACTCAATCGTTCACCACGCCACTAAAGACACAACCCGTCACTGACTGACTCTTCTCACGACTACCTATATGCGCTCAACGCCGGCCACACTTCTCTCTCGCCCCTCCTCTCCTCTCTTCGTGGTTAGCAGCGACCCCTCTCGACCCCTCCAGACTCTCCTCGCCCGATGATCGTGTTCTCCCCACTCTTGCTAACCGGCCGGTAATTGACTACCGAAACCAAACAGTTCTGCCAACCTATAGATTCACCAATCGATATATTCAAATCCTCGATATTCGCAAAATTATATTCTTTCACCGCTTTAATTTTCCTCGTGCATTAGCTCATCGGATATTCGGTTATTTAATTTTAAAAGCTTTCATTTAATTTCATTTTATTACTAATCTTTGTCGCGGAGAATGCCCAATATAAAATAACATGAAATACCCTAAATTTCAGTAATCTGACATAAATTATTGTAATATATAATTCAACAATACTATTTGAGGATTAAATTATACATTTTTATTTCATCATTTCTAGTACTTTCATCATTTAAAAGAAAAATTTTCGTTTTTTACTCGAATGTACCATACTATATCCATACATATTATTGTATTCTATCGACTTTTCATACTCTAATCTTACATACTTTTAAATAATTTTTTTTATCAACAGAATAGCAATGGAAGTGCCTTTTAATTGCAAGTTCGTTAATTGGTATTCGCTTTAATAGTTTTCACACTTATACATAACAAAGAACATTGTGGCGACCTCTCTGTTTAAAGTATATACATACATATAACTAACTTACGTGCTAAGTATTTATGTAAACGTTATACATACATGAATTTATGATCTCTCGAATTTATAAGAGAGTTTCGACACGTGTTCTGTGGTTTTGATTTTTAATTAATTATACATAATATGAATTACAAATTTGATATATTTTAATATTGTTATATATATCTGTCTTTCCAAAATGCAAGTATCTTGCCCGAATGATGTGAAAATATATAATCTAAGCGCTGGGAAGTCTCTTCCAGAGGTAAATATTTATTTGTTATATCAAATATCGTTCAATACATTTTAATAGTACTAACTTTTCATCGTTTAATTTTCATCAGTGGTTATCGGAACGTAAAAGACGTAATTTATTGAAGAAAAATGTTGGTAAGTAAACTTTTCATAAACCTGTTACCTGTTATATAGTGATAAAATATAAATATTATATGTAAATCACAATATTATTTTGATAGATATTCGGCGTCGAATCGAACTTATCCAAGATTTTGATATGCCTGGTGTTAGCACTTCAATCAAAATATCAAATGATGGACAATATATATTAGCGACAGGTATATATAAGCCACGTGTCAAATGCTTTGATGTAAAGAATCTGTCTTTAAAATTTGAAAGATGCTTCGATTCTGAAGTTGCTGCTTTTGACATATTATCAGATGATTATAGCAAAGTATGTAAATGTATTTATATTATTCATATATTATCCATATATTAAATATCCGGTAATTGAATTTATCATTTTATTCTTTACCTTTCAGCTGGTATTTCTACGCTATGACAGAGGCATAGAGTTCCATGTTGCTTATGGGAAATATTATGTAATCAGAGTACCTCGTTTTGGAAGGGATATAAAATATCATTATCCATCTTGTGATCTTTTTGTTGTGGGAGATAGGTCTGGTGCACATTCTTCTCAACACTGTAATCTTTATTTAAGATCTTAAATAGTCAAAATTTACTTTCATTAGCTTGCATTATGTTACAGTAGCGAGATTTACAGAATAAATCTTGAAAGAGGACAATTCTTGCAGTCTTTCTTGACAGAGGCACCATCCATAAATAAATGTGAAATAAATCCTGTACATCATCTTCTTACTGTTGGAACAGAAGAGGGAAAAGTAGAAATGTGGGACCCCCGAGTTAGAAATAAAGTTGGTAGTTTAGACTGTGCTTTACATTGTGTTGGAGAAGATAATAAGTATGATAGTATACTGTAATGCAATCTACTGGCAAAAGTTCTTGATATTTTCACTTATGGTATTTACTTTATTATTATTTAGATTAGAAAAAGTACCTGCGGTTACTAGTTTAAGCTATCAAGGAGGTTTAACACTTGGAGTAGGTACATTGACTGGACAAATATTATTATACGATATTCGTTCCAGTAAACCATTTTTGGTTAAAGATCACATGTATGGGTTGCCTATTAAAAATATTGAATTCCATCGAACAATGGATATGGTTTATTCTATGGATAGTTCTATTGTGAAAATATGGGAAAAAAATAATGTGAGTAAAATTTATGAGTCGGTGGATGAGAAACGTGAATAATAATTACAAACATCTTTGAATACTTTGAAAAAATGTTTTACAGGGTAAATTGTACACATCCATAGAAGCCCAGCACGATTTTAATGATATATGTGTTATACCAAACACTGGAATGCTTTTAATTGCCAATGAACATACGAAAATGCAAACGTTTTACATTCCTTCCCTTGGCCCAGCTCCCCATTGGTGTAGTTTTCTGGATAATCTGACTGAAGAACTAGAAGAATTAAATTACGATATCATTTATGATGATTATAAATTTGTAACTGAAAAAGAGTTAGAAGAATTAAGCCTTTCGCACTTGAAAGGCACTAATCTTCTTAGAGCTTATATGCATGGCTACTTTATGGATATTCGATTGTATAAGAAAGCAAGAGATGTAATGAAACCATTTGAATTCGAACAATATAAGAAAAAGAAAATTCAGCAAAAGATGGAAGAAACTCGCGGTAGTAGAGTACAGGTATTAAATATTTTATTACTCTATAGCGTTATCTATGGAATATCATATATTTTTCTCCTATATTTATATGTATTTGTAGATTCAAAAAATGCCGAGTGTAAATAAAGAACTTGCATTAAAGTTAATGGATGACGAAACAAATGCGAAGAAAAAGAAAAATATTTCTTCCAATCTTCTAACAGATGAACGTTTCAAACAACTGTTTACTAATCCAGATTTTCAAGTGGACAAAAATTCGGCAGAATATACGTTGTTAAATCCCGTTATCTCACAACTTAGTAAGAGTAAAGCAAAGAAGTTAAAAGCCAAGGTTGAGAAAGAAATGGAAGAAGAGATGGAAATTGATCCAATGGGAGATGAACATCATGGTTGTAGAAATATTTGTATATATATATATGTTGAATTAACTTGATAATGAGACTTATATTTTCAGATAATAGTTCAGATGAAAGCTTTATTCATGATGATAGTAGTTCAGAAGATGAGAAACAATGGGTTAAAGAAATGAAAAATCAATATCGGTTGATAAAAAAGAACGAAAGACAAATGCAAGAGAATGATGAAAGCGTGACAGATAATAACGAACGTATTCAGAATGAACCTCAATTCTATGAAATCAAAGAGAATGTCGAATTTAAAGATGCGAAACCGGTGGCAAAGAAACAAAGCAAGTGCGTATTGTTATATATATAGAGAGTTGAGAAATATCAACACGTAAATCTGCTTCTACGAATTTATTTTCGTATCTTTTTTTATTGTTACCATCATTTTGATTAATTGTTTTAGAGCTACTTTGGGAGAGAGATTGAGAAGAAATGAAAATGAGGGTCTTAAAATTTCTAGTTCACGTGGTAACAGAGAAATGACTTTCTCTATTGAGAAGGTACATATATGTTATAAACGTTACACCTGACATATATAATGTATATAACATGTATATTCTTATATCCATATATGTATATTTATTTACAGAAACAGACAAAGCGAAGAAAATTACTGGTGAAGAGACATGAAAAAGAATATAAACATCTACTAAGACCAGCAGGAAATTTATCTAAAAGAAAATATTAATATCTATCATTGTATTTAATTTGTTAAATGTTAGGTAATTCTTTTCTAGAATAAAAAATATTTTTACATCATCTATTATTTTGTTCTAAAACATATATCTTTTCGGATTCCTTTGCTCTATCGATCCATACTAGAAGTTGTCCATACAACGAATAAAATAATTTATTTCGACGCGATGTATATATGGATATCTTGACAGAGGTGAAGTGTCATCTCAAAATAGTGATATAATAAATTTTATACGCTAGGGTGAATCACGCGGAGTATCGATACAAATGTTTTCTTTTCAAGTTCAAAAGTACTGTGCCCGTTTGTCGAGAAAAATGACATTAGTAAGTTTTATATTATATTTCCCATAATTTTTTATTTTTACTAGTTATATACTATTTATTATGAAATATATTTATCATATAATATCGCAACTTTATCGTGGACTATTGCCGAATTTGAATTTTGGAAATTAACACTTAACATACTTGTTTGGCTAGAAACATAAGGTAATTATTTTTCTATATATAGCTAATTACTGCTTATTTTGATTTTGTAGATCTAGTATGTTTACATTCAAATCACTATCTATAGATCTATAATTTAATCTAGATCTATAATTTAATATTTCACATTTACTTCTTACTTTCCATTTTTGATGGATTATAAAATTAATTTTATCTATAACGTAATTATCATTAAAAAGTTCTAATTACATTCTAATTATTATTGTTTATAGGTAAACTCGAATAACGAATCAAAGAATGGGAAAGATCCTCCACAGCAAAATCATGAAGGAACAATTCAGGAATCTACACCATCTGGATTGTCAGACCTGCACATGCAAAGTACAGAAGTAAGACTATTTACCATTTTCCCTTTTAGTACATGTAAGTTACATGTTCTTTTTATTTCACGATAGATTGGTGAAATCACAGAAATGCCAGACTTTGAAATGCTGAATACATCAGCAGTACTTCATTATTGCAAACATAAAATATTAAGACCATATTTGAGATTATTAGGAGTAATGGGCTTAAAGCCAATAAGCAATGATGATTCACAACGATGCACTTGTTATTGTATTTTTGCAAATCTTCATACTTGTCAAGTTACAATATTTATGTGCATTGGATATATACTACAATACATGGCATGTTTTAGGTAATAACACCTAATATAATACTTTTAATATAACTATTATTAAATGTAATTGGTTTTCTAGAAGAGACAGAGGTTTTTGTTATAAAACAATGCCTTTGAAATTTCAATTTGCATCCAATTTGAATAAGGAAGATTCAGAAGAAATTACTTGCTTTGGAAATGTTATATTTAGTTATCTGGTTCCCAGTATTTTACATTTAGTTGCATACATATATACAGTGTATCTGTTCCGAATTAAAGAAAACGAACAGTTACAAAATTTAATGGAACGAGCATTTCTTCTATCTTCTAATTCAGTAAATCGTGGAAATCAAAGGAGACTTGTACGGATATTATGGTTTTTCATAGCATTGAGTCTTGTATGGATAATTATGGCATTAATTACAGTAAATGTGTTAATGGCTCGAGGAAACATTATATTTCAATGGCTAGAAAACAGGTAAGTTGCCTAATGTAATATTAGTATCATTTAAATGATAATTAAAGTTATACATTTTTTCCCATTGAAGCATATTCAATTCAATATATTCTTGAATATTCTATTCATACTGTTAGCATTGTTTTATTCTGTACTTCTTCCAAGTTTATTGTTTGCACAGTCCGTATCAAGTAAAAATAACAATGAAAGTACTTTTAATCGTATGCACATTATGGCATGATATGGTTCAAGGAACAATTATAACCAGTTATTGCTTGCAAGGGCAACTTTTACTGGCGCATCTGTATTTTCTTCGTGGAAAACTACTTCATCATATTTTAGCTCCTATTGATTGGATGAAGGTTTGTAATTTGATTTCTATACAATTGTTTCCTTTAATTCAGATCTATTAGTAGATAAAAAATAAAAAAATAACAATTAGAGAGAAAAAAGAAATAGAACGGAAAAACCAGTATTATTTTTATTTCTTATATTACAGGAGATTAGTGAATTTAAAAAGTTATTGAAATATTTCAATAACGATTTAGGGCCTGCTGTATGCATTTACACAATTGTAAATTTATCATGGGCAGCCGCAGGTACAATTTGGTTACTCCGATATGATAATAGCGACATACAAACTAATTCTGTCACATGGATTGAAATAACAAACGTAGTTCTTTGGATTCTAATATCGATAGTCCCTTTTATCCAGGTACGTTTGTTTCTATATAAGGATCACAGGTGGAAAAGATAATGAGTTTCTTTTTTTGTTATTTATAGAAGAGTACTTTTAAAATTCAATACATTGTCAATCAGTTCCATATTGTTTCTTACAAAACAACATTATAAATTTGACACTTATCTTTAAAAGACTTATTGTCATATATTATGTCTTTGAATTTGTTAGATTCTCTTTTTTTAATTCAGATATTAATATACTTCTTCTCACCATCAAATGGCCTAAAAGTAAGAAAATTGACAAAAATTATTTTTCACATTATATTTTTCCTATGTGCTCTTATGTGAAATAGAATCAGAATAAATAGTTTGATATTTGATAATTATGCATTTCAAATATTGAAAAGTTCAAAGCATAGAAAAGAAAGTTTTAACTGATACTCTATTATTTTTCGACAGGCAGCACGTTTAACAACCGCTTGTTCTATGATTCAAAGCATTGGACACGAAGTGCGTATTCGACCCTTTGTTTATCAAAGTACACCTGGTGAAGATCTTGATACTATACTATTATATACGTCATCTTTGGAAATGTATGCACGACTCTTTAGGGTACCAATTACGGGTAGATACCTTTGTTTATTTCTTACCATAGGGAGTATCTTGATCCTTACACTAGGACAATGTCAGTTTTTCTAATCATTTCCTACACTTTGATAAATAGATTACAGATATTTATCTAATTTTATATTTCTATAAATATGAATTAAAAAATGAAACATAGGTAGATAATAATAGTTTAATTTACTAAATATTATAACAAGTACTTTATTTTGGATATTCCATATATTTTTACATATAATGTACATTCTGTAAAGTGATATGCTTTCAAATTCCCTATAAATGTATAAAAGTTAGTGGTCTACTGATAAATTCAATTATACAAAATATCCTTTTTATATATTTTTCATTCTATACTTATAATTAATACTAACAGCTCTTAATTCAGAGTAATGTTTACATGTTTTGCAAAACAAGATTGTTTTATTCAATTCAATTTGGAAATTTACGATAATTGTATAATTTTACAATGAGTTTATGATTTCCTATGTAATAATTTATGTAGATGTGTAATTTTACAATAATTTGATTTGTAATAATATCCTATAGAGATGATTTCGGAGAGTTAAAACTTTAATTTAATTTCTGAATAATTGAAGAATTCGCCTTATAGATCAAGAAATTTCTTTATTGACCACCAATTGGATGATTTTTTAAATTTGCCTATAGCTTAAAAACCGGGAAAAGTATTTAGATAAAACTAATCTTAATTCTTACGTTCTAAACTTTCATTTGAGCCCTTAAAAGTTAAAAAATTTTATGTAGTAGTCGAAAAATTCAGATTTTTTCATTCACCTGTCGTTTAAGTATATAATTAAATATTATATATATATATATAACGTTCTTTTCTATTTCACGCTTTTACGTTCTACACGGATATCGAAAAATAAATACATGCATAATTCTACTTTAAAAAAATGGTGATCTTGAAATTTCGTAAAAAAAAAAGTATATATGAAGAAGAACTATTTTTATCGTTGCATGTGGCTCTTGAAATAATGTAACTTTGTTCTGAGAAGTCTTTTTATACAAAAATAACTAAAGCAGATTATTTAGATGATCTTATTTAGTTGGACTAATCTGTACATAATATCACTATACTATAAAAAAATCAGTACTAATAAAAACAAACACAACTTCTTTATCCCACATTTTCCTAACTAGTTGTGAATTATAAAATTATAAATAGTCATTCGAAGGAATTTTACTTTTTCATCATAGAAAATCACTATTAATAATAAAAAATTAGAGTAAAAAAGAGACGTTCATATTTAAGTATCCTTCCTTCACACTTGTATGATTTACGTATAAGAGTAGGGTACGCATACGTAGTATGTATGAAAGAGAATGCAAGTTATATGATGCATGTTGTATATGTATATGTTATGTTTTTATGTATCTAAGCATTTATAGAATATTTTCGATGAATTAGAAGTGAATTTTTCTATTGGAAAAATAAATATTTTTGGACATGGGAAACTTACTATGGTGGTTATATGAGATGGATAAGTGGAATTAAAAGTAATAAAATCATATTTAATATCTGACTTATTCAGAAATTAAAAATTCGAATAGCAAAACATACACTTAACCTATCATAGCATAAAGTGATACGAAAGTTATAATCATGCCGGTTTTTCAAGAATCATGTGCAGAGGTAATTTACAATGTGTTTACAGCATAGAAGTATAAATATTTCAAATATAAAACTTTTTGTACAATTATCTTAAATGTGTTTCAGCAAATTCAAGCTCAAACGATCATTATAATTCATCCTGGATCCATGTATCTTAGGATGGGACGAGCATCTGACTTAAATCCTTGTACAATGCTAAATGCTGTTGCCAGAAAACGTTTAGCTGGAGGGTTAGAATATAAAGACAGTTTACTACCACCAACTGTACCACGAGTAAGTTCTTTTTACAAATAACACTTTTATAAAGATGTTTCATTTTTTATTGTTTTTAGTAGACAAAAGAGCTGACACAAGCAATGGAGGAATCTCGTCTACAAGTATCTCATACATTACAATCCTGTCTCCAATCCGATGGAAGAAGAAGATATGCTACGCCACCCCAACAAATAGCTGCTTTTAATCGCAGATCCAATCCAGAAATATCATCTCCATGTAGTGTCGAATGGATAAAGACAGATAAAGACATTGTAGTTGGAGATGATGTATTATCGTTGAATCCAGATGATAATTTCAATATTCACTTTCCATATAGGAGAGGTGAACTTAACATTCATTCTGGTCCTGGTGGTAGTTTGAGATCTGTTATGGCTGATTTAAAAACGATTTGGGAATATGTTCTCACAGAAAAAATGGACATTCCTTTAAGAGATTTGAAACATTATCGTGCTGTTCTTATAATTCCAGATATTTATAACAGGCAATATTTGAAAGAATTAACAACGCTGATGCTCTGTGATATTGGATTTGGAGCATGTTTTTTATTACAAGTTGGTACTAATATTTTTGTTTTTATTCTTAGAGTATTCTATTGTTGGTGAATTAATATTTTACTATGTTTTAAAGGATCACGTCGCAGCTACGTTTGGTGCAGGATTGGGATATGCATGTGTAGTTGATGTTGGAGATCAAAAAACATCAGTTTCTTGCGTAGAAGATGGAATCTCTCATAGAAATACTAGAGTACGAATGGATTATGGCGGAGGAGATATCACTCAGACATTCTTCTGGCTACTTCAGAAATGCGCTTTCCCTTACAAAACATGCGATCCATCTAATAAGCTAGACGCGTTACTCTTGAGTCAATTAAAAAAAGATTTCTGTCACGTTGATTTGAATGTATGCGGATCTCAGGAAAAGACGTTTGTAGTTCGAAAACCGAAACAACAAACCGAGAAATACACTCTACAAGTAGGCGATGAGTGTTTAGTCGCACCTTTAAGTTTATTTCAACCTGAATTATTTAAAGTTACTGGAACACATAGCGTACATATACAAAAGAGGTCAATGGGAGATCCGGAAGACCCGCACGACGAAAATTACCTGCGAGAAACGAGTGTATGTAGATTTACATAGAGAGGTGAGTATGCTTATTTTTCTAGTATGAACATTAGTTTCGTTACTAACTGTTTAGAGAAGAGGTATGAAAGAAAATCTTGAGCAAACATCTGAAATGCAAGAAGAAGCAACTGCACCAACTGTAGGAGGGGAAGAAGAAGTGGTCGTAGATGCAGTAGATTCAGCACCGACCTTATCGAATCGCGATCTGGATGCTCCACGTGACTTTGTAGTGGGCCCCCAGCAACTATTAGGATTAGATCATGCTGTACTTCAAAGTATCGATCGCTGTCGTATGTATATTCAGTTGACTCATCAAATGTGAAATATATATAATATATATAATAGACTTTAATTACTGTTGCATTTTTGATAGCCACGGAAGATCTGAAAAGAAAAATGTACAGTTGTGTACTTGTTGTTGGTTCTGGTATGAAATTTCAAGGTATAGGTATGTGGCTACACAATCGGATTTCCCTTCAAATTCCCTACATGTATAGGGCTGGTATGTATATATATATCTATGCTGTTTTGTCCTTAAATAAAAAAGATACTATATATTCTATTTTGCATATAATGCAAAGAACAATTGGATATCATAACACAACCAAAAGAAATGGATCCTGGTATGACAGCATGGAAAGGGGCAGCAATTCTAAGTTGTTTAGAATCTGCTCAAGAATTATGGATTGGTCGACAAGAATGGGAACGAACAGGTGTCAGAGTATTGAGAGAAAGAGCACCATTTATGTGGTAAAAATGCTCGAATAAAACATTTTTTTAAAATTAAAAAATTTTAATGTAAAATATTAAACTTAAATTTTGATTTGGCCATTTCTTACAATTATGTATTACATATATCATTATCTACCATATAATATTATCACCTCCCTATCTTTAAGCACTTAAATTTAAGTAATTAAAAATAAACCTTATTTTAAAAATATAGAATTTATAGTACATATTATATACCTATAACATATCCATTAATCTAACTTTAGTTTTATCATTTCTATGATACATAATAATGTCAGCTTCGATCAGGAAGTTTACAAAATCCAGAGTTTCCGGTGTAACATCTACATACAGATCATTACCACCTCTTGTGTATGATGTTGTCAACTCCTGAAAATTTATATCCATTTGTTCTACCTTTTGAATAATAAAAATTTTTGTATGACTTTAAATATTCTGTACTTACCCCTAAAAACTCTTTGAAATTCTGATTTTCTGGGAATAACTTTTCTACTACTGCATGCTAAGCATTTACACACATATAATTATAATAGATTCATTATAGATAAAACGTTAAATATTAAATTTATATATTTATATTTTTTTGTCATACCAAATCTCTTTTTACAGTTCGAAACATGCGTTTCGCTATAACATGTTCCGTATTATAGGTTGTATTGGCCGTCAGTTCGTTTGCACCTAAGTAGGCTTCTTTCATCTTCTCCAAACCCATTCTTTTGTTTTGCAAGCTGAAACAAACATATACGATTTTATAGAATGTCAAACCAAAATAGTTACAAAGTGATACTCTATTATTTTACGAACTAAGATATATCGTTTTTAATATCCGAAAGTTGCGTCTTCATTTTCTCAAAAAGTTGGTGAGCATTTTGAACTTCCTTTTCAAGTTCTGTTAAGACTTCAACGTGCAAATCAGACGTTTTAGGAATGGGATAATCTTTTGGTTCTTCTAAAATAATTTTACTAAATAAACTGTTACACAATTTGTGTTGCTTCTTTCTTACATCTTCTGGATTACAAGTTTTATTCAAAGCAACTTGTTCGTAATTGTTTGAGATTACATTCATCGTGTCTTCTATTTCTTTTTGTCGCTCCATCTGGGTTTCTTTTAGAGCTTCGAAAGCATCTTGCAACGTATATTCCATTTTTTTCTCTTCTCTTTTAGACTTTATTGTGGAAATAAAACATTTAAAGTATCACGAAACTTTTCTGTGAAATGGCGGGAAATCAAATATGTATATACACCCGTTTTTCATTGAACGTTACATTGCCCTTAAGTCTGATGGAGACTAAATTGTGATTGGTATATTTTGAAACCATTCATGTACGTGCTTGGTACGTAAATATGTCTGACAACTCTGTTGTCTGTTAGGATTGAGGTTAAGTCGGTTTATTTGGTCAAAATGATGTGTAACCGAATAAACTTCGTTTTGAAACATTTTTATAAACGACCAATTTGGAACTGTCGTTTGTGCTCAACAATTCCACAAACAAGTAAGTACAAATACGGAATTTTTATTCATTTTCTCGTTGTATCAGAATCTTTAGTCGAATAGAGGTTATATTGATAATAATGTATAGTCGAATAAACTTCACTGTAAGAAATTCTTGCGAACAATCGATCTAAAATTGTCGTTTACGCTTGATAATTCCACAAGTAAGTAGATAAATCGAAATTTCCATTTATCTTCTTGTCAAGTCAAGTACAAGTTATATTTTTAGCTTTATTGCTTTATGTCTATAGCTATCGAATGAAATTATTAATATATAATTTACAGCAGATGAAAGGGATCCTGCTCCATTTTTCTTTGATGGACATGTACAGGAATTATTGACGACCTTGACTCGCATCAATTATGAAAAGGTTTTTGCAATACGCAGAGATGGAACGCAGTTGGAAGTTCCACAGTATGCTTTTATGACGGATAAAGAATTACAAGAGGCACGAGCTCTATTAGCAACAAAAGCAAAAAGATGCATCCAGATGCCACCTGTTGTGAAAATCAGATCAGACGAGGTTGAAGTACTGGTCAAAGAGCCTGAATTAGAGGGTTACGAGCAATATAATCTCGTGTTTACAGATATATCTTTTGGAAAAAATAATAGAGACAGATTAATTGTGATACGAGAGCCGAACGGTACATTGAGACAAGCAACTTGCAACGAGAGGCACAGAATGAATCAAATATACTTTCCTATAAATGGTAGAGAGTTACACACTCCAAAGATGTTCTTCCATCCATATTTGAGTGTAAGAAACGTTTTAATATTCCTTTCTCTTATAAAAAAAATACTTTTTAATGATCTCTTTTATCAGTAACTTAAATATTCATTAAATCCTATATAATCGTTGCTTGAGATCTGGTTCTGCCGCCGTCTCACTGTTATTATTTATAATTTACTCTGTATCTCATGTACATGTATATATATTTTTATTTAATACGTAATATATTTATAGGATCTTTTGGACCAAGGAGAATTCGAATTCATCTTAGATAGAGCGTGTTTGCAGTTTGAACCTGATGATCCAGAATACCACAGGGTTACGAAAGAAGTGTATTCCTACGTGTATGAATTAAATAAACTCGATGCTCTGCGATCTACGAGGCATTTTGGTCCGTTGGTATTTCAACTTGCCTGGGAGAAAAATATCAATAAGTTGTTGTTGGAATTAATCGACACTGAAAACATAGAAGAGGCAGGCGCGCTGGTACGGTTGTATTACGCGCTTCATCCTGATGTTAAATCGGCTCAGGAAACGATACACGAGGACATAGAATTAATCAAAGTTTACGCCGAATTGAATTCTCTAGAGCGACACGCGATATCAAACGCTATACAGAGGTACAATAAAATGCAAAAGGAGAGAAAGAAGGTGGAGAAGGGTATAATGAAAGCACACGGGCTGATCGACAATGAGGACGTGTAACCGAGAACGTGAACGCTCGTTGGAGTTCGCCGCTCAGTCAACCGCTTTGTTGCTCTTTATTTTATATACAAATACTTTGCATTTGCGACTAAATAAAACCGGTATACAATCAGAATAACAGAATTTCGATGATTATTAATCGATTATTTTATTACGTGATAGTTACTTACAAACATTTACAAATGTAACAAGTCAATTCGATTTGGCGTACAGGATCGTCGGAAAACATTACATATCGATTATTGGCTAACATTCTGGAAATAACTGAATCGATTTCGGGTCCCGCTTTTGCGTCTCGTGGTCGAAAGGTGTGGCATCGATATTTCACACCTCTCGAGGGAGAAATTATTGCCTGGGGATGGGTTGGGCCATGGATAATAGATCATGAGCCATGGGGTGGTTGTCGAGGATGCGATGTGACTCGGTTACGTAAAATAGGAAACGTATACTTTCGTGAGTAGATAAACGGAGGAACAAAGGAAGGATGGTAGGAGAGGAAAGGGATCGAATCGGCAGAAAACGAAGAAGTGCGCGTTGAGAGAAAGCAGCTTTGTACAAATGCAAATTATGCGACTGGAGGCTGCTGCATGTAAGTACCTACTTGTCGTGAATGGAACAATATACAAGTTCGACTGTGAAGATCGAACGAGAAGTGCTTGTTCGTTGGGATCGTGTACCGTCTTGATCGTTTAATGATTTGATAAACACTCGCAACTGAATACTGTGATCGATCGTTATTATCCATATTCTTATTCATATTACTTCTTATCGTTATATGTATATTAATTATTACTTCCATATAGATGCGTTTCATGGTGTATGTAGAAAATAAATAATAGCCACGATTACGATCGGCGTAGTAGACGAAATCTTTACTAATCGACTATCAAAGAATGACGACGCGACGAAAGAAAGGGAAAACCGCGGCAAGCAATCATTCCAGTTGAATAGGAAAATGAACGGAAAGGAAGAAGCACGGAATCAAATCTATCGGCTATTAGGCCTCTCGAAGCAAAGTATGCGCATATCGATTATATAAATGTGTATCTCTGATTTCTGTCGAGCACTGGGAAGCACGGTTATCTTATTCCGTTTAGCTCATCGCTAGTCCGACATCTCTCTACGACCTCGATAACAAAAGCAGCGGGTATTCTTCTTCGCTGTCAACGTTACTACCGAATCTTACATCATATCGTCGTTCTCTACTCATTCTTCTTTCTCTCGCGCTTCCTGCGTTTTTTTTTAACAGGGATACCGCGAATTTCACCAACAGATCACGCGGTTTCTTAAAGGCTGACAGAAATTTGGGATTGGCGCGTGACAACTGCGACATGCTCTATCAACGAACTCTGACGCGATTCAAGCGAATCAATTTAATCAGCTAATCGAATTAGGAATGAACGTTTGGCGTGGAATAGCGCTGCGAATCGTTCCAAGAACGCGCTAATTAGATGTAGATTTGGGGTTAGGTTCGATCGGTCGAAGATACGGCAAATTCGTGAAGCCAGCAAACGAGTCGGTCATCACATGATACATCGAATGATAATTTACATGCCGATCTCACGAGATTTTGCAGAAATTTTTCACGAAACGAACCATACTTTGGAACGAATCGACAAGCAGTTTGACAACGCCGTGTAAACACTCGCTGCATTTTTCGATCGGTAAATATTGAGCAATGTTCCTTTCGATCTTGCCATTGTCCGTCGAAAAATTGATCTTCTTCGGAATTTCCATTATTGGAGAATCGATTCCAATATATTGGAATTATTATGCCAATATAATGGAAATAAAGCATTAACCGAAACGCGTTTACCACGACACGAGATAAGATCGCACTCTACCCTCGCGTTTTCCATCGAGGTTACATCTTTTTTCTTTTTCCGATCAAAGCTACTTAGAAACATACGAAGAATCTTTCACACACCGTGACTTACAAGTAAATATAAGGAGAGATATAGTTTCTTTCAGCGCGGTCGTTAGCACTTTGTGCGAGTTCGTACATAGCCGGTTCTTAAACAGGAATAAACATTCCCATTAAACGTTCTCTGCCAAGGATATCTGACATGACACGACAGTGTATTACGACGCTGTTCTGCTGCTTCTCTATCAATCTAACTCTATTCGCTTAAATATTCGTTTATATAGAAATTCTCATCTTACTCCTGTGCTTTGTGTATATAAATTTATCGTTTCTCTTTCGTAGATATAGTTAGATATACTCATAGGTATGCATGATAGACCACAATCATAGCGACAGTCGGTTTTATTCGCTCGAAGTTAGCAGAGCTTGGCTCGAGGAGAAAACGCGAGTAAAGGGGCGTGTCGTTTTATCGGTTGTTTATCGGCTTTCGCTCTCCATTTTGGCACAATCGTCGCTACAACTTGACGTATGCTCGACGATACAATCATTTTATCCTGTCTAAACCAGGAACTAGATCTTCGAATCGCCCAACTTTTTTTTATTCCTAAACGATCGTGAGGGGATCACTCCCAGCCTCTTTCGCCTCCCTATTATTATGCGTCCGGATTATGCGTTCCGAAAGAGAGAGATTGCGCTTTTCGTTTACGATTAGTAATACTATATATCGTTATTAATTATGATAATCGATATTATAAATTACGCGTGACTCGCTAAGTTCTCTACGCTGTTTTCTCTACTTTCCAGCCGGCGAGGTCGCCTCGTCGCGATCTAATCTTCCCACAAAAAGCGCCCTTTCGTTCCCCAGTTTTTATCCTTCGCTTGCTTAAAACGCGGTTAACTCGCGAGCACGACTTCGGCGGCAGCCACGTTTACGCTCGCCTCGAGCAACGAACGGCTTCTCGGTCACAGAATATCCGTTTCGTAGATCTTGCTAGTGGTAGTGGTAGCCGTCGTACTCGCGGTGCTGCACGTCGTTGACGCTACGGCGGAAACGCTCGCTGCCGACGTGTTACAAGCAACGATCGCTGTCTGACTGCCGTTAGATTCGCCGGAGTTGGTCGTTGCGATTACGTTGGACGCGACGTTGCAGTTGGCCATCCTCTGCTGTTCGTTCGACTCTTCTTGTCGCGCATGAACGCCATCCACAGAAACTACCTCTTGAGTAACAGAGGGTTGCTTAGCAGCAGTTAGACTAGTTAAGGATCCAGAGCTGGCAGTGCTCAGTCCCAAGCCCATCTTAGCCAACAAATTACTCTCGGATCCTGTCTTCTTCAAAAGATCTGGTGGCGCAGGCGGAATTGTAGTCAGACCTGCCGTGTTCCTTTGTAACTGTTGCAGTCTCGCGTATTGCTCCTGCAGAGCCTTCTGTTTACGCAACAGCTCCTGATGCCGTTGCTCCAGCTGCTCCTGCCTACCCTTCTTGCTCTGCAGACCTTCCTGCGAGTTGACGCTCTCGCAGGAACTGGAATTGCTGGTGGATAGCACGGCTGACGACTGAGAGCTCGTTGAGTTGTTATGAAGCACTGGATTGGGTGCTGTGCTCTCGAGCGTAGCCACAGGCTGTTCTGTTGGTAGAGCCATGGGAGGCTTGCCCTCTTTAATAGGAAGGGTACCGCGTGCCGGTGGCCTTCGAAGCGTGGCGTTGGCGCTCTGTAAATTATAAGAATGGTTTCTAGGTGGTAGCTGAGGGCTGGTGGGACTAGCCAAGGGAGACCTGGAGCTGGTGCGCGGCGGTGGAGGCGGTGGCACCCTTCTGGCGCTGGCCAGCTGAAGTAGCTCCGCGTTTCTCTCAGGCACCGGTGGCTTCTGTCCGGGAACGAATCCTTGCGGCAGCGTAGGCAGACTCGGCTGCTCCTGCAGGGACACCTGAAGTCTCGCTATAGGGGGCGACGTGTCTGTATCCGAACTAGACGGATAAGAGTGCAATCTGCGAAGCGTTCCTCCGGCGTTTGGTGGCCCTACCGTTGGCGCCAGTGTTCCGCCGCTTGGTAACAACGTTCCACTGGAAGAATCTACGCTCCCCTTCCGTCCTATGTCCGAGATGCACGGCGGTCGACCCGTTGTTGCTACCGTGGATGCACCGACTGCCTCTCCTCTGCTTCCTGACCTGCCCAGCTCGGAAAGCATCGTCGAGGAGCCTTGCGCGTGACCTAGCTGCGAGCTTGGCCTCGAAAACGTCTGCAGTTCGTCTAGCAGAGCGTCGAGTGCGTTCTCCGGACGCTGCTGATGGGTGGCGGGTGGTTCGTGAGAGTGGGGCCCTCCCCCGATGACGCTCGCTGACCCCACGACAGTGCGTTCCGCTGGCACAGGGGCAGCTGCCTGCGTTCGATACGTGGACGACCGGTTATCAAAGACTGTCCTCTTCGGCTCTACGAACGCGACTGTACACGGCTAGTGTACACATGGACGCGAGGCCGATCGAGCTCGATAGATCGAGCTCTCTCGGTCTTGCGGCTTGCAACTTGCGGATGGAGGCTCGAGCGATCGTCGAAAGTTGTGTGTGAGATGGGAGATAGTAGAAAAAAAGAAGATCTTTGGTGGTTATATGCGGCATCGATGTGATCAACTTTCGATGACGCCGAGAACCGTCGCAGAGGGCGGTGCGCCATTATGATCCGGGATCGAATGTATTTTCAGGAAATGAGGAATATATAGTGACTTACGAAACTATTTGCAATAACTATGACGCAGGATTTCTCGCCATTGAGATTCGATTGTATTTGAATGTTATCCGAAAACGTACACGGAAGTTGCACAGCTATTTACCGCATAACGTACGTATATAACGTATAACAGACGAATTATGTCGTCGAAGATATGAATTTGCATAAAAGTCCACTCGCGTCGTAGCCACAATCAAATTTCAAAATATCTTCGAATCTTATTAATATGTTAACGGTACAAAATGGATTCGTGAAACGCTTCTAATGACTCAAACAATTTCATGAAGCACTATACGTATCCCCGTATGAAGCGGAAGAGAGATTGGTAGTAGGACGCACCGCTATCGAGCGACGATGGCTCGCGAATCGACCATTCGTGTATCGGCTACGTCATGCCAGTAATAGTGAAATGTGCGCGAATATAATGTTCGCATGCAAGGGTGCTGTGGGTGAGACAAATGGTGAGCGATCGAGGGCTAGAGCGTGATAGTGAGATAGATAGACAGATAGATAGATAGAGAGAGAGAGAGAGAAAGAAAAAAACCGTGAGAAATAGGCGAAAAAAGTAGGATGACCGAGAAAATCGGAAGGCGCGAGATCGATCGAACGATGCGAGTCAATGAGTCGGTGAGCGCAAATAGAAAAAAAGTATAATTATAACAAAATCAATGGAATAAACATACGTAATTATTAATTCCGTTAAATAGTTACCTGCGGTCTGGGTTATACGTTTTGTGCGTGCGTTGTGCGTGTTACAAGTCAGTACTCGTTTGGGGCTCTTTTACATTTGGCATCGATTGTTGTCGTCCAGTATTAGTCAACTTAAAAAAAAAAACAGAGAAACCAAAAATCAAAAATCCAAAATCAGATTTGCGGCCGTTGTAATCGGCGTAGCTCTGTGTCCTAATTCGCTCGCGAATAGTTCTCATGGAGGCGCGGCGATCGACGCTTCCAGAACGTTTCTCGTCCCGCATTTATCATCCGTGTTCTCTTTGTCAGTCCGTGTACGAAAAAGAAAGTCGTGCTAGTCGAGTAACGTTCGCCGGGCATCCATCAAAAATCCTCTATTTCGTTCCCGAAAACGTACGTTAGCTGTTTGTTGCCTCTAGAAAAAAAGTGTTACTCGATACCCGGTAAACGCGCCTCGACTGCGTCTTTTTTGTTCGGCAAAAAACGAAGCTTGAAACAGCATGCATGGCTACACGCTAGCTCGACGTGCAGAGCAAACGGAGATCGCCAACTCCTGTACGTGTGTACAACATATTTAGATCACGTGCATGTCGCATGCTGCGCGTACGATACGCGCGCATTCCTTTACGCACACACGAAGGAACATGCTTGAAAAAAGTTGCAAACGAGTGGGGTCTGGTTCGAAGAAAGAAACACAGGTATATACACGGTATAAAGTAATGTAAAAGTTGGCCGATCAAAGATACACACAGTCAAAACCTTTGGTCCAATCCTTATAGTAAGAGAGAGAGAGAGAGAGAGAGAGAGAGAGAGAGAGAGAAAGAAAAAGAGAGAGAGAGAGAAGAGAGGAAGGAAGAAAAAGAGAAAAGGGGCGTGTGTACAGAAACATGTGTATGGAACAAAGTGACGACGTCGAATCGATCCGTTTTGAAAGAACCGAAAGTTTGGACGGTGAAGCAAGGGTGCCGGCGAGCTGTGAACCAATCTCGCAAGAAATCGAAAGCAACGGTGAAAAATTATATGAGACGCGACAGTCAGAGCAGAATGACCAAAGAAAAAGTGAGGATGATAATGGCGTGATGACGATGATCGAGTTTTGCGCGTACCAAGCATCAGCGAACGTCCCAAACGACTGCAAAATCATAAATGGAACAAGCAACGAAACTTTTTATTCGCTCGAATATCTACAGGTTGATTTTCCAATAAATAACTCGACGAATGTGTTTGCAAAAGTAAATACAAGAGAAACGTAATAGATACGATCTATGATCGTCGAGTTATCTGGAGAATTGATTTACCAATTGTACAGGTTCATTTTCTTAAATCGACAAATAAGAGTCGTTCACGCTTCTTGAGATTTTTCCAATTTTATACGTGAAGCGTCTGTTATCGACGCGCTTATATCTTGCGTTATTTCTCGAATTTTCTCTACCGCTGTTTGTTCGTTCGCTGCAGTTAACCGAACTAATTGGCAAATATGCGGCATAAATAATTCGGCGAATGTTTGACGAAACAACAAATTGACAAAGTGCATGATCCTTGTTGTCGAGTTATTTCTTTCTTTTCTTGTGAAATCATCCCGTAAAGTTAAATCTACATTGACACACAACTGTCCGCGGACACGTGTCACGGTCAATCGGCGTCTGTTTTACTGCCTGTTCCCCAGGAAATACAGACGCTGATTGGACGCGACGCGTGTCTGCGGACAATTGTTCGTCAGTGTGAGATTTAGCTTAAGACGTAGTGGTAGATAGAAATCATGGATACGAAACGCCTATTCGAGCGGCGAGAAATTCTTTCTCTTCTCTCCCCGTAGATGCATGTATTCGTAATATAGGTTAGCGAAAAGTGCGAATAGTGAGAAAGGGGGCTGCAGGACCGAGCGAGGAACGAGCAGTTGCGCATTCGACGACGATCACGTGCAATTTATTCTTAGGATTGCAATTTATTCAATAGGATTCTTTCATTTCCAATGATCATCGTGATCGTCGTGTTTGTCGTCGTTGTTGTGGTCGTCGCCGCGAACTTAATCTCGGGAAATCCAATGTAAACCTTGTGTGTCGAGAATAGAGACGGGGGTTGGGGGATTGTTACACCTTACTATAAGAAATGGATTGGAACGAGTGTGTCTGACGAGTCGAGATCGCAACTACTTTGTTTCCTTGGAAATGATGCCGCGTGGCTCATCGAGCGTTACTCGGACGATACTCCGACGTAAATTATGAGTAAAAGGTCGTCGTAAAAATTGGTATATGCATCTAAGAGAATAAATCGTTAAATATAAGAGTATACAGCGATAATGTAATAAGAAGGAGGTATTGCGAGAAGGCCAAGTGAGAGCTCGTAAGGCGCGTAGCGCGTAGCACAGCCGAGGGATTTTTGCACGCTTTTATCAATCCCGGAAATGTTTCGTGCGTGTCGAGTATGCTCTTTGCCGGTACGTGTCGGGTCTGAAAAGCGCTGGGACATAGCGGGACAACGATAACAAAGCTCTAGGTGTGTCGGTAAGATGCAAACAACGCAACGCGACTAGAGGCCTTGAATGGTTTTATTAACAATCCGGCCATTTTCATCTGTTAAATGACCTAACAAAACAGATACGCGTATGTATTGTGCGTTAAAAGATTCGCGAATCGAACTCCCGACATATCTGATATACGTATAATCCTTGGACGGTGAAAGCTGGGTCACGTCTCGTTCCTGCAAATATTTCACGTTTATTCCTTTAGAAATTACTATGGACTATTTCTTTTCTTTTTTTTTTTTTTTTTTATAAATTTAGAATTAAACTTTCATTCGAGTAAAATTTCTCCTCTTATTTGCTACTCGCTTTACTTTTTCTTATACAATATACCTTCGGTAATATCGTAGCGTGCTTGAAAAATAAATTACGTTAATATTTATTGTTTTATTTGAATTATAGGTATCTGTTATCTGATTTTACCAGGTTATGTAAAGATGTCTATGTATGGTACACGAAATTTCTGCTCCGGCAGTGACCATGTGATAGTACGTTTTATCCAAATTCAAATCTTTGTTTATTCGAATGAAAACTACCATCACGCAGTGGTAAAAACATTTTCAATCGTCTTGGAAAACAAGATGTTCGACAACGATGATCTAGCTTTCATCGACTGAAGGTTAATGCACGTTCTAATTGTAAATCCTGACCTCTAGATGAAACGTTCGCGATTCAGTAGTACGAACCGGTGCGGGTCAGACAACTCCTCGGTGCGAAGAGAGAGAAATAGAGAAAGAGAGAGAAAGAGAGAGAGAGAGAGAGAGAGAGAGAGAAAGTGAGAGAGAGTGAAAGAGAGAGAGAGAGAGAGAAACTGATTCGCGACCGCGATTATTCCCAACCTTTCGTCACGACAGTAAAAAACAGAGCTCTATCGCGTCTAAACGATATATATGTATATGTATATACGAGTTATATATATGTATAGATCCGGAGCAACGACGACAAGAATTCGCTCGGCGAATCCCTCGAAGAATTCCGCCAAACTTCCACGCAAGGCTTTACTTTCTCTCTCGCTACCGCTTAAAAAAAAAGGACAGTCTCTTTTCGCGCGTGTACACGGAAAAAAAGAAAGACGGGAGGAATTTGGCAAAATGCTTCGAGCGTCGTGAAGGATAAACAGTTATATGAACAATATGACGATTTGTGCGGCAGACATCATACCGACAAAAGGAATATATATATATAATATATATATAAACACGCGTGTGTGTGTATGTATGTATGTATGTATGTATGTGTGCGTTTGCGCGTAGGGGTGTGTGTGGGGGGTGTATATATATATATATATATTTCGTGTGTGAATATATATCTGGAATTGGTGATTGTATATGTGTACATATGTGTTTGCATATATATGTGCGTTTGGATGTATGGATATTTATATATATATATATAGTATATAAAATAGTACAGAATAATAATGGTAATAATAATGGTAATAATAATAATAATAATAATAATAATGATAATAATAATAATAAAGTAGAAATATTAATAATAATAATTAATAATTTATAAATATATGAATCATTAAAAAATTACTCGTGACTGGTCTGTATGGCCTCCTTGAAGTTAGTACTCCACTTCCAGCCATACTAAAAAATTAATATAATATTCACTATCTTGCCTGCAACCTGCGTTTTATAGTTCTTATTAAAAAGGAAAAGTAGAGATAGAGAGGAATATATATATATAATATATAGAGAGATATTATTTCTTTAATTAATAAACAGTCTAATTAAAAAACTCGCTGTGTCGAGACAGCGGCGTAAGGTCTGCGTAACCCGCGTCGCTTGTCAGGCATATACTCGTATCAGGACGACGTTACATGTGGCAAAGCATCATCATCATCATCATCATCGTTAGGGCCGATCGAACCTCTCGTTTCGCTCGTATTATCGGAAAGAGAAGGGACGATCAAAACGCGAGCAACAACCGACGATGGCGAACAAATTTTTGTCGTTGTTGTCTCGCGTCCAGCCCGCCGCTCCAAATTCGTCTCTTTCGAACAAGATTTAATTGAAAAAAAAAGACAAGATTTTTATATATATATAATATAAAATATAGTGGGAACAAACGCTCTTTAATCACGTCGCGACGCAGATTTTTTCCTTTCTTTTTTCCTTTTTTTTCCCCTTAAGTCACAACTAACACTGAGAATGATCTGACAAAACACGGTCGTCGGCACTCGCGGTCATTCGATACAGAAGCAAAGAAAACAAGGAGACAGAGAAAATTGGGAAAAAGAGCTTTTCGTATCGTGGCTCGACGACCGAAACTCGTTTTGTCACATCATACGCTGCTAAATGTATAAAAAATATCTATACTATCGGGACACAGCAAACACTGAAAATATTGGTGATGGGGGGTTGATCAGGGTGGAAGTCAGGGTCCATGTCACAAAGAGACACAAGTTGAAGGAAGATTCGTTTTGTCACTGGGACGTTCGATAGAAACGCGTGTTTGGCGTACTGCCCCAATCCTTTACCTCTATAGAGATTTGTGGTCCTGGCCGCTGAATTTTCGCGACAAAGCTCGTCCGAGAAACGAGCGGCTCGTTTCGTATCGAGGAAAGGTTTACATTAGATTTCGACTAGACTTCGATCGAGAGACCGAGAGATCCAACGGTCGACGAAGAGATCCATGGATCCAACGAGGATCCTTCTTGGAGTAACGAACACGCGAAGACCGTATCTTTCGCGAACTTGAAGCCGTAGAGAAGGCACTGTACGCACGAGATCGTTTCCAGAGACGAATCCCGAGACCGAGTTTACTCTTGGATACAGGCGAATCAAGCAAAGTGTATTTCGGTGGCACGCGTTTCGCAGTGTTTTGGTGCCGATTGCGTGAAAGATCACGAATGCACGCATGGACTCGCGTATGTACGTACACTCCCGTTTTTAAGTATTAGGACACCTAGTGGTATATTGTACAGAATGCGATACATTAGTATACATTGGTAGGAAAAGATTTAAACCGATCAGAATTTTCAATTCGTATAAAACAATATCCAGTAACATATGGATACAACTTGGCGAAGAAATTGTTTGCAAGAATTTTTCAAATGAGAAAATTATACAATCTCGTTGGTATAGCATATCTAGCATAGTATTATAGAGTTGTAACATTATAGTATTATAGTATCGTATAATTGTATAATTCTATGTATATTTCTGAAAGTATCATGATATGATAGAATTATAAAATTATAGAACTATGCAGATTGTTCATCTCAAACTCCCAAAACATCTTCGTTGCTTTTTTTATCAATAGAAAGAGTGGTGCGAGGACAGAGCTAATTGGCTTAAACTGACGTAAAGTTATCTCTTCAGGATTTGAAGATCATCGACATCCTTTTTAACCTAATCCAAATCTAACTTTTCACGAGTGTTCTAACACTTATGAACGAGGGTGTACATACGATACGCATACAAAATATACGAGAGAGTATGTGTACCAATACCAAAAGTACGATATGTATATATACATATATAGTTATGTATACAGTTATATAAATATATATGTGTAGACAAAATTCTATGTCACTCGTTGCATGCGCTGTTTAGCATAATAGGATACGGGGTAAGCGGTGGTCAGACTTAACGTACGTCACTGCAAGATACCACATTGTTTTACTCGATTAGGCAAAGATAGATCTACAAAGCTCTGGAATGGTGTTTCTGACGCTACTCTCATTTAAACAACGAGATTATGCCAAAAGATCGCGTCACATTTTCGCTCGCGGCATCACAGGATTTGCTCTGTTTTAATCACTCGCGAAAAGTTTTCGACGCTTCTGTCGCTTCTAGCCGCGTGTGAAGTTCTCTTTGTCAAGCAAATCGTACAAACACGACGAAGAAAGGGGAACCACGTGCATCGACTTTGCAAAGATTTCTCGGCACAATCCACGCGAACGTCCCACGAAGAAACGTAGAACGCGAAGTTGCGTTTGTGCTCCATGTCGAGTGCCTTTTACCAACAACGGTACGCGATCTTTCATCGAGATTTCCGTAAATCAAACGCTTCGTTCTTTTTTTCATCCTTCTCGGAAGGGGGCAGAGAGGTTTCCAAAGCGCGACAAACTGGATCACAGGATCGTGATAGGTTTTTTCTTCAGGAATTCCATGCAACGGGTATTATTGGAACGGAAATAGCTGAGAAAGAAGTCGAACGAGGATCCAGATTAGATAGACAGAGACATTAGAAAAGAGAAAAAGAAATAAAAGACAGCGAGCGAGCGAGCGAGCGGGGCAAATGAAGCGTTACCTTGGAATGTTGAGCAGAGGTCGGTGTTATCGGTGGCGTCTCCTCGGCATCTACGCTCGCTGCTGCGTTTGGTAATCGCTGCTCTTGCACCGACGCCAAACTGCGGAATATACAGATTACCAGTTAGTTTTGACGAACGCAAGATCAAATTTCTTCTATCCTTTTATAATTCTCACTCGTTTCCCAGTTAATTTTGTGCATCTTTCGTTGCACGCTTACATGACCCTAATTCAGTGGACCGTATTCAGGGACCGTAGCAATGTTACCTACCGTTTGAGCGTCACGAGGGTACTAGTGAGCTTTTTGCAACGCTTCAACGCCGACTCTAATCGTTCTGGCTCTTCTTTCAGGAATTTCTCCGCTCGTACGACCATCTCCATTTCAGAGCTCAATAAACCCTTCATACCTTCCTGAAGACTCGGGAATCGCACCTTCAGGTCCGCCACCGTTTTGCTGAAATAGAAAATGCGGTCTGTCACATTGTTTTCAATCAGGATGTAGGATTTGCTTTTGAAAGTAAAAGAATGGATGTGACGTTATACAATTAGTCAAACTTGAAAGTACACAGGTTTAGTTCTTGAAAGCTTTTGCAACAGCCGTTTAGCTTTTACCAATTTAGTAATTCGCCTTTCTTTCTCTCTCTCTCTCTCTCTCTTTACCTGGATTTGCTCATTATCAAGGCCATGTTCTCCACATCCGACATATTGACCCTTGTCTTTCTGTTTATGACATTGCCACGTAGTTCCTCCACCGTGTTCTCCAGCTCGCTGAAAGCGGCAGATCATGTATCAGCGGTTATAGAAAATGCATCTAAGAGATACAAGAAGAAATGAGAGAATAAAATGAAACACGTACGTTAGATCTTTTACCAGCCTCAACATCTCCTGCCTGTAGAGGTCTTCCTCGCGGCTCAGTCGAATCTTCTCCGCATCCCAAGCTGCGTCGCCGCACGACAGCAACATTGTCCTATGTCCACACAAATTAATAAAAATAGCCAATGATTATATTAAATGATATTATTAACAATATAATTATACGTGTTCAAGAAGATGAAGAGATACGTCTGAGGTACCAGTGTTTGAAATAGAAATGTGAATGAGCCTTTGGATTTGCTCAAAGTAAAGCACATAACTGTATATTTGAACAACATACAGGTCCAAATTCATTGCACAAGTACAGAGTAAACTCTACTGTATTTTGAATTTTACCTATTAATTGAGCGTCTGTGACAGCGTTTGCGTTAGAATTGGTTGCGGATGAAATAACATTTGACCCAAACCTAAAGTCAGAGACCCACCGGGGCTCAACCAAGTTTCTTCTCAACAAAGATCAGTAAGCAATTTTTACGCTTAACACGTTGAATGCCATGGGGTGACCGGTGACCCGCACTCAACTTGGCCGTGGCGCCGTGCGGGTCACCGATGACAGGCGCACCAAGATTAGTAGAAATACATAATTTGAACAAATGTGAATAGCTATAAATGTTTTATTATTACCATCGTTACTACAATGGTGTGACGAAATTAATGCAGTATAAAACATATGAAAAAAAGGGCCTTGATAGTAAAGTAGACAATGCTAATCTTGTGGCGGTTCTCTAGAATTATTGCGGATCCGAATAAGTATGACCGAGGGATGGATTATGGTTTATGGTAGATCCCGGCACATAACAACGTGGAACAATTATTTTAGCGACGCGAAGAAACAATATGAGATAATTGATAATCGCAAAAAATAAGTGAATCGAGCGAAACTGCACTACAACGCCACGTGGGTCACCAGTGACCTCAGTGAGATAAATTCATTAATGATGATTATATACCGTAACATATCTCTTGTAGGTCATATTTCAACGTTATATGTATCGCATAATAAAAAATTCATCGTGACGATACGGCCAAACCTTGTAATTCAATGTGTTAATATTGGGTTGGCAACTAAGTGATTACGGATTTTGTCATTAGGTGGTAGTAATGACAAACCCGCAATCACTTAGTTGCCAACCCAATATTTAAGAAATTAAATGAAATCGACCGTACACGTGAAAGTCAGTAAGTCTTCGTTCGTAGTTTAGTATACATAAACTTAGAAGGTGTGAGGCGACTACGCCACAATACGTGTGGCTGTATCAGATGTGGCCGTAGTACATATTTATATAGAAACACATAAACATAAGTAGTATTCATTTCAAGTATACTTGTGCCGTGCGCAGGCTATATAACCGACCATATGGTCGTTGGGCATACTTGTGCATTGAGTTTACACGTGTATAGCGCTCGAGAAGGCAGTTACACGCAGTGTGTGGTCGGCTTTGGAACTATGTAAGCCTGAGATATAAAGCAATAAATAAATAAATATATGTTACACACGAGAAAGCAATGGAAGAATCGTTTTCCGTGTAGAAAAAGAACACGGCGAGGATGAAAAACACGTGTAATTATGATGAAAATAAAGAACGACTAGTCTGATATACAATAAATGATAATGTTTCTTCCAATTATGTATAAATCACTTGGACTAAGTTTGAAGAAAGTTCCATAGCTCTTCTCATACTTGTTTCATTTTGCGCACCTGATGGTGATGAACGTATCCAATATAGTCTCTCGTATGGTGTGCGCCTGGGCCTGAGACATGCGTCTCAGATTCCTAACTTCTTGCCTGAGGTCCTTCGCCTTCTTCTGCAAACCTCGCAGCTGGTTGTACATTTCCGGTGTCAGAGCCATGTCACGATAAACATATTGGCCAGCTACCAGTGCTGCCGGTTTCGGTGGCGGTGTCGGCTTGTGCCTGTCTCTCTCTGAAAATGATTCGGTCAAGCGTCAAAGATCATGTTTCTGGTCCTTCCCATCGATTTCGCACGATACATCGTGCTCACATGTACGGACACAAGCGTTGGCATTTCCGCCCGTTAAACCGTGCGAAAATCGTCCAACTTGATCATCGTTCTTTGATCCTTGTTACCTTGCGATCCAGTCAAATCGGATCGAGTTTGCCAGTAGCAAGAAACGTAATTGAAAATGGGGCAGTGGCGATCGATCAATGAGATTGAATGATCCGTAAAAATAACTATGACAGTGTGGCAATAACTATGGCAGACGATAGATTTAACGGTAAATTTAAAAAATGATGTTTGTAACATCCTTATCTCTCACCGCGTTTTAATTTATGGATGAGGTAATGAGCGCTGTCAGCCGGCCGGATTTAGCGGCTGGCGCCATCTGTCACTCGTTAATGCGACGCCTTTCGCACGATCAAAGGGCGGCTGGTGCACGAGAATATGAATGAAGGGCGAGTGACCAGTCGTACAATTTCGCTGTCATTTTTATCGTCCCCATTTTATCGGCGACTAGGCGATGAAAGCTGTGCAGAGGGCAGCAAAGGGATAGGGACGAGAGAAACGAATGGATGAGTATGGACGATGGTATCGTGGACGATCAACGATCATGCGTCTTATAGGACGTTTTACCTCTGAATTATCCTCTCGAGTTCCAGGGCAATCACCCATCTATAGACAGTGTGCGATCGAGCCGTGAGTTGCGTCGAAAAGCGTCATTTACCCTACTACGTGTAATTTGTTGGTTGCTTTAAAAAATGGATCTGTCGATGCTGCTTTTCGACCATCTCGTTCTCGAATGCACTGTCGGAAATTTCGCACGCAAGCGGAAGAACCGTGTTCTTCGGTGATTGGCTAGGTGCACGAACGATTAAAACAGAAACGATTGGGTAATACACCGTATCTGGATATTTAAACACACAATTGCGGACCAAAAACCCAACGAAACAAATAGAGAAGGAACGAGAGGGGCAGAGGCGTAAAAAGAAGAAAGAACGATCAATAAGGTTAATCACAAGAACAAGTGGAGGTAACGAGACACAAGGGTTGGTGGAAGCGTAAAAAAACACGAAACAGGTTTACCTTGCGAAGACATCCTCGGCAACGTGGAGGATTTGATCGCCGGTTTTGTTGGTTTTGTGTCCGCTAGTCGTGATGGAAGGCATTGCACGAGAAGTCGTTAGAGATTATTGCGTTAGTATGAACTACTCCGACAAGGATATCTTTTTTATCTCTCTCTCTCTGAGTACATCTTTAACCTTTGGTGCTTGAGAGAAAGAAAGACGGCGGAGCTGCAGACGATCGACATCGGCGGTTCCTTAATCTGCTTGGATCGAACGAGCCCGATATCCGCGTGGTTTGCAAAACCGTTACCGATCGATTTGTAATTACGGGCAGACCGCGAACGAGAAAGAACAGATCGTCAGCGATTTTCTTCGCCGACTAGGGACATCTGCCGGCGATTAAGCTAAGGACGTCGTTGCCCCAGTTGGATTTTACTATAATTCCCATGATAATTGCAATACCTATATACCGCATGATTCCGTATTGTCGAAACAGGCTTTCGTTCGATTTAATCGTTCGAACGGAACTCTGCTTCCATCTGCCGCTCCACGTTTTTCTTTTTCTCTTCGATTGAAGAATTGAAGAATAACTCGATTCTCCGAGAGGAGCGTGCTTAGTGAAAAAGTATCGTATAATAATTTCGTAGAATGTGCGGTAACCATTACCTGCGTGCTGCGGGGAATGCTGCTTGGGGGAATTCATATCTGGTGGCTCGTCACTGAAGGACACTGACTTTTCAAACGACACCGACTTGTCTGGAATAGAGGATGATCAGAGCATGTTTCTTGCGATACTCGTGCTAAAGTGGGTTTTTTGGTTATAGCGAACGGGCGTGCGCGCGACAAACTTTCGAAATTAAAGGAAATGGTGCTAAACGTCGAGCCGTAAACCGAAAGTAAGTGCGACGAGTTTTCGTGCATCAATAGGACAGGAAACGTAAAGCTTAAACTCATATACGCGGACATAGAACGTTTCGTTCTAAGCGATCCACAAACATTTCTTCGAAACTGTACACGTTGTTTGAAAAGGTATTTTTCCAAATCAAATCTACTTTTTTCGGGAGGATCTTGCAATGCTCGGCTTTGTATTTTTTTTTTTTGGAAATATACATTCTTTTTGTACAACGTACAATGCAATTTTAAATCTCTAGGAGAAAAAGCATCGAGGTGGAATTTAAAGTATTTGTAATATTTTAGCTTTGATCTTACAAAACTGAAACTTCCTACGAAAGATAATACCGTGCTTTTATATTAATGCTTTTTTTTCGTACCTTTCCTACGCTCGATAAAATTAATTTTGAAATGTCTTTTATACTAAGCACTTTTAATACCTTCGTTTTCCAGGAGAATTAAAAACTAGATATCGAACGGCGTATGAAAAAAATGTATAGTTCCGTTTGAAGAAGCAAACATCACTTTGAGATTTCTTAGAGATCAGAATTTGTTGAAAGAACGAGTTTTGTTTGAAACGTCTTCTTTCGGATAGCGTACAGTTTAGGAGACATTTGAGTAGATCCATTAAAATGAGACGTTGTGTATACGCGGCTACCCTGACGCAGTCAACCGTGCCTGGGTCTATCTCTACCTACGTCTCGATGTAAGCCGAAACAAAGTCAACGTTAATTTTCAGTGAAAAGCACTTGCATGTTTCCAATTTCTAAGCAGAATTCTGAAAAAGATCTTGTAATTTAAAAGTCTGTAGCCTTCATCTGGCATGAAGTGAGACACATAAATCCCAACGACGAAAATAAGAGAGAGAAATATATCTGACGCTATATACTGAGATATCACCAGACATATATACGGAGAGTTAAAAAAAAAGAAAAGAAAAATGATGACCTGGGCCAAATTTGTTATAGCACACTGCGGATATTTATGCGAATTAATATTTCTTCACGTTAAAATTAAATTTAAAAAAAAATAGAATTTAAGTGAATCTAAGTAAAAATTACCTATCAAATATTGTAACAGTTACTATACTTTTGATATTTTATAGATATACATTTTTCGCGTTATATGGATTCTATGTATCTTTGCACTTTCAAATATTTATTTATTTATTTACCAGATAAATCCTTTGAACAAAAGATAGAACGTGAAGGAAACGTATACATAAATACATTTTACTCAAATGTGCTCATGTATTTTGACACTCTGAAATTATAGCAAGTGTGTAAGGTACAGTTTACCAATTTTCGTCTCTGATATTATCTCAGGCGATGGCATAGCGTCTGAGACGTACAAGTGAAAGCATTTTGATTACTACGCTAAGATTTTAACGAAAAATGGTTATATAGGTCTCTGTAATACCGACTATTTACTACAGGCGAATGTACAATCTGATAGATGCGTATTCCTTGTTTCGATTTCACTTGAATAAAACTGTCGATTCCACTTACGGCTAAGAAGCAGACTATTAGCATTATAGAAATATTCTTCTACGTTGCGTATCTTCATTATGTTCCATAGCATTGGAAATATAATAAAACTGTGAATATTCTGATCGCATTGTAGCCCAAGTGTGCGAAGTCCAAATACTAATACACGGTAGTGTATATACAAAAAAAAAAAGGTAAGGAAGAACGAGAAGAAAAGAAAAAGCAGAGAAAAATCGAAAATAAGTGTACCATAAATGCATAAAAATCCGCAGTTTGCTTATAGTTTTTCTTGGGTCGGCAACTAAGTGATTGCTGATTTTGTCAATACCAGCTAATGATAAAATCCGCAATCACTTAATTGTCAGCCCAATAGGACCGATTGCAAGCGAACGGGACAAATGTCGAAACGTATTTATCGAAACGGTTTAAGGATTTTCTAGACGCGGTCGATTCTATAGAAACCGATAACGACGAAAGTAAGGAGGTTGGTGCCAAGTGCTTTCGGAAGATGCGCCGCGTATTGTGCTTGAACGATGCAAAAGAAACGTCAGAAATAAGCTGAGGGTGAAAGTAGGCGCGCGCGCGAAAAAGACAGAGAGAGAGAAAGAGAGAAAGATGGAGAAAGCGAGTGCAATGCACGAATCGCTGCTATGTGTTACGATTTACTGGCAAAAACAAAAAAACAAAAAAAAAGAAGAATAAGGCGACGATGCGTTTGTTGCATGGATAAACAGGAGAAACGTGTATACTTTGTGAACCGCACCTTTGCCTAACTTTGGTGGTTTTACGTCAGTCCTTAAGTATGAGTCATCTGTAACGGCAGGTTGAGACACTTGAATTTTACAAAGGAGAACCGTTTTAATCACATTGGTTAAACGTAGGGCACTATTATAAAATGTATATAAGTAGTAATAGAGTAATATAGTATATAATAGTAATTTCAATAATAATAACGATAATAATAATAACAATAGTAATGATAATAATAAGAATAAGAATAAGAAGTAGTAGAAGAAAAATAATGTTAAGAATAATAATATAAGTATATATGAGTAACAATAATGATATAATGTATGAATAAGTACATATATATATATATATATAAACTATGTATTACAGCGGTTACAGTGATTCGACGGAAAAATAGAAGATAGAAGAAGATGAAGAAGACACACCTGGCAATGAGGCAGAGCTGGAGCTAGAGTGTTTGTCGAACTCGTCCCCGGCGCCTGGTGTGTGCGTCAGTCGGAATAACAAAGCAGTTGTACAGCAGGGTTCAGGAAACTTAAACACCGCGTTACAACACGTGGCAGCGGTAACGTCGCGATAGAATTAATTTTATTTTATTATAACACAATTTTTTAATTACATGGTTTTATCGTTAGAAGGAGAGGACGTCCATCAACGAATATTTGAAAAATTAATTTTATATTAATAAAACACACCTGGCATTTACATGAGATTTAAATTATATTGGTGAAATTTGGAAAGATAACAGAATTGAAAGTCAGTCGTGGAATTACTTGTAAGAACCGCGTCGTACCGCTGTCACTGCATAAACCGTGGCGCAAAAACGTATTGTTAGATCTAATGAAGGCGCAGCCTGGCAGACAGTCACGGGCGTCTGTTCTGCTGTCTCCGAATCGAACGGAATCGGTATCTTTTAAACTCTGTGGTATCTAAAGAAGGAAAATCGAGAGAGAAAACGCGAACGATCGTAGGAACGACGTAAACGAAGAAAGCTCTAAGGGGCGGACGAACATTCACGCAGAGAGAACGGGACAGGCGGTAAAGCGTCGCAGAATAAATCCGTTGAACGTAACGAGCTAATGCTTCTAATGTGTCTAAGTGCGACGAAAGATCGAATGGAAAAGAAATGCGAATCCGTTCGTTTCGACGAGACGAATTATTCTCGTCGAGGCGAGTCGGACGGCGTGAACGCAAGAGACTGTGAAAATAAATTGGCCAAGAGAAGATGATGATGGGAAGAGGTGGGCCGATGAAAAGAAAAATCTACGCGAAACCAAGGGACGAAAGTTTCTTTCGCAAATAACAGAGAAACCGGGTGTGGCGCGTTTAACGACCAAAAGATTACGCACATGTTGCAGTTAGTGTGAATGGAGAATTTGAGAAAGCGGACAGATGACGTACCTGGTCCTCTCGCGTAAGGATCGCGTCCAGCTGGAACTTGTAGATAATCACGAGGCGATGGACTCGTGTGAGGTGCGTGGGTCAGAGCCTTCTGCACTAGACCTGTCAGGTTTGCCAGCTGCCTCTCCATGTGTTCTACCCTTATCCTAGACAAGGAACGAGCAAATTTTGGTTAACCGGCGCGTTTGTTACCACGGCCCGGACAGCACACAGTCTGTTTATGGATGTCGTAAAGACGTACAATTAATGTCCTAGAAACGTGTGGCGAAGATGCAGTTTGAACGTTCTGCGTCGGAAATTCAGGACAGTTCAGCGGTAATAGCAAAATTATTATAAAATAATTCCTGGTCTTTTGTAACACATTGAGAAATTTAAAGAACGCATAGATACATAAGCTGTACGTAGTTTAATTACAGTCGAATGCCGCAGTGTAAAAATTAAAACGTTCCGATCAAGTCGTAGGATGATGGAACTTGAAACGGACGTGAAACGTACATACGTCTTTGAGACATCGTGTGCTGTCTGGGGTGGTTCCGGTTTCTGCATGTTGTAGAAACCGAGAATGGGATGAGACAAAATCTAAATCTAATCGGGCTTAGTATCTTCCAAAGAAGCGTTCCACAGGATGCACGTACGCTTAGATATAATAAAATATCAACTGACGATAATGAGAATCGCGTGCAAGGTTCGTTCCGCATAACTCGCGATCTTTCTAAAGCCTACGTCACCAGAAGGCTATACACAAAAGCGCTCAGATACACATTCTCTCTACGACCGCTAGTCGGCATGCTACATTCCACCGATCCGTATTTCCAGCGCAGAGCCGTTTTCCGGACGAAAGGGATGCCAATTTTCTCGAAATTCCCGTCCTTTCGATCGGACACGGCGGAATACACGGCGCATTCGAAAGTTGCTGGACCGAAAACTGACTTCTGTCTAATAGAAAAGTTTCCCAGCTAAGTATAATTTTCTTATTCGACGCACGGTTGTCGACAAATTTTCGAAATTTTATCGAGCATGTGACACGATTATTCTTATTATGTTACAGGAGGAGCTGATTTAAATATCGCGTTACTTATAATTCAGGAATATAAACCTTTCGTAAGTATATGTGCAATTAATTGAAGTTAAGAAGGATCGCTTTCTTTTTGCATTTTCTCAAAGAATATAATTTCAGAATTGTATGTATGGGAAAATCTATGTCTGAACTCCTATAACTAACGAAGTTATACGTATACTGTTCGAGAAGCTCTTATACGAACGATTGTTATTGGCAACAAGAAATTTCAAACACGTTTTTCTCTGATCTATGTTTCTTAACGTGGCTTCAAATGTTCTGTGCACTTTCGATGCATGTATGCATCGTTGTGACCTGAACTAGGACGAATTCAATATCTTTTTTCCTTCTGCTTCTTTAAGCTTCCGAAAGTCAAATGATGGAACTTGATAGTGCCATTTTTCTAATTACCGAGTTTTTTTCTTTTGTTCAAACTATAGTAAAACGGTTGGAACTATGGACCACGATGGCAATGTGTACGTGGCCATGTAATACCATCGATTTTGACTTCTTTTTGGGGCAAAAAAAAACAGGTAGATTTTAGTAAAATATGTATAAATATAGTCTGAAAGTTTGACTGTAAAAAGTGTTACAGGCTGTTTGTACAAAAATTGCCTGACCTAAAAGAGTTTAGCGCTTTACGTTTGGAATACTCGCTTAAACGTTATTGTCCGGTTTATATCCTCGTAAAATAAGCAACAGGATATACAAGTGAGCGCCTCGTAAGAGCAACAGTTTAGAATCGAAAATATTTGCTAAATATTATTAAGTTGTTCGAAAAGTTTCTTTGGTTTCACAAGGAAACAATAGATGTACAACGTTTTCCGTTTTATATTATTTTGATCCATTACTTTTTTTATCCTACAATTTACATCGTATGATCGATTTTGCATTACGTGCAGTATATTAATACGTGCAATAAAAATAATATAAAAATGTTTCGCATTTATTGTCACCTTCTAAAACGAAAGAAACTTTCCAGACAATCTAATAATAATAAATATTAACATTTGTGTAAATAACATCAGTCCAGAAACTTGGGCGAAAATGCGCCGCCATATGCGTGTACCTGATAAATTCGAGCATTATGAGAAACGCAGGACCGTATCGAATTTTGCGTTTCCATATGGAACATAACTTATCGTTCTCCATGCATGCCTCGACGCATACTATACACATGCATTGAACGAACGACGACCATTCCTGGGCAGAGTGCGAGTTTTTCAATAGCCGTGAACGGAGGTATTATACGTGGATTTCGAGGCGAGGTTTCCTCAGGTCAATGGAATCGACGAGAATACCGATCGATGAACTCGAAACGGTTGATATATCGTGGAATATTATCCACCAGGCGCCAATAGCAACGACGAACGAGTATAAATAACTCGGCTAAGGGAGCCTAGAGGGAAGCCAGCGCGCTTTTCACTTTCCCTAGTCGTTACTCTCTCGCGATCCTCCGTTCTGCCGTGATAAATTTGTCAAGGCACCTACCATATCGATTGCTTCCTCTCCCCTGGGAACGGTAGTCGTCGTATCTATGGCTGACCATCACGACAAGAGCGACGCACAGTGGCCAAATTGAACGATGGAGTATTACCGGATGATCAACGAAACATAGAGCAACGAGAAAGCGAATACAGCGACGAAAATAGAGAAATTTTAAAATGCATGGTGAATATTCAACGCCTAAATGATCTATGAGATTCACGTTCGGTTTGTCTCATTACTCGTCACAATTTATTATGACGTGAGGACACGTACAATAAATCTGATATTACACGTACAATATTCTGATAAATCGTAATCGTTATATTGCATTGGCAACTAAGTGATTGCTGAGTTTGTCAATACCACCTAATGAAAAAATCCGCAATCATTTAGTTGCCAAGCCAATATAACTATCACGATTTGTCAGAATACAATTGGACCAAGCTGATAATTTCTGTCGAAGTGATTCGAAACGATGATCTTTATTTTGTGTATCGGTAAAATTTGTGCCACTGTGCGACGCGTTCGCAAGCGCATTCGTATATTCTGATCAGACGATATATAGCTTAAGTAGAGACAACCGGTCACGGTCAGACTCAGCATCTCCATTTACAGAGAATTTCGAGGTCTGAGGTCGCGGTTCTATCGAAAACTAGAGAAGGTAGCTGAGTACCGAGTAGCGTCGTAGCTCTGGCCACCGGATGGCAAAGGTGGCGGTGCCCCTGGAGGAAACGGGGATCGCGGAGGACCGGATGGCGGACGGCCTGGCGGTTTCACACCGTAAAGGTTGTACGATTCCTCCAACAGCTCCGTATCGCTGCACCACCCACAACAGAGATATACGTATCCGCGCTATCAGCCATCCACGAGAATCAAATTCGAGATCGCCACGACCAACTTTTGCTTTACGTCGTTGATACGATGTATCTCGTCGCACGCGCTTTTTGTGGTTCTTTCTTTTTCTTTTTTTTTTTTTTTTTTTTTTTGTCGGATAGACTGGGCTTCGGAGGAAGTTAAAGAAACGAAAGTAGCAAAAACGAACGATTACTGATGCCTAATAGTTTCTCAATTTTTACTTTCACGAATTATCAACGAGTTTTTAATAATTATTATGAAGACAAATAGAAGAGATTTTCTTTTTTTTTTTAATAGAACACGTTCAAAGTAACTACCTTTATACCTTGTTCAAGTAGTATGCTGCAGTAGAGCAGCTTGACAAAATTTTAGAAAAAGCTCAGTTCAGCTTGCAACTACTCTTCTTCGTTCCCGTTTTCAATGGATAATTTTAATATTATTTGTCACAAGGCTAAAATAATATTACGCTCTCCGTAAGCCTTGTAACTCTCGTAAAATACTATTGCAAAGTCGAATGGTTACTTTCCACCGCAGTCTATTTTATACGTATACATATGGGAAAATTCTGTATAAATATTGAGAAATTAGCGAAAAAGTATGAGAAAATCGACATGAAACGACCCAAGCGGTGGTCCGTGGAACTCCGGTTACCTGGCTTCCTCGTCGATGACCGGTGTCACTGTTCCCGAATACTGCGAGTAGTACGGGTCCTCGTAGCTGCTTCCAGCGCTGTAAGGACCAGGTGGATATCTTCCAGTTCCAGAGCCAACTCCTCCACCTCTTTCTGGACTGCTCATATAACCGCTTTCCCCGTGCAATCGATCTGTAGAATCGCAAGGATTAGTACAACCACGTCAAGGGCAAACGATCCGCCTATGCAACCGAAAATTATTTTAATAAATTCGTAGTTTAGCGGGCGGGGAAAATTTTAAATTGCACTTATGGGATCGCGATTCCAGAATAAAGATTATTATCGGTATCGATGGGGTCAAGAGAGAAAATGGACTATCCAGGTACAAGATATAGCGGCATCGTGAAGTAATCTGATGATTTCGCTATACCTTGATCCAGACTATGCAGACTTCGAACGTGCTTCTTATGGGATGTCAAAGAGTTCTACGAATTTTTATTGGTGATAATAGGATCGGACACGATATCATGGGGTTGACGGCGATGCTCTACTTTAGATACTGTATACCACACATGGGGAAGGTTACGTATACATTGCAAGATACTTTGAGAGTGTTCCAAGGGGTCGCGTCTCGTTCGACCGAATCTCAAAAATGCCAATCTCAGGGCCTCTCTCTCTCTCTCTCTTTCTTTCTCTTTCACTCTCTTTCGAAGCCATTCCGTTGCGACCAAACCGCCTCCATAGTCAAAATCTTCAGAGTCAATTGGGCAATGTTATGCAAAAACCTATCAACCTTCAACGATCTGAAATGGAGTAAATTTAGTGTGAAGTTTTTCATTTCAAAGAAAAGTAGCTTTATCACTGTTGTAGCTATTTCCTATACTTTATTTCTTTTTGCTGTTTTAGCATGTTTTTTAATGACTCATCTAGCAGTATAATTAATATTATTTAAAATTGTCTATGTAGTGTCTATTGGCTGATATTACTCGGCAATTTCAGTTCCGGTACGATCAGCATATCGGCAGATGCGTATAATGTTAACACTTTACCGACCGCTAGTGATTCAACAGCAAACGCACGTCCGTTCGGCAGCTCAGATGCAGATTCTCCCTGGCACCTGCTCTGTTTCGGTTTAGACTCTCCAATACCATTCTTTTCGTTCATCGCGAACGGTAAGTTTTTTAAATTGGTATAAAACTGTGGGAGCTTACAAAGCAACGCAACTGACGCAATTGAGCAAGGTACCTTAGCACTAAATAACAAATTACTGCTCAAATAATGAGAAAGATTAAAATGTAAAGTGTTAAACGTAAAGCGTTAAAATTAATTGCCACGAGTGAGTTTCTTTACGTTTATTGTTTCAAGAGGATGGAGAACTGATGCTGCGTGTCTTTCACTCTCAGCCAAGTAGTTTGCAAGTTTTCTGCAAAATAACTGACAAGCCTAAAATGAGACAGTTTCAATAATTTTATAATGCAAGAGTTGGTTTGCAAAACCAGAGATCGCAAAATTATTCACATTACAGATCACAATGTTACCTAATTCGTTCTTATTTTGAGGGTTGCAGGATTCCTGCGTAATATGGCCCAGTTAGCAAGCTGGATATCGAGATGGATAACATTCTCAAAAATATACTTCGTTAAACTGGAAATATATTTTTCACTTTCGCTCGATAAAACAATGCGTTCCTCGCCTCTCGGTTCGTAGCCGAGTTTCACCGGCTGTGAATCTTCTTGCCAGCGGATCCATCCGTGTCAACTCTGGCGTACGAATCCGAGCGACCACGAGATCGCGCATTGTCTAACGACCCAATACGGAAACCCTCGACCTCGTTTTCTTTTCTCTACACACAGTTTCGATATTCGAACGAGCCACGCCATCGGAGAGAGAGAAATATCGGGTTCGGCGTCGAAAAAGATCGCGGATCGAAAATCGAGCAAACTTAACGCAGAGAGCCGGTCGCGATCGACTGAAAAGGACCGAGAGGCAGAGCTGGGCATAGTTCGAGTAGACTTTTATCTAGACAAATAAATTATTCGAAATTTATTCACCGATACCTCGTTATGTGTCATTTTGCATGAAGACTAGTCGTTCACAGATGCCAATCCTTTTACTGCATATTAATCTCGAAGAACAAATTATTCCAAAATTCAGTTTCTAATTTTCTAATCAATTTATATTTCGTCAACGTATTTTCTAACCGTAAATAACAAAATTGACTAAAATCTGATTATCTCTACGCGCACAATCAGTCGAAATAAATAGAAAATAAAATATAATATATAATAAATAAATATATATTAATATATATTAACAAATAATAAGTAATATATATATAATAAATAAAATAAAATTCGCCAATAACATTCAATTCAAATTTCTTCATCTTTATTTGTTACTCGTCGTTCGAATCAATTTTGCCCAACTCTGGTCCGAGGTTTCCAGAGGGTTGTTTTAAGGCTACTACTGACCTGTTATACTATAGAGGGAGACCGAGCTGTCTCTAGAGAAGCGAGCCGAGCCCCCGAGGCTTCCAAGGGGACTCTTACCACACTGGTAGCTGCGAAGCGGCTTGGCCGGCGGCACCCCGCCACCACCTATCCAACCATCCGGAAAACCAAACAAAAACCAATGTACCCAGCTGGTCCGGTGTACGTCGCGTTTCTGCCCGACGTTCGTTCCTTTGCTAATTTGCGACTAGTAAAAGTGCACGGTATCGCGACTCGGAAATATTGGGTTGGCAACTAAGTGATTGCGGATTTTGTCATTAGGTGGTAATGACAAAACCCGCAATCACTTAGTTGCCAACCCAATAATCAGAGAATATTGGCGAATTAGACGACGAATGTGAGAAAATCGATGCTCTATATAACACGCTGTGTTTCCTGGATAAATAAATAGCCCCATTTTATAAAAAAATTGTACCTTTACATAGGCAAACAGGTTTTACCTATATAATTTTCTCTCGTATTATACGCGATCATTGTACAGCGTACGTTATACGAATTGATCGGAGAACAAAGGTGTTGGCAGACGAAAGAGAGTTTTTGCATGACAAAACAAAGCATGTCTGATATAATACTTCAGATGGAATGAAATAAAATTAATGCAATTTGTTTGTAGATAACAGCATACGTAGAGTATAAAATCAAAAAGGCAATATTCTTCTTTTAAAGAAATTAAAGAAATCGAACTGCTAGATGGCAAACATTTTTGCCTAAATCACATGGGCTTGAAAGCGGCTCACAATTTTCAGACATGTAAATGAGGTGACACATCATTATCATCTTCTTTATTGCTGTCACTTTCGTACGTTTCACATAATAAAACGTTCACACAGCGGATGTTCGTATAACGCAGGCTCTACTCTATCTAACAACTAATTTGTTATTATTAGGTTTGTGAATATGAAACGTCGTCCTCTACGGCAAAACTTGAACCTCTAAAACGTCGTATATTATTCAAAATAATTCCCACGTCGTTCAACAAAACTTTCTCAAAAACTATTTCGTTTCGTTATTGCGAAATATGTATTTTCCAATAGAAAAAGTCGAACATTTGTCCATTTATAATTCTCCTTAAAGTAATTAAAACTTAAAATTTACGCGTCAAAGAATCGCTTAGATGGAGCAGGAAATGCCTCAAACCGCTCCAAAATGCTAATTTCTAGAAACCATTTTTTAAAATTGAACTTTACGTAAAGAAACCGCACGAACTTTCTGATTATACATTAACGTCGCGATAAAGAAGTTTTATATTTTTATTATAAATCTTCCTCGTTAATCATCGAATGCATCGATTTATGACAAATTTCACAACGAGAAACAGGCGTATATCGTGCATCAACCTAATTACTTGACAACTACGTAACCGAATTTATGAAAAAACCAACAGGAAATATTAATTGCTTTTAACTTTCGATTTTAAAATGGGGCGTATCGTAACACATACTTCGTCTATACGCCTGATAAAATGCATCTTATATATTGTAACGAATAAATTACCATTTTACACTGTTCTTAATGAGATGTGACAAACGAACAGTTTTTTTCCCTTTAAAGCGTCCTTACTCCAAGGTTGCTTGTGTATTATGCACTTTTCCAGGGCGTCGTAGCAAAGGCGCGAAACGGATGGTCGTCGATCGTAGTTTGTCAGACGACAGTCGGGACTCGAGTCGATGAACGTGTTCGCGGAATCGAGACGACCTCCCGCGATCGCCGATCTCACGGACGGCGCGTGTACATTGCACAAGGATTCGGTGCTTGCATCCGCAAGGGACGAAAAGCGTTGGATCGGTGCGTTACTTTCCATCAAACGATACGAACGAGTATACAAGCTGAGGAAAGTATTCGAACATTTGTGGCGAGCTTTTCCTGTAGCAACACGGTTATTTTGAAAATTGTATGCCACAGAATCATCACGTAGAAATGCATTTTTATTCAAACGGATGGGAGTTGTTGCTAAATAACACTTTGACTATCACGCAAAAATCACATGTTTCGCTCAGGACGGCACGAGAGTATTTTTATTATTCAAAGCATGTAATGGTAAAATAATAATAAATTGATGATGTAAGCCAACATTCTCCCCAATGGACCGTTTATTTTATTGGTGGTCACGGGTGACCACCGTGACGCCTTGGTAACAGTTGATAGCGACATATTATAACGAGGCTTCGTTTATTTCAACAAATCATTCGCTTTCGTTATTTCGTCGTAGGCAAAACGTGCAGAATATATTGTTGAAGCGTGTAGAAGATATTAGTAAACAGTGTTATGATTATTTTTATGATTTCGACGAAACATTCGGCTGAAATGGTAGAGGACCGCAAAAAAAATTATCTTTGTGATAAACCAGTGGTAGTGTAGATTACAAGAGAGGAAAATGTGCTGTAGATTTATCAGATCAAATGATAGCATATTTTACACTACATAGAAGAACCCTCAAGTGGCATATAAAATTAGCTTTAGAGTTATTGTTAAATACATCAATTTCAAACGCGATGATACTCTATAAACAAGCAGCAAAAACAAAAATGAAGCTATCAGATTGTAGAATGGCACTCGCAATGCACCTTACACAGTGCCATTCGCCAGAGCCGACAAATATATTTATTCGACAAAGAGTACGACACGAAATGCAGATGAAAGAAGGGCTAGCGTACCTGGCATGAAAATTTTGCAGAGTGGTATAAAAAAATGTTAAACAATTAGGATCAAAAATTGCTAAGAATGGGACCAAAAAGGTGATCACCCATTGTCCAGATTGTATCGATGAGCCACATTTATGTTTAAATTGTTTTAATACAATCCACCGTTAAATGGAAGATTTCTTCTCATTTTTTTTATTAATGTTCTAATAAAAATGTTTAATTATTCAATGTGGCACTTTTTATTTCAAAGTATCTTCTATTTATCGGTTATATTCAAAATGCCCTAACTGTCAATTTTCATTCATTTTTTACAATTGTAAGAACGCGATAGTCAAAGTGTCGACGAAGTTTTTGAAAAAATGATGATGCGGCAATCGAAAATGGGTTACGCCTCAACTGTTTCGATTACGAATAACCATCATAAAAGATTAAAATTTTTTTTGAATGCTGGTATCGATAAACCATTAACGTTCTTTTTGGTTAAATCGTTAGTTTGGTTACCGATAACCATTGATCGGATGTAGGCAGAAAAATTGCCCGCCATTGATCAAGAAAACGGCCTTTCGTAATCAAAAACATTTCAACAAAGATATGAATATGATAAATATTTAGAGCGTGGCCTGCTCACCGATTTCAACGACGTTGAAATACCTCGTCAAGCTCGTCATTCTAAACAATTTTTTTCTATGTATGTTACCGCTGCTCGGTTTTAATTTCCGAGATATTCGCAAAAAGCTTTTGAAATTTGCTTGGTAATATTGGCTTGGCAACTAAGTGATTGCGGATTTTGTCAATAACACCTAATGACAAAACCCGCAATCACTTAGTTGGCCAATCTGGTCTCTGAATATGGCGCATTTTAGAGCACGTGGCAAGTACTGCAGGAGCTGATTTAGTAAACTAAAATAAGGGCAATAAAGATCGTATGAACGTACATGCTCCGTATGACCTTGTTTTCGAGTCACAAACAACTTATTTTTCCACGGAACAAGCTTTCGTGCAGATACGACGAGATTGAACGTCATGTGATGGATATGATAAAACGTATGTGGTTGTTATGCCATGCAGCACCCAAAACGTTACTTTGTTTCACGACAAATGGATGGGTCGTGCTGGGCCCACATCCTGACTAGCTTCAGCTCCAAACTTGAGTTCGCTCCTTTAAAGTCCGTAGTTTATAATAAAACGTCACAGTGAACGTTGACTGTGTTTCGACACTTTGTCAACACGTCGACTGAAATCACCGACAAATTCGTTTAAGACCAGGTCAGTTCAAACGAGTTGAAAATCCATGACACGACGTATACACGTTTGTATTGAAACTGGAAGTTGTGGCTTGAAGCAATTTCTCTGGCGATATATAATCAACTATTAGAACACGAAATGAGCTGTAACTCGAAAACAAGGTCGTATCGAGCATACATATGTTTGTACGAAAGTTTCTTTTTATTTTAGCCTGCTGAATCGTAGTAGTTCCAACATGTCCTGAAACGCTCTGTACATTGCATGTGTCACATTTCGAAGTTTCATTAGCATTGTTATTACGAGACTCGAGTTTTCTAGACGTAAAAGCTTTTCAAAAGCGTTCAAATACTTTCCTCGGCCAACGTACACGGCGACTGTTGTAATTAGATCAAACCATAACGTAGAAAGAGTGGAAGATAGGAAAAGATTTCATTAAGCAAAATATTGGAACGGTTTGAAAGAAATGTCTACGAGAAAGTAATCTCTTTAATCGCTGTAAACGTGTTTAGTGAAACGTTCGTCTATATTTCATCGTCTGAAACTTACATATGGTTTGGCCTAGTTGCGAGGAACACCCTGTGTACTGTATATTTCGCGTCACCTCCTCCAAATCGTTGCAACGGAGGCAACGCGAGACTCGTTCGACCGCCACAGAGAAGAGGAACTATCGAGCGTTTTCTTAGTAACAAGCGAGGTCAAGGACAAGTAACAACGAGTATGCAGCAACGTTAGGAGCATCGGACGGTTAAAATAAATCCGACTGAAACGAGTGACAGCGTGCGGAGAATGCAGCGAGCAGAGGGATTAATCAGCCGTCTATGTCGTTCCGGACACCTGCAGGTCCGAACATACGACCAGAATCGTTGCAATGTCGTCGGGCGGATGCATTCTTCGTGGAAAGTCGGCTGAAGCTCAAGGAAGAACGTGGTACAAGCATGGAGCAAACATGACAAGCACAGGCAGGAGGAAAAGCGACCATTGACGCCCGAGACTCGATTCCCGAAACCACGCGATTCCCATCCTCGAGAACTTGTCCGGTCCACCGATCACGAAGCGTCAGCGTCGTCTGTTGGAGACGATGATACGTCTACGCTGCTGTTTAGTTCATAAAACGTACAGTAAAGGTAATTATAAGTTTACGCCAAGTCCGTGTTTGTTGGAAAATCCACAGCACAAAAAGATTGGCTGTGACAGATATCTGCAGACAATCGTCTTAACACTTAGCCAACCGCCACAGCGCTCCGACAAGCCAACCTATACGTTGTGCATGTCGAATTTTTCCAAGTATCGAGGACTAATGTTCGTTACTTAAGAAACAAACAAGTCTAAAAATTATTTAAGTGGTGAATTACATTTTGCGGTGGTGATTTTCTTTAACGATTTCACATATTGTTTATAGAAAACGTGAAACTGAAAGTATTTAAAAGTGTAAAAAAATATAGGTAAAATTGAAAACATTAACGATGATTAAAGATAAATAACAGGACTTGAAGGTGAAATTAAAAATTCATAATGCATTTGAATATTCTTTTACAGTGTGCTATCGTTCGACTATATTGGATTGGCAACTAAGTGATTGCGGATTTTGTCATTAGGTGGTAATGGCAAAATCAGCAACCACTTAGTTGCCTATCCAATAACTGTATTTACCCATAACTGATAGTGTAACTTTTTAATTAATTTTAACACAACTAAATTCGTGTATTTTATTATATACTGTGGTTTATAAAGGCAGAAAAAGTGGCGCAATTAATGGGCAACAATTCCAGGTAAATAATAACTGATAATAACAAAGAAAAAAAAAAAGGAGAAAACGCGTTACGAAAGTCAAAAAGGGAGATCTTCCTGTTCGATTGGCTAAGTGTTAGGGTACAAATTTGCCTTGTTATGAAAACTTCGAGCAACACACCAAGGTGCCTTCATCCGATATCGTTTACAGCTGCAACGTACGCCTCGCTATTGGCAACGTTAACGCCAGCGACCGTTGCATGGAAACGTACTGTTGGTATTAATTGGTTTAATAAGTTTATTTATAATTATTAACACTAGAACTACCACACCAGTGAAATCGACTGGTTTCACAGTTCGATTTTCAAATTCCTACTCCATGTTATATTTTTTTCCGCAATGATGTAATGACTTTCTCAACGATAACTAAAAAAAATAATATAATGAACTTTATTTTGGTTTTTATGTATTCAAACTGAAAATAATTTTATATCAAGGCTACTTATAGCAATACCAGTGAAAATGACTGGTACTTGTCAAGGTGTAAAAGGATCCTGCAATCTGTTTATCGAACCCCAATTAATCAGTTTCCTCGTTTTCTACAACTTGTCACACGTTTTTCAAATTTTTACTGCGTATCACTCGATATGACGATATCAGTTATCAAGAAAATTCCGAATCGATCGTTGAATCGCTAAATGCTAACATTAGAAACACCACACCAGTCAAAGTGACTGGTTCTACAATTTTATAAACGTGTCAACTCTCGTTTAGGGATCATGGCTCCAGATGGATTAATAATACCAAAAATGTACTACATAATATGAAATTCCTTCCGTAAGAAAGTAATAAATCAATAAATATAAAAATATTCTATTATTAGGTATTTTTTAAAGACCAGTCATTTCCACTGATTTTGGTAGAAATATCTTCGTGTTAACTATCGGTAGCTCTAGTGTTAATTATTAGACCCGGCGCGGGACGCTTCGTGGACAGTGGGCCTTGCGTAATCGGCTTTCTAAGACTGAGTCTCGAGTATCGCGGATTTTCGTGTACCTGGAGTGGCGAGAGGTTTCGGTTGAGTAGGCGTTGCATTGGGTCCTCCGACTACCGACGACGCCGCAGGACTGTACGCTCTCATTAGTTGGCCTCCGCGTGGCAGAGTGCTGCTTCCTCCGACGTAATAGCCGCTGTTTCCGGAAGTCGAATTCTTCGCCGTCTAAAACACAGATGGTACGTCGAAACGTTACTCGTCTGACATAATCGACTGATACGATAAGTGGTAGTTGGGGCGAAAGGGACACATATTAAACGGGATATTATACACATGTACATAGGAATGACAGTAGTAGAGTCTCGATTATCCGAGCTGATGTGCACCGAGCCTATCAAGCCTACCAAGCCTATCGGATAATCGAAAACTCGGATAATAAGATCATAAGAAACATTTTGATTGTGTAATATTACAGATATATTGGGTTGGCAACTAAGCAATTGCGGATTTTGTCAATACCAGCTAATGACAAAAACCGCAATCACTTAGTTGTCAGTCCAATATTTAACATCAATTAACTATTTAATTGATTCAGTCGATCTAACTATTTATTTGATCAATCACATTAACGATAGTCGTCTATTTACTCTTTTGTGCTCTTTACGTTAAACTTTCGAGAAAAAGGGAAAAGTGCAGTTATGGCAAAATTCAAAGTATCTCGAATAATACGGAACATCGGTTAAACCAAATGATTGCGGATTTTGTCAATATCAGCTAATGACAAAAACCGCAATCACTTAGTTGTCAGTCCAATATTTAACATCAATTAACTATTTAATTGATTCAGTCGATCCAACTATTTATTTGATCAATCGCATTAACGATAGTCGTCTATTTACTCTTTTGTGCTCTTTACGTTAAACTTTCGAGAAAAAGGGAAAAGTGCAGTTATGGCAAAATTCAAAGTATCTCGAATAATACGGAACATCGGTTAAACCAAGTGATTGCGGATTTTGTCAATATCAGCTAATGACAAAAACCGCAATCACTTAGTTGTCAGTCCAATATTTAATATCAATTAACTATTTAATTGATTCAGTCGATCCAACTATTTATTTGATCAATCGCATTAACAATAGTCGTCTATTTACTCTTTTGTGCTCTTTACGTTAAATTTTCGAAAAAAAGGGAAGAGTGCAGTTATGGCAAAATTCAAAGTATCTCGAATAATACGGAACATCGGTTAAACGGGACTCGGATAACCCATGACCCGCAGACTCCATTGTACACAAAAGATGATAAATCTTTGCATTTTCGCATTTTAGTCAGAATGGCAAAATGTCATAGTATATACTACAATGGTAAGACAGAATCTATTTTGCATTACCGAGGAGACTGATATGTTAAGTTGGCAACTAAGTGATTGCGGATTTTGTCATTACCACCTAATGCCTAATGCCATTAGTTGCCATTAGGTGGTAATTACAAAATCTGCGATCACTTACTTGCCAACCCAATACATGTATGCATAAGGTATTAAGTATGTTTGATGTAGCATGTATGTATGTGTATGGGCATGCGTAAATGTGTAAAGTAATGTATATATATATGTACTATACATAATAATAAGGATAGAATAGACATAATTTTACAGATATAGAGAATTATAATATAAAAAGGGTAACCTGACAGTATATTAAGATATTATGGAGTGGTGCTGTGTTACATTATACCATGCTATCGACTGTTGCTTTTGGATGTGCTGTTGATTTTAAAATTAGATTATTTGCATTTATGTATTATTCCTTACATTGGCAAGCAGATCATGGTTTAATTCCAACGATATGCAACGTGAATGGAGCGTCGATAAGACCTACAAATTATTAGTATTGATAAATTCTCTCTTGTATAATGATAACAAGTTTGATAATAAAACCGATGAAATTTGTTCAAATGCAAAAGTTCGAGTGCCTTGTTAGAATGAGAAAAATATCGTAGAAATGAGAAAGATTTTTCTAATAAAATAAACTTGTAACTTGTCAATTCCATAAACTAAATTTTGGTTACATGGTTTACTTGTATTGCATGTTATTTATTTATTTATTTATTTAACGAATTACACCAGTACATGACGCGAAATATAAAAGGACGAACGCTAATTTTTAAGCCACGATTTGTACAATTTTATATCAATTAATATGCATACTTTGGAGGAAATTATATTATATTCGTAACAAAAAGGAAATCAACGATTTCGGTAACGTCGTTCGCAGTTGAACAAAATCTCCCGATACGATCCAAGTTACCTAAGCTATCGTCCGATATGCAGCTATACGAAGAAGTTGCCTCCTTCTAACAGATAATTCAAAACATATAACTTAAAAAGTTCCAAGATTTCTGAACGATCAACGAACCGATCGAAGATTTTAACCCTATCGTCTGTACGTACTGTCGTTTAAGGGTATGCAGCTTTCCCTAGTGTTTTGTGTTCCAAAAAATCCCCAAAAATTCTTGAATACTCTGCCTAGTTTCTACAACATCATCCTATACCTTCACCGTGTTAGCTTTTTCTAAGCAGAGCAGAATTTAAACAAAGATGTGGAAAAAATGCAAGATTACTTAAAATTACTAGTCGAAAACCACCAAATATACAGATGGAAGATTCAAAAGTGCGGCCACGTCCTCTTTGGTTCTACGCTTTGTTCCAGCGTGAGCATATTCAAATTGTTGACACTTTACCGACCGCTAGTGATTCAACAGCATACGCACGTCCGACCGGCAGCTCAGGCGCAGATTCTCCTTGGCGCCGGCTTTGTTTCAGTTTAGACTCTTCAATACCATTCTTTTCGTTCATTGCAAACGGTAAGTTTTACAAATTGGTATAAAACTGTGGGAACTTACAAAGCAACGCAACTGACTTAGTATTAACCCTTTGAGTGCTGTGGGCGCATATAGGTGTCTGGCGAAAGCTATCGGTGTGCACTAAGGACATATATATGCGCTTTCTGTAAGTGCCCGGCATGGACTAAGGACGCATGTATGGGTTTTTCAATTTTTCCGAACACCTACGCAGAAGTAATACTATTACGTTTGTGTGAAATAAATATAAATGCATTCCTTACGGCAGTAAACAAATGCCAATAGTGCCTCGTTATTGTTGAAGTGGTCACCACTTGTAAGAAAACTCTACATCTGGTTTTTTTAGTTTTCTCAGACACTGAATTTTTCACACACAACTAAATTATTAACTTGTGTTATATTTACTAAATTTAGTTTTCTAGTTTATTGTTTTCTAGTTTATTGCCCAAATTCTAGTTAACTGTAAATTTCAATGTTTATAATAAATAATTAAAAATAACTAAAAAATAACGCTCTTGAATCATTTAATCTCGTGCAAAAGAATTACTATAACTTATTACGATTTGCGCTTTGAATAGTCAATCAACAGAGTTCAGTCTAACGAAAAAGTATTCCGTCCACAGCGATCGTCAGCGCTAGACGCGCGCCGTCCGTACGGACGACATAGGCCGCGAGTAGTCAGCACTCAAAGGGTTAAATAACAAATTACTGCTCAAATAATAAGGAAGATTACCGGCGACAAAAAGCCGATTAATAGTCTATCGGTCGGTAAGCGTCGGCGACAAAAAACCGATTAATCGGCTATCGATCAGTAAAGTGTTAAGAATATTTTCATTTTTCAGTTGTGGCAAGTTTCGACTAATTCACTGTAGGAGAAAAAGCGCACGCAAGCAACTACCGGTAGAAAGTAATACGTAAAGCATTTCGAGCGTGCATTCGATCCTCGGACGACAAGAATCTTATGTGGAACATGACTTTACATTTTTGTGAAAATGCGAACGTTCCGGTTTGAGAGGAAACGCGCGCAAGATAAGCAAAAGAAGGAGACGCGGACATAGTCGCGGTGTCGTTTCGTCCAACGATGACGAAGATAATCTTCGTGTAAATCAAGGCAGACTGTGTCTTCTCATCTCGTTTTTACGCGAAGGTCGCAATAAACCGACGTGTCGTCGATTTCACTCTGATTTTACGATTCATCGGGAAACTTTCGCGTTTACCTCGACCTACGAGACAGATCACACATGCAGATAACTACGTTGCGACGTGAACAAATTACGTAAAAGCTTTGTGACACTTGAAATTGCGTACATAAACAGGCTGACGTCTTAGATACACGAGATCAGCTAAATTTTTATTTAGGTCTTCTTTGCCATCTTATGAAGAGATCTTCCAGTTGACAAAGTTCTACCATTGCACGCAAGGATACGCGTAACGCTGGAAAGAGCTCTTTCTCAAAGTCATTTTCTCACGAGCTTTCGACGTTATATCTTTAAACGGGATCTTTTTTTTCATCCATCTAAAGCTACAAAGAAATTGCATGGTCCGTGTTTTAAGTAAAAGCTGGTTCCATGCGAAACTCGTTCGGTTCCTGCACAGTGTTCTTCCTTGTTTTTCATAAAATTCGATATGTAATATTCGAAATTGATACGAGAATGACGTAATATAGGAAAAGTTTATCGTTTAGTGAGAGCGGTAATTTACGCTCAGGTAATACAATCTAACTCAATCTTTTAAATTTGACGTCTAGTTGCTTTCTCTTTGCCTTTACTTTGATTTGTTATTTCCTCGTACACAGCCGTGTAAGTGTTTGATCGAAAATCATCTAAATATACTTCGTGTCCAATAGCCATTTAATAAGACACAATATGGTAAAAATAATACGACGTTAACAATTCGTTTATAACAATAGAGCGATTGCAAAATCAAAAGGATAGGAGAAATTTGATTTTTCTTATTTTGCTGAGTAAGATATAAACAATAACGCGGATTGTTGCTCTCTTGAAACAGTTGCACAAGTCTATGTTTATTAACCAGGCGAAAGAGTTGCCTAAATATTAGCCAGGCAACACTATGTTTTTTATAGGACGCTGAAATTTTGAAATGGCTTCTTTCACTGTCTAATATCCTAGCTCTGCTGTCAAAGTTGTGCAATCGTTGTACGAGCCTCAAACCGATCTATCGCTTAATTACGCGTCTGTTACTTCGAACGAAAATCATTTCGTCCTATGCGTCATCGTTTGAATAGGAGCGAGAGGAGAGTGGCCAATCGACAAAGCAATTGCAAATGCCGCGGCTTCGAATCCTAACGACTTCTTCGATTTCCTTTGAACTCCTACAACTACACTCCTCGCCAAAAAGATAGCCCACGCGTGCTATCTTTAATTTCTCAATGGCGCGTGTCAAGTTTTTCGTCTGTAACGTATAATACGAAAACATTATGACCTTAGGTCAGGTAATTAGGTCCAGAAATGCGTTCTGCATGATTATTTATTTGTTCTTTGATTAAATTTATGTATCGGACACTACTCATTCTGCCATTGGTGAACTTGATACTTGTCTTGGCGAAATAACCGGGCCAAACCATCACGCTGCCTCCTCCCATTTGTCGTCGAATTGCTGACATTGTCTATTCTCTTATGTCACGAAAATAATATTGCAACTCATCAAGACCATCCAAGTTGAATCTTTTTTCGTCTGAAAATTGTACCCTTCTCTGTTTCTTTTTCCAATTTCGCTCTTTCTTTTGCAAAGCGTAAACGTTCTACTTTGTGTTTCGTTATTAACGAAGGTTTCATTTCCAATTTTAGCCCCTTAATATCTTTGCAGAATAGTAGAACTCGACGAATACTTGAAACAGTGGCACTAACGCTAGATTTTTCCATTATTTGCTTCGTTGTTAACTGCGAGTTGGAAGCTACACGCAAAATTGCTCGATCGGATAACGATAACAGTCGACCAGTACTTTTCTTTTTGCCATAATCTTCAACATTTTTTAAGAAATTCTGTATTACTTTACGACTTCTTCTTATTAATTTCGATATTTTTGCTACTGATAACCGTTGTTGTTGTAGTTCAAGAATTTGCTTTCTTTCAGACTCGTTTAATTTTTTTCAGCGTCCCATACTTACAAATTTATGTAATATTGTACTGTAATCTTAATTCGTTGATAGATCATGAACTACTGAGCAATTCCTAAACGTATTAACAGAGTGTGCTCTCATTTCGCTCTTAAAATAAAACAATATTTTTGTTACACATTAAACCTCGCAATATTTTTAATCATTCTCAACGAAACGCTTATTCTGAGCTCATAATGTTTTCATATTATATTATACGTTACAGACGAAGAACTTGACACGCGTCATTGAGAAATTAAAGATTGCACATCTGGGCTATCTTTTTGACGAGGAGTGTACGCTCGAAGCTCACACAGTGACGGCCAGTGAAATAAATGGCAAGTGACAAGTAAGCAAGCTGCCATCCACTGTCCAGTAGTGTAATTAATTAACAAAATTGATGGGAATTTTTAGGCTTTCTGGTCAAGTATGTAAAGAAAACAACTTTGCCCCACCACTCGCTGTTAACCAGCTACGTCTATCCGTTTCTTCAATGGAGTTCGCTCATTCAGTAGCTTGTCACTTTGTCACAGTAGTTGCCAGATTCGTTTGCCAAGCGGGCCATCTGCTTCGCTGAAGTTTGGGGACAAGCGAGATTTCTCGTTCAACGAACGATTCGTACAGATACGTACATACAGTGGTTCACGAAAATATTCGAACGCTTACACTTACAAATTTCGATTAATAAAATGAGGTGTACTAAACTAATTTGTTCAAACAATTTGGTATGTATAGTGAGGGGAAAGTCTCAAGATTACATGAGTAAAATTTGAAAACGATTGAATAATATAGACAATAGTTATGATACATTTATTAGAAAGATTCATGATAAGTGTTTTACAAAAGTATTCTAACGCTGTAACACTGTTGATAGTTTTTCATCTTCGTTTGCACCGAATGTAAACATCATTGCTAAATGAAAATATTGGTACGTTCACTTGATGTTAGTAAAAGTAACGTAAAAGTGTGCACAATAGTATTTAAAATGAATACCAAAAAGTCTGAAAGGGAAATAATATTCCGATCACACGTGGATGACAAATCATATAACGAGATTGCCGGAATTGTGAACAGAAGTAAGTGCACGAGACATTATTACATAAGAAAGTCAAAGAATGAGGGAACATTTGGAAACAAAGCTCGATCAGGTCGATCAAAGAAATTGACTGGAAGAGAGGAGAAAGTTATCATTCGCGAATTAAAAAAAAATCCTACTACATCCGCTCCTCAACTCGCAAGTATGGTAGCTGATATGTTTCATAAAGAAGTTCACACGGAATTATGTCGACGAATCTTACGAAACAATGATTTTCATAGAGAGCACCGCGAAAGAAGACATACATTAATACGGTAAATCATAAGAAAAGATTGACTTTTGCAAAAACCTATATTAATAAAGATAATTCTTTTTGGGACAAAGTCATCTTTTCGGACGAGTCAAAGTTTAACATTTTTGGCTCGGATGGTCAAAATTATGTGCGAAGGAAACCAGATACGGAATTGGAAATTCGACATTTAGATCAAACAGTGAAACACGAAGGTGAATCGATCACGGTGTGGGCTGCATGGCTGCCAGTGGCACCGGAAATTTGATATTTATTGATGGAACATTTGATAAATATAAATATTTAAATATTTTAAAAAATAACTTTAAAGAAAGTGCCCATAAATTAGGATTATTGGAAGATTTCCACTTCCAACAAGCTAATGATCCTAAGCATACTGCTAGAGTTGTGAAAGAATGGATCGTATATAACACACCGCAAAGTTCAGACATAGATCCTATTGAAAATTTATGAGCTGAAATAGAAAAAAGGTGAAATAAATTTCAGATAATTTGAAAGCAAGTATTAAAAGATAAAATTATAGAAATATGGAACTCCGTTGAGTGTAGTTTTACAAAATCATTGATTTACAGTGTGGAACGTCGATTGAGACACACTATTGCTGCTAAAGTTGATCCAACAAAATATTAATATTAAATAATTTAAAAATATATGTAGCGTTCAAATACTTTTGTCAGTCACTTACAATTCTTTTCAAATTTTATTGATATAATCTTAAAATTTCCATCTTCCTATTTACATCTGCTTGTCTAAGCAAATTACTTTAATGTACATTATTTCGGCCATTCAAATTTGCATATGTAAGCTTTCGAATACTTTCATGAACCTCTCTATGTATTTACGAATATGAACAAAAATACGACGTACAATGTGTTTATCGATATAATTAATAACAAATAATAAGATATAATAATAAACCATAATACAGATTTTATACAGACATTATTAAAAGCACATTATCTAAACCTTTTAAAAAACATCGATCGGGTCGTCATAGCTTCAGACGATTAATATTCCAACGATGAGAAACTCTCCGAAAATTCAATGATTTTGTGTCTCTTCTCCAATCGCTTTAAATATAATTTAAACCTGAGACCAGACCAGCAACAAAAATTGCAACAAATACGCGACACGGTCCGTGATACACGACATTTACATCCTCCCTTTTATACGAAGCAAGAAACAACAAACAACAAAGCGGAACATTAACGTGAGTATCATCGTACGAAGTAACTGTAAGACGCGAGTAGGTGAAAAGAAACGGTGGAATTACTTCGAATTAAGCGGTCAAACGATTCGTCGAGTGGCATCATGGACAAGGTGCTCCTTCCTCTTCGCTATTCAACCTGTTTACGCGGGCTGTGCCCGCCCGCCTTACCTTGCCACTAGCCTTGCTTAGTGTTGTTTACTCGCGTCGACTGTTCGCCACACCGGGCTTCGTTTCTCCTGCTCGAGATCGGGCGCACAAGCAACCGACCAACTCTCGCAATTATCCAGATTTCGCTAAGAAGAAGGATCTTTCGTTTCGAAATTAATCGAACGACCATCAGCAGACGATCGCTTCTTGGAAGAGGCTAAAGGGATGAACGGATCGAACGGACGAACGGAGAACTCGTCGAAACTTTCTCAATCTTTCGACAATCGTCGAAATTATGCAATTGAAACCGTTTGTTTGATTTTACTGGGTTACGCAATAGTTCCATGTTGGGGGTCAACGATGCTGATAGAAAAGAAACACGAGACTCCTATGCACAAGGTGGAGCTCACTCAGAAGGGATACATTCAGGTGAGAAAGTTTGGAAAGCTTAGAAATCGCTTCATTTTCTTCTTTACAATGAGATCTACAATGTTTGCAAAAGTTTATAAAATATCTGTTTTTCAGAAGGGAAAGAAATTCTTTTCTAAGTATTAACAAAAAGATATTACGAGATAGATGTACGACAAATTAACAAATTGAGATTAATTTGATTATAGCGAGTGATGGATTAAATCATAGTTAATTTAATTTCATTAAGTTTATCCATAGGATGCAAGATTTTGTTGCGTTCTTTGCCCCGTTACCGATTATGTAGAAACGCATAATCATCTTATTCCGGACACGTAATTGTAACAGTCGTTCATTGGCTAATCTTGTATGCACATTTAAGGCTTTGATCGAACGTACGCCACTGGAAACGTTTAACGGAATGCGAGATCATTAAAAGTAAAATGCCTGATTTGGTTACAGTATCGAACAATCCTGGTCATAGCAAGTTCTTGTCTTTTTTTCTACCATGTTATTTCCATTCGATCTGCTTTTTTCTCTAATCTCGTTATGTAACTTTTCCACATCATTCATGAACACTTTCATCGTTCCGAAGAAACAAATTTTCAAAAATTTCTCTACCACTTAAAACGCAAGAACTCGCTGTAAAATTTCGCAATTCTTCGATTGCCACGTGCATATATTCGTCGATTTTTTGCATCTGTATAAACAGAGGAAACGTGGATTTGCAGTTTCTACGATGGGAGCTGCCAGTGCCGGAGATGACGGAGTTCACCTTCTGCCTGTGGATGCAATCGAACGATCTCACTCATTCTCATCCCATATTTTCCTACTCGAGTAAGTAGACTCAAAGATCAACGTGAACGTTTCTCCGTTTCGTGATTATCTTCTGGCCCCTTTCGTGCCTTTACGCAATTAAGAAAACAGCCTTGAGAAGCATTTTCACCGCTCAGAGGATCGCTGGCTCGTGCCGGCTAGTCCCATTTCATTCGCTCGTTTTGACTAAGTGGCTTTTAATGCTGCAAAGATGAAACGCTAATAACTGTTTACGCGGTTGCTTCCGACAGAAGACGAGCGAGAGCGACTGGTACGATCGTGGATAGCGCCACATGGCAGGAGCATTCACCTTGAGATCGGAGGAAAACAGGTGCTCGCGATGCCGACCGATATTCTAGAGAATCGATGGTACCATTTCTGTCTCAGCTGGGAGAACCAGGCCGGGCTCTATGGACTCTGGATCAACGGCCAGCTCTGGGCTCAAGGTCATTCCGATGAGGTTCGTCGAATTTTCATCTATTTTGCAAAGAAGGACGGTGAGAAAGCGAGGAATCTCTATCCCTTCGTCTGGTACTTGTTTAAAATTCTAACAACACGTCATACCAAGTAGGTCGTAAGTTATCAAAAGTGCAATCACTCGTGGCAGACCCAATGGTGAAATTCTAAAAATGTAAATGAAATTGATGGTGCCAATGCGTAATAGTTTGCCTTAACACTTTGACTACCACGCCAAAATCACATGTTTCATCTCATGACGTCACGGGAGTATTTTTATTATTCAAAGCATATACTGGCAATGATGTAAGACAACATTCCTTATAACCAACATTATTCGTGGTTACTGGTGACCACCGTGGCGCCTTGGTAACAGTTGACAGCGACATATTATAACGAGGCTTCGTTTATTTCAACAAATCATTCGCTTTCGTTATTTCGTCATAGGCAAAACGTGCAGGATATATTGTTGAAACGTGTAGAAGATATTAGTAAACAGTGTTATGATTATTTTTACGATTTCGACGAAACATTCGGCTGAAATGGTAGAGGACCGCAAAAAAATTATGTTTGTGATAAACCAGTGGTAGTGTAGATTACAGGAGAGGAAAATGTGCTGTAGATTTATCAGATCAAATGATAGCATATTCTACACCACGTAGAAGAACCCTCGAGTGGTATATAAAATTAGCTTTAGAGTTATTGTTAAATACATCAATTCCAAACACGATGATACTCTATAAACAAGCAGCAAAAACAAAAATCGAGGTATCAGATTTTAGAATGGCACTCTCAATGCACCTTACACAGTGCCATTCGCCAGAGCCGTCAAATATACTTATTCAATAAAGATTGCGACACGAAATGCAGAAGAAAGAAGGGTTAGCGTACCTGGCATGAAAATTTTGCAGAGTGGTATAAAAAAATGTTAAACAATTAAGATCAAAAATTGCTAAGAATGGGACCAAAAAGGTGACCACCTATTGTCCAGATTGTATCGATGAGCCACATTTATGTTTAAAGTGTTTTAACACAGTGCACCGTTAAATGGAAGATTTGTTCTCATTTTTTTTTTATTAATGATCTAATAAAAATGTTTAATTATCCAATGGGGCACTTTTTGTTTCAAAGTATCTTCTATTTATCGGTTATATTCAAAATGCCCTAACTTTCAATTTTCATTCAATTTTTACAATTGTAAGAAGTTGAAGTGCTCGGATGGTCCAATGACCACCGTGGCGTCACAGGATAAACCGTGACCAACGTGGCAGTCAAAGTGTTAATTCGTCGCGTTTCGTTGTAATCAATTAACAACTTCAGCGATATCTTCTTACCTACCCCATCATAAAATTATAAATTTTTCTTCATGGGATAGCGTTCGAATATTTGCATTTCACGTATTCGTGTGGAAGCGAAAAAGTTTCGACTCGTCTTTCAGGAAACTATCAACTTCATCCACGCTTCTTACAACTTTCCCATCAGATTTCCCACAATTGATTGTGTTTTTACCATACTTTATTACAGCTTACATAATGTGCCTGAAGGGATAGAAATTTCCCATTTTCTGACCATTCGCCACTACGCGGAATTTTCCATAGAAATCTGACTTACTACGCTGCTGAAAGGCAAATTATTTGTACGAAACTCGTGATCGATTTTAGACGATAGGACAGACGATCCCGAGCGGAGGAGACATCGTGCTGGGACAGGAGTACACGGATTTTGACAAAGGGCTGGAAGACGGTATCGAGGGTTCCGTATTGGGCTTCAACCTTCTTTTAGCTTCGGCTTTCGACAGGCCGCACACAGACTACCAGCTCGAAGCCTCCTACGATTCGACTCGGGTGTCCACCTCGAGTTACGCCACGGTTCCGCTTTTTGCGAGGATTCCAACGAAACTGATGCAACGCGCCATCGATTATGGAATGCGAACGAAAACGCCTTACACATTCCTGCCGACTAATTCTAATAAACTTCGAGGACATGGTTACGACGAGAATGCCGTGTCTCTGCCTCTGCTGATCGGCACAGCTAAATCCACCTCTTCTGGAACGACTGATCCATGGCGCGATGCTACGAGCATAGAACTGTCCAGGTTGCAAGAACAACCTCTAGGACTGCAATTGATAAAATTGTCGTACACACACTGTGAAATTGGTAGAGGAAGTCCTTACATTGGTGGTAAACTGATGTTGATTTCCTGGACCAGAACTGCAGTTCGTATTTTTGGTGGAGCTTTGTTGAAGAACGTTGCCAGCGATTGTGGCAATTTCTAAGAATTCACAGTAGCAGCTCTTTCATACTGTACGATAGAATCGAAATTGTTGTAGGCACAGCCAGTAACCACGTTTTCGAACGTAGAGAAAGCGTTTAAATTTAAAGAGTGGGGCATCAGACTGGAGTTGTAAGGTCGTCGTCGCCAATATGCTCATACGCATATGTATTATAATGCGTGAAAGATAGAACATTGGTGCAAACGTATTTACATGTAATGTCACAGTTACTCGTCGTATCGAAGTTCCAACGTCTCTGTACTTATATCGGGTTGGCAACTAAGTGATTGCGGATTTTGTCAATACCGCCTAATGACAAACTCCACTTAAACTAAACACTTAGTTGCCAACTATTTCTGTATTTCTTTGCCATTTCTATATTTATCGAATTGTATAAGAGGGTACGATTTAAGTGTCGTGTCGCTGAAACGAATCTGTGAACGTATTAGATTATGCCAAAAGTTTCCTTCGTTTTACAAGGAACTAGTAGATGCACAACATTTTTCCCTTTATGTTATTTTATTGAATTATGTTTGATCTATTTCATTCTATTACTACAAAATGGATCATACATAAAGCCATAAAATAATATAAAATAAAAAAATGTTGTGCATCTATTGTTTCACTTATGAAACGAAAGAAACTTTTCGGATAATCTAATACATGTTACAAGGTATTTGTCAAAAGCTATACCTTTAGCTAGCAAAGATCATACTATTTTATAAATTATAATACGCACACACGATGCGAGCACATCTATACCAATGTATAGCACTAATTGTATACGTATGTTAAGACCGCTATTCACGCTGTTTATTTATTTTTCACTAACAATGTATGTATTAACTGCGTATGTTTGCAATAAATGTCTTGTACTTCTCTATATATTTTCAGATTGCCTTCATATTTTACTGTTATAATGGCGATAATCGTTACACTGCTGGTGAAATTTCAGATTCTACATAACACGTTTATAAAACATTCCGATGATTTGATGACATTTATGCGTTATGCTGTTAACAGTAGAACGACCACACCGGTGAAATTGACTGGTTTTACGATTTTATTTTAAAATTTCTACTTCATGTTATATTCTTTTTCCGCAATGATGTAATGACTTTCACAACGATAACTAAAAGAACAATATGATAAATTTCATTTTGTTTTTTATGTATTCAAACTGAAGATAATTTTGTACCAAGGCTACTTGTCAAAGTGTAAAAAGATCCTGCAATCTATTTATCGAAGCCCAATTAATCAGTTTCCTCGTTTTCTACAACTTGCCACGCGTTTTTCAAATTTTTGCTGCGTATCATTCCATATGACGATATCAGTTATCAGGAAAATTCCGGATCAATCACTAGATGCTAACACTAGAAACACCACACCAGTCAAAATGATTGGTTCTACAATTTTATAAACGCGTCAATCCTCGTTTAGGGATCATGGCTCCAGATGGATTAATAATACCAAAAATGTACTACATAATATGGAATTCCTTCCGTAAGGAAGTAATAAATCAATAAATATAAAAATATTCTATTATTAGGTATTTTTTAAAGACCATTCATTTTCACTGGTTTTGATAGAAATAGCTTCGTGTTATCTATCGGTAGTTCTAGTGTTAAACACACGGTAAGCATCGTGTACCATTGCGTTTAGTTTGCGATCAGCGAACCACAATCTCGTTTCATAGCGCGTCCCAATCGAATTTCGCGAAAGAAACGCGAGAATGCGGGTGGTTGCAACACCCGTAGAAATCGAATAGAAAACGGAAAGCTACGAATAGCACGAGCTTTCCTTTTACCTTATTTATTTTCCGTTTATGTTTCTTCCTATGTATATTCAAATTATCGATCGATTATCAATAAATAGTTGTATACAATTTTCACCTAACGTACGCTCTTCGAAAGAAGCGCATTATTCGCGCAATGATCTAATATTCTTAATTATCAGCGAAGACTAACAATTTCCTACTACTAACAATTAAGTTTCTTTCGTTTCATAAGGTGATAATAGATGAGCAACGATTCCTGTTTTATATTATTTTATTGAATTAAGTATAAACCATTTCGTTCTATTTCTATTATTATGTTCGTGCATAATTCAATAAACCAATATAAAACAGAAACATTGTGCGTGTATTGTTTCCTTATAAAACGAAAGAAACTTTCCGGACAACCTAACAGTCGTAAATAAAAGAATAGAAAATTCGCGTAAAACCACTGCAAACTGGAGCGTCTGCTTAAGTAACGATTAAACAACTATATCATCGGCAATTTAGCGATGAGAGGCAGCGTCATTGTTTCGCATCTCGCTCGCTGCGAGATAAAATCTATGTGCAACAGCTTGCTGCCGCAATCTCGGAAAAACTCGAGAGTAGAAGAAACGCGCGGAACGTTAGAAAACCGAGGACAGATCGATATCGAGGCGAGGCGAGGTAAAAAAGGTCGCACGAGTAGCTATTTACGTGCAACTTGAAACTCAGCCAGGAATACCGGTGTGTCGATCGTTATGGGAAATATGCAGAAAACGGTTCGCGTTTTCGACCTATTTCCTGGCTTTCTTTCCATAGCGGTCCGCCAGCACTTTCGCCATAGTCGGATACGTACAACGTCATGCACGCACGGTTATAACAACCAGATCAGACCAAACCAGACAGCCCGACAATTCGTCTACGAGTTTCGTAATCTTTCTCACGAGTTACGTCTCGTTACACGGTCTTTGCATCCACCGATCTATAGATCTTTAACGCGGTTCTTATTTCACGTGTTTATCTATGTACTTGCGTATGTTGTTGACATACGTTTAACCGTATGTTGGCAATGGAAATACGAGACATATCTAGAAAGTAATCTCCGATTGGAAAAGATTGGAAAAGAGAGGCAGGTTGCTCGATCAAGATGTTTGCTGCTGTTCGTGTAACTTTAAGGTACCGTCCATCGGGCGAGCGATAAATTCTGTGTGATAAAATTATTTTATCGTAAGATTGCGAAGGGGAATCAAGTAACTAGCTTGTGAAGTGTATTATTTATAATATTATTATTTCTATAATATTTATATCATTAACACTTTAGCTGCCACACCAAAATCACATGCGGAAGTATTTTTATTATTCAAAGCACATAATGGAAAAATAATGATAAATTGATGATGTAAGACAATATTCTTCCCCAATGGACCGTTCATCTTATTGTTGGTCACGGGTGACCACCGTGGCGCCTTGGTAACAATTGATAGCGACATAGTATAACAAGGCTTTGTTTATTTCAACAAACCATTCGCTTTCGTTATTTCGTCGTAGGCAAAACGTGTAGGATATATTGTTGAAACGTGTAGAAGATATTAGTAAACAGTATTATGATTATTTTTATGATTTCGACCGAACATTCGGCTGAAATGGTACATGTCCGCGGAAAAATTATGTTTGTGATAAACCAGTGGTAGTGTAGATTACAAGAGAGGAAAATGTGCTGTAGATTTATCAGATCAAATGATAGCATATTCTACACCACGTAGAAGAACCCTCAAGTGGTATATAAAATTAGCTTTAGAGTTATTGTTGAATACATCAATTTCAAACGCGATAATACTCTATAAACAAGCAACCAAAAACAAAAATCGAAGTATCAGATTTTAGAATGGCACTCGCAATGCACCTCACACAGTGCCATTCAAATATACTTATTCGACAAAGATTACGACACGAAATCCAGAAGAAAGAAGGGCAAGCATACCTGGCACGAAAATTTTGCAGAGGGTGGTATAAAAAAATGTTAAACAGTTAGGATAAAAAATTGTTAATAATGGGACCAAAAAGGTGACCACCTATTGTCCAGATTGTATCGATGAGCCACATTTATGTTTAAAGTGTTTTAACATTTTGTTCTCATTTTTTTTATTGATGTTCCAATAAAAATGTTTAATTGTTCAATGGAGCACTTTTTAGTTCAAAGTATCTTCTATTTATCGGTTATATTCAAAATGCCCTAACTGTCAATTTTCATTCAATTTTTACAATTGTAAGAAGTTGAAGTGCTCGGGTGGTCCAATGACAACCGTGGCAGTCAAAACTTTAATCAAAATTTAGAATTCCAGATTTACTTTACTATACTTTTAGATTTACTATAGATTACTATACTATTATACTATAGATTACTATTAAATTTACTTTTAGATTACTATACTTTTAGATTTAGAATTCCAATTTTTCATTTTTATTGTTATATAGAAAAATTAAAGATGTAGAACGCAACGGCGAATATTTCGATCGAACAACTTGCTGTACGATTTTGTAAGTGAACTCTCAGTCTCGTTGAAAAATATCAGAGAAAACCTTTACGCACGTGCGTCGATTAACTAGAAAATAAAATATCTACGACTTGTTGTTCCAACAACGTAAAACACCCCATGTAGCTGCTAACAAATAGCCAGACACGCAGTTACACAACGTGCTCAACGCGAAGTCCGATTAATTGTCCGAAACATATCTTCGAAACTTTCACCGCTTAAGAATATTTCTCAATGCGAGATTACGAGATCGAACGACGTTTTGCTCGTTAGTTTCTGGTTTCGTTCGCTCGACGTCTATTTCGACCGTGAAACGCTGGAACCTTGTCCGTGTTTTACACTTACGATCGAAGGGCGCGGAGCTGGCGAGGGTTGCGTGACGACGGCGCCACGCGATCGACCGCGTCTCGCCGGTATAGCAAGTAAAGCGCCGTTTCACCGGTTCCGATCCTGTTTGCCGAATTGCTTTCACTTTCACCGAAAAATGCGTGGTCAGGTTCCACGGGCCGCTTTTGACCCTTTTCAACAGACTCGCTCACGTAATCCATCCGACGTTGTGGCTCACGCGTACTGTCCACGAAACGGCTACAGCCTCGATGAATCGATGAGTCGAGAGATCGTCATCTTGCGATGGACGTGTTAAAATTTGACGAATGTCTGTTTGCAGTCGTACTAGTGTCTCGGTATTAGTAACAAGTCGATTTTTTATACATTTGTCAGATAAACATTAAAGATGACTAAAGATAAATAACACGAGTTAAACGTGAAATGAAAAATTCATAATGCATTTTAGTATTTGTTTACAATGTGGTATCGTTCGATTATAATTCTATTCAGTCACAACTGATAGTATAATTTTTTAATTAATTTTAACGACACTAAATTGGTGTATTTTATTGTGTACTGTACTATATAAAAGCAGAACAGCAATTAATTTGGAATAATTTCAGGTAAATGATAATTGATAATAACAACAACAAAAAAATGAAAACGCGTTGCAAAAGTAAAAAAAGACAGATCTCTTCGTTCGGTCACACAGCGATGTTCTTAACAGCAAGATCTGCCTATTTGGTTGGCTAAGTGTTAAGGATGCATTTTGCAGTGGCGGACAAAAGAAAGTTAACAGAAATTTTACAAAATGGATTTTCACTACCCTGGATAAGATGTTTGAATAGATTGATATTTTTATCCAGGGCCAGCGCAAGTCAGGTTCAGCGCGGTGTACAAAAATTACCCAATTAAAAAACACCGATTCTGATTGACTTTTAACTAATACTAACATGATACTATTAACAGATGCAAGACATTCTTTTTAGTAGCGATGATTCAGTGACAAAAATCATGAAAGTTCAGTGTAACTCCATAAAGTCCTCATATCCTGGAAACTACTTTAGATAAAGAGATTCAGGCGGATTCAGAGAAATGTACTTTTTAGAGAAATTAACCTACATCAATAGTCTTTTGCAAAAGTCATGCATGATTACAGATTTTCTACTTTCATTGAATTTTTTCTCCCTTCACAGCGAATTATGGATGCGAAAAAATATTACTTGGATTTGTTTAAAAAACTACTTATAAAAAATACATAATACGTAACGGTATTTGTAAATAAATAGTTCCTCGTTGTAAAATTTAAGAGTAGAATTTGAAAGTGTATTCAGGCCCGGCAAAAGGTCACACCGGCCCCGTTTTTATCGACTGCTTTTCTAATGTTAACACTTTGATTGCACAAAATGCGACAAAGCATTTAATGGTAAAATAATAATAAATTGATGATGTAAGACAACATTCCTTCCCAATGGACTGTTTATCTTATTGGTGGTTACTGGTGACCACCCATGACACCTTGGTAACGATTGATAGCGACATATTATAACGAGGCTTCGCTTATTTCAACAAATCATTCGCTTTCGTTATTTCGTCATAGGCAAAACGTGCAGAATATGTTGTTGAAACGTGTAGAAGATATTAGTAAACAGTATTATGATTATTTTTATGATTTCGACCAAATGGTAGAGGTCCGCAAAGAAAATTATGTTTCTGATAAATCCATGGTAGTGTAGATTACAAGAGAGGAAAATGTGCTGTAGATTTATCAGATCAAATGATAGCATATTTTACACCACATAGAAAAACCCTCAAGTGGTATATAAAATTAGCTTTAGAGTTATTGTTGAATACATCAATTTCAAACGCGACGTTACTCTATAAACAAGCAATAAAAACAAAAATCAAGCTATCAGATTGTAGAACGGCACTCGCAATGCACCTTACACAGTGCCATTCGCCAGAGCCGTCAAATATACTTATTCGACAAAAATTACGACACGAAATGCAGATAAAAGAAGGGCAAGCGTACCTGGCACGAAAATTTTGCAGAGAGTGGTATAAAAAAATGTTAAACAATTAGAATCAAAAATTGCTAGGAATGGGACCAAAAGGGTGACCACCTATTGTCCAGATTGTATCGATGAGCCACATTTATGTTTAAAGTGTTTTAACACAGTGCACCGTTAGATGCAAGAGTTGTTCTCATTTTTTTTTATTTATGTTCTAATAAAAATGTTTAATTGTTCAATGGGGCACTTTTTATTTCAAAGTATCTTCTATTTATCGGTTATTTTAAAAATGCCCTAACTGTTAATTTTCATACAATTTTTACAATCGTAAGAAGTTGAAGCTCTCCGGTTCACCAATAACCCAAAACTGATTCACATGATCCGATAAATCGAATCCGAAACAAGGAGCGTATCTGCATCGATCGAGTTGCACGTTCACCTCTATATGAAATAGTTGACACTTGATAAAATCCATAGAAACGGGCTTACCCCTCTGGCAACCCCTTTAAATCCCTGGCACGTGACTGCAGACGCATATTTCGATCGTTCAAAGATCTCGATTGGACAGATGCGTTTAAGGAATTCGTAACGCGAAAGTAAAGCACGCTGGGACATGAGAGACATATTCCTCGCGCATGATTGAGATTTTCTCTCCGAAAAGATATTTCCCGACTGTCTGTATTTTCCACACGTCCGCGCAAACAACAATTCAGAAATGGACAGGAAGACATACAACTTGGCGTTATAATGCACGACATTATGAACTCGGAAATATTCGATGTTATATTCACGTTAGCCGTGAAACTGCATTGCATGAAATAATAGCTACAGGCATTTGCATAAGTACAAACGAATAAGTTTGTAAAACAGTTTCACTGCACGCAGGAAACGACGTGTCACGTCATCGCGTAGTCAGGTTTTAAAAAAAGTTTGCGGATGAAACGTTTCACAACGTGGATAGAATCCGAGAAAAAGTATGATCGTGGTTCTCACCACTCTCTTACGGAATGTCGTTTTTATCGTTTCTATTATGTCGCAATAAATACACGCATTCGTCTCGACAGCCGATCGGTCCATTAAACGTCCAACTTCCTGTTCATCGCCTCGCTCCTGCCTCGTTTGCTTCCTGCTAACCTGATTGTCACCGTGTCGATTCGGAGTCGAAAGTCGATCAGACGACTATTACAACGTAGATCGCCTAATCGGAGCCAATGGATAACCGGTATCAAGTCCAGTGTCTGGATTTACATAACCGCGGGAGAAGCTTACGAAAGAGTTAGGCGTAGGGCTCGTTAAAGCGAGCTCGGCAGAAAACTCGAGAGAATCGATGGAGACCCGCAACGTTGGATTATTAAAAAAAAAAAAAAAAATGACTCGGAGATCACGTCAGCATGGGTCGGAGTATCTGGGTTAGAAATGAGCGGAGCCTGCCCTCTGGCTGATTGCTGGCGATCGATTGATTTCAACGAAGGATTCTATTTGTCCTGTTCGACTCGATTCCCTTCTAATCGAAGGACCCAGTCACGAACATCAACCGTAGGAATAAGCGCCATTTGCACTTTCTTCTATTCAGCTTTTTATTCCTCGGTCATTCTACTTGAGGATAATAAATCACCTCGGTTTAACGTGACTTGCACGCACAATCAATTTTACAAGTTTTTCCACACAAGCAGCCCGCCGTGCAACCGTGTGATTCACGGTCATTACCGAGTCGTGAACGTGAATAGTCGACAATCGAGTTGGTCGTGTGCCACGTTCGCTTAACTTCTGCTTTAGGAGCGGAACAATTACACGGATTTTTTAACACCGTTGCATGCTATAATTCGTCTACATTCGCTCGCGGTTTTTATTTTGTCGCCTGTCGAATCGTCGATGCGGCTTTTTCAACAGGCTCGCTTTACAGAGACGCAATCGCGTTTCTGCATCGTCGTTGCTGCACGCGGAATCCACTTTCATTTTGCGGGGTGAGTCGTCCTTTCGCCGTGCTCCGCACCTTCCTCCGCTCTGCCACGGAGAAAGCAGAAAAGCGAAAGAATTTCGTAGTTCGAGAGAAACGATTGTTTCGATATTCCTCTTCTAAGAAATATACAGGGTGTCCGATCTTAATGTACGAGTGGACATTGCTAGTAAATTACACGTTAGAGGAGAAATTATAGTCTTCCCGTAGATGGACGCGTGACATAATATATTTTTCTTAGACATTGGGTTGGAAACTAAGTGATTGCGGATTTTGTCATTAGGTGGTATCGACAAAATCCGCAATCATTTAGTTGCCAATATAATATGAACTGTAATACGCTAAACTTGAAGAGTATAATTTGCACGTTTAATAAGTAGATTGCACGGATGTCTATGCGTTTATGAGAAAGGGGAATAGTCGAAATGCAGCTCGAGATACCTAAAATTCTAACGAGGCGTCGTTCTGTTAGACGTAAAGTATCGTAGAAACACGATCATGAAATGCATAGATGAACCTGACGGAGGCAACTTTCTCGTTTCGAACGATCATAAGACGTCGAAACGAATGTACAAATTGCAAAAATTTGCGCGCTATCTTCTAAAGGAAAGTCGATATTTATTCGGTGGAAATTGAATGAACTTTGTGAATTATTGGGTTGGCAACTAAGTGATTGCAGATTTTGTCATTGCCACCTAATGGTACAGCTGGGAAAATTGGAAAACTTCATTTCTAAAAGTTTTTAGCAACAAGGATTGGTCTGCAGCACGATACGCCTATAACTTCAAATACATCTTCAAGCACTTGATTTTCTTCTCCTCATTTTGGATTTTTAATTTTTCCCACTCCGTTTCATACTCTGATATTCAATCTCCGGCTTTTTGTGTTCCATCAAATTGTTTTAAGCTGAAGCTTGCTTCTTCTTTTTCATAATTCCACATTTTTCCTTAATGAGTTATGAAGTGGTTCTAAAAGTTTGCAGGCATCTTCTATAAATTTATAATAAAAATTCATCTTTCCCAGTAATTGTCTTACATTTTTTTGTCCTTTAGGCGTTCAAATTCGCGTATTGCTCTCAGGTTATCTCTTCCTGATCGCACACCGTTTTTTTCCATGATGTGATCAAGATATTTTACTGAACTTTTTGCAACATTGGTATTACCACCTAATGACAAAATCCGCAATCACTTAGTTGCCAACGCAATAATAGAATCATATCGTTTAGAATGCACCGCTCGAACAATCTTCACATTCTCCATAAAACATTATTAGCTTTTACACGTGGAGAAAGTGACTAGTTTAGTAGATATTTCAGCCTTGATTTGCTGAAATCGGTCGTATAAAACAGAAGGAGGAAGATAAAAATAAAAAAGTGGTATGTTGCGAATTTTCCTGTATCTCGTACGAGTTTCATAGTGTAACTGTTAAAATATCTGCTAAATTAATATTATTAATCCCTTGACGTACAAATAAAATGGAATTTGATGCATCCGAAGAATAATATTTAATCTGGTTCAACTGAACAGTTATATGCAAGCGAAGAAACAGAACATTTTATTTCGAAATTCACATTGCAAAATAACTATAATATTTAATCAGGTTGATATATACTGTTAATGGACAGTAATTAAGTAACATTACAAAATAATAAATGAATAATTCTATAAAGTGTGATACATTTGAAAACATTTTGCAATATGTACAAGAACTAGACATTTTCTACACTGTCAAGTTGTTTCGCTTCTTATATTATTTTTTACGCACACATGGCATCTTTTTGCAGGATGTTCCTTTTTATTAGTCGAAAATGTGGCCAATGTTTTGCCTGCAGCCAAGTTGGGCACTCACTTTGCGACCGTCTACCGTGTGTCGGATAATTAGGAACGGACAAATTGTGTAGCGTATGTTCTGCGATATTCAATCGAAAATTTACAATCGATTGCTTTGTTGAATTAGGCAACTTAGAATACAGAACATAAGCGTTATAAATAACTATGTCAAGAAGATAAAAGAACATTTTAGACAAAACAGAATCGACGCAGGACTTTCCGTGTCCGCTGCAGACAGTTGCTGACGTCTCGGAGACGTCATCGTATGCCAAGGGGTTAACACTTTGACTACCACTCAAAAATCACATGTTTCGCTCAGGACACAACGGGAGTATTTTCATTATTCAAAGCATATAATGGCAAAATAATGATAAATTGATGATGTAAGACAACATTCCTCTTCAATGGACCGTTTATCTTATTGGTGGTCACAGGTGACCACCGTGATGACGCCTTGGTAACAGTTGATAGCGACATATTATAACGAGGCTTCGTTTATTTCAACAAATCATTCGCTTTCGTTATTTCGTCGTAGGCAAAACGTGCAGGATATATTGTTGAAACATATAGAAAATATTAGTAAACAGTATTATGATTATTTTTATGATTTCGACCAAACATTCGGTTGAAATGGTAGAGGTCCGCAGAAAAAATTATGTTTGTGATAAACCAGTGGTAGTGTAGATTACAAGAGAGGAAAATGTGCTGTAAATTTATCAAATGATAGCATATTCTACACCACATAAAAGAACCCTCAAGTGGTATATAAAATTAGCTTTACAGTTATTGTTAAATACATCAATTTCAAACGCGATGATACTCTATAAACAAAACAACAAAAACAAAAATCAAGCTATCAGATTTTAGAATGGCACTGGCAATGCACCTTACACAGTGCCATTCACCAGAGCCGACAAATATACTTATTCGACAAAGATTACGACACGAAATGCAGATGAAAGAAGAGCAAGCGTGCCTGGCATGAAAATTTTGCAGAGTGGTATAAAAAAATGTTAAACAGTTAGGATCAAAAATTGTTAAGAATCGGACCAAAAAGGTGGCCACCTATTGTCCAGATTGTATCGAAGAGCCACACTTATGTTTAAAGTGTTTAAATTTGTTCTCATTTTTTTTATTGATGTTCCAATAAAAATGTTTAATTATTCAATGGGGCACTTTTTGTTTCAAAGTATCTTCTATTTATCAATTATATTCAAAATGCTCTCAATTTTCATACAATTTTTACAATTCTAAGGAATTGAAACGTTGTGATCACCAATGATCACTCTGGCGTCACAGGAAGAACCGTGACCAACGTGACAGTCAAAGTGTTAATGCTTCTTCCACACGTACAAGTTAACAATTTTTTATAAAGAATGTCAAGATAGAATACGATTAACGTATTTAAGAATACTCGGTAACGTTATCGAAATCATAACGTAACTTGCGCAACGATTACTTCGAACAAATGTTTCAACAATTTTGGCTCGTTCTTGAGCCATGTCACGCTCCGCGATTATTTTGCCATGAATCCGCCAGACAATTGCTAAGCAGAACGAAAGATGACACACCGTTGCAGAATGACGGTGACGTTAATCAGTTAGCACAGTTAAACCATGTGCACTTTGTATCTTGTATATTCTACGTATGGAAATATGTGCGAAAATGTTGTCTCGTTGCGATAATATAAAAGTTTCAGAACAATTTTTCTAGCACGTCTAATATATTCGTAAGAGTTTTCCACGTCAAATGCTTTCGCACTATTGGGCTGGCAACTAAGTGATTGCGGATTTTGTCATTGCCACCTAATGACAAAATCCGCAACCACTTAGTTGCCAAGCCAATATAACCGTGGAATATCTTGGTATTTGCACGCCGATACTTTCTTCTGTCCACTGTTTCCCAAAGACTTCCGGTATGAGAACAGCGACTCGCGCTATCCATTTCGACGCCTCTGCAGCTTGAGGTTTTACCATCGGCGAAAGTTCCGACCTCAAATCGATAGGTCGAAGTTCGAGGCGGCACCGGCCAGACAGCCGTTCGCTCTAATTTTCTGCTCGTTACAAGTTCTCAAATGCGCAGCTCAAATGACCACGCCGATTAGTATTCTGCGAACGAACGGGCCAATAGATCGAGTACACTGCCGTCCAAAAGGATACTGTACACTTTGGTCTATCAGAGCAGCACCCATGGAAGTTTTTCTATTTTGTTGGGGAAAATTGTACGTAAGATCGCATGGAAAATCCGCACGCAAGATAATCTAGAAATATAACGTTAATCGATAATAAATCAAAGAAGTTTCATTTTACACGCTTATTACGGCGATGCGAAATTTGCATATCGATGAGATAAAAGTACTTGTTGATTTTCCTATGAAGAATTAAATCTATCCGAGGGAAAAGCTTGGGTATTATTTCACGTTATTGAAAAAGCTTGGATATTTTGATTTTACAATCGTCCGTGACGAACGCGTCACTTTCACTTCACAAGACAAATCGTTTTTCAATAGACACATAGCATACGATGTCAGTGCGTTTAAGGCCATTTAAAAAATTGTTGGAAACTTCGTCTCTATTGCAAGCAAATTTTACACGTATGTCGATTAATACTGTATAATAGTATAATAAATAAAATAATATTAATAATAACAGATAAAACTCGGCCAAGTCCTCTGGGTTCCTTAACAGACAGACGATCGACATTTTTCATTCCACTGGCCTGTGGCAGTTGGAAAAATCCAACGCATAAGGTCACAAGCCCTTTTTATTTGAATATCTAACATCTACATATTTTTCTACCTTGTACAATATATTAGGTTGTCCGGAAGTATCTTTCTTTCGCAAACGTGTTTTTTATAACAGTCCACCTTCGTACAAACGTGAAACCAAGTCTGTGAAATGTCACGGTGTTTATCTCAACAAAACAAAATGGATCATACGTAATTCAACGAAATAATATAAAAGAAGAAACGTTGTGCGTCTATTATTTCCTGATAAAACGAAAGAAACTTTTCGGACAACCTTTACTACCAGCTTTGCCATTAATTATTTATGCAAAAATTCCTTTCAAATTAAATTTACATGTTCTCAGTGCGAGCAAAATTAATGTAGATTATACAGTTTTTTAACATGCAGATTTAAAATAATAAATATATAGCTAAATATAATTATAAACAAATGAAACTCATTTACTGTCTTGTTAATATTTGTTATGATACTTTTCCATATAATAATGCGAGTCGTCACCTATCTGTTAGAATATGCACGCATTACCGTTGCTTTGTTTTTGTAAACATAACAGTTCTTGTCTCAACAAATGAACATTTTGATTCTTATTCATTTTACATAAATAGAAAACTAAAATCTGTTATAGCTCCGAATAAAAATGAAAGTTGACATTAATTGTACTGAGAATTCATCAAAACTTATATGTCAGAAATCTTTAAATTCTGAATGTATGAATGGGTTTAAAGTAAGAGTATTTGAAAATAACATAACAATTTTTATGTGATAAACATAAAATAATTAATATGATAAGACAGTGATGATTTAAAACATTGTGTTCTAAAAACATTGACAGATTTTCTTCATCTAGTAAACATTACCAAACAAAATTTTAAGACTAAGCAATAAAATATACATACATATGCAATGGTATTGCCTGATATTGCGAGTAATATAATCTTGTCGTAATCTACAAGATGTTGTCACTTAGTTGTGTGCAATTTCAGATAGGCACGTGTAAATGTGTTTAAATGTTTACAAGTGTATTGGTAGTATTCGTGTGGATGATGCGAACGATATATGTAAAATATATATATAATATATATAATATATATGTAATATATATAATAATAATATATATAATATATATAATATATATATAATAATATATATAATATAATATATATAATATATATAATATAATATATATAATAATATATGTAATATATATAAAAACAATATATACAGGGTGGTTGGTAACTGATGGTACAAGCGAAAAGGGGGTGATTCTACGCGAAAAAAGAAGTCGAAAATATAGAATAAAAATTTTTCGTTTGAGGCTTTGTTTTCGAAAAAATCGGTTTTGAAAAAAAAAAACAAAATTGAAAGAAAAGATTATTGTAGCCTTTCGTACTTTAAAACAATCGAATACGTTAGAAAGTGTTCATAGAAATTTAATTAGAAGAGCAGAAGTATGTGTTCGACAGAATGGGCAACATTTTCAGCAATTTTTGTAATAATAAACTTTATGATTACTTCATATTATTTCATTATGTATTCCTAATTTTCCGTTACGGCAAAAACAAACTTAAACTGCGATAATATCCATCGAGGCAACGATCTACAGTGAGATCCGTTATAACAAGACGCGATAAAGTGCACGCGTACTGAGCGAAAATTCAAAGTTGATTTTCTCGAAAACAAAACCTCAAACGAAAAATTTTTATTCTATTTTTTCGACTTCTTTTTTCACGTAGAATCAGCCCCTTTCCGTTTGTACCACTTGTTACCAACCACCCTGTATAATAGTAAGCACTTCCTACGTTCCCTACAATGTTCGTCGCTTATGGATGCTAATATTTTCATCGCATACTAATTAAAAAACAAAACAATTTATAAAACAATATATTACAAAAATAATTTGAATATTTATTGTGATACTCTGCAATAATTGTAATAAAATCACCTCGAATCCTCCGATCTGTTCTAATTTTCTAATTAATTAATTTCTTTCACCATCCCTGCCAAAAATCAGTTAGTAAACGAGCATATAGTTTTGAATGACAGTGTACGCAGAGGTGGAAGGCAAAAGGAAGATTGCCACATCGACGTTGGTCACTCGATCCAGTTCGACTCGGCACCGAAAGGGAATTCTCGAGAAACCGACCTCGTGCGATTTGGTCAAAACCTCGGGGCATCGAAACGAGCAGACAGGATCTCCAGCAGGACGTTTCATACTGGAATTTCGTAATATCCTCCGCTTAAATGTCCGCTGACTTTCTCCACGGACCAATACGACGGAAAATATTCCGCGAGATAATCTCGTCGGTAAGAGGCTGCAACGCGTGAATTGCCTGTCGAATAATTAATCGCGCAGCCTGCTCAATCGACCGATTACGTGATTAGACGAGTTTTCTCGTCGACATTCTCGATCAGCCATCGATCGCGCTTTAATTAACTGTTGAAGCCCAGTTGCACTCGTGAAGGCCGGCCGCTCGCTACGGCGTCACTCGCCACTGCTTTTTCCGCGATATCCAACGATACGAACGAGGATCGCGACGAAAAAATGGGAAATTTATATGCTTGTCGAAAAGTTTCTTTCGTTTTATAAGCAAATAATAGACGCACAATGTTTTTTCTTTTATATTAGTTTATTGAATTGTGCACGATCATAATAATAGAAATAGAACACCTAATTCAATAAAATAATATAAAACAGAAATTGTCGTTCATCTATTGTCACCTTATAAAACGAAAGAAACTTTTCCATCGTCGATGGACCACAAGCAAACGCCTTTCATATGCACCGATTAATTGTCCTGAAGAAGCTAGCACGTGAAGAAACGATCTTTTACGATTGCAAGTTGATTAGATGTTACAGGTCAATTTTTTAATCTTCTCTGCAAAGTATTTTATTATTTTGACAAATTCTACCGAGGCGGAGAGAATGATCGTACAAGTTGCAGAGAAGCTTACGTTAAATGTAGAGATGCAGACGTGTAACTGTTACGAGGCAAAAGAATACGACCTTCGTCTCTGTTTGCCCAGCCACTTTCCACTCCTATTTTAACCCTTTGCACTCGGAATTTTATTTCAATTTCTTTACCAACAGCTCGTAACGTTTTTAAGTGTTTTATTTGAAATTTACTTGAACTAAAAAATAAGACAATTTAAATAAATAAAGTGTTACGTCCCAAGGCTTACTATAAGCCGTGTTCCTAATCGTCGCCCTTACTACTACAGTGTCGCAGACAGATCTTCTTACATGACCGACGAGATATACACAATGTAGCGATAAGCGGATAGTTGTCGTCAAGCAGCGAGTTCTAAAATACATCGATTCGCCTTCGGTCCGTTATTTTACCTACACAAAAAAGGTGGCAATACGTGATCATAGGCTCGAACGGTTGCGAGACCCGAGCGTGGTGGGGGTCGTCTCCAAGAGAAGACAAAGGAAAAAATCGAAGGGCAGTTAGTATCATATGAGGATTCAAACCGAATGCGTCGAGAGGTTCAGAGAAATAAAATCAAGATCGCTTAGTCAAACGAATACGTCGAGAAATATCATAAAGTCGAGTCGAATTATAATAATAAACTAGTTGTATCATCGTTAAATCAGCTGTAACGTGTTAATTATAATTTTAAATATTGTTAAAAATAGTAGCTTATATTAACCCTGTTAATTCAGTGTTACAATCATTTGAACTACTTCTGTTATTCTAATCGAAACAGGGGAACGGCTGGTTCGCGGCGTCGACTATCAGAATCGCAGCGAGAATTTACGCCTCTCGCTGACGCGTTTCCTCGCGGTCGCGTCTCTTCGCGAACGGTCGTAACATAAAGGGAGAAAAAGAATACCAGTTTTATTCACACTATTGTTGTATTTTCTAATTTTTAATGTATGATATATCTTGAAACAATTTGCAGGATGCAATTCTGCTTTTCTTTCGCACGTTTCACAAAAAAAGGTGGGACTCGACAAAGGAGCTGCTGAGATAGAAACTGATGTCGAGTCACACTCGACATACGAGTGCAGAGGGTTAAACCATCTTTCATTAAGCAAGCGAGGAATTTCAACAGGGAAAAATGCTGTCTTTCACCAAGATTTGATCGTCCAGTGATTTTTCTATCTCATTCGGAAGCGAGCTGAATCTAACGAGGTGTGTTGCATAGGCACGTGCCAACCAACTCTCACTGTGACGTCTTTCGCCGCAGAAGCAGCAGCGTTTGTTCTAGCGTTGTTGCGCAGCAATTTCACAGAATCTTCTCCTTTTCCAATGTCGCGACGATTAGAACTTGTCTAATAACGCGGAATTCTTCCACGATGGAATTCATCACTCGCCCGATAGATAGCTTCAAAGTTGTACAAAGCAACGATAATTTGGTCGAAACACTCGCGATGCGCCTTCTTTCTAAAGACACAACATAACAAGTTTCAATAAAGCAATGGTTACTTGATATACAATATTAATCAGGCGAAACGAGTCTCTGAGTAGGTTGCTTTAGTTGTATTTAGAAAGAAACACAAATTTGCATAAACATGCGTACCCTAATTATAAGAAAAACTAAATTACACCGCGTTGAATATTTTACCGCAGACCTGATTCATGAAAGGTTACGTTTAAAATTAGTAGATTAGTATCCCGTGACTCACGCACCTAACTGTAACGTACGATAACTATAAAAACAAGCAAACGCTATAACAAACAGTTCGTACAAATAAAATCAGAATATTATAAATTACAAATGTAAGAAACCGCTATAATTGCACCTAATTAATTCGTATATAAATAAATAATGCAAATAATAAACGCAACAGTGCACAAGTGCTTTTTGCTGCCACTGTATACACCTTTGATCGATCGTGTACATATTTGCCTGCATACCACAGCGAGCTGATGCTACGATAAACAAAGATCTAGATGCAATTAATTGCTGTCAGGATACGTGGTTGTATCGCGTATTACGAGATTAAATAGAAAAGAAATACGAAGGAGAAAAACGCGCCAGTTGACTCGACAGTATACAGAGAAAAGGAGAGTTGATTGTACATTGTACAAGCATTCTCTGGGCTCGTAGTGAATCGTAGGATGTGCGAGACTGGAGGAGAGAGAAAAAGGCGATTCAAAGTGGGTAGGAGGTGTGCACACCTCTTACGAGTTTACGAGGCCTACGTCGAACTGAACGAACGGACAGTTACCTTTCCGTTTCGAGACCGCGAACATCTACCTCTCGTTATCGCCGCGAATAAATCGGTGATTGCTTCTCGGTGAGTTATATTGACCGATTTCCGCCACCAAATTTTCTATCGGCTTTCCCTCCGCTACACACCGAGATACCAATATCCATCGGATCAGGCTACGTACATACAAGGTGTTCAGCGTAGCTAAAACAAGCTGCAGCTTTGAAGCGGTGGATGGGACGAAGATAGAACGAATTTCATTAAGCGAGATTAAACGCTATCTGGTGTATACGTTGGTTTTGCAAGTGACGGTATTTCCAAGATTTCGTAGCCAGACGTATAAAGTGTATAGCGTTTGATACGCCAAGTTTAGGTAAATTAGGATACTTAAATTAGTAGGTTAAATTTGTATGTGAAAATGAACGTCATTCGATAGCGTTTGATTTTATTTAATGAGATTCGTTTTACATCTTGTGCTGTTTCAGCGTTATAGCTCTTGTTTGGCACAGTTGCGCGACATACCCCGTATAAAGTGTATAGCGTTTGATACGCCAAGTAGACGTAAATTAGGATACTTAATTTAGTAGGTTAAATTTGTATATGAAAATGAACGTCATTAAATAGCGTTTGATTTTATTTAATGGGATTCGTTTTACATCTTGTGCTGTTTCAGTGTTAATAGTCTCTATTTGGCACAGTTGCGCGGGTCACCCTGTATATACGCGTCAGCTTTTAATTCTGCCTGGAAACCACCGGCAGGATATCGAAATAACTTTTGAAATTTCGATTAAACCAGATCGTTATCTCGAACGATGGATATTCGGAAAACCGAGCTAAATAACGCGGCAGTAGACTCGTTTGCCGCTAGAACAATTTTAATGAGAAATTAGAAGCAACTTGAAGTGGTAATAGATAAAGCATATGGTCTTATTTTCTAAGGGAAAAGAAATTTTTTTGTTCGAACTATTGATAGTTAGTAGATGGTAGAATGTATTAGGTCGTCCGAAAAGTTTCTTTCGTTTTAGAATATTTTCTTTCTTATATTATTTTATCGAATTACGTATGATCCATTTTGTTCTATCAAAATAAAGATCACAACGTTGGACAGATTAGGTTTCATGTTCGTATCAGGATGTCTTGTTGTAAAGGACGTGTCCGCGAAAGAAAGACACTTTTCGGACAACCTAATAATACATATTGCGTTGGCAACTAAGTGATTGCAGATTTTGTCAATACCACCTAATGACAAAATCCGCAATCAATTAGTTGCCAACTCAATATACAGGGTGATTGGTAACTGGTGGTACAAACGGAAAGGGGGTGATTCTACGCGAAAAAAAGAAGTCGAAAAAATAGAATAAAAATTTTTCGTTTGAGGCTTTGTTTTCGAGAAAATCAACTTTGAATTTTCGTTCGATACGCGTGCACTTTATCGCGTCTCGTTATAACGGATCTCACTGTAGATCGTTGCCTCGATGGATATTATCGCAGTTTAAGTTTGTTTTTGTCGTAACGGAAAATTAGGAATACATAATGAAATAATGTGAAGTAATCATAAAGTTTATTATTACAAAAATTGCTGAAAATGTTGCCCATTCTGCCGAACACATACTTCTGCTCTTCTAATTAAATTTCTATGAACACTTTCTAACGTATTCGATTGTTTTAATCTTATTATTAATCTTTTAATAATCTTTTCTTTCAATTTTGTTTTTTTTTTCAAAGTCGATTTTCTCGAAAACAAAGCCTCAAACGAAAAATTTTTATTCTACATTTTCGATTTCTTTTTTCGCGTAGAATCACCCCCTTTTCCGCTTGTACCACCAATTACCAACCACCCTGTATATTAAATTCTACTGTTAATTGAATTATATTTTTCCTCCGATTTAGGGACTAAATACGTGCTCCAGAGATTTATTTATCATTTGTCCTATACTATTTTATTAATTATATTATGTACATTAAATTACTTCTTGTAAAAACTCATTGTTAGATTACAAGAAATAATTTCTCTTCTTTCATCGAGTTTCAACTTTCCTCTTATTTCTTTCGATTTCCCTGCACTTTTTCCGAATTCGAATTTTACCAACTGCGAAACAAGTCACAGCGAAAGGAAGTTAAAGCGCTGGATACCGTACAACCTTGCCCTATGCTGTCGCTAATTTCGTTAGTGTTTGAGCGAGCGTTGCATTCGGCCAAATCAACGTGGGGTGAAACCCGCGAGAATTCACCGCTTTTACAACGCAACGCTCGATAAAAGCGTTGATTTTCTTTCGTTTTGCAGGCGATATCGTTCCGCTTAGGTGAATGAAATGTTGCAACAGCAAGCCTCTCGCGTAACAACCTAACGTTCAACGAGACGCGTTCCATCCTTCGACTGGCTACTTCCTGCATCGATCATTATCTTTCGATAATAATTCGCGGCTCGTGATATCCTCCAGTTTGTACCCGTGCTATCTATAATTTTTTGTAATTAGTTTGCCCAACTATCTTCACCGAATCCAATTTCAAAAGAATATAAATTCCATATGCAAATTCCATGCAAATTGAACGTCGCATGCGTTTCGCTTTCAAACTTGCTATGTCAGCGAATCTTTCATTAGCACATATTTTTCAGATTCCTCGAGGAGAATCATGTGGATCCTTGCGTTTTTCTACGGGTTTCTAACCGCGGCCCAGGCGATCTCTACCTCCTGGAGTCCGTCGTTCCCAACGCCAACTGCCAGCGCCCTGCACCAAGGAACAGCCGCTATCTTCGAAAGTGCACAGCCTCTTTACGACGCAGCAAGCTCGTCGCTACTGGCACAACACGAAGAAGACAGATGTACACTGTATAAAATCGCTATGAAACAGCAACTCTACTTCGAGGTAAGGAAAATTCACTATTCGTCCTTTACTGACGCACACGGTGCGTCTCGTTGATCGTTCCGTTAACACTTTTAATTTAATTTTAATTTTAATCAAATAATAAATTCGACCATGATCGCTTATATAAAATCATGCTTTCCTGTCAGATTTCCTTTATGCAATTTATTCGCGAATTTAAGCAAAACTAAGTACACTGATGTCTTTGCGAAGGTTGTAACGCGTACTTGCGCATTGTGCGGTGTTTCCCTTTCGAAATTGCCTGGTGAATTCTACTGGAAATTTATTTATTTATCACAGTGCTTGTCTTCTACTTTGGTTCACGTTTACGTTCTATCTCCAATCACAGAGCTTAACATTCTACGCGGTCGAACCTGCAGCTTAAACTTGATCTTAGAATGTAAGCACCTCTTACATTTCTCAATCTCTTATTACTTACATTCTCCTAAGCCTTGAAAACAAAATATGAAACTCCGATGTAATAAATAAAACAGAAAGATAATTAACACTAGAACTATCACACCAGTCAAATTGACTGGTTTTACAATTTTATCTTCCAATTCTTACTTCATTTTATATCTTTCCACAATGATGTAATGACTTTCGCAACGATAACTAAGAGAATAATATAATGAATTTTATTTTCTTTTTATATATTCAAACTGAAAATAATTTTCTATCAAGGCTACTCATACCAATACCAGTGAAAATGACTGGTACTTGTCAAAATGTAAAAGGGTGCTGCAATCAGTTTATCGAAGCCCAATTAACCAGTTTTCTCGTTTTCTACAATTTGCCACGCGTTTTTCAAATTTTTACTGCCTGTCACTCGATATGACGATATTAGTTATCAGGAAAATTCCGGATCGATCGCTAGATCGCTAGACACTAACACTAGAAATATCACAAAATTTAGTCAAAATGACTGGTTCTACGATTTTATCTTCCAATTCCTACTTCATGTTATATCTTTTCCCGTAATGATTTAATGTAAAAGAAATATGATCTCGCGACAAAACATTGGATATTTGTCTTGCAATTTTCTCATCTTAGCATTTTTCCTACGATCGAGTTAACGCGGTTGCGCACGGGTCTTGTACTTTTCACACGACAATTACTTCCGTTTATTTCAATGCTTGCGCTTTTATTCTCTAACATTGTACGTGAAATACAGCGATAGCGATTTGATATTATAATCGTTATATTATCAGCAGCAGGTGTTTAACAGCAGCTTTGTCCAAATAATTATTAACAATTACAGATGAATAGTTCCGATGGGAATGTTAATCCGATTTCTAAGGTTTCTCCAGTTAAAACACAACTAGACTATGATTAAACGATTTTGAATTAGAGAGGCGAATGTACGCGATACATCATCAGCTGGAGGAGCCGGCGTACCTTTCGATTTCATAGAGTCTTAACACGTTTCTCACTCTCGCCTCGGATACACCTAAGTGAACAAACCTAACAGACTTAGCAATCAATTTCTAGATATGAACTATATAGCTGGTTCGTGAATTTCGAAACTTCGTTTTTCTGTTATGGACTCGTTAAAATATCGCGTGAAAGTTTCACTAAAAAATTCTGAAAATTGATGAAATTGTAATGCAGATCAACAGAGCGTGAACGAAGATAGGGCGAGGTGTGAAATAATTTAATTTAACGCGTCTGCTCGAACCCTGCGACACCAAAGCTCATTTTTACTCGCGTCGTTTGCACGTTGGCTGAGTCTAAACGACTATACTAAGTGTAAAAAGCAGTCCATCCTTTATGAAATGCGGCAAAAATTCTCGTACGATTTTTCAAAATTTCTCCCGAATATCATCTGATAGCTTCTCTTCAAAGAAGATTTCGTTTCCCATGGAAAAGGACGCAGTACGCGGACGAAGGGCTGACAATTGTCCAGAGCGTTGGCTCTGTCAATTGTCAACGGAAATTTGTTTTAACTCGATCTTTCGATAGACTGCCAATTGTTTTCTTTTTTATTTACACGGGACGCGCTTCCTGCTGCAAAACGAAATATCGTGGTTGCGTACTGGAAGGCTTAGCCGCGGTCGAGAGAGCCTCGATGCGAGCAAAACGACACGAATCGTGGCAACGAAAGTAGGAGAAAACGCGACACGCGAGTGAGACTCTGCTCTTTTCAGAAGTTCTCGAAATCGACCGACTTTGTTGCTCGCCGCTTCGTTTTCCGTGCCACCGATCAAGGCTGATGAAACACGCAAAAGCAACAAATTCTGACCAACCGGTCATACCAAGTTCGTCGATACATCGAGCCAGCTGTATAGCTACATTCCGATTAGTTTTACATTCGACAACAACTCGATTTCGATCACTTGACCAACGCGAGTCTGTTATTGGCTTGGCAACTAAGTGACTGCGGATTTTGTCAATACAATCCGATGACAAAATCCGCAATCACTTAGTTGCCAACCGAATATTTTATTTTTGAGCAAAATTTCTTAGACGAATATTTCCTGTAGAGATTGGCCTAGTTTAATCGACCCATGCAAACATTTGCTAAATTATAACGTGTAACATCACTTTGCTTCGAGGCAGATACCTTGGGATGGTCAGCAACCTTATTTAGTCGGACGTGCCTTCGTGTGATTTCAACGTCACCTGTTTTCTTCGATAGAACTGCACACTTTTCTATACACCGTCAGATATAATTTTTTAATTTCTACGAAACGAGTATCGAGGTACTTGAACAGGATATTTTAATTTTAATTATTGCACGACTTATTGTACGAAAGACAAGAAAGGTAGCGTCTTTCATACGCTCCATTCGACAAAATTAACACTGGAACTATCATACCAGTCAAATTGACTGGTTTTGCAATTTTATTTTAAAATTCCTACTTCGCGTTATATCTTTTTCCGCAATGATGTAATGACTTTCGCAACGATAACTAAAAGAATAATATAACGAATTTTATTTTGTTTTTTATGTATTCAAACTGAAAATAATTTTGCATCAAGGCTACTTATACCAATACCAGTGAAAATGACTGGTACTTGTCAAAGTGTGAAAGGGTGCTGCAATCAGTTTATCGAAGCCCAATTAACCAGTTTCCTCGTTTTCTACAACTTGCCACGCGTTTTCCAAATTTTTACTGCCTATCACTCGATATGACGATATCAGTTATCAGGAAAATTCCGGATCGATCGCTAGATGCTAACACTGGAAACACCACACCAGTCAAAATGACTGGTTCTACAATTTTATAAACGTGTCAACCCTCGTTTAGGGATCATGACTCCAGATGGATCAATAATTCCAAAAATGTACTATATAACATGGAGTTCCTTCCGTAAGAAAGTAATAAATCAATAAATATAAAAATATTCTATTATTAGGTATTTTTTAAAGACCAATCATTTTCACTGGTTTTGGTAGAAATAACTTCGTGTTAACTATCGGTAGTTCTAGTATTAACATTGAAATAGTTTTGATCTTATCATCTTCAGATTCAAATTTGAATCTTGGTAGGTTTTGTCTAGTTTGCGAGTGTTGCTCGTTTTGCAAACCTTGAAAAATCTTCGATCGTGTCGAATTCTGTGGGTCGTTTCCTTCTTGCTGATCTTTCGATAGGATAAACCCCGTACAGACTTCGCTGTACATCATTTGCATCCTGAAACTCTCGAGCTAAGAATTTCGAATATCCTGCAAGACTATCAACAAAACTTAAGAAACTTCAAAGACTCAGGAACTGATCAAAATTTTCAAACTGATGTCATAATCGTTAGGCAAGAGAAATTTTCAAAGTTAAGCTATAAGAATTGATATTTTTGATCGATATAAACGATTAAAATTTAACAATATAAGTAAGATTAGTTATGAAAGTTGTATATTTTATTAAACAGAAAATCTAGCATGAAAATATATGAAACAGAAGATATTCTCTATCTCATATATTTTCATATCGTTTCTTTGATTAATAAAACGTATACGCAAGCTTCATAATTAAATTGTTTCGTATCGATGAATACTAATTACAAATACGAATATGAATACCAATTATCGGCAACGTTAACAATAATTGACGATAATCGATCGTAACGAGAATAAATTTTACGATAAGCGAACGAATTGTTTTCGGACCATCGATTATGGTTATCGGTAACCAAAATGAAATTCGGTTCGTCGATAGCCAAAAAAAAAAAATGCTAATCGTTCACAACTGTTATTCGCGATGGGAACAATTAAATATCACTATCTTCCTCCTCTTCATCTTTCGAGAAATTAGCCTTTACTGTTTCCAAAAAATGCCGAAAATGACTGTTATCTCGAGTGTCTGCTCGCAGAAGCTTCAAGATACGAATCAGGTTGCAAGTGATTGGATTTTATCGTCGTACACGTTGCACGGAAATTCCAAGTATCGCAGATCGCATCGCTAGCTGTCGGCTACGCCGAATTTACACTGTTTCACTTTGCAGAAACACGGCTTTCATGCTGGTTTCATTAGCAAATTAGTAAAAAGAGTGCGTGCAGGAGCGAAACAATGAGACGATGTAAATTAAACAAAAATTCGATTATCTCGTTCGTTGTAAATCTCACGCCCGGGAATTCGTGTGGAACGCAGCACCACGTTCAAGTGCATCGAACTGTCGCGAGATCGCTTTCCACCGCTATTATTCCTCCCGAGTTCATTTCCCGACTTAATTCACCGACGCGCATCATTTGCCTACAGATGCAGCGAAAATCGAGCCGCACTTGGCAGTCGATTTCGAAGCGTGTCGAACGATTTTGTTGCGCAACGCGAATGCGTAAACGCAAAGTAGGAAATTATGGCAAAGACCTTGTTCTCGTGGAATGGTTAAGCCGTGCGATCGGGAAACACGACGATTACGTTACAACAGATCGTTCCGCGTAAGACGCAATCGATTAAGCTGTTTCTTTTCTTTCCCAACGCATTTTACTTGGATAATCGTACGCCTCTTTCTAATTACACAATGCGTGTAATAGGCTTTTTCTTATTGAAATTAACATTATCTTGTCGGCAAACGATCCTGCAGCGATCTACTTTGTATTTTTTAAATGTCTGTCACAATTCTAACGTAAATATAAAGTAAGCCAAAAACCACGAACTACGAAAAATGATAATAATAATAATAATAATGATGATAATATTGACACTTTGACTGCCACGCCAAAATCACACGTTTCATTTCAGGACGTCACGGGAGTATTTTTATTACTCAAAGCATATAATGGCAAAATAATGATAAATTGATGATGTAAGACAACATTCCTCTCCAATGGACCGTTCATCTTATTGTTGGTCACGGGTGACCACCGTGGCGCCTTGGTAACAATTCATAGCGACATAGTATAACAAGGCTTCGTTTATTTCAACAAATCATTCGCTTTCGTTATTTCGTCGTAGGCAAAACGTGCAGGATATATTGTTGAAACGTGTAGAAGATATTAGTAAACAGTACTATGATTATTTTTATGATTTCGACCAAACATTCGGTTGAAATGATACAGGTCCGCGGAAAAATTATGTTTGTGATAAACCAGTGGTAGTGTAGATTAGAAGAGAGGAAAATGTGCTGTAGATTTATCTGATCAAATGATAGCATATTCTACACCACATAGAAGAACCCTCAAGTGGTATATAAAATTAACTTTAGAGTTATTGTTAAATACATCAATTCCAAACGTGATGATACTCTATAAACAAGCAACAAAAACAAAAATCAAACTATCAGATTTTAGAATGGCACTGGCAATGCACCTTACACAGTGCCATTCACCAGAAATGTCAAATATACTTATTCAATAAAGATTGCAACGCGAAATGCAGATGAGAAAAGGGCAAGCGTATCTGGCACGAAAATTTTGCAGAGAGTGGTATAAAAAAATGTTAAACAGTTAGGATAAAAAATTGTTAATAATGGGACCAAAAAGGTGACCACCTATTGTCCAGATTGTATCGATGAGCCACATTTATGTTTAAAGTGTTTTAACACTTTGTTCTCATTTTTTTTTATTGATATCCCAATAAAAATGTTTAATTGTTCAATGGGGCTCTTTTTATTTCAAAGTATCTTCTATTTATCGGTTATATTCAAAACGCCCTAACTGTCAATTTTCATTCAAGTTTTACAATTATAGGAAGTTGAAGAACTCCGGTCGCCAACGACCAACGTGGCAGTCAAAGTGTTAATTCTAGCCAAATAATAAAACAAACATGATTTATCTGAAGATAGACTCTTCGTTTGTCTGTGTGCAATTTCATAGCGTCAACATACCCGGACATATCGTCTTGCTGAAAAATACAGCAATTGGTCTTTCTGTTTATGATCATAGCGTTAGATAAATTTGATCGTATACTTTGGACGTTCTCGAAAATATTTTCTATTGTAACAGACAGAAATCGTATGGACAAAAATGTTGACAAATATTCTATACAGTTGTATACTATACAGAGAATGTACTGCGCGAGTTATTATTTTAACAAACACTGCAACAATATTTGTTTTCGATGTTACTCGATATCTATAACTGCTTCGAAATACGCGATTATTCTTGCGTAAACCGACGAATATACCTTTACAAACATACAAAATCAATTTTCCGAAAAACAAAATTCAACGTGAAAAAATTGTATTGCACGTTGCTGGTTCGATTTTCCCCCTACGACCGTCCTTTTTCCTAGTCGTATCACCAGTTACAACATATGCGACCAATGTATACGACCGATTTTGCCAATAGAAAGCGAAACGCAGTGTACACGCGGAAACGCAGAGGGAAAGGTGACGATGGTAAAAAGAACCGGCGGCGCCGACAGGTTCTCCGGTTGCTTACAAATCGAGTTTACTTCTCGGCGATCGCGGAACAAGTCAAATCGCGTAAGAACGTGTCTCGGTCGTGTAATTCTCTGATCTGTAAACGACGCTGCGACCACGCCACAGATCTCTGAACGGATCCGATTTCCATTGATTAACGATCGCTTTCTTCCTTCCGCAGTACGTTCACTACAAGACGCAGCTGCCGGACATGAAGGAGTTCACGTTGTGCATGTGGACCAAATTCTACAATCACAGCAACGACCATCCTTTGTTTTCGTACGCAGGTGAGAGACACGCCGCTAGTTTCCTTTCCCTTTCACCTTTTCCTTTTTCTTTTTTACTTCGAAGAGACCGGACGAGCGAAAAGGCGAAAGTTCCGCCTCGCACTTTTCGTGGAAACTGAATCACCACTTTCCTTTTGCTAGGAATATACCACGCAACTGCACCGTCTCATCTATCGCTATTTTCGCTCTGTTCATCCAATTGCCTACATGCTTTAACCCTCTGATCACCACACGATGTCGATTTTTTGTTTTAATTAATCATAACAATAATTAATCCTTATCGTCCTTAGGACACTTTCAATGCCAGGTATCTTTCTCTTTTCTTTGTTGCTCTTCTTTTTCGTGTACAGTATACGTCCTGTACAATTGGGAACGATCGAACGTTTGGAAAAATACGATCGATAAAATACGAGAAAACGTGAGCAAATTTCAAAATTTGACCGATGCAAGGACCTATTGGGTTGGCAACTAAGTGATTGCGGATTTTATCATTAGGTGATATTGACAAAATCCGCATTCACTTAGTTGCCAACCCAACAGAAGCGACTGTTCGCGGCTCACCGACTATTTTGGAAATGTCAGAAAACTGGGATTTCGTGCCATACCGGTCGTAGCAGCGTAAGAAACGTCTTAATATCGGTGTCACATTGAATTTGAAAGTTCGTATCTCGATAATTTAAAGTGCAAAGGACACGGGTTTCCGGTGTTTTAAAACGTCGCTTCAAATATGATAATAAAATATGATAAAATAAAATATATAATGAGAATGTAGGTATCCGTTCGAAAATGTTTAATCGCAGGGTCAAGTGGATGAAAACACGACGTTTGCCCCTGGATATCACACGGCTTTTCTCTAAAATATTTTTTCGTATCTTTCCAGACGTTTGAACGCTTCCTGTTCAACAGGACACGCTGCATATTCGCGCGCGTAATTTATTTTTCCTCGCATCGCGCGTATCTTTGTTTGCATAGTAACAACAACAACAATAACAACAATAACAATAATAATATTCGATAAAAATTGCGCAACGCGTGAACCTCGAATTCCGGAAAAACTGTCGCAATGTGTTTCAAGCGGATTCATGTGTCGCAAGCGGATTCGAGGCGAATGTTCTGACGAATCGCGCGTAAATACGACATAAGCATGACGCGATCGTATGGAACGTCCGTTCCCGAGGCGTCGTTTAATTTGCCACAGTTAAAGCAATCAGGTCAGACTATCCGTTTTACTATTCATTTTTCGTTCCTTTAACCATCCCCAAAAGAATTTTTCTTAGAGAGTACAAAATACAAAATTGTAAATTTTATTCTCTAAATCATAAACGTAAAGAATACAACGATACTGTTGCGTTGGCAACTAAGTGATTGCGGATTTTGTCATTGCCACCTAATGGTATAGCTGGAAAAATTGGAAAACTTCATTTCTAAAAGTTTTTAGCAACAAGGATTGGTCTGCAACACGATACGCCTATAACTTCAAATACATCTTCAAGCACTTGATTTTCTTCTCCTCATTTTGGATTTTTAATTTTTTCCACTCCGTTTCATACTCTGATATTCAATCTCCGGCTTTTTGTGTTCCATCAAATTGTTTTAAGCTGAAGCTTGCTTCCTCTTTTTCATAATTCCACATTTTTCCTTAATAAATTATGAAGTGGTTCTGAAAGTTTGCAGGCATCTTCTATAAATTTATAATAAAAATTCATCTTCCCCAGTAATTGTCTTACATTTTTTTGTCCTTTGGACGTTCAAATTCGCGTATTGCTCTCAGGTTATCTCTGCCTGGTCGCATACCGTTTTTTTCCATGATGTGATCAAGATATTTTACTGTACTTTTTGCAAAATTGGTATTACCACCTAATGATAAAATCCGCAATCACTTAGCTGCCAACCCAATAATAACAGCAAATCACGTTTGTCCTTTCAACTTCCCCATCAAATTTTCCATAAACGATCCTACTTTTATACCCTAAGCCTCTGTATAGAATTGTCATTAAAATTTGAAACGGTGTAGAAGTTTGCCACTTTTTGCCAAACCTGCTTCGAAGACGCAGAAATGCGCAGAAAGCATACGTTAACGGAATCCACTCGACTTTCAAGTGGGAGATCAACCGCGTGGCATCCTCTCCTGGGTCGCCAACACCGCCAGGAGTTCCTACTACATGATGAACATCGACGGGCACAACTTGTACAGATTGAATTATCCGCTCCGTCTGAACAAGTGGTATCACAGCTGCCAAAGCTGGAACGGTCGTACAGGAGAATGGCAGATCTGGGTCAACGACGAGCGTGTAGGTCGTGGCTTCAACAACAGGGTAAGCGAGCTTGCCGTGCTTTTCATCCAACTCTCGAGCCATCGACGAAAAAATTCGCGCCCGTGAAAGTGCACCGTTACCAACGGCTGTGGAAAATTCAAGCGCGTTGCACGCGAGTAAAACGCGTCATTTATTTTCCCACGTCCAATAACCTGCAGCTGATCGTTCAGTCAGATCTAGTCGATAATTAAGCAAGTTCGAGCATATCTACTTGGCAAATTTTCGAGATCGATTTTCTCGACGATGAAACTTCAGCCGGGAAGATTCTATTGTACGTTTCCTCGATTTCTTACTTTTTGATTTCTTTACAAGGAAGCTTTGCACGTGCTATTGTTTGTACATAACCAGAGCAGATTCTAACATCAGAAAAAGACACATACGCAAATATCCGGACACTTGCGTATTTGCAGATCTGATACTCTAGTTTCTTGCATGAATTTGTCGTGTTGTGCCATGATATTGACGTTATCAAAGACAAATAATATCGATACAATTATTGTAAAGTTCGATAGGCAAACAAGTATCAACATATTATAAACGGATTGTGCTACGTCCCGAGGTTCACTATAGGCCGTGTTCCTAACCGTCCCCCTTAGTACTAGTCGCAGACAGATCGTCTTACATGACCGGCGAGATATACACAATGTAGCGGTAAGCGCATAGTTGTCGTCAAGCAGCGAATTCTAAAAAACATCGATTCGCCTTCGGTCCGTTATTTTACCTACACAAAAAAGGTAGTGTACGTGATCATAGGTTCGGACGGTTGCGAGACCCGAGCGTGGTGGGGGTCGTCTCCAAGAGAAGGCAAAGGAAAAGATCGAAGGGCGGTCAGTATCATATGAGGATCCAAACCGAATGCATCGAGAGGTTCAGAGAAATAAAATCGAGATCGCTTAGTCAAACGAATACGTCGAGGAATATCATAAAGTCGAGTCGAATTATAATAATAAACTAGTTGTATCATCGTTAAATCAACTGTAACGTGTTAATTATAATTTTAAATATTGTTTAAAATAGTAGCTTATATTAACCCTGTTAATTCAGTGTTACAATCATTTGAACTACCTCTGTTATCCTGATCGAAACAGGGGAATGACTGGTTCGCGACGTCGACTATCGGAATCGTAGCGAGAATTTACGCCTCTCGCGATCGCGTCTCTTCGCGAACGGTCGTAAACAGTTTGTACTATGGAAACAAAATTTTTATCATCTCGACATCTTCGTATTCTATACGTACACGTACACGTTTCAGCTTACCTATCTTTACAACAATTTTATCGTATTATTATTTGTACATAATATCGCTCGATATAGTCCAAAAATAACGCCGGTACAATATAGAACAAGGTAATAAATTCTCAAGATGTTCGTACGGAATTCGCAAACACATAAGTGTCGGGATATTTATGGACTTGCATGTGCATGAAATTTCTACAGTATAATGCACTTTTACGTTACGAAGGCAAGACACGCGCGCGATTTCTATATGCGAGCAATGCCAGGGTCTGGCTGTGTGTTTATAGTTTTCGCCATGAATTCTCGAAAGTGGATCATGCAGGCGGTATACCGTGACTCGGAACTCGAGTAGAAAGCGATCTTCGGCAGCGGTACTCTTCCACCGGAGGAAATCGCGTCCGGTTCTAGGTCGATTCCACGCTGCCAGCCATTTCTCCTTGGCATTCGTGCGAATTCTCTTGCGTAATTTTTCTCTCTTCGCTAGTCTCGTTCAACGCGATGCAAATCGCGGGAAGAATTTTCCCAGACGAGTGCGAATTTCCGCGAGTTTCCGTGCGCTCGCTATCTTCCCCCCTCTCTCTTCGTCTTGTCAACGCGATTCTATTTCACGCGAAAGTCGTTTCACGCTATCGTTCAAAAATATCCAGATAGTCAGGTTGACTAGCAGGAAATGTGCAGAAAATATTTCAAAATTTCCTACACTTTCACGTGCACCTCTCTGTATTACAAATCGTCTAAAATATACAACGCAGAAATATTTCTGCATATTCTACGATACCGTACACGGCCTCGATTTTCTCCGTACGAGTCTACCCAGATAGCCGAACCCATTCGGAAGGAAACTCTGTTATTCGTTCCGGTGAATATCGAGGAAGGAACGGGCGGCGGCTTCGCTCGAAGCGATAAGCGGATAAGCATAATCGAAGTAGAGAATGCGCGGTGAAAGGAATTTTACTTCGCCTCGAGATATAGAAGGTTTTGCGTTTCGTATTTTCCGCGCGCATTCGCCACCGATCAAATACAGTGAATAGACGCTTCACAGATTTACGTTTTTCGCGTTATTTATTCCATCCCCGCCGATTTTCCATTCGTCCAACGTACGTGCAGAAGCTTCTGAAACAACTGCCTCTGTACGAATTTGTCGGGATATATTGGCTTGGCAACTAAGTGATTGCGGATTTTGTCAATAGGTGGTATTGACAAAATCCGCAATCACTTAGTTGCCAAGCCAATATCATAAGAATCCACCTATTTCTCTATTCTTCTCGTCTGTGACTTTTTGTTCAGTCGATAGGAGCTGACAAGTTCGTTCAAGAAAATTCCACGAAACGTGGAATATTCGCTCTTGGACGCACGATAACGTTGCAAACTTGTATCGACCACGAGAATGTGCGTTACATGACGCGTGTCCCCGCTGAGTTCGCGTAGGTTGATCAACGCTCAGCTAAAGATCAGTTAGTCGGACGCTGCGAAGATTTCGCTCGTACAAATGCAGTTGATAGAAACTGTATCTGTACTCGCTTTGGACTGTGTCAGTGTAGATTAAAGCGCGCTGAATAACGGGAATATTTTCAGTGCAGCAAGAAAGTGACGTGACAAAAAACTGTCCATCTCGTGATGTGCTTAAACGCAGAGTTTATAATGGCAATTCGCGACTCGTTTGTCAGATGCAAATTAAAACCGGTGCTCTCCGACGTAACGCGCGATTAACAAACAGACCCTGCAGCTAATTCAGCGTGACCTTAATTCGCTCGCTTGTCTTTCTTCTCGACTCGTTAGTTGGTCGGCCACGTCATCAAAGGGGGTGGAATTGCGATCACTGGACAGGAGCAACGACAGCTGGGCGGCGGCTTTTTGGAAGGCGATGGCGCTCCTCCAGGTGAGAATTCGCAAATCGTCATAAAACCAAGGCAACTATGGCTGTAGTGCTATGTCATTTTCCGTATACAGACCATGAATTTTTATTCATTTACGCTACCCTGCACAACATCTAACGCATTTAACAACTAAAATCAGATACGAAAATTGTATCAAAGAGCTTCATGAAGAAGAGTGTTTCACATATTTGCTATAATTTGAGAGTGTAGATATACTTCTACTTACAACAGTGTACATTATACCATGTTTTAAAAATGTTGAAATATCAGTGCCAAAGCGTTTCATCAACTTTCCTCATACACGGCGGTAATACGCGTTACATTCCTAAGGTTGTTCTAACGAAACACATTTGCTCAGGATCCGGCGGTCTTGTGGGTGAAATAACAATGGTGCAGCTGTACGAGGTCGCACTGACGGCCGGCAAAGCCCACAAGGATCACAAACACCATCACGGCCATCACTACGAGCACGACACCACCAACAACACGCCCAGACCTACGCGTCCTCCCGTAACAGGCCGACCCCTTCCGCAACATCCCTACCTCACTGCTGGACAAATCAATCATCAGGTTTGACCCACGTCACGGTATACAGTAGCGCTCGCTTTATTTGCCAGGAAAATTCCGATACAGCTGCATCGCCTAAATTTAAGCGACTGTCGCTAGATTCGTTCAATTTCCTTGCTCGATGCACACGAATTATCGTTGCTGCCGCGTTAAAACCGTTAAAATCCAATCTATGGAAATTTAAGCTTCAAAGAGCATCGCAGAACCCGCTGACCTCATTGAATTTCAGGTAAAAATCAATCCAGGGTCGCCGCTGCAAATCGTTCAAGGAGGCGTCACCCTGAGGCATCCTGCGGTGATTCCCCGCAATCCATCACCTCAGCCCTTCCCTCCTGCGAATCCCAATTCCGTCTCCGCAGCGTTCCCTTTGCAATCCAGCCAGTTCTTCGGCAACTTACGCTCTAGCGTTAGTTTGCCTCCGGCGAGCGAAACAACCGACATAGGAGCCAGCTCGTATCACAATCTCTTTAAGAGAGAGAAGGATTCGTCGGCTGTTGAAACCGAGAGCAACGAGTCGGATTCGAGCGCGGAGCAAGCGTCCAGCGTGGCGAAGAGGCAGATCGACAAAGAGACAGTTTCAGAGGGAAAATCTTCCGATGGGAAGGTAAGAGACCAGAATGCACATTAGAATTATTTTTATAATTAGAATGCGTACGAGCGATATGATTTTGGATGAAGTGGTCGGCGAAAATGGCTGAGCACTTGTTATCGTATGGTGTATATCATACGCGCGAAATTTATGAAATTTCGTTGCGCGCGCAAGGAGACGTGACTAAGGCTGTTTGTACAGGGTGTTCCGCCGGCCATTGTATCTCGGAAGCTTTCCATAGCAACGAGCTACGATTTTCATGGAACTCGGGTTCTGACGTTTGCCTTTCTCGATCCTCCGTATTAAAAACGATTGTAAATTAGAAACATTCATGGTTTGAACGCTGTAAGGAAATACAGGGTCGACTAAGCACTGGAAAGATCATCAACGACGCTGAATTTTGTTTTCAGGTAACGTTCGTGCCAAGAGAAGACGCGGAGTCTGCGAAAGACAGGAAACTAGAAAAACGCGACTCGACGAAAAAGAAACGAGGCCTGGTGCAACTGGGCGACGGTTTAATCGTCGACGACGGTTACATTAGTCAAGGCCTAGACAACAATTATTTCGTAGGCCTGACCAACTTCGGTCTGCAACTACCAAAATACGAAAACAAGGACGACGAAAGGGAACCAGCAGAAGGTGAAGTCAGAACTATCATGGACGTCTGCGACGGTTGTAGCGAGGAACCTTTCGCCAAAGCTCTCGTCTTTGGTTGGAGGTCTGTGCCTAAGAAACTGTACTCCGGCGCGGTGCACATCCCAGCCGCGTCAATGTGCAAAGCGTTTTAAACACTTTCACGATGGAGCGTTTCGTCGTTGGCATTTCGTCCGATAGTTTCTTATTCCCTTTGAACATACGTTTTTCCAATATTTTGCCACGTCTCTATCTTCTCTCCGCGTTCCGCGAACGCGTGTTTCGTGCGTTTCATTTTGCGATCATTTTTTCGCTATTCGTACGCCGTTGCAATCGCCAACGTTTCACGCCATCAAAGTGTCAACAAGGCGTTTTCGACGGAAACAGGAGACGAGACTCGGCGAACTCGGGTCTGCTCGGGTCCATTCGCGGCATCGACCACGAGTCGGCCAGAGATTTATGGTTATCGCGTCTCGGTAGCCGACCGCTATCGCTGACACAGGATCTCTTCTACGTGCCGTGAACCCGAGGCCAACGGATCTCGAACGCGTTAGCTCGATTACGCGATTACAAGCGTTGCGGATAGAAACGATAGCCGCGGGCGGATATTGATTACACAGAGTCACTCCGATCGCATTCGGAGACGTATTTATTATTAAGGGAATCCATCGCGAAGCTAAAACTAAGCTAAGCTAAACGTAAAAAAGTAGCGAGCAGGTGTAAGTGGCGGTGCCGCAGCAGACTATTCGGCTGACTATTTGTCTATCCTCCGTCTGACTCAACAGTCGGCTGAATAGTGGGCGTCGGCTACACCACCACCCAAATCTGCTCGCTATGTTTTTACCCTAAGTTATGCTCTGCTGGATCTCCGATAGTAGCTCCGTCGTTGGGTTAATTCTTGACGCGGGCTCGTGTCTAGGTTAGTTAGAGTTGTAAGTTGCGGCTGACGTTTAGCGCGCCGTTGATCGGAGAAATCGTCGATCGTAGAAACACACCTGGTGTGAACCGAATGTCGTCGATCGGCCACATACTCGGAAGTATTTAAAGAGAGATACAATTAAAATCAACGTGCGAAGTTGTTAGAATTTAAGATGAATAAAACGTTCATTGTAAAACCTGTGTTTATCATTCGCCGTTTGTCGCGTTAGAGCTTCTTCTTCTATCACATCATCGAATACCATATACGGAATTCAAAAGCGAATTTTCAACCCGATCGACGTCGTGATGGATCGTTGCCTAATGCGAACACGTATAAAGTTTAAGCGTCGGTGTTACGTATTACGGAAATCGACAGTGCGAGAAGCTTTTGCGTGTTCCCGAAGAGGAACGACGAAGCGAAACTATACAATTTGCAAACATTCGAAAGCTGATTACCTTGCTTTTGTGAATATGCTGATGTTGATATTCGCTGTCGAATTCCGGCTCGCTGAAATAACTCTGGTCTTCCCAGTGAGGAGGTAGTCCTGTTCCTGTTCCCGGTATCCCCAACGGTCCTGGCATCCCTGTCACACCGTCAGTGCTCTCGAACAGTCGCAAGACGCTGCGGTCTCGGATGTCTCTCAGATGCGATCTGAAATCCAGACGAGAACCTTTCGATACGGCTATGATATTCCAGTACGGAAATTCTCGATCGACGTGCAGAAAAGTGAACACTTCTGTTATAGTTCTCTGTCATGGTTACAACACTAGAGGAAGATCTGAATTTGGTCTGTGAAATCGTACGTAGAATGTATGCAATGAAAATTTCATGATAAATGTGAAAATTCATCAGCGATGCAAAGGTAATGCAAAAATAATCGTATTATATGTAATTGATAAGATTTTTATTACGTTTAATGTAGAATATATAGATTGTTTGTGTTTCCCAGATTAATGAAACAATAAAACATTGATGGGCTGTTATAATTTCTTTGACACCATCGAAACCAATTTGGACATTGAATCTCGTTACAAATGCAGCTATATATCCCATTAGGAAAATTACCTTTGATCTTTTCTTTTCCAAATTCATTCGTCCTCGTGTGTCTACACCAGAGACATAAACGCGAAAATGAAAATCAAGAGATTTCAATGTTCTTGTTGAAATATCTTTGACAGTATCGAATAAGCGTAGCTACAGACGGATCGACTAGGTTTAGGTTGTCGACTAGCGAGTAGATTTTGATAAATCGTTTTGTACAGATGGAAATTTAACGAACTAGGTTGTTGGTCGATTAAAAGCGATGTGAAACTGACAAGAAGCGTCAGACGGTTAAAGAATATAAAAAGTCGAATTCGGTGGTCGTCGACTGAACTAAGCTGCACGATCAAGCGTTTGTGTTCGTACGCGAGAATCTTAGACTCGTTGTTGGTCGACCATTCAGTCGATGAAATTTGGATTTACACGAAACGACCTGGTGAAATTTCTCGTTAGACGACCACCGTCTAGTCGATTCTTCTGTAGTCGCTCTGAGCGGTATGTACAGTCAAGTACCTGAGGTCTTCGAGTTCGTAGAACATGTCCTTGTTGCTATCGTGTATGTAAACCTTGACGTGAGGACTGTCTAGATATTCCATAGTGAGTTGTTTGGGAAAACTTCTGACGAAGAGAGCCTTAACGGTGTCTATGCTAGTGATTTCGTTGGGTAGGAGCGCCCGCTTCGTCTCGTTTCTATACTGCAGGAACACTAGACCTAAGGAATCGTCCACAGAAACGCATCGTTTCGTCAGGAATGTCCGACAAGGGCATCGAGCAGCGAGGCAGCAACAAGACGCTCCTAATTCTATCGCGGGTCGATCGTTACCTAGTGGTCGCTCCAGAGTTTTGCTGGGGGTCCGTACGACGGGGAGGCTGCTTCTTTGCTTACCACCCCGTCGAAATCCAGTGCTCGATGTCTCCACCTCGGACATGATGCCCGGGTCGTCATCGAATAACATCGTCGAAGAGGGAGGTGGGTACCCACGCGGAAGAGGCGACTGAAACAACCAAACGAAATCTGTCAGATCACCAAAGCATTGTCCTTTCTCTGCTTTTGCCTGTGTTTCGTCCGCGTGTTTCTTTTTTTCTTTTTTCTTTTTTTTATGAAACGATCGTTCGAATCCAACGCGCATCAATAGAAAAAAAAGCGAAAGAAAGAAAAAGTCGTGTGTGAACGACGATACGATAGTGAAAAAACGATGTAAAAACGGACGCATGCTATCGTGCGATTCGAAACGATACAAAGAGAAAAGGGAGAAACGTGTATGAAAAAGAGAGGAAAAAGAAGAATTACCTTTCTCTGGCGAGACTTGGTCCCCATCTGTTAGGCGGCGGCAGGTACACGGAAACACACACACACAAGTAAACCAGTTAGACGTATATATGCATGGAGCAGAAAAGGAGGTTGGCTGGAAATGTACTGTGAAAAGGTAAGAGTGAAACAATGCGATCGCGATCGCGATCGCGATCGATCGATCGTCTGTCGTTGGTCGTTGCTTGAGTTTCCAGGCTGCACGCAACTGGTCCTGTAAAAATCTCTCACGATCGCCAACATTTCCCATGCGCTCTTTTCGTCTTCGTTCGAAGACGTTTCACAAAGTTGCAGATCGTTTCACGTCGTTTTCAAAGACGAAGTGGACGACGCGGTTCGAGTGGACGGATAAAAGGGATCGAAGGTGAATAAAAATCGAAAATATCGAGGGAAAGATACGAGCAGGAAGACATGACGGTGCACGACAACGTGAAACGATTAGGTGCCACGTGTACGCCACCAAGATAGGTGGTGTGTAAACGATTAAGGATATAGACGACTCGTAGGGGCTGACGACTGCCGGCTGTTCTGTTTCCCCGAACTCGTTTTATTTTCTTCTTCTTTTTTTTCCCTCTTTCTTTTCGTTTTCCCTCGCCCGACTCTGGCTCGAACCAGGACAAACAAAAGCGCGAAAAGGGCACGGTCGAAAATAAACGAAACTCGGCGTGTGTGTATATGTACATGCTGTTTGAACACGATCGGGGCAACGCGAGACGAGAAACGAGGACGGCGTAGGTGGATACGGAGCTTAATTAACCTCTTCCCTTCGTTACGCTCGGCTCTTGACCTCGGAATATATCCGCTAAAGTTGTTGGCCAGATACTTTGCACAAGATCGTCGCTTACGTAATCGTAGCACGCGAACCGCTAATTCCTATCGAGCATCGAAAAGAAGCGTAAAGTGGAGATACACAAGCCCGTGTAATACCTTCGCTGCTAAAAAGTCTCTATTTTGTGTAAACAATTACTCCGACAAATAAAATGGCGTAGAAATAAAAAAAAAAGGGGTCGATGTAAGTAAACTTTCTTTGGCCAAATTCAAACTACTCCGTTGCATGAAAATTTCCAGGAACATCGGCAATTTTCGTAACCCCTGCGCGTCGATCGAGTCGGAAAGATCAAAAATATCAGAGAAACATAGAAAAAAAATTAGAGAAGACTCTGGGTGGATCGTTAGCGATCCCAAAAGGAAAGCATCCACGGGAAGTTGGGTGTGTACGAGGGGAACGTAAAGGGGAAAAAGACTCGAAAAAAGTGTAAACGAGAGCACAAACGATAAAAGTCAATATGTATTTACATGTTGCGGGAGCAAAGATTCACCTCGAGATCCATGGTGGTATGACGCGTCGGCGGCGTACCGTATTGGCCGTGTGGCGGCGGCAGATGATGGGGATGAAGGGGGTGTAGCTGCTGGGCCGCGTTGAACTGCTGATGATGTAGGGACGGTTGGTGATCGCCGCCGAGGGTGTGCCTCCTCGGCTCGTCCCTCGATCGGCCACCACCCCCTGAACCGCTTCTGCCCCCCGAGCCTCCGCCGACGCTTCCGCCACCTCCAACCCCCAACACACTTCCACCTCCGCCCCCGCCCCCTCCGACTCCACTACCCACGCCGCCGCCACTGCCGCCTCGCCGACCAGTTGCAACCTCGTTCGAGCCCGCCTCACCCTCCCCCCTGCCGGACCCACCTGAAACACGATGCAAAATCACCCTTTAGTCGATGCTCACTTTTATACAATATGCATCCTCACTTTTATGCGATACAGTGAAAATGTTTATCCGTACGTTCTATAGAATTTACATATATATACAAAACTAAAGTAAAAATGTCGGTTGGCGGGTAGTTTGAATTCTATAAAATTTACATATATACATACACAAAACAAAAGTAAAAATGTCAGTTGGCGAGTAGTTTGAATTCTATAGAATTTACATATATATAATTTACTTTATATTTTATAATTTATAATTCAATTTATAATATATTTCTAATTACATATATATATAAAAATTCGAACTACCCGCCAACCGACATTTTTACTTTTGTGTTGTTTTACCGACAGTCATCATTTGCCGAATAGAAAGATCGCGAGAGAAGAACGGTAATTTAGGACCTACAAAATCGATTCTAGATTTCTCAGGTAAAATTTCTAGTAGATTTGTCATTAACCGTTTGTCGCAAGCAGCGCGATCGCGCTGTTTAGATTTTGTGTCGAAAAGTCGCAGTACATTTCAACGCTACGGAAGACTGTCGGTATTTTGTATTTCATTGTTATCTTCTCAATAATTTTTATTGAACGAAACTTGAAATATTTAGAAATATAAATATAAATAGAAATATAATAGCACGCATATATAACAGTATAGACGTATTTCATAAAAATAAGAAACATGACAAGCGCTATTGCGCCGCTTGTTTCTCTTCGCAATCGATTAAGACCCCTGTTTTTTCAAGGACCCCTAACACGCAAACACTTAACTGTTATTGTATTTAATTTAATTATTCCCAAAATAAACTCGATTTTCCAGGATCGATCGTCTGATTTACCCTAAAGATTTACGTTATTACACACACACACGCGCGCGACACAGAAAGGGCAGATGTTGTATTGAGATATGTGTAATTTTGTGTGCTACTCTGTATTAGCCGCGAAGTAGTGATACACATATATGAGTATGAGTATGTGTAGAAGTATGTGCGTGCGCAGCGTCTCGTAAAACAGAAGAATGCAACTGTTCCCTACGTATGGTAGTAAAGAAGATAGTGAGACAAAAAAAGTGCTGCGGCGCGTGCAATCTATATCTACGAATATCTTGTAAATCACATATTGGATAAATCTGAAACTATTTTAATATCATTTCTACGTGTAATGTGAGTGTTGCTATACGTTTATTTCGGCGATTCCATAATTCTCAACATGTTGCTTGCGATCTGTCGAATTCGTTTCTTTTTTCGTTACGAGATTCAAGTTTGAACGATGACCATTAATTTAATAACAATTTAGTCGATTTAATTAGCTAGTCGGAATTAGCTAGTCGTTTTTTCCTCGGCCTGGCACAGACTATCGCTTAGTGCGCTCGTCACAAAACTACGTTAACGATAAAACAGATTGTCTTGTTCTTCGGAAGATCGGAAAAACGAATTGGAAACGTTTGTTTCTCTCGGAAGACCGAGTAGTTCTGTGCCGACGGAATAACAAAGTTGGCAGAAAGGTGGTGAAAACGCATAAAGGAAAACGAACGCATTCTTCGGTTTGGCTGTAAAAATGGAACGAGATTTCCGTGCAACGTTCCCCGTGTGTACATTCTACTGGCAGAGTGCTACAGGCCAACTTGAACGATTCACCACGCGAGGGCAGCTGTGTCGCTATCGCAAACTCGTAACCGCTAAAATCGCGATTTTTTGCGTCATTGTTGCGTCATTGAGCGATACACTTTTCAAATATATGTACACGGCAACGTTATGCGAGAGAGCCCCTATAACGCTCGAAATAGACACGTTGTCTATTTCTCATTTTTCTTCTAAATTCATAGCAAAGTTTCTAAGCTATTCGACTGGATCTTTCTCTTGTTTGTATCCGTAGAACATCCTAACAAAGTTTAACCGGAAGAACATGGAGAACGCCTTGTATATTTTGCTCGGTCTCACGCATGAATGCACTGCCGAGGGAGCGACAAACGAGCGAATAAAGTGGCGCGTGTCTTGTGGCGCTTACTGCTCGCACGTGTCTCCCGTAACTATTTCCGGCCACTTCCGCGAACGCGTTATTCTCGGCCGAGTTTACCTACGATTTTCTGCCAAATAGGTCGGCTCCACGTTACACAGAAAACGACAAATTTTCTGCTTAATCCGCTTAAGGTATTTGTAGCGTGAACGATATCCCTCAACGGTAAAACGCGCCCAGACTCGAAAGCGATATTCTTCGCACAAACAAAATTTCTTGCCTGTGTGTACTCTTCATGCGCGCACGCTAACAAACAATTCAGATATAAAGAGAACGCTGTAACTTTGCCTTATAATATATGGGATTTTAAATATATATATATCATATATTTCACGATACTTTTATTCGAAAACTGTGAGATTAGAGGGAAAATTTTTCTTTAAAAAGCCACTCTTCTATCCATTTTACGCAACGTATTAGTTTCTCAACAAGCTAGTAGAAACTGTTTCTCCGTAATTAATCGAAAAGACACTTATATCTCCATTTTAGTAAATCGCATATAAATATAGAAAATTTCGATGAAATTGCACGAAAATCCATCTACGCTACGAATGCCTTCTAACTTCTACTTTCGTATCGGAGATGCCTGTTTCGTGTTTACGATTTTGTCCATTAGTCGATCGTACACTTGGCCGCTCTCGACCAAATGATCGTCAGAATGTAATTGCAGAAAATGCAGTTCGATCAACGGCTATCGCTCGTGGCGCGATCCACATCGATCGCCAGATTTCCAACATATTCCAGCGGAATAGCCTGCTAAATGGAAACTATTCGCCAAGTAGCGATCAACGCGTAATCTATGCGATCGCAATCCGAATGGCACGCGAGTCTGTTGAGGAAGCTGAACGACGAAACGTCTGTGAGTTTAATCGGGCCAGCGCGTTGGAAGCTCGCGAAGCAAATGTAGGTCGCAAACGGTTGTTCATCCGTTGCTCGCTCGTCGGTCCGCCTGTTCGACGTCGACGTCCAATTAACGGCGAGCTTCGCGAATTCTGGCACACCGGGGCAAACGTGTTTGCCTCTATCTTCGCCATCATATTTGCACGAATGGACACGCGCTATCGACACGAAGAACCTGCGGCGTTTATCGATGAAATAAAAAATAATCGGCAATCTTTGAAGCTGATTGACAGTGATTAACCTTATTAAAAAAAGTTTGACTCTTCTCTTTGCTGCTAATTGATCGGGGAAATTGTTTTAACGCGAGAAAAGTAAAAATGCGAGGTACAGTGGATACGTTGGTGATGTTGTTAAATGTGAAAAATATTTTGGATATTTTCGGTGAATTATTACCGAGCAACGAAAGATATTTATAGATTCAGTTGCGTGTATTTTCTCCATACTCCAACTTTCACAGCTTTAAAAAATGATTTATAGGAAATCTATCTAGCTATTGATTAAATTAAGCTGTACTCGCTCTTACGATACCACAAAACAAATATGACAAGAACTGGGCAAACATTACGAATATACGCTATCGAGATACATGAGCCAGTGACGGTATCGGGGCTCCACGACACTGTGAAAGGGTTAAAACGATCGATAATACGAACCCAAGAGTTTCTTCTCTGTCGTCGGATGCCTATCGATCGTCTTCTACCGACGAGCAGGACCGCCTCGCGCAATTAAAACGTCATTCGTCGTGGACTTATCTTCGGAGAAAGATGTGCTCGATGAAATCCATTAGCGGCAACACGAGAATTTTCTAACCGTATTGAAATCGGTTAAAAGCATCGGCACGCGTGATTATCGGTGACAAGTACGCGCAAGCGAACGCTACGAGCGAAATTAAGCTCGCGCGAACGATCGATCCGGCTGTCACCTTCAGCTTGCTGCAATTGATTTTTCTAACTAAACCTTCTGCGTCCTCGAAATCACAGAAGTGTTTGCTACATAAGAAAAAAAAAAAAGAAAAAAAAAGAGAAACTTGATAACGAGCTAGAACACGGAGACACGCGAAGCTTCGACCAAAGCAAACTTCAACTTCCTCGCTTTACAACGACGCTATATCGTTTCCACCTACACCTACAGTACGCGATACATATTCCCCTGCACTGACCGGTTCGATAAAACTCGAAGCGCCGCGGCCGACGATACGACCAGCACTGGTAACCACCACGACACCGCGAGATTCTCGAACGCGTTTATTTTCAGAATAGCCGGCGAGCATGCACGCGAGCGAGGAAACGAAACCGACGAATCAACGAAAGCCTGCTGTCCGCCGGCTGTCCGTCGAGAAATCTAATCTCAACGTTCGGATATATGTGTGTATTCGATAATTCGTCACCGTAGATAAGATTCCGTACGGTCGGCTGCGAATACCTGTAACCCGATACGAGCAACATCGACTCGTTCTCCACATCAAACACGATGTATTTCTCGTGTAAAGCCGAATTTAGACTGTTTCGGTGTGCAGCAACACGGCGGCTGAAACGAAGGTTGAAATTGACCTTCATCGACCGTGTTTCTGCGAAGTGTAAAACAGCGCAAATTCGTCTTAATATGTCGTTTCCCTTCTCGTATAGAAGACCCATTTTATTCATTAGAAATACGACGTTACGATAGCTCCAGTATCGCCATTTTTCAAATATTTGTTCAATTAGCATCGACTCGCTGTGAAATGTTTAATTCAAACGTTGTCCAAGTCTGACTCAAAGCTACGTGGTCTATCGATAGGAGTTTTAAATAATACTTGTACGAGTTTTCTGGTGTACTATTCTCAATTCGTATCAAAAGATCTGTCTGTCGTGAATGGAATTACTGTTGCTCGTGAAATATCGTTAATCTGGGATTAAAGATAACGCGGACACTCGGTCCATGCAAGCGAGAACATTTCACGCCGATACGTCTGTTTCTTATACAACGGGAAGAACAATTATTCATTATCCCTTATCTTCTATTATTATTCCGAGTAATTATCTATTTGGTTATGATTTAAAGTAATTTTCTTTTTCTCTGAACGTATCGAAGGTAGGAAATTGGAGCGCGTTCCGTTTTCAGCGCCACGTAACGAGGACGGTGGATAAATTCGTTCCGATAAGCGCAACGAAAATAACCGACACCCTCGTGCAATCACAAGTTCAACGTTCCCTTTCGACTAGACAGACTACACCCACGCGAAAATAGTGTGACTGTAGTAATTATAGCGAACGTAGAATGGTAGGAGGAAAGGCCGACGGTGAGAATGTTTGCGTGAAAAACAACCCTTGCCAACTTCTCTTCTTTCTTTTTTCTTCCCAAAAATGTAAATGGTACTATATGTCGTCTTGAATATTTGTCCCATAGGTTCTCATCTTTTTTTTTTCTTTTTTTTTAAAGGAAAATATTCATCGTGTTATATAAATACTGAGAGCGTAAATTGAATCTAAATTTCAAATTAAATCAATTAAATCTATTCGCACGAAATTAATTCAGACTGTAAATGTATGTAATATGTACACACGATATTTTTCCAAATGCGACGAAGAACGCGGAACAACGATGCTTCGAAGAAATCGAAAGGTGCAATAATGTACAGAACGCATAATTATAGAAATGCGGAAATATAGAAAATATCCGAGCTATGGTACTCTCTGTAATATTTAGGAAAATAAAGAAGTTAGTATCTGATGTCTAATTTGTACGTGAAGAATCGCATCATCTAACAACTTGGCCAGATACTACAGAGAAATTGAAACTTAATGCTCCATCGAAAAGCTTACGTCATCCTGAAATATCACGACCCGAACATCATCGTACATTTTATAATTATCTTTTTTAACTGCTTCAATCGTATGATATTACGTGTTAATAGCACACATATATTCACTGATCTTTTCCTCGTTTATTTAAACACATGGACGAGCTCTTACATCACTTTAGATCTTGTTTGTGTCATTGTCTTTGTTTTTAATTCTTGGTAATTAAGTTCTATTTAAGTACTTGGTTATTATGCAGTAATTACGTATTAGCTATAATCGGTTTTAATTATTAAACTCTTGATAATCGCAATTTATTAATCTATAATTAGATCATTCACTTACTTTTGTAACATTTCTCTTCTTGTACTATTAATGAGATTTAAATGAAATAAAATAGTTTCCTATGCAAGTTTCACCTTTTTATAATTCTAAATTATAATTCTATAAATAAAATATAATCTTTAATTATATTTCTGGATGTATGAATTTACGGAAAAATCTGCCGTCTGCTTAGTTATTCGACTTTTGAATAAAATAGTTTCCTATGCAAGTTTCACCTTTTTATAATTCTAAATTATAATTCTATAAATAAAATATAATCTTTAATTATATTTCCGGAAGTATGAATTTACGGAAAAATCTGCCGTCTGCTTAGTTATTCGACTTTTGATTCCTCAAAATACCCCACGAAAAGGCAATCGATCACACGTTCGAGAAATTCATCGACTTTAATCCATAGCACACGATCGCATGCACCGCGCGTATCTCGCGATCCTGCGCGATTAGAATTACATTACGCGTATGCTCGTGGCCCGATCGAACTTGATTACCGACACGGACACGGTTCCCGAACTAATGCGAGCCATTTTAGTTTCTTGACCTCGTCCGATACAACTGTTGCGCGTTTCCGCTGTGGTCACCACGAATAGATCACAAAACCTATACTACCGCTTAATTCTTATATTCATATATTATTAGTAATAATCAGCCATTGTTAATAAAAATCGAGCAAAATGTGCACGTGTTTCTGGCAAGACTGTGTAGACGAAATCGGAATTTGGAAGAAATTTATGATCGCCGGAGTCGGAGTTGGAAGAACATTTTACAAAATTTTAATCGCAATTAAAATTTTTTGTGAGTTTCTAACTTTTTCCAATATTTTTGTAAATTTTACAAAAATCAAAAATATGCAGAAAATGATTGCAAATTATGTCGAAACTCTGACACCAGTCAGTCTGCAAAGATTATCTTCGACACTGGGGATAATTAAAATGGATTTACGAGGATCTGTGAAAGAGGATTTGACTGAAGCTATATATTTTCTTATTTTTATAAAAACCCTAGTTTCGAATCTTACTTTGTCATTATTCAAATGGAAGGAATTTTACTTGATACTCATTTCGTACTACTTTCTTTTGTTCTTCTATTTTAGACAAACTGCATTGTATCATTACATTATCATCATATCACATTATATTGTCACAGTATTTATTCAAAAAACTGTAATTTAATTTATCAACTGAATTTAAAGTCTTTTTCTTCACTAGCAATAGAAACTTTATTCTTATGGTTCCTTTGCTTTATTTGCTTTTACTACGAGCATAATATTTTTAGCTTTTTACAACACTGTATATAGTATATATAAATATACTGTCTACAAAACATTAATAATCTAATTATATACGTACATACATACATACAATTAATATGTTAACAGCCAAAAAAATAAAAATAAAAGGAGAGACGAATTTTCATTGCTGATTCTGCAGTCCTGGTTTGTGGACGCCATCGTAACGACAGTAAGAGAAAGAGGCGAACTCGCGACCACGAAACACGATCATACGGGAACAAACGTCACGTATGAATCTGATTGATGAGAATGACCGTTGATTAGGCGCGAAAAAGTTTTGACTGGCTTTTATATCCCACAACCGCTCCGACACAGTATGTTTTATAACCGATGACTATAAGGGGAAAAGGTGATTTTTATGACGAGGGTCAGAGGAAAAAGAGATGTTGAGAGAGGCGCTGAGTCTACAGCCGGTATAGTATACGCCTATAGTCAACGCCTTCACTGCCACGGTGGTTATCGGTGACCCACGTTGCTAAATTTTTTAAAGCGATAAAAATTCCATGGAGTGAAAAATTTCCAATAATGTGAACGACTTAAACAACGTCGTCCGGAAATATCGCGCAAATACGATATAATATTTTTCAAAAATGAAATATGCCGTAGTACAGCGATTCTTAAGCAACTTCTTTCGTTTACCACGGGCCTCCTCTAAATAATTTCTTGTTGTCGCGAATTCCCTTCGATAGAAGAAGGCTTAACTCAAGATCTAAACACGTAACGAGCCAAATATATTAAATGTATGTTCAAGATATATTGAAATATAATATATTTTATAATATAAAATATCTAATATAATATATTTCATAATATAAAATATCTAATATAATATATTTTATATTAAATATATTTTATATTTTAGTATAATAGTATAGTATATAATAGTATTTTAAATTTATATTTATATTTATATTTAGTATAATAGTATAGTATATAATAGTATTTTATATTTTAGTATTTTTAAGTATAAAATATATTTTATATTAAATATATTTTATATTTTATATTAAAGTATAAAATATATTTAAATGTATATTTAAAATACTAGTTAGCTGTTCATCGACAACTTTCAAATTTGGAGAGAAGAGATTCGTTACAAATAAAAAAACACAAGTAGCAAATATTTTTTATTCGAATAACGCGATAATAACTTAAAAACGCGAGGATTTCCGGGTTTTCCGGGAACTACCGCGTTAAGAATCGTTGCTGTAGTACATTGCAATCTACTGCGGCTGGCAGAGCAAAATATATATTTATATAAAATTCGCGTGGCACTGCCTACGGTAATTAATCGCTTTAACTATATCCAGGATGCTCTAATACGGGAATATGGGATAAGACGAGATTAATGTTTATTTTGCATTGCTATGCTTCCGTGTTACTGAAAATAAACAGCTAAATTTTGTACAAGACCGGTAGTTAAAGCCAGCTTATACCGTCTTTATGAATTTAGCGAGAATTTTTCTGATCCTAACGATTATAATCTTATTTCCTACCTTCTTTTCAATATCGCAAGATACTAAGTAACTGCATATTCTCAATGTTATGTCTCATAATTATTATATTATATTTCTCAATATTTTGTCTTGCATATTATCATATTGTTTAGTGATATGTGTTTAGTGTTCACGAACGTTATTCATAAGGAAATAAAAACACTATCGTTTGATTAATTTCCATGCAACAGAATGGGAATATTTGTACAAACGGAACTTTACATGCAACGAGCATATAGAAGAAAAAGTGACGGAATTGGACCGAAGAGTCAACGCGGAAGGAAGGTACAGATTTTAAGATTCCCGCAACTGTACTATGGAGAGCAAGCTGGCTTTCTATCGAAGACTAGTTTAGGACCTTGCCAAACTATGTTTTCGCTGCAACAGGAGGCAGAATTCATATTTTATTTAAAAGAAACGGAGGGTCTATTATTTGGTCTATCAGCAACGGACACGTGCAGACAGATGCCCCGAGGCAAGAACATTGTTACCGTCTTTAAACTTGTTTCTTTTGTATTAAGTTTTGCAAGTCTGCTTTAACGTATTTCAAACACAGCAGATATCCATACTATACGTAATATTTTCTGTAGAGATAACATCGATAAACACGATATTCTAGAACAGATTTTTTCTTCGTGTTCCAATCTTGTCGCAACTTGCCTTACTTATACGTATACGTGCTGTATACGTATTCCGGGAATTAACTGTCAAATTTAAACAGACAATAATTTCTCGGCGAACTCTACAGGCCGTTTATCGATTATTTTCGGTGAGAAATACGCGCTCGAAAGTGCGCTGCTCCTATGCCATTTCTTTTTTTTCTTGTTTACACGCAAAAAATTTCACGGACCGAGCGAACCACAAGCAAAAAATCTTCCAAACAGAAAACCACCACAAAGTATTTGCCTGTGCGCGAAGTACATAAATAAAATTCACGAGAATCGCAACATCAACTCCGAATCTTGAGATTCTTGAAATTTTCGTTTCAATCGTGTTTCCGCTTCGATCGATAAAAGAATACGAGTGGAGGACGACTCGAAGTACGTAGGAAGTACGTTAAGATTCGTTCGGACGAAAGTTCAGCGAACTGACTGGTTGGCCACGACGCGCGTTAATTAACCGTAATTGTTCGAGGTTGTTACAGAACGGGACCGTTGGAAAGGCTTTCGAACGAAACCGCGTGCTTCGCCAACGTTTCAAAAGCCATTCGATCAAACACCATCGAATAATTCATTGTCTTAATCACAATCGACGATTAAAGCTTAACGATACGACGCTTAACGAGAAGCAACGAGCCCATCGAGAAGCACTCAATTTTCGTTGTTAATAATTGCCATAATTTTTTAACGCAAATGGAAAAAATACATATATATACATATAGAAAGGTGAAAAAATATTTAGGAAAATGTTATTAACAATTGGTCTGAAAACCAGCTGTTATATTTTCTCACTGTATATTCGTTTTGCACCAAATCGGAGAAAAGGACGAAAGCTTTTCGTGTACGGTGACTGTACGTCGACAGATCGGGTAATGAAAAATCATCGATAATTAAACGGTGTTTTTTCAAAGAGAAAAGAAAGTTATTGAAGTTGGGGACAGATGGACAGCGAGGGCCAAAGTGTAGAGGTTAAGAGGGACGAAAAGGGGTCTGGGTTATAGGGCGGTACATTCAACGTTCTCTTAATTTCACCCTGTTTCGTAGGGAACGCGAGTAGAAAAGCAGCATGCTACTTGTACGCCTGCGTGCCTCGCGCAGCCGTGTGTATGTGTGTGTGCGCGCGTGTGTGGATGGCTGTGAATCGAGCGCGTGCCGCGAGAAAAAAAAATCTATATCGCCTTTCAACGCCGAAGAATGTATTTCGGGGAGAGGAAACATTCGCGGCACGTGCACGTGCGTGCGCGATTACGTGCGTGAGTACGTGCGTTATTTAGCGGCGAGTCTGCAGCGTCGCCGCCGTGTCCACGTGTCTTCGATTCTTTGTACGCGAAATCGACGGCTTTTCACGAAACGGAACCTCGTCTAACCCAGCATATTCGAGATCATCGATCTGGTTGAAGCGAGAATTCCAAACGCGCGTGATGGAAAAGAACGTCGAGACGGCTGCCTTATTTATCAGGATTTATCGCCATTTATCACAGTACAGGTTACTTACCACTATCTTTCCCTCTGTTTTTCTCACTAAACGTGTATAAATCAAATGGATTAATTACAAGCTTAATAACGAGCTTAAGCACGTCCAGAAGCGAGAGCAGCGTAGTCCACTGAAATTCCCGCTTACTTACATTTCGACGTTGATCAGAGACACACGCGAGAGACGATAACGGTTCGATGAACTAGAGAGATCGAAAAGGGAAACAAAACTCGCGAAACACTTTACTAGATATCGTAACCGAGGTGCATGCACTAACTCTGGCTAGCGCCGGCAGCCGGCTGCCAGAACGCCAGAAGGAAAACCGAGTCGAAAGGAAGCATCGCTAGAATCCTCGTTGCTGCCGCCACCTTCGCCGTTGCTGCCAGTGCCGCCGCCGCTTTTATAATCAATATTAGTTGACGGAGGATCCGCTGAGCGTCGCCGTTCGACGCTGAGAGAGACGGAAAACCGGCGATTTCTCGCATGCACACGTTGCCTCGCAATTAAAGCTCGCAAGATGCGCCAGATAAGCGACAAAGCAGCTTTCGTTGAGAGATCGTTTTCATTTCCGCGTCACTTACTTCTTTTATCAGGAGTTTTCGCTAGGGGGATCAGACGCACCTCCAGAATTCGAGTCTCCTTCGATCTGCATCCCAACCTTGTCCTTGTCTCGTACTCACGACACCGTCAACTATCCGCCGAAATCGCGTGGTCGTTTCGAACGAGGATACTCGACGTCCAAGTGCATGGTCGCGCGAAAAGACGAATCGAAAGCGGAAGAGTGGCGTCCTCGGTCGAACGAAACGCTATTGGTTGCACGAGACACGCGATTTAGGGGATGTCGAGGTCGTTTGACTGGATTCGAAGAGAGGAGAGCAAGCGAGAAGATGGTGTCGCGTGTTTTTCGTGGAGAAACTGGCGGCAGGGTGTGGCGAGAGAACGTTTTAAAAGATTGGCACGCGATTCGCTTCGACCGGCGTCCACCGGCGGCGAGGGCGCACGAGACGACGCGACCGTCGCGACGCCGTCGACGCTCGCCTCGCGGCGCGACGCATCGCGCCATCTCGTCGCTGGCGATCGCCGCGCCAAGCTGCCATGGTATCGTTGAGAACTGGTCGCTGCTTTGCCCTTATCACCGACCGGACGAGGGATATGCGGTTTTATCAGCGGAGATTGTGCGAATCCACGGCGGCTCACGAACCACCGCTTTCAGATGTTTCTGAAATTTACAGCTGCAGGTGCAAATGTTTACAAAACTACAAACGATATTCGTTTGTCCACATTTGTCTACCCATCATTTCTTTGGTCGCAACATTTTTTTTTTACAGCAAACAAACGGATACGGTTTATTTTTTATAGAAACTTGCACTTGTAGTTGTCGAACTTTATATAATAAAAAATTAAGAAACGCGAGTCAATTTAGGTTAGGTTGATCTTTTTCAGTCGTTATAAATGCACAGAGACGATTGGAGATTCGCGAACAAAGAAATCATTATTTCCGACGGATTGGAAATCCGAATGGCGCGTTGACTCGCTTTTTCCGATTAACAGCAAGTTAAAAGTGTCTTTTTTATATAGAAGAATGGATGGAAGCAGATTATTTGACTATAATAGAAAGAGATTAGGATTTAGAAAACGTTAGAAAATAGCGAAAACTGAAATGGGTAAGCGATTTTGTGCGGCGAATGTAAGAACGAATGAAAAGGCAGAAATCGGGAAAACATTGTATACGTCGTATAAATAGTTGCCGTACCGAGGCAGTTGCTAAAGCGATCGAACAAACGTATCGGTCGGCCAGGGCAATGCCGTGTCATGCTTTTATTAGACGCGAGAAGCGCGTAAATTTTTATTTCATCGGAAAAGTAAGCAAATATTAATCAAGCTTTATAAATGGGAAATATATCTTGAAGCATATGGAAATTTTCATTTTGTTCGAGAATATAATAACTGTAATATGCAAATTAATCGATACACCAATTAAGAAATAAATCACCACCTCTTGGAGAATCGGGGAATTAACTGTACTGTAAAATTGGTTTTTTCCACCCATCCTCGGCTCTCATTTTCTCGCCATCTATAGAAACACGTTTGATTAAATTTTTTCCGATTAAACCTAAGAATCGTGTCATTGGTTTTTTCTAAAAGTCCATTTTTATAAAAAGGCTCGTACACTCAATTTATTTATCCGCCATTGGCAGAGTACTCGGTCAAAGTTTCGTTGAATTTGCTGGAGTGGTTTGAGAGAAAATGGGTCACGAAGTTGGCCAATGTTAGACGTGGATAGAATTCCGTTGTGAATTCCCTTAACGTTATACCGTTATGAATTATGAGTAATTATAACCATCTTTACGTAGAGAACAGAAGAATCGTTCGCCCAATTTGAAAGCAACGAAATTCGAATTCAGCACTTGAATATCGTACTTAGTTAGGTAAAATCGTTAAAACCTTCGTAACGTGCAACGAACTTTCGTAAAAGTTGTTGGAACTTGGAACGAAGACGTGGAAAGATAAGCGTCAACGGAAATACCCGTTTTAATTCGTTTACCCGGTTGAAGCGACATCTCTGCGTAGCTAGTTATACCCGCTGCTGGTCGCTTTGCCGTGTTACTTCCGGTTGCACGCTCAAAGCTGGATGGTACAAAAGAAACAAAGTGAGAGGAACGGGGCTAAGTTCGATCACATCGAGTCTCGTTCTCATTGAAATCCGCTTTTCGGTGTTAAGGACGTTCGATTCGATTGCTAGTCGTGTTCCTCGAATTAAACACGCATCTGATGTATCGAGATGTCAATTTAAAACTCCTGTTATCGCAGATAAGTATATGGACATTTTGATCGATGTTTATTACCAAACCGTTATTTTAAGTTTTTTTTTTTTTTTTTACAAAGAATCCTTCAGTAAGAAATTTCTCAAAGTACAAAACGATTAAACGATTATATGACTTTCAACTCTCCTAATTACGAATAACCATCATGAACGATTAACATTTTTTTTTCGCCAACAATAAAATTCGGCTCGTCGGTAATGGTTACCGGTAACGGAACAAAATTCCGATCATTTTACCGGCAACGAAAATTCAATTTCCGTCGTCGATAATGGTTATTCGTAAGCAAAACAAAATTCCGCCATCGATAATGATTACCAGTAATCAAAAAAGTTTGGATCATTTGTAATGGGTATTCGTAATGAAAGTTTTTTAATCAGAACAATCAACTTCTTGTACGATGACTTTTTAAGTGACCATTATAACTGTTAACGAATGAACAAACAGTTGATGTCTACTAAGAACATAGAATTAACGACAGGCTAATGATTAAAAACGATGCTTCGTATCATAGTTAATTAAATTACAAGTATGACGTATTAACACGTTCACGTCGGCGTGCACCGCCGGTGGCTCATGCTCGAGTTTCCCATCAGACAGCGTGCACCACCAGTGGCTCACGCTCGAGTCTGCCATGAGGCGGCGTGCACCACCGGCGGCTCACGCTCGAGTTTCTCATCAGACAGCGTGCACCACCGGTGACTCACACTTGAATCTTCCGTCAAACGGTGCGTACCACCAAAAATGTAGTTTAGCAACTAGAGAAAATTGCCATATAGTTGAAAATTTAAATAATAGGGAATAGAAAATTTCAAAAATAGAGAAACACAAATAGCAGCGCTGGTGTGAACGTGTCAAATAGTGAACAAGGTGATGGTTACTTGTACACAGGAAAATACTCAAAATGTTCGAAGCGGTAATTAAAATTAAGATTTCGTTCTACGAAACTCTGAAACAATCAATCCTAATTCTTAAGACTTTGGTTCACGGATTCGCTATATTTTGGCTCAGACTACGTCTAATTCCAAATTCCGAGAAACTCGTCGAAACTCGCGCGCTTTGTACTAAATACACTGCCACTAAATACGTCGAAAATCCGTTTAAAATCGCGTTAACGTTAACGCGGTGTTTGAGTGGCGCGAATTACGAGCACGCTTCGACGTCGAGACGTCGGGTAGCTGCCTGAAAAAACGGTTGGAAAAGAGGCGGTGACGTTGCGCAGACAGAGCGGCAAAAGAAAGAAAAAGAGGAAAAAGGCAAAACGTGGCCCGGGGTGAAGTTAACGAGAAGGAAGGAAGGGCGGTCGACGTATCCCTTTCGCGCGCCGAAGAGCAGCCGGAAGGGAGAAGAGGCCGATGCCGTGGCCGGGGCTGAAATTCGAACCTGAGGAAACCCGACAGACGCCACGTCGATTCCAGGGGTTAAGTTAAGCTCCTAACGCCTACTTACTTAGCCAGTTAACTGCGTTTGACGAGTATACACGTCAAACAAAAACTATTTCGCTACGTTTGACGTATATACTCATCGTCGCTTCTATTTATTTACGCACTCCATGACTTAACTCCATGAGAAATTTCTAAAAGTAAATTCCGCAGTTAATTGATTAAACACCGGCCGGTAAAACTTGAGCGACAGATCTTAGTTTGCACAGAACAAAATCACCGCTAATTTATCAAGAAAACGGGACGATCTAGCCGATAAATAGGACCGCAAAAGTATTCGAACAGACTCTGCGCACTGGAAAATTGAGAATTTCCATACGTCCAATCAGTGACAGAGAATCAAATCACCGACGATAGGTCCAATATCCATACGATCGCCGATGTTCAAACGGACACGAGGCGAAAAACAATTATTTAGAAATTTCCTTCGATGCTTTCAAATCGATCGGTATAAAAAAATTTACGCGACGAAATTTTCTTCCAGAAAGGATAAAAGTAAAGTACATATATCGCTGTGTGTATGGTGGTACGTAAAAATGACACTGTCGCTTTTATCATTTTGCCCGGGAAAATTAAAAAGAAATAAAAGGAAATTAAATCAAGGGGAAATTATTGACCGCTTCGACGCACGGGTGGAAGTTCTAAAAATGCACAAGAGTGTTATATGTATCATCTTCTATGAAGGTAGCTACCACTCGTAGCTACCACTGTACAAAATATTTTATCTCACCAAGTATACAGTGTACAGTGTATATCAGTCGGTATTATGTAATGGTAAATAGAGCTGGTCATAAAATTGATGATTTTTAGGAAATCGTGTGGGAAATTTGCGTAAGTTTTCTCTACTATATAGTCGCATGCGTCGTTTAAAGAACACAGCGATTCCATCGGTCGACCTACCAGGTTCTTCGATTAAAATACAGAGCGTAGTACCATCGAGAGTCGTTGAAGCCTCTTAACGAGAGAAAAGACCACTCGTGGATAGGGTGGCTCTCGAAGAACATTTTTTCAATTACAAAAATTTTAACGCTTTTAAAAGCCATCGAATATTTAGGACGTAAATAAATTAGTTGATTTAAACAAACGAAGAGAAAATACAACAGAGATATAAAGACAGCGCACGCGAGCGCGAGCTGAACAAGCGATAAGAATAAAAAGGAATAAAAAGAAAATGCTGCATAGAGATCTTTAACAATGCATGCACATTCGCACAGCAAATACGCGAGTGTAAGATCGATCAACGAGCAACGTCGGTGCGTATTCTTGATTAGACAAGAATAAAAGACGCCTCTGTGCAGCGTTCTCTTTCTGCTGCATCGCATCCACTTGTACGGTAACATATGGCTCGTATTCTCTATCTTTATATCTCTGTGAAAAAGAACGAAGGATCTGCTTTTAGTAGCGCGCCGTCTTATCATCGGAGGATTGAAATTTAAGCTACACGTTCACCACTCGTAAGTCTGCCATCTATCCATCGATATATCTATATGCGATATATCTATATCTGTATGCGAAAAGATTAAGCAAAATCTACAACGTTTACACGCAACGTTTTTTTGTAACGCATGCAGCTGGGTTCGAAATGGTCACGGAATCGTCGTGTTTCTTAATTTCATTTCGTTTAGCCCTTCTCAAGTTTCGACTGCCTGCAGCTCGCTTAAAGTTGACCGTATAAAAAATCTGTCCAACACACGCAAATTGTTTGCAGCAGATCTCTAGCCTGCTCGGCTATCGTATAATTTCGAAGTTCCATTCGAACCTGGTAATTACACAGGTCAAATTTCAAACAAATCTGCGTGTGTATAGTGACAGTGAAAAACGAGTATCTTACACGTGTGTTGCACAAGTTGAAAGTTGTTTGAAAAGGTATGAAATACGTGGGAATATAAATCAATGAAAAACGTAATTAAATATATATACGAACCTCGTTCTTTACTCTTACTGTAGAAGCTATAAGAACGTTTAGCGCAACTGCGGGTATATTTCGTAGAGATAACAAAGGTAATTATGCGATCAGTTAATGACCCTACTTGACATGCTTTTTTCCACGACTTCGCTATACCATCGCTTCCTATACAAAAGAACGAGACGAGTGCTCGACCGAATTCTCGAAGACGAGGGAAAAGACTGACTCACCGATGTCGTTGGACTGTCGACCCTTGCCATCCGAATTCCACTCTTCCTCTGCAACAATAAAAGGAGATACGAGTCTATTAGCGTGGAAGCTACGAAACGAGAAGATCGTCGACGGACGCGCTAAAAAACGATGGACAAAAGAACGGTTTCGAAAAGTTCGGTCTTGCGGCGTTTCGTTACCTTGCCGTGTACGATACTAATTGGATTCGAATTTAATTGGCGAGCGCGCGACAAACTTCTCCTAATTGGTCGATGAATATACCTTCTTGCGAGAGCTTTGAAAACTTGCGAGATGTGATCGAGCTGTCGAGTTTCGAGCACCGAAAGGTAGCCTGAAATCTTGACCGATCAACGATATCTGGCAACCGAGAGTTCTGACGAAAGCTCCCTTAATCCCATCGCAGGATTAAACGATAATTCACCAGGGATAATAAGAAACTAAGGTTCGCTGTTTCGCCAAGTTTCACCATTATTCGCTAGTTATACAAAAACGAAACTATAATTGTCCAACTTCAATTTGCTGGATAGTTTGTAAACGTTCGACGCTCTTGAAAGCATGGGTCAGAATTCGCAAGGATTAACATCTAGACACGTTAGCAACTAAGTGATTGCAGATTTTGTCATTACCATCTAATGACAAAATCACTTAATTGCCAACCCAATATATCATAATACATGTATATTACGTACATCGTTGACAGTTTCACCCTACGCGTAGCACCAAAATACCACTTGCCCGTCGCTCTCACGTTACCTAAAAGTTCCATTATTATTCAGCCATTCTCATCGTCTATTAATTCATGTACACGTGGCAAGCTCTATTACATATATTAGTCAAGGAACCTTAATTTCTGATCATCCTACGTACGCTTCCTTCCAACTTGACTAGCTCGCTCGCGGGGATAATTGGAAGGCGAGTCGTTTGCCTGAAAATTATTCGGTGCTCGACGGCAACGGCTGCCAGCACAGCTGAAACCTCGCAGCTCGAGAAACAAGGAGAGGAGAGCAGAGCAGAGCAGGATAGAAATGGAGAGCGCGGCGCTTAGCTGCACCCATGAACGTAAGGGCGAGTACGTGTGTTGGTTGCACGAGCTAGGTACATATATGCATCCTACATATTTCAGGAACAGAACACGCTGTTCCTGCAGAGGGACGACGGGCTATGCGTCGCGTAAATTTATAAGGATCCCGCGTTCTCGCTACTTCCGCATTCTTAGCCACGCGGGAGATATGAATTTAAATTTATCGACCCTGTCGACCCATTTTCCCAGAGTTGCAGGGTTAATCCGCGAAGCGGACCGCTTGTCCCCGTAGCCAGGACCTGCGCAAATTCTCAGAGTAAAAGCATAGCCAGTTAGGTTTAGGTCGCGTTACGTAGCTCACTATTCGGCTGACTATCAAGTTAAGTTAGGATAGAGGGCGCGTACAGCTGCTGGTCATTTTACTGTGGTGAGCAGACCCTTTTGTTTTAATTGTTTTTATTCTCTCAGACAGCTGAATAGTCAGCTACATTTTCATCCTCGCGGACATGTGTTCCAAATAGGATCAAGATTTATTTCGATTTTTCTCGGTATATTGGAAACGTTGGCATAGGAAAGGCACTTTTCACGACGCGGTCAAGACGCGAGACGCCGATACGATAGCCTTTTACAAGCATCTGGGATTTAATAAAATCGAGACAACGTTTTAATAAAAGCGCTCTGCCAGATAGCAAGATTTCCATGACAAACATCTCGCGCGAAAACGCCCTCCGATAAACTCTCTTTCCCTCTGAAAGTCCTGCAAAATCTAAAAGTCAAAAGGTCGGTATATTTACGGAATGAAAGAGAGAATGGGACGAGAAGAGGGGAGGAAAAGGATGGCTCGAGGCTATGCCGCTCGCGTTAGCTTTTTCTCTGCTCTCCTCCTTTCAACCCTTTCCTCGTTTCGCGCTCCTCGTAACCTCGTTTACGATACGGACCCGTCGCCGTTTTCGTGTCGCCTAAGCGATCCTCTTTTCGTTCATACGCGACCGCCGGAAGAGAGTCTCGTTACCGTCAGTATCGTACCCTGTAGGAAAACAGGTACATTGATGCGTCAGAAAGCGCAATGTTTCTAAAACCACCTACTTTATAGCATGAAAGTTGGTACGCGACGAGAAACATGAATGGTCGAATGAAATTTTCGCAATTTTTATTCTTAATCACCGTAACAAGTGGGCAATATTTCAAGGGCTGATTCATCATTCACGAACGATGAAAGAGCGCATAAACGCGAGTTTATCGTTTGGAAGGAAATGTTCGCGTATTTTCAAATTACGATAAATGGTTCGTATTTCTCGCAGGGAGAATACCAATTTATATCGCAACCTTCCTCCATCGTTCTTGAATGGTGAATCAGTATCCGATTTAGTAGGATGTTCAACTCGCATTAAAAAATTGAATCCGAATGGAATCGTGAGAACCGACTCTTCTAAAAGTCCCAGAAAATCGACATCAAAGAATTGATATAAACAGAAACAAATGATAAGTGTTAGGTTTGGTCGGACGTTACTTTATCCAGCCGCCGTAAAGAGGCCGCTAGAGACGCGTACTGTGTCACGGATGTACGATTCTAGGAAGAATTAGTGGTATCGGCAGTTCTTTGCAAATATCTCCATAACTAAGGCCGAGCGACGGTTATACGTGTAGGAGAAAGTTGTCCAGAATCATGACCTGAACAACGTATTAACGAATCATCGAAACGAAGATGACCACAGCTTTCTAAATAATTATCTTTTAACCTCTTAGGCACTATGCGCCACTATAGTGGCTCACTCTACTGACTGATACGTTCACCGTTTGAACTAAATGATCTTTTTCATTTGTCTTGCTTCACCCTTTTTTTGCCCTCGCAACGTTTTATAACAGTGTTAGCAATATACAGATAGAATATATAGTCTTTGTTTTTGATACGCCAGTGCCAGGTATCAATTGTTGCTTTTCGTTAATTTAAATATACCATTGTTAGTTGCTGTTTTTAACATGCCGATCCGTATCCTTATAATTTTTTAGAATCTCCAACCTCAAAATGTCGCTTCAAAATAGAAAACGAAGAGCAATTTGAAAAACACTATCATGCTATGAGTATGAAAATTGTGACGTGGGCCTATGTGTCGTTCCGCGCCTTAAAATATATTACACACAATTGTATTCTTAATTATTAAAGTAAATTATTGAAGTTAAAGTCTATGCATCGTATCTTTAAGAAAAATGATAATTTAGTTATCAAAATCTTCATTGCGATGTGCTTGCGTAGAGAAGAGAATTATCCGTCACACATTGCAGTGCTGTATCTCTTACACGTAATTCCGCCGTACCTAAGAGGTTAATCTCTGGAAATGTTAAACTGTAAATAGGCGTAAATCGCGTTCTTACATGTAGATTAAATCGTATACTTAGAAAAGCAAAAAGATATTCGTGTATCTTTCGGGCAAATGTACGTAAGCATGAAATACCATGACTGTACACACTTGAACCACGATAAAGTTATCAAGCTAAATTGCTGCACGTGTCTGCCGGCCTTTCGTCGAGTAGTTGCGGCGAGAAACCTTCCTTAGTAACGCTAAAAATATTCAATTCTCAATTTTTAAAACAAAGAATCGGTTCGGGTAGAAACTGCAGAGATTTGATTATCTGGAGAAACGGAATCGAACATCCCTAATCGGAAATACTGCCCACGTGTTAGGAGACACCCTGTATGTACATTGCATAGACTGCAACAACGAGAGATTAAAAGTTTGACTGAGATCCTAGAGAAAGTCCCTAGATACGTAGTGTTCTCTTCGCAGGAAATATCCGCGTCCGTGTTTCTACCGATTAGACGCCCGCAAGGGAACGAGAAGACTCGAGCGGAGATTAGGCGGATGCGCGAGAAATTCTAGCCTTTCGTGAAACGTCTCGCCAAACGCTTTTTTTCATTCTCCGTTAGATAAAGCTAGCGGAAGTTTTCTTCGGTAGAAGGAAACAAACGAGTCGTTTTCTTTCGTATCGGTCGTCTGTAATCCCATAACGCGCGCAATTTTCAAGTACGTCCGACTTTTTGTCCATTCCGAGGAGATCGGATTTACATCTGAGAAGAGAAAAACCGAACCGATAACTGCAGATTTCGCGTAAATTATTATTCATCGCCGCCAGTGTTAAGGTAGAGAAAAAAATACATGTAACAGAAATATTTCGCAGAATTAACGCTAATCTAAATAATTTTTTACCGTCACGAATGTCTTCTTTTTATCTGCTTATGACGACGAAGAATAATAGAATGCCAGTCATCCTGATTACATGCCAAAAGCTACTATGGAATCGGAGAACTGATTCGACGAATATATCTCACAGGCAATCAAGGACAACATTCGTAATATTAAGAAATTGTTTGACGTTAGCTTTAACCATTCACAATGCTTCCTCTTATATTTCTTTTTTCGTGTATCTTAAAAAGTATCGTAAAAGCATTTACACGAAAGCTGCGTTAAGAATTTGGTTACACCTCTTGTTTTAAAAGTAAGGGAAAATAAATAGGTTTGAGGTTAACCGTGAAATTCTTAGGAAGCGCCGCTATGGTTACCTGAAGATTCGGAATCTGATCCTGGCGTGGGGCTAGCATCCACACTGTGCCTAGATCCCTGGCAACACTCGCTGCACTTGCTGCACATTCTGTCTTGCGACTCAACACTTGAATGAGCGGTATATCCCGGACAAGGATCCTGTTCACTTTTTCGCACTAGATGCACCCACGCGGCGGTGTATCGAGACGATCGGTTATCGATAGACGGATGGTCTCATCGTTCCGTGAAAGACAACCTGTCCGAACAGCAGCCGGGAATTCCGACGATCGATCGACACCGCCGTAACCACTCGATTTTCTCGACCACTACCACCACCACCATCACCACCACAAACACTAACGCGGCCCTTGAAACCCGGTCAATCTGATGGAAAACGGTTTTTTACTCCTGGCATTGGTTCGCCCTCGCGGTCCTGCCCTCTATCGGCCGCTCAACCAACTACAATCGAGAATCGCGATTTTGCTCGGCATTTCGAACGTCAGATGCCAATGACGATGGGATGACGAACAAATTTATTAAACGATGTTCATTCTCGCGTTCATTTCTCCGTAATATTATTTCAAATTCTATCAAGTAACGAATCATAGAAGAATAGTAATGAAAATACAAAAATCTCCTAACCTCTGATCAATATTTAATAACTAAAGGGTCAATCGATATTTCTTTATCAGCAATCTGTGTCGAGTTTATGGATGAATAGTGTGTCGCTTACCTCGATAATCGAGAGCTACCTAACGAAGTTTTTAATATGTAGGGAAAAAGATTTTCCAATACTTCGTCGTTTGTCAGATTTATCGATTTAAGTCTAATCGTAAGAAAGGAGGAGTTTATTTCAAACGTCCGAACAGAGTAGGTGTCCAAAAAGACGTAAAATAAGGTATCTTGCACCGTGCGATACAATCTTATATCTCGAGCGAGAACTTCGGCAGTTTCAAAGGGAGAAAGTTTCCCAGTCGAAGATCCGCTCGAAGCGAAGCGATCGAACCGTAAAGAAACATACGTCGTTCGTAATTACGATCAAGTACCTCTCAAATCCAGTGACGCGTAAAATTAATTGTCTCTACGTTGCAAGTTTAAGCTCACGTCGCTCTATAGTCGTGTTCTCGAGGCAACCTCGTGAACCAAAGAGATACGACTGAACGTATCTGTGATCCGTGTGCTGGTGAATTTGTACCGCGGAATCTATCCTACACGTACAGGTAGTAACGGGCTAAAGGCAAAGTGGCTGCAGAGATTAGTTTCGGTATGGAGAAACGCGTCTTCCGACCGCTACCAGCGTCGTTAAAACGTTGAAATTTTCCCATCGGGTCGAGGCAATTTACTCTGGTGGAAGGAAACACAATAATTGAAGCGAAATAGAAAGAGCGGTTGGACGTGGACACGGGGTGGAAGGGCGCGGCAGAGATCAAAGTAACAAAGCAGGAAGAGGAGAATCGCGGTTAATCGTATATCGGGATAAACGAAATTCAGAGATATCGGGCTGAGCTTAAATTGAACGTTGTTACGAAACGTAATACGATCCGCTGTGCTGCGAACGACATGAAATTAACTAGTAACCCGGTTCGGTGGAGGAACAACGACGAATCACCTCGTTGCGCTCTCACGGAAATCGATCGTCGAACGCAACGATGGCAATTCGCAATTACGCGAGAGGCATTTTGCGGGCCAGCCCGTACACCCGGAGACTAATGGGGTTGGGGCGGCGGCGGTGGCCAGGGGGTGGCGATGACGCGCGCGCTTCCGCCACCTCAAATTCGATGTAATTCGGTGGCTGGAATTCGCGCAACTGCGCGCCAACGCTGGATTTCCATAAACGACCGGTCGAAATTCGTCTTGGAACTGGGTTAAGCGGCGTGTCCATTGTGACGGCCTATCGTCCATCGAACCATTCGTTGCCCTTTAATCGTCATTATCATGCAGCCGATGATTTGGTTAATTGGCTGATCCTACAGTCAAGTGTACCACTGAACTAACAGCTGAGCATTTCGCGCCAGTCAGTTTTTATCGCGGTGAACGTTAGAGCCAAATAAAAACCGTTACTTAGCTTTCGTGATACAAGCGGAGATTATAAAAGAACGTAACTGTATACTGCATTCTATACTGTGCGTTTCAAAAGTATTCTACTCGGTTCGATGTACCGTTAATTCGAGTTCGATTATGGTTCTCCACTGCAAGCGAATTCTTCTCCGAATCCACTGGTCCGTTCGTTATTCAAGGAAAGATGGTGTTGCACGATGTTTGCGAGGAATATGACGAGAATCGATAACATCTCTCTTCAAGGATGTAGGGTGCGGTGGGACGATGAGACGAGCGAACGTTTCCTCGTGGCAATTTGCGAAATCGCAGAACGAGGCGCGATCACGTGACTCTTAAGTAGCGATTAAGCTGAAGTTTGCAACAGACGCAGAGAGAAGCTAGCGACGTCTGTTCTCGAGTCAGCGACTTTCTTTCCGCGTTCGACTCTCGGTTAAGAGGCTTACTGAACGAGAAACGCGGAATAGAGCAAAGGTTGGCGAAATGGTTGGAAAAACTAGGCGAGATTCTCGACGATCCGCCACCGATTATACATCGCGTGTAAGTCGAGCTGGAATAATCTCCTCGCCAGAATAAGCAACGCGAGTATAGTGTTCGTGTCGTACGGTTTCATCCCGATTACCATAAACGCGCGTTTCCTCGTAATAACGTTAATTACGGACTAATAACGGGTCCGTCGAAAACGTCGGAACGAGAGAGAACAATCGATCGCTGTTCTGCAAGCCCGGCCAGGTGTATTCGGCAAACTGCAAAGGCCGTAATTAACCAATCGGAATTATCCCAAGTACTATTTGTGGTTTGAATTACACAGAGTAAATTGAAAAAGGTTTCCTTGGAATTAAATTAAAATTTACCGCTGATGTACATTCATGCCCAAAAATCTTAGCATAGCTTTCATTTTTGATAAGGACTTCGATATTTCACATATATATATTATGAAGATAAATTGTACATTTTTGTTCTTAATCTTTTATCGAAACATTTTATTGCTAAAACTCTGCTGATTCTAGTATCTGATTACCACGTAAATAAAGCTTTAAAATATAATTCGTATAATGTTCTTCAAAATTGATAAAATGTTGCAATGATTCTATAAGAAATAAATGTTGGTAATTATCTGCATTTTTATATTATTGAGTTGGCAACTAAGTGATTACGGATTTTGTCATTAGGAGGTATTAACAAAATCCGCAATCACTTATTTGCCCACCCAATAGGGGTACATCTAGCGTACCTACTTCTATGATTTTTAAATACGTTACAGAAGTCAACATTTTGCACACCTTTTTCTTCTACATCTAACCGTCGCTCGTTCTTAGTTTCCGAGAGAATCGCAGAAATCTGTCGCTACCATTATGGTGAATTCAGCGTACAATTGCGCAAAATGACATCTGATTCGAATCCATATAAAATCTATATAAGCAAAAGATAAGAATTTAGGTTCAGGTAGGTTGTTATTTTATCCGACCGCTGTAAGGCACCCGCCGACTAATACTAGCGACAATTGCAGGTAGAATTCGCTGTACGATACCGACCACTGCTGTTTTCCCAATATCTCGGAAATGAAGGCCGAGCGGCGGTTATACGTATAGGAAACATAGTGCAATATGGTGGAAGAAATATAGAAGATAGTAGCGTAAAATGTTGATTTCTACAACGTATTAAAAAATCATGGAAGTCTATGAGCTATGGAAGTCTACTTATAAACAATTAACCGAAAAGTAGAATGTGTTGTGCGATACAAAATGACTGTTTTTTAAGTAGGTCTATAAACTTGAACAGAACGTAATTTATGGCACCCTTGAGTATTTAACTTTCTCTTCTTGCGGTTGACGCTGGCAGAAACCCAACGATCGTTGAAAGCTTCGCGTTTTCTTGCACGGTGCGCGTTACGCGAGATGCCGAAAGAAGAGCCGCGATATCCGATTACTGGTCGGTGAAGAATAAACCGATCAGGCAGGATGTGATCAATCCGTGGTGTTCTTACACCTTGTGGCTGTGGTGCGGCTTGCGTGCTGCCATCTGTTCGTGCTAATATGCGTGCGTGCGTGCATGCGTGCAAGCCTTAAAATACGATAGATGACGCAACGCGTAAATCTAGAAACGTCCCTGACTTCCGGTAGGATCCATTGGAAGCTAAAGATGCGTGATGGCGCGCCTTCCTTCTTTACGTTCTGCTTCTGGCTGTGGCGCGTGCCTATCGACATCGTGACCGTGTCTAGGGTGAAAGGTCTCTGGTTTTAGGGTGAAAACAAAGCGAAAAAGTTTAGGTGGATGTGTAGCAGCTAAATATTCAGCCGCATGAGAGAAGAAAGCAACGAGAGGCGACTCAGTCGACTAACGGTCTTAATTAACCACAAATAATTTTGTTCCGTCAGTTTGGTAGTTGGCCGATCTGACTAACGCAGTTCGCTGTTCGCAACGCATTCCCAATATCATAAAATATGCTTGCAATATTCAAATTCGGGTAATTTCCGCTGCTACTGGATATATTCGGCCAAATGAAAGCACGTTATGCCTCGTATTGGACGACGAAAGCATAAGAGAATCGAGTTATACCGGGTGTTTCACGTTACCGTGTAGAACGCGTGTGTGGTGCGCGAAGACCGTAAAAGGTGTCGGATTTTTATAACGACAACTTTTTTTCACAGCTTTGATATATCGTGATTGTTAGAAGTTTCTGAGTCAAAACGTAATCCTGTTACCGTTGAGAACGTCGAGAGAAAGAGTTTTGGAGAAGAAAGAGTTGCCCAACAGTGATAGTGTGTGTCGCGTTTCACGACGTGCTATATTCGACAAATTCTTGCGAAAGGAGTTTTATCAGCGCGTAACTGGCAAGCTGGAATCCATGGAACCCTAATGATCTTTCAAAGTAGAACGCAGATTCGAAATTGATACGGAGAGGACTGTTTCGAAAGTAATTGGACGAACGGAATCAGCGTCGCGTTTTCTGTCGCAACTCGGTCGGCACTCGTGCCACGCTGGATAATTGGAGACGAGTCTTTCCACGAGCTTAACTTCGTTTGTGCTCCTCGCGTCTCCTCGTCGCACCACTTCTACCACTTGCTTTTTTCCCTTGTCTCAACGAACGACAAGTTGTCTCTTCTTTTGCACCAATGTAACGAGAAGATCGCGAAATTAATTCGTCCACCGTGAAACTACAAACTCTACTCCTCCCTAGTTGCTTCCTAGCACCAGCCCGCTACTCTCAACATGTTCGGTCGTTAAACCAAATTAATCTGTTCGTAGTAATTTTCAATTCGAGTTCAGAGTTACGAAACGCGTTGTGCATTATTGGTGCTATAACACTACAACACTATAGTGTTGTGCATTATTAGCAAGAGAAATTGTTTAGGTGTTTTAAAGCGAGAACGAATGGTTCATATTTCAAACAGTATATCGACCAAACCGCGTATTAAAATCGTTTCTTCTTATAAAATGCAACTAATGAAATATCAGTAACCGAATCGTATTAGTTTCAACAATTTTAGTTGTAGAACGCGACGTACGTCTTCGCGTAACGAGAATAAATGTTACGGCTTTGACAACATTGCACGAGGCCGTGGCATTTTTTCTCGCTTATTTCCACGCAATTTAATATCATGACATTTAGTTGGTCATGAAGCTACCGACTAAGGTAGGCAAGTACTTCTAGTTCTGTCAGCCATCCATGTTCTTAGAAAAATTGTAAATTCATAACGCGAACGTCATTGTTAATGTTGAATTTTCGTGATAAAAAAGCCGGCAAATGTAAGATGAGACACGTCACATTTACGACTCGTTTTGGTGCCAAATTACACGCGTAACAAGAACACGAATGCGCTTCACCACGAAACATCATAAAATAACATTAACACAAATGGTGATCGTAGTTTGATCAAAGATGTAGGAAAGACCAATTCGCGAGGTTAATCTGAATGCGCGGACAACATGACGTTGCGGAGACGTCGTGCACGTAGTGAGGACACCAGGTTTCGACTTGGACGAGTTGGTCGCGACTCGACGAACAAAACCTAGCGAACGAGGGGTGGGGTAAAAGGAAGGAAACGCAGTAGGAGGAAGAAGAGAAGAAAAGAGGCGGTAAGAGCAAAATGAAACGAGACCACTCCGCTTACTAACTGCCGTTCTTTCTCGTTCGCGACGCTACGATTCTTTTTGTCTTGGCGACGCGCCGTACCTCTTCACCGGCCTACGAGTAGTTTAGAAGAGATCGTTAACGCCGCTGAATGCACAAGACGAAAAGAGGGACGCGACGAGAAAACCAACAACCAGGAGCATCGCGTAAACGCGATGAATTGGAAACTGCGATTCGACTTCGCTCAGAAGAAATTCCTTTTCCTTGCGAACATATCGTTAGATGAATCATCGTCCGCGACCAATACGACATCTACGAAGGGATAAAATAACTTCTAGCGTTTAAAGTGTGTTGCCCGGTTTATCGAAAGCAATTTAACGTTGTGTTCGCGCGGCCGAGACGAACGACCGAAACGCAGCCTCTTCATAAAATTTCCGTGATTAGAGTTTCTTTTTATCGATCGTAAAATCGAACGACCAGATTAAATCGAAAAGAGCACTTATTTTAAACTTAATACGATCATTCGTTGGAAAATAACGTCTCGCAGCTTCGAACGATTGGAAAAAAGCTAGTGGCTGTTAATTACGGTCGCCGCGTTTCTCTGCCGATGCCAGACGTCGTTTTATCGTCGAGGCGAATCCGCGGGGCATTTGGCGGAAAGAGGATTGCGCCCTGAGCATGCTATGAACAAAGAAAAAGAGAAAAAAAATGAAAAAGGGAGGAGGAAAAAAAGAAACGACGAGACGCGCTTTTCGAAGGTGTACGCCATCAGAACGAACAGAGAGTTGGGATATAAAAAGAGTCGCGGCGACGACGACGCCGGGCGTCGCGCCTCTACCGATGCAATCGACACGCTTGCCAAAGGGAGCGGAAACGAAAGCTTTCGTCCTGCAAATACGATGCATACGATTTTCCTCGATTCACGACCGATGATTATAGTCGAACCATGATCTCTTCTTTGGATTTTTTATTTTAACCACATTTTCATAGAGAAACATAACGTGAAATGGGGTAGCCTGTAGCAGAAGTTAGAACGACAATTTCCAACTCTTTTATGGTTGCTCGCTTTGTTCGTGCAATACTCGATGCGTGTTAAAGTCGAACGTCACCTACGTCGTTCTCCTACAAAGATGATCTTCGAAATGGAAGAAAATTCTCGTAGATCGAGAAAACGATCCTGCCATGGATCTCGTTCTCGTTTCTTCTTTTTTTTTTTTGTTTCTAGTGCTCCATTTTAAAGCGAATCGACCGAGTACGCGCAACTTTTGGAGCGTGAAGGAACGCGCGAGTCTACTTCGCGTCCACCCGAATGGGCTTTCTACGGGTCAAGGACAATCGTAACGTGCCGTATAGCGCTACCAGCAGGGAAATGGTTTATTTTTAAAATCACCACCACGTCCATGCAAATTTGCAGAGTAAAAACTGCCGGATCGCCGATCGATCGTCTAAATATAATACAACGTGCCTTCTCGTGTCTGTCGCGGCCGGGAAACCGAGAAGCCGAGAAACCTGTCGGAGAGCATATTTGTCCGTCGTTTAATCGTCACATAGACAACGACTAGGCAGGAAAACTAGATTTTTAAACGAGGTAACTTGATCCAAACTGCAGCACGACGTATGCGAATCGACGGCTAAAAAATTAACACGAATGAGCTTATGTCGTGTCTTTCTCGTGTGATTTTCATGTCGTACAACCTTCGGATTATCGTAGCCAGCGGATGCATTTACGTTAGGAAATTATATTAGGAATTTATACTTGTGGAAACGTTCAAAAATATCGCACAGATTTAAACGGCGTACAACTGACTTTTACGGATCCGAGAAGTTGGCGTCGACAAAGCGCAAACTTTTGTAAAAGAGCAAACGACATTCGCTCGTTCGCCCTTTAACACGTTGACTGCCACGCGTGTTTTCAATGAAATCTCCTTCAGGCCACGAGTGCCGCTATACCAAGCGTATTCTGTTAGACTGCCACCGATATTTTAGATAACTTAAAATCTATGCCCTAATTCGTTACAATGTCGAAGGGAAAAATGGAAAACTTATTTCTTAGTGAGTCAAATAGCAGTGAAAAAGAAAGCTTTTACGAGGTTTACAAAAATTCGGATAATAGCAATGAGGAAGAAATCAGATTTCCTAGAAATAGAAATATAAATAGAATTACATCGTCTGATTCTGATTCGGATATTGATAAATGCAATCGTAGTGACACTGAATGTAATGAAGATACTGTTGACGAGATTTTACAAGAATTGGTCATTGAGGAAGAAAGAAGAACTGAAGATACAGAGGAAAGTGCAATTCAGTTTGGTGAATGGAATGAATTTAGTGGTCGACAGAAGTCATTTTTTTCCGAGACAGACGGCCTCATTAGACAATTACCTGGCGATGTTAATCCATACGATGTGTTCGAGCTGTTCGTTAATGACGAAATAATAAATTTACTTGTATCAGAAAATTGCAACAAGGAAGGATGTAAATATTAGAAGATTTAGAGAATTATTCGCTGCAAAATTATTAGGGTTGTCTGAAAATACAAAAAATCCTTGTCTTCCACGAAGTCAGCATAATATCGCCGTTCGGAAAAATGATTCCGGAAGAAGCATTAGACGCGCATGCAAACTATGTTATGCACATAAAAGACGTCGAACGGACCGATCAAAGACACGGGAGAATTTAAAGAAAACAACAACTTATTGTCCAAATTGTCCCGACCAAACTCAGCTTTGTATAGAATGCTTCAAGCTTTTACATTCTAAATAATTTTCTTAATAAACCATTTTCGTATTACTTTTATAACAATTCAATAGTTTTATTACTTCCTGTGGAATATCTTTTCAAATACCTACGACGAACCTTCGCGAGTAGTCAAATAAGTGTCGCCCGAATACGGATGACGCGGTCCTGTCAGAAACTTTTCTGTCACCCGAATACGGGTGACGTGACAGTCAACGTGTTAAAATAAAATTACGATCAAACGAAAGAATTCTTCATCGACATAGCCGCGAATATTTTTCATCGACTCGTAAGTGGAACACGATTGTCCACGATTTGTCCAACGAATAATTTTCGTTTGTCCGTTTTCCGGAAGACCGACGAAAAGATTTCGATTGGACAGATCGTGGACAATCGTATTCCACTTACGAATCGATGAAAAATGTTCGCGAGAGCGTCAATGACGAATTCATTGACCCGACGGTAATTTTATTTGAAAGGATGGACGAACGAACGCTTTTAGAAAAATTTGCAGATGCAAAGTTCACGGGTCTGGCTTCTACGTATCTGACGTGGGTGGCAACGGTGCGTGCACTATAACAAGATACACAAGCACACTTTCGCGTGCTATAGGCTATCGTTCTATTTATCTGGATCCGATATAGTTGATCCATTTTGTAGATCATGCACTCTGGTGAATACTTAGAAGGCTGACAGAGTCGATACGTTTGCACGTAATGGCAAGTTGGTTGAAAACCGAGCTCCACTGGGGGATTGAACGGTAATTTCATAAAATATAACGCGTCTGTGTGAACGTTATTTTTTCAGGCCGTTCCATCTACGCTGTCTCCCAAGAGTATTGCCACTGTAGCACAACTTAACCGCCGCTCTCAATGCTTTTGAGAATAACCGTATGTACAATGTACATATTTTATCGTCACGTCCATGTAATTTCTGTATTCTTCGTACACATCCTAGGCTTCTCTCGCGAGCGATAAATAAATAACTAGGAAAGGGAAGAATAACGAGCGTTCACCGAAGCGCTGTCGGATACGCCTTCGAGTTGGGTCAAGGACACATGCGATGAATCGTCTCTCGTCCGCTATTTAACCCTCGCATCCGTTACGCTATCCGGTCGTAGAGACGCGATTCTATCGCAGCAAGAGGAGGATGAATAATCGACAGGCGCGAAATGTCAAGCGCGCCAATTCCCAATTCTTCCTGTTCCATCGAGGAAACTCGCCACTTAGCTGAATCTGGTCTACACCCAAGGACATGGAGCGTTTAAAGTGCACGAATCAAGGGAAGAAGATGGGACGAGATACAGACGCGTTTTAATAGAACACCGTGGGGCGGATAAAAGTTGGCAGAGACGGCGGCGGAAGAGGAAAGGCGGAGCCGCGACGGCAGAACCTGTTCTTCTCCCTCTCCTATCTCTACATTTTCCTCTTTTAACGATAGACTTCTTTCTACTTCTGTCTCTATCAAAACATACACGAGCTTCCTATGGATGATCGATCGGAGGAGCAATCGTACGCAGAAATATCTCGCTCGATGAACCAGCCACTCCGCGATCGCGAAGCAACGAACTTGTCTCGCATCGTCCGGAACGTCGCGCACTGTCGGCTCGAACGGACGGAACTCGAGTCGACACGTTCGATCTGCCGATGGATCGGTTCGAAACTCGCGCTCTACGAGTTGGCGTTCACAGTTGCAATTGCAGGTTGGCTGCCGATGCGACGCAACGCCAACTCCCACACCGCCAGCCGACTCGCCGTCCGCATGCACACTGACACTGACGCTCCCTACAAGCTTGCACCGCGTTACCCTCTTCTCCTCACTTCTCCTCTTCTCTCCTCTCCTCTCCTCTCTTCTCCTCTCCTCTTCGCTCCTCTTCTCTCCTCTCGCTGCTCCATGGCGTTCTGCGTTTCCTCCAACTCCCTCGCACTCGACGTTCTTCGTTGCTTTTGCAGTCCGCGCGCTCTCCATCCTCTCCTTGCCGACTCCGTCACCCTTCCATCTGTCTTTCTGCGTCATTCACCTCTGATCTTCTCTCTTCATCTTCAACGTCTTTCGTTCCGTTCTCCGTTCCATTGCTTCCCTTTTCTCTTTTTTCTTCTCTCCTCTTCTTCCGCTGCCGTCTCCGACTTCCGGTTTCTCGCGCATCGATTAGCCCTTGCTGGTTCGCTGCCAATCACGTCGTCTCTCCCTTTGACCTCGATCTTCCTTCACGAGGACCTCGCGTAGCATTCGTACGAGCGACTGCTGTACCAACGAACTCGGATTTCCAACGATACAACGTTACAGTAATTTGGTCGTCGCGGTCTATCAACGACGAAACTTCACATTTTCGGATAGATATGGTAGGTTGTCCGAAAAGATGAAGAAAATCTGTCGATGGTTTTAGAACGAAATGTTTTAAATCATCACTGTGTCTTGTCATATTATTTATTTTATGTTTAGCACATAACATTCAGGATTTAAAGATTTCTGACATATAAAAACGTTTTGATGAATTTTTAGTACAATTAATGTCATCTTTCATTTTTATTCGGAGCTATAACTGATTTTAGTTTTCTATTTATGTAAAATGAATAAGAATCAAAATGTTCATTTGTTGAGATAAAAACTGTTATGTTTGCGAAAACAAAGCAACGGTAATGCGTGCATATTCTAACAGATAGGTGACGACTCGCATTATTATATGAAAAAGTATCGTAACAAATATTAACAAGACAGCTAATGAGTTTCATTTGTTTATAATTATATTTAGCTATATATTTATTATTTTAAATCCGCATGTTAAAAAACTGTATAATCTACATTAATTTTGCTCATACTGAGAACACGTAAATTTAATTTGAAAGGAATTTTTGACTAAATAATTAATGGAAAGGCTGGTAGTGAAGGTATTTGGTTGTCCGAAAAGTTTCTTTCGTTTTACCAGGAAATAATAGACGCACAACGTTTCTTCTTTTATATTATTTCGTCGAATTACGTAGGATTCTTTTTGTTTTGTTGAGATAAACACCGTGACATTTCACAGACTTGGTTTCACGTTTGTACGAAGGTCAACTGTTATAAAAAACACGTTTGCGAAAGAAAGATACTTTCCGGACAACCTAATATATTGTACAAGATAGAAAAATATGTAGATGTTAGATATTCAAATAAAAAGGGCTTGTGACTTTATGCGTTGGATTTTTTCAACTGCCACAGACCAGTGGAATGAAAGATGTCGATCTTCTGTCTGTTAAGGGACCAAGAAGACTTGGCCGAGTTTTATCTGTTATTATTAATATTATTTTATTTATTATACTATTATATAGTATTAATCGACGTACGTGTAAAATTTGCTTGCAACAGAGACGAGGTTTCCATCAATTTTTAAAATGGCCTTAAACACACTAACATTGTATGCTATATGAAATAACGTAAATCCTTGGGGTAAATAAGACGATCGATTATGGAAAATCGAGTTTATTTTAAGAATAAATTAAATTCTATCCAATAACAATTAATAGCAAATCTACTACAAATTTTACCTGGAAATCGATTTTCTAAGTCTTAAATTAATCTGTTCAGTAAAATGGCTGCCGGTAAAACAAAGCAAAAGTAAAATATGTCGGTTGGCGGGAAGTTTGAATTCCATAGAATTTAAATATAAATTTATATAAAATTTATCAAAAGTTTCCTACTTTTTCAAACAGAATTTTGCTACGTAATGATATCGAACGTAATTGCACCATCGCAGCTGCTTATCGCTGCAAACTGTTCGATCGACGCTAACCGCGCAATTGAATCATCTTCGTCGTCTACTTTCGAACGGAAGTTGGTTTATGTCGTTGGTAGGGGCGGTGATCGGTTGCTCGACTTTTTATTCGATTCCAGCGTCGATTTACGTATCCTCACACCCCATTGTTTCGACCCACCGCGCCGCGAAATACGAAACGGAGCGGAAGCGGCCCCAAGGATTTGTTTCCTGCGCTCCTATTTCACACATTGCCTGCTCATTCCACGTTTTTCTCTTCTCGGCTCCTCGCTACGAACTAACGCCATAATCACGTCGGCTGCGCTACGCTTTTTCCAACGAGTCAGTTTTATCAGAACAAATTCTACGTTGTTTGGTATTTTATAAAACAAACGATTAGTCGATACGATTGATAGATTATTTTGTGGGTTTACTTTGTTCATTAGGTTCTACGCTGTATCAGTGGGTGTGCTGATATTTAATAGCCAGTCTACTTAGATGCAAAATGAAGAGACGCGTCATGGAAAATCGTCGCTCTTCCAGCTACGCGAAACAGTCTAAAGAAACTAAACGGTTGACGAACAATTCACGAGATTCTTAACTTTCGTCGCTGTTTCATCCCTTCGTTTACCTATGCGATGATATCTGTTGGGGAAACGAGGTCAAAGGACTGGAAAGCAACGTCCTCGCGAGCGGAGACGTTGGCTTCCACCCAAGCTACGACTCGATAGCTGGCGAGTTCAAATTTTCAGGCGACTGTAACAGAGAGTCGTGAAACGTCTTCGCAACAGATTTTCCAACGGATTATCGCGAAATCTTTTTTATTACGCAAGCTTATCTCCGTAATCCGCGAGACAGTCGGAAACATTGAGGCGGACAAAGATAGTCGTCCGTTTATAAACTGGTTTCTAGCGCGTCGATCGTAACGTTGAAAAGGAAGAAACGAAAGGAGCGATGCGCAAAACAACCTTGAAAAATCCTCAACAGATTAGCCGTGAACGTTGATCGTGTTCACCTGGTCGTAATTTTTATCCAAACGTTCCCATTCCACCGGAAATATTTTCGTCAAATTCTCTTCATTGACCGCGAGAAACGCGATCGATTCTCGTAACCCAGTTCTTCTTCGCGAACGTAATAATTCGTCGAGCTTTTCCTCTCGGAAAATGCGTCCGCCAAGCTGGCGAGAAAATAAGAAGATAGAGAAGAGAAGAGAAAAGAGGAAAACGTAAGTAATAAGGTGGAGAATTTGTGAGAGCGCTGGCTAAGGGTGTAACCCGGTCGATAAACCGGGGTGGGTGCGGTCCTTCCTCATCTCTCCTGCCCCACAGCTCCGACCCCGACCTCGGTCTGACCCCCTCGCCCCACCACAGTCGCCGACCCATCTCTTCTCTTCCACCTTTCACCGACACACGATAACCCACTGAAGAATGCGTGCACGCACCCACCGCTGATATCGCTCGTACACCTACAGTCGTCTTAGCAATTGAACACGGCACATCTATCTGTTTGTTAGTTTCAGGTCGACGGTGCAGAAATTGCACCGTCTAGCTTGGCAACTAAGTGATTGCGGATCTTGCCAATACCACGTAATGACAGAACCCGCAATCACTTAGTTGCCAATCCAACAACACGCAAACTGCGAACGTAAATTACAAGGAAAATATGAAATTCAAACTTGCGAGTAACTAGGGTAACGTAAAAACGTGTCGACTCTTTGGTTATTTCTCTGCTCGTCATTGGAGAAAATGTAGAATGGGATTGTTGTCGTTTCCGAGCAAATCGGCTTTGAAAATTTGACAAATACGCTGGAACTTGATCGATCGCCGATTGGACAGCAGCGAATAATCGACAGAAGGTTAAACTACGTGTGAAAATAAGTGAAAAACGTAGAAGGAGATTGGTTTCGTAAGCTGCTTCCTTTCCGAGGAAGATAAATTTTCGAATGTGTCGTGCACGTGTGCCATGTTCGGTTCTTAACTAAACACATTCGAAGTCTATTTGCGTGAAAACCATGAAAATGTTATTTTACAATTTTATTCTCGCGTAATAAGAACCTTCTGCTGATTGTTTATTCATAGCCAGCCTGTGCTCGGCCTCCAAGTATATTTGATAAACTTCCAAACTCCACTTTATCGGATACGGAAACAACGCGTCACATGGAAAATTTGTTTCTTCGTCTCGACCAGTTAGAAAGCACCACCCTGTATAAACACGCTCCCTACTACACTTCATTTTGCTTTATTCATTCTGTTATTTATTACCTATCCGTTGCTTGTATTTTTTATCTCACAATAAACGCTTTTGTCCCTCGCCTCTGTACTCTTCGCTATTGAACATTGAGCTATCCCTGTATTGTTTGCTTTGCATAAGAAAAGCAGATTTAAATATCCTGTTGCTTATCGAATCAGAATACGAAGCATTTGTCGTAGCTCGAATACACGCGAACAATTTCTCCCTAACAACAACGTTTAATCGCGCGATAGAATTCTGTTCGTAACGTAGACCGGACGATCGCACTTCCTATCACGCGCCTCGACATTTCTATTTCTCTTGGCAACTAAGTAATTGCGGACTTTGTCATTAGATGGTAATGACAAAGCCCGCAATCACTTAGTTGCCAACCCAATATAAACTGTCCATAAAATTTCTTTTCACGTGGAAAATTTGTGTTTGTATCGACCCAACAACTATGATATACACTGTCGTATAGACGTTGGAAAAATCGTGCTGCCTCTTTCTATCTGTTGGAATTGTCTAATTGATACTCTGTTAAGAATAAGTGCAGATGTCCACGTATTTTAGAGCGGCAGTATGCGACTAGAGTCTTACGACGTGAAGTGTATGGCCGACGACGACTGTCGCAAAAGGATTTCCGAAAAATCGAAAGAGGTTGGCCGGAAAAGCGCGAGCGAGAATGATTTACTTTCGAACAAAGTTAACAGCGGGTCGCAAGTTCACAGGCAGGTCGACCTATTTCGCTCGAATAACTAAGCTTTATGGTACCGCAGGGTGGATACTAGCATTTCCATGAAAAAGAAACAAAGATGTCGTGTATCAAGTAGGGAAAAGTAACTCTGTGTCTTTGTACATTTTCATAGAATCAACCATAAAAATGTCAAATAATCTGAACTTTGATTCCCGTGAACGAGATGCCTCGCGACGCGACGAAACTTCCACCTTTTGAAAGTTGACGAGCGATAACAAGATCAGCATCTGTAAATGTCAAGCGTTGTAGAGCAATCTTTTTCTTTCTTTCTTTCCTTTTTTCTCAACATGTGCTTTGTATTCAACGTGTCTGCATATAAACAAAATAGAAAAGAATCTTCCAGTCCGCCAGTAATTCGTACAGTTTAAAATAACAAAGTTGCTGATAAAAATCGACGAAAACCTTTCCCTACTTATGGGCGACAATGTGTATTCTATGAGATTGTCTTCTTTAACGCGACGTATGCTCCGCAAGCGGATTTAACCAATGCGCGATTCTTGTTGTTGCCTTACACCTTCTGATCGCCTTACGAAACAAACGCGAGTCTCGTGTCAATTTATTTCAACGTGTATACAAATTCTGACTGTATTTCTGTGTGTCTTAACTGTATAAAAAATCCGTTTTAACATTTTGACTGCCACGTTGGTCATTGGTGACCGGAGCGCTTCAACTTCTTAAAATTGTAAAAATTGAATGAAAATTGACAGTTAGGGTATTTTGAAAATAACCGATAAATAGAAGATACTTTGAAATAAAAAATGCCCCATTGAACAGTTAAACATTTTTATTAGGACATCAATAAAAAAAAAGAAAAAATGAGAAGAAATTTTGCATCTAAGCACAAATTTTGCACTGTGTTAAAACATTTTAAACAAAAATGTGGCTCATCAATACAATGTGGACAATACGTGGTCACCTTTTTCGTCCGATTCTTAGCAATTTTTGACCCTAATTGTTTAACATTTTTTTATACCACTCTATGCAAAATTTTCGTGCCAGGTACGTCTGCCCTTCTTTCTCCTGCATTTCGCGTCGCCATCTTTGTCGAATAAGTATATTTGAATGGCACTGTGTGGGGTGCATTGCGAGTGCTATTCTAAAATCTGATTGGTTTTTGTTTTTGTTTCTTGTTTACAAAGTATCATCGCGTTTGAAATTCATGTATTTTATAATAACTGTAACGCCCCGAGTCTCACTATAGGCCGTGTTCCTAACCGTTTCCCTTGACACTACAATGTCGCAGACAGATCGTCTTACATGACCGGCGAAATATACACAATGTAGCGATAAGCGCATGGTTGTCGTCAAACAGCGAGTTCTGAAAAACATCGATTCGCCTTCGGGCCGTTATTTTACCTACACAAAGAAGGTGGCATACGTGATCATAGGCGCGACAGGTTGCGAGACCCGAACGTGGGAGGGGAGGTGTCTCCCAGAGAAGACAAAGGAAAAAGTCGAAGGGCAGTCAGTATCATTTGAGAATTCAAACTGAAAGCATCGAGAGGTTCAGAGAAATAACGATATATTCTACACGTTTTGCCTACAACGAAATGACAAATGCGAATGGTTTGTTGAAATAAACGAAGCCTTGTTATAATATGTCGCTATCGACACCAATGAGATAAACGGTCCATTGTGGAAGAACGTTGTCTTACATCGTCAATTTATTATTATTTTGCTATTATATGCTTTGAATAAAAAGATACTTCCGTGGTGACCTGAGCGAAACACGTGATTTCGGTGTGGCAATTAAAATGTGAACTGTATAAAAAGAAAGATAAAGGAACGTAATTCGTTTGCAAAGGATACGATCGCTCGATTAAAATTCAACGTTGTTTCTCTTCCGTTTGGCAAGGGACGATCATAAATGGTACGCCACAGAGGTACGTGGGTTTGAACCAGCCGCCGCTCCTTTATCGCCGACAGCGGAAGAAGAAAGCTTGGCTAAGAGAGGGAAATCCTCTCTTGCACACTCGGCATCCGAGCAAACGAAAGTTGCAGACTTCTAAACACGTAGCTCGACGCCCGGATACAGCCAGGAAACGAGGCGAAAGAAGGAAGCACAGGAGGAAAGAAAAACCTAAGCCCAATCTAAGCGTTTTCGCGGCATCGATCCCTTCGCCCCTCCTCGAACGCGCTTATTCCTTTGGGCTACGACCTGCTCGTTTACTTTTCTAGTTTCTGCTTCTCCTCGCCAACTTCGTCGCTGGGAATAGAACATTACGATTACAATTTTCCTCTTGTTCCTCGCGATTAAACTCTTTGTTACGCAAAGTGAGAAAAACGCGAGCAAAATGTCGAATACAACAGCGCAGATCGAACTCATTTTTTAAATACGTCGATCGAAAGAACATTTGGAAAATAGAAACGCAACTATGGCGATTGATCTACCCGCGTCTACGCGGTAGAATGAAAGAAACTCGAGCAAGGCGTTCGCAGTAACGTTATAAATCGCAGCTGCAAAACCATCGAAACGAAACATTTGGAAAATGATGTTTCACGATATCACGGATTATATTGCAAATCTGTAGTTGCAAAATCCTCTTCTAAGTTTCATCGAAGCATCGAAGAGCCGAGGTGAACTGCAGAGCAACGAAAACAGTGTTTCTCGCGCTAATCGATATAGAATCAATGATTGGACTGGAAGGGGCTGGCAGGCAGGTTGCAGAAGCCCGTGCGTGGGGCAGGGCAAACGCAATTTACGCGGCGAGATCGAAATTCGCTTGGGCCGTCGCAATTGGGTCACCGATTCGTTCGACACAGGTCGAGTTAATTTTAAGACGTCTCGTTATTTCCATCGAAAACAATGTCGAGAGCTTTGTATTTCGTTTGGACGAAGCGAAACTGTTGCTCGAACGTGGAAAACGCGAAAGGACAGGAGAAAAGTTGAAGAAACGACTTCCGTAGAAATTTGTCATTTTAACGCGGTCCCGCGGAGGCGGTGGTCGAAACGACTAATCGATAGCGCATCGAACATGCCACACACGCCGGAAACGACAAAGGATTCGTCCTAGTAATTAGGTCACGTAAATCGGCAGTATTCGGCCGATTCCAGACGATCGTAAAACATAACCTGTCGCGACCTCCGCAATCCCGAAATTCTGATCGAAACGCGTGCAGAGAAATTGGGCCACGGCGGAGCCGCGTATCTACTTTGATTCGTCGTTTCGTACGCCTGCGATGGTAATTGCTGTGAAAGAACAAAGAACAGAGTGATACGTTCGTCGTTGGAGAAATTGGAATGGACTGTGAGTGTCAGGTTTCGCGTGTATTTAACGCTGTAACCCTGGCTCTCAGTTATTTCCCACCCAATCGTATTTTTCTGTGGTTTAACGCGTTGAATGCCACGCCAATTTCACGAGGTTTGGCCGTGGCGCCACGATGAATTTTTTAATATGCGATGCATATAACGTTGAAATATTACCTACAAGAGATATTTTACGGTATATAGTCATCATTGATGAATTTATCTCACCGAGGTCACCGGTGACCCATATGGCGCTGTAGCGCAGTTTCGCTCGATTCACTTCCTTTTTCCGATCACCAATTATCTCATATTGTTTCTTCGCGTTGCGAAATAATTGTTCTATGTTGTTATGTCAGGGATCTACCATAAACCATAATCCATCTATCGAGCATACTTCGCACTTGTTTTTACTTGCAAACTTTCTATCATTGTGGAATAAAATTTGGAGTTTTATTTTATACGATCGTTATAATAACTAAGTAAGTTTCGATAGACAGACGAGCTTTGCCGTTTTGAGAAAATTTCCTACAAACAAATTGAAATTATTGCGTTGGCAACCAAGTGATTGCGAATTTTGTCAATACCACCTATTGACAGAAACTTTCTTGTCTATGGAAAGAGTATGACATCGAGTCGCAAATGATTGAAAGGACACGCAGTAAAGTTGATTATACCAAGGACTCGCTATCTACATAGCGAAATAATTCTAGGAATAGCGTAGACAGAATAGAAAAAGAAAGAGAATAGCCGTAAACTGAAAAACAAGAGCGGAAGAGATAAAATCCTTTCTTTCTCTTCGTCTCGTTATGGGCTACATGGAACTGGAACGCGCGGAATGACCAACACCTGCGTCAATAGTACAGCCTTAATTCGTGTTGAATTTTCAATCGACCATAGATCAGAGAATCGTTAATTCCTTATTTTTATTTCACTCTTCTTAACACTTTACCGGCCGATAGCCGACTAATCAGTTTTTTGTCACCGACGCTTACTGACCGATAGCCTATTAATCGGCTTTTTATCACCAACAATCTTTCTCATTATTTGAGCAGTAATTTGTTATTTAGTACTAAGGTATCTTGCTCAATTGCGTCAGTTGCGTTGCTTTGTAAGCTACCACAGCTTTATATCAATTTGAAAAGCTTACTGTGAAACAGAACTAGTGCCAGGGAGAATTTACGCCTGAGCTGCTGGTCGGACTGTTGAACCGTTAACGGTCAGTAAAGTGTTAAAAACAATTTCTCTTTTAAGGAAAAAAATTTTTTCTACTCCTTTCAAAAATAAAAATTGCACCAAAATACGATGCAAGGCAGGTTCCCGTTGGTCGAATGGGGTTGCGTTTCGATCGTTGGCTCCTGCCACGTCACGGTCCAAGTTCGCGCGAGTTAAGTGGGTCAGCAGGATGCAGGCGCAACGTATACTACGAATGGCCGTTTACCTACTAAACGCAAAGTGCATCCCTTCGTTCCGCTCGTTGTCGTAAAGTAACTACCATCACTGTATATTTTCGACGAGGGAATGGGTGGCGCGTGCACATCCTATCCCACGTAAAATAAAGTAACGACGAAAGAAAAGTGTCGTGGCGAAAGTAGCGATTCACCCGATGCACAGGCGGAGGCGGTTAAAAAACCAAATCATTTGGTTGGCAGGCGGTTTGCCGCGAAGCGAACCGACCATCTTTCCGACGATTATCTCGCGAAATGAGGTTTAGGAGACCTACTCTCTCGGTGTTCTACCTCCATTTTCTCGGAACAAGCGAATAAGCGATCGAGCGAGAATGGAAAGTCGGAATGGAAAAGGGAATTCGCTTGTTCGCGATGGGGTAATTCGGCGAACGTAAACAAACGCTCGAATGCGCTCATTTAAAGCGCTCCCCTCGCGCGTTCCAACGTTTACACAGCTTACACTGTCGCAGCAAATTTCCAAGCAACGATTTTAATACAAACCGAGCATTGTCACGTTCCCTGCGAGTCAGGAAAATTAACGAAACGAAGCGGGAAACGCCTGATTGGTGAACCGAGGGCGCAGGTGGACAGAGAAAGACGCAGAGATGAAACAGTTTTGCGCAATAATGGCTCGATCGGACTTTTTTTTCAAACGCGATTGCTCCAGAGGTGGCATACTTTTACCGATCAACTACGGCTACGTGGAACGCGTTATCGACCGAGACCGTGTCGATCGCCATTATTGGGCCAAAACTAGTCGTATGAATTAGATCGTCGCTTCCTTACCGTCCAACGATACGCAATGCCTCCAGACGAAAATACGCATGCCGACTTGAGAACGTGAGATTTCGCGGCCGACGATCAAGCATTCGCCGAATGATTCGGCGAGGGCAGCAGTTCGAGCGCACGAATCGAGCGGTGGATCCGCGTCACACTTGCTCCTCTTCGATCTCAAGGGACAGGCTCTGTGAGATCGTGGCGGAAACACGCCTCGCGGCAACGTACTCCTCGAATACCCAACTGTCTGACTCGCTTGGCCAGCATCGTCCGAGTTTTCTTCGATTTGCTTCCCCTTGGTACTGACGCCTGACCACGGTCAACGTTGCTCTGACGATCGATTTGACCGACGATCGATGAGCAATGGAAGCCCAACAATGCACGATAACGATCTTACGCGAGGCAACGATGCGACGTAACTGTTCTCGGCAGGAGCAGCGCTGCCACAGGGAGGGACAGACAGATTGGAGGCTGCCGCCGCCGACGCTGCTGCTGCTGCTGCTGCTACTAGCGGAGGTGCTACTGATAGTAGCAGTGGTGGTATCGTAACCACTGCCGACAGCGGAAGCACGCGCGGGGTGTGTACACACCCGGGACACGACCGAGAGGAGGACTCGATAGAATACTGTCGAGGAAGAGAAGAGCGGAAAAGAGAAAGAAAGCAGGCGAGAGAGAGAAAGAGAGAGAAGCAACGAAGAGGGAGAGGAAATTGGAGGAAAGGAGAACGGGTTGCGGGGAATTGAGGTGCAAAGAAGGAGGATCGGGGGTGTGCAACCTGCGCGCAAGCGTGGAGGAACAGCCACAGGGTGTAGCCGCTCTCTGCCTGTCAACCTGCCTGCCTGAGATGCACGTTCGCCACAGCTGAGAAACTCAGATACTTTGTCGTTTGGTCGGTAATCGGCCCTTCAACAACGCGTCCCTTATCGTTGTCCGACCCATCAGTTCCCTTAGCATTTCCTCCTGTATGGCTAACGCGTACCTGCTACCTAACTGGCAACCGACCGACGTATGATTCCTCGACGAAAGATGAGATTTCTCGGAAGATGTGGAACAAAGTTTCCGCGATCGACGCTTCGTCTTTGGCAAAGACGATGTTGACAATCTGATTGATAGATGTGTACTAACATCAAGTTTCTACTAATATTTAAAGAGAAATGGTTCAAGATGTCAGAAGATGCAGCAACATCTGACGATCAAATCGTACGCTGAAGATCTTAAAACGTTCGATCTTTTCCTCGACTCGAACTTGCATCAGGTCGACAACGTATTAGGTTGTCCGAAAAGTGTCTTTCTTTTACAGGCACGTCTTTTACAACGATGCATCTTTACATGAAACCTAATCTATCGAACGTTGTGATCTTTGTTTCGATAGTGCAAAATGGATCATACGTAATTCGATAAATATAAAATAATAATAATATAAAATAATATAAAACGGAAAATGTAGTGCATCCATTATTTCCTTATAAAAAGAAATAAACTTTTCGGATGACCTAACATAAGTTTGTATCTTAGAGTGAATTCTAACGCGTTCAAAAATGGGCGGTAACAGCCTTCAAAAAATATTTTGGAAAAATCAACTTTCCAGATTAAGATTATGATCAACTTTTCGATAAATAATTTGTTTACGTTACAATTATATACTAAATAATATATCACAAAACATGAGATATATTGCCATGTCCGAAAGATCAAGGTAAGGGCTAACTAACGTTGTTTTGCGTTGGATGAAAGATCGCGCCAGTTGGCTGAACTTCGGTCGACGAACAGACGTACGACCTATTTTCTTCCTATTATTTACTTCGAAATGGTCTCTGCGGAAATATAAAGCGAACAGGCGCTTGAACGCGTAAAAGAAAAATGCTACAGACTGTGCAGCCAAGAGTGAAAGAACCCACGTATATCTATATATACAGAGTGTCTCATTTTAATCGATCCACGTAAACGTCTCTGAGCTAAACATTATTCGAAGATAAAACTCACTTGGTTTCTTGAGGGACGCGTTGTGTTCCTTCCGAGGTTCCAAAGCGACCTTTCTTTTCTTCCAAATGGAACCGTACATTTTCTCGTACGGTCGATTCCACGAAATTAACATTGCTATATATTTTTAAACGTTTTAAGCATTTTCAGGTAAAAGTGACGCGATTCTTTTTTCGTTGAGAATTAAAAACTGCATATATTGGGTTGGCAACTAAGTGATTGCGGAATTTGTCAATACCACGTAATGACAAAGTCCGCAATCACTTAGTTGCCAATTCAATATAACAAAGCCACATAGTTCCGTACGAAGAAATAGAGATCATCGGTCGATATATAATTTAGAAAATATTGCCTTGGGTCGACTATAATTGGACACCCCGTATACTACAGCAGAGGAAATTTATCGCACATCTTTCAAATAGCACGCTTCGTCGCGTGCTTTATCCGGTTGTGAAATTTCAGCTAGTGTTTGTAAATAGCATCAGAGGACACCTGCAGGTTCGTTTGAACGATCGACGTCGCGTCTAACTCGTCATCGACTATTTCGTTCGGGAAGAACGCGCCGAAAACGGAAATACATATTTCTCGTCTTTCAAACAAAACTAATTTTAAAGCTATGCTGTTAATCAATTGCTATCTTCATGTTTTTGGTTTTTAGGAACAGAATTAAATTTTTCTCATCTTTTGGAACATTTCAGAGATATTAACTCTTTACCGACCGATAGCCAGTTAATCGGTTTTTTGTTGCTGACGTTTACCGACTGATAGCTTATTAATCGGCTTTTTGTCACCGACGCTTACCCACCGATAACCTATTAATCGGCTTTTTGTAGCAGACAATCTTTCTCATTATTTGAGCAGTAATTCGTTATTTAATACTAAAGTACCTTGCTCAGTTGCGTCAATTGCGTTGCTTTGTAAGCTCCTACAATTTTATACCAATTTGAAAAACTTACTGTCCGCGATGAACGAAAAGAATGGTAAAGGAGAGTCTAAACCGAAACAGAGCCGGCGCAAGGGAGAATCTGCGACTGAGCTGCCGGTCGGACGTGCGTATACTGTTGAACCTTTAGCGGTCGGTAAAGTGTTAATGGCAATTTATCGAATTATTTCCTTTCTTAACTACTTCGCATTAAAATACTTTTTTTAAGTCACTGTTATTCTTGCTGTTGGTATGTTTTTACATACTACGCGCATTCTGTAGATTTCTCCGCTCTTCGAAAATGTATAAATATCCCTAATCGAATTAAAATGCGTTAATTTTCAAAAATTTATCGATGTTACGTGATAATAATGTTCGCTTGGAAATTCGAAAAATAAACGTCGTTCGTGCACTTTGATACAGCAACAATAAACGTAGCTTAGAAAACAATACACGTGAAACGTGTGTATATGTCACGAGATGACGCAGCCTTCACCGTCACAGGATTAACCTTTACGCCGCGATATTCGACTACGCTGAAGCACTGGCGTGTTCCAGTTCACAGAAACATTTCATTTTAATCCATCTGTCGTTCAAATGTATCTTTTTGCTCTCGAATGATCGAGAAGGACGTGTACGTAACGACAGAACAAGAGCGCAAAGGAAAAATCGAATAATTCCATTTCTGTTGGGTCTTTGACTTTGGTATTAACTCAGCGATGAAAATCGAGTATAGTGATACGATATGATTGAAAATAGGGACAACTCGTGAAAGTATAATTCACTTAAACGTTGTACACAGCGATAAATTTTCAACAACTGCAGAAAACAAACGACACGACTGCTTCTACATTTACGAGAATAGAATAATGTGCATACACGTAATCGTAAAATAAGTATACAAAAGGAAATCGTGGCTTGGTAATATGAAATTGCTTCGAAGCATACTATTGGGTTGGCAACTAAGTGATTGCGGATTTTGTCATTAGGCGGTATCGACAAAATCCGCAATCATTTAGTTGCCAATATAATATGGACTGTAACACGCTAAACTTAAAAAGTATAATTTGCACGTTTAATAAGTATATTGCACGGGTATCTACGCGTTTATGAAAAGGGGAATAGTCGAAATGCAGCTCGAGATACCTAAATTCTAACGAGGCGTCGTTCTGTTAGACGTAAAGTATCGTAGAAACACGATCATGAAAAGCATAGATGAACCTGACGAAGACAACTTTCTTGTTTCGAACGATCATAAGACGTCGAAACGAATGTACAAATTGCAAAAATTCGCGCGTTTTCTTCTAAAGGAAAGTCGATATCTATTCGGTGGAAATTGAATGAACTTTGTGAATTATTGAGTTGGCAACTAAGTGATTACGGATTTTGTCATTACCACCTAATGGTACAGCTGGGAAAATTGGAAAACTTCATTTCTAAAAGTTTCTAGCAACAAGGGTTGGCTTGCAGCACGATACGCCTACAACTTCAAATACACCTTCAAGCACTTGATTTTCTTCTCCCCATTTTGGATTTTTAATTTTTCCCACTCCGTTTCATACTCTGATATTCAATCTCCGGTTTTTTGTGTTCCATCAAATTGTTTTAAGCTGAAGCTTGCTTCTTCTTTTTCATAATTCAACATTTTTCCTTAATAAGTTATTAAGTGGTTCTAAAAGTTTGCAGGCATCTTCTATAAATTTATAATAAAAATTCATTATCCCCAGTAATTGTCTTACATTTTTTTTCTCCTTTGGGCGTTCAAATTCGCGTATTGCTCTCAGGTTATCTCTTCCTGGTCGCACACCGTTTTTTTCCATGATGCGACCAAGATATTTTACTGAACATTTTGCAAAATTACCACCTAATGACAAAATCCGCAATCACTTAATTGCTAACGCAATAATTTCCAAAATAATTACTTTCGTATAAAGCAGAAAAAAAGGAATTTAATTTATCGTAGATTTCGCCTATAGCAGATAGTAGAATTACCATTAAAGTTATCTCGATGTTTCGATAAAACTGGACTCGATTAAAAAACCTAACAGCCACCGTTTCCAATTGTTAGTTTGCCATTCGTTTTCACTTATACTTTGATAGCGTTCACGTACTCTGTTTCTACTGTGATCGATCAAAGTGTGCGGATACTCGCGTGCTTTCGCGTAATGACGAGAATCGTCATCCAAGGGACGAGGCATTTTGCGTCCGTTATCTCGTCACTGTAAACCGAGAGAATGCTGCGACCTTGTTGCATCAGGTCCTCCGAATCGGTTATCGAAAATCGATGCTGTTCTCGCGGCAGAGCTTTGTCGCGGCCAATTCCAGCGTTCCATGGACAAATAACATAATCACCAGGGAAATTGTTCGAGAATACAGAGACAAAGAGAGGAAGAATAGAAAAGAAACCGGGCGTTCCACGAACATGAAAAACTAAAAGCCACAGAGAGAAAGAGAGAGAGAGAGAGAGAGAGAGAAACGTAATGTAAAAGAGCGACGACGAGAAGAAGAGTTGCTTCTTACCTTCTCTGCCGAATTTACGCTTCTTTTTCCCAAGACTGGTGCCGGCTGAGGAGCTCTTGCCGGAGCTCTTGTCCTTGCTCTTCCAGCGCATCAACATGTTTCGCAAACGCTTCAGCGTCTCGAAGATAGATCGTTGCGCGTCATTCGAAAATACCGCGCGCGCGCGTGCGCGCGCGTTCACGATAGTCGGCTGAAGTTGGATCGCGCTATCGTCGATCGACTGGCGCGATCCTGCACCGATTTCCGCGTTTCCACGCCATCTTCTCGTTTCCTCGTCCCGTGCATCACAAACGCCAACGCGTATTATCGTCGTTCGTTTACCTCGAACCGACCGCTTCTAGGCGTTCGCCGGTCGAAAAGCTTGCGTTTCCTTTATCGCTCGATCTTCTTTCCCGAATTTAGCGAACAGTTGGGAAAAACAATTGCGAACGAGCTTTCGCGTGGAAGGTTAGATCGTTGGAGAATTACGAGAACTGGCAATGCCGATGAAGATTCGGCCGCCTCTCACGTCGCCATTTTTCGCACGCGAATTCCATCGCTCGCCGTGGGTGGGTGGCGTACTCGGAGCACGCTACGTACCGAACCGGATCACTGGGTCAAAGGAACCGGCCGGCCCTGCCAACGCTGCCAGTCCCGTTCGAGATATTCGATGAATGAAATTAATCGCGACAGATCGAATGCAAATTACCTACGTCCGCGTTACATCGCAGACTGATTTCTCAGTCGAGGTAAATTTATCTCGAGCGTGAAACAACACTGGACAGAGGCTGTGCGAGCTAACACTTGAATTACACGCGCGTTATCGCAAAACAGATGAATATTCCACTTTTCACGGATTATCTTGATAAGCGAGGACGTGGAAGCTTAAGTGAAAAATAGCCATTCGGAGATTATAGAATTACTTGAAAAAAGAAGGAGAAGAGAAGCAGCGAGAAGAAGACGATGAGCAGGAAAAAGACGAGGAAAATGATCAAGTGTATCCTGCTCATGATCCCGTCGGTCTTCCAAATCGATAGGTCCACCTCGTATTTTAAGCAATATGGAGCTGCACTTTCAGTGCTATCGACCGTTTCTTGCGAACGAAGAAACCAGCTCAGTCGATGCACCGTCACCACGCGTTGTTACGATTCTTCCCTGCACACGTACGCAACTAACAACGCCTATACACCAGGCAGTTAACTTGCAGGATACGTGTGGTACAATTGCCTTGACACATGTAGCGCAACGAGCAACCTCAGACACCAACTTGATTACACGGTGAAGGTCGTGACCGAGGAAGAACCAACAGCTATATATACATGTATATGTATACAAGCAAATGCACACGCGTTCACCGACTGCTACTACGACCAGCTTCTTATCATCGAGTAACGCGATGTGACTGCGTATTGCAGACGTCAGAGAGTCAAAGCGAGAGATTCGCTCGGTGTTGCACACTCGCCAATAAACATCTGCCGAGAAACGACTAACTCGACGACGTCGAAGAAGAAGTCACTAAACCTAAGGATCGTGGAATTGTTGGAGGAACGATGATCGCGAAACGAATTTCGAGGAAATTGTGAGAAAGAACAATAGCACCGGTCGGCAGAAGGGAGAACCTCGCGTCAACTAGCAGCGACTAAACCGTCGTGTCACCGGCACGCCACCGCCACCCTCGAGGTTGCTGATTCCTCCAACGATCGCGGCCAGCATCGCTGCGCGCTCCTCCTTCGCTTCACACGCGTCTTCGAAGGTCGCGATCGATCGTACCTCTGTCTATGAGATTTGCAGCTCGGAAACCGGCGAATAAGACACAGCCACCGGCATCGACACCGGCGACGTCGCACACCCACTACCACCACCACCACGAGGACCACCACCACAATCGTGACGAGCTACGCGCCGTTCCACAAGGTGCGTCAACGCCGGCAGCAGCGGCACCACCGTCGAAAACGCGGCCAACGTCGTCGCCGGGATCTGCCCGAGTCCCGGCACTGCACCCACCACCTACACACCCCTCGGCACCGCTCGCGTGTCCACGTTCGCCCCGCTCCGCCCTAAACCTCCCGCTTTGTCTCTCCTGCCATCTCTCCCCATCCTATCTTGCCGCACAGTGACGTCACGGGAATGGAGTCGGGGATCGATCCCGAACGCCCACCTCGACACCGCATCCTCCCGAACGCAGTTGCTCTACTCACCGGATGGAAAACATTCGACCGATATCGCGACCTCTGTCGACCTTCTCTTCCTGCTGCTCTTCCTTCGTCACCTCACGAGGACGAGAGGATAGGACGATTGTTGGTTTCCTGACGCATCGCAGGATTCAGCGACCTGCGTACCGATGCAACCGACTAACCTTCTTCTCGTTGTTTTCGACTATGCAGAGGCGAACAGAGTTCGCTAGAGTTTGCATTCAGTTTGCACTTGACTTCGGTGGCTGTTTCATTTCGCTTCGATTAGGGTGTTGTCGAAGATTCTCGCAGACGAGCAGATCGCAGACGACTGGCAACGTGTGTTTTGGGAAAAAAGGGAGGTGGAATGAGGCGGTGGAAGGTGGGAAAAGTAGGTACACTACGTAGGTTTAGAAGATTTATGACCACGCAATTTACGTATTAGAATTAGTACGAGAATGGTGGAAGCGTGTCCCATGTATTTACTAACACGTAACGTGATCGAGATTAATTTTTATGTCTTCTGTAGCTAGTTACTATTACGTTACAATTTAATACGACACTGTGTCATAAACACGCAGCCTGTGCTACGCGAATACCACGTTACAATTGATTGTCCAAATTATTATGAATAATGTTATTACGAAATATATATGGATTATTTCATTCGTTCAATTTACTACTAAGCCATAGCCAAGAACATGTTCGCCTTCCCATAGCCAATTCAGCTGATCTATGGATAGGAGGAGGAGCAAACGCGGAACATTTCTTGTCTGTGTATTATCTAACTAGTCATCTTCCAAGTATTTAACGAGTGCTTTAACACTAGAAATACCACACCAGTGAAATTGACTGGTTTTGCAACTTTATTTTCAAATTCCTACTTCGTGTTATATTTTTTCCGCAATGATGTAATGGCTTTCGCAACGATAACTAAAAGAATAATATAACGAATTTTATTTTGGTTTTTATGTATTCAAACTGAAAATAATTTTGCATCAAGGCTACTTATACCAATACCAGTCAAAATGACTGGTACTTGTCAAAGTGTAAAAGGACCCTGCAATTTGTTTATCGAACCCCAATTAATCAGTTTCCTCGTTTTCCACAACGTACCACATATTTTTCAAATTTTTATCATTCGATAAACGTATCATTCGATATGACGATATCAGTTATCAGGAAAATTCCGGATCGATCGCTGGATCGCTAGATGCTAATACTAGAAACACTAAACCAGTTAAAATAACTGGTTCTACAATTTTATAAATGTGTCAACCCCCGTTTAGGGATCATGGCCCCAGGTGGATTAATAATAGCAAAAATGTACTACATAACATGGAATTCCTTCCATAAGGAAGTAATAAATAAATAAATATAAAAATATTCTATTATTAGGTATTTTTTAAAGACCAGTCATTTTTACTGGTTTTGGTAGAAATAGCTTCGTGTTAACTATCGGTAGTTCTAATGTTAAACAAATGGTATCCACAGATCAAGAACAAACGTATAACTGTTATTATCAAATTCTGCTATATTTTCCACTCGTGACACGATTCAGAAAGGCATCAGCGCCACTCTAACATCCGGATATCGACTATTCGAATTTGCATCCGAGCTGCCTAATTTGCATACATATTGAACGGCGTATCGACTAATCGAAAACTCGACAAACAATTTCGTTGTCCTTACTTTTCCTTCCAGACTCTGATCTCCAATGCGATCGACCAGATTGGGCGTCGCTCGATGAGTCCTGTTCCTTCGTCAACGAGAAAACGCGCGTACTCCGTTCTCGTTTTTAACCCGTGCGTGCACGGTGCAGCGTTTCTGTTAACCGTTTTATGTACTGTGGTGAACTGTATCGCGATGTTTCGTTACGATCGTCAATTCGCAACGCGCTCGGTTCCGAATATAGTTCGTCGCGAGTCGTATCAGAGATTTCCCTCGCAATTACTTTTTTTCAAATAATCATAAACCACCCGCATAAACGAAAAAAAAGAGATCGGCATTTTTCGCAAACAAATCAACGAAGCGGTATCGCGCTGCACGGATTCTTAAAAACCCCTGCCATTAAAACGGTTAAACGTGTAAGCGAATTGCGGTAGAGTTCAGAGGCCCAGCGCTGCGTCTATAAATATAGATCATAAGCGGAAGCTTTGTTTTCACATGGGCTCGCCGTGGCCGAGGCGTTTTACGATCGACGGCCGCGCTTCCGCGCGAATCTTTGCCGAAACGATGAAACGAGAAACACGCGTTACAATCTCGAAATATGGAACTTTCTTTGCTCCTGTTAACACTTTACCAACCGATTAATCGGCATTTTGTCGCCAACGCTTACCGACCAATAGCCTATTAATCGGCTTTCTGTTGTCGACAATCTTTCTCATTATATGACAAGTAATTTGTTATTTAGTATTAAGGTACCTTGCTCAGTTGCGTTGCTTTGTAAGCTCCTACAGTCTTATACCAATTTGAAAAACTTACCGTTCGCGATGAACGAAAAGAATGGTAAAGGAGAGTCTAAACCGAAACAGAGCCAGCGCCAGTTAATCGAATAATCATGTTTAAATTAAACAATAACTTTGTTTGCCTGATTTAACCTCGATCTAATAAACAATGTTTCATTTTGAACGCGATGCCATTGTTAACGAGAACCCATGATTGTTCGATCAACTGATGAATAAATTCTACTTTACCGGGACGTTTCGAAGCTTCGGGTTCGCTTTCACGCGCCGCATTTCCTCTTATTGGAATTACGACGAAAGATTGGCGAACAAGAAGCAGACTAAAAGGAGGGAAAGACGAGGACGTAAAGCTAGCGGAAACAATAGATAATCGGCGAGAGACATTGGAATTACGCGGTACACCTCGTTTCCCGAACGAATCGACGCGTCGGTTAAATTACTCGTCGTTAATTGCAAGCTTCGATTTAAGCTCCGTAATGAATTCGCGATATGACCGAGTGTATAGGCAATTAAAAGATTTCCATTCTTCGCGCGACAAAGTAGTTAGTCTGGAATCGCGTGGTCATGTGGTTGTAGTTACGAACGCACAGCTGCAAAGTTGTCGCGGTTTCGCCTCTGTACCGTTAAATCTTTGCAACAGCTCCGGAGATGCGGCTGTTATGGAATAGTTTGCAACCGGCAGACACGACTCTACAAACTCCTAGCAGTCTGCACACATCGATAGACGTAGAAAATGTAATACCCACAATACGACTTCGTATCTTTTGGAATATAATTAAAAGAGTAGATATTTGGTGGAAAAATGTTGCATCCTACGCTTTCAAGTTTATTATGCGCGCATAAAAATCCGGCTAATGTATTGGGTTGGCAACTAAGTGGTTGCGGATATCGTCATTACCATCTATTGACAAAATCCGCAATCACTTAGTTGCCAATCCGATGTAAATACAGAGACGACAGGAACTTCGATACGACGAGTAACTGTGACATTACATGTAAATACGTTTGCACCAATGTTCTATCCTTCACGCGTTATAATACATATGCGTATGAGCATATTGGCGACGACGATCTTACAACTCCAGTCTGATGCCCCACTCTTTAAATTTAAACGCTTTCTCTACGTTCGAAAACATGGTTACTGGCTGTGTCTACAGCAATTTCGATTCTATCGTACAGTATGAAAGAGCTGCTACTGTGAATTCTTAGAAATTGCCACAATCGCTGGCAACGTTCTTCAACAAAGCTCCACCAAAAATACGAACTGCAGTTCTGGTCCAGGAAATCAACATCAGCTTACCACCAATGTAAGGACTTCCTCTACCAATTTCACAGTGTGTGTTGCCAATCCAATAGCTATGATATTTGTCCGAAATATGCGTAATGGAAACATTTTCGGTTTTTGCATCTCCTTCGCACGGTCGATCGATACCGATCGTCGATACATTGCTCATAGAAGAGTTTATTCACCGATTCTCGCGATATCCAGCGCTGTGATACATTTTGTGCATCCCAATTTGTCCGCCGCTGGCGATTTCATTTGAGACGAGAAACGTAACAACGAATTGTTTCGTTCGCACGAAAGCCACGGTGTCGCTCGATTCGTTGTTTGTTCGGTTTTCTTTTTATCGTATTCAGGTTTGCCTGTTCGCGTCACTCTTTGCTATTCAAATAAAGCTATAGACCTAGAAAACTAACTAAACGTAAAATGTTTATGTAAAACGATTGCGATATATATAGAATGAAACTAGAATAAAAGGAAAAACGTATCGGTCGACGTGCTATATTTTCGCAATGGAAATGTTTCGTGAAAGCAAAAATTGCAAATGACAGTGTAAAACATCGCTACGATAACACGGAGCGACGCTACGATAACAGGCCCGGGCATTACGTTCGGAGGTATCGCAGTGTGAAAACTGGATTTACAAAAATCAAATAAACCACGCAGATGGCCTGCCAATAACACGTGTTTCGAAAAACCAATTCATTTTTGCAGAATATTACCAACTACCTTCCGTTTCAAACATTTCAAGGTACACAAATTTCTACGTTCTAGCACTTGAAATTTTTTATCAAAATTCTACGTACATATATATATATGTATATATATGTAATTAACCAATGTAACTTTTTTAAAAAAACATTTTTATTAGGAATAAAGGTAACAGCAGGAAGATTTCACAGATTATAGAGTTTTGAGTGTAGCCAAGAGATTATCGCGCAAGAGATGAGAATAAAAGCTGAACAGCTCTATGAACAATTACAAAACCTTTGATGTGTCTGGAAATCGTATTTGAAGAAACGGATGTGTGAATATGTATAGGTGAGAATACGTATACGCGAAACGGTAACACCACGGACTCGCAAGAAGCTTAAAGCGTAAGAGCGAGATTTGTCTGCCGCGAACGAGAACGTGCTTCTACGCGATGCTTCGCCCGGTTTGCCTTAAGAGGCTCATTGAAATGCACGGTCATACGCCGTGCCACGCGGTTTGCACCTTGTCCGGATAAAAGCACAATGCGGCCGAAACGCGGTTGCTTTGACACGAAAACGTCGTAAAAAAAGAGAAAAGAAAAGAACGCTAGGAAATTGACGATCAGTCGAATAATCCGTCACATCCGCCTTTCGAAATTGTTCTTTCTTTCCTGGTGAATGTTAACACTTCGCCGACCGATAGCCGATTAATCGGTTTTTTGTCGCCAACGCTTACCGATTGGGAGCCTATTAATCGGCTTTTTGTCGTCGACAATCTTTCTCATTATTTGAGCAGTATTTTGTTATTTAGTATTAAGGTACCTTGCTCAGTTACGTCAGTTGCGTTGCTTTGTAAGCTCCCACAGTTTTATACCAATTTGATAAACTTACCGTTCGCGATGAACGAAAAGAATGGCATTGGAGAGTCTAAACCGAAACAGAGCCGGCGCCAGGAAGAATCTGCGCCTGACGTGCGTATGCTGTTGAACCGCTAGCGGTCGGTAAAGTGTTAATAAGACAAAGAACGTAACCATAATCCACTAGTTGGTGAAAATGATTTAACGAAAAAGAAATCGACTAAAACGGCACTCACCCTTTTGCTGAAGTACTCGTTGCGGACTAACAGCCCTCCTAGGGTCGTTCCCACTGTTCCAACGAACTTCGCTATAGGCGACACTCCGTGCGGGTCCTGGTCCAGCTGTAGATACGCTTTTCGCGCCACATGCAACATCTTTGGGCAAAGGCGGCAGAGGTCTGTCAGCGTCATACTCCGTACCATCCAGGCAATTCACATCCCTACGTTCCTGATGCAGGAACACGGAATCGGAATCGGAAACACTGTCTTCGCTCCTGTGTCTCCTAGTCGGTGGTTCCGGGGCAGTGCCATGTTTCGTTGGCCAGCTTCCACTAGCCAAATCCTGACCAACGGCCGACTGGTTGGAGAAACTGACCCTTTTCGCGCCACCGGCGGTTCCATACTCCACAGATTCTCCGCCGATCAAGCTTCCCCTCTTGAAAATCGGCGGAGGCGCGACTGTCTTTCCGTCGACGTCATTCGCCTCCTGCTCGTAGATCGAAGAAACTTCGAGTTTCCTCGGAACCATTTGCCCCTCTCCTCTGTGAAAATGTGGAGAAGCACTTTTGCTTCTTTGCGCTTCTTGTCTAGCGGGCTCCAGAGGTTTGGATGGAACCAAATCGCGACGATCGCGAATGGCCTGTTGAGGTCTGACGATCAAAACAGGCTGATTCTGGCCCTTCTGACTTTGCATTAGAGGCGGTTTTCCTATAGGATTCGATTTAGAACATCGAAGATTACCAGCGGACCACGAAGCTGGGTTACCGTGAGCAACAGGCACGGCAACACTCGTGGGACTTCGAATCGCAGTTTGTCTAGGTGTCGACGTTCTGACGGGATTCTTCTTGCAATAAGAGGATTCCTCTATCAGATTCTGCTCGTAAATACGTCGTTGTTGTTCCTCATCCAGCTTCTTGAGCTGCTGCCAGTACACCGCTTCCCTGACCTCGGGTAAATCAATTTTTCGAGCCATCTGTCTGGAGCTGGCGCTCACAGGAGAGGCCAGCGACTTTCTGTGTGCTTCCAACGCCTTCTGCTGCCAGTAGAATGCTTCTAAATGCTGTCTGGTCTTTTGTTTCGAAGGTGACAAAGGTCCGCTATTAATGCTCAATGTTCCCCGTTGTCCATACATTGGTTCGCAGATTTTCTGAACGTACATCGTTTCTGGCCGAGACTCTTGCTGCTGTGAAATACTTTGCTCTTCTACGCCAACTCTATTAGCATTTCGTGCTAATTGAATTTCCGCCTGACGAGAAGCAACAGCATTTTGCGAATAATGAGTCTGCTCTCGATGATGATGATTTTCTTTGGATCCTGACTCGGTCAAATGGACAGACTTCTGCGTGTTTGGTTGAACTTCTTTCAGCGGACTCGTACGAGCTTCGCTTGGCTGCTGTGGACTTGCTTGTGGAGAAGACGTGTGTGCTTGAACCCAAGCCACTCTGTCATCACCGTCGTTCCTATTTACATTATCCGATCTATGGTTTATGTTTTCCGGTGAATGAATTCTTGGAGAGCTAACAACCGCGTTTCTCTGACTTTTGTATCCGTAAATGGGCTCTGGTCTCGGTATTTCTGTATTAAAGTTTCCATTGGCCCCTGCAGTGCCTTTAGTCATAGTAGCATCCTTATTTGGGCTGGAATCTTGGTTACGTTGATCCACGGAATTAACGTTAACAAGTTTACGAGGTGTGTTCGTCATGTGAACAGGTGATTCTATAGCGCAGCGTCTGGAGTCGTTCGAAGGACGTGGTATTCTCGTCTCGCAGGTGGTTTCTCTTTTCGGAGAAGCTATCAGAATCTGCTCGTTGGGCTGAGCTCTCCTGGAAGCTGGTAGACGTTGTCGCGATCCAAAGGGAGAAATCGGTTTGCCTTGGCTTCCGCTAGGAGAAGTCGGACCACGATTCGATTCCTCGCGATTATTCGCTTCTCCAGCTTGCCTTTCATCCTCGCGTTTTTCATTCACAAGATTTTCTCTCGGCGAAACAGATCTTTCTCCCCTCGAACGAGTTCTCTGAGACGGGGAAACTCTCTTGTCCAAAGAGTCTTCGATCGAACGGTCGAGTTGCTTAGCATTGGCCGAATTTTCTTGGCAAGGAGAAGGCGAAGCAGGAGTCTCGTCATAAATCCTCTCATCCATGCATCTAGTCGACGATCTGGAGGGCGATTTCTCATTTTCGTAGATCCCTTCTCGCCTAGAATCTTCCTCGTCGAACTCGCGTCCATTGGGAGACCCACTATTTCGAGGCGAATGTAAATAATATTCGCCGCTCTTCGAACTGGATGGCGAGAATTCGCTTTTCTGGCTGGAATTGGGTGTGCAACTCGAATCCCCGTAATCTCCAGATTTCTGACTGGACCCTGAGGAAAGGTACTTGGGGGATCTACCTACCAAAGGGGCTCTGTGATTCTGATTTACTATCGGCTGCCTAGTGATCTTCACCTGTGCAGACACAGACTTCAAAATCAGACCAGGAGGATTGTCATTTTCATACAATCCAGGTTCGTTCAGATATTCCGACGGCTTATCGTACGCGTTCTTTCCAAATCTGGCTATTTGCTCTTGCCTTTCCTCTTGCTCCTCCAAATAGTTCTCGTAGTTGGCCAATTCGGTCCTTGAGTGAGGTATCGCGGGTAACGGTCGATCCATCGGATGAATGGCCCTGGGCCTAACTAAGTACCTCTCGCTAGGTGGAGCAGAGATCCTTCCAGAAGGTGCGTGATTCCTCTGAAAGAAGTAAGGCGGTCTACTCGCGTGATTCGGCTCCTGCAGACTGTGTTTTCGTTCCAGCTGGGCGTATCGCTGGCCGTATCTCTGGCTAAATTCCTCACGCTTCTGCCTCTGCTCGAATTTCCTGATATCGGGCGAGATTCCCAGCTGCGCGTTCCGCTCGTTCCACCTTTCGTCCGGCGCGATAGAGCTTAGACTGGAATCAGTCGTATAAGATCTCGGAGCTCCGCTTCGATCGCGTAACAGACCTTCGTGATCCTCATCTCTGGCTAGGTGATCCGGGGTGCTCGTTATGGGTCCTTGATCCGGAAAGAGCTCGCGTTTAATTTCGTCCAGCCTCTCCTCGATTATCGATCCGTTCAGGCTGTTGTCCAACTTCACGTTCCTCTTTATATCTTCGTTCAGATTCATCGTGTCAGGAGACCTGGTGTAGTTCCCATTTTGCTGGTAACGAGCAAAGTGTCTGTCGTCGGGCCTCTTTCTCTCTTTAGACTCCTTCTTCTTGTAGTCTTTTCGAGAATCCTTCGGAGAGAAGAAACCAGGCAGCAGACGACGAAGGCCCAGTTTCTTCTTTTGTTTCTCCTCTTTCTTCGTGCGAGAGGAAGTGCCCGCCTCCATGGTGAACTCTCTTATCAGATTCGCGTAGCCGTCTGTTTTACAACTCTCTCTAACTAACGCAAAATCAACGCTGTCTGTGTTCGTGGAACTCGAAATTTTCTCGCTTTCGAGCTTCGGTTGTTCTGTGAAACTCTTGGCTGTCTCGTTCCTAGGATTCCAGAATTCCTTCGACAATAAATACACGGACTCGTTCCACAGATTAGAAGCTTCCAACTCTATCTCTTTTCGCCGATCAACTTCCACATTGTCAGAATCATCCTCGATTCTCTCGTACTCCTTTTCTCTGATGTCCTCGTCCAAAGACTTGATCCTGTCCTCGAGACAGGAATCCGAGTCGACGGTACTGAGCGTGCTGTCAGCGAGAATTTCCTCGCAAGTTCTGTTGCCAGGAAGATCGATCGATCGTTCAAACTCTGGCCTGCGTTTTCTCTGGTCGAAGAGCGGCGTCTGAGGATCGTAGTCGTCGCTCTCCCTGGAGGAAACACTGCCCAACTCCTCGACGTAAGAGGACTTGGACGATTCCGAGGAGTGACGATCCAATTGGTTCTTCAGGAACTCCCCGGACCACCTCTTCTCCACTTCCAGCACCTTCTCGCTGTAGATAGGCCTCTTCCTCGAGTCTGACTCTTCTTCTACAGTGGAAACAGATTCGCGATTCACGTCCAGCAAACCGTACTCCTCGATCTTCAACCTCTTGTCGAGATTATGCTTCTGCAGAAATTCCTCGTCGAACGTGATTTTACTGGCCAACTTCTCGCTAGGTTCCGCGTCGGATAACTTGAGAACCCGGTTTTCTCGCGATTCTAGTAGTTTCTTTTTATATTTCTGAGCAGTGTTCGCGTCGATTTTCGTGTTCAGATTCTGTTGCAATACTTCGATGTTTGTTTGGCTCTTCTCTAACCGATTTTTCGCGTCGATTTCTTCTATCTCGTTGTTCTTGTCTTCCTTCGTATCTTTATCCCGTTCTTCTTTCTCTTCGATTTTCCCGCTAGGCTCGTTCTTCCTTTTATTTTCCGATCTGTCGCCAACAAGTTCGTCTTTCGGCCAATCTTTTCTCGAAATCTTGCTCGGGGTAGGATTTTTCAGTGAAACCGCTATGCTGCCTATAGATGGATTCTTGCTTAATTTAACAGGCTCAATTCTCTTTTCTATAATCGTCGATTCCGTGTTTTCTTTTGACGGAGCATCGTTACAGATATCGGTACTGTTAGGCGCAAGAATATCTTCCCGAAGAGAAGCACGAAATTTACTAGAATCCGCCGATTCGTTGGTTTTTGATCGCGTGAACGCTGGCTTACCAGGTTCGGATTTTATCGACAGTTTTCTTTTCGACGAAGTTTCATTCTTCGTTAAAAGAACCTCGCGAGAACCAGCAGATTCTAAGACGATCTTTTCTACTGTAACTTTGTCTATCGACAGAACTTTCTCTTGCTCCTCTTGATCTTCGCTCTTGGCAGTTTGCTGCGTGGAATCGTGATCGGTTCGCGCGTCCGTATTCCAGGGATTCTCATCGACGATTTCCTCCGCCGCCTCCATCCTCCCGTACCCAGGAAGCGTAGCTTGCCACCGCCTAGAATTGAAATCAAGCGTTCGTCGAATCTTTCTGTGCATTAGCTAAATTTCGCTGAAACGTTCAGATTACAACAGGAATAGTTATAATGCGCCATAGTTGCTTACTAGCTGTTTATATTTATCGAACAAACAGGAATAAGTCGCACAAGCATCACCATATAACATTTGAATATTTTAAACTATATTAGAAAATTATTTATAAAATTTATAAACTAATAAATTAATAATAGAGTAAATAAAATTAATAGTACCAATATAATGATTATAATTAATATTATTATAATATATATATTATATACTGTAGGCATTTAGCTTGATTTGCTGACCAAATTGTTCGTCATACTTCAACAACGCAGCGGTCTGACAAACGAGCAACGTAATAGTTCGACAACGACACGCTTAACGAGTCCTGCTACTTCACAAGTGTTGAAGTAACTACTTCAAGAAAAACTCTACATCATGTACATCCGTGATCTGGAGACCGCTATTACGCAGAAATATTCTAAATAAGGAAAGGTGCATATTATTATATCCTTGAGTATACATTATGTTTCAGGCTGCAAGGTCTAGGAACAAAGGAACTAATAAACAGATTTCTATTTATGTTCCCTGTAGCCTCTAGCCAAAACTATAAGCTTAACTTTTTTGGCAATGTCCTCTTGCTATAATTATATGAACGTGTTCCCTATCATTGCATTGTCTAGTAACACTACGAGAGTAAGGATCTGAATCAGCATACACTTATACATTATATTTATACCTTTAATTATTTCAATATACTTTTCTATTACAAATTCATTCACTCGTTCTTCAATCAGTCAATTTCAACCTCAACAATAAACAGAGCTAACGTTATGTTTATAACAGATAGAGACATTGAAAAGCAACGAGTAGCGAGGAATTGCTGCAATCCGAGACATGATAATTGTTGTCACGTGCATGCTACTTATTAGCGAATTGTAAAATTTCGTAAGAAAAAAAGAGTACCGTACATCGACACGACGCGACGTCACGTTAACACGTTGACTGCCACGCGTGTTTTCAACGAAATCTCCTTCAGGCTACGAGTGCCGCTGTACCAAGCGTATTCTGCTAGACTGTCACCGATATTTCAGATAACTTAAAATCTATGCCCTAATTCGTTACAATGTCGAAACGAAAAATGGAAAACTTATTTCTTAGTGAGTCAAATAGCAGCGAAAAAGAAAACTTTTACGAGGTTTACAAAAATTCGGATAATAGCAATGAGGAAAAAATCAGATTTCCTAGAAATATAAATATAAATAGAATTACATCGTCTGATTCTTATTTGGATATTGATAAATGCAATCGTAGTGACACTGAATGCAATGAAGATACTGTCGACGAGATTTTACAAGAATTGGTCATTGAGGAACAAAGAAGAACTGATGATACCGAGGAAAATGCAATTCAGTTTGGTGAATGGAATGAATTTAGTGGTCGGCAGAAGTCATTTTTTTCCGAGACAGACGGTCTCATTAGGCAATTACCTGGCGATGTTAATCCATACGATGTGTTCGAGCTGTTCGTTCATGACGAAATAATAAATTTACTTGTATCAGAAAATTGCAATAAGGAAGGATGTAAATATTAGAAGATTTAGAGAATTATTCGCTGCAAAATTATTAGGGTTGTCTGAAAATACAAAAAATCCTTGTCTTCCACGAAGTCAGCATAATATCGCCGTTCGGAAAAATGATTCCGGGAGAAGCATTAGACGCGCATGCAAACTATGTTATGCACATAAAAGACGTCGAACGGACCGATCAAAGACACGGGAGAATTTAAAGAAAACAACAACTTATTGTCCAAATTGTCCCGACCAAACTCAGCTTTGTATAGAATGCTTCAAACTTTTACACTCTAAATAATTTTCTTAATAAACCATTTTCGTATTACTTTTATAACAATTCAATAGTTTTATTACTTCTTGTGGAATATCTTTTCAAATATCTACGACGATCCTTCGCAAGTAGTCAAATAAGCGTCACCCGAATACGGATGACGCGGTCCCGTCAGAAACTTTGCTGTCACCCGAATATGGGTGACATAGCAGTCAACGTGCAGAGGAAACGGTATGTACTGTACAGAGTTTCCGCGTTCGCGCTAACGAACCGTAGAGCAAACGGTTTCGAGGCCGAAGGGAAAGGATAGAGGCTGGTGGCGAGTTTAGCGAGACGCTATGCAGGCGCCAGGATAATATCGGTCGCGGTTGGCACATGGTATCGTGTTACCTTGATTACGAGAAACCGATCTAACTCAGCCGTACATTTATCTCGACTAGCATATTACGTGACTCGTGCTTCGTCTCTGACACGAAAGAATTTCATTGCGTCTCGTGGCAAATTCGATCTCTCCGCTCGCTAACTAATTACGTGCGTATTACGTTCTTTGGGCTAACATACATCGTAGAATTAATTGGAATTCGTAGTCGACGTATCTTGAGAGTGTCAGCTTCACACTGTCGGTACAACCGAGTCGACAGATATACGACAGCCTAATTTCGTAATAATCGAAATAAAATAATGTTGGAAATTTCATTAAATACGAACTAAATGAAAATAATTGATTTTTCTTTGTTTAGAAAAATTCATTGTTTCTAGGAGCATGTGCAGCCGCCACGAGAATACTCGCAATTTCAGCCGATCGCGTACGTGTTGATAACTAGCCGCAACATTTATTTACGTTACGTTATTGGCTTGGCAACTAAGTGATTGCGGATTTTTTCAATACCACCTAATGACAAAATTCGCAATCACTTAGTTGCCAAGCTAATAGGTTGTGGAAATACCGAAATTATTTTGCGGCGCGCAACTAAGGAAATTAAACGAAAATAAGGATTTTTTCGCTCTACGAATATTACGAGTATTCTACGAGTATCGTGAACAGGGTAAATATTTCGCCATGTTGTATAGATTCTGTGCATTTTTCCATCTGTGAATTATTATTATATTATATTATATTATTTTATTTTATATTATTATATTATATTATTTGCTTGCGTAATAAATTCTGTCGCCCCTTGGTGTCTTCACGTTTTCAGGAATATTACGAAAACCTTGTTTATGCTATCGTAGATGCAGCGAGTGCAAAATGCGATAAGTAATATGCAGAAATATCGCTGGACATTGCATCTTTAACCCTTTGCATTCGGAATTTTATCTCAATTTCGTTACCAGCAGCTCTCAACGCTTTTAAGCGTTTTATTTGAAGTTTACTTGAACTAAAAAATAAGACAATTTAAATAAATAAAGGAAGAAAGAAATTCACCTAAATACCAGTTTTATTCACACTATTGTTGTAGTTTGTAATTTTTAAGTGTAGGACATATCTTGAAACAATTTCCAGGATCCAATCCTGCTTTTCTTTCGCATGTTTCACAAAAAAAATGGGACTCGACAAAGGTGCCCCTGAGACATAGGAGTGCAAAGGGTTAATGACAATAATAAAGGAAAAATTAACGTCACGGATATCTCGTAAAAATTCGTTAGTATTGAGTTGGCAACTAAATGATTGCTGATGTTATCGATACCACTTATTGACAAAACCCGCAATCACTTAGTTGCCAATCCAATAGATATATCGAATTACAGATTTCTTGAATCACACGACAAAAATGATCAAAGTTTCATTAGAATTTACGATATCTCAGATTACTGGAATGTTTTCTGCAATCGACAATAATAAGCATGATACTAATCTCTTGACTCTGGCAGATAATTTCCCGTAAAAGCCAAGAAATAAGTAAAAACGAACTTGTTCTTTGCCTGCGGTTTCCGAACGACTCTCCCGACGTTTGTAGTTGCCTCTATACTCTTCGTGTAGAAAGTGATTTTCCAGCAGACGAAGCAAGCCAATTTCGCTTGGTAAAACTTGGAATTAATAACGGCTTATATGTTTTATAACTTCGGGATAAACAACATTGTTTCCATTTACCAGTTACTTTTCTCCCACACAACTGCCACTTACGTGGTGGTTACTGCCGCGATAGCCAACGAATATCTCAACGACGACGTTGCTGCCACCTACCGGCCAGGGTTGTTGCAAAAATTACGAAACTTTCGTAGTTTTAGGGAAACTAGATATGTGTGAGACCAGCCACGCGTTTATCTGAAGATTTGCAGCGGTTGCGCTGTATACGTGTTCGCTCGATTCGGACTATACGAGGACTATAGGACTGTAGCGAGCCAAGTTCTCAGAAGCGAAGATTTGTTCGGGTGCAACAGAGGGCCGCGACGTTTCTTCGGATAATCGCGATAAACAGAGTTTTAACTGGTGAGTCAAGCGACAGAGCGGTGATCGGATTGGCGGCTGCAACGGAAGAAGCAACGTCGTACAGTAGCGAAGAGCAACGACCGTAACCGATTCCCTCGGCAACCCGCAAAGAGCCCGAAGCGAGACTCTTTAGTTATTTTTTAGCGCGTTTTTCGCGGTCCCGTTACCTTTCCTTTCGTCCGCCATCTCTCTTTCTCTCTCTCTCTTTCTCCCTTTTTCTCTCTTTCCAGTCCCGGCAAACGTTTTTACGAATCTAAGAACAGCTGGGTCATGCGCCACGTTTACGTACATGTATAAGGTGAGTCGATAAAAACCACCAGCTGATTCGTTAACCAGCTAAGCTTATTATTTACCAGATAAAATACATCGCGTCTAAGGAGCTTGATCGAACGAATAGATTTTGACTTTTCGATGCCTTACATTCTCTGAGATATCAAGCTGATCTTCAGTTTCTTAACAGTCACCGTGTATTTTCTTTTGCGCTCCGTTGTAACCGTCAAAGAAAAAGCGAATTCGATGACCTCTAACAATTCAAACTCGTTGTTTCTCTCGGTCGAAACACGTAGAGAACTACAAGATCGCGAAGAAAAGAACGATAATCCGTAAAGTAAAGTTTAGCCGAGTAGAGTGCTGGAACATTAATGCCGGCTACTGTACGTACAGCGGCTGGCGAACATATTCGAACACTTAGAAAATTTTTGTACGCGAATATACCGTGCGCGTTAGACGAAACTTCTTGAGAGCAGAAGGATGCAAATTGGCTGGTTTTAGACCTCGCTTCCGCTTTTTCCACGATCGTTCCCGAAACTGGAACAACGAAAGATAACTAAAGAGAAAGATACTGGCGGCAGCCTGAAGGAACGGTACGCTTCAAGGAAACGCAATACGTGTTCTTTATTGAAATTAATACGTTGGTGTTGCATTACGAAGCAGTCGATTACAAAAATACACTCTGTCGCCACCGATTACATAAACGTTTTGTATCGAAGGTTGACGTAATCGGGTCGGTTTCGAGCTGTTCCAATAAACAAACGAAGAAAACCATCATCGAACATCGATGTAAATTTGAAAGTGTTCGCTTGGATAGAGAGGTCCTTATGCTTAACGCTGCTGCGAAATTCCGCTCTTTCTCGTCGTCAATGAGTTCATTCTTCCTCCACAGGTTTATCATTCCTAAAGAACATTCTTGCGCCTGTATTGCTGTTTCTGTTCCTGTAATATGACTGTGTAATATGAATGTTTCTGTTCCCTTGGCTGTTATATTAAAATCCTATTGTCTCTGGTCAAATGCGATAAAAATACAACGCCTTTTTTCTGCCCAAGTAATTAGAACACAATTTAGCGATGGAAATCAATGGTCAAAGTGAGATACTACAGGGTTGACAATTAAGTGATTGCGGATTTTCTCATTAAGTGGTATTGAATTGACAATATCTGCAATCACTTAGTTGCCAAGCCAATATTTCGAAATCGTGAGAAATAATAAAGACGAATGGGAAGGTAAATAACATAAAATAACGCTGTCAAGGGAAGACGCGCGAATTCGAAGAATTATGATACTTTGGGGATATACGGAGGATATATAACTACTACCAAGGGATAAGATTGACCCCTGAAAATCCAGTTATTTTCCGATACTAATTGTAAGAGATAGGAAACACGCTATCGGACGAAAGTTGCTTCTTTTAATTGGGGCTATCGTTTGATAAAATTGTTTGTCGATTTTACAACGAATTATAACGTAAAATCGGAGAATAACCGGATTTTCAAGAACTATGATTCCTCTACGAGTCGAGCAAAGTTATATAATCTTTTTTGAAATTTCCTGTTAAGGCCAGAGAACTTATGATAATTTCATTGGTATATATGGATTATAGCTATGTGCGTAAATATTGCAATTATTGAGGTTGGCAACTATTTCACATATATTGTCTAGTAAATAATCCATAATTTTATTAGCATATGCTTCATCATTTCTTTTTGCGCTATATTTATATCTGAAAGAGCTAGACGCGCTCCACCTTTCAATTATAATATGGCTAACTAAATTGGTAAGGTTCTTAGACATACTAAGACCTTGTTAATTGGATGTCTTTCATGCAATTTAACTTTCAGTACTAAAAAATTATTATTTACAGGCACTTCCTACGTCATATCTAAGCTGCTTTTGTATCAGTCTTTTTAGAGGTTAAAATAATATTGATGGGACTAGGTATGACAACTTTATTTACATTAGAAATAGGTCTTATCAACATTTCCTAAGCTACTTAGCTCTAAAACTTGTATGACATATAAAATAACAGAAAATATTATAAATAATGTAAATAATGTTACAGTTTGATTTAACTATGAGAACAGGGCTGTTCATGATCTTTGGACTGGCTTCTATTGTTTCAATTTTTCTGATAATCATAGTTCTGCTATTTACATGTATAAGAGTATTACAACATTTTCTAAGGTACTTAGCTATAAAACTTGTATGACATATAAAATAACAGGAAATATTATAAATAATGATTATAAATAATGTAAATAATGTTACAGTTTGATTTAACTATGACAACAGGACTGTTCATGATCTTTGGACTAGCTTCTATTGTTTCAATTTTTCTGATAATCATCGTTCTGCTATTTACATGTATAAGAGTATTATAACATTTTCTAAGGTACTTAGCTATAAAACTTGTATGACATATAAAATAACAGAAAATATTATAAATAATGATTATAAATAATGTAAATAATGTTACAGTTTGATTTAACTATGAGAACAGGACTGTTGATGATCTTCGGGCTGGCTTCTATTGTTTCAATTTTTCTGATATTAATAGTTCTGCCATTTACATATATATAAGAGTATTACATATAATAATCTCAGTTATAGGGATGATTTTATTATCAATGGTTAATATAAAATTTATATATATATATATTGAAAATATGTTTTAATTTAAACACAATATATCATACTGTAAGAGAAGAATATTTCAAACGTAAAAGGACATTATTATACGTTTTCCAGTATTTGTATTTTGATGTGTAAACAATTATGGGTGGAAGAATAATGGAATTAAGTCCGGATGAAGTTGTATTTGCAACAGCATAAATTTATGTTGACATAGCACTGTTATACCAATACGTGTTATTGTTTATAAGTATGATGTATTATCGATAAATATTAAGGATAAATTTACATTATGTCATTAAGAATAATTATTACATAATCGGCAATTATATTAATCGGCAGTGGGCGATTAATTCGGCCATTGAACATATTGGACTTTTGCGACGAGAAATATCGTAAAAGATATTTATAACACGACGTACCTCTACATTTCCTTGAGCATTTACTTATTTACGAATTTCGGATATTCCAGTCGCTTTCGACTCAAACACCGTAAAAGTCCTAAACGCTTGTTGAACCGAAAATTGAACCGAAGACTGTAGCAAGGCTTAAGCTTCCAAATTTATTATCTTTTAATTGACGAAACAATTGGAGTAATCGAAATTGCATTTGTCAAAGGCTTTCGTAACGAACGTGAAACAATAAAAATAGAATTTTCGTGGATAAATTACGCGCTATTAAATATCGATAAAAGTTTCGGTAGAACTACGTTAATTCGGTTGCCAGGGGGAAAAAAGGGGAGGAATTAAGAGCCGCGATGGAGAAGTAGCGGTGTGTTCCACGAAACGTTAACAGAGCAACCATAACTCTTGCCGAAGAAACACAGAGTAATTTTCTACGGGCCATAAATTTCCTAACACGGACAGTTTGCTGACCGTAACTAAATTCGACTGTAATCTCCATCCAAGGTAGAACGAACACGAGAAACGAAAGCAGAGAAAAGTTACATGGAATTGGGGAAAAATCGAAAGAGAAGAGAGGCAGAGAATGAGATAAACTGAAAGTCTGAAATGAGCGTCTGCTGTCGGGATAATAATTGACAGACTCGATTGGTTCAACGAGTACCACCGTTCTCGGTTAATTATCCTGACTCTCGTTATCCCATTATCGTCGTTAGATAGTATCGGAAGGGTGAAGCGAGCTTCTTTGTCGATTGCCGACCGTCGGTTTGCAGGATGCACGCGTTTCAACGACCGTGGCGCGCTCACCACGAACCATTGTTGGTGGAATATCACAGCGATTTTCGATCTTTCTATAACCTCGTACCATGTATTGGGTTGGTAACTAGGTGATCATTACCACCTAATGACAAAATCCCCAATCACTTAGTTGCCAACCTAATACAAACAGCCACTTATTTTCTTGCGCAAAACGGCGCCGATAGTTTATTTATTTGTTCACTTATTAACCCTTTGAGTGCTGTGGGCGCATATAGGTGTCTGGCGAAAGCTATCGGTGTGGACTAAGGACATATATATGCGCTTTCTGTAAGTGCCCGGCATGGGCTAAGGACGCATGTATGGGTTTTTCAATTTTTCCGAACACCTACGCAGAAGTAATACTATTACGTTTGTGTGAAATAAATATAAATGCATTCCTTACGGCAGTAAACAAATGCCAATAGTGCCTCGTTATTGTTGAAATGGTCACCACTTGTAAGAAAACTGTACATCTGGTTTTTTTAGTTTTCTCAAGCACTAAATTTTTCACACACAACTAAATTATTAACTTGTGTTATATTTACTAAATTTAGTTTTCTAGTTTATTGTTTTCTAGTTTATTACCCAAATTCTAGTTAACTGTAAATTTCAATGTTTATAATAAATAATTAAAAATAACTAAAAAATAACGCTCTTGAATCATTTAATCTCGTGCAAAAGAATTACTATAACTTATTACGATTTTCGCTTTGAATAGTCAATCAACAGAGTTCAGTCTAACGAAAAAGTATTCCGTCCACGCGATCGTCAGCGCTAGACGCGCGCCGTCCGTACGGACGACATAGGCCGCGAGTAGTCAGCACTCAAAGGGTTTTAACATTACTTTTTAGCATCAGCTCTATAATATGCTAGAAAAGGATAAAGATAGCACAGTTAAGTTATTAAATAGTAAACTTATTTATTACATTATGTTATATTATACTAGAACGTTCGTTTATTTAAGCAATGTAACAATTATAAGATAACATTGTCAGAGAAAAGGCTCGGAAGAATTTTTTAAAAGAGAATTTACGTGATTAATGCGATTTATGGAATTACAGTAACCACGCATATGTTACGTACACGTTGTTGTATATGAAACAACATGCGAATTCTTGAGGTTCTTGATGGTCAACGATACCTTTAGCTATTTTAACAACGAAGATTACAGAACATATTATGCTCCTTCTGTGCAGTATCGGAAGATTTACAATGTCAAGGGTACTGTGAGAATCGAAAACCATAATTGTGAGAATGAAACGACATCAGGCGCTCGCTATATGTTACATTTACGTGTTACGCAATATGCACACAAATATTAGGTTGTCTGAAAAGTTTCTTTCGTTTCATAAGGTGATAATAGATGAACAACAATTTCTGTTTTATATTATTTTATTGAATTAGCTATGATTCATTTCGTTCTATTTCTGTTGTTACGTTCGTACATAATTCAATAAATTAATATAAAACAAAAACGTTGTGCGTGTATTATTTCCTTATAAAACGAAAGAAACATTTCGGACAACCTAATGCATAAATAAGTATAAGAGGATATTACGCTATGATTGTTTAAGCGTTAAACATCGTAAACGCGGAATGTTTAAAGTTGCGAAGGGATAGAGAAAAGAGATCAACTGGATCAGATATGGCATTAGTATGCGCGCAAGTATCCTGATAAATCGGCTCGCTGTTTCTAACGTCGCTCGCGAGGAATTCAACCCGGAAAATCATACGATAATTACGCAGGAAACGCGAACGTGCGTTCAAATTTATAACACGAAGAAGTGGAAAGCGATCAAGCAGATTATTTATAAAAAATAAAAAAAGAATATCAGCCATCTTTCTCCTGTTCTTTAGCGTGAAACCATTCCCATTTATGAAATACCATTCCCATGCGATCGTAATCGCGTTCAGGACAATATTTTGGACAAGCGAGCGAGCGTCGAAACGCAAAAATTTATGCCGTGTACTTTCCACGACTCTGTTGTATCGGGTTGGCAACTAAGTGATTGCGGATTTTATCATTACTACCTAATGACAAAATCCGCAATCACTTAGTTGCCAACCCAACATTTGAGGATCAACAGGCGGATCGTACGACGCTGAACATTAGCATATTCCGCATGAGATGAATAAAACTAAAAGGTTGGAAGGGGTTGTAAGAGTAACAGGATATTTAAAATTCCCAGGAAATCTAAAAATAAATCCAAGCGACCTGTTCGCTTTGTTAACTGCCATTGGTAGTGTGGGATCAACGTAAGACACGTTATATTCGGAATAAGAGAAAAATGTCACGTAAACGTAGGCGCAAAAATGCTTCGTTACGAAATTACGAGAAAAATACGAAATAACAACGTTACACAGAGCAGAAGATTCGATTATTTATCCACGTTTGTTGCATTTCAAAATGTCCCTGTGTAAGACGCATCCTGGCCGAATAATCGTCGCTTGCGACGATTACATAAATGAGGAACGTCGATGAGCACATTCCACGCATACTCGTTACGAAACGAATTGCAGGCGACGTTAAGAGACGATTTTAGTCGCGACACAGTTCTTTTTTTAAATCGCCAATCTTATCGATAAATTGTTACGGGACATTTACGCTGCAGCTGGCTATTCCCACAAGTTTGGGCATAAATCAAACAATACATATGAAAAACTAAAAAATGTTTTTTTTTAATTGTACAAATTTCAGTTTCTTTTCATTTTCTTAAAATTTCACTAAAATTTTGTACAGTATCGCTTTTCAAACGATGATCAAACTTCACACTCCTGACGAAGCTACAGCGACGAAAACGCGGAAGATTCATTATGGAAAAATGTTATGCGAAAGCTTCTCTTACGTTTTTCTCGAAAATATATTTTTCTAACCCGCGAAATATTCCGAGCCACGTATCGCCGATCCGATGCTCTTGAAATTTTGAAAACATATTCCGCATACTATATTTTGCAACGTGACGTAGGATTTGTCAATAATTTCAAAAATTGTAGTTTCAAAACCAAAACCGCGTAGCAACGTTCGTACCGATCAACAAATCTGAATATTTTATTATCGCAATTACTTGTAGAAAGAAAAATTGTCAAATTCTATTGGGTTGGCAACTAAGTGATTTTGGATTTTATCATTACCACCTAATAATAAAATAAAATCCGCAATCACTTGTTGCCAAGCCCATACATATTCCGAAACGCATCGGGTTTACTACAGCGTCTTAAAGGATAAAGGAAATCCGTTACGGTTTCTTTTCGCGAACAACTGCTGGCATTAAGAAAATAAGTTCATACGAACGTTGAAGGGATTAACGTGCAAATACTCTTGGGCGTTCACGTTCGAGGTACGCACGTAACCATTCGTGGAATTATCGGTTGGCAGTTAGGAGGAGCACTCGCGATAAATATCGAGTACTCTCAGCCGTGCCTAGCATCAACGAGAAGAGATTGAAAGTTTCTGAACGACGATTACACGAACAGTGGAACGCCTCACTTCTTCAACGTTCCCATTAGAAAAACCTTCAACAGGCTGTTCTATCGTGAAACTCGAAAAATGTCAATTTTGACTGTTTGGATATTTTTCAAAAATATAATTACCGAAATACACAGTGGGAAAATATTTCAAAGCTTGTGAAAATCTTTTATAAATGTTTTACATTTGCTACGAAGTTGTTGCGCGCGAAGATCCAGGAGAAAGACACGTGTAAGTATCATACGTGAAAAGACTCGTTTTAAAGAGAGAGCACCAAGGGCGAGTCATCGGTGATCGTAGCGATAAACGCGCGTCCTCTTCATCGGTAGATGCACGGATTTCCATGCAAATTTATATTTCTGAGAATGTCTAGTCAAGAACGTTAGAAGCTTCATTTACTTGTTACGTATTATAGAAGGAGCTATTATTTTCCAAATTTTATGCGTTTTTTCATATTACGTGCATCCTGTGCAATTCTGTAGTTTTAAGTCTCCTACAAACGCAGAGATATCGTTGATTGAACGCTAGGCTGGCTATCGGCGATCGCGACCTCGTCGCTTGCTACTTTATTCGTCCTTCGACAACTTTTTGCACGAACGTATCATTTGAAAAGTCCGATTATTATTTCTATGAATCTGCGATCTTATAATTATAGAAACAGACTGGGTTCATTAATTGTAAAAAGCTGTCGTGAAACGAAGATCATTGAAGCGCCATCTATCGGCTTGCAAAGCCATTCTACGATCCGCGGCACTGTATAAATCTGTCAAAGGTTAATTACCAAACTTTCAGCCTTCCTGAAACCTGTGGCGCTTATCTCTTTCACAGCATCGACTCCCACCGCTGTATGGTATTTCCACTGCTACGCGTATAATCGCAGTCCTCAACGCCACGATTCGAACAAATCTTCGCCAAAGAGAAAGATCACACTCACTGCTGGAACACGGTGCGACTGACAGATCACCGAATCCACCTTACGCAGGATCGTTCGACTTATTACAATTCGATGGGAAGATAACCCGTGACGGGAAACGCGACGATCCAACGAACAGGATGGAAAAAAGGCGTAAGATGCGGCGAATGTGGATGGAAAGCGAGCGAGTACCGTCAGATGCACGGCGCATCGCTAGGAAGAAGGAGAACAGAAACGGAGAGAGGGAAGAATTAATCGAGAGAAGAGAGCGAAAAGGAAGGGAAAGAACGTAAAAGGAGGAAGAGAAAAAGGAGAGAAAGAGATGAATAGATAGAGAGAGGGAGAGAGAGAGAGAAGGGACACGGCGTCAACGATGCCTCTGTGCCGACACTGGCGACCGACTGCGACTCTCGTTCGCGTAATGCACGTAGAGCAAGTGAAACAGAAAAGGTGGGGGGTGGAAGGCGAGAGAAAGAGCAAGAAACGGCTCGTCGAGAATGACGAACAGAAGAGAATGGATTGGAAGTAACCGCGAACGCGAGGAGAACTCTCGCGACGACCGACACGCTTCGTTTCGTGGTCCGACCAACTGATCGCCAACCGACGCCACTTCTATTCGACACAGGGGACCACAGTTAACACCGATAACGAGTTACAGGTAGGCGCGTATTTACTTATGACGCATCGCCGTATCAGCGATCAGCTACTCAGTGACTCTCAACATGACCAACTTGGACAGTTTTCAGGCTTTCACTACACGTCTGGATTGCCTGCATAGTTGTTCGCGTTATTTCACTTACTACAGATACAGTTTAAGGTTATTTCGCTTGAATATTGCCAACTGCGATCTTAGCGAAACGTTGGGATTTTTTTTCTTTTGGACACGACTTTATGCCGCAAACCTCGAGCGGCGTTAAACGAGCCACGTGTTACATGTATCAGCGCTAAGCGGTAGCATTCACGCGTGAATCGTTTCAAACGTTTTTTACAGCGTTCTGTTCTCCGAGGTTATACTCGGTATATATTTGTTTGTTTATGTATTTAGTTACTCGACCAACGATACGAATCGCGCAGATTCTGATGTCGTCTATAGAGTCACGCCACAAGTTCATCGAGATAGTTTGAAAAGTGCTGGCGATACTTGTTTGGGTATTAACTCTATTTTCGCGGGAATCTTCGTGATTTTATCTATTGAAATGTCTCGCAACGAATTCAAAGAGCTTCGCCTCGTCGAGAAATATGTTCGGTCATAATGTGTCGACGTGCAGCCGTACAAGATAATCTGTTGTCAATGGCATTTGTTGAAACGTTCCTACGAGTTTTTGCACGATTTTTACAAGATTCCGTCATTAATTAAATAACGTTCGTACGAAAGTACGACAGGTGTTATGAAAATCGTTTGAAAAACGGTCTCGTTTAAAGATAAGGCTACGCGCTAATACATTTCGCAGCCACTGTACAGTACGAAGGATACGAAGAAATCTCTTGGCTGTCACAAACGTATCGTACACTTTGTACACGTGTCGGTGAAGATTTTCGTGTTGCACAGCGAGGATCGAAGATCTCAAAGAAATCAGGTCGCAACTCGACCGTTCTCTTAGAAAAAAATGTTACACTTTCGTTAATTTTATATGTTGCATATATACAGGGTGTCCCGAACTTAAACGGCCAAACCGCGAAAGTTTATTCTACAGGTAAAAAGAAAAAAATAATGTTATACGAAGTTCGTCGATAGACGCTTTGTTACAGAGTTAGAAACAACAAATGTGGCGTGCACGTTGTAATATCGTGACGTGAATAATCATGAAATGTAACAATATAAGAAAAGATGATTACTTTTAATTCTTCGTTTCAGAATATCGTCCTTGCGGACGGACACATGCTTCGCATTAACGAACAATGGAATTAATTACACTACGACGATCCTGAGAATTTTCCTGAATTTCAATAACTTCGCATAGCATTTTTTCTTCTTTCTGTCTGTACATTAATTTCCTCCTCGCTGATTTTCACGAGCTTCAAATATGTTGCCTAGGTCAACACTCTGGCCACCTTTCTCTTATACATATTACCGCCTTAGTTTTCCAGATATTACCAACATCCTTTTCTTCTTTTCCTTCTTTCTGCTTGTGGATCAAAGTCTCGCAGTGTGACCATTTAAGTTCGGAACATCTTGCATGCACAATCCTGACCATAAATACTCGGACACTATCGAGACATATTTGTGGATTTCGGGCAAACGTTTCTTTACACCTTGTACACGTGTTACGTATTAACACTAGAACTACCACACCAGTCAAATTGGCTGGTTTTATAATTTTATTTTAGAATTTCTATTTCATGTTATATTTTTTTCCGCAATGATGTAATGACTTTCGCAACGATAACTAAAAGAATAATATAATGAATTTTATTTTGTTTTCTATGTACTCAAACTGAAAATAATTTTGTATTAAGGCTGTCTATACCAATACTAGCCAAAACGATCGGTACTTGTCAAAGTGTAAAAGGATCCTGCAATCTGTTTATCGAACCCCAATTAACCAGTTTCCTCGTTTTCTACAACTTGCCACACGTTTTAAAAATGTTTATTGCATATCATACGATATGATGATATCCGTTATCAGGAAAATTCCGGCTGGATCGCTAGATGTTAATACTAAAAATACCACATCAATCAAAATGACTGGTTCTACAATTTTATAAATGTGTCAACCCCCGTTTAGAGATCATGGCCCCAGATGGATTAATAATAGCAAAAATGTACTACATAACATGGAATTCCTTCTGTAAGAAAGTAATAAATCAATAAATATTCTATTAGGTATTTTTTAAAGACCAGTCATTTTCACTGGTTTTTTTTGAAATAGCTTCGTTAACTATCGGTAGTTCTAGTGATAATAAGAATGCCAAAATGGCATAAACCGATATAATTACACGGGTATAATTGCAGTCTATTTAGAACCATTCTCACATCATCTCACGACTCTCCAGTCTCCACGGATCTGTCAACTATTCTGAACATTACTGATACGTACTACGAACTACGATAAGCAACACCCTTGATAATAAGCGAGCAAAGAATAACGAGGCCCTGGTTGCTTTCCCCGAACGTTCTCCTTCTTCGTTACAATCGTCTCGAATTCTTTCTCGACTTAATCAGCTTTCGCGAATAAAAGGAATCGTCTGTGCCGACCTCGACACCGATATACGGTCGTTTGCAGTTGTGTCGATCGCGCTGAATCCCTACGATCCCGACGATGTTCTGTCCAAAGCGGTCTACCTCGTTCCGAGCCGATTCCATTCGCCGACTTTTGTCTCGTCGAAGCGCTCGGCCTGGCCGAATACAATTTGCCGAGAGCGAGCAAGCCGGGGAAACCGTGTCGCGATTTAGCCGCAAGGTAAACGACTGCTTGTGCAACATGTGCGAAACATTATCGGCACCGACGGCAAGCGTTTTCGAAGAAAGAAACAAAAAAACGCGAAGTTTGCAGCTCTTGGTATTTCGATTAGCAATTATTAGACAGTGGATTTTTAAGCGTTTAAGGGCAGAAATTGAAAGGTGCAAGTATGATTGAATATGTCGTGTAATATGCAAAAATAGAAAAAGATATAGTACCTGCTGGAATATTTGCTCGGTGGAATAAATCGCTGTCTAGGTACTACTTTCTTAGTTGTGTTCGCCAGATATGAATTTGCATAAGTATCCGCAGTCTAGCAACGACAGAGAATAGAACACGTCTCAATGATTTCGATAGTTTAGGATTTAGAGATAGAAAAAATAGTTGAACATTCGGTACAACTCAATCGAAATATTCACGTTTCTATTGGGTTGGCAACTAAGTGATTGCGGATTTTGTCATTTGGTGGTATTGATAAAATCCGCAACCACTTAGTTACCAGGCCAATATTATATTTTCAACATTATAATAATAGGAGGTCTGGTTACTGTTAACTTTTTACTTGTTGCCGTAAGTCGTTAAATATTATGGTAAATTGAGACTGAAATAAGAAGAATATCTGGATCGATTGAAAAATAATTGCAAAACCTCAACATCGAACGGATGCAATTAAATTCACTTCGCTTAGCTTCGGTTTCCTTAGCTTTTTCTTATTTTTTTATTTACACTAATTAATACCGACTATCGAGTTTATCGATATCAACCAACTGTATATAGCTGGCCGAGATAAGATCAGGCGCAAGAATTAGATTAAGGAATTTCATAAGAAATATATTTGATATATTTGCTATAATTGAAAGTATCCAAATACTCATGCACGGTATCCTACACGTACGGCAAGGTTATTTACAATAAGTCGCATAAGCTTCAACGTGTTCAAATTTTTGACACGGACTAAACAGATTTGTCGTGTATTACGAGACGCCGACAGTTTGCCATACCTACGATAACGAAAGAATGAGAAACTGCCTTAAACCGTAGGTGCATTAAGAGGAAATATCGAAAACGAGAAACTGATTCGACTAATGCCATCGTAGAGCGAGCGTGTACGTATAATAAGAAATAATGCAATAAACAGGAGAATAAAAAGGGCAAAGCGATAGACCGAGAATAGCGTAGAAAGCGATCAGGAACGTTGCCGCGCCGCTGGTTATTATCGATAAGAAACGGCCAAGTTTTCTTATCTACGTTGAGTTCTTCGAAAAGTAATACGCTTTGTGCAAGGCACACTTCTATTCTTTGTTGGTAGTACTACTTATGTACATATGCACACATCCAACGTGCGTGAGTGTGAGCATTTTTCTGGAAGGAATGGAAGCTTCTTATAGAAGCGAGCGAGAAAGCGGCAAACGTTCTCGCTATGTCTCGGTTAACGGTTCGAGGCTTGGTCGTCTAGACGAGCATCGTTTCTTCCACTCTTCGTTAATATTTATAGAGTTGAAACGTGCAATTACGCGAGGAAACGTCGTTGGCTGGATAATACGCGTAGACACGCGCTCTCGTACACCACGAGGCACGCGTATCTCGCCCATTCCGCCTATAATTTCCTTACTCTTCCCGATATCTTCGAATTTCTTTCGAATATCGTTACTCGCGGTAATATTCGGACACGTGCACCGTCTGTTACAATTAATACTAATAAGCGCGCAATCTCGCGATACCTTGTAGTTTGTCATAAAGAAAATGGTGCAAGTTAGTCTTAGGTCTCAGCCTGAAGCCGACAACTCACGAGTCTGGTTCAGCCACGACCAGTCAAGTGGCAAGTAACGAGCAAGCAACTTGTTATCAAACGTTTAAGGCCCGACCACAACTTTTTAGGTTCTTACTGATTGTTGATATCTGACAGAAAGACAAATCTTAACGACCACATTTACGTGCTACGGGTCTTTCGGAAATTCTTTCCTTTTTCAAAAAATATGCGACATCAACCGAGCAATAATTCGTGTTTACAGAATCAGCAAACGTCCTGGTTTTATAAACGCGAATGTAAATATCAACTTCTAAATTTCGGTGTTCGCGCATGGCAAGTTACTACTGGGTTGGCAACTAAGTGATTGCGGATTTTGTCATTAGGTGGTAATGACAAAATCCGCAATCATTTAGTTTCCAACACAATAGATTCCTTGCTACTTACTTGTCGTAGGTACCGAGCCAGTGCCTCAGCCAGTAAGAGTTTACGTAACTCTTGTCGATTATGTGCACTGCTTAGCTCTTCGTACGAAATTTCACTGCAACGAAACTTTCTTTCTCGACAATGGGCATTTCTGGGCGCGAAAATAATACAGCAAGGTTAGTCGTTCGACACGGGATAAAACAGCGGTCGGAGAAAAGAGCTCGCCTCGACCGAAATAATTTTCTCCCCTAACGAAAGTCGAAGGGCGCGCGTCTGCACCAAAATAGGCGGATGCGTGAGCCTCTGCTTTACGTTCTCGAATTCATTCATAGAAGCGAGACGGCTGTACCACGTACAGGAAGAGCGCTGTAAGAAGAACGAGACAGAGAAATAGAGGGAGGGAGCTGTGATTCAAGTGTCGGAGGCTTAAATCCGCCGTAGTCGTTGTGATCGTTCTCGTTTCGTACCGGGGGAATACCGTGTCTTCGACCGTTGTGTTTATACCTACTCGTAGCTTCTGCTTTCTCTGTTGTGCCAGAGGAACGTCTCGGTTCTTTGAAATCAAGAAGATAGGAATGGCTGGCTGCAGGGAGCTGCGAAGGAAAGCAAAGTATGCGGAGGAGCAGATGGTCGTTGAAGATGTGGTATTAGGACGAATCACATGAGACCAAACCGCCATCCCCTCGTACGCTTTCAACCATTCTTATTTACAGGTATTCGGTGAAAACTTTTCGAGTTGCCTGTCTGTCTTTCCACATTTTTTGTTTGAAGATTTACGGTTGGTTTCATAGAACTCGAACGTAGCATTCAAATTCAAAGAGTTAGTCGAAAAAGAAAATCTTAGAGTGCGAAATGTAGTTAGTCGCGGAAGTATTGTTGGACGCTCGTAGAGACTTTTCACGAATATGTTATGCGTATTCTGTAAAAGATTTTGGAATCTCTTTAGCACTGTGATTATTTCTGTAAATCTAGTTTTTCCTTTGGAAATCTGGAAATCTACACGGAAACTGCGTGCTGTGAACATCAACGCGATAATATGCACAATAGTCTGCAATCTAATCTAACAAATAAGACGCGAGAGAAAAACTGATGCAGCAACCGCTTCGACGAAAGTTGCAATGGAGGTTGCCGTGGGTCAGCGAGATTGCTGCACTCGTGCAGTGTGCATCGAGAAACGAAAAATCATTGTATATATATACCGCGCATATCTATGTAGCTATATACACACGTAGGTAGGTATATCGCGCGTACGTGAAACTGGACGCTGACAGCTGGAAACTGGTTTCTAGAGAACGGCCGTACTCGAGTTGCTTGCGAGAATGAGACGAAACAGGAGGAGTAGGAGGCAAGGAGAGAAACAGAAATAGATGGAAGAGAGAAAGAGCGGAGAAATGGACGTAGTACAGCGTCCATCGTGTTCCGAGTACAGAGGTATCGGACCAGGAAACAAAGGAACGACCCAAAGAGCAACGCTGAACAACAGATACAGGGGCACACGAGTTAAGCATTCACGAAGTTCAACGAAACGCGTTCGACGAACACGTCCGATACACGTACATACGTGTTATAGCTGTAGAGGAGAACTCGAATTTCTTAGGTCGCGAGATTTCGATCTTTCCGATCGAATCAAGTTAATCGTGAATTATTTTCAGAGATAGAGGAGAGAGAAGAGGAAGAGACGATTTAAGATAAAGCGTGCATGCGTGATCATACCTAACTCTACGCAGCCATTGTGCTCCCTTCTTTCGAGGGAGCAACGAGATTCGTCGTGAATACGAACAACCTGCCGTATACCTCCGACACATTCTTTCACCTTTCACCTGCGCGAGTATACTTAATGAATCAGAAAAGTAAGCTTTTTAAGATAGACCTCCTATCAACGAAGATATCCAAGCTATCGATAACAATCGCTCGTGTCGTTTGAATATTCCAAGTTACGCGCCAACGTGGATCGAATTAAAGTAAAAGCAATATATACAAAATCGAATGTAAAAGAAATAATATACAAAAAAGAAAACAAATAAAAAATAAAAAAAAATAAAAAAAAGGAATAATAATAAATCTACATATATATATGTACAGTAGGAGATATTTTCCTCTGTTCTATCAACGTAGATCGTTTACTCACCATGATGAAGGAAAATGATACACTGGTGCGAGAGCAGCAAACTTCGACGAACATCCAAGGATACACGAGATGAAAAAAAACACGCGACACTGACAAGTAGCTGATTGAAAAAGGTTCTGATGAATAACTGGCACCGTTGTCGAGAGAAAAATACGGCGATTCGGCGTGAGCTATGATAGGGAAAAGAAAAGAACGTGGGAGATAAAAAATCACGAGAGTGCACCGGTAAAGGCACGCCGGGCCCGGAGCGGACGAACGTCAGGCCGACGGCGATGCAACAAGTGACAGACAAGAGGCTCGACTCTTTTAGTTCGCGTTGCGGCTACTTTACCGGATGGCGCTACTGCTCGGCCCAAGCCGAATACGAAATTCAATGGCACTCGTCTTTTGCCGCCATTTCCTTCGTCCTTCCGAAATTCTTTTCGACCAGACGGGAAACGTCGCTTCACGAAAGTATCCCAACACTTGTATACACATCTTTACGAATACATTATAAGCGTTGTACGAAACACTTCGAAATTTCATTGATACGGTTACGCACGAAACTCGATTACAAAGTAGAAGCTGGAAAGAAATCTGAGAATACTAGGATCGCCTATTTTGAAAATGACGTATGCAAATGCATTGCAAAATTTTTTGCAAAAATATATCGTTGATACTTACATACAATTTATAAGTTCAATCTCGAAATATTCGTTTGTTTTGATCGATCGAAATCTCGTTGATCATCAATGGAGTTGATGTACGATCGTTCATTTAGAAAGTGGTGTAATTGCAAACAGGTGGTTGCCAGTAATCCGCAGAAGTGCTCCATGTACAATTTTGTTGTAAAACGGAGAAGAGCAAATTTAGAACTGCAGATTTGTCATCGATCGAACCGGGGAAATTGCAAAAATTTGAAAACATCGCGTTAACAACTTCACATGGTAATAACGTTAGACTGATTACACGCGGGAAATATAAGTATACGATGCATTTATTGCCTTACATAACACCGAAATAAAAAATAGAATGTACTTAACATTAACCTTACAAGCATTCTGTTACGGTAAATAAGTAAATGTTGAAATGAAGCAACAGCATTTTGTTCTTTCTGCTCTTATTTATAAGCGAAAGTGGATTAAAGCATAAAACGTAAATTTCAATCAATCAAAATTTCACGAATTGTACGATACAGTCATTTTGAAGATGGCGTAAATTCATTCATAACCATGAAAGAAGATATAGTTAATTCTCAATAAACCTTTTCGAAGCTATGATGAATTTATTTGGATTTGACAATCGACGGAGATGCAAATATCTCGATATCTCGAATCAAAAGAAAATGGATTTACATCGTTTTCAAAATAAACGTAGAGATTACAAAATATTTATTCGGTGGGTAATACTTATTACATGTAAGTAATACATAAACTGGTTGCTCATACTGTGTAATATGTACAGGAACGATATAATATTTGGCAAGAATGAAACGTCATGGTACAAAATATTTCAATATATCCTTGTTCTCGAGGCAAAATGAATAAAATTCGCGTGGCAGTGATCGTACAGAAAACAACAAAATGAAGTAAGCGAGCGCACAATCGATTCGGTTCGATCGTTTGATCGATCCTGAAAAGATGGTAAATCCTTGGATCACAAAATCCTTTCGAATGCTGCTAAACATCGCCGAGAGGTGACAGCACGAGTTTTACCAACGATACGAGTCGGTCGGCTCGACACACAGCCGACCGATTTCTAGGAGAGGACGTGGAACGCTTTTTCGCATCTCTTCGATTTTGTTTACGAAACGTTGAACGAATAGAATTCGGGTGTACCAAAATATTGAAAAAATATTAAACTAAAGAAAGACGCGACAGAATTCTGCGAAACGATGAGAAGCCTTTACACAAAAAATCGCGTAATCGCGAAAGCGAAAAAATATAGCGACACGTAACAGCGCGATAGTCGCCCCGCCGCGACATGTCGTGAAAGTGTTAAAAAATTCTGAATCTGTCCTGGTAAATAACGTGGATCGTTTCACCTTGGTATGCTAATTGTAAGGATTAAGAGAATTACGGTAGCTCGATGTACATATTCGCATACATAATATCGAATGCCAGCTGAAATGTGGAACGCGCAATTGTACTTGCCGCAATACACCTCTTGACATTTACACACGGAAGATCCTGAATATCTTTCCAACCGCGACGACGCCGAGAGGAGTTCGAACAGCGACCTGTCTAGAATTGATTTTATCGGTAAACAAAGCGATTCACGAACCGAATCGAAGGAAGGCCGACACGGTGCTACCTTTCGTAGATGTCGATTGTTCCTTCTAGAATTATTAGGTTATAGATACAGTGATTCGCGAAAATAATCGAAATTTTTATGAGCATATTATTTATTTGCGTTATAGGAAACATTCTGAAATTTCGTTGGCATTGTACCAGGATAGAACTATAGCGACTATAATATGTAGAACTAACTATAATATGCGTAATACTAACGTATATTGTATGGACAGGACGGTTAAGAGGTTAGTAAATTTCCAGAGTCCACGTGCAAAATCGAAAGAAACTAAAAGTCAAACGAAAAAATCGTGTTCTTTATATGTTTTGCAATAACCAAGCGAACTAAACAGCGTCGAGCTTCCTGCCGTTAATAATTTCTCTGTCAGGTAACTTTATCCTTTACGGACGACACGGTGGAATTTCAAGGATAATCGTCGTGTCTAGTCAACAAGACCATGGAGGCTTTCTTTAGCCTCTTGGAAATTTACGACCTCTCACCATATTCTCGAATGAATTTCCGTCGATTCCACACAAAGGATTATGTGGAATCAAGTTAAAAATAGCACGCTGTCTTTCCAATCCTTCGCCTTTGTTACCCAACGTTTCTCTCAATTTCGTTCAGAACTATATGTACTTGAAACGCGTTACGGCAATGAATGAACGTATCCGATGGAGGCAAGCGCCATGACAAACCATTCCAAGTAATAATAAATAATAGAAGTTTTTTCGACGAGCAATAATAAGCTGATACTCGTAAAAGGGAAACAAAGTCAGGACTCAGGGGACGATAGCAGGATATCTGGCATTCTTGCCTACGGACAGGTACGAGGTCCGTGTCGTTCACTTTCACTGCTTACGCTCGATCTAACTATAAAACACGTCCTAAGCGGACCGATTCGTTCGTTTCGGGGAACGATCGATTCGATCGCCGCTCAATCGTTCGCTCAGTCGGCTTCGTGTTACCAAACTGTGATTCACTAGCCCTGGAAAAGCAATTTTCCAGCGAGACATTACTCGATCAACGTTCCAAGTTCACGCTTTGAAAGCGTGAAAGTTCGATTCTTCTACGAGACTCTGCTCGCGTAAAGTATCGAATTTTTGAAAAATGTTGAATTTATCGGCGAGGAAGGGTCTGAGGGGAAGCTCGTGTAACTCGAAGGAATACTCTAACCGAAATTGGACGGGCGCGTGGGCAATGGCGTGGATATCGCGTGGATATCGCGTGTTTCGCTGGCTCAGGATATACCAAAGTCGCATGCACGATAGGTGGATGTGGATGGGTTCGGCCACGGGTGGTTGGTGCCAGAGTGAGAGTGAGAGAGTCATATATATATAGAGAGAAGGGGAAACTAGACTCGGCACTCCAAAGTATACAGCCTCCGCGATTGCAGTGGTGTGCTTTCGGTTCCCTCTACACGATATTCATTCTTCGCGGCTTCGCGCCCGTGGTAACAGTCCGATCCACGTTTCCACGTTGCACGCGTTGCAGCAGGACAGCTTCCGGAACCAGCTTTTCGTTCGTCCATCATCATTTCGTCGACCTACCAACCACTACCATGAAGCTCGCGATTTTCGCGTAAGTATTCCATCCGCGATCCAATATAACGCGAATAGCTCACTCTTGCCTTTTACTTTGCTCGCGCGAATCTTTGCACTTTCCCCGTGACCAGTGCTACGATTCCACTCCACGCATAATAATACGAGTATTTTTTCAAATTTCCTGTTCTCTCGAGCAGTGATCTTTCAAAAATTGTACATTTTCCTTCGATCGCCGTGTCACGTCACTTTTTCCGAGTAGTAGCCTGGCTTGAAATTTGCGCAAGACGTTGCAAATGTTTGGATACAGCGCGACATTTACGGATTACGGGTATTTACGATAGACAGTGATTGAATCGGTGATCCTTTCGACTTCCACTTTGAATCAAGGCCTTCGAAAGGTGTAGTTAAACGAGCTACACGTTTCAAGCCCTCTGGTATTCGGTATCTGTTGCAAGTGATCATTGAAATCAGGCTCGAGCGAATTTCCATCGCCACGCGAGTGCAAGCAGAGCGAGCGAGTAATAAATAAAAGAATAGAGAAATGCGTTATGCAAACGCTGATAGACCGTTCGATCCTGTTCTCAACCAGGAAATCAAATAGAAAACACAGCCATCTAAAACGTAGTAATAATAATAATAATCGATCAACGAATCAGGATCGCAAACATCGCGCAACGTGTCTCGCGCAGTTATTCTCGATTCTCAGTTACCGTTGCTTTCCCTTGACATTATCTACGTGCATCGTCTATCGCTACATTAGCGAGACCAGTTAAAAGACGAGTCACCTTACGCAACGGTTTTTGAAAGCCATCGAAATTTTGTTTGCGTGTAATTTCTCGCCGTACGTGACGAAAGAACGTGCACTAACACCGTTCTTTCATATTTTTCTCCAAGTAACCACGAAAACGAACAACCGTAACGTTATGTCACAACCGCGATCACGGTTGCTGGAGCGAGCAATAGAATTGCGTCAGGATAAGGCCGGACACGAGAAAGCACGAAACACCTAATCCTTTGACCGTGGAATCACGTTTTACTCGGTTGATCCGAGAAAAGTTGAAATTTCTCGGCTACTTTGAAATCGTGTTACGAAAAGCCATTGTTTTATATTCTTCAGCCAACTTGGCCTAAGTTTTCCAAGAAGGTTTACGGAGGCGTATTTTCTTCTGTTTCATAAGGAATCACCTCGTGCCCGATTCCTACGTGCTGTTCGTTATTCGGTCGGACCCTGTATACATATGTATGTAGAGGCGATCGAGTTTCACCGATTTTTCGGTGAATGTTATTTTAGAGGTAGAGGCCGGCCACGGGTTTCGGCTAGTTCCCGTGACATTTGTCAGCCGTCTCACGTACTCGTGTGATTCGTACTCGAAACGGGGCGACAAATGCTGGGAGTAGCGCGAGTTGCACGAGCCAAGCCAGAGAAAGTGAGTTTCGTACGTGAATGTCACAGGTCACGATCCAGCTGGTGTATACGCGGATCTACAACGACAAGCATGCGAGTATCGTGCTCTCCGGCGCACGCCGGTTTTGTCCACCGATCGTACGTTACGATCCCCGTGCACACACCAGATTCCCCTCCTTCGGGAGGACGAGCAACGTCCTCGGATTCTATTTTCGATCCTTGGCGAAAGTTGTACGACCGTCGAGTCCGATATCCTGCGAGGGACGCGTTAACGCGTCGCGGAACCAACCTGATTCCTTTCGGGGATAGAACTTTTATTAAAACACGCTCGGCACGCTTCTCTTTCTTGTTCGATCGAACCATCCTATTAGATCGGTTTCGTACGAAACGTTAGAACGTTTATATATACATACGAATTTCTACAAATGTCCGCAGTGTTCCAATAAGAATTTGTTGAAATATTCGAATAATAGAAGGTTGCATAAATATCCATAGTTTGGTAAGAAGAAATTTGCACGTTCACGTGCAACTGTTCGAGTCTCGATGGTCGAAAAGATAGAGATCGTCACCAACTAGGAAGCGGACGAGAGCAGCTGCGATCGATTATTCAGTTCGTTGGCGTTCGTCAGGAACGAAAGCGTTTCCTAGCCCTGAGCTATCCTCCGTGTGCACGATCATCGCGCTTCCTTTCACTATCGCTCAACATCTTCGCTTTTCAACTTGGCGAGATTCTGCACTTGCAGTGCACGGTTATCGTGGTAACTAGGCCAAGCTGGCGTTAAAATATAATCGTTTACTCGGCAAGCAACAAATTCTTAACTCTACCTAATCAATTCGCCTTTAAAATATCTGTGAACACGTATCGACGTTGAACCGGCCATTCTATATAATGGACCAATGCCGACTCGACGATCGTATCCGTACAACACGCGACAACACTGAACAAACGAATATCCACTGATACGGGAGAATAAAAAACATTGGCAACATTGGAAAATCGTTTAGATCGACGTTAACACTTTACCGACCGATAGCGGCTCAACAGCATACGCTCGTCCGACCGGCTTTGTTTCGGTTTAGACTCTTCGATACTATTCTTTTCGTTCATCGCGAACGGTAAGTTTTTCAAATTGATATAAAACTGTGGGAGCTTACAAAGCAACGCAACTGACGTAACTGAGCGAGGTACCTTAGTACTAAATAATAAATTACTGTTCAAATAACGAGGAAAATTATCGGCGATAAAACGCCGATTAGTAGGCTATCGGTCGGTAAGCGTCGGCGACAAAAACCCGATTAATCGGCTATCGGTCGGTAGAGTGTTAACAACGACCATTATCTGTAAAATCTATCATTATCGTTTCAGTTATGCTGTTCGCTGTAAAGTAACAGAATTTTCATCATTGGCGAGATTTTTGCATTGGCAAGTATGTTCCAGTAACAACTGTTGTATTTACAACGTGTTTGCTTTGTAGATTGGTGGTGGTCAGCTGTCTGATAGCCGTGGTAAGATCGGCGGAAGAGGAATACGATTACGAGGAAGAGCCGGCAGCTCCGGTGACCCCTGCACCGGCTAGATCGAATTCTGGTCGACTGGGCGGACTATTATCTTCGCGAGGACGAGTAAACGTTGGAAGGAAATCGTCAGCGCCGGTGAGTTGCGACTCGTTTGGAACGAACCATCGAACCGAACCGATAAACGTGCTTTGTCTCTCTCGTTCCAGGCGCAATCGACCACCGCCAAAGCGGTCGAGCAGCCGGTGGAAGTGGAGGAAGAGGGCGAAGAGGAATTCGACGATAATCAAGATCAGCAGGAAGAAATTCCTACCACGACCACCGAATCCTCGAAGAAAGTTCGCGGCGGTGTCAGACCTTTCAGGTAATCGCAACTTCCATTGTCTAGAATTCCGAGCGTGTTATGGTGGAACAGCGCGGAATCTCGATTGCTGGAACATCGATCAGTAGATTAGAATTCGCGGATGGTTTCCGGCGAGATAGAAATTTTGAAATTTTCCATCAATTCGAATATACTGTTCGAATAAGATAACGAAAAATATCGGTTGGTTTCAAGGTCGAACCAGGATCTCTTAGCCGCGTTAAAGAGGAGAAGAGCTCAAGTAGGACCATCGCACCGAGAAACGTCTGGTACGCAAGCCGCCTTGGAATCGACAACACCAAAATCCAAGTAACTATGACACAGAATTTTTAATAGTCTTTCTATTGTAGCACACGATTTTACATTAACCTCTAGCGTGTACATTAATGGCACTTTATTCCACATACGAGTAAGTAACCGGAAAAAAGGCAGTGATATTTAAGACAGCAGTCACGTCATCTTTAACGTTTAAGGTTATTACGGTTCGTCCAGGACAGCTTTTTCGAAATGAAAAAATTAACAAAATTATAGAAATATAAAATACCAAACGTTTGTTTATGGCTATTTGGTATAAGACGAGGAGCAGGAAGATGATTGTTCAGTAGGTTACGAACAATGAAATGTTCTGATTTCCAGAGCGACCACACACAGCCGCAGCAAAAGCACCGCCAGCGGTGCGAACGAAGCGAAATCATCGGGACGCGGCAGGTTCGGAGGATCCAGGGGAAGCAAACCTTTGCAAGAAGAGGTGGAGGAAACCCAACGAGAGGAGGTGCAAGTGAAACCGAAACCTTATCGCAGAGGATAAATCGATAGTAGAAAGGGATGCGAGTTTCCAGCTTTGTTTGACTTGAACGCGGAACGAAACAATTAAAAGGATTGCAGCGACCAACGTCGATCTGTTCGGAGCGGCGTGAACTTTTTCCCTTCTTTCGGACGAACACACGAAACTTGCAACGAAAGTCTCTCTTTTATAATCCGCGTTTGAAAAATTAGAACGCGACAAATGAACACGCGGCAAAAGAAAAGCGCCAGATACTCGTGTAACATTTGCGTACTAAAAGTACATTTCGAAAACTATGACATGTATATAGAAGAAGGCTGCCATTCACCGAATACTCAAGGTACTTACTGTATAAATGTAAATTAATAACAATAAAATTTCTAGAAACAAACACTTGGAAAATACGTACATAATTTATTAATTAACGGGTGTAACGTAATGGATTTCGAATTAGAATTTTCGAGATCTGGTGAGCGTTACAATGTGACTAACCTTGACGAGTCTAGGAATCGGCAACTAACGCCACGATCTTTATCTCGTAAGTTACTTTCCTTCGGGCGTATTTACATAGCCGCGAGAATGGTGTGGGATGTAAGCAGGAGAAATTCCAACCACCGACTTTGGAATGTCGAGGGCGTGCTCCATCTGCACTCTCGCATTCTCATCTTTTATACATCTCGCGCGTGCACCACTCCCAAACTTTGAAATCTCGCCGCTAGCAACCGACAGCCTTACAACCATCATGTTTGTAGAACACACTTGGCATCGACGATTCGTCTTCGTCGCGTCATTTTGCCGCCTCTACTTCTATCGGTCTTCTCCTTTAATGTTTGTTAATTTAGCCATGTTCACGCAGGCGCTATGACCTGAAAGAATGATGACCTTTTGAAGCGTAAAGTACGCATAAGGTAAGAATTTTGAAAGCAAACGGGATATACCGTCGAAAAATACAAAGGAGCTAGAAAATCAAACGTATTGGTAGAAAGACGATTAGAACATGAGAGATGGAAAGGAAGTGGATGGAATAGGAGAAGAAGAAGACGAAAAGGAGGAAGAGAGGAGAGGGCGAAAGGCGAACTCGACCAGGCTCTGTTGTGTATACGCGAGAGGTAGGAAAGTGAGAGGCAGTATCTCGTCGGCCTTGAAGCCTTTGCGAGAAGCATTTCACTCGCAAAGACCATCCGAGTCGCGTCACCGGTCTGATAACACGGGAGGACGTTGAGAAGCGAACTCGAGAAATCGAGAAATCGAGAAATGTCGTCGGCAGAAGCCGGGAGAAGTTGTTTTCCTTAAAACGTACTTCATACACTTACCAATTATTTGAATAAAATATCTGAAAAATGATTGTTTCAATGACACATCGCTTTATCAGTGACAGACTTTCTTACGATGTCTTACGTATACGATTAAACTTGAACGCGTATTATTATTCGAGGATAATCGATAATGTTGTTTCGTTGTCTTCTAATTTACGATTTAATATGCCGCAAAAAAATATCTTCCAAACGCGAAAAAATAAGAAATGTTTTCGACCTCTGGAATATCCTAGCGAAATATTTAGAAAGTTTGCTTATATTCGGTAATGTGTAGTGTTTATATTCGAGTAGCTACGAGTATTCAAATTTTGGCGGCTACTGTTGCTTACGTATACTGTTACGTTATTAAGCTAAGAATTTGTTTGCCGTGGATGAACGCTATTTCAAGAAATAAAAAAACTAGACGTATCTTCGAGTCGATGGCATTTAATTAAGAATCGCGAATGATAGATGTCCTATTCACTGGTAATCCTTGACTGGGACTACATTCCATTAAGAATTTCCCGTTTCACTCGACCTCTACCACGGTACACGACCGATATAGACAAACCACGACCGTTTCCATTGTTACATTAACCTCTGGAAACGTATCACTATAATACAATAAAGTCTTCGACGTGTGAAAACTGTTGTTCGGTTAATTGAATTTCTCGTATAATAAAACAACCAGTTTTCTAATTACAAAGTGTCGAATTTATTCAGAGCGTCAAAAATATTCAACCGGGGGTAGAGAAAATTGCCAGGTTATTTTAATATTTAAAAGCATTTTACCCTGGCAAAACTACGCTACGAGGAGAGTATCGTGTTTGGCCTCGATGTATGTTCGTCGTTTGGCCCTGTAACTTCAAAACGGCTTAACCGACTTCAACTTTGTAGGTCTCGATCGATTCCTGTCACGGCAGTGTTGTAGGTTATGTAACGTATGCGCCTAAATCGGCGAATTCAGCAACGGAATCTGTCTATTTTCTTCTTCGTTTATACAGCGCGTTTATTTATAGGTTTCGCAATGATTATAAAAATCGTCACAATGACGATCAATTTTTTTTAGTTTCACGTATCATTCGTTTTAACGTTTACTTTTTCAATTGCTAGTTTTAACTATCACGTACTGTGAAAGATATTTGGCAGGCGCATTTTTCCTTCCATCGATTACCAATTACCGAGATAAACAGCTATTATAAGATCGAATATATTACACGTCTACGTGACCCGAGAGCCTACTTGGCGCATCACGTGCAAGTGACTTTTAAAAGTGCACCTCGCCATGCATATATTCGTGACTCGTGTCCAGAGACGACCAGTGCTACGTTGACCTTTCGATAATGTCGTCGAAGTCGGCGGCTGCAGCTGCGGCAGATGCAACGCTAATAACGATCGTGCTTCTCATCTGTGTACGTGGCGCCTTCTCCTAAGCCAGTGGTTCTTAACCTTTTGTATACCACGGACCCCCTTTAGATAATTTTTCTGTCGACACGAGCCACCAACATCTAACTCGAACTTGAAATCCTCGAAAATTAAACGTTGTAACGTTGGTACCCGTGCAGTGTCCAACCTTTTGGACAAAACTATGCGAGCAAGGACCTCGTAGCAGGTTAAGAATCGCTGTTCCGAGTCATTTTAACGCCACTGCACTTTCTAACGCGATCGAGAAGATGCATGCAAAAGTGTAGAACGTCGATAAGTTATCAGTCCCGAACCTTTCTGTTCGATCGAGTACGACATAGTCGAGGACGATCGAAAGTAAGGCTATTGCCGGAAGGAAATTGCGTAAACGTTTCTCGAGCTTGCCCGAACGTTAGAAAGTTTCAAATATCTCGTGTCGCCAGTCGTTCCGAAAAGTTATTCACTGCAACTTCTCTAGCTAGGGATTTTCACGTATCGATTATATCAATCTTTGATAGCATGATCGACATACTTTATTCGTCGCGGCAAGTATTAATACTGTGAGGAATTCTTTTCAGGACAAATGTATTTTTCGAAGAAATTAGTAATAATTAGCGATGCTGTTGGCTGTCGTCTATCACGGTCTTTGTAACATAAACGCGTGGATTATTGAAAAAGAAAGAAAGTAACCTACAGAAACGTAATACCAACGAAGTCACGCAGAATGTGTTCTCGGTGGTTTTTAGTTACTTTGCAAAGATTATAAATCTTCCTTCGTTCCTAGTCATTCCTATTGCGTTCTATTGCGTATGAAATGGTCGATTTCGTTCGATAGAATCTATTAACTACGAGTGTTGTTAAATAAGACTTGTCAGACGTTGGCTGAACGCTTCACATTTAACCAAACACAGCGTGATCGTTATTTTGTCGATCGTTTTATCGAATTGCAAATCGATATGGAAATTTTCGCAAAACTTGAAATTTGAATGCTTTGAATTGAAATTGAATGAATGAAATGAAATTGAATGGAGATCGACTGAAATTTGAATGAAACTTGAAGAAATCGTAAAATCGATACGGATTTTTAAAAAGCCATAGACTAAGAGAAGAGAGAAGCTGCTGTGGACGTGAAAAACGAAGAATGGAAACGTGGAAGTAAGAAATTGGAAGGAAGCCACCTTAAAACACCACACCTTAGTGCGCTAAGAACTAAAAGAGGACATAAATTGTATTCTCAGGAGAACAACGGGAGAAGACAGTGAACAACAGTTCGTGTCGCAAAACGGAAAGTTGTTGCGAAACGAGGAAACGATTATAGAAATGCAACGGTATTATTTCTCATTATATTGCACAAAACTGTAACGCGGCGCGCTCGGTTGTTCGTTATGAGCTGTATGGTGCATTTCTCCCAGGCAAATATACGTCTGCGCGACGAGAATAACTCGTAATTGTACTTCATTTAGCGGAGCTCGTCAGCTCTTGTGCTCACCTGCTTGAAAGGCACGTATAATCGGATTTATCGTTCTTTTCGATGCTCTTGAAAACGTTTCAAACGCGACGCCTCTTACAACACGGAGCGGAAAAGGCATCGAGTCGTTGAAGGAAGATCGACGATGGTAAGTAGAGAAAAGAGTGGAAAGAGCGCGTAAAAAGATATACCGTCAGCTTTATTTTTGTAGGTTAAGCGAAGAAGCGAGATTCTACGACATAGAATAAGACGAAAGTGAAGAATAATAGAATTAAGTTGCAGACTCGCTTACTTATCTCAGGCTGATGGTCAAGTAATTGAACTTGGCTTTACTTGCTATACACAGAAACAAAGTTAGAACTGATTAAAACTGAACATAATACGGTTATACGACAGCTGTATCGATTCTTTGGTTATTCTCCCTCTTTGTCTTGAAATATCTTCCTATACAAATTTTACTCGTTACGCTTCATTCATTCCGCTTATCCTTTGTCTATCTGTTATTTTAACCATGCGTCAGTTGCTGATCGTTGAGGTTGATTCATAGAATAAAGAGTGGAGGAATTTGTGATAGATAAATATATTGAAATAAATAAAGGTATAAATATAAGTTCAGATGATGATTCAGATCCTCACTCTTACAGTCTTACGATACAATAGAAGAAGCTATGATAGAGAGCACGTATTTATAACAAAGAACATTACCAAAAAATTAACCTTGTAGCTCTAGCTGAAGGCTGTAAGAAACAACAATAGAAATTTACTTATGTTTCTTTTGTTTCTAGACCTTGTATTTGAAAACATAATTTATATATTCAAGGTCCACAAATCTTCACCCTCGTCTTCCGCTCTTGAGCTTCTCTGTTGGTGATTTTCCTTCTTTTCCTCCTTTTCTTCTCTATTTTTAACCAGCTTGTACATCTTCATTTCTTCGACACTGAAATTCATTCCATCTATCATTTCACGTTCCTCCTCGCAGTATCTCGACGAGCTTTCCCTTTTTCCGGGCAACGTATATTTTTCCTTTTCCTCTTTCAGCCAGAACTTTTTTGCCCCTTCGACATCCCACCGCACAATCTTTTATCTCCTGAAGATGATTCGCCAGATCCGCCGTGCTTCATTTTTACACACGTCGGGCAATCTTCTCGATTTCGTTCGTTGCACGAATTCACGGGTCACGCTGCGTAATGGCGTGCAAATACGTTGTTTACGACCTGTGAACACGAGCATGATGCGCGATGACTATGATTTAGAATAAGACGAAAGCGAAGAATGAGAAACTTGCGTCGGAGACTTCCTCATTTCCAGATATGTTACGGAATCCTCTCCACTTGGTTCGTGGCGTGAATTTAGGGCCCACGGCATACAAACGCCTTGTTTACGACCTCTGAACACGAGCATTACGTCTGGCGCGATAATACGGCCGACGGCCCAGAATAAAACGAAGCATTGCTCGATGGAGAGGAAGAGGAAAGGACTTTCTCCGAGCGGAGATCCTTGTTCGCTTTCCCTGATATCGTATCCGTGCGCGTTTCTGCGTCCCAAAGGTTCGACGTAAGGGCGTTGTGATGCAAAGTTGCAAACGTACGATCCACGTCCTAATTTTCAGCGTATCGATCCATTGAAAGGCAACTTACATTTTACAATGTTTCGTAACGCGATTACTCTACGACGTGCGTGTGTGCACAACTTTAATTACTTTCGAATTGGTTTCTGCCGGTTTGCCAAATTACCGAAAAGCAAAGTCGCCTTCTTCTTGCAGCATCCTGTTCAATTTCTATCTACAACGTGACTCATTAAGAACCATGGAGAATCATCGAAGAGTTAAGAAATCTTAGGAAGTTTTCCAAGATCGATATCGTTCGATGCACGGGCTACAACGCCTACCTGCCACCGTGTAGCAATATACACACCAATGTTAAGGTCGTGCCATCTGCGGTGGCCGCGTAACGAAACGTAATGGAAATTGGCGATCGTCAACGCGAAATCTAGGTCAAGTTGATGTCCGGTTCTGCGAAACCGGAATATGTATCAGTAAAATCTTCCCTGGCGCTAGTTCCTTACAACGAACCAACGCATTCACACTCGCAAGAGCAAAGTGGCGCGTTGAAAGTTTTCTTAGTTCGTGAAATTCGCCTTATTTCAATCATGCTGAAAAATTGGAAAAAAAGAAACGCGATCGCCGATCACCGACTAAAAACGCATCGAAGAATTGGAAATGTATCTACCGAGGCGCATTCCTTATCGTAAATAGTCAAGAGTAGATGAAAGAAGAGTAAGAGTGTTTGGTTGGCGTAGAAAGATCTACGAGTAATCTAGGCGACATCATCTTACGTAATAAAGTAACGACTATTCAACGTATCGTAGAAAAATATACGCACGTGACCACTTTCACGGATTCTTCGCCATGGTGAATGGTGTGGCGAACGGTTGGCTTTACCACGCTGTTTTACGATAGTCGGGAATAGAGGAAACCGTATGACGCAAATATGGCCCTGGCGTTACTGTTCTCACCTCTGCTATGCAAATGCCACGACTCGTCGATCATTTGGCCGTACTCGTTTGCCAAAAGACGAAAGAGGATGAAAAGAGAAAAAGAAAGAAATGAAAAACGAAGGCATCCGGACCGGTCGACCGGTGGGAGGTAGAATCGATGACGATGGAAGGCACTTTCCATGAAATTCCTGAAGGCGCCTCTCGGCAGGTTTCATCATCGCGCTTACCCAAAGAAATCGAAAACTATCAACGACGCCGAACGCATTGTTGCGGCCGAATATTCGTAAGCCTCGTGGAAGATGCAAAATGGCGCCTATTGTGTTGGAGAGCGAAAGTCATCCACGATATTCACACGTGTCTTAGATTCCGGTTCTTGGCTGTCCTTAACATTGAACGGGCTGGTCGTGTTCGACCTTACGTCGAGAGGATGTTTTGCAACTTGCAGATTTCACTTCGATACCCTGCATTCTCACCGATGCAATGGCCAATCGCGTCCACCGCGTCCATCTGCTATTACCATCGAGACAGAGCATAGTACTCGGCTATGGAATTAGAATCGCAGGTAGAAATTTCATTTCTCTAGGATACAGCTGCTGATGGCGAACACGCGTCACATTTTGAGAGAAGGCACGAGCTGTGTCGAAGCTCTGATCAGCAACCGTAGATAATACGAAACGGTATCGTAGACATCGACCAAGAATCGCCAATATCCTCGATCTCGACCACATCCTGGCGATACTCGAAGCGTCGGACACACCCGTGACCAGAGAAAGTGAATTTTGTAAAAGCAAATCCCAAGTAGAAACGAAATGTATCGGCACCTTCTTCTCGCATCGGACACGCTCTTTTGCAACGTACGTGCCGTTTCTTCGCGTTGCAGGATATCGCGATGTAATAAAATTGGAGGAGCGTTGATTTATTTCTAAAATAATTTACATCGGTGTTGGGACACGGCGTTGTCTCCGCGCCGAGAAATTGAATTTGTCTTCAGGTAGGTTGCTACAACGTCATACCGTGCAAGGAACGCAAGCATCGTAGTCTGTTTGCTATCCCAACATCGCGAACCTATGGCGAAAACTGGAGAAAAGATCGGTCGTCCGCGTCATACCTAAACGAGTAGAATTTCGAAATAGTTGCTCACCGCTATAACGAGCCAGTGGCAAACTTGAACCAACGTAAATTCGATTTCTGCAATCGCGTTCTTCCACCGTACCGTGTACACGGTGCGCTTTCGTTCTTGGCTTGTCATCCAACTTAATTTCGATTAGGATGACGCACGAGGCGCGGCGTTCGATAAGCCACGCTCGTGTTCACGAACTTTGTAGTTACATATGCTACCTAGAACGCGAACACGGAGAAAGTGAATCCGGCATCGCCACGTTGTAAATCGCCGATCGAAAAGGCGTGGGCTTTTAGCGTTAAAGCATCATCCGTGTTAAGAATTTCCTTGGAAACGCGTATTTCAATGTCGGTTCACGTGCACAAGACGAGCGGTTACTGTGCAACAACCTCGACGTCCTCTGGAACTTTGCAACGTTACTGCGGAAATTTCCCTATATATAACTTTTGAAAAAATTCCACGAACAAACGTCTCTCGAAAGTGTATCGAGAAATCGCGCGAATCGCGAAGGTCCATTGAAATGCAGGCCGAGTTCCGCGAAAGTGCAGTCAAGGTTCTCGAGTTGTTCACGAGTATCCCGTACACGCGTGCATCGATATGTTATGCCGCGTATGTATCTCGTACGAACCGTCGTGATTTCATCGATAGATTTCACGGTCAACCTGGATATTCCGTCGATACCGTTGTTCGAGTTTCTAACAAAAAATTTGAAAAATATCCACCCTCGTATTTGTGGTGGCACTCGACGACGGAATTTTCCGACGGCTTCGCGACACAAAGCGTTTACCATCAAACCGTAAGGCTGACATGCCCAGTGTACCATCGATATCCTTATGGTCCTTTCGCCGAATATTCGAAAGAATGTATACGCGGCAACCGTCGCGGACGTCTAACGAACGTGTGCGTAGTGGGGATATCGAGCGGCAACAAAGAAAAAAATCCGTTGGATTTTGAACAAAAGATTTATTCCGTTTCGAATGGCGAAATGCAAAGGGTCTAGCGTAACAGCAAAGCAAACACATTCGAAAAGCGTAATTGTCGATCGTTGATCGTTGATCGTTGACTGTTGACTGTGGTTTGTTGACTGTTGATTGTTGACTGTTGTCTGTTGACTGTTGATTGTTGACTGTTGTCTGTTGACTGTTGATTGTTGACTGTTGACTGTTGACTGTTGTCTGTTGACTGTTGTCTGTTGACTGTTGATAGTTGACTGTTGACTGTTGACTGTTGTCTGTTGACTGTTGTCTGTTGACTGTTGACTGTTGACTGTTGACTGTTGTCTGTTGATTGTTGTCTGTTGACTGTTGATAGTTGACTGTTGTCTGTTGACTGTTGACTGTTTAATAAACTTTTTTGTTGAACATCGAGAGTATTCTTTGGGTACTTGCATCTAACACCACCTCGTATTAATTTTTTCAGCTTCTCTTACTGGATATGTTCCACAAGACGAAACCTGTACGATGATGTGGCTTCTTTCTTGCAGATTCGACTATTCGATCGTTCGCTTTGAACACCACGCGAACCATAGAGAAATAGTGTCATACAACAGGATCACGGTTACTATCTGCCTACGCCAACATTCTTTCGTGCAAAAAGCGTGCCTACGTAAAGCTGTTTGCTCGATGCGTCATACACAGTTGCATCCGCTGCTGCTTGATTCATTTTGCAAAAGTTTTGCGTAGCAGAGATTCGAGTAAAATACGAATATCCTTGCGAAACGCTGCTGGCGATGATCGCGAGTTAGGGAAAAAAACGAAGGCAAGAACGAAGGTAATAGCTCGGTTGAAACGAGAGAGCGTCCTTCTGGCCGGAGAATGCCGGTCGTAATTTCTGGTATACGACGCACCTGTGTTCACGGGCGCGTACAGTCAATGGCCGACCGTATTTAGCCTTCGATTTGTACGCAGAAGGTCCGAGGTGCAGCGGATATAGTAAGCGCCAGGTTGAATGGTAATCGAGCGTGGCTAATTCATCCATCATCCATATACGACCAGGCGAATTCGTAACCGCCGTTTGACTTTACTTGCACAAGTCGTATTCGCTAGCCTCGATCGAGGAACAAGCCTAACTTGACTCGGGTTGGGTCGCATTGTACTGTAATAACGCACGAGAGAAGACATTGTTCTCTGTCGCTTCGCGTGCTTGCTCGGTAAAGGGGCGCGCACGAGTGCTCTCCTTGTCGAGAGAAAGTCTCGTAGCTATACATATTCGTAGCAGTTTCTGTCGCTTCGTGTATCAACCACGGCCTTTATTTACTTCTTTACTTGTTTATATATAACTAGATTCCCCGCGTATCTACGTTACAACACGTAATCACGCTACACATAATAAACGCATCGTTTAACTTTTAATTACATCAGATGGAAGAGAAGCGAGTGATCAAACACATTCAAATATCCAAATATCTGACATTCAGTCTAATCTTATCCTATCCTCCTCCAACAGACACCAAACCTCCACTTTCGATTCCAATCTCTTTCGCAATACACTGCTAAACGATCCAACGTGTACATTCCAACCTTGATTCAGGTGTCTAAAATGGTCTCAAGCGGCAAGGTTGCCCATGTTCTTCGTCTACTACGGATTTATCGATTATTGAAATTTCTAATACCTTCAAATAGTCTACAACAGCGTTGCAAAGTTTCGTGCAGGATTCGAGTGACGAGTTTACATAGAAGAATGATTAGAAACGTAAATGAAGAGGGATGGGGGGTAGAAAGATGATAAAGAAACGATGTCAATGCGAATGTTGGGTATAGTTGATCGCGGATTATCGTGGCATGGCCTGGCCTGGCCTGGTCCTAATGGATCGACATTCTTCTTGCGCAACGAGACGTAAAGACCTTTAACGCGGCACCTACCTTCTGGTTCTCGTCGCTGTGCCTCGATACTTTGTATGTGTAGGATTACGGAACTCGCAGGCTCTACCGGGCCTTGACACCTACGATACCGATCGCGAAGCTCTGGAAACGCGATCGACTAATCGTTGTCGACCTTTCGTTCGATGGAAAAGGCGGAAAATTTCGCGCAACAAACCACTCAGATACTATAGATACAGGTAGCGGTACACGATGAAAGTAAGAGCGATGTTAGTTGAATCCTTGAAACGTGGAATCCTCGAAGCGAGGCGAAAGAAAAGCAGCCGGTTGCTGGGAGGAAGACCGAGCATTTTCACTTTGTCAACGTTCTAGCTGCGTCTGTGTTCGATAATCTTCGCTCGTCTGCCGCGAGCAGTGCCTTTCAACACCGCCATATGATTCACGCGATTCGTGAAAGCGGTTACGCCGAACAAAAACCGAGTCGACACCTCCTTGGAATTCCCGCGATTCCTCCAACACCCGAGAAAACGAATCTCCGTTGCGAACGAAAGGGAAAACGGACAAGTCCGATGATCTTTGCAAAGGTCGTCGGGAGAAGCAAAAAAAAAAAAAAACAAAAAGAAAACGAAGAAGAGATGGACCGATCTTTACGATGGTTAAGATCGATATAAACAAAGAGGTGAAAAAGCAAGGAGAAAGAACAGCGAAACACAAAGATTCACATAAACGTGGAAACGGTAGATGTAAGAAGACGGTGGACGAATGATACGATACAAAGCAAACTGGATCTGTCTGAGAATAAAACTGAGAGTTCTGCGGCGGAATAGACGGTTAACTAGGTAAACCAGCAGCTAACTCGCTCGCCGCGATTCCAGTGAGTAACCAACCAAATAGTCAGGATCTGTTGAGTCTCGTTCTCGAGTGGCGTACATCGAGTCGAGTTCGACTACGTGGTGTCCAGTTTTCATGGGCTGGTGGGGTGTACTCCAGGTGGCCGTGGTGGGTGGCGTATAAGTAGAGGCCTGCATTCGCCGCCGTTCTCATACCCTCACCACGTCCTTCGACTACCTCTTACTTTTATATATACACACACCGGTGGTCTTTTTCCGCTTCTCTTTCTCTCCTTTTCCATATCCGTGTCTCTCTTCTCGTAGTTTCGTACAACATAGTCGGAGAGTCCTCTGCGTGTCACGTCGGGTTAAAAAGAGGGAGAGAGAGAGAGAGAGAGAGAGAGTGAGAGAGAAAGAGAGAGAGAGAACGCGTGAAACGTATCGAAGGTACAGGTCGTGGCGTTCGTCGGAGAGACACGGCTCGTTTCTCGGATCGTCGCAGCTGGAAACCGAGTGTCGTCGAGAAGAAAGGGCAACGATGACCGCGAGTGTCCGGTGACAAAACGTGTTGCCAGTATTCTACGGTCGTTTCTTCCGTTACGATAGTATTCGCTGGTGCGAAGTTTCGAAGGTTGCTCGACCAACGTGCACCACCACATCTTCTACTTTACATCGTCGAGGAACTAGCGAGAGCAAGAAGAAGTGCAGAATAAGTCAACATGTGGATCAAATTCGCTCTTTTGTAAGTACAATTGTATATCGTGTTTCTTCGGCTTTGAACATCCTTGAACTTTAACGTTCGAAGGAATACGTTTTTATGGAGAAGTCGACGGCGATGGTAAATCACGGATCGTCACGGTGCAGCATTGGAAATTATTTCGCAAGCCGTCGCGCTCGAAAGCGCGGCTAATGGGGCGCAGTGACATTATCGCGCTGCTGTTTTCATTTTCGGCAAGTATTCGTCCGCGCTGCTAACGACGTCTGCCGAGAATGGTGATTAACCGGTAACGTAGTCTGGAAAAAACAGTCCGCGTGGCTTTGTTCTCTCGGCTGTTTCAGCTGGTCGTGTTTCCCTTTTCCGGCATATCTCGGCAATTTTCCTGAAGAACGAGTATATCTCGCGTATGTGGAGAAATTTTCATGGCAAGAGGAAGATAGAATTTCGTACCAACAGCCGATTCCACTGTCGTTGCAGCGTCTGTAATCGTGGGAAAAGTATCGACGAATGTAAAAATTCAATGCGACGAGAATTTCTGAATTCTACGAAATCGACGAGAATGAAATTTTTCTTGCAACCTGATCGACGAATCTCAATGGAAGAAAAATTAGTTGTCGAAAAAATCGTACTAAATATATAGGGAAATGTGGTTCTTTTTTTCTTCTCGTTGCTCCAACATCTCCATGCGATTTGCGCAACAGTGGAAAACAGGTTAAATAGAAAGTTCTCTCGATTACATCCTCGAACGTTTGCAAAGCTGTTTAACGCGCGATTCATAAAATTACGTTGCACCAGTGGGACAAAAAATATTTGCCGATTTTCAAATAGGCTTTCGCGGTAATGTTGTGAGTTACGTAACGCGAGTGTCTCGTGCCACTGCAGATACCGCGTATACACGTTGTATGCTTACGTAGATAGTGGCTTGTGAGCGAGACAGCTTTCTCCATATGGAAACACGCTAAATTCTATCGCTGTGCTTGCGTCTCCAGCTCAACCTTCCCATCTCTCTCTCGTAAAACTTCGTCTTAACATCTTCTCTGTTTCTTCATAGCCCGCATACCGTCTTCTTCTAAATCTGATTTAATTAGATCTCGATAAATCCGTTAAGAAGATGATGCAAGCAGATAGGAGATTTTTTCCGCCAGGCTCTCGCTTGGTAAAATGAAAGTGTTTAAATCGATAGGTCGGTAACCAGGCGAAAATGAAAATCTGATTTTTCCGACAACAATTTGTCCAATTACGATAATATTTATATATCTACAGGTAGGATCAGCGTTTGATCGATCGATCGATCGATCGTACACGCAAGAGACAGGATATACATATATCGTTGCTTTCGATCGTGTTCGCAAATGTCGCGGTACAACTGTTCGAAGCCATCGACTTTCTATCGAACGGAAACACGCCGAAGCGCATACAATGGAAAAGGATCTCGAATATTTCGCACGACTATTATTCTTTTTGTTTAACGAGAACAGTAAACCGCGTATTCTTCGCATTATTAATCTGTTAAAACAATTACTTTGCCAGAGAACGATACTCTTTCAGATGCCGAGTAAAAGTTCATTGTAAAAGCGGATATTACAATTGCACGCGTAAAACAAGCTTGCAAACGTATTTCACGTCCGGCGAAATATTTCTGGCGTTTCGTTCGTCCTAATATTGGGTTGGCAACTAAGTGATTGAGGATTTTGTCACTAGGTCGTATTGACAAATATATTGACAAATGCCACCTAATGGCAAAATCCGCAATCACTTATAACGCCAATCCAATAAATACACTTTTTATCCGAGCAAATCTTCTACGATCAAGCGATTCGATAAAATTTTCATCGAGATAAATTATCGCGCGAATAATCTGGAAATGAGAGGAAGATGTGGATTTTTCTGGCTGACTGTACGTAAAAATCCGTTGCTTTATTACAATGTCAGAGGGTTAATTTTACAGTAGCGGCTCTCCTTCATCGACAGAGGTAATCGATCGTAACCGATCGACCTTGCGGATAACTCGTTTCCTTGTAGCTGCTCCATCTTTTCTTTTTTTCTTTTCTCCCTCTTCTCGTGGGATTCTCGTCTCGTCTCGCCAAATCGGCCGACGTATGTACATCATCAAATTACCCTTTCGCATCGACGCTTTTACAAATTTGCTTCTCGTTCGATCAGCGACAAGATCGTCTAACGATAAGCGGATCGATGGATGCCGATCGTATGAAATTTTCGGACCTTTGCGTGAATCCGTGCAAACAACCTTGAGCCAAAGGAGGACGAGGTCGCGCTCGTATTCTCAGCCACGCTACTAGACGACCTTGACTTTTTCTTTCATTTAAATTATTCGCGCGCCAGAAAAATCCATCATTTCGCAAACCAAAATCAACTACCAAAATGGTTTCTCCCATCATTCCGCATTCGTTGGCAATATTATCTCACGAATCATTAATTCACCCGTATAATTGCTTTTTGCCCAACTTTCAAAGGTCATCATAGGTGAAAGTTTAGAGTAGCTCGTCCTTTTAAAATTACAAAATTAGATAATCGCGAATATCGAATTTCTCTGCCCAACGTCGTTTAGTATTTTATTTAGTAATTCCACTTGTTCATTGGGAAATATAATAAAAGAATAATTGCAATTTATTGGATAATGGATAAAGTGCAATTCTACCGAGAAATAATCTCGGAATATGTAATTTCTAATTATTTAAATAAAAAAAAGAACTGGATTAAGAAGAGTAGAAAAATGATCGCAACGATGTTACAAACGCTACACATTTACTATTTGTTTAAATTAAACTCGGCATTTGCTATCATTTATCGCGTCAGCTATTTGCAATGAATGAAACCATGGACACAAATGAACCGTCAACCGTGTATTTTCTCGCAATTAAATAGATAAAACTGATAAGTTTGCGGTTGAACTTTAAGTCTAAGGGAGCTTATCGCCAGTTTTAGAGATCGAGTACGAGTTGAAAAAGGACAAGCCAAGTTGGTTGCAGCTTCCAGCTCACCGGCCAGGCACGAACTTTCACCATACCGAGCGTTGTCTCGTGGTAGAATCTGTACGGGTTTCTCGGAGATAATGCGTTTGATTTCGCTACGATCTTAACCCATTGCACGCTACCAAATTAATTTGCTAGCTACCTGCTTTAGAATTATTTTTTTTTTTTTTATTAATTAGCACTTAAGCATTCGAACACTTTCGTAAGCCAACTTTCACGATAGTCTTCAGGGGTTAAGCAAAGGAATTCAGAATGGTAATAAAAGTGGAATTCTTGTTAATTCAGGATATCCTGTACCATCGCAAATACACTGGCAGACAATGGACCTCGAAGTAAAGCAGTGTCCATCGAAGGTAATACGTCTTTTCTTATTTTACGCTGCGTTCAATTATTCGAGCAACGTCTTTCACGTTGCTTTCTTTTCCTAACGTTCGTAGAATTCGTAACCTCGCACAAAGTGCCGGAGAACATCGCACGGCCGTGGGATTACGACGAGGACGACGACGACGTGGTCGACGTGGAAAGAAAAACGATCTCGAAGCACGGGAAACACGCGAAGAAGGTTATACCAAAGTTCGAGAGTTTCGATAAGAAGCCGGGCGATCTGGATCCAGTCAGACGTTTCGATTTCGTCGACGAAGACAAAGCGACTAACGGTAACAACGCGAAACGGCAGGTTCGCGTCGAATTGGAAAACTTCGGCGACACCGGAGTCCTTCAAGAAGATGGTATCCGAAGATCGGATACGCACAGATCGCGGCTGCAGGGTAACAAAGACTCGGTCATCCCTGGAGTGCACATCAGGTAAAGACATTTGCTGTTTCAACGTTAGAATTACACCGATTCGCCAACATGCTTGAACGATTATCGTAAAAAAACTTCGATGAATATATGAAAGTCGTAGCAGTCGTTTGAAATGTTAAAGTTGAGTCTGCATAAATTTGATCATCGAATTTCGTTGATTTTCAGCGACGAGTATCCGACTACCATGATGCCGGTTCTCACGACGCCACGCGAGGCGCGCGCTTTCGATTTCGTCCCGGTGAACATCATCCGTGACGATGGTAAAGAAACGTCGTTCCACGAACGCAACTTTGGCGACTTCAGCGACGTCAGTTTAGTGCCCGCTGGAACGAATTCGCGCATCCAGGTGACAATTCCTCTCCATCTTAACGCGTTCTTACGTCCAATCATTTCTCAAGCCGATCATTTCTCGCGCTAGTCAACCGATAAAAGTCATAGATCAAAGAAACTCCTCTATCCTTTTCTCGTTTAAGTTGTCCGAAAAGTTTCTTTCGTTTTATAAGGAAATAATAGACGCACAATGTTTTTTGTTTTATATCTGAGGTGATATTGGGTGTAGTGTGTTAAATAATCACTCGATGTTTAGATCAACAATATATTTATTAACAAGTGCCTTCTTTTGATCGCGTCGCGTATCGCTCTCGACTTCGCTAGTCAATCTCGCTGCCCGGTTACGACTCGACTTTATCGCTTCCTGGTTCGAACCTAACTGTCGATCGGATTCGATTCTTTTCTTTTTGTCGCCCCTCAATATCCCCACTATCCACGCGTTTGTTAGGCGCTCGCCACCGTTGCCACGCACGCCTTCTCCTCGAACATTCGGTGGAAGACCGTTGGGATATTGATGACTCATTAGGCACTTCGCTTCGGCAATTTACATTGTTGCCGAGTGCCCCCAAATATTAGTTTATTGAATTATGCGCGAACATAATAATAGAAATAGAACGAAATGAATCATACCTAATTCAATAAAATAACATAAAACAGAAATTGTTGTTCATCTATTATCACCTTGTTAAACCAAAGGAACTTTTCGGGCAACCTAATATCTATCCAGAATTAATGTAGAATTGTGGCTACAACAGGTAAAGAAAGGACCGAACGGAAAGGACTACGAATACGAGTACGTATACTATTACTATGACGAGGAGGACGAGAACAAGGCGGGTACAGCGGACTCTGCTGTCACCAATTCTTACGACGTTCCTTCTAGAACTACGTCCGCGCCTAGGCGTGGAGGATCCTCCGCCAACAGAAGCAAGTACAGTAACGTGGAAAGGTCCAGCACGGTGGAACCTGCCAGCAACGAAGTGATACCAAATCGCACTAACAACAGAGGCAGGCAATTGGTCGACGCGGAAGATGTCTCCGAAGAAAGGTTACCTACAAACACTAGATTTCCACCTAGGTGCGTGTTTCATGTGAAACCTTAACCAACGTCCCTTTCCTTTCCATTTTTCCTTCGCGCTGCTATTCGAGTAATAAATATAGCTACAAACTTGTACGACAACAGATCACGATCGAATCACAACACGGCGACCACGGAGCCTTCTAGAACGCGCGGGAATCGTCCTAGACCTGGTCTAGACCTCGTTGACTCGAGCAGTTTTCGAACGCATCAAGAGGGTCCGGAGTTTCCTCAGGTTCTACCTAAGGGACCCGTCAGATTTCTCGGTGTTACTCCGAACGAGGACAATGGAGAAGAAAAAGCGACAGCTAGAGGACGCGGCAGACCACAAAGGGTCCAAGAACCTGCTCCTGTAGAAGAGCTGGTCGAGGACGTGCCCGCTCCCACGACTAGGAGGAGACCGATCACCACACTGTCGCCTCAAGTAATTATTACACCGCTTTTTTAAATGTATCTTTCTTTAATATTAATGCTACAACTCGTATAACTAAAGATAGAATTCATAACAATTATCCGTTGAGCGTATCCGGAACAGCTGTGTATTTATATTTCCTTGCAGACCGAAGGTGAAGCAGTCAGAGGATCCTCGCGCGGTAGCGAAGAGAAAGAAGAGCAAACAGAAGAACCATCTTCGTCAACAGAGAAGAGCAGAGACAAACCATCCTTGGAGAAGCAAGAATACGAAGACTCGGATTCCTCTTCAACGACCTCGGCAAGCACCGCTTCAACTGCCACGGAAGATCCAACCACAGAGTATCCGTCTTCGATGGACAAAGTGGCGCTCGACTTGTACGCTTTCGTGCAACAAGGTCAAAGTAATTTGGTGGACGCGTCTAGTAGCGGAGCTACCGATTCTTCGTCAGACGAATCTACGATCTCTAACGAGGAAGCTACTACCGATCTGGCAGCTGTGACGGAAATGTCCGCCACCACGGTGACCCTGGAACCCACGACGATCACCACTGCGGCGCCACCCACCGAACCAATGACTACTACGGTTGCTACAACTACTACTGTTAGTACCACCACGACTACTACGACTACGACGACCGAACCTCCTACTACTACAACTACTCAGGCACCTGCTGGCAGGGGAAAGTTCAGGAGGCCAGGAATAGGGGGAACTACAGGTTCCAGAAATAGGTAGGAAAAGATTTTAAACAAAGGATTTTTGTACGACGATCTGATTCCTTAACGTTGCGATTAACATTGGGAAAAATCGTCGAATATGAATATAATCGTCTTTGAATGTTAATAGAAATTAAGATGTGAAATTTATGGTATCATGCGCGAGTCACTCGCAAGCGGAAGACAATTTTCTTTGTTAGATTCAGATTCAACAGCGTCTTATTTCCTTCTCCAGATTCAAATCCAACGGAAGCGGAAGTACGACAACCACCGAAGCTCCGGCGGAACCAACGCCGCGTACACGAAACCGCTTCGGAGGAAACGGTTCGAACGGCGGTGGTTTCAAGAGAAACCGTCCTGGACAAAAACAAACGTCCGTGGAAGAGGACGCAGTGCAGAAAGAGAGTTCCAGCTCAGTGCACGCGGAACGTCCTTCCTCCGGTACTCGTAGCAGATTTCGTGGCACTGGATCCACGAGATCCGTCTCGTCGACGACACCAGCTACGTCGAATGGTGGGTCGACCGCCGCCTCCAATGGACCGTCAGGAATATCAAGACCGTCTTTCAATAAATTAAACATCAATCGGCGACGTGGAAGACCAACTACGAATGCTCCAAACGCTAGCGAAGAGAGCCAAGAGTCGACTCGCTCGGAAACAGCGAAGGAAACCGCGCAGGAATCTGTTACGACCGCGCCAAAGTCTACTGTTCGTGGGCGACTTCCGGCCACAGGAGTCAGACCAGTCATTAAACCTGGGGCGAGGATAAATCTGAGAACCAAACCGGGACATTCGACGACCACTACGACTACCACGCCGCTGCCTGCAGATAAAGAGGAAGAATCATCTATCGATGAGCCAGCGGGAGAGGGAACCGAAGAGGAGACTCATGAGGTGAGTTTTAAGGAGCATACACACGATCGATGATACACAGCGCAGCAGCAGAAATATCCGACGATTTTTAAGTCTTCCTCCGTCTGCAATCTTCTCTTTGCTGGCGTCGACTGCATACGACGGTAGTTTAAATCCTTAGCTAGTTTATTTTAGGTTCTCGTGTTTCGAAGGATCACCCAAAATTCTTAAACACTCTTCCAATAGTCTGAAGTTTCATAATAAAACACAGAAATAAAACAGTAGTTTTTATCGCTACGTTATTATAGTACAGAAAAATGTAAGAAAAATACGGAAAAAAACGGTGTATGCAGGCGGAGAGTTAAAATGAAAAGGCATTGTACTCAGAAGGAAGCGTGAAGATTTATCGTTTCATAGCGGTACACAATGCCGATTCTATGAAAAATTAACGAAACTACTCGGTGATGTTATATTTGGGAAATATTTATACAGTGTCTTGAACAGTTTGGTAGACAGAAGATACTATACATTTTCTATAGTATTCTGTAACGTTGGATTATGCTGCTGTTGGCGAGAAAATCGTAAGATACCTTGTAAACACTGTTCGTAAACACGTTTGCCTGAATGTCCCTCGGTCAAACTTCTCTCTGCATTTCGCTTTCACTAAATGCCCTTTCGCAAAATGTCACATGCCGTGCATGCTTTGACACTAATTCGCGTCTGTTTCTCATCTTTCGAATACCAGTTACGTACGACGAATGCCTTGCATCGTTCTTGTCGTCAATTTCAGTCAGTCAATTTCATGTTCAATTATTCTTGCACGTTGGAAAAGCTACGAGCATCGGTCTGTAATTCAATAGTCGATACACGATACACCACGAAAATGTTGGTTATGGCTATGAAAATACAGCGGTTCGTGAAAATCTTCCAACGCTTGTGCGTTGTACTATTAACAATTTCTCCATTCACTCAAAATATTTCTTTTTCCAGGCACCGGCAGAGACCAGCCCGCCGCCAACGCGTTCCACCACTGTGAACCCTCTAAACAAACTGCGAAATCGAAACAGACTACAAGTACATCCAAAAACAACCACCAGAGCGCCAGTGTCGCTTGCTTCGAGAAGATCGCCATTGTTACCACGTCGTAAGGTAACCGAGGCACCAGTTGCCCAATCTAGCCAGGAGGAAGCGTCCGAGGAAGCAGACAGTTCCAGCGAAACAGAGGCGACCGAAGCCACATCGGCTGAAACGAGCACAGCAGCGAGCACAAAACACGAGGAAACCAGAGGACTCGGTGGACTTTTAGCGCCCAGGCGCAGGATAACGCCGCGACGACCTGGACAAATCATCTCGCGGGAGTAACAGTGAATAATTAAACGAACGATCCTATCTATCCATCGAGCCGTTTCTATTCCTCGTCGTAGTCGGAATCGAGAAGGATCAAAGTCACTTGAAAACGTGATCAATTACGAATCTGAGGGGAGGCCGATAGAGAAGCTCTTATCGCGAAAATTAACGCGAGAATTCGAGAAGAAAAGGCTTAAGATAGTAAAGATCGCATCGTTCCTGAATCTTCAGTATTCGTGTCATTTTTCAGCTCGAATTTCGTAGGAGAAAAGGGAAATTCTATCGCGTTAGTTTATCTCGATCGAACGACAATCTCGAAAATTGCTGACGAGGCGAGGGACTATCCCCCGGATGTAAATCGTAAATTTTGAGTAAAATTAAGTATAATGACGTAGTTGTTGAAAAAAATATTTGACATGTTTTTTTTGTCATGCGTATAGAACGAACGTATGAATTAGACGGTGGATGTAAGTACGTACATGATGAAAACCGTTTCCGGTTTTCACTCAGAGAATTTTCACTGAATGTGCGCGCACGAATATCACGCGACCGCTATTGAAGATAATAACGCGATTTCTCATCTTTATTTAATAAATAAACGCGATTCTCGTAGAAAGATATCGTCAGATGCACTTTGCTAAAGCGATACGTGGTCGCATTCGACTCCACACTTTTAGAACGATATACAACTCGCGTCGTATCGTAAGACAATGTTTCTGTAATTACAATGTTCCATGATACGCTGTAAATATGATATTGCAATTAAAAATATGTAAACCCAGATATATCGTCACTTTATTCCCTTTTTACTTTTCACTTTGCATCGTAAGTTCTCTGAAAGAAGTTTTAAGGACAACCAAACCTGAAAATACAATTTACATTAATTCTTAATGTATTTTCGGGCTATTGCGGGGAGACGCGGTCGCTAGAAAACACCTCAACGGGAGTCGTAAATTCCCGTTACGATTATAATAATCGACACCACGAATAGTTCGATCTCCTTATTTCGGTTAGGATAATAGGGGTGGTTGTTGTAGTATAACACTGCGATTAACAGGGTTATAAAAATGTATATTTCCAACACTTATTACACCAATGAGTTGCACCGTTACGTACGATATAAAGGACATAGACGAGAGTTATAGATAGTTAAAGCCCTCGTGTTGTAATAGAAGTGGCGACTGAACAGACCAGACTTTGTTCAACCGAATGACTAGACTTTGATTTTGACTGTTCGTTAGTTATGAGAACCAGTAGAGTTGACCCAGTAGAGTTGAGATGGCGTAGAAGCAGTAGAAGAAGTAGGAGCAGTAGGAACAGTCCGAGCCGTAGGATCTGTGAGAGTCGTAGGAACTCAGTAGTTCGTTCTGATGTGATTACGGAGGAAAGGGTGTGCTCTTTGAACGAAGAATGCGGATTCGTTGCTCACATTTTTAGTTAGGAAAGTGAGGACAATGATCCGCGATGCCGATTGGTTATGACCAATGTTGGGAATGAAGATAGGAGGAAGAAGCCTCCTACCAACATGATTTATGGGCGACATTTTTTATGGGAAAAACCAGCTTTTCCGTTAGGTACATCTCCGCTTTTTGCGTTAGGCCACTACCCGCTTTCTCCGTAATTCTTAAGAGCGCGTAATAAATCCAAGGACCTTTCTAAAAACCAGCCGAAAACACTTCTAAAATTATTTTTTTTATTTATTTATTTATTAAAATTCACAATTTGTCCAATTTGGACATTTGGTGGAATTTTTTAACGGTTAAATTAGCATGTTGGTGGCTACCCCCAGCGGGGTACCATCCTCGTGTTTCTTAGGTTATGTCCTTTATAAGGTCTGCTGGGTGCTTCCTTTTTAGTCTTCTGTCCATATTTGTGATTTTGTATGTTTCCGCAGCTAGCCGGTTTATGTGTGTTGCTATTCTTAATTTGTATTTCTCGGAGTATCTGTTGATTTCTTCCTTGACCGTTGGCATTCCCAGGTCCCTTCGTATATCTTCGTTTCTGACATACCAAGGTCCGTTTACTATTGTCCTGAGGATTTTCACTTCTAAAATTAGGAAGTCTTTCCGGGCAAACAGCTTGACTTGAACCATATGACCGAACAATGACTTTAGAAGTTCAAGTTTATGGTGGGTCCTTGGGCTTATTGACGGTTCGAAGGACGGCATGTAGACCGTTGGCTGCCAACTGTCCTGTTTTTGCGTCCAGGCTTTCAGGACATAAACTAAAACATCGCACATAAGCACAGCGCAACAGCGGCTTAAATTTAACTTACAATAATAGGCGTTAAAAAAAAAAAATATATATATATATATATATATATATATATATATATACAGGTGGTATATATATATATATATATATATATATATATATAATAATGCATGGCTACGTCGTACCGTTGCGTATCGGTACTTTTACCTGTACCACCCTACAATTAGAATTCAGCGTTTATTCTGGAAAAAAACCATGTAAAAACAAATATGTAAAAATCCTGGAATTAATAAACAAAGTTAATAATAGTTATTAATAAACAAAGTTAAAAAAAAAAGACCGTTGGCTGCCAAGCAGCGCCGGATGTCTTGCGCGACATAACACTTGAACTATCAGCTCGGTGCATATGAAACGACGTTTAGTCGAGATTTGTCGCTGTTCACATTCCAAGTTTCAAATTTTCAACGTGTTACGTAACGTAATATACATTTTTACATGTACGTATAATAATAGAAAATGACAAATAAACAATCCCAGCGGCTTTTAGAATGTGTCGCTTATGTGTGATGCGTGGGTTAATACGATAGGGTTAATATGTAAGTATTAAAATATAAGTACACATCTGGTTTGTGCACATTCTATGTATGCATTCTATGGCTAAATAAGAAGTCTAAAGCAGAATCGGTAAGTGTTAATATAGAAATCGTTTTTATCAACTGTTCAATTGAAAATAGTGGAAGTAATGCTTTCTAGAACCAACGTGTGGTTCGTGACTAACAGAACAAGGTGGACTACAAATAGAAGGAAAATTCAGTAAAGATGGTGATAGACGGGGAAGTGGTCGAATGTTTCGAACAATTAGATATCTAAATTAGCAGTAAGTAATCGTTCGTGTTCCAGTCAACATGTGAGTGGGGATTCATGAGTTTGCAGACGATAGTAATAAACACGTGTCAATTTGGAAAGCGGGACAAAAATCGGCAAAAACGAAGGTACGACAGGATGCTTTGTTTATGGAGATCAGCTGTGTTACCAAACATTCCTATCGCTTTCGCTGCAGCGTCTACGACGCTTCTATTTTCGTCGAATAAAGGTCAGCCAAAAGCATAGATAAAAGCGATGCTTGATGCACAAACAATACATCGTAATTTAACCACATTATTGATAATCTCGAAAAATCGGATCTTGAACTTCATTTTAAAAAAATATTGAAAAAATCAAATGCATTCTCTTATCGGAAAACGAATCGAGTTTTTTATTGCGCGTTCACCGATCATTCAATTTTTCATTTTTCTTAGTCCAAAGAACTAAACTGTTATTGTTACATATGTATGTATGCGTCACGTTTTTAATTTCTCAATATCATCAACCACGCGAATAATATTTTAATAATTTAACACAATGTTAACTTCGACCGTATGCTTGCAAAGAACTTAAACCGAAATGTAATGGTCAAGGATACATCTTGGAAAATATTCACTTTGTGCTTATACTTGCAAAGAAATTGCATGAGAGCATAGTGGTTAAAAAATATCTTTTTATGTGTTAATACATTCTGTGACACAAAGGATGACCAATTTGATTGAGAAACATTGATACAATCATCAGATAAGAGTATAATTGTTAAAATGTAAACAAAGAAACAGTACGCTAGCTTTGTTCCTTTTGATATTTATATATATATATGTAATAATAGAAATGAAATACAATAAGGAAACTAATAGGCCGATATAAATGCATTTTTTGTCGCATTAACAAGTTCATTTGGTGGGTGGCTTGCATTTTAGATGCTTGTGGACCAACCGTTGACCGGTAGTTAATTATTCTTAATGACATGTGAGAATGAAACGAGAAACTGTCATTACCTGTGTAGAGCCAAACCGACGAGCAAAAACGGTAAGGCTGTGACTTTTAGGTACTTAGTAATCCAATATCCATTACCTTTATTTCTATCCTCTCAAAACCATAAGAGAATACATTACACTCAATGTATTTTCTGTACCAAATATAAATTTTTGATTAATTCTATGTGTTCTAGTCTTCTTATAAAATTGAATTAATTAATTGAAAAATAAATCAGTATGTACTATGTTTCAAGATGACGACGGTATTGGATGGCAGCTACCAACGTATGGAGCCATACGATGGGGAAGAAGAGGATGGAGAAGACGATGATGAACGCGAGGAAACACCTCAGGAATCTGGTGTTATGATACACGTAGTACCAGAAGGAAATAAAGCTAGATGGAACCATATTGAAGATCTAGATTCTTTTTTTACAAGAATGTACCACTACCATCAAAAACATGGATTCGCTTGTATGATACTCCAAGAAGCACTTGAACTAGGACAATTCATTTTCGTAGTTACTTTTTCAACTTTTCTCTTTCATTGCATCGATTACTCCGTATTATTCAAGTGAGATTTGCTTGACAATATCAATACGATAAATAGCAACATAAGTGAGAAACTCGACTAATAGGTTTGATATATTTCCAGGAACAAGCCCCAAACATCGCACAAAACGTCGATAAGCGACGTGATTTTACCAACGAGCGAATGTGTAGCATCTATGGGTCTGGTTACTTGGATCTGTATTTTAGTAGCCGCGATTTTTTGGATTTTACGATTAGTAAAAGTTTTGTATCATTGCACGCAGTTTTGGGACATAAAGTTATTCTTTAATACCGCGTTGAAAATTGAAGACTGCGATTTGGACAATCTCACCTGGCACGAGGTACAAAAGCGAGTCAGAGAAGTGCAAAAAGAGCAGGAAATGTGCATCCACAAAAGAGAGCTTACGGAATTAGATATATACCATAGAATATTAAGATTTAAAAATTATATGGTGGCTATGATCAATAAATCCTTGTTACCCGTTCGACTTAAAATCCCTGTTATAGGAGAAATTATTTTCATGACAAGAGGATTGAAATACAATATGGAGCTACTATTGTTTTGTAAGATTCTATATACTTAGATATTTATTAATTAAAAATAATATATGTATAAAAATAAAAATATAAATTGTTTTCACACAGGGGGACCATGGTCTCCGTTTGAAAACAATTGGCATCTCAAAGAAGACTATAAAAAGTTAAACAAAAGACAAGAACTTGCAAGAGTACTATCTAAACATATTTTATGGGTTGGAGTAGTGAATTTTCTACTTTGCCCGTTAATTTTACTCTGGCAGATACTCTATTCGTTTTTTAACTACGGCGAGGTGAGTACACGGTTTGATTCAAAATAAATCTCTTGCTCGATATATATATTTCGTCTCGTAGAAATAATCTTATTGGAAAATATTTCTGTCTCGAACAGATCATCAAGCGAGAGCCAGGAACTTTAGGTACAAGAATGTGGTCTTTATACGGCCGGTTATACCTCCGTCATTTCAACGAACTTGATCACGAATTGAATGCCCGTCTAAATCGCGCATACCGTCCAGCTTCGAAATACATGAGCATATTTACATCCCCCATTATGACTGTTATCGCGAAAAACGTTACTTTCGTAGCTGGAAGTATATTAGCAGTTTTATTAATATTAACCGTATACGATGAAGACGTACTTACGGTGGAACACGTGTTGACTACCATGACCATATTGGGTGCTATGGTCGCAGGAGCAAGAGCGTTTATACCGGATGAGAATTTAGTTTGGTGTCCGGAGACTCTCTTAACGGCTGTCTTAGCGCATACACATTACAGACCGGATAGTTGGCGAGGTCACGCTCATACTCAAACCACGAGAGCAGAAGTAGCACAACTATTTCAATATCGTGCAGTTCATCTCTTAGAAGAATTAATTTCCCCTCTGCTTACACCATATATTCTGTGCTTTCGGATGAGACAACGAGCTTTAGATATTGTGGACTTCTATCGTAATTTCACGATCGAAGTTACAGGCGTCGGGGACGTTTGCAGTTTTGCACAAATGGATGTGCGTAAACATGGAAATCCAACGTGGCAAACGGTGACTCGAAGTCCTGTCATAGATCAGACTGGTAGATACGATGCTAACCAGTACGCCATGGATCCGGAGAAACTTCAAATTCCTGTATCGGATCAATATACGCAAGCAGAAGATGGGAAAACCGAATTATCCCTTATTCATTTCACCTTAACGAACCCCGAGTGGAAACCACCGAGTCACGCTGAGAATTTCGTCACAGCTTTAAGAGAAAGAGTGAAAAAAGAAGTGCAAGGTGGTATACACGGTGAAATTAATCCCCTTTTGACAAGTTTGAACAGTTTATCTAGCTTGGAACCGGGTGTAAGTGTTTAATGCATCTCTATTCGAAATCAAAACGATATAGAATTTAATTTGTCCAATCGTTTCAGTACAATGACATAGTATCGAACATAATTCGGAGCACAATGGTAAATCAGCCAGGAGGGCTAAGCGCGAGTAATATGTTCGTGAACCAACCTGGTACCTCGACAGTTTCTGCCGCTGGAGATGAATTGTTGAATGTGAAATCAGAGATTTTGCCATATGCCGTGCAACGTGGTTTAAGCAAAGCCGAAGGACCCGTACACAATGAAAAAGGATTTCTGTATGGTTTACAACAAGAAATTTCGAATCAATCCCTAGGCGCCTCTGTTTTTGTATCGAGCCACGAGTTATCTACCGATTTATCTGTACCGGTGGAGTTAATCGCTGCCGATATGTCTCTGTCTACATTGTACCTGCATGAACTTCATCACAGACAAGTATGTTTTCCAGCTGTATTATTGAATGGCGCCAGTGACCGATTAAAATAAAAATTGCTGAGTCACTGGTGTTATTCGTTATTAGAATAAAATGCTCTTCAAGAAACATTAAATATCAATATTGATATATGTACATTCATATATGAATTATATTTATATAGAAAAATTAAGTGTCGGATTAAATAATCTATCAACTACAGGTTCGGAGGAGAGGCTATCAAGAAATGGCTGCTAGAAGCGTATGGCAACGAAGCCCTGTTCAAGAGCTTGCTACGCTTCCTGAAGTTAGACAAGAGAGAGCACCCTTGCTCTTACATCAAGATTCTTCTATAAGAAACAATAGAGAATTTAAATATAACGTGAACACTCATTTAGGTAGTATCTGAATTATTCGTGCAGTGATATCGCCACTTTTAACAGAATAAAATATTTTCATTCGCTTAACGATGCGATATCCTCGTGATTTATTTTATAGCAAGAGAATAGCTAGAACGTTTAAGAATCTGTGTTATCGATGTAAATACAATATCGAAACGATCTCGAATGCCTATTTTAATCTATTCGAAGGCCTACGCGTGTGTACATTTTGTGCATCAAATTACGAATAAAACGCTTCTCAAAATTGTGCTAGGTTGTTGTGTTGTACAGCATGAAGAACCAATCGGGTTTTCCACGTCGAAATTTTTGTGAGAAAAATTCATTACTTGTATACATATTGCAACAGACAAAAAAAGCTATAAATCTTTCTTTCTTTTTTTTGAGTAAATGCAATTATAAAGATACGAATCTTTTGTATGTATGCGTGTGCGCGCGCGCGCATGTGTGTGTCTGTGTGTGGTAAGATCAGCTCTAGTTTTCAATGCCACGATTCTCTAGTCATATGAAATGAATCACACGCCATAGCATAAAGAATTATTTATTTCTTAAAATGTAGTTACTCGATAAACACGATGGCTGAACGTTAACGGCTACAGCATGCGAGAAATCGCTTATACACTGTATATATACTCGTATCCGAGCATTTCCTTAATACTGTCACAGAACGCAGCTAAAATACGAACGTTTACGTTTCACAAACTGGCAGGTTATCACGAGGTATACATTTAGAAGCGGCTTTAACTCGTGTTTATTCTTCGTTATGTGTAATGTATAGGAACTTATACAATACAGATTCTTATTGTAATTAAGACAACTATGATTTATGTACTTTAAGGATTTTTTAATTAAGTGATGCGTAACGAAAATAAATAGGAATCTTATCACTTAAAGATAAAGATCATAATACAGATACGGTTCTACGAATAAATTTTATAAAAAGCAAGAAGAATAATAATAATATTAATATAGAGATAATATTAATTTAAGGGTTCTTTGTAATTTATAATTATATTATACGACATTATAATATACGACAAATAAATACATTACGTAATAAATTAGTTTTCGTAAAAACCTGCGAAACTTTTTGTTCATATGTGTCATATACAAATCTATATATAAATGCGAATGTGGTTTAACAAACGAATATTGAAAAACATGAACATCGAAAGTATTGTAATAATTATGAAATATGAACGCCTACCATAGCTGCAGGATTTCATCAACGGATTAGGGGAAGCCATGAAGTACAATTTACGGTGTAACCGAAATATCAGTGAAAAGATGACGAAAAAAGACTTCGTATACGACATTCGTCCACCAATTCAAAGTTCCAGAAAGGTAGGTTATTATAACTCGTATAACCAAATATCCTTCTCTCTTTCGATGCACACCAGCCTCACATGAATTATTGGTTTTCGTTTAATTTATAAATACGAGATTTAGATTCATGAATCCGAGAATTAGAAAAATCAGTATTTTATTAATATGAATAATAAAACTTGAACGAGACGCCAAGATTTTAAATCGAAGGTGACGCTACCGGTACAATAAACCAACATAACGTATCATTTGCCCGTGCGAGAATATTCAAGGAATATTGAAACGATTGTCATGAAATATTAAATTATACTTCATATTGGTCTGTTTGTAATGAGTTTAGATAGATAATTTACATTTTAAAACGTTATCTGTATCTTATATGATTGTTAAGAAAATGGAATATCAAGAACTTTTAATATTTTAAACTATGTTATTATATATATTGGAATGAACGAACGTGGCGTCGTGTTTGACTGCGTACAACTTTTTACGAATATTTTTATTTTTATTTCATCGAAACTTTATCGAAATTCATGATATTTTGAACTTGTAATCACTGAATACGCACAGTTCTCTTTATATTAGCAAACTACATATAATACGGAATAAACTATAAAAATTGACGGCAGTATTCGAAAGGGTCAGTACGGTTAAATTTGTACTGACGTAATCATGCGCATTGCGCAGTTTCTGTGTCATTTGAATACACATGTTCAACATTCGTAAGAATTTATGTTTATAAAAGCAATACTTGTGATAAAATTTCATGAAACGTAACTACCATTTTCGATTTTACGACTCTGCAATGATTTCGTTATCGGAAATATTTCCAAATGCTATAAAAGAATCTTTATTATAACAACTAGTAATGAAATAAATATAACTACGAAAACGACTACGTTGTTTACATTAGATACTTTAAAGTATATCGGACTGATGTGATTTTGATTTTAAATGCAAATAATGTAAACGATAATTGGCATTTAACGTTGCAATATTTAATCTCGTAAATTTGAACGTTTCTAGATTTTCGTATACGCTTATATGATATTCTATACGTTACCTTGACATCGGTAGTATCCTTTTGTAACTTTTGGGCACTATTAGATATTTATCATAGGTGCTCTTATAAAAAAAGAAATGTGTTTACAGTTGGAAGAAGGAAAATATCCAATCGTATTACCACTACAACTGCGAAAGAAACATAGTACCGATTCGAAAATGCCCCAATACTCCGTTATTTCGGAAAAGAACGATTACAATTCAAATGACGACGAAATGAATGTAAGTATGCAATCCTATCATTCAGTATGCAATTTGTACTATTAATTGCACTATTATATACAAGGTTTCATCGTTTATTATATAATTTGTATAATTAATGTATCATTGTACATGTATTAATTATTATTATATCCAATGTGTATTTCAGGAATATCTGCATATAGTATAAATATTATGTATATTTGCTTCGATTATTAATCGATCGATATTATCAATTTTCGGAATCTAGTTCAATATCGTATCGAACAACAATCGTATCGATATTTATCATTCAGAAAATTTCAAATTCATTTTACTCATAGCTTTCAGAGCAACGAGCCTTGAAATTCGAGTGCAATTTCTGCCATGAACAAATTGCTACACTTTTGTCTTTGTCCACTCACATTAAATTTCATCGACGCAGATATTGCAAGTATTGCTACTGGATACTACCAGAGAACGAAACGATGAAAGAGCATATCGAAAGTACTCATCGAATCGATCCAGGTATGAACATATGTACATTGGATTTTTCTATATGAATAAATCGTCAATCACTGTTAAATGTCAATATTGTAAAAGCGAAATTTGACAACAAAACAAAAATGTTCCGTACATTGTGTAAATGCGATGGACCTATATGGATTTCTATCATTGAGATACTGTGTCTCATTGCTATTACTTGGCATTTTGTTTGTTTCTGAATACGTAGCTTATAAAGTTTGTCCACGATAGAAGATCACACAATCATAAACAATGCTTTTATTATATTTTAATCATTTATAATTAAAATACATCAGTTTTTTAACAAATCATATAGTATGTACAAGAAATATAAATATCATAGGTTCGTCTATGCATTTAAATTTTAACATGTTTATTCAGTGATCTGGAATAACAGTGTTCAATATACTTTCAACATCATCTTGACAGTTTTCATAAATGATATTCTTTCCTTGCAGTCCTAAGTCGTTTGCCAATAGCTTAAGGTTCTATAAAACGGAAATTGTTTGAATTAACGGATCAAAATATTATTTAATTATTATACATATTGGTAATTTTCTTCGCAAGCGATGGCCCTTTACAAGAAGAAGATTTTAATACATCATTTACCTTTGCAACCGTTACATCAGTCCTCTTCAAATTTCTACAATCAAGTACAACGTCGTATGAATTTTCGTTTGAAAGCTTCATTATGTAAGCTCGAAAATGTTCCGCTGCTGGAAACGTGATACTCTCATCAGGAATAATGCGAATCACGGTTCTATCTTCTACCTACAGTTCAGGAATCATTTTACCACACACGACAATAAATTTGTCTATATGCAACGGTGCTAAGCTAACTAAAACTACTAAAGTACCTTAGTTAGCTTGGTACTATTACATTTGGCTGGAAACTTATTAATAGTTAGTGCACAGTGAGTTAAGAATGTTAGAATAACATTAAATATTTAAATAGTTAAAATATATATATATGTATATATAATATAAAAGTAATCCATTTAATTTACCTGTTCAATTTCGGTTTGAACCGAAGGTCGAGCCGTGAAATACAATAATATTGCAAGATTTAACGATATACCGATAATGATTCCCCATTCCAGTTTAAGAAAAACGCAGAATAGTAAGGTAATCAACATGAGGAAAAAGTCGATTTCTGAAATGAGGCGCAACTGTCAGGAATATGAAATTGAGAATCGCGTTTGTCACGATCCAATTTACTTACTTTTTGCGCGCCATAATAGAGCGTACGTTTTGAAGTCGAGCATGTAGTACATAGAGCATATTATAACGCCAGCTAAAGTCGCTTTAGGAATAAAACGAAAAGTGGATGTGAGCAAGCCAGCCGCGAGTAATACGATAGCGCCTGCAAGCAAGCAATTGTCACGATTAAGAAAAAAATTCAGGGGATTCATTTGCACGTTCTCCAACTATCTAATTGTAGTATCGTGGGCAAAAGGCCTAAGATATCGGCCGGACCGTATACAAAGTGGCGAGAGCCGTGGCGCCGTCGAGTACATCAATGTGTCGTCGGTCCTTTCGAGTGGATAGTTTCGTGGAAAGAGCCTGCGTGACCCTGGCCACGGGGTTTCGGGACACGTGTTCGATGGGACGAGAAAAGACAAAGAGACGCTAAGGGTAGTGTTAGTTGAGACGCCGGCGAGAACGAATGCAAAAGGCATGCAGTATGAGTTGAGAAGCGAGAGCGTGCGAGTGCAGATGCCGAAGACTAGAGTTGTAGAGTTGTAGAGTTGCTAGCGTTGTAGAGAGATCGAGTTGTTAGAGTTATAGAGTTGCGAGAGTGATTTGAGCGGAATAAGACTTTTGTGTTTTAGTTCAAGTTGAACATTTATCGTTCTCTGTCCAATTAATCTCTGTTATTTTTATTTATCTTAAATAAATAGTATTAGGAGAATTTTACAAATCTAAATTATCCTAATCCTATCCTTTTTCCCGCGATATTACATAATTGTATTTCATCTTTCTTTTCTGCCTTAGTGATACATATTATCGGTGAGACATTTATAACGCTTGTTTGAGAAGTCATATGCACACACACACACACACACTTACCTGTGAATAAACCTCCAAAAGTAGTTTTCACCCCAGATGAGTTATTGACAGCAGTTCGTGTAAAAGAACCTGTAACTGGCATTGATCGAACAAGCGAACCGCCTATGTTACACAATCCTAACGCGAGCATTTCTTGCGTGCCGTCCAGAGATTTGCCCTTTGCTAAAAGTTCATAGTTCGTTCGAAATTATCCAAGTAATTTTAATTATTAAAATAATGTTCAAAATTGTATTACTATCTAACGAATATACGTATACGTTCATAATTGTTCGAATGACAATTGTTGATAGCGGATGAACATTTGTTGAATAGTTTGATATGTTAACCTGTAATTATTTTTTACATTACAGGTTGACGAAAACAAATTAGATCAGTTTCAGTTCCGAGCTTCGACTGTATAATACGTGAATCGTTCGAACGATTATGAATGATATTGTACGTAATATAGCGTACCAAACGCTTTTGCTATCGCCATATGTTCAATGGTAGATACAACTGGGACGGTGACAAGCGACATTCCCATAGCACCAGCAGTCGTAAAGAAATCATTGGTTATTGCATTGAATTTCGGCAGACCAAACGGTGGCAATCCATGACCCATCGATCCTAGAAATCATTTATTTTTGCTCCCAGTTTGTTCCTTCTTGCGTTACGCGGTTTAACGAATGATCAAAGAACGGGTTCCTCGCGAGACGGATTTTCCAATTATCGTGTTGTTCTCACCGGTTAGATTAAAAGGATATAGACCGTAGATGGAAAAGATATACGCCATCAAAGTTCCTACGATGACCACCAATGCGTTACGCGCGAGAATTGTGGCCCAAGCGATTTTCTGTGACCAAGTACCGGTTCGACGTCCAGGTAAATTCTTCGATAAAAAGCAATATGAAAATTAAGTTATGTTCGATGGGAACATAGCTCCTGCCAGAGTTTTATATGCTATTGGAATAAAATTTTGTCCAACACTGAATCGAAGTATCGCAAACTAAAGAATAGAATGAATTATAGAATTGTTTAATTTTGACCCGTTATCTTTGATCGAATTTCGCTTTATATGACTGTACCTTTAGTAGAACCAACGCCGCTATCGTTCCAATACCCAGCAACGTGTCCTGGTACCGGATCATCCTCAGATTCGAGAACACCGAGATCAAAGAATCTACCAAGTCTTCGCTTCTACCGGGTATTCCTAACAACGGTTTGAACTGCGAAGTGGCTATGTTAATCGATGCAGCCGCGGTAAAGCCCGTAATTACGGGTAAGGAAATGAAGTCTAACAAGAAACCTGAAATTCGTGCGCAACTCTTTTAACCCTTTGAGTGCTGAATACGGCCTATGTCGTCCGTACGGACGGCGCGCGTCTAGCGCTGACGATCGCTGTGGACGGAATACTTTTTCGTTAGACTGAACTCTGTTGATTGACTATTCAAAGCGCAAATTGTAATAAGTTATAGTAATTCTCTTGCACGAGATTAAATGATTCAAGGGCGTTATTTTTTAGTTATTTTTAATTATTTATTATAAACATTGAAATTTACAGTTAACTAGAATTTGGGTAATAAACTAGAAAACAATAAACTAGAAAACTAAATTTAGTAAATATAACACAAGTTAATAATATAGTTGTGTGTGAAAAATTCAGTGCTTGAGAAAACTAAAAAAACCAGATGTACAGTTTTCTTACAAGTGGTGACCACTTCAACAATAACGAGGCACTATTGGCATTTGTTTACTGCCGTAAGGAATGCATTTATATTTATTTCACACAAACGTAATAGTATTACTTCTGCGTAGGTGTTCGGAAAAATTGAAAAACCCATACATGCGTCCCTAGCCCATGCCAGGCACTTACAGAAAACGCTTAGTCCATACCGATAGCTTTCGCCAGACACCTATATGCGCCCACAGCACTCAAAGGGTTAATTGTTACGAAATACAAAGAAACATAAAAAGGTTAAAGACGAAGGTCAGAATCTGGAACGTGTAATAAAACATTTATAATTAAGGTTCTGTTAACAAATTCCACTTGCAATTCTTCTCGTGTAAGCAAATGTTTGTGATCACAACTGAGGAAATGTCACCTAAATTGGAATTTGTTTTACCTGACAAATATTGTAACGAATACGTTATACGTACTATGAATAATTTGTATACTTCTGCATATTGTCTGCATTCTGTGCATTTTTGCATCTTCAAATTTGCATCATCAAAAAAGACATGCATGAGAATCTGTAGTCAAATCACTCACCTAAATGAAAGAAGCCGAGTAACGCGATAATGCAGCCTTTCAGAAACGTAAGCAGAACCGCGACATCAGCATTGTATTTTGTTACCAAAGGTTGCACCATCGTTGCCATAATAGCAGTTGGACCGATAGTAATACTTGTACAGGAACCAAAAATAATGTACAGGAAGGATGCCATGAAAGACGCATATAACCCATACTAAAGGAGAAAAGAGACATAATGGTGTAACATTTGAATTAAAAGACGTAGAAATTAATACGCTTCTATCGATGTCAGTTGAGGAGTTCACAGCAAAAACAACGCCGCAAGTGTAAATCTTTGTCGCATACACGTACACATATGTATATAGAGTCTTTTGAAACAATTTTTGATCATGTTATTCAGAATCCTATTGCAATTTCTATGATTGTATCATCAATTTTGAAATCTTAGAAAATTTCAGAAGAAGTCAGAAATTTCTGATATCTTTCCTTTGCAAAGAAGATGCTTCTAATTGAAAAATCTTCAGGGTCTGGCTTTGACATACTTCATCTATTAAATCTATCGAATCACAATTCGATTGATATTATTTCCAAGAGATCCATGAACGTTGAAAGTTTTACAATAGAAATTTGACTGTCGCTACTAATCTTGACGCATGTTCAGAAAATCGATCCTTTTTATGGAAAATGTATTCTGCTTTCTGGAAAAATCCGAATATGGGAAAGAGAGAGAGAGAAAAGTGTTAATTTACCTCGGGACTTAAATCAGCGACGATAGCGTAAGCGATGCCTTGAGGAATAGCTGTGAGGCCAACCGTGAAGCCGGCCAGTGCATCTTGAGGCAGCCATGTGAGTTTGTAATTCCTAGCCCACGACAGAATCGGCAGCCTCCTCTTCATGTACTTGTAGCAACAGTCTCTGCTGCATCGTGACACTTGAAACGATACAATGGTATATTTGAATTTCATTTGAACTTCTAAGGTATCCGTCAACATTTTCACGAAAGATCCATAAAATGATCCAGCAAATCGAATAGCTTTGCCGCTTTTAAACATGGAAATAGAAACTTAACTCTCTTGATATCTCCCCGGTGACCCAAATTAGGTGAACTTACTTTTCTTGTAAACTATATCCCTCGTTTTCTCCAACATGCTTAAAATTGTTCCAACACTTGAAACACTACACCGTGAAACACTATATAAATAACTTGCTCTTACGTTTAATTTCTATACGCACAACTGTATTTCTATATTCGCAATTTTACAATGTTCAATTTTTATTTTCATAATTATATCTCCAAATAGGAGTTTCGTATCTCCAAACGAGTTTCACTCAAAGATTCTACGGCGAATATCATCGATAGAAGATTATCGTAGAGAAGGTACTTCGTAAAGAATTCATAGGGAATGGTTAAAAAATTGTCGTCGGAACAATAACGAGACAAGAAAATATCGACATAAGAGACGCGTGAGCCTGTTGCAAGGCACAACGATACGCTCGATAGCGTCGTTGATTATAACAGCAAACTGATTATAAGTATCGTTGCCTTGTACTCTCGAGAAGTCACACCAGTTATCACGACTTATATTTATCACGATACTCCCACTTCTTTCAGACTTGACCATTCACCGATTGTCACTGCGAACGCGCTCTTAATTATCTGATACTCAAGACGTGTTCTTCTCTTTTTTAATTTTTTTAATCGCTTTTTAATCGCTTCCTAACTCTCTCTATCTCTCTCTCTCTCTTTCTCTCTTTCTTTCTCTCTCTGGGTAAGCTGAATCGTTCACGCCAATCTTTAGATTATTGTAGGCTTCCAAATATTCTGATAGAATTTCATTGAAGTCTCTACTATGTTATAGAATCACTTTTTTGGGAGGAAGAAAAACTCACTTTGAAGAAACGTAGCAGCGAAACTTCACTGGATGCACAAATAGCCCAGATTGTCTAAGGAGTTTGCACAAGAGGATTCCACCTTTAAGAATTATTGCCTGGTTAGATTATTTCGTTGAGAATTATTAACCGTTGTTTTCGACTCGTTTATCTTCCCGATTTCCTTACATTTTTTCGCCGGATAACGAAAGTAATAGAAGGAGGGCGCAACGCCTGCGCGAAATCCAGGATTCTCGGCCAACTTACAGGCTAGTGGGTATGAATGAAAGCTCCGAGCTTGCAGTATCGCGCGAAATAGAGGCCTCGTCGTTCCTACGTTAGTTTTCATCTCGTGCAATTTCGTAATCAGTGCTATCGTCCACGAGAAAGCAATTCGGTCACTTGACCCGTTTAATCCATCGATTACATGCCAAAAGATACGAATGATTAATTCTTAACGCGCCACTAACAACGAGCCTCCAATAATCTTTCGGTGATAGACATCGAGGAAATTAAAAGATTCTGTAAGAGTTTCTTTTGTAAAAATTCTGCTGGAATATGCAATGTCTCTGTATTTGTTGCTTTGTTTAAAAAGGGATGATTTAGATATGAAAGAAAAAATTGTTTACGTACGTAACTGTAAATAAGAATTGCATTAGGCAAAGTGTTGCGTTCATTTAGCGTTCGTTTGGTGATTTATAATAAATGTAATTGAAAAATTAGCGAAAGATCGATGGTGAAACTTACTGGTTTTTGTAGCGTCGATCGAGCGCGCGATGAAACGCCAACTGATTCGATTAATCTATCGCGATACGTGAATGGAAAAAGCTTCTCATTCGGTTTAAATGTTTTGGGAATTCCACAATATCTTTTCGCATCTTATCAGATCGAATGAAATATTGTAATACATCGTGGAAGCTTCAAAGATTGTGTAATGAAGTTGATGTTCTTCATTTGGTAACACATAATAGGTAAGATTTCGCATATGTATCTATTCCAAGAGTTACAGTTCTAGACCCACTATAAGTTGTTTTATTTCTCAAGTATATCGAATTAGAAAACTTGATTTTCGAAAATTAACGAGGATAGATTTATCAAGCGTTTTCTCTGCGGTATGCAATGATTAAAAGCTCGAAGAATTAAATATATCTCGTTTGAGAATTGTACGACGATAAAATTGAGATTATAGTATCGTAAGATAAATCAAGAATAATAAAAATCTCATTTTTACATATAATAAGATTTAATAATTCTCGTTCATATCGTATTAATTTTTCTGTGCTATTTGAATTTGAATGCCACATGTGGAGAAACATATTTGTAAAATTCGATTCGTCGTCAAACGATTAGACATTAAGACACGTTATATCGCATTATTTATGCCGATTTATTTATTTATACGAATTTATGAAATCTATCAAATATGAGTTGACGATCGAACATTCATAACGTTGCAGATATACCGATCAATTTCAGTTTTTCCAAATTTCTCGATTAAGACGTCTAATTGGCAATCCAATTAATATCCAATTCCCAAGGCATACAAATGTTTCAATTGCACAAATTCGCTTATCGCGAGCGAAGAACGCGAATAACAAAAAGCCCGAAGATAAATTTAAGAGAATAATATTTGCGTCTTCTTTAAATTTCAATTTATCGTGCGGATCATTGAAGCTTCTCAATGTACAATTGGCAAGATCCAATAGGTTTTTCCCGTCTCAAGATATTTCATACATTCAAATATTCCTTTTTGGTCGTACGACGTGAAAATAAAGGCGTCGATCAAAATGTACTCGTCGTATTTTCTTTGCGATCTTCGTAACTGATCAAACACTTTTTAAAACAGAACAACTCGATCCAAACGACTTGAGTTCTCTCTTGAGAAGTTAGGATGATTAGTTTATCATACGTCGCGTGAAAAAGTTCTCAAAGAAATTCAGTTGCTCGGAGTCGCGAAAGAAAAGATAAAGATCGTTCTTTTTAACAACTTCTTTACCTCTAACGGGAACTTAAAGATTGTTTGTTCAATTATGCAACCAACTGTATGATTGTCTTAAGACAATTATCTTAACTATATCTAAATTCTAAGATAAACGTTACATACTCGTAATTAATGATCGAAATCGAGGTTGCTCACGTGTTAAAATATCAACAGTAAAATAACGAATTAAAGAAACCTGCGTTCTGTAAATTAGCAGCATCTCGGTTTACGAGAATATTAAACGCGTGTAATTAAAACGTTCACACGTTCGTTTAAACGTGTACTCGAATTAATACTCGAATATTATTAGAATCGACCGAACGATATCGTGCAAGGATATTTCCATAGCTGCTCCAGGCTGCTATCGTTGATAAAGTTAAACACGTAACGGATTAACATGTAAGTGGAAGGAAAGATCGACCCTTGAACGATATACTTACGAATTAGGCACGAGCTTAGGTGTACTCGTACAGGCAAGACAACAATCTTATTGTTGGACAAAATATACCGATATACATATGTATTATCTACGCAGGTGGCATTTTGTAGATACGTTTGCCAAAGAATGTGCTGGACTAATTAAGCTTACGTATATAAAGTGGCTCGCGGAGATATTCGAAAATTCTTAATAACTTTTTATTTATACTTTAAGACGATACTTTAGGTAAAAATAAGAGGAAAATATAGAGTAACGATTTTTTCAGCCGGGGATTAATTTTCCAGAAAGTCGAATTTGAATTGTTGAAGTAATACTATATATTGTTTTATTAGATACAAAATTTATATAGAACAAAATAACTATTTTATATGTAACATGATAATTTGAAGTATTAACGAACAACGCTCTGTTCTCTTGTACATCTCAAACAGAAATAATTTTCTTTTATTGCACATTCATTCATTGAACGCATACTCTTTCACACAGATGTACATACATCTATTTTCCAACATGAATATCTACCGATTATAATAAATAACCGGTGAGAGGTTGTTCTATGGGTGGAGGAGATTCTATGTGTGAAAATCAATTGAAAAATTGTCATACAGTGTATTAGGCTGATCCTCCATTGAATACGTACAAACTCTGTTTTCTTGAAAGTAGAGTCTTAAAGGGAATAAATTTGTTCCACATTTTTTACTTCACCCCTTGGAGGTAGACATCTACATATTGTTATTCAGCAATAAAGATAGAAAAATTTACCAAATGTTCAGCTGGACAAATTGTAAAGTACAAATTAAATAAAAAAAAGAAACATTTTTTATTTATTTTGGCAAGTGGAATTAATGTTTCCTAATTGTTGCTCATACCTAAGTGGTAATTACCTATGTTCACGTGTAATTGACAAATCTTTTCACTCGGTTTTCTTGGAAACTAAGCATCCAACGAACAAATTTCATTCTGTACGCTCTATTCTGTATTCTCTTCTTATTTTCTCATGATTAACTTATGCCCGTTTGTACATGTTATTCGACCGCACCCTGCGTATTATACGAAACATTTTGACATCTCATTAACATTGCGAGTCTTGTCTATACTGACAGATAATCGTCCGCAGACAATCCAAATCTGTCTTTCGTGGAAAATTCGCAAACAAAATTCAAGTCCAGAGACAGACAGCGGATAAAAGTGCCTAGTACGGACGCTGTCGGACAAATGTTGCAAGAACGTGCAAACGCATGCAACACACAGCTTAGTTTAATCGTCTTTTCGTTAACAAGCTTCTTTTACTCGATTCTTTTACTTTACTGAGACAAGTTTCTCTTTCTTCTTCCGCAGATTAAGAAATACACCATATACCCCATGAAGCAACATTGTTCAAAGACGTGGCTGAAGACACTAATTGCATTTCTCTTTCTTTTTAATTAATTTCTACTTTACAATTTGTCCAGCTGGACATTTGGTAAATTTTTCTAACGTTATTGCTAAATAACACGAGGATACCATCCTCGAATTTGTCTATTTTATTTCTTTAGTGAGGTGCCTGAGATGTTTTTTCTTTTTAGTCTTCTTTTTATATGGGTTTCCTTTGGATGTATTGCCATTCTTTTCTTGTATTTTTCTGTGTACCTGTCGATTTCTCCTTTGTCCATTGTATTATATTATATACTACATAATAATTATATTAACCCTTTGAATGCTGAATACTCGCGGCCTATGTCGTCTACTTTTTTGTCGAATACTTTTTCGTTAGACTGAACTCTGTTGATTGACTATTCAAAGCGCAAATCGTAATAAGTTATAGTAATTCTTTTGCACGAGATTAAATGATTCAAGAGCGTTATTTTTTAGTTATTTTTAATTATTTATTGTAAACATTGAAATTTACAGTTAACTAGAATTTGGGTAATAAACTAGAAAACAATAAACTAGAAAACTAAATTTAGTAAATATAACACAAGTTAATAATTTAGTTGTGTGTGAAAAATTCGGTGCTTGAGAAAACTAAAAAAACCAGATGTACAGTTTTCTTACAAGTGGTGACCACTTCATCAATAACGAGGCACTATTGGCATTTGTTTACTGCCGTGAGGAATGCATTTATATTTATTTCACACAAACGTAATAGTATTACTTCTGCGTAGGTATTCGGAAAAATTGAAAAACCCATACATGCGTCCTTAGCCCATGCTGGGCACTTACAGAAAGCGCATATATATGTCCTTAGTCCACACCGATAGTTTTCGCCAGACACCTATATGCGCCCACAGCACTCAAAGGGTTAATTACATGTGGACATTAGAGACTTGGGCATGGGAGAAGTCGATCAGTGTTGGCCCGATCCGAGATCGCGAGTACACTGCTATGCCAGAAACTAGTCGACAAACGACATTGTTTACAGACAATCTACGTATATTGCCCGCCGACAGCCACCAAGATATGTGCAGACAATGTCGTTTGTACACTAATCGGGTATCCCAGTATTGAGGATCTGTTGGAGAGGGAACGGTTCCTCCCACTCAAGCACGAAGGAGATTTTAAACTTTTGAAATGCTGACTTTTGAACGATAAGCACATACGCCCACTTGAGGAGTGGAATATCATCTAAATATAAATAATTAGCGTTATAACGACGATGAAATTTTCTCCTTGTTGATATTTGCAGAAACCCAGAATTTCATGATTTTCTTCCTATTTAACGATCTTTCGAATTTTTCCAAAAATTTCTATACCGATACTTTACCGACATAAATATCAACGTAAATAATACGCTAATAACATTTTGCAGGAAATGTGACGATAGATCGTATTAACACTTTACCGACCGCTAACAATTCAACAGCAGACGCACGTCCGACCGGCAGTCTAGGCGCAGGTTCTCCCCGGCGCCGGCTTTGTTTCGGTTTAGACTCTCCAATACCATTCTTTTCGTTCATCGCGAGCGATAAGTTTTTCAAATTAGTATAAAACTGCGGGAGCTTACAAAGCAACGAAACTAACGCAACTGAGCAAGGTACCTCAGTACTAAATAACAAATTACTGCTCAAATAATGAGAAAGATTGTCAGCGACAAAATGCCGATTGATAGGTTATCAGTCGGTAAGCGACGGCGACAAAAACCGATTAATAGGCTATCAGTCGGTAAAGTGTTCAAAAATGTATAATCCCATTGAAAAACAAGCGAACCTTTGTTCGATTTCGCAACGATTCTTTACGATGCATCCAAGAAGAGGCCTGTACGTCACTTTGCCACTGTCTTCAACTTTACTTACTTTCAAATTCAAATTTTCTACTTTCGCCTTTGATTTCCATCTAAACAGCAAATACGTAACGCGTCATAAATCTCACCATCCCATAGCGAGATCGTTGCTTCGCAGACCTACCAGGGGTAAAAAAGATTCTCTCTGCATCTGCCCATGGACACTGCTCTTCTTCTCCATTGCAATGAAAACGAGATATTTGCCCGTGCGCGTGCATTTTACGGAACTATTCCCCGATAATCGTCTGTCAGTGTGAACTAGGCTTTAACGAGACACAATCAACGCGATTATGTGGATAGAATTTAATATTCGTAAAAGATTCCCATAACATTTTGTAGATGACCGTGTACAATTGATATTGGACTGATCATAGTTTTATTGTTCCAATAAGCACACGAATGCTACGTTGCTAACAATGAAGAAGAAGAACACGTTCATGCAACAGCACGTTCTTCTGCTTGCACGGCCGTGACTGAGAAATTTCGAAACCAAATAAACCAGTTTGAAATGATATGCAAAATAATGGAAATCAATTCAAATTTTCTAGCTGCATATTTAACGCTTAAGAGCCAATTGACTTGTTACAATGCAAATGGAAAACTTTCGCTTTCCTGCTTTCATAAAACTTGGAATTACCTCAATTATCGATCGATTTTGAAATAAAAAGCAAGATTAAAATAAAAGCTTTAAACTAAAAGCGAGAAAATATACTTTTGTGTTGCGAGTGAAGTACATTTCGAAATTTGCTCCGACCAATGAGTGAAATTAGATTTATCCACCTTCGTTCACAAACACCTGCTAATTTTATGTGAAAGTTAATAATTGGTTGTTAGAATTACCGTGCGTGTTAATTTAGCTTTACAGTTTGTATTCGTCTAAAATAATGGAAATCACTGTGCAGATGGAAATTATTTGACAGCAAATCAATGAATTCTCAAGCTGTTTACTAGTTGTTTGTAAATTACGTTTGATGAATTAAAAAGTCTATTTGTCAAACGATTTCATAATGAACAGAAGATCAGAAAATGGAATGAAACAGTTGGAGCACTCAACTGGTATTCAATTTGGTAATAAAACGAGATTTCTCAATCGCGGGGAGACGCGATCGCGAGGAAGCGCGTCAACGGGAATCGTAAATTTCCGTTACGATTATAATAATCGATACTACGAATAGATCGATCCCCTTATTTCTTGTGGGATAATAGGGATTGATGTGGTATAACACTACGATTAACAGGTTATAAATTTTATATTTCCAACAACTTATTACACTAAAGAGATACACCGTTACGTATGATACAAATGTCGTAGACGATACTTTGACGTATGAAGATCCGATAGATAAACACTGAATGTTCTTTCGTAGTAGAGCAAGGCCCTTACAGTTGAATATAAGATAAGAAGAAGTTGACTTTCTTGATGCAGAAGAAGTAGAAGTCTCCTGGTGTAGAGTTGACCCTCCTGATGTCGTAGACGAAGTATAGAGATGAAGCGACGGCTCTCTGTAGTCCAGACCACAAGTCTAGAGGGATGAAGTGACTGCTCTGTCGTTATGAGAACAAGTCAAGTTTATTCTTGTGTGATTACGGAGGAAAGCTCGGTGCGGGTGTACCTTCTGAACTAAGAACGTGGATTCGTTGTTCACATTTTCCATTAGAAAAGTGAGGCTAACGATCTGCGATGCCCATTGGTTATAGCCAACGTTAATAAGTGGAGATTGGAGGAGGAAGCCTCCTACCGACGTGGCTTGAGGGTGACCTTGTTCATGGGAAAAGCTGGCTTTTCCATTAGACAAATATCCACTTTTCCCGTTAGATAACTACCCGCTTTCTTCATAATTTGTAAGAAATTTATTTGCAATAAACCTAAGGACTGTTTTAACACGTTCGTCGCCCAGCGTGATTCGGCTAAGTTTCCTGGGGGCCCAAATCCGACCGCCAGTACGCAGAACGTAAATAGAGCGACAAGCGGGAATTCATTGTTTATCGCCTTCGATTCATTGTAAAGAGAAGATTATTTAGTTCTGAAATGGAGAAAGCGATGAGCTTTCAAGCTAGAGTATTCCAAGGGATCTCATGGCAGATATCTCAGATCTTCCATTTAGTCGAGGAGCATACTTGTGAAACGTACATCAGTGATTTTTTTCCAGAAAATGTTCAGTGAACAGTGTGGAAATATATTTGAAAGTGAGAAGAGTAGTGATGACGGTATCATGTAACTTGAGGGTTGGATAAAATAAGATAGCCGAGTCCTAACACAACTATTAATCTTAGTTGAACTTTATTGCGAATTCAGCAATCACAACGGAATACACACTGAGTTATGATATGTTAAGTACGCCACTGTTATAAGAGACCGGTAAGGATAAGTTGACTATTCCAAGAGTACAGAATAAGTGTCTCTTACTGACGATACTGTGTCTGAGGAAACCTAGGGGTGGGTGTGTCTAAGGACACGGGACTATCGGATTTGTTGATGGTAATTTTGATTAAGGAAATGAGGGCAGTAGACACCGTCTCCGATTGGATAATAAGGCAGTTGGTGGACCAGGAAGGGTTTTAGCTGCCCTCGGAAGAAAGTTGCTAACGGAATATACTAGATGTGAGGAAGGCCAACTTTGTTGTGTTACCCGTAGTAAACAAAAATTGTAAAAGTAATTTAAAAGATACTCGCTTGGTGTGAAGGACCTTAACCATAAAAATTCCAAGATCCATGGTGATTAAGATTATTGAGGGTACGCGCCAAGGATTTGCAGACATCCAGGTGCCATCCTGCCCGCGGTATGTGACCTGGTCTCTGATGTAAATTGACGTTACAACGAAGTCTACAACTATTGTTCGAGGTTCCCAAAATCACCCCAAATGTGTTTGGAATGTTTTAACAAATACCATGCGATATAGAATAATATAATATATTATCCAGAATATAAATTAATAAAAAGTATGGTATAATGTGTTTTTAATATTTTTATGTTGTATATGTTATATTTAATTAACTCGAACGAGAAGAGCGTCACCCATATTTGGGTTACGGGCGCCCCACGGAAGCAGACCCGTCACATAGATATGGGTGACGCGGCGACGAACGTGTTAGGTAGCAGCTATAAGCCGAAAATACTTGCAGGATTAAAGGTCCCTGCAAACTAATAAGATTCAATGAAGGACGTCGTACGGACCATCCCACGCGACGTAACACTCCGATTTTTCCGATAAAACTGTATACACGCGATATTGTCCCTGATCTAAGCTAACAATAATAAAATTGGAAATCGTCACGTTCTTCGAATCCGGTCGGCGCAGCTTTCATGTTCCCATTCACTGCATGTTATACGTTGTAGCCAATATTTGTTTAAGCGATTCGTCATACTTTTTGCCACAATACACGCAACAGTCATTTTCATTATTATTTCTTTCAGGTTTGCTCAAGCTTTTCTTTGTTCGTCGGGTTTTCTCTCTTTTTTAGAGTTTCTCGATATTTCGTCCGCGAAAATATCGCGTCTCGTGTATCTTTCGAAAAATATTTCGTATTAATAGACGTTGCACGTTTACGAATATTTCCTTGTGCGAATTCATTATTTCCTTCGATTTCGACCTGATACACGATTCGTACTAATTTCCATTATACATGTAACAATAAAGTACGTGCGCGTGTGTGTTTATCGATTTTCTGTCCGACATTTTCTGTTCGCCACATAGAAATCGCGTGTAACGCTTAACACGAATCCCTCGATTCCGAACGATTAAGTTTACACGATCCGATAGGATACAGAGTATTTAACACGCGCTACTAATCAAACCTCGTTTCAATTACAAACATTTTAATAATATACATTGACCACGATACCAGCCGCGTTTCCGTTCAAAGTATCTCATTTAGAGGAAATGAAATTACGAACGAATAGTTCAAACAAATAGTCCAAATGTTTCATTGGGACTTGAAGTTTATTTAAGAAAAAAGATACTGCAAGTTATTCGATCAAAGTATCACCCGTTGCTTTCTACAATTAAGCCAAGTGATACATTTTTTTTTTTTTTTTTTTATTTAATTTGTACTTTGCAATTTGTCCAGCTGGATATTCGGTAAATTCGGTAAATGATAAATTCCATCACGGCAAAATATCGTGTCTTAGACAAGAACCCATCGTCGGAAGATCGATAAAGAAGAACATTCTGTGAAATTGCCGCGTGACAACGTTAGGTGCTTCTCCTAGAGAAAAGACACGAGAGTCTTCACTAGGACGTCCCGTAGCAACCAGCTTTTTCGCTAGACGTTGCTGCGTCGGAATGCTATTGGTCTCGATCGATGCAACGCGCCTTGTCCGATACCCACTTCCAGCTGATCGATCAGGTACTAAAGTAATTCAATGACTGCATCTTGTCTAAAGAAGCAGCATTTCTTCGTGATAGAATTCATCAGTTGCCTGATAAATGGCTTAAAGTCATAGAAAGTGTCACGTAACTTGAGGGTTGGATAAAATAAGATAGCTGAGTCGTAACACAATTTTAGTAAATCGTATTAATATTAGTTAAACTTTATTGCGAATTCAGCAATCACAACAGAACACAAACTGAGTTACAATGATATGTTAAGTACGCGACTGTTATAAGAGACCGGTAGAGATAAGTTGACTATTCCAAGAACACAGAATAAGTGTCTCTTACTGATGATACTGTGTTTGAGGAAACCTAGGGGTGTGTGTGTCTAAGGACACGCGATTGGATAATAAGACGGTTGGTAGACCAGGAAGGGTTTTTGCCGCCCTCGTGAGACAGTTGCTAACGGAATATACCAGATATATAACGGAATACTTTGACCGAACATCTCGCTATACTTTTACCTTAAATAAATCTTTTGTTGCGAAACTGAGTTGAAAAATTTGGATTACTCATTCAGTAACAAGTAACTTGACTTAACCTCTCGTGAGCCATCTACGAATTGTGAATTAGAAGATTAATAAAGATAAACTTTATGTTGTATTATTTTTACTTGTATCTTCAACAAGTTACGCTTTCGATATTGCAGAGTAATAATTTTGTATTCCTTGTAGTCTCGTTTCAGAATGATCGACAACCGTGACGCCGTCTTTCGTAAAATTCGTGATAAAAAAAGCTTGATGGACAACGAAACTTCGTTACACGATATATCTCTAAACGAGGAGTACATTCTTGACAGGACCGATGTCAGAGTAATTTTTATTACGCTCTATTCCATCGTCTTCGTTTTCTGCTTTATCGGTAAGTGATCGTCTCGATCTAGATCGATCAAATTACCAGTTGAGTGTCAAAACGAATTTGATCCGTATCCGCATCGCATGCTTTGAAACTTTCCATCGGCCTATCACAAGAAGAGAAGCAGGAATATCGTGTAAAGCAATGAAAGTTTTGATAAAATTTGAAGCTTCCTTACTTATTTGTATTATAGATATTTAGACAACGACTCAAAAATATATGCAGGATACTCGCTTTTATCTTTGAAAAAGCCTGATATAAAAGAATTAGCAAATTTTTCCAAAATTTATATTCGCGCCTCTGAAACGTATCTAGTTTGCAAAATTATTAAGTACAAACTTTTAGAACTTAAAGATATATTTTTTTATTTCGAAGATATTCTCTCTTGAGATCGATTTATGTAAATTTTGTTGGTACGTTTAAAAAGGAATCAAACGTTAAATTATGTGAAAATGAAGGTAAGGAGCCAAACAAAACGTTAATTGTTTCGTGACTTGTTTCGTGGAACATTTTTATCTAAGAATGATAATTATCAATTTTAATGAGTTTGCAGTAGGATTCAAAGAACAAATTCCTTTTCATAATTATTCTTTCAAGTCAGGCAATTGTTCCAAAAAAATACCTTCAAACACTATAATCTATACTCTCACGAGATACGAATCACGAGATACGTGATAACTTCGAACGTAAGCTTTCGATAAAATAGGTCTGTAACAAATTCTTCAAAGCGCAGTACCTATAATTTAATTTTCCTTATAATACACGCGTCTTATAGACGTGTTCAATTTACAAGATTAATATTAGACGTGAATTCTATATCGAAGAACATTTATGCAGAAAATATTTGATACTGAAAAATATCTCTTCCGGAATATACCGACCGATTGTACGTGAGTTTGTTAAGCATTGCATTAAGCGACAAATGATAAACGTAAAAAGGTTCGCGAAACGTTCGATTTCGATAGGATTAAGAGAAACATTCGTATGGAAGAAACGACGCAATGTATAAATTCAAGGTCGTATCCCTTTGAATTCTGCTTTCAGGTAACTCGATGGTAATCTTTGTGGTAACATTTTCACGGCGATTACGAAGTATTACCAACTTCTTTTTGGCGAACCTGGCAGTAGCCGATTTCTGCGTCGGTATCTTTTGCGTGTATCAAACGTTGACAAATTACCTAATGAACAGTTGGCGACTCGGCGATTTTCTCTGCAAAGTATACATGTTCGTCCACGCGCTTTCCTACACAGCCAGCGTATTAATCCTAATGGTGGTTTGCATTGAACGATACTTGGCTATCGTTTACCCGATTAAGTGCAGGTCGGTGCTGACAAGAAGCCGACTACAACTGGTAATAGGAATAGTTTGGATGGTTGCCGCGATTTATGCTTTGCCGAGATTCTTCTATGTTGAGACCATACAGAATCGTTTAATTACCGGCGACGTGGACATCATTTGCATAGCCAATATCCAGAAGCACAACAAAACTTTGTTAGACGCCGTAAATCTCGTCTTTCTTTACTTACTTCCGCTACTTCTGATGTGCTGCCTTTATACGAGAATCGCTGTCGGGTTATGGAGAAGCGGCACTACCCTCGGAGGACCGAATTTGGCGACTAAAAGCAAAAATGATAGCCTCCATCGTGTTCACAGTTCCGGTAGGAATGTGCTTCGCGCCAGACGCGGTGTAATAAGGTACGAGCTGTGTTTTATTAGCAGACTGCGGATATTTATGCACATTTGTATCTTTATGGATATAACGTTTGAAATGTATCCCTCGTCCATAAAGGCAAAAGAGAAGGTGAAGAATTGTTTTAGCTAATCGATATTAAAGATATACCGATTCTTTGAATATTTCTATTTTGCCTGTTATGCTATGCGCGTTTCACGTGCATTTCTGTGCTCTCAAATTTCCCATAAACGTATAAAAACCCGCAGTCTAGAGATCAGCGATAAAATGAAATTAAATTGAAAATCCGAGGTAATTCTGGTTCTTGCAATATCCCGATATTATCGGTCGAGGGTTGACTCTCTATCGCCGAGGTAGAGTCTCGGAGACTTGGCTGATTCTATCTGTCTGGTTCTCTTCCATTCTATTTAGAAATAAGATAAGTCTGATTTCGTCTGCTTTCGCCAGTACTACTACATGCATACGCGTTCGCGCAAATACACTGAAATCTGCAAGAACGGTAAGTCGGTAAGAAAGATTGCCAGAAATCTGTCCTATATTCGTGTATAAGTTACCCGCAAGTTGAGCATCGTGTTTAGAAGACGAATATGCCACGGTACTTAGCGGAGAGAGGTACGTATTAAGAGGAATGTGCAAGATACGTGAAAGGAATATAGGGAAGATGTACAGGCGTGGAAAGAATAAATGTAAGTACTGAAAAATATTGCGATAGTGGTGGAATGATTTAGAAACATAGATAGAGTAAAAAGGGAAAAAGATAAATAGAGAAGAGAAAAAATGGATATCAAAGAACAGATATATGTAATAAAAGGATTAGTAGACAGAGTCGAACAACGATAAGACGGATAGGATAGGAAGAAATGCATAGCGTTGATTATCTGATTGTTATAGAGTAGAGTGGACAGAATTGAAAAATGTGGGAAAAGGATGTGGAAGTATGAGAATGTGCGACAGAGACATGTGTGTATGATAATTCAGGAGAAATAGTAAATCAAGTCTTATTTCTCTAACGCGACTCACTATTTTTCTGCCGTTTGCGACCATGTAACAAAAAATCTGTTGAACTGAACTTTAACGGCGTCGTGTGTAGTACGAACGACTTTGTTTTCATAACGACAACGATAAACCCAGTATCAAGTTAATAAAAATATGATCCCATTTATCTTACCCAAGTTACCTTGCTTTCGCTATGAAAATAAAGTATTTTCGAGATTTTTTTTTATCGTTGTTCGTAGTACATTCGACACCGGTAAACAACGGTTCAAAACATTGTCTGTTACACGGCCGCAGATAGCGATAAGAAATAGTGAGCGGGCACCCTGTATATTCGTATACATATATCTGCAAGTTCAGGAATCAGGAGTCACGCAGACTTCACCTCGAGCTTTACGCCGCAAGCATAGTGCCTCGGGTTAATTTGAAACTGACGAAATTTTCTAGAATGCTAATCGCAGTGGTGGTGATGTTCGCCGTATGCAATCTGCCGCAACAAGCACGGATCGCCTGGCGCCACTGGAGCTCGAGTTATGATCGATCATCGAACTTCAGCACCCTCCTAACCTTATCCACTTTTTTAATTTCCTACACAAACTCTTGTCTGAATCCTTTTCTATATGCTTTCCTCTCGCGAAACTTTCAAAAAGGAATAAGAGAACTTCTGAACTGCGGAAAGACAAGAAATCGGAGCAGCGTTTTGGTCATGGGACGTACCGCAAGAGAAACAGCAACGCGACAAGAAAACGACGAAGGGAATGTAAATGATTTTCGGCGAAGTTTACTGGTCTGTCTTAGTTCTAATCGAGACAGTTCTGTTGCAGTTCCACCGAGTACAGAGCAAACCATTTACGAAAAATCCAGTTACTAATTAGTTTTATTGGTAGAACTTTCAGCTGCGCTCCATTCACCAAACCTTTCGAGATTAGGTTATTAAGAGTATCTTTTTTTAAGCAGAGTCCGACGCAACTGAAACGAAGATCTTCCTGTCGAATGACTTTGTTCTTTCGCTAGTTCGAAACGAAATCGATCCTATTCGGGTACGTTCGTGCTCTTTCTCGTTGTATATATATACTGGGTGTTCGGCTACTGATTTTACATAATTTAAAGGGTGATTCTTGACGTCGAAATAAGACAAAAATCAAGAATAAAAATATTGCGCTCTCAGTTTTGATTTTTAGTTATTGACAATTACAATGTTTGTATTAACAACTTCCTTCTTTCTCTTTTTACTGTTAATACGAGGTACGATAACGTCGTGATTTCACATGAGACAGGAATACAAACATGCGGAAAAATACATTATAGTTTTCATATTATTTTTCAGAAAATCGATAAAAGATCAGAAGGCAACGAATCATAAAGAAAATTTTACAGTTTACAGCTTGTAAATTAGTAAACTACTGCGTAAGAGAATTCAGACGTAATGTAATATCTTTGCAGAGTTGATCGACAATTTTCAGAATACTGAACCAATACTGCAGATTCATGGTTGCCGAGTTTTCCGATTACACGGAATTTGCATTAATCTAACTCGTATTTGACATTTGGCATCGGCACATGTGGTTTTAGCAGACAGACATATGGATCTTTACGAGATCATACATATTCGACGAGAATAGGGGAAAAAAGAGATGAAAATTTCATTGAAATACAAGACTCGTTAATAGAACCTCGGTTTGTTACATCGACTGTTGGTAATAGAAATGAAACAAAATAAAAAATAAAATCAACGAATGAATATCAGAAGCAAAATATGATAAGTATATTTTTATTAATACTCTGATTTTAATATTATTTCATGAATGTCGAGGATTATTAACGTAATGAATAATTAATTGTCTAAATACTTTTACAATCTCTGTGTAATACTTGCACTAAATGTCTTGTAATTTCTACATATATTTTCAGATTTGTTTCAAACTTTACTATCATTTATCGTGATAGTCGGCCTCATAACAGTACTAATGACGTTTCAAAATGTTCCGCGCAACACGTATAATATATTCATAAAGTAAATCTGTAAGTGAATACTTTCATAAATAACTGTAGTCACATTTTGTTATTGTGCGAACACTTTTGGAAGTAATTAAATATATGTATCATATAGAGTTTCATTAAACGATTTCTTTCTCATTTAAATTATCATCGTTCTTTCGCTCTCGTCTCTTTCCCTGTTTCTGTCGAATCATGTGAGTGTTATCTGCATTTTTTCTTTCCTACGCTGTTTTGTTTTCCGCGTTATCTCGTCGGGGTCTCGGGTTCGCAGCCAAGTAACCGGTTAACTCCGGTCTATCGACTTCTCCGTACAGCTTTGACGTTTTATCGGATAATGGGCGATCCTCTTTCAATAAAGATACCTTTCAGTTTTATTCTTATCCATTGATGATTGTGAGATTAAGAAATAATCTTAAGAAAAATTGTTTATTAGATCGCATATCTGTATGCAAATTCATATTTTCGGGCATATAATTAAAAGTATAGAACCTCGGTAAAAATTTGTTTTACCTGCCAAGTATTATAGAAAGCTATGTATATATATATTTTGAATATTTTATATATTCTTTCATATTACATGTATTCTGCACGATTTTCCGCCTGCAAATGTCCTATAAATGCAGAAAAGTTTAAATGCAGTTTCTTGATTACAAATTGTCACTTTAGTCTCCTGGCGAATAAACTTTTTCTATATTGGCAAAGGTTGGTTGCGTTCGTGTAACCTGCGAGTGTTCGAACATCTTCATGAACCAACGTGTGTCTGTTCACAATAGGTGTCTTTCGTGATCAAAGTTCGGCAAAGTTGTAAACAGGACGTTGCACCGCGTGGATGCTCCGGGGTTACAATATGCTCGATTTATCTGTCGAAGGAGACGAACATATCAAGAAGAAATAAACGAGAGTTCGAACGGATCCAGAGTTGGCGATAGCGACGTAATAATTATTGCAAAATCAGACCCCCAGCAGGCGTTGCATCACGTAGCATTAGATGACCCCGAAATGAAAAATATATTTTGCAGTCTGTAATCGTCGTGTATCATGCGCCTGTACGCAAAAATATTCTTCTTTCATTCTCAAAACGATATTAAAAGAGATAAACAATAAAATTTTCTTTCCCCATCGTATTTTCTGATCACTAGATTGCGAGTATTTATGTATTTTTGGATAACTTTAAGTAGATTTGTGATTTGTACCCTAAATATTGTAGTTTAAGTAATTTGTACGTTTATAGAAAACCGTAAACAGAGATTTGTTTTGCTATTGTATATTACAACTATATTACTACTTTCGCTTCATATTTATCCATATTTTTCTATATCATATGCATTTTGTATATTTTCACATATTAAAGTTCTATTTTTTAGGTTATGTTCACAAAAATGCGAAATATTTCCTGTTATTTCTATTACTTTTTATGTAAGTACTTTTGTGATTCTATTTCCTAGGTTATGTTTATAAAAATACAAAAATAATGTAATTGCTAAAAAATCTCAATAAATTTGTATAATACCTTTTACGAACGTACACAATAATCTTCAAAATAAGTTATTCATTCCTTTGGTGAGCCAAACATAATCCAAAATTCACTCGTGAATCACCAGAATCATACGTCAATTAAATGAATAATCCAACAACAAATAGGTAAAACACGAAATAGTATCGCGATTTGTCCGACACAATATTTGCTTTCTTATGCAGAGCAATAATCCGGTAAATAACAAGAGTAAGAGCGACGGTAGACGCTCGAGTTTCGAGCGAATGAGGAGTGGGGAGACCCCTATAAGAAGATAAATCTCCAAGGAACAGGCAGTTTACAGTTGAATCGTCAGACAGACAATTTACCTTTTCAACGAATCTTCACACACATTCGAACACACTGAAAGGCGTTCTACAAGGTATGTATCTGTCAATCAAACGGACGTTGCATGCATTGTTTACATGTAACGTCGATCATGCATGAAATGTATATATTTTTTTGTCAGATTCTATATTTCATGTTCCTAGTACCAAATTTTTGTAATCATATAAAAGTGTAATACTACTAAATAATACGAAGATATTCGCACATAAACTTATTTTCCAATAGCACGATTTTTTATCGTTTTCATAGTATACAACTTTTATATTCATACGAAAATAGTATTAAATGACATGATATGTAATATACTTCAATTTAGTTAATTAGTATGTAAATACTACAATAAATAAAACTATGTGTAAATATATTTTATAGCTACCGTTATATCATCTGTTGAAAAACGATACGCTTATGGAACCAATCGATTCAGACGAACATTTTTCTGGGTTATCAAATACGGATGTTTATATTGTACAGTGTAGCAACTAGTGTAAACACGTTACTTAGAGAACATGTCGGCATGATAAGATATTCAAACATATCTTTTAATTGTTTTAAACAGGACCTCGTTTATACTATTATTGAATGCCACCGACCTATAAGTCATGTTGGCGTCACGTGACAGTCCGTGCCGTATAATATGAAATGACCTTTAATATTTACCTCTGGTAATACATTCTATACTGATAGTTTCCGTGAATGCACAATTTTCTACCTACATTTTCAACGCGGACGTTTACATGTAGTCACTCTCATAACTTTTTAAAACAAGACAACTTTCTTTAAATTGGACCAAAGTCTTGAGTCTTTTTGAAGCGTTAGAAAAATTAATTTACTAGATAACGTGCAAATAACAACTGTCACTGTTCGCAACTTTTCTCTTTGAATCTGTAATGAGGATTTAAATAATATGCCTTGTAGATTTATGTAATTATATTTGTATACGTGTTTAAAATGTTATCGAAAATCGTTAACGTTGGTATGATTTACAAATAGTTGAAACTGATGAAAAATCACAGTTTTTCGCGACTTTCGGCTTATAATAAATTATAATGAGACTTGATACAGTTTTTGATACCTGTCGCTTGTTTCTGCATCAATAGATTTCTATATAAAACTGTATATGACCGAGATAAGTCTACAAAACGTATTATTTGAATTTTCATTACAGGCTCAGATAAAAAAGTTCTAAACAGTGACTTTTACTATTTTTATACGTCATGGAATAAACTAATTCTTCTAACTTGTCAACAAATCTCAAGTTGTTCCGTCCAAATTTAAAAAAGTTTTTCTGTTTTAAAAAGTATGTATGTAATAACTGTTGGTTAATTCTCACTTCACGGGAATCACATCCATCGCATTCCGTAACAAGTGGAATTTTACGGGTCTTTCGTAGTTCATGAACAATTTGAATCTAAAAGCGTATCTATCTATATCTAGGTCATTGAAAATTTTCTAGTCCATGAAGTGTATATTATTTTAATCGCACCTAAAAAATTAATAAAGAAGAAACATAGGTTATCGACGACTACCGTGACAGTGAACACGTTGACGAACTAAATGAGCACTATTGTACCATTATTTTCCAATTACTCTGTATATCGAACACAAGCTATCGAAATCGTGGAGAACACGAACGTGGGTTAGTTATATCTAATGAAAATCTACATGCCAGAAATACACTCAGGGGTTCTGTCTGTTCAAGGATAACATGTTCAGCACACTCGGAAGCGTTCTCATAAGCGATCCTGTGGACGCGTGTTGCAGCGAACTGCTTGTTCGCCACGGTATTCCGGTCACCACTAAATACAAGCTATCAAAGGAGGAACTAATAAAAGAGCTTCAGGTATACACAATCTTTCATTAATCGAAACTTTCTTCCTTTCTCTTGTTTTCTGTACATAGACGCGATGAAATTGTCACGATCGTGAGCCCCGTTTTGTGAATGTATTACATGCGTTATATGAGACGTTAAAAATTTTCTTAGCACTGTCATGAGGCAACTGTTCGCAGAATCAATTTTCATCCACCTTCGATTATATTATTGCTTTTTCGCAAATACAAGTGCACGGTAATGTACATTTCTATCTTGCTTCGAATGGAGAAACCGGTTTACGCCATTTCGATTTAGTCTTAGCGACGATTAGGCTTAACTGCACTTTCCCCCTATGCTGCGTACACAGTCGACTGCGCACGTTGTAATATGGCGACGCATGCATAGAGATTTTTCGTGACTCAGGTTGTAACAAGATGCGTGAACTAGTATTGATTCTGCTTTTCCTAATTAAGATGTTCTGTCTAGTATGTCCTCATTTTTCAACGTACACAAAATGGAAGAAATATGGTAAATATCAATATCTCAGCCACCTCACCGATTTCGATGATTATTGAATGCAACTTTTTTCTACACATGAAACGACCGGATAAAATGACGCTTAATCCAAACCTGATCGGTGCGTTTGTTTGTAGCTTATATAAAGGGAAATTGAGCGAGGCGGCAAACGTGTCGGCTATGCTTGTGACTGTGTCACAGATAGACACATTATTAGCATATTTTTGTTAGATTTGAGTTAGATGCTGTTTTATCCGCCCACCGCGTCGTGTTGTAACGGGAGTACAATTAATTATAGGCAAAATATACTATATCGGACCGGGCAGTTTTTCGCAAATATCTCGGGAACTAAGGCCAAAGGTCAGTTTCATGTGAAGAATAGAGTTGTTCAAAATGTTCATTTCTACAACATATTGAAAAATTCTTGAAATCGGAAAGGTGGGTTAGATAATTACCAAAAATATTTGTACACTATTACTGTGTCGAACTTTTGATAGAATCTTCTCACATAAACTACATTTTTAAAGGCAGTAGAATGGAACCAGAAATTAATCAGATCGTAGTTCACGTACAATTAATCTGGTGGAAGTAGTACCGTGTAAAATTCTCGTCACAATCAGATGCAACTTATGAATTCCTTATTCGTCGATAAATTTATACAGGGTGTTACGTTGGGCGACACTCTGCCTAGACCAGGCCACACACCGTGAGCAAGATGGCAACCAGATATCGGCAGATCCTTCCTGCGTACCTTCAATAGTCTCAAGTACTCTCCATAAATCCCAGGGATTTTCTAGTTAAGGTCCTTCAGACCGAACAAACATTATTTCATTGCATTGTTTTCTAAAGTTTATTATCCACCAGGGGTTAACACGGGAAAGTTGCCTTTTCTCACGTATGAGTCCTCCCACTAGCAACTTTATCTCGAGGGCGGTTGGCATCCTTCCTCACCCACCACCATAGCAAATAACCAATTAAAAACGAAGCCTATTTCCCTCACTCTTCTAGCCAAAATTGGCATCAACAAATCCGATGATCCCGTGCGCTGGACACACCCATCCTTAGCTTTCCTTCTCCATGGCATCGTCGCCGAGCTTCACTGATTTTCCATCTTTCAAACAGTCAACATCCTTTTGACCGAGTTTACACCCTTAGATTAGTCACTTAACTCATACATACGCACCAGCGTAACTGGAATAAATTGTGATTTGTAACTTGTTATAGCAGTGTCATATTCTATTTAACTACCCTTATTATCCTAAAAGAAATAAGGGATCGATCATTTCGTAGCGTCGGTTATCTAATCGCAACGGGAATTTACAACTCCTGTTGACGTGCTTCCTCGCCATCGCGTCTCTCCGCGAGTGGTCGAAAGTTCACAGGGTAATTCTCTTCCTAGTTAATTCAGAGAAGGTATCAACGACTACATTCTGACGATAACCGATGTTACAAACACGATTGTGTATACGTGTAATTTGTCATCAAAGAGAGATATGGTTGCCATAACCCGGTTGTATCTAAACAAGGGTGTGATTTGCAACACGATTAACGAAATTGAATCATCTAGCAATAGCAAGAGAATCTTCCATCTTAATCGGCGAGCAGGGTCCCATACTGATGTAAAGAAGTTTCAAATAGACGTAAAACATGACATTAATGCCGAATTTTCAGTCTTGAGGATTGAGCATCATAATATGTTTATTGGTAGATTACGAATGTTCATACATTTATGCGAAATTTAATATAGCTCAACAGAGTTTAATAATAGCTTGCATTATTGATAATAGCAATGGTATTGGAATAGGTATCAGATTACAAACTACGATGGAACTTCATTTATTCGAACTCGCCGGGGAACAAACATTCATATTCACAGCTAGAGTACGTAAAATCCGAGTTCACATTCAAATAACTGAATTTAATCGCCGAGAGTTGATATAACCCAGATATATCCATCGCTCCTCCAGAAGAACCATTTTCCCAAGTAATTGGTTTTTTCGTACAGGAAGCTTATGACTATTTTTTCAAAAACTCCATAGCAGTATATATAATGGAAAAAAATTGTGTTAATCGCTAATTATGATGCAGCGAATTTAATCCCCAAATAAAAGAAACGTAAAGTTATTTTATCTAAGTTAATCAAGCCATAAGTAGTGTTTGTAAGGTTTCGTTTCAATAGACTGATTGTGAGTTCCACTTTACGTGATTTCATGAAACTCGAACGTCGATGTTATATCGAACTATCGCAGACGTATTTGAGCGTGTGTAAACCGCTTTATTCCCGTTCTCGCGTCCCTCTTTCTTTTCTTTGATCTCGATCAATTGCCGCGTACATCGAAGTCGGTGCAACCGGCTAGATCCAGTTCGGTCGACAAACGCGAATACCGGTTTAGCTACACGGGTCGTTGTACTTATCTGTCTCGGCCGAATCCTCTCTCCTATTGTGCGCCCGTAGACGCGCAATTTCCGTGATAGCTCCCGACAGGCCATTATCAATGGCGAATTCCCAAGAGCAACAAAATATAAAAATGTTACATTCTCGACGACTTACTGATTAATTTAATTACATAACGCGAATTTGATTATTTAAGTTATGGTATCAAAGATATTAAAATATAAATTACAAACAAATTTAGATCTCGTAGAGGAAGGTTGAAAAACATACTTGTGTACTTTTACGCATCCCGAGAAAGGCACCTGAATCCGCCACCGCTTATCACTATTAGGACGAGCGTGAAGAGCGCATTTACAGTGGTTCGCGAAAATATTCGAACGCTTGTCAGAGAATTTTTTTTTCATCGATATATCATGTGCATTATGGGAAATTTTTTAAAATCTCGTTAGTGCACTATAACAGCATAGTTGAGTACGCATAACACCAATTTTTGGGAAAATTAGGGAAGTTTGAAAATGCCAATTTTCTTATCGAAATTATTAAATGATTTATTTACGTTTTTACAGTAGAAGACAGGTACAGTCTGTCGCGTTTATTAATTTTATCAGATTTTTCAAAATAGTAGCTTTTAGCTCTCCACGCATGTAACAGTGACCTGTGTACATATATTCATATAATTAATATAACGTGCATATCGTACCAGTATTATATGCAATTCTAAATAATTCTATTTTTATTAAATGAGATAATATACTTTTTGTTAATCTTTATCGCTGTCTGATTTTATAATGGATGCCATGTATCTAACGTGCGATAAACAATAGGTTATCGCAACGATATATGAGCAAGAAAAATGCCCTTTTATTCCCGAGCAGCCAATTGAGTTTGATATGTACTCTGTGTATAGAAGTTGTAGATTTTGTTGTGAATATGTCGGGATCTCGCTTGAAATTGTACTATAGTTACTTTTCTTGAAATAACGATTTATTCTTACCGGGTCCTACCAAATATTTCAGGCAGTGATATATTTGACAGAAATAATGGATTCAGAAAGCAATATAAACTCGCGTTACTTGAAAAAACAAGATAATAATACATGGCTGCACGAGAATAAAGAAACACTTTGATGCGAATGTGCAAACGGCAGTCGCGCTACCTATTGGATGTCACTGGCATATCGCTACGATAATTCGTTATTCGTCGCATGCTACGTACACGCTACGCACACGTTATGAGGCCTGCTAAGATACTCAGCAAAATCTTCACCCTTGAGCTAATAGTTGAGCAAATACTGCGATCGACAGCGGTGACAATGATTAGTAAAAGGTAGGACAGTTTAAAATTCATTCCTTTAGTAAAAATAAAGCTACTTGGAATTGCATGCGATGATAATACTTGGACGATGTGCACGTTATATCAGTTATATAAATCTGTACATAGGTCACTGTTACATGCCCGGAAAGTAAAAAACGATAATTTTTTTTTTTATGTATAAAGCAACATTTCGAAAAATCTGAAAAAATTATCAGTTAATAGACATGATAAGCAGATAGGCATAAGTGTCGTAATTTAATAACTTGAATAAAAATTTTCAGACGCAAGGTCTTGAAAAATTGCCAGATATTTGCAGATAAGTAACGCCATACAGTAAAAGAAATCATGTTTAGGTCAATAACTATCCTAATAATAGGACTAAAATTTTGTCGAAATGGTTTCCCTAGAAAGCTCCTCCCATCGACGTATCGTAAGTTCCATTTGATTTGCCGATACTTTTATCGTGCTTATTGGAAATTACAAAACGTTTATTGCAAACATACACTTAGCGAACAATTGACAATCTTAAACGTACAATTAGCGCTAAAGACGGTCTCGCTATATGTTGTGGCTTGTTGATATAGTGACAACAATTAACCATCCAAGTATTTTGACGGTATTTGCGAAATGTATGCTTCCAATACATTTCTTATAACTTCTATTGTAAACATTTTCAAATCCGTTTTAGATTTGACCAACAGTTAAGGTAGCCGTGTCTCATTACAGTACTAATGACATTTCAAAATGTTTTATATAATAATATAATACGTAAAAAATGTCTAAATGCATACGAATATTTTCTCTAGTCGCTGTAAGTAACGTACTATTCACATAATTATACGTATGAAACAGAATCACGAAGGATTGATCGTGCGATCGGAGACAAAGGTGGTCAACGATGTGTTTGCTAGTTGTCCAAAGCTTCGCGTGGTCGGCCGGGCTGGCACTGGCGTCGATAACATCGATCTTCAAGCTGCCACGAGAAAGGGAGTCATCGTGTTAAAGTATGTCCGCTTTCTCTCTGTTACTCTTCTGTTACTATAACTTCGTTAACTCTCACGATAATTGTACATACCTGAAATTGCTCGAATTTGTTAAAATCATGTTGAGGAACAAAAACAGAAAACTTCGAACAAGGCTTGCAGATGTTGGAAATATCTATCGGATGAAACGTCGCGCATTAAGGTTGGGGCATTTTTTTGCGAATATCTCGAAACCTAAGGCCGATCGACGTGATGGGGAGTAGTAAATATCATAATATGTATGAAGAATAGTAAATACTACTTAACACTGTAAATAACACTTTGCAAAAACTAATAAATATTTAACAACGAAATTTGGCACATTTTTTAAGAATGACGTAAGCTAGATTTTCACCAACTCTCAACTTCGTAGGTTTAATTTTACAAGAATAATTAACGATTGAAAAACGTTTCATTTCATAGATATTCTTTACATCTACGATATTATCTCTTTCATTCGAAACTTTTTGTCATTTGATTATTACGTTCGTTGAAATATGAAAAAAACTATTTTCAGCAACTTTGGAGATGCAGATAACCAAACCTGTACAAATGCAAAGTGGTAAACATATATAGGATTTATTGTTGAACATAATTTTGTCAAATTCGTGCAATAAAATTTCAGGTGGCACATTATGTTGCGTCCAAGGCTAATTTGACTGGAAATATTAAATATTACAAATAAATATTATAAATCGCTCGGTCAACGATATATTAAATAAAATGCTAAGCAATTATGCATTTTTTTCAGTACACCCGGTGGAAACAGCATCAGCGCTTGCGAGTTGACGTGTGCGTTAATCTCTAGTTTGGCACGCAACGTTCCTCAGGCGGTTCAGTCGTTGAAAGAAGGACGATGGGACAGAAAATTGTATTCCGGTTTCGAGTTATCCGGAAAAACACTTGCGGTGCTCGGAATGGGTCGAATCGGTCGCGAAGTGACTCGAAGGATGCAAACGTTTGGCATGCGTGTGATCGCCTTTGATCCTCTACTCACGTGCGAAATCGCAAACCAGATTGGTGTGGAGAAGCTCACTTTAGATGAGATATGGCCCATAGCTGATTACATCACCGTACATACGCCGCTTATTCCTCAAACAAGAAGTACTTTGAAATTTTTCTCAGTTATTTTCATTACAGTATCGGAACGAAATATTTTGAAGAAATAATCTATTCGCGTTCTATTAACTAATTTACAAATAGATACACCTTGTTTCAGATCTGATCAACGCTACAACCTTGACAAAGTGTAAAAAGGGAGTACGTATTGTAAACGTGGCTCGCGGTGGTATCGTGGACGAAGAAGCATTGCTGAATGCATTGAAGTCGGGTCACTGCGCTGGAGCAGCTTTGGACGTCTTTATTGAAGAACCACCGAAAAACCCTGTCACTCTTGAATTAATCGCACATCCTAAGGTCATCGCTACTCCTCATTTAGGTAACAACCTTTTTCAATGATATTTTTCAAATAACTGTTATCTTTTATCTTTACCCATAACTTCGTTGTAACTCAATTTTGACTTACAGGAGCAAGTACCGAGGAAGCTCAGCAGCGAGTGGCCGAAGAGATAGCCCAGCAGTTTATAGCATTATCTGGTAAATCGACAGAATATGCAGTTACCGGAATCGTAAATGCACCAATGTTGCACGCTGCCATGTCAGACGAGAATGCATCGTGGATCGAACTGTCGAAAAAGTTGGGTCAACTGATTGGTCGGTTCTTGAAGGGGAAACTGAATACAATTGTACATAGTCAAACAGTTGGTAATGTCAGCATGCGAGAAAAAGTATTCGTCCACACAGCCGTTCTCGTTGGAATTTTATCAGGGAAAACAAAGAACGGTTTGAATTTGATAAGTGCACCTATATTAGCCGAGGACATAGGCATTGATGTTAAAGGAAATCACAAAGAGTCGACTGATGGGGAAGCAATCGTTGTTGAAGCTGAAGGTCATCAGATCAAAGGTAAGATGAGAATAAAACACTTTTTATCAATGTATTATCATTCTTGACGTTCTCGGTATATTTATTTCTACTGTTTTGGTCCATTTCTCCCTCAATTTTATCCAGGAACGGTCCGTAACAATGAACCACTGTTGCTCTCGCTGAATGATGCACAATTCGGCAATGGAATCGCTCTAGGGAACTACGTCTCCTTATATCAAACCAACAACGTCCAAGATCTGGCAAAAATTGTGAACGCTTTCTCTACAAAAGGCATCAACGTTTACAACTTGAATGCTAGCGGAAGCTGGATGGTGATTCAAACCGATCAAGAAGTTTCCGTACGTGTTGACAGCATCGAATCCTTCTGAAGCCCAAGTTTTTCAATTAAGAGAAAAGCGCAGTATTTTGAAACTCGGTATGACTCAGTTTCACGCAAATCGAGTTACATTTTTGTTACATCAATATGTAGATTAATTATATCAATGTTCGACTCTGTTCGATGTATTATTTATTGCTCCAATTGAAAATGTAGGAAAAAGAAACACAAATGAGTTGTGTTTCTGGTGAATACACCTGTACTATGATCACATGTAATTAAACATCTTTATAAATCTTACATACGTACACATGTATTGAAAACTAAAAATATACAAAAATATATATATATATATATGTATGCGTGCGTACGTGCATGTGTGTTGTGTATACGTTATATGTATACATACAAGTATTTATATTTTTATATTGCTAGTATTCATTAATAAAATATTACATGTATCACAAAATTACCTGCATTTACAACAATCTTCGCGCGCATTATTTCTCATGCGATAAACACAATACATCCACACACACATGTGCCAAGATGACATGAGAAATGTATATACCTTAGAAAATACAATCATTGACAATTCTACACCAGTGAACTAAAAAATTATTTACCTGTCCGTTTGCTAACTAAGCCAACTAAATACTTTCTCCAATAATCTATTGAATTTTCATTGCATTTGAAACATACTAAAATATAATCTTAGAAAATGTAAATTTATATTCTTTCGTAGCTATCTAGACGACAACAGTTAAAAGTGAAGGTGATTCCATCCTGTAAATATAATATTAAATTGTTTGCAAGGGTAAACAAATGAAGAAAAACCTGAATCATGTCTTAATTAACTTACTTTAACGAGTGAAGGAAGACTTTGCCAGAAGCTATGATTAGGCATCATTTCCCAACCTGTTGCACCCCTCAAGAACTTCAAAGTTAGTGCTCCACCAATAAAGTATATTCCAGAAATCACAAAGAGATAAATGAGTAATGTAGAACCAATGGAAAGGCCCTTAGAGTGCATCAATGTTTTACAAGCATAAGTAGATGTTAAGAGTAGATGCTGAAACAAAAACGCAAGAGTTTAAGAGAATCAAGAGAAACACCTGTCTATTCCTTTTAAAATATTTGAAACTTACATATTCTTTAAGAGTGTTATTGATAGATTCCACGTACAAGTGTGTTTCACATGAACTACAACATGACAGGGCTATTGTTGTTGTGTAGTTCTTATGATGAAACATGAAAATAGGTGGTTTCGAATCGTCACTCTCTATAATTATCTTTGTTTCCTCTGCTTTACCCAGCACAAAAGTATTGTTGTTGCATGTGGCGCACAACTGGAATCATGATAGTAGTGTGTCATTACATATTACAATATCAATGAATTTTCACAATGTTTTGTACAATATGTTCATAAAAGCTTTCTAAAAATATTCAAATACTATCGTGAATCGTTGTACGTTGAATGACATCGATAATAGAATTAGAGCAAACGAGAAAATTCCATAGCATATTAATTAAACATTTCCTTACAGAAGCACCATCTTCTTTGTGACATTCGCTTGTTTGATTGTTCGACAGTGGCTTATTTGTACAAGGATGGAAGAAGAAAGCGCAATCCTGTTCGGTACTATTTATAGACCTAAAAGGAAAGATTTCTTTTCGGATAAAAATTAACGAGCAAAATATGAAGAGGTTAGGATATTTGATCCACCGACCTTGAATTAACCAGCGGCATCAAACTGTACCCTTGCCAGTTTGGAAACATGCACGAACAACCCGTTAATTGTCTACATTCTGAAGAAGTTTGCTCGCAAAAAATTATTAAAAGTGATGCAAACACAAACAAAATCTCATTTTTCTTGATCATTTTTGACAAGGCTGATCTACGCGTAACTGCACCGCTATTAGTCAAAACATTGCCACACTCGGTGTCACTAACACTAACCTCTTCGTATTAGCCAATAATACAAAACATATTTTAAACAAAATAAATGATTCCATGTATCATCCGATCGACTAATCTAAGAACAATTTGAATAAAGGCGCGATGGGGACACTATTAATTTTCATAAGCAATTCTAAAATTATCTTTCCTCTTGGTGACATGTTCATAATTAGCGATTATTTCTGCACTATACAACGATCATGATCATTTCGTTACAAGATTTCAAGGTCATCAATATTTTTTTAAATTGTACCCTATATTTATTTTCCAATATATTTATATATTGTGTAGACAAATTCAACGACTTTAATAACCTTAATAATGATCAATCAACAGATGGTAAAATTAAAAAAGCAATGTAGCGAGAAATTAACTGAAATTAGTCTTATTTCTGTGATTCTGAAAGAGAGATTAGTAGGGATATTGTCAGGCAAAATCCTGTCAAAAAATGTACACTGAGAATAAGGACCTCTCGTGGTCAACAGCTGCATTATCAACACACCTCGTCTCCAGCGCTCTTGGTGGGAGAAACGAGCATAGGTTAGATAAGAGGGGAAATGTGTGATCATGCAATCCTGACAAGATTAGGGTATACTGTGCGACGAAGAAAGATATATAAATTAGTTCCATTTTTTCACTGTTTCTTTTGCAATCGTATATCATCTTAATTAGATCCTGAACTTTGTTCCTATATTCCATTTAAACATCGAAAGAGATAAATAAACGTTTGCAAATTCTGTTCAGTAAATAAAACCACTAACGTGATACTTGTTAAATAATTTCAGTAATTTCTGTGGAATCAAATAAATTTATTTTTTATTAATATTATTCAGAAAAGGTTATAATATTCTTAGATTTAATTTATTATATTATAAGACAGGTTAAACTAATATTATCTTCTATGTGTTACAGGATTGCTTTTGGTGCAACATCAGGAATCCTCAACCTTTCTGAGAATTTCGAAGAGTTTCAGTTACGTCTTATTGTTACGTTCTATTTAGTTGACGACGAGAAGGTAGCGTTAACTGACATTTAATGTAACTGGCAATAAGTTCCACTTTCGACTAACCTGCTATGTGCGGGAACACTGGCACGGGAGAGGATTAAAGTTGTTCCAAAGTAAATTAACAATATGTAATGATTTATTCAAACCTTCCTCGATTTCGATATTGACAATTGACTGACAGACTGACGGATATAAAATTTTTCGGTTGACAAAATGGTAATTCTTTGCTTGACAAAATGATGATTCTTCGATTGACAAAATGATAACTAACTCTTCAACTCTTATTCGGTTGACGAAGGGTAATTAATTATTGATTTCTCTGAGTCGCTACATTTATTTATATCTGTCGGAAATGAAGAAACGTCGGGGTCTTTCTTTTGAAAATGTTTGGGAAGATCCCCAATGTTTGTTCAAACTGCCGACTTTGTTTACAATTTAAATTGTCTTACTATCGTTATAAAAATATAGTTAGATAAGTTTTCGCAAGATATAGCTTTTAACAGCTTTACACTTTTCATTTCAAATACTGTAAACATGATTTCAAATAAACGTTTTAAATTACCTTGATTTGAAAGAAATTATCAATTTTACTTTCGCGCTACGGATAGTGCGGAGCGCGGGACGTGACACTTATACTATTTTATTCTTTTAATACTTACCAAACCCTTTCTCAAACTCTTTCGTCATTTTTGATAACTTATTCCTTAAACTAATGAGAGTTGGAAAGTATTTAAGGATATAGATAATGGGAGGATTTTAAATTAACTAGTGATTAAACATTTTGTCCATTTGCAAAATAAGGTCGTTTTATTCAATCGAATGTGCAAGTTTACAATAATCGTACAACTTTACATACAATTCATAATTTTCTGTATAATAATTTGTGTAACTGAGTGATTTTATTCATAACGTTTCATCGTCATGGTATCCTCGAAGAAAAGTGTTAATTCTTTGTCTTTCAGGCGTTTCTTTTCGATGTGTAAGAATTCAAATTAAAGCTTAATTAAATTTCAAATTATATCGTAGGTAATTATAGATATCTCCAGACAGGGTTATGAATAAATAACTGGTATGTTCACATGTAGGACAACCTTTATTATTTAATACAGTACTAATTATAACATAATACTACGCATTATTACAATATTAGTATTATTATATTGGTTGTAATCTGAGATTTTCTTCTTAATGGTGTTTTTTGCGGCGTGGGTGCGTGCGTGCCGTTGCGTGCATGCGTGTACGCGCGCGCACTTGTGTGTATGTATCTATATATGATAGTTTTCATACAAATAAACAAATAAATACATACGTATGTATGAACTATATACATATACATATACATATACATATTTATTCGTTTATTCGTAATACCCCTACACTTAGTGCATTACATGTACACGTATGTATGTGTTTATATGTATACATATATGATATTTATTATACCCTTGTATTATTACGCGGTACATGAATTCATATCTTATCTCTTATAATCTTATAAATCTAATTCGAATACATATAGTGTATATAGATATATATATAGATATATATTTATATATCATCAGGATGGTATAAATAATATTGTATTTCATAAAAGCACTTTTTGTTGCTTATAATATTATTGTTTTTTTTTCTTCTTTAATTATCGCATCGCTTTTTCCCCCACATATTTCCCCTAACGCTCTTTCTTTCTTTCACTTCGTTTCTTTTTTTCTTCTACTATACGCGACATCCGTAAAGGAATTTTCTTGCTTTTTTTTTTACATTCTTAAAAGAGGTTTACGTCTTTCTTTCTTTCGGCTTTCTTACTAGCTTCGGAAGGAAAACTTAAGACACATTACGAACTACAGATATCGAGAATCTTCTTTTTTTTTATCTTACATCTTCTTCCTCGTCTTCTCCTTTTTCTTTAAATACTAGACAATCGTTTTCGCGTTGTATGATCGCTCCTTTCTCATCAATCTCTTTCGAATATCGGCCGATATCACGCAAACCCCCGTTCCCGCCCCTGTCCCCACCCTCGCCCGAGATGTCGGTGAGAAATTCCTTTCGTGCAGTTCGCTAGTTCTAGCCGTTGATTTGTTTTTTTGCTTTTTAATTTTTTTGTTATTTTATTCTTCGTTCATTCGCTCGCACGCACACACACACAGACACACACACGTTACAGGCAGACGTGTGTGCGCGCGAGTCCAGCGCTATGCAAGTGTGGTACTTTGGAAGACTATCATATAACTCACAATGTTCTCCTAATCCATGACCATTTATTCTATTGCATTTTTAGAAACGACCGCATGCGTCATAAGGAAAGTTTGTTGCAATCGGACTGCGAATATTTATAGAAATTTGTATTTCTATAAGTAGAACGAACAAAATCTTGATGAAAGGAACTGTAAGCGAAGAATTGTTTCTATTGGGATATTGTTACACCGTAGTGTAATTTGTATCGTAACGATAACGTATCCGGCAGAGACAAGCAAGTTAAGTGACTATAAATAAGCGTGTCTGTTCGATGTTGGGTTGTTGGGACGTTTGAAATATGCGTTTCTCAGACACATTTTAAAAGATTTTCTGAATTTTATGAACTGTCAACTAACTAACTTGCCATACGGACGTATGAAAATTCGCAGTCTAATTGCAACGTTGAATACGATAGAGGCGATAAAAGGAGGAAATGTTGTGAAGAGTAAACTTAAACGCTACAGCGGAAAAAAGGAGAAGTGGTAGAAATAAAGAAGCGATAAGAAGATACAAAATTGACGAAATAGATTTGCACAATAGAAGAAGTGATCAAAGAGGTTAGAAGAAAATTGTTTGCTACGTATGACATCCTTCCAGGACACTACACCGGCATAGTAACGAGTACAGAGTGTCCTACAAGGTATGGCATATGCGGCAAATGAAAGATAGGAAATACGGTTTAATCGAAACAAGAAATACGAGCTTATCGATGCCCTTACCTAATCTCTACTATTATTAGTTTACTTTATTTGCTTGCTCTTCCTTTTATCGAATCAGTTTTTAATTTGCAAAAGATTTGCTCCATGTTCGAATGGCCCGGGAGAATTACACGCGTTTTCCAATAAGTTACGCAGTTCGTTCGTTTTCGTTTTATTTTACTTTTTTTTCATTATCTTTTTTCTAGCAATTAATTGTACCGCCATTAAAAAATATCTGATATTTGTCTCTTAATGATTTATAAACTTTAAACCAGAGAATGCTCGTGTCACTTTAGAGTTAGTTTATAGAAATTACGTTCGCATTTTTTTATATCCTTTGGATAGATATTAAACACTTTTTTTTGTTCTCTCAGATACATCATACCTTATGAAACACATTTATGCTTTCGCCCTTACCCGCTTCAATAAATATCTCAGTATGTGTTACTCCCTCGCAATCGTCCTCCTCAATTGTTATTTTTTTTTTTTTATTTATTTTTCTTTTTTGTTTGGCTGGTCCACTAACATTCCTAGAAAAAATACTCTCTGCAGTCCTCTATGTTTATAAGCTAAGATTTTTTTTTTGTTCCTCTATTTTCTGTTTTTGGTTTCCCGTCGTTCTTCTATTTCGTTTTCCTTCGTTCCTTCGTCAAAACTGTCCATTCACTTATCCCACGTTTTAACTTTATCTTTCCCCGATTTTTAATACTTTTAAGAACACCTTCTCCCCGTTCTCCGTCTTACGTACATATGAAACCTCGCAATAGGTTCGTGCAAGCTACTTGCAACCACTTCAAACAAAGAACGTAACGCGATTACGGTACCTGAATTTTAATCGCTACCGTGCGATCGAATCACATTGATCGTTCGTATTTCCGCGATTTACACACGCGATACTGTGTATGTATATTGACGGTCATTATACATCGTAATCGAGATACACGCGGTAAAACGTTAACTAACCTCGTACACGATTTGTCGTTCGACTAGTTTGCAAGAAAGCGAAGGGAGAAAAGCTTACAACTGATGGTTAGTTTGATTATAATAAGATTACAAATTATCTAGTATCACAAACATCGTTATAGATCGCAAAAATGCCCGTGGATAAACGAATCGAGCCGATTGGAAGGAAATAATCCAATTCGTCAAATGAACTCCTGCTTATACAGGCCGTCCCAGAACCTGCGAGCATAGCTTCACTGGTGGAACACCCTGTATGTATGTTTATACGATATAAACGCGTAGCTTTCTCGTATCGCGAGAGAGGAAGAAGGGAAGGAGGAAACATGAAATACAATATTTCTTCTATCGAGACGTATCTTGGAATCACACTCGCAGCTTACCCTTCGCGATGATTAATTACAGTTCCATTACTTGAACGTTTAGATCGATCATTATACGGTAGAACTTCATTTATCTCAAAGAGATTTTAATTAATGCGACTCATTAACTGGACTTTAGCTGCTTGAATTTACTTAGTCGAACGTGAGCTCCTGTTATGTGAACGGAAAATAACAAGTAGTTGGTGAGCTCTTGGTATTACGTCAACTTCAATTATACATATAAACTGCTGTTTGTTCTCCAAGTGCGAATAAATGGAGTTCCACTGTATATTGATTTGATGAGTGGAGGATCAGTGTTATAAATATAATATGGAATAATCATAAATGGTTCGATCAACCAAGAAAAGCCAGAGCAGTTGAATCCTATAATACTCGTAAATCGTGGATAAAATAATATTTATTTATTACTTGTTACTTCAATGAAACTTTCCTTTTCTTAATGAAATGTACATTGCCGTTAAAATGTCAAAATCGTATTTGAACATTTGGTTATCTTTTACAAGATGTATTTTAATGATATTGAATTACCATATACATATGTATTTAAAGTTTATACTAGTAAAATTTACGTTTTACAAATTTACATGGAATTCTACAGCATAAAATCTGATCTTTGCTGTCAATATTTTCGTTCATCGGTGTACACGGAAACAGCATATGTTACAGGAATATAATAATTTTCAAAGAGAATCGTATGAATTAACACGTTGACTGCCACGACACCTGTATTCGGATGTCAGCAAAGTTTCTGGTCGGGCCGCGTAATCCATATTCGAGTGTCGCTTATTTGACTACTTGCGAAGAATCGTCGTAGGTATTTCAAAAGATATTCCATAATAATAAAACTGTTGAATTGTTATGAAAGTAATTCGAAAATGGTTTATTAAAAAAATTATTTAGAATGTAAAACTTTAAAACATTCTATACATAACTGAGGTTGGTCGGGACAATTTGGGCAATAAGTTGTTGTTTTCTTCAAATTCTTTTGTGCCTTTGTTCGGTCCATACGACGTCTTTTATTTGCATAACATAGTTAGCATGCGCGTCTAATGCTTCTTCCGGAATCATTTTTCCGAACAGCGATATTATGCCGACTTCGTCAAAGACGAGGATTTTTTGTATTTTCAGACAACCCTAATAATCTTGCAACTAATAATTGTCGAAATATTCTAATATTTATATTCTTGCTTGCTGCAATTTTGTAAACCGTCAAAGCGTTTACAACAAAAATTCCCAGATGGAGTTGGAACGCCAAGTTTTCCGTACCGTTTGATTCCTTTTCTAATTGTGGTGGCACCATTTGGTTGGAATAATCTATACCACACTTTCCTTCATTATATTCAACAACAGCTAGTGGTTTTAATGTTGCGAACAAACGAAACGAAAGATCATTCTTGAGATCACCACATGAGCGACTCGCATTATTAAAATATCGATGGGAACATCTAGCAGAGAACGCTTGGTACTGCTGCACGCGTGCACTGCTATCTGTCGGAGATTTCTTTGAAAACACGCGTGGCAGTCAACGCGTTAAGGGAAACTTGACACAATTAGCGAATAAATTCCAATTAAATTGTGATAACTAAATAATTTAAGCGGGAATCATGTTTATTTGTATTCCTGTGATCATTCACGAACCTTGAACCCCTCAACCATGTATTAATACACGAACAATACGAAAAAGAGAATTTTAGAAAAAAATACTTATCTTAATTAAAATTTGAATAAGCGTTTAAAATATGTTAGAAAAAACTATAGAACGTAGATCAATATTCTTCAGTGATAATCAAGATAAAGAGATCATTTTTCGTGTCTTTAATATTTTCAAATAATTTCTGACTTCAGAATAATATTTGAAAGAAAAGAGCGAATAAAGAAATAAAGATAACCTGTCGTCGTAATAGTCTTTTGAAGTATCATATCTTCTTTTTCCTTTTCAAACACATTGGGATTCGTTGAAATATAAAAGTCAGGCAGTTAAACGAATGATTATTTTTATTCTATTTACCTCTAATCGCGATCAGTATAATCGATATTAAAGCGATGATTGGAATCCTTAGACTTTAGAGTTCCGAACAAGCGAACAAAATGAAATTTTAAACAAGTATCAAGTACCCTGTACAATCGTTAGTCGTTAGTTACGTATAGATATTTAACGTTATCTCCAATGATACTGAAAGTCTTCTTTGATTCGTTAGTTTTCGAAAACGAATATATTCGGTAAAATCACGAAACAAACATCAAGGATCTTCGAATTCGAAAAAACAACTCGTAGAATACATAGAATGAAACTGTAACTGTAATAGTTATCAGGGAAAAAGATTGCCCTCCTTGTCGAGAGCTATGAAATTGAACAAGGGACACGATTCTACTAATCGAACTGTGGTTTTCACCTCTTCATCAGAGAAATGCTGTCAAGCAGGAAAGTCTAAAAAAATATTTATATTCGCAGTTTATTATTAATCTGCTCTCACTCAGTCTCAAATTTTGGAGATGAATTATTACCTCCACGACTATGGAAAAATATAATTGTAAATTCAATGATAAGTTCTTATTGTAAGAGATGTTTTTTCATAGCTAGACTGCGGATTTTTTTGTGTTTATAGGAAATTTGTAAGTGCAAAATTGCACAGAATAAACGTGATATGAAAAAATATGTAAAATATCCAAAGTATAATACTTTCTATGATACTTGGTAGGTAAAATAATCTTTTACCGAGATTCTAATTTTTTAGTTATATCCCCAAAATTGTGAATTTACGTAAAAATCCGCTATCTACTTATAGTCTTTTAATTGTTACGTAGTTTGATAATGACACATAGGTAAAAAAATTAAAAATGTCAAATTTTTCATCGACACCTTCGATACGTCAACTGTATGCTTCATAGAAAGAGCGTCTTTTTAGTTAAAAAAATAATGCATTCAGTCGATATTACGGCACTTCTGATGATTTTTCTATTATGTTCTAGTTTGATCTCGCGTGTGATTGTATTTAAAAATCGATAGTTCAACTGAGATACAGTTTTCGTTGAAACAAATTTCACACTCTTCCAAGAAGACGAGAATTTATTCGTTGGAAATAAGCATCATTATCATAGCAAACGTATAATATTACTATATTAAAATTGAGTACATACACAGCTGTTCATAAATGTTAAGACATTTACAGAATATCAGATAAATATAGAAAGTTATTATTAAGAAATTATTGATTTTTCATGTTCAATTAATTAATTATGTAACTAATACTATTATATTATTAATCAATGAAACAATAAATATATTTCTTTCAAGTAAAACTGATCTTGAATTTTAGAGAATTACATGTTTCCTGTCATTATTATTGCTTGTGCATTTCGAGATACCTAACCTCCTAAAATGAACTATTTACGCTAGTTTGATGTCTTTTCGAAATTCCAAGATATCACACGATTTACGTCGATCGTAAATAAAAGTCACGACAAGTAGAAAAGACGTTCGCCGTTTTCTTCTTTTGATTATTATTGTTCCCTGCTATATTGGCACTTGATATATAGTCACAATAAAGAGTGTAAAATCACAGAAGGAAACAAATCGCGGGACAATGCGTTGTGATGAAGATCGTAAGGACGGTTCAACAGTTTGGGAAGAATTGAAATTTATGATGGATTAAGTCGAATCGTGTCCCTTGCCATTCTTTTAATACCTTACTTTGTATTGAAACACACAGAGCAAATATACGTTTCTTTGATATTTTTCCCTCGATGTTGGCAAAGCAAAATCTTCCTTGTTATTTTACGTTCTGATTGTTGCTCAAATGACGCCAAGTTACAATGAATGCTACCCATTTGGAAAAAATATTTAAATAGTATCGATTCTTTATGATTTTTCTAAAGTAAGGCCTAACGGTGTAGGTACAGTGGTCACAGACGCGCACACACTTTCAAATACCGTTTCACAATCGGTATTTCTCCTCGTTTTCTCCTTTCTTTTTTAAATCGTTAACCGATTATCCTCGAGTATTTCTGCATCGAATAATATTTTAAGTTACCTTCAAGTCACCGACGATCATTTCACAATATTTTCGATAATTTCGACGATGCTTTCATCGATTTTTCGGCACTCTATCTAGTCACGCGTTTAAATCATCGATGATAGTTTCCATCAATACATTTATTTCTTTATGTAAGAAATGATGAAAATGATAAAATATTATTACATCACACTTATACTGTCATGCCTCATTTAAGTTATACTAAGTTACTAACCTTATATCGTGACTTTATATTGTTAGTACAATATATATATTGAATTCTTAGAGAATTGTTATTATATATACTAAAGAATTATTATTAGAGATATATACTATAATAAAGCTACTTGAATTGAAGCAACTTGAGACCACTTTATCAGTGTACTTATCATTTACTTAACTTGAAATATTTCTTTCAAATTTATGTGCTTACACATATTAGTCAAACAATGGTTAAATGTTTTTTTTGTAACTTTCCATTCTTAGACCTTCAGATCCTTCTTTAATGATTTTGATGTTCTCCTGACATAGGACTGAATTATTCTGAGGACATTTTGAAATATATGTGATATATTTGAAAATAATACTACACTAGAAAAACGAATTAGACAAAATTAATATAAATTAAGAAAAATCGAAATACAACAATGATGATGATGACAAACATATATTCATAAATATGAATTAAATGTCGATGATTTTAACGTGTAGCTATATACGCAAGGTTAACTCGCTTAAGCTGTCGATGAAATGATTGTCTGTAATCTAAAGGTAACCTAAATAATATACGCACATAATTGATCGCGTTGTATCGGTGAAAACGCGTCTTTTTAGGCTTCGATTTCTAATTCGTCATTCATGGAGTTGCTTGAAACGTAGCAAGGCTACAACAAAGCTTCGTACCATTTCATCTCTCTCTCTCTCGATTCCATTTTAGAATTGTCTCTAATCGATAAATCACATCTCTCGTCTCTTCGATTCGACAGTTTCTCTTAAGAGTATTTCTCTAAATAGAAATCTCTTGTGATCTCTTAAAACTAATCTGCCTGTTTAAATCTTATTCACCTTATTTTAAATTTACCGCGGTTTTATACATATTTTTTGTCAATTTTTCATTTTTTTTTCAACGTAAGTAAATACTCTTGATTTACCATTTACGACATCCCACGATTACAATCTACGGTTCGTTATACTATAACCTATGTTTCATAACTTCCAAGCGCGGTAAATTTCGATTTACGAACGTAATATTTTTTTTCTCAAGAACATCTTTTTGGTGTCCCACTGAATGAAAGTCTCCTTTTACTTTGTTTTCAAGAGCGAGCAAGACTAGAATCTCTTATTAATATCACTGTTTATGTCTAACTAAAAAAAGAAAAGAAAATTTAAAATTAATCGAAGAAAAGGAGGAATAATTATTAAATCTCATATCAAGTTTCTTGATTATATGTACCTTGCTTATTTCTTTTTTATCCATTATCGAAAAGCTTTTAAGAAACACTTCTCAGGGATTTTCCATCAAACGGTGACAATGACGTTACGTCCTACTTTGGAAACATTTTTGTTTTAATAAAAAGGATGTAAATAATGAAAATAGTTCATAATTGTACCCGTTTTTGTCGTTCCTAGGCCGTTTTTATACCGGTAATTGGAACATAAGCTGATTTGCATTAATAGAATAAATTTTTGAACCCTAGAAAATAATACTACAAAAAAAATTTTTAATACTCCAATGATTAAACAGAAACGATGTTGATTCGCGAAATTCATTGGATCGTAAATAAATGAGAGAAATGAAATGTAAAGATTATTATACATGTACATATGTGATGATAAACTTTGAAAAAATTTACACACTAGTAACGAAGCAGCTTTTAATAGTCGCTAGTATCGATTGATATATCGTTTATCGCTAAATCTAGGGATATTCATTTCTTTTATGTTGCACCATTATATGAATGTACAGTATTACTACACTTTCCATTCGTACCTGTGTATTTCATCTTTGCGATTAAGTACACTGACTAAAATACTTTGTTGAAATACTTTTAACGGGAATATAGTTCGACGAAAAGAGAAATATATGCGTAGAGGACATAAGTATAGTTGTTTTTGTCTGCTATACTTCACGTGGCCTGTTTTTCTCCATTTTCTATTGCGCTTTTTTTTGAGCAAATAATATCATGTTATAAATTATTCTTGATATTTCCTTTCTTCTCTAAACTATCAAGGAAACGATGAATATTTTCAAGGGACAAAATAAAAGAAGAACGAAAAAGAATATTCGGAGAGACGATGATATGGAACACTCTTAAATACATGTAATACCTCGGAAATCTCGGAAATAAGGTAATTATCGTAAGCGTCCAATTCGATTTTGAACGTCATGGCGACGATAAGTCTTCTCTTATCTTTCCCGATCTTTCCAAACAAATAGATACGAGACTCGCTTTTATAAATACGGAGTCGTTAGATTATCACCAAATAGTTGCACATTATTATACACCGGTTTAGTCTTACACGCGTTCATCTCGACTTTTTCTAATGAAAAAGGACAACTAATGTTTTCTCTGCATTTATATCTGCATCAATGCAGATATGTATGTCGATAAAAATGCGCATTCGTAACGTAACCAACAAATGTACAGAAAGTCATTCACATTCGTAATAAATATTTGTTTGATTTAATAAAACTTTTGTTCGATTACGTTTGAAATTTGCCGACTTATTTTCATTGTGCTATTTCTCTGTCATCACAGGACAAGAAACAATATAGACAGCATGCTGAAAACAAGGTTATATAAGGTACCTTTATAAAATTGATTGTCATACAAATATCGCAAGCGATATTACCAAACTTGTGTCATGTTACTCATTATAAGTTTGTCGGTAAAACACAAGTAAACATTTAGAGTCTAGCACGAAATAGAAAAATAGGACATGATTAACATTACATTTGGTGAGTAATAGATATTAATAAAATTATGTATCATCTGTTTCAGTAATGAAATTATTTACCATTTTCAAAGAAAATTAAGAGGCTTTAACGAAAGATGCGTATATCGGAAATATGTAGTAGAAATCTCGATAGCCAAATAAAAATTTTGCGGGACGGTTCACAGTTACATACTGTCTTGTTTCGACATCACATGTTAGCGTTTCGAAATGTTACGCTGATCACGTTATGTTCTTGCTAATTTGCAAAAGGCGAAATTCTTGCTACTTTCCTATTCGGTTCGTTACGAAAAATGGCATGATCTCGGAATAAATTACGTATATGCACGTTCGTAGGGGGGGGGGTACCTTTTTATGAATAAATTTTAACAAATTGTTAGAACACTAAGTTCAAAGTACATCGTTGAAATAATGTTCTCTACACGATAGCACCACCTGTTCACCCGCTCATCGTAATTTATGTACATACATACAGTGGCTACAAGAAGTATTCATACGTACTTATTTTTAGCCAAAAATTATTTGATTGAATGCGAAACGAAGTATCCTGTTTATTAGATTCTACATTTCAGTTCCATATTTTTATAATTATATGAAATTATTATTAAATAGTACGAAATTTGTTATAGTTGGATATAATTAATTGGTGTATAAACGCAATGTAATAAATTATAAATTATAAATAATTAACCATATTATTGCTTCATAACAGTATGTACGTAATACATTAACGCACGTTAATTCTACATATAAAGTATGGAGAAAAAACGGATATGTTAGAATTTTGTATGATTCGCTATAAATATCGATATTAACTTTGCACAAATATAAATAAATTATCACCAAAAATATATCATTAACAGAAAATTCTTTCGAGCCGCTTCAAAAATTAGAATTACATTCGTACCAATTTTAGTACAATTATGTATAAAAAATTGTTCTATATATTTTAGAGTAAAATTTTAACGACAAACTGTCATCAATATTTTAATGAATATTTCCTGTTCCATTTATAGTAAAAAATACCATGAATTCTGAGATTTCAATGAATGCTATAAAGCTCTTCTTTGCAAGTAAACATGTTTGCAAATTGATACAATAAAAGAAGCTCAATCGTTAAACAATTTTTACTTTTTTCTCGCTCACTGAATTGTAATCGTTCTGTTGTAAATTGGATCGGTTTAACGAAAATAAAAGGAGAACAAAGGATACAAAACGTAACAAGTAACATAATTTTGTTCGAACAAAAATAAACTTGCACGTCGTTTCAATAGCGTATTAACAAATAGAATAGATTAAACAATACATTCAACGCGCAAAGTAATGCGATAGAAATAAGGAAACCTGGGCCATTTACTTACGTTTTCTTAATAGACAAGTAAATGATAGCGAGAGTTCCGTATAATGCTGTTTAGACGAATTGTTTAAAATAATTCGCGGTTACCTAGTAAAAGAAATGATTAAACTTTCAGACTGAAAAATGGTCCGGTTCTGCAACTGAAAAAGAATTGCGAAAACGAAGAATGCTGCAAAGAAAATGATAAATTATTGAAAGCCGGTTGAATTTGTATTAGGGAAATTGAAAAAAAAAGGGAAAATGTTCAATTTGATTTTAAATAACTTTATTTCTATTTATCATTATAGCTATCAGAAAAAGACGAGAGAACACCCATGATCGTTTTAATCACTCGTTATTTGAATTCTCACTCAACGATTACATAATTAAGTAATTACGAAAGCAACCAAGAGATTTTTTTTTTCGAAATAAAGAAGAAAAAAGTAAACATCTTAATATAAACATATATTAAATTCATACAATTAATTAATATACATATGCATTTCATATATATATATATATATATATATATACTTTATATATATAACATATATATTAATTAATACAATTAAATTCTACAGTTTCAGATTAAAAATAAATAATAAATGAAAAAGAAAGAAACATGTTAATTTACCTCCAGACTTTTCATATACGCGTGATATTTTTTTAATACCTGCAGAATGAATTAACTAATCCATCAATTAATTAAATAATTAATTAATTAATTAATTAATTCGCTTATCGGTGCGATTCTAAAATTAATCAATTAATACCTTCGCAGTGATTATCTAAAAATCCTGAAAAAAGCGTACGCAATTGGGTTACACATCTTTTTCATTCGGTTAAAAAGAGTCTGCACTTTTAAAGGGAAAAATATATAGTATTCGATAATGCAGGGTGATCGAAAAATAATGGTGCAAGAGACAATTTTAAGAAATCTTTTGAGTAGAAAATAAGACGATTTTCGGAACTGTTCCCGACGCTCGATGAACGTACGTATAGGATAGGTACTGAACAATACTATAAAAAAGCCGTCGTTAACCCTTAAAAAACGAAGTTCGATTTTAGGCGTAATTGGTCGCACATTCCACCGTCATTATAATCTAAATTCAAGCCGATTATCCTCACAGTATATGGCGTCAGTTTCAAATTTCATTCGGTAATAAGTTAGCTTAACCTCAAAAATCATCAAATACGCGAAACGACAGAATAAATAAAAAATGATAACGTCACAATAATAATAATAATAATTATAATAATAATAATTATAATAATAATAATAATAATAAAAATAACAACATAAGATAATGCCTAATGTATAGTTACTCGGAATAAAATTTAAAAGAAGCGACATAAAAAGCTAAAAAGAAATATTCGGTTCGGTGTACTGTGAGTAGCAACGATAAGAGTTATTTTTTATCATAATATCTGTAATAATAAAATAGTTTGCGTTACATTTCGTTAATATTTGGTACAAGTACTTTCACACTGTTATACCTCTATAATATAACGGTTATTCAATTATTCGAAAGTTCTTCATAAAGCATTTCTTATAAATATATATATATACATACAATTCTTACTACTTATCATAGTACGGTATATGCGGTCACTAGCAGTGCCTAAAGTTTTACTTGTCGAAGAGCAAAAAATGTATGAAAAGATATGAAAAGAGACCGGGAAACTGAAAAGAGAGAATCATGTTATTTTCAACTCAAAAATGTTTCTCAGGTTTTTGCAGCCACAGTACGTTTACAATCTCCAGTTGTAATTAGCCGCGCGAAACGTCATAGTCCGTCAGCGGTAAAGAAAATCACGATTAAGAATAATATTCCATTATATCTAGGAAGGCCGCAGTTTTCTCTTGTACTATAATCTTTAAAACACCCTGTACGTAGGAAAGTTTATTCTAAGTAATATTATATGTATACATGTGTACGTGTCACGTACGCGTATGAACACATAAGTACGTATGCATACATGCATACCCACGTGGCTGTGCACGTATTTACACATGTACACACCTGGACGAACGTATACATATATGTACGCATACATATATAGGTATATAATACGTGTACGTATACATATTCACATACGATCGCACGCGTACACATATGTGCACATTATTCGTATATACGTGTAGACGTATATAGGGTGTGCAATAAAGCTGAAAGTGCGATATGTAAGATTCCCGGATTCAAATTACGCAAATTTCGTTCGAGCTAAAAATTCTGTTATTTTTTCCAAATAAATCGTATCATTAGTGAATCGCTGAACTGCGGATGCGTGTGCACGTTCTTGCACTTCAACTTTGATTGCTGTATTATTCAATTCAGTTCAAGATCGATTTTACTTGGAAACAATTTGTCCGCAAATATCATCCGTATGTTTTTTTGTAACTAAAAATGGAATTCGTTAGTTAGTACAATAGTACAACGGCCTGTTGTTGTACCTTCCCAAACACCCTGTATAAGAACACGCGTAGTATAAAGAATTTGAAGAATACACTTAAGACGATAAGGAGGGCAACAAAGAAACAAAATATATTTTCACTTCAACCATTTCGATGACCAGACTAATCTATGCTCTAAGGCTTTAAGGACCACGTATTACATAAGGGTGCTTAATATAGGAGGCGCTATAGTGTACAGAACTGTTTTGTCCGATATAAAACAGGCAATTATTTACGTTTACTCATTTCATGTGCCTATTTATTACTTTCTCCCCCAGACTCGACCGACTATCATATTTTTTCTTTTTATCACTTATCCCTATTATTTTTAACTTTTTTTTGTCATTTTTCTTTTTTCAGAAAATCGATGTTAACTAAGTGCAGAGATAACGTTTCTCTTCCTCTCCGCCTGTTCTTTTTTACTTTTTACGATTCACTTTGAAACCGGGACGATCTTAGAAGCAAAGTGGGATCAATTTCACAAAATCATCTTATTTTTAGCAGAGGAATTGTAACTGCGCTCTTGTACTATCATTTATGTGACACCCTGTACATGTTGAATTGTTATCTTTTTTTTTTTTGTTTTGTTTTGTTTTTTCTTCGTTTAACAAGCATATTTAAATACGTACACACGATACGAGAGTGTATCTTCCACAAGAAAAATTATCGTCCTTCATCACAATCAACACACATACAGAGACGCAGGTAGAAAATGAGATTAGGTTCGTTCAGCGTGCATGAGCGTGAGCGCGAACCTTTTCTCGAGTAGAAAAAGTCGAGGCTTTTGAAAATTCACTTCTCCACACTAACCCGGCGCATTTATTTAAATTCTAATCTTTTATAGTAATGATTCATACCCTAAAACAGCTATATATTCAATATTTATTATCACAACAAATATCTTTCCGTTAGTTTGAGAAAGCTTTTCGCCCTTTGATTCAATTTGTGTGTCGTGTTCATGTGTGTATATGTTTATATGTATATGTGTTCCTATGTGTGTTCCTATGTGTGTGGGCGTATATGTGCGTGCTATATGGATGTAATGAGTGTACTTAAAACACGCGACATTCAATTATCCTATACATTTTCCACTTTGAATTCTTTCTGGCCTTTTTTCTCTTTCTGGCAAGAAACGAAGGACACACCATTTTCTAGATTATGTGGAACTATTAACTCGTATTGTGAATTTTCACGCGCCCAAAGCACTTTTGTGACATTGTTCGATTAAAATCGAGTAGAAAACCAATCTTCTTTTTCGATGTTCATCAGACTCTGATATGTGTAACACGACGCTTCTTTGAAAAAATGATGTCCAAAAAAATTAATTCGAAAATTTTAAAAAATATCTCTAGCGAAGTTTCGTAACAAATGATGACTACTCGTCGACTGTCAACGCTCAACAATCGTTGTAAGAAAAAAAAAGTCAAATATAAAAAGACTAAGAATAGAAGTATACATGTCACGTATTCTTCATCGTGAAGTTGATCAAAATGTATTCTTAAATTAGAATAAAACGAACGAACAAACAAACAAACAATTCGAGGAACATCACCGATCTTGAAACGCTGTTCACAGACTTCAACGCCCTATCGTAGTATTTCGCTATGAATAATTTCTAGTGGAAAACTGAAGGAAAGAAACAGAGAATAGAAGGAAATATAGTATTTTTAAAAAGTTTGCGCCCGCATAAACGTATTACGTTCGCATTGTAATGTCATTGACGCTAATAACTTGGACGTAAAGAAAAGTTACTAGACGAAGAAAAAGGTACCAGAGAAAATTCATTGGTGAAAAATTCTTGAACAACATTTAAGTAGAAGGTAAACACAAAACTCCGCAGAACCATGTTCAACGTCATTGTCATCGTAAACGTCATTCGTCACTGTAATCGTTATTATACTCCATAACCTCCTACCCCCTACCACGCATACAATATTCATCATTTGGAAATCTTACACTAAGCTTCACCATCAGAGTCGTTAGAATACTACGCTACTTGTGAATATATCTCTCAATACCGTTAGACAATGAAAATCGCAAAATTGTAATAACTAACATTTTATATCTATTATTTCGTACCGTTTCTTCTTCTCATCTCTATTTTTATATTATTGTTATTAGCATTATATCGCATCTTAATGAACATTACGATCATTATTACTGTTAATACCTAATATTTATTTCATTAATTATTAATTCATTATTGTTAGTTTATTATTAATCTATCTAAAATTAATTAATTTTTCATTATTGTTAGGAATAGAGGTTACTCGCGAATTAGTCCACTTTGTTGCATTAATCAGTAGTCATTTTTTTACAATAATGAATCACCTTATTAATTAGTACTCTCTTCAAAATGCTTTCTTATAATATATATTTATATATATATATATATATTATCGTAATATAATATATAACTGTCTGTGTGTGTGTGTGTGTGTGGTATGTGTGTGGTTGTATGTGTGTGGGTGGTTGGGTGGGTGGGTTGTCGGGTGTCTGTGTGTACGTGTACGTTTCTGTGGACGCGTAGGGTTATATTATCCACGAATATGCATACACATATACGTGTACGCAGCATGTAGTGTGTATACGTGTAGACAAACAATGTATACATAAATGTCTGTTCATTTTTTCTTTATCATTGATAAATCCTAAATTATTAATAAATATGTATGTGTGTATGTGCGTGTGTCTTATGTGTGTATTGCGCGCGCGCTCGTACGTGCGTGCCTGCGTGTGTCCCCGTATTTACTATATTTACTATCCTTCTTCCCTATGTTGTTCACATGTTAATAGTTAAAAATGACAAGTTCAAACTTTACTCCTCGGACCTCGATTTTCACTTCGTTTTCTTTTCTTTTTTCATTTAGAACCCCTTTCGGGATGCTGTTCTCTTTCGAAGCGTGTGCACAAGGGGTACTTCTCCTAAATCTAACAAATAACATGACACTAACTTTCTGTAATATCTTTAGAACCTTCCATGTTTGTTAATTACGAAATCAGTGCATGGCACTTCCATCTTCATTAAATGGTCCTAGGTTGCAAAACGCGCATTGCAGCCAATTTTTTAATTTTTCTCGCTCATTCATTTTTTACAACAGAGAAATTACTTCATCTTTTGATGACTTTTTCCTAATATCTTATGAAATCAGCATTTTTCGTACAGTTCTTCAATGTATATTTATATTATACGTATATAATTAATTTAAAAAAACAGCATCTTACAAACACGTATTAAATTAACTTCATAACTAGATTAGACAATAAATGTGCGTAAAAGCTTCATTTAAAATTTCACATGCTTACATTCATAATAAGATCATCTATAGATTGTACATTAAATCTGAATTATTTGGCCCTGATCACTTCGTATGTACAAACATTTCAGTTTCCGTATGTTCAAAATTTAATTGGTCACGATTAACTAATAAATAATATTCACGGAAAAAGAATGGGAATCATACTTATTTATAATTCTTGGATATGTTAATCGCCGAATAACGACCAGATACATATCGTTAATTACTATTAGGCATCTAGACTTAGTTATATTTCTTTTTTTATTTTATAAGTTATTTGCCACATGTTCTAATTTCGATAATGTCTTTCCAAGAAACCCTTATTAAAGGTTCCGAAATTTTTCAAGTTCATTTCGATTCGGAAAACACTCGAAAAATACTTTCGTTCTTTTAATTACTTTTCTGATTCAATTAGTTTAGGTTAAATTCTGGTTCGAAAATTGTTCGAAATATTTCGAGGAATTTTGCTCACTCTTACCAAATTTATTTACATTCACCATCAATAATTTCGTATTTAGGCAACAAAACAGAAAAAAATATGTCGTTTATCTCGAAACGATTTTGAAATTTTCAAATTTATTCAAATACTTTTCTATTTTTCGAAACCTATTACAACAGAATCATATAATTTAATACTCCGGTCTTCCGTATATTTTAAGTCATATATTTCCCTGATATTGCAAGTGAAGCGATTCTCCTTATCTTTTTAAATTTCTTTTTCTTTCTTTGTTATTTGTATTATTTTGAATTTTCGAATAAAATTTCGAAGAACCGTTTTAATCAAACTTATTAGTACGAACGTTTCAAATCACTACATATATATATAACTCTAAGTAATAATCACGACAACCAACGAAATCTTTGGGGAAGATTTATAAAAGGTTAGTTCTCAAAGTTCTCGCGTTTTCAATATATCGAAAAAAAGCTATATTTCGATCATACTCAGCGAGCTGCGTAAGACGTAAAAGAAAAGAGAAAGATATTCACGTTTACCTTAACATTTAACATTCCAGATAAAAATAATAGTTGGCTTACATTTTCAGACATATATTAAAATTGATTTTCTAAGCACATTTCGTTCATATTTCTTGCAGAAATACAAAGAACTGTAGAGTTCTCTTGGACGAAGGGGAAAAAAGATGAAGAAGAGTAATTAAAATTTGAACACACGCATTCGCGACCTTTAAATAATACTGTATCACAATTAAAACAAATCAGACTATAGGAATATAATTATTACTAATAGATTGCAACGCAATGAGCATAGGTATGCGAAAGTTTAATAATTTAAAAGATTAATTAAAAGGAAAGGTTTTATAACGATGTTTAATAATATCATTTATCTCTGTTAATATTGCATTACACCTAATATTCTTTATATATTATAACAAAATTGTCGAACATAAAACTATTTATGTATGTATAACTGTTTATTTCAATTTCACCGGCATCGTTGGCTATTCGCCATATTGCGCAACCTTCCTGTATGACTATATAAAATATTTCTAAAACTTCGTTTACCATTAAATTTAGTGACTTGAGAAATCAAATTTACAATTACAAGAATAATATTCATAGTAATACATTATTAAAACGTTATGCGTTAAAAATACAAAGAAACATATAAGTTAACTATTTCAAATGTATTTCAATCGTTCTTTTCCTAAAATAAATTCAAGTATTTGTATCAATCTTTCCTCCGTAAAGACACATTCGTTAACAAGTTTCGAGTTATCAAAAGCCTTTTGTTTTGACTAAATTTGTTCCGTTTGCAACAGTTATTGTGATTAGAATTTCTCCTTATCCACGTCGCATATTTATTTTTCTTTCCCGTCCTCTTGTTATTATCAAATTAATAAATGGCACATGCCCCAAATGCACACGCGTGTGTATTCAAGAAAAAGAGGGGAAAACGATTCATCCCGAAAGAGAAGAGTATGCGCATATGTGTACGTTTTCCTACTGGCGCGTGTGTACGCATGCGCTCGAAATACGTAAACTGACCACCGAGAAACCTCAACTAATACACGCACCAATTAATTGTAACACGTATATACACTTGCATACACGGACGTAAAATATACTAGATACCCCTGTGACACCTGTGTGCACATCGATAGTATAGCACGCATGCGTACCGATACGTCGAATGCACGAAATAAAAACGCGGTATAACACGCATGCGCGTAAGCGTATTAGAAATTCGTATCATCGTAAACCACCAAGAGTGGTGCATATGCGCACAAGTATGCATACGCCTGTTATTGGCTGTATTCCTTTAAAACTTTTCCTCCCGGTTTCTTTTTTCTCTTTTTCTCCTTTTTTTTCCTAAACGTTCATTCGATTTGTCTCGGACTAAATATAAATGCCTAACCTTTTAGACTTAACATTCAATATACCGCATGCTTCGCTAGACACAGCCAAGAATTTGAAATGTTTAAATAGACGTAAAATTGATAATAATGTCGTCGCTAATAACTCCCTAAAGAAAGTTACATAGGTCAGAAACAATTACAATTTGGCGTTAATCAAACCGATTTGTTGCCATTATTTTATGTTAGACAAAAATATAATTTCACGAATTACATGGTTCTAAAGACGACTAATTTATCTTACGCAGAAGACGAATAAGTTCTCACGAAAATTATGAAAATTTTTTCATATTTTAAATTTCGAACTTTTTTCTTTTTCTCTTTAAATTTAATCTAAATTATTAGTGTTAAATCGAATGGTATTTAATATCAATATCACATTAGAGTTTTAACAAGAAAAATAAATATAGACGAGATGGCGTCGCGATCTCGTGCGGTTTCAAAAGAACACAGACAATAAGTGCAATAAAGTACATACGCGTTTGTGTAATAACAGAAAATTAAGCGGGGAAAGGTGTAGGAGGTTAACGAGAGAAATAAAAGGAGAACAACAAATTAAATACAATTAGATCTACAGACGAAAAATAGTGAAAACAAGGAGATAAGAAGGGAAAAAGAATACGTAGTTTCAGCGCATGCGCACAAGAGATTGTGGTGTTACATAGCTGATTGGTCTTAAATATAGCATGCTAACTCTAGTATTTTGAAATATGCCTTTTTATAAAATAATAATTAACGACACTGAGGTAAGTGGCTATTAGATTAAGCTTACTTGTTACTTATTTTCATTCACCTATTCACACATTTTTCCGGTGATATGTATCAGAAATCAATTCGTTTTTTAAAATATAACAAAACTAATCTTTTCTTCCTTCATTGTTTGAAACGTTTATAAGTAAATCACAAGACTTTTAGTTTTACATATACATTTTGCATCATTGAAACGTATCTTATTTGTTCGAAAAGTACTTAAAAGGCAAAGCATGTTAGAATATTTACAAGCCTCGAAGGAAATAATACTAGCATTTTTATTCGATCGAATCATCAAATTTTATGAAAATAGACCATCATCTGTAATCGAATAATTGAAATGTTTTTTTCCTCAGATATCAAATGTAAAGTATTATAATATAACTATGTGTATATATACAAAGCAAAAGAGAATAGAACGAGGAATTATTAAGGCAATAGAAGATCCTAAATTAACATTCTAAATTTTTAAATCTTTTAAATTAATATTCTAAATTTTTAAATCTTTTAAATTAACAATACGACGAATAAAACATTACAGAGCCGACAAATTAATAATACTAATTTATAATGCTTTGCTTCTAGGACAATTAGTTAGCAACAGAATTGAAAAAAACTATACAAAGTCCAGCTATAACTTTCAAGTAAACTTATTCGAGGAGATTGCAATAAAAAGACGACCGTTTAGGAAAGTGTCCAGGTGTTTACAGTATAAAACTATAGAGATGTGTGTGTGTGTGTGTGTGTGTTTGTTTGTGTCGTATGTATATTATACGTATATAATTAACCCCCAGTGTCGTAAAAATCCCACACGTGTACCAGTATTATTTTATTTTAATTTAGTTTATCAAACGATTGCAAGCGTTTGTCGATCATGCTTGAAGTGCTGCCGCCTATCTTCAAGATAAAGGACTTGTTTCTTATGTTTTATCTCAAATGAAAAAGAGAAACCATTATCGTTGGAAGTACCAGCGCTCGTTCAAATTTAGTTCCCGTCTCGTAATCTAAATTTACGTTCCATTCTGGAACAGCAAAAAAGGTACACTCATAATGTTCGAACGCCCTCAGACCTCTATTATTCGTAATATTATCAATAATGTTATCTATTATTCGTTACCATTAATATTATCACTAGCAATTCTTATATGACTGCTGCTTTCCTAAAAACATTACACTACTGCTGCCGTCATGATAATCCTTGTTAATTAGCAAGTATTACCACTGCCGCTTGTTAATATCACTACCACTAATATAAATTGCAATTACTTTAATACTCTAATATTTCATTACTATCGTTATTATCGTCTTCTTGATCATCACTCTATTATTATTGTTTTTACGGATTATTGATTAATGAATATCATAATCAGCAACAATTATGTTTTTGTTTATATTACATAAATCGCGTTATCATTAACCCCTTATTATTATATCGTGATTAACTTTTTATTCCATTCACGGTATCCTGACTACTGCGACAGGCGTTTCTCTATTATTAATATCGTGTACCACCACCACCACTAGGTATGATTTATCGTTACTGCTACTATTAACTGTGCAACGACAGTAACAGCGTCATGATAATAAGTAATGATAATGTTTAATAACTGTAACAAAAAGATTGGTGACAATACAATGGCAATGTTAATAATAATAATAATAGCAGAAATTAACAGCACCAACAATTATCCTAGTACTCTCTAATATTAATCATCAGTAATAGTAGTTGTGTGTAACACTAACAATAGTTACGACCATAATAATAGTAACAATAATGGTAATGATGCGTTACTATACTATACTGAACAGTAGAAATAAAAATTGTATTACTGCGATAGAAAGCAGTAGAGAGTGGCAATAGTAGAAGCTGAAACAGCGATAGTAACCAGCGTTAGTAGTAGCAAAACGTAAGAGGCAGCTAAATATAACGAGAAATAAGATTAGAATCGATAGTAGTAGCCACAGCTGCAATAGAAATCAAACGAAATTAATGGCAGCAATAGCAGCAACAATAATCGCAAAAATGTTGATAATCCACACAGCGATAATATGATTACAAAGATGTCAATTGTAGTAGTAGCAAAGGCAGTAATAATAATAGTGGTAACATTATCATTACTCTATTATCACATTATACAATATTGCCGCTATTACTATAATTGTCGCGCCACTACTATCGTTGTAATTGCTATAACTACAATTATCATTCCTTTCATTTGCAACCTCGTTGAAATTACAACTTACTTCTTTTAATACTGCTGTTAGAACTATTGTTGCCGCTGATACTATTACCACTTCGATTGCTATATTTGTTACACGATTGCTAGCGTTATCTTTATTTTTTTTTTTTTTTCATTTTTTTAACCATCATTATTTATTATCATCATAGCTATTGTTGTTGCTGTTATTAAGTGTTATAAATATTATTTATCATTTAGCATTACTATTATTATTACTGTTACTACTATTAATTCCACTACTATTGCTGCTACTTGCTACTACTACCACTAACTGTACCTATTTAGTTCTACGACTAATTCCACTATTATTATTATTTATTATTATTGTTGTTACAATTCAGCGATTCCACCGTGGAACCTGAGTAATCTGGATAGAAGCTTAGTGTCAACTAATTTCGATGAATCGTAGAGGCAGCTTTTTCCAAGCATTAAGATATAAAATTTGTGAATTATACGTGTATTATTGAATCACCTGAAATCACACACACGGTATTCAGTTAAGCATATAGGTGAAATCTGAGTCGCGAAACTGAACGTAAGTCTTCGGATTGAATTGCCATAAATAGAAAGAGTCGACTAACGAAAATGCACTCTCACCCTTCTAGTACGTCAAAATAAGAAAGAAACCCTTTAGATTCATTGTTAACTACCTTCGTTGGAATAAGATAATAACAATTTCGTCTTTTTACTTTCCTCTCCTTTTTTTAAAGACGATTACGCGATGTTATATGTTTCAAGTTGTAGGGTCAACTATTCATCAACTTGTTTAAAAAATTGTCTAATAATTTATTTAATACGCGAATATTCTTATATTAACAGTGAATGTTAGTGTAATAGAGAAATATCGATAAGCGTATTCGAAAATATTACAAAATGAACATAGAAGATATAATTTCAATAAATTTCCACTCATTTTAGTTGCGTCAAAGTTAAATATATATGTAGTACATAGATGTTGGCGATGATTTTCTTAAAAAAACGAAGACATTTTCTACTAATTGTAAGCCAAATACTGTCCATCTCACTTAATAAAGCTATATTCAACAAAAAATTCGATTAAAAGAAAAAAAAAAAAAGGAAAACGAACTAAGATTTCATCGTTCGTGATCGAATATTATGAATGTTAATCTACCATAATACCTAACCTTGGCTCGTAAAACGTTCGCTTTTTATTCCTAACGTCAGTAGTTAATTACAAACATTTCCTAACATCGATCCTCTTTGGTTTACCAAACATACTATTCGGCATTTATCTGCATGTATTTTAAGTAGTTCTCTACCTACTTACACACTTTATCGATAAACAGTGTGCAAATAAATTCATTAAGTCTTATAATTTTTTGAATAATCATAGAATTCTAACGTATCCATTCCTCGAATTTTTGATTTTTTCTTCTTTTTTTTTCCTTTTTTAATGAATTAAATCCTTAAACATTTCAGGTAGTCCCAAAACTAAATTTATTAGGACCCTTTTGATCCCTTCATTTGTTTCATTATTATACGAGAAACCTAACTTTCTGATTTAGGAAATCGATCTACGGATAGTTTGATTACTTATCATAGTTTTTAATGACTCGAATTCATTAACCTTTGAGGAATACTCGTTATGCATATATATGTTTATATATATATATGTATATATATATATATATATATATATATATATATATCAATAAAACTTAGAACACACAGAATGACTTAAATATCTGTAACACGCAAAATGCTAAAAAGTCATGAAAAATAATCAAATCCCAGAAGATCAAGAAAATCTCACGTTAATTATTTGAAATGCATCGGCACTTGAGAGAGATTGACCTTTAAACCTTTATGTAGGTACACACGTTATGCGTATGTTCACGGCAAGATCTATGGATCTGCTCTTAACAGCAGACTCGAGAGAAAAAAAGAGAAAAGAACTTTTTCTTTAGTCTCGCAGTTGAACAAGACCGAGAAGATCTGAGGGCGTTGGATATATATTTCAGAGATATATCAGAATGTTGGAAAGAAAATATTGTGCAATGAATACTAAACACTCTTTTTCCCATCGGTATGGTTATCAGTCCATTCAGGTACCTTTGACGTTGAAAACATACACATACACACATGCGCGCTCGCTCGCTCGCTTATTCGCGCGCGCGCGCGCGCGCAATCACATTCCCTTGCACACGTAGGCATGCACGCATAAATTTCTCATGACACGCGCGTGCGCGCGCACGCAACGGAGGGGCACAGGGAATGAACTCATTTTTACCCCTTCCTTTAACCGAACCTCCTCCCAATGGTCCAATCAGAACTTCAAAACATTATATCCATCAACGTCTGTTTTTGTTCTATCGAATTTTCGAGATTCACTTCTTGTTTAGGTGTGAGATATATAGTGACGAAGTAAAGTATCGGTCGTGCTCGATCACGAACAACGAAAAATATTCAAACGGGCAAAACACATGCCCGGTCAAGTCATTTCCAAATTTAAATGCAATCTTTGTATCATATATGTACATACTGAGAAATTAAACTACATTTATATCTTTCTGTATCTTGTATATATAATTATTTGTAACGTTGAAGAACAGAAAAGAATATGTAATAAAGGGGAAAGTTAAAAGTGTAACAAACAAATAAATAAACAGAAAATTGTTACGACGCTCGTTCTATCCTTCCTTTTTCCAGAATCAACATCTTTCTGCTGTTTGTTCGAGCAGATATCAAGCAAGACTCATTAATTGCACAGAGTTATTGACACAGTTCAGCAAATTAAGCTTTAGCGAGAATGACGGAAACGCCACACAAATACGAACTTAGAATCAGTGTCTGCATGAAAGTTCCAGTTCCCTCACTTTTTGGGCACTTTTATCAAATCAGTAAAATTTAAATCATTCACATACATTTCATTCAGTCATTCGTAATTTATTTACAAATCATTCGTGAATCCTTCTTTAACATAGTCGCGAAGCCAATATTGTCAAACTACTTACACAATCATCTGGCTTACGATAAATTTCCTTTCGAAACTTGTATGATTTCGATTTATATTTTAATTAATTCCAATTAACAAAACCAATAGAGAATTGAATCTATAAAAACGAAATCCTACCACTTATCAAGTGCGAGAAAAGAATATAAATAAAAATTGAAGTTTTCATAGTTTCCATTCTATCATAATAAAAGAAACGTTTAATAGATATCTAACATTTTTGTCATAAAAATAAATCATGTCCAGGAACTGTACTAACATTGTACTATAATACTCAAACGATATTTGACTCCGGTTATTTTCTAGATGATAATACCATTTTACTACTACGATATTGTCTACAAACTTTTAGCTTTGGGAGGGAATCTGAAAGGTCTAACAATGAATTTAATTACAAAATATGGAGCGATATAAAAATAAAGACGTATATAAATATAATATACGTATTATGTGGTGTTGGAAAGCTGGCATGCTCTAATTCTTCCAAAGAATTTAGATTCTTGGCGACATTAGTAGTATTTTAGATCGTTTGGTGGTCTATTCTACACCCACGTTTTGAAGTTTGTCACGTTGTATACGTATTAAAGATATGCCACTTGAATAAATGTTAAATAAAACACTAGTCAATAACAAAAATTCGTGTAGTCTGCCTTTGTGACTGCGCGTCATGACTAATTCAATCACATTGCATCGCGCATTTCTTCTGCGCATCAACGTTCTAGCAGTACGCAATATAAGCACACGATAATCTCGAATCCATAAATAACGACTTTTCTGAGAATGTCCACACTAACCACATTCTAAATTAAATTATTTTATTTTTGTGTTTGCAAATATCATTAGCATGATAGAGAGCATTATTATTTAACTCAAAATGATTTGATCAAGGCCGATAAGAATAACACGAATTTTAAAAGTTTCATCTATTTTGCAACGAAAACGATATCTAATTGTCCATTCATTCAAAGTGTAAAAGAACTTAAAATATTTTTAGTATAAGTAATTGAAGAATATATATAGTAGATTTAACCCATGTATAGAGCAATTAATGAGTCTCTATTATACAATATAAAGTACTGGATATGCTATTAATAATAGAATAATATTGTTACAATTTTTCTATGCCTTTTAATCGATGTCACTAAATATTATTTAGCACTTAAAATATCTTCTATTTTATATATATAATAACTGGAAAGAGAATTAATATTACACAATATGTTACTAGACTAAAAACCACGCATAAATACTACCGTATCGTTTACTAAATTTAAACTGAAATAGATAGAAGAATAATATCCTCTGTCTGAAAAAAGTATTGAGACAGTGTAGTAAGTAATTTATCACTGGAAAACTGTCTCAGATTGTCAAGCTACCAACTATAGGTTCCATAGATAAAACTATAGATAGATAGTAAAAGAAAAACTCACAATTTTTTAAATAAAAATTTTGCGTCACTGTATAATTGGAAATACCATTCACTCGAAAATTCGAAGTCATTCTGAAAACTTTAATTAGGATTTCAGCTTTCTTAAATGCTTTCCTTTTTTGTCTCTTAATAATAAACCAATGGGAAGTGGCATATTCTTCTCCTCAGTATCGTTCATTTTGCAAAGGGGAGTGAAAAAGAGAAGAGAGAAAGACAAAGACACACACAGATAGGCAGACAACAGACAAAGATAGCTAGAGAAAAACATCGAATTACCATATTCGTTATAACTCTATAATTAGTAAATGGTAAAGAGACACGCTGGACATTGGCACGACGGGTGGCATTTAGATTTAATATATGTAGAATAAAATTTACGTTATTGCGATAACATTTGGTATCGTTTTTGTTGTCGTCGCAAGAACTCGGACCCCGATTTATCATCCCATTAAAAGTTTGTGGGCATTTTACGATAGAGAATCGATTTTTAGCTTAAATAACGATCTCTGAATATCCCACAGAAGATCACGATATCTGTCAATACAATTCTTAGCTAGTGAAGCTATTGATTCAAACTTTTTACAATCATAGTTTTATTACAATATTATTCGTATAATCTCGACTTGCTCGTTGGAATAACAATATACAAATAAAAGCAAATTACTAATCGTATTACTATCGTTAATTTTGTGGCAACAATAACCAAATTTTCTGTATTGATAACTGTTGCCATATGAAAGAAAAATTCACTAAAAATTCGATTCTGTATCACCGTTGCTAATGGAAGAGGTATGTATAGCCCAAAGCATCGACGTGGATCCTCGCTTATTAATTTCTTTAAGAGGTAACGTTCCTCCTCCCTTTTTTTTTCTTTTTTTTTTATATTTTTTCTTTTCATTCATATCTTATTCATTCTTTCTGGTTGTTTTTGTTTTGATTAGATTGGTACAGTCTACGTTTGATACGCATGGCAGTCTCGATTAGAGGAAACTGTTCAGAGCAAAAAAGTGGAACACTCGTGAGACCATTGATCATAATTTACTTTCTTACACGCGCATCCTTAAGAAAGTGTTGGCGACGCCATTATCTAGATTAGCCAATGTATCATTTTTTCAAAGCTAATGGCTGCGGTGTATGCGCGCACCCTTTTAACTTTCCTACTGTTTTCTGTGCTCCGATCCTCAAAATATGTAACAGGAGCTAGAATTTATACTATTTTTCAAAATAGTTAAAAATTACCTACACAACGATGTTTTAATATACGATATATTGGTGCGCACCGTTTGCAAGTTATAAATTATTTTGATCAAAATGAATTTGTAACACGCGTCGATATTGAAAAAAATGAAATATAAATTATTGCTATATTCGAATGTGATAAAATATGAAAGTAGCATAAATTATATTCATAAAAATTTTCTTCTGTATATAATTTATGTATTCATAATGTAATGAATGCATAAAGTGTGTACGCAACATTGAAAATATTAAAACATCGAAAAATGTAGCATAACAAAGATCAACTTAAATACCTTCAACATACTAATATATATTGTTCTGAATAAACAGGATATTCGATTGAAACGTTAATGAGAACACGACCTGAATGGGAAGAATACTAATTCAGTAATTGAAAGATCATGAAAAACGTGCCTATTAGAGATGGGTGCGCACTATGTATACACATACGCGCATATTATATCAGATGAAATTAATATTATTTTAAGATATCAAAATACCAAAATACCAAAATGAACTGCGACAGAAGCAATATCGTAACGTCAATACTAATTTAGTATTACGTCGTACGTACGTACTTAATGTGTAGTACGCGCGATATAACAACAGCATTCTCTCGTGCCTATTATTAAATGTAGTCGGCATTACACCAAACAATTAATAAAGCACGGCGCACGCCAAAAGCCTTGAAATTCATGATATACCCTCCCTTGCCCCCATTATCCCCGAATCCCAAATTGAAAAATCTTCTGTTGAAAAAATCAAATCAGATCCTTGTTGCTGCCGAAATTATACGCGGCACTGATTTAAGTAACTTCATCGCGAGAACCGGCCCATCTGACAATGCGGAATATAATTGACGTATCGTGAAGTAGAAGGCTTGGTCGTCGCACGAGTGATACCGCTCCTCCGTGCGGCACTCTACATCGACTCACCTCCCAGAAGGTCTCCGGGTAAGTACGAGTTCAGAGAACTGGGCGTAGCACGTTGTTGATCATTGCTGTCGATGCCAGCGCTGCTCCAAAGAGAATTGCTACTCGGTGGAGCGCCCCATAATTGGCTGGAACTACCGCCCCATGTGTCTGGTGGTGGACCAGTTTTGTTCGATGGTCGCAAGCCCCAACCTGCTCCTGTAGTAGCTCCAGCTTGTTGTTGACCTCCATGACTAAGTTGTTGCAACAAGCTGTGTACCTCGGTATCGGCTGGAGATTCTGCGAAAATTGTTGTGTTGCCCAGGACGCAATTGTTCAGAGCACCTTGTGCCTGTAAACATCATTAAACATTTCTCTTATTACTTTCTACTTTTGATAATTTCATAATAGTAGATTTGTGATTTTTTAATCATTGTTTTGTATAATATCTAAATGATAAAAATTGTACATTACACTCGTGTATGTAATATATATGTATATATGTAAACAAACAAGATTTATACAATAGGATTTATTAAGTAAATCTACTAATTACTTGGGAAGAGTGCATATTCATTTACTAAAAACTGGAAATGAAAATGAACATGAAAAATTGTGCACAAAAATTTGTAGATATATTCAGAATTTCAAAATCGCGTAAAAATTTACATAAGGACACATTTATACGATCTTCAATATACAAACTTCCTGGAGCACCTAACATTAATACAGTTCCAGTGCATGAAAACTTTAAATTTTTAGTCTATAGATATATACGATGAATCATATATACAAATAAAAATATAGTAGATAATACTCAACTCAACTAATTATTGGGTGGTTAACCTAAGTTTAATTTTTTGCGGTCTAAATTATACTACACTGTATTTTTTAGATCTGAATCAACAGAATCAACTATACTTTAAGATTATTCATATATAAAAAGTAAATTTTACAATAAGTGAGAATCTAATATATTTAAATACTTTTAGTTAAAGTCACGGATGTTGAACTGTAAAAGGATATAAGACCGCTAAAGGTTAATGCAATTAATGCAATAACAAAAATATGTAAAAGACACTAAACCTTAATAGCCTCATCTCTTGATGAATATTTGGTTAAAGCAATTCCATGATTAAGGTATAATCGGAAATCTTGAACAGGACCGTGTTGCATGCAGAGGGTTTTCAAAGTAGAACCATCGATTTGAGGCGTCAGATTCTTAAGTAGTAACCAGGTAGAAACCCAGGCAGCATTTGTGCTCGATTGAAAGCCCCATGAACTGGATCTACTGACGGTGCCAAAACCTGCCCAGCCATTGCTCGTATTTCCCGTAGTTTTGCTGCTCAAGCCTGGTGGAGGGCCACGAACCTTACTCATCGGTGCTCCCCAGAGCTCTGAAGTAACCGCAGTCGGCGGTGGAGCAGATTCACCCCAAGTGTTTTTCGAGCTATAAATTATATTTTGTATAATGACAGTTGAATAAAAACATTAAGTAGTTAGTTAACGAATCATATTAAATTAAAATTTAAAATATTAAATTATAATAAAGAAAGTAATAAAAATAAAGAATATATACGGTAAGTAAAGTATTAAAATTTTAAAGCAATATTTACCTAGTAAATGCGTTTGGAGTAGTAGCAGGTGGATTGAACGTCCAAGTAGAATTACTTAAACTTGGTATTGATGTATCAGGATTGGTAGGTTGTTGTGGTGGCGGCGAAGTCTTACTACTTGAAGAAAAAATGGCATCTGGATCTTTGATCGTTGCTAAAGAAAGCGGTGAACGAACGATAGAGCCTGGAGTAATGCTTGGATCATCCTCGATGCTCTTCATCTGGGTACCCTAAAATGAAATTAAATATAGGTGGACCCGAATAAACGTCATACGTAAGAATTTTTTGTTTTTCTGTTACTCATACAAAATCTGAATCACTAAATATAATTAACAAAAAAGAGAAATTCAAATATCCTAAATTAATTTTTATTACAATAATGAATACAATTTAAAATAAAATGAAAAATGATTTTATTAAATTTTATTAGAATATTAATACATATTACCTAATCTATATATAGATAATACATATCTAATCTGTATTCTTTACGACAAATTAAAAAAAACCCTTCATTCTTTCACTATTTTTAAGAGGTCATTTCTTATTTTGGAATTTGATTACCAGCGCATACTCTGTTTAACCCCTTTCGACGTCAGGCACTGCGAGACAAAAATTTCGTCATACAACCAAATTTCATGACAGCAATTCTATGATTAACAAATAAATAACAACTTTATTTTCTATTAACGTAAATGAAACAATACCTTAATAATGTTTCATTATTTCAACTTTTACAACATAAAATCTGAAGAAGATCTGAATAATTTTTATCATTTTGTGCAAACGGCATTCTATTCTTTTCATTTTATCTGCATAAATATATTTTAAATACAATTATTTCAAAGAAATCAAATATTTCAATAATATCTTAAACTTGCGTCATAAACAATCGATTCAAAATATTGAATAAGCTTTTTTTTATACTGAAAAAGGTTTTCTTCACATAGGAAGTACGATATTGGAAATGGATTACCTTCCATGGCTTGCCAGGTTCAAATTCAGGTACAAGATCGGTGAAAGCAGCAGCACCAGCAGCTGCACCAGTTGGCTGCCAATCCTTTCCATCAGTGGAATCCGAGTTACCTGGGTCTGGCCATCCACTCTCTCCAAGTCTGGTGGACCATGTACCATCTCCTTGACCCAACAAAGGATTCATGTTAGGACTACTGTGTGATCGTGTTAAACCAGCCGGTGTAGCTGCTGGCTTACTGGTTGTTCCTGGTGCTCTCGAGAACTCGTTCGAAACTAACTCTCCATCCTTGTCCAAAGAAGGTAACTTCCACTGATTCAGTCTTGACTGTTGCTGACTCTATAATAAAAAATTAATTTTCACATCACAAATCTAATTATTACTCCCATTGTTTCTTTCTAATACAACAAAAATTAATTATTTCGTTCATTTTTCACGAGAAGAAATTAAAAACATTGTATATACATTTTTCTATGAAGTATATATAACTTCTTAAAATAAAAAATGTACTTACAACAGGAGGTTCCTTATTCATTGTCAAATCTGTGAAACTATTTTGCAAAGCTGACATAGGATCATGTACTGAGCTCTTATAGTATTCTGAGCTTTGAGATGGTGGCACAGGGTGTTGCTGCTGCTGTTGTTGCTGCTGCTGCTGCTGCTGTTGTTGCTTCATGTAAGTAGCTTGTTGCACAGCAATTTGGTTTTGAAGGTTTGCTATTTGCTGTTTTGTTTTTGTAATTTGTACACTGATCTGAAGAACAGATTGGCTATTGCTCTTCATTGTACTTTGCACAGAATGTTGTTGATGAAGCTGTTGTAAGACTTTGATTTGTTGTAATAGTTGATTCAAAAGTATTAGAGTTTGAGGTGCAAGTGGTTGATTTAAAATTTGATGGTTTAAGTAACCTTCCTGGACGGCTAGCTGAATCTGTTGTACTAACATACGCAGTTGTTGAGTACTGGGTTGATTCTGAGGAGCTCTGGAAACCTAGAATTAAAAAAAAAAAGAAAAAATAACTATTTGCTACAAGTATAACAAATCTTAATAGACAAATTTTAAATAATTATCTGAATATCTATCAATTAGCAATACTAACAACATTTACCTGATTGAAAGGTGGTTGAGGTGCATTACTACTAGGTTGTTGTTGCTGTAATGGAACAGCAGTTTGTTGCTGTTGTTGTTGTAATTTCAATAAACTTGCACTAGCAACCGATCCTCCCACACTACCAGTTGCATTTCCACTTGGCACTCCAGCACCCTATAATTAACAATTAGTATACACAAACTGTCACTTCATATACAATATTACAGCTAATTCTAAATTTCAGTATATAAATGTCACTTAAGATATAAACATACTGGTAAGTAATGTCTATAAACACACATATTTATATACACATTGTTTAACATTTGATACATTAAAAATAACATCAAGAGGTGAAAATTTATTAAGATTTGCAAAATGAGTTATACGACCATAGCATAAAATAGATCAATATATAAGAATGTGCCAATCAAAAGTGTTTTATAATTGCGAGAAAATTTACAATTAATGCAAATTTAAATGTGCAAAGCATTATGTTTATCGTGGCATATAAAAACACGTTAATATTTAAGGGATAATATAAATACACTTGATCGTGCTTTATTATAATCAAAGTAAAAAGAAGGAGTAAACTAGCATTTAAATAATAATATGAACTGCTTTGGTTCAGGAAATTATCAAATAACTCTAATAGTTTTTACCGGAGGAAAAGACATTTGCTGTGCGACGTGATTAAATCTAGGATATGCTGGCGCAGTTGTAGCTTGATTTGTCGGATCATAAGTGGAGTGTGCGTCATGTCTTCTCCATTGGTCTAAAGGCCGCACTTGACTTAGAAGTTCCAAAGCTTCCTCTCTATTCATTTCACGAGTTCTCAGTGCCAATTCAACATCCTCTTTCTGTAAACAAAAATAATCATTAAATGCATTTGCTTAATCAAAACATAAATATAAGAAATAAATCCGTTAAATACATTGAATTAAACCAACAACAATGACTATATTGACAAGTACCGTATCACAATAAACATATTCAAAATTGTTAGATTTTTATACAATAATAAAATTATTATATCAATAATTATTATTGACAATATTAGAATGGATCATTATATTTCTAGTGTTTTAGTATCCTCAATTATATTTTGAAACATATTTTATTTAATCAATTTAAATAATTTATACGTACTTTGTATCCCATGTCACAGAGATATCTAAATTCCCTGCTATTCCATATAACTTCCTTTGTAAGGGTTGGTTTCGTAGGATGACCCCAACTAGGAGTAGGATCCATATCAGTATCAGCCCAGCTTCCAGTGGGCCCCATTGGTTTAGGTTTGTGCGCACTGGGTCCACCCCAAGTGCCAGGATTTAATTGAGCTTCGTTCCAGGTACTTGGTGTTTTTGGATCATCCCATGAACCTGTATCATGTGGTCCTTCAGCCCAACTACCATTTCGTCCACCAGCAGCACCAGGATGTCCCCACATTGGTCCACTAACATCTGGTTTCATTCCAGGTTGAGCTGGCATTCTATTCTGTGGCATGCCCGGAGGACATTGCATTCCTGTAAGTTGCAAAAATGTAGTTTTATTAAATTCTTACAGTTCGCAAAGAAGTTCTCAACTACGAATAAAATTCAAAGAGCATGAACAATATATATATATATATATAAAGAAAGAAAACAAACAAACCTCCTCTCCCTATATTTGGCGTTGGAAGATCCTTCCAATGAGAAACTTTACTACCAGGTATGGTCCTCTGATTAACTGCAGGATTTCCCCATAAACTTGTGCCATCGTCATAGTTTGGGACATTTCTTCTTTGTGTTGGTGGAGAAGGTTCTTCCCAACCTGATGGTTTCCCTGGCATAATATCCTTTGGTGGTGGTGCAGCCCACTGATTTATATTGGAAGGATTTAACATCTTTGTTGGAGGGCCTGAAGGATGTTGATGTCCCATTTGGTGATGTGGAGGACCTGGTGGTTGACCCCACATTGCATCCGCATTGGCACCGTTTAACCTTCCAGAAATCCCGCGGGGATCCCCACGCATGTCTGCCATCCTAGGATCACGAGCCATTGGATCCATCACACGTATGTGTTCTCGAGGGTCCAAAGACATTCTGTGGTCACGGGGATCTCGCATCTCTCTAGGATCAACAGAACGGAGATCTCTAGGATCTCGATGATCGATCCTTGGATCACCCCAGTTGGATCCTATAAAATACGTCATTCGTAATTTATTTTATAATGAGATCTTCAATAACATGAAAAGTTTTAGTTAGAAGGTTTTTATTTTCGATTAACTTTCTGAATATTGGAAAAATCTTAATATAATATATTCTTAAAAAATTGACCATATAATAAAACACACAAACAACCAGAATTTAAAGTATAATGCTTTTTTAATATTGTACAAATTGCAATTAAATAATAATCTTTTTTGTAATCATATTTCGGTTTGCAAATTTTAATGTCCAAAACAAGAAATGGAGGAAAAAAGAAAGTATCTCAATATGATAATAATTACCTCCCCACATACCAGTTTGGTTACTGGTACCAGTCGTCCATTGGCCAGCTGCAGAATTTGGTTGGGAAGATGTGGGGGCACCAGTCCACATATTAGATGTATCTGCAGCTTCATCATCTTCACCCCAAGTTCCACCAATGTTTGTTGCTGGTGTATGACCCCAAGGTGTTTTAGCTTGCTGCTGAGGTGGAGGTTGACCACCATTCCTGAGATTAGCTTCCCATAAATCTGTGCCATTGTTTACTGGTGTCTTCCAGATTGGAACTCCATCTTTTGACATACTAGGTTCTGGAGATGTTGGGACATCCCAGTTTGTGTCCTGATTCACATTCTGCTATAACAAAAATGCAAAATTCGATGTTAGTATGTTACAGTACTCAAATATAAAATATAAGTGTGCAAAATGATCGAAGACAGATTTATGTCTACACTAATACCTTATATGATAGCAGAGATACTCACACAACCCCAACCATCTTGACTAAAAAGTGCTTCCCTCACTGTATTTAACTGTTCTAATTGTTGCTTTGTTGAAGGATTATTGTTTGCAGGTGTATTACTACTGTTAACAGATCCCTGAGCCTGATTGTTTGACTGATTATTGTTGTTACTGGAATTCGACTGTTGCTGCTGTTGTTGCTGTTGTTGGGCTGAAGTATTATTATTTTGAACAGAAGAGTTCTGACTTGATCCTCCAGGATTATTAGATTTTCCCTGTGACCATTGGTTGCTGTTTTGACCACCCTGACTTGTGCCACTTGATTGAGAAGTGGGTGGACCTGATTGTTGATTTGATTGTTGATTTGGATTGCTCACTTTATTCACGTTACCTAAGAAGTAATTATTCGTCCAAGCATATTCTACTATGAAAGTCATTTCATATATTCAATTTAATACTCCTTAAATACAAATTTAAAATTACTTAAGAAAAGAACTTAACAAAACAAATACAAAATACTTACCTGGGACATTTTGTCCACCTGGAGGTCCCTGATTTTGATTTGAATTTGGATTTCCAGCAACAGACCTGTTTACACTGTTTCCAGTCCAATTACCAGGTGCTCCGCTACTTCCGGAAGGATTCCCAGAGTTTCCTCCCCAACCCGATTGATTGTTGTTGTTGTTATTTGTAGTACTAGTTTGTGTAGAGCCCCAATTTGTAGTTCCACCGCTATTCAATGAATTTTCACCCCCGCCAGCCAATCTCAAAATGCCAGGAATTCCCCACCTTTTCTTATACCCCAAATTGAATTCATCAAGATCGCAAATCTGTCCAAAAAGGAGCGTTAACACGTGCTTAAGATCAGTTCTGTGAGCTTGTAAGATGTCTTTGGAAACTCCAACGGACGCTGCTATGAGATTCCTTGCACAATGAATAAGGTAAGATCGACTCACGCCATTTGCGTTGTCGACTTCCTTCCTCCTTGAGAAACTAGAAATTGGATAATTTCTAGAGGATATTTCTTCCACTGGAGTAGAAACAGTTAAATTTCCATTTGTGGTTCGTTTATCTTCTGAACCAGAAGCAGCAGCTTTATATTTTTTTAACTGATTGCAATTATGTAAGTTTACTGCAATGGCATCGATCTTCATTGCTTCATTAGAATTCTCACTGTCAATGAACTGGGCAGTTTGATACGTCGAACTGGTCAGACTGAATTGCTTAAAATTTACCAGACTTTCTGTGAAAATGTTCTCAACATTAAATCCAATAGCTTGGAGTACTTTGAATAACGTCTCTTTAGATTGGTACAAATCACAGAGATTTTCTGAAGAATATTTTCCATTGATCACGCCAGTGAAAGCTTGATACTTCAGCTTCGTTCGTTTAAGTAAACTAGAGCACGATAAACTAATAGAAACATCTCTTTCTATCAACTCGTGCGAATTTTGGCAATTGTAGTTTCTCTCAAAACCGCAAAAACAAAATACTCCTGTCTGAGTATAATGCTCGTCATTGAAATAGATAGCAGTTTGAGGTCTGATCCTTTTTATTTCGTTATCGTTAATCGTATTTTCATCAATGTTTCGGCATTGTATTTGTTCGTTAAAATTACCGAAACATTTAGAAGAATTATTTTCTTTTTCTTCTCCTTCTGGAAGAGAATCATTGTGATATTCCGTTAAACAGTTTGATAAACTGCCATAAAATTTGTGAGGAGTGTGCATTTGGTCGGGCCATAATATCTCGAAGTAGTTCGGCCGAGATCCAGGTACACCGATTATTCGGGATGCAGATTGGCGTGTAAGCGTCATCGTAGGCTTGCAGGTAGTCATAGTAGGAATGTAGAGAGCGAACTCGTCTTGGTTCTCCCCCTTAACCCTAAACCTATCCCCTATAGTAGACTTAGAAAGAGACTTAACAAACTCAGGGCCAAGACGCGTATACGACCCTGAGTACCTATAGCTCGCGAAATAAGTGCCCGAAGGCTCGTTAGACTTAACATTATCCTGAAATGAAAGAGCACCAACAGTAATTGTTGCCACGTCACTAATACCATTAATTACCCAGGACAACATCTCCACCGTCTTTTCTTTTAAGTTCAAAATTAATATTTTCGAGGTTCTTAGTCTCATTGCAATCGCACCACCGTCCATTTCAACGCGGAGGAAATAATGGTTACTGGTTGAGCTGAGCAATATCACAGACTTGTAGTTATCGTTATTATTACTTAGGAGGCTAGAATTAGACTTAACATTATTGTATTTGCCCGGATGAAGGCAGGATCCTAGTAAGGAGTAATTGTCAAGAGAGTCGAGAGAAAAGTGGCCTGACGAGGGGCGATCAGACTTGGGTATCCTAACTAGGCTAGGTACCCCTTCATCGATTGCGCACTTATCTCCTGTTAATCTTAGATTTACGCTTATACTTAGTACCCTAATGTTTAGTACGCTAAAGCTAGTTAGAAGATGATTTTTTGTTGGGTGTTTTGTGGTTGACGACGCCACTGACTGGCAGGTCGAGCTTCGACTGGACAAGATAAACTTGCCTAAAACACAAAATAATATTACCTTAACAACCAGCTCTTTGATATAATTAAAATGTTATATCAAAAAAATTTCTTAAATATTACAGTAACTACCAAAATATTCCATAATCAAATAGTTATTCATAGTATTACAAATATCGAGTAGCATATATGTAAACATTAAGTAGCTCAGTAGCTAGATACTAATTTAAAACTTTTAATGAAATGTATATTAAATATATATAGTTTTGTTTACGTGGAAAAGTAAAATATCTCGCGAATATTAAAATTACCACAAAAATGTTTTAATAAAAGTTGTTTGATTCGAAGGAGAATATCATATGATGCAAATTATTTTTTTTTTGCGGATAGAGTTAGTGAGGGAGATTTTAAGGTCGATTTCATTTTTTAAAATGGGGCCATATATTCTTTCCATCTAGGATTCATCTTGGGATTTGCTATAAAAAATTATTAACCTATTTATGTCGGAAAACTGTTAGTTTAGCTGGTGTTTTAGCTCTAGTTTGTCAAATTTAATGTATGAAAGACAAAGACAACGTAAATACAGGAGTATCGCTTCGCATCTTCCCTTATTTTTCATATGTTAAATTTGACACATTAGAGCTAAAACATCTGCTAAACTAATAGTGTAGTTTCGACATAAATAAGTTAATACTTCTTTATACGAAATACCGAGATGGATCGATTAATGTATTAAAACATATATGACTCTATTTTAAAAAATGAAGTTGATTTTGAAATCTCCTCTACTACTCTAACTACAAAAAAATAATTTGTGATACCGTTTCCAATTAAACAAAATAGCCTATATTAAACATATTATCATTTGTTGCCACGGCGTAATAAATATTCCCTTTTAATATTGAAATATATTTATTTCAATAATGTTAAATGAAAACAGTTATTTTCTTCGAAGAAACAGATGATTTAATGTTAAATCTTGAGAAAAAAGATTAAACTATAAAAAGACAAACTGTTGGTCCCGCTAAAGTTCCGATCTGTACCAAAATGGCTTCTTGTAACACTAGCGCCGCCTACTTCGCGTTAGAAAGGCTTTAAGCAAGAGACATTAAATCGTTAAAGCAAAATGTTGTAGTAGTTATGTAAAAAATTGTATACCATTGATTACTTTTCTCATACTATCAATTCCGTATGGCTTTATTGATAACGTTTTAATAGTATGTAGACATTAAAGTACAATCTACCGTAAAACGATCTCAATTTTTTATCGGCATACTTATGATAATTATCTTACGGACTTTTATACCTATCATTGAATATTTGAATACAAAGAGCATTATGACTTCTATTAATTTTTCAAAATCATTCATTTATAACTTTAATGAAATCTTTCAAATTCTAAATAGTTCTTTTTCGTTATTTCTGCTACCTCATATATCTTGTATGTATATGTATGATCGATGGAAATCTTATGGATCGATGGATATCTTGTATGTATATGTATAATCAATATAGTGAGATTGTAAAATAGAGAAATAAAAGATGACACCACTTAATCTAGCCCCACCTAGAGTCTATTTCACAGATAAACGCACCCAAAATTTTTTAAATCAATTTCTATTAATTCAATAATGTGTCGAGGATTTCAGAATACAGGTTAGAATAAATTATAATTCCTTTTAAAATAAGGATAAATATTTTTTAATACAGTAAAAAAAGAACAGTGATTCTGAGAACTGAAGCAAGGCTCTAAGTCCCAGGTTCTCAACCTATGGACGCAAAAAGTATCGGATCAGCCAAAATTCAGAGTAAAATTTGAGGAGTCAATAACTTTAATTAATTTGGTTTAAGAATAAAAAATAAATTTGGCTTTCTTGATAGTTTATGCGACCAGTAGTACGAGGCATAATACGAAATAGAAAGTGTTCGTAGACGTTTACACTTATTAAACGAAGAATACAATGCAGAATACTAATAGGTTGATTACATCATCGTACTAAAACTACATCGTAAAAAGAAATACCTATTCATACTTTACTTATAATTTAAAACAGTTTCTTTAACCATAAATTATTTCAAACCCCGTAATCTGCATTATTTATTGCTGTATATTTAATTATTCATATTTATAACTGCTTAGAATTATTAAAAAATGTTTCCATATGCAAAGTTTTAAAATTCTATTTATTAATACATTTAGATCGAATTGGAAACTTTCGCATTGTAAAGTTACTATAACAAAGCACGAGGTTCATTGTTTAAATAGAATAAGTGTAATATTGTTCGAAAAATATGGAAAAATTAATTAAAGCTGTATTAAAACTACAACTAATTAATTGCAAATTAATATATAACTGACAAAGAGGTTTAAATTATCGCATTCATTAGATTCGAATCTCAACTTTCGTTGTTGAAACAATTCTGTCCTTCCAAAATTGTTCTAGCTTTTAACCTGGGATCACAGACGTTATTCAAATGCATCTGGTAAAAAGCATGTCTACTTTCTTAAGTTTTTTGCTTAGGAGCGACTTCTCAAGTAATAATTGCTTACCTGATAATTATTCCTTACTTAGAACACATTTAGGAGAATAGAACCGTTTCGACAACGGTAGCGATACGTCTATTCAACGCGATAAATTTAAATCCTTCTTTTAGTTATGTATTAGTTTGTAGTTTTAATGTCGATTTAATCTATTTTGTTTTTTTTTTCTTTCATCTTTTATTTCGTGCCTGTGCATGTGTATATGAACACCGTACTGTATAATAGTTATTTTTTAGTAACTTGTGTATATTCTCTGCATAGTAATATCTGTTTTAAATTATGTGGGCAAATTAATAGACTGAAAAAACATTAATCCTTCCCATTTGAAAATTTCATAGCGAGGTGGGCTTTGATATTTTCTTATGGATTCGTGAGTAAGCAAGTTTAATGCTTAATCTGCGATTTTTGTTAGAAAATGCACGATCGCTCACGACATCGAGAATGTCAATCTTCTTCTCTACAATTTGCATGAGGTAAGTCGCTACGCATGTATTGTTATGTTTGTATTACTAGTATAAAATAGAGAATATATTATTGTAAGAAAGAAGCTTTTTTTATAAAAAATAGGAGATCATACTTTTTAAATGGCATTTGTTTGTTTTCATCCGTATATTTAACCAAGAAATTTGATAACTATACTAATGCATAAAATAGTGATATACGGAAATGTATTTCACAATATACATATATACTACTGAATAAGATTACCCGATGTAATTGCATATATTTCATTTCCATTTTATAAGTTTAATTTTATTTTCATTTATGTATTAAAAAGAAATTTTTATATATCATAATATTTAACATATGCGTACATATAAGCTATTATAAAAATATATATTTACCAGTTTGGTTCGACAGGACGGTTAAAAAGTCATTGGCGGCGGTATTTTCGCGATGGCTATTAGGTTTGGCCATCATGTTGTTTATGAACTCGATATCACAGTACCTATCATTCTCTGATTCTCTTCCCTCCCCAACCCTTATCGGACTGCTTTTCCCTAATACTACTACATCCCCCTGAAATCAAAAGTAACATTATCATAAAAATGCTTGCTTCTACTAATTAGTCTAAAAGTTTATGTGCTAAAATTTTTATCAATCATATACTTAAATCAACAAGATTTGTTCATCAGAATACAAATAATGCTTATTTTACTTTCTAAATATAAAATTAAAAATACTTTTATTCAATTACAAATATTTGACAATTCATTGCGAATTAAACATAAATGTTAAAACATCTTTTTTATTTCTATTTGCAATATAGTATTCTTTTTGTCTTCATTCACTCCACTGACCTTTGATTGTTCTTTTCATATTATGTATTACTTTTTGTTATAAACTAAATTGATTTAATCAGTATATAAAGGTTGAAAAGTGATAAATGAAGAAGACACTAATAAAAGCTTCTTTTATTTATAGCAATTACACAATATATGCTTATGTATGTAAGAAATGTACATTAAAACTACTTGAAAATTTCACACTTCTCAGAAGTAAAATATCCAATGAAAATGTAATATAGCCAATTAATATAGCAAGATTCTAGAAATTTTTTCAAAATCACTTTAGATAATTTGTGAAATATAAACATAATTCTAACAATGTAAGTATGATAAAAGTAAAAGTATTTAAAATTCTGTAAAACCAATTGCATTTCTTTGTGGATAACGAAATAAATATATACTACTACTACTATGAGTAAAATTCTATTTTTTTTAAAGTGGAAAATATTTTTATGCTTTCATAATCATCCAAGACACGATGAACATGATAATGTGCGGTTATGTGACATTGAAACAACCTTCAACAGTGAAATTTTATCTCTGAAACAGTATTCAGATGTATATAATGTTAATATACCTTAAATAATGTCTGAAGAGGATTTATGATTATGATATATCTAGATAACAAATTGTGAATAATTGAATTTCAGTATGACATAAAAATTTATTGTGTTTGCGATGCAAGTAAACAACAGTCTATACGTAATATTAGCTGTATAATAAGGTTATGTATATATATAATTTCAATTCGTTAGACTCTTTAATATTACAACGAAAATGATGAAACTATTATTAACTTTAAAATGTTCACACAAAATCACAGGAGCTGCTTCCTACAGATATTTCTATGAGTTATTATAAATGTTAACATTACGCGACATGATTATGCGCAAAAAGCTTTCAATTGCAGGCGCATTCTCTACATAAAAAAGCTTTACAAATGAAACATAACAAAAAATAATATTTTAACAAAAATAGTGTATTTCAATATAAGTACTGATTATTCTAAAAAATATATCCAACTTTAAATTCAAATACGATGTAACTTGGAACATATTCAAAAATCGAATTGAAAATTGTCCTATGTATATTGTTCATTGTGAAAAATGATCTTCAAATAATGCACGTTAATTTTTATTAACATAAAATATATTTTTATAACATAAAATTCTGCATATGGGAATTGAATCTAAAATAATAAATATATATTCTTTTTACTGACAGGCATATTTATGTTTAAGAGGTGAATATTGATTTTTGATTTAAAACAAGAAAGGAATTATTTCATATTTCTTTTATATTATGTACGCATAGCGTTTAAATTTGTGTTTTTATGTTTTAAGTAAATTAGATTATATAATGTAATTTAATAAACTTTGCCATTCATTTATATACTCGTATAAAGATCTAAATATAGTATATATTTCATATATTACATAGTTTTTAGTATTTTGATTCAAATATATATTTTTTTAGAATCTTTTTTGTTACACATACAAGTTACTATGTGATAAAAAGAAAAAACACATCAAAAATTCACTTTACAATATATTTCAAAACTAGTTTCAAAAAATATTAACAAATTAAAACAGAGCTATTAAAAACTACAGGACTTATACTTACCATGGAATTTTGTACGAAGGCATTTGTTTCTGTAGAAATCTCATGTGAACTAGAATTGTGTGGAAACATTGGGCTCAGTTCTTCTTTGGCAGGCAATGCATAGAAACCAAGATCTAAGGAATAATTTTTTATGAATTTATTATTACTTATTATGAATCATAATATTAATGTTTAAATTAAAGAAAATGTTGTTATTAATTTTATTAAACCAATAATCTGTTTATTATTCCACATTGTAATATTAATGAGTCTTGGATTCTACATGAGAAATTCAATTGTCTACAATTTAACATTATTGATGTGCAATAAGTATTACTTTATTATGATATAATGCAAAATAAAAAAATATATTGCGAGTATTGAATAGTAAATAAAAAGATAGTTTTGACAATAACAATGTGAATGTATCAGTCTCTTTTAATTAATTTATTAAATTATGAATACTACAAACTGAAGTACAAACCTTGTAGACTATCACTATCAGTGTGCTCCTAGCTCCATGCCAGTGGAGATCTGTAATAACATAATATTATTTTACTTTAAACAAATATAAATCTTTGAGCGCTAGTAAAAATTGTTTGTTTCTAATATAAGTTTATTTTTTAATTCTCTGCATGAGTAAATATACTTTTCTAAACTATTAAGTACATAACTACATAGTAAATGTTTTTAATTGCACCATATACCGCATAATATAATTGCTAATGTTTACTATGAATGAAGCAGATAAAATAGTTAAGATTGCCTTTCCCTATTTCTTGCCAATATAAATTTTTTACTGCCTTATTATGCTATGAAACTATTAATAGCAATTATTAATTTTTTCAATGTTTACTCCAAGTGACAATAATACATATCACATATTTCATGTAATACCTGACTATAACTCTATAATTGTTAGATATACATTATTGACAGTAAACTAGAAGCTTTGCAAAAATACTAATGTTTCTATTTTATGACTACATTTTTCTCATTATGATAAATCCAAATATTTTCTAAGTACTATAAATTTATCAATGAGCAAGGCAAATGCTGCAAAGTAATTTTACTACTGAAACGTTGTAAATACACGTTAAACATCAAAACGAAAATCGTCGTTTCGATCGATTTCCCCGTTTCACCAATAGACATATAAGCCCTGGATACACTATCAAAACGCACAACTTACCAAATCTGTGCGTAATACAAGGTTAGATAACAAGTAGACGTACAAAATGAAGACGTAATTTGTACATTTCACGAATAATTACTACAGGCATATGTTATACATGTATCCGCAAATATACATTCGAAATACAAAATATTCTACGCATTAAATATGGAAAAAAATGTTTTTAACTTGTCTGAAACTCGTACACATCTATGTAAAATACTAGTACATTTATAGATATTTCTAGCAATATAGGCACCATGTATTGTTCACAAGCACGTATAGATTCACGTAACATGTACGTGTATGTATACATGCATATATATGTATATATATGTATATATATACATGTGCATTGACACGCTGTATGTGCATGTATTTGCGCGCGCGCACACACGCCCCTATGTGTGCAGTATATACAACAATTATATGTTCTTACGTGCATATACGTAAAACTATACATATGGATGCATATGCATATGTATATCAATGTATATAATCATCCGTAAGCATATATATATACGCGTGCCGTATATTTATCATTATACGCACCACTTATACGTAATACCGTAATACCATAAATATATTCACACGTATGTGATTTGTGTATGTGTATTGATAAAAGAACGTAAAATGTAAAATGTGAAGGATGAGGAACACAGGAGAGAAATTAGCTACCCTTTCCTAAAATATCACAGGGAATTAAGTATCGTAACATTAGATAGAACGTTCGAGAATGAACGAAATTCAAGAACTTACTTTTTAGATTCGGTGCCCGAAGAAGATTTCAGTCTAGTGGAAGATATTTCGTTGGCGCACGAAACGGGCAGAGCGAGTACCGCTCCGCTGGTGGGCTATTCCCGCGAGTGGCGCTACTCCCCCGGATTTGGAGAGCTCGGTGTTGCTGATGCGCGCACCGAGACCCGATTCATAGTTGTACATGTGAAAAGACCCTTTCACATTTCAAAATGATCAGTAAACAGATTACTACTTGATATAAATAATATTCGATGCTATATAGTTAATTTCAGTAGGATATAAAATAATTAATTCAACTGCAATTTATAGCTGAACTGATGGCCAAATACGCTATATTTTACAAAAATATATGTATTACAAAACAGAGACTATATCTAAATTTTGAAATATTCTTTTGCTATTCATTGAGACATTTTAATAATGTCAATAATAACATGTGAATTTAATACAAGTAATGAATGGGTTCATAAACAGTTATAATAAAAAATTTGAAATAGTCATATTTCATTAATGTAATTTATATATATATAATTTTATAAGAAAAGGAATAATTTTGAAACTTAGAGAAATTTTTATGACACAATTAAAATGATTCTTTTGAATTTTTCTTTCTCGTTTCTTCGTTCAGATTCTCGTTTGATGGAATAAAAGTTAATGAAAAATAATAAAATATGCAAAACAATGAAAATTAAAAAATGATATACGTATAAAAATGTATTACATCAATAATGAATAGAGAAGTTTCGATTAGATAAGGATGACTCATACATATTAACTTCCATATACTTCTTGATAAAAAGAAAAATTATATTGAAACCTATAAAGATAAATATTTTTTCTAACATATGTTTTATTTTCTTAGATAATTATACCTATATAAGCAATGCGAATTTTATTTTTTGTTAAAATACATAAAAAAAGTTAAAAACATCAAATTAATAACATTCGATATTTGCAAAGTATATTTTTAATAAAATACTCAAATAGGAAAGAAGAAAAATACACTTATGCTACCTTATACCTATACTTTTTTCATCGTCTTTTAATAAAATTATTTATAACAAGATTAGGTAATATGTTTTCAATCGTTATTTCGCAGATGATTACAAAATGATGCAGAAATCTGATTAAAGAAGAAATGTACCAAGATAAGATTATAGAATTTTAATTATGTAATTGAGAACATTGACATTAGTAATGTTACATAAAATAAAACGTTGCAGAAATTTCATACTTTATGCATTGAATTTCGATAAAATTTGTTTGCGAATAACTAAATGTGATTTACGCGCGAATATACAATTAAATATAGGTTAAATGTTTTGCAATATTTTAATTTTAGTATATTAAAATAATAATAATTAAGTACTTTTAAAAAATATATATGCTTATTTTTTTATATTTATTATTTTGTGATGATGTAGCTAATATTTATATGCGAATTATTTATATTATACTAGACAAAATAATATTATACTAATAAAATGCTTTCTATAAAATCATAAATTATCGAAGAAGCAAACTGTTTTGTTTATAGAGTAAAATGCAACATTTTTTTCTCAAGGTTGTTCCTTTTAAAATCTCAAATTTATTCTCATACGCTTTTAATATTTTTAAATTATATTCATTATTACTTGACCTTGAAAAAATGAATATATCCTGTTATAAAAAAGATACATATTTGCACAATTATATCACTTTTATGCCATCTCGTATTACAAACATCGGTAACCTTGAAATTCAAAGGCGTGACTTTGAGAACAAAATTTTATATATTAGAAAGTTCGATTCTTCCAACCAAAATGATTTTATTTTTGATATTTTATGGTACTATGAGAATGAGCAAATACTTTAACCATTAATGTTAAAGGAAATATCCTGCATGTAATCCAATTGCACAGTTATGCAAAGTTACATGGCGCTATCATCTAAAACTTGTAACAATTTTATGATCTATATAGGATCCTTCACTTTAATTTTATGTAAAACATTACTACAAATTATGAAATAATTATAAGGAATAATAAAAATTCATCGTACTACCACATGCCTATACGTAAGATTTGGAAATTATCGACCCGTTAAAGGTGATACTCTACCTACGTAGATATATGTACACGTACAATCTTTACCTACAGAGTGTACTAATATCTATGCGTGTACAACGCGTGCTATTCTCTTGAGCGCACGTCTGCCCTTTTACTGCGACAACTTTCTCACTACTATAATTTACTATTGCAGTTTTATTTATTTGCATTCATACACTTATTGTATTTATACCTCTTGAAAACAAAAGTATAACAACCCTTCTTACTTACGCACACATATACGCATACGTATATGCATATGATGAAATGTTAATTATGCTTATTTCTAACATTTATAGAATAAATATATTTTCCTATTTTTTAAACATAACTTTATAGTCTTTATCATATTCTGAACTACGTAATATGATATTAATTTATTTCCAAAATAACAAAACTAATTTTGAATTAAATATTTATCGATTAAAAAATCATTGCTAATGTCTAGATACACATAAAATAAAATATATAAATGTAAAAATATGATTTTTCCTAATTTATATTCAACTACATTGAAATTTTTAATATACATTTATTACTGCGTTGGATATATGCGCAATATACATCTAGATAAAGGTACGAATTAATTTTAAATTTTTGCATTAATTTTTATTATTTATTGATCGTTTTTGAGGCAAAATGTCTTTCCAGTTGAATATCTTTTTATCATAATGCTAGTACATAATATGTACTTAGATTGCATACACGTGAGCAAATTTGTAACGTAACAATTGCTTACTTCCGGTAGTTTGGTTGTCATTTGAAATCAGAGAACGCAAGAGTAGAAAGTGGAGGAAATGTTCTTTTCGATTCGCTCCTTTTTCATTCTATAGTAAAAAGCGTTGTAAGCATTATGAAATAAAACGAAATTTTATTTTTTAATTAATAGTAATATAATAAAAGTAGAGTAAAATAAAACGAATTTATGACTGTATAGAAAATAAGAAAGAGAAATTTAATAAACTAATCTTAATATAGAATTAAATGAATTAAATTGTCCATTTTTGTGTCACTGCTTTTACAAAATTTTTTAGGGGATTTACTTATATTTTAATACAAACAAACACTAATTTGATGAAAGGTTATGAAACTTACATTGCATGACTATAAGATATTAAATATTCCCATTCTAATCATCTTAACTTCATTATTAACGTAACGTAAATATTGTTTGGTTTAAATATAAACATTGTGGATATATTAATTTAACTTGAAGCTTCTAAAACTGTTTTCTAATATTACAAAAAAAAGGTTACTACTCATAAAAAATAGAAATAGAATTTTCTGAAGTAGATTTTTTATCAAACTTCTATTATTTGCCAGTGTTATCTAATGATTTAATGAAATATATACAATGTAAATTAATTTGCACGAAACAATTCTGGAAATTTTGTATTTAAAAATAATTACTATGGCAAAACTTGTTTTTATGAGAAACTTCTATCTTTCAATGCTTGATGTTAAATAAGTAAGTAATAAATTTTATCAAGATTGGATAAGGAAAATTACTTCAAAATTTATCCAAGTATATTTAACTTCTTCTTCTTTGTATCATTTTTATACAAAATGCAATGTATTTCATAGAATAATCATTTTATTTCACATAAGAAAAGGTTATGTTAACATTTACATACAAATCTTTATATCTTAAATAAGCAATTCTTACAATCATGACATTTATAATATAATTATAATTCTAAGAATAAAAGGAAGAAAAAAGATTGTAAGATTTTTTGTAGTTATGTTTGTATTAACTTACTATATTTTAAAAATATATTCAATACTACATTATCTAAAGATAATAAGTTATAGATATATTTTTTTATCTTATCTATAATTATAAACAATTGGTAAATGTTCTTTATTATGTGTATTATATACAAGAAGATTTTTTAGCAATCATTAAGTGCACTTGTTTATCAAATAATTTTTGGACTTATTCAATGTATATGGTACAAAAGATAATCAAGAAAGGCAAACGATTAAATTCAAATTGTATATTCTATTATAAAATTAGTATAGCTATATACTATCAATATATTTAATATAGCTATAAATGTGATTTTTTAATAGAAAGAAAGACTAAAGAATTTACAACATTTTTCATTTAAATTTTTAGTTACAAACAAATCAAATATATTAAAAACAAGTAATTATTTGTCTAAAAATTTGTTCCACAATTTTAATTTATTTGTGTATAAAGAATCACTTATGTTTTGGAATATAATGAAAATATGTGTCAATCTGAGTTAATCAATTTTAAAATGCAAATTTTTTAAATATTATGGACCAATTCAACAAATTTGCCTTTTTATATAAAATCACTCCCTCCTTAGTTGTACTACCATATATATAATACAAAGTATGGAAATACTACAATATCTAACAGATAAACAAATGTTCAATAATATTTTTGTGCAAAATGTTTTAAGCTTTAATATTTTATATTTAAATAAACAGATCAATGGAGATATACAATCATATGATAAAAACATAGAAATACATTAATGCTATATTCTAACAATAACATTCTAATAAGCACTGACTATTTACAATTTATATTTTGATAACTTCATATAAGCATATATTGCAACTTCATAAATATGTTATTTTTTTCTAGTAACAAAAGGTTAAAATTCGTTTATTTTTTTAACAATAAGAAAATGTATCTATCAACTGTTTCGTAATATTTATATTTGTAAATAAACTATTAACGACTTTAATTCGGTGAAAAATAAAATGTGTTTCTCTCCTTTCCTCAACTTTATCAAAAATATTACTTCAAAATAAAAAAATTTTACGTTTTAAGTATTATAAGGTTATATTTATATACATATACACAGTATATATACGTATATTATATATAATAATAATAATAAAATGTAACTTACCAGAGCATATATCAATCATAGAAAGTTCTTAAAATTAGATTGATCACAACACTTTCTTCACACGCTTTCAAAAGCACATTTCGTTGTGAGCACAATAGTTATTTTACCGAAAATACATCTCCATCGCTAGGCACGGAGTCTTGAAAACTGTACTGTTTTGTGAGCCACGTCATACAATACAGATTGAAACTTCCAACGAATATTTTCTCTTAGATAAGAACGACATCTTGCAAAGAAGAAGCAACAATAATATACTTGGCGGATAATTTAAATAAAATTTGCATTAATTGCGCAAAATGTAATATAAATTACTTTTCAATACTTTTTAAATACCATTAAATCCCCATTTTTTTCACATATTAATTTTCCAACTTTACAGTCTTGCTGTGATATCATGCTGTTGAAGAAATCTCTGCAGAATTCTCTATATGTTTCTTTGCTCTCGTATGTTCACCATTTTATTTCGTATTGAATATTAGAACTAAGAAAATGTTTTAAATAGTAAAATCAAAATATATAGTATAATAACTTCCTAAATACGTAGAACGCACTATTTTAGAACTTTAAAACATTCTTTTTGTATTTCAAAACACACCTACTTGTTAAAAGAGAAATGGTTTTATCATTAGCAATTCGTAATAAAATTAACATATAATTAAATATAATTAAAATAAGATGTTTATAAAACATAAACACATTTTCGTTTTTGTTATTCTTTTATTTTTAATATTATTATTCGATTTATATATTCATAACATATCAGTTTTTAAAAGAAGAATTAGTTCGTTTTAATCATTTTAATTACAATAAATATAATAATTATAATAATATATTTATGTCTGTGTAAACATATAATCATAAAAATATACGCATAAAAACAAGTTATATAAAGAATCAAATTCAAATACGAAAAATTCTGAAATGTAACTTAATTTGATTCCTCATTAATTTTGTTCGCTATCTGCAACTTCAGCTGTACTTATAAATACATTTCTAGCATGTAGGAAATTCAAATGCGTTCTTTTCATTTCATTCTGTATAGTGTGTCCTATTCGTTTAGAATGTTATTATACGCGACCTTTTGCAACATTTTGAGCGAAATCGGCAACACAATATAACGTGTTTCCTTTATTAAATGTAAAAAAGAAGGAAATAGTAAAAATATTATTAGAATGTCGATACAATGACTAGATTATAACTTTGATCTACCTATGTATACATTTAGCCATGGATACGATTTACATAGATTTGTACATTGTCTACAATTTTATTTCCGCATTATTTTTTTAAATTGATTTTTTTCTTTACACTACTTTTTATTACTTTGTTTATCTGAATATTCACACTTTTTCTTACTACATTATTATTATTATTTTCTCCGTTACATTTCACTTGCAATTGTTATTGTTTATTACTAGCATTCGCATATCCCTTTCCTTTTGTTTATTAGTAAATTCGTTTTAATTTTTTTAACATCAACATCAAATAATTTTAAACTTCAAAATATATGTTCTTGAAGTTTTTAATAGTATGTTGAATAGTTATTTCTAAAACAATACTACATATTTAAATCTCGTTTCATTTGTAAAAGAATGCTTTCTACTCTAAATAATTAGTAAAATTATTGAATTATTATAATTTATAAATAAAGTTCTATTTAACATAAAATATGTTAAACAATTTTTCTTTATTTAAATCTAATTCCTTCTCTAATGATTTTTGTTTAGAATTCTCAAGCACAAAAACTTCCTTTGTAAATTTAAGTACTCCTCAAACTATTTTATAATTTTGTTACTTATTTCCTTGTATAACAACTCCAATGATATAGTTAAAAATAACTCATCAGAATGTGAGCAGAATTTATTAGTTAAGGCTCGGATTCTGCCCAATATCCCATTGAACTTCAATTCTGGGCCATTTTGTTTGAAGTACTGTTAACATAGGATTGCTTTCCATAATACCCTTAATAGTGCACTCCAGTAACACGGCTTGACCTTTATGATATTTTACTTTATTTTCTGGATTGCTGTGTTGGAGACTATTATGATGGTACAATGGAAATGTATCGGGACAAGTTCGTGGTTCTTCAGGAAAGAACTCGTCCATAAAGTTAGTACGTAGAATAATTCCCAAATTTTCAGTATCCAATTTTTTCTGCATTACGTTGACACTGTAATAAAAATATATGTGTTATAACACAATTTGATATATGTATAATTTAAAATATATATTACTTACTAATCTGTGTCTGTAACCAGTCCAAGTTCAGCGAGAACATCTTGTAATAAATTGGCAGGGATAAAATCATTTCCTTCAGGATCAAATTTTCTAAAAATTCTTTTCGCTTGGTCTGCAGGTGTTTCAGGGCTCACAAGTCTTTTTTCAGTAGAAAATAGCACAGTCAAATGAGTTTCTGAACCCAATACCCAAATAGGATATGATGGAGATTTTAAGAAAGTTCCAACTTCACAGTAACACAAATATTCAAGAAGTGCAAGGAATCCTATAGGATTTTGTTTATCTATCCCACGCAATTCTGAAATTTGTAAATTATTTCAATATTAATAATATAGACAGTTTATAATGTTAAATAACACATTAGAGGAGTAAGATACTTCATGCTTCTGTCCTTGATTGAAGGGAAAGAAGATTTTACAAACAAAATTTGCACATATCACACTATTTGTTAGCAAATAAGTATTAATTTATTTGTTATATAATCAACTTTGACAACATTTTGCAGTCAATAACAGCAACAAAAGCATTTAATCACAATTAACGTGTATTATTTAAGTAATGCTCCTTATTATTATTAATTATTAATTATTTATTAAATATATTACAATGGCATAGAATATAAGAATAGCTTACTCAGTCCTCCAACATCTTGATCATGATCCCATACATGGCTAACTGCTCTTCCTGTGAGCATCAAATTTATAAGACTCTGATTCCCATAACCATATGTTGAATCAATCATTGATTCTAAGGGATCCGACATTTCTGAACGAATTTCAGTGACACCTTTCGTAACAATTACACTATAAAGAAGCAATAAGATACCATATCTATCTTTTAACATCTCTAACCTTTCTAAAAAAAATTCTTCTACATGTTCAGAAGTATTTGTTGTAAATAACCTGAAATAAAATATTCGTTTTTATAATAAAAACTGGATTTTTGATCTACATATAATAAAAATGAGTTTTAAAATGTTTTTAATTGAAGTACTTTAAATTTAATAATAACATATCATAGCACATTCGTGGTAATGATTTTCTGAAAAATGTACTTTATTCGATTGTACTGTTCTTGTGAGCCAATATGTATGTAAGTATATCTCAATTTATTCTTAAAGTTATTCTTAAAACCAGATAGATCATTTTCATAATTCATGACAAATTTCCTTACCTCAATTGAGAATGGAAAAGGTCAGAATCTATGGCTCTGCATTCTTCATTCATATCCATCAGTAATATCTTTTTATTTGTTTCTCGATTTTCATTATTTGCCACGCTTATTTCTTCTTCACGATTTTCAATTTCTGGTATTTTTTCCACCCATTTAGCCTTTCTTCCATTATCTTCATTTGAAAATTTACAATCCATAAATACAATACAAAACTTTGGAACTTTCTCCCCAGCTGCTTGCTTTAAAATTTCTATAGAAGCTCGTACAAGGAGCTGGTAACATGTATCCAAATTGATATTTTTCCATGTTGAAACATCAGTCTCAGAGAGTAATTCTTTTAAAATAAAAGCTTGGACAGGAGCTATTACTGCACAAGGACCACCTTCTGTTTGTATCAATGCTGTTGGTTCATCAGAGCTGAAGTAAAATCCTGAAGCAATGGGAAGTAATAGATTATATACAATCAATTAAGGACATTGATTAAACTTATTTATTATTTTATTTTTTGGTGATAATAATTATGATTAATTTAATGTAAATAACCCAACCTCTATTATTAAACCTTTTATTACGAAAAGAAGAACATTTAGAAATATAAAATTACCTTGAGCCCATCGTTTAAAAACATCTTTTTTAACAGTATTGCCCCAGAGTAATGTTTTGATGGAATGTACAAATTCGTCATCGCAGTGAACAACATTTTCAGCCATTATCCACGTTGTTATTTATTTTATTTTTTTAAATTATTAGAACATTAAGCAACGTTACACAAACACAAATTATTTGGACGTAATCATAATATTCTTTTGTATCTCTGCCAAATCGAATTATTTTGTTACAATTTCCGACGATTACAATTGTATCATATAACCTATATCATGAAAGAAACAATCATCCAGTACTTCGCCATTTTAGACATTGCATAGTTAATAAATACACGAGACATATGAAACCTACTTTTCATATTTATTAGTAAAATCTTATTTTCATGATAAATTTTCTTTCCTCAACTGTTAATATCTCATAAATATGTATTTAAATATAACATATATATTGAGCATTTCAATTAATCAACTATATATTAGCAGAAAATTATAGAACATAAACCTTTTGTTAAAGAATACGAAATGAATATATATTATATTTTACATCTGAAAATTTAAAAAATGTATTTTTAGTTTCTTTATTTAATATGGGCAGATATTTCAATTATTTCGAAATTTCATGTATTATTCTATTTACCGAGTGCTACAGTTAAATAGAACCTGGCATTATTTATTGTTGTATAAAAAAATTCTAGAGATTCTCTGGATTCGGTGTAATATTACACCTAACATACGGAAAGAAAAATAAAAGTTAAACAAACTACTTTTCTCAAACTAAATAATATGTATTATATTGAAAGAGTAATAAACAAATTTAAACTTAAACTTATTTATAAGACCATTTTCAAGGTCGCTTTTTTTAATGAAATTTGTCATCACCGTAAGAAATATTTAAAAAATTTATGTATACAAGATCATTTTAAAGTTCCTTTCATAAATATGTTTCCAGCGCCATTGTGTACGTAACGTGAATTACAAATTCCGAATTTTTCAGCTCTGCAATGAACAGTTTAAATAGTACAGTTGTATGAAGGTTCGATATATCTAAACAGATATAAGTAGGTTAGCTTCCGCATTAAATTATGTTGTGTTCTACAATTTATTTTGACATTCTTAGAATGAGAGAATGCGAACAGAATAATATAAAGTAAATATAAAAGTTAAAACTGAAAAACATGTATATAAAGAAGTGTCACTAAAGGTTATGCGCATAAAGATTAAACTCTGTTAGTACAATCTCTATTTGAAAGGAAAATAGTACTGTCAACATAAAATTTTTCAATATATTCTACATTTCTCTATATATAATTATTCAAAATTTATTCAATAAGTGTAAAACATGTTTACTAATAAGGTTAGATTTATTATAAGACAAAGCGCTTCATGTAACTATATTAACAAAACGTATAACCTTTTAATAATTGGTAACATTAATAATTCTGAAAAATGTTCAGTTCGAAACAATTTTACATACTTTTCGCGTGAAAGTGAGAAGATCAAGAAAAGCTATCGATTTTTATACGTCATTCCTTGTTTTGTCACCAGCCTTATTGCCTGGAAGAGGTAAGAACAAATCTTTTAAATTTTCTTTTATAGCAACAATTTCAAAGAATAGAATTCGATAATGCTAATTGGTTCAAAGAAATTGCAAATAACATACCTTAGAAATTTTTTATTAAATTCTATTTCAGGATAAGGCAAAAATATTTGTCCACGGTTAATGCGGCTGAAATGATCACCGATGAAGAATCAAATGACGAAGATAAAAATGAGCAATTGGATGAAATACAAGAAGATAAAAAGAAAAAGAAGAAGAAGGCGAAAATTGGGTTTCGTGATCGAAAGGTTAGTAATTATATAATTATTTACGTCCAACTAAACAGTTTATTATTAAACCGAAATTGTTTAAAAAATGGATAATTAATGCATAGTTAAAATTTCAAAATGTTTGCATATTAAAAATTTTCAAAATTGCTAAGTATACAAAAAGTTTTATATACATATAGTATAGTATGGTATAGTATAAAATATATTGTGGTAGAACGTTATAAATACAATGGATTTCGGTATAATGCGAGGGATATATTCCTCATTATAGAGATACGGGTTGTACGGAGGGCGACTGGACTATCAAATGTATTATATATGTAATTAACACTAGGTTTACGGGCGTTTCGTATATACCTATTTTTACGAGGACCCGTCAAATTCACGGGTAAACGAAAATACGCATTTTTCTTTAAAAAATCGATTTATTCAAATTAAGTCTGAAAGGAATAATATTAGGCTTCACGTTTAAATAAATTATTAATAAATAAAGTCTTTTTTTTAAATTATCACTAAAAAAATAACAATAACATTAACACTAGGTTTACGGAACCCGCCAATTTGACGGATTTCGAAATTCGAAATGAAATATCTCAAAAACTATAGCATTAATTTTAACCATTTTGCATCGTAAATTAATCATTTCATCTAAAGAATTTATGCACAAAATTATTTTTTCCTAGACTTTCTAATTTTTGAAATTTGTATGTAGTATATCTACCTCTACGAGACCCGTTAAATTGACGGCTTAGCTGATTTCATAAACAATCCGTTTTTCAAAGACAATGTGCAAAAGTTTCAGTTATTGTAGACATTTCCCATTATTGTCTCCACTTATTGTAAGTATTTACAATAGGATAATTGAATTTGGGCACAGTATTTTCTTATTTTGAACAATCCCCCTTTTTTAGCAATTATGAGTAAATCCAAGAGATATAATAAGATATTGAACAAAATTGTCAACATCAATGAAGATTGTTCTGAGGATACCTCCGAAGAAGATCAGTATGAATTAGGCCAAAGCGAAGCTGACAGTGAAAGCTCTGAATACATTGAAAGTGAAGAGATAGAAGGATCTTCGGATAGTAAAGAGGAACACTTCTTGAAAGTATGTCGTAACAAGAAAAGGATGCGTATTCTTCTGGTTCTGACTCCAAGAATGAAAGGACAAGCATTCCAATCATATCCCAAAATGTAATAGGTGAAATTGAAATTGCAATTGAGGGGACACAGTGCATAAAACTGAAAGGAGGCGGATCTAGGGGTATAAATATATACCTGAAATATTATGTCGGGTTATGTAACTAGTGCCTTCGAATTGATAATTGACAGACACATAATGGAACACATAAACGATTGCACTGAAACCGAGGCGCATCGAGTTTTGAAAAAAGACTGGACAATTACAGTTGCTGAGTTGTATAGTTTTCTAGGAATTCTATATACCCGGGACGCATATGAAGCGAGATCATTGAAAGCCTCCAAAAAATTACAAACAGATAAATTTGCGCTGATGTCCGAAATATGGAACAGATTTATAAGTAATAGCCAGGCTCGTTACAAGCCATATGAAAATATCTCAATAGATGAACAATTATTTCCAATGAAAGCTCGATGCAGGTTTACGCAATATATACCGAATAAGCCTCATAAATTTGGCATTAAGTTTGGGTTAACAGTTGACGTCCAAACAAAATATATTTTGAATTGTTTCCCTTATATCGGGAAAGATGAAACTCGATGTTCAAAGGAAAAAAGGACAAGATGACATTGTTTTCCTCAAATTTGTATAAATCAGAAAACTGCACACTTACTGTGTATAAAAGTAAACCTAAAATAAAAGTCCTCCTTCTAAACACCAAACATACAGGTGTACGAATAGAAGGTAATTATAAACGTGTTCCAGAAACCATTACTTTTTACAATAAAACAAAGTATGGTGTGGACGTCGTTGACCAAATGGCACGTAAATATAGTGTGAAAGCAGGGAGTTTCCGATGGCCCCTTCAAGTCTTTTTCAATATTTTGGATTTGACAGCGATAAACGCATGGATACTATATAAGGAGTGTACCAGATCGAAAATATCCAGAAAGGAATTCATTTTTTGTTTAGCCGAGGAATTAGCTGGAGAAAACAAGGAGAACATTTGCCAAAGATTAGACGCTTCATTTCTGTCACCTTCAACGTCAGAAGTGCGAAAAAGTTGCCAAGTGGGTTATTGCAAAAAAATAGAAATAATAACTATTGTATATATTGCAAAAAGATCGTATGCGGAAAATGCACAAACAACATTCAGTATATTTGCAAAAAATGTGCTCAATAGATATGATTACCCTGTACCGTTAATGTTATTGTTATTTTTTTTTAGTGATAATTTTAAAAAAAGACTTTTTATTTATTAATAATTTATTTAAATGTGAAGCCTAATATTGTTCCTTTCAGACTTAATTTGAATAAATCGATTTTTTAAAGAAAAATGCTTATTTTCGTTTACCCGTCAATTTGACGGGTCCCGTAGAAATAGGTCTACTACATATAGATTTCAAAAATTAGAAAGTCTAGGAAAAAATAATTTTGTGTACAAATTCTTTAGATGGAATGATTAATTTACGATGCAAAATGGTTCAAATTGATGCTATGGCTTTTGAGATATTTCATTTCGAAGTTCGAAATCCGTCAAATTGACTGGTCCCGTAAACCTAGTGTTAAATAAGATTATAGTACTTTAAGATTTAATAGAAAATTTAATTATTTCAATCATGACAAAGCTATCGTATATTCAAGGTCTATATTTGCTTTTTTACATCATTTTAACTACTATGATTTAGTTATAAATATTTGTTATGTATTATCATTTCCAAATAACGCATATTTGCAGATTATAGAGTACGAAAATCGTTTGAGAGCGTATTCGACGCCTGACAAAATTTTTCGTTACTTCGCTACCGTAAAAATATCGAGTTTAGAAGGTAGCGAAGTTTATATGACTCCAGATGACTTCATCAGATCAATTACTCCTGGCATGAGACAACCAGATGGTATTATAATTTTATTTGTGGTTTATCTTTCACAATAATTTCTTTTTACATCTTTTTATTACTTTTGTTATAACTTATCTTATTAAAGCCTGTCATTTATGTTGAATGAATTTGACACTATAATAACACAGACTATAATTTTTGTACTCTTACTAATGTCAAATCAGATTTAATTAACCATTTCTTTATTTACTAACATTTTCATAATATGCTAACAATTTTAATTTTCCAAAACTGGAAATTGCTTTTAAGAAAGCGAATTTGAAGCTAGTCGATACGGATTTTTGTCAATAACAGAAATACAGTGAATTGCTGCCAAAAGTATATCACAAACGATTGCGAACGTAGCATATTTAAAGTTGGCACACTATTAGTATCAAAGAGTTAATATTATACAGAGTTTCCAGTAATCATGATAGAATTGACAAGGGGCGATTCTACGTGAAGAAATAAGTTGAGAACATAGAATAAAAAGTTTTCATATGTTTTTTCATCATTTGTTTTTAAGAAAATCGGCTTTGAAAATTTGTCAAGTATGTATACTTAAACGTGGATAATTTCGAAGTAGACAGAGAATAATGAAAATGAAGTTCTACGTGTGAAAATAAGTCGAAAATGTAGAATACAATTTTTTCATCGGATGCTTCATTTCTGAAAAAATTAATTTGGAAAATTTACCAAGTGCATGTATATCAACTTTTATGCGATAAATAATAAATACCATCGATAATTTTTATTATGTAAAACACACAATATAAATTAAAATAGAGTACCTCAAAATTAAATAATATAATCGAGACTCTTTTTGAATTATCTGTGACCTTCCTAATTAAAGATTAGTAAAATGTTGCTAATGTTATATTGAATTGAATTTTACATGTGTCCTTACCGAAATTTATTATTGATTAAACTATATTTCAAACTGAATGTTATAATTTTCATAATATTATCACATTATATTTTTGTTAAATACATGAAAAATTATTTCTTACACAGATAATAGAGTACGAAAATCGTATAAGACACTATTCTACTCCTGACAAAGTATTTCGTTATTTTGCTACTCTGCAAGTGATGAACAACGACATCCATGAAATCTTCATGACACCTGATGACTTTTTAAGATCAATAACGCCTGGTATCAAACAGCCGGACGGTAATTTTTCAACAAGATCGAATTATTGTATATATATAAATGTCCGTAAAACGCTCCATTCTATTTCTATTCAATAAATAGCCTTTCCGTTTACTCTGTTATGATGCTTTCTGCAAATTGTTCCAAAGTACATACTACTAAATGATGCGAAATTTAATATACTTGGACCTTATTAATTGATATGTAAATGTTACAATAAATACAATAATGTCTTTTGTAGCCACTATATATAGGCATATTTATATATTAAATGCATGCAACAGTATATCTTTCTATGTAATTTGTATTGTAATAAATGACTTCTTTTTATCTACAGATCCCATTTTTCAATCTAATGTGTTTTAATGATACATTTATTTTCAGGACTTGGGTTGGACAAATATAAACGTTACGATCCTAAGGTAAGCTCAAATTCAGTTTTTCGGTCAAAGAAAAGTAAATGTTAGTTCCTATGTTTCAAATAAGATATAACTTCCACACTTACAACTGCTTATTGTGGTACAATATTTATTATTCTGATAATTCTACGATTTTTTCATTATTAGTTACTTAATATTTTAATATTTTTAACTGTAAATGATAGTTGATACTTAATACATGTATAATAAAATAAAATGTATTTAATATTATAATTACGAGTATGTATATATTTTTATAGAATATTCACACAAAGTTAGAACTGGCTTTAGATGAAGATAGCATCTTTTACAAACTTGGAAGTGCTGGTTTAATTAGTTTCTCCGATTATATATTCTTACTCACCGTATTATCCAGTAAGTTATCGCTATTAATTTTATATTTTTACTCGAACATCAATTAATCAAACATTTTATATTAAGAAATGTTTTTGTAGCTTCTAGGAGACATTTCGAAATCGCCTTCAGAATGTTTGATTTTAATGGCGATGGTGACGTTGATTCTGAGGAATTTGGAAAAGTTGCTACTTTAATTCGACAACAAACCAGTATCGGAAATCGACATCGTGATCACGTTACCACTGGTAATATGTTTAAGGTACTAATGTTTATTATTGTCTTGAATATCTGTAATATTAGTGTAAGTTACTGTAATCATTTTCATGTCTTCCCTGAAAATGATTTTAGTAATTATACAAAACGAACAAAGTAATATAAAAACTTACAAGTTACAGATTCCGGTAATACAAACTTATTTATATATGATGTTCCAGTAATCATAGTACAATTGGCAATAGGATGATCCTATGTGAAAAAAAAGTCGGAGACGACAATATTTATTTCAATTATAATTTTCTATCATATAATCAATACATCTACAACTTTCAGGGTGTTAATTCAGCATTGACTACATATTTCTTTGGTCAAAACATGAAAGGGAAGTTGACCATTGAGAAATTTTTAGAGTTTCAACAGCAATTGCAAACAGAAATACTTAGTTTAGAGGTCAGTTTTACAATACCTCATTATACATTATTTTATTTTGAAAAAGCATAAATTGTTATAGTTCGAACGAAGAAATCCTGATGAAAACGGTCGAATAACTGAAGTAGATTTCACAGAATTGTTGCTTGCATATGCTGGATATCCCGACAAAAAAAAAGCGAAGATTAGGAAAACTGTAAAAAAGCGGTATACACACACACATATATATATATATATATATTTATAATTAATGTAAATATAATTTCTACATAAAAAGTGAAATATTTCAATAACGTATTTTATTTTTTCAGCTTTAAAGATAATCCAAAGGGAATAGACAAAGACGAGTATCTGAAGTTTTTTCATTTTTTAAATAATATCAATGACGTGGATACAGCACTGACATTTTATCATATTGCTGGAGCATCAATTGATCCAGGTCTTCCATAATATTAAAAAATATTTTTGTCATAAATTAAATTCTATTCTTTCTATTTTTTAAATTAAATCTCTTTAACTTTATAACTTATAACTTTATATCTTTTACAGCTACCCTAAAACATGTAGCAAAAACAGTGGCTCATATTGATCTGAGTGACCATGTAATACAAGTGGTTTACATTATTTTTGACGAAAACAGTTAGTTGATTATAATATCTATAACATTACATAATTTAATGTTTGATATTTTACATACTGTTACTAAAATTGTATAAATCGTATAAGTCTTTATATTTTAATACATAACAAATTTAGCTTTATGTTGTTAGACATATTATGTAAAAGTTTCTATTTAGTAAGAAGTAATGTATGTTATGATATTTCTACGTAGATACTAACATTCTCCTTAATATGAGGTACAAAACATTCTGTACATTATAAGATTGATTAATTTTGAAGTAATAATATTTTTTTTTGTTTATTTCTAGTGGACGGCCAATTGAGTAACAAAGAATTTGTTGCTGTAATGAAAAATAGGGTTCTAAGAGGATTAGAGAAGTCAAAAGATACTGGTTTTGTCAAACTAATCGAATCAATGGTAAAATGTTTAAAAATTAGTTATAATATGCATTTTGATAATTAAAGCAAAATTACGAGGTTTCTGGCTTTTTTATTATATACGTTTAAAATGGAGATAATTATTGATTTATCTCATTCAGAATTTATCATTACTGATCGCTATTTATTCAATAAGAAATAAACATAATGTATGAGAAAAACTGTTACATACATATTTCTTTTAATATCTCTCATAATATTTTTTTTTTATATATCTAATATGTCAAACAAATATATTATTTTATGATAAACTAAAATGTTTTGTTGAATTAGTTGCATATATTAACTCATTAGGTCAGTCATTAAAAACAATGCTACAGTATTGAGAGTTTTATTTCTTGCACCTTTCACAGCACAGTTTATATTCTCGAACGAGTTAGATCATCCTTCCACCTCTGTTTTCATCTCGTTGATTTATGATTCGTCTGAATCTACGAAAGTTGTTTGGATACTTATTTTCTTCTTTTGGCAGCATTGGTGGTAGGAGAAACGGAATTTAGAAATCTCCTGTTTTCCTAGACTTATCTCGAATTAACTAAGTGAGATATATTCATCCATATACATACAATATACGTATATCCAACGATAAGTATCACTACATAATGTACCGATCTCTGTACTGTCTGCAAAGATATTTATGTTGATATCATTTCATAGAACATGAGTTGCATTTTATGAATAGAGTTAATAGAGGGAGATTTAAATTACATCTATTGTTATGCTATTTTGAATAATTAAAGTTAAAATATCTCCTAAACTAATATGGTTTTTTTATATAAATTGGCTCATATTTTTTTTATACAGAATAGCTAAAAAGAAAACAAACTTGATCTGCATATGTCCTCAATGCATCCTGTTATAAACAAAAACTAATCACACCGAATTATGCCTTTCTTGAAACCATTCAACTTTTACTTGAAACATTTTTCATTAAAATCATTACTTACGCAGTAATCGAAGCGATCCCAGTTATTTGCTCCATACTGTATATATAATGAGAAATTACTTTCATTTAAAAATTAAGTACAATAAAAATTTATTTAGTTACATAAAGCTAAATAGTTTGCAAATTAATTACATATATATCTAATTTTGTTATTATTATAGTAATTTATAACATTAATAAAAGTTTTAGAACAAAGAGTTGCCTTATGGTTCTTAAATCTCGAATTTCCTATAATTTTCCACTATTTAAAAAAGGTCTTTGCACTTAAGATAGGTGAAATATAGGTTGCAAAAATTTCATTGCATAGTCATCTTATGATTTGTACTGGTATATCTTATCTAAAATAATTACTTTTGTGTATGATCTTGATATCAAAACCTTTACTTTTCTAAAGGAATAAACAAATATCAAGGTAAAATATAAAAATTGAAGTAATATCAAGTATTTAGAAATGACTGACAACTAGTCTTTGTATATAATGTGAAATTCCATTTCATTTTCATTTAATAGAATGTATTCATTTTGTTCTAAAATCATGTTCTATGAGTTACGTATATTCACATGAAATTTGTTTGTACATTTCTACAATTCGTCAACCCTTGCAAACAATGTGTCATTAGCTTTGTTAATTCGAGATTAGTCTATACATATACATATATACACGTACATCATACACGCATGTATATATACGTACGTACATTCATTCACAGTACATCTCATTAAATATAAGTGCAACATTCTCTTATCAATAATATCAGAAAGAAATATGCTGGCAATTGCTAAATCATTCAGTTGCATAACTAACATGTTACATTATGTATTGTGACTCGCGATAATGATAATTGAATAAAGAAATGCTATTTTTCCTTAATTAAATAATCTGAAATGTAATGTTTCATCCGAATTTAAAATTCTCGTACATCATTTTTCTCTGAATATTAAATATGTTAATAAAACAATTATATAACTATCTTCTTCACAGAAAATTTGTTTTAATTTAGAATATTAATAAAAAGTTAATAACTTAGAAAGATTTAACAATACAAAAAATTAATTCTTATTTGCAAATTTTTTGTATAGAATAAATATGAATGTTACATAATAATTAGAATAACAATTGTATCAACGTCAATATATAATTTTTTGTAAGATCAATAACAGAATAATTGTACTGCCATATGATATTTAGTGAGACATTCTGCATATAATATATTGCTTCATAAAGGGTGGTATATTCCAAAGATGTAATTCTTGCATGAAAAATAAGATGACATTAAAAATATTTTTATGGTCATTATGGAAATTACGTTTCTATCGTAATAATAATTGTAGCTCTGTATTACAAGAGGCAAACAATTTTTATACACACATGTATATAATATGTAGACTAATAATTTAATTTTTCTATTTCAATCATTTCAATGATAAGAGTTAGTAAATAAAAAAAGAAATTAGAATTATCAACATACGCTACCTTACTTGAAATCAATCCTCGTTATAGAACTAAAATACTGTAAGTATACCGCTACCATCATAAAAAAGTAACAGAGTTGGATTAAAAGAACCAAGACTCATCTTATTTTGAGCGTATGAATTTCTTGTTTTGGATACACCATACCTTATGAAATATATGTATATTATATTGCTTTATATTACGTAGATGATAAGTCATAATTCGTAATTTATTGTAAAATTTCTGTCCAAAATATGACGGTATTTACAAAATCATTCCGACCAAAGAGGAAATATTTTACTAACTAATTATTATGAAGAAAATATTACATTTAAAATATATAGATCGCACAAGACACGATTCATTAAAAAACCAAATTTCACAAAATATATAGGCTTCAATACTAAATCAGAAAGTTCGTAAAATTTGGCATCTCACTGGAGATAGGTAAATGTGTTAATAAAAAATAACTAAACAAAGAATTTAGAATCACAAAATTTGAACAATTTGAATTCTCAAAACGATTTTTAAAATATTGTAAAATCAAATAAATAAAAATTCTTAGGACAAAAAGAAGACACTAGAAAAACAAAATTTGTTTAAGTTAATTTAACCGACGAACGCAAAAAGATACTGCAACTAATACGAATAACAATAATTATCATAATAATAATAAAATAATAATAATAATTACAATTGAATTATATTTAAATGCTTTAACATTTCTTAAAACAAGAATAACATTCATTCCTACAAACATATACGTACATATATGTATACATGTATATAATTACCAATATACATACATATATATGGACATATACACAGAAATATGTGTATATATTATATATATGTATATACACATGTATGTATATACATATATATATATGGTTTTTTATATTTCTAGGTGTTTCATTCTAATTAACCGATCAAACAATCGTTTTTAAGAGGTTCGTATTTTTTGAACACAGTTCGCGATTGCTAAACACTTTCACTGTAATAAACAATGACTTCTGTGTGTTAAGATTTGTTTGTTTCTTCTTCTGTATTCATTTAACTCCAAAATAAATTCTTCTATTATTATTTCACTTGAGTCTTAAGATGTTGCAAGAATTCGTAATAACTCAAAGAATTCTCAAAACGATCTTCAACTAATCGTTCAATAAAAAGTGTCCTGAAGTGACTGTCATCCCTGAAAATAAAAAATTACACATTTTATACATACATTCTATTGAGTTACATATTTTAAGAGTAAAACTAAGAAACTTACCGAATAATTTGTATAGAAGCTGGATAGGGTTTCTCTTCTTGCAAACTAAATATAAAATTTCGTAACCTTTCGCTTTCGGGTGTCTCAATCTCTGGTAACTCATACTGAAAATAAAAATATTTTCCTTTTATTTCCTATATTAAATATGAACATAATATTGAAAAGGAGATTTAATATATAAAAGCTAAGTTTTGTCTAAACTAAATATTAAATTACTGATCAATTATGTAAGTATGAACTTACAAGTTCTTCCGGTATCGAGGGAAAAGCAGAGACTCCAAGAACATTACAACAAAACGAAGGATTAATATTTTTGCCGATTAAGATAAATATTCGATCACCGATGTCCATTAAGAAAGCACCCCGAGAATCAAGTTTTTCTGCGGAAAGATGCAGTCTAGGTGGTTGTGGGCATTTTTTCCCATCGACATCTTTCGCATTTCGATCTTCAAGCGCGTGAACAGGATACAGATCTGGATAAATCATTTGAATTAATTGAAACAGTGGTAGAGTTTTCAACTGGCACATTGCGAACACCCGGTCATCAAGTCTCGTGTTTGTTCCTGACCTGAAGGCAACCTAAAAAATTATTACTTTTTAATTATAAAGAAATGGAAAATAAAATATCACATGATTATTATACATTATCAAAATGAATGTTATAAGACATGAATTTCAAATTGTTTTGTAAGATATGTAAAAGATATTAGTGGAAAGTACTTTGCAGTAGCACAATCATTAAGACTATATATATGATGTATATAAAACATATCTATGTTATCATATAAAAAGTATGAGTTTTTAAATAACACTTACACATTTGAGCAGAGCAATAATATGAAGAGGCAGTAGTTTTAAGCTTGCTGGAGCAAGAAGTCCACCAGAGGCCACTGATTGAGACAATTTGTAGGCTGATAAAACATCTATGGCGACATTTATCAGAGCGTCCCTTGCATCAGATAAAGAGGACTGCTGAGATCTGTCTACAGCTATAAAAGCATAAATAATAAAAATACTATACAAAGAATATGTCAAAAATAATGAGTACATGTGTAATAGTATAAAATATAAACAATAAAAGAGATTGTAACATTCTTGAAAGTATATTCATTTTTTGTATATATTTTTATACTTTCTTGCCATAAAATGTAGTAAAGCAAATTTCAATCAACAAACAATCAATTTTTTAATATCTGTGCTATTTAACGAAGTACTATAAATAATATCTAAAAGAACTGTATATTACCAAGAAAGAAATCTTACCCATTTTAGAAAGTAGGCCCACTATGCATTGTTGATCAGCGGAATGCAGAACATCCGATATGGTAGATACTACCGGTAGGCATAATGTGTGTACCCTAATTCTTCTTTCACCTAAAATATATTTTTTAAATTTTGTCACTTCTAGTTCTATCATAAGAGTGCTTTAATATATAAAATTTTTATATTCTCAAGAATTAAATAGAATATCGTAAATAACACAGGACCTCACAACATTGTAGTTCTTTTTATATAAGATAGTCGAAATAAACAAAATAGTTTTTGTTGCATGAAAGTAATGATAAATAATATAAATACTATACGTGATATTTCTTAATATTTTCATAATCTTTTATCATAATAAAACTCTTTAAATAATAATACAAAAATATATCTACCTTTACTTGAGGTATAAAGTAAAGCTGCCTGGAAACAGACGTTTTGCACATCTGAAAGATTCTCTTCTATAGAGATTTGCATTCCAAAACCAGCATCCGGATTGACGTTAGGCAAACTAAGGAGGTCAGTTGACCTTACAAAGAAATTTCCATGGAAAGTATGAATGCTCAGTCCTCGTGTACATCGTATTCTCATCACTGCTTCAAAACCGATCTTTCTGGTAATATAACGTCTCAGTATTCTATCGAGAGTCTCCGTGTGTTGTGGTTTCGAGCTCCGGAATAGAGGAAGATGGTATATACAACCTCCAGAGAATTTGCACATACCCGCTATAAAATAAAATTTGTATTTGTTTAACTTTTATTGTCTCTATTTTTTAGTATAGTTAACTTTAACCATCTTTTTAGTTATACAGACATTAATAAATTTATTAAATACTTAAAATTTATGATAAGAGAAGAAAAGAATTTCTATGCATAAATGATAAAAAACTCGATATATCTCCAATAGTTTTGCATTAATAACACGTTGAAATATCACTAATTGGTAAACAATACAGAGAATAAATTAATACATACAAAGAGTAGCTAGGTCACAGTATTGACAGTTTAATAGGAATAGATCGACTGCAATTTGCTGTCCGCTGCAATCTAACGCCAACCTTTTATAAAAATCTGTAACTGGATTTAAATGTGGTACATCTTTACCCCCTCTATTATTTGGGTCCTCTCTTGCTTGCAATAATCCTGGACCTATATTTGGCAAGCAAGTTTGGAAGACAGTCACACGTCCACCAGTTGGTGACTAAAATAGGAAAAAATAAGATTTTGGTGATTGAGCTAAAAAATTTCACTTATTTTTTATATATTCTCTGTCTTCTACTTAGTAATACATTTATTGTTATTGGTTTATCTTTAATATTAAATCTTATTGTAAAGATTCTTTAAGATAATCTAACATACCCTTTCACAGAATCTGTTTAAATTAAATAATTCAAACTACTTAATTATTCTTTGAATGTAAATATACTTTTCGCGTACCATAAGTTTATATGCAGCTTGTAACGCCGCACCCAAAGCATTATTTGTATCATGAGTTCCTTGAAATTTTGTAGGTAATTGAGCCAATAAATCTCTTACTAATTCTTCTCGTTCATTTAAATTGACAATTAGATTTTCCGGACATGGAAGAAACACATCTGCATAAAGATTTCTTACAATTAGACACATATGTTAAATATATACTTCAAACTCAATATGTAAAATAAGTTTAAAAAGTAAAATGAGTATGATTTTACCATCAATGTCAAGCATGATCATTTCCTGAGGTTGTGATACATTGTCAGGTATGCCAAAGAAGTGTATTGCGGAATCTACTGCTAAAAATCCAATTTGTGTCCTACTATCGCCAGGCAGCTTTGATAATTCTTCTGAAATTACGTTGCACACTATGGTCAAGTAACCGCTCTCAACTGCCAGTCTCGAAACGTCCAAAACAAACAGATATACAGCTGGCTGTGGTGGACGTAGCTTAAACATATGTATTGTTTTAATTATTTACTTTTCCAAATTTCACATTATTTCCAACTTTTAATTTCAACTTTGATTTTAAGAATAATTCAATAATAATTATGCAATTTCTATCATTATGAAATATATATTAAAAGAAAAATTTTTTTTATATAAATCATTTTTATAAAAATATCAACAAACAAATATTTGAATACTTGAATGAACAATATAATTGAATGAATTATATATTAATTTTTCAAATTTTTTACCATGTATTCACTAGGTGCAATAAACTCAATCGTACTAGTTCTTATTTCTGGTCTTCTTGATGGATCTCCGTATAATTTTGTTACGGGATCGAACTGAAATTCCTCTGGTACTATAAAAATAATATTCGTATAAGTTTCGGAACATGTAAAATTTAATATTTTAACACAATAACAAAGTGAACAAAATATTAAAATATAACAATTGAATAAAAATAACTTAAAATACACAAATTTATGCTTACATTCGTTTACTCTATAACAAAGATTACACTTCCATCTTTTTGAGTCATTGAAGTATACAAATGGATTAATATATGTTCTGCAAGCACGACATCTAACTATTGTACTGCATTGTATCACTGGTAAATGCTGGAGGTACAACAATGCTTCGTTACTAATAAATTTATACATTATATGTTCAAATTAAACAAAAAAAAGTTTTACTTACATTTAGATCTCTAAAAGGATGTATTAAAACTCCTAAAGGCAACCTAGATTTCTGCAGTAAAGTATTTGATTCGGGAATCTTCGTGAGTGTGCAGCGGAAAATGCTGAAAAAGGAATAAAACCGTCAAAAAATAAAATTAGAAAATTAACTAATCCCACTTGGTCATAATAAATTAACTAACTGTTCATTAACTGAGTAATAAATTAAATAAATAACGATGATAGAAATATTATTTATATTTAACAACTCAATCTGCCTAATAAGTTATTGTAGAAAGTACTTACTCAGGATTACAATTAACACTGTCTAAAAACTCTTGGTGAAGTTTAATTTTTGGTGGTTCTACTTTCTCTGTTGGGAGGACATTCCTACATTGCAAAAGATCAACAGTTTCCATTCCCTGAAAAAAGAGACAATAAAATAACAGATAATACTAATAACTATCTGACAAACATTATTACATGATTAGAACGAATAGCCATTATATATAATTATTGATAAAATGTAAAACTATTTAAACATTCTTTCTTGTATTACTTACCCAAAATTTATTGTAGCCATGTTGCGTGACAGTCATCATATTCATTTGACTATTTAAGTGATTCATTTGATCAGGATATGTTTCTGAGTATCGCTTATTCATTGGATCTGGTGGCATACTACTCATTGGATTTAGTGGTTGATTTGGATACTAAAAGAAAAAATAGACACAAACTGTACATTAATTATCGTTGTAAATAGTATACATAAAAATGATTTTTTTTGATGTCAATTATTAAATTATGAAAATGTACAAATCAAATCAGTACTTTCAGTAATTTAATAATTTTTTTGTATAGTTATATTTCAAATCTGTCATTAAATAATAATTTATTATAAATAATGGAGAAACAAAGTCACAGATACTTGGTAACAAAGATGAAAAACAAAGATATAAGACTGCTAGTAAAATATAGATATGGAAACAAAACTAAAACTAAAGATTATTGGAAGGAGAGTGAAGAAAAAAAATATAGAATCTGTAGGAAGTGGAAGAAGACAATGAGATACGTGTTACAAGTATGTGAGGAAGACCAAAATTTGAAGAAGATCTGAAAATGATATTAGGAGAAATGGGACAAGGAATAGAAATACTAAAGAGGATAGAGTGGACAAGGGAGGGAAAAGGCAAAAGGGAGAGAGAAAGAACAAAGGAGGGAATTAAGGAAAACAATATGTAAATGTAGAAATCTTAGAATAGTCCATAGGTAGAATATATAGAATATATATATAAATAAAAATGAAGATGAAAAAGAATGAACAAAAAGTATGGAAATATGAGAGTTAATAGTACAAGATACAAGTAAGATATAAAGTCCTAAGTTGATACTATGTATAATAAATAAGTAAATAATAATAATATTTTATTATAATTATTTAAAAAGTCTATTATTACACAATCCAAAATTAATGAAATGTTGAACAAGAACAGGAAGAATCATTTTTTATTAATTAAAAGATTTTGCATTTTATACTTAATGTCTAATTTTTATAATATACATATAAAATGACAAAATTACTTAAAAGCTCTTGTATTTACTTACCCATACTTTATTGTAGCCATGCTGTGGAAGAGGCATCGCGTTCATTTGATTATTTACGTGATTCATTTGATCAGGATATGGTTCTGAATATCGTTTATTCGTTGAATCAGGTGGCATACTCATTGGATTTGGTGACTGACTTGGATACTGAAAGAAATGATTTTTATTAATTATAATTTCAGATACAAACTTTATACTTTACAGGAAAGGCTACTAACATGCAGAAACTTGTTTCAATAAAAATACAAGATTTAAGAAATTACAATACAAATCTTAAAGATAAAAAGACACTAAAAATAAAACTAGAAATAAAAGAATATATAATCTTAAGATATGGAAAACAAATAAAAATATTAAACATTTCTTATATTTTTTTATTTTACTAAAAATAATATTCAAATAACATCTTTAAAATGTAATAACATTTAATAAAATTTAATTGTAATGTCCCTTAATAATTATATCTTTTACTAAGTTTATATCGTACTTGAATTTGATATCTTAATATCAATTTTCCGAAATTAAATCAATTGATTTTTAAAGATAAAGCGGTCAGGAAAATCAAAAGGTTAAAATGTCATGTCTAAGTGAAGATGCCGTGAAGCCTAAACTTTTCTTCAGTTTCTTTAGCATAGAGAACATTTCTCACCTTTTGGACAACTTTACTACGGCGAATATGAAGAAAAATTTAGATCTCACTGCCACATGAGACGTGCATTGCACTTTTACAGTGTAATTCACCGTTAATTGTCGAACCGACAGTACGTCGTCGACGCGACACACAACATAACATTACGTGGCAGCTTACTTGACAGAAGCGCCATTTTCGCTCTGTGGAATATTCGCTAACCACACACATATAACTCGATTTTAATAAAAACGAAGTAGCGTTTGAAAAATTTTGTTTTATATTCTTGACATTTTTTTACGTAGAAATCCTCCTACCGATTTTACCATAATTATGGGACAGATGTGTGCATATACATATCTGTATTTCTTATGTTCGATTTACGTTTAAAAAGAGCGTACAAATTTGAAAAGGCTACAAAATAATGACAATGTTCGTTCCCACTTTAATATCTCTTAATATAGATACAAGATGGTAAAAGAAATACATTTAGTATGATTTCTCATTGCGAGTGATCGAGTTTCCAGTATTAAAAATTCTTTAAAGAATTTAATAATGAGATTAGGGCGTGTGAAAGAGGGTGTTGCCACTCAAAGTTTACGTAGTCGAACGTGTCTTGGAAATGTTTAAATAATTTCTATAATGTATATAATGACAAATAAAAAAAGAAAAAATTTGCCTTAGAATGTATATATTGAGTGAAAGATGCATGTCTGAATTAACTTTTTAATAGTAATGTACGAGTTTAGTTTTTGTATTATGAAATGTGTTGTACTGCCAAATAGTTTTATTTTTGTATTGTATAAAAATCTATACTTTAAAATTGTTACCAATATATTTGACGTTGAAATTATTTTATAATTTCAATTTTTCATATTTTCAAAGATAATACAATAAAAATTTCTATAATATTCCTATTCATTTTTTACTTTAAAAACGAGTGATGTATTAATCTAACTTAACCTAAAATTTACAAATATAATAAATATATATATATATATATATATATATATCTGAATGAACCTAATCTCCCCGTGTTATTTAAATTATTTGATTACTTACAGTTATGCATACACCTTAAATCATATAATATAAAATAAATATAGGCTATAGCATAATTACACTATAATATACTTTTGTATATTAAACGTGAATTAGAAATTAATAAATCCATGTTATATTTGTCATTTTAATTATTATTGTCATAATAATACTCATCTTTTAATTACAAAATGTTTAACAAATTTGTACCTCATACATCATTTTTAAACTGTTGATGTTAACGCATTAATAAAAAATCCAAATGCATAAATATATACAAAGTACATATAATATACATGAATGTATAAAATATTAATAACAAAGAACTTGTTACAATATTAAAAGAACAAAATAAATTTCAATTTAGGTTTAGTTATAGTTATAAAAATTTGAATTTATACAAACATCTGCAATATAATTTTTAATCAAATGTAAAATTATTGAGACATCTTTTTTATTACTTACTAATAATTTGTTATAGCCGTGCTGTGGTGGTGGCATCATATTCATTTGATTATTTAAGTGATTCATTTGATCAGGATACGATTCTGAGTATCGTTTCATTGAATCTGGTGGCATACTCATTGGATTTGGTGACTAACTTTAATACTGAAAAAGAAGATTAAATACTTTCTTTCAATTATAATTTCAGATACAAACTTTACATTATGTACAAAGTGCATGCATAAAAATGTTAAACATTTTTCATATTTATTTGATCAAAAACAGTACTTCAAAAATATCTTTAACATATAATAATTTAATCGAATTTATATGTAGAAATGTAATACAGTTTATTAATTACCACAGAATTTTGTACCATCTAAGAAACTACATTTGCGACATACATTTTTTAATACAAGATATAGATAACTGGTATCTCAACATTAATGTTCAAAGATTAATTTAATTAATTAGTTTTTAAAGATTAAGAGTCCAAGAAGATCAAGAGGTTAAAACGCTACATTGAAGTTGAAATACTATGAAGTTTAAGCTTTTTCAGTTTTTATGGCATAGAGAAAGTTTTTTACCTTTTTGACGAGGTTACCACAATGAATATGGAGAAAAATTTAAATCTCACTGCACTATAAGACGTGCATTGCACTTTTTACAACATAAGTCGCCGTTAATTACCGAAGAAACGTATCCGATACCTCGTTGACGCGACACACAACATTACGTGGCAGGTCACTTGACAAAAGCGCCATTCTTACCTGCGGAGTGTGTGCGTACTATATACTTTAAATCATTCCTATGTAATCTTACATTTTATATTGAACAAAAAGTAATCTATAATATGAAAAATCGAATATTTGAAGCAAAGATAATACTAGTAGATAGATGCTAGTTACTAACATCAGAGTTACTAACATTATAACTTTTGTTTTTCTCTAATTTAATAAACTGTAAATTTTATTACACTGCTATATCTTAAAATATTACATTTAGTTTATAATAAAAATAAAACAATCTTTTTAGTTCTTAATATTGCTTTTCTATTTCTTATTATTCTTTAATCATTTCACAATCATCTTTTAATTATATTTAATGTTTTTTATCTAAAACAATATTGCTACTTGGGGATTTTGTTCACTGTATATAAATTCGGATCAGAAAAGTTAAAGGATCACTTAATTTTCGTCTATACTAAACATGTAATTAAAACTTTCTTATACTTTTGTAATAAAAGTTTTATTTTGATATTTATACATAAGATGAAACTCGTAGTTGAAGCATCGAACTATTGATTTGACGATCTGTCAAACTATACTGTTTATCCGCATATATATACATATTATGCAGAAGTGTCTCAGTCGTTTTATTCAGAATTTATTATTTAATACATTCATAACATAAAAAAGATAGAAAATAATATTACATTTGTTATTAGATCTTGCAATTGTCATTATTAAATAAATGAATCATTTGATGAAGTCTTAATTCCAGTACCATAATATACATAACCTATATAAAGTTTGCTGCTTGCAAGTTGATTTGATCATACTGTGATACATTCCTTTCTATTACAAAAACATGAGTGCTTATAACGTAATAACATCAGATTTTGTAAATGTATCCATTACTAACTCTGGTCACAACTCATATTGCATAGAACGGCGATTTCAAAAAGGAATAACAATTGATGAATTTAAGGTAAGAGTTTATTGTAATAGTTACTGTATATTATTGTTTGATATATGCTATTATATATTCTTATTTTAATTATATTAAAGGGAAAATTGGAACTTCTTACTGGTGGTAATCCAACAACAATGAAAATTGAAGTATATGACAAAAATGAAAAATTAATTTGCGTATTAGACAATGGTCAACGTTTATTAGGATCATATCCTATTGACGATGGAATGCGAATACATGTAAGATACATTTGTAATATAAACGTAGTAATATAGCATAAAAATTCTTTTCAACTGCAATGGTATTATACATATAAAAATTTTAGGTGATAGATAATTTTTCTCGTACTGAGGAAAATTTAAATAATGTAGAGAAATTTGAAATATCTGAAGAAGAATATGCTAAAAGATCAGGTAAAATAATTAATAATGTACAAATTATAATTATATAAATGTAAATACAGAGAGGATTTAATCTATCCAAAAATATGCATTTCTATTTTAAAAAATAATGTAATTATTGAATGCACATGCACAATTGCACTTATAAAAAGAATATATTTCTATAAATGTAATACTTTTTGAGCCATTTATCCCTTGACTTTTTTCTCTAATTGCACTGATAACAGAGTTATGATCTGAAAAAGTTGCATAGACTATTTCGTATATTTGTATTAAATATTAAATTTCTAATGTTTTAGATACTGTAAAAGCATTCTTGGAGAAAAATAAACTAGGAAAATATAATGAGGAAGAAATGAAAAGAAGAGCAGAAGAAAAGAAGCAAGAAGAAGAAGCAGAAATAGCAGCTGCACAGTTATGTAAAGTTGGTGATCGTTGTGAAGTTTCTGTACCAAATCAACCAAAACGAAGAGCTACAATAATGTATGTTGGTAAGTATACATACTCCTGTTTAAATTTATTGCTTGATTATATTATCTTTGTTTATGATTTGTCTATAGGTAAAACTGAGTTTAAAGAAGGTTGGTGGATTGGAGTAAAATATGATGAACCACTTGGAAAGAATGATGGAACGTAAGATCATTATTATTTTATGCTTGCTATTTCTTATCATTATGCAGTTTATTTTTAATTTCTTGCATATTTTACTGCTATAGTGTCAACGGAAAAAGCTATTTCGAATGTTTACCGAAATATGGTGGGTTTGTCAAACCAATACATGTGAAAGTAGGAGATTTTCCTGAAGAAGAATTTGACTTGAATGAAGAACTATAAAACACAAACATGTTTTGCCAATCTGGTTTTCACTACAAATTATAACTGAAAGGAAATTTAAAATTAATAATATTTATTACACATATAAAAATGCTTAATATTTTCTTTGCTTTATTATATCCAACTTCCAATTTACAGGATGTATCTCTTTAGTATGAAAATAATAATAAAAAAGAAATTGTGTCTTTTTATATTAATTATTGGCACGATAATATTTAAAAAATAATTTTCTTACAGCAGTATCATTTTTATATACTTTTATTGTTTTGTCTGCCTCTCTTGTAATTATATGAATACCAGAATCAAATGTACTACTAAATACTCCAGCTTCACTGTCCATTGAGTCCAGTTGAACTGGTACTTGTAAGCATTAGAAATTATACCTTAAAATATATCTATATAAATATCATAAACAATGCTGGAAATCAATTGAAAAAATACAATTTTTATATGAAGTATCATATTTGCCCTATTCTTCACTTCCAAAGATTTCCATTGCCTGCTCCAGAAACTAGTACGCCATCAGCATTAACAGCTAAACAATTAACTATTGTATTATAGCCAGATAAATTCTGAATGAATTATCCTTCTGAACATTTCCATTGCTTGATGTTATCTGGAGATGCTGATGCAAACATATATCTAATGAACAACATAAATTAGATGAAGGAATTTATATATGTTGAACAATCTAAAGAAATAAAGTACACATACAGTGATGGATGAAAAGTCAACTCTTTTATTTTTCTTGTAACTTCTTAAAGTAGCTCTAGATCTTCCAATATCTAAATCCTATAATCATACAGTACAATTGTGACTTCCAATGATGAGCTAGTAAAAAAAATAAGTAAAAATATATATAGTTAAATATTTTTTTAGGATATATAACATTGGTACCTGTGGTTCAGTTATTTAATGAATTACACTAGTAACTGTGTAGTGTAACCAACAAGTGTATGTACATTTATTTTGGTTCACATGTTTCATACCCTTGCAGTAGAATCTCTACCTACAGTTATTAATACATCAGTATTAAGATCTAATGCCATGGAATATACAACTGATAAATGACCATAATTCTTCTAACTTTACTTGCTGATCTTCTCCACAAGAAAATAGATATAAATGTCTTCGAGAAAATACAAATTCACGAACACTAGTTATGTCACCATTTAAAGAAATTTTTAATTTTCCACTTGTAAGATCCAATATCTGAAATTTTTAATAAGATAAGGGTTACTATGATCTACAAAATTTATAGGTAAAATTAGTCCATGAAATTGTATAAAATGAAATTGCTATATATTATGTAATTTAACAAAAATATTAAATAAAACAATAATCTTACTTTAATTATTCTGTCTGCAAATTCTGTTATAAACCATACATTTCCTGATTCAATAACCAAAATAATAAAAGATGATCACTAATAATCCTATATAATTTCCATGGTGCATGCCACTTGGGTTCTGTTATAGAAGGTGTCTATAGTATGAATGATGACATATTAATTGAAATTCCTCCTGAATTTGCTTGAATTTTTACTACCATATCATTGTTTTATATAAAATTGTAATAAGCAACTGCAGCATTATTATTTCCTTTAAAAGATTCATCTACAAATTATATCATTATTAATAAAGGAATAACATAAATATAATTGATATAATAAATATATATTTATAAATACTACCTAGTAGAAGTGAATATATATTTTCACTTTTGTTTTCATTTTGTGCTTTCATTATATTGTTAGTTTTGATAAACTGTAATACAGAATTATAACAATCTTTTGCTTTTACGGATTTTTTCACTTTTCATCTGCAAAACATTATTTTATCACTTTCTTAATTTTCATTTAAATTGCAAATGCAAAATATACTTACAAGTTAAGATTCAGGTAGTAAAGTATCTTGATTTAATAAAAATATATTGTGTGTTATCTTTAAGGATCGAAATACAAGAGTATGTATAAGAAAAAATTATAATGTAAGAGAATGTCTTTGAACATCCTATGGAGAAAAAAAATGATTTGGCCATTTCTTATTTAAGAACTATTATGTAGTGTAATTTATTTTCTGTTTATTCACAAAATTACTTAATAATGTAATAATTACCTAATCTAAAAATGTGATCGATAATTATTTTAAAACAAAGTGCAGTGTTCATCATTTTTGTGATGTACTATATGAATATTGTCTCAATTAATATAAATTTAAAAGTACTTTATAACTACTCTAATTATATAAAGGTTAATATTTTATAATAACAAAGGTTATTTTATATCTCTAACTATAGAGATTTTCATTTTAAAGTAATATAAATGGCAGCACTAAACCAAGATGGTCGCCAGTTTTATAAACTATTATGTATTCTATAAGAAGGAGAATTTCTCTCTAGAATAGCTATAAGTTTAATGATTTATACATATTGTACACTCTTTTATAACCACAAAAAAGTGTTTTAAAACTAAAAGAATATAAAAATTATATTTAGAAGATTTTAAAATAAAACAAAGATTGTGTTTGAAGAATAAAATAATGGTAGCAATGAAAAAATTGAATAAACTGAAAAGAAATAAATTTAATGTTGATTTATGGAAAGACGAAACCACAAGAGACATTGATACCAATTGGATGTCTTCGGATACAATCAGACATACATTAAAACATTTTGGAGTAAAAAAAAGGAGAATACCTATTTCTTTGCGCAAAAAACCATCTAATATACCGGCAGTTGAGCCACCACATCCAGGAATGTCTTATAATCCTTCGTTTGAAGATCATCAAAATTTATTACATGAGGTGGCTCAAAAGGAAATAGAGCTTATAAAAGAAGAAGAACATCTTAATAGAGTTACCACAAAGATGTTCAGAAAGGTACACCTATCTATATTCATACATTGAAAGTAGATTATCATATTAGAATTTTATTTCAGGTTTCACCTGAAGAAAAAGAGAATGACTTGATAAAAGAAATGTCAGAGGGTCTAAAATCAGAAAATGATAGAAATCCTAATGAAGATGAGGATGATGACCCAACAGTAAAGTTTGTAAATCCAGTTGTTAGAAATCAGAAGAAAACACGTGTGCAAAGGCGCAAACAAAAAGAACAGAAAGACTTGGCACATAGAAAAAAACAGGAAAAGGTAGAAAGAAAAAAAAGCTCAGATATATATAAATTGAAATTATTAAACAATCAGTTGGCTGCTAAAGAAAGGAAACAAAAAATATTAAGAGAAAAGAGGTTAAAAAAGAAAGCACTTAAAGAAGCCGGTACTAAAACTCTTAGTAAAGTTAAATTTGAACCCTTAGAACCTGATTTTAAATTATCTAATGAATTAACTGGAAATTTACGAAATACTGAGCCAGCTAATAGTCTGTTGAAAGACAGATTTAAGTCTCTTCAAAAGAGAAATATTGTTGCTCCTGCTAATATTAAATTGTAAGTATACAATACTATTTTATATAAATATAAAAAAAATAGTACATTTCTGTTAGGTGAATGTGCTAAAAGATTAATTTTTACTAAATTTCTCCATGGTAATTTAAATATTTATAATAGTTACATAAATTCTTTTTTCTTAAATATTAATTACATTTTCTTTTATATTTTATATTTTTGATACTTCCTTTTAATAAATTCATGGATTTTATTGATATCTACCTTTTATTATTACAGGAAACGAGACAAAGCTAGAGTGAAACGCTTTATAAAACCAGATCACAAAATTGATATGACAAAAATTAACATGAAATAGTTTAAACATGAAGTTATAATTTTTGTAAAATTATGTATATAAATAAAAGTTAAGTAATAATTGCTATGTTTATGTACAATATTAATAAATAGGAAACATTTTTTTACATAATTTATTGTCTATATAGAAAAATTAAATTACTATTTGAATTACATGTTTTAAAACATTATATTATGACATGACTTATTATTTTTGTTAAGCATAAAAAGTTCTATCAAATAATTTAGGATACTAAAATCTTCGAGTGTTATGCTAATAACAAGTAGATTTTGTATAAAAAATAAAAAATTATGTTTTTCCAAAGAAATAATAATGCTGATAAATTGAAAAATACCTTTGCAAACAATTTTAAATAGTAGATTTTATTCTTCTATGATGTCAGATAATGATTCCTTTGCAAACTCATAGTTTGCATTTAATTTATATTAATTTTCTACATGAAAATCAGTAGTATCTTTGAGAATATCTTCAATGAATGATTCTTGAGATTCCCTATCTTCAACAGATATTTCTTTTTGTTCCTCTACATCGTCAATATATTTCATCTAATAAAATTGAATAATAAAAATTTCAAATATAATTAAATAATCCACATATATTAATTTGATAATATTTATTTACTTCATCTAAAGTTTCTTTACTTGATTCTTCTTCTATAAAGTTTACTGTTATGTCAAAATCAATATCTTCAGAGATGTCCTCTATATGTGACACAGATTCTAATTCTTGTGGTATAGTTTCAGACCTCAATTTATTTACATATGTTAATTTTTTAAAATTTTCTTATACAAAAATATTGCATTTTCGCAATACTTTGCAAAACTAAAAGTATATATATCTAATATATAATTAATGAAATTACTTACGATTTAATAATGTGGCTTCGAAGTTTTAATTGTCTTTTAATAAGTAAATCTCTCAAGAATAAGAATGACTCAATACAGCTTAATGTTATTAGATCCTTGCGACTAGAGGGATACTACAAAATATTCAGATATGCATCCAATTAATGTAATACAAAATTAGTTTTTTAAATAATTAAAATAGATATCGATACTTTAACGTTATTTATGCAGTTAAAAACTGAAATTAATATAGAAAGATATTTTAGCATACTTTTAGTAAACACATTGCATTATACTTCAAATCATAAATTGTTTCCAAAAGTGCTCTTATTTTGCATTCTAATCTTTTCAAAATATATCTCGCAACGTTAATTTTCGTTCTTTCTTTATGAAGTAAAGCTTTCAGTGATGAGAAACGAAAATTAATGTCGTTCTCTTCTCGACGGGCATTTTCTATTAACATTAAATATTTCTGTTCTGCATCAGGATCAAGAATATTAATAGATGAAAGATATCCTTTTGTATTGTAAAACTTCTTCCTTAATCGTTTTAGTAATTCATTCTGTACTTTCGCGATTACTATATTTTCTCTTATAAAGGCAGTTCGTACACCCATTCTCTTTTTGTAATCAATTGCTGCATTTCTATACGCAAAAAGAACATAATGTTACTAAACTTACATAAATATATATTACTACAAAATAATATACATAAAGTTAAATAATTATATATATTAATTTATTATTAATATATAATGCGTTATTTGTTATACATTTTTATGAAAAATTACTAATAAGAAATATTCAATGTAAATATATTTAAAAGGAAGAAAAGTATATTTTAAATTTTTGGATAAAAAGATAAAGAAAAATGAAATCTAAAGTATTACTTAAGAATGATATTGGTGTCAATATTCGATGAAACTCTTGTAGAAATTTGTAACAATTCATTTTTTAACATAATATTTTCTCTCATTAATCTTTGATTTGGCAAATTTATATGTTTGTTAACTTCTTTCTGAAACTGTATCGCTAGATCATGAAGACAATCGTACATTTCATTTTTGACCCTGCATTGAAAAAGTCCTGTAAATCATTTTTTAACGAAAAACATTCTCCTCATTTTTTGTTCATGATAAGATAAATTTTTTCAGTGAAACGTATAACGAATAGAATATTAATACATTTCCTTATCGAATTCAATTTTTCGATTAATAATTTCCATCGTTTCTTTTATCCTTTCTTCATTCTCCACCATTTGCACCTCATTTGCTTGGAACTTTTCTTTCAGTACATCTTGCATTTTTTTAAAATCTTCCAAAACATTAATTCTTACATCTAGAAAAATGGTCGAACTTTTTTTAGAAACATAATTTCTTATGAACAAATATCAAAGAACGGCAGAGTGTAAAAAGAATAAGGAAAAGAAATCTTTATAAGTTACTTAAGACTTTGATCTGAGAAATTAATTCAACCTTCGTTTTTTTGTACTTTCGAGCAAACAGTTCTATTTTCTCTTCGTGTAATTTTTCACTTTCTATTCGATCATTTTCTATGATGTCGATCTTTCCTTTTAAATTTTCTACTAAATTATTTTGGGTTGAAAGTAATTTGTTTAAATTTGCAATTTCTTCAGTCGTTTCTGCATCTACTATAGCTGTCTGTTCATTTGTAGTTTCGATTGCATTTAATAATTCGTCGTTTCTTTCGTCAAACCTAGATATTAATTTCGATACTGATCTCTAATACTTTCAAAAATGTCCTAACTTTTATCTTTTATTATACTATATAGTACTAAGATGTAGGATAGCATAACGAAATTTAGAAATGTATTTATGAAGCTTAAATTCGTTTTTAACCTATTTATTCTATTTTCAATATCTGCAATTTTAATACTATAAAAGGTTTTTTGCAAATTAATAATCGTTGGCAGTCTTTTTTGGTCTTCATCTTCATAAGATTGTAATTGTGTTGACAATGAAATATTTCCCTTATCTTTGCCGAATAAATCCACCATTTTTCGTAAAATAAAAATTGAATACTCTTTCATATACCATATACTAGTGTATATGAAAGAAAATAATATAAAAGAAGATTGTCAGTGAATGTTAATATTATATATTATGTTGATGTTATATTATGTGAATGTTAATGTTATATATTATTTATGTTATATTGTATATGTTATTCTATTGTTATAAATAAAAACGATATTATGTCACATTTTTACAATTTGTTATTAAATATTGCATTATCCTTTTTTATTTGGTATTAGTAAGTTTTTCTACATATGTATTATCTTCTTTTCCTTATACACATATAGATTTATTACTACAGCAATAAATTATTTTGTATTTATATAGTAATTGAAAAGAGAAAATAAAGATCATATATATATATATATATATATATATAAAATAAAGGTGTTATATATATATAATGATCGTTTATTAACTTACAACAGTGACTATTAATAATAATTGACTTCAGTTTCAGTTCAATGAACTGTATGTTTTTGATTTATAAATATACTTTGTTAATTTGTATATTTTCCTCTGTGAGCAAAATTTCAATGTCAAGAACAAATTGTGTTGTTCATTTGTAGGTTATGTTACCAAGCATCACTGTAAATTTATACGTATAAATACACAATTAGTTGTATATCATCGTCAACAATGTAACTTTTTTTAGTTTCGAATTTTTATTTTTCCAGTTTTAGAAGCATATAGCCGATATTTGTACAATTTGGAGCTAACTTCAGTGATTCAATACAACAGAACAATATAACACGTAAAATTTTATAAAGCAGTGATGAAACAGCTGATCCATCGATTTTTAAGTGAATAACATATTTCGAAAGCCTAGTGATAATAAAACAATTGTAAAGCACTATCTTTTTCGTATGAAAAGATTATATTTTTGAAAGTGATCATAAATACTCATTTACGTGATAACCGAAAAGATGTGCGTTGACGTGTCTCAATGACGTAACTTTGTCTTTCTGCCACGAAAAGTCGAATCCACCAAAAGGATATTTTAAAATGAATTCAAGAATGTCTTTATCAAGCTATTCAAACTAAAAGTAAGAGTCTAAGTATAATTACTACAATGTAATTTCTTTCATATTTTACGTTATATTCGTTGAAGTTTAGGTTATAGAACACAACAAAATAACATTTTTGTAAATATTGTATACAAAAAATGTTGATATGTCAAACGTGGTTTAAAAGTCGAAGTTTTCCTATTATGATAGCTCAGTAACAAAATAAAAATTTTAATTTATAATACATTTATATCATAAAAGATATGTGTAGATTATCAGTGGAAACATTTTTATAATACATGTTCTTCCTAATAAAAGTTATTGATTGATAACTGACATTTATCTTATTGATATTGAAGTGACAACTGAATTGATTTTATATTCACATCAAGGTCAGCTGATTAACAAATTACAATCAAAATATAATTTGGAAAAATGAAGCTAAGAAAAGAGTTGATTTTACTCTTGCTGGTGATGTCTGCTGCCTCAGAGTCAGATGTTTCCAAGAAACGATCAGATAATTCTGAGGAAGAAGCAGAAGAAGATGTTAGTTTAGAAGAAAATGCGTTTGAACGTGTGCAACAACTAAGGGCTTTGCATGACAGTATTTTGAAAATGATACCAGCCAATGAACCATATCTTAATGATAAAATTATAAAGAGGAAAGAGGGAACGGAAAATGAACCAAAAACAAGGGATGAAAGTCCTGTAATGAAAAATGTCTGGATGAAAACAATGATAGCTCAAACTAAAAATATAGATTTACTAAATAATAATTTAAGAATTGAAGAAGAGGATAATGAAACATGGGGTGAAGAAGAGCAACTTGAACCTCTTAGTGATGAGCCTCAAGAACCTCTTACTCCGGAGCAACAGGAAGGTATTTCAATCAAAGTTTATTGCAATTTTTATAATATAATTAATTTATATTTTTTGAATAAATAATTAGTTTACTATTTAATTAAAATAAATGTTTTAACATTTTCAGCGGAATTAATATTTAAGAAGGCACAGAGTCTCTTAAATGCAACACGCTCAAATAAAGAAGAAGCCTATAAGTTATTAACTTCTGCAGCAATTCTGGGACATCGAGAAGCTTGGTCTATGTTAGCGTGGGCCCAGTTGTTGGGTACACAATTTGGTTCAGCTTCTTCTGGTCAAGATATTTCAGCAGCTTATGAAATTTTTAAGGAACTTGCTGAAACTGGTTTACCATCTGCTCATATGGTTTGTACATTTTTTTTATATGTATTTATATGTTTTTTTATTTATTATATTGCAGGATCTTACTACAATTAGTTTATTTAAAATGGATTAAACAGGTATTGGTTAAACAGGAAACAATGGTTGTTTAATGCGAACTAAATACAATAACGTACTATAATTAAGACAACTAAATAGTTAATTTGCAACTCTTATCACCATGGTTCGAACGGTCTCTCTCACGCGGACCACACTCTCTCGACAACGCAGTTTGCACTCTCTGACTTCTCGATTTACACTCTCTGACTTCTCGACTAACACTGACTATTAATTCCCTTAGCATTCCTTTGTCTTTTCTCTTAGCCCCATCACGCTCGTGTTCCGCAACCGCTCGTGGCCAGGGTCACGTAGGCCTCTTCCGCGTAACTATTCGATTGAAGGAACGACGATACATTTTTGGGCCTGTCGGCACTTAGGCTTTCTCGCGACATTGTTTATGCTTTGCCCGGTATCTCTTAGGCCTTTCGTCCACAATACTACAATATGTTACGTTATTATTATATGTATAAATGAATTCTTAATAAATAGGAGTTGTAAGTTAATTAATATCTATGGGCAAATTATTTTCAGGGTATGGGTTTTCTATATGCAACTGGATTAGGTGGAGTACAAGCATCACAAGCAAAGGCACTGCTACATTACACAGTAGCAGCACTTGGTGGAGATACTCGTGCACAAATGGCTTTAGGCTATCGTCATTGGGCTGGAATTACAACTCCAGCTTCTTGCGAGAGAGCTCTAGATTTTTATCGTAAAGTAGCCAACAAGGTTGCAGAAGAAGTTTCCCTTAGCGGAGGACCAGTTGTTCAGAGAATTAGACTTTTAGATGAACAGGAGAATCCAGCATACAGCTCAGGAATCTTTGATCAAGATCTAATAGAATATTACCAATTGTTAGCAAAAAAAGGAGATATACAAGCTCAGGTGGGATTAGGGCAATTACATTATCAAGGAGGAAGAGGTGTACCACTGGATCATGAAAGAGCATTACAATATTTTCAACATGCTGCTGATGCTGGAAATCCCCTTGCTATGGCTTTTCTAGGAAAGGTAATAAATATTAAATTTTAAACTAAATAGTAACTTATTACTTTCTGTTATGCTACAGATATTTTTAGAAATTATTTAATGTTGATATTCATTAAATTATATTTAATAGTATATTGTATTTTTATAGATTTATTTAGAAGGCAGTGATATAGTTAAACAGGATAATGAAACAGCATACAAATACTTCAAAAAAGCTGCTGAACTTGGAAATCCTGTTGGTCAGAGTGGGTTAGGACTTATGTATCTTTATGGAAGGGGAGTTGAAAGAGATACTGCAAAAGCTCTTCAGTACTTTAGCCAAGCTGCAGAGCAAGGATGGGTTGATGGACAACTTCAACTTGGCAATATGTATTTCAGTAAGATTAAAAAAATTCATTATTTTACATAATAAATTTTATACAATTTATTATAGTTATCCTAATAAAACAATTGTCTAATAGGTGGTACAGGAGTAAGACGCGATTACAAATTAGCCAACAAGTATTTTAGTTTGGCTAGTCAATCTGGTCATGTTTTGGCATTCTATAATTTGGCACAAATGCATGCTACTGGAACAGGCATGATGCGTAGTTGTCCAGCTGCTGTCGAACTTCTAAAAAATGTCGCAGAAAGGGGCAAATGGAGCGACCAGCTAATGGTTGCTCACACAGATTACAGAGAAGGTAGAATAAACGAGGCTTTCGTCAATTATGCTCTCCTTGCAGAAATGGGTTATGAAGTAGCACAGAGTAATGCTGCATTTATATTGGATAAAGGAGAAACTACAATATTATCAGAAGAAGAGGGATTAGTTAGGGCTCTTGCTTTATGGGCAAGAGCAGCTGCTCAAGGATATTCTACTGCTCAGGTATGTTATTTTCTGCGCAAATTAAGTAAGGAAAATAATTTATCCGAAAACTATCGAATTATTATTAAAAATTTTATCTACTATTGTTTGCAAAAAATTTATTATAACAGGTCAAATTAGGAGATGCTCATTACTATGGTCGTGGAACAAAAGTTGACTATGAGGCTGCAGCTACTCATTATCGATCAGCATCTGAACAACAACATAATGCGCAAGCAATGTTTAACTTGGGATACATGCATGAACGTGGCTTGGGTCTTGCAAAAGATCGACATCTAGCCAAACGATGTTATGATCTAGCGGCTGAAGCTAGTCCAGATGCAAGAATTCCTGTAGCACTGGCTCTCATTAAACTTTCATTTTTCTTTGGACTGGAATATCTGCAAGAATTTAGCCTTGCTGATCATTTAAATAAGTGGGACCAGCTTTTGGGTCAGAACTGGGACTTATATCTTATCGGATTGCTCACTGGCATGCTCAGTTTAATTATTTATTTTCGCAGGCCACAACCACCACCTCCACCTAGAATTAACTAGTTCTTAATTATCTTTTTTCGAATCTATTTCTCTTTTTCTTTTAGATGAAGTAAAGTTTGTTACTGATGGTTCATAAATACATGCACATGTGTGCATATCGATATGTTGTTTTTATTGAGCCACCTTGTTTATGTTGAGATTGTTTGAAATTCTAGTGAAATTGTGAACAGTTTGTATTTCAGAAATTTGATAGTGTGTGAGTATGTACAGATTTATGTATGTATTATTGATCTGTATTTATTATGTCAAATTCTGAAGTTGATAGATTTGATAATGGTTAAGTAATATTTTAGAATTCTTTAACTTCACTTATACATTGATTTTTTCTTTCTGTATGTATACAAAACGAAATCAGATTTTAAAGATATCTTCAAATTTTAAGCATTTGCCATTTGTTTAGTTTGTATGGATTTCTTTAAATTTTTGGATCACAAATTATTCATAAATTGATTTGGAATAGATTTTTATACTTAATATTTCCATATATATATGTATGTATATTTCGAAAAAATATAGAAATGATAATAGAATCACAAAAAAGAGTGTAAATACTTACAAATAGAGTGAGTATAATGTTTAAGATAGAAAAAATATAAAATAGGAAACATCTTTTCATTATTATACATTTATATACAACAGGTAAGTTTCTAGGAAATATATTTTTATGATAATGTATAAAATGTATGTATAAATTAATAACATTAAAATTATGTTTTTTGATAAAGGTAAGATTTATGTAGAATACTTTATTTTACTTAAAATGATTTGTAAATTATGTCTTCATATATTGATATGGATATGTTTTGTTCTAAAAGATGTCTTTTGATTAAAATTATAAATATCTATGAATGAAAATACATCTTTCATGTATTAATGTATAAACATTCCTTCACTGATTATGATATTTACAAATGTATTATTTATTATTATAAACTAATAAAATTTTATTATAATTCTTTGAAAGGATTAAGAATATTATTTATTAGGTTTTTTCTGAACTATATATAATTTTAATGCAAAGATTGAAAAATGTTTTGAATGATAATAATGAAAAAAGAGCTTAAGCATAATTATAAAAGTTATTTGTACAGAAAAAAAGCAAATTTAATTTTTTGCGCAAAGTAATTTAGAGATGTTATAATTAAATTACGTATATATATTAAAATCTCTGAAAAAGATTCGAGAAGGCTTTGAAGATTAAACAGAAGAAATTATTTCATTATGAAATGATTTGTCAAATTCTTTCGTTACCGTGAAACTATAGAATTATCGATCTAACAAGAAATACCTTCGTATATTGTTCCTTAATGTGACGTACAAAGGTTTAAATCGTTTATAACCGGCATCCGATTGATAGAAATGCAACGGGCTAGAAGGAAAAAAAGCAAAAGTAAAAAAAAGAAAGTGAAAAAGAAATGTATCGACGAAAGGGAGACCCTGTCTTACGAACAAGAGATCTTAGATAACAACAGACAGTTGGCACGGTAAGTAAATTTACTTACAAATGTAGTAGATTTCAGGTTATTTAGTCAAATCGTGATAAATATTTCGATTAATCGAAAATTGAGTTTGATTTCATTTTATTTATTATTAAATGTGTTATTACAAAATATCGTGTTTGATTTTAAAAAATTTATTTCAACATTTATGAATATATTGTATTTTATGAATACATATGTACAAACTATATAAATTATATATTATATACTATATTAAGAAAGAAATCGTTAAAAGGCTAATAAGATGTTATGACGCTGTATTTTATGCATACAACAAAAATTAAACAATCAGCGATTTAATGATCGATAAGACTCGATAATTTTTAAAAAATAAATATACATTTTATGAACTTGAACATCGTTTAATCCATTTTAGCGTTAAAATTATTTAATAATTAATAATTAATATGTGATGTACAATTGAAATTATTTTCTTTTTTATTTACGATCGACATCCAAATATTTTCGGAAACAGTTGTCGATATAATGTTTTCATTATAAAATAAATGAACAATTTTTTTGTTTAAGATATTTTTTTTTATCAACGAAAATGTGAAAATGGTAATAAGAATAAAAAATACACCAACAGGATATAAAACGGTACCTACAAAAACAGTTTCTTTTAAAAATAGTTTTTGTGCTACTAGAACTAACGAAAATATTTAAAGAATATCAAAATAAGAAAATAAAAAGGGTGAATTAAAAAATGAAACAGTTGAAATGTAAATACAATGCAAATTCGAAAGAATGTTTGGATTAATGGAAATAAATTAGATTGAGAAGTCGAAATGAAGAACTGGAGGAACAAGCAGAACTTGCAAAAGAGAAGTTCCGGCAGTTGGAAGAAGATCGCTCGGATGTAATCGCACATTTAAAAAGAAGTTTAGAAGAAAAAATCGAAGAGTCAAAGGAGCTTTCTGAAAGACTCACCGCTTTAGAAGAGTTGCGAAAAGATGAACTGGCTGCTTATAAGAAGAAGGAAGAAGCGATGGATAACGAATATCGCACGATGGAGAATAATTTGAGCGCAGAAGTTAAATTAGCTGGTGAAATATAACAGTTAAATTAAGTTTAATTATTTACGATTGGTTTAATTAGCAACAATGTCAATATATCGATGATATGATATCATTTTCTTCGAAAATCTTTCTTTATGCGTAGTATTAGTAACTGTTTTAAGTGTATTGTAAGACAACAAAATTTTATTATGTAATATAATTCTTTTCTTTTGACTAGCTGGTAAATTAAATGCACTGGAAGATTGGCGATTAGCCCGACTTGATCTGTTACAAAAATTCGAGAAACAAGAACAGGAAATGGCTGAACAGGAAAAGCGACATAAGGAAGAACTTTACGAAGCTGAGAAGTCTGTGGTAGTCGGGAAATCAGTGTACGTTTTGTTAAAAGACTTGATTATGTTTAAAAAAGAAATTTCACCTTTATTTACATTTAATATCCCATATTTTTATATACAATTACTTTTATATATTTCCATATATTTCTACAATGAACTAATAGGTGATAAATTTTAATAATTCCAGAATATTTTATAAAAATGATTCATTCGTCTAAAATATTTCGTATGAATAAATATGTCTAAGTTTCTAAATATTTCGTAAGATATTTTGTGAAAAGACAAAATTCTATTTATGAACGTAGTTTTAATCTTGTAGAGGTTTTCAAATTATGTAGGATTGACTGCATCTTCCAACTTAATTAAAGTATTTTGGATATTTACTATCCATGAAAGATGTCTGCAGATACTTTCTGAAATACTGTGAATCTATGTATCTCGCTTGCGATCGTTAAATCTAGGAATATAGAAAAATTTACGAGCCGATGATTGCGGTAACTGTATGCAATCGCGATGAATGTGTGCAGGATGCAGAAAGAGATGAAAGAACATTTGCAAATTTTATCGGAGAGACTTCTGAAGGCGGTCACATTGCGGATAACGGAAGTCATGAATCGTGCAATTCATGAAAACGTAGCGTTGAATCGAGATCTTGATAAATTGCTAAAAACCAACAGAGAGCTCGATGCCATCAACATCGAACGCAAGAAAACGGAACAAACGTTAAGGCTGAAATGCGAATTGTTCGAAACCGAGACGCAGATAATATTGAATAAAACTCTGAAACAAAGGCATGCGATTCATCAAGTCGTCGAGGTGATATTATTATTATTATTATCGTTAAGATCAAAATGAAATTTAGCTACCTCTATCGTCTTCCTATCAACAAACTAATATAGTTTAACTAATAACGCATTTCACATAAAGATAGACATAAAGTACAAGTAACAAGTGTATATAAATAATTCCACAGGAATATGAATCGTTGATTATGTATTATGGACAAGTACAGAGAAGTAATGTTCGTCTGAAGCAATTGCAAAGTATCTTAGAAAATATAATTAAACGAAAAGATGCCCTCCTAGATAAAGAAATGAAACAGTACGAAAAAAATATCTTGATGGCTAGGAATGAAAATAAACGATTAGTGAAATTAATTCAAAACAAAGAAAAAGAATTGGATGCACTTAAAACTATTTTGAATACTGCTACCATATTTCTTAACGAAGCTTTGCAGGTGGTTATGATTATTTAATTTCCCTTTCTTTTTCTTGACATTTAAATCTATTTTTCTATCAGTTGTTTTATATAAATAAATTTATACAGGTCGCAGAAAAAGCTTACAATAACCAACAATGCCTTGGAAAAATGGCACCAAAGCTATTGCAGTCTCTCATGGAAATATTGCAAACTGAGACCATTACTAGTGCCGTAGATTACTCAGCATCCGAGGTACATATTTTAATATTGAACCTAACTAATAAAGAACCATAAGTCGAAAAGTTAAATCGTACATAAAAAGTTTAATTATAATTTAAAAACGATGTACACGTATTTTATAGATTGATAATATTGATTGTAAATACACATTGGGATGTTTGGGACTTATTGAACCCATTAAAGAAGGAAAGGTAGCTAAAAAAGGGAAGAAAGATATTCAAGAAGAAATAGAAGAAGAAGAATCATTGAAAGACTTGGAATGTATATCATCTTGCTTATTGAGTGATATTAGTTCTAGTGTTTCCTCTCCTAAAGAATAACCAATTTTGTATTGTATATTTTAGTTGTGGTAATTGTTACATTGCCATATATATTAAATAATACAAAAATTATATTTGTAGAATAATATTTTCATTCCCAATATTTATGATTTTAAAACAATATTAACATTTTATTTATATTGGTAATTTAAAAAAGATGCGCAATAATATTTCCGTTTTTTAAATACAGAATTAAAAGCAATGCAATTTAATTGGTTATACAATAGAGCATATTTCATTTACGAGGCATTTAATGTTAAAAGTTTATACAATGTACATATACATAGGTTTTTTGATTGAAATACTCTTTAAATTTTATACAGTCATGTAGAAAAATATAATAAAAATAATTATTAATTAATTAAAATATAATAAAATATAAATATTTATATAATATAATAAATATATTATAAATATAAATATTAAATTAATTATTAAATATAAATATTATATATATAATAAAATAAAAATATAATAAAAATAATAATTAATTAATTAAACGTATTAATATTTCACGCCATGAAATTGAATCGATCTATTAAATATATGACATATTTTCTTCAAAATGGCTTCCCAAGTATTCCAGCAAAGTTCATTGTTTCGAAGTTTCTCTTCGCGAAACATTCTGTGTGTATAAATTTCGATATATGTATATATTTACATAAAAATAGGAAATAGAAAATAGAAAAAATGCCTAGAAAGAAGCAAGGAAGGTTAGTGAAGTTATCTTAATAAATAATAATTTTAATAATTTACTTAACTACAACTTTTTAAATTATTATACAGAAGAATATTTTATTACAAAAATTTATATTTTCTTACTTTATAATAATTAAACTGTGTGTAACTTAATAAACGTTAGTAACGTTAAAATATTAAAAAAAAACGTCCAGTTATATGTGAACATAAAGATACAAAATGTGTAATTTATATAATAATACATTAAACATCAAAAGAGGTTAGGTTATAAAATAAATATTAGAGTTTCATTCTTATCAACGTTAAAATAATAACAGAATAGAAAATTAATATGAAATTCAGTTATCTATTAATATAAATGTAATTAAATTAAAAAATAACTATTTCTTTACTATTTTTTTTAGTATTAGAAGTATTATTCTTTTACATCTTTTTTTTAAATTTAATTCCTTTTTTTCAATTTTAATTAAAAAAATAATATTTATTTTATATACATATAGAGGTAAAACAAAAAAAGAAAAGAAGGAAGTTAATGAAGACAAGGAAAAGCAGTACTTCGAAGAAATCATTGATGTAGATGAAAATACTACAAAGAATTTTGAATTTTTATCAAATGCTCCAATTTCTAAAAATGATGACTTTGTTTTTCAATCAGAAAAAAATTGGGATGTTGATGTTTTCAAATATTCTGAATTTTTTACAGTTGATCTAAAAACATTATCTGCAGCAATAGAAACAATTTCATTTAATGAAAATGTTAACATTGATGCAAAGTATTTTACTGTAAGTTTAATAATATATCAGACTAATTTAGCTTAATCCTGATTCTTTAAAAAATAAGTACATATTAATGAAATGTCATTGCAGGATGACCAATTAACAGATATTTACAATACTGTGGAACGGGGTAAAGAAAAATATAATAAAATATTAAGTGACTCAGAAGAGATGATTGTAAATAATACAAGAGATGAAGACAAAAATCAGGATTCATCAGAAAATACAGCTGATGATTTAGACTTTTTATTGTCATGTCGTGAACCTGTGACTGATCCTTTGACAATTGTGAAATCTATATCTCTTTCTTCCAGCTCTGGTATATGTTTATGCGTATTTAGAATGAAATACTTTATTTGAAACTGTTACTTTTAAAAGGCTAATGAAATACATATTTGTTACAGATTCAAAAATAACAAATAAACCCAATACGTCAACTAAATCTTTGGACTTAGAAAAGTGGCTAGATTCTATTTTGGATGATTAACTATGAATAATTGATTATATTGTTATCTCTGCAAAAATTTCAGAAAATCAAGATAAATATTTTTGGATATTTATATATGAACCAAAACAAAAAATTTATTGTTTTCTGAATAGACATTATTAAGTAGGCATTAAATAGAATAACAAATAGATTAATAAAAATTAGAGTATATTCTTTTTTGTGATATATTTTAACTTTTTTTTTACATAAACATTTCAAATTTTATAAAAGATATAGTTACACAATTTTCTTTTCAACAACATGTTGTATAAATCTGACACATATTTTATATTGTTGGATGACTGGATTACTTATATAAAACATTTATTTGTAAGTTATTAATATTTAAACACACTACCAATATCACTAAATCTAAGGCTAAATCACATTTCTAACTATAATCTCATACAAACAAATACATATCAAGAAACCATTTTTTTTTTTTTAAATTCATTGGTAATGTAAGAAATGCATTGTCCAATCTGCTCTGTAGAGTAAAATTTTATTTTAATCACCAAACTGCATATTGAGAAATGCTATCATTTTATCATAAACTATAAGCATAATTGCACCACCTGGACCTAATCGTAAGATCTTTGGTAACAATCCTTTATACAAGGCTCTAAATCTAAAATAAAAATATTCACAAGCTATGAATATTAAAAAGCATTTCATTATGTACTTACTGGTTGTTAATCAGATGTAATGAGATTATGCAAATAAAAGAAGAAACACTACATGTATGAAATTATTAAAAATAATATAATTGTATAATAATAAAAAAAAAATAATTCAGAATGTCTAGAAATAAATATAAGAATCTGAGTTAATAATTTTTTACCCTTCATTTTGATAAACTAAGTAAATAGTTTGCAGAGTACCCTTATACTGGATTGTTCCTTGTGGACCTTGAATACGACTTTTAGCAACATCAAAAGGTATGTTCATACAAGATGCCACTGTTCCAGCTGTAAAACCTATAGCGAACTAAAAAGATACATGTTCTTTTTTAATTACATACTGACATTTATAATAAATATATATCCTTTTTCATTACTAAATTAATTATGACTAATATAAATGAAGTGCCTTACATTTTAAGGCTGAAATATACCTTCAGAAACAGTTCTGGAACATATTCTTTTTGTTTATTCAGTCGAGGAATAATAGAACGATAAATCCCGAAATAAAAAGCATTGAAAATAGCATTTCTCATTATTGTAGCAGATAAACCTTTATTAAGACCATTTAGTCCAAAACCTTGGTTGTAAAGAATATGTCGAGTAACAGCAATAGTTGATGGACTATCATTGATATGTTTACGATTAGACTGCATTTGTACTTTAACTACTTCAAAAGGATTTACTAAAATTCCCTCTGTTACACCTGTTAAGAATCCAGCACAAAAAAATGCCTAAAAAGGCATTATATAATTGTTAAAAATTTACATATTTAGTAACATGCTTTAAACAATATGTTATTTCATAACGTACATTACACATTGAAACATTCAGTTATAAAAGGTTTAAATATGTAAACAAGTATAGCTAGTTTACTTAAAAGAATGATACACTACTTACAATAATATAGCTAAGATATTAAGAAACTAATTAATTAATAAAATTAAATAAAAAGGATATTTGTATCTTATCCAAGTAAGTTGTAATATACCATAATAATCTTATAGCTATAATTATTTTTAAGAAGTAGATCACACTTGTTTCCCTACATATCTCATAAAACCTTCTCTAGACGTTTTTTTTATTAATAGAAGTACATCAAGGAAATTTTCCAATGGAATACATACCATTGACTGTGACGTGTGATTATTAAAAAACTTCTTGTACTGTTCAAACGAGAAAAACTAAAAAATTAAAAGACGTAGAAAAAGTATATATAATATTCATATTAAATTAGTAATCTTTGAACTAAATTTCATTTTAACAATTTACAATAAAAATAATGAAAAAAGAACTGTTTCATATTACATACTTTCACAGCTCTTTTAGGAGTTTCCATGATAATTGGCGGTAATATACCTTTCCAAAATGCTGCAACTCCCTCATTGTTATACATTTTATTCATACAATCTCTAATTCCTATGATAGAAATATAAATAAAAAAAATGTTTACAACTAATTAAAACAAGACATTAAAATACATATCATAATAAAATGACAAAAGTAATGCTAAAATAAAAACATATACAAATAAACGATACAATGCCTGTATAGTAAAGAGCATCTTGAGTTCCCATTTTAACTTGCAATTGGAAACGTGTTTTAATAAGATCCATGGGGTGCATTATACAAGCTTCTACAAAGCCTGCAGAACCACCTGCACCAATCTGAATGATAGCCTCCTTTATAAGACTTGATTTACGTTGGGTAATTTCTATATGTGCCATTTTGTTTCAGCCTTTTTTACTAGGTGCTTAATTCATTAATTTTCTTAGCTTTTTATGAAAGAGAAAACATTATAATTTTCTTCTAGAGATTTTTCTTATACTTTATTTTGATATATATATATATATATATATTTAAAAAATGATACATATATATACATATGTAATTAATATTATTCATTTATACAATTGATTCTTATAGTTTTACTTATCTAACATATTAAAAATATTAACCTACTTATACAATTTAAATATTTTTTCATGTTGTGTTCTTTTATCTACTTATTAAATATTTTTATTTACTATTAAAAATATTAGGAAATATAAGAGATCATGTAAGTAAGAATTTGAATAAATGAAGTTATAACAAAAATGTTTTGTTAGTAATCAAATTTAAATTAACTACTCTTTCTTATTGATCAAGTTTCATTACCACTGCTACTATATTGCAATTATCTACTTTATAATAAATTTTTTAAGAAAATATTTTTTGAGCATTTAAGTACTTAAGAAGAAATACTTTTTGATATAGAAAGTTTAGTAAAATGATTTGTCAAATTGATCCATGTTGCAAATTGCCAAACATAAATAAACAAAAAATATGTTTTTGGTAAACACATGCTTGTTTTAATTTTTATAAAAATATTGGGTTAATAAAAAACATATTATACAGAACAATTTTTTTTAACAAAAATGAATTTTTTTCATGCAGAAGAAAAAATGTTATAACAATAACGAAGAAAATCAGATAATTACGTCTTTAATATACGGTTTTACAATGATTATAACAAACTTATACTGAACTAAAGTATAGACAATTATAAAACCATGATAAGACAATATCTTGTCATTCTCTTGAACAATATTACGTAATTACAATCTTTAAGTTAATTGTAAGTTAAGCCAGAATCTTCAAGCTGAAATGATTCGTTTTCAAATGCATTGCTATATACGTTATTTTAAGTTAAAATTATGTATAAAATATTTAGTCAAAAACATTTTTTTACTTTTCTGTGTATAATTTTAGAAAATTATCATACAGCTGAATTTATGTCAATTATATGAATGTACATTACATATTTTCAAAATTATTTATTTTGAATTCAAATCGTCGATTTAAAACTAATCATCGAAAGTATTTATTAACCATCAAAAAAAAAATCGATTAATTAATAGATAAATGTAAATATTTATAACAAATATTATTTAATACAATTTATATATCAGTCAAAAGAATAATTAATAATTCATCATTATTAATTGTTATAAAATCAAAATATTAAAGTAGAAAATATTGTTTAATTTACTTAAATACATTACATGCATTACAATTACAAATATATTCTTGACCATACAAATAATTCAATTTCTTAAACTAGCAGAAACGAAAACTAATTTATAAATATACTAGTTTCTTTGTTCAATCAAGGGTATTAAAATTGTGCAGCGCTTCTGATACATTTTTCTTTTATTTTTCTCACATTTATATTAGAATATCTAAATATACATTATTATTTTTATAATCGAAGACTTTTCTCACATTTGTATTAGAATATCTAAATATATATTATGATTTTTATAATCAAAGACTTAATTTTAATGTAGATATTTTTCATTATACCATTTTATGCAATAATATAAAAATTTCATATCTTTTACATTCAAATAAGTGATGATAACTTTTACAATTAAAAGATAGAATTAAAAGATTTTATAAATAAGAGATTAAGAGGAATAATTAAAAAATTCTAAATATTTTTAAAGTATATAACATTTATTTTTTAATATATTTCAAAAATATTGAACTGAAATTGAAGTTGAAAATATTACAAGGGATATGATTTTTCTATTTTATACTGGATAAGTGTAGATACTCTATGTTTTTGGAAAAATCAACAGAATAATAGTACATACTATATATATATAGTATTAATAGTGGTACTACTACTAATACTAGTATCTTCAAAAGTATAACTAAGCAATTTAAAACATAAAACACATAACAACACATAAAACAACAATACCTTGATCTTTAACCATGCAATGTGCTAACTTTTGTATATTCTATATATTCTAGTTACAGTAGACTTAAAAAAGAGTATGTTTTCTACACACAATAGTTTTTATAGAAAATTTACAAAATATTTTTTCAAAAGATGTTACAAAATTTTGATTAATTAAAACAAAGTTATTGTATACAGTAAAGAATTTTGTACACTAAAAAATTGAATATTCCTATCTAATAAATTTAGTGTTTTACATTTTCATTTAACTTGACTTTTCAATTGAATATTTTTATTTTGGGATCAAACAAACACTTCGTTGCTTTGTTACAGTATTAAAACACTCCAATTAATCCTTTTCTTAGCCACAAAAATATAAGGAATGTTAATTACTGCTGGCATTGTTATTTACAGAAGATATAAATTTAGAACAAACGATGAATTAATTATATATTAATGTTTTAAAGCACGATAGTATAATTTGATCGCTGTTAGTTTTTAATCGCATCCATCGTGCCAAGATATTCTGATTGGGTAAATTAATTGTATGTATAGATACTTTTATCAGTTGTTGAAATAGCCTCAGATAATAATGAATTCTTTATTCACCTTCGTGATATCCCGTTTCGTTTAAGTAAACCGTATTTGCAGCCTTGAATTATTATCGCTACCATTTTGTAGTTACAGTAGTTCCTTGTTGATTGACCGTCAGCTTAATCAGTTTTTGAGGGAAATAATATGGAAAATATAGGAATCGCTCACAAAATGAATGCAAATTAGGTACGAATATTAAACATACTTGTCTATGGGACACTGTCTTTTAGCCAGTGGCCTACTTCACAAAGCTACTTGCAAACATCGGTGGGGATAAAGATAGTCAATAAACAAGGTAAAATTCTGGCCAGTTAACGCGGCACCACCACTACTTCTCTGTGGCATTACTTCTGCCGTTCTGCCTATCATCGTAATGTCATATCATAGTCGATAGTACTATATACTACTGACTACTGACAATCAAATAGCTAGTCACGAAACGTCACTTTACCAATAGTTGCTTCGCTGAATCTTTTTTTATTTCTGTTATATTTTAATTTCTATACGGACGAAATTTCAATAATATGGACATTAGACATAGAAAGGTTTGTTTTCAGCATTTTCTTAGTAAAATTTGTATAGGGTATTTAAATAGGATTTTCTTTTCCTCATCGATTCTACATGTATTTCGTATTATCGTTTAAATTTAAAAAATGGATTGTAATATAACCTAAATTCAAAGCAAATATACTTTTACATGTATATGAAAGTGTAAGTTATTAGTGACAATGCATTTACAATAATTTAAATGGTGTAGATAATCTCGTAGATATAGATTAATATATCTTTTCTTTAATTAAGAAAGATTTCTTCTAATTAAAACGATTTTATGACGAAACACTTACAAAATGATTGATGAAGTAATGTCAATTAATAATCGAGAGTTCTATTACGTAACTTTTGAAGTAAAATTCCATAAATGTAAAACATTTTACCATTTTGTGAAAACTTCTAACTTTATAACACATATATGTTTGTTGATGTCACAAAAGTCTGCAAATCTTTACAAATTGTTGAATAATTTCATATCAAGCTATGGTTAATTTTGAACTGTAATAAAAAAATCAAAGCGATTGCAAAGAATTTCATCATGTTGATATTATATCAGTATAGTTTATGTTTCTTCATCGTTTATGACATTATAGAGTTTATTTCAAATTAATTTTTACCCCGAGTTTTTTAAAGTTTGAATAAAATAAAAATACATTTTATCTAATTAATATCTTTATTCATAAAACGAAAAAATGTATATTTTTTTTTAATGCTTTTTATATTTAAAAGAATAGAAATATTTCTAGTATTCAAAATTAATTATAATTTATATATACACACTTCTAAATTAATCATGAATTAATATATAGTAGTAATATATTTGTATTAAATCTCGCAAAATTTTTCACAAGAAATGTTCTAATATTAGTATTAAATAAATACATGAATTTTTCTAGTAAATCAGAAATCTGTGGTTTTAAATGTTAATATTTAATAGAATGTCTTTTTTATATTCTACTGTATTTTTCTGCTATACAGCATACGTAAAATTTTGAAAGTTCCGTATATAGCGAGTATGTGATGCTTTTATTTTCTTTAACTATTTCTCCATATAAAGAAACCAAAACTACCTTCGTTCTCTACATCAGCTACTTGAATTGCATTTTAGATGCAATATATTTCAGTGAGTTTAAAATTCCTTGCAATTTTATTTCTTTAATTGTATATTGTAAACATTATCGATATGAAAATTATTAAATCTAAGGTTATCGAATCTTCCAATTTCATAATTATAAAAGTGTCATTGATGTCAATAGCTTTAAATATATTTACTTGTATACTGTATTCTGACCGAAATAAAAATGTTTTTGCATGTTTAAATTTGTTATTTTGCATTTTTCTTGTTATAAAATGGTATAATAAAAATATTTAAATTCACTTTATAAGCTAAATCATGTTTTATGCCAATTAGGAATAAGAGTTCTCATGAGAAGTAATCTTTATATACTTGAAATCAATATGTTTATCTTTCTACAATAATTTTTTAATGTTTTTTTTTAAATCATCGACTTTCATATGTTTTCAGTGTCAAAAAATATAGGTGATTCTTTAATTTGTTGATCAATTTAAACATTGCAATTACCTTCACAAATTTTCCTTTTAAAAATCTTTATAAAATTTTGTGTTTTTTTTTGTAATTGAGATACAAGCAATTAATTTAGAAAAATCCTCAACAAAACTCTAATTTTAAATGAAAACAAACTGTATGTAGTATAAAATGTTTCATTGGTTATATATTTGTTTAATGTATATGTAAAATAAATTCATATTGCATTTTCAGCTAAGAACAGAAAATGATGGTATTATTGAAGCAGATCACAAACCTCGAATTAGGAAGGGTCATCCAGGCAAAAAATATTTTTTCGTTATTGCCTTATTGGGAATTCTCTTCCTAGGATATATAGCAATAGCGTATGTTTTATAATATATTATAATAGTTAGGACAATTTAATAAATATTAATATTTTTTAAAATTATTATTATTTTCTATTGTTTTATAGTTTAATTGAGTAAAGAGTGATTTTTCATAAAAAATTAAGTAAAATATATTTTTTGAAATAGTAATCACATAATAATAATTTGAACAATTTCACTTTGTTTTTTCAGATATGACTTAAAGCCAGTACATCTTGGGAGTAAGGCAATTGATACATTGGCTTTTTCCTTCAATTTACAAAAACCATTTTATGTCGTAGTAATTGATGCAGGCTCCACTGGTAGCCGTGCGTTGGCCTTTAGTTTCCATGAATCAATCCTTGGTGGCAATTTGGTTTTGGATGGTGAACTCTATACAGAAACAAAACCAGGCGTTAGTGCTTATGCTGAAAGACCTAAAGATGCGGCAAAATCTCTGACTGTATTATTAGATAAGGTGAAGGAAGTTGTCCCACAAGTAGAATGGCAACGTACACCTCTCAACATGAAAGCTACAGCTGGTTTGAGACTTCTTCCTGGACATAAGGCTCAAGAAATACTCCAAGAATGTAGGAAAATGTTTGAAGAAAGTGGTTTCCAAGTATGTGCCTAATATTTATGAAACTAATAATGCATAATAAAATTTCTATTTTAAAGATGTCTTCTATACACACAATTTGTTTTATGTTTAGATAATTACTCTTCGTTTTGACTTAAAATTTTCTAAGGATTTCAGCATGTCTTAGATCGCTTTAATTAGCATATTAAATGATTTTTATGTTCATGATCTTAAAAAATAAAGATATATAAAATGTAGTAGATTCTGGACACATTACATAAAAAAAGGAAGTTATTTAGTATGCTAATTTAAAATTGCTTTTAACATCTAACAATAAATTAAAGTTATATATATTTTCAAAATCCTTACATTTTCACTTTGTTGTAGTTTCTTTGTTTTAAATGTATTTTTCTCAGTGATAAAATATTCTTGTATTGTCTTCAGTAGGATTGCACACATATTTCTTCCTGAGGATGAAACTAGGTGGTGTATGTAATAGATCAGTATACAGCATGAATATCATATTAGAGAAATTAGATGCTTGATTTGTATAAAGCTTAAAAATAATATGCAAAATAGCAAATACAAAATTATAACATTTTTGTACACAACATTTTTTAAAAGTATTATTTAATTATTTCATAAAATAATTTTCCATACTTATATATTAGATATATGTTTATATATATATACACGTATTTTTTACTGTAAAATTTAAAGACTGTATATATAACAATAGCTGACTGTAAAATAAAAAGATGCTTCTTTGCTATTTAAGTTTTAACATTAAAATAGGCGTTCATTGTTTATTCTATGTGTATTTTAGATTTCTAAAAATTCGATTTCTATAATGGATGGAACAGACGAAGGAATATTTTCTTGGTTTACTGTAAATTTTCTATTGGAACGTTTTAATACACACAATCCTGGTAGCACAGTTGCTGCACTAGATCTTGGTGGAGGTTCTACACAAGTGACTTTTTCACCTAATTCTATACAGGTATAATTAAATAAATATAATTTTAATATTTGAAAATGTGGAATAATGAATAAGAACATAATTAAAATAATCATGATATAGTATTTGATCAAAGGTATTAAATATATTTAATTAGAATCATATGAACTCCTAATAAAACAAAATAAAATATATATTGATAAAAATTGTAATAGTATTATATTTATACATAGATATATTACTTATAACATTGATATTAGCATTTATAGGATTTTTAACTTTATGGACTTAAAAAATGATGACATAAATACGAATTATTACTTTTTTACATAACTAAAATTTAACTTAGGATTTATTTATTGCACAAAATGCAACTGTCTTTATTGATGATAAAAGAAAACAAATTTTTAATTTATTTAAAACATATTTAAAATTTGTTCAGGAAAAAGGACTTGATGGACATACATACTCTGTCAATATCTTCAGCCATAACATGAGTGTTTACACACACAGTTACTTGGGTATGGGTCTTATGGCAGCAAGGAAAGAGATTCTGACATATGGAATGAACTTGGATAGTGTAAACCCAAAAGATACAATAGAAGTACGATCAGAATGTGTAAATCCCATAGTTTCAACGGAATGGAGTTATGGCGGATTTAATTATATTATTAAAGGACCCGTGAATGCAACTCATAAACTAGTCAAAACACAAAACTTCGCTGGTGGAGAAGTGGACAGGCCAATTGTCAATTTTCCAGAATGCTCAAAAATTATTGAAAAATATGTTGGCAAGATAAAAAATAAACCAGAAGGTTTAAAAGATCATGAGATTTATGCGTTTTCTTATTACTTCGATCGTGCCACTGAGGTAAATTTTTAAATTTGAAGAAAAATGATAAGCTTTATAAAAAATACAAATAGATGTACAGTTTTATCAATATTTTAGGTTGGTCTAGTTGATCCCTTTTCTGGTGGAGTTATCCAAGTAAATGCTTTTCAAAAACAAGCAAGGGATGCCTGCGATTATCCAAATACTGATCAACCTTTCATTTGTCTTGATTTGACATTTATCTATGTTCTCCTCCGTGATGGATTTGGTCTGGAACCTAATACGAAACTTTATGTAAGAATATAAATACATTTCTATACTACATTTTATATATTTTTATTTCAGATATAATTTTTTTATATGAAATAAACTATTAAAACTTAATTATTATAAGTTTTTAATGAAAGCCATATACTTAATTATTGAAGTAATATTTAATCTAATACTTTTTATTTTGTTCTTTTATCAGCTTTATAAGAAGATCAATGGACATGAATTAAGTTGGGCTCTCGGCGCCGCCTTCAACATAATCCAAAACGGTTTTTAACGTATTCAAAATATAGGCGAAGGAATTGCAAATATTTTTACACAAAATTGAAGAAATTTTTTAAGTTTACAATGTATGTAAACATTTGATTTAGATAGAAAATATCAATCTATTTACACATTTTTTATCCTTATTATAACATGTTCAGTTATTTGAATTTGGATATCCTAGTGATATGTTTATACTAGTGTTGTGTATAATGTTTTGTTATTTGTTTAAACATTCTATTTCAAGCAATTGCAGTATTAACTAAAAAATTAATATGTTAATTAAAGTAAGTCAGAGATTCTTAAGATTTCTTCATATCTTAATAATTTTAGAAAATGAAGTGACTTAATGCATACGTATATATATACATAGATTGTTGGAAGTTTTGTAGAATTAATTATCTTTTTTGTTATACGTCATAATTTTTACATATATTATGCAAGGAAAAGATATAATATAATATGGTATATATATATATATATACAACACACATATTTTCTTAGGAACTTCTGACATAAATATTAAATTGTTTTCTATGTACATGAATCTTAAATTTTATTTTTTGACTTCTTCTAGCACAATCTTTTACAGTGGCATAATAGATTACATTATTTTTTAAACTGCTCAAATTACATCTCATTTTTTAAAAGAAAACTGTTTAGTGTTTTAAGCAAAATAGAGAAACTATAAAAGGGAATAAGGATTTTTAAAAAAAATAGAAATCCTTAATTATCGCATATTAGCGAATAAGATTCTTGCAGTGACCAAGTATATTGTGTGTTCAAAAAAGACAATTTTTATTCCAACAAGTGCATTAATCAGATTACTGCACAATTAGTAATTGTACAAAAATATAATGTTTTAACAAAATATTATAATTTTGGATTGTTCAACGAATATTTGTCTCAATGCATTTGTAAAATGGTTATTAGATTTTAAATATTTAATCTTTATATTAAAATGTCATTGAAGAATAACAATGTGATACATTTTTATTACCGAGAAATTTTTTATTTTGGCAATAACGGCTAAACTGAAGAACATCAACACCCCCCAAAAAATGACAATAGACTATATATATATGCTTTTTGTGATTATCCATTTTAATCGACGCTTGGCTGTGGAGATACATTTGGCCGCTTTCAACTATAGTCGACACTCGTACCGCGGAGATATTATATCAAATACAAATATTATATCACAATTCAAGAATAAACAAATTAGAATTAAAAGTTTTATCGTTATACAAATTAGTCAACATTCTATACAATGGAAACTGCTTGATGGATAATGGAAATTGTTTCTGTAAGTATTAATTATATAAGTAGTCTCTTCACCATTATTGTAATACAAAAGAACAAGTTTTACAATACATCTACATATACATACATAGGTCTTCATTTCGTTATCGGATACGATAATATCACATATTATACGATATAATTAACGCAATTAGGCGGAACCATATAACTTATCATAAAATTAAATTGGTTACAACTTACGTAAAGAATGCAATCCTAATCTTAATGCAATTGCATTCAATCCACATTTCTGGTTTTTTCGAACCATTGGTTAATAATAATATCCTCTTGCATAATTTTATTTAGAAATATTACATGGTTTAACAACACTTTGTTGTGCAATAAATAACGATCATGTTGCTGGCAACCACAAAATCGATAAGAATGATTAAACATGAGAGAGCATGGGATAACTTGATACAACGAGTGTGTGTATGCGAATAGTGAAACAAGGAAGAAGACCTAATTGAGTGAAAGCTAAGGTCAAAAGGCCAATAAACGTTCTCGGACGAGCCGATAAGCTGCATAATAGCAAAATACCAATTGCATTTCTCTGCTTTTCTCTTTCTCATTCGATATCTACGATATCATGCTACCTGTACAGTCAATCAGGGACATGGATTGATTTTCAATAGTAGAAGTGCTTTAGGTTTGCTAAGTTACATGAATTTAAGTTTTTTAAATTTAACAAAAAAAATGACGTTGACGAAAATGGTAAAATATGCGTGTAAAATGTTAATTATAATTGAAATTATAGAAAAAGAACATAATATGTCTTTGATGGGAGGGCATAAGAGAAAAGTCTTTGTAATTAAATATGTATCAGATAAAAATAGCTACTAATTAAGCTTGATATATCTGACAGGAAAATTCAATAAATGGGCTCGATAATTATTGTCCATTGTTTGAAATATTAATCGTAAGATGCGTGACTTTCAATGTATCATTTTCAATGATTCTTTAATCTAATTTGACATAGTTTCCATGTTTCATGTTTGTTTCATCATTATAATTAGCGTTAGTATCTCATAATTGAATTTCGATTTATCTAACGACCAAACACCGAAGAAAGTATAAGAGAGTGATTTTTCTCGATTTCTATAATCTCATTTTAATTATTTGAGAGATATAATAGAATATTGGAAAGTCTAGTATCCGCTAAAGTTCATGCTATTGCTAATTACATTTAAGTTTCTCTGTGTAATTTTTTGTTGTATCAATCAACTTCATTAGAAAAACAGAAATGTTTTAAATTAATATCCTACTATGTCTTTGTTAAAAATTAAGTATATTAAAACAATAATATTAAATAATAAAATGAAATATTATTACTGATACGATTCGTACGTTTAAAATGATCGATCGATGGTGATGACGCTGCGTATTACTTACGGTTACTCCCCACGCGGGTTGTGCGTATTTCAAAACGAGAATGAGTGCAAGACGAGGTCATGGAATGTGCAGTACTTATATATCTGTTAGAAGCAATTCCAACTGTCTAGAATTTTCTTCGTCAATCTCGACACGTAGATTTTGCGAAATTTCGAGAGGAACAAGCGCATTAGAAATGGAACATCGAGCTTGATGTATGATTCAGTATATTTCAGTTCAATGAAGAAAAACTAGAGGAGGAAGTAATGACCGTCTAAGATGTATGAGATTTAAATACATACGTATGAGGGAATTATTATTCAATGATAATCGACTATAATCTTTTTATTGTGAAACTAGTTATAACGATTTCTATTTTTCGAATTCAATTCTGGTATTCGATTCGTTTAACTGTAAATTGTACTACTTTTTGGTAGTTTCGCAAATTGATAATAGATGAGAGCATGCGGTTATTTTTAGATAAAATTTACGTTTTTACATTCCAGATCGAGCATACGAACTTTCATAAACCTAAGTTTCAGGTCACGTTGTTGTTTCCATTGAAATGTGTTATTATCTAAGTTCCTATCTAAATTTGCTCAGTTTGTTTCTTTAATTCTGGCTTATTTCATAAGCAAATTTTTCTCTGATTCTTTTCTCTGTTTCTTTCAATAATATGCATTGAAATCATCATAATGCTAATTTTCTTTTGTCTTTAATTTTATAGTTCTGTTTCAAAATTATGATAAAATATTGGTAATAATTATGTTTTTATATTAATTACACATAAAGTTACTTGAATAATATAAGAACAATACAGAAAAGTACTATTTTTATTAATGATATAAAAATGTTACTTTAATTAATACAAACCTTTGTTGATACCTAACTGAAGTTCTTTAAATCGTAATTAAATAACAATTAAATAATTAATAACAATAAAGTTCAATACCCCAAAAAAAAGAAAGAAAAAGAGGAAGGGAAAGAAACATTGTCAGTGACGAAGTCCAAGAAAACAGATAAGGAAGATCTCAGTCAATAGAATACAACCTCCAATTTGTTAAAAACACCAAATTGATGAACGTATGTCTCACCAAACTAAATCATCACTTTCAAAAACAATCAGATTCAATCAACACCTACCACTAGTCTAATAAAACTATTAAAAAGGAAGATCTATATAATATTGAAAAGGAAATAAAAAATAGAAGAATTAACATTAAAAGAAATAAGAATAGGAGAAAAAGGATAAGAAGCGACATGAACCGAGGGGAAAGCGGAATGCGTTAACGTCGTGAAAGGAAGAAGGAGGAAACGAAAGCGAGCTCTCTCTCACGTTCTTACGCAGCTGAGAAGATGCTCTCGTAAGAAATCTTACCTGTGAAACACTGGAAAACTATCGAGAAAGAGATAGGGGGGGGAACGGAGGAGAGCAACGTCTATCAAAAGGCAACTTTCACATGGTCACCACGCGAAGCCCCTTTTCGGCTTCCTGGAACATCACGGGATTAAAAGTATCGTTGCTATACTGCGAAAAGAGAGGCACCAACACAAGCAATTTACCTGAAAGGTCATTCCTCGACCTCCTTTGAAAAAATCGGAACGAATTTCGATCTAACCTCTTTGTCTTTCTTTCTTCTTAATCTCGCTTCTTCTTTTATAGAGAGGTTCAGTTACCTCAGCGGTCAGGTAGATCTCTGATTTACCCTTGATTCCTTTTCCTTGTTTGCTATACAGGGTGTCCTAGCAATTGTCGTACAATCGGGAGTAGGGTGATTTTACATAAAAGAAAGCGCGAATAATAACAAGTAATAACAAAATACAGAACAAAATTTTTTCGGACCATGCTTCGTTCTAAAGAAAATTGTGTTTAAAAATAATAAAATAAAATGAGTAATGGTTTAAGAATTGGTATATATTGCAATAAAAGTTTTGATATAGGACGAATGCCTTCTTCAGAAACCACTTCTTTCAAGAAAATCATTTTCTTTAAGGATACCTTATATTCAGGTTAGACAGTATTTTGAAATAGAAAGTGAGTACTGCAATGAGTAATACTTAAAAAAAAGCTACTGAAGTGAAATTCTCAACTAAATATTGTATTAACTTGTGAGTAACTGGAAACTTGAAGGTAATTATCTTAATAAAAACAGTTTTCGAAACTGTTGAATGACATCACAAGTGTCGAAACCTGGATAAGCCAAGAAAGTAATTTATGTATATATATTAGTATTATTAATACGAAATGTGTATAATTATCTCCATTTTTTTTATGATTAATAATTAATCTCACATCCAGAAAAAGGAGCAACTTCACTGTTTACTTTTAATATCTCAATTATAAATTAATTGTTACATTGTCTTCTCATAATATAGCTTTTGATCACTTAACTCATTTTGCATCGAAAGTAGACGAATTTCAATCGTCGACTTTCTTCTACACTGCTCATATTACATGGTCAAAGGTTCAATGCAGTGGTTAATAATGGTACCTCTCGGTGTTTCAAGATTTATCGCTGCACAGTTGCACTTTCTCTTTCTCAAAGACCGTTAAAACCATCAATTACACACACCCTTGGCCAGCTAACTCGAAGAGGAAAAAAAGCAGGTTAAACAGCAGCGCTATCAAATATAGCAGTCGACTTAGAAAAAGCAAGCCGCGGAAAAGATCGATCGTCCATGTAAGAGGAAGGCATCGATTTCCGCGTCTTCTTCGGGAAAGGCGTCGTGACGCAAGCCGGCGAAACTTTCACTATTCTTAAACAACCACTAATCAAGATGAAGACGACTACCAGGTAGGTACGTTACTTTCCTCTCCTTTCTTCCCTTTTTTTTTTTATCACTGAAAACCCGTACTCGATGAACGTCCTCGAGGTCGAGTCTTCTTGACGAACCTTTGCCGAGTTAGGTTTTGTATAAAGTCACTACTGGTGGTTGAACACTTCATCGATTGATAAAATCGCGATATTTGGCAAATAGTCACATTTTTTGCGAATTTTTAAGGTTATGATTGAATGATTTTGTGGATTTTTAGGAAGAATTAATTCTTTCTGTATATATTTTTGTTTAAATTTTGAGATAATTTAATTTCGTTTTAAAAAATAATTTATTTATATATTATTTTCCATTCTTTATTCAATAATTAATGATTGTCATCTGTTATTTGTTATGTATGTAAGACAATATTAAAACATAATTATATACGTAGTTATAATAATCCGAGTTACGTGCTATATGAAGTACGTCTGACTAAAATGCAAAGTCTACAGTCTATTTAGAGAGTTGATATTTATTCAGTCAACAATGAATTTCTTATGTCTTTTTTATATCAAAACGTTAATCACTTCGAGGTTAATACAGAATGTCACTACTTTATTTAACTACAGATATTAGACAACTTAATTTATATAATTTAATGAAAGTCTTATTAGTCTTTGTTCAGATTATACATCGAATATAATTTAATTAAAAAAATAATTTATATAAAAATGCGAAAGGAGTTAAATTTAACGTTGTAAAGAATATTTATTAGATTGTGGATAGTAAGTTAACTAACATATGTACATATTTCTAGTATGATGGATTTGTGAGGTTACGTATATCAAAACATTTCTTTCTTTTAACAAGTTTCAGTATATATACATACATGTATCTTGATCTCTAATGCAATCAATCATTTTATAACATGCGTAATCACATAATGATATTCGTGTTTATACTTAAACATCTAAATATTTCTAAGAGGATTAATTTATACGTGTTTATACATATACATTTAGAAAAACAACGCACTTCCGTGTAATCAATCACTATTAAGATTCATTGGTTTATAAATTCTTAATTTTTATATTTCATATTTTTATGTGATTCATAATAATAAGGTTAATTATTCGGAACGTTGAAAGTTTGAATACGGTTGATATAAATCTTTCGACGTGACGCGCGCACATGATGCAATAGTGACGCGTTCATGCGAATAAGCCGCGTTGGTGGACCACAGAGCACTTAGTTTCCCACACAGGGTGGCGTGGGCCAGAACTCTTCTTAGCTTGTATAATGTTTTAGACGAAGAATCATTGCACAATACACCGTTTATACTTTATACGTTTTACCTCATCACACACAGGATTGAATGATACGAAACCGCGTGCTAGGATAGTTTCTCTTTATTTACGTGAACATGTTACTTCTAGATTCGAATGGAAATTATTTACCATATGATTAACGCAATTGTGTATTTTATTTAGCAAATGTATAGAAGCATTTTCGAAATGTTGATTTGAAGATATCTTTTACCTGGCTAAGAGTGCGAATAAAAATGATTTAACGTGTTTTCTGTTTGTACCTAATTCACGGAATGTGATGTCATTTATGTTGAAACTAATTTCTATGTACCATACTATAATTGATGGGTTTTCAATATTTATTCTTTCATAATATTTAATTTTAATATCATCGTAATTTCTTTTTGTTTTAATATTTGTTTGTTTTCTTCTGTTATTGTTTATGTCATTGTTATTAGCATGTTAATGTTACTAATGTCGATAAGGAAATTTTATAAATATTTCTCAGTAAAATTAAAGTTTAAATTTCATCTTATGCGAAATAAGAATCTCAGGGTCTAAAATTCACAGCGTTTACCAATCAGCACTACTGTTGAATGCGGTCAGTTCTTGCAATATTTTAATGACTTTGTGCCAATTTAGACTTTCGTTACACGTGTTCCTGAGAATACGGAGAAATTAAAGTGAAACGTGATTTCATGCGGCTAAATTTTCGATTGCATTATTCTCATTCTGTAATTATTCCCATAATGATGACCTTGTGTTATAAAGCGCCCTAGTGTATAGCAGTATATATAATGAATGTTAAAATGACTTTTACATTTATAAAAATAGAAATTAGCTTGTTGCGTCTGGATCAGTATCTTTTTTTAATTTTTATTTTAAAATTACCTCTGGATGTTTCTCTTGTTTAAATATTTTTTAATTTAATTCTAATTTATATATGTACACATATATCTTTTTTTATTATTTTCTTAATTTTCCCTTCTAGGTTCATACAGAGTTTTTCTATTATTTATGAAGACTTGAAATTCTCTTTAAAAGACATTCTTTCTTGTTATTTTTGATCCGTAAATTTACATTTAGAAATTTCCTACTATCAAGAATGACTGTTTCATTTTTTATTATAAGCTATTTTTTATAATATCAGTAAATGTAATGTAACCCAGTATTTTGATTTTAGTTCTATTTTACTCGCCCGCTGCCTGTTTTGCTTCTAATAGAAAGTTTATTTTGGCAAAGGACGAGAATTTTTATTTTTTAAGGAAGTACGTTCTCGAAGGATGATTTCACAGACGACTTTCTCTGGCCCTCTTAAACAGGAGAAAAGGAGCACGAATAGAAATTGAAAGTTCACGACGCTCCATGTGGGAGATTGTAGTCGGAAGATCAATCGAACGTGCTTTCACGTTGCAATAATTTAGCAACGAAACAACTGATTCTGCTCATTATTTTAAACAAAGGCATACTCCATATAAAAATGTTGTAGCAAATTTTGTAAATAATATTAAACTATTTCACAACGATATTTTGTTAACCAAAGAATTAATTTGAATTCCCAGCCATCGATCTGTTATTTCAAAATTTTCTACGTCCTTATTCGAAACTTAAACCTCCAATAAAAAACTCAACTGTAACCTAACTTATTTATCAATAAAAGGTCAAGGGATAATGCGAAAGAAAACATCATGGTTTTATGTAAAAATACATAAAAAAAGCTTTATTTCGCCACCGTTTTCTTGCAAAAAGTAACGTATAAAAAAACATTTAATCCTAATTGTCGTCGTCGTCGTCGTCGTCTTGATTACCGTGTTTCTAACTTCCGTTAGAGCCACCATCGTCATCATCATCATCAAGATCGTCGTCATTATCATCACCATTATCATCATCGTTATGATCGTCGTCATCATCCTGGTCATCACGGTCATCATCATGATCGTGGTCGTATTATTCTTACTAATCGTGTAACTCCGAATCGCGAGCAGGAGCCTCATGTTACTATCGACAGTCCATTCGATTGTCCTGTTCCTGCTCGTCGCCGCGGTCGTCCACGTGGGATCACAGTGTGTTGCGTCCAATAGGATCGCAGTTGAGCCGTGGCTGAAGCCGTGGCCGAAGCCGTGAATGCGTGCGTGTCGCGGAACGTAAAGATAGGTTCGATTACGGGTAGAGGAGGAGCTGCGGGGGTTCAACGGGCATTTTGAGTGACTAGTAAGGCCCTGAAGCGCCGGGAGTCCCGTAAGACGTACTGGGTCCGCTTGGTCCGCTACCGCCATGACCGTCAAGCCCTCCACCGACACCTCCGCCGATGCCGCCGCCGATTCCTCCACCGATTCCTCCGCCGATTCCTCCGCCGATTCCTCCGCCGATTCCTCCGCCGATTCCTCCGCCGATTCCTCCGCCGATTCCACCGCCGATTCCACCGCCGATTCCGCCACCGCCACCGCCGCCACCACCAGAGGTAACTTCCTTCTGTAATTCGTAGAATGCAGTCTGATCAGTTTTGATTAAACACGAGAATTTTTAGGTACACAGGTTTTGTATGCTGAATTAGAGTGACGAATATTGGAGGTTTGGATGGAGAGTTCATAAACGCATGACGGTTTCTGTGTGAGTTTTAGATACTCTAACTATCAACTGCTTTGTTGAAGACGAAAATTATGATATATAATAACAGATTTATCATGGATATCCTTTCTTTAATTCAAGTAAGAGTTTAAGTGTATAGTTCTAGGGCGGCAACTTATGTATGACGATTTTATATTTTCTACAGGCTTATTAGTATCTGTTAAACCTTGACAAACATATGTAACTCTGCAAATTAGGAAAAGTTTCGTCACATAGATTAATCTGAGAAACTAAATACCTCGAGTAAAGAACCTATACAAGCAATATAGTAATAACTTTAATGTAAGAAGTGGCTGTGAAGAATGAATGGATTCTAATTACAAAAGAAACAAAAGAAGATGAATATCTCCATGAAAAAACATTTCCATATTTCATATCATAAAATTTCCTTCTATGGGTCGCTTACCTGGGTCTTGTACTTGATGAAGTAAACTTCTGGTTTGCTCGGTTGGGTTGGAGCAATAGTAGGCAGAGTGATTTCTGGAGCTTCTTCCGGTTTCTTCACCAACACGTAGATCAACGTCTTCTGTTCATCTTGTTGAGGAAGAGCAGGAATGACAGGAGCAGTGGGAGTTGGTGGAGTGGGTGCCTTGATGAAGATGATCTTGTAGTGTTTCTGGGGTGGAGCTGGTGGTAAAATGGGTCTGGCAGGTCTGTCTTCTGGGGCTTCTGGTGGTGGTACGTGTACGTAGATGTGTTTCTGGATGAGAGAACCACCTCCGAATCCACCACCGCCACCTCCGCCGGCTCCTCCACCGATTCCACCACCGAAGCCACCACCGAATCCACCGCCGCCACCGCCTCCGACGCCACCACCGAAGCCTCCACCGAATCCACCACCGAGTCCACCGCCGAGTCCACCGCCAAGTCCACCGCCGAGTCCACCGCCAAGTCCACCGCCAAGTCCTCCGCCAAGTCCTCCGCCAAGTCCTCCTCCATGTCCGCCACCGAGTCCACCACCTATTCCGGTGGTTCCACCTCCCGGTGCTCCGTAACTGGAGCTAGGCTGAGAGTAAGAATAACCTGCTTCTGGCCGCGCCATCGCCGAAACGGCGAGCATCACGATCTAGGAACAGAGAGAGTAATATGGTTAGAGTGGTGAATTTAACGAAAACAGTAGACGAAGAAAGGAGTTATAGGAAAGTAATCAATGAAACGTAAGTTAAAGGAAATGGAACGAGGAATACGTGATTACACGGGATTAGAAAGTTTTCCTTATGCTTTCATAATTGTGCATCTTAATATGATCATCAAATGCATTGACATCGAACGCAATTGCATCTGTATTGTCTTCTGGATCGGCAGAATCCCTACTCTTCTCTACTTTCTCTCGTACCCTCTCCCTTTCTATGCTCCCCACAAATTCCCATTTTCCTTTTCTTTCTATCTCTTTCATCGTTCTAATATCTAAATTCTACGTGTAATTCAAGATTTTGACAATTCCAGTTCAGTCATGTATTTCGATTCTTAAAAGCACAGTTTGTTTGTACTTTAGTACTTCAGTTTCATAACTAACTAAGTTCTGTAATCTTATTTTTTACCGCGACACGTTTTCATGACTCGGAAAAATATAATGAATTTTCTCGATAACAATATAGGTAGATCTATCAAGAAAAGTAGCAATGGGTCGACTTATACTACTGTGATTCTCAACCCTCCACTTGGTCAGGTTCCTAATAGGAAATTTCAAAGAAAATTCAAGGGAAAAAGGAACGATGAAATCCAACGTAAGTAGAATAAATGTACTATAATAAAAAAAATATCAAAGAAGAAGGAAACAAAAGATTAGCGAAAAGAAGGAAGACATGAAATAAATGGATAATAATCCGGCAATGGCAAATAGACACTATCTAGAACGTCACAGGACACTAGCTCCACTGGTCAGGAAGAGGATGTCGATCAAAAAGGGTCAGCGAGTAGACGAAAGAAATTCAACTCACCATGAATGCCCTCATGGTTGCTGCTGTTCCTTGGATTTGAGGACTGATGCTCCACAGATGCTACGGTTCCCCTTTTATACCAGCCCTGGCCCCACTCGTATCTCGACCCATCACCTATGCTGATGAGACCGTCTGGCGAATCTCTTTCTCTCTTTCCCTCTTTCTCCGCTGTCGCCGATCTTGCTGCAGCTCTTTTCCTTATACACTACGAACTTGACTCCCTCGGTACTCGTTGTTAACCCTTTTTTAATCGAAGATCGATTATCCTCGAACCTTCGTCCCTTTCAAAAATTCTGCATTCACGGGTGACAAACGTGTCAGCGCGAGGTGATGGGTTTTTTGGCCGGCAAGAGGATTGGCACTTTCTAAACTCACCTAATGCCTGCGAGTATGACTCCTGCTCAGCGTTTCAATATAGAGAATACGAATTTACGTAATGGAGACGTGATGGCGGATTTTTTCCTTTTTTTAAATTGTGAGACTATTTTTAAGCTTCTTACGATAGCGAGTACATGAAAATGTAAATCTTCGTATGTTTCATGTCGTTGGCCAGTGATATATATATATATAGAATCCATACATATGTGTATATATATATAATGGATTCTAATATTCTATTTGGGTCGCTGCTATCTTTTACGAAGGGCAAGCACAACAAGGACGATTTGCAATCCCTGCATAATCTACTGCTTTCTTTCGGCCAACCAAAGCTCAACTCTTACGCTAGTTAGAAGCATCCATTCAGTGTTCCTTTCATTTTTACTTATTTTATTTAATCTTTGCATTTCGGCTTTGAATGACTTCCAGCTATCAGGTTTACAACCGTATGTAATCCCTATCCAATACAACAATACTATTTCTCTTCTCAGCGCTATAACACTTATTTCTCTAGCTCTTATCATAGCTAAACTAATCTACCTTATCCTACTATTCTGTCTCTTTCATGATGAGGATATTTTGAGGTTCCATAGAGATACTTTGTTTCTTATAGTGCTCGTTTGACAGAGAGACGGTGGAAAATGTGATGTTTAGAAAAAGTACAACCTAAATGAGATAAGTGGACTATAATAGAAGAAAGTCCAAGGAAAAAGGAAACGAAGGAAATCCGCTCCAAATGGAATAAGTGGACTGTAATCGATGAAGGTATGTATCGAGGTTCGAGATTCGATAACCGAACACAGTGGCTGAGAGACGGTCATAAAAGAAAAAAGAAAGTATCGTGTATGCGTACTCATGAAAAAAAATGATTTAGGTCAAATTCATTTTCGAGGTTCCCTTTCTCCGTTCGAGGACGGGACTTCCCTGCAGGAAGTGGAAAGACTTTCAGTTTCGTAATGTGGAGATACGCGCGGTACTTCGTCTCTTCTCCTGCGAACCGATGTGACCAGAGCCATTATTGCTTTTTTATATTTTGTGGATCATCGAACAAAAACGTGGTGTTCATTATAACTCCCAGTAAGTAATGGAGAAATCATCGTTTTAATTCTCAGCTAATGTCGTTGGATTCTAGGGTGACTATGATACAATTACTCGTATTTTCAAGCTACGACAATGATTCATATTCTCTTAAAATAAGCAACATGATATCGTCCCTTTTATTCCAAAAGCCATTTTCATTGTAGAAATAGATCGATTATCTCCTACTTGTTCTTATCTATGTAGATTAAAAAGATGAGTGTTATAACGAACATAGACTATAAACTTGATTCATTATCTTCAGAACCAACCGATAATTTTACAATCAATTGTAAATTCCTATAATCTGTTGAATTTCAGATTCGTGATACTAGCATAAGAGGGGTGATATCTAAACCATCCATTTGTTGGGGTGACAAATGGTTTATACAATTGAAATTCATATAATAGTAGCTCACCAATTTTCCTCATTACCTATTATCTTTTGTTCACACAATAGGAGCTCACGTTCAGATAAATGAATTCAACCAGCAACAGAATAAACGCAGTTCGGATAAAGACTTCTTCTGTACAGAGAGACAGTGCTGTGTTTCAATATTAATGTGAAGTAACTGTCCATATCAAAACAATGTCGAACTATGTCAAACGACGTCAAGCAACATGAAACATCATCATGAACATGATGAAGACATCATCATCATGAAGACACGTGAAGGGAACTGAAGCGTGAGAATGTCCTCGCATGAGAACCGCTGGCAATGAGGAATCGCTAGGAAGAGCGGACGATTTTAATCGCTGGCTTCAGGATGGGACATCGCAAACAGACATCATGAAGAGTAACAACGACCGAGCACGTAACCAACCGCGTAAGTCTGGTGAATGGGAAAAGGAGAAGCCCGTTGTGTATATGCCTGTATGTATTGGTATAAACACGTGTCGTTGCGTTATATACGTGTGGACCAGTCAACGCCGGACGTCCCACTAAGAGTACGAAACGCTCGAAGGTAGAAAGGTTCGTAGATTCTTTCGTCCCGATCGAAATGCGGAACGTCCATGGGAACATGGAGTAGAATCCCAAAGCGAGTAAAAAGCGACAGTGCATTAGAAAGGGAATTTTCAGTAAATCGAAATTCAGCCGGGCATCAAGCGATGCGTGGAAACTGTTTCTTTTGTCATTCGTTATATTTTTTTTTCTTTCATAGCCATTATATTTTTTAATGTACTGTATATTATATATTTGTGATCTTTTGGGTTTCAATCGTGTTATTAGTACATCGCGCTTGTTCTGAGATTTCGTGAATATTCTAGTTCACGTTTTCAGGGCAGATAGAAAATGATTTTTTGAAAATGATTTCCCAGGCCGTGAGAAATTTAAATCAAAGTCTGAAATAGAAATTTTGGTTTATAGAATTGTATTCTGAATAGCGTGTTTCGTACTTTGTACTGTTTTTTATACAGTTAGATACTAGGTAGTGAGATCGATATGAAGAGAAAGCTTTTTTGTCTCATGAACGATTTAGGTTGAATTGGCAGTGAGCATTTTGATTTTAAAAGGTAAGAGTTTTGAACAGTGTGATTTATGGTGAAGTATACGTTAAGTAATAGGATTACTGCGAAATAGAATCTCTCTTTCTCATAAAATGAATCTCTTCTTTCTTGTTCTTTTATAATACATACAGTTGGAAGTACACCGTGACAAATGGTAGAAATTGAAACACATATCCCTCTCTCCAATATAATTACTCTTTTTTCATTATCACTACTTTATTTCCTATGTAATATGAAATGGCAAAGCCATAAAACGGCAAATGGATTTGAAAATTAAAAGAGGAAAGTATAAGGAAAGAAGAAAAAGTTTAATGATTGGAGATTGTTTTATGGCTCGATGGATTTGAGAGTGAAACTTTTTCAAAGATGAACCATGAATAAGTGCAACTACGAAGAATGCATGTGAAACGGTCATGGGAACATGGAGTAGAATCTTAAAGACAATGAAAAGCGACAGTGTGTTAGAAAGGTAATTTGCAGTAAATCGAAATTCTAACAACTCTTGCGAATTGCGTTGAGACCATTTTCTTACAACTTTTCCTTTTTTTGTTATAAATATTAAAATTATTAATTGTTAATTTTACAACTGGTACAAGTTTTCCTTAATTAAATATTATTGATCGATAGAGGCTAAGTAAATTGCGATTCCGTCTCTTCTTTTAAAGAGATGTTAAAATTACAGTTAAAACAGTAAAAGTAATGTGCTTTAACATTCCTCTTTATAATAAATATTATGTACACTCGGAAGCTTCTTCCGCTCTTTCTATTTCCTAAAACGAAACTGACACAAGATTTCACCTTTGTACGTGACTTCGTTCGTGTTCGCAATTGCAATTGCATTCATTATGTTCGCAGTGTACGGAGATTTATTTGACCGTGATTCCGTGCAGTTTATCTTCACCACACGTTTACTTATGTCCAAACAGCGATATTTCTTCTAACACACTTTATGGATGAACGTGCATCCTATAAGAATAATATGTAGTTGTTAATGTTGTAGGTATTCAAATACTTTCATGAGCCAGTGTAGAACCTCGATGCCTGAAAACATACAAATCTTAAATCTTAAAAATATTTATAAAAAAAAAAAAAATAACGTCGCAGAGAAACAGAAACGCAGAAGTAAGCGCAATTGTAACGATGTCGAGACCACTCGACGGAATAAAACTTTTTTTTTTATCAGATCTGTATGTGAAACGGAGTCATGGGAAAACAGGGCAGAATCTCAGAGAGTTAGAGCCGCCTTACAAAAGAGAGACATTGCAAGCGCGTTGGAAAGGAAGTTTTGTGGAATGAGGCTTGTCAGCGACGTTTTGCGGTCCAAATGGTATTCTCTTATACGGTAAACATTCTAGGAAAAGTCCAGGGCAGTGAAGGGATTTTTCTGCTATTTAGAAGCTATTATAAAGGAAATTAAAGGTGTTTAGAATGATGGATGGCAGTTCGAATACCTTATTGAATAGAATTGGCTGAAAGAATGGCGTGACAAAAATGGACAAAGTTTAAACACCTTTGGACACAGGAGAAAGGCAAATACTCTAAAAATAGGATTAATTACTTAAGTATAAAATGCTAAATTCTTTTCAATTTTACCATTATAACTTAAGAAACTCAAATACATTAACTACATGTCAGAGGTAAACGCTAAAACTAAAGTAAATTAATTGAATCCAGGAAAAAAAGAAGAAATTAATTAAACTCTGATTGGAAAAATTCCATTAAAACACGATTAAAAAACCAGTTCAAACTAACGAAGATCTATTAATGCGCTTTCCCTTCTATGAACGAACAATTATATCAATTAAATACAACAAATCATTCAACAGATCATGACGTCAACTTAACGAGCCATCATAGCCGCAACAAATTCGGTTTCCACCGCAGACAGTCGTCCATTTATTAAACCGTAAAGCATAAATCCTTTTCCATAGTCTCAAATCTATTCATTCACTATCACGGCGATCATCGGCGATCATCCTGTGAAAAACATTGGGTCAAGAGGCCTAGGAAACTTATTTTTAGTTTTTTAGGCGCAGTTAATTTTCAGCAAAAGTCCATAACAAACACTTGGCTGTAATTGATCAAGATAGCCATCAAAGTGCTAATCAACAAGTCTAATCAACAGATTCTATGATCAACAAAAGCAGCTAAGTAATTATACTTGGTTAAAAAAGTGAAAGAAATTCCGATATTGTGTAAATTACAAAATAACACAATCGGTTGCAATATAACGTATATTTTAAAAATTAGCAATTTCATTGAAGTTACTGAATAGTATGCAGTATAGCTGAAGGCAAAATATTCGAACTCGAATTCGTCCATTGGTTTCGTATTAGCAAATAGAAAGGATGAATATCTGAAATAAGATCGAAAGTAGAATCGAGGCAATCAAGGTCAGACTATACGTCGAACCTTTTGAGGTCAGAATAACTCCCTTTTTTGTACTTCAGATGTTATTTATTTCTATCGCAAATATGTCTATATTATTATTATTATTATTATTATTAATTTATACAAGCGAAGGTTCTTTAAATAATGTAATAGTGCGTAATTTTGTATACAGGTATTTTCAAATTCAACCTGATCCACGAAAAGTTTATAAACTAATTATTAAAAAATCAAAGGAACGTCGATGTTATTTAAAAAAAAAAAAAAAAAAAAAGAGCGCATCAAAATTCATTCCTATTTTAGGAAATATACAAAAAGAAGGAAAGAGGAATAATTTCGAAACATTTATTTTTAACAACCGATAGAAAGTATTTTCGTGCTCGAGAGTTCATTAGATAATTATTTAAGCGTGTCACGTAGCATGAAGAAAAATCACGGAAAACCGAGCGAGCTGCACCATTCATTAGAGCAACCACCTGGCTACTGCATTATTAGAAACACGTATACGCGTTATAAAAAGCTGTTGCTCTTGTCTGAGATTAACTTTTTAAAGGGACCGTTACGCACTATTACGAAATTAATGAAGTAACAAATACTTTTAAGAATTATACAATTAATTGTATAATTATTGGAAGATGATTTATTTTTTTAATTTAAATTAATTATACGTGTATATCAATAACTTTATTATTATCAATAACATTGCACTTTATAGTAAAACGTTTGCTTCAACTTAAGTAAAATTAGTTATCTTATAAGCGAAAATCTATTTAAAAATTTAAATAATCCCTAATTACAACAAAGCCATTGAAAGACAGCATTAGCTTCTTCATAAATTATATAATATTTTCAGGGATATTAAATAAAAGAGTTTGTCTTATGTACTGAACTATCTACTTATTTTATACAATAATGGCAATACCTCTTAATTAAACTCTTCTTAGAACATCCAGGAACTAATTCTCCTCCGTTCTATTTATTTTACTAAGACGTTACGTCACTCATCTCTACTTTACTTTTTATTGTTAACGAAAGGTGGTAGTATTTTCTGTCTCGAGCAACCTAGAAAACCGAATTCCGTTCTCACTTACAGATTAGTGGTACAGTAAATGAATTTAGTAAAGAACCGATGATTACGTTGCAAATAAAAGTGAAACGAGGAAGTTTTAATTATTTCTTCTTCTCCTCTTGAGTTGCATAAACTAGGAAATATAAATTCATATTAATTATCATGATCTATTGAAAGAAATAATATTTTTTAACTGTGTAATTTCTTTAAACATTTTTTGATAATTTTTCTTTGTCTCAAATGTAAATTTATATTTAAATTTATTATTTTCTCTTTATACTCGAATATAATTTCTTTACTTATAAATAAAATGTGAAGATAAAGTGGAAATGCTTATTTCTCCTTTTTTTGTACGTATTTTAATTTCCTTTTTTGTGTACAATTGTTTGCTATCCTTGTTTAGAAACAATAGTAAAAATTTCATATATTTGCTTTTTAAAAAATGAAATGAAAATTTAGTGCAGCAATAAATATATTTTTTATCAATAGTAATATATAAGTTTGTATAAAAAAGTTATTAAAAATTATAAAGATATGTATGATAGATTACTTAGAAATCTGCTACGTTATGTAAAATTTTATATTGCAACTGTATTGCCATCTGTCGATCCAGAGCTAGAAACCAGAAGTGAATTATAAAGTTATGTTTTTCAATGTATATATACATTTAATCAATTAAATAAAAATTTCATAATTTAAAAAGTTGTAAGAAAGAATAGTTATATGGACTATTCATATTGTAATTAAATTTTACATATTCTCGTATATAAACAGAGTTAAGTAAAGATGAATAACGTATTGAGGTTACGTTCTATCGCCAAGAGTTTTAGTACTCGTCAATATTCTCCAAAATACATATTAGATGCCGAAAACAGACAATTATATGAAGATATTTTCCCTGATATTTGTATGTAAGTTTCATCAACACCTGTTTTAAATCTTCATATAAAACAAACAAGTTTTAAAAAACGAAATAAAATTTTAGGGAAGACATAAAAAAGTTATGGAAAAGTCCACCACAATGTATATACGCTGGATTCGATCCCACTGCGGACAGTTTGCATATAGGAAATTTGTTAGTTCTAATAAATCTTTTACATTGGCAACGTTGTGGTCATCAAGTGATCATCCTGTTAGGAGGTGCAACAGGCTTAATCGGTGACCCAAGTTTTAGAAAAACAGAACGTGTTGAAATAGACAATCTTATACTAAAGGAAAACATAGAATGTATAAGAAGTGATATCAAAAATATTATTGTGAATCATGCGAAATATTTTTGTAGAAACCATCAACATTTAGCTCCCATAAAAATATTAAACAATATAGAGTGGTATAAAGATATGAATGTGCTTTCATTTATTAAGCAAATTGGAAAATATTTCAGAATGGGTACAATGCTTGGTCGTTCATCTGTGCGAAGTAGATTAGAATCCACAAGTGGAATGAGTTTTACAGAATTCACTTATCCCCTTCTCCAAGCATATGATTGGCTTCACTTACACCGTAAATATAACTGCTTGTTTCAAGTTGGAGGACAAGATCAAATGGGAAATATAGTATCTGGTTATGATTTAGTCACTAAATGTACTAAAGATCAAGTTTATGGCTTAACGCTACCATTAGTCACAGCAGAATGTGGACAAAAATTTGGAAAATCTACAGGCAATGCAGTTTGGCTCTCACCTACAAAATCTTCTAGCTTTCAACTGTATCAATTTTTTATTAGAATAGAAGATGCAAATGTAGAAAAATTCCTTCATTTATTCACATTTTTACCTGTATGCAAAATTAAAAAGATTGTAGAAGAGCATTTTAAAAGACCAGAACTGAGACAAGCACAAAAAATTCTAGCTGAGGAAGTTACAATATTGGTTCATGGAGGTAATCAAACAAGTTTTCCATCTAGGAATTAAAAACTATTAAATTATTTTCATTTCTATGCAAGTTTAATTGTACATATTTTGTTGCAGAAGAAGGATTATTTGCAGCAAAGAGGGCATCTGCTGTTCTTTATGATAAATCTATTGATTCTTTAGCAAAACTCCAAGCGGATGATCTAGTACAAATATTAGAAGGTGCTACTATAGTAGAACTTCTATCTGAACCAGGTATTAGTGCTTATGACTTAGCTATGAAAGCAAACTGTTTTAAAACAGATCATGATGCAAAGAGAATTATAGCAGCTGGAGGTTTTTCCATTAATTATCAAAAAATTACGAATCCAGCAGAACTCATTGTACCTGGAATACATATATTAAGTAATAATATATCATTACTTAGAGTTGGAAAAAAGAATTATCATGTTGTACGGTGGTTATAAAATAAACTATTTATGATTAAAATTTATGTAACTATAATACATTCAGAAGATGTGGTCTATTGATACTAAAGTAGTAATTTCCTTCTGATTTTTTAAATATGTACGGTAGTCGTAATTTTCTTGACATTATAAAAAATAATGTTTAATAAAAAAACGTCTTTATTTTTTATAATCTTGAGATATAACAAATTATTTGATAAAAAAATTAAATATTTGATTTTTCTACATTGTTATATTAAAGAGTCTTCTGACCGAATATATTCTCCTACATCAGCTTGATGAAAACATACTGTTGCCATTGGGTCTGCATATTTACAATCCATTGTACTTTTAGCGGTGACACCAAAACCCTAAAATAGTAATTTTGGCAATTACAAATTTTTAATGAGATATAGATTAATCACAAGATATTGAAATTTTTCGAGAAATGAATTACAGTAAAAATACTTTAATTACCAGTGGAATATCATTTGTGGAAAAAATAACAACTCCTTGATACTGAGGAGTATTTTCTGTAATTCGACCTATACCAGACTTAGAAATATGATGTCCATACAAAAACTGTTGTTCAGCTGATGATTTTACCCAAATTTTATGCTAGAAGAAGGCATTATAATATTTATATATATTCACACAGGTTTATAAATTATAATTTAAAATTGAATTGATATTAATAATAAAATTTAAGTGATTGATTTATTTGTTTCAAGCAATGTGGAAAATACACTTGTAATGAATGTAAATGCTATATGGATTTCAGTGATATATTACCATTGTATCTATAAAATATTAGTAAGAAACAATATACTGAAATTTAACATTATAATAAAAATAACATAATTACTTGTGCATAAGGAGCCAGCTGATATAAAGCAGTGATGTGAAGCCTAAATTTTCCAGATTTTGTAAATTTTCCAAAGCATGTTCCAAGACTTGCCAATTTTTCTGGATTTACCATACTTGCTAATGATAAAATCTTTTCGGAAACGTAATATACTCTGCCTTTCTTTTCTCGAAAACAATAAACACCATCTGGTCGGTCAAGTAATAATTTTACGTTAGTCCCAATACTAGAAAAAGCATAAGAAATTAAAAGAGATTATAAAGAAGATTATAAATTAACATTTATTTTATTATATTTATTTATTTTTGAAATTATTTTACTTAATCTCAATACAAAGAAATTATTCAGAACTTACTATTTTGTTAATTTTTCCAAAACAAGTTTCGTCTTATCTTCAGTTAACCGCTTCATATTTTATGTATTCATAAATTATATAAACTCTTGTATTGCGAAATATTAAAATTGTCTATGATATTACTGAATTATTTTTGTTTAATCATTTATAATACTTTTACTACATTCTATTCATAATTACTTATGAAGTTTCTTAAAATAAACAAATCACGAATAAGGTTAAGTCAAGAAACATGTGTTTTTAATAAATTGCCTACGTCTATAATATTACAAGATAAGAAACTCATATACAGATTTCTATTAAAGTATATGAACCATAATGAAAGGCAAATAAGGTGTGCTCTTGCACAGCCTTTTTATTAACCAATCGCATGTCCCCCCATCTAGCCATCATGTTTGCCTTATTCACAAATTATATTTCGCACAAGTAGAGGGAAGTTTGAAAAGTATCATGCAGTAAAAAGTAATTTTTAATATTGAAATTCGAAAAGATTATGTACAAAAAAACATTTAAAGACGATAACAAATCAAATGTACGAAAAATATCAATTAATATAAATTGTGGGTAAGGTATTTTTTAAATTAAATAATTAGTTTTAGTAGTCTATGAAACATTCATTAAAATATATAAAAACACTTAATTTAGTAATTGTGTTAATGATTTTTGTTAAATGAGAAATTTCTGATTTTTAACTAATCTGCTTTTCTTGTTTTGCTATAAGATTCTCTTCTTTTCTTATTTAGTTTCCGGAGCCTTATATGAGACAAAGAATGGTTTCCGATGGGATTGTAATTTGCGAGATACTTAATTTTTTACTAAAAATTTCAGCGGCTTTTGTAAAGCTATTTTTCAATGAGGTAAGCAACGACTCCGGAAGAGCACACTTTATCTACTTTTCAACAGGATATGCATATAATTATTTTTATTACTCCTGAAACATTATTTCTAGAAGTGCAAAGAATAGTTAAATATTTTGTATTTTTATACTCTGTGAAAGAACCATTAAACCACTAATAAAAATATAAAATTATGTAAAAATCCTCAGCGTACATTTTTGAATAAGATAAATGGAAGTCAAGAGCATGTGAAAGCTCATCTGTGCGAACCAATCAATTGTTGTGTCTCTGTGCGGTCCACTCATTGGTCGTTTTGACGGCTAGAAACCAATCTGACGTCAAAGTAACATGGAAAATACCCTAAAAATACTCAATTTTATATTTTCATAATTTTTGAGTCAATAGATTACACATCTTAAAACTTAAAGTTTCAGATCCTACATGTTGAAAATTACAAGATTGTCAATAGTTATACAGTAATTCTTAATTTTCGAAAATAAAGTCTAACCACCATATATATTTCCAGGATCAATGTCTAGTAATTTTCTCAAGTTTCAGTCCAACAATCGACAATATAGAATAGAAGCGCGGTAGAAACAGCGCTTGCGTGCCATCTACTAAAGATGGCGCCTTGCGGTATTCTACCATTTTAATCCTGCTAGGCCGGCAGCGTGTGTGAAAACTACTAGCACTGAAAGTCAGTCTTGTTTCATCGTCTTCAACGAATATGCCTACTTAAAGCAAGCCGCCGCGATTGTCCGCTTATTAGTGCGAGTCTCTGTCTTTTGGTGTGCACAAACAAAGTAATATAAACGATCCTTCGTGATCTACCTTGTGTCTTCTTCCTCCATCAACTTGTTCTCAAACCATCACTTCCTCGGCCCACTTTATGGTATGTATTCTTAATTCTCACCTTTTCTACAATTTTTTTGCTATTCGTTCCAAAATTTTGTCCTTTTACACAAAGCTTATGTCATTCTTCCTGTGTAAAAGTATCCGTCCTGAATTTTAACTTCAGTGATCCAAAATCAGTTGTGAAAGTTCAAATCTGATACATATCGTTTATTAAATATTTATTTCGCTGTTTTTCATATGTTTCTATATAGTCTTGATTTTTGCTTGATATATCTCTGATTGATTGTTTGTTTTAGATGGTATTAAAATTTTTGATTGGGATAGCGTGATACCTCATTCGATATTTTATCTTATCTCGCAATACCTTTTAGCTTATATTTTCTAGTTACATAAATATATGTATAATAATTTTCATATTTACCTTGTTTCGGGTTTTTACAGTAATTAAGTCTTATTGTATTTCAACATAAATTGCATTCCTGTTGGAACTATATTTATTATATAAGTTTTCACTTATTTTTTTAAATTCTTACACTTTCCACAATTTTTTATGGTAAATATAATGTCTTATTTGAATGAGATCTAGACAAATGCTAATTTAAAAGTTAAATATTCTATTTATTACTTTCAAAGAATTTAAGGAATTAAAATTTAAGAATTTGTATTAATATTAACATTCAGTGTTGACCATGTAAATGTAAGTAAATTATATCTGCGAAAACTTTTAAGGGGGGAAACTGCTAAGGAAATCCTGGAAATAGCATTTTTTTTTAACATTGTTATAAGTAACGATACAGAATTTCGTGCCGTGACTTTGTGACGTCGCGTTTGTTGAATGAAGATTTTTGCATTTCGCAAATTTTATGCTAGTACACGTTAGTTTCGAGGAAAACATTTTTCGTATAACCGATGGATATTCAAGTTACTGAAAGCTGAATTCAGAATAGCGCGAAACTGTGGACATAAGAGTAGAGATTTAAAACACGTAACATCCATGAATTATTCCCATATCGTATAAAAAATTCTTTTTACCCTAATTTTTCATCAAACTTTTATTATCTCATACTTTTATATTTTATTAATTAAAAAATTGTAATTCTTTGAAATTTCCTCTAGTTTTTCGCATGTTGTGTTAAATATTGAATTTTATCGCACGAATTTTTGTATCACAAAAAAAAGATTGGAATTTCACTTTTTTCCTAAACGTAGGTTATTTATACACTCGTGCAAATCGCGTAATATAGATTACTTGTTTCGGTTAACAAAGTTTGGAATTTATAAAAGTTTACAGGATATGTGGACTATTTTTATCTGGGGAACGTTTAAGTTTATGTTATGAAATCTTAATGTGGCGTCGGTTCCTCGTAATTTGCACTTTCTTCTGCGCGCCTTGATTATTTCTGTTGCTAATGAGTTGATCTAGATTCTAGATAGTATGAAGACCTACAAAATTTCTTAAATTTAAAACTCCTTTAACTGTATAATTTATCTCGTATCTCATACATAGCTATTATTAATTATTACCTCTATTAATTTCTAACTTTATTAAGTATTTATGTTATCGTCCGTTTTGTATATCATGTTTCATAGAAAATGTTTAGTCAGAATTAAAAATCACGGATCAGAATTAATAGTCAGAATTTAAAATACACAGTGAAATATTTAATATAAGTACTTTGTACTGTATTAAAATACTTATATAAATATTCAATATTCGTTTTAAAAATTACCGATATACATCTATTAATTCTTAAACTTCTATCTAGAGAAAATTAAGTAACGTACATAAAAAAATTTAAACGATCAATATAAAGAATAAAGTTAGGTTTAAACAAATAAATAAACCTACATATATATGTAGGTTAACTTAAATAAGAGAATTCGAGCAACTGAGTTGCATAGGATCAATTCGATAGTCGTTTATTATAGAAATTAGTAATTACCATGTTATGGGAATAGACAGATAATATAATTGCAACTGATGTTTATAATACTCTTTGTATACTTTAAATTGTTAATTAATGTGTTTCTAGTGGATGACCATGTATTTCACATGTATTTTAAAATTATCTCAAAATAATCCAATCTTGTGTTAGAAGAACATAAAAATCGTCAAGGGGAGGTTGCACGAATGAAAACTTATAAAAATTTGATATTTGATCATCATTTCTTAGAGTTTATCTTTTTGCCAGCATTACGTGTTGAACAAATAATTTTTTTTTACGTTTCCAAATATCTTTCGCTTTTCCTGGAAGACTTGTTTTCAATTGTGACACTTTTGCAATTCATATGCAATATGTATAATTGCCCTATATTTGAAACGTAATGAAAGAAATGATAGAGAAAGCTATCATGTATGATAGTAGTACAATACGTATACATACATATTCCATCGTGCACGCGTGCATATATGTAACATCATGCAATGCGTGAATATAATGCTCCTTGGAATTCGAACATGTGTCTAACATACTTAGTTGCTTCAGAAAAAAATAAAAAAAAGAAAAAAAAAAGAAGTTGTACGAATATTAATAGTTAATTTATTCCTTCCACGAATATCTTTTATCCATCAAAATTCTGAAATTTTTAAATCGAGCATTATCTTCCCTTCTTTTAAGTTAATTCCAACTTGCAATCTATGCTAGTTTAAATTATAATAATATTTCTGTTTTGAATTTGCCTGCTGTAACATTCGTTAATTATATTTATATCAAAGCTAAGTTAATTACGCTTTCTTTATTTCGGCGAGAAGCCTGAAATGCTTTCAAAATTTTCCCATTTTCTTGAATTACATTTTAATCAAATTAGACTTTCTGGAAAGGGGGTAATTTTTGCTAGGAAACTTAAAAACTGCTGTAGGAAATAATCACTTTCAGTAAATGATGTTTCTTAATTCGTGCGTATTCTCCGATCCGTATTTTCATTAGTTATGCTATAGCTCTACTCAACCATAGTCGATTCAACCAAAACATGGTCATCCGTTACTCCGGTAAACGATGATCTGCGCGCGCATTGATGTCTTTTGTCTCTGGGACCACACGGGCGTTGAAACAACGTCTGTCACAACGGACATTGTTTCTTGCGAATACACGTATGCTTACACTGCGTTACACACGATCATTGCGATGAACGTTATTTTGTAGCAGATACAGTCAATGGCGGATCCAGAAGGTTTTCTTGGAGGGGGAGAGGCGAACGGTACAAAAGTACATAATAAGTACATAAACATTGAACGTTCTTTTATAAGATTTAAAATTTGCTTGTAATTTATATTTTAATATCTCTATCTGATGCTATAGCTTAAATAATTAAATTGACGTTAATTATGCCCATTATATACCCAACAAATTTCGGGATGTGGCATTATAGCTTTGAATAAAAAGAATATTTTAATGTATACTTCGAAGTGTGCGAAAAATATAAAATAATTTATTTGTATAAATATGCAGAAAAGGAGTTTCTTGTAATAACTTGTAATAACTTGTAATAATTCACAATAAACGAATCGAAAAATATTTGTGAATGTGGCATTATAGCTTCGAATAAAAAAATCTTTTTTCTTTTTAATGTACACTTCGAAGTGCGCGAAAAATATAAAATAATTTATTTGTATAAATATGCAACAAAGAAGTTTCTTGTAATAACAATAAACGAATTGAAAAATGTTTGCGAATCATTGGAAGAACGTTCTTTATAAAATGCATATGTATATAACACGCGTCTTATAAACTTCCGTACAACCTCTTCACGTGTATACAATACAGAATATGCGTCAACAAAATCCAACGTCCGTTCTACTATAAATATTTCGAGGAAAAATTAACGTACATTCTTAGTGTGTAGCTTTCAATATATACGACAATATATTCTTATAGCGGATATCACGCAACGGATGTTGTTTCAACGCTCGTGTGACTCTAGTCTTAACCTTTGAATCTTCGGTACACAATTGCGTTTGATTATTAGATCATTCTAGTAACGTAATGGTTGAAACACGTGTACAAGGCCATGGTAATCTTTAAATTTCGTATGTTCATATAAATTCCAGTCCGATACTATTTGGAAATGTTCGAATAGTTTGCCGTTTTGAGAAAGAATGACCCTACTACAAAATGATGCGGATCTTCTCGCTATGCTTTTTTACTTTCGTACATATGTAGAATAATTCAGTAGCGTATCCCTCTCAGATGTCTTTGGAAAGTGTAAATATACGAATGGATACGCGTTAAAAATATAGAACCTAGGCAAAGACTCTTTTCAGCCACTGAATATGTACTAGATATTATACATTGGATATTTAATACAGTACGTTCTGTACAATTGGAAATGTTGGAATGCCTGAAAAAAAGCGAAGAATAGAGAAAAGTGTTTCGGACAAAAGCTGTATGATATTGAGAGGACATACTGTGCTTTTATCTATTTGACTTTGCGCTAATGGCCTTATTTTTTTACTGTAGCTGACATATAGATGTTTTGAAAACACAAAAGCTTCTTGTGTCTTTAGCACCATCCGTTTCTGCTTACAAACATCCAAGTTTGATGGAGCGATGCAAGGAATTAGGTAAAAGTAAATGTTCGGAATAGACTGGCTGTTATAGAAATAGTAAGAAACTGTGGTCTTATGTTTTGGCAATGACGTACCAGGAATAACATTAGGAAAAATATCTTTATGTGTTTTGGTGGAATATATCAAGTAACGAATTTAAAAGTTCATATCGATAAATAATAGTCGGTACGGAAGACATAAATTTGTAATGTTTTGAAGATATCTAAATTCACCTATAAGAACATATAATGAGAAAGGAAGACATCCATCTAAAGGTCTCTCGTATTTTTTCAAATATTTGATCGTTTCCAGTTAAATAGCACGTACTGTATACGTATGTGTATTCCGAGCATTTTTGCACTTTTCAGTTTCCCATAAATGCATGAACATCCGGAGTCTAGTCATTTCATCATATTTTTGAAGAGTGAGAATTCTTAATTCTTCCTATTTATATAAGAATAGTGATTAATAAAATTATAGTAAGAGTGGTTATTATGTAACTGATTGGAAGTTATAAGTACACAATAATAGATAAGACGTATTAGGACAGGTGATAATGAAACACGAAAATATTCTATTCCTAATGAAGTTATAAAATACATCAATAAAAAAGTAGAAAAATATTCGAAAAAATGATTTTAAAGAGGAATAGATTAATGTTTTATTTATAAAAAATATCTGAAGGATATTTCAAAACTGTATTAATTAACACAGAAAAATTTGAAAATGTTCAATGTGAATTTTTAGGTTTTATATAACTTTAGAACAATTTTGTACAATTTTCTAACGAGTTTTCATGGAATTGCATTCCATTCGTTTGAAATATAGCGTTTAAAGCTGTCGATTAAAATAGTTGATTAAAAATTAATGAATTTTTTATGTACATGTATTGATATTCAATTGATGTAACAATTTATAATACTTGGAAATATTCGTGTCTTTTGCATATATGATAAATTTGTTCTTTTTGTTCATTAATATGCAAGCGACATGGTAATCGCCTGAAAAAAAACGTGCTATGTAAAAAAGTACATTTGAAATACAAATGTCTAACTACGACTCATCTACGTGTGCAAGTCAGATTGTCATCTTTTCCATACAAAATTACAAATATTGATCTTTTTTACATTCATAATCGTCGTATTACATATTAGTTATGTAATTAACATGTTTGATAAATAAATCTTATTCCATATATCTTATTTATTATCATGTATAAAAACATCTCTTATGAATTTATGCAATACAACTGTAAAATATCACGCAACGTAAGATGGATTATGTTATAAGTGCACCTCTGGAAAATTAATAATTCTGACTTACACTCTTTTGTTCGTCCAGCAGAAGAATATACGGCAACCATTTAAAAAAACATAATAGAACTTCTACAAAAGTTATTGTTTCAAATTATGCTTCTCGATGTAAAATCCAATCTTAATCGCCCTATGTTTTTCCGTTGTTTTCTTCGTTTCCCATGTTTCCTCTGTTTTGTCAATAGTATTGAATTGGTTCGCGCATATACAAGTCATAACATTTGCTTATTCGTACGTCAGAACCAGGCAACATTAACTTCTAAACATTGAATTCTATGCATCACACGTTATCATTCTCGGAAAAATGTGACACAAACATATGCTGTAATTCCTGTGCTTTACCTATCCGAGGGCATCAATTCGCAATCGCGATTGTACGTATATTTCCAGTGAGTAACGAAAGCATTTGGATAACGTGAGAATAACGTAGGAAATAATTCATCGTTTAAACATGGTATACACAATGGACTGTGATTTGTCGAAACCAACTGCACGTATACAATGGAACTCGATTTATTCGAACTCTATCTACCATGAATGAACATCGTCGGAATGCGCAATTTATCGAACTCGGTGCTGAGCTCCTGTTATTGCACTAACCCTTCGCGGCGTACCGCTTATCCGAACTAATGACATTCGTAAAACCAATCGTAATGCGTCTTCTGTTAACCGTTTTAGTGCCGAACAACGATATATCGTTGTTAGCAACGCTTGTGAAAAGTACCAACGACGATGTATCGTTGCGTATGCGGTCCCGCTTTACTATTCGCATCGCGAGACAACTTTATCTGAAATTAAATTTGTAAAACGTTATAAATGGTTGAATTTCTCTGCGGAAATCCTGTGTGAGATATTCCACAAATTGAAAAAATTGCTTATGGGTTTATAGCTTTTTGTTATATTCCGCGATAGTTGATACCGAGATTGTGTATACGCCAGTGCCATAAGATAAAAATCCGATACGGGAGATTTGCTTGAGACCGTAGTCACAGGTTTTAGATAAGACTGTTTGGAACAGTATATCTGCTTATGTTTCACAAAATAATCTTGCATCGACAGGACGAGAGTAAAACTTTTGGCGGGCCTGTGCGAACATCGCGCACAATTTGTAATCTGTGTAATAAAGGATTACACGGTGTATACATTAGTGATCATCAATGCTAAGTAAATTATTTGTGTGAGTAGTAGTAAGTAAACATTACACATTTTCAATAGCCGGATAACTATAAATGTTCATAATAACGTTAGAATGTTATTTCAATGATGTTATACTAGCTCATTTGTTCTCAAGCAAGTAATCCTCACGCTTACTGCGCATCATGGGATTATCATTTAGTTTTGTATTTTAATATTAGAAATTGTGTTACATATAATTGAGAATACAGTATTTATGCTTTATACTCTACGCGTTCTATATCAAACTATGACCAAATCATGATTCTTCTTATTATTTGCAAGTACTGTGTTTATAAAAGAGAACTGATTTTTCCATTTCTCTTAACGATTTTGAATAAGTATTATTAGTGTGATTTTCAACAAATATTGAAATACAATTGGCATTAATTTATTCTCCCTTTATTTCATAATAATATGTTCCGTTTTAAATTTTGTAAATATCATTCTTACATTTCTTTTATGACCTTTTTCTCAAAATTTACCAATTTATATTAAAGGTAAAGTACAATTATGATATATATTATATAATATATAATTAAAAGATATATAATATATTATAATATACGCTTAGGTACAATTCTTTTGGCCGCCACTAAGAGTTAATGATCGAGGAATGGGATATGTCTCTCCTTAGCACATTGACTGCCACGTCACCCGTATTCGGGTGACAGCAAAGTTTCTGATAGGGCCGCGTATTCGGGTGACACTTATTTGGCTACTTAAGAAGGATCACCGTAGTTATTTGAAAAGATATTCCACAGGAAGTAATAAAACTATTAAATTGTTATAAAAGTAATACGAAAATGGTTTATTAAGAAAATTATTTAGAATTTTGAAGCATTCTATACAAAGCTGAGTTTAGTCGGGACAATTTGGACAATGAGTTATTGTTTTCTTTAAATTCTCCCGTGTCTTTGATCGGTCCGTTCGACGTCTTTTATCTGCATAACATAGTTTGCATGCGCGTCTAATGCTTTTTCCGGAATCATTTTTCCGAACGGCGATATTATGCTGACTCCGTCGAATGCAAGGGTTTTTTGTATTTTCAGACAACCCTAATAATTTTCCAGCTAATAATTTTCTAAATCTTCTAATCTTTACATCCTTTCTTGTTGCAATTTTCTGATACAAGTAAGTTTATTATTTCGTCATCGACGAACAGCTCAAACACATCATATAGATTGATATCGCCAGGTAATTGCCTAATGAGGCCGCCTGTCTTGGGGAAAGGAAATGACTTTTGCCAACCACTAAATTCATTTCATTCACCAAATTGAATTGTACTTTCCTCGGTATTATCAGTTCTTCTTTCTTCCTCAATGACTAATTCTTGTAAAATCTCGTTAACAGTATTTTCATTACATTCATTATCACTATGATTACACGTATCAATATCCGAATCAGAATCAGACGATAATTCTATTTACATTTCTATTACTATCTGAATTTGTGTAAGTTTTATTTTTCACTGCTATTTGACTCACTAAGAAATAACTTCTCCATTTTTCTTTTCGACATTGTAACGAATTAGGGTATAGATTTTAAGTTATCTAAAATATCGGTGGAAGTATCTAGCAGAGTACGCTTGGTACAGCGGCACTCGTGGTCTAAAGGAGATTTCATTGAAAATATGCGCGGTAGTCAACGTGTTAAACTTATTGCTCCACCGCCTATGTATTCGAATAGGTGAGTATAAATTCAGTTATACGAACATTAGCTCCTATCACCTATACGAACGAAGAAACGATAGTGGAAGAGAGAGTTAGTGGGCTCCTATTATCCAAACGATTTAGTTATCCGAATCGCCCTGCTTCTCCCGAACTGCGTTACTAGAAACAGGACAAGTTCGTCCCTCAGGTTCCCCCACTGCCGTTCTATTCTCCTCATCGCAGTCTACAACTATCGTTGTAGTTGTATGTAGACTGTTGGCAAGTGGAGGTGGGAGAGGGGAGTCGGGTGTACAAATAACGTTGTGTTGTATAGACGCGACGTGGAGAGACGCAAGAGTGAGACATGCGACGTAGGGGTAGAGTGGCAATGGTAACGTCGAGGGACACTTGTCCCTGTTTCTGGTAACACTGTCATCGAACGGTTTTAATAACTGTCATTGTACTAGCATATAGTTTTACTGGTGTTAATATTCGAACACATAAATACGTATATAATTTCTTTCTAACAATAATATAATCGTACGATAGATTTTTACCGTAAAAATTATCTTGTTTTGCACTTTTATTTTCGCGTCGCAACAGCTATATCATGTTCTTTATTTTTAATTATTTTTCATGCTTATTTTATCTGATAACAATTATTCGTAATATTTTTCGTCCTTACTTTCACAATGAGTATCTTTAAATTCCATTAGACACGTTTGAGATAGAAACAGAACGTAAAATTATGCATCTATTCGTCTCGTCCTTTTTGTATTCTTTGACTTGTTTATTTCATTATTATTATTACGAAACGATTTTAATACAGTTACATAAGATGAAATAAAAATCACGATGATTATCTTTATTATAGAACAGAACGTTGTTCCTTATGTAATAATGAAATGTTTTTTATCGACGTAAATTCTGTTTTCTTCTTCGTTAGATTTTATTTCTGAAGAAATGAATTCAGATTCGTTTTATAGATTAATAACGATATTACTCGGTAGTAGTACTTTATATTTTTGTAATTTTTATATAACAATCAAGAAACAGTAATTCCACGATTTTAAGTAATTATATATCGCTTATTTACGTTACATATCGAGCAATTCTTACTCTACAAAAATGAAATAATCTTATTTATTTATGTTTAATACAGCTTTATCTTCATATTTGGTCAGAAAATTTCGCAATATTTTTAAATTCTTATAGCTTGCTTTCTTCCACTAATATTATCGGATTCTATTTATGTATTCGGAACTTGTTGACTTGCGAATTAATTTGCAAAAAGGTAAAGTTATTTCGGGGGTACTGACATCAAATTTAAAAGTAAAGTTATGATACAAGAATCCATTATGCAACAGAGTAAATTCTATAGTAACTGAATCTTCTGTTGCGTGCACGAAATAAATAATCGTTTAGTGATTATCGCAATTACAATGCAATTATGATAACCCCATTTGTCAGTACGTAATTATCCATTTATAATTATAAATGAATTAATTCTACACAGCGAAGTGAATCAAATATGTTATTTTACCTGTTCACAATAGAGATGTCAGTTGTGCTGACATTATTCATTCTTCCTTCTTGCAAATCGGATTGTTAGTTGTGCTGACACATTGTTTCGAGTCTCACAAACGTATTCCGCTATATGCGTGCGAAAATACCTTTCTTTTTTGCTAATGTAATGTACTTGACAGTGTAATGAGAATTATTTCATCGCAAAGTTAAACGAATCTCCCTTAATTTTCATTACAAGGATTATTCGTTTAAGTAATTATTAGTAAAACTGTATGTGTTTAAATAAAATCGAAGTTTGTTAAAATTAAAGAGGCTTATTTGTTCGAAATTGAATAATTGTCGAGAAAAAGTCGAAAATATGAATTGTATATTTGAAATTACTAACGAGATATATTTTCCACTCTATAGGTCCATGCTAGTTGGTCTGTAATTTTCAAAACGTGTTCAAAATATTATTATTTATTTCTTATATTTATTTAAGTATTGAATATATCGAGTTTCTGGTTAACATTGCTCAACAAACGACTTAATATTTTGAAAAAAAAACTTTATCGAACAGCGTCAAAAAGTTTCTCGCTTGTATCGAACATAACGCTTTTATGTACGTTGATATTGCTACGAAATGCGATAGCCAATAACGAATATTTCGATAACGGCATTGTTAACGGTCACCTAGTGGCCAGGGACGTACCCTGAAAGTTACGAAATTTGTATAGTCGGAAGATGAGACATTAGATTTTAGTGCGCAAGTAGTTACGTATTTTACAAATACAAATTCGCAGTTATGTCGTTATTGCATCGGGATGGTGATATGTCTGAATTATAGCTTATCTTTCCCATTACATGCGTCGCACGCATATGACGCACTAGTTGCTTCCTACAGCCCTCAGCGTTACACGTATGTGGACTAAAAGGTCTGAAAATCGCTTGTATTCAAACATTTACAACTATTGAACATTTTGTTTTATTATATATATAGAAATATATATCGTATTATGTAGCACATTGAGAATATTTTTTTTTAAGTTAACGCAATAAAATCGTATATTGATGGAAAGTTGAAATACCAATATGGCATTTGCTTAAACTGCAGTTATAAGTAACGGTTCAACTATAACTTCTTTTCGATGACTATAAATTATTCTTAAATTTTTCCTTAAACGGCGGTAGCGAAATGTTGAAATAAATTAATCTTCAATGTTTTTTCATAAACTCGGTTCTTAATTGCCGAGTTAACAGTTGAGATTAACCCATTTGCATCATGACCCTACTTAAGAGGACTGGTCCCTATGACCGCGCGCGGTCGGTCGTAGGTGCAGTAAATGATATTGGAATTCTTCATGGAGTTTATCGAAAATTTACTGTACAAAACGATTGGTAATGTTACTTTGCAAACATCGCATCTTACATTCTTTATAACAGAGGAAAAAAGAAAAAATTATTTATCTTAAAAAAAAAAAAAAAAAAAAATAGGAAATAAGAAATTAAATCATATTATTTCTCATGGAATTCTTTAAAATGGTCAATACAATAAACTGATATAGGCGAGATACTGACAAACGGATCAAACGTGATCTCTCACATCTAAAGAATACTTAGCGACTGAAATAAGAAGTCGCAGGCGCGCATAATAATCCGCGCTTGGATACAAATGGGTTAAATTAATTTAACCGGAATCCAGAACTATTTATAACTGCAAGCTATGTAAACGGTAAACAATTTTTTTGTAACTGCAGTCGCAAAAATTCTAAAAATCTAAACCTAGAGGAGAAAACATATCAGAATGAAATATCATATAGTTTTAAGAATCGTTGGATATTCATCGTCGTTTAATATTTTTGATGTCACTTTTTGTACACTTCAACGTCATATGAACGTATATAAACTTTTATATGCGTCCTGTAACTCATGCATGCATGTTGGATATCAACACCGTGATTTATATCTCTCCTTTCGTTCTCCTTTACCAGTTATAACGCTGGCTATTACATACAATGGGTTAAGAAAAAGAGACAATTTCCTGTAAATATATCTCCTTCTATAACTGCTCAGATAAGTTTCTGACCTATGGCCAGATAGTGAATGGCTATTGTCCACGTGTATTCGCACTCGAAATTTGCCTGATTCATCGAATTTATGCCTAGTTTAATTATGACCTCACAATTTGAGCCTGTCGAATGAACGTACGATCGAAGAATGGAAGGGGAACGAGTCGCGTGAGAATCCTAACTTGTTGACATTCTTGTTGTTGATAATAGCCAGATGATACTTGCCAGATCGTTTAACCTCTTGCCCTACGGCATCGCGTGAGACTCGCGATATGATTCACGGGTCAAGGAAAGAAGCCACGTTTGTCACTGATATATATTGCTCGTTTGTTACCACAATGACATTATTGAAAATTTGTAGTCGTTGAGTTAATAACATAGAGAGGCAAAAAAAAGTTGTCATTGGTACTTTTTACGAGCCGAGTGTTGTAAGTGAGGTTATAGAACTTGCCTTACGAGGAGACTTGGGTCGCTATAGCATTGTGGCGTTTCTAATTAATATGCGTATCTATCTTTGTAATTGCGATAAGCTTCTCAAGAATAATTTATAGTCATCGAAAAAAAATTATAGTTGAGTCATTACTTGCAACTGTAAAGCAAATAGCATATCGGTATTTTAACTTTCCAGCAATGTACAATTTCATTGCGTTAACTTGTAACGAGGAAAGAGAGAGAGAAAACGAATTTTATTGGCCGGTTTAGCGCATTTGAACTCCCGTCGTACTTTCAATTGTCTCCAGCAGACATTTTCTATTTCCACATTAGCGTCAATTTGGAAACGTTATTCTTAACGATAGATAGTGAAACAAGTCTTACTCAGGGACAATTGATAATGGAATACGATCATCAAATTCTTTCTAATTTTCAAAACGAATTCTTTTGGAAATGAGGCCTTCTAATAGAATTTACGATGGTCTCGAGTTGATAGTAAAAATACTACTATTATCGTAAAGATAGTATTTTCCAAGGGACGAATTTCACTTAAGTGTCTACATGTACATTAATGTAGATACATACATATATTATCTATCTTATTAATAACAGATTTAACATATTTTGCGATAAATTACTCTATATGATAAGCAACTCATTTTGGGAAGCAATTTTGGGAATTTTTTTACTTTCACCTTTTTTCACATGCTGATAGATTGTGTGTTATATGTTAGGATAAACCTAATTGGAACGGGTGTAATTGGCGCGTAATTGAAACCACTTCGATTGGTCGAGAAATATTTCAAATAAAAGTTGGATGGTTTCGAGGGGAACGTAATTTGACGCGATTAATTTTTCCGTAGGAGGATGCACAGAGGGCACATGTAAATGTCAAGTTTTTAAGTTGTTATTGCATTTTTTTTTTTTTTTTTGCACATATAGATTCTTCAATACGTTCTACGTCAAAACATACTACGAAATCTTACGCGTTGTTAATTTTTGAAATATTTGACCTTAATTTCTTTTTCACGTAGAATGTTCCGAAGAATCGATAAATATAGTATGTAAACATAATTGTGTTGAAAAAGACATAGCACCACTTAAAGAAACGAACTTAACCTTTGTATGGCCTCTACGCATTCTCCGAAAAAAGTACTCATAATATTTTAAATTATGTCCTCCTCCGAAACCGTTCAACTTTCATTTAAAACATTCTTCAGTAAAATCATAGTCTTGAAAATAACTCCCGATGTTTTGATATCGAGGTTCATATTACAAGGCAATACATTTAGAATGACGCACGAAAAAAGCAAGAATTCTGTGAACGGACATTTATTTATATAAGCGGTTGTTTATAGAAACGTAATAATTATAGAAATAACAATAATTGTATTGATAAGCGAGCTGCGTAAGAAAATGAAAATGAACTACGTGTCACGATGTAGGTCATCGTTCAAAATGAATATTTTCTCTAGAAGTGGATAAAATTTTGAATGGGAAATGCGAGAAAAGTGTGTCTGGATGTTTAAAGACTGTTAGCGCAGTGAAAAAGAGAAAGGAAGCAGAGAGTGATTAGGAAAAGTGGGTCGTGGTGTGAAATATTAAATGAGGTATACCACGGAATAAATTAAGATAATAATTGTAAATGAGCCTTTAAGCACATAGTCTTTAACAATACAGAGTTATCGTTATACGAAGCATTTGTCTCATTTGTGAATTTGTATTACAATTTTTCAACTTTTATATCGACGATTATTATATCAATGGTCTTCAATATATATATATATATTTATGTACAGTTTGTAATTAAAGATGCCAGCGACAGTGATAGAATTATTTATCGCTTGAAATTTTATCGGCGCTATAGTGAGACTTGAGTTATTAATTAGTTTTCGGTCGGAACATTTCACATTTGAATATAAAAAATGTAAAAGGTAGCTGGTTTCGAATAATAAGATAAGATTATCTTGACAGTTTTAGCACATGTATAGGATCTTCCTTTGAAATATTAAAAAGGTAGCTGGTTTCGAATAATAAGATAAAATTATCTTGACAGTTTTAGTACATGTATAGGATCTTCCTTCGAAAAATAAAATTTACATCTTACAGAATTGCGATTAACATCAAATCAAAGTTAAAGATTTAATATCCTGTCACTTTTAGATGACTTTAAATTTAGGAAATCATTCTAATGATTTTCTGCATATACAAATTACTGCCTATACTCTGAAAGATATATACAATACATATTCTTATTTTCCAATGAAGTGTATTTTTTTCTTTTTTTTTTAATCAAATTTTCCATTTTATTTTCGTAGAGTATCAAGTTCTTCCACTTCGAAAATGAGTTCTAAAAAATATTATTTGATATTACCTATCGGTGTAAATTAATGGTTTCCCCCTTGGTATGATGAAACTAGAGTATATTCACCGAGGGGAAAACCTACTAGATATTAGACTCATAAATTTGTTTAAAATCTCCCACGTACTGTCAATTTGCTGTTCAGAACCTACATTGTATCTATTATATCTACATATAATTATACATATATATACGTAACACATACGTATATGTAAATAAATGAAAGATTGCATATGATTTATTTTTATATAATTTTGTGCAAAGATTAATTACGAAACTTTAGTTATTTTATTTGCTTGTTAATTACTTTAACTAAGCTCAAAAAAAGCTACTCATAAGAAAAAGCGAACATTAACAAGTTACCACTTTAATAACATAATATCTATATCGAATATGATACACCGGACGCCAGCCATTCTAAGCCCCACGTTTCGTAAATAATTCCACTCGATTCCTGAACGTTTTATTTGTCATTCCTAAGAGTATTATAACACGCTACACAAATAACTCACAGCGTACTACAAAAAATATTCTTTTAATACATGTATAATATTTAGTCGTGTTGATGTATAAAATGTATAACATTCTTTTAATTTAAAAGTCAAAACTTACTTTTAATAGGTAAAAATTAAGCATTTTTAGAATTGTATAAACTATAACATATTAAAAAAGAAACAGTGAATTTATAACAAAATGCAAGATATATTTGTCAATATTACCATTATATATAAAACATTTTTCCGTATTTTCAATAATTAAAGAAATAATACAGCTGTATTATCAGAATTCATTGATAATCTCAGCCAAATCGTCGACAAAAAATAGGTACTATATCTGCAATATATCCTTACACGTATTATTTTTACAAAGAAATATGTATTTCAATACATTTTTTTAATACATGATGTGTACATAATTTATGATGATGCATCCTATGAGCACATTATTAGAAATAGTTAAAAATGATCTTTTAACCCCGGGCTCTTGTTTAAAGAGCTTAGTGATGCATCTCTTTATCGTTATTTATTATTGAAGAAAGCAAAAGAAGCAGATATTCTAATTTCTAATCGAGTTGAAAGCTAATTTCCTTTAAATTTCTTGAGAAGTGAGTTTACAACGATTATTCCCGCCACTACTCTTTTATTGTAGAAAGCAAAAGAAGCAAGAATTCTGGGTTCTAAGTTAACTACGTATTGTTTGAAAATCGCATTAGTGCAGATAATACCAATACTCTAATGCAATATTTTCGCGCTGGTAAATATAGAGGAATAGTCATTCAAGCCATATGATAATAATAAAGAAAATAGGAAAGATTTCTTAAATGCTAAGACTGGTGCCTCCTACGAGACATCTGGCGACTTTTAGTTGAACTTTCGAAGACTAGTGTGCCCGCGCTTTGATATGCACTGCCGATTATAAGTATTTCAATACTTTAAATTATTATAAATACCATTTATTGTAGCTTAAAAATACATAGAAAATTTCTTCATAATAATAACATTTAATTTTACGACAGATTTTTAACAAAAAATTATCTTATTTCGTTTGCGTTCTACAAAATTTTGAGATAATTATAAGAAGCTTTATAACGCTGATAATAATTATACTAAAATATATTGAACGATAGAAACGGAAATCTATATAGACACTGTGTAACGTCACTACCCGTCCAGAATGGTACAAATGCTTTTAAAATATTAAGGAAATGTTAATACATTACAAAAAACGACAAATAATAAATTTAATAACACTACTCTAAATAAATGTAATAATCTCACGAACATTGCAATTCAATAGAGGTCACTGTACAGCGGTATGCTTAATACACGTCATTATGGATTATTTTACATATTAAACGAGTACCACGTATAATATTGATCTTTAACCTAATAATCGAACTGTTCTTTAATTAAAAGCTTTTACAATCGTGAAATTAAAAGATAATAAATGCAAACCAATTTTAAGTACCGATTGTGATTTTTCCAAATATATATAAGCATGACATAATTCATTGTAAGAATTATATTATATGTGCGTATATATAAATCGAATATATCATACGTAAGTATATCGAACTTTAATCTCAAGGGAAGAGCTACAATCTTCGAATTGCGAAGGATTTGTTTTATCGAATTTTTCGAGGAACAGGGAGAAGAGACAAATTCAAATTTTAGAAGTGAATTATTTACTATAGATCATAATCAAACAAATAGTCAATCAGTTTGACTTCTAAAAAGAGATGTATCAAATGTAATGTAATTTATTATTATTATAACTTTTAGTTTCCACGATACTTATACATAAGGAGCTGATTTATTTCTTTTAGCCAGAAATTATAATTCATTCGAGTGATTATTTGACGTTGAAAAGGAATACTTGAATATGTAAATAAAGTAATATTTGATAATGTACATTAATATATATGTATGCATATTCACTCGCTACTTGGACTTTCAAGAGTTATAACTCATACAACATACTTCTCTTTTTGCGTTTTACCAGTTTACCAATAGTATACTATTGCGTGATAAAACACGTACTTGACAAATTTTCATTTGTCACTCACAGGGGGTGCAAATTTTACATTTTATATTTTTTTATTTGTATGATGTATAGATAACATGAAAAAGGAAATAGTCCTGGATATTTTAATTTTACTGTGATAAATTTATCACATAAATTTATTAAATTGATATAATTTTCTAAAATGCGAAATATTATATAATAAGAGGATTTATAAATTGGACTATTTAGATTAGAATTAGAGAGTTAGATAATTTATTGGTATAACAAATATTAAACTTTAACATTGAAACCAATTCTAAACCGCTGAAATTGATTAATAGTAATACATATATAATAAAATATATTGTGCATGGTTATTACTGCAAATTTAATATTTGCAGTGTAATTGTATAGATTCTATGTAATAAGAATTACATACAATCGGTCACAGAAATCTACATACAAATAAATTATAAAACAAATATTCCACCAATTTCGTAATTGACACTATACTTGATCAATCATTAATAAGCTGAGGATTATTTAATTTATGGCAGTATGCATAAATAAATATGCAAAGTGTTTACGTTATCAACTTAGCGCTTCTCTTATAGGTGATAAATTAGCGATAAATGTAGTGAGTAATTATTACTACGAGCTCGTATAATAAATGGGTTATGACTATAAATAGGAAAGTAATGATATTTCTTTGATATAATGTTGGTTTTTACTATGCTTTCGAGCTAGTGTTATTCTTGTCCTTATTACTACGTAGTAATTAGTATCACATTTTCCTAAACGATGGTATGCTATTTCTATGCAAATTACTTTAATTTTCACTCCACTCTGTACAAACTAGCAAAATTTATTTACATACTTTCCTTTTCGTTTTCATAATTTGCCTGCTGTTTTTATTTGCATATATTTTCTATTTCTATGTTCGCTATAAATTGGACAGTCCTCTTAGCATATTCAATTAATTCCGGTTTTTACTTCTCACATATTTCACACATTTCATTACCTATGTATAATGTTACTTCGCCATAAAATGTCTATATTCAACGATTCAAATTTAGACATCAATACCTCCGTGAAACGCGATAATTCTTCAATTAATCATCAATAGCATTTTTGTATTGCTTTTGAAAACTTTTATAAACATTGTACCCTAGTCTTATCTAGACGCTTATCAAATAATTATGCAGCTATATCATTAATAGAGTAATATATCTTATCAGACTCGAAGTACGTGCTGTACAACCAAAATTTATCCTGTTGTGAAAACTGATCCATGGGTATTTGATTGAAACTTCGCAAAATATTCTCTTGTGATCGACTTACTTACTAAGAATGGAAAGATGACCTTGAGAATGTCTTCGCAGCTCTCACGGTCTTCGACCAAATATTTATTTCATCTCAGCCTTATCTCAACCAAACCAAAATGCACTGGAAAATGTATATACGATCCTTAAGTACTGCGAATAACTTCTTTAAGAAAACAGAAAAAAGAGAAAAAAAAAAAACGCTTTGTCTTGCAACATCATCGTGAACCTAGCACGTGTTCTCAACAAGCGATTGCATAAGGGTTTCGACTTACGTAGAATAAGCTCCTGCCTGGTTGTATCACCTATTCTGGAATACTCTACATGTATATTTAACTAACAAACATGTGCCGATATCGATGTGTCGTCTAATTGCTGAAGAAGCGGGATAATTCTTGTTGATATGGCATGTAATAATAGTAATAACTATTGTTACGCACAGATATGCTGTACGATTCACTATATAGAAAATTATACATACCAATTCATAGTTCCTTCTCATGCTCATGCCACATTGTGGATTTATGCTTTTATTCATTTATATGTTTAGGCGTTTATCTTTATCAGCCCTTTTGTTTGCTGGCAAATACTCTTTGTCAACTCCTTTATTCGGTAACAAATACTCTCTCACGCAATTGCTCTTTTGTTTGAAAATAAATATTACTAAACGAAGGAAAAGAGAAATTCAAAAGACTCAGAATCGTCAGTTGGTGGCAGTTCTCAATCATCGTAGCGAGGGCGGAATGAAAAAATCGGGGGAGTAGCTGATATTTCTTCGTATTCGTTGTAGCATCTTTGTACAGTTTATTACAATATTTTGATTTGAGTCATGAAACTTGTTGGTTCTGACGTGGTTCGTTGTAGCATACCTTACTGTAGCGTATTTATAATTTATCGTTTGCAAAATTTTTAATTTTTATTTTAATTTTCTAGATTAAAAAAATATCTTAAAGATTGCTTTCTTCTCTGTTCCAGTCAATAGGCGACGGAGACAAGAGGAAGTGTAATTTCTTTAACTCTTCTGCGGCCAGCGGATAGAAAAAAGATACTTCAAGATGAATAAAGTGGATTATATGGAGGTCACTGTACCTAATTATTCATATGTCTTCAACTTCGAAGAGACATTCATTCATATGGATACTAAGATATGGATGACAAAGAATTGGACAAACTGTTTTTACTATTGTGGCATTTACATGATCCTAATTTTTGGAGGACAGCATTACATGTCGAATAGACCAAAGTTTGAACTGAGAGGCATACTTGCACTATGGAACACACTGCTTGCAACGTTCTCTATTATTGGATTTACTAGAACAGCACCAGAGTTGATTCATGTGTTAAGGCATTATGGGTTTTACCATAGTGTTTGCATACCTAGGTGATTTCACTTCTGTATCTTTTTCTGTAAAATATTCATAATAGTTTGAATATTACTATCTATAAGTTAGATATTATCATGGAACCATTTCTTATATTTGATATTTAAAGCTGTTGATAGTTTAAAAGTCTTACTCAAGCGTAGAATTCAATGCTTGTATATGTATTTATTAGAAAATGTACTGCGATCTCGATACCCCCGACATACGAATATTTGAAAAATTTCAAAGCCGGACAGTTTGATCTAATGCTTGCATATTTTCTTTCCAGCTTCATTGAACAAGACTGTGTGTCTGGTTTCTGGACGTGGATGTTTGTCTTGTCGAAGCTTCCAGAACTTGGTGACACAATCTTCATTGTGCTACGGAAACAGCCACTAATCTTTTTACATTGGTATCATCATATAACTGTTCTTCTCTACTCGTGGTTCTCATACTCGGAATACACAGCATCAGCCAGGTGGTTTGTCGTAATGAATTACTTTGTTCACTCCATAATGTACACATATTACGCTTTGAAAGCAATGCGATATAGACCACCAAAGGGGATCGCCATGCTGATCACTACGCTACAATTAGCACAAATGGTTATTGGTTGCCTTATAAATATTTCGGCTCACCAGTACCTGGAAAGTGGCCAAATCGATTGCCACATTACGCGTGTCAACGTTAAACTTAGTCTGCTCATGTACTTCAGCTATTTCGTACTCTTCGCTAAATTTTTCCAGAAGAGTTATCTATCTAAATCTAATAACAAAGTAGGGAAGAAGGTTTACGCTAATGGAACAGTGGAGTATGACAAGCTCAAGGTTAATTAAAGCACACTACAATTTTTGAAAACTTTTTCTATAGACCCTTTCCAGGAACATTCCTTGAAAACGCTTTTCAATAAGATTTCTTTCAAAGGCGTTGTGGAAATGCATTTCAAGAAATGGCCCTTGAAAATTTTTTTTAGGAGTCTTTGTTAATTCAAAGTCGTAAAAACTGGTTGCAGTAGGGTGAAAGTGGTGAGAGAGATAGAGTGGAAATTACTTGAAGATATAGCACATTGAATTTTACAATAATATTAAATGTTGCACATTGAATTTAGTAATAAATTTCATGATAACTTGCTTAACGCGTGAGACGCGTTAAACACGTTATTATAGAATTAATGAAAGAAGAAGGAGCTTCTCCTTAGAGACGTCTTGAAACTTTCATTTGTCTAGGAACGATTTCAAAATAAATTTCTTGGTGAACTTTTTTCTTTACGCTTCTTTATGAAGTTAGCACAAAATTTGGTAGAACGAGGATGGAGACATAATATTTAAAAACATAGTAGGAATGTATCATTTAATATTGAACTATTTAATAATGAAGAAAGAATATTAGATTTTAATGAAATTCGTCAGCAAACAATTGATATATTCTTATTACATTTAATATGTTTGACATATTTATTGTTATGGAAATGTATAAATATGTTGAGATATCATAAAGAATATATAATGATCTGCATACGTAAAGTATGGATAATATTAAAAAATATATATCGTGATCGATATATATTTCGATCTTTCGTAAGAACATCCGACATCTTTTTTCACGTTGCTCGAGAAGAAAAGAAAGCAAACATAAAGAATTGTTCCCAAGTCCTGTTCTACCGGAATAACGATAAAAAAAAAACGAATTACTTTTGAAGAAGTCAGAAAGTATAGAGAAAGAAAACCAGAAAAGAAATTTCATTAGGCCTACCTCCAAAACGAGCTAAGATATTCTTCGTAGAAAATAGTAAAAAAAGACGATAGGTAATAATCGAAGACCGAAATCGCAATCCCAATTGATGACCACTTAAGAAATGAAAAAAAATAATAAAAGAAAGAAGAGGATTTATAATTACTATTTTCTATCGTGACTATTTTGTGCTGCTAGGAATAATAAAACGGGCAGCTTGCCGACGTCTTTTTACTTTCAAAGTGCAATCAGTCTTATAGAGAGTGTTTACTTTTTTCATTTAGAAATATTTATATCGCATAATTTATTTTGTATGAAACTTTTGTACAAATTGTTATTTATATTTATATTGATTTATTTAAATCATTGCTAATAAAAACACTTTTGGCATGTCATAACGAACACAACTAGAATTTTTATTCAAGTCATTGGATGTGATAAATCTTCAAATTATAAATTTAATCAAAAGAAGAAAAGCGATAGAAATGGATTCTCTTTCACATAATTTTGTATCATTAACCGTCGTGGTACGGACAACATGAGCCAATAACTAGGATTAATTGTAAAGTCAATCCACTCAAAGATGTCAAGAATTTTTATTATGTATCAAGTATGTGGTATATGGTATTGTTACGAAAAATATTAAGAGTGTAAGAGTAAGCAATATACCTAGCCACCACTGAACTTTTTCGTTAATTCTTATAAAAGGGATGATTTTTGATTTTATGTATACAATTGTTTATGTCATAGACGAGTCAATAATCTGTAAGCAAGAATTGAATGGATACTTTCTGCAGGAATGGCTGTTCTTTGAAAGATGAATTGTTGTCCGATTCTAGTCGCATAGTCAAAACGAGAGCATTTTTTAGCTGGAATGGAAATTAAATTAACGAATTCAATTTTCAAAACGATTATTCACGCCGCTGATCGACGCGCACTTTCATATTTGACATTTTTTAAACGCTCTCCTTTTCCACATTTTGTATGATACTTGATTGGATGCAACGTTTTCTTCTTTTTGTGATTTATTACATTCTTTTTAATTCCTCAAAAATCGCACAAATATTGCCAATGAAAAATTCGAAACCCTTATTTCGACTGAAGTATACACTAATTAATTTAATGCAGAGACTTTAATTTAAAAATATGCGTTTAGCTTGTACGAAGCGGTAATAATTATCCCAGTTTGTATATGTTCCTTTTCTAATTGTTTGCTTATTCGGTTGAGAATGTCGGAGGGGAAAACCCAGGCCAACGAATAATATTTGATTTAATAGTAAATGTTGCCAAAGCGTTCTTACGTTCGATTCGAATTTGCTTATTTATTTAACAGGATAATATTAAAACGACGACGATGGTACTCGTCGAAAGGTGCGTGTTTCATTTGGTGAATAAAAAGAATTTCATTATTCGCGTTAGGTATTTAGATGCGTAAGTTATATTGTAAGCATGATTACACGTGACGCAAGGTGAATAAAGACAAATACGCAAACTTATAGAAAATATTTGCAATGATTAAGAATTTTAATCAAGCATAAAAATATATGTGGTAAACATATATAAAACATACGTATGATTAGATCCCATGTAAATTTTACATGCATGAAATATATTTTATTAACTACGCAATGTTATTTTCATGTATAGAAAAGAAATTAACAAAGTTTAGGTTAATATTATATATTTAAAGAATTTGTTACACGATTGTTGAGTATTACAAAATATCGTTGAACAAAATTATTGCAAATACTTGCGTTGAAGAAATTTTTCTAGATATCGATCAAGCAGATGATCACTGTTCTCTTGTGTCGATGCTGTAATCATAATCGATTGATTATTAATTAAGATATTAGTTATTTGAGTGTTGCTTTTATTCACTGATGGCGCTGCAATCGGATTAACTCTAGAGCTGACTTTTCCATAGATTTTTCATAGGGGAATTATAGAGAGAAGCAAAATAACGAAAGCCTCAAATATTTATACAGGTAATATTAAAATTAAGCATTACATTTACTACGTCGCAGGAAAACACTTGTAACTGCTCTATATCGCCGTTGATTGGCGGTAATCGCGTGTAACGTTTCAGCGAAATTTTTTTAGACAGAATCGAAAAGAAATAGTTTTTTAGATCGTCCAGAACTAAATACACAGAGAAGTGTAAAGATAGATTCGAGGACCGACTAATTAAGTAAACAGACGAACTTCGCCTTTGAAATTTGAAACAAAAGTAAGATGATGCTTACGATTGAAACAAGTGAATGCAAGCGGAATGAAATCAAAACTTTAGAAGAAGTTCGACGTCAACAACGAAGTACGAAATGCAGAGAAACAAAAAGAGAATTCTGCATGCTTTGATATCTGTTTAAACGAATTCTAGAACCTTCAACTTCTCTCGTTAAGTTATAATTGAGGAATAAGGGGGAAGAAACAAGGAATGTCACAAAATAGCTTCTTTGAAAAAATGAAGTTTCCATATTTTAGCCCACTAGAAGGGGAACAATATTCGGTCAATTTAACTGTATTATTCGTAAAATGAAGTATACGCCTTAATTAGACGTCATAAAGGAGAATGATTAGTAAACTATTAATTATTTTTATTTGTCTTTCGCTCTAATATCTACAGACATTCCCTGTTTTCAACGAATATATAAAATCTTTAACGTTATCTTATGGAGAGATTTTGAACGTTGCAAGCATTATGATTTGTTAGTACTGCAGTCCGAGTTCTCACACACAAAGTATGTTACAAAATGTAAAATCACGAGAGATGAACATTCCTTGTTTTTCCTCTTCCTATTTGATGAGACCAATGGAAGATCAGTAAATCCATAGGAACAATCTAGGGAGAAAAATATTTTTTGACTCGATTCGATGTCCTTCTAATGATATAATTTAATGCGCAATGAGAAATAAAAACTGAAGTAACTCATTGAAGAAAAGAGGACGAAAGAGAGAAAAAGTTGTATGTGTGTATGTGAGAAAGGAATAAAACTAGCGTGATACGAAAAAAAATATCATTGTACGATTTCTTTTTTTCTAAATTAATGTTTGTATAATTTTATTTGTTATTATATATGCTTTTTCTTTACTATACATAAATATTGTATATGAATAATAATAATAATTTATGATGGAAGGTGTGGAAAAGATGTTTATTTTTTAATTGTTGGATATTAAATTGAATTTTCTGATTCAATTTCTTGTCACTACACCAAACTTAATATACTTGGACCTGATTAATTACTATATAAGTGTTATAGACAAAGATACCTTGAAAGTTAACCAGTCGCAAATATGTAGTATTCGACGACCGGTGGTATATAGACCTTGTCGTACGACTCACCAATGTCGGTCCGATGGAATTCGAACTGGTTTGTTTCTTATCGCATCGTACGCACGGCGTTTGAAACTTTATTCACGCGCGCGAGGGCGGAAAATACATTTGATGCATGTCCGGCAGCGTACTATCGGGTTATGTGGTTGTATGGTTCAGCTGTCTGAGATGATGCGCGACAAAACCCACTAAAACCCTTGGCCACCTTTGCAGCACGGTATAAAATGTGCTACCTTGGGGAATGGATTCCACTTTGAACTAAACAAGTCCGTTTATTTGCATCGAACATTAATATTTGTCCTTCCTCTATTATTTCAGGTTTGTATCACACTGTTGTTACTTATTTTAGAAGCGCGTGCTTACGATTCTTCATCTTCTCCTTTAACTAATTTGAATTTCCTTTTCTTCCCACTCTCTATCTTTCATTATAATTATTATAGTCACCTTGAAACGATCTCAAGAATGACTAAATTTACATACTTTTTCAAGAAAAATTGGCCAGACTCCATTTAGAATAGCACAAAATAAAATGTTCTAGTTTATCCAGCCTTTGTCCACAATTCCGGTTCGTCTCACTTTACCTGACGACTCCCAACTTTTTTTCCCGAACGAATTGAATATTCCGTATCCTGTCAGAAGCTGCACGCAATAGTAACCAATTTCTTACTTTATTTTTTCTAAAGAAGTATGCGACCTTGATAAACCTTCTTGTCCAGTTGTCTCGCTTGTACTGCATTCGGTTGCTATTGCCATTCATCTTTAACTTCGTTGTCAATTCTATTCCTAATTTCAGACAGGTTGGTTTCTTGATCTTCTGCTTCAGTGTAGAAGAACCATGCCGATGTGCGTTTCTAAATTTTTTCGTAAGCTCGTCTTGCTTCTTTCTTATTTTCGCCTTAATATAAATGGGAATCGGTATCGGTAAAGCCGAGACCATACAATCATTGGAACGACATCTGTTGCGTGATGCCCGTTGTAGAAATATGTACATATTATCGTATATCGAAAAGACGCATGTTCCTAGTGAGAGGGCTTCAATATTTCTACAACGGATGTCATACAGCGGACCTCGTTTCAACGCTCGTATGGCCTCCGCCAAAGTACGTATAAACGTCGTTCGGGCCTAGCAACCGTTTTATATCACGCTCTAAACATTAATCAGATCCCGAATACTCGAGAGCGCGATTAGTATATATAATCGTGTTCGAGAGGATCGCATAACAAAGCCGTAGATTGGGGTGTCGCATTCCAAAAACGGTAAAAAGAGTTGAAATCCTTTGTTTATCCCTTATTTTTCATCTTATTCAGTTATATGTTCGTGATCTTGTTGATACAGAATAATCAACAAAGCTTGTGTGGTTTTAACTGTGCTTATAAATAAGTTATTGGGTAATATACAGGACAAAACTGAATACATATTTAAAATCGTATAAAATTTAATAGAATTATAAAATATTTCTTTATGTTATTTCATAACTAATTATACACATTGTAATACTATTATACATATTACAGTGCCAAAGGATCGCCGGTAGATGTCCCAGCCTGCGAATCACTTGATAAACTCGAATTTTCATGAATTAACTCCTTAATTAACAAACTTTGAATTTTATTCCTAATTATTAATTTTCGGATAGGATCTAATCGTCTGAGGGACGGTACCAGCGACTTTGCAAAATGCATGTCTTCGTCATCTTGCTCGTGTCTCTCGCATAGGCCGTGTTCGACGAATGCCGGAAGTTTTTTCTTTTCCATCTCTAACATATCTCTTCCAAAGTCAGATAATGTCCTTTTTCTTCCTTTCGAATGGTGGTAGATTGGCGTATTATGGAGACGTGGAATTTCGAGAGATTCCTCAAATCTAGAGCTATGAGTATCGAAAGTCTCGAGATGACGCGGTGGCGTTATCCTTTCAGATGCTTCCGTTGTATCCGCAACTTCTTGTCCCAAATCTTCAGAGTTTGTGTCCGTTTCGGAATTCAATGTATCCGCGCTGGGTACATTGTCGAAATTGCTCGTCAATTTTGTTAGCACCATAGTGTCTTTTAAAAAAAAGAGCATTTCGAAAAATACCCACTTCCCTTTATAATCGCTCACAGATATACTAGCAGACTCTCCAGAACGGAGCTTCTTCACTTTTTTCAGTTCTCTTTGGAACTGGTCCCTCAAATTTCGCCATTTCGACTTGGCTTCCACTTCTGAAATAAAATACCCTTTTGCCCATTTCAGACAAATTACCTCTTCGTTTGGAATATGACAAAGTGCTGTTTCAGCCATTGCTATTGAAATGTATCTTGCCATTTGGGCACAGCTTCTAGAGGCTTCTACAGACGAGTCGAATGAGTGGCGAGTGGCCAGAATCAGAAGTAACTACTCGTCTTTTTCCCGTCGCACTTCCGGAAGAAGTAGGGGAGAGCGCGATGTCCTCCGTCTTGCACGACCCGTCTGTATGAGCCTTTGAAGCTATAGGAACCAATGTTGACAGTGCGATTAATATTACACAGTATTAAACGATACTTCGAATTACAATGATATAAAGAGAAATTATTTGGGATTAAGTGAATTATCAAATTACGGAAGAACCGTTGGTAGCAGCGTTGGGGATGAGAGAAAAATCGTCTACTTACATACTTTTTTAACGATATTATGTACATAAAGAAGGAAACATATTTTTTACATTTTCAAACTATCAGATAAGTACATTTAGACAACTTACTGTCTTTTTTTAATACTACTGCCACATTTTCCCATTCCTTGTCCACTAACACTCGATTTTTGTAGTTTTCATCCCATCTATTCCATAAAACAGGCCTTTTTTGCACTTCAGAAATCAATAACTGTGCGAAAGTATGCATACTAGACGTCGTGCGTGCGATGCGACAAAGAACAAACTGGTCTGAATCGTCTGAATCTCATACAGTGCAATAGCGCAACCGACAAATACGACCACGATCGTGAATGCGACGTTGTCGCATTGCACGCGGCCGTAGAACGTGCTTCGTTTATGTATTACTACCGCGTTGGTTGATTATTCAGACGACAACAATATCTCACCGCTGTTAGATGTACGACATCAGTTAGTATGCGATTCAGTTAGTGCAGAGCTTCCAGTTATCGAAATTCAGTTGCATATGATTTATATTTTATATGTACATTAAAAGTCTGATATCTGATAAAGTTAACTGCAATATTAAGGTATTCGTAGCGCGACAATATCCCTCAAAAGTAAAGCACGCTGAAACTCGAGATCGCTGCGCTCCGCGCATGCTTGAGATTCTCCCTCCACGAATAAATTTCTTTGTTGTCTGTACTTTCTTCGTACGCATACCAACAGGTCATTTAAAAAGGGATAGTGCGGCAACTTTGGCGCAATTTCGTCGCAACTTAGGGTATAATAGATATAAGGCATATTGGGCATTAAAAATACCGATATAATATACTTTTATAAATACAAAACTTTCATTCGAAAACGCTGAAGTCCGAGTTGAATTTTTCTTTAATAAAGATTTTTCTAGCCATTTCACATAACATACTAGCCTTTTAACGACTTCGTAGGAACTATTTTTCCGCGATTGATCAAAAAGTCATTTTTGCAGTGGCTTCTTATGAGGACTATGTGTTAAAACTATCAATTTTAAAAGTCATTCTATTACCCATAAAAGAACAGCAAAATTTATGTTGTCTCCTGTAATCTAACTACATACCATTATCTTTGTATCATAATCATGGTCTAGCCAATCTTCATTTAGGCAATGTCTATATTAGCAATAATCTTGCAATAAGGCTATAATCTTGTTTTTTTCGTGCATAAATAAATGATTTTATAAAATTTGAAGTAACTGTTTTGATAAAATAATGTTCAATTCTTCCATTAATCCAAAGTGAGATCGAAAGGGTTAATAAAATATTTGTAAATATTCGGGATATATCAAGAATCAAAGGTTTTAAAACGCGCGATTTAAAAATTTCATGAGAGAACTTCGTGTTATTTCGTTTAAGATTACTTATGGTCATTTTTTGACCTTACGAAATTATGGTACACAAAAACGATGTTATCATATATCTAATCAGTGTGAAAAATTAATTGTATATCATTTTATTAATCTAAACAAAACTTATTATTTAAAATAAAATTGCACATTTTATAAATGAATGAATACGGAATTAAAAGACATTTATTTTACACACAGATATACTAACATAGCTATTAAACATAATAGCTTACTTTTATGAACAAACATATGTTTAACTATTTGTCTTTTAGAAGAACCACAATTAAAATAATATTTTATATTCCTTGAATAAAATTTAATATGATCAATCTTTTAGGTTTGTATATTAATAATGTACAAATATATATATATACACTATATATACACAAATACAAAATGAAATATTACATTATAAATATCAGTTATTATATGACAAACCAGCAGTATAAGATTCTTCGTTTATTTTACTGTACACATTTAAAACTATCCTTTTATGACTTAATGTCAAATAATTACTTTTGTGATTTTTAGTTTTTAGTATTTCTTAGATCTTTACAGACTTCAGATTAAAAACATTTCTTAGATCTGTAAAGCTGTAAAAAATACTTTAAATCTAGAGTCTTTTTGAGTTTATATATAAATAAGACTACTTTTCTTTATCCCATTCTTCAGAGACATATCTCAGTAAATCTGTAAGGTTTTCAAATTCAGTTCTACTCTGAGGAGGATCATTTTTTGGTATTTTTGGTAAAATATTTCCAACTTTTAATCGAAACTCTTCGGCAGTTGAAGCTCCAGAAAGTTTCCAAATACCATAAAAAAGTATACCACAACCACCAACTGCCCAAGCAGAACCCCATAATAAAGCTCTTGTAGCAAGTGCTGCACCAGATTCAGGAAGGCCTTTCCCTCCCATGAAACCAATATCAAAATTTTTACTGTCTTTTTTTTTAACTGATGCTAAAGCATTGAAAAATCCAGCCATAACAGATATACCTGCTACTCCAGCCAGGAACAATGTTTCTGAAACATAAATTGATAAAATTGGTAAAAATAAAACTAGGTTATGTATGATATTTCAAACTTTATCACATGGAAATGTAAAATTGTATAAATTTGAAATTCATCTATGTTTGAATTTATTACTAGCGAACTAAACATAAATTTATTCTATACTATTTCCTTAAATTGTAAAGGGTTAATATAAGTTTTGTACTTTTCATATATATCTAATAACCTTAAAATAATATAAAATGAAACAATACAAAAAAATAATACTTTTAAATTGTATTTAAATGTGGATTACGAGTCACTTTAACTAAAGAAGTATTAATATTTGAATTATCAAACAATCTAAATTTAAATACATACCATATAATTTATCTTTCTTCTTCTTTGGTACTGCCTCTGACATGATTATTTTTATATCACTTTCTATTTATTGTTGTAATATATCATAATATTGAAATAGTAGAATTAAAAAGGTTTTTCACAAAATTTCGAAGGGAACACAAATAAAACAAGATGCAGAACCGGCACAAAGTTGTTTCTTTACCGGTTACTGTATAAATTATAATTTTTAATAGACATAAATATATTTCGCATTAAATAAATGTATTGCTATTGCATAAAATGCAAAATATACAAATGAAAATTTAGAACTTAAAGAATTAATTAAGTTTAATTTTATCTAAAATGTCTAGCTAGTTCCTTGGAGCGCTTTGCACTAACAGCACGTAATTGGTGGTTTATAGTTTATGGACTGAACGATTTTTAAAACTTGCTTATAACTAAAAATCAGGAAGGATGTTTAGATAAAACTAATTTTAAATAATTCTTTACGTTTTAAACTTAAGGCCTTAGAAGACAAAAAGTTCTAGGAGCCGAAAAAATTTGGATTGTTTCATTTTGCCACCTGTCGATTGAACATAAATATTACATATATATACACATTTCAGACGCAAATATTTCAATACAATATCAATTTAAATTTATATTATTTGAAACTAGTCCTCTATTTCTATATGATTATTCAATATCACAATGTCACTTATTGGTAGCATGTGAAATTGCATTAAGCTTCCTTTAGTTGCTACTCTACAGAAAAATGTCACTTTCTTATCTAATGATTCACAATTTATGGAAGTTTCTTTAAAAAGATGTTTCCTTCACATTAAGTAAATTGTTACTTACTTTACAAAAAAGTTCCATTTGTACAAAATTCGAAATTAAAATAAGAAAAATATGATGGAAGGTAGTGTAATAAGAACTATGTTAAATGTCGTATAATCGGTGATAAATTTCCGTCTATTTTTAGCAATAATTCCAAGTTAGAGGAATATTTCATGTCAAACCTTATTGACAAGTTATTTTGTTGACAGCTTAAATTGTTTTTTTTAAAGTGCTTTTATGAAATTAATGTTAAATTGATTTTATATATTCTATAGTGTCTACAATTTTAAGAAAATATAAACTATCTGTATTATAATTATAGCGTTATAATTTAAAGATAAAATATTGTAAATTAAATATTTAAAGAAATACATTTTTTCCCCTGTATACTTGACATTATTTCTATATATTATATCTGTAATATATTAAATAAAATACTTATATAAATTTGGAGCTGTCTAATATGTATTTTATGTATTTTATATATTTAATATATATGATTTATTGATTATATGTTTATGAATTATATCACTATATGTTCATAATTTTTTTAGGTGAATTGAAGGACAATATTGATAAATTAGTTGAAGAACTGCGATTTGTTGTAAAATCTGAGAAAGAAATTGAAGATATTATTCAAGTGTTAGATTCTATTGTGAATGTTAGCAAAACTTCAATTGGAGGTATTAGCTGTTTTTTGTCTTCCAGTTTCAGTTTAGACTTAAATTAATATTTGGAAAATATATATAAGAATTACTAATTATTACAAAATATAATATTTATTACTTTTGTTTCAAATTATTACTATAAATTCATGAGAAATGCTATCAACTTTGATATTTTAGTCTATAATTTATACTTCTAGTAACAGAAAAATTTTATTTGTTTTTAGAGGCTACTGAATTTACAATAGATGATGTTTTCCTAACCTTATTGCGTCATGAATCTAAAGAAATTATTGCAAAGACTGCTAAAGCAATTGCTGAGATTGCTAAAAGTGAAAGGGGAAGAGAAAAATGCACTACCACAGATCTAGTAAATGCACTAATAGATCTATTAAAAGAGGATCGCGTTGATGTATTGACACAGACTTCCAGAGCCTTGGGAAATATTTGTTACGAGAATGGTAGGGAGCTTTAATCCCTAATGATCCAAATTTTGTTCATGTATGTAGTTAACATTAAAACCATCATTATTATAATATATCACTAATAGTAGTAACACGAATGGTTTTTATCTTTTGATTAATTTATATTTATTGAATATACATTTTTAACTGCATGATGTATCATTAAAATGACTCTCATAAAAAATAAAGTTCCAGAAATTAAACTTATAGCAACTTACAAGTTCAATTTATTAAAATTAAATCTATACAAAAGGAAAGACATGTTATAGGTACTGTTAAAAAATAATTAATTTGTATATTAATAAACTAATTTGTAAATTAATATTATAATATCATTATTTTGCATGAAATCTAAGATTAGATGGATATTATTATAACAATATTTACAAAATTATTATAGAAAATGGTAAAAAGTTTGTTGAGGACAAAAATGGGTTGATATCAATTTTGGCAGTATTGGAGAAAAGTATTAAATTGCAAAATGTAGAAGGTGCACCATTTCTTCGCAATGTTGCTGCAGGACTTTTGTTAAACTTTCTTATTGACCGACCATCTCTTCATACAGAGGTATAATATTTTTATTAATATTTCTCTTGCTTGTTGTATCGTTCTATGATTGTAGCCGTATTAGTATAATTGTCAAACAGTTTACCTTACATGCTTTCTGTATATTATATAGAATATAAAATTTTCATTTAGAATAATTTTATTTAAATACTAGTCTTTCTTTATTTTCTTCTTAGGCATTGAAACAAGAAGTAGTGCCAATTATCTGCAGTATTCTGGAAATTGATGGAATTACAGGTGGAGAGGCTGCAATGCATTCTCTTTTGATACTAGGAATACTGAATGATGCTAACATAATATTTTTAGATGAAAGGGTTATGAAAATTTTAATAAATATCTTATCCAGTGATACATCATCAGAACTTTCTGAAATGTGTTTAGAACTTCTTCATGGACAAGCAGAAGATGGTATCATTTTATATATGTTTAATTTAATTATTTACAATAATAATGTAAAATGTTGACTAGTATTAATTCATATTGATATTTTAGAGAATGCCAAATTGATCCTTGCTAAAGCAGGAGTTTGTGAGTTACTGTTAAAGTTGTTGGAAAAACATAGTCCGTACTGTACAGATGAAGAAACAAGATCTGTGTTGAAGATCGCTTGCAACTTAATTGTTCTTATATTAACTGGAGGTATGTTAATTAAAAGGGAAGTAATAAGTACTTTAACTATATTTTATAAGTATATTATGTGTAACGTAATATTTTAGATGACAGTATGAATTATCTATATGATGAAAGTAATGGTGTTGCATATAAAAAGCTAATTGAGTGGCTCGAAAGTGAAGATAAAGATTTACAAATTACAGCCGTCTTAGCAATGGGCAATTTTGCGCGTACCGATGCCCATTGTAAACTCATGGTTATGCAAGGTGTTCATTGCAATCTTCTGAAACTGCTGCAGAAAAATAATACGGATATAGCTGATATAAGATTTCAACATGCACTACTCAGTGCTTTGAGGAATCTTGTTATTCCCGTGGATAATAAACCTGTAATATTAAAAGATGGGTTAATAAACATTTTGTATTCTATGCTGAATGTTTCATCTTATCCAGTTGTATTTAAGCTACTGGGCACTTTAAGGATTGTTATTGATGGCCAAAGTATGTTAACAGTAGTTTTCATGAACATTTTTTTAAATACATAGAAGAAATATATATTTTGATAAAATTAGCAGATAAGTAAAAGATGTGAAGAATAGGTAGTTTACTTATTATTACAGGTGAGGCTGCCATAGAATTAGGAAAAAGGGATGGTTTAATAAAGAAAGTTGTTAATTGGTGCGAAGTCGAGGAACATCCTGGAGTTCAAGGCGAAGCAAATCGTTTAATCGCTTGGCTAATTAATAATAGCAGGTTGATTAAGTTTAATAAATACATATTTGTAAAATTTACATATCTTATGCATAAAGTTTATATATATTATATGTATGTATAATTATTAATATTTATGTTTTTCATCATTAGAAATAGAGAAATAGCACTTCTAGTAATGGAACATGGAGCTGTGAAGCACCTAGTCAAAATGTTAACAACACCACACGTTTTAATGCTAAATGAAGCTTTAATTAGCTTGATGATATTGACTACAACTTCCCTGATCGAATGTGAAAATCTTCTTCTTGAGGCTGATATAGGAGAAAAACTTTGCACACTTCTTACTACTTTAAACAATTTAGAAGTACCAATTTTGCATAATGTTTTAAGTCTAATAGAAAATATTCTTAATTTAGGTATTATTGAAATACAATATGAAATTTAATCATATAATTAAAGACACGAAGAACTGATGAAATTTTGCTAAAGCTTCTCTTAAATTTAAATTTCAGATGCCTTAAGAGAACATCTGGGAAAAACTGAATTAATAACATTATGTCAAGGAACAAATCTAATCAAAGAAGAACCAAAACTTAATGAAAAATTGAAAAAAATTTGCAATAAAATTGTGTAATTAAGTAATTAAAGAAAGGGATATTGAAAACGTACAATCATATATATGATACAAACATCAAAAATATGAAACATTCTTTAATTGAAAGAAAATGATCCCTTTTTTGTTCCTGTTTAATGATTAAAGCGATGCCAATATAACGTATGCAGTTTATGAACATATAGATCAGTCCCCAATTTACATTTAATGTTGAAAAATTATAAGATGTTAGAATTTTTATTATGTATGTGAGTGTATGTGCGTGTGCGTGAGCAACCAAAAATTGTGAAAAGTAACAATAACATTCATATATGTGTAATATGGAAAGTTAGTCTTAAATTATTTTAAAAAATTAACTTTGCTATTAGTTGTAATGTGAAAAAAATTCATTAGTATATCAGCTAGTTTATAAAATAACTAACATAAATATTATTAATTGTCTGGTACACGTATCTATGTATTATACGTGGATTATTTCTTATTTAACTTAAAGTGATAATTTTCTTGTTAGAAAGAAAGAAAGAAGAAAAGAAATATTACAAGTTTTCAAACGTATATATCAATGTACATAGTTTTAAGAAATTGACCAAACAATATATTTTATGTGATTAATTAATAATAAATCTACAGACCACAATTTCTGATACCTATATACTTTATTATAACCTTTGCTGATTTGTTAAACATATTTCTTCTATATGCAATTATATTTATTTGCTCTAAAATTATTATAGTTTGTTGACCAATACAAATTTCCCGCCATACAATATTTCAATTTCGCGCGCGGCTTCGAACGAATGAGGAACTGTTCTGCTCTAGCTAATCAGGAATCAGCTAGCTGAAGTTTTGGCGCGGAAAGTAATTATACCGTTCAAAAACGGTGTCAAGATGTATTGTCCTTTGACGTGCGTGATTTCAATTACGTAGTGTTTCTGTTACTATTCCATTGTTTTCTACTCCATTGTTTTCCATTGATATTTATCAGATATGTGTAAACAATGCGTTCTTATATAGTAAAAGTTCTATAGCGAAATTTATATCGCTCGTTTGTTGTCGACCATCTATTTAAGTATTTGTGTTATCAATTGCTTGTATTACATTTCTGAGACTGAATTGGATTGTAATTATTGCTTTATTTTGATATAATTGGCTGAGTTTTATACATTTATTCTAAAGTTTTGGGTATTTTTTGTGTAGATTATTGATTGATTACGAAGATGACTCCGAAAGGGGAGATACGTATAAATGTGACAAGCAACGATGACAGTTCGACATTTAATGCGAAACATTTGGTAAGGCTTGATTTATTTTAACAAAGATAGACGTAAATATGTGTACGTTTATATTCTTTTTTAATTAATTCACGTATGATAGGTATCCAATTAATACACAATATGATTAAATTATAAATAACTATATATAGTTTATTAACAGTGAACGATATAGGTTCATTCAGTTTTTATTATATTTACAGTAGAAATCGAAGTAACTTTTATATTTTGACATATTTTGATCATGAATTCTTTATATAAATATCGTTGTTAAATCAGTATAGACACCTTTTATTATTTTTGTAAAAGATGAACAACACGATCAGGCATGTTTCGATTCAGAGTTAGGCGTTACTTGTTGTGTGTTGTCACGACCGTCTCCGGCATGTTTACCTAACGTATTTGATTTTTTGTAAGCATTCTCAAATTTCTACACAGGCCTTGCTATCTGTTATGTAGTAGAAAGTTCCTACTAGTTACTATTAGTTATGCTCTTGCACGGGCACGGTAAATGGATTGCAAACTTTCTTAGTGTTAAGGAATGATAAAGCGGTAAAGTTTTGCTCCATCAACCCCCCAGTAGATGGTGCTTTATCAACCTGTTCCCAGGTGAACGTTCGCAGGACGCGTGCGCGTCGACCTATCACTTTGGTCGTGCGGTGCTTAAGCTTTCGTTGTCAGTAGTGGTGCGGCGGCCACAGTGAGGGCTGGTTCTTTTCGTTGTATCCCGGACAACAATACCGGTAAGCACCTTTTCATTCTCTTTCAGATTTCCGATTCGTCCTGTAGCCGCTTTGCTACACGCTCTTAACATGCATTCTCTAATTTTTCTTTTCATCATTCACGTTTACAGTTTCCAAACTGTAATAAAATGTCGAAACTTTGGCGGGATAAGGATGCTGCATGCACGATTGTTATGTTGAGGAATTCAGGATTGCTCTTTTTTTTTTGAGGCCCTCTTGGCTCAATAAACACCCCCCACCGCCATTTTGACTCGTCCTTACCGATCGATAGGAAGAAGATAATCGGCGGTATTACCGACACGATGATTGTTTCTTCCCCGCGACGAATTAAAAAAATAATTATCACCTATCGATGGACAGGTGGCGCTTAGGTTTTTTCGTCGTAAGTTGTATCGTCTCAACGGTTCTCCCTCGCGGTCTTATCTAAGATTTAAGTAGGATCTCCTTTGAGTCCCGCTTCGGTAGCTATTTTTTCCTTTTAATTACGCGATCAACTTTGGAGATATTAGCTGCTTAATACGTTGAATATTAGAGTATCTGAATTGCGTGGAATCTCTGTTATCCTGGGAGATATGTTTTACTTAATCTTGCGAACAAACGATTTTTAAGTATTTTTTCTAATGTTCTATGTTATGTTAGTGAATTTTACATTGTATAATATTAATAGAAGATTTTTTTAAACAATTTTTCGATATTAGTTCCAGTGGAATGAATTTTTACTATAATTGAGATTAGAAATTTGTAGTTGGAGAAAATTTTAACGAGAAGTTATTAAACTTAAGAATTTTTTTGGGAGGGAAATCTTTGCGTTTTTTTCGGCGTAATATTCATACTTAATGGGTTTGGCTTCTATATCTTTCTTATTGATTTTAATACATATATAGAACTAATTTGCTTATTAATGTGGGCTATTTTAGCAAAAAGGCAAGTTTCAGGTTCGTGCAGAGTATAAAAATGTCTTACGCTTCCAATAGCTTCTCTTTTGTATATAGTAATTCTCTGTGACCAAATAATAATGTATAATAACGAGTATTATGCAGAGTAATCTATTACAATCTATTAGAAGGTAGTATTTTAACCTGGAGATTTTTGATAGCCATCGTTGTATCTATTAATATTTCAAATTATTTTTTAATTATTAATCATTATATGTAGATTTATTATCTATTATCTCCTATACATATGTACAGTATTACTGTATTTTTACAGTATTATTGTTTCAATTTGAAGTTACACACCGGTGGTAATGTAAATACAAGTTGTTTAGAATGTTACACGCGATTATTTTTAAATTTTGTTCCCTCTTGTTTGTCTCTTCAAACTGTTTTTGAAAAAGGAGCAAGATATACTTGTCGTCACTACTTTACACCATACACAAACACATCCTTTTTTATTAAACGACAGTATAATTAACTTTTCTATTATAATAATTACAAGTTCGAATTTCTTCACTAGATTATAAAAAATATATGTAATATATATATATATATATATTACAAATAAAAAAATGTATGCAATATATATTACATGCATTTTTTATAATAATCATTAATTTAGTATTATATAATATTAAGTCAGTATAATATTACTATTAGTAATTATATTTTTTATAATATATGTGTATTATAAAAAATTATTTATAATATATGTGTGTGTATGTATCATTGTTGTCAATATTGGCAGACAATTTTTATTTTATTAAGGTCATAAAGGCATACAAATATGATGCAAGATTTATTGTTCAATATACTTTCTATCGATACGATGGTACAGTGGAAATTCCACGAGATTTATGTTCTATGTGTCTGTTCTATGTATGCACAGATTTTATGGTTTCGATTCTATCCTATCCTTAATACGTTCAATACCAACTATTTTATCTAATTTTTTCTTGTATTTTTTCGTTTTTCCTTCTTTTTTTTGGCTCAGTATTTATTTTCATAGAAATTCCCCCTCTTCTTTTCCTCCTTTAGTTAATCGATCTGCTTCGAACAAGTATCAGCGAAAATTTAATTATTTAATATGTCTATCTTATATAATGCAGGAAGAAACTCGGTAGATGGCACTCGGTATAGGGAAAAGAAAAGTACCAACGAATTAACTTGTTTGGCGTTTTTAATTTATTAATGGACATGAATAGAGTTTCACATCGGTTTGCCCAGTAACGGCGGTTTTCATTAGTTCGTTTGATTAATAGGTTATTTCAGAATCAATGCATTGCGTAATGGATCTCATTCAAGGCATATCTCCTTTACCAGTAATGAGATTCACTCCACAAGGTAATTACAATTTGTCAGTTGATGATTTATAGCTCAGAGTCTCGCGGACGATAATCGTCGCTACATGAACCATGCAATATCCAAGTTTCAAAAATGGCACAACACAAAGAAACATTCGATTTTACAATTTTGTTACAATTTTAGGACACCCTGTATTTTCTAAATAGTCGTGTGTTTGCAACTGCGCTACAGTTTGCAAAATTGTATTGGCAGACAATTGGAGGGAGAATCGAGAAACTTTATTTTCAAATTATAAAGGTAAATTCCGTGCTCGAGCAATTGTTCGATTAACCGCCGTGTAATTCGAGAATGTTACAAACGCAGTTTAGGATGAATTTGCGTGAGCTTTTAAACTTTCCTCGTTGCTTTGAACTTTCGATCGAAACAACTTTCCAACTATCTCCGATGCACGCAGAAAACGTTACGTCGACGTATAACGTGATTCATTCGTATGGCCACAACGTCAGAAACGAGGAAGTGCGAAAGAGCGGCGGGAGAGCATCAGTGAAATTGGATAGTTTATGGTCAGCCGCGTCCGAAACAAACACGCTAGAAACATTATCTCTCCAGAGAACTTCTTACAGGGTAACGACCTTAAAATAATATTATTACCTTAGAATAATAAATTCAAATACAAAATAAGAATTTGTTTGTTTGATGTTTCGTTTTCCAGAAAATCGAGGGCAATGAAAATGTACCAAATTTGTACCTAAAAATTTGTACCTGAAATTCTAATAAGACACCATGTAAATATCTTAGAGTATCGCGAAAGTGCAAACATTTATGGCAAATGTGATAGCAAAGTAGTAAAAAGCGAATGAAAACTTTTCAACTTCAAACAGAAATGCAAGTGCTATTTTATAAACAAAAGTCGATATTTATATAGCGTGTAGAAGCGTGTTGCTGAAATTGTTAATTAATAACGATAAAACCCGATAAATTAGGGTAAAGTATTACAATGCCAATATTCCATGAAATTGTACTATGATTTACTCTTAAAACAAGTATTTTAACTACTTCACTTACATTTTCTACAACTTTCCCATTACATTTACCACAGATGATATCCTACTTACAGAACAATGTTATATTAGAGTTTCAGGTGTGCAAAGAAGTACAAATTTGACACTCCCTCACCATCCTCCTTTGACATTGCTGATCGAGTTGCTTTTGTGCACAGTCTGTTCTTCAATCAGTCATACCACGTATCTTAAACTATCCACCAACAACGCATTGAAGAATTGTAAGAGTTGCCTGTAACGAAAGAAACTGCCTTCTTCGAGGATATTTCTCTTCCTTGAGCATTTTCAAATATCCATCCTACGATGATAACCGTGTTGTACGACTTTCATTAAAGGTGGCTGCTCGTCACTGGAAACTCGAGATTATTCCAAACTATGTATAACACGCTGTCAACCCCGTAATCCAGCCGTCCAACTTTCGTTGACAGTAAAATCGACGTGCCATAAACTCGTTTCAAACTGTTCTGTCTTAAGACAGCTCTAAGGATGAGGGCGGCGTTAGCTGAGGTAATGAAGCGGTGAAGTGCTTTTCCTCAAGCTCGAAAACTGAAAAGACATTTATCACGTTCTAGATGTTCGTTCTAGACGTTCACGCTGTACCGTGCTTCCCTTTAACAATAGTTCTATGTATCTACTGTATACCTCGCGAACAATACATTAGTTAAAGAGAAGATGGTACGGGTTAATGAAAAGAACATTCGGTAATAGCGAGCAGTTTGTACGATATCAATAACGTTCTTCCTTTCTATTGTTCAAACTTTAATACGTTGCAAGAGGCTACTTAACAATCCGGAGTATCGTAAAAAAATGTCGCAGACAATTATAGATATTATCGTATGAAAAAACTGCTCAGGACTAAGTTAAACCATTTCGAGTGGTAGATGTATCAGCGAGAAGAATTTCTTTCTCAAGGTCATTTCTCCATGACGATTTTAAAGTCACCGGTATATTTTTTAATGGAACCCCATATTTCGTTATCGTATATATCGATACGTTTTCTTATTCTCTGTATAAGTATATGTAAAAGTATTGTACTACTGTACTATTATGTACCTTGTACTATTGTAAAGTAAGGTACTTGCTAGATTATTAAGTTTGAGGAATAATTTGCGGAATAATTCTTTGAAATTATGAGAACACACGATGATACTGAATCAAGAGACGAGGCTCTCTCTCTGCAAATAGATAATTTTCCTTTTCTTTGTTAAATCGTTCTATGCAAGGTCTCTTGGTTTACGATCATTCGGAATAAAAGATAATACAAATTCGATAACAGTATCGCGTTACAGTTAGTAGAAACTCGCGACGAGAACTGGGAAAACGATATAGGACAATTCTAGCGTGTTTCGTTTCACAGTTTCGTGCGTGCATCCGTCACGGTTCAAAATTGTTTAGAGTTTAGAAACCGTTGGCGCAGTGTTCTCGCGTGATTTGTCCCGAGCCGTTGTGATTTACAGGAAATCAGAAATCGGAAACGGACAGAAGAGGAGTCATACTTTAAGATTTACGGACCCTTTTCTTTTTTTTTCCAAACGATCACTTGCGTACACGCTGTACCCGGTGAAAAATGTCCAAACTCGTGAGAATACAGCAGTGCGTCGTAAACGCTCCATTTGATCGAATCGAATGCCTGTATTTACTTATTTCAGCCTGACGGGAATTGAACTTGGCTTTACGCGATTCGCAAGCGTACAACGAAACTACATCCGAAGGTGACAACCGGCGTAGCATAAATGTAAATTTCGAGAACTTTTAGACAACTTGATTACGCAGGCCATTTTTTGTTTCTTCGATTACGCGAGTAAATTGGACATTTTTGTTCAAAGGCCTAGATAGTTCAAGGTCAAATTTGGATTACGGGCATAGAAGTAGCGTGTAAGTAATTAGTATGACAACACTATTCTCAGTAACACGATATGGTTAATACGATCGATTTAATTGGCCTATGGATGATATACGATACGAAAAGGTACACAATGGGTACGATTTATTAATGAGGTGTCATCGAGTAACATGCGTATGTATATTTATTCACGTTCCAAATATCTTACAGCGGCGGACTGTAGATACGTTTAGCACGAATATATTTTATATTTATGGAGGAAGTAATAATTGTTTATCATCGGACATAAATTCGCCTGTGTCGTAACGAATACCAGACTCTGACGAAATTATGACGAATTATCAGGTCTTTCAATTTTCCAAGGTTGCTGGCAATTTTTCGAAACAGGATAATAATAAAAATATGGTATTTTTGTACCACAGGATTTTTAGAACGACGCCTTATTAGAATTTTAGGCGCCTCAAGGGACACAAATTTTGCACCTCTCCATCATCCTCCATCATCAGGTACACTGCAACACTGTTAATTGTTACCCTAATTGTTATCAATCATACTACGACATACATTTGAAACTTTTCTGCCAAATATCTCTAAATTTTTCAGCGAGAGAAAACAGCAACAAGGAACAGCTCTTCTATGAGAAAAAGATTTTATCTTTATCCTGCGTGGTAGCGAGCGTCTAGTAAGGTGGATTTCGTGCGGGTTCTCTCGCTTTGGTCCTATGTAGCTTTCCTATTGAATGTTTGATAAGAAAGCTGAGCAGCTTGCGACCATTTCAATACGTATATACACGTATCGGGGAAATACGTGAGAAATGGTTCTATTCAGCGTGGCAACGTCAGAGAAACGTGTTGCCAGTGTTTGAAAACGTGCACGATCCGGTTTCGAGGCGAGCAAAGAGGAAAATGGAATTCAGCGGAAACGAGAAGCGTTCGTGAGATTCGACGGAACGAAAAGGTGGCCAGAGTGGCGTGTTCTTCTTTCGATTTTCGATTTCAGAGGCTTCCACGCCCGCTGAAAGTTACTTCTCCAGGAGTTGTAAGACTCGACCAAGTTGTACAATGGGCACAGCGTTTTATTGTTTGAGGTTTCAGATTGTTATTTGTTGGAAGGAAATGTGAAATAATGTCCTTTTCATGGAATAAATTTGCCTGAAATTTCCCTAAAGAATAAATTACCACTGTTCGGTGGATTTCGCTTGAAATCGAATTTACGAATTTCCATCCAAAATTTCATGAAATTCAGCAGAATTTTATAAATCACATAAGTAATTATAAAACACATAAGATCCCGATTAAAGAATCAATAAAATATAAACAATCGTTTGTTATACACAGCGTCTCGGCTAAATGAGTCCCGACCAAACAAAGCAAATATCTAGCTGATCTCATCTAGCCGAGACACCCTGTACTTCAAAATCTCTTTGTACGTATAATATTAGGTCGTCCGAAAAGTTTCTTTCGTTTTATAAGGAAATAATGGATGCACAATATTTTCCGTTTTATATTATTTTATCGAATTACGTATGATCCATTTTGTTCCATCAAAATAAAGAACACAACGTTCGACAGATTAGGTTTCATGTTTGTATAAAGCATCGTTGTGAAAGACGTGTCTGTAAAAGAAAGACACTTTTCGGACAACCTGATAATTGGCGATGGCCAGGCTTCAACGTGCCAGAGCTACTCTCGTACTTGTGTTTTCTTTCAATAAATCACAAACATATCGGAAAGGATTGGAAACTCTCTAGTGCAGTGATCCTGTAGTTTGAAATCACTTGCGCCACGTTTGCAATCGTCTTCTCTTGACGTCGGATAAAAATTTGGTCGATGCTCCGAAAGTTCCGACGATGCTCTAATTACGTAATTCTTTCGTCCTACGCGCGTTTCCATAGCGGAACGGTCGTTCATTTATTTATTCGAAAGCAATAATTAGAATCTGGTGGTTTCGCCTCGGATCGGTTTATGCGGACTTGTTACCTCGTACGAGTCTCCTGTATACGCGCTACATGTCGTATATACGTGCCATATGTGCATATTGGTTTCTGGTTTGTCGGGTCAAAAGTTCAGAGGTTCACTTGCAGCTTGCATGTGTTGCAACTGAATTAGTTGCAGTTGTTGCAACTATAAATACAGCCGGCAAGAAAAATGCTTGTAGCTTTTATTATTCCATTCTGTGCACTACTTTCTGCGTTCGTTCTCTTCGTTGTCCTTCTAGAAGAGTATTTTGTAAAGGAGAACGATAAAATCGTTCCACTCGAGATACAGCGGCTCTTATTAACATGGGGACACCAACGTGTCGCTCTTGATCTACGATTATACGAACCATTTATCGTAGCTTGGAAACACGCGAACAATTTCTTCCCAACGATATCGTCCGACCGTGCAATAGATTTTTAACATATTCCAGTTGCTGAATATTTCGATGATTTATTTCTCGTTAAAAACAGATTATACTTTTATGATTAAACGAAAGGTTTTTCGCGTTTTCCAAACTTGCTTGTCGCTTTGTAAATTTAGTTAAACCGTCCAAATCAGATTATCCTCTTATTGTTAAACGAAACGTTTTTCGTGCTTCAATTAATAAATACTTCGTTGCTTTTTTACGTATCTACCTTGCGTTAAATCGTTGAAATTAAAAACCAGATTATTCTCGTTTTAAATGGATGGCTTTTTATAATCTTCTGTTTCGTTTATTTTCGCTCGTTGCAAACACATCATCGTTGTTACCATTTTTTTCGTTCAATAGGAAACGTTTCTCACGAATTAGTTTCTAGATATTTGCATCAAGTATTAATGTAACTTAAAAAGTACCGATATAAAATTGCACAACTTTATTTTCCTCTTGAGCTTCCAAGCTGAAAAATCTTCTCCTCGTTAGAGTTCCCCCGTCACCGAAACATTTCCACCGGCGAAACTTATCTCATGGGAACGATGTTCTCGTAAAAACATCGCGCTAATTGCATACCATCGTTGGTAAAAGATTCGTTCTTTAAATTCTTCAACAGAGTTAAAGTGCCCTGAAGCTTCCTGTCGCCAATAGGAGGAATATTTCTTAAAACATCTCAAACGTTCCATCACCGTGCACCCACAGAAACACAAAAATCCTTTTCTAATTGGAACAGTTTTGAAGACCAGACGAAGTTCACGCACGACTGTTTTCTTATTTTAACGAAATTTTCTCAGTAGAGAGTTCTGTGTTTTAGCGGATTGTCAGTTAAAAATAACCAAAGACTATTCTGCGTAGATCTTAGAATTCAAAACGTTACTTAGCTATTCCAATAAACCTTCATAAGCCAAGAGTATTTGTAATAAAAGGTATACAGGTGAAATGAAAACCTACAACAGCGTTGAGATTGTGATTTTAAGGGATCATAAACTACTTTACTCAAATACGAAACGACAAAACATTTCTGTAAACGACACAGATATTAACACAGATATTGGAACACCCTTTCATCGTTCTACGTTCGTTAGACACGAAACGTGTAAACGCAACGTGGCACGAACATACTTGGTGACCTAATATTGCCATATAGAATCTGTCAGTGACTTGTCAATCTTTGATTTGAAGCTACGTCTGCAGTGTGTTTTTATTATTCGACCAAAGATGGTAGAATATTCAAGGAGACGAGTTCAGCCCGTTGACGGTCTAATAAAATCTCAAATTCCAGAAAAAAAATTATATCTTTTTATGTTCTAGAATACTTGCGTTTATGATAAAACGCGTGAGAGAACATCTACTTTGGAATAATAGCAAATTTTCGCCGATGCAGAGATTTTGTTTCATCGCAGTTGCTGACAGGAATACGCAAAAGACATAAAATCTGAGTAACGCAGTACAGCAACGTATGGGGAGCAAATTGCAAACGGTTTAAGATGAACTAATTAATTTCAATTATATATGTATATCTCAGCGTAATTAAATTAAATTGTAGGTATTCCTGGAATTAATAACCAGCGGTTCTATTTCAATAGCCGGCAACTGAAATTACTGTGTGAGACTTAGTCTGCTGGAATAGCGGAAGAAGAAACATAGAACGAACTTGTATATTTCATATTTCTGAGTTGCCGCTTGTAAAATGAATACGATACCTCGGTAATCGAAATTTAGGAAAACGACAAGGTATTGGAGTCCGGATTGCAACATGGAGCCGTGTAACCCGTGTTTCTAAATTTATCACGTACGGCGTAATTATTGAAAAAGCACTTCTAAAATACGTTTCATAAATCTCTTACCACGTGAGTTAGTATTTTAGAAAGCGAAAGATTATGTACGTATTTTTAACTGGAATTCGTAATTTTATTAGACTATAAAGTTAATACTTATATGCTAATACCGATAATATAAATACTAATACATTAGTATCACAAAAAGAAAGACATGATCTATAATGTATTATATCTAGACATGATCTATAATTATAAATTGAAAACATGAAAATATATCTCTATATACCAACATAAAGATAACTTATACACTACAAAGAATCTGTAAACTTCATTCTAAACTCGGCGTTTTCTCCGCAAATAGCTCAGCTCTCGGATGAAATTCGTTTCAAGCAATTTTAAGATGCTTCTATACTCTGCCTCGGTTCTCGATCCATTTTCATCGATTCAGTAGCCTCTGAAAGCAGAAGAGCCCGTATCCTTTCATGGTTCAGCTTCCATAGACATTTCAATCAGGCTCAGTTTTATCCTGCTCAATTTTAATGGATTTCAAGTCCCGTGAAATGTTCCAAAGAACCCGGTTCAACGGATGTTCCGCCATGTTCGAGGGGTTCTTGTTGCTGACGTGAAGTGTTCGCCCTTGCGACGACCTGTTTCGTCCAATGCACCCTCGGGAAAAACGCTTATGTCAGCCTAGATACCGTCGATAATTAAGGAATATTAAGTTTCTTTCGAGCATCGCGAGAGCAGTGATTACACGGACGTTCTAGACGTTTTCTTGTTATCTTACACAGTTACTCGCATTAATATTGATAAAGCATAGCTCTATCTCTGTATTTATTATTTGTACAAAAGACAATGATTTAAATATCGTATTTTAAAGGTGAAAAAAGAGATTTTATTATTAGAATAATTAGTATACTCAAGTCAAGTAATATAACAATGAGTATAATATGATATAATTAAGGAATAGCCACTGTACAATATTACAAGTATTGTAGTTTATGTTTATGCATATCATATTATTACTGTATATTATACTCTATATACTGTATTATACTGTATATTATTACTGTATACTATATGCAATGTTATGTTTAATGTATGTTTTAAGGCAAAGGAACCTCCTTTTAATAGACGTAAAGTCTGATATATGCTAAAATATTATTACCATTACTGTTACTATTTTATGAAAACATCAACCATTTATCGTAGCTTGGAAATATGTAAGTTTTCCAACAATAACATTTAATAGTACAGTAGATTTTTAAGCAAGAAATGGTTTTAACTAAAAGGCTCCTTCCGATCTTACCTTAACTCTCTTCTATTTCTCTTTTCTTCTTCTTCTTTCTCTTTACCCCTAATTGCGATACGGCCTTCTTCTTCATATAGGTGTACAGTAATGTCTCGATAATTGCTTGAAAATCGGGATCCACGCCCAGCAATTATCGCGTACAGGACTTGGTTCTAAGTATAGATACGGCCCGGTGTTTTGCCGAACGTAAAGAAGAATAGCGCGAGTGAAAGAGAAACAGGTCTGAGGGTCGGCTTGATGGAAAGAAACATATCGTTTAAACAATACTTATTCAACGATGAGACGTTTTATTTCTAATTTTCGTTGAATAAAATTTTTACCAATGCAATCGTGAGATTTTTCTGGTTAAAGCAAAACCAAACACGATATAATTCGAAGCATATTTGCTTATTTAATCAGTTAGCTATCTTATGACGAGTATACTCGTCACGAAGAAATTGCAATATTTTGTGTTACGACGAGCTTTGCCAGTAATAAAATTAAAAGATAAAACAGTCGTTTCATCACAACTTAATTGTATATTATAATAGTCACGCATACTTCGTGTTTGACGAGTATACTTGTCTTTCTTTTAGTGATACATTTTAGGTACACGCTTTTCAATGAGTTGAAATAAAACTAAACACTATATAATTCGAAGCATATCTGCTTATTTAACCAGTTAGCTGTTTTATGACGAGTATACTCGTCACGAAGAAATTGCAATATTTTGTGTTATGACGAGCCTTGTCAGTAATAGAATTAAAAAATAAAACAGTCGTTTCATCACAACTTAATTGTATATTATAACAGTCACGCATACTTCGTGTTTGACGAGTATACTCGTCGTCGTTTTCTTTTAGCGACACATTTTAAGTACACGCTTTTCAATGAGTTGAAATAGAACCAAACATTATATAATTCGAAGCATATCTGCTTATTTAACTGCACATTTTAGTTAGCTATTTTATGACGAGTATATTCGTCACGAAGAAATTGCAATATTTTGTGTTATGACGAGCCTTGTCAGTAATAGAATTAAAAGATAAAACAATCGTTTCATCACAACTTAATTGTATATTATAACAGTCACGCATACTCTGTGTTTGACGAGTATACTCGTCTTTCTTTTAGTAATACATTTTAGGTACACGCTTTTCAACGAGGTCGCAACAGCTAACTGGTTAATGACGCTGACTTATTTTCTTCATTAAATATATAGGTAAATGTGATTTAAGGTATATCGTGTTTGGTGTTACTTTAATCAGAAAAATCTCACAAAGACGTTGGTAAAAGTTTAATTTACAAAGTTTTGAAAACACAATATTTTCATTATCCGATTAATATCGTCTCGCGAGCGCTTGAATTCGTATTAAGTTACACTACTCGGTCCTCGAGTTTCGTGGTATGTCAAAGGGAAGACTAGGGCTCCTTGAGCGACAATAGGGCTCCTATAGCGATAGAGATGACAACCAGGTAATTGCGAGGAACGTCATGGCCGACAATTATCGAGACATTACTGTATTTCGTTTTGCTTAAATTTCGCTCCTGTTCCTCCGATATTTAAATCTTTTGTTGCGAACGACTTATGTGTATCTTGGGATTCTATTTTATTTCAGAAGCAAAATATGAAAGACGTATACAGAGGCGATGGAAGATAAATATACCTTGGCGTATCATATAAATGACGTTTCGTGTCCACAAAGTTTAGCAAATATTTTTCATATACTTCACAGTTATCAGGAAATTTCCTGCGGATATTCCGCGATGTACGTACAAACGTTTCAACGTTGAAACTTTCGTGCATTTTATCGTAATATCGTCGCGACAGCGATTAATAAATTATATCCCTTGCTGTTTCAACATTTTTGAAAATTTTATAACACAGAACGTAGATAAAAGCGTTATACAGAAACCCATTAAACACTTTGCATTATGTGTATTTTCAACGTAAGAGAAGCTTCTGAAAATATTGTAAAAATAGTTTAAGTAAACTGTATAAACGTTTATCTAACAAGGTTTTAAACTAAAATCTATTTTTTCAATTTTCAGCTGTTAAATTTAGAATAATTCCGAACTTCTAAATCATAGTGTACATAGCTCGTATACGATAGGAGATTATGTTTCTTACTTAACTACACGCTATCGATATGATTGGGCTATATATCATCAGATCTGTACACTGCAGCCATATATCACAGAAGGTGTATACGTCGAGCGTAGATATCGGTGCAATTTCCACTTAACGAGTGCAGTGAAAAATATGCCATCATTATTTGAAACTTAAAAGGTGCTTTTAGCTTTTCATATCTCTTCGCGGAGACGAGGATAGCAAATGGCACGTTGGCTATAAAATATGGAAAGTAAGCGACGTGTAACTGATGGAAACAGGCTACGAGATGAAAGAAACACGTTCTTCGGTGAATTTTGTTGAAATTAATACGCAGATTGATCTGCCGCGTTCGCTGGGGAAATGTGCGATATTTGGGTCACTGATTTCGTGCAGATCTGCCACGTGTTTACGAGTATGTTAATAGAGTCAGCTTTAAATTGTAACGAGTACACTGCGAATATTTATGCATTTATATTGAAACGTAAAATTCCACAAGCGGACCAACTATTCAAAGTGGCCATTCAAGTTTGGATTTATAAAAGTGTAAATTATCGCATTAAAAAATCCACAATCCGCGTAGAAATATCGAACGACAACGTATATAATCCGATTGCGGAACGTCAGATAAATTCTCTGCGGCAATGTATCGTTAAATGACTTGCGTGCTTGATTTAAATTCCAATTGAAACTTAAATATGTTACACGAGATTTCACTGGTTGTTATAGCATTCTGCGCGGTAATATCATGCTAGCTTTATTGATGTTAAGTGCACTATATGCAAGCCCGCTGCAATCCTATGTAGAAAACGCTCTTCAGCCTGGCAACGAATTTCTCGCGTTATCGATTGTGCCTTGAAATTAAAGCCTTTGTCCTGCATGGTGCGTCACGATGAAACCATAATTAAGTGAAATTACGGCCTAGTGCGGGTGCGTGCCGCCATAATAAAAGAGCAAAAATACACAGTCAGTCACGAAAGTCTATCTATCGCTACCCAAGTCTATCTATCTGACTTATCAGAGAAACTAGAAACGCGCTTTCTCACAAAATCATTTCTATCTACCTAAAGGTACGAACGAGTTAATTTCGCGTGACCAAACTTGATTCTTAAAAGAGGCGTTTGATTTTGTTGCGAGAAGGAACGAAAGGCTGGCTTATAGAGAATCATTGTGCGTGTTATATAATCGTCATTGCACGATTACCATCCTATCAAGGAGCAAGAGGCAATGAATTAGCAGAAGCCACGTGTCGATGAACAAACCAGTGAGTGAGGCGAGTAGAGTCGTAGCATACGAAGATATCGCGAAAGACGTAACGAAAGTAATCGAAGAAAAAGAGAAACTCGACATGGAAAAAGGGAAAATAAACGAACGTGGACAAAATCATGGGCAATGTAAATAAGAAATGACAGAGAAGTGTTCTTGGTAGAGGAGAACAAACGATTGTAACACGACTTCCAATAGGATACATAAGAATAACACACTTGTACTTAATGGAACAAAAGGATCCACCAAGATGCGAAATTTGCCACATTCCACTGGCGATCGAACGTATAATTATCCAGTGTGGAAAATATAGAAATTACTTAGATGCCTAATAAGGCAAATAAGATCCAGAACAAATCTAACAAATCGAATTTGACGCTTTACCGACTGGTAGCCGATTAATCGGTTTTTGTCGCCAACGCTTACCGATCGATAGCCTATTCATAGGCTTTTCATCGCTGATGCTTACCGACCGATAGCCTATTAATCGGTTTTTTGGTCGCCGACAATCTTTCTCATTATTTGAGCAGTAATTTGTTATTTAATAGTTGTGTCAGTTGCGTTGCTCTCTAAACTCTCACAGTTTTATACCAATTTGAAAAACTTACCGTTCGCGATGAACGAAAAGAATGTATTGGAGAGTCTAAACCGAAACAGAGCCAGCGACAAGAAAAATCTGCGCCTGAGCTGCCGGTCGGACGTGCGTATGCTGTTGAACCGCTAGCGGTAAAGTGTTAACCATTTTAGTGTCGCTAACAACGACATATTCGCTTCTAAACTTCGGCTAGTCTCGGGTTAAATAAAACATAAAAAATGCAAACGACATATCGTCGTTAGCTACAGATGCGAAAATGATATCGACAGGAAGTTTGGGCTTGTGGTAACAGTTATTTAGGACAATGGTCCTCGATAACTGTTTCAAAAACCGCAATCCATGTCATCATAACTGTTTCCAGTGCCTAGCTGATTCGACCACAGCTACATAACGTGAAGTTTCAAACGACAGTTACACAAAACAGTTTAACATGGTATTATTGGGTTGGCAACTAAGTAATTGCGGATTTTGTCAGTACCACCTAATGACAACATCCGTAATCACTTAGTTGCCAACCCAATAGTTCTCGTAAAGAGTAGTCCACTGTATAGTTTTGCCTTGTCGCTGGCTTGATACGGACTCCGGAATTGAATTATAACTATGAAATTCGCCGTTGTCAAGGAGAATCTGCGCCTGAGCTGCCGGTCGGACGTGTGTTTGCTGTTGAACCGCTAGCGGTCGGTAAAATGTTAAAATACCAAAGATGCGATTAATGATCATAAGCGGTAGATGCGATTTAAATAGGCAGAAAAGAAATTTTCATATTGAAAAAAAAAAAGGGAAAAAATGAAACAAGAGGAAGGTTCACAAGAGACAGGATTATTTTGCCGATCGGAGAGAATAATTGAAGTTATCTACGCCGGTTGATTGGCATCCGGTAACAAATTCCACTGACGACGAAAACAGCCTGGTTTTCAATAATTGGCACGAAGAAATAAAAATAAAAGGCTGCTGGATCGATGATACCGTGATTCGTTGAAAAGAGAACGAAACGGCGATCGAACGATCCGTGAATTAGCAGCGAAATGCTTGCACAACATTCCTATTCAGTGTGGTTCCAGCTTGTGCTCAATCGATTTATATTTCATTTGTAGCAACCTGCCGGAAAATGCGGTCTCTATTGAAAAACAGTTAGAGGAGAATACGCTCGTTTTTACCTTTTATCATCGCTTTCGTATTTCCATGCGCTGCAGCTAGATTGATCGAGGAAACTTTCAAGGGAAATTATACAGTATAATGGATAAATTGAGGGATAGATGGGGTTGGAATTCGATGGCAGGCAAAGTAGGTGACGAAGATATGAAAGTTTAAATGGTGATCGATATTTTAAATCGACCAATTACACTGGCTCACGAAAGTGCTTAAACGCTTACGATTAGGCTGCTGATTTTCATGCGTCTACGATAAAGATGCAACAATTCACGGAATGTGGTACGAGACACTTGATTTTAAAAGCTTCCCAGAAACAGCAACATGCTTTCTTTTCTTCGATGAGACTAACGTTGAAACGCGATAAAATCGGTAGACACCGTGCGTGTTAATAGACGACTATGCGAAAGATTAAGCGTGCCGAAGTTATGGTAAAAAATGCAATGAACGTGCAGCTGGAGAAATAGCGAAAGCAAAGAAATCTCAAGAATCTTTATTTCTACTACGACGAATTTATAGTTGTTTTGATTAAAAAAGAGACGTGATATTATGTTTATTTAAATGAAAAACAACAAAGAAATATTTCCTATCGTAGTATATTAATTTTCTTTGTTTTCTACTCGTTGCACATAAAGCGCATTCTTCGTGATCCCAAGGAAAACAGCGAATACATCTGACCTATTTTTTATTATCGTTGTCTCCTTTGTAATTGTCGCCACGATATATGTAGTTCTGTATCATCGTCGTCGCCAATAACAGCATCATCGACATGCTGCATATTGCTGAAACAAGTTGCAATTGCATTAAGAATGAAATAAATTCAACGGTAGGTCTCTTTCGACCACTCGGAAACAAACACGTTCAACGATAAATCATGGAAAAGTAATATTCTTCAATTTATCTTCGCTAGAACATTTCGCTATTTAAATATCGCCTATCGAAAGCTTTCAGACACAACGATCGACTGCGTTCGACGACAGATTTCCAAGCGAAGCTGAAATGTGCTTGTCCCTTCGTTTCAACGAAATATTTTATTCTGTCGTCGATTGAGCTTCTCACATACTCGTTGAGTTTCATATTAGGTACAATTATATATGTTATACAAAAATATGTAAAATATGCAAATTCGAGTAGTTATTAGTAGGCTGTGAATTTCCATGGATTTATGGGAAATTTGAAACTGCGAAATTTCACGAAATGCACAGAAATCTGAAGTATAGTGCTGTATAATACCCGGTAGGTGAAACAATTTTTTATCGAGGTTCGATTTTTTAAATCGTATCGTCAGAAATATGAATTTGCATAAAAGTGCGTGGTGTAGTTATTAGCGAAACCAGTAACTTTTATCGATTCGCTAATGGGTCAAAGTGACCCGACTGCTGTTTCTAGCGTTAATAAATGTAAACTAATGTTTTGTTCGCTTCTTACAAGCCTCGCTAATAAATTGACAAAGTGTTATTTTTTTTTGCTCGTTTACACAATCGATGAAAATGCTGCAAAGGTATAAATAGAAAGGCATGAACGAAGTATTTGAAACTTGGCTAAACTGTTGTCAAAGAAATGTATTGTTCGAAAGTTCTATCTCGCGCTTTTTGAAACTTTCTCTGATGTAGCTTGAAAGAATAAAAAGGAAGGAAGAAAGGGACGAAGTGGGAAGAAGAACAATGAGTCCAGCTAACGGTACTAAAGACACATTCTACCGAGTTTTCTTTACCCTCTATTTCACAGTTTCTTCACTTTTCACTAGTCGACACGCTTTTTATATGCCCCCTTTTGTAGTTGTTTCGCTTTTCTTCACGCTTTTCTCATTATTACAGATTTCTTCAATTTAATATCTATTTAAAATAAGGTGTTGCATTTTCTCTAATTTCTCAGACAAAAATTAATCAACGTTGCTTTACGTATCTCTTGTAATCTATATTTCTTTATTTCGGCAACTTGAATGGGAATTTTCAAATTCCGAAAGTCTCCTCCAAACGAATATTCGCTTTAGAAAAGAGATGGTTACTGTGTACCGTGTAGGTGTAAATTGTCTGGAGTTTTTAACAGTCTTCGCGCAGCCGATTGCGAAAACATTTATTGCTTTCGAGTATTTATAGTTGCTACTATAGATACGTTCGGTTTAATCAACTACGTGAAAAAAGCGCGACGCTACGAAACATCGAGTTACTAAAATTTTAATTGTTCTACGATATTCCAGGAATAGATGGCTGTCTCCTTTTTACAGTAAACGTAGTAATATTGTTAATAGGCAATACAGAAAACAGTAGTCGTAACAAGAGGACAAACTTTCAGAAGATTATCATGATTTTCAATATTTGTAAGTAATGTTTATTAATTAATAATTAATTCCTCTTGTTCGTTCGTATCGCAGGCTGGCATTGTCTGGTAGCAGATCTCTCTGCGATTAACACGTTGACTGCCACTCGTGCTTTCAACGAAATCTCCTTCAGGTCACGAGTGCCGCTGTACCAAGCGTACTCTGCTGGACTCCCACTTAACTTAAAATCTCTGCCCTAATTCGTTACAATGTTGAAAAGAAAAATGGAAAACTTATTCCTTGGTGAGCCAAATAGCAGCGAAGAAGAAAGCTTTTACGAGGCTTACACAAATTCGGATAGTAGCGATGAGGAAGAAATCAGATTTCCTAGAAATAGAAATAGAAATGGAATTACATCGTTTGATTCTGATTCGGATATTGATAAATGCAATCGTAGTTATACTGAATGTAATGAAGATACTGTTGACGAGATTTTACAAGAATTGGTCATTGAGGAAGAAGGAAGAACTGATGATACCGAGGAAAGTACAATTCAATTTGGTGAATGGACTGAATTTAGTGGTCGGTAGAAGTCATTTCCTCTTCCTGAAACAGACGATCTCATTAGGCAATTACCTGGCGATGTCAATCCATATGATGTGTTTGAGCTGTTCGTCGATGACGAAATAATAAACTTGTATCAGAAAATTGCAACAAGCAAGGATGTAAATACTAGAAGATTTAGAGAATTATTAGCTGAAAAATTATTAGGGTTGTCTGAAAATACAAAAAATCCTTGCATTCGACGGAGTCAGCATAATATCGCCGTTCGGAAAAATGATTCCGAAAGAAGCATTAGACGCGCATGCAAACTATGTTATGCAGATAAAAGACGTCGAACGGACCGATCAAAGACACGGCAGAATTTAAAGAAAACAACTTATTGTCCAAATTGTCCCGATCAAACTCAGCTTTGTATAGAATGCTTCAAGCTTTTACATTCTAAATAATTTTCTTAATAAACCATTTTCGTATTACTTTTATGACAATTCAATAGTTTTATTACTTCCTGTGGAATCTCTTTTCAAATACCTGCGACGATCCTTCGCAAGTAGTCAAATAAGTAGTCACCCGAATACAGGTGACGCGACTCAACCGAGAACTTTACCGTCACCCAAATACGGGTGACACGGTCATACCAAGAGCCCGCGGCCACCCGAATCTAAGTGACACGGCGCCGCCAGAAATCTTTTCGTCACCCATATTCGGGTGACACGGTCATGCCAAAGCCAGCTGTCACTCGAATCTAAGTGACAACGTTGTCAGAAATTCCGCCGTCACCCGAATACGGGTGACGAGACAGTCAACGTGTTAAACTACATTGTCGATTAGTGGATCGCAGAGATATCTGTGCGGTAACTCAGTCGTGCAATTAAGTATCGATGAAACAACAGAGATATTACTGTTCTTTGAAATGCTGCAAAGCACCAGGAATTTCCATCTTAAACGAGCCATTCGGATGTGAAACGACTCGTTTCCCTTTTTCTTCGTCGAATCTCGTTAATCAATAGATCTGATTAGAACGGATCGATTTAACCTGGTATAATTGTTCGCCAGAACTGCTCGTTAACCAAATTCCCCAGCAATCTTTCATCAGCACCCTCGAGCATAATAGACCGCCGTCTCATCTGACCTGGATTTCCGATCTCAGCGTCACTCGTGTAATCTCTTGTACTCTCGACACTGAGATCTTCTGTCCACATTTCAATTATACCGCGATAATCATGCTAATGTTCACGATACGTACCAGGCACATCGTCGCATGTCTAAGATTTATCGAAACTAGCGTTTGATACGTAACACATTCACCGAACAGACGATTTTTCTTCTTTGTAAAATGTATTGAAACATAGAATGAATTAAAAATGAAACACGTGAATTTATTGCGCGTATGTTTAAAAAAATAAATAATTTACGCACGTTTTGCACGATCATAACGCTCCGCTGCAGGAATTTGTCACACCACGTACTCGTGACACGCTTTTAAGGGCGAGCAGCATCTTTTTATCTTCAACAAGATACTGCACCTCCCAGCTACGCTCGTGATGCGATGATCTATCGGCTCACGTAGTCTGAATCAGCACGACCGTCAATTTGAGCACTCGCGTTAACTACAAAAATTCCATGTCTCTCCTCTTGAATTTGCAGTTGGAATCTTGCTTCTACCTTAGTCAATGCTAGATTTATCATTCAGAGCGCGTATATACACTTGGTGTATACACTTTGGGACAGTCTGTATCAAATAGAACAACTGTTATCAACATTAGAGACCCACGTTGTTTGGAAGAGTACAGGTACTCATAGACCTGTCGGTGTAAATGTACTTTTTCAAACTTCCCTTGGAAGAGGATATGGACACTTATTTTTCATAGAATACGCGTTAGTTAAATATATTGGGTTGGCAACTAAGTGATTGCGGATTTTGTCATTAGGTGGTATTGACAAAATCCGCAATCACTTAGTTACCAATCCAGTATATTCATGTATGTATATATATACATATATTTATGTATGTATTTCGTTTTATAAGGAAATTATAGATGCCCAACATTTTGTGTTTCAATCTATCGTTCCGATAGAACAAAACGGATCACGCGTGATTCAATAAAATAGTCTAAAAGAAAATGTCGCGCGTCTATTATTTCCTCGTGAAACGAAAGAAACTTTTCGGACGACCTAATACTTATCTACTTATGGGGGTGTTCTGAATTACAATGTCCTAAAACAGCGTCTTTTTGTGATTTTTTTTAGAAGGGAAAGAAAGAAATGAAGTTATTGAATTTTGAGGTATAGTCTTATACATATTTAACGAATACAAAGAATTTTTTTTAAAGTAAAAAAAAGAAATTATGACAGATTTCCAAGCCTATTTCATGGGCTGCAGTCTTCAATCGGCGGGAAAGATCCACCTCGTAATTCCTGACTGAAACAAAAAGCCAAAAATGGATTAAATTATTATATATTTTTCTTCTGGGTGAACTAAACAAAGGCAGAGAAAAGTTTATTTAAATAATTGTTATAGCACCGTAAAGTCTATTTAAAAAAAAAACACATTTTTTTAAAACCATCAAAATTTTTAATTTCACATTTTTTTCTGCCTTTGTTTAGTTCACCCAGAAGAAAAATATATAATAATTTAATCCATTTTTAGATTTTTGTTTCAGTCAAGAATTACAAGGTGGATCTTTCCCTCCGATGGAAGACTGCAGCCCATGAAATAGGCTTGGAAATCTGTTATAATTTCTTTTTTTACTTCAAAAAAATTTTTTTTGTATTCGTTAAATATATATAAAACCATACCTCAAAATTCAATAACTTCGTTTCTTTCTTTCCCATCTAAAAAAAATCACAGAAGAACGCTGTTTTAGAATATTCTAATTCAGGATACACCATAAAACACATGATGCGTCTAGTTTAGCCAAATACAACAAGTGGTCAAAGAGCTGTTAAATCGTAGGTAATACGTTTAGCAGTAATAAAATTTCTTGCTAGAAACTAAATTGTCCCTTAACCATGGCGTAAGCACGTTTCTAAAGTGATTAGTGTGGCTTGCTATGCGGCAAATGGCGAAATAAGGAGAGGCGTCTCTTGCAGTTTGTATTTCTTAAGGGTAGCATTGGCAATTTTTGTTCTCTTCTTTAAGATAAATGTCGATGTAACCAGAGTTCCTTTCTACCTTTTGCTTGCTCCTCTAATTTTACATTCAGTGGAATTTTCTGTTTTTTCACAATCCCATGGCTTGGCGTTCACGTTGCCGCGTGTGGCAAATTCTATTCAGCATAGATAAATGGAAATTGAATTGGCCAAGTGGATGAAAGAGATGCAGCGCGCATTGTTGACGTTATAAGTACAGACAGTATTATTATGGAAATTCATTTTGACTAAGTATTGCATATTAGCGCAAACTTGGCTAGCTATGCACTTTGATAAATAATTCGAATGCATCGATGGACGTGAACGTTTCTATGAAACCGTATAATTACATCCGACCATGATTATCTAATTAATTAATGAATTAATTTATTATAGCGAGTGGTAATTTTATGCGTTTCGCTGCTTTCCGATATAATACACCGAAAATTTATTATAACGAAGAGCATGACTGTTCTAATAATAAATTGCAATTTAAAAGTTGAAGGACCGGCGACTTATCTTTCCTTTGAGACTTAATAGTATCCGGGTGTGCGTTTCAATTAATTTTGCATTGAAATACTAAATGAAGTCTGAGCTAGCTGCTTCGTTTCTCTGTTACAGAATCACCAGAATAGCGAAAGAAGAGTAAAGAGATGGGTTCAACGTAATTAACGAGGAAGAGTCGAGCGAACAGGAGGAACATGAGTATGATATTCGTCATTTGACTAGGACCATAAATCAGCAATATAAATTCAGTACAAAGAGAAAGAGAGAGAGAGAAAAAAGAAAAGTCTAAAAAATAAGCGAAAAAAAATAATGAATGGATTAGAAATTCAGGAAGTTTTAAACTTTTAAGAAGAAAAGGGAAACGAAATCAAAGGGAATCACTTGCAAGGAAAGTACAATAAAGAGGAAGAAGATAAGCGAAGAGGAGTAAGGAACAAAGACAAAGCGAGGACAATCTAGAACAAAGTTACCTAATTAAATTAAAAACCGACATACATTGATTATTAATAGATTTAATCGATTGTACGTATTTCTATTGACGACTGAGAGTATATATATATATATATGTATTCATCTATGTATATTATATATTAAAGATTAATACGAGAGATTATTATAAATCATTGTTAATGTTAAGGGATATTCGATGTTTTAAAATATTAACGAACGAGAATTAGTACGAGCTGTGAAAAGGGAATATTTCGATTTTATGGATTGTATCGTCGATTTAATATTTAACTGAAAACATGCGGAAAAACGAAATAATTTCCTAAGGAAATTCGAAAAGGAGAAAGTGTAAACAGAGAAATTATAGGCAGAATAAACGATAAACGATTAAACGATAAAACAAAAGGAAGAGACTAATCAATTTATGAAGAAACGATATTATAGGCGAATATAATTCGTTGTACTTGAGAAATATATAATTGTATATGTAGATGTTAAAAAAATACTGGTGTATAGTTGTATAATATCCATGGGGGTCCATGTTTAAAGAGATTATCGAACAGAAGAAAGTTTGTTTTTATTGTTATCACTGAAGATAGAAGAGAAATATTAGCAGGGAAAAGAAGAAATCTTGAGAAGGAAGAAGAATCTTTACAGATAGAGGTGATTATTTATTTAGTATAAAATATCTAATATTTCACACGATGGTAGCTTGTTTATTGCATTATTTTACTGTTTATTATAGATTTGATTGTATAATAGTGTTCTTTAAGTTATTTTATGCCATTTTCCTGATTATTTTTTTACAATAATTTTAAATGAAAATCAATTGAATAATCGAGGCATCGTAATTCTTTTAATAAAAGGTATTTTCTCCTGATTCAATATATCTTTTTATTAATCCTATTTTTGTTAAAACAGAGCTTCGTTTAAAACGACAAATTTATGATTGCCATTGTCTCAGTTGCAAACTTATAAATATATTAAACGAGTAAAATTCAATATGTAAAATTTTAATACACATTCGTAATCGATAATTATGACTTGTGAAGAACAATTATATATATTTGAATTTTATTACTACGAACGATAATTAAGAACAATTAATAAAGTATGTATCGTGAAAATTCCTATTTTATTATTAACATTGAAATATTCTGTTGTCATAAACTTGGATTTTTCATCATTAAAAATTTACTCTCGCAAAATATGTGCCAAGATATAAAACTTGAAATATGATGGAATTGTGTCCACGTTAAAAGTTTACCCTGCCTGCTCATACAACAACCATTTAATCCTTTAATCACTTTGCATTAGTCTGAGCTTTAGAATACCTTCACGAGGGGGAGAATGCTGCTCTGAATTGCGAGGCCAAGGCAACACCAAAATGAATTTGGAGGTGGAACTTATCGCTGGGGTGATTAAGGGTGGGCCACCCCCTAAAAATTTGCCCGCACCGAGGCTCATTAAAATCTTCATCGCTGGAGAACGGAATGGTCTTATCTGCTAATCACATTCTTTTATAGATATTCTAACTTGCTTATGTCTGTTTCCTCTTAAATGACACGTTTTTCTTTAAATACAATTACTTACGTTTTAATATCGCCACATATCACCGTCTTTGTACTTGTTGCTTTAAACAATGTTCCCCTAACTCAAACGTTTAATTGTACGATCAGAGATTTGTATTTGACAAATAATTTGAAGGAGAGCAAAGAATCGGGTTGAAAGATTTTCTTGAAACAGCAGCAGCAGAAAAATGTGTCATTTAAAAGGTACATTTATTTGTAACACGTGTATCCTCATCGTTAATTCATCAGGCACCAATATTTAAAAGATAAATGATATTCATATATTTATAAATAATGCTTCTTCTCTTTTAAAATTCCCATTTACTTGCTTAATACAGGAATGAAACATTTTTAATTCATAGAATTTGTTAATGGGTTTTTAAATGAGGAATGAAGAAGAGAAAAACGTTCACAGAAACTCTGGTCGAGTTTAATTAACAATTTCGATCACGTTTCTAACAATATTTTTTAATGGTTAATGTGGCTGCAAATAGTAAGCGAGAAAGATGGAAACAAGGGAATATGATTATTTCAGATTCTTTCTTTCCAATATTATATTAAACGAGAGAAAAGAAGCTAAATAGGAAAAGAAAAATGTTTGTTGGAAATATCTTTGGTGTCTGACGGGTTAAACCAATACAAAACGCTTTGTTTGTTAATTTATGAAATAAATCGTGCAATATATGTTGGCGTGCATATTTATTTCTGTGAGTCGATGTGACCAATTAATTATTTTCTCAGTTCGTGTGTTCGTCTTTTGATATGCTTGTGTAGCTGTCGATTTTTGTTCACAATTATTTATTGAACCTGTCTGTCGAAAGGGGCTACGTAAACCTTGTCAAGATAATAAAATACAAATTTTCATTCGAAATATCTAAGAATAAATAATCTAAACGTCATGAATTTTTACATCGAATTTCATCTAACAATACAATTTAGAAATACCGATAAATTTAATATTTTCATTATCATTTATTTATTGCGTTTATTTTCTTCTATTTATTACATTATTATTGTGTGATTAAGACGATTAACAAATTTAATATTTAATTCTTATAAAAATATAAAAATATGGAACCCATAGGTATACGTAGCCCATCAATTTGCTTGCGTTTTAGACGACGAATGCGTTTCTCTGTGTACATACACGTCATTTCCTTTCGATATCTGTATACTTGTCACGAATGTTGAATGTATTATACATATACGTACATGTATATACACTGGTGTGCAAAAGTATTTGGATAAACAAATGCATAGCGCTGTTCTGTTGAAAAATCTGCAATCAAAGAAATTCCATTTAATTCTTTTATTTAAGCACATCTTCTATAAAAGAAAATATTATGCTGTTGTATTTAATAAATACTATTTGTTATTACATATGTATTGTATGCACAATATGTAAGGATGCCCTCAGACAATTAATAATATTGTCAATGTTTCAAGGTTCTCACATCATCGTATAATATTGACGATACTGTATTAACAATACATATTGATCCTTTTAGTTGAGAGTGTTCAAATATTGACAATATACAGAGTGTTCACGGTATTAGTTCCCAGCGTTTTTCTTGTAAACGATAGCTATGAGGGGAAAGTGAAACCGAGTTGAGAAGAGAGGTGAAACCGAGGAAAGATAAATGCTTGAAAGTGAGCTACACACTCGCGGTAATATCTTTCTCTCAAGTGCAAGAATGCACGTGTATCTTGCAGTTGCACTGCTCTTTTATAAATGAAAACTTTCCTCTTATTTTGCATACATGGAATCCTCTCGTCGTTTTACTAAAAGAAGTCTCAGGGTAACCATGGTTGAAAAGTGATTAGTGTGAAAGATATTTTATACATACATATAATACAATACAATGAAATATAATGCAATATAATGAGATTATACAATATACAATATAATGAAATTATAAGATACAATATACAATATAATGAGATTATACAATACAATATACAGTATAATGAAATTATAAGATACAATATACAATATAATGAAATTATAAGATACAATATACAATATAATGAGATTATACAATACAATATACAATATAATGAAATTATAAGATACAATATACAGTATAATGAAATTATAAGATACAATATACAATATAATAAAATTATAAGATACAATATACAATATAATGAAATTAGTAGTAGAATATTATGAAAGACAAGGAAAGACATAACGCAATAGTACATTTTGTATTTATGTTCTTTTTGCCTTACGTATGATAAATTCTATCAAATTATAGTTAAAATATCTTTTAAACTAACCAGTTATCGACCATGATTACCCTAAGAATTTCTTTCGTAGAACAATCAGATAATTCGATGTACGTAAAAAAGAAGAAAATCTCCATTTTAAAAATTTGCTTATTTCCTGCAATTTGCTTTTATTCGAACTAAAAGCGTGACACAATCTATCCTGTATATCGATAGTCTGACGGCTCTCTGACATGCCAAAATAAAGTATTGGAGAGAAAATGATGAAAAACTTTTGCACCACACTGTGTATATCCTGTTCGCATGAACCGGTGAAGGCAACGAGGGGAAATTAATAAACTTTGTTAATCGTTGAATAAACCAGTTTGTCGATCCGTTCACTTGTTTGTCTGTTTATAAAATTGTCCATTTTTCCCTGCCAGTGCTTTCATTCGATGTTCCCACCTACTTTATTATCGTTTTATTTTATCGCACTCTTCCTTAGTTCTGTTATATGGGGTGAGCTACGAAAACTATTCTGTGCAAAGCTGTTTCAATAAACGTGGATCCGGGAGATGCTTCTTTAAAGAGTTATCGCCGGAGAATTCCCGGTTTTTCAGGATCGTTGAGCTTTTACGTGCGAAGAAAATGAAAGAATGATGTCCAGGAGTAAAGACCATAAAGAAAAAATTCTGTCCTCTACCAGCGAAGAAATAAATCTCGAAGATATTCTCTTTGCTTTTCGTGGAAATTGGCTTTTTCCATTTAAAAAGGAAATTAAATTTATTGCACAGGGATAAAAGAATCGCACAGTCTCGCAGATATTTCGCCTGATTTTTATATTAATTTACTTAGCTACACTTTTTTATGATCTTTGCGACTAGACGAACGAATAAAATCATTTTCAGAGTTAAAGATCGAATATATTATCGGAGGAATATTTCCTATTTGGGGAGAACCGAAAGCTTTATCAAATTGTTCCAAGTAAAATTATACGCGCATATGCTTCTTATCGATGTTTCTGGCTCGATATCTGTTTCACATTCTTTTTTTTCCTTTTTGGGTCACGCCGTTATAACACTTTTTCTTTGTTTCTAATATTTCCAGAATTTATCGAAGAAAGGAAGCAATTATTGGAACTTGTCGGGCCTGAACTGCAATCGATTTACGACGACATGGGAATCGAGGTACGAAAAACAGTGGAATTTCCTTAATGAATTTTCCTTTGTAGCTCGTTAAACTCTACAATTTAATTCAGTCAACGTTCCTTTGTAGTTTTTACTACTTTTTTTCCAGGTAATAGTTTAGAGCTGTTTTATTCAAAATTCATTTAAAATCAGCGTTGATTTGATCTCTAAAGTAAATCGTAACGAAACATATTATTTTCTGGAAAAATCCGTTTCAAATAATACAAACTTTGTATTTTATAACGTTAAGGGCATTTCATTCGGAAATAAAGTTTATTATAATAAAATAGTAATAATAATAATAATATTTATTTTTTTATTTATTTTTCTGTACATTCGACTGCACGTTTATGACAAGGAGGTCCTTTCACACAGCCGATTGCTTTCCTCAGTACACATTTTCTTATTTCAGGGATAATTATTCTTCAGCTTATACACGCAAATGTAGTATACAGAAATAATAATATAATATGCTTGTATATGCTCGAACATAATATCAATATAGCATAAAGTAGTATAATAATATTCAATTGTTCTTGTGGATGTCACTGGATATCTATTTCTTAAGGGGGTGTCCCGAATTAGATTGTTCTAAAACAGCGTCTTTTTGTGATTTTTTTTAGAAGTGAAAGAAAGATACGAAGTTATTGAATTTTGAGATACGGTTTTATATATATTTAACGAATACAAACAAATTTTTTTTGAACTAAAAAAAGAAATTATGACAGATTTCTAAGCCTATTTCATGCGCGTCTTGTTGCTGCGGTCTTCACTCGGCGGGAAAGATCCACACACTAATGTAATTCTTACAACAAAAAACAAAAAACCACAAAAGGATTAAATTATTATATATTTTTCTTCTGGGTGAACTAAACAACGGCAGAACAAATGTGAAACTAAAAATTTTGGCTGGTTTAAAAAAATGTGTGTTTTTTTTTAAATAGACTTTACGGTGCTATAACAATTATTTAAATAAACTTTTTTCTGCCTTTGTTTAGTTTAGCCAGAAGAAAAATATATAATAATTTAATCCCTTTTTGGTTTTTTGTTTCAGTCAAGAATTACGAGGTGGATCTTTCCCGTCGATTGAAGACTGCAGCCCATGAAATAGGCTTGGAAATCTGTTGTAATTTCTTTTTTTACTTAAAAAAAAATGTTTTTGTATTCGTTAAATATATATAAAACCATACCTCAAAATTCAATAACTTCGTTTCTTTCTTTCCCTTCTAAAAAAATCACAGAAAACCCTGTTTTAGAACATTGTAATTCAAGACACCTCCTTAATGTCATTACTATGAAATTCTTAACAAAATTAATTAAAGTCCTCGATCATTTTTCATTTATTTTCTGTTCTTCTATTTGCGTGTTCGAACGACTGATTAAAAATCGAAACACTATAGGTTCTGCTGGTGGATATGCAATACGCAACGAATGTGAATCCTGATAGAAATCCATATTTAGCTGAATACTTTTTCGACGAAATACACGCCGCTTATCAACACTCGAGGGGTTGTTTCTTATTGGTAAGCTTCTGTCAACGATAACTACCAAAGAAAAATTTCTTCATTTCCCGCAGAAATTTTATTTGAGTCAGAGATGGAAGAGTTATTATCTTCCTTTCTTTTTCTTCTTTTCCACGAATCTCATTCCATCTAAGTAACACTTTCACATTGCAATTAATACCTTTTGAATGAAATGATAATTAAATGAAATACCCTTTCGTTTGAAGCTACTAATCGGTGACGAGTACAACGTAGGATGGGTGCCAACGAAGCTCACTTGCGGAACGTACGATGTTCTTTCAAGTCACTGCGACAATATGCAAGAGTACTACGAACGCGACAACAATGATTGCTACGTTCTAAAGGCTGGCAGGCAAGTAGTTACTTTTTACTGTGCCGTTGCATTGATGCGGAATGCGCGGTTGGTGAAGGCGTGAGCGAGGACAATAAAAAAGAAAGCTGCTTTTATTACTCCGAGTTGACCCACAATTTCCACTGTCTTCATTTTCACTTTCTTCCTTTCTTCTGCTTTACCCCATATTTCCTTATTTTTCGCTTTATGAACTAATAAAATGAATAATAAATGGTAAGTTCCATTGGAAATGATTTTACTTGCAGAACATTCGACTATATCCGAGTAATAACAGAGAATAGAGAATAACAGAGGTAACAGTTTTAGAATTAAAGGGGAGATTCTGATATTAGTTGAAGCGATCTAACAGATGGGGGCGAAGCTCGATGAATCCAAGTTCCTATCACGCAAATCTGAAATCCTCTTTCACGTGTCAACAAACCTTCATCAACTCTATTCTGCGTGAAAGTTAGTTCGATAACTTCGTTTCGACTCCAACTGCCTCGTACTGATCGCGATTCCACTACCTTTACGATAATGTACCTGATACTATAGTTCAGAAAGTTAGGAACATCAGAGTTCAGGAACGATATATAGATTTGAGAATTTCATTTTTATTCGAATAGTTTGATGAAAATTCAGCAAACTCTTTAATTTGATGCTCGGCGTATGTTTATTGTTTTGTAATATTTATGCGATCACTTGACAAATACAATTGCCATTTTTATAAAAATTTCGCCTTTTCCTTTCTATTTTCACCCTAACTAATTCTTTTTACCAAGCTCGCTTCGTACTTCCCCTTTTAATAGGCTTCTCGTTTGCCTTTTGTCAGCCCAGTTTTCGCATCTGCTCGAGATTTCCCTGTCGCCTTGAACTTACTTTTCCATCCGTTCCAATTTTCATCCTTCCCTTTCTTTCTTTTCCCTTTTTCCCCTAGTCGTTCCCGTCGCTGCTTTCCTAAAGCTTCCACAATTACTTTTGTCTCGGCTATTCTTTCGCTGAATTCCTGCCGCTTTCTACTGGAAATAATAGGCTCGTACCATTAGCTTCAACCGGCGATTCCATGGAAGAAACGAATAATTTTGATAGAGAAGAGTACAAAAGTTCGCGCTAGCATTTTGTTCCGCGTAGCTGCATGATATCTTTCGCCAAGCTTCGGCAAATTTAGATAGAAAATAGGAGTGTGAAATAGTAATGTGAAAAATAATGGAAAATTGAATATAGTAGATATTTGATATTTATGGAGTATCGTCTACGTTGGAAAAAATGAATTAACAGATTAGGAACAGCGGAAGACGATTGGCAGAATTCGGAACCAACGATAAGGCTGGCGTTGAAGAAGGCTGCGGAAGCTGCAATTTCGCAGCAATGTGATGACGAAGAAATTAAGAATATATTGAAGAGCACTGCGGAGAGACAGCTGGAGTACGCTTTGAGTAAGCTACTGATATTAACATATATTTGTTCAATTGCTCTGGTCTGCATTGAATTAGCATCACATGCTTCCCATTGAATTAAAAATTTTAATGTGATTTTATTTTAGGTGTACAAGCGAGTGCAAATTTTTCATTGAAATTCAGTTTATTAAAAAAAAAAAAAAAAAAAAAGGAAGAATACCGCAAGTTGTTCGATCAAAGTGTTTATCCTTGCTTCCTATACACCTAAGTATAGGACATCTGTTAGGCGTGTGTTGAATTCCATCAGGGAGAAATGTTGTATCTTCCAACCCAGGCTCGATCGTCAGGACATTGACAAAGGAGAATGTTCTGTGAAATTGCTGTCTGCCAACGTTACGCCACACGCTGCTTCTGCGACGGAACACATGGTAACGAATGTTGCTTGGGATGTCCCGTAGCACCAGCTTATTCACTAGACAAAATGACTCGATGATTGGATCTTGCCCGGAGACAGCATTTTTCCGTGATGGAATGCTTCACTTGCCTGATAGATGGCTGAAAGTTACAGCAAGCATTTGCTGTATTTTTTAAAAATGAAACTTGAGTTTCATTGGAAAATTTGGATTATTCGTTTGCGCATCTGATAGTTGTGAAGAACCCGTGTATATGTAGTTAAAATTTTAATTTATTTTTATAAAAATGGTTTAACACGAGATATTCCACTAAAACACCCACCTGCTGTTAACGTAATTTGTCAGAAAATACGACATCTCTGCCACACGATTCCTTTTCTCTCTACTCTGTCACCCTAAAACAAATTTTTCCAGAGCTGGACGAAACAGGCGATGGTGTAATAGCCGTGACACGTTCGTGGAAAGGCAAGAAAGCCGCCAGAGCAGTGTCTTCGTTGACGTCTTTAGTGAACAGTCGTCTCCCACCTGACAATATAATCAACGTTGAAGTGGATCAAAAACAAGGTGGAATTAATCCTGACAATAGGTCGCACAAGGGTTACCTGGCTCATCTTTGTCGCCTTGTGATGAATCGCGTGCAGAATTTGGTAAACGCCTCCATCGAGGCCGACCCGGAAATTAAAAGTAAGAAGAAGATGGTGCAGGAGATCTACGCGGAGAGTTTGATGCATTTGGCACTTCTCAGGCAAATTACACCTTGCGAGGATAACGAGAACGTGGAGAAGATCAAGGAGTTTTTGATAGCTGGTGAGATTAATAATAACAATTTTGGTGTCTAATTATGAACAGAGTGGTTCATAAGCATGTCAATTGGCTTTGCTTTAATTTTAATATCATAGTTTTATTATTCGCTTAATGTTAGGTGAATTCGCTAAAACGAAATTCAAATGTAATTCATTACCATCGAATTAAGTTTCAACTTATTCCACTATACCTGCGCAAGCCTTCTAAAGCGAAAGAATTTTTTAACGCAGCAAAGTAATGGCAGAGATTTTAATTGAAACATTTAATTCGTCGTCTCACGCTATCCGGAGGCATAATCCTTTGAACGTTTGAGAATATTAAAGGCAGAGGCACGTGCACGATTCCTCGGCAGAACACTTTGATGTCTGTTTATTAAAGCAACAGCTCCCCTAACACACTTTTCTGCCTATTAATTTCTATCTTACAAGGCAGTTTGCTTTGAACAGATTCCGTATCGTATTACTCGTCTAAATTACAGTAAAGAAGGAAAAACCAAGAGGGTTATATTTTATCCGCGATTTTATGCAGCTTGGCAAGTTGCTTGAACGAGAAAATTAATTTTTTAAAGCAATGAAAAAATGTTCATTATGTTTTTCAAAGTGCATCTATTTACCTTTTACAAGCTATTTTTTTTTATATTTAACAGGCAAATCGCAGAAACACGGTCCGATATTGATAAAGGGTAGCAAATATTCTGGAAAATCATCGTTATTGTCAAGAATCTATGCGGATGCCTCTTCCTGGTTGGATTGCACCACGTTTAAAGTGGTTCGACTCTGTGCTTCCACTCCTCGATCAGCGTACAGTCTCGAGTTACTTCGAGTGCTCTGTCAACATGTAGGTTTTCTTTCTGGTTTATTGGACGGGAATCTTCCTAAAGACGCCTCGTTTGATCCGCTTTACCTGAACAATTGGTTGGGCCAAATTCTGAGGCGCATCGAAGAGCAACCAATGATAGAGCAACTGGTGATTCTTCTCGACGATCTTCATCGATTACATCCTCTTGACTGCGATATCGTCGCTGCTCTGTCTTGGTTGCCCTTGAATCTTCCACCAGGTAATTGCCATTGCTAGAATTTCTGAACGATGGTCACAAATGTTCGCAAAGTTTCATATATATCATTATATAACGATAATATATACGATATACAATATATAAATAAATAAGAAAGCAAACAACAATCGTTGCAAAGCATAAAACGAAACGTACTCTGTTCATTCACTTTAGGAGTGCACTTAATCGTGACTACGGCTCTTCCACCGGAAGTGCTGCGTCTCACCCCAATACAAAAGGAAAGACTACGCAGCAATGAAATTTTAATCGAACTGCAAGATCCGGGTACAGATTTCCACGAGACAGAGAACGTTTTCGACACGTTAGAGAAATTGATAGGTGAAAACGCGGCTAATAGAATCGGTGCCATTTTGGCTTCCACGGAGTATGGTTTATCCGAAACGGAGATTCTCGAAGTGATCATGCCAACCGGAGGCGACGGGCCATTATTTCTAAACGAAGGGCTGTTCAATTTTGGCAGCTGGTGCTTGGTGAGGAGAACCTTCAACGAATATCTTAAGGTAAGTTTCGTTTAAATTTCTCGCATAAAATTTAGAGAACAGATCTTCTCAAAAAGTTAAACGTCTCGACTCGATAATCTTCAAAGATCTTGTTCTTATTTAGAAACGAGCAGAAGAATTGACAAATCCATCATTCGCTATTCACAGGTTCGTGTAATGGGCGGAAGGCTGCTTTTCTCCTGGCGTTATCCGATTCGCGACTTAGCCCGAAAAAGGTACTTCCCCAATCAAGAAACATTGAAAAGCTACCACGGCGAGTTAGCAAATCTCTTCTTCTCCGAAGATTTCGAAGACAAGGATGACAAATCATCGCCCGAAGAGGAAACTCCGAAGAAAGAAACGCCTTTCCAGAGCAGACCGAGGTCGCAGGACACAGCGTACAATATGAGACACGTGGAAGAAGCTTGGTTACATTTATTGAGAGCCGGAGACGTAGAAAAGTTAAAGAAATTGGCAGTCTGCGCGTTTGATTTCCTCTTGGCGAGCGTACAAATGATTTCTGTTAGTTATTTGAGATGTGTTCTCGAGCATTCGAGGAAGTATCTGCTGGAGAGAGATTTGGAATTGGTTTATTATACAGTGAGAAAGTCCAGTGACATTTTGACGAGAGATCCTCTTCAACTTGGGGCGCAGCTAATCTGTTGGCTTAGACCTGTGGCTGAAGATGGCGGCGATTTGGTAAGAAATAGCTGATAATATAATTATGTACTTGAAGCTTCAATAAAATAACACCAAAATATTCTAATTCAAAATGGTAATAACAATAATTACTGCAAAATTGTTTGACCATGAATGGAAGAAAATTTTGTGATTGAAGGTCAGCAGAATGGTTACAGCAGCGATGGCGTGGTGCGATGGTTATACAGCGCCATTATTGGTGCCATTAAATGGGTGGCTCCAACCGCCTCTACCTCTTCAAATTCGCACTTTGTCTTGTCCGCAAGGTGTGAAACTCGTTGAAGCTGCTCCTTCGGGACAACACGTTATCATTATCCCTTTCCAGGGAGACGCTCAATTATGGCACGTGATGTCTGGACAATTGGTTCATACGTTTAAAGGTAACTATTTAATTACTGGTAGCTCACGAAAATATTCGAATTTTTAGCACAGAATATTTTTATACATTGTATGCGTTATACGAAACTTCTTGAAATTGTCTGAATTATTTTATTATTTTCGTACTAGGAATAATGTAGATAAAATAAATTCATATTTCTCGTTAAGATCAAATAATTTTTTCTTTCAATTAACTCCTTCAAAGGAAATGGCAAACAATGCTTCTTGAAATTGTCTCAATTATTTTATTATTTTCGTGTTAGGAATAATGTAGATAAAATAAATTCATATTTCTCGTTAAGATCAAACAATTTTTTCCTTCAATTAACTCCTTCAAAGGAAATAACAAACAATCTACATTGTAACGTTAATTTGAGCCCTTTGAAGGAGAATAAATTTGTTTCTTTTAAGAAGATTAGCATAGCTTCTAAAGCTTAAAAGTTCTCTTATCGAGGAGGAAGGAGAAGCAACGATGAAAACTCGTCACTTTATATTCAGTTTGGTAATTTGCTGTGAAAAAGCCTCCTTTGTACGTTGTCCCTGAATCTGTATTTGACGAGCATTTAAATAGCAGCGTCGCTTTAATTTGCAATTCAAAATAGGTCAGCTTTTGTGAGAATATAGTTGCATATAATCCAGCCAACGTATATGATACTTGAAGTGCCATTTTAAGCACGCGATATTGCTATGGTATTTTCGCTTTTTCACAAAAGGACGAAGATGGAATTTAATACAAGTCTGGTATATTGATCGTGCGAAATAAGTATTCTCGTTCCAATATGTGGTATCAGCCCGCCAAAGTCAAATATCAAATAAACGGATTTTTATCTGCTACTTAATATTTTATGAGAAATATTTTTCATTTCAGGGCACACAAATCCAATTTCGTGTTTAGCCGTGACACAACATTCGCAATATCTATTGACAGGCTCTGAAGACACTTCAATTATAGTGTGGGATATGAAAGAGTTGACCTTGAAGTTAAGAATCCAAGAACACATTGCCCCAGTTCTGTGCTTGACGTCCGCGCTCAAGAATTCAGTGATTGTCAGGTTCATAGCTTTATCGTGTAAAAAGCTCTTTCTTCCTAATTTTTATTTAAAAAAGTAACTGGAAAAATAGGAAAAGATTTCAATTTTCTCTGAGTATTTCTTATTTGCATTAATTATAGATTATTTCCTAAGTTATTTTGTTCCGTATTTATCAACTAACACCAAACCTTCCACTTTCCATTAGCGGTGGCGAAGACTCAAGAATAATCGTCACCAGTCTCCTAACCGGCGATGTTCTCATCAAAGTGGACCACCACAGAGGACCAGTGAAATCCATTCGCGTCGATTCTGCGGGAGAAATTCTGGTTTCCGGTTCTTCCGACTGTACAGTCTGTTTATGGTGTCTAGAAAAATTCACACTGTTAAAAAGCATCGTTTTACCATCCGCCGTGACTGTGCTCGACGTATCGGCCGATTCGGTGTTTCTATTGGCAGCCTGCGAAGATCAGAAATTATATTTGAGATCTTTGGCCACGGGAACTGAGGTTCACACGTTGAGAGGTCATCAAGGTGAAGTGAAAAGTATCTGCTTGGCAAAAGATTGCAGAAGAGCTATTGCCGGAGGAGCCAAGGGCAAGGTTTCTGTCTTCGATATGCACAGTGGACGATTGACGAGAACGTTGCTGGCGAATCCTTCGGCGGATGTTACCGCTGTCAAGGTAAATTATAAATTTCGTATTTACGATTTTATATTAATAAAAAGAGGTAGAATCGAAAATGAGTAAATTACAAATAGAGAAAGATAAAAAAGAGGAACAGCGAAATATGTATAATTTTTCACTTCGATCTTTTCGAAAAGGTGACGGAGAAGGACGACTTCCTGATAACAGCCTCCGGTGATCGAGTGGCTTACTGGAGTTTCCGTGGCGAGGAGATACACGCTAAACCCCCAAAATTCGTGAAGGAGGTATCGTTGCACCCACACACTGCTCCCATATCTTGTTTGGATATATCCAGGGACGGAGCAATGGCAGTTACCGGTGGAGTCGATTCTCTCGTAAATCTGTGGCAATTGAATACTCACGAATTGCTTTCCACTTTCGAAGGACATATCGCTAGCGTCACCTGCATTGCATTCTCAGCTTCTGGTTTATTTGTTGCTTCTGGTAGGTCTGTAGATAAAATACAGTAGAGCCTCCCATACATATACGTATATAGCAGATATTACAAACAAATTTCATTTATTTCGTTTGTTTGTATGCTTTTTTTGCAATACCAGTTTTGCAAATACTACCATAATTTTGTATTGCCTCCAAAACCGAAGAAATCCATTCTTTCTTTCAATCAAAATATAGTAAAGTATGATAGTTCAATAAGCAAGTAACAAAAAATGAAATTGATACAATACAGTAACAGGAAATTAAATTGGAAACAGGTTCTGAGGACAAAACAGTTCGTGTATGGGGTCTGACCTTAGGTTTGCTGGTATCGACATTTAGACACCAAGCACCTGTTACTGCAGTTACATCTATGTTTGACGGCCGAAGAATAGTGAGTTCTGATAGAGCTGGTACAATTCGAGTTTGGGCAGCTGATACTGGCACCCTAATCCAATCAGTATGTGGGCCTGGTCGCTGTTTCACTGTTTCTTCCGATATGAGGTATGATATAGTGGCTATAATTAATAAATTGAGATACTTTAATTTGCATACTGAAATTTGCTTTCTTCTATTAATTCTTAATATTTCTTGAATCTTTTATAATACCAATAGTCTCTTTGTTTCAATTTTTCCTATAATGATTGTTATTTGAATAATTTCTTAATAATTAATGAGTGATTAATAATAATAATTGTAATTATAATAAATTAGCAATTGCGATATTTTTAGATTTAATTGTTCTTTTCTTTTCTAAATTTCAGATACGCGGTATGCGGAATAGGAGACAATCAATTAAGGATAGTAAGTTTAGGCGTTGGTCCTGAAGAAAAGTACCAAGTGTCGCATTCTCAAGAAATTACTTGTCTAGTTGTTACTCCAGATTCTCAGTCACTGATTACGGGCTCGAGAGACATGAGTTTGAAGGTTTGGCAGCTCGCTGGCGGCAAATTATCTCAGGTTTATACATATTATAATAATAACTTTAAATTCTATATTTAATTATTTTATTTATTTATATTAGTATATTTAATTTAGAAAAGTCTTTAGAAATAAAGAAAGTACAAGAAATTTTCATTCAGGTCCTCGTTGGTCACACGGATCACGTCACTTGCGTCGCAGTCTCTGTGCTCGACAAATCCATCGTAGTTTCTGGTTCCAAGGATGCGAACCTAATCGTCTGGGATATAAATACTGGCAGCGATTTGCATACTTTAAAAGGCCATTTAGGTTACGTAACTTGTGTAAAATTGTCGTGCGATGGAACTCTAGCAGCGTCTGGAAGCGAAGACAAGAGTTTGATCATTTGGGACACGAAGAAGGGCTGTTCACTGAGCAGCATAATGTTACACGTCCCTGTGCTAGGTGTTGAGGTTGCCACGGATATGTCGAGGCTCGCGTTGCATTTACTCGAACACAAATGCATGCCTATTCTATGTTTGCATAATACTCCAGCTCAATATGTGAAATTACCGGATTACGTAGCACCTTGGTGCGATACCAGAGATTTAAGGCCACCTGGACGGAAGAGACCCAATAAGAGATTATTGAAGAAAGAAGTGTCATTGGATAGCGACACGTGGCATAGGAAATATGGCCATCTCACATCAGGTATTGTTGACGAAGATCACATTATATTCAAAATTATATTTTAATTAAACTATTAATTATATTCAAAATTAAACTACTATATAATTCCAGGAGTTTTAACTTCATCGATAGAAGATGGATTACAACGACGATTCAGCGTAAGCGCTTCCATGGACGAAATCAGCAAAGTTGGATTAACGAGCAGTCCATCCGGTTTAGGACCGGAACAGGCTGCACTCGCCCAGTCGCAACACTTTGATCAACTCGAAGCACTTTGGAACAAACAGTCGCCACCTGCTAGACCTCGTGCTCATGGTAGGACTTTGTCAAAGCAAAGTTCTTTGCAAGCTACGCGAATATCAGATTCTGAGGAAGAAGGTGAGCTTAAGAGAATTATTTAATTTAATTAAGGAAAGTTTGATTATTCGTGCCAGCAAAACTGTTTGCTACACCGAGGAGAGAGATGATAAAATGTCATTAGAAGCTGAGATTGAAATCTTATTTTTCCCCAGGTGTACCAGACTAAAGCGATACTTTGTTAGAAACTAAACGGACTAAATCCTAGTCGTCGTACTTTCTTCTCTTTTCCACTGTCTTTCTAAGTAACAGAGAAAAAAAAAATAGTAAGTAGGAAAAAAAATACGAGAGGAAAACGTCTCTAAGGTAAAGCTCTAAATTACAAATTTCTCGTGTCTGACGCAATAAACGTAAATATATATATATAAATATAAGTACACATATGTATATCATTATTAGTAGAGAAATAAATTAACTTTATTTATTTTCATCCCCCATTCCCAACCTTTTTAGGAATCATTTTTAACAAAGATTATAAATAAATTACTTCGGTGTACCTTACTTGTATCTGACGAAATTATTATCTTTTATAAATGAACAATAAGAATCAACCATTTTTTGTGCGGAACAGATGTTTGTATTTATCATTTTAATTAAATTATTATTAAATTTAATTTAAACAGAAAATATTTTGGTCCTTGTAAATAATTACCCTCTAGTACAAGAATTGCGGCTAACAGTAATTTAAAATTAGTTTTTCAGTTGTTTTTTATAATAATCCGAAACGATTTGCCATGCTTTTGGCGCCATGAATCCTTCTGGTGGATTTTCCCCGGATTTTGCTAAATCTGAAATAACAGTATATTAATGTTTATTAGTACTGCTTTTTTTATTATTATTTGGATGTTTCATATAAATGCTTTTATATAAATCTTGTATTTATTTTAATGCGATATTTCGTATTTTTAATGTAATTTACATTTATAGTTGGCAATTTAATTCATTTTTTTTCAGACCTTTTTAAATATGAAGTGAAATAAGAAATTGTTTTTTAAAATAATTTCATTACTAATGATTCATTTCTAATGATTTCATTAATGAAATAGACAAGATAGGATATACAAATTAATTGCAGGAAGATTTAGAAGAAAAAGAAAAGAAACACGTACATGAAAAGAAATATAACTCACTTCGCATTTTAGTTCCTGATATGAAAATAAAATCTTGCGATCGTTCTGGCTCGAAGAAAGCCATTTTTCTTTTTCTACTGTCGTAAGCTGCTACCCTAAACGGAATGATTTCCAGATTCTGAAGACCCGGTGCCATCGACAGTACCCTCGAGCCGTGCGTTCCATCGTACAGATTTCCTAATTTTACATTTAAAGCGACCACTGATTTATCACGATAATGAAATATCAGAATTCCTTCAATATAACAATAAAATTACTTCGCACAATAAATCAAGAATAAAAGCGTACGATTTTTAATTTTTTATGTGAGTAATCTTAGGAATCAAGGGACAAGTGAAATTCGTCTTATCGGAATATTACCGTCTGGGGTTTTAGATTTGTCAGGATGCGGCAAACCCGCGGGATCACGACCAACGATGAAAAAATTTGCCCCAGCCATCATTCTTCCTTTGGCGTGCCATTGCACCTAAAATAAAAATCGCAAATTTTAAACAGTTCTCAAATTTAAAATATTTTAATTGCTCATTAATTTTTTAGGGAAATAAATAATACCTCTGTAGGCCCGGCATAAAGCATCGGGCTTGGAAAAATAGCGAGGATGGTGTCTTCGTGCAATACACCCTCCTCGAGAACACTTTGGTGTTGGTTTATCCGAACTGATAATGGTACGTCGTCTTCTTTCGTCCATCCTCCCAGAGGATGCAGTAGAAGAACTGGTTTCTTGCAACCACGTTCCTCCACGAGGTATCTTCTCGTATCCTGGTATCAATTTGAATAATAATTACATTAAAAAAAAAGAAGAATAGGAATTTTTGAGCAGGATAAAGTAAATATCGTAATTGATTGGATTTATTGGATTTTCTTTAACCCTCAACTAGTTTGTTATCAAAATAATGAAAACTGAATTAATTTTGCTTCGTATGGAACCTCCTTTAAAGCAAATAATTTTATCTTTTATATTATACTTGAAATTTGTTGTTTTCGATGAGAACTAATCAAAAACCTGCATTAAGAGTGCGTGGCCATTGTGGATCGGATTTCTCAACTGGAAGGCGAAAACAGCATCCGCTTCCATTTCTCTGCACTTTTTACGAATTTCGTTTGGCGTGAGCCTGTACTTGTCGAGACCATCGTTCCACCTAATCCTTTCCAGAACTTCTAATTCTCCTCCAACCAACCAATCGCCCGATTCGTGGATCATTCTGACGTAAGGATGTCCAAGGTCGTTTGTACCAAATTCTCTGCTGCATCTGTTGCATCGCAATGTTTCCAATTTATTTTCACATAAGAGGAGAACTGGAGAATGTTTGAGAAATAAAAGTTTACTGAAAAAACATAATCGAACCTTTCTTCTTTTCGGTGAGCAAAAAACTCTGGTCTCCTCAGAATTGCAATATCTTTTCCTTTGTACTTCAAGGTCAGTGCCGGTGTATCAGTATAGCTTTCCTTTTGCTCTGTGCTAACCGCAAGCACAATAGGTATCGATTGATTAATCACGTCCCCATTTTCTTCGATAGTTTTGAAATGTTGACACTTGAAAATAACACACACACATGCACATGCATTCTATTTGTTATCTCGTTGGAAAAATCTGCCTCTATTCTACAACTTTTTACCTTTACAAACTTAGTGTTTTATAATTAATATCGTTCAAAGATAGAACTCGTTTCTTAATGCTTAAATCTCATGCAATTCGTTAATTAAATTTTAATTACACACTTGCAAATATTGGTACTCCCTCATGAAACCTGTGAGCGGAGCAGCCCAACCTTCAGCGAGTACTTGAACCCATTGCAAGTCGACCTTACTGATGTGGATATCTTAAATCGAACATATGGATTTAAGGAATTAGAGAATTATCAAGTACTAATGGAAATTATTTACATAAAAGCTTATCTCTCTGTCAATTGGAAACATAAAAAAAAATTGTCTCTATCTTATCTGTGTGTATTGTGGCAATAAATCTTTGACGTTTTGCACGTAAATTATTTTAGCCAGAAATGTTGCGTGTCATAACATTCTATGACACCACCAAATCTTTATATTTCCGTAATTTCATAAGCAAATTACATGATGTCAGAAATAAAGAACCGTCCACGTGTTCTTTAGCCACAGCGTAGTAGCCACTTGTCCAATCAACAAAAGTCAACAAAAAGTGGAATTATTTTGCAAACGAAGGCAGAAGATTAATTAAAATGCAAAATACAGAATTAAGTGAGAAAACACTTGCAACGTACTCGGAAGATTCTCCGCCTCTTTTCTCGCCTCCTCTATCCTCCTCTCTTCGACAAACAGTTCTTGAACCTGGTCTCGAGTCTTGGGAAGAATTGCCTGGGTCCTCAACAACTCGATCACCATCCTCGTCGAGGTCTGCAAATTATGAAGTTCCGTATCCACGATGAGATCAGGAGCTTTGGGCGTTTCATATTCCTGTCCGATGCCTGTGAAGCTTTTAATCATCCCTTTTCTAGCTTTCTCGTAGAGGCCTTTCACGTCTCTGGCTTCGCACGTCTCCATGGAAGCTTTCACGAAGATCTCGAAGAACTTCAAGTTAAAATCTTCGTGTATCTTCCTCGCCAGCCTTCTGTCCGCCTCGAAGGGCGAAACGAAGCTGCAAATGGTGATCACACCGCAATCAGAGAACAATTTTGCTACTTCAGCCGCTCTTCGCACGTTCTCCTCGCGATCTTCTTTTGAGAAGCCCAGGTTCCGGTTTAATCCGTGACGAAGATTATCGCCGTCCAGGCTGTAGGCTGGCAGTCCCTGCAAAAGCAAGTTTACATGATCCTGAAGCGTTTGAAAATTATGGTCCGATCAAGAGTCTGGCAATTTGCAAATTTCGAGATATGACCATTTGAGAATTTGTAACTTTAGACGTTTGGCCGGATAAAACAAAAAGTTTACCTGAGAAACCAGATAATTCTCCAACTCGAACGAGATGGACGTCTTGCCAGCACCGGACAGCCCTGTCAACCAAATCGTACAGCCACGGAATTCTTTGAATTTTCCACAGGCTTCCCCTCGTCTCTCCCTCGACACGTGGTGTATTTGTTCGATCACATTGGTCGCGAGAACCTGCAAATATTTCAACGCGGGACGTTTCAAGACGACGTATCTTTTATTTGCTGTTTGAAATTTTCAAGTAAATTAGGAGATCGATACACTTTATCCGACTTTTTAGAGTCATCGAAATATTATTACTGAAAATAATTCATTCGACGGTTGATTATTTTACATACGACTGGATAAATTATTAAAAATACGTATGTTATTATACCCGATTATTCCTCTGTGTATTTCGATTTTCCATCGAAGGCTTCGTATATATCCCCATTATACGCAATATTTGATCATTAAGTTTCGTACAACGATAAGAACTCTTATAAAATACTATTGATTCGACTATTTTTAAATGTCCACTGTGCGACGATCTATTCGATCAATTTGTTTCTTTGCGAATGAAATAAATTCAACTTAATAACGAGATCTAAAACAGAGCCAATGACGTCGTTCGGATGTTCGATTTTCTCACTCGATAGAGAACACTATCGATTGCTATCTATCCAGGCGTGTAGTTCTGCATCGACTGCGCGACTATCGAGCATTTTTGTCCAGCGAGTTCCGTCAAACGAGAAAGTGAAAAGGAAAGTTGGATCGAGTGGGGATCGGAGAATTTTTCACTCTACGTAAGATACGCTAGCGAGCCTCAAGGTTTCCACAATTAACAGATAATCCTCTTCATTTATTATTTATTTATTTATTATTCCTTACTTATTACTATATTTTATCCGAAGCTTAATATACGACGTGAAACTGTCAGGAATATTATATTGAAAAATGGCAAAAATGACGAAGGTAAAGAAGTACAAAGTACGTAATTCGATGAAATTTTGAATGAATGTAAGTATGCGTGCGCATAGATATGATGCTTCATAGATGCGTGTCGCGGAGATAGCGAGTTCAGTTTGCCCAAAAAGTTTTGTTTCTTTCCCCGCACGTGCTGGCGTGCGCTCTCTCGCACTTCCATGTGCTATATTTTTGCCAGCGACTGTACTCGGAGAAATAGCTTGAAAAATATCGGAAATGAGAAATCATAAAGGGAATTGAACTTTACGTAATACGCTTTACTGATACTTGTCCGCTTTACTTGTTTACTGATACTTGTTGTTGTTTACATTTGTTCACAGTAGAACGACTATTTGAGATTAAATTGTCCTTTAACACTCGGACGTTTTCTGCTCTAATAAAATTACGCTTTCGTCTTTTTTATTAGCATTTGCGAAATTCTAAGAAGACTCGTGCAAAATGGAGAGAAGGTAACCTGTTTTTTTTTCCTCAATGATTTGGAAATTTAATATAATTTTTCCATTACGTAACGCTTTTTCTGCGAACTTCGTCTACGTACAATTATAACGTAACTGAAAAGAAAGACAACATTTCGGAAGTAGTTATATTATTACAATTACAGATACCGGAAAGACAAGGCGAGTTACTTCACGAAATACGAGCCCACCTGTAAGATAAGAAGTTCACTTCTACAAGCGAACACAAGATTGACCAATTACGTAACGGTTATTAGTAGTTTCATTGTAAAAGACTGTAACACAGACTTTCAAAAACTGAAATACTATGAATTATCTGTTACTTGAATCTGTGATTTAAAGTGTCGTCGCTGTTACGGTTGACCAATATTTCATTTCCTTATTAAATGATAAATAACAAATTAAAGAAATTTTTTAATATTTTAGTTATGAATGAAAAGACTAATATTTCGGCCGTGAATAAGAATTCAATTTCTTATTTAAATAAAAGTCATCGTCTAACTCAGATATCATTCGCGGTTTGTTATACACAAAGCCAGAATTTTTTCTCACGCTCGTCCTATATTCTAGATTTACATATACCTATAATAATAATAATATAATAATAATAATAACAATATATATATTATATATACACAATAACTATAATATAATAATATATATTATATATATTATATATATTATTATTAATATTATTAATTATTAATTATTAATTATTATTGTAAATAATAATATATATTATATGTGTCAGAGATGTAGGGACATCAGGCCTTTCTTTAGGAAGAACGTAGCCACGGTCACGGGATGAACGTTATGTCTAACAGAAGAAGTACCGATGTTGAGGGACACGCTGTATTAACAATCAAGCCCCAGCCAGGTGCAATATTGGCTTTACGCGGGACTGCCTAGTAACGGCGCTTGGAATTTTGTTGATATTCCCCATCAATATGTAATTGACAAATGTGACCGTATCTGTCTTTTATTTTTGCAATCACCTTGGAGAGTTTACTGATATCGTCTAGGCAGTCAGTCTGGAAGTAACCCAGCGACTGAGCTGACGCGTCTGGGTGCTACAAAATATATTCTATTGTACAAAGAGTTTTCCCGTTGACCGTGGATTCGTTATTGAACCCAAGAACATTGTCAAAAGCATTCGTTAAATTTATTGTTCGTTAAACTAATTATTCGTTAAACTTTGTAAAGACATATTTATACATGTAAATATAATCTTTATTGTGCATCACGATGGCTAATTCTAATGAAAAATTATCACACGCCCGAAATCCTAACGAAAACTCGACATATATATTATTATTAATATAATAATATATATTATGTATTATATTAATATAGTAATATATTATATATTATATAATTATATAATATATTATATAATAATATATATGCATTATTATATTATTATTATTATTATTATTTCATATACTTTTATATAATAATAATTATTGTTATTGTTATTAGACTATCTTTAAAAGATTATTATATTTATCAATGTATAATTACGTGTATTAATCATGTCTACATCGCTTAAAGTAGATTAGGCAACTTAGGCTATCGATTCAAATACGAAGATGCTACAAACGAGTTTACAAATCATCGATTCATGCGTGGGTTACACGTTCATTTTTCTTCGCAAATAGAAGAAAAAGAGAACGCGTGAAGAATAATTGGCGACTAGTTTCGCAATAATGCAATTAGCATATTTTCATAAAGTACGTTGATAAATGTTTCGAAATCCTATTGCTGACAGACCAATAAAAACAGGGCAAATAGGTTCGGAATATCTGTAAATGATTTAATTGCTAGAAATATCATTTTATTTAATTTTATTTATTTAATGTCAATGCGAACGTGACGATACAAATGCAATATATTCGGTGTACAAATTATTTTGTCTCTCAAGGAAAGGGAATAGCTTTGTGATCTATTTCTTGCTATCAATTTTTCTCATAATTAATTTGGAATGTTACAATAAAAATTATGTTTGTTAAATTTATGATTTCATGAGAGAAGATTAGATTTCAATTATTCTAACTATATGCAGTTCACGTTTATCCTAAATGCTTCAACGACTGTATTCTTGACAGGGCACCGTAAAATACATTGTTATCTACGTACCAGTAATCTTATTCATCATACTAATCACGTTTATGCACTGTACTTATGTGCTATGGAAAGTGAATTATGTATTAAAACTAAATATTATGTTTTATATATGTTTATAACATATATGGTATAATTAATAAATTATGTTATAATTATATTCTAATATAATTATATTATTACATATATTATGTATAATATATATTATTATATATAATTTAATTAAATGTATGTTTTATAACAAAATATTATAACATGTTACGATGAGTTTAGATTGCAAAATCCTACAATCGGCAGAGTCGCGCAAGGTGCAATGACTTAAGGGCAATGAAAAACTGCTGCTTGCGAAAAGAAAATACAAATAAAACAACGCGTAATAAGCGAATAAAACCTTCAACAATCGCACTGAAAGACATAGAAAAAATGGCAAACTACTTTAGTTTCAATGCATATTTTAATATATATATTAATATATATATATTACGTATATATATATATATATATATATATACGTATATTAATGCATGCTTTACTTATAATGCATATTTAAGCAGAATGTCTCAACGTTCTTTCGGCGAAACGCTTTGCCATTTAAAACTACAAGTAAAATGAAAACAAAAACACTATGTCAATATAGACTCTTAAACGCATTATCAAAATGTGACGATAATGAACTTGTTGTTTCATCGACGCAGTATAAGAATATATTTCCATATCCGTTTGATATGCTTGCACAAACTTTAACTTGTTTACTTGTTGAGACCGTTGGTTTAATCGATCGCCCCGAAAATCATTAAGCGATCATCGCGTCAATCAAAATGTCAAGCAAGAAATGTTAGGTATCGTCAAATTAAACGATAAGTCGAGCAGAATCCATTGTTTGACCCGCCGAGATCATCAAATATCGCGTCAATGGACGTTTACTCGCGGACAATTTATACTGGTTAGGAGTTAAAACAAAGGATTCATAAAACAAACAAGGAACAAAGGATAAAGAAGATTAACGAATAAGAAAAAAGGAGCAACAACTTGAAATAGAATTATAACGTGTTAATTTATTCCTATGTAGTATCGAGCAAGAAAGCAGTCCCTTGTCATTTCCTTTTTTTTCATGTGACTTCTTGATAAAGCAAAACTCAGGAGTCTATATTCATATAACACTTCTTTCTTTCTATTTTTAAGTGACGATAGAGTATGCCGGTTAAGCGTTGCGGGAGAAAGCTGGGACCAAAACCGTATATCAAATATTGTTTATTCCTTAATTCGTTTCCTTAAAACGATGCACAAATCGTGAATATTAGAGGCAATCCCAATTGCTCAGTAGTAATCTAAATCTAAATACGAATAACTCGAAGAGCAAGAACTAACGAAAACTCACGTGATTAATTTTCCCATTGTATCCTTTGACTTCATTTTTCTGATCCATTCTTGTCCAAAAAGCTCCTGTTCTATTACTACTATATATATATGAATATATATATATGTATAGTATTATTCGAATTCAACACGATATTAAAATCAAGTGAAACACCAAACTTTCATTCAGAAATCTCTTGAAAATGTAACGAATTAACGATAACGACTCGCGTGGGTGTACTGAGTACCTGGTGACACGTGTTCTTTCATATATCATCGGCAACACGTCGTATATGTATCGCTCGTGAGAGGGGAGAAACGACACATTCATACTCTCTTGCTTTCCCGTTGCTTTTTTTCTTCCACGACCCTGGATGAACGAAAAACTCGCGCCGCTGGAAAAACTCGAGGACAGTGAAATTTCTTGTTTCGTAACTGAAATAGTTCAATGATGTCGACGTCTACTTTTCAGTAGTCAACGATGTCTGGAAGACAACTTGTAGGTTATCATAGATAAAAGAGTGAAAGTTATATAATGAGTTGAAATTATTCCGATTTATATTGAGATATCAATAATTGACGTCGATGAAACGTAAGGTCACAGTGTCTCTCGTTCTGTTCAACAAGTGGAGAGCGAAGTTGCCCACAAGTCTGTAAGTTGTTCGAACAAGTTTGACGATCTACGACGCGATGCATTTGAGATTCTATCGAAACTGGACCTGATCATTCCGAGGCCAATTTTTTTGAAGGTACGTAGCAAGCAAGGTATGTAGAAAATAAGCTGTAATTCGAAAACAAAGTCTATGCTAAGCTATGTTTATACGAATTCTTCTTATTTTATTGTGCTAAATCACGCAACGTCGTTGTTACGAGACGAGCAACAGGTCCGGACGTTTATTGAGTTTCGTTCGTAGAAATTCCATGTTAGAAATATTCTGATTCGGTGTAAACGCCGTGCCAGCGTTTATCGAGATTTGTAGGAATAACTGATCGCAACGAATTGGTCATACAATGTTGTTATGAAACAATAATTATTGAATTGTTACAAAGTTTCCCTTTATTTTATGAATATGAGAGGAACAAATTTGTTAGTTTTAGGTTATTTGCAATAGCTAGCAGAAAGATTCTGAATTCGTTACGGACATACTATAGCTTCGAATCTTGTTCCTATTCCAGGTATTGTGGAATATTGATATTCCACGATTGGGCGTTGTTGCACGTATAATTCGTGTTAGATTGTAGCAATTACAGTTTTCTTTCATGGCTGTTCTGGGAACTGGATTGTGTGGTTACTTGCAGTATGCATTTTATGGTTCACATTAGTGCAAGTTTAAAACTCAGTTAATACTCCATATATATGATACTATATACACTATATATATTAAAGTTTGTACTTACCTTTACGAGATTATATCTATTAAAGTTTACGTAATGCCTTTAATAAATAAGCCAAGCAAGGACGATACCTATCTACTTGGGTTATTAATTAAGAAGACTTCTAAGTAAAGTTTTCCAGCTACCATACTTTTTAATCTTCTTTAAATTTTTTATTTCATTAGTATCGATGGTACCCTTCGAGAAAAAGTATAAAGTTGCTTAAAACTTGAATTAAACATCGGAAATAAATTTCTTTTTTAAATTTTTTATATTGATTACCGAAAAGCCACAACAATCAAGGTACCACAAGTAGCCAGCAGCATCGATCTTTTTAGAAATAATTATATAACGCAATAAAAAATGAGATTATTTATTATAAAATAATTACATCAAACGTACTTAAAAAGAGTCTCAATAAATTAGAATAATTTAACAGCATTTTACAGTCTTGTTATTTACTTTTTCGCTGCCCAATCCCATAAAAATTCACGAAACAACTCTAAAAATCGAAGCCGCAGAAAGATTTTCGAACATTCCTAGAAATGACCCCATTTTTATCGACAAAATTTTGTCGAAATCTCAATTTCTCGAACTCCTGGATAATGACGTCATTTCCAAAAATTCCAAAAAGTTTCATATACCTCTTATACTATTTTATTCTTCTTAGTATTTATTATATAGTTACCATATACTTACCTTAATACTTATCTTAATACTTGCCGATTTTCTCAAAGCTTTTCGTCATTCTTTATAAACTTGTTTCTTAAACCAGTGAGGATTGGAAAGGATTTAAGGATCGTGAATGGAAGGATTTTAAACGATTAAACGCTCTATTCATTTGCAAAATAAGGTTAAGTTTTACTTAATTCAATTTAGAAATTTACGATAATTGTACAGTTTTACAATGAATTCATAGTTTTCTGTACAATACATAAATTGTATAATCTACCCTATACATATACATAACAAAATTAGTCAAAATCTGCAACTTTTCATGTTATTCTTTTAGGCAATGTTGCTTTGTAACGCATCTAACTGGGAACGAACTTCACAGTTGCGTATACTTCTATATGATATCTGTAATTCTTTTTCTAAATTTATCCGTGTTTATTGAAAAAGTGCTTGTTGTTCGACTATTTATTTCGTATTAAATGTATAAACTAAAACGTCACAGAAATTGAGTCTCATAATTTTATTTTGCTTAGGCTTTTTCAAGTTTTGATGGTTGACCATATCAAAAACCTGTCCAGGAAATGGAAGTTGTTCTTAGTAGGGGGAGGGGGGGGTGTCATAAGCGGCAAATGGGCGCAGCCATCCTAGTTTTATAATAATTCGATTTCGTTGTCCGACCGATGAAATTATAACAACTCTTCTCATGCGAAAGTGACAACGAAAAAAGTATGCGTGCTCGTGGTGCACTGGTGCTTCGCATTTATTAAATAAAACTGTCTATAGCTTAATCTTTTAACAATAAGTTTTTCTTGAATTTAAATAATTGTCTTCGATATAAAATGTTGACAGTTGGGCCTGCGACTTAATGTTTCCTGAATTATCATCTGCAATCTTGTTTAGATTTTTAGAAATTTTGGAAAGTATAAATTGAATTTCAGATATTAATCTAATTCAATATTCTAAGTTACGTTTTTTAATTCTGAATCGTAGATTAGATTAAGTTACATCCGTAACTGGTCCTATAAAAACAAGAAGATAAATTAACTTTATTAAAATAAATGCATATTCTGTGTAGGAAACGGAAGGTTTAGTGAAAAAAATATTGTAAAATATTGTAATGTAGCTGGTCCGAGAAGAGAGGAAGAGGGTTCAAGTCGATTCAGCTTTTTGAATCTTCGCGCACTTCTACAAGCAGTGCAATTTAGCGTTCCATGGGCACCAATCCACGTACTTTCTCCCTGAAAAAAAAACCCAAAATCAAAGGTAATAGTAAGTGACGGTAAATATTATATATATGTATATAATATTATAAATAAAAATATAATGCGAAAATAAAATTATATAAGACAAATTACATGTTTTAAAAAGTTTAATGTCATGAAGAAGGAAGAGATGAAGATGGAAATAAAACTAGATAACCAGTTAATGATAACTTCAAGTCGATGAAGAGTGTTTTCGTTTAGAGTTGGTATTTGTTGAATCGGTTGAATGTAAAGACGTTATTTGCGCAAAGAAAGTTGGATCTGTTGTTATTGTTTTATCAATATATTTAAATACATAATGTCGACGAAATCCTCCGTCGATTTGCGAGCAGAACTCGCTGAATTAGTGAAAAGGAAAGCAGAAATAGCTGTGAGTACTGAAGCAATTGTCAAACTGTGCCTCCTGTAATGTATTTCTATTTTCTTATCAATTATATATTTGGTATAATTGAGATTATTGTTATTGTCACGAGACAGAACAATTTTATTTACACCCAATTACCAGCTTAAACTTTGTAATAAATTGTTTGTATTGTCTTTTAGATATTGTAAGGTTATGTCGACCTCTGATTTTTTCATGTTAATAATTAATGCTTTTACTTTTTGGTTTACTTATATTCCTAAACTATCACTAATGTAAAATATTAATTGCTTGTGAATTTCTAATTCAATTTTTAAAATGTACCTAACCTCAATAGTTAATTTTCATATTAGTGAGTATATTCATCATTTGTATTTAGTATGATTTGGCGCATTATATGTTTTTGTTTATTTATCTGATCTATTGAAAAATAGAATAATAATTCTTTTATTTTATTTCATCTTTTGTTTAGTATTAAAGAAAATCTCTTTTGCTTATGTAGTATAACACACTTCTGTATTATTTAATAAACTTGCATATTGCTGGTACTTCTACCATTAAATATATCTTTTAATGTATAAAATAGTTCACACTGTGTTATATTAAAATATGAATAATGCTAATGTTTCTGTTTAATGTTTTAAATCATATTTGTAATAATATATCGATCTCCTTGTTAACATTATATAATATATTAAGAAAAAATTTATCTAAATAGTAAATTAATATTTTAAGTTTCTGATTTTTACCTATGTTACAGAAATATATTGAATACGATTTAAATGAAAATAAAATAATATAGTTATTGCGATTATTGTATAAATTGTTATCTTAACACGAAAGAAAAGCAAAGTTTAAATAAAATTTATATAAGCGTAATTACTATCTTTTTTAGAACATTAATATTACACTTTTTAAATTAAATATTAATATTAATTTGTTTTGTGTCTTTCATAAAATATTAAAATTTTACAGGACACTCTTGCCAATTTAGAACGCCAAATCTATGCATTTGAAGGTAGTTATTTGGAAGACACACAATTGTATGGTAATATAATACGTGGCTGGGACAGATATTTAGCCAGTAATAAAAATACTAACAGTAAAGCAGATAAACGCAATAGGAAATTCAAAGAAGCTGAAAGACTATTCTCAAAATCTTCTATTACCTCTATGGCTGTTAGTAATCAATATTTTATTTTATATAATGTTGTACTTTGTCAAAATAGACAGAAATGTATTGTTCAAATTATTAATAAGAGGAAATTATTTAAAAGCTATAGCATCTTAATAAAAGTATATATTTTACACAGAAACTATTACGTTTAATTTCAGTATTATAAAAATATGAGCTATAAAGAAAAACTAATCGCACGGGCATTTTTAAATCTTTATATTGAATGTACTGTTGATAAATCAAAAGTATTACATTTTTACAGGCAGTCAGTGGACTTGTTGAAAACACCCAGGAAAAAAGTAAGGACCTCAATGGATATTCCTGAGATAGTTAATTCTTTAAAGAAAAAAAAAGAGTACAACTTATTTTTCATCCTATCCCTCCTTCCAACTTTTCTTTTTATCCTCTCCTTGGTAATAATTCTTTTTAGTTTTTAAGTTATCCTTGATTGTTATCTTTTTCTTTTCAATGTATCGATCAGACTGTCTTCCAAAAAAAAAAGAAAAGAAAGCATAATAAATATCGATTGTTGCAAAGTGCAGTTTATTACACTAACAAAGAAAGAATATTCAAAGGATATTCATTGTTGCTTCCAATTTTTGTGGAGTAATTTTCTTTTTTTATGTATTTAAGTTATAAATAAATTTTAGTTCATTTTTTCGACCTAGTTTGATAATAATTCGTTTTTGAACTTTTCGAAAGTAACTTTTTATCATACGCACTTTACGTGTTGATTTTTCTCTGTCTATTTTCATCTATATTCACCTTTTTTCTGTATCTAATTATAAATAAATTTAATGTCTATTTCTCTTACCTGTTTCGAAGTTTTATAAAAAGTTATTCCTCGATTTAACAATTCTATCTGCTACCATTGTCTTGTTCTCCGTGTATGTCAGTAGTAAACTTGTAATTTGCTTTTCTCGTACATGTCGAAAGTGTAGAAGAACGTTAGCTTGAGTATTGTTATCTTTATTTTCTATATTTATCTTTTCTCTGTATCTAAGCTTTAAATAAATCCGTGTTTTCTGTATTAATGTGGGTATAACAGAAACATTTCTTTTATACTCTCAATATACAAGATAATTTTTAAAAGTAATTGTTCACAGTGATGCTTATGAAATCGATCAAAATATGGTAAAGTAACAATTATTTACATTTAAAGCGTGTTGTTTCTTTCACTTTTATGAGAACATCGTTCTTACATGGTATACTTTCATACATACTTGCTATATTTGCTTCTAGATAGCCAATTTTTTAAAGTCGCAGAATGTTAAAGAATTAAAAAATGTATGTTTTGATCGATTAAACAATTTTAGATTTTAATTTCAACTTATCGTCCTATTGTTAGTTTCCAGTTTTATTGGTATTTTACTGTTTCCTTGTTAGTGTTATAACTCTAGTGAATGCTAATTGCGATTCAATCTTATGACTTATCTGATACATATGAACATTATATGAACGAAGAGTATTGGCACTATAAGTATCAATGGTAGTATAAGTGTGAAATTATAGTGCAGAATGATTTTTCAAATAGGAAATATGAAATAAAGATTTATTTCAAAAATAATTAGAGAAATAATAGTAACATGTAAATTAGAAATCCTATATCCTCGATATGACTCAAATATTATAAGTTACGAATCACAACTACTTGAACTTAACTACTATTATTACTACTATTACTACTACTACTATCACATTTGTGTCTTCCAAATGTACCAATACTCTCTCTCACGCGTAGCCTTCGAAATTTCTCGATCTTTCCAATAGTTTAATCGATCAAGCGAAGGTATATTTTCATTAAACGACACTCGCGGTTAAACAATCCTTGACTGATTAATTGTTTGATGAATAATCGGTCAATCTGCATCTGGATAAATCATGCACAACTATCGATCGAGTAATCGACTAATTAATTCTTCAGTTCGGTCGATCGTACCACGTGCCGATCGGGGATCGCGGTTTTCCCATTATAAACTTGATTCCAGTTGACCGGTACAGTGAATCGGAGTCGCAGATCGGCAACAGCGGTAGTGAGGACAATTGCAGCCTCGTAAATTCTCATGGAACAGCTGCCAATAGCGGCAATAACAACGGTAATAAGGAGTCGTCCGGGAAAAACCACTCTGTAACTGGTCAGTATAGCCAGAATGGATCTATCGCCTCTTCAACCGAAATTGCCAGACAATTTGCGAACGGGCACGCGAGCAATGGCAGCTTGGAGCACGTCTCCTTGAAGGAAAACACTGGAAAAGAGCCTTCGAAAAATAAGTCTGGGACCAGCGCGAAAAAGAATAGCAACAAGAGGTCCAGAAATAGGTAGAATAACCTCGAGCCGGTGTAATCTCTGGATAGTCCACGTGAGGACTATCAACGAAACATTCCTTCCTTTTATTCTCATTTGATTCTGTCGATGTACCAGATCTCACTGTTTTATACAATAAGTGCACCACGGAATACTGACTTTTTATGGGAGAGTGAACGTTATAGGCTTATTGTTAACAAATAAGAGTATTAGGATTAGTAAGTGAATAGCAGTTTGGGTAACGAAGGGTGTCGTTTTACCATCCGGATAGAATTTCTATTTCTGTTTCCATAAAGACTATGATTGTAAACCAACGTATATAGTATTGTACAAAGATAAATTTCAGGTTTAGAGATGAAATGATATCAATCGTCTTATTCGGTTAGTTGAACAGTATGTATTACGCTTAAGAGATAATGTAGAATTATGAAATCTTTAGTTCTTGAGATTTTATTTCTTATAATTCCGTGTTTCACGACAAATATCAAATCTGTTACCATTAGTTAAGCTCAGTCAAATTTTGTCATCTCCACTATTTAAGCGTTATAAGAGATCCTAGTAATTCGTATTTTCTGTCCCAATTTTAACGATCCGATAGTTTGTTTTATAAAAGATTTGTGTTAGAAATAGTTGGTACATTTTGTTACTTTTATAATATATAAGGTTCCTCGAATGATTTTAATACGTATATAAAAAATAGCATAATATTTGTAGCTGTAGTGAAAATAAAACTGATAATTGCACAAAGAAATGAAGTTGGATGATCAAAGTATTATTTGTGATTACGTTGTGGTAATTTAAAGGTTCAAACTGTTTGTTTACTTTTTTAAGTCAATTTTATTTTTATTGATATTTTACGTAATATATGTTTATCTATCCTTTGCAAAATATGATTATTCACACTTGTAAAATTAAAATTTTAACAGAAAGTATAAAAAAAATTGGAAAATATTTTTTGTAACCACTGTATTTAAATAAAGCATTATTAATAAAGGATTTGAAAGTACCTAATTGAATCATAGATCCGTAGCGTAGATTTTCATTTTATTTTTTTCGACACATTTTTTTTTAATAATTTTAATTAATCAACGCTATATATTCTTATTTGTAAAATTACAAAGTACTATGTTCGTTTATTAATTAATTATTTATTTATAAAATCTTATACAACGGAGTATTTTTCTATATTTTTACTTTTTAAGTCTTGAAACGTCCATTTTCATTACCATTTATTATATTTTTCTTCCTTTTTATACGTTCAAAATATTTGCAAATATTAAGAATATTCCATCGTAATTAAGTACAATTAAACAAAAGAAATGAACGCTTCGAAATTTTATCCTTATCAAATCAAGTATAAAATATCGTTTTTGTACGATTTAGATAAAATGTACATACATTACTCGTTGGAAAATCTTTATCATTTTATCCGTTACTTTCGAGTTCTTTTTTAAATGCCTTTGTATTGAACAAAGAAAAAAAAACAATAATTTTCAACATGAATTTTTCTCAAGTATTTTAAAGTATTGTTTCTCGTTAGAAAAATGTAATTGGATCAAAAATGATCGGAAGAACGCAGCGGGATAACAACTAAATACAAATTTTTATTCGCAGAACATTCGATTTACCTTTAATGAGGATTGGAAATAACAGTTACCGGTAGAAATGCTTTCAAATTACTATCTTTTCTCACGTTCTTCGGGGGTTCGTTTCTGGTTACAACTGCGTTGAAGCCATTATGGTCATCAGCCGTGTAAGTGACTGTTCGAATTGAACCATCCGCTTCGACCACAGAATATTCACCCTTTACCGTGTCACCGTCTCTCTCTTCCCACGCTGACTTAGAATCGCCAGTATATCCATCCAGGACGCCATAATTAAACGAATATCTTGGATGAGTCTGTAGAAAAATAAGATTCTATGTGAATAAATAGAATTATACTTCTTGCGTAAATAAGATTGTACTTCCTACATAGTACTAAAACTTCTTATCCTGAAATAAAAAGGTGTTGTTATTTTTATGTTCAGAGGTAGGATCACATTACTTATTACTATGTTTCACGGATAGATCCGCGCGCCGCCAAGGAAAAACATTATTGCACGCGCTTACTGACTAGGAAAAAAAAGGAAAACAAAAAAGTATCTAGAACTATCGATCGAATCTATTGATTGCCTCTAGAGCAATCTCCTAGTTACTGCCTTTTGTAACTAGCGCATCCGCATGTGGAGGGTGAGCACAAACTCACGTTGCTATCTTCAACAAAAGGTTTCTTATTTTATAATATCATAAGTTTGTATGACAGTTATACAGAAAAGGGCACACTTTACCGAGTCTAATGATAGTCAAATATGTTACATTATAAAGGACAACATTCAGAATAACTTTTGCCTATACATGTTACCACCGCTTGGCCTTCGTTTCCGAGATATTCATGGAAATCTTTAATTAAATTTAGTTTCCGTTATACTTCACCCTGGCATATAGCTGGCCAAATTTTTACATAGCCCAACGTTAGCACAACTTAATTTTTATTCCATACGATTTTGTAAGTGTATCGTAAATTCCAGTGTTAAACTCAGTGTTGATCTTGACAACATATTTCAAGCTCATTGAAATCGGTGATGCGTGTCCCGCTCTGTATAATTATCGTTTTTATCGTATTTCAAACAAATCTATTGTAAATAACATAGCTAAAAGTGTCCTTTACAAATTACCGTGAATTCTGCTTCTTTTTCATTTTTCGTATCGGTCGCGACAACGGCAGACGCTGTTTTAAAAATCGGTGGCGCAACGTATACCAATGATGACGTCTTCGGCAATGGTCTGTACGAGATCGGAGTGGAAACTTTCACATAAGTCGGAAGTATTGGTTCTACTTTGCCTCCGATTGATTTAAGGGCGCACGCCACTGGCACTGCTGCCCCACTCGCGGAGATTGCATCGATTGGCGCGCAAGGAAATCTTCTAAATATCAAACAATCGTTTCATTATATAAGATGATTCTAAAGCTTAATGAATTGCTAGCGGTAGTAATGAAAGTTTGTAAAACTGTAATGGATTATGAAATCTTACTGTTGTAGGACACCAGCAATGATCAGCTTCAGAAAACAACACAAAATCACGATCTGTAAGAGAAAGGAGCAAATTGGAAAGGAAAATATGAACAGAAAAAATGGGAACATCTAAATGTCTTCGTTATTTGCGTATATATGGAAAAGTTTCTTAGATGAAAGGAGTACGAAGGTTCGACGAAGTAAATATAGTGCCGAAGAGAAAGTTTTCTCACGATTACTTTTAAAAATTCTTTTTTAAGTATTCATATATTTTATTTTTATATTCGTATAATGGTGCGATATTATAATCTAAAACGAATTATAAAAATACACAAATTTTCAAATTCGATATGGCACGTTTCTTCACGTTGTCCGATTGATCTCAAATTTTACACAGGTACACAGAGAAAACAAATTCGTTTTTCGAAAAATAAGATGTATTCTAATATACATACATAATATTTGTGGGAGCGCTAAGGAGTTTAGAAAAGTTTAGAAAAATGTTTAATATCTTGGAAGTATAAATATGCGCGAAGTTGTAGCGAAGACGCCCGAGAATCGAACTATCTACCGCGCATGCGCAGATTGGATTGTCATTGCACAATGTCTACTGCAGTCTTAAGGAGTGTCGCTATTCACATTCAGTGGTTCTCGAGCAACGTTTTGAAATAAAAAAACAACCTAAATCTTAAACCTTCGAAACGATTGACCAGATGACTAATAAATAAAAAAAAACAATGTAAATGTTCCTTTAACTATAAGAACGTATATCATAGGTCGAAAGAAGTCGAGTCGAACGTGGGAATTGATATTTATATACGTTTCTTGCCGATTGTGAACCGCTACATTAAGCAACCGCACTTTCAACTAGCAACCGCGGGGCCACAAAATAAAAAGTGACCGATACATTTATAAAGATTTATGAAATCGAGTCTTTTTAAGGTAGAGAAGTGCATTAAGATTACATAAGTGCGTCAAACATTTTTTTATGCTCCATTATAATCGTTATTGTGACTTGTTTCTTTTTTTTAAATTTGATAAATCAACTTTTATATCTTGTTATAAAAATATTTATGCATATTCCTTTAAAATGTTTTCTGCGCGTCTCTTCTCAAATTTAAAACGATTAACATAAATTATTCGAAATATAATATGTAAAAAGTTTTATCGAAATAATTTAGTACTCAATATCTATTATTTTTTAAAAATTAATTGTATAAATAGTAATCTTCATTTTACCTTGTCGGTAACACTTTTCGAGAACTGCGACTGCATATTTAGAGAACTATAAAATCAGCGTTGTGTAATGAAATTTGCACCAGAGATATACTTCTTAGATTTCTTCCTGATTTTCCATTAAAGATTATCAATAAATCACATTTTTCTTGTTTCAAAGAAAAAAATATTCTTGATAATTAATTACATACACATAGAGTCTTCTCAAATATTTGTAAATATTTGTACATGTGTATGCACTTATGAATAGAACTTAAACGAAATTTTAAGGTCTACTAAAACTTTCACGGCGGTCCGTCAAAGAATAGAACTTCAGCATCCAGCTCATCTTTATATACGGCTTATATAAGGTGTTAACAATGTTAAACGATTCTTTTCGATACAAAAGTATTTGGTATAATTTTTAATAGTTGAAACAATATTTTCAAACAAATTTTGCCTTTTATTTAATTACAGATACAATAATTGAATTGTTTTAATCACTCTATATACATGCGAATTTTTATCTATATTGTTCCTATCTTTATGTAAATAAGAAAGAAAATCTAGACAACATTAATAGAGAAAATGAAATTAGAAATTCGCATGATTTATTCTTTGTTATGTACAAAATATGATAAATGAGAATTATAGATACTATGGTTCTTATAATTTAATTATGTATATGATTAAATTATTTCAAACACCCGGTATGTACGAGAACATTCACTTACATTGTTTGGATCTCTCTTGATACAAGGGATGCGCAACAGGCAACCGTGGGAACGTCATCACCTGTTGAAACTGATGTTCTTAAACTACCAATGCAATAGCAATAAAAAATTTACGATCTCATAATATATTTAAATTATTTTATATGTTTATCTTTACTCTTAAATATCTATTAATACTCAAGTTTGTACTTATAACTAGTTATTCGAATTACATAGAATAAATATTTTTATTTGATTATTTATCAAACCAATATGTTAAATAATACCTTCTGGATAGAAAACAGATTTTCTCCTTCTAAAAAGGTGATTTTTTACGATTATTCACGTAATGCCAAACTTCAAATTAAATAACTTTTTTAAAATTAAATAACTTCCTTCAAATATGTTTGATAATTAGATAATTCCCATTTACATTCTGGAAATAATTTTGTATTATAAAATACCAAAGATAATATGAAGTAAAAATATTAATATTTTAGAAAAATTTCGATGTTTTTTAATTCTCAAGTATTTTTTCTATTTTTCAAAATACCATGTGCTTTACAAATTTAAAAGAATTTTCTGTATATCATAAATCTTATAAATTTTTACATTTTTTATTATTTACCAGAAACCAGTTTTGGGAAATCAGAAGTTAGATTAAAAAGATGATTAAGGAATGTAGGAAACATTTATTTATTCAATCTCTTTTGATAATTCTTCTACTCTCTGTCGTGCAGCATCAATTTGCTCTTGAGTTACAGTTGGTTCTAGGCCATACTTTTTTTCTTCTTCTAAAATATACTCCAAGTTTATAACCTTTTGAGCGAAAAATGTCTTTTGCTGTTCTTTTAATTCAGCTTTAAATGCATTTAATTTCTGCTGAATAATACCATCGCAGTAATTTTTGGTCAATTGCCTTAGTGCATTTTTTCTCGACACTGAGCCAGGAACTCTATAATCAGTTAAAAGCTAAAGAATTCATATAATAAACAATTTACTATATACAAAAGTATGCAATATCATACTCTGGTCGAGCTACATAAACAAGATTCAAACGTTCAAGAAGCCATTCAAACCGTCTATAATCCCATGTTCGCAAATGTGTAAGAAACTTCCTTCTTTTATCAATTAATTCTTTTAGAAATACTTTGGTTTTTACATTTTTTGGATGCTTTTCCAAATATTTTTGAAGATATTGTATTTCACTAGTCATTGCAGCAACTGAAATAATTTATTTTGTTTGAATATATAACTGGAAAACATCTAGAAATTTTTATAAAATTGCATGTGGTAAATTATATATAAATCTAAATTAACAGTAATACTTTCCAAAAATAAAACAAAAGTATATGTACTTCTAACTTCTGCAGAACCTCGATCACAAACATGCCTCTTCACAAGTCCTATCACTCTTTCTCTTTCTAAATTTTTAAATTCTCTTTTTGGTTGAAACTCCAAAGTGAACATTCTTTTTACAATTTCATCTGCACTGCGTTAATAATTGAACAATGATTAATTGTCTATATTAGTTAGACTCTTATTTTGAATAAAACACAAGAGATAGGCATAACTAAAGAATATATATTTTTTAGGATACAAGAACTTTAATAAATGTAGTTTTTATTCATTTTTGTGGGATAACAAATTATCTTCTATATAGGACAATACAAATGTATAGTTATTACTTACTCTTGTAACTCTTTCGAATTCTGGTAATAGGCTTTAATATCTGTAGGTTTTACAGATACTTTTACTCCCAAATCACCGGTTTGTCGTGGATCTATGCTCGGAATTTTGGCTGGCCGTGTCCACTTAATTTTATAATCGTCGATAGTTTGAGCCATTCCGCGGCTCAAATAACCTCCAAACATATATACATTGTTCACTCTTGTACTTAGTAATTTACAGCAGCTTATTAGCGAATTCATATTTATTTATAAACTAGGTATTGCAAACAATCAAATTAACTACAAATTATAAGTTAATAGATACAAGATATACAATTGCTCAAATATTGTCACTACAGGCTATACACAAATAGAACACACATTGTGCATGAACATGATCATTAGCTAAAAGCAAGTTTCCAATCAAGAATTGAAATTTTACCGTGATGTTCTAATTGAAGTTATTTTTTAAATTACAAAGAGTAGTTAGGCATTCGTATTTAAAATTACGAATAAAACTTTTAAAAATCTTTAATTATTTACATAAATATTTTAAATTCATGAAACTATTACAAATGTGTATGTAGATATTCGTTAAAATTCTTTTGAAAGATTTACATTTTTACCAAAAAAAACTATATTGAACTACTTGATTATACTAGTATTTTTTACAATTATAAATACATTACATTTTCAAATTTGTGTAATTATCTTTTATAGTTTTCATACCCTCGTTTTATATGAAATTTAAATTCCCGCTTTTAAAACCTGTGTGCTTTCCACATGAGCAGTAATAATGTAAATATGTTTACGTGCGTAAATGTGTTTAGTATTTATATTATTAATTATTTTATCAGTGATTAGTACAAATTTACATAAATTCATTTACTGTTAATATAAGTTACTGCATTTCCAGTTAAAATTTTATGAAAGTTTAATACAGACAAAGTATATAATTAAAAATTGTATTGTAAAAAGGTATATAGTTAAAAATTGAAAATACTATGTATTCTTCTAATTTATATGATGTGTATTAATGCAAACCAATGTATATTTTTCTATTTATTAAGCATTAAATATGAGTAATTTCTTTATATAAGTTGAGTTGTTGAGGGATTAAAAATAAAATGTAGTAAAAAAATCACTATATTTACAACGTCACTGTATAATGAAAGTACAAAGTTTAATTACACATAAAAATTAAAATAAAATTATTTACACAAATTACTTTTATATATCAATCCTGCCTACAATCTCAAACCATTGTCTTAATGCATCACTTAACACAACAGGTAATGTATCCAAATCTCTAAGTATAATATAAAATGGGAATGGGAAATTATCCATGTAGGAACTTATACCCAATAACTTGCCATCTTTGAAAATTGGCATTCTTATATCAAGTATTGAATCCTAGAAAAAATAATACACATGATAAAGAAAGCAATTTTGAAGACTATTAGTATATAACTATAAAAACAACATATAGATATTTGAAAAAGCTTATTTAGTATCTTCAAAGTTAATGAATTTTCGTTAGATGTCTAATAGAATTTAAAGATTTTTCATTAAAAAGTTCAAATTATATCATTTTATTTAATTATAAATTTTATTAAATGCTCACCTTATTTAAAGGATTATCAACTATTATGAAAACAAGGAAAATATTCAACAATTTAGCTTTCCTCACAGCTGCAGTTACTTTTTCTGTCCCTTCTGAAAATATGCCTCTACCATCAGATAAGATGGTTACCAACTTCGCATTGTCAGAAGAACTGTCTTGAGATGTGAACATTTCCATTATGAAATCAAGTAGTTCACCAATCATTGTCTTCTTTTGCTCAAATTTCATTTCTTGAATTAACCTAGAGGGATGTTTAACTTTAAATAATAATACATTTATTTAATTTCCTATTGCACTTACCTAGCACCACTTTCCTCTGTAAAGTTTTCCCCGAAGGGATGAAGGATATTCACTCGTTCCCCGAAATTGATAACAGCAAGTTGGCCAACCTCCAAATATGTCATAGCTTTACCAATCAACGAAAGGGATTCAAATGCTAATTCCTTTGAATGATTATCAGCCATACTACTAGAATCATCAATAGCTAACACTATTTGATAATCTCTTTTTGATGGTTTTGTGCGTCTCAACCAAATTTTGTCTTTTCGAAATTCGCTGGCGATATAGGGAATTACTTTTCTCATGTTTATACGCTTGCCAGTTCTATAGTCGCCTTTTAACCGGGAGGTTAGTGTAGGTTCTAGTACCAATCGCAATTTTTCTGATAATTCTCTAGCAGCTGATTCTGTTAGGGCACTTATTGAACTCCAAGCATTCGCTGCTTCTATCGAAGATGGTCCTTGAGACCACTGACCTAACATATTTTCGATTTCAGTCCTTCTTTGTACAATATCATCCGTAGAAAGATCATAGGATTCTGATTCGGGCAATTTTGTGTGAATAGTGGATTCGTTTCCTCGTAAAACACGACTTGTTGCCACTGTTTCACCTTCAACTTCACCTCCTATTTCAATTTGTTCCACATCATCTGATTTTTCACCCTTAACATTTGTAGATTTGTCTTTTTTCCTTTCTGATACTTTCTGAGGCTGTTCTTTCTTTATTTCTTCTTGATCTTTCGATTCCGGATCTCTATGCATCTCAATGTCATTGTCTTCCAATTTATCTTCCATCTGATCCTTTTTATCTAAATGTAATTAGGTAATTAGTTTAGACTATATACAGAATATTATCTTTAACTTATTGTTACATTAAGTAATATCAATTTTCGATTTTTTATAGTTAAAATAAAATTATTTTCTAAAAATTAGGGAAATATTAGATAGCAAGTAAATAACGAAATTTTTTCAAAAATAAATAAACTTGGGAAGAAATTTACCTTCTTCTAAATTCGATGCTTGTTTTTTAATTTGTTCTTCAGTTGCAGCATCAAAAACGTAATCATCAAATTTCTCTGTATTCTTAATATGCTCATAAGTTTCACTCTCACCGCCTCCTTCATTTTTCTCTTTTTCTTCTTGATCCTCTAGATCTTGCTGCATTGCAGTGGTTTTCAATTTCTTCACTGAAGATTTGGTATCATCATCAAGCAAACTTCGATTTTCATCGCTTTCACCTGGTTTTTTTCGTTTTGAAACAGGATTGGGAGATTTCTCCTCGCCAGAGGTAGGAATATTCTGTTCTTGCTTAGATCCAGAATGTCCTTCACGTTCTTCCGTTTGTGATTGACCAGTTCCTTCAAAATAGAAAAACATAATTTAAGAATATATTATGTATAAGATTTAAACAGTTGCAAACTTTAAATCTTTTAAAGTTTTTACAAATATTTTATGTAAATTAAAAATAGTTACTTATAATAATTACTTTAAAGTTTTAGAAAATGGAGCAAGATTACCTTTATCTTTTTTGTCATCTGTACTATTTTCTGTAGGATCTATTTCCATTTGTTCATCATTCAATTGACTTTGTACCGCGTCTCTAGAGCCATCTTTCCTTGATTCAATTTCTTGCGAAGCATCAACTTCTTTGCTTCCTGTGTCAAAACTAGGTGGTGCCTTATCTTCCTCTGTTTGATTTTCCTCTATGTTCTGTTCTTCTGTACCATCTCCTTTATCCTCTTCAGGATTTATAACATTCTCATCCCTCTTTTTATTAGCATCTGCATTTGGATCTTCTTCTTCTTCTTCTTCATTTTCCCCATCACTAGAATCCTGCTGATTGTCCTCTTCAGAATCATTTCTATTTTCAGATTCTTCATCTTCTTTCTCTTCTGGAATTTTAGATTCCTTCATCTGATCAATATCAAAAGGATCTTCTTCCTCGCCCTCAGGATTATCCTCTTTCATTTCTTCATCTAAATTAATATCTTCTGGAAGTTCAAAAGGTTCTGGTTCTATTTCTGGTTGATTTTTTCCATGATAAGGATCAACCTGATCCTCATTTACTTCAGGCTCTTCAAATTCGTTAATCTCTTTTTTTTGTTCTTCTTTCCTTTCACCATCAGGTTCTTTTTCTGCATTTCCATCTTCATTCTTGTTTTCATCAGTGTCTTTAGCGCTTAATTCTTCTTGACCAGTCTTTTCACCAGTTCCTCTCTCTTCTTTCTCATTTTCTTTATCTTCATTTTCATTGTCTTCTTCTTCCTCTTCATCTTTCCAAATTTCTTCATCAAGTTTCTCTGCAGTTTCATCAGTTTCGCCCATTTCTTTGTCGAGATCATCGTCTTCTTTATTATTTTCCTCTTCTTCACGTTGTTCAAGATCTTGCATGTGACCTTCGAAATTTTCTGACATCTCTATACCTTTTTCTTCTTCCTTTGTATCCTTTTTTTCATTGTCCTTCTCTTCTTCATTTGTGCCTCTAGTTTCATCCAACTGATCCTCCGTTTCAATTCTCTCTGAAACATCTTTTTGACCTTCGCCTTCAGCCAATCCCATTCCTCCCTCGGCTGTACCACCATCTTCCTGATTATCTTCAGGTGCATCCATGTTTTCTGGCTGACAAAATCCATTTGTTGCTAAATCCAAAAAGACGTTTAACTGAAGATAGAGGAATTTGCAAGTTAGGCGGAATGATGCGACTTGTTCGTGAAGATAATAGTGAAGAAACAAAGTATATTGTTCTAGAAGAGGTAGATGTTGCAGAAGTGATCTAGAAAAATAATACAAATCATTAAACTATTTTTAGATGTTAAAAATTGCATAAAATTCTACATTGAGATAATAAAATAAAGATCCTCTATTTTAAAATTATTTTATTATTTACTTTTACCTTATAAAAATGTGGAAGGTCCACAAGCGTGATGATAAAACTTACCTTATGCAATTATTTGCAGAATTGACATCACATTCATAAATAATTTGTAATAATTCTCCAAGTATCTGTGATACGGTGTTCAACCGTAAATCTGGAACAATCTTCTTTAATGGTTCTATTAATCCTTTTGTCATTAAATCCTCTTCAAAATCATCTGCAGATTCTTTCTCAGGATCAGTTGTTTCTCCAATAGACTTCTGACTATCTTGAAGTTTCTTTTGAATGACAAGCAGAATTTGTGTAATCAATTTATCCAATTTAGCTCCATATTCTGCTAAATTTTCAGATTCAAAAGATTGTTTTATCGCTGAAGTAAATGTTGATTTGAATAATTCAATACTTTTTTCAATCCTTTGAACTAAGAAATCTAAATTTTCACTGAGTGGATGATCTAACGTGAAGGTACATCTAAGATCAATTAATTTTCTTTTGATTTCATTGATTTCTTCGTAACTTGTTTGCAAAAAGTCAACGTGCTTTTGATGAAACAAGAAGACTTGGCTTGATTTCACAATCTTTCTTGAAGTTATGAGCCACGAATTTAATTTATTTGCCATATTTTTTATTAAATTTAAACTATGTCTCATAGACGCAATTGAAGTTTTCGAAATATTAGCCTCTTTTAAAACGGGAACCGCAGTTTCATTTAAATCAAGAAGATTTTCCTCTGCGAGAGATTCCATTGGACAACTCTCCAAGAAAATTATAATTTGTTTCATAGACATTTGTAATACTTCTAATAATTCCTGGAAATTGTTTATGATTACCTGTAAGTTCCTCTGTGCGGGAATATTAAGTTTTTCAAATTCTACGATTTTGGAAATATTTTCTTGCGTGTCATTTTCATTTGAAGTCTTTTCTACCATGTCTTCTACCATTAGTGCAAGGTTTGACACTTGGATTCTAAATGGAAGAAATCGTTCGAAGAAATTTGCAATCGTTTCTTTTTGCCGATGAGCTAACAATATAAGGTGAACTGAAAGGCCGCGACAACGTTCAGCATTTTGGATATCTAGATTACTTTTCCCAGAACTTAATATACCATCAAGGAAATTCAATTTAATTAAAGATTCATAATAATACTTGTTACAATCAGACCATTGTTCAAGTAATCCTTTATCTACATTTACACTTTTGTTTTTGAATTCAAATCTCTGTATTTCTTGCAGATCTAAAGGCATAGATGTGAAGTTTGTAATTTCACTTTTTCTATTTTTCCAAGTCAAAATACCAATTCTATATGAAATTCCAAGTCGATTTAATGCTTTGAAATAATTTGTCAGTGCCAACTTCTTTTGTTGAAGCATGCTCTTTAACTGAGCTTGTTGCTTGCCTTTTGTCAAGGTTTTATCAACTTCCAAATTTCTCAGTCTTTTGCTTTCTTCTAGACTCTCTTCTATGAAAGTTTCAATATCCTTTCGAATTTGAGAATAATTGTTTCTTTCAATAATATTTTCACAGAACTGACGAGTTTTGTGAGTTAGTTTCTCAATCTTTTTTAGTTTTCTTGACTCCAAATTGATTAAGAAATCAGAAGATCGGAGTTCTCTTCTGGAACCTGTTTCCTCTGTCTCTGCTTTTGTCTTCAAGGTCAAATAGGATGCAACATTTAGTCGTAAACCTTTTCGGAACTCTCTGACAAATTTGTGCAATGTTCTACGTGTTTTTTCAGCAGTGTTTTTCACAGACCAATAACTTATATCATTCCATCTTATAATCTTGATGGTATCTTTCAATTTCTTAGCTATAGGTTCTTTTAAAACTTTTATCTTATTTTGAACATCATTAAGAAATTGGCTATAATATAAATAAATATTCCAGAAAATAGCCAATAATTCTTTCTGTTTTTTTGTTTCTTGTAGATGATTAATATGTTGATAAAAAAGGTAAATTAATTGAAGTCTTGTTTCAAATTCAATCAAAGATGATTCTATCAAGAAACGTTCTAAACTTTCAATCACCTTTTCTTTTGAAACTTTATCAGATTTACTTGCATCTTCTAATTTCTCAGTTTCTTCTAACTGTTCAACATTCTCAGTATCATCTACAAGGTACTGATCTATTAAATTAAACAAAAAAAACCACCACTTTGAAGCTCCAGTTTTCAAATCATCTTCAAGTACTTCCAATGAGTCCCTCCACCTTGAAATCTCAAGTTTCCGCCAACAAAGTATCTTTTCACTAAAAGATACGATAAATTCTGCTAAACTAACATCGAAACGAGCATTTTCTTCCCACTGTTTCATCTTTGTTAGCAATAATTCCACTCCAACCAAAAATCTAGACAAGGAAGAATCGATGGAGAAACTGAGAAGTCTGTCAATTATTAGTTTGATCGAATTTAAGATGGGATTTTCAGGCCATTCTTTTAGAAACCCATTGACTTTTTCACAAAGTCTGTCAAAAAGTGGTTGACACTGCTCAATTTCTGGAATATTAGGGTCTTTATAGAAGTCATAGACTTCTCGATCACTACTTCTATTATCAAAATTGGATTTTTGTGAGATTAACACGTTTAAGCAGCATACTAATTGAGAGGACAAATTTTCAGACCAAGTTTTCACAGAGGATCCTAGCATTTCAAATCTTTGTATCAGAGGTTCAATGAAATTTGGTTCTACATTAGATTCAAAAGTTCCTAAATTATTTTTAGATCTTGGAGAAATATTCATTGAAAGAGTTCTTAAATTTCTTTCATCAGGAAAACTTTTCAAGATATTCCAGTGAATTTCTTGAATTATTCTAGCATCCTTCATAGATATCAATTCAATAAAGGATTCCTTATCAGTGGAGATATTTTCTGGAAATTTTTGGAGTTCTGAAAGGTCCTGTTGAAAACCTGGGATTATTTCTGCCAACTCTAGGAATTCCTGTTGATGGCCTGGGAACATATTTTTAAAATCCAACTCCTCTTCTTCTTTCTCAGACTTTGTTTTAAACAAACTTTCTTTTTCTTTCATCTCTTCTTCTCTTTGCTTCTCTTGCTCCTTCCACAAGATTCTTATTTTGAAAAATATTTTGTTTAGTTCTTCCCACAGGGATTCTATATTATTTTTAACCAGAGACAAATTTTCAAGCTCCTTCAATGCAATTTTAGCCATTGTAAACCTGTCTCTCTGAATAGCCTTTGATTTTGATTGTTTTGTTAGAATGAACACTAGTTTTTCTGAAGAGCACAGCTTCACTAAGTTTATATAATTCTCTTGACACAGGCCAACTACAGGAAAACGCAGCAAGTTATAACAGATGTCACTATTTACGTTTTGAAATTGCATGTTTGAGAGTTCATGAATTAAAATTGATACACCATGATGTAAACTGAAAATTGCAGACATCATTGGCGAAACCAAGTCAGGAAAACCAACCAGGAAATTCTTTTCCAATTTATGAGAGAATCTTTCCAGTGATTTCTTCCAGATTATAGCTTCATGCAACTTTTCTCTATGTGAATCTTGCAACTCCCCTTTTTTAAGTTGTTTAGCAATGTCAGTCAATTGGTATTTTTGTTTTATTATCGATTCAAACGAACCTATATTGCTAGAAAAGTTCTCTATCTCTTCTCTCAAATTTTGGAAGCTTGACATAGGTCTCACTGCCCGAAAGTTTCCAAAGTCTTTTGCTTTGTTGGATGATATTTTCAAATGATTGATTCTTGATATTTTTTGGTCTTTCGACATAGAGGTTCCAAGGATAATAGATTGCAAATTTTCAATACACATTAAATGTTCCAGTTCAGAAATATTTTCTCGTATATATTTTGATTTCAAGGCAATTTTCTGAACTGGATCAATGGATCCTAGATCACTGAAGAGAAATATTTGTAGATAGCCTAAGGTCAACCATCCACTTCCTGTTGTAATGACATTGTTTCCATTTTCTGATTCTTCTTTAAATTTTTGCAGTGAAGTTAGTGCATAAGTTGGTTTAAAGGGCCTATATCCTAAATCATTTTGTTCTTCCATGACTTTTTCCATGATAGACAGGTAATAATTTATGAGAAATCGTAATAGGATAGAGTCGTTGTTGGACATATTGAATTCATCCGAGTTTAAAACCAAAGAATTTTTCCATAACAATGTCTGAATCGTTTGCAGAAGTTTCTTTTGGTTCTTGTAATTTCCAAAATTGATTAATTCTCTTTTGCTTCCAGATTTTGAATTTAGAAATAATTCAAAGATTAGGTTGCAGAGGGCTGATTTGTTGACGAAATTTGTCTGAAAGTTGTATAATAAAAATAGTAGATTAGAAACTTAAAAATAGATCAATTAGGTATAGATTAATTACAATTTAATTTCAATTTAAGAATTAAAATATATACATTTAAACGATTGTAAGATATTACCAAATAATTAAATAAGAAGAAATATACCTGGGAAATATTAAAATCGTTTTCCGTCATATCTTCTTCGTTATCATACCAATGTAAAAGAATATTTGAATTTTTAACAGCGAAAGATCTTTCCGCAAATTCCTCGACAGAGCAGAGCAACTCAGGGAACAAAGAGATCCTTCGTTTAGTTAGCATCTCATTAGCATTCAGAGCCTTCATCAAACTGATCAAACGCGTCGGTATCGTTGGAACTTGCTCGAATTTTCTAAACACGCTTTCGTCGTAAATTCTCCCAAATCCTCCGCAAGCTGTCTCAACAAAATTTCTCGATTCTTCCAAGTCCATAAGATTCTCAGAAATTTCATTGCTCTCGTTCAAATTCTTTTCAAAACTTCGACGTATTTCTTCTCCAATATCTTGCGCAAATTCGTCACAAAATTTCCTCTGGAAACGATACGCGAAGAACAAAAAGAAAAATTCGTAAATTGGCCATATTTTAGCTTCCTCGAAATTTTTATTCGTTCTAACATCACTCTCGTTGATTTCTTTAACTTCTATAATATTTTTGGCCATTTCTTCAATTTCTCCTATATCACCAATTGTATTCGCATTCTCTCGATTATTTCCGAAATTTTCGACACAAATTTCAGCGAATCTCTTTCTGAAGGGCAAATTTTCAGGGGATCCAATCGTGATGATTTTTAATTTCGTTTTCAACGAATCGATCAAATCTTCTTCGGTGATTTCCAGCTTTCTCGATATGCATCGTAATTTCTCATGGAAAGTCATTGAATTTTCGGAAAAATGAGGCGACGGAATGCACAAAACCTGCCGGACTTTCTTCCGAATTTTCCCAAATTTATCTACGTCGATCAACGAGTCTAGATATTTCTTCGAAAAGTCTGACAGATCTTCTTGCGTTTTTGAATCATATAATTTTGCATCGATCAGCGTAAATAGTTTCCTGAAAAATTTCATCAGCCATTTATAATGGACTTTCAGCGACGAGGAGATTTCACGCAGATCGAAGAATGTTCCTTGTGATTTATCGATCAATTCCATCTTTCCCATGTCATGAAATCTTTGGTACCATTTTAAACCATCTCGCAATTCTACGTAGTCCTTGTCGTTTAACGATAAGTTTTCGTTCTGAAGTATCGTTTCGATGATCTTTCCGGAATGTTCACAAATTTCTACGAATTTCGGTATTAGTAGCTCGTCCTTCAACGTAGTTGATATTCTTCCTATGAAGAGATAGGAAATATTTAATAAAATGGATTATCGAAAACTTATATGTACAGGATGATTTAAATATATTTCTTTATAAGTGAATTGAAGGGAATTAAATGTATCTCTTTATAAGAAATTTTGTATATAAAATAATATTTATATATTTATATTATGTATAAATATATAATATTAAATATATATAATAATATTATGTTTATATTATATTATTATTATGATATAAATATAATATAATATAATATTTTATATACAAAATATTAAATTTATATATTTATATTATATTTATATATAATATATATAAATATAACATAATACAATATAATATAATATAAATATAATATAAATATTTTTACATTTTTTAATAAATATAATATTTTAATAAGAATAATATAAATGAATTTAAAAATATTTATATTATATTTATGTATAATATAAATAAATTTAAAAATATTTAAGATTAATATTTAATTATTATTTAATTATTAAGATTAATATTTAATTTAGTATTATTTAAGAATAATATAAATGAATTTAAAAATATTTATATTATATTTCTATATAATATAAATAAATTTAAAAATATTTATGTACAATATAAATAAATTTAAAAATATTTATAATATATTTATATATAATATAAATATATTTCTTCCTCTAAATTCTAGTATAGATCTCCGGAAAAATCGCGTAAATTTCTTCCAAATGAATGTAACGGTATCGCAATAAGTTATATTATAATACATATTATATAATAAATATTAGAAATATGGAAATATTCGGAAAGCCTTTATCGACTAACTAAGTGGATATTGGCACAGCCAAAACTAGCAGCTACATAACAATAACAGAAGCACAAGGTACAGAATAGAAGGAAATCTGCCATGTGGAGAACGCGATACAGAAGCAACAGAAGACAGAAACCATGTATTAAGCAAGTGTGTCATAAAGAAATTGGATCAAGCATATTACAAGATAAAGAATGGCCAGAAATAGCAAAGATAAGAAGCATCGAGAAACAAGCATGAGAGCTGACAAATTTCATAAAAGGAAGTCTAAAGCTAAGGACATTATGTCTGGAAGAGTAGATCCAGCTGCAACATCAGTAGTTTCAAAGAAACCACAAACTAGCAAAAATATTGCAATACTGAGATATATTGCAATATTAGGTATTATACTATATTATAATATACTATATTATATATATTATATATATATATATATATTCCACATACATATCATAATTAAAAATTGTGGTAATTCAAAGCACAAATATATCGCAATATAGCAATAAGTAAAATTTGAGATACAAGTTACAAAAATTACATTGGAATACACAAAATATAATTGCGCTACATTTGGATACAAGTAACGCGTTAAAAAACAAACAAAATTCTACTAAACGCGCGCTTGTATGAACAAAGCTCGAGTTTAAGTCTCACAGCAACAAATAGTATACATACATACATAAGCAACAATATAACGTTAATGTTTTGCAGTATGGAAAAGGCAATTCCAATAAGTTTTTAATAAATATCTCGCTTCACCTGAGCAAACAGCAGCCGAATATTCCTCCAAGTACATCACATCTTCGTTTTTCTCAAGATGTCTCTCCGTTTGGCAATGCAAAGTTATCAATCGAAAGTACAACACGATAAGCAAATTGTTGGAGGACGTCGGAGGTTCGACGAGATTCAGTGGGATTTCTAGAGCAGATTTCTTCCTGAATAAAAATCCCATATTTTCAACCTGGTTGTAAAGATGCTCATTTATCTTTGCCAACTTATGGAGTTTACTTTCCGAAAAAATATCCCAACTCCAGAGTCGTCGTATCTGCAGGTCATCCAGGGACGACCGTCCGTAAAAATCGAGTAAAATGTGTTCGAAGAATGCCATTGTGTCTGTGATGGGAGGTCGGTGGAAAAAATCTTGGAAATCAATTTGCCGCGGATCGCCGCTGAAAATGGGGCAAGTTAGAAATGTTATATATACTACGTTTGTGATATTGATTTTCAGGCTTTTCGATTTTGTCTTTGATAAAATGAATGATAACGCCAGCCATCATATTCTTTTGTTAAATTGAAACTCGTTTACAATTATACATACGCTATCGCTCAAGAGTATTCGCAGACACTCGTGTCTTTCTCTTAGAAGACGTACACGTTTTAATGGCAAAACCATGGTCAAATAAAATTGCAACGATTTCGTTTACGTAATTGCCACAGTTTCGTACATTATAGCCAGATTAAATTAATTTTCGAAAGTCGATACTTTAATGATAAAATTACTTTTAGTTTAATAGTGCGGTTTAGTTATTTAATACTCAAATTTAGTTTAATGACAAAGCTACAGTGAAATAAAACTGCAACGATTTCGTTCTACGTAATTGCTATAGTTTCGTACATTATAGCTCGGTTAAATTGATTTTCGAAAATCGATACACGTGTAATCGCAGAACTGGTGTTTATAATTGTCTATTTCATTACTTGGCCATTTCTCTATCTTATTAATTACATTAATATTTTATATACAAATATTTATTATAAATATTTATAATTAATTTGTTATAAATTAAATATAAAATTATATTTTAATTACAAGGCAGATTAATATATAGGTTTTATACAAGTATTGTATATTATATTTATTTTATTTTATTATTATTATTTTATTATTACTAATTTATATATATTATATATAGATATTAATATATAATAAATAATAGGTAGGAAGACGTTAGTATAACCAGTGATATTCAAATAGCAAATGCATTAGTCAAATATATCAGTATATACAGTAAACATTAAAATAAATATAAATTAAATATAAAATTATATTTTAATTACAAGGCATATTAATATATAGCTTTTATACAAGTATATTGTATATTATATTTATTTTATTTTATTATTATTATTTTACTATTACTAATTTATATATATTATATATAGATATTAATATATAATAAATAATAGGTAGGAAGACGTTAGTATAACCAGTAATATTCAAATAGCAAATGCATTAGTCAAGTATATCAGTATATACAGTAAGCACTAAAATAAATATAAATTAAATATAAAATTATATTTTTATTACAAGACATATTAATATATAGGTTTTATACAAGTATATTGTATATTATATTTATTTTATTTTATTATTATTATTTTACTATTACTAATTTATATATATTATATATAGATATTAATATATAATAAATAATAGGTAGAAAGACGTTAGTATAACCAGTGATATTCAAATAGCAAATACATTAGTCAAGTACATCAGTATATACAGTAAACACTAAAATAAACTGTTGCAAATTTTAATATGTAATTTAGATTTGCATCCAATCGATTCCATAGAACGTTAGTTATAAGTATAGTTTTATAAAATTCACACATAATTATGACAAGTGGATCAAAGTGTCTGGACACTTATGAGCGATAATGTATATACATATAAGAGTTTCTTTATGTAAATTATTTTATTTATCATTTATCTACGCTTTGCTTTATTTATCAAGCGTAGATATCACATATAAAGTATCACAACGAGTGAAAAAAATAACGAAGTACGTCGACTATTTTACTCCTCCTAAAGCTATTCGTTGACTTTCCTTACCTGAGTTTCTCTAAAGTTAATTTCAAAAGGAATCCTTGTTGCTTGATCATCGCCAGTCTTGCGTTCTTCCTAAAATCGCACATTCTCAAGGTCATTGGATTTAGTTCACAGCACAGACCAGATTCCTCGTCTCCAACAGTCTCTGACAAAATCTGGTCGACTTTTCTCAAAGCTTCGTGCTTCGACCTTGCGTCAAACGTGCCACAAAGTTCACGATACGAGTTTCTCAACGACTGCTCGAAAGCAAATCCTTTCGACATTTGTTGGACAGTGAACGATGCCACTTGCAACATTTCGTTTAGCTTGTACTGTTTATCGAACAGGCTTTCGTGAATTTTTAGCAGCAACCTTTGATGGCTCACGTTCCCCATGCCACAATTGTTTAACAAAGACATCACGTCTAAGGGATTGGTTAGTGCAAAGTGTTGAGGGGTCGGCACGCTGATTTCTACGCCTCTGTTTCTCATTGCTCTGTAACAACGCGCAGAAAGATGCTTTTGTACTGGTTTTACATCGGGTTATCGCAAACAAATCTACTTTTACAAAATTGCTACGGTTTGCTCAGAAAATATCGTACAAAGTGAATCTTCCATCTGATTTATCGAGTCGAAGCTTTTACTACGGGGAAATTTTGTTAATGAAAGAAACGAATGGTAACGATGCGGAGCAAAGTTTGCAGAGCACAAAGGACGAAGTAGAATATGCCAATCAAATTGCAGTAGTTTGTTTCAGGCGGCTGAAGATATGCGGTGCTTAGCGTTGGTGGAAACGAACGCCCACGCGTCTTTGCTAATTCCAACTGTTCCGTGGCGATTGCTATCTCAAGTTTACCTTAAACTGGACAAATTGTAAAGTAGAAATTAAATAATTAAAATAGAGAAATAGAGAAATAGCTGCGAAATAGCTAGAATTCAAGTAAGTTTGTACCAGTTTGATTAAGAAAATTTCCTCAAATGCCTCATTGGACGGTATAAAATTTCCTCATTGGACGGTATAAAATCCCGGTTGATCAATATTTTCCGAGCAAAGCAGAGAAATTTCGGAAAAATAGCATCACAAGGCTTTGCAAGCGATGGAAGGGAGCGATAAATCAGAGTGAAACGTATATAATTCGATAATATTGTAGAGAACATGAAATATCGCACACCTAATGTCCGACGATAAAACGACAAGAACTTTTGGGGCAACCCTTGACAGAACTTAACGTTTCTAGTGCCGAACAACGATATATCGTTGTTAGCAACACTTGCGAAAAGGGCCAACGACGATATATCGTTGCGTATGCGACGGCGCCTTACTATTCGCATCGCGAGACAACTTTATCTCGAAATAAATTTGTAAAACGTTATAAATGGTTGAATTTCTCTGTGGAAGCCCTGCGTGAGATGTTCCACAAATTGAAAAAATTGCTTATGGGTTTAACTTTTTGTTATATTCCGCGATACTTGATACCCAGACTGTGTATACGCCAATGCCATAAGATAGAAATCCGATACGGGAGATTTGCTAGAGGTCGTAGTCACAGGTTTCAGATGACACTGTTTAGAACAGAATATCTCCTTATGTTTCACAAAATAATCTTGCATCGACAGGACGAGAGTACAATTTTTTGCGGGCCTGTGCGAACATGGCGCACAATTTGTAATCTGCGCAATAAAGGATTACACGGTGTTTACGTTAGTGATCATCGATGCCAAGTAAATTATTTGTGTCAGTAATAATAAGTAAATATTACACATTTTCAATAGCCGGGTAACTATAAATGTTTATAATAACGTCAGAATGTTATTTCAGTGATGTTGTACTAGCTCACTTGTTCTGAAGCAAGTAATCCTAACCTATTATTGCGCATCATGGCATTATATTTAGTTTTGTATTTTAATATTAGAAATTGTGTTACATATAATTGAGAATACAGTATTTATACTTTATACTCTGTTCTACATCAAACTATGATCGGACCACTGTGTTTATAAAAGAAAACTGATTTCTCCATTTTTCCTAACGATTTTGAATAAGTATTATCATTATGATTTTTAACAAGTTTTCAACTACAATTGGCATTAATTTATTCTTCCTTTATCTCTAAGGGGAGAAGCGGACCTTCTCTCACAGGTGGTGTTTCCACATCATTAAATGAAGACATGACACGTAACCACTTATCGCTGCTGGGATCTACCATACTTATGTCAAAATCAGTAGTATGACACAGGCTAAGTTGACCATCCCCTTAGGAGAAGGATCCGCTAGATGTGACCCCGACTGACTGTCTGTGACTAACAGTCTCGAGCCTCTGCCCATTTCCCTTTATATAGGTTGCCCCCGAAAGAGAAAGTTTTCTTTTGGGGTGGGGAAACGATTCCTTTTTTTATGGAAGGCCGTTGCGCATTTTTCCAAATCCCAGGGTTTATGGCAGGTGATGTGGCCAATATATACGCTTAACCCCTGGACCTTTCTTTACGACCATATACCGCTACATTTCGTGATATGTTCCTTTATGAATTTTCTAAATATCATGTTTACCTTTTTTGGGGATATTTTTCCCAAAATTACAATTATCAAATTACATCAAATTAGTTCGGTATTCCTCGCTTAGGTACAATCTTTTCGTTCAGAAATAAAAGGGTTATTACTTACCTGGATATTTCCCCGTGACGAGGATCCATAGCGAGGAACAACCTGAAGTTCTCATGAGCTTGCACGGTAAACACATTTCCACCTTCATCGACGCCTTTCTCGCCGATCGTTAGAGCGCCGTTTGGTTCTAGCAAGCCATTCAATCGGTCCAAAATTGCTGGGCTGCAGAGATTCACCTGGTCGAGCAGTAACCACGTGCCATTTTGTAGACACTGCAATGGAGAATGGAATTCCCTTATCGGTTTCCTTTGAAGCCCAACGCTTTGATAACAGATTTCATAGAAGCCAATCATTCATCTTAATTTTCCATTCCTTTAACGGATAAGATTATAAATGGCAACAGAAAATTTGTATTAAAAATAGATAGAAAGCGAAGAAACTATCATTAGAAGCAAAAAGCCATATAATATAAGAACAAATACAAATGGATATTATTTTATAATGTTTTTAGTGAATGCAACAAATGTAACTTGATAAATAGACGTTTTGCAAATAAATTATCTGCAACATAAGTGCTCGATATAGTAAACGTAAATTTAATTAGGTCGATGTAAATGAAAACTTTAACCAGCTACATATATACATTTATAGCTAGTTGGTAGTTTTTGAGATTAGAGAACAAATCGTCCAGAATAACAAAGAATACTACACGTTATTAAAAATAAGATATAAAATAATAAAATAAATGTCTCATTATGTATTATTGCATCGTTTAGAAACTAGACAAGAAACTACAAGAAGACGATAAAAGCAGAGCGACAAACTCTGCATACAGCGAGACATACGAAAGAATTTTGAATTCCACAGCGATAGAACCAACAAACTACCTGACCTTAATGTATACCACTGTCGATAAAAAGAATTATTGGATAGATTAACCGGCAAACTAGGTTGAACAACGGCGATAAGACAAGAAATGAAATATAAATTGGAAGAGAACGTAGCATGTCAGCTATGCAGCACCAGAGAAATAGAGACAGAGGATACAAAACACATAAAAATGAGACCAATCACATTGAGAAATAAGGAATGAACGGAAACAATAACAAGAACGATAGAAAAACAAATGAAAACTGGCAAACTTCGTAAAGGAAAGTACGAAGTTGAAGACCTTCTGCATGAACGAATAAAGAAACGAAAGAAAACGAACACAAACATAATATCAATGACTGACGCACAGAAGACACATAGTAACATACACAGGTTTGTATCATAGTAAACTAAGATGTAAATGGACGAAAGTAATTGTACAAACAATTAAGTAAATAGGCAGAAATCTCGGTACAACGAAGGAATAAAATTCCTTGTTGTTCTTTGTCCCTCAGAGAACGATGCGAATCGAGAGCGACTCATGTTGTTGTTTTGCCTTGGGACATTGACACCGTCTTGACGTACCAAACTTAGCGATAAACAAACTCCGGGCAAAACAATGTCGCCACTACGTGCAACCGTCGATCGAAGTTGAATTTAAACTTTGCGCTACTCCCTCGACCAGTATAAATAACCGAGCACGTTCGTTAAGACAATCAGTCTTTGGAGGAGTCGGTTATCAATTAGTTAATCAGTAGTCAGTTAGTGAGTATCGAGCAATCTTAGAGCGATCATCAATGTGTACGGCAAATAGTTTTAAATATATTGACTACACTAAGCATCAACTCGCCTCATCGCTATGTACACCAACACGATTAAACATACTCCACAAACTATTGGTTTGACAACTAAGTAATTTTGTCAATGCCATCTAATGACAAAATCCGCAATCACTCAATTGTCAACCCAATAGAAACTCGTAGGATAATTACGCGATGCGCGTTATTGAAATACAAAATGAAAGAAACAAAGAGAGAGAATGCGAATATGACTGTAGAATATGAATCTAACACAGTTTTCTGTGCTTTGGTGTCTAAATATCATCGTAAGACAGTGTGTGAATAGAGAAAAATAAAATAGAAAAGAACTGCTTACCTTCACCAACATGCTGTCAACCCACTCGAATTTTCCACCAGCGTTCAAGCATTTGTCCTTCTCTACAGCAATCGATAGATCGGTCAGCTTTTTCTCGATCTCGTGTAATTCCTGTTCGCAGGAAACCTCGAGCTCTTTCATCGCCGACACCAGCTTCGATAATTCTTTCGTTTTACGTAGGAACTGCTTGGTCTCCGTCGACATGGTCGTTTCCATTGTTTCCTCATCCCCTGAATCCAAACAAAACATTCGTAAACCGAAAATATTTCGTTGGAACGGAGTTTAGCAAAAAAAGAAAGAAAAAGAGGAAAAAAGAAAAAATAAAAGAAAGGAGGGCAGGAACGACGTGGTTTCGTTTCTAGAAACGAATTAACGATGGATATATGGTCTAGCTATGCTTGGTAAATTTGCCTCTCGACTCATTAAAGGTTAGATCTCGATAAGCGAGTCTGGACAGCTAAAATCCCGTAATGAAGTATCATGGTGAAAGTAAAAGGAAAACAGTGATTCATGAGACTAATTCCGCGAGCGCCGCGACGTTTTAAAGACGTTTACTGTTTAAAAGTTACCAACTTAAGCAGAAACTTAAATCCTCGCTTTCCTCGAGAGTGCAAGTAACGAGGAAATAAATTTACACTTTATCAATTTACTTGGTGGTGATGCGAAGCGAGTTTCGGATTAATATTATTCGCAGATTTTCAACTGATTATAAATTAAAAGGCGAGCAATTTATTAGCAGGAAGAAAGCAGGAAGTTAAACAGGAACAAATAGAGAAATTCTAAATTATTCGCTCGTCATTAAAATTCATCTGCAGCGAACGTAGAGACCATTGCTGCCAGCGGTTAATTTCAACAACAATTTTACGCCACTTTCGTCACTACGCTGTGTTTTACAACGAAAATGACAAACCAGTCGAAACGATTTATCGTTAGAAATTGTTATCTTCGATCTTTACTCCGAATGAAATTTACTTTAGTCGAATGAACGTATGTTAACACTTCACTAAGCGGTTCAACAGCATACGCACGTCCGACCGGCAGCTCAGGCGCAGATTCTCCCTGGCGCCGGCACTGTTTCGGTTTAGACTCTCCGATACCATTCTTTTCGTTCATCGCGAACGGTAAGTTTTTCAAATTGGTATAAAACTGTGGGAGCTTACAAAGCAACGCAACTGACGCAACTGAGCAAGGTACCTTAGCACTAAATAACAAATTACTGCTTAAATAATGAGAAAGATTATCGGCGACAAAGAGCCGATTAATAGGCTATCGGTCGATAAGCGTCGGCGACAAAAAACCGATTAATCGGCTATCGGTCGGTAAAGCGTTAAAGTGTGAGAAAAATTTGTAGAGCTAACGTTTCCGCCACGTTTGATATTTAAAAGACAACGGTGATTCCGAATGGGTAAGAAGATTTACCTGTAGATGTATGTCGAACATTTTCCAAGAGAGCATGGTAACGGGCCACCTCGTTCAAGTTCTCCTTCTTCAACTTCTTTCTTAAGATGCCAATCAAAAGTGTCTGCACACGTTCCAGTAATTCCTCCAAGTGTCTATCGTAATCCGTCTGCAACAAACAAATAACACGAAATGTATCGACTGGAACGATACCAAAGAAGATAATATCCGATCCGACATACGAAATCGGTAAACGTTACTACGAGCTACGAAGTTCAAACGACGAAGACCGCAATTTTTCACCACCGTCGCAGCCTGTAACTGCAACGAATCTACGTGTTTCGTGAATCGATGAATCTCAGCGTATGTACGATTCTGACGCTCAATTTTCATTACAAACTCGGATAAAAATCTGATGAGAAATCAATCTGAAAAATGTAACTCTTATCGATTGTAGATCTTTTAAAATTCTCTTTACGCGTCGTTTGGTAAACCGATCGTAATATAGGTTGGCAACTAAGTGATTGCGGATCTTGTCATTAGGTGGTATTGGCAAAACCCGCAATCACTTAATTTCCATCCCAATAATTGAACTTGTCAAGAAATATCATGTTGTTCATCGCTTTAACGGGTGTCTGGTGGATAATGCGAGCAACAGTAAGAAGAAACACGAACTAATAGATCAGCAGAAAGAATATACGAGCGGTTAAATATTATAACGCGAAAGTAGAGTTTCCATTGGGCAGGATAAGGTACTTAAGGTAGAATGGTACCTTCCTTTACTCTCTAGAAATTGAAAAATGCTTCTCCGCTTCCTTCATTAATTTTCTCCGCTTGCAGCTAAGTGCCTCTCCTCTATAATTGTTTTCTTCCTTTTTGTCCAAGCCACTCATCTCCGATGAACGAAGAAATCAGGAGGGGACTCAACTTTCCATTAACATCTCTGGTCACGCGAAAGGCTAAACTCGTTTCCATATTCGTTTCGATATTCACGACGAAGCAACTTTTAATTCGCGTTGAAACAGAATATGCAAACGTTTCCTACTCTCTTCCATAATAAATCTCTCTGCTTATTTTCACGATTAATCAATTTTTACGTCTTTGACGGACGAACCGATTGCTTTCAACTCCTGCGAATTTTCTATTTCTTATTTTTTTGTTTAAAGTATAAATATTACGTATCTTTTACACATATTTGTATAATATTTAAAATATATTTAAAATATAAATATAACACAAGTAAATGCGTATGTATTTTTTCTATTTATTTCTATATTTAGAGGAAAATAAGAAAGAAAAACATGGCGTGCGAATAATATGAAATTTATTTATTTATTTCCAACGTTTTACCGAGCAATGTGAAATTGTAAAGTCCGATCAGGAGGTGTTAAAAAATTATCAGTCAAAGGATTGTTTGATAGTAGATAAAATGCTGGTATAAATTACAATATCAAATTTTCTTTGTTGCTACATTTATTTGTTACACGTTTTTCCTTTCTCTTCTTCTATTCTTTTCCAAAGTCTTCGTTTCTTTTTATCTCCACACACTTTCGTAATATGTTTCAATAAAGATTTTTGGCCGCTAGTACGCGCGGCAAGTTTTAATGGAACGACGAAAAAAACGTTAACGTAAATCGTCATTAGAGGAAAATGTTAGCGCGGGACGTCACGCATTTCAACTTCTAACGTTGTTTTCCTCGTGCTCGTCTCTCTGCAGTGTCCATTGCGAACGGGATAAACAAGCAGTAGAACAACAGGGGGGAGAAAAGCAACGATAGGGGAAGGGAAAAACGACGACTGTTCTATAACAGAAGAAGCAGCATGGAGAAATGGAAATGAAAGAATCAGGGAAAGTTGGAATAAAGGTGGAGGGTATAAAAGAAACAAAAAAATTTGCCGTATTAAAAAATAACAGAGGAAAATATAATCTGGAATATTCTGCTCGAAGATATCTCAAATAAAACCGGAGGTAGCGTATTCTTTTCTTTTTTTAATTGTTCGTAGTCGCAGAATACAACTGTAATAAACAACCATCTCATTGTATAGAATTTTCAAGTTTTACAGATTTACAATAAGAATTGTTGGAAAACTAATTTTTCACATAATCAATAGCATCTTTTATGTTGTGTTCGTAGTAGGTGATGATATTTCTCCTGCTAATGACCATTTTATCAAATTAATCTTAAACCTGATTTGTAATACGATTTTACATACGCGTTCGACGAGTTTTTATTTGACAATTCTAACATCCCTCGGAAGATCCAACGTACATCAATAGGAACATAATGATATCTGGTTTGTCGTGCGGGCGAAAGGACGATCCTTGCAGCAAAAATGGACACGGAAAAATCCATACCATCGAGGTCGACCAGGATGCATCAATCACTTTGATTCGACCTCCTGAGGATAATACCGACGAACATCCACCCGGAAAGACACTCCCCGCTTCCCACGCTCTTCATTTCTTACATCTTCCCTTCGATTCGTTGAACAATCACTTGCGTTTTGTCTGTGACACGTGCCATTTCCATCGAATAGCGTTTCGACTGATTTGAATTTCTTCCCTCGCAAGCTTCTCGCGTGAATTTTACGAAAATTCTGTCTTCATTTTATTCATTTCAACTCGCATATGTACCTGTGTGCGTTACGATTATATAAGGTGGTCTATGCAATTTGCGTAATTGCAATTTTTTAAGGAGCGTTCAGACGATCAATGTTATCGTCGATTTAGAGTTTGACAGCCCTGTCACCCGTATTCGGGTGACAGCAAAGTTTCCGACAGTGCCGTGTCACCCGTATTCGGGTGACGATTACTCGACAACTTGCGAAAGATTGTCGTAGGTATTTGGTATTCCAGAGGAAGGTATTCCACAGGAAGTAATAAAACTGTTGAATTGTTATAAAAGTAATACGAAAATGGCTTATTAAGAAAATTATTTAGAATGTAAAAGTTTGAAGCATTCTATACAAAGGTGAGTTTGGTCGGGACAATTTGGATAATAAGTTGTTGTTTTCTTTAAATTCTCCCGTGTCTTTGATCGGTCCGTTCGACGTCTTTTATCTGCGTAACATAGTTTGCACGCGCGTCTAATGCTTCTTCTGGAATCATTTTTCCAAACGGCGATATTATACTGACTCCGTCGAAGACAAGGATTTTTTGTATTTTCAGACAACCCTAATAATTTTCCAGCTAATAATTCTCTAAATCTCCTAATATTTACATTCTTGCTTGTTGCAATTTTCTGATGCAAGTAAGTTTATTATTTCGTCATCGACGAACAGCTCAAACACATCATATGGATTAACATCGCTAGGTAATTGCCTATGAGGCCATCTGTCTCTAAAAAAGGAAATGACTTCTGCCGACCACTAAATTCATTCCATTCGCCAAATTGAATCTTACTTTCCTCGGTATCATCAGTTCTTCTTTCTTCCTCAATGACCAGTTCTTGTAAAATCTCGTCAACGGTATCTTCATTACATTCGGTATAACTACGATTGCATTTATCAATATCCGAATCAGAATCGCACGATGTAATTCTATTTATATTTCTATTTCTAGGAAATCTGATTTCTTCCTCATCGTTACTATCCGAATTTGTGTGAGCTTCGTAAAAGCTTTCATTTTCACTGCTATTTCACTCACTAAGAAATAAGTTTTCCGTTTTTCTTTTCGACATTGTAACGAATTAAAGCAGGGATTTTAAGTTTTCTAAAATATCGGTGGGAGTTTAGCAGAGTACGCTTGGTACAGCGGCACTCGTGGCCTGAAGGAGATTTCGTTGAAAACACGCCCGACAGTCAACGTGCTAATATGCGTATATTGTCTCAATACGATGTTGACAATCCTTGATATTGATAATGGTGTTGTATAGAGGAATTTTTTATATGCACGCACATTGTGCAGTATTTATTTGTATTTTTATATTTTGTATATTTATAGAGTATTTTTCATACCGGTGGAGATGTCAAGATTAATTTTATTTCAAATGGAATGCTATATCTTTTATGTAGAAATACGGAAAAATGTTGAATTCTGAGTAAACAGGTATTGACTTTTATTAGTCGTAAAGCTAAAACTAATGGAAAATGCGTAATGTTAAGTTGCAGATTCAAATTCAACATTCGAAATGATATCAATTGATATTAATAAATATAATGATTAAATCTGTGGCAATTATTTAAAGAATTATGAAGCCACTTCGTCGATTTCGATGATTTTGAAATGTGTTTTATCAAAGTGGTCAAAATCGTCAAAATCAACGAATCCTGTGTTCTGGTATAAATAATTAGCGACATATTAACACTTAGCCAACTGAATAGGGAGATCTCCTTTTTTGACTTTAGCAATGCGTTTTCCTTTTTTTTTGTTGTTATCAGTTATTGTCTACCTGAAATTGTTGCCAATTAATTGCGCCACTTTTCTACTTTTATAAAGTACAATATATAATAAAATACAGGAATTTAGTGGTGTCAAAATTAATTAAGAAGTTAAAGTATCAGTTATGACTAAATAAAGTTATAATCGAACGATACCACACTGTAAAAAGATATTAAAATTATGAATTTTTAATTTCACTTCAAGTCGTTTTATTTATCTTCAGTCATCTTTAATGTTTTTAATTTTACATATATTTTTTTATACTTTTAATATATACTTTTAATTTCATGTTTTGTATAAACAATATGTGAAATCGTTAAATAAGATCATCCAACGGGGAAACTGCACTCTGAACATTATTTTAACACTAACACTTTACATATACCTATTTTTACCATTAAATAGACGTGTTTTTTCGAGAGAAACTGTCAATTTATTGTAGGAAATAACGCACGACATAACTTTTAAAAAATAAAATAATCAATCGTATATTTTCATTTTTATATGTAATATAAACAGGAGATGATAGTCGAACAGATCATCCTCACTTTCAATTTGCTCATCTTCGGACGTAGAATTTCGTCCGTCTGAACATTTCTCGCTTTCGATTCGCTCGTTTTCGGACTTGGAATTTCGTTCGTCTCAACACTCCTCGCTTATATTTTCTATGTTTTTCAATAACTTTCTCACTGAACGCGGGCACATATTCTGGGATAAAAGAAAATACAAAACCAACGTAGGGAATATTATGAGATTTGGGGTTAGGTTGCTTCTTATCGTATTTCATTTCTCGTAGGCTTCGATCTGTACTCTGTGACTCTCAAAATGACACTGCCTTTAGATTTCGTTTAGCTACAGAGAACTCATCATGCAGCGAGTATATTCTCGAGAAATATTTCTCGGGAGTGTCCGACAACATTCGGTTGTGTTCATGCGTCACCTCACAAGGACTCTGTCGGACTATTCAAACGCTTACGACGAAACCAAACACATACCGCGTTTAGATGTATGTAACAATAGCTGGTTGGATGTTGCTCGAGTTCAAAGCTAAGGTCCTCGGCAGAGAACTTTAGAAGAAGATGTAAATTTGTCGACCGGTCGCGGTAAACAAGCCAGGCGATGAATTTTCCTCGGTAAAAAAAGAAGCAAAAAGAAGAATTGAGAAATTGATTAATCAGATAACAGAAGAATTTACATAAAGTTAGACGAACGAAAGAAATAACAACGAAAGTAGAATTTTGAATGAAATTTTGAAACCGGGCTTGATAAGATCACATGAAAATAAATTGCATATTTACGATAAAAATTGTACACTGACACGATTTTGTATGGCGACTAAAAATTTGATCGGCGAGTTGCTCGCATTAGATGAAGGAACCTTACTTATTATTCTAGGAGAGTTTGCGGCGGCAGGTTTTTCGGCAATGCTGAGCGGAATGTCACGGATTTCACGAAAATTGCTTTCGAAGGAATTTCCCTTTACGAAAGTTTGAATCACCTGGAATCCCCGGAGATCAAGCTATGAATCAGAAATCACGCGTCAAGAGACAAAGTAAATAGCCTGCTAGCATCGCCACCTTAAAACGTACAAATAGAACGGTGGAATATCCATTCTCGTGAAAATCTCGCGAAAACTGTATTAAAAGCCTTCCTTCCCCTCTGCAAAATCCTTCAAATTCTCTAAGATAACATATTTGAAATTCTTTGAATTTCAAATTGCACGATTAACGATACGTACGATTCTTACATGACAAGTAAAAACGCCTAATTACGATATGCTGGAATACGAAGGTCACAAGAGAAAATAAATTAAAATTCAATATGTTCTTATTAAACCACCTACGAAGAATCACGCGTTTAAGCAGAAAAATGCGGCAGAAAAAAAAATGTAAAATGGAAAGTTCGTCCTGAGCCGATAAGCGAAGACTGCGTATAATAAACGAAATAACAACTGGAAAAATTCCTAAGAAATATGCAAATTTCCACTTGCGTAATTATTCCATCGAATGAGTACCGATCATCGATCAAATTTCCGTAAATGAATTTTTTTTCGACTAAATACAATCAACCGTTCAACGTATAATACTTTGAAAAAAACAGTTTCGACAATCACAGGGTGGGAAAATGGCGACTAAAATTAGTTCCATATGGCGCGACTTAATAAAGTTGAACAACTCTCATATAGCACGAACGTGTCCATCACAGAGTTTTGTTTGGCTTCGACAGTGCGCGAAACGAATTAACTGTGTTGTAGAGGGAGTTGACTGTTCAACGAAGCTGCATTTTCGATATAATATTTTACAATATTAAAGTTCAGCTGGATATTCCTCGACAGCTATTGTATCACACGTGGCATTGTCTATGCTCGATTCGCCACAATAAAAAATGTCATCGGGAACCGATCCTTGCGATAACGATCTAATAAAATTATAGCTCGTACGTTGGATCTAACGCTTTTAATATCTCTTTCTGCGGGAAATTTCGAGAGACAATGTTTTGTAAAATTGTTTGAAACGCGAGAAAACACACGTCACGTTGTTATCATCATTAAAACGAATATTATTCCGACGACACATTCTGCACAAAGTACAATATTTCTACGTGCTTTTATTTCTCAATGAAGCATCTCTATCAGACTGGAAATGCTTTGCTTTCATAATTCCTCTTTCGTTTTCAAAATTTTCGTGTGAAAATACTACAAAATGATACGAAATTTACCATACTTCGATCTCATTATCAGATCGGTGCATATGAAATGTCGTTTTGTACAATAAAATTTTCATTACTTCGTCCGAAATATCGTATATCTAATCAAGATAGTAGGTCGTCCGAAAAGTTTTCATTTTATAATAACAGAACAGAATGGATCATACGTAATTCAATAAAATAATATGAAGGAACAAATATCGCGCATCTATCATTTCCTCATGGAACAAAAGAAACTTTTCGTACGACGTGATAGAATCTAAATCGACGTTAGGATTCAACTAAAAATTACATTTATAAATCTGCTTGAAATAATCTACGCACGAGAAAGTTGCTTACATGGAAACGTCTTTAACCTTCGCCTAAATGCTAATATTATTTTTCCAGAATCCCTCGTGACACTTTTTCCAAATGTTGGAAATGTTCACACAAGAAAATTACGTGGATATTTTGATTAACGTCACGATAACGAAGTTTCATATTTTTATTCCAAATCTCTTTAAACATCGAACGTACCGATTCGTAATAAATTTCCTTTTATTTTATCTAATTGATACTTAACGATAGAACACGATTAAACGTGCGATATTAATGCGGCAAATTCAAGTTTCAAAGAAACGTTTCATACGCAGCTAATTTCATCTGAATACGATGTAACAAATACAATGGTGTTTTCACACTTTTTGTAGCCTCTATTGAATCGTTTATGGAGCGCCGCTACGTATTGGACATCCACTTTAATACAGCAACATGAATTTTCCATGAATATTCCGTCCGGAAGAAGGAATTTCTTCGTTATTTAGACATTTGCTTTTAGATTGCACACGTTCATGCGCAAAACTGTATAAGAAAAATGCACGGAATGCATACGTACAAATATTCGAGATGCATTAGAGATATCGCGTAGTAATTAAAATACGTTTACAAAAATTGTCTATAAAACGTACACATACGTGCGAACTTGTGGCAGCGCTTGACAACAATGTATATCAATATGCCGAAGCAAACTGCCTAATGAGCCATCAATGTCCCAACGGTCCTTCCGCCGAGTGTTCGAGAAGAAGACGTGCATGGCAACGGTCGCGGACGCCTAACAAACGCGTGAATAGTGGGGATATTGAGGGGCGACTAAAAGAAAAGAATGGAATCCGATCGACAGTTAGCTTCGAAATAGGAAGCGATAAAGTCGAGCTGTAACCGGACAGCGAGATTGACTAGCGAAACTGAGAACAATACGCGACGCGATCAAAAGAAGACACTTGTTAATAAATATATTGTTGACCTAAACATCGAGTGATTATTTAACGCACTACACCCAATGACACATCAGAGATATCGCGTAGTAATTATAATACGTTGACAAAAATTGCCTATGAATACGTGCGCACTCCTTCGTCGTTAAATTAAACCGTTAAACATAAGTAAGTGTTACAGTACTTTCGAACTATAGAGATTAGGATGTGAAAGAACAACATGCCAGATAGAGCCAGCCAAAGTTTCGGCTGGACGTGACCCGAAGTGTCCTGGAAATTGCCGTGTAATTTGTCTATATTGTGCAAGAGAAGAAATAAAATAGAAAAATAGAAAAGAAGGAAATGCGAGCAAATGAAGATATAGGATGGATCCAGCGAAGTATCCAAATTTTGTTTCGTGTTAAACCCAATTGCCGAGTTCCGTTCGAATTGATTCAATGCCAAAGTTATTCAGTTGAGAAAAACAGATAAACGATAACCAAGTCGTTATGGAAATAGTTAGGAATAGGAATAAAAAAAATTGCAGGAAACTGACGGGTACGGAGGAACGTGACAATATGAACGCGACACGCAAGTAACAACGCAGTCGTTATTTTTCATAATTATCCGGCAAAACGAATCTGTGGAAAACAAAAGTTGTGGAGCGTTAACGAGGAGGATTTTCAGTCGATCCAATGGATAATGACATTAGCTCTCTGTGCTGTCGCATTATTTTAATGGCAAATTCTTTATTTCGCTTCTCTTTCGCCGGTGTATTCAAGAGCTTTTTAAGATTTAACGAGGACGTGGCCGCCTTTCAATTTTACCGGTGCGAAAACAGCAACTGAAAAGATACAAAATATCGCCCCTGACCATAATTCCCTCTTCTCTGTTGAGTTGTCGTCGTCGCCGAATTTTCCTACTGCTAAAAACCACTCAACAGAGTGCGCAGGATCCAAGTGGCGAATATTTTTGCAATTATTTTGCTGACTTTGCAAGCACAGTGGCTCTTTATTTTTATTCTCAGACCAAGTAGGCGTGTCTGGTCAAATCTATTTCTGTTTTGGTTTTCACAAGAATGGCTTGAAATATAAAATATTATACTCTCGGTTTTAATTAATGAAGACAGAACTTTCTCATTTAATAGATTTTTGTGTTGTCTATTTGGCATTTTGCGCTAGCGGCTACATTTTAAGCGAAATAAAGAGATACGCCCTTTTTACCAGAGTTATTTCTAAAAATTGTTAAGGTTCGGGTCTGAGTGAAAATCGTGGGAACAACGAGTTTCGCAGATGTAAATAACATGGTATGCTTGACATTCTAATTTTTTCGGTGGGGCGTGAGCTTCTCTGGCTGGAAATACGCGTTTCCCGCCCTTTTCCCTTCCCACCATTGATTTTCTACGGCACTGCGGAGACCGCATCTCTTTTATCTATAGCTCAGAGACAACATTCCTTCTTAATTTGTTCCGAATCACAGGATTCACGATCATCCGACGTTTATCCTGCGCTATTCAGACACGGTTGTTAGCTTTTTTCAGTGTTTATCGAGGTTTTACGTGGTTAGTCCATTTAATTAAAGGAAATTAGTTTCCAGTAATTTTTTACTTCGTTTATTTTATTATCTTCTCTATTTCTTTCAATTTTTTTTTATTTCAGGAAATGAAAGATACTATTTTATTCCATGCCAAGTATATTTTGAACTATTTTTCCAAAAAAGGAGGAAGTAAAATAAAAAAACAACAGGCAAGAGCTTGTAATTAAATTTCAGGGAAAACGTGAAACAAAATCAAAGTGCAGATCCAAGAGAAAAAATCAGAGAAGAAAAAAAAATCTCTTCGTGTACAAAATGTTACATTGAAATGGATATTTTTAAACATCAAAAGCGTGAAACTCGAGACACCGTTTCAACCATGTTAAGACAAATTAAATCCAAAAAAAAGCGAAGAAAAGGGAAAAGCAGAAAGAGAATTGGTTTCTCTTTCTAAAGCGTTTAAGAAAATGGTAATTACACAGAAAAAAAGAACATCTTCCCGATTTCAATGGGCATGAGATACGCTGTCAAGGACGACACAGTGAACTACTTTTTTCTACATACGCAGCCACAGCTCGGTCCTCGTTTTACCGAGACATTTCCAAAAAACTTCAATTAAATTTGAGTTCCATTACGCTTCATTCTGGTGTATAGATAGTCGTTCAATTTTTGTATAGTTCAACCTAACCTTAACTTATCGATGCTAATTATCTTCAATATAAATAAAAAAAAAGATAAATCAATGGGTTGTAGATTATTAAATTAGAATTTAGTTAAATGTTAGTTAAATGCTAGATTAATATATTTCACAACGTTGGCACGACTTGGTATTCATTTCATTCGCTTTTGTAAGTGTTCGTAAATTCGACTACTATCGTTTATTATTATACGCTTCTGTCTATAGCTGAAAACGTTACGCGTTAAGGGCATTTATAGACACCTGCTGACTCTAATTTATTGACAGACAAGTAAGACATAGTATAACATTTCATAGATCGATAGATTCACTGAAAATCATTCGGTTGGCAACTAAGTGATAGCGGATTTTGTCATTACCACCTAATGTGAAAATCTGCAATCACTTAGTTGCCAACCCAATAATTCACGTTAGCATTATCCAGTAGCCTTCCCATTTTTTTCTTCTATCTATTTAAAGTGGTTTTCTCTCTCTCTCTCATTAGCTAATTAAGTTTACATTGGATTATGTAAGGATATATATGTAGGAAATATATATTGGATTATGTAAGGAAATATATGTAGCCACCTACTCGACAATCCGACGTAATCGTGACGTAAATTATATCGAAGGTTTCCGCTGATACAGTTTTTCCTCAAAACAATCAACTAGTTTCTCACTGGAAACAGACAACTCACTATGTTTCCATTTGAAGTTTTTTTTATTTGATTTACCGACAGAGTAAGAAATCGCAGAATGAGTAAGCGATCCGTAAAAGCGAGAAACCATCAATTTTTATGATCCAACGAACAGTGACTCGTTTCAGTAAAAGACCAATGGAATACGTACAATGCTTCCTGACTCTGGTTTAGCAATCCTCGCGTATTACGTGCTGCTCAACCGATCGCTTTATACGATCCGTCGCTATCTCGAGTTCCTCGCTCGTTCTCCGTATTCTCGCTTGTCCCGTTCGAGAACAAAGTGAAACCGAATAGCATGCCAGACTCGTAATGAGCATCTCGTCGATCCTGAGCGTGCGGCTTATTTCCAAGCAAAATTGTATGTCGGAAACTAAGGTCGCAAGCGACGGTAACATATACAGTAGGACAAGCGCAAGTTCGAACGGTTCGATATTCGAACAATTTCAATTCGAACGAACGTGTCAAGGGAAATCCAGCTTCTGAACTCGAAGGAAAACTGGAAGTTGGAGCAAAGAGACGGACAGTTGCTTGTCGTTGTGTAAGCGTCACGTTGTCGCCTGATCTCTCTGCTCAGGCCGGGATCGGGACAGTGAAATGCAGGTTAAGAAGAAGAAAGAGAAACAAAGGGACGTTTGTCGTTTCGACGCTCGTTCTTGCAGTCGTCGGTGTAGTTCTTCTGTGATTGTCTCAGCGAGTGTACTAAATTTGTTTTCTTACCATTTATTAATACGAATTTTAGGGACAGGTATTTGCAATGTCTCATATTGAGAACATGTCGAATGGGAGGGATCGATTCAACTTACGCCATTTCAAATGGGACAATTTAATTCGATGTTCGACCAACTCGAGGCTCGAACCGTTGAACGTCTCCTGGAACGGATAGTGTTCGATGTTCGAGGATCTACTGTATGTAGAGGAAAGTTATTCGGAATGTTGATCTTAGCATGAAATTCGTATTTGAAGGTAATTGAAATCGATGAGGCGTGCCCTTTTGTCTAATTGTTTGTTTAATTACAAAGGAACGCCCGCGTAAAAGCAAAGTTAATGTTAATAATATTATATATTATATATTTTATATATGTTATTATTGACATATAATATATTTTATATATTATATTTTTACATTTAATATATCATTTTTATATTTAATACATAAAATATATTTTAATATGTATATTTAAATACATTATATAAATATATTTTAATTATATATAATATTATAATAAAATATATAAAGTATATTGTACATTTTATATTTTAATATGTAATAATATTTTCTCCTATGTTTATCTCATATTTCGTTATTATTTTCAGATTCTACATTATTTCATTGTTAATAAATATTTTCCAACCAAGTAACCAGTTGCAAGCTAATCAATTTTATCCGATGGCTAGAAACTCAAGTCTATATTTCATCAGACATCATGATCTCTACCTATGTCACAAAAGAGCGAATTCTTGGCAGACAGTTTCGCGTCAACAGCACTCGCTGGGTACACGTGAGAAAATTTGTCAGGCTGATTCATCGTCTTTCGTTCTTACTCTGCTGCCAGCTATTGTAAGAAAGTGGCTCTTGTTCATTGCCAAAATCCATTCTATCCATGTCCTCGATCTTATTATTATTATCCTCCTGTTTGATAACAATAACGTTATTATTTCATAGAAAATTTCCAACTTACAAACTTCCCTCTCAACTCGGTTTCTAAATTTAAAATATTTAAACAGTTTGCAATTTAAAAAATGGTGACTGGACGTTCTCCTCCCGTTTAGCACCAGAGTTGGTCATCGTTCGAATTGTTTCGAATAAATATTTTCTTACGATAATTATCTTAGGGATAAATTCATATAAGCTGAATATTTTACCTGTGGTATAATTATTTCTTATCCACGTTATTTATTATCCATGTTATTAGCAAATTATGTTCTATATTTATTCGAATAACGAATAATAATGGGAATTTGTACAAATATACGCAGACTCCAATACGATTCTTATTGTTAATTTACCAAGAAAAAACAAGCTTACCAATTTGGTATCTGAAAAATGTTAATTATAAAAGCCAATGCTACAAGTGGACAGTGAAGCTTGAAAATATATTTTCGTTACCAATTTTATCCTCGTTTATATACATATAATATATAATTTTGATTAAAATGAAACTTTTATTCGGATAAATTTGTACACGAATAATTTCTTATTCGGCTAAATACTTATACGATTGAATCTTTATTTTATTTTTTATCTTAATCCATCACTTGTTATTGGAACAAAATTTTCCCCATATTATTTAGCGTACACCAAAGTAGTATTTTTACTACAAGCACTGCAACATTTAGAGTTTATTGATTTTCCAGTTACAACGAAGCAGATGAAATTTTCAAGAATTCGTCGTTAAATGTTGCTGATCAAGGTGCAGCGTTAATAGCCCATTTTAGGAAGATTAATGGGCTACGTAAATTGCTACGCCATTAGACATCGGTTAGCTAAATGTGATTAATTTTATAACAATTTAATATATAATTTATTTTGATTTAAAAACGCCGGTAGAATTTGTGTAATATTCATCCTGATACTCTTTTGCTTCTGATTTACGATGACTTCAAATCGTCGTTAATTCCGGTAACACTACGCGATCAACGCTCGATCGGAAGAAAGTAGACGGTGGAAAATTCGTTTCCAATTGGAGAAGTCGCGAGCGAAAAGCAAAAGGTAATCTGCCGATGCGTAGAATTGAAAAACGCGGACTACCGGCCGAGTAACAAGGCAAACAGGAAAACGGAAACGAACCCTCGAAAACTTCATTTCCTCCGGAATGAAAATTAATTAATATCTGGCTCTTCCGCGTAACGAGATCTCCATTATCGCCTAAATACGAGTAGCTGAGGAAACTCGATCGTCTTCACGGTTCTCGTTGATCGCTCTTTAATTATTATCAATTTGTGCGACACTTCAGCGTGTCGAGTACTTTGCTACATTTTCACCATATTATTACATCTATATACTTATAATTCTATAAAATTCAAATTACCCGCCAATCGACATTTTTAGTTTTGCAGTCATTTGCCAAATAGAATATTGGGTTGGCAACTAAGTGATTGCGGATTTGATCATTAGGTGGTATTAACAAAGTCCGCAATCACTTAGTTGCCAATCCAATACATCACGAGAGAAGAGCAATAATTTAGGACTTGGAAGATCGATCCTCGATTTGCCAGATAAAATTTTTAGTAGATTTGTTATTAACTGTTATTGTATTTAATTTCATTATTGCCAAAACAAACTCGATTTTCCAGAATCGATCGTCTGATTTACCCTAAGGATTTACGTTATTACATATATATATACATAAATAAATAATCCATATTTTTCAGGCAAGATCAAGATTTATTTAAAGAGAAAGTCAAACAGACTTTTTATTCAGAATAATCCCCCCTTGTTTAAAAATCTCTTTAGATTTTGTGTCGATAAGTGTCAGTACATTTGAACGCTATTGACATCTGATTTCATCTCATTTCATTGTTATGTTCTCAATAATTTTTATTGAATAAAACTTGAAATATTTATAAACTAATAGTACGCATATAATATTTTATAATAATAATAATAATAACAAAAATTTTCGACCCTGTTTTTTCCATGATTCCTACGACTCAAACGGTTAAGTCATCATTCAGATTGCTAACGAATTTCGCTTCGAAAGAATGCCATGATCTTTTCACTCGATAAAGTCGTTCAGCTGAGGAAGCACCGTGAAATGGATACACCGGGTGATACTGCGTAGTTTCCCATCTAAGACTCGTTATGATATCTGATTAGTATGAGAAGCAATTTCACGCCACATTTCCTCCTTTTTGCATCTTTCTCGACTTATGCAGATGATTTGAAACGGTTTCTTGCGTTAGCCCGGGCTGCTCCTCGAGCTGTTCTCGCGTTTGTCCCGAATTGTCAGCTGGTTCTGGGCCTCTGGAGTGTTGCTCGTCGATCAAACCGAAGCCTTTAACACTTTGATTGCTACGTTGGTCATTGGTGACCGGAGCGCTTCAACTTCTTACAATTGTAAAAATTAAATGAAAATTGACAGTTAAAAGATTTTGAATATAAACGATAAATAGAAGATACTTTGAAATAAAAAGTGCCCATTGAACAATTACACATTTTTACTAGAACATCGATTAAAAAAGAAATGAGCACAAATCTTGCATTTTATTATAAACACACCTTAAAAAATGTTGAAAATGACAACGTGAGTTCGTGCTCGTTAACCATATGCAGTTGCGCTAGTTACAATAAATAGTAACTAGAAGATAGTTCTAGATTCAATCGATAGATTTAATCGATAGGTTTAAGATGTTTCTTTATTTTTATCCCTAGTCCATGTAAGGAAGTACAATAAAGGTTTTTCGGCTCAGAACGGTGTGATAGATTTATCAAAAGAATAAAATAATAGCTATTGTGATCCTACTTCTAAATATAGAAATAACAACAAAAAATAATCGTAAATGCTGCTTTATAATCATATAACTGAAATTATAAGTGTGAACATACCTTATTATTATATATAGAATGAGTAAATACTGTTTACTAATATCTTCTATACGTCTCAACAATATACTCTGCACGTTTTGCTTACGACGAAATAACGAAAGCGAATGGTTTGTTGAAACAAAGGAAGTTATAATATGTGTGCTATCAACTGTGTGAAGAATGTTGTCTTACATCATGAATTTATTATTATTTTGCCATTATATGCTTTGAATGATAAAAATACTCCCGTGGCGCCCTCAGCGAAACATGTGATTTCGGCGTAGCAGTGAAAGTGTTAACACTAGAAATACCACACTAGTCAAAATGACTGTTTCTACAATTTTGTAAACGTGTCAACCTTCATTTAGGGATTATGGTCGCAGATGAATTAATAATACCAAAAATATATAACATGGAATTCCTTCTGCGAGAAAGTAATAAATCGATAAATATGAAAATATTCTATTATAAGGTATTTTTTAAAGACCAATCATTTTCACTGGTTTTGTTAGAAATAGCTTCGTGTTAACTATCGGTAGTTCTAGCGTTAAACCGTTTAAAAGCGAAATGCACGTACATGTACGATAACGATGATGCCTTCACCGAGAACACGACAAATCCACTCGCGCGTTCTCTTCAGTGTCTTTTCCTCGTTGGAATTCGTAATTGTTCGTTGCCATTATTGACGATTACGAATTGATTATTTTATTGGGATTACGTTGCACTGATCTTCGCCAAACAAAATGTCGTTTATAACAGCAAAACGTGTGAACGAAGGCGAGTAAAGGTTAGTTAGGTTTATTTGAATTGCTCATTCGTAGGTCTGATAATTATTTTAAAAAGGATATAGAAATCACAACGCATGTAACGATAAAAAGGGATAGCTGTCGATCAAATTGAAAATAATTTATCTTCGTTTGGTTAAAAAATTCATATAATGGGCCAGATAATGGTGAAACGTGATACAACGTACAGGACACGTATAATAATAAAGCAAAGCCGAGAACGTACAGTATTTCGTATTTTTATTTTGATCTGCTGAATGAATGTACGCGGTGTACCAAAAATTATTGGCTCATTGCACGCGATGTATTCGCGTGTAAATGAACGAGATAATAAACAGCGAAGGGAAATCGTGCTCGTATATTACTCCTTTCTTTTTACACTCTTTTCGCTTCATTCCATCTTCTTCATCCATTACAACAGCTAATTTATATCGGTCCATTATTTCATTCCATTCACTTTGTTCACCCTGAAATTATCGCTGAAATTCCGTATTATTCTGTATCTCTATCGAAATTTACGTTTATTTTCAAATAACATTATTTATCTTATTTACGTTGAAATTACGCTGTTTATTATCGTATTTGTATCGATAAATTGAATATACAAGGTGGACGAAATAAAACTGACTGATTCTAATCGTCACCAGCTAATTATAACTTTTAAACAAAACGAAACACAGTGTTTTAAATACAAGTCACTAATTAATATTTGAAAATTACGTATGCAATATAACATCAGACAGATGTTCGCCTCCAGACGCTGTACAAAGTGCAGTCCTTTCAATCGCATTTTTCGCTACGTTTCACAAGTCATGTTGGCTATTGTTTCTCCAATAGCAACTTTCTTCAACTGTCGCATAGTGTTTCCTTTATCGACATACGCTTCGCGTTTAAGGAAACACCATAAAAAGAAGCGCAGTTCAATCAGGCGATCGAGATGGCCAACGTCGTCATGTCGATCACCGTCATCCACGGATTGCTTTGACGTAATGTTCGATGCAATGGTTGCGTAAAAGCGGAACAAAAGATAACGTAACGTAGAGTGGCGAAACTTTGAAATCAGTCAATTACATATCATCCACCCTGTACATTATATTCGAGCAGAAGCCCAAAGATAAATAAGACTTGCAGGAGGAGAAGAATAGCAAAGCAGTAGAATCAGCGAAGTATCGCGATATACAGGGTGGTTGGTAACTGGTGGTACAAGCGGAAAGGGAGTGATTCTACGCGAAAAAAGAAGTCGAAAATATAGAATAAAAATTTTTCGTTTGAGGCTTTGTTTTCGAGAAAATCAACTTTGAATTTTCGCTCGGTACGCGTGCATTTTATTGCACTCTTTCATACTTTAAAACAATCGAATACGTTAGAAAGTGTTCATAGAAATTTAATTAGAAGAGCAGAAGTATGTGTATGGCAGAATGGACAATATTTTCAGCAATTTTTGTAATAATAAACTTTATGATTACTTCATATTATTTCATTATGTATTCCTAATTTTCCGTTACGGCAAAAACAAACTTAAACTGCGATAATATCCATTGAGAAAACGATCTACAGTGAGATCCGTTATACCGAGACGTGATAAAGTGCACGCGTACCGAGCGAAAATTCAAAGTCGATTTTTTCGAAAACAAAGCCTCAAACGAAAAATTTTTATTCTATATTTTCGACTTCTTTTTTCGCGTAGAATCATCCCCTTTCCGCTTGTACCACCAGTTACCAACCACGCTATATAAATGAAGAAGAACTATGCCAAGTATGCGACAGGAAAAAGTCAGAATCAATTGAATACATCCCAAAAGGCTGTGCAACGTATAGTGAACCGATACTAAAAATACGCCGACATAAAGACAACTGGCAAATTATGACAGCGAACACTGAAGACCATGTGAAAAGATCGCGCTATTTCGCGCAGGCTGCACTGACAGTTAGTGCAATTTGCTTAGAACGCTGAGACTCAGTTCGGATTCGATGTGGTATAATAAATTTCAATAATAATTTAACTAACAATCTTACTTTTTGTAGCGCCTCGTCCAGCCTTATATTTCGTCTCTTAACTGGAAATGCTTCAGAATACTCCGAACTAGACCAAAGTTTCTAGACAACTGCACATTGCGATAAGAGTGGTATCAATATATTTTCCTATCGATTCGCCAAAAACTAAAGGTAGCCGCCAGCGTTGCGGGTTAAAAGTACGGAAGGAAGGTTCTATTGAAAATCTGCGAATCGTGCGGAGCCTAAGGTTCCTGTTTCTCCACGTAAATTGTTCTTGAAATTTACGGCATTTTAACAGAAACGAGAAACAATTTGAATCATTTTTTAATAATAAATCTATCACTTGGTAGCAGATTACATTTTGAAAATTGCAGAAACGATTTCTCCTCGTCGTCGTTAAAATAATACAAGCCAACTTTCAATAGCTAGCTACAAGTTTCAGAAGCTATCGTTTGATTTAAAAATGTTGTCATTCAGAAGCTCTTCGCGCGTGGTAAGTATCTTTGAAAATTGTTGAAGATACGATAAAAGTATCGACGTTTTGATTGAATCGCACCTAGTGTCTCTTATTCTTCGTTTATGACTATAGACGATTTATATTTAACACAACGTACGTGGCAATAATTTATTTTTGTTGCCAGGATCGACTGCATGTTAAATTTTGATTTTAAGAGTATTAATAAGTATTAATAATATAAAATAAATTTTATGTTGATTTATTAATTAGTTAAATTTATATACTTATATAAAATGATTTTATATTAAATATTAATAATAATTTAACAATTAGATTTAGCAAATTAATGAAAGTTAAATTTAGGAAATAATTTTAATAAAGATAAATTTAGTGCCAGTTAAACTTAATTTGTAAATTAATTTTCTTAATTAATATTTATTTATTGTATATAAATTTAATTAAATTCCTAACGTAAGAGCAACGCCAAGTTTTGTGTTCCGATGTACGAGCAAAGCTCCATGGCAAATGACACGCACAGATACGCGAAATCTACGACTGACATTTGAAACAGATGGTCCGCGCGAAATTACCGTTTTACCATATAAATACGTACCATAGTTCCATCGGTTTCTTTATTCGCCTAATATCTTTTGCTAATAATCTATGCACGAATTTCCAACCATTAATATCGTTTTCCTTTAGTTATTAGTATCAAGTAGGTCAACGATAAATTGTTTAAGCAAATGCTACGATATTCCCCTCGTTTTACCATTTCTTCCGTAACGCTCGCGATAAAGTCTCTTGCCTCAATGATCAATTTACGGCTATTTGGTAAATTTTGTCCATCGAATAAATTGTTATTATTGCGCGCAGAAGGCAACAATTGTGGTGTAATTATTTTAACTACACTCTGTGTATATTTAATGTAAAATTGGCAAATATCATTTACAGTGCATGGTATTAGTCGAGTTTCGTATTATTCGAGGCTTAATCTGTTATGATAGGATTTAGCACGCGGCTTATGCTTATGGCGTAGGATTATGAGAACATCAGCGCACTACCATTAAATGCGTTAATTTTCGCGCCAAAATGATTCCATCAACTAATTTAACGAGTATTATATTTTACTACCATAGTTTAAAAAATGAAGTTATTCCTAGGTCGTGTGATCTTTCAGTTTTTAACGAAAATCGAAAATTGTAACTTTCAATGGATACGGAAAAATATTAAACAAGTTTAACCGTGAATTACTGCAAATCTCTCATAATTTCCTAACTAAAGTTAACGTAATGGCGTATAATTGTTACTCCGAAGCTGGCCTAATTTTGTCATAAGCTGTATCCATAAATCGAAACTACATACACAGAAAACAAGCAGATAATATCCATGTTATCCAGGACATAGAATAGATGTTGTGACGTCGTTTCTACGCAAGTTCGCGTACAGTCAAGCAGGATACAATGTTCACGAGAAACTGCATACGAAGGTTCTTGCTTGTATACACAGTTTCAGCTGCTGGCCTGCTTGTTCTAGATAATGTAGATACTGCGGCCAGATTCTACTATTATTGGTTTGCTATAACATAAACCAACGAGTAGCCTCGTATATTGCATCCAGCAAAATCGTCCTTTAACCTGTTAGCTGGACCATTTCTTACTCGTAAAATATACCCGACACGCGATTTACCATTCGAGGATTTAAAGTGTCAAACGACGTACCCTGAGCACAGCCACCATAATTATGTTACCGTAGAATCATAAACATTCGTTTCATTGTTATTAATTTATTGTTATTCCAACAGGAGATCTTTAAATATCTGGTACCATGGCGGAGAAAGAACTTGTTAATCGTCGACACGCGGTAAACCTAACCTATCTTACGTGGTTTTATTTTAACTTGTTCGCGAATCGGTAGGATGCGCGAAATAGACCTATTCTTCCAACGTTAAACGGATATTTAAGGTGTACGAGTGAAGTGGGCCACCCGGTATATGGGAGGTGTGCAATTATATTAATTTGTTCGCGAATACTCGGAATCGGTAGGATGCGCGAAATAGACCTATTCTTCCAATGTTAAAAAGATATTTAAGGTGTACGAGTGAAGTGGGCCACCCGGTATATGGGAGGTGCACAATTATTTTAATTTGTTCGCGAATACTCGAAATCGTTAGGATGCGCGAAATAGCCCTGTTCTTCCAACGTTAAACGGATATTTAAGGTGTACGAGTGAAGTGGGCCACCCGGTATATGGGAGGTGTGCAATTATATTAATTTGTTCGCGAATACTCGAAATCGTTAGGATGCGCGAAATAGCCCTGTTCTTGCAACGTTAAACGGATATTTAAGGTGTACGAGTGAAGTGGGCCACCCGGTATATGGGAGGTGTGCAATTACTTTAATTTGTTCGCGAATATTCGGAATCGGTAGGATGCGCGAAATAGACCTAATCCTTCCAATGTTAAACAGATATTTAAGGTGTACGAGTGAAGTGGGCCACCCGGTATATGGGAGGTGTGCAATTTTAATCAATGCACTCAAATATCCCCGAAACTAAGCGAGATCCGGTTCGTTTTTCTTCTCGCTGTGTTTTACTGTTTCAAGCGAAATCGATAGCAATGTCATGTGCATTTAGTCGATGAAAGGATACCAGGCATCTCAATTTAGAAAAACACGCGGACAAAATTTTGAATATGGAACAGCTACAGAGTGTATAGATCTTTTAATTAGTTAGAAGAATTAGTTAGTTGCATATAGAAACGCCGAGGACGATTCTGTGTCTAACACAGTTTCAGGGCAAGATCGGTGCGTTTCTTCGACTGACGATGAAGCTAACTGTTGGCGAAACGTGAGAAAATCTCTTTCTATTGGATGCGGCCTGGAAGCCTGGAAAGCCTGGTATTAGACGCAGCGTTGAGCGTCCCGAGTTGCGAAAGTTAGCTAATAATGTTAGTGGAATTACAGCGAAACAGGAGGACCGACATCGCGACTTGGCCCGAGAACTTGATTAATTCTTCATTTTTGCTCGATGAATCGTGGTCGTCGTGAACGTTGACCCCACAGCCTACAGTCTAATAATAAGACGTTCCAGATGCCTGTTCCGCTGAAAAATATCTCTCGTGCGCTGGTATCTTACGTGCCGTTAATTTTTCACGTCGACCGAGCTAAGACGAATATTTCGTGCTGCGAGCCCCCATTCTAATTCACTTGGCGCCGTTTCCACCTCTTTCGGGACAATCAGAGACCCGAGCAAAAAGTATGATCCCCTCGTGTCAGTGGCGGAAGTAACGCCGCTGGCATGTGGAACTACGCGCGATAGATCAAGTCGATTGGTCTGATAGCTTCCGCTTGGCCTTCTTCAAAATCCACGTACAGAAATTCTGCTATCCAACTGAATCATACAACGCACATGCAAATTTTCTCTGATAATTGCTCCAACACTTCCACATCCCGCCTGCAACTTCGTCTGTTCTACATATCGGAAATTTACTCAACGCCTAAAGAAGCTACAAATCGACGTACAGAAATGTTCTTACCACATCAAACAATGTCTGTGTGTGAAGCGTTTCTATATAAAATTGTAGAACGTCTTATATAACGCGCGTACTACGTACGTACATAGAAATTTTCTCTGCTAACTGTTCAAATATTTTCACGAGCCACTGCAAACCAAGTCGACGAGCAACGGCGAAAGCACGCAGCCCGAAAATCGCTCTCGTCGCTCACCTTCACCCTCGTACGTATTCACGCCGCGGTATCCTTAACAAAAGCGGATCGGCTATAACCGAAGGCGTCAGAATTTCTGGCGCAGGACGACGTCGAGTTCGAGGCCCCGAGTGCCACTCGACGAACCATCGGTATCCCTCTGCCAACCCCACTTTCCCACCCCTAAAACGCGCTCGCGAAACAACACCGAGAACACGCTCGAAATACGCGCGCGCGTCGATTCCACCGAGCGGACGCTTCCGTCGTCCCAACATCCCTCTCTCTCTCTCTCGCCCTCTCTCTCTCTCTCTCTCCCTCGGCCTGTGCACCCTCAGTATCAGGGGCTCCATCCACTTGGAACTCAGTGCTCTCTCGCACCCCGAGCCGAGAGTACCGCAGGAGGCCAGAATCGCGATCTCTCGCTCTCTCTGCATCCTCGTTCGTGTCTATTTTCTTTCTCCTTACCCTCTTACACACCCTCGCATTTACATACTCACCTTACCACACGTTCGTATCTCTCGCGTTATCGTATAATCAATTATACATGTAAATATATACATATATATATATATATATGAGCCGTTTAGTTACGAAATCGGTTAACTCCGCGAGGAAACAAACGGAATTATATGAGATAAGCATCGTTCACGCACCAGTGATTTGCCGTTAAAATGTAAAAAGTTTGAGAAAGAGGAGTTAACCACTTTGACCTGTGGACGGCTCGTATAAATATATATATATGCACACACACATATGTACATGTTATACAGATGACACACGGAGACAAAAGTTTCATTGACCAGTGAGAAACGTGGTGGCGGTGGTGAAGACCGGTAGTGGTGGCAAGAAAAGTGGTAGTGGTTGTGAAAGTGGTGGTGGTTGGTAGGGGGTGGTGATACTTGTCGTAGTAAATATGGTGAATTTTCACGGAGACACACCCCCGGAGAAGACGTGACACTAGGGGGATGAGAGGACCGGTGATCAGGCTCGCGGTTGGATTTAAGTCCCGCAGCAAGCGACTGGTTCTTAGACTGGACCGGGTGAGGATCCCTATGAGAACGAGTTTCGTCGCTTCTTCTCTTTCCAGCAAGATGCCAGATTGCGTGGTTATCTGGGTTAATGCTTTATTAGCGTTTTTTCTTTTTCGTTCAGGTTGCGTAGCGCCTTGTTAATTGGGACGATCAAACGCCCATCCACCCATTTTGCAGCTGGTGCTCGCTTTTAGGCGCCGCGTGTATCTATGGGATTCCGTGCACGCGTTAATAGTTCACATGTTCACTCGCGTTTTCATACAATGTTTTTATGATTCATAGAATATACCTTTTCGTGGATTAGGAAATTTTCAACAGCGCGGATCACTTGGATAAGACTGTCAGGTAGAATCGACCTGAAACCATACATTTGACAAAAACTGAACATTCTATGGCGAAATGGGTCTCGATCTATCGCGGTTCCCAGTATTTTCGCCGAAAATACGTTCAATTTTCAAGATGGTCAACGTTATCAGTCGTTTTGGGCTGATTCAACATTCATTGTCAGCTTCTTTTGTTTACCCTTTGATTTGGGTGGCGTTTTATGCGACTCCACGCACGCGCCAAGATCCAAGGGAGTCAGTTGTTGACCTCTAATTTCATTTATTGTTAATTCTGCGTATTTTGTTTAAGGCTCAATTTGGATGCTTTTTTGATCAGAAATATCTGATCACGTTTCGTGGATTCCAGAAGAACCGTTTACCATATTTTGAGAAACATAGAGTGACGGGATGATAGATGTTGGGCTATTTAAATGTACAGTATGGAATATTGAAATATGAGGATGTGGAAATTTAACACATGTCTCTGATTTATCGTGGCTTATATCGTAGATCTGTTAGAACGACGCCACTTTCAAGAATAGTCAGTTTTATACGACTTTTACGAACAATGGTCATAAATGGTACAGTTGAATTATTTTAAAAAAATGTTTGATATGCAAATTCTTTCAATTTTACTTAAATCTCTCGACAATACGTATTTGAGTCTTTTTTCTTTCCGTTTGAAAGAATAAATCAGAGACTATGTACATGCCTAAGGGCACAAATTACTGTTGTTTGTAAAACTGACCGTAATACGAGATTTTGTTTGCTCGAGAAAATGTTGAAAAATCTCGGTTCGTTAGGTGTTTCGTATTAATTGTAAATCCTTTCTCTTCGGCTGTGATAATAAAATACCCGGTTGATTACAGCCTCTTACAAACCGTAACCGGATTTTCGAAAATCAAGCTTCGCTGCTGTTTCGAGCGCCGACTGCAGCAACGGCGTTTCTACTTTAATAGAATTTTCTATGAAAGAATTTCCACTGAAAAGAAGGATGACAGACGATCAGCGTTTTTCACTCTGCCACGAGAAACGTAATCGAATTTTTCCCTTTTCCGTGAATATAAATCATGGTTGATTGGTGTTCCATGTTGCAGGAGATTTCTTTTTTTAACTTAATTCTTTGCAATAACGTTGATCGCTATGATTTATAGAATTAGCAACTTAGTCAAGGTCATTGGTCGAGTTTTATAATTAAAAAACAAAAATTACTTTGTTTGGAAGAATGTAAATCTCGGAAGAAAAATTTGAAAGAAATATTCGACAATTTCACGATATGAAATATCGAAGAATTTGTAACGTTGTTATAATTGGGATTTTGTAATTTTTGTAATTAGAAAACATTGCAACGAATGTAATTACTCGTTGTTATATAATGTAATTATTAATTTCTAATTTATCTGCTTTTCCTTTTCATAGTAAAAATAATATTTTTAGTCGGCTTTCTTGCTACCTAGCTTTCTGTATGTAAAAGTAAATTTCTCTTCTCATTCTGGTTATCTGGCTGTGATACTGTTCCTCATTTAGATAGCAAAGACGGAAAGTCTAACGGTATATATTTCTAGGTAAAATGAAACGCTGCCTCTTTCATCTTGATCACGATTCTTTCTTCAACTGTCGAATGCTTGACACGGTTTTCAATATTAAACCTACTGAATATTGGAAAATTCTCTCGTATCGACCATACGAAATTTCCTTAAACGATCGATCAAACATTGTTCTAACTAAAACGTGTTACGCTTCCTTCGCAAGATTAAAAGAATTTCATTTTTTCGCCCGCGAAGAACGAGGAAAAGGAACGAGATTGAATCGCCTTTGGTAAAAACTAAAAGCTCCTATTTAAGGGGCAAATACCAAGGAAAGAGTCTTACGTTTCATAAATTGAAAAGAAGAATGGAATAAGTCGATTTACCCAGTCTTACGTCTGCAGTAAGAAAAAAGAATTTCTGTATTTAGAATGAAGATAGTATACGCCATTGTTTCGAATTCCTGTGAAAGCTTTTGTTACGATGGACCATCGTGGGTTGTTGACTTTGCGAAATGAATTCCCACATAAAATACATATTAATCCATATTAATTAGAGATTGGGATATATCGTTATGTACATTGCAGGCAGTGGCAAACTGTGGCTCTTCTTCTTGTTAAACTAAATTTACGATCAGCCGAATAAAAATAAAATAAAATTCTTCAAAAAGAAATCCGAAAAACTGATATTTCGTTTGAAAATTATTTCACATTCGTCGAAACGAACATAAATACGAACATCATCGAGGTTACTAATAGTTCGAAACGAAAGCACGAACACACGAAAGTAGAGTTTAGGGCTCACAAGGAAAATTATTTATACAAAAGCTGTCATCACTAATTCATTTATACTGTTCGTTGTATTAATTTGTAATCAACGTTGAAACAACTGTCTGCTTTATTTGATACTACGAAGCAGAAAAAAAATACGCGAATCCGATTACGAGCCATGGAAATGGAAATGGAGGATTTGAGAAACGCCTGGATTCGCAAATGGGCCTCGTTATCCTTTTTCTTATTTCCCTTTCAAAGTATTCAACGCCATACAGAGTTGAACCAACGTTCGATTGGTTTTTGACTTGGGAAAGTGTGTCATAGCTGGTTGAAACGCAGCTGCAGACCTTTGAAACAATTTTCCAGGCCCGCCACAAATTCGATTGCAAGAGCACTCTGCGCTAATTAGCCTTCAAATCGGACTTAAGAGAGCGAGCACGCGTTTGTCATAATTAACCCTTAACTAATAATCGTGGCGGCATTAAGCCATTAGGTCGTTGCCACTCGATATCTCCGAGCTTCAGCTATTGTGTGTTGTTTCAAGGAAGTCGATGGAATTTGATGGGCCGAGCCCATCTTTCTTGTCTATCTTCTTCTGAAACTGTTCTACACCCATTGAATAAATCAAGAATTTATTTTCAGAAATTTTCTACCATTATAGAATTATAGAATTACTGTAAAATATTCATTTACATTTGGTATACGTAGAACAATTAATTTCTTGTTCCAAAGAAATTGATAGTATCTGTTGGACCACGATGGATGATATTTTATTATTTTTTAGTAACTAGATGGCCAAAATAAGTTTAAAAAGGGCTAATCGAAACGTAATTGAATGTATAAAAATATCGATCGTATTATTCGAAGTGTGTGCAAGAGAATTTGAAATAGGCAGGCGCGTATGAAATGCACTTTAAAATTGGAATTAAAATAAAACGATGAAACTTCCGCAATTTATTTGAAAGTTTTAAGTGCCCAACCAACCCTATACCCTTTTACGCAAGTTTTCATTTTAAGTGAATTAATTCAGCAAGCCGAAAGCTTTGCATTATTTCTAGTAAAACAGAGTACGTAAAAGCGCTAACGTTCGAGTACATATTTCGCGAAATACATTTCCATGAAAAGCAAAAGGCTATCGAAACGCGAAATTTTCCAACCTTCCGATAATCAAGTGACTCTTTAGAATTTGCTAGTTGCTTCTAACCTAACCTAACCTAACCTAGCATTACCTCATCTAATCTAATCTAACCTAACCTAACCTAATGACAAAATTCGCAATCACTTAGTTGCCAACCCAATACGTCATCGTCCATAGGTATTGGGACTATCTAAACAATTGTTAAGAAATTATTCTGAGAATTTTAAGAATTATAATTTCTTACGAATTATTATAACAATAATTGTCAACTTTTGTTTCGATAATCTAACCTAACCTAACCTAACCTAACCTAACCTAACCTAACCTAATCTAACCTAACCTAATCTAACCTAACCTAATGACAAAATTCGCAATCACTTAGTTGCCAACCCAATACGTCATCGTCCATAAGTATTGAGACTATCTAAACAATCGTTAAGAAATTATTCTGAGAATTTTAAGAATTATCATTTCGTACGAATTATTATAACAATAATTGTCAACTTTTGTTTCGATAATCTAACCTAACCTAACCTAACCTAACCTAACCTAACCTAACCTAACCTAACCTAACCTAACCTAACCTAACCTAACCTAACCTAACCTAACCTAACCTAACCTAATGACAAAATTCGCAATCACTTAGTTGCCAACCCAATACGTCATCGTCCATAAGTATTGGGACTATCTAAACAATCGTTAAGAAATTTTTCTGAGAATTTTAAGAATTATCATTTCGTACGAGTTATTATAACAATAATTATCAACTTTTGTTTCCATAGTAAAATTAATTTCTTTTCTATCCACTATCTATTTCGATTAATTTTGGCATTCATTTTATCATTTCACTTGTTGTTATTCAGTTCCATGCACGCTATGAACAATTTTACGATACGGACTCAGATTTTTAGTGATTAATTTTCTTATCAAATTCATTTTGCACTTTTGATGATTAAACAATTTTCGGGAACAATATATAATTACTGTAATTTACTATATTATTGAAATTTCTGTAAATGTGTTGCACTTTTTCTATGTACAGATATGTTGGATTGTAACTTTAGATAAACGCAAAACTCTAATCGATTGACTAATTGCTTTTGATCATTTGAGTTAATCGTTGCGTTCTACGTTTCTTACGTCGATGCATATTAAATGTCGTTAAAATTAAATTCTCCAAATCATTCAACCTTTCAAACTGTTTCAGGGACTACTTTGTTTCGTTATTCTAAACCCGCAGGACTGGATTTTAAAATTCGAGAGTCTTAAAACCGAGCTGCTACGATCCCTAACGTTTATAAATCTCTTGAAGACAATTTACGCGTGAAGAAACTGCTCAAGTGGATTAGGTCTTTAATCTTTCCCAAATGCTAATTTTACCTTTCCAGAAAGCTTCGTCGCGCTTCTTCCAAGTTGAAGTTCGCGCAAGGAAATCGCACGAATATTCCAATCGTGCGTGAACGTGGCGGTAACCAAGTTTCACGTTGCTGTGAAAAATCTTCTGAACGTCGAATGTACCGATTCGTAGTAAATTTCCTCGTACTTACCAAACAAACTTAAAAAAAAAGACGATATTTCACATGTAGCAATCTAATGTACGAAAGCTGAGAAATGGCCTAATAGCGGCTATAATAAAATAAACTAATGAGAGGAAGTGTACATGGAAGATACAAATGGAAAATCATTTCCCATCTGATCCATAGTTTGCCAACCAGACGAGCCGAGTGCGACGAGCTCCTTAAATAAAAACTAGTTAAATAAGAAAAAGTTTATCTCGCCGGTTGATTAAGTTCTTTCTGCCGAAAAAGTTTCTCACTTAGATGTGTTCATCACTAGGAAAACGAAGGCGAACTCAGCGAAATTGGAGGAACGATAGGATTCTTTACACCCTGTGGGTCTAATAAGCGAGGAACGCCATCAGATGGAGCTGGAGGGCGCAGTCGAGTGGCACAAGAATGTGATCTTGTCTCCTATGGCGTAGAATATCGGGCGGAATTGCTCTTTTCCATGCATAATTAAGCCGTCGCTGTTAGCGATTTTCCGCAGTTTCCACGTGTATTTTGACTTTAACATCGGCCGGTAAACAGTGCGTGTTCATTTAAAATTTGTATTTTTACACAGCAGAATAATTAATTTTAATAATTAAATTAAACGAGCAGATGCAACTTGAGCAAAGAATTATTTCACTGTGGAAATAATCGTAATCAGGCTGCGGATATTCATGCAAATTCGAGATTGAAAAAATAGAATCTCTGAGACCTGTTACGACGAGCAATATCTTTTAATTTCAACGTAATTTATTTGTGACACATTGAAATCTATTTCAGCAAATATACGAAACGTAAATATCGAAAGATTTATGTATTTTTCTATTACTAGAAAATTCCATTATCTGGACGTTTATTGCTTTTCTAAAATTTTAATAATATTCTGTAACACGGAGTTAGACGAGCAAGCTTTCCACCTAACATTCTCAAGAACGTCCACGAGGAAAAATAATTCTCCGTTAAAAAGTAATCTGATATTTCACCGGCGACTAACAGGTTCGACGATTAACGAAAACCAAAAAAAAAAAGGGACAACAGGAAGGTTTAACGGTTTATGGACGACGTTAGATAACGCAGACAGGAACGAAACGCAGTTAGCCATGGAAATAACCGAACCATTCGAAATTCAGAGCGAAGACGCGGCGAAATTTATGGGACGAGAATTACAACCTTGTTAGATTTAACATTGCCGCTTTTACTGTCGCTGTTTCGCCAAACATTTCCACTTGCACCAACGTTCCAGCACATTAGAACGCTTTAATCGATTTGTAGTAACGCTGTTTCAATTTTAACGAATCGTACAAATTAGTTTAACGAATTAATGAATAAAGTAGAGGCAGTAATTACTATCTTTGAACCGAATCATTTGCTTACATTATATCTCAATTATTTAGTTTTCATAATTATAATATTTTTAATACAGTTCATCTTTCTTTCTAAAGTTTCTTCGCGTTATCTGCTTGATATTAGAAATATTCTATAAAATTTACACTGTATTTCAATTATTTAGTTTTCATAATTATAATATTTTTAATATAGTTCATCTTTCTTTCTAAAGTTTCTTCGCGTTATCTGCTTGATATTAGAAATATTCTACAAAATTTACATTATATTTCAATTATTTAGTCTTCATAATTATAATATTTTTAATACAGTTCATCTTTCTTTCTAAAGTTTCTTCGCGTTATCTGCTTGATATTAGAAATATTCTACAAAATTTACATTGTATCTCAATTATTTAGTTTTCATAATTATAATATGTTTAATACAATTCAGGATAGACGCAACATCTTTCTTTCTATAGTTTCTCCACATCTGCTTGATATTATTCTACAAAATTTCTTCAAATTTCCTCAAATTTTCTTCAAATTTTCTTCATTCACAAATTCTTCAAATTTTGTCAAACGCGTCTCTTTTCATAGAGAAAAGATGTTTCCGTCGGTGTATTACGTTGCGTATTCTATTGTATCATATTACAATCTAAATTGATCGATTGAACGTAACTTTCGTACCAGACGAATATTATCAAAGATAACATTTCAACTGAACGATAAAACTTAATCTAACAATATCGTTGACACTGCAGATCCTCGTCGACCAAGCAAATAACGATTCTACCAATCTGTCTGTCTCTTTATTCACCGCGTTCCTGTTCATCGTGGTTGCAATGATTTTTCCGGTTTTCGTTTCAAGCCGGATCATGACGCCGAGAAAAAAAAAAGACAGAGAGAAAAATTCGTGAAAAGGGAAAAACGAAGCACACGAAAAACGAGATCGTGGTTTATTGCGGCAGCCTTCAAATTGCGGCGCGTTAATACGTCGTGGAAATAACAACTTGGCAAGGTGAACGACAGAAGCAAACTAACGTTCCTCTCGTTAATACGACACGCAGCCATTAAATTCATGGAAAAGCGTTTCGCGTAATTTATGCCAGGCCCGTCTGTTTATTTTCCGATGATTCAATCGGAAACTGCCGTGTTCGGTGAAATTTAGTTCACAGTTTCATGCAGTTCGTCATTATTATACTTCCACCGCTGTGTCTTTTTTTCTTTTTTTTCTGTTTTTCCAATTATTCATTGGAAAGTATTATGTATCTGTTCTGTGATTTTTCAATTGATCTTCTCTTTACAATTTTTTTTGTGACAATTGGAAAATATAATTCGCGACATTAATTAAGTGGATGACACTCGTGACAATGTTATATTATGTGACAACTGCTGCACTTTTGCTTCTAACGTGTTTTATTTTTTTAGAGCAATGTAAATTCACCATCTGATCTTTTAATTTGCATTTGCAAAGGAAAATTTTGTGATCATTTATCTCCATTTTGCTGTTTTCATTGATCTATCGCGTTCATACATTTTCTCGGATTTTTTAATAAAGTTGGTCCACTGAAAGGTCTGGTCAAGCAGTTTGCTGCTGTCATTTCACTGGATATATGTTTTACTTTTATTTTTTTCTTCTCGAATATTCGACGCCTCAGATTTCGTCTTGAAATTCCCTCCATTCGTTCCAATTACTACATGTTAAATCTCTCTCCAGGTACCTTTGATGTCCCTATTGTGCAATTGTTCTCACAGGTACGGAATAAAGTAGAATTAAACAGTTGTATCTCTATAGAGAGATATTATATATAAAGTTCTTCTATTACATATAACATACTATACAATAAATATTATATTGTATAGTATATATACTATACTGTGCAGTATATGTTATATTGTATAGTATATATACTATACTGTGCAGTATATGTTATATTGTATAGTATATATACTATACTGTACAGTATATATTATATTGTATAGTATATATGATATACTACGCTGTGCAGTATATATTATTTTGTATGATATATATACAATATATACTACTATATATACCATGTATATCATACAATATAATATATATTGTATATTATATTATATTGTATGTTATTAAATTATATGTATATAGTACATATTATATTGCATAATATATTATATAGCAATATCTCTAACGTTGGCGATAGCTGATAGATGATATTGCAATAGTGATATTGCAATTGCGTACAGTACACATACTATATAGTATAGTATGTATACTATACATACTACTATATAGTATATAGTATATGTACTGTACGCAATTGTATAAATATTATTGTATAAATATAGTATATAGTATACATATACTATATAGTATAGTATGTATACTATACATACTACTATATAGTATGTGTACTGTACGCAATTGTATAAATATTATTGTATAAATATAGTAGTATGTATAGTATACATACTATACTATATAGTATGTATACACTATGTAGTATAGTATACAATATATACTATTTAGTATGTATACACTATGTAGTATAGTATACATACTATACATACTACTATATAGTATGTGTACTGTACGATATAATATATATTGTATATTACATATATTATACTATGCAATATAATATAATATATATTATATTGTATTGTGTAATATATTATAAAGTAATATCTCTAACGTTGACGACCAGTTGATAGATGACATTGCAATAAATATTATATTGTACATTGTTATATTATACAGTGCAGTATATTATATAGTAATATCTCTAACGTTGGCGATAGCTGATAGATGACATCGTAATAAATATTATATTGTATAGTATACATACAATACATATTATTATATATACTATGTATACTATACGGTATTGTATATTACATATATTATACTATACAATATAATATATGTCATATTATATTCTATATTATATTATATTGTGTATTGTAATATATTATATAGTAATATCTAACGTTGGCGATAATCGAAGAGTGACGATATGTGAGAGAACGACGTGTCGGCCATGTAGTGACAAACTAAAAATATGAAATGAATACTTTTTTTTTATAAAAAAAACATAAGATATATGACGTTAATACACATAAGATAACACAACGTAAACGCTAATTTATTTATTATCTTCCTCCGCGGTATCAACCATGTACGTTTCCTCTAGCTCGAATATTTTTGACGGGAAGCAGTCATAAACGGAGGATTTAATTTGCGGTTTGGATTGATGGCGTCGGAATTATTAAAACTGCGGCGTTTTTTTCTCTCATTTCGTTTTTTCCATTTTTTTTTAGATCCAATACCAGCCCATTAGCCCGTCGTTTTAATTCGTTTTTCGTTTACCCGTTTAATTGGTTTTTCGTTTACCCATTTAATTTGTTCATAATGTCCAATAATACAATTTTTGGACGAAGTAACTACTGTGCACGATAAATTTAATTTGCGGCTTAGTCGCTAATAACGGCGTTATTCGAACTGTTGCTTCTTCTCTCCTTTTGTAAATTAACTCTGTTCATTTCCTTGTTCCCTTTACGTCATCTAAAATTGTATTAATCCACTTGCGTCGTGTTTCGTACAATTTGTCGAATGTCGTACGTATCCGCGTGCTCTGCAATTCCTCGAATTATACCGTCGGTGTTAGAAAGTTTTCAAGCCACGTTCGAAATATTCACCGGAAATTGTGGCAACTTCTTCACAAAAAACAGCATCCAAGCAACTTCGATTGGCAATCGTGGCTCTCTGGAAATTCGGTGTGCGGTTGAAATTGTTTGCAGACTCGGTAACGAAATTACAGGGGACTGGAAAGACGCGCATGCTCGCGTGCAGAACAGCGGAACCGGAAATACAGCGAAGAGAAAGCGCGTCCGATCCGCCGGGGAATTGTCGGTGATTCGATCGCGTGGGAGCTGGTAAAAGTCGTTGGTGAAACGTTTATCGCGTCGTGTAGCATCGTTACTCGCGACAAAGAGGTCTCTTTCGTAGTTGAAAATACCCTAAGCCATGGGATTCCACGGAAGGGAATAAATGGAAATACTTTTCTACGTTCCCCTTTCAGCCAGCTTTATTCTGCTCTCTTACCGAGCGCAAAACACGAAGAAACGTATTTCCAAATGTATTTTAGATTTTAGATTTCGGAATATAGCGTTTCAAAGGAATCTCGAATATCGCTTTAAATTTTGAAGAATTCTTACGTTTTATCGGTAGGCTATTATTAAAATATTATTAAATATTATAATTATAAAATATTATTAATGTTGAAGTGGTCACAACTTCTACGAAAACTCCACATTTGGTCTTTTTAGTTTTCTCAAGCGCTGAAGCCATCGACAGCATATAGACAGAAGAATAGCAGGAAGGCAGACCATAAACAGTAAACAGGCGACGTTGGCTTCGGGGTTTTCAGTTATAAGAGAACACTGCTAGCGTGCGGATCTGGACCAACTCAAATTGTATTCCTACTTATTATTACACTTCTCTATTAAATTAAATATATATATTTTGTACCTTACACTTTATCCACGCGTTTTCTCTCTTTATACATCTAATAACCTCAAGAATTAAAATTAACGATAGAAGAAAATAAAGATTCTATGATATTGGCGTGACAAATTCAAACTCTAAAGAAACGACGTCTCGTGTACACCGATCTAGTGACCAAACGTTTATCACAAAATATTTCCGTAAAAATTTTTCATGAAAGAAATCACACGCAGGCTTGCGAATTATTATCCACGAAATAGGTTTGCGTTTATGACACTTGTATTTTCCACTACCACCGCTCAATTTCTTCGATTGTCCGCGCCATCCATCCTTCTCCATTAACACAAATAAGCCAACCACTCGACCACAACCCCTAGCCAATTTCAATTTACCACAATGACAACAGGTGTGATAATCGTGATTCAGCCTATTGTAGGAAATTTGGTCGCGTAATATACATGGAATTGCTGGCAATTATTATTTATAGCTGCTGCAGACAACGTTATCGAAATTCGTTAACACTTTGACTGCTACGTTGGTCATTGGTGACCGGAGCGCTTCAACTTCTTGAAATTGTAAAAATTGTATAAAAGTTGACAGTTAGGGCATTTCGAATATAACCGATAAATAGAAAATACTTTGAAATGAAAAGTGCCCCATTGAACAATTAAACATTTTTATTAGAACATTAATAAAAAAAAAAAAAATGAGAACAAATCTTGCATCTAACGGTGCACTGTGTTTGCATCCATATCTTTGAGAGGTAATCTACGAATATTACTATAAACACACTGTTACGCCCCGAGGCTCACTATAGCCCGTGTTCCTAACCGTCTCCCTTGGTACTACAGTGTCGCAGACAGATCGTCTTACATGACCGTCGAGATATACACAAAGTAGCGATAAACGCACAGTTGTCGTCAAGCAGCGAGTTCTAGAAACATCGATTCGCCTTCGGACCGTTATTTTATCTACACAAAAAAGGTGGCATACGTGATCATAGGCGCGAACGGTTGCGAGACCCGAGCGTGGTGGAGGTCGTCTCCCAGAGAAGACAAAGGACAAAATCGAGGAGCAGTCAGTGGCAAATGAGAATTCAAACAGAATACATCGAGAGGTTCAGAGGAATAAAATCGAGGTCGCTTAGTCAAACGAATACATCGATAAATATCATAAAGTCGGGTCGAATTACAGTTAACAAACTAATTGTATCATTGTTAAACCATTTGTGACGTGTTCATTATAGTTTTAAATATTGCTAAATATACAAGTTTATATTAATCCTGTTAATTCAGTGTTACAAACATTTGAACTACCTTTGTTATTCTAATCGAAACAAGGGAACGACTGATTCGCGGCGTCGATTATCAGAATCGTAACGAGAATTTACGTCTCTCGCTGACGCGTTTTCCTCGCGATCGCGTCTCTCCACGAACAGTTGTACCACACACCTTAAAAAATAATCGTAAATACTGCTTTATAATCATATAATTGAAGTTAAATGTGTGAACATATCTTATTATTATATATAGAGTGGGCAAATGCTGTTTACTAATATCTTCTACACATTTCAACTATATATTCTGCACGTTTTGCTCACGACGAAATAACGAAAGCGAGTGGTTTTGTTGAAATAAACGAAGCTTTGTTATGATACGTCGCTATCAACTGTTACCAAGGCGCCACGATGGTCACCTGTGACCACTAAGATAAACGGTCCATTGGGAAAGAATGTTGTCTTACATTATCAATTTATTATTATTTTGCCATTATATGCTTCGAATAATAAAAATACTCCCATGGCGTCCTGAGCGAAACATGTGATTTCTGCGTGGCAGTCAAAGTGTTAAACTATTTGCTCAATTATATCGTAATAATTACATCTAGTTGATTATATTTTCAAAACTCTAAAATATCTTTAACATTTGAACACCTAACGTAATAACGTTTTAACCACGAAACTTAACGGTTGACCTGTTTGAGACGTAAAATTTCTACGGGAGAACAAGCTTTGTTCCGTCTCTGAGAGAATGAAGGAAACGCAGGGTAAAAAGTCTGCGTGAGATAGTTGTATTAAATTAAGTGCCGGTAGAGTGCTGGCCGAAATTAAGCCAGGGAAAATTAAAATGAGTAAGCAGCCGGCAAGACGAGGCGAGCGAAAAATTCCATTCGCCACTTTATTGCCGCTGTGCTTTGTTCAACAAACCGGCTCTGTTATTACGCTGTAACGCCGCTTCAAACGGCAATCCGGACGACAAATAGCAGATACGCGCGGAAATTAAAAATAGCACGCGAAGCCTACAAAAGTCGATTGACCTTGTAAATTATTGTTTTGTATCGTAAAACGTAGCGAATTTTCATCGAAACGGACGAAACTTCGTTTCTTTGAAATTGGAATTTGCCGCGCTAGTATCAGACATTCGATTTTTCCCTAAAAAGAAGAAGAAGAACATCGCTGTAAATCGGCATTATATGTCAAGAAGATTTAAAAGTAACGAAACTTCGTTATACGTGTGATTTTCTTACGCGTACTTCGATCTGGAAGAAGAAGCGACACCAAGTTTTCTGCAAACATCAAATTAGCATTTAGGGAACGTTAAAGACATCCAGCTTGTCCAGCGAATTGTTTCAAAGAGTTTTATAAACTAAGATTCTATTAATTAATTAATTTGTATGTACGTGAGGAACAGACGGATAATACACGGTGCAACATTTGATATATCGATAGATTTATTGGAAATTATTTCACGCCAGCATTGCCGGATACTGTTCCAGTGCAACCCATAACCCGTTTATTTGCCTTTTCTATTTACACAAAATTAAAAACGGTTTAGGATGCGCGGTATAAAAATGCAGCCGCCTACCGCAGAACGAATAAAAAGCATTACGCTGACTACACCGCTGAATTTTTATTTCGTCGCTATTTCAACTGTGATAGCCACATAACTACGTTTCTCTGTATTATGGTCGAAATGTCCTCAATAAACGAATAAAAATACACCATAAAATTTCGTACGAGTGTCGCATTTTAACGTATCATCTAATCCGAGACTAACCGAAATTCAGAAGCAAATTTCAGGATATGAAAACTATTTTTGTATGATATTGGATCATCCGGCAAGTTCGTTCCGATTTTTCAGCAATTTGATCGACACGAAAGACGATACGGAGAAGCTTCTCGCGAAAAAACCTGATAGGTTCTGGAAGGATGGAACATTCGAGTTGCGTGAAAAATGGAGAAAATTGTGCAAGAAAATGACACCTAAATAATTCGATAAATGTACATGGAATGGAAATGTAAATCGGAAGGAACTTTCCGGGCGTCCCAATACCTCGGAAATTAAAACCGATCAGTGGCAACGTACAGCAACAGGAAAAAAAATGTCGTCCTCTGTGACATATTTGTAGCTCATTGAAATCTACTAAAAAATATAGATTTTCCTAAAAATCTCCTAAAAAATTTCCTAAAAATTTCTGTATAGTTAGCAAAAGTAAATGTGTAGCGCAGTAAAGGTAGCAGGCAGACGCAAGTGAGCGCAAATATGCACAAACGAAGACAAACAAACGAGACAACACAGGGAATATCCGAACAGCATCGTTAACTCGAAGAACCGGGCGATTTCGTTTATTAGTTAACAGCAATTCCGATTCGAACGCACCGCTAAACCACAGTAACGCGTGCTAGCCGATTCTGTCGTCACTCTATCGTCTCTCCCTCCCTCCCCCCCCACTCTGTCATCGTTTATTTCACCCAAGGGAGAGCCGATGCAATCATCCCTCCAAACAAGCCGTCACTTTTCTCGTGCGTTCCTCCGGATTGCCTAATGAATTATCGAGCCACGAGCTTTCAGCCTCCATTGTTTCGATGTCCTGGTTTCACAGAGGTTATTCTCGGCTGTTCCTCTAAAACCGCGATGATTTAAGGGATTTGCTTTGTCCATGATTTCTCCACAATGCCGACACAGTTTATGGAGTAACGGTTTTGCAATGGATAAAAAGCAAGTCGTTTGCCAGCAGGAATATCCGCAGTTTGTCGCAACTAACGCAAGCTTTTCCAATTTTAATACATATAAATTGTCGATTCTTTCGATTTGTTTTCACAACGTCCCAGTGTTTTCAATTTTATTTGAACAGTATCTGTATCGAGTCAGGATATTACTGGCTTATCACAGATAATGTACAACGAGCTTTCTCATTGTCGATCATTCTATGTTTCTACATTTCCAACTGTTTCCATGTTTCCTTTCTCAAACCTACTACGTATACATGTAAATACATATTGGAAACGAGGTGTTTGTTATAACACGTCATAAGTAAAATTTGGAAAAATTTACCAAATATCCAGCTGGGCAAATTGTAAAGTACAAATTAAATAAAAAAAAAAAAGTAGGTAAAATAAGTGTTCGCGTTCATCATCCCATTTCGTTAACTGTACATAATGAAAATATAAAATTGAGCGAGAATTCAATCTAGTTATGACGTTCGATCGAAATTGAGAATCCGCCTGAAGGATAAGCCGCCTATTCAAGTTAAATCTAAAACTAAGCAACGAGTTTGAAATTTCCATTTCTTCAGAGCAAGTTCCTGGTGGAACAAGGGCCATAAGATAAGAATCCACCGATCAAGTTCCTGGTGGACACGATCGGTGGATTCTTATCTTATGGCCCTTGACCGACCATCGATCGCGCAGCCAGTCGCCACCAGCCTCTCTCTCTCTCGCTGTCTTAGCACGTTATCTCATTGCAAGAGATGCAGAGGGAGAGCTACCCTCGTAATTGGCCAGGGGAATATCCGTAAAGGTGTGCATCTTCATCAAGAGATGCTTTGACCTTGTTACCCTGTACCCTGTGTTTGCAGCTTCCCTTGCGAATTGTCTTTCTCTTCGTAGCATAAATTGTCGCTAGTAAATAGTAGCTTGTCCGAAAAGTTCTTTTTCTTTTACAAGGAAATAACAGATACACCACATTTTTCGTTTGATATTACTTTTCTGAATTACGTGTGATCCATTTTATAGCGATAGAAGAAAATAATGTAAAACGAGAAATGTCGCGCATCTGTCATTTCCTTGTAGAACGAAGGAAGAAACTTCTTGGACAATTTAACACTTTACCGACCGCTAGCGGTTCAACGCTTATACGCACGTCCGACTGGCAGCTCAGGCGCAGATTCTCCTTGGCGCCGGCTCTGTTTCGGTTTAGACTCTCCGATACCATTCTTTTCGTTCATCACGAACGGTAAGTTTTTCAAAACACTGTGGGAGCTTACAAAGCAACGCAACTGACGCAACTGAGCAAGGTACCTTAATACTAAAGAACAAATTACTACTCAAATAATGAGAAAGATTGTCGGCGACAAAAAGCCGATTAATTAGTTATTGGTCGGTAAGTATCGACGATAAAAACCGATTAATCGACTATCGGTCGGTAAAGTGTTAATACACGCCTAGATAATTGCACTTGCCTAGGACGTCACTTAGACACACAACTTACATGGAAGCAACATAGTAGATTAATTGTAGAGAAAATACGGATAGAAAGAAAACTAACAACAATACGGATAAAGTAAATACAAATGTACTGGTTGACTAGTCGAAATTTTAAATTCAGCATAGAAGATGAATGAGAAATATACAAGACGATAATAAAAGCAAATTTGGACGCACAGAATGCCATTATGGGGGGGCAGCAGCAATGAATCACATAAACTGCAATCGAAAATATTCAGAACGATAGTCAACGCTCCATGGTATGTTAAAAACACGCAACATAGGACACACGCAAGATCTAAAAATATGTCAAAGAAGAAATCGGCAGATAAGCAACAAAATACAAGGAAATGAAATAAAAAGAAAACTAAAAAAAAAAAAAAAACACTCCATTAAAGGAATAAAATAGACAAACTCGAAGATGGTATCCACACGTTATTTAGGAATAAAGTTAGAAAAATTTAGCAAACGTCCAGCTGGATAAATTGTAAAGTACAAATCAAATAAATAAATAAAAATTGTAGGTCGTAAAAAAAGAAGAAAAATAGTTGGACTGGCGTGAACTCGTGGAACTAACAAAAGCAATAAATACTTGATGGTGTATCGTCTTAGGAATGAACGAATACAGCGATTCATGAAGGTATTTAAATATTTATAGGCAGTTTCTTCGTGAATATATAACGCGTGTTATATGAATCATTGAAAAATTTCATTGCCACTAGAACGAGACTTAACTGTTATGATCGAGATGCTGAAGTTTCAGACGAACGAACCTGAAAATGCACGCAGACGCTACAAAATATTCGATGCTACTATGAAGATCATATGTAGATTTTACAAAGATCATAAACGTATTTAAACTGCCAATTGTTCATTGTATCAACGAGTAATCTTCAGTGAGACGATCATTCAAGGTTCTCGTGCCCAAATACTCTAGTGATCCAGTAAGTAGTATAAAGGAGCGTATAAGGGAACAAGTAGTATAGATAGACGTAGTACGAGAAAAGTAGTATAAATGGATGTATAAAGAAACCAGTAGCGTTTATCAGGATTTATAGTTAAATATAGCAACAAACAATATATACGAACATCACACGTGAGTTTCACCGTGCCACATCCTTCCCGCGATCCAATTGTATCTTTTCCGCGTTAAAAAATATCTAGTGAACCGTGAAAGTCTCTTACAAACAATGAAAAAACACTTCCCAGAACAAATCCACCAGTTACTCAAATCATACCTAAGCAAAAGAACCGTTGTAGTAAAAATAAAGGATGTATACTCTGAGGTAAAAGACATCAAGGTAGGGGCACCGCAAGGAAGCGTCTTAACCCATTAGCATCCAAGCGCGGATTAATCCGCGCGCTGCGACTGTCTTCTATCACCATGCGCAGATTATTACGCGATCTGCAACTGTCTTCTATCACCAAGTGCGGATTATTACGCGATTATCACCAACGACCGACCGCGCGCGGTCATAGAGACCAATCAGTTGGACGCCGCAGATGTCTTCAAATGTCTCCTTAAGTAGGGCCATGATGCAAATGGGTTGACCAATATTATACATATTATTCACGGCCGACGTACCAACAATTACTAACAGCAAAATACTGACATTCGCGGACGACACGGCTATATTAGTCAGGCACACTAATCCAGAAACAGCAGTCAGAAAAATAAAACAGCATCAGAAAAAATAAAAAAATGTCTGCAAGATAAAGAAATAGAAGCCCAGTAAATGCAACCATATTACATTTACGTTAAGGAAACGGAAACCACCAAATGTCCAATTGAATGGCATGTACATAACACAAACAAGGCAAGTTAAATACCCAGGACTCCACTTAGACACACAACTTACATGGAAGCAACATACTAAATCAATTATAAACAAAATACGGATAAAAAGAAAACGAATGTACTGGTTAACTAGTCGAAGTTCTAAACTCAGCATAGAAAATAAATAAAAAATCTACAAAACGATAATAAAACCAATTTGGGCGTACGGAATACCATTATGGGGGACAGCAGTAATGAGCCACATAAATAAACTAGAGTCGCTACAATCGAAGATACTGAGAACAATAGTGAACGCCTCACGGAATGTCAGAAACGAAGATAAATGCAAAGACTTAAAAATACCAACGGTCAAAAAAGAAATCGGCAGGTACGCAGAAAAGTACAAGAAAAGAACAGCAATTCTCGCAAACCAGCTGGCTACTAAAGCGAGCAAAACTCTTATAGAAAGATGACTAAAAAGAAAACACTCCACTAACCTCACTAAAGAAATAAAATAGTCAAACTCGAAAATGGTATCGCTGGGCGTAGCCATTCACATGTTTTCTTTTTTATTTGTAATTAATTTACAATCAATTCTCATTGAGGATTATAAATCAATTATTCTGGCATAGTACTATAACGTGAATAATAAATGATTATCGTATGTTTGGTTGTAGCCGAATCTAATGTTGAAACCTAGAGGATAATGTCTTTTTAGTCTGCGGATCTGATCCGTCGTGTCAAGTAATTGAGTAACTAGCAGGTTTTGGTGGTTGTTAATTCTTATGTTACATCTATTACTGAATTTCTTCTTTAACTGTAGATATCTTAAGGTCGCGATGTATTGTTTCGTTGGTAACATACCAAGGTGCATCTATTAAGAATCTTAGTTTTTGATTGGAATCGTTGAAGAATTTCTATGTTGGAATTACTCGCTGTTCCCCATAGTTGGATCCCATAGGTCCAAACAGGTTTTAATATGGCTTTATATAGCATTATTATAAGATCTTATACTACAATTAGTTTATTTACAATAAACAGATTGTACAGATGTTGATTAACCAGGAAACGATGGTTGTTTAACGTGAACTAATCACAATAACGTATTATAATTAAGACAACTAGATAGTTAATTTGCAACACTCGTCACCACGGATCCAACGCTCTCTCTCTCACGCGAACCACACTCTCTCGACAACGCAATTCGCACTCCCTGACTTCTCAACTAACACTGACTGTTAATTCGTCTTTCTCCCTTAGCGTCCCTTTGTCCTTTGCTTAGCCCCACCACGCACGTGTTCCGAAACCGCTCGTGGCCAGGGTCACGTAGGCCTTTTCCACGAAACTGTTCGATTGACCGACGGCACACTTGGGCTTTCTCGCGACATTATTTATGGTTTAATTTACCTATAATTCTCAATGAGAATTGATCGTGAAAATTCTACCAAATAAAAAAAAAAATTGTTTATGATTCACCCGATATCTCTTAGGCCTTTTGTCCACGATACTACATTATTTTACTCTGCACGCTTCAGTTGCAACGTCTGCCAATGAGCCAGTAGAATTTTTAAAATTTTAATTTAATCCACATGTTATTTAGCAATTAAGTTAGAAAAATTTACCAAATGTCCAGCTAGATAAATTGTAAAGTACAAATTAAACAATAATAATAAAAAAAAAAATATCTCACGTGTCCAAAGAAAACGAGAAGAATTTGTTATCGGTTTTGTTCGAACCGATACGATGACAATCGTATCTCGCTAAAATTCCTCTTTTTGTCAAGATGAAAAGAAATATTGGAATGTAACAATTCGAAACTGTTGGCAAGTATATACTATATCACAATTCAAATATTCAAATCAAGATTATTCTATTAAAACAAAAAGACAAAAGGAAAAAAAGAAGGATGTTTCGTACTCTGTCTCCTCTCTAATCAGTCTTGGAACTTCATCCTTTAACTCGTCCTTTTGACGAGCAAATTGACGAAGGATTAACTCGGCGCTTCTTTCGTGTGTTAATCCCGCGGGATCGGTCGTTTGGGAGGTTCGCTTTAATTATTTTTCGCGCGTCCCGCTGCGCTCACTTTAAATTAGCAGCGCGGCAACCACTTTTGCCATCACACAGTTTTTACTTCCCCCTCTCTGTCTGTCTCTCTCGCTCTTATGTTTCTGTTTTCCACATCGTCAACATTTTCCCTCGTGAGTGTACACATTTTTAAAGTGAAAAGCCTGTTTGCAGAATTCCAACATTTCCTCGTCGCCTCGGCTTCTCTCTATCAGCTTTCAGCCTCGTGTTTTCGGCGCACCGTTAATTAATTAAAATTGAGCCGGAATCAGTGGCAGAATTAGTCGTTGATGACAGTGAAACCTATACATCTTACTTTTCCTTTTTCACCGCATAGTTACACGTGGAATTTCCTTTTTTCATCAATATTTAGTTTTACGATCTTCACGATGTTTCCCATTTTCTTCTTTCTCTTCTTCTTCGTTTCAGGAAAGAGACATGAATTTGGGAAAAGTGGCACGAAGGCTTGCGGAAACATGAATCTAACATTAGATACTCGTTGCATTTCGTTATTTTTACGATTTATTGTTTATTCATTCAATTATTTTGAGGAGAATTTTTATTCGCGAAAGAAATTATGAAGAAGAGATGATGAAGATATAAAATATAAAAATAGAATAATTCTAACAGAGAAAAATAAAGGAAGAAATAAATAGGTGTAGAATAATAAAAATTACGGAAGAAGAAAGAAGAAATATATCAAACAAATAAATATATGAAGAAATTCAGGAGCGAACGAAGAGTGGGAAAGAAGACAGTTTTCGTCCATCTTCTTCTCCCTATTTCTGCCGATTCAATTTAAAAACTGACTGGTTTTTTTTATGTGACTCCGCGCCACAAAATGATCGATGCCACGCGAGCTGCGGATGCGAGCAATTGATACGCAAACAGGTGTTGAAATTGTCAGCTGCTCGTCCCTGTACAAATTTCATCGAAATGATTGCGAAAGAGCGTTAAAAACAATTGCACTGTGATTTTTATTCTCCTCTTCGAGAGCTATCGCGAAAATGAACATACGCTTTCATCGATTAGTATTGACAGCGGCGAATTTCGTCGTTATAATTCAATTGAGGGTACGTATCAAGCCAGCGACAAGGCAAAACTATACAATGGACTACTCTTTACGAGAACTATTGGGTTGGCAATTAAGTAATTGCGGATGTTATTATTAGGTGGTACTGACAAAAGCCGCAATCACTTAGTTGCCAACCCAATAATACCATGTTAAACTGTCTTTGTGCAACTGTAGTTTGAAACTACGCTTCGCGTTACTTAGCTGTGGTCGAATCAGCTAGGCACTGAAAACGGTTACGATGACATGGATTGCGGTTTTTGAAACAGTTATCGAGGACCATTATCCTAAATAACTGTTACCATAAGCCCAAACTTCCTGTCGATATCGTTTTCGCAACTGTAGCTAACGACGATATGTCGTTTGCATTTTCTATGTTTTATTTAACCCGAGACTAGCCGAAGTTTAGAAGCGAATATGTCGTTGTTAGCGACACTGGAATGGTTAACACTTTACCGACCGTTAGCGGTTCAACAGTATACGAACGTCCGATCGGCAGCTCATGCGCAGATTCTCCCTGGCGTCGGCTCTGTTTCGGTTTAGACTCTCCAATACCATTCTTTTTGTTCATCGCGAATGGTACGTTTTTCAAATTGGTATAAAACTGTGAGAGTTTACAGAGCAACGCAACTGACACAACTACTAAATAACAAATTACTGCTCAAATAATGAGAAAGATTGTCGGCGACAAAAAGCCGATTAACAGGCTATCAGTCGGTAAGCATCGATGACAAAAAACCGATTAATAAGGTATCGGTCGGTAAACGTCAGCGCCAAAACCGATTAACTGGCTATCGGTCGGTAAAGTTTTAAGTGTTACATTCGGCACCGTTTCAAGCTCCGTGGCAGGAGGATCAGTCAACGGTCGTCTGTCGACTGATTCGAAGTCCTTAGGTCGAACAGCAACCAAACACAGAGCCGCGGAAACAAAGACTTTGGAGCGAGCCGAAGTGTCGTGCAGATTTTATCGCTGGAAAATTCCAACACACAGGAAGAAACAATTTACGTATTCTCGAGCTATGAAGTAGAAGAAGCAACGCGATATGTAAATAAGCAAGAAACAGATAGAGAGTGGTGTTACTGTGCGGAATATTAATGAAATTGTATTTAGGCGATGTCGTTTGGCTGAGATATCTGTACCACCCTGTATATCTGTAGCACGGAAGAAGCGCTGAGAATTCAGCAGGAAGAAAGCTACTTTCAAGAAAGTTTAAACGGCGAGTAGCGGCCGAAGACGTCGTCGATAAGACCGGTTGCTATCTGCAACTGTCCAGTCCTCGTGAAAGTTCGCGACTATGCATAGAAGGAGACTTTTCCACCGAAACTCCGCTATTTTTCATCCTCTCAATTCAGGAATAATTTGACGAAAGTTCAGCTATTCGCAAGCACTCGCTACACTTCCGTTGAATCTTCTCACGCGTCGTGAAAACCATGCGCCGTCACAGAAAGAAAGTTGAAGAAATCCTTATTATCGTTTATCTTCGAGTTATTGAGTTTGATCGTACGAGAGCAAGAACCTTATAATCCCATGATATTGAGAATCCGAACGCTGGCAAAGCTTCGATTCGACACGCTCAGTAATTTTGATGGAGAATTAAATAAATTAAAATATTCTTCCCTTATTAGACGTTAAAATTCTTTCTCGTCTTCAGTCAGTTCGCGACAGACAGATGTTTGACATTCTGAAGCTGTTCTCACCCTTCTTTGCCAATGTTTAAACGATGCTGTACCGAAGCACCGATGAAAATGGTTACACAGCTTGCTGATAAAAAGGAAAGGAGATACGTAAGAGACGGGAAAACACTGGTCTCGCGATAGAACACTGGCTTAATTACTTCACCGTGAAGGAATAGACTGCTTCTTATTTCATTTCAACGTTTGAATCAACGTTTCACTCCGGCCAGGATAAGTAAGTTTTTCCTCGACCAAGCGAAGATTATTTTTCTTGCAGAACCCGAGTGGCCGAGACTCGGGTGATTAGGGTGAATTCAGCAGGAATTCGAAACTGCCCGCTCCCATTGAAGATAAACGAGAGCCAACTTCGTTCCCATTATTATCCAACTTGGCCTGAAAGTGTCGGTTTCCTTCTGTTTCCTTCGTTTGCCCTCTAGGGGTTACGAAAATAGCCATTGTCTGCCGATGAGTCTTGGGCAAACGGACCAACTGTAGCCCGATGACCTCTACAAGTCAAACACCACGAGTTCAGCTTCCAAACGAACGATCGGTAGGATTTTGGCTAATGACGACATCGGGTTTAACACATTTTTGGCTACGTGCGATCGTTAACGAGAATATTCTAACAATGATTATTACAGAATCTCCGTTTACGAATATGTATCGGTAGATATGTAAAAAAATACAAGGAAATGATGCAAACCAGCTGGCTACTGAAACGAGCAAAACGCATATAAAAAGAAGACTAAAAAGAAAACATCTCACTGAAACTCAAAGATGATATTCACATGTTATTTAGCAATAAAGTTAGACAAATTTATCAGATGTTCAAGTGGACAAATTGTAAAGTACAAATTATATGAATAAAAAAGAAAAGGAATATGTTAGAAGTAATTCAAATTTTTGAGAAAAGCTCAAAGATGATTTATAAAAAAAAAGAAGAAGAAGGTACCACAAGATGTTCGGTCAAAGTATTCCTCGTTGCTTCCTACAACTTGAAGACAAAATGTTGTAGATAAAATTCAATCGTCTGGATACTGACAAAGGAGAACGTCGCTAAAACACACATTCTTCCTGTTGAGGTTGAGGTTAACTGATTGAAAGACGAGTGGATGAATTTGTAATAGAAAAGTATATTGAAATAATTAAAGGTATAATGTATAAGGTTAAGCTGATTCAGATCCTTACTCTCTCAGTGTTACTAGACAATGCAATGATAGGGATCAGGTTCATATATATATAGCAAAAGGACATTACCAAAAAAGTTGAGCTTATAGCTTTGACTAGAGGCTACAGGGAACATAAATAGAAATCTGTTTATTAGTTCCTTTGTTCCTAGACCTTGCAACCCAAAACATAATGTATACTCAACGGTACAATAATATACACCGCTCCTTATTTAGAATATTTCCGCGTAATAGCAGTCTGCAGGTCATGGATGTACATAAATAAAGATGTAGAGTTTTTCTTGAAGTAATTACTTCAACAGTTTTACCTTACTCGCCTTATCCGATACCAATGAGATACTAAAGTAATTCGACGATCTTGTCTGAAGACGCAGCATTTTCTTAATATGAAATCAATCAGTTAGCTGATAGATGGCTTAAAGTTAATTAAAAACCAGCGGCGCGTACTTTGATCGCTATATCTCCTTTAAAAATAAGGTTTCAGTTTCGCTGAAAAACCGAAGCTCGGCAGACACGCTCCTGCGTATAATTTCGAAAATATCAGACTAACAAGAAACGAATGAAACTTACAGATTCACAATTCGGACGGATCACATAGCTTTCGAACATCTTTGAACATTTTTTCTTTTTTACGTGGTCCCATCTGTTCCGGAATAAAAGTAACATTACACGCGTTAGGCGAAACTTTTTGAAATCTCGTTGGTATCGATACGACTATCGTGATTAGGATTTTCGTAGGCCACAGTACACTTTTTGCGTCTCATGATTCCATTCTGCCGTTTCGATAAGCTCGTCATTATCAGCATGGTTAATCGATTAACGCTCGATTCACCTCACTTCAATCGGAAAGCGTGGCGCCCTTTGTTTGAACACGTGTACTCCTCTGTTCGACGTGCACACTTGTGCACACCGGCCACAGTCGCTGAGCATAATGTTGTTTTTACTTGACCTGAATCCCCTAACGAGTGAACGTTTCGAGCAGAGACCGAGCGTGAAAATTGAATTGATCCTGGAACGGGACGGTTCCGTATTGCCCCTGTTGAGGATCGTGGATCTTAATCGCCGAAATGAAAGTAAAGGAACACTAAGATCACACTTAGAATTTATATTAACCCTTTAAGTGCTGGATACTCGCGGTCTATGCCGTCCGTACGGACGGCGCGCGTCTAGCGCTGACGATCGCTGTGGACGAAATACTTTTTCGTTAGACTGAACTCTGTTGATTGACTATTCAAAGCGCAAATCGTAATAAGTTATAGTAATTCTTTTGCACGAGATTAAATGATTCAAGAGCGTTATTTTTTAGTTATTTGTAATTATTTATTATAAACATTGAAATTTACAGTTAACTAGAATTTGGGTAATAAACTAGAAAACAATAAACTAGAAAACTAAATTTAGTAAATATAACACAAGTTAATAATTTAGTTGTGTGTGAAAAATTCAGTGCTTGAGAAAACTAAAAAAACCAGATGTAGAGTTTTCTTACAAGTGGTAACTATTTCAACAATAACAAGGCACTATTGGCATTTGTTTACTGCCGTAAGGAATGCATTTATATTTATTTCACACAAACGTAATAGTATTACTTCTGCGTAGGTGTTCGGAAAAATTGAAAAACCCATACATGCGTCCTTAATCCATGCCGGGCACTTACAGAACACGCATATATATGTCCTTAGTCCACACCGATAGCTTTCGCCAGACACCTATATGCGCCCACAGCACTCAAAGGGTTAAAATAGTTTTATATTTATTTAATAAATGATTCACAGGTCTTCGTCGATATATATTTGCACGCGCCTCAGCACTCTCTTTGTCTCACCATACTGCTAACGGAACAGTTGCATTCATCTGTTTTTCGAGACGCTCTGCACGCATATACTTCCATACACTTATACTCACATGCGTGTGTCACTACTACGCGGCTAATCTAGTCTAACACACAAAATTATACATATGTGGTAGCAGTCGGCAACAATGCGAAATGCCTAATGAGTTATCAATGTCACAACGGTCCTTCCGCCGAAAAGAAAGCGTGCATGGCAACGGTCGCGGACGCCTGATAAACGCGTGGATAGTGGGGATATTGAGGGGCGACTAAAGGAAGAGAATCGAATCCGATCGACAGTTAGGTTCGAACCAAAAAGCGATAAAGTTGAGTTGTAACTGGGCAGCGAGATTGACTAGCGAAATCAAGAGCGATACGCGACGCGATCAAAAGAAGACTCTTGTTAATAAATATGTTGTTGACCTAAACACCGAGTGATTATTTAACGCACTACACCCAATAACACCTCAGATATCTCGATAGCTCCATAAGATTATTGATTTTCTATGACTTCGGAGAGCGTTCCTGGTCGCACGACTATTTTCATAACCACACTTTTCTACGATTTCTATCATTCACCGTGACTGACTGTGGAATAAAATTTGTTCGACAGCGAGTTGTCGAACACGAAAAATGAAGACTTTCGATAGCTGTTTATTCTTGCGACACGCTTGGCTCGCTAGCGCGAGAAAAAGTGCAGAGTTTTCCTTTTCCTACTATACTATACTATACTAGTGATTTCATGAATTAACGATCGAATAATAGCAAAATGTGAAGTGTCATCGAAAAGCCAAAAACGTTCAAGGATCAAAATGGAAAAAAGGAGTCTTAAACTGAAGGGACAGTAAAAAGAAGGAGCGATGAAGGTAAAATTCAACCTGATCCGTTTCAGCGGTTTTAAAATAAATATACAGAGTATAGCTTTGTAAAAGAGGGAATCTGTGTCCTGAGATTCTTTTTTCATGAACAATTTCACCCGATACGGGTAAGCGTAGAGACAAGGACAATTTTTGTCTGACGATTTTTTTCACAAAGCACCGAGGAAATTGAACTGCGAGAGGCCGTCTTGAATTTCTGTGTACCAGCTTCAAAAAGGATCCGATATCTTCCTGCTCTTAAGGTCTTTTCAGAGTCCTTCAAAAGGACCATAATCGATTCCAGCTCGTTCTTTTTCCCCTCGTTGCATACGACCGGTAACTTCCCGCGATCTTCGATCCTTCGTGTTTAAGCCGATTTCCAATTTACCAGTGCAGTTATTATTTACACACTCATACATAATAACAATTTTTTATAATAACTATGTATAGGTCCCATTCATGTTACCCAAGCTGAACCTGGTTTCGCGAGGAAAATTAAGTATTTCCGGAATTATTTCATCGTCGGTTGTAGTACAGTTCGAAATATTTTCTCTTGCATGGCCGCAAATAACAGAGAAACAGTGGGTTGCATTACGCAGGACACCCTGTATATGAATAGTGTAGTGTCTAGAAGGTGGTTCCTTACGCACGATAATGTCGAGAAACCCAAGTATCGACGATAATAGAATCGAAAAATGCGTATTTTAAATGCAAATGTACAGTGCTCGACGCGAAAGTTAGGGAAACGTTGTTGAGGCAAGTTAGGAATCTGTAAATTTTCCATTGCGAACATTACGGAAAGCAAATAATTGGCAAACACTGAAAATGTTAAATTAGACGACAGGTAAATAAAAAGATGTTATTGGCTCGGGAAATGGCGAATGACGAAAGGTAACCATTTCTGAATGTTGTCTTAAACAATATAAGATAACGAAGAAAAGACCGTATGAAGGCGTAAAAGTTTCAGAGTATCGAAACTGCGGCTCGATCTCTCCAAGCCATAGAGACTCGGGGTTGCAGCAAGTTCGCAAGATTGGAAAATTCTGTCAGTCGCGAAATTGCATACTTCGACGAAAGAACAGCGCAACTTTCTATTCCAATGCATTTTCTTCGCTCGCTTCGTTCTGAAAAGAGTTTATTACGATATTTATTTTGCGCCAACTGTACTTTCCAGCGTTGACGAATTTTACAAGATGAAGAGGAATCGTCGGCACCGACACTCGACTCTAAACAAACGTCGCGATTTCTGGCTATAACCGGTTTATTTATCTCTTTGTTTACTATGTAAGATCCTACTGTATTTTTAATTTTCTTTACACTTTGACTGCCACGTCGAAATCACATGTTTCCCTCGGGATACCACAGGAGTATTTTTATTATTCAAAGCATATAATGGAAAAATAATAATAAATTCATAATGTAAGACAACATTCGTAAACAAAACGTGTAGGATATATTATTGAAACGTGTAGAAGATATTAGTAAACAGTACTATGATTATTTTTATGATTTCGACGAAATATTCGGCTGAAATGGTAGAGGTCCGCAAAGAAAATTATGTTTATGATAAAACAATGGTAGTGGTAGATTACAAGAAAGAAAAATGTGCTGTAGATTTATCAGATCAAATGATAGCATATTCTACACCACATAGAAGAACCCTCAAGTGGTATATAAAATTAGCTTTAGAGTTATTGTTAAATACATGAATTTCAAACGCGATGATACTCTCTAAACAAGCAACAAAAACATAAATCAAGCTATCAGATTTTAGAATGGCACTGGTAATGCACCTTACACAGAGCCATTCACCAGAACAGTCAAATATACTTATTCGACAAAGATTGCCACAGGAAATACAGAAAAAAGAAGGGCAAGCGTACCTGGCACGAAAATTTTGCAAAGAGTGGTATAAAAAAAATGTTAGACAATTAGGATCAAAAGCTGCTAAGAATCGGAGGAAAAAGGTGACCACCTATTGTCCAAATTGTATTGATGAACCACATTTATGTTCAAAGTATTTTAACACAGTGCACCGTTAGATGCAAGATTTCTTCTCATTTTTTTTTTATTAATATTCTAATAAAAATGTTTAATTGTTCACTGGGGCGCTTTGCATTTCAAAGCATCTTCTATTTTTAGACTATATTCAAAAAGCCCTAACTGTCAATTTTCATTCAATTTTTACAATTGTAAGAAGTTAAAACGTTCCGGTCACCAATGACCACCGCGGCGCCACAGGAGAAACCGTGGCCGGTCATATATGACCAACGTGGCTAGACTACCGATAGTTAACACGAAGCTATTTCTACCAAAACCAATGAAAATGATTGGTCTTTAAAAAATACCTAATAATAGAATATTTTTATATTTATCGATTTATTACTTTCTTACAGAAGCAATTCCATGTTATGTAGTATATTTTTGGTATTATTAATCCGTCTGCGACCATAATCCCTAAACGAGGGTTGACACATTTATAACATTGTAGAACCAGTCATTTTGACTTGTGTGGTGTTTTTAGTGTTAGCATCTAGTGATCTAGCTATCGACCCGGAATTTTCCTGATAACTGATATCGTCATATCGAATGATACGCAGTAAAAATTTGAAAAACGCGCGGCAAGTTGTAGAAAACGAGGAAACTGGTTAATTGAGGTTCGATAAACAGATTGCAGCACCCTTTTACACTTTGACAAGTACCAGTCATTTTCACTGGTATTGGTATAAGTAGCCTTGATGCAAAATTATTTTCAGTTTGAATACATAAAAAACAAAATAAAATTCAGTATATTATTCTTTTAGTTATCGTTTGCGAAAGTCGCTACATCATTGTGGAAAAAAGACATGAAGTAAAAATTTGAAGATAAAATTGTAAAACCAGTCAATTTGACTGGCGTGGTAGTTCTAGTGTTAACAAATTTAAATTTATATTTATACTCGACGTAAAAGCCCAGTTCTTAAGGGACGAAGCGCTCAATTTCAAGGAAAGTTTGTTCAAGTTTACACAGAGAAATAAATCCGCAAAGCGGTCGACGACCGTCACGAGTAGACGTGTGGCCTTTTCCCATCGTCACGAGAGCTGTCTCAGTCGCCCTGGGCGTAAACTCTCGCGCCGCCCTAGCTGTTTTGTTTCCGATTTAGATGTTTCTGCCTGTGAATACGGAAACTAGAGAGAAAGCCCCGTAAACATTACCCTATGTCGTTACTCGTGAAACGATGGCAGCTAATGGGAAACCTTGTACAAAAAAAAAAAAAAAGAAAAAAGAAACTTGTGCCAAAGTAGACAGACGATGGAATAGATTACTATAGCGATAACTAGGCTATTTCTTTCTTTATTTATGCATTTATGGGAAATTTGAAAATATATGTATCAGGTTATCCGAGAAGCTTCTTTCATTTCGTAAGAGAATGATAGATGCGCAATATTTCTTGTTTTATATTATTTTATTGAATGTGTACCATCTATTTCGTTCTATTAAGACGTAGACCACAACGTTTGATACATTAGGTTTCGCGTTTGTGTAAAGACGCATTGTTGCAAAAGACACGAAGTAAAATGTAAAAGAAGATTCATAGTAAAAACGTCCAATACTATAGTCTACTATATTTCATTTAATTTAACAATGCCTTGGTTACTTTCAATAATTTTTTACACTTCCATTTGCCATAAGTGACTCCTCGTACGAGTTTTGAATTTGTGAAAAGGCTATGGAAGCTGTTGAAAGCGTAAGTTTGACACTTGGGGAAGGTTAAAGACTTTCGTTTCGCCGGGACAATTTTTTAGTGCGTAAATTATTCAAAAAATTCCAGAAAAATAGATCAAGAACAAGGAGAACGGAAGAAAAAATACTCAGAGAAAATAGATCGAATCCTCAAGCAGAAAGAAGACTTGTCCACGTCGACTTACCATTTTATTAATTCATCTGCTCACAGTTCACGCACGACGATTTATCAGGCCGCGATCCTATTTATTTTATCTTCGACAGACATTGGTGGGTAAACTAACCGTGGCATCTCCTCTAATTTACATTTCATTTATTCTACGAACGTGGACAATTAACCGTCTGCCGCATGATCTACTCGAAGCAAGTCCACATTCTCGTTATCCAAGTTTGTTATACCTTGTCCTAATGAATTATCCTGAATAAGACACAATTTCAAAAAATACTATCGCCACGTCACACCACGGATTCTTATGCATTTTGCGTCATTATATATTACACAATGCACATAAGACATAATTAGCGTCATTTTATAGATTTCTCGTTACATAATACAGCAACGAAAACGAAGAGGGGAAACAACGAAGAAGACGAAGAATGGTATTCTGTTCTGAAATATCTTCACAGAAATTTGCCTACTTTGCAAAAGTTAGATTCATTGCAATACACGCGACGATAAAAGTAGCGAATAAGCAAATGGAAGTTCGATGACAAACCTCGGCATTTGCCAATGATCTGGCGTGTGTCACACCATCTATAACCGCAATTGGAGCGTGCAATGTCACCGCGTATCCGGTAATTTGCTCTGGGACATGGCGTAACGTAAATTTTTTAGCATCTCGGCGCATAAAACGGGTCATTCTACGTCCTTCGTCACACACTGACCGCGATTATGGCTCTTACATCAAAGATTATGGATCAATCATCGTCATGGAAATACGCAGTAGCAAGTAACATCGTATTTCTCTTTTAAAACAATAACACATCTCATCGAATTTCGCACGATATTGAAATTCAATAAAATCCATTTAACTTTTCCATTTAGATCCGTTTCGTTAGATAAAAATCTAAAAATGCATAGAAATCGCCAGTCAATTAACGAGAGTGTTACAATTTCCATACATTCGACAATGCAAACATTCGCTTTGCGAAAACTATACTTGCGCGATAAAACACACCGTTTTCGTCTCCATACGTCTCATTGGAATGTGTAAATATTTAAATTCCGTTTGTTGCACATTTCTCCTGCATTTTATCGATTCTTGCCCGGCAATCCACTTTGCAGAAATTTTCTACGACCGACTCTAAGCTTGTTTTTCGCTCCGTCGTTAGATGAGCTGGCAGAATGGATTTGCTGAACAGTCATCAAGGATAACTCGCTGGGCACTCTAAAGTAGAATTCATTTAATTCATTGTCTCATATTGCTAATTAAAATTGATGGAATATTCAAATCATGCGACCAAGTCTCCTACGAAATTCCTTTTGCATTAGGATCTTGATTATGCGAGCTAATTATGGCACACGCTGTTTGAATACTAATCGGTTAACCTTGTTTCGCGTTAATTAAAATCATAGTAGCATAGTCTTCAAAGTGTCGAAAGTTCACTGGTGCAAAAATTCTACTGCAACTTTCCAAAGAAGCTGTGAATAAAATATTGCGTTAACGTAACGCTGCTCCTCCACGGGCCGATAGTGAGATCGATCGAACATTGAAGATTTACGTTCAAGATACTAAAGTCTCGCGTTGAAATAACGCTATTAGTACTTTGCTGTTTGTAGTATTTTTGGATTTCCTATAAAAGGAAAAATCGGGAAATGTAAAAGATACGGTGAATTTGAATGGCCGAAATAATGTACATTGAAGTAATTTGCTTAGACAAGCAAATGTGAATAGGAAGATGGAAGTCTTAAAGATTATGTCAGTAAAATTTGAAAAGGATTCAGCAACGTAGATAAGAGTTATGATACATTTGTAAGAAACACGCATTGTAAGTGACTGACAAAGGTATTTGAAGGCGATATATATTATTAAATTATTTGATATTAATATTTTGTTAAACCACTTTTAGTAGCAATAGTGTGTCTCAATCGACGTTCCATACTGTAAACCAATGATTTTGTAAAACCACACTCAACGGAGTTCCATATTTCTATAATTTCATCTTTCAATGCTTGCTTTCAGATTATCTGGAATTTATTTTATCTTTTTCCCATTTCAGCTCATAAATTTTCAATCGAATTTATGTCTGGACTTTGCTGTGAAGTAATTAACATGTATGGCGTGTTATATACGATCCATTCTTTCACAATTCTAGCAGTATGCTTAGGATCATTATCTTGTTGGAAGTAGAAATCTTCCAATAATCCTAATTTACGGCCACTTTCTTTAACATCATTTTTTAAAATATTTATACACTTATATTTATCAAGTATTTCATCAATAAATGTCAAATTTCCGGTGCCACTGGCAGCCATGCACTCACACAACATGACCGATCCACCTCCATGTTTCACTGTTTGATGTAAATGTCGAATTTCCAATTCCGTATTTGGTTCTCTTCACACATAATGTAGGATCTTATACTACAATTAGTTTATTTACAATAAACAAATTGTACAGATGTTGATTGATCAGGAAACGATGGTTATTTAACGTAAACTAAATACAACAACGTGCTACAATTAAGACAACTAAATAGTTAATTTGCAACTCTCGTCACCACGGATCAAACGCTCTCTCTCTCACGCAGACCACACTCTCTCGACAACGCTAGCAACACTCTCGACAACGCAATTCGCACTCCCTGACTTCTCAACTAATACTGACTGTTAATTCGCCTTTCTCCCTTAGCGTCCTTTTGTCCTTTGTCTTAGCCCCACCACGCAAGTGTCCACAACCGTTCGTGGCCAGAGTCACGTAGGCCTTTTCCACGAAACTATTCGATAGAAGAACCGACGACACATTGATGGACCTGTCGGCACCTCGGCTTTCTCGCGACATTGTTTATGGTTTACCTAATATCTCTTAGGCCTCTTATCCACGATACTACAATAATTTTGACCATCCGAGCCAGAAATGTTGAACTTCGACTCGTCCGAAAAAATGACTTTGTCCCAAAGAGAATTATCTTTATTAATATAGGTTTTTGCAGAAGTCAATCTTTTTTTATGATTTACTACATTCATATATGACTTGTTTCGCGATACTCTGCCATGAAAATCATTGTTTCATAAGATTCGTCGACGTAATTCCGGGTGAACTTCTTTATGAAACATATCAGCTACCATACTTACGAGTTGAGTAGCGGATGTAGTAGGTTTTTTTTTAATTCGCTAATGATAACTTTTTCCTCTCTTCCAGTCAATTTCTTTGCTCGACCTGATCGAGCTTTGTTTCCAAGTGTTCTCTCATTCTTTCACTTTTTTATCATATAATGTATCGTGCTCTTACTTCTGTTCACAATTCTGGCAATCTCGTTATGTGATTTGCCGTCCTCGTGTAATCGGAATATTATTTCTCTTTCTCACTTTTCTTTCAGACTTTTTGGTATTCGTTTTAAATACTATTGTGCATATTTTTACGTTACTCTTACTAAAACGAATCCTAACATCAAGTGAACGTACCAATATTTTCATTTAGCAACGATGTTTACATTCGGTGCAAAGGAAGATAGAAAACTATCAACAGCGTTACAGCATTCGAATACTTTTGTGAGACACTTAACATGAATGTTTCTAGTAAATGTATCATAACTCCTGTCTATATTATTGAATCGTTTTCAAATTTTACTCATGTAATCTTGAGACGTTTCAATCACTATAGATATCAAATTGTTTTAACAAATTAGTTTAGTATACCTCATTTTATTAATTGAAATTTGTAAGTGTAAGCGTTTGAATACTTTCGTGTGCCACTGTATGTATAGTGCAGATCGCAAGACAATTTCTCAAATCTGTTTTCGACATTTTCTTGCGTTACTCGTTCCAAGGTGCGAGCTTCGCACCTAAAAAAGCGTGTTATTTGTCGTTTCGACGAATTTAGTGACGCGATGCCCAAAAGAGACACGATGCTTGTTGGCTCGCACGCTCCATTTCTATTCAGCCAAATTATCGATTTCATATTTTTCTCCTTTTCTATCGTCGTCCGTCTTGATATTTTTATCTTTGCTTACTTTTTATCACTGAAGAGTCACGTCATATTTTACTTCGTACGAGAAATACAGTTTAGGAAGAATCTTACTTTCTGCAGGTTCCTCCACGCTTTCTATTTTCCTATTGCACTCTGCTATTTCATTTTTCTATACTTTTCTCCTTTCTTTCTTTCTTTCTTTCTTTGTAGTTCACTCTTTCATCCAATGGATTAATCTTTATAGTCTTTCATGCAGATATCCTGCTTCATCTCTTGTATCTACCTCCTCGTCGCTCTGTTTCCTCTTATTAGTTTCTTCGCTGCTTTAATTAAATTTTATATCCTGCTTCCGCTTGTCTCGTTCCCATCTACCGCTCTATATTATTCGCGTTTCCTTCTCTTCTCTTCTCTTCTCTTCGACTTCTCAATCCAAACTGTTACTTTCCTTCCTTATTGTACAGGACATAGCGGTATTGTCAGAAATATCGTCTTTTCTTTGTTAGTTGGCAGATTCCCTACGATACAACCACCTACCACTGAAACTATTATTCTCTTTCAGTAAAAATTCACTCACCTAGCAGCTCTAACTTCAATTTAATTTTGTAATTGAATATTATGTTTAATATTGATTTGGCAACTAAGTGATTGCGGATTTTGTCAATACCACCCAATGACAAAATATTAAATTCCTATGTTCACGTAATTATATAATGATATAAAATATAAAATGAAAATTATATAACTTAAGAAGATATATATATTAATTAAGATATATAAGATATAATTATATTAAAATATTGGGTTGGAAACTAAGTGATCGCGGATTTTGGGTGGTATTAATATAATTATATCTTAATTAATATAATTTAACATATTTAATATATAAATTAATAATATATATATTAATATATATATATTAATTTAATATATAAATTAATTAATATATTATAATATAATATATAAATTAATATAATATAATATCATATAATTATATCTTAATTAATATATATATCTTTTTAAGTTATATAATTTTCGTTTTATGTTTTGTATGATTATATAATTAATTGAATATAGAAATTTAATATTTTTAACCGCATATACACGGCGTTAACATTAACAATAAATTACAAATATATGAATTTATCGTGGCCACATAATTCAGAAAAATGTGGCGCACCGTTATCAAACGAAGAAACCGAAGTTTGTTGGACAAAGTTCAGAATTTTCACATCGTCTGACCTGAATAGTCAGCAAACATAAATCTAACTGTTTTTGGGCAACACAGAAATTAGTTTCTAACTACTGTGGCAGCAACGACGGTTCTTCCTCGACAATCTTCAACGACGCGATGCAAAAAGCAATATCGTATTACTGTTTATCGAGAAAATCTCGCGACTTACAACAGTTTGCATAGAAAAACAGCATACGGTGTTTTGGTCATTCAAATTCGGTAGAATCGCGGCGCAGAGTAAACACGACTGTTAAAAGTACCATTTTCCAACTTTCGGTTTTTCAGCTCTCCACACAGTTATGGATGAGCAGTTTTACAAGAAATTTCCTGTTCTTTGTAGAATATAACACTTTAGAATAATCCTTGCCATTCTTATCATTCTAACCTTTATCCTTTTTTTTATTAGAACAGCTGGACTTCTATTCTATATATATCGCAAAGATCATCAAAATGAAGATAAATATTGTTATTAGCTTTTGTTTACATCTAATATTGTTATCCAATACTTATATATTAAAATTTCCACTATACAGAATGTATTTGAAATAGATTTAAAAAACTCAGAGTTAGTTAGATAATTATTTGGAATAGAAATTTCGTAGGAAGACATGTCTGAAAACATTTCATTATCGGTACTTGGGTAGTTGTAACTAAATTGAAATACCAAAAATTCATCAACTAAATTAGATACTAAAAAGTCATGTATTTTATTTGGAACGACTTCGAAGAAGAATTTTGCCAAATTTTGTTACACTAGTTCTGAGACACCCTATGTAAGGTTACGAGCTGTATTAAACCTGGCACTGGCACGGGATAGAGCAAAGGAATTTGGAAGAACGATCGAACCGTGCAGTGGGGGAAGTTCGTGATAGCCTTGAAGATCCAGAACACGTGCTATCCACTTTAGTTAATCAAAAAGTTTCGCAGCGATCGGTAAACGACAACTCATTAGCGTTACCGAGTGTACTCATTTTTTAGTTACAAATACTCGAAACTCTAACTAGACGTTACGTGTATCTTTCTCATTAGTACAGCCATATTACCTCTGGGATTATCCTATCATTTTGTTTGTTAAATCACTGTACGCCGCAAGAAATAAAAGTTATTAGATCGATGCGTATGAAAGTTTCTTTAAAGTTTGAATTTGCCGCACCAATTATCAACTGTATTAAAGAAGAAATTTACCATAAATCGGTAAAAACACGAACCTTCATTATCGCGACATCAACGTATAACCGTAATATCCGTGTGATTTTCGTACGAACCGTTTCACATAGTTCCTTTCTTAATATCGTTAGAAGGCAACATAAATTTCCAATCAAGCTGATGGAAACTAAGTATAGCCGGTAATAATAATCACGTGGTTGGAACCTGTTAACAGGAATCTAACCTTCCAGTTAATAGTAAATCAGTCTTAGAACCAGTCAAGCCTTTAACAGTCGCTTAACTGGCAAGCACCTGGGCTTCAGTCGGATTAGAGGTTGATCAGGTTAGCGATATACACACAGCCAGATAATTATTAATTTCCCCGTTGCCACCTGTGCTCTTTGTTTATTCAATTTCCCTCTATTCCTAAGATATTTAAATAAACTAACGAATATACGTATCACAAGAGAATCGAAAATATTTAAACCATTCTAAATTCTACAAACTTAAAGAAATAATTTTATAATTTTTGTCACACTCGATAAGAGTAATTTGATATTAACGTTTCTTTTTCAATTATTCCTTTTTTCGCACAAAATATAAATATCGAAATAGTATTTACACGCTTAATTTGTTACGATTACCTTATTTATGGCTATTAGTTGGTGACCATTATTTATTTAATTTACTATTAATTAGAAATAATTAGACAATTAATATAGCTGCGTATACTTTTACAGGCCATGCGAAAGAACTATTTCTCTTAGGAAACTTTCTTTTTCTTTTTTTTCCGAGCTTTTTACGGTGTGTTCTACTAATTAGAAATTTTTTTTTTTTATTATTTAATTTGTACTTTACAATTTGTTCAGCTGAATATTTGGTAATAACATGTGAATGGCAACCCCCAGCGGCATACCATCTTCAAGTTTGACTATTTTGCTAATTAGATGTGATTATACATTGTTAGCCATTTTTAAGACACGTCTTGTATCTTGTAATTTGACGAAGTAGCAAAAGTAGACGTTCCATGGTGTTGCGATATTCACTGACTTCAGGACTCTGCTAATACTAGTTACCATCGGTGACCTTCGACGCAGTTCTTATTAAATTATTATTATTATTTAAAAAATACCCCGATACTCCTGTATATTAAAGTAGAAACTTACGGGACATCCTATATATATTCCAAACAAAGTTTGGGTAAACAGAACGGGTAGAATCACAGAAGCATGAAGTTCGTGGAGAGTACGACAAAGTTGCAGCTAAGTCACACCTCGGTTTCGAGAAACTACCCTTGGCGAACGCTACGAATATATCGCCATAGCTGCCCCTGGTTATTGCATCCTCTACGGAGATGTGATAATTAAATAATAAATTGTTTTATCGTCTAACCAACGAATCTGATACGCAATGAGTCAGAAAACTTCTCGAGGATATGTCACAGTGGAATATAGAAAGCGCGTCGTATAAAACTTTCTGATATTTCATTAATTAACATCGTAATAAGATATCACGAATTTCTATCTAAATCGCATTTATATGAATTCGCATAAATATCCGCTACTTGTAATATTTTCCTACAAATTTCCCATTTACACCTATCGTGCAAAAAAAAAAAAAAAATCGTACACAAAAAGCAAACAACACGTTCTTCGCACATTGTTATATCTCCCGCGTTTTAACGCATTTCATCGCAATACGTAAACGTTTTTAAAAGCTTTCGTACAGAAAAATATTACACTCTCTGCTGTTATCTTTCATAGAAAGAAGACTGAAAAGAAAACACTTCACTGACCTCTCTAAAGAAACAAAATAGTCAAACTCGAAGATGGTACCCTCTGGGGGTAGCCATTCACATGATATTTAGCAATTAATACTTTACCGACTGATAGCCGATTAATCGTTTTTTTGCCGCTGACGCTTACCGACCGATAGCCTATTAATCGGCTTTTTGTCGCCAACAATCGTTCTCATTATTTGAGCAGTAATTTGTTATTTAGTACCAAGGTACCTTGCTCAGTTACGTCAGTTGCGTTGCTTTGTAAGCTCCCACAGTTTTATACCAATTTGAAAAACGTACCATTCGCGATGAACAAAAAGAATGGTATTGGAGAGTCTAAACCGAAACAGAGCCAGCGCCAGGGAGAATCTGCGCCTGAAATGCCGGTCGGACGATGCTGTTGGACCGCTAGCGGTCGGTAAAGTGTTAAATAGTTTAAAGACTATCGATGAAGAGATCAAAGGTGTAGTTACGAGCGCTATGACGATTTCGATAGAAAATCGTTGGTTATGTCGCGGAACAGAGATGCGGCGAATGATCGGGAAAGACGCCACTAACTCGAAACAAGCCGCAACAATTAGATACTGAAGAATAACTGACATGAATGACTATAATGGATAGGATAGAAACCGCCTTTTGAATAGCTGAACAATGAGATGTGGCGCGTGTAATAGGGACAAGCCAGTGGACGACAATCGGTGCGGCTTTTGTACAAGTAAATGAAATATTCATGGTGAGATGCACGTGAAAGCCAACGTGTCGTACAGCGTGGCGCAAAAGAGAATTTATGATATGTTTTCTTAAAGCGAGCGAAACGTTTAATTCGGACAATGGTACAGCGGATTTGTTGTATAAATCGATTCTGGATTAACCAACGCTTCGTTAATAACTTGAAACCGTTTACATACATTAAAATTCCGATAATCGAAACCGATTATTAAAATAAGCTTACGCGCAAGAGTTGTCGATAATAACGCTAATTTCATTGTAAACTGGCAAACTTTATTTAATAAAAACGCTAAAATATTTCATAATAACGAAAGATACCAAGTAATATAGATAAATAAATGAATAAATAAAACAATAGAACATATGCTAGAATATCTACAAAAAAAAAAAAAAATAAAAGAAAATAAAAGAGAAAGAGATCAAAAGTTAACAGCACAGGCAAAACGTGGAAATTGGGAAATTCGGGACAAACACTAGGAAATATAATATCACAGAACAGATCGGGCAATCGAAAGCACTTAACAAGGGGCTGCAGGGAAACCGAAAGAAGCGTCAGGTTGGCGATGAGTGGAAGCTAGAGAATAGGAGGATCGTGGAGTGGCTGGAGAAGCTGGAAGAGAAAAGAAAAGCCAGGCTATAAGCAGACCAAAGACAGCTTTAAAGGAAACGAAAGAGTGCGATAAGTAGGGTAATTAGTCAGCAGAGTAAGACAGAGTGTGAATGAGGAGAAGTAGCTTTGGAACTATAGGTTTTTGCAAACCATGTGCAATTCTTGGCTGTCAGGATGAATAAACATATTCTATACTACTAGATATCCCATTTTTCTTCTTTCCCAATTTATCTTCCCTTTTTATCTTTTTCGTCGACAGTCTACCTTATAAGTAATAACCCTTTCTGATTCCCACATTCTCTTGCCACGTACTCGAAATTTCCTTATTTATCCTCTATCGATTCCCATCTTATTTGTGTCAATAAAGGTACACATCTAGCAACATAATTAAATTAGTTAATAATAACAAAGTCGTTTGGCTTATTTAGAACGACGAACAGGTAGACTGACAAATATTTAGTAACCGCTTTAAGGGATATACCAGACGTTAATAAATACAGAAATATATTTATTTCGAGGATGAAAAACAAGAAGTGAGAAAGAGAGCAGAGGACAGAAACAAAGTAAAGCAGAAAAATAGGTGCAAGCTGATAGTAAATATGAACGTCCGATATCATCGGCGGAGGAACTAAATTTAGAAAAGCTGAAGCATCTGTTTGGATGTTTCTGGGCAAAAAGTACTGGCTGGAAGCTGGAACATGGCCAGAGATGGCGATCGTACAGAGGTACTGGTTTAAACCGATTTCTTGTCGCAGCCAATCCAATTTTCATTCGTTCGCCAGAAGTTAAACGTATGTACGCGTGTATTTTTAAGATCCGCTCTAAATGGATGAGAATCGAGTTTACTTTTTAATTAACAGGGTATCTTTGGGTTGTTGCTCCAATTACAAAGCGTTTCAAGTTTTAATTATTCTCATCGATCCTCTCTCCGAGGTTATTCCACTTTACGTAAAGGAATACAGCGAATTTAAACCATTGACCGTTTGCTTTTCGCATGTTACATTTTTATGTGAGAATTATCCATATTTTAATATGAAGATAATTCATTATTTAGATTTATGAGATATTAATATTTTAATATGAAATTAATATCTCATTGATACATTCGAAGAAAGATGGAAAGACGAAGAAAATTTTGAGAAACAAAATTTCACTACCGCAAAATATTATTTCTTTTCACGATAGCATCACAAATCTTGCAGATTACATTCGCTATTTTCTCCATGAACGTGACTTCCTATCTGGCAAAACGGTTCTATCGAATCTAAATCGAAATCTGATGCACGCCCATGTAAGCTACAAGAAAACAAGTGCGCGTGTAAAAAATTCACCGAGTATATTTCACGTTCTAAGTAAACCGACGCTTAACTCGTGCAATTTTACCAGCTATCGTTCGAAATGTTTTCCTCGTACGGATATCAGCGACACATTCGGTAATAACACACGAAGATCATAAAATAAGTCAGACGCAGTCACGTTCCAAATGCAGAAACTTTTGCTCGTCGTTTATTTTACGACACTTTTCCGCTTTACTGTGTAAACTTTTCCACGTATCTGTCTATTCTATGCATTTGCTCCTGTCACTTGGCCACATCTGCATCGCCGCATCCTATTAATATTGATAAGACAGATCTACATTTTATCCATCTATGTGTATCCGATGTGTAGTTTCGAATTACCAGCCTCTGATAACAACGCATACATTTGCATGACATAAACTATACTAATAGCTGTCACATACCGATTAGTCCTTTATTATAGCTGGCGTTCGTAATTTGCTTATGATCCAAGTGTTCCACCAACTATTCAAGTAATAGGAAACATACGAAATTATAGAAAGGACATCCAACGATAAAGGATACGTAAACGAGAGATATCGTTCGGTTAACACAAGGTTTATGTAGCGAAACGTTCGGTTAACACAAGGTTTATGTAGCGAAACGTCCGGACAATAGAACATCCGGATAATAAGTCTTCGAATATTTCACTTCACTTCCAAATGATATGAAACTTATTTCACACGTTGAATGCCATAGGGGTCACCGGTGACCGGCACTCAACTTGGCCATGGAGGTCACCGGTGACCGGCACTCAACTTGGCCATGGGGGTCACCGGTGACCGGTACTCAACTTGGCCGCGGCGGCATGGGGGTCACCGGTGACCGGCACTCAATCTGGTCGTGGCGCCGTGGGGGTCACCGGTGACCGGCACTCAATCTGGCCGTGGCGCAGTGGGGATCACCGGTGACCGGCATGCAATCTGGCCGTGGTGCCGTGGGAGTCACCGGTGATCGGCATCCGACGCCCATGGCACCGTGGAGTCACCGGTGACCGGCGCACCAAGACTAGTAGAAATACATAATTTGAACAAATGTCAATAGTTATAAATTTTATATTATATTATATTATTATATATTTTAATAGTTATAAATTTTGTATTATTACCATTGTTACCACAATGGTGTGACGAAATTAATGCAGTATAAAACATAGAAAAATAGTTTTGTTTATACATGAAATATAAATCTATTATGTGCGCCCCCCATCAGTGGTTGTCGAACATGGAAAACCCAGCTTTCCCCCCGTTTTACATTAACGAAGGATAACTGTAAGAAACGTTTCGACTTGAAAGATGTTTGATAGCAATTAAGGACCTTGACGGTAAAGTAAAAAATGCTAAATCTTGTGACGGTTCTTTAGGATTATTGAGAGTTCGAATAAGTATGACCGAGGGGACAGATTATGGTTTATGGTAGGTATCGAGACGTAACAACATAGAATAATTATCTTCGCAACGCGAAGAAACAATATGAGATAATTGATAATCGCAAAAAATAAGTGAATCAAGCGAAATTGCAGTACAGCGCCAGGAGGGTCACCGGTGACCTCAGTGAGATAAATTCATTAATGATGATTATACACCGTAGTATATCTTTTGTAGCTAATATTTCAACATTATATGTATCGTATAATAAAAAATTCATCAAACCTTGTAAAACTGGCATGAAATTCAACATGTTAAAAATTGAAAAATCATACGAATCTTAATTTGACCTAATTAATCCGTGTACGAATACTGTGATATATAGAATAGCGTAGGAACGCTGTCACTGTGTATGGGTAGGAAAGTAAAATTCTTCACGAGGTTGCAATTTGATTCACTCGGAGAATGCGAGTATGCTTGCGAATATTAATGCGAGTAAGCTGTATAAATTTTGAACACGGCGGTGATTCAAAATTAGACGGTGACATTCGATGAATCGAAAAGAGGGCGTGGCGAAGCCGAGGGAAAGGTTCATTGTCTATTTCGGCAAAGGAACTGACGGAACTGGAGCTATTTAAAATTTTAAAGAGAGCAGCCCACTTTCGCCGGCCAAGTGCCATTTTAAACTTCCCACTTTACTTTCCACGGAATTCCTCTTCCTGGCCCGCCGCTTTCTTGCCCTTTTCCACGGCGAAAAAAACGCCCTATATAAACCAGGAATTTTCTTCTCCTCGCCAAGCGGAAATTTCTTCCTTTCTCGCGGTTACAACCAGCTCTCAAATAAGCTAAGTTCGTCAATGTTTTTCAAAGCGTTCAAAGAACCAGGAATTCTTTTGTTAAACGAGATATGCCATATATACAGTGGCTGCGCAAGCTATTGACACACCACTGCGTTTAATACGACATTTACATACTAATTAATTACGGTATATACATCTAATTACAGTGGAACTCGTCATTATGAGAATATTTCAAGACCCGAAGCTTCAATCGGGTTTCTATTGGGTTGGCAACTAAGTGATTGCGGATATTGTCATTAAGTGATACTGACAAAATCCGCAATCACTTAGTTGCCAACCCAATAATAATTCTAAAATTCTCACATCGCAAAATTCTGCAAACGCGTTAATATGAAATGAATGAGCGTAATTATTGTTAGCTGGTGGACAAATAAACAATAAATCTACGATAGATAATATTAAATATACAGTGTATTATGATGTACATGATGTTTAAAAACATGAATATAACACAGGATGACATACACAGTGAACATTATTGACATGTAAATTCCAGTGAAATTCAATTTCAACTGCGAAATCATGAATCGCGAGTCAGAAATAAATTTTCAAAAATTAACACGTCCCTCCTCCATCCGCATGATTTATCGTCATCCGTAATTTATTTCCCTTTCCCCTTCCCCGTTCATTGTTTATCGTTCCCTGTCATATCGTCTTTCATTATTTATAACATTTGATTATTAGTTACAACATTGAAAACTTGTCTGTTTTTAACAGCCCGATAATTTCTTTCACAGAAAATAATAATCTCTTTAATCTAACAGAGCAATAGAGACGCAGGAATCATCGTGTAAAAATAGAAATCGAATTTCCCGTGAATAGAAATTATTAGATCCCACTTTTATCCTCTTCTTTTATTCATTTCTACGACAAGGTGGCTTTATAAAACGAGTGAAGGGCGCCAGAAGGGCTTAAATTCATTCGCCATCGTTCTAAAATCATGGAAGCCATACGACAGTATCCATTCAATTATGCAGTTATCGAATAAAGCAGTCGATCGACGAGATTCACTCCATTCTCATCGTCATCCTTCTACGAAAATCTCATTTGAAACGTACAAGGTGTCTGAAAATGAACGTAAAAATCTATTGAAACAAGATAACCTTGGGAAATCTAGTTTGTCGAAAATCTAAACGTGATTTACACGATGGTGTATAACATTTCTTCAAACTTCTTCAAAGCAAACAGAGAGACTTACGGTCAGTTTACTGACGAGAAATTCTCCTGGTTATTAAATATGCCATACGTGTTCTTTATACAATTAAAGAAATGTACTGTGTAAATTTACACAGTTTGGGGATGAAAAAATATGCTGTTGGATGACCAGCTCCTTATTCATACCGCAACAAACATCATAGACTTATGCTGCAACAAACAGCCTAATCTCTGTTTCTCCTTCCTCAATCATCCCGAACTTTGACCCTGTTTTCTCGTCATTTCTCCCTCACCGTGTCCTCATCCTCGCCACTAAGCTACAAGAACCACTTCTCCATGGAGAATTGTCCAAGGAGAATTTCGGTACTTCTGAATAAAACCTCTAATTTCGTTGTCAAATTCTCATCATCCGGAATCCAACAATAGGCTGCTTAGATGTTAAAACAAACGAACGGAGGATGATGAGAAGGTAGCTCTTCAGACATCTAAGATTCTAATAAGACGTCATTCCATAAGTTTGCCATCAAATGTGCCACGAACAATTGTACTTTAACACCTTAGGACTTACAGGACGATGTTGAGAATTTTAAGAACATAATACAGATTATGATAAAACCAAAGGAATATGATACAAATGTGGCACTTGATGAATTCATAGTCATTTGAACATGCTCCTTAGATGTCAGAACAAACGAACGGAGGACGATGAGAAGGTAGCTCTTCAGGCACCTAAGATTCTAATAAGACGTCATTCCATAAGTTTGCCATCAAATGTGCCACGAACAATTGTACTTTAACACCTTAGGACTTACAGAACGATGGTGAGAATTTTAAGAATATAATACAGATTATGATAACACCGAAGGAATATTATACAAATGTGGCACTTGATGAATTCATAGTCATTTGAACATGCTCCTTAGATGTCAGAACAAACGAACGGAGGACGATGAGAAGGTAGCTCTTCAGGCACCTAAGATTCTAATAAGACGTCATTCCATAAGTTTGCCATCAAATGTGCCACGAACAATTATACTTTAACACCTTAGGACTTACAGAACGATGGTGAGAATTTTAAGAATATAATACAGAATATGATAACACCGAAGGAATATGATACAAATGTAACACCTCTAATTTCGTTGTCAAATTCCCATCATCCGGAATCCAACAATAGGCTGCTTAGATGTCAAAACAAACGAACGGAGGACGATGAGAAGGTAGCTCTTCAGACACCTAAGATTCTAATAAAACGTCATTCCATAAGTTTACCATCAAATGTGCCACGAACAATTGTACTTTAACACCTTAGGACTGAGGTGGATATGTCGTGATAGGTACTGCTGGTGTATCAGATTTTTGTCTTCATCTAGGTTGCCTTCTTCCCAGTTAGGAATTGTGTAAAAAACCGAACTATGAAACCAGGGATTCGAACCTGGTCTTGAACGTTCGTAACCAACTGCGCTAACCACAGTTCTACCTTCGTCCGGTCGAAGTTAGGGTCTTTGTGTAGCAAGCCATGGGACACAGAACCCGTTGGAAAGTTTTGCTGTTGAGTGCCGCTACAGGACTTATAGAACAATCGTGAGAATTTTAAGAATATAATACAGAATATGATGAAACCGAAGGAATGTGATACAAATGTGGCACCTGATGAGTTCATGGTCATTTGAACATGCTGCTTTAATACGAGGAAAATGATCTAATATTTGAAAACGATCTGTGATTCTATTATTAAAGTTAATGATATGAAAACTTAACATGGTGAAGAGGCGCTTCATTGCACGCAGCAGCGTGTGTACGGATACTTTTCCTATGTAGCTTATGTAAGGATTTGTTTGTCGTAGAATCAATGGAAGGCAGGCGATGTAAGAGCTCTAGAGACAAGAGGAGGAAAATCCTGGTATACGGGAATTTTCATGGCTAGCTGTAAAAGCTAGTTGAGACTGTGCATCGGAAAATAGACTCGTAAAAGAGATATCGAAGGTAGAAGACCCGTGTGTGCTGCTGCGTTGTATTTTTCTTTTATGCATGAAAGACGAAAATTCGCAGATGGCACAAGTTTCGAGAAATTCGCGATGCTAGCTGCAAGCTGCGACTCGAGATGATCGGCAACGGGACAACTACGAATTTCTATTTCTATTTCGTCTATTTGCCATGGTAGTCGCGCTCCATGTTTTATCCTAACAATTCATTGATTCCTACAAATTATTAAATAAAATAATTTCCATCGACAAAGTAGTTTGTTAATCCATAAACGTAATACAAATAATGTAATATATGAAATGAAGAGGAAATTTCTAATACATAACATAATTCATGCTCACCCATAAATAATGTAAAATAAAATAAAAGAAGGCAAAACCTCTTTGTAATAAATATTTATTACTTGTAATTTGTAATAAATAACATAATTCATCCTCATCCATAAATAATGTAAAATACCAAATAGAAGGAGACAAAACCCCTTTATAATAAATATCTATTATTTGTAATTTGTAATAAACAATATAATTCATCCTCACCCACAAATAATATAAAATGCCAAATAAAAGAAGACACAACCTTTTTGTAACAAATATTTATTACTTGTAATTTGTAATAAACAACATAATTCATTCTCACCCATAAATAATGTAAAATAAAATAAAAGATGACAAAACCTTTTTGTAACAAATATTTATTACTTGTGATTTGTAATAAATAACATAATTCATCCTCATCCATAAATAATGTAAAATACCAAATAGAAGGAGACAAAACCCTTTTATAATAAGTATTTATTATTTGTAATTTGTAATAAACAATATAATTCATCCTCACCCACAAATAATATAAAATGCCAAATAAAAGAAGACACAACCTTTTTGTAACAAATATTTATTACTTTAATTTGTAATAAACAATATAATTCATCCTCACCCACAAATAATATAAAATGCCAAATAAAAGAAGACAAAAGCTTCCGACAAATGTATAACGTTTTACACAATTCGTTAAACTATTTGGCACCATCTAGACGTTTCGGTACTTTCAATCGAAACATGGAACACGTACAACATAGAAAAAAGAGAACGAGCGAATAAACGAATGAAAGGAATAAATCAAAGGAACGAGCGGGCGAATAAATAAAAATTGCTATCTGGCAGCGAGCATTGATCGCAGCTGCACGCGAATATACTCGCGTTAATCGAAGCATTCCGGTTACCTATCGGAGAAGTAATAATCCCACGAATATTCGTCGAACATCACACAGAGATTTTATCTCCGCCTTATCACTGCACCGCGTTCGGTAGCTAAATGTTGAGGTCGACTGATAGAAGAACGAGTGGACCAATTTTTAATAGAAAAATATACTGAAATAAGTATAGGTGTAGCGTATGCTGATCCAAATCCTCACTCTTACAGTGTTACAGTACGATAGGAAGAAGAAGATATGATAGGAAGCACGTTCACATATTTGTAACAAAGGACATAATCAAAAAGTTAACCTTGGCGTGTAGCTCTAGCTGAAGGCTACAAGAAACAGCAATAGAAATCTACTTATAACTCTTTTGTCTCTAGACCTTGTAATCGAAAAGAAAATTGATATTCAAGGCCACGATAATATGCACCTCTCCTTATTTTGAATCTTTTCACTAAATTCTATTCTCTTCGTAACAGCTGTCTCCAGGTCAATTACAAAAGAAAAGGTGTAGAGTTTTTCCTAAAATAATTATTTCAATGTTAAATATCGTTTCACAACGAGAAGGTAAATTGTCGATTTATTGAAACTACCATCGATAATGGCAGCATGTCAGTAGACATAGTAGTAGCGTGGTTTATTTTCAGCCATAAAAGCAACTCGATTCGCAATTATTTTCCTTCACTATCTAATGTCTGTCCAATAATTAGCAAAGGAGGGATGAAAAATAATTGCAAATTGTCTGCAATTTGTTCTCCACTACAGAGCTCATACAGATGAATCACGCGAGAGCTGAACGAGATACAAATACGAAGCTCTTTGTACTCGCAGAATTCTTTCGGTTCAAACGAGAAGCCGTGAGGGTGGAAGCCCGAGCAGCATCGATGTAACGATCAGAAGGGCGCAAGAAATTTAATCAAAGTAACCGAGACACGTCTTGGCGAGAAATAGAAACCTTAAGAAAGTTTCGTTCGCGGGCAAACTTCTTTTCCAAGTCGTTAACGCAGCCGCTGATTTCCATTGAGAAGGTGCATACCTTGTTGCAAGCTTAAACACCTTTGCATACATTGAACAGTAATTTATGGCACGGTACAGAAAGCACGCAGCAGTTGGAAATAAACGATATTCTTTCTTATTTCATCAAAGTAAGCTTCTTCGCTGGAAATATTTCTTTGCATAATAAATACGGTTCACGAGATGACTGCGTGTACCACATGGAATGGGTCTGTTGCAAGGGAAAATTATAAGAAAAATCTTCTTCGTAGAAATGTTTCCTCAGGTTGAACATTCATTCGACGACGTGAAAAGCCGAATCTCGAGCAATTTGCCGGATTTTGCGCATGACTCGGAAGTTCTGCAGGTGCTCGGGCCAAGGACGATGCACGTGTCCTTAATTTGCTAGAACCGCAATCCTAAATTATGGTTGGACAGGCTCCCTTGGGTTTATGCCTTTGCTACGGCCATTTATGTCATTGCCATGGTCGCGTTACAACGAAAGTGATCTCCGGATCTCTCAACTCGCTAATTAGGCTTTCGCCTTCTCGTCGACTTTAGGACGAGAAAATTGCAAGATGGAACGCGTATACTGGCGTTTATCTGATCTACAGGAATTCTTTCTACAGAATTTTTGAAATCACGGAACTCTGAAATTTAGAAACTTGATAGAACAGAGATTCGAATATTTGAGATTTTCGAGATCGTGGAATTTCTCGGATTTCAGAGTTTTACAATCGCAGATCCTGAGAAACCGAGAATCTTTCAACTTTTTGGAACATGGGAATTCTGCAATCTTGGAATCTTTCCCAAACTTATTATTATTTTATTATATTTCATTTATTCTACTTCCAAACGTTTGTCTTATTTTTCAAAAAGTATTGACTTTCCGAGGAAAGTTAGTCTTCGAACGAAACATGCGGTTCTATCGTAACAGCGAACCATGTTTCAGCAAGAATTTCCTAGTACAGAGCACGGTACAACGAAGTTTAAAGGCTGAAACGTTGAATATGTAACACTAAGCGCGACTACCGTGCAACTTGACGTGTTCCCGTCTTCGAATAGACCGGATGTCGACTACAGCTTCCATCAGGAATTTCTGAAAAAGCCGTTGCTACGTGAAGAGAAGATGAATAATTGACTTAATCCTTCGATGATATCGCTGACCGAATAAAGCAACGACGCGACTGCAAATTTGAAAATACCAAAATCTTCCACTGTAAAAGATTTAACACGTTGGTCACCCAGCGTAACTTGGTCGGCTAAGTTCCCCGCGGGACCCAAATCTGACCGACGGTACGCTTTTCGGCTAAAGTATTCCGAGGGATCTCACGGCAGATATCCTAGATCTCTCATTTAGTCGAGAAGCATACTTCTTGTGAGACGCACATCAGTGATTTTTTCATCCTCAAAATGTTCAGTAGATAGCGTGGAAATAAATAAAAAGAATAGAATAATGGAAAAACTGGTATCGACAGAAATGACCAGATGGTCTCATATGCCACTACGATACGGAAAAGCATCAAGTGGTATTCGAAATTAGCACTACATTTACTCTTAGGAACAAGTATAGTAAATGCTCATATTGTGTATCAAACAGCCACAAACAAAAAGATACAGATAAGAAAATTTCGAGAAATTCTCGTTTACCAATGGTGCGATGCGTCCTCAGAAAACACTATGTCTGACAACCATCGGAAGAAAACGAAGAAGGTGTCCCATTATTTGGAGATTCGTAAGAATAAACAGGATAAGTCTATAAGAAGAATGTACATCCTAGGTTATGAGAAGAAGAGGCAAATTGTCGCACGCCAAGAAGCGAGAGAAAACGTAAAAAAAATTAAAACATATTGTTCGAAGTGTCCAAAATCGCCCCAAATGTGTTTGCAATGTTTTAACGAGTCTACTACGGGCTATGCTCATAATATTTACGTTTGGCCCGATCATCGTGCTACGGGCTATGCCCGTAACATTTACGTTTGGAACGATCATCGTACTACGGGCTGTGACCGTAACGTTTACGTTTGGCCCGATCATCGTGCTACGGGCTATGCCCGTAACATTTACATTTGAAACGATCATCGTACTAGGGGCTATGACCGTAACATTTACGTTTGGCCCGATTATCGTACTACGGGCCATGCCCGAAACATTTACGTTTGGTCCGATCATCGTGCTACGGGCTATGCCCGTAACATTTACGTTTGGCCCGATCATCGTGCTACGGGCTATGTCTGTAGTTGTAGGTTAAGGGGTTAATTAACTCAAACAAAAAGAGCGTCAGCCGTATTTGGGTTACGGGCGGCCCACGGAAGCAGACCCGTCACATAAATATGGGTGACGTGGCGACTAACGTGTTAACAAAACTTTTACGGTGTCGTGGAAACACGTGCGAAGAAAGCGATACGTTTGGTTAGACGCGGCATTAAAAGTGATGTTGGCTGCGCAAGTATACGTCGTAATAAATAATTCATAGTGATTTATACGAGTAAATCCATTGCTATTGTATGATATAAATATTTATAGGAGAAGGAGAACGTGTCGTTGCAATGGAATTCAAATACTGTAAATTATTACAACGCTGAGATTGGCCAAATGCGCACGCTGTACCTGCTCTCTAATTATTCTGTTTACGCTTCTCGATGATTGCACAGCCGCAACCACATCACACGTCAGCTTACGTTCGCATCGCTATCATCCATGCGAAGCAAATTTAATTACTTTCAATCGTATTAATCATGCGCAAATAAACTAATCCCTAATCACGTAGATATTAGTAGTACGTGAAATTTTCATTGGGAGCGTGAATTTTTATATGGAAAATATTGAACGTCGCAAGAGGATGCCGATCTGTCGCGACCTTCTCCCAACAACTTGCAATAATTTTGTCAAATTTACAGTTTTCTCCAGCTTCTAAAAAAAAAAATCAAATCTGAACGATTTTAAGCTAGTTCTGCTTACTGAAAATTCGTGAAACAGGTTAACTGATGGCGATGATCGGGGCCAATCTAAGATTCGGCATCGGCGCGTCGGGAAACGGGTCGTCGAACGCGACCAAGGTGTTCCAGTGTCATCCAGGTGGTGCAACCGAGGCCACTCTCATCTTCAGCCTCGGCGCCCTCGGCATGGGCGCCAACTTCCTGCTGATGGCGCTGATCCTGGCCAAACGCCAGTTGCGCAGGTAATTCCGATAACACCAACAGCAAACTTTCTAAAAACTCGATGAAAATACGTTTACTAGCGCAACAAAACAGACGGTTTACGAGGAAAAAACGCGCGATCGAGCAACGTACGAGGTTCAGCTGCGTCATGAAGTTGCCACATGTTGAGTGGAGAAAAACGTCCTCTCTTTTGTAATAATTAAACAATGTTTACAAAGAAGAAAAAAGGCGCGCGTGATATACCGTGGTTGCTAACATTAATATTTGGATGACGTTATCTGTGTAATTTGTTGCTTCGCGTAAGAGAAGATGATTTGTGCTGTTTATTCTACGAGAATGTGCAGCATTCGTCGTAGCTTGAAAATACACCAGCAATTGCTTCCTGCGAGAGTTTATCATCTCGACAAATTAATATTTGGACGCTGATATTTGCTGCCACTTGTGCAAATGTAGGGACAGCGACAGGCTGAATATCGATGTTGATAAACGTACGTCCAGTCGATGTGGGAAAAACAGAGGAGACGAAAATGTTTCATGCGTTTCAGATGGTCACAGGGGTTGCTGTTTCACCAAGCGATGGTGGATTGCGCTCGAGCTGCGATTTTATTGCCCCTCGGATCGAGCATACTCAACTGTCAGCCGATGACCAAGTGTTCCCTGGTGGAGACAGCGTTTCTGCTGCTGGTGACAGTCTCGACGGTGAATATGTTGACGACAGTGCTGAACGACAGTCCGATTTTCCCGGAAACCGACGAGGAGGCAGATCTAGCGGCTCCTTTGCTCATGGATTCGCCTCAGGCAAGTGTTCTTCGACCCTTTTACCCACACGTTTAACTATACATCGTCTAAATTATTATGCATAGGATAGTGTTTGCTTTGAATAATAACGTCACAGTTTACTCGTCTGCGATCTTCCATCTTCTACATTCTACACTCGAACGTAATCGTACGTAAAGTTGTACAATTTGGACGATAAAAATTGACAGAAGATTCGAAGAATTCGAAGCTCCTAAATCCTGATGAATGATAATTAGCACTTAAGTGCTAAGAACGTAACGAAATTCTGGAAAACGTTAATTTCACTTTCAAACTTTCCCTCATTAGTTGCTTAACACTTTACCGACCGATAGCCGATTAATCGGTTTTTTGTCTCCGACGCTTACCGACGGATAGCTTATTAATCGGCTTTCTATCGCCGACGCGTATCGACCGATAGCCTATTAATCGGCTTTTTGTCGCCGACAATCTCTCTCGTTATTTAAGCAGTAAGTTGTTATTTTGTACTAAGGTACCTTGTTCAGTTACGTTGCTTTGTAAGCTCCCACAGATTTATACCAATTTAAAAAACTTACGTGCGTATGCTGTTGAACCGCTAACGGTCGGTAAAGTGTTAAACTGCAAGTTAGGAAAGAGCGTAGAGTAACAAAGGATAATAAAGAAAAATCGGAGAAAACGAAAGGGAAACAGGTGTCTTGTAATTACGAAGCAATTTGTTGAACGATAAAAGAGGTTCGATGGTAGGAAACTGCCGACGGAAATTCCGATGCAAAGGCACGCGCTCTGGTAATGAAGAAACTTCTGCTGGACAAGTACATTCTAGCGAGGGAAGATTTACAATAGAACGATCATCCGTGGTAATCGGATGACGCGCCGCGTACCCACGCTCCATCGATCGTATCATTCAAACAATCGTAGCGTAGCCGAATCTGTGAATTATCCTACTTGGACGTACGTATCGGTTACTTGTGAATTCAACGTTTCATTACGGAGCAGTCGAATTACTTAGATATAAGAAATATATATGTTCGTCATTAAAAATTAAAAAATTAATTTCAAAAAAAAAAAAAAAAAAAAAAACTAAACGACTACGAAAAAGAAATTATCATTTAACGATGAAACAATCGATTGCAAACGAACAAGGGAACATCTCCAACTCGGAAATTCTAAGAATTACAAGTCTTATTACGTAATGTTTTTGGGTGTTGTTCAAATTCACCCCAAGGGTGAACACTTGGGTGGACACTTGACAACTCGCTATAGCGTCGATAAATTTTTTCATCAAAAATAGCTTTCGCCTGAAAACTTTTTTTCTGTCTCTTAGAGTCGAGAAATTTTAACGGAAAATCGGAAAATAACCGGATTTTCAGAGATCAACGCCTGTCTATCGTCTACGATTTCTATGGTTCTATGATTCTCAAAGTTGTATAATTTTATAAATTTGGCTATCTTTCCTTGCAAGTGAATATTTAATAAAAAAAAGTAAATTGATATTGATAAAATATGTTAATAATATCATTGACAACGTGGCTGATTTCCTAATGACCGAAGCGCAACGCAACATACGTTGAGTCATCATCCTTTAAACTAGTTTAGGAGTTGTGCAAACTTGGAAACCGTGTAATCTCTGGTCTACGTTATCTTCACAGGGGACGCTACTAATACGAGTATTTAAACGAGTTTACAAATCTTCACCAATAATTGGAGCGAAGCATGAAATTTAGATTAATATCTGGGTAGTTGAACGAAACTTTCAACCTCTCCCTTCCTTTGCATTTGCACTAATTCGCACAAATTGCTGATTTCATTCGATGGATAATATTTCCTGCATCACTAGAAACGTTATAAAAGACAAAGAATACTAAAAATTTCTAAAGGTTACAAATTAAGGATACAAATTATTATTAAAGAATAAATAGGAAAGAATAAAGTGGAAACGTTACCAAAAATACGAAACGCTTGAAATTTCCAAATTTCCAAGTTCCAAACTCGCTGTTACACCCCGAGGCTTATACTATAGGCCATGTTCCTAACTGTCTCCCTTGGTACTACAGTGTCGCGGACAGATCGTCTTACATGACCGTCGAGATATACACAAAATAGCGATAAACGCACAGTTGTCGTCAAGCAGCGAGTTCTAGAAACATCGATTCGCCTTCGGACCGTTATTTTATCTACACAAAAAAGGTGGCATACGTGATCATAGGCGCAAACGGTTGCAAGACCCGAGCGTGGTGGGGATCGTCTCCAAGAGAAGACAAAGGAAAAAATCCAAGGACAGTCAGTAGCATACGAGGATTCAAACCGAATGCATCGAGAGGTTCAGAGAAATAAAATCAAGATCGCTTAGTCAAACGAATACGTTGAGGAATATCATAAAGTCAAGTGGAATTATAATAATAAACTAATTGTATTATCGTTAAATCATTTGTAACGTGTCAATTATAATTTTAAATATTGTTAAAAATAGCAGCTTATATTAACCCTGTTAATTCAGTGTTACAATCATTTGAACTACCTCTGTTATCCTAATCGAAACAGGGGAACGACTGGTTCGCGACGTCGACTATCAGAATCGTAGCGAGAATTTACGCCTCTCGCTGACGCGTTTCTTCGCGGACGGTCGTAATACTCGCAGATCTCTCAATATCCAAATTGTCGAGTCGTTAAATCCCTAAATGCGCACCTAAACTGCCGAACAAGCTCTAATAGAATTATTCCAATTGAATAAATAAAAATTCCAAATTTCCAAACATCTAAACGATCAAATCTAGTGAAGTTGGCGAATCTCCAGATTGCGAAACTCCTGGATTCGTAAACACTTGAACAAGTTGCGGAATACCCTTGAGATACAACAGGATCCTTACACGTGTCTCGACGCGTTTTTACCTGAAACCATTCGATAAAGCGAAGCACGAGGTTCAAAGAGCTTTTTTTCCTACAGCCCACAAAATCGAATTCCGCGGATCTTTGGAAGAATTACGCGTTTTCCCCTGTGCATTTTCACAGTCGTGTCTGGTTTAACTCGATCACGGCCTTAAGTGACGACCGGCTGCCTTTGAGGCGGCTTCAAGTTTCTGATCGATTTTAACGAGCGCATATAGCACGTAGGGAAGAGTGTAGAACGCGATTCTCACCATCGAACTTGAAAGCACTGTGACAAAGTGGCACTGGAAAAATTATTTATAGATTTCTGAGTGGATTCTGTCGCGTTTAACGATTAAAACCCCTACGAATTTATTTGCTAGAGCGTGAAATGAAAAAATCCAGTCAATCTCGGTCGCTGTATTTCTTCTCTCGGAAACAATTGCCAATTTGATTGTGCATATCGAAAAATATTGCTCTTTTAGTTGTGTTTTGTTTTATCGCTGCCGCATTTGTGTACAGCGTTAGTCGCAGATATACAGATGATTTTCACACTTTCACGCTTGCTTTTTCTAACTTTTATACAGGGCGTCCCACGTAATTGGGGCAAGCTTAACTCCGAAACGAAAAAAATAGGTGTTTTTCTTATAAAATAATTAATTTAATTTCACGCTATAAGAGACCTGGATATGTATTAGAAAAAATATACAGGGTGTCTCAACTGAATATCTGGCTCACGTATCGTTGCATGAAAAAGTTTCTCAAGACAAAGTTATGTGGTTTCAAAGTCACGTGGACACATGTGTGTCCAGCAGTGGAAAGAATCTTTTGTCCATTTTACTTTCTCTACAAGTATCTCGGTATTTTTCTTAAATAGAACTTTGCAAAATGAAGATCAAAACATCTTAGAAACTAAACATTTTGATACTTTTGTATAAAGAAGACAAGATCGATGGATATTAAAATACAGGTTTACGTTTAAATTAATATACCGATGACTTTCAAATCTCGTGAAAAGATGGTCACGAGAAAAAGTTCTTTCCATCGCGACACGTGCCCTTCGAAGTAGTCGTCCCGAGAGGCATTTCCGTACAATCGTCGATAAGGCAAATACTTAGATGGTCCCACTTGATTGAGTCACCCTGTATACTTTGCGAAGAACAACGACGATCGCACCTGAAACCTCGGCAGAAATTTAAAAATCAACAATTTAGAATAAGCTTAACACTTTTTCTATATACATAGGACCTGTTCTTGACATTAAAGTCGATTATGCAAAGTTCGTAATTAAGAAACGAGGTCGAAACGATAACGATAACGAGCGATCGGAATCAATGGCTACGGGATATTGGAATAATTAAAAGTTTGATTAATAGGAGCGATCGTCGGGTCGAATCGGGTTAATCGAGGCGTCGCACGTCGGCAAAAGGTCGCCTCGAATAAACGAGACACGTGGCGATTAATCCCGACACGCCAGCATTCCGTTGCGGACAGTTTACACCGCACTTGTCCGCTGGTTAATTCGTTCTAACAATACGTGTCATGGTTCTATTATATTCTCGGGAACCTTTCGTCTTTCTGTCTGCACGAGCCTCTTCCTATTTGCGCTTCCATTCGTTAAATAAGAATCGTTCGATCATGCACAATCTCGTTCGATAGCCTCGGGATATCATCGCTTCACAATATATTGGGTCGCCCGGAAAGTTCGTTCCGATCTACATTTCCATTCGATATACATTTACCGAATTATATAGGTGCCATTTTTGCTTCATTTTTCACGCAATTTGAATATTCCATCCTTCCGTAATCTCTCAGGTTCTTCGGCCAAGAACCTTCCAATATGATTTTTTTATGCCGGCTAAAGAATTAAAAATCGGAATGAACTTTCCGAGCAGCGTTTGACAAGTGTAATATTTTATTAAAAATCGACAAGAATATTTCAAGATGCTTTTAGTAACGTTTTTTAGCGCGATACACTTGAAAACAACTTCTCCGATGGAGAAGTACAAAGCAAAATTTATTATTTTATTAAATTCTCCAAAAATCGGAACGAACTTTCCGGACAGCGTTTGACAAGTGTAATATTTTGTTAAAAATGGAAGAGCATGTTTGAAGATGCTTCTAGTAACGTTTTTTATTGCCATACGTTTGAAAACAACTGTCCTAATGGAGAGGTACAAAGCAAAATCTGTTGTTTTATTAAATTCTCCAAAAATCGGAACGAATTTTCCGAGCGACCCAATAGATGCTATTTTAGTTGACCCATCATTCATGGAAACAAAAAATGTCATGAAAGAAGCGCTGAGTGTCATTTTAACAATAGATGCAGCAAGCACGGTTTTATTTAATCGAACCACGCCTCGTAGAAGTCACATACGACGAACGCAGATTATTTTCAACTTTCTAGTCACGTTTATGAATAAAATCTAGTCTTTAAACCATTGGAATTAATATTTCTATTCTCAACTTTTCAGCTAATTTTCAAATAAAATAACTTTTCAATCAAATTCATTTAACTCATAATTATTGTCGTTACGCAACGCTCTTGAACGTTTCTTGGCTACTTTAATGAACTATCTGGAACGTGCTACAGAATTTAATAACGCGTTTTTAATATAGCAATATTAGCTTCTAACATAAAACGCGAAATTTAATAAGACAAAGTGTGTTAGATTGTTCTGTGCGCAGAATTGTTCTGGAATTCCACTCGAAACCTATGCATACAGTGAAGAAAATTTGAAATAAACCAAGTCGTTCTTACGTTCATTTTCCTTTCATATCCTAACAATTCTCTTCCCATTGATTTCTTTCTTTGTCATCCAACACGAGTCTGACTACAAAGTTCGAAGAAAACTGGCGACAAGTAGAAGCGTGTGAAAAATCACACGCCACATTTCACAGCATCCAACAGACGTATCGAGTAGCACAAAGCCTCGTAAAGACGCGCTCTGTTTCAGTGCGTGTTATTCGGCACGTTCATGATATGGTTCGCGAGCATCACCATCAACCTGGGCCCGACATTTTTAAGCGGAGCGCTAGCCGCGAACACGGAATCGGGCCACAATGCACCGAGCTGCCCTCTGGTACATGGCCCATTCCGCCATTACATCCTAAACGTCCTCTGGATCGCCATCAATATGATTTGCGTCGCTCTCACCCTCATCCATCTTCGAAAACTGCACAAAGACCTGACCAAGGCGAACGTTGAAGCGGTACGTATCACTTTTCGCGTTTATTCTTCCAAATAAATGAGCTACTTCCACGCATGCTTCATCCCTTTTGCTCGCTAAATCGCTGCACGAGATCACGTGTTCGCCATTTTCGCGAATTATTGCGATTACACCGGAGAATTGGGTCAAAGTGTTCCTCGGGGAATTATGATGTTTCGCAGATTCGTTTCAGGTATAAAGAGAAAGATTACGCTGCTTTACATCTTTATATCGGGGTTTTGCTTTATGGGTTTTGATTATGGATATACAGGGTGACTCGAAAGTGCATGTTCATACTCTGGAGGATGGTGCGTGAAGGTTATTAAAACATTTTGACTGCCATGCCGAAATCACATGTTCCGCTGAGGACGCCACGGGAGTATTTTTATTATTCAAAGCATATAATGGCAAAATAATAATAAATTGAAGATGTAAGACAACATTCTTATCCAATGGACCATTTATTTTATTAGTAACAAGCACCTTGGTAACAGTTGATAGCGACATATTTAGCTTCGTTTATTTCAACAAACCATACGCTTTCGTTATTTCGTCGTGAACAAAACGCGCAGAATATATTGTTGAAACGTGTAGAAGATATCAGTAAACAGTATTACGATCATTTTTATGATTTCGACGAAACATTCGGTTGAAATGGCAGAGGTTCGCAAAGAAAATTATGTTTGTGATAAACCAATGGTAGTGGTAGATTACAAGAGAGGAAAATATGCTGCAGATTTATCAGATCAAATGATAGCATATTCTACACCACATAGAAGAACCCTCAAGTGTTATATAAAATTAGCTTTAGAGTTATTGTTAAATACATGAATTTCAAAGGCGATGATACTCTCTAAACAAGCAACAAAAACATAAATCAAGGTATCAGATTTTAGAATGGCACTGGCAATGCACCTTACACAGTACCATTTACCAGAGCAGTCAAATATACTTATTCGACAAAGATTGCCACAGGAAATACAGAAAAAAGAAGGGCAGGCGTACCTGGCACGAAAATTTTGCAGAGAGTGGTATAAAAAAAATGTTAGACAATTAGGATCAAAAGTTGCTAAGAATCGGAGGAAAAAGGTGACCACCTATTGTCCAAATTGTATCAATGAGCCACATTCATGTTTAAAGTGTTTTAACACAGTGCACCGTTAGATGCAAGATTTCTTTTCATTTCTTTTTATTGATGTTGCAATAAAAATGTTTAATCGTTCAATAGGGTACTTTTCATTTCAAAGTATTTTCTATTTATCTGTTATATTAAAAATACCCTAACTGTCAATTTTCATACAATTTTTACAATTGTAAGAAATTGAAGCGTTCCGGTCACCAATGACCAGCGTGGCGTCACAGGAGAAACCGTGATGGGCCATATATGACCCACGTGGCAGTCAAAGTGTTAAAATGTAGAAATCAGTAAACGAAGCGGCGATACATCGATAACTTGCTGAAGTTGCGAACAATTACCGCATGATGTCTAGGTGATGCATAGCGAATATCATTTTTCGAATACAAGAGAGAAATCCAAACGGCACAATCTCCTCCACAGCACTTTACAACGAAAGATAAATGGAATTCCGATTTTTTCGTAACATCGACGTCTCTTCTTCATTTTGGCTATTTGTGTTAACACTTAGCCAACCGAGTAGGCAGATCCCCCCTCTGTGAAGAACATCGCTGCGCGACCAAACAGGAAGATCTCCTTTTTTTGTCTTTAGCAACGCGTTTTCCTTTTTTTTTTTTTTTGTTGTTGTTATTATCAGTTATTGTTTACCTAGAATTGTTGCCAATACAGTATATAACAAAATACGCCACTTTAGTGGTGTTAAAATTAATTAAAAAGTTACACAACAAATTATGACTAAATAAAGTTATAATCGAACGATATCACACTATAAAAAAATATTAAAATGCATTATGAATGTTATTTTCATCTTCAAGTCCTGTTATTTATCTTTAGCCATCTTAAATGGTTTTAATTTCACCTATATCTTTTTATATTTTTAGTTTGATGTTTTGTATAAACAATATGTAAACTTCTTTGTTTTTTTGATAGTCCTAGATTAATACTAATTATGTTGAGTCCTAATATTAGTCCACGATGCTTGGAAAAATGCGCGATGGACAACGTCGTATAAGTTGGCTTGTCCGAGCGCGATGCAAACGTATAGCTCGCTGTGGCGCACGCGGTTGGCTAAGTGTTAACACTTACCACTTTTGCATTGTTTTTGGTAAACGACTAAAACAAATCTGACAAGTAAACGCTTCATCGAGAGACAAGAGCATGCACAGATACCTTTTTTTCGTAGCCGCTTTAAGCGAACGATTTAAAAGAATAGCGTACGCTTTTGTTGTTTGGAAAATAATCCATCGATATAACATGTGTGTTACAGAAATATTACGATAACACAAGTAGAGAATTTGACGTATTGAACGCGATCCATGTCTGACTACAGAGAAACCAAGCTAGCGCCGTTCGTCAGTTCCTCTCTCTCTCTCCTTCTCTTTCACTTCCCGTCGTTAATATCGCGTATCTGCCTCGTAAAGGAACGATACGAAGCGTTACGTACGCGTTGATTTCGGCGCAGCTTTGGTGCACCGATCGCAAAGCGAAAAATATTCGAACGATCCTTTATCGTAGGTAAATACGTAGCTAAAAACGATGCTACGGATGAAAATGTTTGATAATAGCCCAGAGCAGTGTATTTCATTCAATTTTCATGAGTTTCTAAATTCGTTCGTTTCCAAGCTTCGTAATCCTCAAATATCAAAATTTCAAAGTTGCTCGATTCCGCACGATTTACGTCTATAAATTCCCATAACGCGGAAAGCCCGCATAAAGTCGTACAGGGCAGAATAAAACCATAAACCATGTATTATATAAAAATTGCAATATTTTACAATTTAGTCGGATTTACCTGCGATCTTTTCCAACTTCGATATACTGGAGAGGACCATTTAAAAAAATGTAAAACGTCATAAAAAAAAGTATATCTTAAAAGTATATCTTAATCCCATATTAAAATTAAACCTAAAACTCGTATTGGATTTTCTCACTTTACGTGGAAACTCGTTTACGATGCGAGCAAGTGCTTTCACGCTTAAACCAAAGTTTAGTTATAATACAAAATTAAAAGTACAGAAGCGACACTCGTTTGATGGCATTTTACCTTCTTAACACTTTACCGACCGATAGTCAAATTAACCGGTTTTTTGTCGCTGACGCTTACCGACCGATAGTCTATTCATCGGCTTCTGATCGCCGACAATCTTTCTTATTATTTGAGCAGTAATTTGTTATTTACATAACTTGCTCAATTGCGTCAGTTGCGTTGCTTTGCAAGCTCCCACAGTTTTATACCAATTCGAAAAACTTACTGTTCGCGACGAATGAAAAGAATCGGTATTGGAGAGTCTAAACCGAAACAGAACCGGCGCCTGAGTTGCCGGTCGGATGTGCGTATGCTGTTGAACCGCTAGAGGTCGGTAAAATGTTAAATAGTCCTTTTCGATATGTTGGAGTTTGAGAACAATCGCAGATGTACAGCGTTGCCAGACAATTCTTCCAGAAAGACGAGAATTCTCTACATTTATTTCTGACTCGCGTACTTTCTTTTCATCTTTCACTGCATTCACCATGGCCCGGAAGAAATATTTTTACACTAGTTCATGAACGTGCAGAAAGAAGCCGACCAAAGTCTAATAAATTTCATCGATAGGAATCTATTAGGCGGTGTAGAACGCTGATAAAACTTCAAAACGTTCTGTATAACACATAAAATATTTTCGCGAGACAGTGTACATGCTAAGTTCTACGAAACGTTGACTCAGAGCAAACACAAAGAATACTACGTCCTCTATAACTGAAACACGGTTTCCTGGCGACTTAACAGGTAGTTTGCTTTATTAACGCAAACGTCAGACACGGTGGCGACTGATTAGGCTGTAATTAGTAGCCACTGATTTCATTTTGTTCGGCAAATTTGCCAATCCGCTTACCAGTTGAGGAAGTTGTAAGTCAATATTAATAGAAATGAGCGTTCGTTAAAACACCGATGAACAACGATGACTTGAAGCTGACAGTGGCTTGAAAAGCTAGAATTTTTATTCTCTTCGGTGCAGTGTCAACGGAATTTTTTTTCTTATTATTATCATTATTATCTTTTTCTTTTTATTTTATTTTAGTGTAGTAGTTTTTAAGCATAATTTTTAAATTCGATTAGATTTACTGCTAAATTTAGAGAACGATTATTTGAATGGTAATGATTAATTTATCATTTTTCTTGTAATTAGCAAAATAGGTAAAGAGAAAATAATTAAGTTAGTGAAGTAATTAGATTTTCTATAATTTGAAATCTTTGGCTTTAACTTGCTGTCGAAGTAGAATCGTTTTAGTGGAACCAGCAATTCGAAGCATAATTTTCTTTTTCTCTTGCGGTTTTCATAATTTGCATTTTTTTTAATTTTGCGACGAGGAAAGAGTAGTCATTTTCTTTTAACCATGGAATTTCATTTCTCATCCTCTTAGTATTAAATATGAAAGTCGTTTTAGCGTGTAAATTAGAATTTTTTTCGTAGTTACTAAATTCTTTTATATAGCATGATATAGCGTATATAGTATACTAAAGTGTTTAAGTATAATTTGTTTATACAATTTAAACGATTAATTTACAATCTTCTTTTTATGTAACTAACAATCGTAGTAGAATTTTTTTTTCGTTCTTTTGCGAATGAACATATCTCTCGAAATTCTTAACTTTTTTCTCATAATCAATACGATTAATTCTCGTTTATTATTAACAATTTTATTAAATTATTCAAAGTTTGATCGCACTGTGTACAAATATATTTCAGGGATTTGAGATAGAAAACACAAGGATTTTTGCTATCAATCGCACCAACGTAATTTTCCTTCATTTTCTACTGAAAATAATCGATTTTTGTATCAGGTAAAGGTAGCACTACTAACGATTCTCGTGAATACAACGGGTAACCAACAAACGAACGCGGTTCCTGAAAATTCTGCCGCATCTACGAATGGTGGCACGCCCAAGGTAATAACGAACAATAAATCACTCGCTATGAATCTGCTTCTCTTTAAAAAAAAAAAAAGAAAAAGAAAACGCTGTTATTACGTGTCTCTTCGTAAAACAGTTCCTTAAAAATATGGACTCGCGTATTCAAGATACCATTCGTTGAAGATTCAATTATTTCGAAGAAATTTCTGTTCAGAATGTTTCTTTGCGAATTATCTAGCGTACGATTTTCTCTCTTGTAGAAAGCTTGCCGCATTGAAAACTTTAGAAAAAAACCAAAAAATTCATGCGTTATCCGTTTCTCAAAATGCTATATGAACGTTTGAAAGAAACAACACATAACCTCACATATTCTGGAAATAAAGAACAGACAGAGAAACACGATCGACAATTTTATTCTCCCGCAGATTAAAAATTCCAAACAACTCGCCACATTTCGATAGATCCGGCATCTCCGACATGTAGCACAACATTTAAGAAAAGAGAGGATCTTACGATCGTATTCTCTACAAATCAGAGTGATAAAGAAAGAAAAACAAAAAAAAAAAAAATAAAAATAAAATAAAAGCAACACCATGCAGAATATTATTTTTGCTTAGATTAAAACCCTGACACCCAATGTTGTACGCACGGCCGGTTCATTTCTCCTGGTAACCTCATTTGCATTGTTCAACCGAGCCACCTCATTATCACAGACAGCCTCTGCAATACGTCTGACAATCGCGAGATACGCTCGAAAGGCAGCTCTAACCTGAGGATGGTTGCAGACGGGTCGACCGACAAGAAATTTTACCAAGTCGCTTCGTGTACATGCAAATTTACAGTCGACTAGCTTAATCGACTAATTGTAAGCGGTCGTTCGGCAAGCAGCGCCTGGCGAAGAATCCGAAGGGAGCGGAAGATCGAAAAAGTTGAATTCGCTGGTCGAACCTGCCACAGAACCACCAGATCCGGTCAAACGACCGCTTTCAAAATCTACTTCGAAGTTGTACGTTCACTGTCGTTTTTTTCGCTCGTCTGACTTTATATTATATCAATTTCTCAACTTTACTTAACATGTTGACTGCCGCGTCACCCGTATTCGGGTGACGATTATTTGACTACTTGCGAAGGATCGTCGTAGATATTTGAAAAGATATTCCACTGGAAATAATAAAACTATAGAATTATTATAAAAGTAATGCGAAAATGGTTTATTAAGAAAATTATTTAGAATGTAAAACTTTGAAGCATTCTATACAAAGCTGAAGTTGGTCGGGACGATTTGGACAATAAGTTGTTGTTTTCTTTAAATTCTCCCGTGTCTCTGATCGGTCCGTTCGACGTCTTTTATCTGCATAACATAGTTTGCACGCGCGTCTAATGCTTCTTCCGGAATCATTTTTCTAAACGGCGATATTATGCTGACTCCGTCGAAGAAAAGGATTTTTTGTATTTTCAGACAACCCTAATAATTTTCCAGCTAATAATTCTCTAAATCTTCTAATATTTACAGCCTTCCTTGTTGCAATTTTCTGATACAAGTAAGTTTATTATTTCGTTATCAACGAACAGTTCAAACACATCATATGGATTAACATCGCTAGGTAATTGCCTAATGAGGCCATCTGTCTCGGAAAAAGGAAATGACTTCTGCCGACCACTAAATTCATCCCATTCACCAAATTGAATCGTACTTTCCTCGGTATCATCAGTTCTTCTTTCTTCCTCAATGACCAATTCTTGTAAGATCTCGTCAACAGTATCTTCATTACATTCAGTATCACTACGATTACACTTATCAATATCCGAATCAGAATCAGACGATGTAATTCTATTTATATTTCTATTTCTAGGAAATCTGATTTCTTTCTTATAGCTGCTATCCGAATTTGTGTAAGCCTCGTAAAAGCTTCTTCACTGCTATTTGACTCACTAAGAAATAAGTTTTCCATCTTTCTTTTCGACATTTTAACGAATCAGGACAGAGATTTTAAATTATCTAAAATATCGATAGGAGTACCTAGCAGAGAACGCTTGGTACTGTGGCACGCGTAGCCTGAAGGAGATTTCATTGAAGACACGCGTGCCAGTCAACGTGTTAATGTAAGAATTTACATGTATATATATACAATGTGTGTGTATGTTGATATGTCAATGATCGAGCCACTCGACGCCAAATTTCCATTGACACGAGACGACTCGCTAAAATTTCTCGCTGGTCTAACACCTGAGTCGACCCCTTTGCGGCCACCCTGAAAGAGGAACAGCGTCGACCGGCACAAAACGCTCTTCTAATGTCAGCGCATCTGATTTCGTCGATCCGCTAAAAAGGAAGTATTGCTTCAGAGGAGCGGAGCGGCGGAGGAGCACCGGAAAATGAGGAATTACTTAAAGAGGATGGAGAGGGAGGGCGTGCAGAGGGTGAAGATGTTTCTGGTGGTCATCGCCGCGTACGTTATCTTTTGGGGACCACTGTTCTTCGTCACTCTGGTGAATCATCCTATCATCGGGAATCCAACTGGTTACGAGGTAATTGCGAAATCGCCCGCTAAATGACAGTTTTATGAAAATTCACGCCAACAAGTTCAAAAGACAAAAAGGCCGCACGAAAACAGGTAAAACTGACTCTATTGGTGTTGTTGCGTGACTCTTCACGCTCTCTCCGTTCAGTCAGTTAAACCTCGTTTACATTGCACTGCTACTTTTAGTTGAAATAATGAAACGATCCAACTGATCGAATCCAGCCGTGTAAATTACAATTTGAAACGACTTCTGCACGTTGAACCAGAAATAGCCGATTCTTCTATCTCTGGTCGAACGATCAGAACGTTAATTCTTCCGAGGTAACGCGCTCTTTTTCGCCTTTTTTCGAGATTCCTATCTTTTTACTGGTTTCTCTTATCTCTCAGTCGCTGAGATTAAAGAAACATTATGTTGCTTTTAGTATTAGGGCCGTCTACTTATATCCAGGTGTGTTATGTTGCGGGTTTATGACACCGTGTAGGTGGTTTACTTAAGATTTTAGTTTTAGTTTTATGTTAGCTTCGAGGACGCTCGAGTACTATGCGACTGCCCCTTCTTCGCTGTTCTAAAACTGAAAATATCGAGGTTACGAGAGCTCATTGAATTTCCTGGCAGAAGTGGCGTAACATTTTAAACAACGAATAAACGTCTGAACAACTTATTACAGTCAAAGACATCACTTGCAATCTACAGCGTCCTTTTTTCTTATATCCAGACGAAATTCAAATCTTCTACGATTCTTTTTAAGCGTCGTTCACGGTAGACAAATAATCGTACGTATTGGGTTGGCAACTAAGTGATTGCGGATTTTGTCAATACCACCTAATGACAAAATCCGCAGTCCCTTAGTTGCCAAGCCAATAATTCGATACAGCACTACTGTACACGTTGTAGCTGTTTGCTTAAATGGAACTTCGCGAGAAAGCAAAGAGTAAGACAATTTCGTCATTTATGGATTCTGATTTAACGTCGAAGTCGTGTTTTTATAATTAAATGGATTCAAGTTGGACGAATTTCTGCAGGAACAAGGGCCTCGTTAATTCAACACAGCTGCAATTAAGGCCACCTAACGGTATATCGAATCGCCAAGATTCAACATCTTTAATTGCCGATGATTCTTTGCCTTCGATACGAAATATCGAATTTTTCTTAACGATTCTTCTCGCTAACAATTAACACCTTCCACTCTAATTTCTATTTCCACACGCAGACTAACCGAACGTATAGGAAACGCGTACATTGGAAAACCAGATTTCTCAAAGAATTGGACAAGCGATCGTTTCACAAAGCTACGTAGAATTTCACCGGAGAATCCGGTTTCTGGTTGATCAGTTCACGTTTAGGTAGCCAAGAGCAGGCGAAATTTGATTTCAGAATTAGAAGAAAAATTACTGAAAAATCCTCCGACTCGAACAATGCTACGACACTGTTCTACTGCACTTCTCCTGTGTTTCACGCGAGCAAGCGTCAGTTTCTTTCAAACATCGACGCACAAGCTTTTCTAACGTGACAACCATTCACGAACAACGGATACGCGCTGTCATTTCGCTTCCTGGATGCACAATACGAATTCAAGTTCCATCTTCTCGCTCTTCTGTTCCAGTCACAAAGACCTCCATCTTCTTCTTCTTCCTCTTTTTTTCGCGCGTTTCTCGTCTTTCCACAACGAGATGCAAGAATAAGTTCGCCAGATCAAAGGCATTGATTAATAGCAAACGCGAATGCAGTCAAAGTGAGAGATTATTCGTTGATCGTCAACTGTATCGAAAAAGAGGAAATTTACTGTAAATCGAGTACATTCAAGGTGAAGTAGATCTACGATAAAAATATGAAACACGTTGTTTCATACGTATCGTACGAGAATTTCTAAGAACAAAGAAGTAACATTGCGCAAGAGTTCAAAACTGCCATAAGTCAGGACAATGTCCTCCGCCTCATTTACGCGAACACGATCGATTCAGTAACACCCCGTTAAGTGCCTACTTTCCTCTTGCGAGTATTTTTATTCAAAAACAAGTCGTTTGATCAGTTTCTCTATCAATTTCCAGTCTTAACCCTTTGAGTGCTGAATACTCACGGCCTATACCGTCCGTACGGACGGCGCGCGTCTAGCGCTGACGATCGCTGTGGACGGAATACTTTTTCGTTAGACTGAACTCTGTTGATTGACTATTCAAAGCGCAAATCGTAATAAGTTATAGTAATTCTTTTGCACGAGATTAAATGATTCAAGAGCGTTATTTTTTAGTTATTTGTAATTATTTATTGTAAACATTGAAATTTACAGTTGGCTAGAATTTGGGTAATAAACTAGAAAACAATAAACTAGAAAACTAAACTTAGTAAATATAGCACAAGTTAATCATTTAGTTGTGTGTGAAAAATTCAGTGCTTGAGAAAACTAAAAAAACCAGATGTAGAGTTTTCTTACAGGTAGTAACTATTTCAACAATAACGAGGCACTATTGGCATTTGTTTACTGCCGTAAGGAATGCATTTATATTTATTTCACACAAACGTAATAGTATTACTTCTGCGTAGGTGTTCGGAAAAATTGAAAAACCCATACATGCGTTCTTAGTCCATGCCGGGCACTTACAGAAAACGCATATATATGTCCTTAGTCCACACCGATAGCTTTCGCCAGACACCTATATGCGCCCACAGCACTCAAAGGGTTAGTATCGTCGTTAGTACAAAACACTGATAAACTTCCCTCAGACTAGTTTCAGTTCTTCCCTCGAATCCAAGACATTTCTAATACGAGACACTTGAGAAAAGACGAAAGCAGCTCACGAGTATTCGTAAGAGAAGACAGTGCTGAATGCTTCTTTTATTCGTGAGACAATTTACCGGTGAGCAATGAACTGAATGCATCAAGCGACAGATGAATATGGTCGATGAAATTGTCTCAAACAGCCCAAATTGATCTGGCCAAATTGTCTCAAACAGGCCAAATTCATTTGCCCAAATTGCCTCAAACAGACAAAAATACAAATTTCTCTAGTCTTCTGATAAATAACACTTCTCCTTCGACTTTCTCACACCACAAAAGCATTTAGCTTCTTCCCTTCCCATCACTCGATGAATGGCACCTGACATTCTCTGACGTTACTCTAACGTCTACGTAATTGGAATATTCGAGCGATCTTCTCATACGAGCTTAAGTTTGGAGACAGTTTCACGAAGCTTTCCGGGAATATAAATTCAGCAAAAGTTTTAGAAAAAGTTTCAATTTGTTTGCTGTCCTACCTAACGAATCCTCGACGCGTCAATTAGCTTAAAGATATTTGTAAACGCACAAACTAGAGCAGCTGCGTTCTAAGATCATGCGAGTTGATAGAAATCGATCGTTTTTACAAACGTGGGCCAACGAAAATTCCAGGTGACTCTACATATCGCGTACGTCCACGCATTCGTGAACCCGGTGCTCTTCCTCAGCATGCACCGCGGCCTACGTCAAGGCCTGTCGGAGTTCTTCTGCGGCTGCTGCGAGGTGATCGCCAGCTGGATTCTGGGTCCAAGCATCCCCGTGGAAAGCGTGCAGCCACCACGATACCACGAACCCATGGAGGCGGTGCCATCGCCGCCGGAACCACCGCTGGTGCAACCCGATGCGTGTCCGGATCTAACCGACGTGGCACTGCTCAAACCACCTTTGCCACCCACTGGCAAACATTTACTGGTATTTCAAAGAAACGCTTTCTCGCCACTTTCTACGTTTTCTATGACAGTCATCGTAGAATAGCATCGCGGAAAGAAGGTCACGTTGCTTTACGAGCTGCTGATACAACTTTGTTGCTTACGAAACGATCAAAGAACTGGCTGCTATGGAAAAATGGCTTGTAGCTTTTCGCTTGTTAGAAAAGCTCTGCGCTCATTTTCTCTGCTTATTCGCGTAGACCACCGTGGATGTTCATCTGTTCGTGGGAAATTTGTTGATGCAAAAATACGCGTAAAATGTCGAAAACACGGTACTCGTTGTAATATTCGCATAATTCGGTCGACTTGCACGACGTTTCGTTTCTGTTGATCTATTGGATTGGCAACTAAGTGATTGCGGATTTTCTCATTAGGTGGTATTGACAAATCCCGCAATCACTTAGTTGCCAGCCTAATAAATATGAGTTTGCGCAAAGGAGTATTCAATTTTCCTTTATTTCTTATCTTTGTGTCAAATGATTAAAAGTTTGTCGAGTATTAGGTACACAAACAGACGATTGCAAGCTTCCAGCGAAACTGCAAGTTTATTTAAAAGAAAATACAGCAAGTTCTTCTCGATCAAAGTATTCGCCATTGGTTTCTTCCCTAACTTCGAACCATCCATCAGCCAAGTGATGGATTTATATCGGAGAAATGCTGCGTCTTCCGGCCGGGATCCGATCATCGAATTACTTTAGTATCTGATCCATTAATTGGAGATAGGTATTTGATAAGGAGAGTAATGTCTGGCGACTAAAGTAGCTGCTGCAATGCGTCTCCAACAACATTCATTACGATTTTTCATCGCAGAAGCAGCGTGCGATCCAACGTTGCAATGGTTTATTGAGTTGGCAACTAAGTGATTGCGGATTTTGTCAATACCACCTAATGACAAAATCCGCAATCATTTAGTTGCCAGCCCAATAACAGACAAACAAATACTTTGATCGAACGATTTGCGGTATCCCTTTTTTAAAATAAACTTTGAGTTTCGCTGAAAATACTTGGATTGTTCATTCGTATAGCTAATAAACGATTTTTCAAAAATAATTTCGTTCTAATTTCGTAGTACAGTAATCGTTTAAGAAGAAAAAATATTAGAAAAAAGTAGCGATAGTAGCAAGATACGTACACTCCTCGCGAAAAAGATAGCCCGGGTGTGTTGTCTTTAATTTCTCAACGACGCGTGTCAAGTTTTTCGTCTGTGACGTATAATATGTAAACATTCTGAGCTGAGAATATACGGTTCATTGAAAATAATTAAAAATATTACGAGGTTTAGTGTGTAACAAAAAACATTGTTTTATTTTAAGAACGAAATGATAGCACACTCTGTTAATACGTTTAGAAATTGCTCAGTAGATCATGATCTATCAACGAGTAAAGATTATAGTACAATATTATATAAATGTGTAAGTATGGGAGGCGGAAAAAAATTAAACGAGTCTGGAAAAAAGCAAATTCTTGAACTAAAACAGCAACAGTTATCAGTAGCAGAAATATCGAAAGTAATAAGAAGAAGTCGTAAAGTAATACAGAATTCCTTAAAAAAAGTTAAAGATTATGGCAAAAAAGAAAAATACTGGTCGGCCGTCATCGTTATCTGATCGTGATAAGCGAGCAATTATGAGCGTGGCTTCCAACTGGCAGTTAACGACGAAGCAAATAATGAAAAAATCTAGTGTTAGTGCCGGTGTTTCGAGTGTTCGTCGGGTTCCACTATCCTGCAAAGATATTAAGAGACTAAAACTGAAAAAGGAACCTTCCTTAACAACGAAACACAAAGTAGAACGTTTACGCTTTGCAAAAGAAACAGTGCGTTGGAAAAAGAAACGGAGAAGGGTACTATTTTCAGACGAAAAAAGATTCAACTTGGATGGTACTGATGGGTTGCAATATTATTTTCATGACATAAGAAAAGAGACAATGTCAGCAATTCGACGACAAATGGGAGGAGGCAGCGTGATGGTTTGGGCGGGTGTCGGTTATTTCGCCAAGACAAGTATCAAGTTCATCAATGTTAGAATGAATAGTGTCCGACACATAAATTTAATCAAAGAACAAATAAATAATCATGCAGAAAGCATTTCTGGATCTGATTACCTGACCTGAGCTCATAATGTTTTCATATTATACGTTACAGATGAAAAACTTGACACGCGCCATTAAGAAATTAAAGATAGCACACTTGGCCTATCTTTTTGGCGAGCAATGTATCTGCTGTATGCACAATTTCGAGCATAATTGCAAGCACGAGAACAGCATGCAAAGCAAACCACCGGTGACTCTATGATGTTCGTCATTAATAAAGGTGTCCCTCTCTACACTTTCTGTTTAAGATTAACTAATCGTAATTAATCGCGGAATTAAACCGTACAGGACGACGTTATGATCGTACCGCCGGATCCGTGGACTCTGGTTTCAAGGTCGAAAAGCACGTCAAGCGTTTACGAGGAAGACGTTAGTAGAAGATCGAGCATTTTGTTACCGCCGGCCCCGAAAATAACCGACTCGGAAGTGAACGTCAGCCCAACTAGCAGCGATCTACCTAGTGAATAAACTTTCTTAACATGTTTCCTTAAACCAGCAAGATTCAATTACAGAATTCCCTTTCTTTCGCGAACTTGGTTCATTGCTTTGCTTATTATGCATATCATTTGGAAAGTTTCAACGAGAAAATTTCGAAACAATTTCATTACGAATTACGTAAACGTTCGTCCATAGCTTGTACGTTATTTTATTTTATAAAGCAGAAAATTCCTGTTAGATGGAAAAAGACAAATTTTCCTTGCAGTTGTTTCAAACTATACTAACGAGTTTTTCAACAATTTCCCTAGAAAATTCGATCAAATTATGTTGGAAATAAGAATACGATATTTTTGAGATTTGAGAGAAGATACGTTAAAAATTGTTAATTTACGTTAATAATTGTTTAACAAATGCTTCTTCCAACAGAGAACAAAGTGTAACACGTTAACAATTCGAAGATTTTCGAACGACAAGAAGAAGAATGTTTCGAGAATTTTATGTAAATTCTTGTTTCAATTATTTTTAAATCTAATCGAGCATAGATTGTGCGTGATGTTATTATTATATTAAAAATTAATAATTAATTTTTTAATGTTAAAATGTTTGTAAAGAGCTCTGTAAATTTGTGTAAAAAAGTCTTTGATTGAAGTTGATCCATCGCATGTTACACTACGCACGCACAATTGCGCGATCGATTGTCGCGAAATCTGCGAAACTAATCTATAATTTACATTTAAACAAATCTCTAATTTATAAATTCCTCCCGTTACAAAATTAATAATAATTCGAGTATCGATGAAAAATCGATAACTAAACGGAAGAAAATAAAAATTTGTATGTCGCTAGTTGCATTGTCGTAAAATCTCTTCGATCGAATTATTCGATTCTTATTGTCGTGACCATACTTGGCGTATCTTTAGTCGTACGAGTAATATAATCATTAAAAAATCAAGAAACAGTATACAGTAGATATTAAATGTCAGTTAGATGAAAAATAAATATTTGGTGTATAAGAAGACGATGGAAGAAATTTTTATCAATTTTCAGAAGATACTTGTCATTCGTTTTTAATCGATGGTATTGCGAGATAATTTTGTAAAATGATCATATTCGTCAGCGATGATGAATTTGATGAAAGAGCAATTTAATGTTTGTAATGTACGAAAAGCTGCAATAAACGTTCAATTCGTCCTTCGAAAGAAATATCGAAAAAATGCTGAATAGTATACGTTTAATATTAAAAAGATACTTAGAATTTCTATAAATTCCTATGAATTCTCCGAAGCCGTTCCAAAAACGACCAAAGATATTTCCAAAATGAAATTTGTCCAATTTACTAAAGAGATATGCACGTACGCGCGATATCTTCGCAGCGCTGAAGAGTAGAACTCCATGATGTCGATCGACTGACAGAAGATTGCAAATGGACAACAACCGAGAAACTGAGTTGTCCACTTGCAAATTCCTCTTCATAGCCTAGGAATCCTCTTCGAAACATGCAAACTTTCCAAGACACGCGCGAAAATGAAAAGAAGAAAAAGAAGACAAATCCGCGGGACGTTCACTTTCCGGTCGTAACAAGCAACGTGCATCTCGTAACGAGATACAGGCGCGTAGAAACAAGCGAAGAGATGGAAAGACAAAGGAAAATCGTTGCCAAAGAGGTTCTGTAAAGAACCGTTCAAACAATAATCTTCGAAGATTGCCAAAACTCGAGAAGAAGAGATAGGAGAATGATCGTTTCGCCAACGTTAAGCACGTTTCCATGTAAAACTTCGCTTTCTAGACGACTCTGTTTAGATAACGCTTTATTCAATGAAACTAAAAAATCAATGAAAATAAAATAAAACGAAGTAAAGTAATGGTAAAATGAAACGAAGCAGAAGCGAAAGCGACACGAAGAAACAAGCTAGAGATTATTCAAGAAAAGTAGAAAAGCGCAGAATGTCACCGACAAAACATAAATAGTTCCTTAAATTGTGAATCGAACAGAGCATTAGCTGCACCAATTAGCGATCAATTAAGCGATTAATTAGGGATACGTTAGATAGTCTGCACCTTCGAATGAGCTTTCCATTAAACTGGGGACTCAAAGTGATCGAGATTTTGCCTCGATTATTACTATTATTATATATATATATTATTTACTATTACGATTATCCTTATTATACACGTATTATACAGATAATTATATACAGAAGCGGAGTCGCATGTGCGCATATACAGGGTGTCCGATAATTAAACGCTGTTCGTAGCGGTGTCGAGCGTGAAATTGTTCGATATACGATGTATAATGGTGAAACTGTAACATGATTTTCGTTGTAATTAGACTCTTCGTTTAACGGATATTTGATATATATATATTGTAAGATCTTATACTACAATTAGTTTATTTATAATAAATGGACTAAACAGATGTTGATTAAACAGGAAACGATCGTTGTTTAACGTGAACTAACCACAATAACGTATTATAATTAAGACAACTAGATAGTTAATTTGCAACACTCGTCAATGCTCTCACTCACGCGAACCACACTCTCTCGACAACACATCTCGCACTCCCTGACTTCTCAACTAACACTGACTGTTAATTCGTCTTTCAGCTTAGTGTCCCTTTGTCCTTTGCTTAGCCCCACCACGCACGTGTTTCGCAACCGTTTGTGGTCAGGGTCACGTAGGCCTTTTCCACGAAACTATTCGATTGACCAATGGCACACTTGGGCTTTCTCGCGACATTGTTTATAGTTCGCCCGATATCCCTTAGGCCTCTCGTCCACGATACTACAATATATATATATATATATATATACTGTACTGTCTGTTTTCGTTTGAAATATTCTTCAGCCATGAATAAATATTTAATTCGTGAATAATGGAATTATGTATTGGAATAAAAGACTGTACGACTCTGTATTGACAATTTCTCATTTACTTCTTTCGATGGTAAGAAATTAACACGTTCGCGACTGTCGAGAATATAATGATGACAGAAATTCGATATAAAAATTTCAGTTCACGGTATATCGAAATCTATTTATCAAATGAAATTTATGAAAATTAGTAAAATTTTAGATTCGTCAAATATCTGCAAGAAACGACACTTTTCGAGAAATGTTGTCAAAGTGAAACGTGTTGTCAAAGTGAAAACGTAATGAGAATAAACTAGTCACTCTGTATATGTGTATATGCAGATAAATATATACCTATACATATGTATATATGTATATGTATGTATATATTATATATTTTCTATGCAAAAATTTAGGGATTTCCGGACGTGCGTTCTCTGAGCTACTTTTTCTTGTAAAAAAAAAAAAAAAAAAAAAAAAAAAAAAAGAAAAAAAAAAGAAAAATACATACATGTTTTAATGCATGAATTTCTCGTTTGTGATTAAAGATATCTTTTTTCACTTTTCTTCAGTAAATAAAAATTATTGGAGTTTGCTGAGAGGGAAATAGAAAAACAGCGGTGGTTTTAATTTAATGGAAAATTTACCAGATATTTTTACGCGAGTTCTAAACAATTTCCATCGAAAATGAGAACGAAGCGTTTTATTGGGTTAGCAACTAAGTGATTGCGGATTTTGTCAATACCACCTAATGACAACATCTGCAATCACTTAGTTACCAAGCCAATATTTGGTATACGACCTCGCATAACGTGTCTGAGAATTTTGTAGATTTGTATTATATTTAATTTTATATTACTTGTATTGTAATTGAATTTTATAGAAATATTATGGTCGACGTTTTTTCCATTTTTTAACGTTGCCAAACGTATATTTCCTACTTCTAATAAACAGTTGAGACAAAACCAACTATATTTTCCCTCATTTGCTGTATTATTCATACCAGGAGCAACTAAATCTTTGGTAACTGACGCTAATCGAAATTATTAACGACGACTGATCGACGAAAATTTAAACAAATCTTCACCTAATCGTTGCAAATTCTAATTTGAAAAAAAAAATCTTGGAACAGTACAAGCCACGATATATTTCACTATAATTAACAGTTGATAAGCGTAAAAAACCTTTTTGATCGAAATCTCCTAAAGTACTCAAAATATACAAAACTTTAAAAGCATACGAAAATCAGCAACATCGGTTCATCCTCAAAAAATTAGAAAAATTAACGATCAATTTCTACGATACAAAAATCACGAAAGCTTCTCATTCTGTACGAATAATTTTCGTAGATGATTTTAAGAATTTGCATAAATTGTATCGCAAGAACCACCTAACCGCCAAGAAATGAATAAATCGTTGAAATATCTAAGAATTGCGATAATGAAGGAACAGTAGAACACGACTCCGAATATTTCGTTACTGCGATTATTATTTTATTTTAATATTATTAATATTATAATAATTATTTTATAAATTTTATATATTATATATAATAAATTATTTATAATTTAGCAATACAATGGCCAACTGCTGCTTCTTACGATGTAAACTGCGAAAAATCGGTATCATTCGGAACGCAATTCTAGCAATTGCGCGTCATCGCGTTGAATATTTCGATAATGGATCGAACGTAATACAGAATTCATAATATAATTACCACGCAACGCTGAGAATCCGTGCATTCGATCTACGAATGCAAACTGCGATAACTAGAACGTTTATCGGTCGAAATCCTCGAATATAAACTCCATCTGCCTTGCGATAGTGTCTTCACATTTCCAGCTTCCTATACACAACAGTGTCGATGCTAACAAGAGAAAGAGAGAAGAGAATTGCACAACTCATGACAGTTATAGACCTCTGGTGGGATAATTTCTCACCCAACTATAGCAATAGATCGAGAAATTGTGGCTTGCAGATTATATCACGTGGGTAGAACAATTACAGAAACAAACTGGTTCCAGTGAGAACAGTTTGCAATTTCGATCGAAATCATCTGCCGCTCTTTCGTTTGTGGTAGAAAAAGAAGAAAAGAAATAAAAGCGAAATTGAAAACCGTAATATTTATTGGGAAAGTTTGCAGGATGAACATTTCTTTATTATCCGTTATATTTCTCTGTTTCTATAATTCGTCACGTAGTTCTTGCTTTGGAAAGAAATTTTCCTTTTTTTTCGTCGATGCCGTCGATCGATACGCGTGGAAGGAAATTTAAAAGCGAGAAACGCTGGAAATACGCGAGCTGAGCCGTAATCCAGCAACATTCGAAAGACGAAAGAAATAAAGTCCGGAAAATCCCTGAAACAATGTCAATTTCTCTGGAAAGACTTTCGTAGGAGAAGGCGGAGTAAACTTACGAACATTACTCGTAAAGTATGTCTTTTAAAAATTATTAGAACGTGAGTGTTAGCCAGAACGACGATAGCGTTAAGGATAATTAGTTTAAGTTGATGGATAAACGGTGCCTGGCAGATCGATAGATATTACGCGAAGATCGTGTGAAAACATTGATTGCGATATTTGTATCGTTGATTATACAACAATTATTTGCGTTTATAATATTATAATATTACGACATCGATGTTACTAAGCGTGTAAATAAAGATAGGTTATCTTTGACAATGGTAATATTTTTTAATCTTCCTCCATTTTAGAAACTTCACAAAGGCTGTGATGGTATTGGTGGAACAAAATAATTGTTTAAAAATAATTATTTAATTGATACGTCATGTTGCTTGCGCTAGCTGCACACGTTATTTTGATATTTCGTTGGATTTAAATAGAAGAGGCCCGAGTGGCAATGAGCAACAGGAAAAGTTGCCCGAAGCGAGACTAAAAGCTAGAAGCACTTCAAGTCGTCGGGTACAGACGTTATATTCCAGCTTCTGCGAAAGAAATCTCATTGATCCTTTGGTGGCGTGCGATTACCTGGCCTCTCGAGTCTGACAATGGTGCTCATCCATCAACTTATAACAGTAAAGACTCCCTTTGGGGCGTTTAATTTCAGTTCTTCAAGAATAACATTGGTTATACGACGAATAGAAAGAAAATAGTACGCCAGATACAGAGCCAATGGAAGAATGGAAGAACTGAGATGAAACGACTAAACAAATGGTACAAGCAAATCGAGTAGAACGTTAACGACGCGACCATAAGAAGATAAATGATAAAGAAAATAAAGAAACAGAGTAAATAAATTTTCTCAATGCGATTGTAATAAATTTGAACGCGCAAGCAAATTAATTCAAAAAATTCAAACACGCCGTTTGAATATTTATTAGAGGATGTAACGTGAAATGCATTGTAAATTAAATTAAATTCTTCCACGGCTATACCATACTCCGTCATTCGTAAAATCGTGTTGAAAAATCGATTTGTACGAAAAAGTCGCAATTTCAGTTTCGGCTCAAAGGGAAAAGTTCCATTACACTACTACGGACGAATCGATGCACCCATAAAAAAATCCTGTCGGCGGAGAACGGAACTCATTAAACCATGCAAATTTTCCCCCTTTTATTTTTTCCTTATTTTTATTCGAAACGGAGTTGGTCCGGTTGCTGAGATCGCTCTGTGCATAAACGAGTTTAGAAAATTTCGGTCAGATCGCTACTACTTCTACTTAAGCAAGATTGCTGCAGCAAATTTGTAAGCAAGAAGCTTACTTGATTTAATTAAAAATTTCAATGTTATCGCTTGATACATTTCCCCTCCTTGTACGTAGTAAATGTATAGGTTTTGTCTTTTTTTAAAAATGATATAGTTTGAATAAAGTTTATGTCACATTGATTGTGAAATTATTAGACAATAAAAAGCAATGAAACCTGAATTTGATATATTACCAATTACATTTTATGTCATAAATCTACTTCATGATCGCGCATGAAGTAATGTAAATGTCGAGAGCTCATTTATTTTAATTATCTTGTCTACCAGAGCTGAATTTACTGAATGTTAGTTTATTATTTATAAGGTATTGCTATTTAACATCTACGCTGGAAGCAATGTTGCTTCTCTTCCTAACATTACTAATTAAATTTCAAAATATTTTTTCATACCGTATTCGCATAGTTGCGATTAAAGGACAGAATTTTCTGTCTTACGAGAGATACATTAAACGTGCAATAAAAAACATATTACTTTTATAAAATAACTTACCTGTTCGAAGCCGCCTAAAATTTCCGTAGTATCCATCGCAGAATTGACGACGATCGATTTCAGCTTCCGCCCGGCCAGGTTTGCAAGAAGATGTACGAGACTGGTCTTTCCGGTTCCAGATCCACCGATCTGTTACAGAATTGATACATATATTAGTTAACAAAATAGTATATAATTAATATTTGTAGCATTACGTAATTATATAAATTGTATAAGAATTATTTAAAAGAGCAGATAAGTCGCAAATAATTACTTGATAGTTTGTTCGAGGAAGTTAAATCAGTTTGCAAACTACTTACGAGAATGGCCATCCAATTCATGTTAACACACTGCGCAAGTCCCTTGAGGACAGTTTTCTGTTCCCTCAGGAGTAATAAATCATCGTTCTCGTACACTGCAGAATCGCTGCGATCCAATATTTCGTCTCCTAAAAAGACCTTTTCTCTCGTCAAGTGGACTGGGTACTCTGGATCTGGTAAAGGCCAATCATTTTGTAAGAAAATCTTATTGTATATCTCGATCACCTGTAATTAAAAAACATTTAAAAGTTAGATAGAAGTTTATTTCATCATATATTGTAAGAAATACATTGTAGAATTGTAAAGACATGAAATTTAATTACACAGCAAATAATATTCTCGTGAATTAAAATTATTGATATTACAAATATTAAAAACATTACGTTATATATGTCTTACATTTTTTTTATCTTCATTTGTCCTCATTCTATCAACGTAAATCAGTTGAGCGCCATTTCCGGGATTGAAAATCTTTTTTGAACTCTTTTTGAAAGCTGCCATGGTTATTTCACACCACCTAGTGACATCTCTAAGGTTCATTTCCCAAGGTGATCCCGAATGGCCCCAAGTAGTTCCAACTTGAGAGCTCAATTCTTCGTTAAACTGAATCATCTTATCGAGTAAATCTTCTGGTAGCTCCGGAAATTGAACATTTAAAATGAATTTTAGATCCCTCTGTTCCAGAGCATCTACAAAAACCTAAAACAGCAAAAGAAGCAAAATCATGAACTGATATATCTGATAACTCTACATTTAATGATCAAGAAAAGATGGATCATTATATTTTTATAGACTTTTTCCTAATATTATTTATTATCATTCCCTTATTATAGCAATATATTTGTTCTTCTATTACTCTTTTGTTTTGAATATAAAAAGAACTTACTTGTGTAAAACGGTTCAAGAATGACTTTGGAAGCCCTCTTCTAGCTCCACCTTGACGAAGAGGATTTTGACAACCAAATAATCGAGTTCCTGGCTTTACGATGAAAGACATTCCTAATTCCGGGATGTAAACTTCACCACGATGATCGAGACATGCGTTTAATCCTTCAAGAACCGATTGGGATGCAAGATTCAATTCATCCAGAAGAATCCAATCCCCATTTTTTAGAGCTCTTAAGAAAGGACCATCCCTCCATGAGAATTCACCAGGCTTCCCTCCTTCCACTGGTAAATCCGCTCCGAATAAATCCGAAATATCCTACGTAATATTTAAAAATTTTATAATAATAATAAGTTTTAACATTTTGGTTCAATTGAATTCTTTTCTTCTTTTTTTTACAAAAGACTCATAAACGACATTTTAAGTTTTATAAAATAAATGCAATACATTAAAGCTGATGATACTATAAAATTGCAAATTTAATATTCCAGTATATAGAAATAGCAAATCATCTTATTTTATTCAGTTGAATTACTTAATAAATTATATAATAAAGAAAGAAGAAGGAATAGTTACCGTTTGATCGCTTAAATTTAATCTAAGAAGACGATGTCCAGATGCTCTGGCAAGTGCAGAGACTAAACTAGTTTTGCCAACTCCTGGACTACCCTCCAATAGTATTGGTTTCTTTAATTGCAAAGCACGTAAAACTTTCAGAGTATTCATTTTTGTAGTTGGGCTTGCAAAAGCAAATCCTACATTGCTTGGAATTTGTACATTTCCCTTCTTAATATAAAATGGATGTATTCCAAATTTATCCTTATAATTGTCGACATCAAATTCTTCATTGTTTAATATTAATTCAGATTTTAATGTACTCTGTATTTGCTGTTTAATAAATTTCAATGCAGAATCCTTAAAACTTTTCAACTTCTTTGAACTAAAATAATTTAAAATATTTCGGTAAAAAACTAATCAATATAATTATAATTAACTAATATGTAATGATTCATTAAAATAGAATTTGATTAAAATTTTATAAAATCTAATTGATAATAATTCATAGCGCTTACTTTTCTGCTGCAGTTAAACCAGATCCAAGCCCATCGATATAGCTTAAAGCTGCACCATGGAAAAAAGCATCCCCTACCCCTAAATTTTGACAAGAATTAATAAAATTCACCCATGTAAGGATATCTCTGACACTAACGACAAGCTTTTTTCCTATTTCTGTAGTTTGTATCCACTTTATGAATCCTATTATTGCTGCAGGAACAGTTTCCTTGTATTCTTTATGTAGATTGTGTACCATAATACACTTGAGATCATCCAATGAAACACAACCTTCGCACCAAATTTCCGTGAATCTATTCCTAAGAGCTGGTGAAAGTTCTTTTTTGCCATAATCACCACCAGGATTCATTGTACCAACGAAAATGAAATTTTCATGTGCAGTAACTGTTGCATTTTCTTCAGTTGATGGCTTTTCAGCAATTAAAAGTTTACGTTCAGGTTCTAGAAAAAATTAATTAATTCTAATATTATTTAAATAAAACAATCCTAATTAAATACCTGTTATGTGATTAAAAATAATTCAAGATAATAAATTAATTAAATAAAAATAATAAATTACCTAGAAGAGAGTTCAGTCTTTCAAGTACGCTATCGTCCGCCAAAGAGATTTCATCTACTAAAAAGAAGCCTCCATCTTTCATAGATTTCACTAAAGGACCATCAACCCATTCGAACAATTTCTGATTTTCTCTATGTTCTCTAACTGGACGGAGACTTCCAAGAAAATCAGAAGCTTCTGTATGCATATGGCAGTTGACAATACTAAGTTCTTGTTGTCTAATTACAGACAATAGTTGACAAACTGTAGTTTTTCCACCTCCTGTTTCACCAATTAAAAGAACTGGCTCTTTAAAGTCACAGGCTTTCGAGAGAAGTACTGCCATTTTGCGCATTTGATATGTCCAGACTACATGTTCAAATCCTGGAATCTTCTTTGACAAAAGAGATTCCAAGATTGGCTTAGTCACAGTAGAAGTTTTTTCAGAGAGTGAAAATAGAGCATCTGGACTAACATCTCTTTTTAAATGTTTCTTTAGCACTTCTATGATTTCTAAACATTCTTCTGAGTGACGAACTTTTGAAGAGAGAACCAAATATCCTTCGTCCGCTAAATGTTGACTCCAATCATACAAAGTGCCTACAATATCGGGTGCCAGGTGATATCTTTCTGCCCAGCGAAACAAATCTCTAAGGGTTATGAACCCTACAAAAAATGGAAAAATTACCTTCTTAATATTTACTTCTTAAAAATATTTACTAATAAATAATGCCTTAAGACAATAATATACCTCTTTTTCCCGCAAAAGTTGCAGTACCCTTTCTTCGTACTTGAAGTTCTGTCATTACATTGATTACTTGCTTGCAATATGTTTCTGGCATCTTACACCTTTTGTGTAGAATTATTTGGAGCTCTTTAGGTGGAATTTCATCAAAATGTAACTCGACAAATCGATTTCTAAATGCACGTGATAATACCTAGTAAGAAATAGAAATAAAAAATCACATGAAATACTAACAAGAAATTATTTGTTATAGACCAATACATTTATTTAAAATGGATTATTTGTTTATAAAATATTACCTTTCTTCCACCATATAAACCTGGAGGATTTTGCGTAGCAAAAAGCATGAAATTATCATGTGCTTTTACAATTTGTTGAGTTTCAGGAATAAACAACTCTCTATTATCATCAAGAACTCTATTCAAAGCTTCTAAAACATCACTAGGTGCTAAATTTAACTCGTCCAAAATTATCCAATATCCTGAAGAATATTAAATTATTTCAGAGGTATAAAAGTAAATAATTGAAACATATAATATCATAATAAAAAGGATAATCAAAAATTAAATTCATCGTACCTCTTCGCATAGCGTCTACTAGAATACCCTCTTTAAAAACTAACTTTCCTGAAGAATCAGCTACATAGGTACCAACGTATTCCTGCAGGTCTGTGTGTTCATGATTATTAATTCGCACACAGGTATGTCCAGAAGCCTTCGCTAAGTATGTTATCAAACTGGTCTTTCCTACTGAAGTATCCCCTTGCAGTAATACAGGCATTTTACCAATAGACACTACTCGCACTAAGTCTTTCAAATTTTGCTTCACTGTTTCTGTGAGGATATACTAAAATCAAAGAAGATATTAAAGTTTTACTTATTTTACCTTTATCTTACTTTGCCTACAAGATCTGTTTTTTTTTTGTATATACATATTTAACACACTGCTTAATTTTTATAGCAATGAAAGCTAAAAACTTCTTAATAGTAAAATTCTCTTTAAAAGAATACAAACTTACATTTTCTGGAATCTGTGGCTCAAGATCACCTCTAGAGATCCAATAGCCCTCAAAGCATATAAAACTCTCAGCATGACCACGTGGCCTTGGAATTGGAGTTCCAATAACAGCACTGGCAGCTTTTTCTCCTAAGATAGCCTTTACAATCATTCTTTGTACTATTGGGTAAGATTTACTATCTAACTGTGTTAGAAAACTTAAACAAAATGCTTCATATAAGGATCTCATTATATTTCCACAAGGATTCTGTGCAGATACACTTAGAGCACGACATAGTGTTCTCAAACTGTAATGTGGCTTATGCCCAATTCCATCAAGAAGACTGGTTTCTGCTTCTTTCCTGACACTTAAGTAAAATTTGACAATATTTTCAATCTTTTCTGGTGGCAGATTTAAATCATTCAGATATGAACTTATTAGAAGTTGTAAGTCTGATTTTTCTGTGAGTTCATCAACAAAGAATTCTGTAAATCTATTCCTCAGACCCATGGGAAGATCTTTTTTCCCAACATCTGTTGCAGGATTCATACAAGCAAAAATTGCAAAGTCTTTGTGCCTTTTAATTGGTTCTTTGTCTCCACGCTCTAATAAAGATAGAGATCCGCAAGATCCTTCTAATAAACCAGAAAGACATTCTAATGTTTCTGCAGTAGCTAAATTTATCTCATCTAACAAAACCCAATCTCCATTTTTCAGTGCTTTGACTAGACTACCCTCTACAAATGAAAATGCTAAAGAAAACTGACTTTGCACCTGAGACTGAAGTTTTTCTAATTTCTCTGCTAGTTTCTCCCATTTCTTTAAAACTTCTACCTCATTTTGATTTTTTGTAGACGTCTTCAGTCTTTTCAAAGCAGCACTAGTGCTATGAATCATTAAAGTAATCAACATCTTCCACTTTCTTCCTTCAAAGCAACGCCCAATATGATTTAAATATTTTAAATTTGGTTCAATTGCAAAATAAGATCGAAATAAAATCTCGAATTCTTCGCGAATTGGGAGAATCAAAAGTTTAAGATCTACCGGTTTGTAGCCACCAAGTAAATCTGTACTTTCACTCTGTTGGTTCATATTTATTACTATCAACTTGTGGCCTGTTATCTGCGCAAGGTATTGTACGCAACTTGTTTTCCCTGTGCCAGTTTCTCCAACTAGAAGAACTGGCTCTTTCTGTACAATACAGCTAGCTATTCTTTCCAAAAGACATACAGATGGTCTTGTATAAGAAAAATTGGAACTTCTAGACTCTATTTTAACTCTATCAGCTTTTTTTATCTCTAACTTTGCTCTACCAACAATAAGACATTCTTTGTGGAGATTTACAGATGGTTTATGTACTTGAGAAAAAAATTCTGCTTTTGTTTTTACAATACCTAATTTATGTGCCACAGCTATTGCCAACTTTAAACGTTGTACTGAAATAAAAAAACAACAACATGATTCATCACTTATGAAATTTCTTTATAAGCATTTAATTAATCATTAATCATTCAGCAATAATAGATATTTTTATAAAGTATACTTTACATACCAGAATTAGGTACAGAGCAGCAAAAGACATCTAAAGCATCTTGAAAAATCTTCAGGCCTGAAGCAGGTGAGGATACATCAAAATCAACTACAGCTCTAAAGCACCACTTAATCAAATCCCTGGTAGAAATTTGTCTAGTATTCCTTACACTATTCACAATGTCATCTTCATGGTTTCCAGCAGAAAACAATAAAAACACATCAACCATTTTTACAGCTACTGTATGCAATATTGGAAATAAGGTTTGGACAATTGTAATGAGTTCTTTCTTTGATAACGACTCTATGTTAACACATGACCACTGTTTCTGCATTGGCATTTGAAATGATTTTTGTGTTCCTCCAGAACTCAATCTTCTAGTAACAAACAACTGAAACCCACTTTTCACGTGTATCAAGTCTCTGTATCCAGGGACTGATAATGTTTTAGTTTCTATAAGTTGTCCGATAACGCTAATAACATCTGTCGCAGCGCAGTCAATATCTTCTAAAAGCAGCCATTTGCCAGATGATACAGCTTCAGTCAATATTCCTGGTTGCCATAAAAATTCTCCAGGAATATCAGTACATCTGTACATTCCTAATAACATTTTAGAATCTGTTTGATCACCTAATTGCACTTTTGCAAATTTCTGTGCATCGTGACCAGTAGCTTGAGCTAAAAACTCTATTAATGCAGTCTTTCCAGAACCAACTGCACCTTGTAAACATACACATTTATTGGAAGAGACTGCCAAAGCTAAATTTCGTAAATTTTGCCGTGTAGATGGTACAGGAATTAGATTTAATTCATTTCTATTTCCAGATTTTTCAAATATTGGAAGTAAAATTCCTCCAATGGAAACTACAGAAGGTACATCAGGAATTCCATCTATTTCTTTGGTATCTTCACAAGTTATATTATTTCGATTAACTTCTTTACTTTTAACAAAGTACTCTTGATTGTTAGAAACAAAATCACTCACATGAGATAGATAACAAGATTCTGACATTCCTAATACAATAGCAATACAATTTATTGCTACCCTGAAAGATAATTAAAAATTATTCTTGTATATTTTGTTTTGACTTAAGACACTTTTTTATTTTACTTATTTAAAACGGAATTTTATCAAATTTATTCCCAAACAACTACTCCATTTAATAAAAATCATTGGATTAAAATCTTTTCCTATTAGTAATTTTATTGAAAATATTAAAAGGAGATATCATATTTTTTAGTTTCATATCTTACCATCTAACACCTTCATCTTCATGAGTCAAATATTTATAAAATTTAGACCAATTCCACGCATATTTAAAGTGTATTGGTGCACTACATAGAATATCATAACAAGCAGTTACTAAATCATAATCAGATACTTTTGTGACAGATATTACTCTTTGCCTATTACGTCTCTTTAAAGGAGGACCACGGTCAACTTCTATAAATTCAAATGGAGCTGGATTTACATCAAAATAATGTAGAACAAATCTGTAATAAAACAATATTCATTTACAAATCAATTTCAAATTTTATATCATTTAAATATATCTTATAATTATTTTCAATAGAGAACTGTTGGCAATAATTATTTTTTAAATAATTAATAATTTTTTATTTTTCCGTAATTGTATATTTGATTCGTAGAAAACATATTTTACACTACTGAATATTGCTATAAAATAAACAAGACTTTCCCAAACACACTTTTCAACGTTACAGTTTAATATAATTATGCTATAAAGTATACAAATTTACATACTACTAAACATAGACGACTATGCTTATATATTTACGAAATAAGAAAAAGATTACTTGTATATGTCTGCACTAAATTAATAATACAACTAAGAAAACAACACAGAATACTGTGTTACAAACTCCTTTAATTTTTTCCAAATATATTTTACATTTATTACACATTTCATCAATTGATAATTCTAAATTTAAGTAATAAAAAAAGTATAATACACAGAGTATCAGAAAAATATTGTTTGTATCCTGTAGGATATTCTCCAACCTGAAAGATTCAACCTAAAATGTTATGGAATATGAAAGAATTATAATGTTGAATAAAGTACTATTCAACCTAAAATATATTGCCTATAAGTAAGAGAATATAATTTCATGATAATATTTTCGCTGTTAATAATCACATATTAGTGTAAAAGAAATATATATATATACACATACAAAATAACATAAAATATAAAGTATTCTATGTAACATTAAAAATACATACACTAATATATCCTGATTCTTGGAAAGTAATTTGGCTAAGATAACTGAATTTAATTTATGAATCAAATCTTCGTCATCAAAGGAAATTTTATCCATTGAAATGCTTTTCATAATTAATGCTGACAATAATTGTGGGAAACATTCTGCTACATCCTCTGTTGTTTCTGGATTCATTAAGAATTCACATAAAATGTCTAAAATTTGTTTATGCTCATCCTCGCTTGGTTCCTACAATAAAATTACACAATGTTATGAAACAAGATTAATGAAATATATTTTGAAGAATATAACATTATTAAATAATGAAAAAGTAAGACACGTGATACATTTTAATCAAAACTCAATTTAAAAATAAACAGTAATTAAAGCATTAGAAAAAGTTTTGCATTTTCTATAAATTTTGTCATGTTTATTTCGCGTATAAAATTAAATGAATGAATAAAATGAACATTGTATGTATTACAAATAAACACAGTTTGAAGGTACATTATTTTCATCCATTTATTATATATTAAAAATTAGATGAAAATATTACTAAAATTCATAATTACTAACAATAACCTACAATGTGAAATTTATACAATAAGAAATAGTAATAGCAGGGAAAAATAAGAATACAGATATTGATAATTGTGATATTAACAAACGAAAAGAGGATATTTAAAATATTTCAAAAAGATGTTTCTTACTTACTTTGTCAATTCTAAAAAATGAGAGTTTCTGCACATACTTTTCGTTTCGTTTAATAAACACTGACAAACTTTGTGAAAACATATTTGAAAAACTAGAAATCAAGTTACACGTGCAGTGCCGGATAAATATTGAAATCAATGCGTAAGCAACCACGTGCTTACAATCAGTAGCCAATGTTCGGATGTTCCTTTTTAAGCCGTACAATTCCTCGACTCATAACAAAAAAATTCCCTAAATTACTTGCGGTTTCTTAAAACTAAAAACCTACCTATCATAAGTTTGCTATCATTATGAAATATAAGATCAAGTATGTAGTTAAAATTTGAAGCTAAAAAATAATTGCAATGATTTCAATCGTAAATTACGTATCATTAATATAATTTGCTACAGGTAGAAATAATTTCATATAAGCAGATATTAAGAATTTCATGATTTATAAATTACCAATGAAAAGTTAAATATTAACTTTATTTCCAAAATTCAAATAATATACATTTTTTAAATGTATATAAATGTTTTTTCATATGTCTTTATTGTAAAAGAAGAAAAGATATCCATTAAGTTGCTTTAACAGAAATAAAAATAGTATCTTTATATATATAATAGTATGTTATAGATGATTTTGAGCATTATTTTGTTATAGTGCTTAAAATAAGTGCTATTATTATTATGTATTTGATATATGAAAAGTGGCAATTTTAATTAATTTAGTTTTTCTAATAAAATTGATATGTTTTGTTATAATATTATAGTATAAATCTTATCATCATATATATGTAACATTGTTATAATACAATTAATATTTTCAACTTATAGATCATCTTCAGACTATATAACAAGAATTATGCATAACTATTTGAAACAATTAGATGAAACAATAATAAAAGGTAATAATATGTAATCTTTTAACCACTTGCAATGAAATTGTTTTTATATATATATAAATTGGCAATTTAGATGATGAAATTCAAATTAATTCTTTTATCATATGATAAAATATAAAATTATTTTATTTGCAAGAATAAATATTTGTTTCTGTGAAATTTTTAAACCACGCTTAGTACTTATTACACAATTTAAAATTTAAGATACTTAAAATAAATAAGAATACCTATTTTATATATAAATCAAGTTTAATAAAAAATATACAAGGCTTAACTGTAAACACATGTTCTAGACAGTACAAAAGTTGTACTTTTAGAATGTCTCTGTACAACTTAATAATATAAATCAGAAAATCTCAGGATGTGAGTTAAATTCATCTCGTAACCTCTTCTCAATTGCAGGTAGAGATAGGTTATCAACCTGAATGTTAAAGCTGACATAAACAGCTATTGAAAGTTTCTTTGAAAGTCTCTTGGCAAGACTGGTTGAAAATTCATTGGCAATTGATCCCATAATCTTCGTTGTAAGTGGTTCCTTTTCGTATGGTGATTTGATTGCGAATGACAAATCATTCATGGCATTCTCATTATAATCACCTACCCACAAATAGAGGGAATTTTCCATTTTAATTACATGACATGAGATTGACAAGTCGCCGACTTTTGCCACAAAATCGTGAAACTTAACGTCACAATCGCTATTCGTTATTTCTTCTACTTCTGACTGATTTTCCATGTTTTAACTATTGTTCAGCTCGTTTGTTTTTGATTTCAGATCTGCTGACTACGAGTCTATTTACTCTACAGGCGAATCAGTGGAACTAACACGAAGTACAATTTTCAACCGATAGATAACGCTACCATGCCCAAAATAGCGCATTTTACATTAAACGAATGTAATTAATTAATTAAATAATTAGAACAAAATATATACATATTTTCACACTGTATACATAAAAGACTTTTCCATAAGGGGGATATACTTTGAAGAATTTTCCGTGTTATCAATTGAATAAAAAAGTTAGAATTAAAAGTTAAATTAATTAAATTTTGCCAGCGATAACTACCCTAACAAATATATTTTACTCGTTAATTTATAATTTAATTTGCGATTCTTTTTAGATATAAACACATACGCCTTTTTGCTATATGAAAAATTGAAAAATTAACAGGGTTTCAGAATTGAAATAAAAATAATATCTCATTTCTACAGCAGTCTACGCTTGGTATAATAAACAAGTCAACGATTATGATAATTACAATATCTACGCAAGAATTAATTCTAAAACTAATTCTAAACTATGACTTTAAAATGTTTTCCCATATGTTCGTACCATAAGACAGAAGACACAAGAGGTGAGTGTTTTTAAGTCACCCGTTATATCTAGCGAAGCTTATTGATATACCTGCAGCAGAATCACCTGCATGTGCAGTGAGCTGTATACCTAAGCCTCTAAACGGTCGCGGCGCGTATAATTTATGAATTATTATTTTGTACTATAATGTTGGCCCCACTGTACGCGCGGCTGTTTCAAGCCGCACCAATGGGGAGTCCCATCTTGTTGGAAACTGAGATAAAAAGCACCGCCATTGGCGTAATCTCTTCAAAAACCAGAAGTTTAGGATAAATCTACTAAAACGATACATCTTTACCTTGAAATTGAATTTTTTTTTTTTTTTGCCAAATATGTACATTGTTTTAAATGTTATACGAATATCATAATTATTCCGATTTCCGGTATTTCCGTTTATTTTACCTAGTAGAAAATAATTGTCCTATTCTTTGTTTCAGTATCTTTTCATAATATGGATATTTCTTCGCTTCTCAGAAAAAAGGAAAGATCTATCCTTGCGAAATAATTCTTATATTCAGCAAGATAAGAAGTTCTGTTTAAATCCTCTATTATAATCATCCATCACGAATAATGTGATGTCCAATTAATTCTGAATTAATTAAACAGTCGCACGTTTCAACCGATATAACTAATTCACGATTTCAGTAATTGATTTTGAGTTTATTAATAACCTCGAGGATCGTATTTAATTAGAAATGTATTATGTAAATTGACTCAGCAGAAGTAGTCTCTAATTTATTACGTATTTTACATGAAACAGACTCTACATTGTGTTATATAAATTGCATATAATTACGGCAATCTTATCTAATTATCCAAGATCCATAAAGTTGTTTATTCGTATCACGACGAAGGAACTAGGGAGAAGGAGATTGTAAAACACAGGAGGAAAGAAAGGAAATTATTTGAATTCCCTTTTTTTTTTTGTCATTTCTACGAGGTATTTGTCATTTCAGATAAAATTCATAGCTTCCATACGAAATCCGTATGAAATGTATCTGGATAACAGAAAAATTTTAGTTTCCTTATAACAATAAATTCCGTATTATATTTTATTTCGAAGTAAGAAATCAATGATCATTAACACTTTTACCTTTGGATATTATGCTTATAATACGAACGGTATTCGATTCTATTTATCGACTTAAGTTACAGGTAATTTAATTAATATCTTTGCTTATATATCTTATACATGGCAGAATCAAAGTATTGATTTAAAAAGATATTCATGCTTGTTACGTCGTACAATTAATTTCCTTATTGCTCTTGTTAACTGGTAATTTTCGATGTTCCACGGTGTTTCCCTTTATTATTAGTAGACATAAAACGTTAGCGTCGATAGAACATAGAAGCTCAAAGCAAATAATTATCTACGTGGGATACATATAATTACATATATGTATTCTACTTTCTTTTTTATGTATACTTCCTTACTGTGTTTTTTTACCTACCAACTTTTTCCCATTGAAGATAGATGGTCTCCCGAACATTTCTACTTTTTTCCTTATCTTTGTCCTACAAGGCCTGTATTTATGGAAATGGGAAGTGCTATATCAGATCTTTACAAGTACTATGCTTTTGTATCTTTCTATCCTTTATGTTATCATTGAAAGAAACGAAATAATTCTCCAACAAATCGTTAATAATATATATCTTCTCATAGTTAATTATATTCTATCCATATTTTATGAAACATATGTACACGTATACGTAGACATTTAAAACTGTATTTTCTGGCAATGGAAAAGCCAATAAAATTGATTAAAATTATTTTCATTTAACTTAACATTCATCTTAAGTTTTATCAAACTGTGTCGTTGATTTTGCTAAAAAAACATACAAATTGCGCCAACGACGAAAGCGCGCTGAAAACGCTGGTTTTCATGCGATCTCCAACGTTAAGCAGCGCGTGACACGGCGAATACTAAGATGGGTGATCGTCGCCCCTTAGAAATTCTGTGCGTCGTTGGTACCACCAAAATAACATTTTACTTCTTTTTAGCAGATATTAGAAAATGTAAACAAAGAAGAAAGACCCGTTTTTCTGTTGAAAAGAAATCGTTCGCGTATTTTCAAGGTACGCTAGGTTCATATCATCAGCAACGCGTTATTCAAGTCACTCCCTCTGTTGCAGTGAGTTGTCGGCTATTCAAATTTCAAGTATTCTAATCTGTCTTCTCACCTACGTACATATATCTACGTACATCGCATCTCGTTTCGATAACGAGAGCAACGTTTGTCTAGCGAAGAAGTTGGAACTGTGCGTATCAAGAGAATTAAATGACAATAAGTCGCAAGAACCGTGAGTATAATTCGTTTCCTTGCTCATGTTCTCTCTAACTGCAGCATTCCGTCAGCTCCATCTGTAAGTGTCTAAACAAAACACCCCCTTGTAGAAATCAATAAACTGACTGTCTTAGAGAGTTCTTCATAGAGTGCGTATATCAAGGCGAGCAACAGCATATCGCTTCTGACCCAAGCCAAGTGGTTGTCGACGATAGAGGGGAGGATGGTCCCTGGCGCTGCTCGTTGCCCCACCCGTGGATATTCCGGTCTAACCAAACAAGTATCGCCTCTGTCGGTCGGTATCTCGACCCGTAGATCGGATCGCGATCGATAGTTACGCCAATGGGTTGAAACGAGGCAGCGGAGAGAGAAAGAGAAAGGAGAAGAAGAGAGGAGAGCGGCGGCCGATGGCGCGGCAGGTAGAGGCGAGGGTCTCGGCCCGTGTATACTATAATTACGAGTAACTCAGCCACATTTGCGTTGATCCGACACCTTAAAGATAACATTTAGCGGCCCCTTTTATCTCCGCGGCAAACAAACCAATTTATACCTCAGCTCGCTTTGTGCCTGGCTCTGTCTTTGTTTCACCAACGCTCAGCCTCGCTCTCCTCCTCTCTATCGCCGAAAAAAACCCCGCCCCGAACTACGAATTAGGAGCATCCTTCTCCTCCTTTTACCATCTTGCTTGCTCTCGTGCCTCTCCTTTGCTTCCCTTTGTGCTGCTTTCTTTCCTTGCATCTTCCTCCTCTTCGTCTTCGCCTGTTTCTTCCTCCGCTATTTTCCTCTTCTTCTTGTTCTTCGCTGATTTTCGTCTTCTTCTTCGCCGGCTATTTTGCTCGTGTCCTTGATCCTATTCTAGGGTCTTCGTCGCCTTCTCGCGCTGCTGCCTTGGCCGCTCGTTCGTCCTGGTTTGTCGGTGGTCGTTAGATTTTGGTACGAGCGTCTTGATGTAACTCTTGATGTCCCGCTGTTCTTCTGTTTCTTTTTTGTTTTCTGGTATTTCGCGGAGGAATTTCAATTTTGGTAGCAATTACGGCGGAGTTTCTTTCAACCGGTCTTTATACGACCTCAACTGGATGAATGAATGACCGGTTAATCCAAGGATACGCGTATATTCCAGATACGCGCCAGATGACACCTGGAAGAAAAGACGCTTAAACACAGACTCCTTTCACTTCCTAAACACCGTAAGTATTATGTTGACATACTGTAGAAATATTTTTCACAATTTCTATACATTGATGCACACGATTAAATTTTCCAGTCAAAATTCGCAAGTACATGAACATCGGTATCTCGTTGATTTTTTAATCGTCTCAATAACGTTTACGTATACCGTTGCCAGAGAAGAAGAAGAAGAAGAAGAAGAAGAAGAAGAATAAGAAGCGAAATTTGGACGAAGAAAACCGATAGAGTGGCAGATTGTACGGAGAGGCGTGCAGTGGAAGATTGAAATTAATCAGCTCTTGGACGGATCATTATTTCTATTATCCTGCGTTTCGCTCTCAGCAAGTTTCACAGCGAAGGACAGCGGACTTTCTCAAATTTCACGTGTATTATTTACTCAATTGGTCACGGTTCTTCCCTCTCGCTGGCCTTCTTAATAGACGGCCAGATGGAGTTAGTCAATGCCTAATGAATTACTTATCGCTGAGGGAGGATCGGGGCAGCGAGAAAAGGGCGAGGGAGATTTGATTAATGATTATAGTTGTTCGGTTAACATCTGAGATTCCGCTTTTTTCTCCCCTGCTGTATTATTGGCTTCTACTGTAAACTTATTAACCTTACGTTTTCATCCGTCCTTTCTTTTGTATGTTTTCTTTGTGAATGATTATATATGGGAGGCAGGCTCGGGTAAATTTGATTTCTAATACAAATAAAAAATAACTACTCGAAAGAGGGGATCGTTCGTTACTTTTAACTGAAGAAACGACAGAGGGAAAAATATCAATCGTTTTATAGCGAGCTATTTAATAGCGACATAATTATAGAAGCAAAAGCAAGAGCAATATGAACAGGCAAATTTATATAAGCGAAAATTTATCGTGGCTTTTTTTAACAAGAAGATGCATAATTTATACTGATTATGTAGTTTGATGCTGCGCACAGAAGGATAAGGAAGAGGAAGGAGGAAAAATTAAAGAGCCGATCGAGGTCGTTAGAGATACAATCTCCGGAATTGCCGATCAAAAGCTTGAAATCAGATCCCACGGTTGTGATTATGGCGTCATGAGAGGTAATGGGATCGTATCAACCTGAAATTTTATTACTTTCAATATTTGCCACGTCCGCAATCCCACGTATCCCAATTTCCCATTTATTTTCATCTTTCGTGCATATTTTCCATTTTTAAGATACACGTCGCTGCCTTTCCAATTCCATGATATTCCAAAATATTCGTAAGATAAAACGACGCTATAATAATAAACACGGAGTGTTGTAACGCGCTCCCTTCCTGCCGTGACATAAAACGATAATAAAATGTAAGATAGTTTATCGATCGACAGGTTGGCGCTTCTTAGATGCCCATCTTTTCGCTGCCCTTCAACAACAAATTTTATCTCGCGATATACCGCGATAGGATTCTCATGCCGAGCCTTCCCACTTGCAATTTTCTAACCGATTTATATTCCGTGAAAAACAATTAAGTGGCTGTATATTTCTCAACGACAACCGTAAATTTCAACACGTCGCTACGAGGATAGATGGATTCACACTGCTACACAGTTTTGTACTGCGTGTTCGTTGTTGCGGTAGATACGCAGAATATACTTAGCTGCGCGTCGCAAGTTACCTGTTTAATGTGAAGAAATATCTACTACGTGGCCGAATAACAAGATCACGATGTATTAGGATGGTAACTAAGTGGTTGCGGATTTTGCCATTAGGTGGTAATGACAAACCTCGCAATCACTTAGTTGCCAACCCAATATAAATACGTAGGGCGCGATCTGTACAAGTCAGGTGGACAAAAAGAAACGGAAGCTCCGGCGTATTATCATGGAGCGCTGCAGCTTCCTAAACCCTCGCCAAAGAAACCAGCGAAGGAGGAAACGCAGAGCGTGGCGGTAGGCAGAAAAACCTTCGAAACGAGGAGTGAAACAGGTGCCAAGAAAACACGTTCGCTCGTGCGCTCGCGCGTGCAGACATTAGTCGCCACTGTCGGCAGTCGCGCGCCCTCGTGAAGGTGCGTTTTCACCGACTTCTGCGGGCGCCTTTTTTCCCTCCGCTTTGCGAATATTCAAGCGCGGACGAGCGCTGTTTCGTTGCTCGGCGATCGCACGTCGAACCGGAAATCCAACGTCTAAGTGCTGTAAAGGCTGGTTCACACACGGCTACAGGATTAATCGAGCAAGGCGGACGAGCGGAGCTGATTGATTCGCAGAAAAGTAACGTTTTCGTCTTCGTCCACGGTGATCCTGCAACGCGAAAAGCGTCAATTCAACTCGCTGCTTGAACTTACTTAAACTACTGGCCGTGTGTGAACCAGCCTTAAGGGCTGCAATCGCGCGCTTGGGGACCAAGACCAAGTTTAGATGACTTTGGAATCGTTGTAGACGAGTTTGCGAACAGATTCGTGAAATTCGATAACTGTTTACGGTATAACGCTATCGCCGCTTTGGTGTAAACTCGGACTGAGAAGCCTTTGGATGTGGAGAAGTCGCTGAAACACAGCAACGAACTGCTACACGTAGCGAGAAACACGTCGATGAACCATCGAAAACAGTGTTCTCCTCTTATGTGATCCAAGCTCGAACGAACGAAAGCAAATGAAAAAGACAAAAAGCGAGCAAGAAGAGAAGAAAAAAGAGAAGAGATATATAAGAACCTTCGAAGAGACTGAAGAGTAGAGCGAACAGATAGAAACAGAGTAAATGCTACAGCTTAGAGCGAAGAAGGATAGGACGAGGCCAAGGGATAAAAAAAGAAAAAGGAATAGCGTGTTTTCGAGCGGAGAAAAGGATCAAAGGAGGCTGAGAAGAGAGCAAGAGGCGAGAGACTGGAGGATCGAAGGTGTTTTTCGGGGCGTGGCGAGGGCCGCGTGATTACCAGGAGGATCGGTTAGCGCGGTGAGAGTTCAAAGCATCAAAGAGGCCCGACCAGCGAGAAATTGCTTAGGATTCATCTGCCGGCACGGGACCCTCCGGACGCGTTTCGTTCTCTTCTCTTCTCTTCTCTTCTCGTTCTCTATCTGTTCTGCGGCCGGGGTATTGTGTGCGTACCAGGCGTCGGGGGAACCTTCCCCTGCGCCTCTCTGCACCTTTAACGGATTGCCCTTTAACTAACGATCGAATGCCTTTGCAGGAATACGCCTGGCACCTTGGACCGCGATCCGACTCTGCTCGAGAGCACGACTCCTTCACCGTGATGGGCCTCGCAGCACTCGCGGCGGCAATATTTTTGGAGATCGCTGGATGGATGGATGGAGTTTGTATAGACCATCGATATTGCCACTTGGTTCGCTTAGGGGCGATCGTTAGGTAAGACGAGATGATGGTTTGCTTCGTGACACTTTGCGGTCGCGATTCTTGGTAAGAAATTCAGATTCAGAAAAAGGACGATTAGCGATGAAGTTGACCCGATGAGTGATGAAGGATTTTAAAGGAAGAGGATACGTATGACAACGTTGTGAAGCTTTCGATGGAATTGCACCAGGTGGTCAACCAACCCAGATGTTACAACTTATTCTTCAGAGAGCGTAGCTTAGCTAGGAAATTGAAAATATTCAGCCGTTGATGAATCGTTGAAGAGACTTTCAACGCCGAGGAAGCAAAAAGAAGCAAGTGTTCTTATAAATATGAAAACGTGGCCGTTCATTAGCAGTGCCATCTAGCGGTTAATTTTATGAAACTGCGTAGACAAAATAATAAAACCATTGAAAATATTGCAAGATTCCATACTAATTCTAATTCTATAATTCTTGTAATTGTCACAAAAGTATACGATAAATTACAATTTATCTATTAAACTGTCATAAGTTACTATGAAGAGATACTGTTTGGACTTCTAATCGTAAACATGCGCACAGAGCTGTCAATATGCGAAAATACAATGTTCATTGACAGTTACAAAATACAAAACCAAAGTATAGTACTTTTTACGATACAAGGTCATTTCGATCGGCGTTCCATCGCTGATATTTCGATTCAGCGACTATTCTGGTCGCAGTGAATACGAGTACCACACGACCGCATTCTCATGTTGAAAAATTACGACACATCAAACGGAAGCTGCACGCTAAGCGCTCGTAACTGACGAAGAGTGTCATCTCGACATCGAAATGAAAGAAATTCGTTTCAGCGTCGGAAGGTTAATTTCGAATTTGGTATAGAATGCAAGAAGCCTGTTGCAACGCTAAATTAGCGAATTATTCGGAAATAGCTACGCTTTAAATTAGAAAAAAAGCAACAGGTTGCAGGAAAACTTCGGGCGTTTTAATCTTTCAATTTTTAAAAAGTTCAATTTTCCAGTCATTCGAAAAAAAAAAAAAAAAAAATAAAACGAAAATAATTCGACGAATTCCGGCGATTATCGCCATCAAATTATCCTCAACTGTGTTACTTTCGTCTCAGTTAAAATCTGTCAATCGGAATTTTCTCAACCATTTTTGTGACACATACGAATTTTCTCCATACGCTTTACAAATGCTTTCCACTGTTCCCGTACCTGTAATTCCCTTACGACATGACGAACACGCGTCTTATTGATAGACATTTTCGCTTTTAACAACAAAATACGCAAATAGAGCGCTTAAAATTTACCTACTCGCGGCCTACCTACCTACCTACGACAAATGTACTAAATAAAGTTACAAAGAACAAGGGACTAACCAAGTAAGAATTATGAGCGAAACGATACAGAGACATCTGTTCAAAAACGCACGAATTTTCCATTCAACGCGATATACGTAAATGGATCGTTCAAGTGAAACACTTGTTTGCGCAAATGCAGACAAATAGTTTCTATAAAGACTAATTTTCTTACACGTAACGATCAATAATTTTTCCATTGTTCGAGTCTCTAAGAATCTTAACAACTTCTCGACGATTCTTTCACATCAACTGGGGTTTGCAAAAATTTTCACGAGACCCAAACGCTTGTGTACGAATGTGCGCTAAAAGAGGGCGCTGTTTCGTTTCGAGGATCACTGGGATTTCGGTCGAAATCTGCTATATGCCAGAGGATGCTCACTTATTAGGTGCTTTATATTCTCGCGAGGATTTGCCGACGTGCTTTAAAACGGTAATCAAATTTCATTATTGGCTTCTTTACGTTGCCTGTTTTATTTTCGGACGGCCACTCTTTAGGCTACGTGGAAACTGGCAATAGTAGGACTTTGCTGATGGAATGGAATCTTCCATTGCTTGATCTCTGATTTATTTTACTGTTCGTAGAAATGTTTGAAGAAGCGAACTTTTTATGGAAATGGACGAACCGTAATTGAAAATGAGAATGTCTAGCGGTATAATAAAATTCTTACGTTTATTTTTTCCTCCAACTCTTTATGTTCGTTTATTTTTCTCGCGTCTTTTATTGATCTTAAATTAACGAAGAATTGATCGATAGAATTCTCTCTCGTTTGCTTCGAACGTTTTTCATACGACCCGGTAAATTCAGCCAGAGAAATCGATTCTTGGAATATAAACGATTTCGAAATTAAAGATACGCGTTAAACGAAATAGCGTCGTTTATTCTCCTTACAAGGCAGATGCTTCAAAAGAATAACCTACGATTAATACGAATATTTGAGGAGTTTTATTGATTTCATATTTCGCGAATGTGCTGAAACGATAAGAAAGAAGGCTGGAATTCTCGGGGTATTAATTACGTTCAATTAAGCCCGAGGATTCATTACTTTGTTGCATTCACACGACAGATTCTAATTACGCGAAACTTTTCCCAATTTAATTGCTCGAGCAGGAGCTGGCCTCTTCTTTAAACACCTTGTAATTATATACCGAAAATAAAATCTAAAAATCGTCCGTTAATTATCGTCATTCCACTTGAAAGTGTTTTTAGCGACATGACAGTTACGTAATTAATACGATTAATTAAATATCAAAACGAACGTTTTCTTAATTATACCTTTGATACCGTACGACCACGATCAAATATTTTCTCTTTAATTTCTCTTATTCGAGAAAAGGACGAAATTAGAATTCCTAAATTTCAAGTAACTCCACGTTCCCTCTGTGTGTGTTTACTTTCAGAGTTTCAAGGTACCTCATTAAAGTTATAAAACTACACTTGTACCTGATAGATTTTCAAATTCGATTTTCCCGAAACCGAGACTGCAATTGGGACAAATTTTCTGCCACGTTCTCTACTCGTTTCAATTTCACAAGTTTAAAAAAACAGAAAACAAGAAACGTTTCTGTTGTTATTTCTTTATTTAGCCTTTCAGCACTTAAACTCGCCCTGCTCGACATTACTATATTCTTTTGATAACTGTATCATCACGTAAGCGTTTATTATATATTCGATAAAGCGCCTTCTTTATGATATTCAACACTGGTAACAACATCGATCGCGCTTTTTTTTGGTTTTTAGGTTATCTTCTGCGCTCCTCAATATTATTACTATTAATAATATTTTCAATAAAATAATAACTATTTATCGTATCTGAACTCATAACCTATTGTTATTTCTGTATTTAGAGGTAGGACCACAATAGCTATTAGTTTATTCTTCGGATAAATCTATCATACCATTCTGAGCTGAATAATCTTTATTACACATTCTTACATGGACTAGGAATAAAAAGAAAAGAATATCTTAAATCTATCGATTATATCTAGAACAATCTTCTAGTTACTATTTATTGTAACTAGCGCATCTGCATACAGATGGCGAGCGCGAATGCACGCTGTCATTTTTAACAGTTTCTCATGTAATCGACGAATCTGTGTCGCACGATCGAGCTATTATTGGGTTGGCAACTAAGTGATTACAAATTTTATCGCTAGGTGGTATGACAAAATCCGCAATCACTTAGTTGCCAACTCAATATTATCGCGTTACGTTTAGATCGACCTTTGGTTGTGCATGCTTTTTTAATGACTTTCTATTTGCCTGACTTTTAATAGATTGATATCGATACACTGAAAATACTCTGTAACATGGTATTTGGAATAGCAATAACAGATAGACACGTTGCTCGATATGATTGATTTATTCATAGGAAAGAATCGGTTTGCAGAAGCAAGTGTTAATTTGGAAAACATCAGCGTGACGTTGACACGCTATAAAACACTTTATAGTTGAGGAAGCTCGAAAGTCGTGAGTAACGGTGAATTGCAAGAGCCGGCTGAGTTTAATTCACGTCACAGTTTTCACGACTTTAAATAACCTACCTTGCAGCCTGAAACCTCACAACCTACCGTCTGACGTCGTGTAAGTTGGACCGAGCAAACGAGAAAATCAAACAAACCGATACTCGTGGAAATATTTTCTCTGCTTGTGTAAATCTAAAATAACGTGTACATTTATTTCGGAAAGATTAATCACAGTCGTGGATACTTTTTAAAATAGAACAATTCTTTTCAAATTGGACCAAACGACCGACGAGTTCCTCGAAACTACGAGCATCAGTTTGCTGGATGACGCGTAGGAAAAACATTCTGAGAAAATTGCGATCGATCGGAATCGTAAAGATCGTTCTTTATTTTAAAATTTAAGCAACGCATTTTACACAATTATGTCGCTATTCGCGGATTACAAATCGATCGGCGGATAATTCTCTTCCGATCGATGTTTAAAACCCTTTGAGTGCTGTGGGCGTATATAGGTATCTGACGAAAGTTATTGGTGTGGACTAAGGACATATATATGCGCTTTCTGTAAGTGCCCAGCATGGGCTAAGGACGCATGTATGGGTTTTTCAATTTTTCCGAACACCCACGCAGAAGTAATACTATTACGTTTGTGTGAAATAAATATAAATGCATTCCTTACGGCAGTAAACAAATGCCAATAGTGCCTCGTTATTGTTGAAGTGGTCACCACTTGTAAGAAAACTCTATACCTGGTTTTTTTAGTTTTCTCAAGCATTGAATTTTTCACACACAACTAAATGATTAACTTGTGTTATATTTACTAAATTTAGTTTTCTAGTTTATTGTTTTCTAGTTTATTACCCAAATTCTAGTTAACTGTAAATTTCAATGTTTATAATAAATAATTAAAAATAACTAAAAAATAACGCTCTTGAATCATTTAATCTCGTGCAAAAGAATTACTATAACTTATTACGATTTGCGCTTTGAATAGTTAATCAACAGAGTTCAATCTAACGAAAAAGTATTCCGTCCATAGCGATCGTCAGCGCTAGACGCGCGCCGTCCGTACGGACGGCATAGGCCGTGAGAATTCAGCACTCAAAGAGTTAAAAATTTATTTTTCTCGAAAACAAAGAATTTTATAAAAGAATTTTATCCTGAATTTTCGACTTGTTCTCAGCCAAGTTTCAAGTATACTCGTCACATGTTTAAGTTCGATTTTCTCGGAAATTGAATTTTCCCGTCCTACGAAAAAATTGTTTTCTCTCTTTTTGACTCATTTTTACACCATCAGTCGCGACATAACTCTTGAAAACGCGTTGTTTAAGTTTCCCTTACAGGCTAGAAAAGTTGTAAAGAAAATTATCCCTTGTTTTTCTCTTCGCCATCTCGATCAATCGGAATTTTCTGAAAATTATTTTATCCAGTAAAGTAATTGTTCTAACTTCTGAAAAACAGCACGTCGTTTGACCCGATTTCAAAGAATTTTTTTATTTATTTTTGTCATCTTAAAAAAGTATAATACAACAGCTTAATTCTATGCCATGAAATGTTGTCAAATTCAACCACCGTGCGCACTGAACATTTGTTTAAATTAAATGCACGTGTTTTCGTTAATTAGACGAGTGCACGTTATCTGGTTATCAGCGTCCGGTAGCCATCGCCCGGGATCCTCGTGTCGAATTTAAATGGCCGGTTCTCTTCTTTCAAGCGTCTGTTTACGGCTGTTGTACACGGCTCGTGCTCGCCAGATGAAAAACCGATAGATCTAGCGGTAAACGAGCGAGGAAAAAACGGAATACATACAAATACACAGAACGTAGATATCTGTTTTGAAAATCAGAGAACGCAGCCAACGATTCGTTGTTCCTCGGGCTTCCTGTTTGTTTGTTTGCCCGTTCCGCGTGCCTGTTTGTCTAATTAATATTAATAAGTCCTTATCTTTCTTTTTTCTTGATCCTCTAGCGATAGCTATATTTAGAACACACAGGAGTTTTGTTCCAAGTTAAAATGTAAGGTATTACGTGGGAAGAATATTTAACATGTACACTGTGTATATATAGACATCTCGGAATAGCGTTGCCTGTTAAATTACTTAACTTTAATCATTTTTCATCATCCATAATTCATCGAATTTCTCGAAACGTAATCCACCGTCTAAGAATTGTTATTTCAGTTTCTACGTCAAAGATTTTTCTAATTTTCCCTGGCTATATATAACATCTGTTTCTTCACGGTCGTTGAACATTTAGGACGATATTGCGATGCTCTTATTAAGTCTGTGTTAAATGGATTTCTTCGCACTGCACTCGGGTTAAGAACAGCTATTTACGTGATATAATTGAAAAGAACGATAGTTTGATGTCGTGTTGTATGCTGTGATTTCTTCCGATACCAGCGCGATCTTATGTACACACGCATTAACCTATGATCATTGTAATCGGGAAACAATCAACTTTGCTCGTGCTAACTGGTAAGATCGTAGAAAATTTTATTGTTAGGTTATTCATTTTCATCGTTCCGAGTATTTCTAAACACGCGATCATCTGTTTTTCTATGCAAAGTTTTTGTTGAAAATGACAACGTGAGTTCGCGCTCGCCCTCTACATGCGGATGCGCTAGTTACAAAAAGCAGTAACTAGAAGATCGTTCTAGATGCAATCGATAGACTCGATCGATAGTTTTTAGATGCTCCTTTGTTTTTTCCCTAGACCATGTAAACGTGTACAACAAATGTTTTTTCGGCTCAGAACGGTGTGATAGATTTATCCGTGCAATATTGTAATAACTATTGTGATCCTACCTCTGAATATAGAAATAACAACAGTTTTCTATGTAAGTTTGTCGAGATTTTCTCGATAAACAGTAATATTGCTTTTTGCATTGCGTCGTTGAAAATTGTCAAGGAAGAACCGTCGTTGCTGGCACAGCAGTTGGAAACTAATTTCTGTGTTGCCCAAAAACAGTTGGATTTATGTGTGCTGACTATTCAGGTCAAACGAAGTGAGAATCCTGAACTTTGTCCAACAAACTTCGGTTTCTTCGTTTGATAACGGTGCGCCATATTTTTGTGAATTATGTGGCCATGATAAATTCATATATTTGTAATTTATTGTCAATATTAACGCCGTGTATATGTGTTTAAAAATATTAAATTTCTATATTTACGTAATTATATAATAATACAAAATATAAAATGGAAATTATATAACTTATAAAGATATATAAGATATAATTATATTAAAATATTGGGTTGGAAACTAAGTGATTGCGGCTTTTGTCAATACCACCCAATGAGAAAATCCGCAATCACTTAGTTGCCAAGCCAATATTAAACGTCGAACTTTTTGGATAATAATTACAAACTTAAATTGAAGTTAGAATCGTTAGGTGAGCGAATTTTTACTGAAAGAGAATAATATATATAAGGTATAATTATATTAAAATATTGGGTTGGAAACTAAGTGATTGCGGCTTTTGTCAGTACCACCCAATGAGAAAATCCGCAATCACTTAGTTGCCAAGCCAATATTAAACGTCGAACTTTTTGGATAATAATTACAAACTTAAATTGAAGCTAGAGTCGTTAGGTGAGCGAATTTTTACTGAAAGAGAATAATATATATAAGATATAATTATATTAAAATATTGGGTTGGAAACTAAGTGATTGCGGCTTTTGTCAATACCACCCAATGACAAAATCTGCAATCACTTAGTTGCCAAACGAATACAACGAGTTCGACGTAGAGAACAACGTACAGCGATTATGAACGTACGCTTGATCTATCAAACGATCGATTTTATATTGTGCACTTGGAAGGTTCGTTGAAAAGTAGATCGTGCGTAGGCGTATTTTTATAGAAAGTTGATAGCAAGGTAGAGTTTAATTACAGAGAAATTTGTTTCCGATTTAAGAAGATGTTAAATATTTACCTTTTGCTATCTCGCCTGCCGAGCAAATTATCTTCAAGCGCGCAGTAAATTATATTCTCCGTTTGCGACTTCTTTTTTCGTGTTTCTTATCTCGAGAAGCCTCATAACGAAAGAGCGTTAGCTTCGAGGCAAACCGACGAACAGGATGGCCGATGGTCAGTTACCAAGGCAATGAGCGCTGTCCGCAAACATAGCAAAGTAAATGCATATATTTATTTAATAAAAAAAAAAGATCGACGCGTATAAACGTGCAATTAGCGTTAAAAAATAATAATAAAAAAATCTGCAACTCTTGGACACTTCGTACTTAGAAGAAAATCGAAAAGTATTGGGATAAAATCGAGATGCTGATAATCGTAGAAATTTAATTTAATTTAACAAATTAATTTCAAACATTAAAGCAGCAAATTATCAGAGTAGAAATACTTGTACAAATGTTTTGTACAAATTTCTACTTGACGAGTACTGTCGCATCTCGATGTGTAGACACTCGGCTAATCGCGTTCTCGCTACCAATAAACCACAAATTCATTGAAACGTTAGAATCAATAACAGCTGTGGATAACGTTTTATACGCGCGTTATCGTATGCGCTTTGCATATTTTTCCGTATTTTACGTGCACGAATATCGCATGTATCGCGCGCATAAGCATTTACGATCTAATGGTAACAAGGATATCGACGTAATTCGTGTGTTTCGTTACGAGCCAGCCCTTGTTCCCAACCGTCGGTGTTTTCTTTCCTCTTTACAGCTCCACGTGAATATACGTACGTATAGAGTACCGAGCCATCGATAACGAGAATAAAACAAATATCGGAAACGAGCATGTTTATTTTAGCTTATTATTTCTAATAATCGAAGTCAGTTTCCTGACTGGAACTCCTCGCAGCTCTCGTTTTATTTAGAATTTCGCGTTTTCATTTTTATATTTTATTTCTGATATTCTAATGTTTCTTACTGAATTTATATTTTATTATTATTTGTTGCTATTATTATTGTGCTAACTAAGTAATAAGCGGTAGTACAGAAGCATAGATAAGACGTATTATAGTAATCTTTCTTTGATACAGTGTTGATTCGTATTATTTGTACTATTTCTTTGAGTCTCACTGCTAGCACTTTACGTTACATGGTCCCAAACGAAGACACGCTATCTCAGTTCTCTCGACAAATTACTCCAATTCTCACTGCGCTCTGTACGAACCAGTGTTTTTACAACCTCGACCAACTTAGCTTCCGTGATTTTCTATTTTTCTTATTTTTATTTCTATGTATCTTTAGTTCAGGTTCGTTATACAGTGTTTTCTTCTGAATTTTTCCTATCACACATTTGCCACAGTTCTTCTTCATCTGTGTATTTGTCTACCTCATTCATTCTGCTGATTTTCATTGCTCCAATTGTCATTGCACTCTGTGCCAAATGGTACATATGTTATTTTTATTTCTATGTATCTTTGGTCCAGGTTCGCTATACAGTGTTTTCTTCTGAATTTTTCCTATCACAAATTTGCCACAGTTCTCTTTCATTTGTGTATTTGTCTACCTTATTCATTCTGCTGATTTTCATTGCTCCAATTGTCGTTGCACTCTGTGCCAAGTGGTGCAGTCTATTATTTTTGCCACAATTTGCCTGTTATTTTTATTTTTAAATATCTTTGGTCCAGACTAGCTATTCATTGAACAGTGTTTTAGCAGTATTTAGCGGATTTTTGCCTGTCATATATTTGTCACAGTTCTCCTTCATCTGTGTATTTGTCTACCTCATTCATTCTGCTGATTTTCATTGCCCCAATTGTCATTGCACTCTGTGCTAAATGGTACATATGTTATTTTTATTTCTACATATCTTTGGTCCAGTTTCGCTATAAGTGTTTTCTTCTGAATTTTTCCTGTCACAAATTTGCCACAGTTCTCTTTCATTTGTGTATTTGTCTACCTTATTCATTCTGCTGATTTTCATTGCTCCAATTGTCATTGCACTCTGTGCCAAGTGGTGTAGTCTATTATTTTTACTACAATTTGCCTGTTATTTTTATTTCTATGTATCTTTGGTCCAGGTTCGCTATACAGTGTTTTATTCTGAATTTTTCCTATCACATATTTGCCACAGTTCTTCTTCATCTGTGTATTTGTCTACCTTATTCATTCTGCTGATTTTCATTGCTCCAATTGTCATTGCACTCTGTGCCAAGTGGTGTAGTCTATTATTTTTACTACAATTTGCCTGTTATTTTTATTTCTATGTATCTTTGGTCCAGGTTCGCTATGCAGTGTTTTCTTCTGAATTTTTCCTATCACATATTTGCCACAGTTCTTCTTCATCTGTGTATTTGTCTACCTTATTCATTCTGCTGATTTTCATTGCTCCAATTGTCATTGCACTCTGTGCCAAGTGGTGTAGTCTATTATTTTTACTACAATTTGCCTGTTATTTTTATTTCTATGTATCTTTGGTCCAGGTTCGCTATACAGTGTTTTATTCTGAATTTTTCCTATCACATATTTGCCACAGTTCTCCTTCATCTGTGTATTTGTTTACTTTTTCATTTTGCTGATTTTCATTACTCCAATTGTCATTGCACTCTGTGCCAAGTGGTGCAGTCTATTATTTTTGCCACAATTTGCCTGTTATTTTTATTTTTAAATATCTTTGGTCCAGACTAGGACATTCATTTAACATTGTGTTTGCACGTGTTTCATCCATTCTGACTTTTTCACATATTTGCCTCAGTTCTTTTTCAACTGTATATTTGTCTACCTCATTTAGCCTATTGATCTTCCATTGCTATCTTCTTACCTTCTCAACGTCATTGTGTAATATTGACAATGTTATATGAACAAGACATATCGATCTGTTTCTAGTTAAGAAACTTGAAATATCGACAATCCAAAGGTATCCTTATTTGTGCTTCCTGTTGCATTTATTGGGTTGGCAACTAAGTGATTGCGGACTTTCTCAATACCACCTAATGACAAAATCCGCAATCACTTAGTTGCCAAGCCAATACCTCCAGTTGAGCATCATCGATCATCAGGCTTGGAAAATGATCGAGAAAGGAAGAAATCATTTCGACTATGTTGTAATCTTCATTTTATCAGAACAACACGGTAGAGAAAGTAATTTCATAGAAATACAGTACATTGTCGATGAAATAAATTAACACGGAGCGAAACCAATGGAACATTTTCACGATGTCAGCGATCGAATTCTCCATCCGTCGGACTCCATTTCTTATCGAGACAACCAGCAAAATTTAGAAATCTCTTTGCTGTAAAAAGCACTCGTGTCGTAGCAAACCGCGTGAAAGGTTTTTCGAAAAATATTCAACGCTGTCGCCCAGTAAAACGATCGTAAGTTTAATAAAAATAATAGTCAACTGGTGGAATTTTCTTGTCCGACGGCTGCTTTCACCGCGATATCGTTGCGTAAGCGAACAAATGGAACTTCTTTCAAAGGAATAGTCGTGATACGACAAGAAATATTCGATAAATCGATGCTCAGCCGATTAAAATGATTTTAATCTCCTGCACTTACTTCGTTACATCCACGTATTTTCACGTTTCGCGAAGCTTTCTTTGAATAAATAACCATCGTTATGTCTGGTTTCCATTGAATTGCTGTTCGTTTAACTTTATGCAAATTTGAAAATAATTACTTTTGTCTGACGCGTTAATCAGGATTATCATTAAGTATAGAATCAATGATTTTAATTTTTCATTATAGCGTCACGTTATTTTTATACAATCATCATACATTTATATGAATTCTATGCTACTTGTTATTTATAAACGTATTATTTATAAATGATACATTTACAATTTATTTCTCTTCGTTCGTATAACTTTTTCTCGCTCGTACAGTATTCTAACGACGAAAAAGTGATTTTTCGTTACGTTAAAAAATATTTCCGCCAAATATCGCCATGCAAAATATAAGCCAAGTAAAGCAAATTAACAAGTATACAGTTTCAAGCCGAATGAAAATGTGTGAAAGATAAAATACCGAAATGAGAATAGGAAACTTCTAAGTAAAACGACAAGCTCGAAGGAAAAGTGGTGGTTTTATTTTGAAAAAGAAAATACGAGTAAGGGGAAATGATCATCTTGGGATATTCAAACTAACGTTCCGCGATAAAGCCATACAATTATAAAGAATAAATAATTCTAGTAGAAGAAATCCCCTTGGAATATTAGAGTTTCTAGCATATTATAATATTATTTTTAGAATGTTCAATATAATGTAGAAACTATACGAAATAACAGTGTACGATGAGAAACGAAACAAAAAGCGTCGATTTTATTGGAAAATTCACCCCTTTAGAATATTGCCATTTCTCACGTGATTAACAAGTTTCTCTCGCAGAAATATTTTTATCGCGACTAATTACACCACCTGGTACAAAAAAAAAAGAAAAAAGGAAAAACGAGTATGGTAAATGTTTATTACGATAAGTTTAGCGATATCCACAGTTTTCCTTTATTTTTCAAGCCGATGATTCAAGCGACTGGTTATCCAACACACAGGGTGTCTCGTCCTTAGAAACTAAGCTCTGATAACACGCAGCTGACGTACGTTACCACTCGAACATCTATGGACGCTTATTTATTTCTCACCGCGTATAAATCGATTAGAAAATTAGGAATTAGAAGGATTTTCCTTACGGCAGCTACCGTACAATATCACGACGCGATCAAATTTCCTTTCGAGAGTTCACTTTCCCTGGCCAGATTGTGTCTCTTTGTATTTACAAAGCGTGTTGCGCTAAGAAATTAAAGTATTTAGCACTGGAACTGCCGATAGTTAACACGAAGCTACTTCTACCAAAACCAGTGAAAATGAAAATCTGGTTTTTAAAAATACCTGATAATAGAATATTTTTATATTTATCTGTTACTTTCTTACAGAAGCAATTCCATGTTATGTAGTATATTTTTGGTATTACTAATCCATCTGCGATTATGATCCCTAAACAAGGGTTGGAACGTTTATAAAATTGTAGAAACAGTCATTTTGACTGCTGTGGTATTTCTAGCGTTAGCATCCAGCGATCGATCCGGGATTTTCCTGATAACTGATATCGTCATGTCGAATGATACGCAGCAAAGATTTGAAAAACGCGTGGCAAGTTGTAGAAAACGAGGAAATTGGTTAATTGGGGTTCGATAAACAGATTGCAGGATCCTTTTACACTTTGACAAATACCAGTCATCTTCACTGGTATTGGTATAAGTAGCCTTGATACAAAGTTATTTTCAGTTTGAATACATGAAAAACAAAATAAAATTCGTTATGTTATTCTTTTAGTTATCGTTGCGAAGTTCATTACATCGTTGTAATTGAGATTGTAACTAAAATAAAATTGTAAACCCAGTCAATTTGACTGGCGTGGGAGTTCTAATGTTGATCTTCGCGAATATTTATCGATGAAAGATTGCTAAAAATATTCCTGGCGTTGCTACGCATAGAAGAAGGAAATGTTATTTTCTAAAACAGCTACAGGGCGTCACAGAAGAGGCGATACGTATTTCTTTCACCGCCGTTTCTTTTCATCGAGTTGCATCGATCATCGATTAACAGACGTGCAATGTGACCGTAAAATTTTACTATGGCTCGTTCCACGCCTCAACAACGTGTGGCTATGGCGAAAGTATATTATTCGTTGCTGAAACAGAAACTGGCTGGCGAGAAATTTTCGGTCGAAGACGACCATTTTTCGCGCGATTGAAAATTTGCAACTATTTTTACCGAAGTTGACGTACCAAAGAATTTTCGTGGCGAGGTCTCTTGGCTAGAAAACGAGTGAAAATGTCAGGGAAAATGGCTCGAAAGAGCGGGCATCTTTAAAGCAGCCAGAGCATTTCATTTGATATCCCCATGTGATATTCCGTACATAATTTAACAAAGACTCGAGAAATTGTTAATAAAAAGTATATCTGTATGCTACTTTCATGACACCCTTTATAACTTGCAACATACGCTACACATTTCAAATATATTCCACGCTTCGTATAATTCGAAATTCTTGTCCCCGTGCAGCCACCTCGCTCTACGTTTCGTCCCATTTCCAACCATTAGCTAAGCAAGTTAAAGAAGAAACAGTTGGCTATAAATCACGCTTATCGAACGACTAATCGCAGCACGTGCGTGATTTTCTTATAGGAGTTTCAGTTTGCGAAAGATCCGACGTGAAAATCACCCAACAACAGCCGAATATAAATTTGAACAGTGGCCAGCTAAGGCTCCCAACGTTTCGTACAAATTGGATGCTCCTTTCCCACTTCATTTTACCACCGCGTGTTATCTCATTCGCGTTACGCGTATTTTATAATGCGAAGTATTAACCGAAGCAAAATTTCAGTGTTTTAATAAACGTGAAAGCGCCCTAATTTTGAGAATCAGTTAAAAATTCTTGCAAATGTGACCGACTGATAACGTGATAAAACATTGCTTGCGCTGGTAATCGACACGACGTGGCGAGATCGAATGCCCCGGAAACTCTAAGCGAAAGTTAAAAAGTAAATTGAAGATTTGGTTTTGCAAGGTGCGCGGGATGGAAAATTCGAAGAGCGAGCAGCGGCAGGTCGAAAACGGGCCTTTTCTTGCACCGACTTCCGGCCGATGGTGCAATTTGTTTTGCCACGTTTCGTTGGCCCTTCGATGGCAACAAATGTTACACCCTGTTCTCGGCGAAAAAACCGTGTTGAGCTTAAATCAGGCGAGCAGGGTGGCCGCTTTACACGAAGCCATTTATTTCGATACGTTTCTTACGGGCAAATTCGTCCTAATTGGTAAGTTATGAAGCGTACTTTGCAGAAGAACGGAGGAAGAAGCGCGCCGGAAGCGGTGGTTTTATATCAAATGGAATAAGAACCTGACGTTTCTTTAGCCCCGTGAAACCTTATGATCAAATCATACGCGAATCGTAGGAAACATTACGTGCACACAGCTTCGTCAAAGTATTGCAACAACAACTCGTGGAAACATTTTACGAGTATATTACGTGTTTTATGCGAAACGTTTTGAAATTTCATTAGCACAGCGATCGGACACGACTAATAAGATTTGAAAGCGATCTGAAAATCTATACGCGTGCAAGTTACGAGATGTTTATGGCGAACATACGCTTGTCGTTGGTGAAAAATTAGTATACGCTATGAATAATAGTCTTAAACACGTAATTAGCGTGGATGATGGTCTTGCTAAATTTTATGGCTTATCGATATGGCGAGTAGTTGACTGTTCAAATACGTCGGTGATGTTTGCCGAGTGTATTTTGGTAAATAATAATACGTACAATAATAGTAATTATAAATATATAAATAAGAATGGTAATTATAAATATATAAGTAAGAATGGTAATTATAAATATATAAATAAGAATGGTAATTATAAATATATAAGTAAGAATGGTGATCATAAATATATAAATAAGAATGGTAATTATAAGTATATAAATAACAATGGTAATTATAAATATATAAATAGGAATGATAATTATAAATATATAAATAAGAATGGTAATTATAAATATATAAATAATAATGGTAATTATAAATATATAAATAACAATGGTAATTATAAATATATAAATAAGAATGATAATTATAGATATATAAGTAATAATGGTAATTATAAATATATAAGTACTAATGGTAATTATAAATATATAAATAACAATGGTGATTATAAATATATAAATAATAATGGTAATTATAAATATATAAATAACAATGGTGATTATAAATATATAAATAATAATGGTAATTATAAATATATAAATAACAATGTTAATTATAAATATATAAATAACAATGGTAATTATAAATATATAAGTAATAGTGGTAATTATAAATATATAAGTAATAATGGTAATTATAAATATATAAATAATAATGGTAATGGTAATGGTAAAATTTGGTAATACTTTTACGTACAATATCAAATCAGTTGCAAATTTCATTGTAATAATCACGTGTCTGATTGCAGAATTAATGAGATTTCAAAGCATTTCGCGTAACAAACCTGATTACACACGAAAGTTCTCCGCGTTTTAGCGACCAAAGAGAAATAAAAATCGAATTTTTGTATATTGCGTTGGCAACTAAGTGATTGCGGATTTTGTCAATAGGTTGTATTGACAAAACCCGCAATCACTTAGTTGCCAATGAAATAAATATAACTTGGGTTTTAGAAATTGATAAATAAAATAAACAGAAATTGCTGAAGACTTGAAGTTTAAAGGAAAGTTGAAATTTGCTTTGAATCTGTTTCACGTTTGTACCGCACTATTGCGTTAATAATTAATTAAAAAATCACTTAGTTGCAAACGCGATAAATATAACTTGGGTTTTAGAAAGTGATAAATAAAATGAACAGAAATTGCTGAAGATTCAAAGTTTAAAGGAAAGTTGAAATTTGCTTTGAATCTGTTTCACATTTGTACCGCACTATTGCGTTAATAAAGTTCAAATCGATAGACAACGTTCGAAATGAATTTTTGAAATGTATTCTCAGCTAATTTGTTTATTTGCCAGATTGTATAACCTAGTTGTCTGGAAGTTAATGCTTCGTGCCACCGTTCTCTTTACACGTCACGCATAAGAATCAGAAACTTTTCTTTCTTGTTCTGTTGCCGGTATAAAGGTGCTCCTATAGGCTCATCAATTATTTGCCTGTGTAGAAATCTTCAACAAAGGGGCGAAAGATTTATGCGTGATTTAAAAGGAACGTTTGGTCTCGTCCACGATAGTGTATTGTAAGCACAGCTTTAATGTATTCTACCACTGTATAATTTTCATTTCGCGGCTTTGTTACTTCCTTCTCCGCGAGAATATTTAACTTTGTTGAAGTTTCGTTGCATCCACGTACAATGTGTTTTTCCCTCACAAAACACGATGCTTGGAAAAATATCAAAATATTATTTTACGTATGATACGACGAATTTGACGATATCGATCTATTTCGAAAATTTCAATTTAACGATCGACAATATTTGATATGGATAAAAGAAGTGTAGTTGAATTATTTTCGAATTTAAAATTACGTCAGGCTTCGAAAGTATCAAGTCGAGTAGATAAGCTTTGACGATATCGATTTATTTCGAAAATTTCAATTTAACAATCGACAATATTTCATATGGATAAAAAAAAGTGTACTTGAATTATTTTTGAATTTAAAATTACGCCAAGCTTCGAAAGTATCAAGACGAGTAGATAAGCTTTGACAACCTTTAAATGCTTCGCGTTTTATTTTTTAATACGTACATTACCGCTCAACTAACTGTAGCCACGTACAACCTGTTAATTAAGGACAGCGTTGGACAATTCTTCCAGCGATCACGATCTCTAGCTTTGACGTCGGTAGATTACTTCCTACGGAGCACAATGAAACAACCAAGCGTATTGCGAGTGACGACAGCAGCAGCGATGAAAAATCGAACGGTAGAAACTTGCAACATTTGCCGTAGAAACAATTGCATTTGCTGCTATTAGCAATTAACAGTTTGCGCAATTACACGAAAGTCAACACACACGATTTTCATTGTTCATTGTATTTTAGATTTATATATATATAAAAATAGAATAGAAATAGAATAAAATAGAATACAATAGAAAAAAGATATATATTTATATAAATAGAATAGAAATAGAGTAGAATAGAATAGAATAAAAAAAATATATTTACATATCTTAAATATCTAGAACACAAATCTAAAACACAATGAACAATCAAAATCGTGTGTGTTGACTTATATAAAAATATACAATACACATCACATTAATACGTTCGATCATCTCTAAGCTGGTCAATTCTATTTCCAATAAATTTCTCCATCTAATTACACAGATTCAGAGTTAAGGCTTTGTATTCAGTTATACCGTTCGCTGTAAAAAATGTTGTTCAACCGCTTCTTTTATTCCCACACGCGTTCCTTCAAGAGCCATACTACGGTGGAACTGCGTTTGTCCAAACTTGTCGGGGAACAAACAGTTTCTAGTAAAACGTGGCTTCTACGAACCCATACACAAGCTTGTTGATGTAATCAGAGATACAAGGTGTCCTCATCAGCGATGATTTTTCGTTCAGTTGATAGGAGTTCGTGTAAGAGAATTGCACGAAACATTTGTTCTTAAATACGTAACAAGTAATGTTTCGAAGTTGTATCGATCGCGAAGCGTGACAGCGTGTCCTTGCTGTTTGCGTCTTATTGTTAGATCTGTTCGCGCAGTTACACCCCATATAGTAATCGCAGTTGATGTAATAGAAGCTGACCAATTATCGCTGTAACCCGATATGTTTCGTTCGTGCGAAAGCAGCTAAGATTCGGGCGAACGACTCGAAGCAAAAAAAGTTCGCTCGATCGGAAGTTGACTGACGTGTCGTTTGGGTAAAGCGAGTTCGCGTCGGCAAACGAAGTTCTAACGTGGCCTGGAAATACGCGTACACTGTTTACTTTCGCCATTTGCCACCGCAAATTGCAGCGCATCGATCGGTAACTTAGAATTCCATTGCCATCGATTCGGCTAGCAAACCGCCATATTCGAGACGTTGCGCTGCTCATCTTCACGTGACAACGTCCGCTCCGTTCGACATCCGTGACGTCGAGTTGCCTGGCGTCAAGAAACCTGTAATTCTCGTGTATAAGCGATGAAACCCATGTGCAACAGAAGGAAACGGGGCAGAACGTGGCCGAGTGCGTATCCTGACGGGTTGAATGGTATTTCACGACCGTTGAAAGAAGCCGATGACATTCCTTGAGCAAATAAGGGGCTAATAACAACATTTCAAGCGTCGCGTGTTTCTCGGCCGACCGGAAGTCGGCCATTATTCGGTCGCTCGGCAATCACGTAATACGAACCGTCCAAGAAGTTTCAATTCGAAGAGAACCGACGCGCGGCTTTCCAGCTGTTGGAAACTGTTGAGGTTAAGGTTGACTAATTGAAGAACGAGTGGATGAATTTGTAATAGAAAAGTATATTGAAATAATTAAAGGTATAAGTATAAGTTTATGCTGATTCAGATATTTACTCCCTTAGTGTTATTAGACAATGCAATGATAAGGAGCACGTTCATATATTTATAGCAAAAGGATTTTACTAAAAAAGTTAAGCTTATAGCTTTGTTTAGAGACTACAGGGAATATAAATAGAAATCTGTTTATCAGTTCCTTTATTCCTAGACCTTGCAACCCAAAACACAATGTATACTCAACGGTACAATAATATACACCGCTTCTTATTTAGAATATTTCTGCGTAATAGCAGTCTGCAGGTTACGGATATACATAAATAAAGATGTAGAGTTTTTCTTGAAGTAGTTACTTCGACAGAAACGAGTCGCGATTGCCAGATCCATGTGTCGAAATTATTGCGAAATGTACGAGGATCAGAGGCAGATACACGATAAATATCTGCGTATCGTCGTTACGGCGCGATAACGACGTAACTGGAAATTTGAGAATGTTTAGATAAATGCGTCGTATCCGATCTCCCCGTTGTAAAGAATTTCATAATTTTCCCAACATCGTAACGTTCTTGTGGAAATTGTATCGGTTGTTGGCTATGGCGTTTAGTGTTAGTAGTTTACTTATATTTTTAGTTATGTTTTTATTTGTGTAATGTAAACTAATTAATAAACTGATAGTTATATATGGTAAAATAAATTAATAGTATAAACTAATAGTTATAGTCAGGGCCGGCGCAAGGCAGGTTCAGCGTTAATTACCCAATTAAAAAACACCGATTTTGATTAACTTTTTGCAGAACCATGATACTATTAATAGATGCAAAATATTTTTTTAGTAGTGATGATTCGATTTAAAGGAGCGACAAAAATCGTCAAAGTTCAGTGTAACTCCATAAAGTCCTCATATCCTGGAAACTACTTTAGATAAACAAAATTCAGGCGCTTTCAGTGAAATGTACTTTTTAGAGAAATTAAACTACATGAATAGTTCTTTGGAAAAGTCATACATGATTACAGATTTTGTACTTTCATTGAATTTTTTCCCCTTTGAAAGCGAATTACGGATGCTGAAAAATATTACTTGGATTTATTTAAAAAAACTGCTTATATAAAATATATAATATGTAACAGCATTTGCAAATAAATAATTCCCCGTTGTAAAATTTAAGTAGAAATTTCAGTAAATTTTAAGTAATTTTTAAGTTAAAAATTTAGAATTTGAATGTGTATTCAGGCCCCGCAAAAGGTCACGCCCGCCCTGGTTATGGTATATATATACTAATATAAACTAATATCCAACTACAGTATATATTAGTTTAGTATGTATATTATTATTTTTAATTATAATTATTATTTTATTTTTATTTATATATATTTACATTATATTATTATTATTATTATATATTATTATTTTTAATTATAATTAGTAGCAATAACGACGCAAGTGTTAGTGGCGTCGCAGACGAGCTTGAAAATACCTGGAGGATGCAAACAACGTCGTCCGTCCCAACGCATTTTCTTCCTAATTTAACTAAACTAAGGTTCACCACATGAAACTGGTCTCCTTCGTCTGCTGAAAAGTCACCTTTTCACAGTTGCGTCGGATATATTGTCATCGTTTAACTTAGAACGATAATTGGAAGAACTTCGAAGAAAACTTAGAATATTTGCAATGGATCCTGGCCATTCGTCTGATTGCCACATTTCGACGTAAGAGACACGACACCGAAAAGCGTCTTCAGGAACTGAAGAATCACAGGATAGAAACATCGAATACGACGACAAATTATTAGAACGCCGGTCGGAATGGTTCGTATCCTGCGCATCTCTGCAGCTTTTTAAATTTCCCACGAGTCAGTGAAGATGCTACGTGAAAGAAAATTGAAGCGAACCAGCGAAAAGAGAAGATTCTCGTCCAGCAGGACCATTAGCCGAAAAACAATTAGCAAAATAACCGTTGCACCGAGCAGCTTTGATTCGAGAAACGACATTTCGTGGTGCGTCACGTTGCTAAGTTTAATTTGGTGGTCGGCGACGTGGCGTGGAGAGCAGCCAGCTCGCTATTAAGGCTGAAAAACAAAGAAAGACAGAGATAAAGGTAGGGAGGGTGAAAAGGGTCAAAGGAAGGGGGAACCATAACGAGTCTTATTATTTACGCGGATCATTATTGTGACGGCGCTGATCGGTCATCGTCCATCACTTTCCTTAATCCTTTCCAGCTCCTTCCGGCCTTTTATTATCCTTAAAGTTTCGATAAGTGCCGTGGCCGATATCATAAATCAGACCTGCTCTCGTGGAACAAAGAAAAAACGGGGCTCCGCAGTTATTAATTATGCCAGGCCTGATCTAATTACCCCATCTACGTGCTTTCGTTCCAATTTCTACCCCTACGCTTTTTCCACCCTCTCTAAGTGCCATCTCGCCTCTAGTTCCCTCGATATTTCGATTATCAAACTTTACGACTAATATTAACTCTACTTACCGATTTTAAAAACGCGATGTTTAAATATAGAAATGGACATAGCAAACACGACGATACTTTGCCACATCTTTCATCATCCAGCTTCTATGTTATGCGACCCATAAACCTTGCGATACGTACTAACTGATAAATACCATAAGAAATGAACTTGTAGGTTGGAAGCGGCGTGTATGCATAATCTATATAAACGCGTAAAATCCGCTTGTAAATCAGCGGCTGGTTTGTTAATACGTAACAAAATCAGCTGGTCATTTGACAATAAATATCATAAATAACGGTTACAGCGTGACACGCTGCGAGAATCGGCCCGTACAATTTACAGTAATTACGCTTTATGCAGCAATTTGAATCGGCCGATTTATCGCTTCAGGCCTGCAACTTTAATTATGGCGTTATAAATTGTGTATTTATATGCCGTAATAAACAAGCCGTTTCGCAAAAGTATATTTTAGTCTCGTGTTTATCAGCTACGTGTTTTACGCTCTCGCATCTGCCCAACGATGCGCTGTAATTTAGTTAAATCTGGCCGCGTGTTTAAACATCCCGCGCAGATTAACCGCGAATATTTCAAATATTTCACGCTAAGAACGAGCGTTTCTGTAAAATTGCGTTTCCATGGAAGATACGAATCCCTGGGTCGAAGGTCGATCTTTCGATTCTCGTATCTCAGATCGTAGCGACAAACTGTGGCAAAATTTCCATCCTACGATTTTGCAACCCAATTTTGTGCCCAATGCAATTTTACCAAATTACCAAGTTACGTCGACAACTATTGGGTTGGCAACTAAGTGATTGCGGATTTTGTCATTAGGTGGTATTGATAAAATCAGCAATCACTTAGTTGCCAACCCAATAGTTTCTGGGATGTAGGAAGCTGATAAAGCGAAGCTTCATTAACGCGATTTGACGCATCAGTTTGATAATTTGACATTGTTCATGGAGCTTCTACTGACTGTTAACGACAAATTGGAGCGTGGATTTTGAAAATTCACGATGGCAGATTCGACTTGGTAGATGTTACATTTAAAAAATCGCCTCTCAGCGACATTTACTTTTCTCGATTTTGATCAAAATCTTATCTCAAGAATCTGACCATATCCAAAGAAGCTGACAACTGTCATAACGTGAATGCAACAGCCAACAGTTGGAGCGATATCCTGCGATTGATTCTCATCCAGTTTCAGCCTTCTCGACAAGTGCAGAAGTGCGGTGTTGCTTACCACGGTGAAATAAATTATTATTCACGAAAACCGTGACAAATGTTAGGTACTTTGGTTCTGAAAATTCACTTTCCAACTGTCGCTTTATCTGTTGCTCTGCGTTACGAACGTCAAACCAAAATTTCGTTAGTCCTGGTGACATTTGCAAAGCTTCTAGCGACAATTTCTTCAAATTCAATTCGAAATTGTCTCGTCACGAGGAAGACCAAAAACGTGCGATTTTCTGCGTCACTCTTCTTTACGCGAACAATCTCAATTATTATCGTCGTATATATCTCGACGATCGAATTTCAGACTCGACTGTTTATTTCTTTATTTTATCTTCCTGTTTGCATAATTTTGTCGCACATGGGGAAAACACGAGGGGAAAAAAGTTACGAGAACCAAGGAGGAATAAAAGAGAAGCAAAGAAAGATAGAAAGAAAGAGGGAAATTTGTAAGAAACGCGTTATTATATGGGAGTCGCGCAGAAAGAGGAAGCCAGCGTAGAAACGTGGCGTCTTACCCACGGTTCAGGCCAGATCCTCGACCCGGCCCATCAAATGCCAATAATTAATGCCGAAGGTAGGAAGCAAGGGACCGCTTATTTCGCGGTTCCAGGTCGTTTCAGCCGCGCATTACTGAAATTAATGCGCCGCGATATGCCATTCCGATGCAATTGCGCGTGCACTTTTCGCCAGGGAACCGTACCACCTCCTCCTCCTCTTACTGTGCTTACGTACTTCTGCATCGTTTTCTTCTTCTTCTTATTCTTCGTTTGTTGCTTTGGTTGGTCGAGCAGCTACCGCGGGACAACGCATTGTTCCTCCCAGAACTCTTCTTCCTCTATGGCTGTGCCCTGTGATGGCTCTGAACGCTTGTTTCCAGGCTACACTTGCACACAAAAGGATAATGCACGTGCTAGAAACTTAACGTCTCTGCCATTTGCGCGTAATAAATGCATCTAACTTTAGCGATTAACGGCTTTTATTGTACAGCGAGGTCTGCTATGGTAAAAAATTGAACAGGAGAGAGTCTTAACACTTTGACTGCCACGTGGGTCATATATGGCCCATCACGGTTTCTCCTGTGACGCCACGCTGGTCATTGGTGACCGGAACGCATCAACTTCTTACAATTGTAAAAATTGAATGAAAATTGACAAGTAGGGTATTTTAAATATAACAGATAAATAGAAAATACTTTGAAATGAAAATTGCCCATTGAACGATTAAACATTTTTATTGGAACATCAATTAAAAAAATGAGAAGAAACGTTGCATCTAACGGTGCACTGTGTTAAAACACTTTAAACATGAATGTGGCTCATTGATACAATCTGGACAATAGGTGGTCACTTTTTTCCTCTGATTCTTAGCAATTTTTCATCCTAATTGTTTAACATTTTTTTATACCACTCTCTGCAAAATTTTCGTGCCAGCTACGCTTGCCCTTCTTTCTTCTGTATTTCCTATGGCAATCTTTGTCGAATAAGTATATTTGACTGCTCTGGTGAATGGCACTGTGTAAGGCGCATTGCCAGTGCCATTCTAAAATCTGATACCTTGATTTTTGTTTTTGTTGCTTGTTTAGAGAGTATCATCGCCTTTGAAATTCATGTATTTAACAATAACTCTGAAGCTAATTTTATACACCACTTGAGGGTTCTTCTATGTGGTGTAGAATATGCCATCATTTGATCTGACAAGTCTACAGCACATTTTCCTCTCTTGTAATCTACCACTACCATTGTTTTATAGCAAACATAATTTTCTTTGCGGATATCTACCATTTCAGCCGAATGTTTCGTCGAAATCATAAAAATAATCCTAATACTGTTTACTGATATCTTCTACACGTTTCAACAATATATTCTGCACGTTTTGTTCATGACGAAATAACGAAAGCGTATGGTTTGTCGAAATAAACGAGGCCTTGTTATAATATGTCACTATCAATTGTTACCAAGATACCACGATGGTCACCCGTGACCACCAATAAGATAAACTGTCCATTGGGGAAGAATGTTGTCTTACTTCATCAATTTATTATTATTTTACCATTATATGCTTTCATTGTGAATTATGGATCTTAATCGCCTAAATAAAGGTAAAGGAACACCAAGGTTACGCTTAGAATTTATATTAAAATAGTTTTAGATTTATTTAATAAACGATTTTTATTTAATAAACACATTTGCACGCGTCTCAGCATTTTCTTTGTCTCGCCATCTTTCATATCACATTGCCAACGGAACAGTTGTATTCGTGTGTTTTTCGAGACGCTATGCACACACATACTTCCATACACTCATATTCACATACGTGTATCACTACTACGCGGCCAATCTAGTCTAGCACACAAAATTATACATATTTCAAAATTTTTGAATAATAAAAATACTCCCGTGGCGCCCTCAGCGAAACATGTGATTTCGGCGTGGCAGTCAAAGTTTTATTAAAAGCAACCGGAAATCGATAGCTTCCTATACATTGTGCAGAACGAAGTTACTGCGAAGCTTCCGCGTGTTCGAGCTAATCTCGTTCGACAATCACTGCACACGAATTTTGGCACGGTTTTCATCGTATTGGTAAAACATGAAGTTGCAGCGAAAGGAAGCAAAAGTGGAAAGCACGAGCCAGAAACTGTTTACAGACAAAGACAATTTTTCGTTTCGTCTGGAATGGCTGCCGCGAACGATGTCTTTCCGTTTTTGGCGCGTGGCATGTCACAGGCTTTACAATGTCGTGGCGCAACAATCGATGTTGTTCCACGGACTACGCAACGTCTATCGAGCCAATAGAAATTCACAAAACCGTCAGCCGTGTTATTACGAGAGATGATTGGACAAGGATCGCTATATCAGCGAATTACAGAAATATAGCGCATCTTAGAAACTTAATGTTTCTGCAATTTGTGGTAATAGATGCATCCTATTTTAACGACCAATGATTTTCGTTATAATGTAGCGCAGTCTATTATCGTAAACAGTCGAGCGAAAGAGTCTTACCATTTAAGCGCATTACAAAGTAACCGAAAATCAATATAACAGAAATATAGTGCATCTTAGAAATTTGATATTTCTGTAATTTATGTCTAATAGATGCATCCAATTTTAATGACCAATGATTTTCGTTATAATACAGCGCAGTATATTATCGAAAAAAGTTGAGCGAAACAATTCTTGTTATTTAACCTTTTGCACTACGAATTTTATTTCAATTTCGTTAGTAGCATCTCGCAATGCTTTTAAGTGTTCTATTTGTAATTTACTTGAACTAAAAAATAACACAATTTAAATAAATAAAGGAAGAAAGAAATTCACTTAAATACCAGTTTTATTCACATTATTGTTGTATTTTCTAATTTTTAAGTGTACGATATATCTTGAAACTATTTCTAGAATGCAATTCTGCTTTTCTCTCGCACGTTCCACAAAAAAACGTGAGACTGGACAAAGCAGCTGCTGAGATAAAAACTGATGTCGAGTCACACTCTACATACGAATGCAAAGGGTTTAGCATATGACAAAACCAAATTCCAAGTTGTCAAATTCTCAAATATCCAAACCTGTGAATCCCAAAATTCCTCAACCGCTAAACTCTTCCACCTAATTGTCAAATTTCTAAACCCAACTTTCAACTATTTCCATCTATTGACCAATCCAACATATACAATCTATCTATACATTTCAAATACAACGCTGCAATACACGTTTGAAATCCCGCAAAAGGTGAAAATTTCTTATTCAGAAAGTGTAAAGAACAGTTGTTGGAACTAACGTTCGGGCGCAGCACGATCTCGATATTTGTTGCTTTCTACAAGACGATCGAAATATCGCGCCATTTGACGCGAAATGAGCGCTCGCACGTCTCTGAATAGACGTCTAGATAAATATCTACGTACAGATGTATGGACGAAAAGGAAGAAATAAAAAGAAACGGACCAACATTAACGCTTTCCATCGCGATACCGACAACCGAACAGATTTACCGACAGATCGGTAATTAGTCTACCGATGTAAAAGTTGGATCACTCGCGGCAGTCAATTAGCTAGACGCGTATTAAAATCGCACACGTGGTATTTTCACGTGAAACGGCGCGTTATTAAGTGAAAGTGAAAACACTGCCTCTAGGAAACGCAGCTTACAATGGGCTTTTATTGATAAATGGCGTACGCACTTGAACAAATAGAGGACTTTAGTTTAAAGAGAGAAACCGAACGTTATCGAAAAAAACTGGAAGTAACGCTGGTTAACAAGGTTTTTGCGACGGTGAATATTTGCATTGACTAGTTATCTTCGATCTAACTACGCTTTTACTGACTTTTTATCTTCATATTAATTAACGAAACGAGTTTTTCTACGATCGCGTGTTTTAATATTTAACACCACACCGATCTTTCCACCTTCACGTTTCAATCTTGTTCTCGCTTCAGCAAAAACGAACAACTTTCTGATCCACTTATTACGTACGTTTTTTCCCCTCTGATATATACAGGGTGTATCGTAATATATGACATCCATCCGACCCTCTTTCAAATTTATAGCCATTTCGGTGTTTCGATAATCCACTCGTCAAGTGGATCCCACATATTACGATACACTTTGTATGTATTTATTTACTTATTTCTCGGCTTCAGAAATGTATTTGGTTTGCGTACTTGTAATTGCCACTCGTTACGTTTGGCTCGCAGTCAGTTGGCTATCTATTCTTGCGCCTTTTCTCCGTAAGTCTTAATCCAAGCTTACCACCGCTTCGCTCATCCTACCTTCTTAACACTTTGACAGCCACGTGGGTCATATATGACCCATCACGATTTCTCCTGTGACGCCACGGTGGTCATTGGTGACCGGAACGCTTCAACTTCTTACAATTGTAAAAATTGTATGGAAATTGACAATTAGGGTATTTTTAATATAACAGATAAATAGAAAATACTTTGAAATGAAAAGTACCCTATTGAACGATTAAACATTTTTATTGCAACATCAATAAAAAGAAATGAGAAGAAATCTTGCATCTAACGGTGCACTGTGTTAAAACACATTAAACATAAATGTGGCTCATTGATAGAATTTGGAAAATAGGTGGTCACTTTTTTCCTCTGATTCTTAGCAATTTTTCATCCCAATTGTTTAACATTTTTTTATACCACTCTCTGCAAAATTTTCGTGCCAGGTACGCTTGCCCTTCTTTCTTCTGTATTTCCTGTGGCAATCTTTGTCGAATAGGTATATTTGACTGCTCTGGTGAATGGCTCTGTGTAAGGTGCATTGCCAATACCATTCTAAAATCTGATACCTTGATTTTTGTTTTTGTTGCTTGTTTAAAGAGTATCATCGCCTTTGAAATTCATGTATTTAATAATAACTCTAAAGCTAATTTTATATAACACTTGAGGGTTCTTCTATGTGGTGTAGAATATGCTATCATTTGATCTGACAAGTCTACAGCACATTTTCCTCTCTTGTAATCTACCATTACCATTGGTTTATCGCAAACATAATTTTCTTTGCGGACCTCTACCATTTCAGCCGAATGTTTTATCGAAATCATAAAAATAATCATAATACTGTTTACTGATATCTTCTACACGTTTCAACAATATATTCTGCATGTTTTGTTCACGACGAAATAACGAAAGCGTATGGTTCGTCGAAATAAACGAAGCCTTGTTATAATATGTCGCTATCAATTGTTACCAAGGCGCAACGATGGTCATCCGTGACTACCAATAAGATAAACTGTCCTTTGGGAAGAATGTTGTCTTACCATCATCAATTTATTATTATTTTGTCATGATATGCTTTTGTTGCGAATTGTGGATCTTAATCGGCGAAATAAAAGTAAAGGAACACTAAGTTTGCACTTCGAATTCATATTTCACATCATAGAATTATATTCATATTTATCGGGAATTGCATTGTTATCGCGCGACTAACTACAGCTTGGTTAGCTTTCTCATGAAATATTCTTCGTTTATTGTTGAGAATTGTGGATCTTAATCGCCGAAATAATAGTAAAGGAATACTAAGGTTACACTTGGAATTCATATTAAAATAGTTTTAGATTTATTTAATAAAGGATTTCCAGGATCTTCGTCGATACACATTTGCACGCATCTCAATACTTTCTTTGTCTCGCCATCTTCCATATCACATTACCAACGGAACAGTTGTATTCGTCTGTTTTTCGAGACGCTGCGCACGCATATACCTCTATACACTCATATTGACATACGTGTGTCACTACTCGCGACTAATCTAGTCTAGCACACAAAATTATACATATCTCAATAGCTTTGAATAACAAAAATATTCCCGTAGCGTCCTCAGCGAAACACGTGATTTCGGTGTGGCAGTCAGTGTTAACGCGTTACAATCGTATCGCTTGTTTCGCCTGTTTCCTTCTTACGCGATATTCGTCTTGTTTCACTTGAAGCAGCCTGACGCGTTTCTAAAGCGTAGCAACCTAACGTTACCACCAATTTACGATGGCTTCGCGTACAACCTAGAAACGTAGAATTGCAAAAGTGTGACACGGTTGCACGTCTCGAATCGACCGATCCAACTGAAAGCAAAGCAGAGAAACGGAAGATGATAGAGAGGAAAGAAAGAAAAAGAAAGAAAATTGGACAAAAGAGAAGTGAAAAGTTTTCCGTGAAACCGATCGAGAAATCAGTGGCTGTGCTCGGTTGGATGGCATTCACGGCGATTATCTGTATAATAGCTGGCAGAGAAGGTTCGGTGGCCCTTCTGCTTCGTTGTTGGGCCAACAAGATCGCAGCTTTCCTCCAGCAGAAATGATTCACGGTCTGGCCGTCGACAAAGCGCCAACTCGGCGGTTCGCAAGAAAAACGAGCCACGGGCAATTTATTTTAAATATAACCGCCCGATTCGCCGGCTACGATTTGTTCTGGGCATTAAAGGGCCGCCTGCCTCCCCAATGTACAACGTTACCCCCGAAAACACGTCTGTAATTCGAATATAATGCACTACGGCTCGCGCCCTTCTCTTTCCATTATTCCCATTCTTCACCCTACGACGTCGCTCTAAGGGTGGCTAGACGTGTGTTTGGGGTTGATAGGCAGCGCGATGGAACGCTATCACAGCGTTCGCCAACATTTTGCTAGTTTTCGTATTTACAGTGACTGCAGAAAGTATCGGCTTTTATCTTTCGGTTTACTTTCTTATGCCAAATTGTCGTAATCGTCGCGAGACCATCGAACCATAATTAATATAATTCGAGTGTTAATTAATAATACGAGGAAACCGAATGAAATTGCGTGAAATAGTAAGAGGAAATATTCAGGTTTCTTAATCCCTCGATCTATAACTACGGGCATAGCCCGTGGTACGATGATCCCAAACGTAAATATTACGGTCATAGCCCGCAGTAGGTGATTGAGCCAAACGTAAATGTTCCGGGCATAGCCCGTGATATATAATAGGGCCAAACGTAAATATTAAGGGCATAACCCGTAGTAGATGTTCGGACCAAACGCAAATATTACGGGCACACCCCGCAGTAAATGATCGGGTCAAACGTAAATATTACGGGCATAGCCCGTAGTCACATACTACACAAGTCGTGCGAGTGGCTCGAAAGCTGCGCGAGATTGTTTACGTTTTCGGCTCAAAATTCTCGAACGTAAATCGTAGGTTAAGGGGTTAATTTAACACATTGTAGTTTCGTCTGCACGAGATAGCGTTAAATATTTGGTGTATCGGTTAAGAAGAGCGATACTTTATCGATTTCTAAGCGCAAGGTTTACGCGTTTTATCATTTTACAAACAATAGGCTTCAATTGTTCGAACGTTGTCTCTTCTGTGATGAATTAAAATATTAGGTTGGCAACTAAGTGACTGCGGACTTTGTCATTAGATGGTAATGACAAAATCCGCAGTCACTTAGTTGCCAAGCCAATATTAATTTCGCCGATTCGTCTTTCTTTCTCTTCGTAACACGAAGATTATGTAAATCGCTTGGATAATACGGATGATTTTGTACGGAGGCAAATGGAATCCGAGGCTGAGGATTTCAATAAACGCGAATGGATAGTAAGCGGCGCGGTTATGGCTGATAAAAACGCAGAAGGTTGGAAGGAAGAAAGGACAAGGATAATCCAACTCCATTATTCTCAAATTATAGGCTCGTTTGAAGATAATAGCGCAGCAACCGCATAGTCTTATCGAGATGTTCGCGCCTCGTGCGTTATACGATTGCTCTGATTCCGATTCCTTTCTGGTAATCGTTTCCCTTACACTGCTTTACAGGAAAATCCTTTACCACCATTATTTTCCTATTTTCTTACACGTCCGTTCTTCTCGTTTCTTACTCGACTATTTCCATCGATTTTATCCCACTCCATCGAATTACTCGTATTTACGAAGAATAATTCCTATTTTATTTTCTATTAATTATATTGCAAAATACGTTTTCTTTCTGACAATGATCGGACAACAGACTTTTGATAAGAAAAAAAGAAAAAATGAAGATTATGTCTACTACATTATCTTCGAGAAGTCGCAGTTTATGGTTTTCATCCCTCTTAATGTGTTCTGTGGTCTACGAACGAGTATTTCTCACAGTGTCGTTTCGACTTTACGATCGTTGGCCATTTACGAGGGTATTGCTAGACGCTGCAGATAGAATAAGCGAATACTTGATAAAACTCACTGTTTATGATTTAATAAAGACTAACTGAAAACATTTCCCTAGCTCGTACTTTCTTATGTTCCAACGATTCTACGTTTACGACAGCTTTCGATCGACCAAGCTTCGCAATTCGCAGCTTTACGTCGTCTTGCAAATGCTGCGTCTCGGAAACGAGACGATGTTTCTTCGTTTCATAGTTTCACGTACATCGCGTGTCGTCTGCATCCTTTTGGTAGCCTTGCGCAGCCACTGTAATTGTCGCAGTCCTTTTGTATCTGCTATTGTTTATCGCGTTACGTACAACGAGAGGAAGAAGCAGAGTCGAAGAGTGTACGTAATATGAGAAAGAAAAAACAGCGTGAAATTTGCGAAATAAAACATTCGTTAGCGATATTTCGTGCGCGAGGTAAATCGTCACTTAACGAGGCATTTCGTCCAGCACGTTAGCGAAACTGTGAGATTGCGCGAATGTCTATCGCAGTAAGTTGCAAGCTTTTCTAGGATCGTTTCAGATAAAAGAAGAAACAAACAGAGCACATGAACTTTCATTCTTCGTTAACCAAACACGTCTCGAAGCGAATTCCTTTCACGTGTCTTTCAACTTCACGCGTGTTCGTGCGCTACGCAGGCTGCTCCTTATGGCTGGCAGCAAGCGGCAAATTGGATCACTCAAAATATCGGGGAGATTCTCCACGGTCGAGCGAAGCCCGCAGTTTGAAAAATATCGTCCTAAAAGGGCGTCACTTTTTTCTCAGTTGACGGGATTTCGTGACGCGGCGGCCAACTCCGGGGAATGTCGTGTGAACGACTTTGAACAGACGTCAAGCGATGACATCGGAGAATCAATGTCAACGTACTTCTATGTGTTTAAAATTAACGTAAATTTATTATCACAAATTAAAATAAAATATTGAAAATTAAATTAAATATCCGAAATATGGTAGTCGTTAAGGTAGCATAAGAGGAACGCTGATTTTATTGGAAAATAAATTTGAAATAAAGCCAGATACTACAGGGTGTAACCGAATAACGTGCAAGCGAGCACGAGACTATTTCTTGTGACAAAGCAAGAACAAATTTGTTCATCGAAGGTTTAGTTAACGAGAAAATCGAGTTTGAAAATTCATCAGGTATACCTGAACTAATCGATAGGAAGTTGTTCTATGTGTAAAGATAAGTGGAAAATGTAGAATAAGATTTTTCCATCATTTTCAAGAAAATAAAGTTCCAACGTGTTTAGTTAAAAACGTGTTTCGTAGATATTCAAATTTATTTTTCTCGGAAACAAAGCGTCTTGAGAGAAAATTTTATTCTACGTTTTCCACTTATTTTCACGCGTACAACAATCTCCTGTCGATTATTTAGTCCCGTCTAGTCCGCAATTAACAATCTTCCATGTACTTGATAAATTTTCAAACTCGGTTTTCTCGTAAACTGAGCCTTAAATGAACGAAATTTCTTGTTATTTTCATATAAATAACGAATTAGCTGGTGCCCTGTTGTCTGCACCCCTCTCTCAACGATTTATCGATCATCTTTCCAATCTTAATTCTACGATACAACAGCTACACGTAGTCTGTGTCTGACGAGTATACTCGTCGTCGCATACTTTTCCTCGCACACTTCAGGTGCACACTTTCAAAGCTCTGAAAGAGATCGCAACAACTAACCGGTTCGCAAAATCATCAAAAATGTTCTCTTTCTATTTACTTCAATTGGACGACCGATTTTGATAATAATTTTGTTGTTGGTGCGTCTAAAGATGATAATAAAATTGCATGATCCACGACTGTTGACCACAATGATCGATATAACCTCAAGAAAAAGCGACGTGGAAAGAAAAAGATAAGAAAGAAAAACGCTACACCCTGTAGCGTTTTGCGAACGGCACAATTTTCTGCTTTAGGTTCCATCTGTTCAGTTGTGTTCGTAAAATATCTTCAGCCTATCGACGATCAATTTCTCGTTGATTCGTCTATTTTGCAAAATAAACGTAATTGTCGTTTCGCTTCTACAAATTGGAAAATCTGAACGATCGCGTTACGGTTCCACCCTGTATAGAGAAAGCAGGGAAGGTGAGCGAGGGAAGGAAAAAGAAGCGGAGGAGCAAGCCGGATCCTAATTTAGCGAAAGAGCTTGTAAAAGGGTCCGGCCACGTGCCGCGTGGAATGTCGATGATTTAATGAATTCAGTAAAGAACAACGTTGGTCGCGGTTCCACGTGAAAGGGGGTGGCACGGGGTGGCAGACCCGTGACAAGCTTACGCTCTTAGTGCACAGCCAGGCCACACGCTGAATTAATAACAATGGCCCCGAAATAATAAAGCCAGAGGGCTTTAGTCACCGCCAATTTCGTTTCACTCCACTTGCTTTTGCTACTGTGGTTCGACAAGGTCGACTCGCTGTCTCCACGTACAAACAGACTCTTTTCTTTGCTTCTTCGATCCCTTAGCGCGCCATTTTTCTCCGCTCCACCGCTCAAACGTTTCTCACGTCTCAGTCAAAATAAATTCCATCCATTTGCATATTATTTACAATTTTGTCGTGGCAGATGAAACGAGCGAATATTCGATTGGCAACTAAGTGACTGCGGCTTTTACCAATACCACCTTATGGCAAAACCCGCAATCACTTAGTTGCCAATCCAATAGAACAGAACGCTGCTTGCATTAGGTTGTCCGGAAAGTTTCTTTCGTTTCATAAGGAAACAACAGATAGACACATGGTCTTTGTTTTATATTTGTTTATTGAATTATGCAGGAACATAATAATAGAAACACAACGAAATTCATTAAAGTAATATAAAACAGAAATTGTTCATCTATCATCACCTCATGAAACTTTTCTTTGAAAAGAAACTTTTCGGACAACCTGACGAAAGACAGCTGCTGTTGGCTCAGCGACGTAACCAGCAACCGACGAAAGCCACCAGAAGAAGGAGACGAGTTTTCGGAATAAAATCAATGCGGAACGGTGGAGGCAGCAAGATCGTAATCCGCCAGAAACACAAAACGCGGATCGATGAATCTGCAGTATTCATCCTTGTTAGATCGCGTGCATCGGGTTTCAATAATTTATGAAGCACGTTAACCGTGCGAAATGGCCAAAGATGGCCATGGAAAACAATGAAAAATGATTCTATCGTCGGTCTAGAAATTCAATCACGTGAGAAGCGTTGGCAAGTATCGGTCAGTTGGTAAGTTCTCTATAGCAACCAGGTTCTAACTCGATCGAAGCTTGCAAAGTTTAAACAAAGAAGCAGCTGGAAGATTACTCGTCCAGGAAACCCTATTCGCTGCTCCTTTCTAGATTGTTAATTTAGATTGCGTATGAAAAGATAGAAGATTCGCTGACGAAAGCGAATACGAACACATAGCTACGTGTACGACAGTAAGAAAACAAGAGGCGAAGAAAGAGAGAAGTCGAGGGGTGGCTCGACAAAATGGCCTCTCGAACTGGCTCCTAATGGCCGGCACGGGCCGTTTGCGCCGCCATGTTACATAACTCTGCCACGGAGAGCGTAAATACGCTCGGTTAAGGAGCGTTACGAGGCGTGCTGGCTCGCTTCGTGCTGCATTACGCTACGAGCACCGCGTACGCTTTTACGAGCGCCGCTAATGCGCCCTTTGCCGACCAGTGCCTTCCTTGCTGCACCCTCTTCGTCTCGGCCACCTTCTTCTCCGGCTCCATCGATGGTCTTTCTCACTTTTCCATCATCGATTTCGATCCCAACGATTGGAGAACAATAGACGGCGAACCGAGACACAGTCGCGTTATATCGCGCGATTTTTCGTTGTCGCGCGTGGTATTGCGTTGTGGAAACGTGGAAGCAGGTGTATGAGAGGAGATGGGGAGATGAGAGATTTTTGTCGAGTAATTTTATTAATTAATCGGCTGAAATTACGAGAATGGTTTTTGATAAAGGTAGATTAGGACAGTTAAGATACCTGATTGCGATAATTAGGATACCACTTGATTTGATAGAAGAAGCTTCTGGAAAGAGAAACGTGTTTGTTGAAAAGAGGAAGTTAATGTTAAAATTAATGATAAATTAGATATTCGTGTTGCTGATAGATGACTATGAGAGATAATTGACTATATGGAAGAAATGGAAGAAATTTGTAAAGGAATCTGAAGAACTTAATTTTTATTGTGAAAAATACATATTTAGTTAAATAAAGAAGAGGAATAAGATAACATCTTCCAATTTTCAACTTGTATTATGTTCATTAATAGTCTTCCTCTTCTACGTCTACGTTGAACACGAGAATGACAAAAAAGAGACAATTTTTATTGCGAAAAATACATAGTTAGTTAAATGAAGAAAACGAAAAAATAAACATCTAAACCTAACCCCAACCTAACCTCAATCTACGTTGAACACGACAATGACACACGTGAAGCAAGGAATCTCAAGAACTCAATATTTACTGTCACAAATACACACTTAGTTAAATAAAAAAAACGAGTAAACAAACATCTTCCACTTTTCAACTCGTATTATGTTCCATTAATTTTCACGCTCTTCGATCTCAACGAAAACAGCGAATGCGTTTGCAGTGTCGTTCAAAATGAATAGGATTCTGTATCATTGTCGTCATCTCTGGCATGTTCCATATCGCGTACGTTGAACGTGCGCCATACTTGGTACACGCGTACGTAATAATTACACTAATTGTAAGAAGGAAATCAATCTAACGGTAAATTTCATTGGAACGCTCGAACGGTGTTTAATCGTTTAGGAAATAAATCATGCGAAAGCGATACTTTTTTACAACTCTTCTCTCAAACACTCTTTTTATACATTTTCAAACGCAACAACTCAGCAACAGATCAGCTACGTTCGACGACAGATCGCCATGCGAAGCTAAAATCTCAATATACTTGCGATTTTCTTTTAACGAAATATTCGATTCTCTTGCCGATTGATTTCCCCAGCCATTTGCCAAGATATATCGCAACGTTTCTCATCAGCCACAACTTCGCCGTGGCGGAAATTTCAAAAGCTACAGTACAAGCACAACATAATTAACAAGCACCTCTCGTTTCGAACGATTTCGATCGGCAACAAGCTGACCGAGAATAAATTATTACTCTGGCGCTCGGACGATGTTGCGGATGACACGTTATTTCTCGCTTAACGCGTTAAGAAGTTGAGAAATCGGAAGATCGGATACGTTGAGCGGTTTCTCGAGTCGCGCGTAATTCACCGGATTTTTTCCACCGGCATCTTTACGAACCGATCTTTATCCGTTCCACTGAGACGAAAGAAACACGCATTGTGTGATAATGAAGCGCAAGCCTTCGAGCTATCGATGAATCAGCAAGGCACGCGTGCACGCGCCCGTCTATCCATTAAAATCTGAATTCAATCGTAAACGAATCTGCTTGCGTCGATTTACCGTGACGAAACAACACTCGCACGAATTTTTTCTATTTTAACACGCTCGATATTTTCCCGTCGTATCGAATTTATACATTCGACGATAAGAGGTTTCTTGCTTTCGTCGTTCCGCCTCCACGTTATTCTCAACGTTCGGATTCTCCGTAGAAAATCTTCTGCGCGATATATTGCATTGGCAACTAAGTGATTGCGGATTTTGCCATTACCACCTAATGACAAAATCCGCAATCACTTAGTTGCCAACCCGATACACGGTACAGTATGCTCTTCCATCGTTTTTAGCTCGTGCAGTGCGATCATCCGGCGAGACGAATCGCACGTGTTCTTTTACATCCTGTCACACTGTATATGATCGTTCCACCGTGTGGAAAATCGTAAATGTTGACAATAATATCGATGGATCGTTTTTATATTAATTTGGTTGAAGAATAATCGTAGAGAAAACACTGATTTTCATGGCTGCGGTGAAATAATTATAATAATATGGTGTACTTATAATTTTAATAATATAAATTAGCGCGTAAGATACGCGTACAGGAGGTCGGGAAAAATGACGAAACACCAGTGTTCCTTCATTTACATGCTCATCAGGCTTGCAAGATCGTATCTCGGGGATGTTTTTTCTTGAACGTAAGAGCAAACGGGGTTAAGTTTTAGTGGCATCGTGAAGATTAATAACCCGAGGAATATCGCAACGATTAGATCGCTGTGACGTGTGAAAATAATTCACGCGCCTCTCATATATTGTACATATAATTCAATTAGCAATCGGAATTAATCGAACATCTGGCGCGATATCAATCCGTCGATTACTTGAAAAGAAAAATTCCTCGAGTTGGCAACTTTCGCGAGATCAACGCGTTCCAACGTCTTTTAAACCGATCAACCTTCGATGATTTTTTTACGGAGAATACGAAATTCCATCGATTCGACTTTACGTACGAAAATTTGCGTTTTTGTTTCGAGATATTCGAAACGCCGCTTTTCGAGGTATTAGGTTGTTTTCTAACACGGACACGTCTTTTACAACGACGCATCTGTATACAAACATGAAACCTAACCTAATCTGTCGAACGTTGTGATCTTTATTTCGATAGAACAAAATGGATCATACGATAAAATAACAAAGAACGAAAAATGTTGTGCGTCTATGATTTCCTCATAAAACGAAAGAAACTATCCCAGGTGTGTTATCTTTAATTTCTCAATGACGCGTGTTAAGTTTTTCGTCTGTAAACCCGATATCGGCCCAAACCATCACGCTGTCTCCTCCCATTTGTCGTCGAATTGCTGACTTTGTCTCTTTTCTTATGTCATGAAAATAATATTGCAACCCATCAGGACCATTCAAGTTGAATCTTTCTCCGTCTGAAAATAGTACCCTTTTTCGTTTCTTTTTCCAATGCACTGTTTCTTTTGCAAAGCGTAAACGTCCTAATTTGTGTTTCGTTGTTAAGGAAGATTCCTTTTTCAATTTTAGCCTCTTAATATCTTTGCGGGTAGTAGAGCTTGACGAACACTGGAAACACTGGCATTAACATTAGATTTTTCCATTATTTGCTTCGTTGTTAACTGCCAGTTGGAAGCTACACTCAAAATTACTCGCTTATCACGATCGGATAACCAGTACTTTTCTTTTTCCCATAATCTTCAACATGTTTTAAGAAATTCTCCATTACTTTACGACCTCTTCTTATTACTTTCCATATTTCTGCTACTGATAACTGTTCCACCGTGACCTCAAGATACCTACAGTCAAAGATGAAATACACAAGTCCAGAAGCAGATATAACACAAGAGTCAACAACCACCACAACCCATCAGTCGCCCAACTACTGGACACAACGGACCAGATCCGCAGACTAAAAAGAAAATACCCTCTAGATTAAATCCTTAGTTTCTACTAGAACCAACAATATAAAACTATTATAATCCATGTCATTGTATCACGCCAAATTAAGTTACTGAAAATTCTCAACGAGAATTGATTGTAAATATTCTAATAAATAAATAAAAAAAAAAAAACTGATAACTGTTGCTGTTTCAGTTCAAGAATTTGCTTTTTTTCAGACTCGTTTAATTTTTTTCCGCGTCCCATACTTACACATTTGTATAATATTGTACTGTAATCTTTACTCGTTGATAGATCATGAACTACTGAGCAATTTCTAAACGTATTAACACAGTGTGCTTTCATTTCGTTCTTAGAATAAAACAATTTTTTTGTTACACACTAAACCTCGTAATATTTTTAATTATTTTCAACGAACCGAATATTTTGAGCTCGGAATGTTTTCATATCATACGTTACAGACGAAAAACTTGACACGCGTCATTGAGAAATTAAAGATAGCGCACCTGGACTATCTCTTAGGCGAGAAGTGTACACTGGATGGTAGTACGTCGTTCGAAATGTAATGAAATTCTTTTCTATGTTCTAGCTATAACTTGTCCCGGTTGCGTGGGATTCGGATCACGAAAGTGCTTAAACAGCCAATTATCCATTATGTTATTAGACTTGAGCTATTCAGTGGAAGCGTATTTAACACTTACACCGTGGGTCATAATTCTATCAACGTAGCTCGTATTCTTTAGCAAACACGAACACGGTCGCCAGAGTGCTCTGAGACTGGCTCAGAATATCGATATATATATCGTCAATATATCAAGGTTGTCTCAACTAAAGCGATCAATATTTATCATCGATACGATATTGCGGATATTTATCAACATACCGCACTTCCCTCGTACGTTCGATAAATTTGTTGACGAAGCGGTCAGTTTCCACTTAGCGTTGGTCCGACCACGTCCAGTAGAAAAAAAGCTCGTTCGACTATTATTAGGTTGTCCGAAAAGTTTCTTTCGTTTTATAATAGACGCACAATGTTTTTTGTTTTGTATCAGTTTATCGAATTATGCAGGAACATGATAGAAATAGAACGAAATAGATGATACCTAATTCAATAAAATAATATAAAACAGAAATTGTTGTTCATCTATCATCACCTTATGAAACGAAAAAAACTTTTCGGATAACCTAATATTTCAGCATCGACGAAGAAACCGAAGAAGAAAAGAGTGCGAAATAGCTGAACCCTTTGAGTGCTGACTACTCGCGGCCTATGTCGTCCGTACGGACGGCGCGCGTCTAGCGCTGACGATCGCTGTGGACGGAATACTTTTTCGTCAGACTGAACTCTGTTGATTGACTATTCAAAGCGCAAATCGTAATAAGTTATAGTAATTTTTTTGCACGAGATTAAATGATTCAAGAACGTTATTTTTTAGTTATTTTTAATTATTTATTATAAACATTGAAATTTACAGTTAACTAGAATTTGGGTAATAAACTAGAAAACAATAAACTAAAAAACTAAATTTAGTAAATATAACACAAGTTAATAATTTAGTTGTGTGTGAAAAATTCAGTGCTTGAGAAAACTAAAAAAACCAGATGTAGAGTTTTCTTACAAGTGGTGACCATTTCAACAATAACGAGGCACTATTGGCATTTGTTTACTGCCGTAAGGAATGCATTTATATTTATTTCACACAAACGTAATAGTATTACTTCTGCGTAGGTGTTCGGAAAAATTGAAAAACCCATACATGCGTCCTTAGCCCATGCCGGGCACTTACAGAAAGCGCATATATATGTTCTTAGTCCACACCGATAGCTTTCGCCAGACACCTATATGCGCCCACAGCACTCAAAGGGTTAAGAAAACATACGTTTTCACGTATAAGCCGGCTTATACCTCTGTTCGAACGCATAGAATACGAGAGATGAAAACGTTTGGGTCCTCGTCGACCCACGTCGTAAACGTTCCAAATATCGTCAACAGGTCGATCTGTTCCCTCTACGTATCGACGACAATTTCTTTACAACGTACAACGATGTGGAGAACCTTGAAATATCGACCGTGCACATTGTACGAGATCAGCGTAAGATGCGAATCATCGTCTTAGAAAAGGCACACTGTAAGATCCGAAATGACTGCGGGACCGAAAGCAAACAGTAGTAGCGAAGCTACTAATCCAAATACACGCGTCACAGACGGAAAGAAGCTATTACCGTGTCCCGTGGCGACGCGAGAAGTCAAAGCGCGATTATCTTGGTCGATAAGTCCGCCTACTCACAAAGGCCAATCCTCTACACGTTAGGGTCGAAACGATTACTTTCTAACACGTGTTTCGAGGTTAATGCGACGAGAATATTAGATTGTCGAGGGTGAAGCCTCTCAATACGAGGGATGAAACGCAGATGCTCGTCCATAGGCTCGTTTCTCCCCTTTTCTGCGTTCCACGTGGTCGAGGTTGTAAGCTAAGTACGTAAAGCGGTTGGAGTTTATTAACAGTTTACCGACCGATAGCCGGTTAATCGGATTTTTGTCACCGACGCTTACCGACCGATAGCCTATTAATCGGCTTTTTGTCGGTGGACAATCTTTCTTATTATTTGAGCAGTAATTTGTTATTTAGTACTAAGGTACCTTGCCTAGTTGCGTCAGTTGCGTTGCTTTGCAAACTCCCACAGTTTTATAACAATTTGAAAAACGTACCGTTCGCGATGAACAAAAAGAATGATATTGGAGAGTCTAAACTAAAACAGAGCCGACGCTAGGGAGAATCTGCGCCTGAGATGTCGGTCGGACGTGCGTATGTTGTTGAACCGCTAGCGGTCGGTAGTGTTAACACTAGAACCGATAGTTAACACGAAGCTATTTCTACCAAAACTAGTCAAAATGATTGGTCTTTAAAAAATACCTAATGTAGTATCGTGAACAAGAGGCCTAAGAGATATCGGATGAACCATAAACAATGTCGCGAGAAAGCCTAAGTGCCGACAGGCCCATCATTGTATCGTTGGTCCTTCGATCGAATAGTTTCGCGGAAAAGGCCTGCGCGACCCTGGCCACGAGTAGTTGCGGAACACTGTCTTGGTGGGGAGAAAAGACAAAGGGAAGCTAAGGGAGAAAGACGAATTAACAATCAGTGTAAAGAGAGAGACTGTTGCTAGTGTCACACATTCAAGAAGGTCACACGCTCAGAAACAGTAATACGATAGGGTAAACATCCTGCATGCCACAGCTATCGAAACACCAACCAAATAGTAACGGAATAGCCACCTTTGATATATATACGATGATAACCTCTCCAGGGGGACTAAAACTTCAGTATAAAAACACTCTCAAATTAGCGCTAGAGATCATTCTGTTGTAACACTTTGAACCGTCACTCTGTTGCATAATAAATTCTATACAAAGTTTAATTTCTTCATCTTATTTGTGAAACGTTTGAACTGCGACGCGAGATCACCGGTGATCTATCATTTTCGTGATTTCTTGTGTCTCCGACGTGACACTAGCGCTGTCGAGAGAGTGTGGTCCGCGTTGGAACTGTGGTGACGAGAGTTGCAAATTAACTATTTAATTGTCTTAATTATAGTACGTTATTGTATTTAGTTCACGTTAAACAACCATTGTTTCCTGTTTAACCAACACCTGTTTAATCCATTTGTAATAAATAAAGGAATTGTAGTAAGATCCTACACTAATAATAGAATATTTTTATATTTATTGATTTATTAATTTCTTACGGAAGGAATTCCATGTTATGTAGTACATTATTATTAATCCATCTGAGGTCATGATCCCTAAACGAGGGTTGACACATTTATAAAATTGTAGAACTAGTCATTTTGACTTGTGTGGTGTTTTTTAGTGTTAGCATCTAATGATCTAACGATCGATCCGGAATTTTCCTGGTAACTGATATTATCATATCGAATGATACGCAGTAAAAGTTTGAAAAACGCGTGGCAAGTTGTAGAAAACGAGAAAACTGGTTAATTGGGGTTCGATAAACAGATTGCAGGATCCTTTTACACTTTGACAAGTACCAATCATTTTGACTGATATTGGTATAAGTAACCTTGACACAAAATTATTTTCAGTTTGAATACATAAAAAACAAAATAAAATTCATTATATTATTCTTTTAGTTATCGTTGCGAAAGTTATTACATCATTGTAATTGGGGGAAAAATATAATATGAAGTAGGAATTCTAAAATAAAATTGTAGAACCAGTCAATTTGACTGGTATGGTAGTTCTAGTGTTAAGATGTTTCGAGGTGTTTCAATCGAGTTAAGTTAAGGTTTGCCCTGTAATTTGACAAATTCGATTTTTGTCATGGAAAAAGTAAACGTTTATTCGGGGAGAAGAGTATTTTTTCGACGTGGCGGCCAATCGAACCCCTTTCGAACAACGTAGTCGATTAACCGGTGGCGGAGGAATCGCCGACGCGGCGGATTTTCATTCCGCTCGGCGGATTATTAAAAGCATGCTCCATTTTCGAGAATTATAAGGGGCCGCCGGCTATAAATCCGACACGCTCGTGACAATACTCGCGAAATTCAATTTATGAAACTAATACGACGAGGGATACGCGTTGTAAATTACACGACAAACGATTAGCCCTCTGCGTTACTCGCGTTTCTGACATTTCTACTCACATTCAAAGAGAGAAATTTGTTAACACATTGTTGACCGGGTTCACGAGTTAACTCGTGTTTTCATAGCCAAACGTTGCCAACCGACCACGAGTTAACTCGTAATGCGATTCTTTTTTCGCATGAACGTCGTTTAGCTTTAAAGTGGTGGAAAAAATTAGCATTTTTTTTGATAAACTGTAGCTTGTTCAATGCATATAAAATGTACTCTACCTATCCGCTAGAAAATAAAACAAGATACAAAGAATTTCTATTGGAAGTAGCTAGAGAATGAATAACCGTGGATTCCAAAGAATGAGGCATTGCACTCGACACTTCTCGAATTTCTAAAACAGCTGCTTATAATGATGCACTCTAAGAGACCAGATCTTAGAAAAAATAGTCACTGACAGAAAAACAAATCCGACTAGAGCGTGTAGAGTATGCTGTTCAAAATGAAAACGCAGCGAAACCAGATACATTTGCAAAAGCTGCTGTATAGTATTACACGTAGGTGATTGTTACACTGTTTATCATAGGAAAAAGAAATATTAAAAGTTGAATAATAAATAGAATTTATTAAAGTCTATTTATATTGTTTTAATATTAAGTTGCAGATTCAATTTCAACATTCGAAATGATATCAATTGATATTAATAAATACAATGATTAAATCTGTGCCAACTATTTAAAGAATTATGGAGACACCTCACCGATTTCGATGACTTTGAAATATGTTTTGTCAAAGTGGTAAATGTCGTCAAAATCGACGAGGTGTGTCCTGGTGTAAATAATTAGCGATATATTAACACTTAGTCAACCGAATAGGGAGATCTTCCTTTTTGATTTTAGCAACGCGTTTTCCCCTTCTTTTTGTTATTATCAGTTATTGTTTACCTGGAATTATTGCCAATTAATTGCGCCACTTTCTCTGCTTTTATAAAGTACAATATATAATAAAATACAGGAATTTAGTGGTGTCAAAATTAATTAAGAAGTTAAAGTATCGGTTATGACTAAATAAAGTTATAATCGAACGATACCACACTGTAAAAAGATATTAAAATGCATTATGAATTTTTAATTTCACCTTCAAGTCGTCTTATTTATCTTCAGTCATCTTTAACGTTTTCAATTTTACCTATATTTTTTTATATTTTCAATGTATACTTTGAATTTGACGTTTTGTATGAACAATATGTGAAATGGTTAAATAAAATCATCCAACGAGGAAATTGCACTCTGAACATTATTTTAACACTAACACTTCACATATACCTATTTTTACTGTTAAATAGACGTGTTTTTTTCGAGAGAAACTGTCAATTTATTGTAGGAAATAACGCACGACATAACTTTTAAAAAATAAAATAATCAATCGCATATTTTCATTTTTGTACGTAATATAAACAGGAGATGATAGTCGAACAGATCATCCTCACTTTCAGTTTGCTCATCTTCAGACGTAGAATTTCATCCGTCTGAATATTTCTCGCTTTCGATTCGCTCGTTTTCGGACTTGGAATTTCGTCCGTCTCAACACTCCTCGCTTATATTTTCTATGTTTTTCAATAACTTTTTCACTGAACGCGTGCACATATTCTGGGATAAAAGAAAATACAAGCCAACGTAGGAAATATTATGAGATTTGTTCGCTCCTTGTCGTATTTCATTTCTCGGAGGCTTCGATCTGTACTCCGTGACTCTCAAAATGATACTGCTTTAGATTTCGTTTAGCTATAGAGAACTCATCATGCAGCGAGTATATTCTCGAGAAATATTTCTCGAGACTGTCCGACAACACTCGGTTGTGTTCATGCGTCACCTCACAAGGACTCTGTCGGACTATTCAAGCGCTTACGACGAAGCCAAACACATACCGCGTTTAGATGTATACAACTATAGTTGGTCGCTCGAGTTCAGAGCTAAGGTCCCAGGCAGAGAATTTTAGAAGACGTATATTTGCCGACCGGTTGCGGTAAACAAGCCAGATGATGAATTTTCCTCGGTAAAAAAGAAGCAAAAAGGAGAATTGAGAAATTGATCAATCAGATAACAGAAGAATTTTCACAAAGTTGGACGATCGAAAGAAATAACAAAGAACGTACAATTTGAAATGAAATTTTGAAACCGGGCCTGGTAAGGTCAGTGTTAACGTCGGCAGCTGCAAATGTCAAAATGCATGCGACAATACGAAGAATATCCAAGAAACAAATTTCTATTAGCAATTCTATTTCTTTAGTTTAGTCTGTGATTGGGTAAATCAATAAAATAAATGAAAGAAGAAAAATGAAAGCGCAAAAAAAAAAGAAAAAAAAAATAGAGAAGCGAGAGATACGTAGAACGAAAGAGAAAAGTACGCGGAAAAAGGAAGGAAAGAAGAAACGAAAAATTGAAAGACAAAAGAAAAGCAAGGCTGCTGCGAGGAAAAGGAAGGTTAAAAAAAGATGGAAATAAAAGGGAAGATAAAACAAGCGGCGAGCAAAGGTGTAAGGAAAGAAAGGCGATGGAATGCGGAGGGTGCAATTTGGCAAAGCACCGTGACGGAAAAATCGTATCAACGATCCGCGCGAGCAGCCTGCCCGAAGGCGTAATAACCGCTGCGAAAGCTGGGAATTTCGGCGGGTTTTGATTACTAGGCGGCGAACAGGCCGAGGCCCGGGCTCCTACAAATAAAAAGCCATCCCTGCCTGTCTAAATGCCGACACGCCGAAAATCATTTATTTATTTATTCGCCGCGGCAACTCTTTCTCCCTTTTTTTAAACCACGTGGGATGAGAGCCTCGTTTCTTTCCAATACACGTTGCGCTTGCAGCCCATTTTTTCCCCTCGTGTTTACTATTTTGCTCGTTCGTTTGTTTGCTTCGCTTAACTTTGTTATTAAACACGAAGCATAGCTTCCCTTAATTTCTTGAACTGATAAAGAGACGAAACTGTTCGAACGATGGAATTTTCGATATAACGTGTTGTTCTTCCGATATAAAATTTCACTTGTTCAAACACATATTAACGTTGATCGATAGATTCTTCCAATATTTATGCGTCCCATAGCTCTTTGGTTACTAACACAGGTATTTCTTTCAGCGTAAGTAATATAATATTAGAGTCACATTCTTCGTTCTTTTTCGTCGTTCGTCGGACAAAATCGTCGGTGTTATCGTCTTCGTCGTAACGAAGCTATTTCGTTGCATCGATACATTTGGTGTATCCGATGCTGTTGTCAGCATCGGAGGAATCTCGTTTGTTTATTTCGGGTGATTTTCAATATTAATATATTTCAATATGTTTTTGTTCTGCAGTGTCTGTGATCGTAGTTTTTCCTTTTTCCAAAGCTATATACTTTTGCTGATCTTCAGAAGTCTCATTTTTTTATGTCGTTAGCACTGTTATCGAACGAGATCTCTGTTATTGAGAGAAACTGCTTTTAGCGATTCTTAAATCAATTTGCCAAATTTCAGTAATGTTCTCTCTCTTCTGGCTCGTAATTTTTTCCCCAAAAATGCAACCAACGCCTTTCCGCGAGCATCGTATTCGCCCGATATGGCTCCCTGTGACTTTTTCTCACTTCCTCGGCTAAAATTACGGTTTCACGCACGCGGTTTTCAGTCGATAGACGCGATAGATGAGAATACGTTACGCGTTCCGAAAGCCGGTTATATTGGGTTGGCAACTAAGTGATTGCGGCTTTTGTCAATACCACCTAATGACAAAATCCGCAATCACTTAGTTGCCAGCCCAATAAAAGGTAGCTGAAGGAAAAATACAAAAACTTGGTTGGCACAAACGCATTCTAATAAATTCACAATGTACGTTTTATCGGACCAGCCGCTGTATCGGCACTTTCTGGCCGCGTTAGTAGAAAAACACGTCTCTTACAGAATGAAACGCGATCGTGACACAAATTACATCGAAGCTTGTTGCGAATATCTGGGAAACTAAGGCCGAGCGTCGGTGATCTGTACATGGAAGAGGTGCTCGGGATGTTGACCTTGAGACAGCATATTTCATGCTCGTTAAAATCGGCCAGCTACGCCCTTTTCTATATAACTATCATCTCTTTTCTAATAACCAAACTCCATGTTATATACACAAAGACGATGGATCGTGAAAATTCAATTTGTTTTATCACCTACAAATTGCAGAAACATCGGATTTCTATCGCGCTCCATCTTTTTGTCTTGCCAAGTGTAAACGCAAAACCGAGACGAGCTACCGTTTCGAAAACAGGTTCCACCGAGTGCACGCGATTTGCATGGCGTTCCGTTTTTCGACCGTGCCGCCGTCCACGACACGCACCATAGGTCCCTCTTACCATAGGTTCCGGTCTCCAACAACGCAACACTCTCGTCTTCTTCTCCTTCTTCTTCTTCTTCTTCTTCCTCCTCCTCCTTCTCTTCTTCTTCTACTTTTTCTTCGACTTCTCACAACGACTCGTAACCGCTCGATGAGTTATCGCGGTTTAAAGCCGCGAGCAGCGGGAAAGATGAAATTTGCCGTCGGCTGAATAGGCGGTTCATTACGAGAGCCAGAGGGAACGATACTCTGTGCTGTACGCGGTCTCGGGTGTTCTCGAAGAAATTCGGTGCCACACACGAGACCCTTCGCTCTAATCCATCATGTCGACGATTCGTTCGTCTTCGTCGGTTAAGGAAAGGAGGGGGAATGGGTGGAGGGGGTGGACCAAGAGATCCGAGCTGTTGGATCATTTGTCGAATTTACGCATGGTTTAATTTATTAGCGGAAGGATCAAGACCGCTACTACGATTTTTATATTTCAATTTTGCCCCGGTTTCAGCGAACAGCAGGAATTTGTAATGTTGTGAGAAGATGCGTGACACGTGCATCGAAACGTTCATCATCATCGATGTGCTATATCTTTGGGGATAATTGAAACGCAAGGATGAAGGACAGTGTGAGGAAAACGCTGATTCTTGCACCTGCTTAGCACTGGAACTACCGATAGTTAATACGAAGCTATTTCTACCAAAACCAGTGAAAATGACTGGTCTTTAAAAAATACCTAATAATAGAATATTTTTATATTTATTGATTTATTAATTTCTTACGGAAGGAATTCCATTTTATGTAATACATTATTATTAATCCATCTGAGGTCATGATTCCTAAACGAGGGTTGGAACGTTTATAAAATTGTAGAAACAGTCATTCTGACTGCTGTGGTGTTTTTAGTGTTAGCATTTAATGATCCAGCGATCGATCCGGGATTTTCCTGATAACTGATATCGTTATATCGAATGATACGCAGCAAAAATTTGAAAAACGTGTGGCAAGTTGTAGAAAACGAGGAAACTGGTTAATTGGGATTTGATAAACAGATTGCAGGATCCTTTTACACTTTGACAAATACCAGTCATCTTCACTGGTATTGGTATAAGTAGCCTTGATATAAAGTTATTTTCAGTTTGAATACATAAAAGACAAAATAAAATTCGTTATGTTATTCTTTTAGTTATCGTTGCGAAGTTCATTACATCGTTGTAATTGAAATTGTAATTAAAATAAAATTGTAAACCCAGTCAATTTGACTGGTGTGGTAGTTCTAGAGTTAAGCATGAGGATGAGACTTCACGCAGAATTAGTGCGCACCTGCTGTTGTTCGTACGTGACAAAGATCTTACGGTACTTTGGATTTGCTCGATTTCAAATTGATTCGTCCGATTTACCGGAATTTCCAAAGCACCGTTTCGTAAATGGGCCACTATGAGAAAAAGACGAAAACTAAGTGTAATGAATGGGTAAGTTTGACCGCGGCCACTTTCTCATCCTTGCAAACATCTTCTTTAACACTTTTGCTATTTATGGTATTTAATTGTATTTATATAAACATCATATAAATGCTAATTGCTCCTGGAGAGATGCTGCCAAATATCTTGGAAGAATTTTTCGTTCGCCAGTGGGTTCGAAAGTGGCCATTTCTTAACGTCCTCCTTTCATAAACTAAGAGATAGAAATTGTAAAAGATAGGATGGCTCCTGTGCATCTGAAATATGCGATGGAGCATAGTAAACCGGCACAGGGCAAATCACATACAATAAAGGTGAAATCGTATGTCTGCTTCGTATTAGCAGTCAGAGAACACGTACATATGACGCTTGAAATAACGTTGCACGACCAATTTCAATTCGTGAGCTGAGATCCTTAGATTAAGAGAGAAAGGTATAACTCGTCAAATACGGGGAAAATCGTAGAGAAATTTAGTCGAAAGTCGTGAATCCATAGGTCATGGTGTTTTACCAATTCAAACTGATAAAGTGGAAGATGGGACACTTAACAACGATTATGAACCGAAAGCTTGAAGAAAGTGTTCCAACAATTGTGGACACATGTACAGTACAGACAAACATGGTATAAAATTGTAGAGAAATTTAGTCGAAAGTGGTGAATCCATAGGTCATGGTGTTTTACCAATTCAAACTGATAAAGTGCAAGATAAAACATTTAAAAACCATGAGGAACCGAAAGCTTGAAGAAAGTGTTCCAACAATTGTGGACACATGTACAGCACAGACAAACATGGTATAAAATTGTAGGGAAATTTAGTCGAAAGTCGTGAATCCATAGGTCATGGTGTTTTACCAATTCAAATTGATAAAGTGCAAGATAGAATATTCCAACAGTTGTAGACACATGTACAGTACAAACAAATATGGAAGAAAATTGTAGAGAAATTTAGTTGAAAGTGGCGAATCCATAGATCATGGTGTTTTACCAATCCAAATTGATAAAGTGCAAGATAAAACATTTAACAACGATTATGAACCGAAAACTTGAAGAAAGTGTCCCAACAGTCATTTACACGCTTATGATATGGCAATATATTATGCGAGTTAGGCGAAACATTTGAAATTCCATAAAAATTTCAGGACTCTTGTGAGACTGTGTAAAACGAATTTTGGCTCAGGTTGCGTCTGTACCGATCTATCTATAAAAATATCAATGCGCATAAACGTCGGCGTTCTATTTATTACATCATATCGTTATCGTATTGTTGTATCGTATTAACAGCGGATCAAAATCGACCCATCGCTTCGACGCCCTAAAACCACGCTCCACTCAAACCCACACGCTCGAACGCGAACGCACGTTCGATAGAATAAAGAGAATAAGAGAAGGAATAAAGAGAGAGAGAGACAAAGGACAAAAGATATGGAACAAAATGGTTATCGGAGATCATCGTCGATGATCCTGAAGGAAAGAAGTTAGAAGGGTGGTATAGCTGGACGAAAAGAGAGTAGAACGATCCACGAGACGAACAGAGGAGAGGAGAGGGTGGTGATGTTCCCATGATGGTAGGTGTGCGGGTTCTGGTTCCCTCGGTCGAAGATGAAAAGATGAAAGGCATCCCGGCGGTGAAGCCACCGCTCTGCTTCTACCTCCCCTAACCCACCAACTGGACCTAACCATCCTGTCTGGTCATCAACACCTGACCATCTTGCAACATCGTACGACGTCTTCTCCTTCTTCAACGCCTATTATCTTTCTTCGTCCCTCTGCCATACTGTCACTCGTCACTATACTGGCCACGTTTCGGTCCATTTTTGCTAACATAACGTCTATTTGTTAGGATATACATTAGGACTGTATGGATTTAGTATGTTCCTCTAGAAGACAATCCAACGATCTTGTGAAATTTAAATCGTTTATTTACAATCCCGTGGATGGAGTGTCGTACGTTCAAACCAGATACGATGCTTCTAAATATTCTGATTCGTATCAATCGGAATAGTCTGACGATCGATTTGCAAGATCATTTTCTTCAAGATCTTATTTGCATATATTAGCTGGACAACCGATAACGAACTCATTGAACAAAAATAATGGGTATCTACCTCACAATGCTTGACGCTTAGAGTTATAGACGCCAATATCTTCGCTGCACATTTTCCAATATTTAAAAACAGATTCCATCGCGTGATTTTGCGATAGGTCTGACAGAGGATAAATTCGTTCGGAATTCTCCTCGTAACCATGTAATTTCGTTAAATTCCATTTATGTTCTGTCGAAAGTAACTAAGTGTCCAGATATGTCTTCGAACGGTAACATATACGTCAATAAACCAACAGATTCTTCAAACTTTTCCACGTATAAAATAAAATGATCGCTCGTAACGTTCAATTGTTATGGCAAAATTGTGCAATTAATTTCGTTTCGAGACTTGATTATACCCGCTACGTTGGAAAGGAAGTGTCCATATTCGAATATTATGGTATTCGCGTAACTCGATCTCTTACAATTAGCTATCCCCGCAAAAGAAACATCACTTAATTACCAAAGTTCGCACGATTAACAAGGTGATCAATCTAACATGAAATCAGCTCTGTTCCGTACGTTGCGCCCCATTATATCCAAAAAACCCTCGTAAGCCTGCAGAGGCCTGGATAAAAACACGATTTCAAAAGGAAACAAAATATCAACAGGCAGATATTAATCATCGGGAACAATTAAAAGAAGCAATTTAAGGGCTGCATGTACACTTTTCTGACTCTCTGTATGTATACACACAACAGGCTTTTCGTTAGTCAAATCAATCATCATACGTTGTATAAGCTTCTACTTTCGCCATTTACCCTCGACCTTACGTTTCGCTTCGCCATTAAACTGTAAAATATGTCTATTAATTAAAAAATAGAGGGATTTAGGGCAGATGGGCAAGTTAATGGATATTTAGCGATGACTTGCAAGCTTTTCACGCGTTCCAACATGCTCTTCAAGATCGGTAGATGTTTATGCGTGTGTGAAGAATTTATCTAATGGTAGAAAATAACCATATGCAAATATGGTAATTTCCTATTTTTAATGAAATTAATTTACTGTCCGTAAACCAAGGAAAGAATCTAATCTATTTTTTTAGTTTCTTATATCCAATCCTTATTGGCCCTTTATTCGTCCTTTTCCCTTCTTATTCTGGCTATTCTTCTTATTTGTTGCTGTACCTCTCTTTCTTTTCTTGTCAGATCGTCATCTATGTATATCCCCTTCTCCAGTTTTCTTTCCTCCTTCATTACCCTTATTTTTTCCTCCATTGATTTCATCGTCGCCACTATTATCATATGTGTTCTTTCATAGTTCTTTCTAAAATAGGGATTCTCATTTTTTCTCTTATGAACTCCTTTACTGTTCCTTCATTGCCTCCTTCGTTCCAATCTACTCCTTTGATTACTATGTGAAAGAATCTGATCTATGTGTACGCGTACGCATATTTTAGGACTACATATTACGCGCATATTCATATATTTTACTTTCTTATTTCAGGTATTTTATTTGCAAGTTTCGGTATATTTTAACTACGCAAACATCCGTGCTGTATCTAATTACATATTCATTATTCCTATTTTATCGGCCATTCCTGTATTTAATTATCGATTATCAGTAACTACGTTTAATTAGAAATAACAGTAATTACATTTGCTTTAGATTAATTGAACAATCGAAAGTGGTAGAGTAAATTCAAGCGTGAGTTACATACATCGCGTGATTTATTCAAACTGATACATATCTGATAAGCTTCTTTATAATCGTCGTATGAATATTCTATCGAATCGCAAGATCATATATAGGGTGTAACATATAGAAACACCGATATTCGAAAGATACTAGCTTGCGTGAGTGATAAATTTCCAAATGTATTTTTCTCTCTTTTTTCGCTACAATCTATCGATCGTTCGCTTCTGTCTCTACTATCCGCAATTACCAACGTCCAAGTACACGTGCTTGATAAATTCTTCAAGTACATTTTCTCGAAAACGAAGCATCGCACCATGCAATCCTTATTTTTTCATAAGAAATCGCCTCGTGCTCGCTCGTACGCGTTATTCGGCCGAACCCCGTATAGCCCGGAGCTGTGGAGTCGGCTGGAACACAGTCTCTCACACGGTCGCTCCCTACTTTGTTCGCTGGCTCGTTTGACGGACGGAATTCCTTCGGCGCGGTGGAAACGCGACGTGGACGCGATTCAATTTCGCCTTTAATCCTGGCCCGCGCCTCTCCGCAAACATCTTAACGCTTTGACTGCCACGTGGGTCATATATGGCCCATCACGATTTCTCCTGCAACGCCACGCTGGTGACCGGAGCGTTTCAACTTCTTATAATTGTAAAAATTGAATGAAAATTGACAGTTAGGGTATTTTGAATATAACCGATAAATAGAAAATACTTTGAAATGAAAAGTGCCCCATTGCACGATTAAACATTTTTATTGGAACATCAATCAAGAAAATGAGAAGAAACGTTGCATCTAACGGTGCACTGTGTTAAAACACGTTAAACATAAATGTGGCTCATTGGTACAATCTGGACAATAGGTGGTCACCTTTTTCCTTCGATTCTTAGCAATTTTTGTTCCTAATTGTTTAACATTTTTTTATACCACTCTCTGCAAAATTTTCGTGCCAGGTACGCTTGCCCTTCTTTTTTCTGTATTTCCTGTGGCAATCTTTGTCGAATAAGTATATTTGACTGCTCTGGTGAATGGCACCGTGTAAGGTGCATTGCCAGTGCCATTCTAAAATTTGATACCTTGATTTTTGTTTTTGTTGCTTGTTTAGAGAGTATCATCGCGTTTGAAATTCATGTATTTAACAATTACTCTAAAGCTATTTTTATATACCACTTGAGGGTTCTTCTACGTGGTGTAGAATTATCATTTGATCTGACAAGTCTACAGCACATTTTCCTCTCTTGTAATCTACCATTACCATTGGTTTATCGCAAACATAATTTTCTTTGCGGACCTCTACCATTTCAGCCGAATGTTTTATCGAAATCATAAAAATAATCATAATACTGTTTACTAATATCTTCTACACGTTTCAACAATATATCCTGCACGTTTTGCTCACGACGAAATAACGAATGCGAATGGTTTGTTAAAATAAACGAAGCCTTGTTATAATATGTCGCTATCAATTGTTACCAAGACGCAACGATGGTCATCCGTGACTACCAATAAGATAAACTGTCCATTGGGAAGAATGTTGTCTTACCATCATCAATTTATTATTATTTTGCCATTACATCCTTTGAATAATAAAAATATTCCCGTGGCGTCCTCAGCGAAACATGTTATTTCCGCGTTGCAGTCAAAGTGTTAACAGAGTATAATTCATTTGTCCAACCTCCTCAAACGCTTAAAAATGAACGTTCCCAGATTGTGCGCTCGAGAGCCAGACCGAAACGAGTCTATTTTTCTTCGAAAGCAAATAACTTATGCTATGATTATTAACGTTGCTATGATTAAAAGAACGAACAGGCAAAGAGCGAATGTGATTTCGACCAGCGAACAACGACATTTCGTTGAAAAGAAAAGACTGAATAGGAGCATGTTGCGAATGGTACTTTGTATGAGGACGAATAATATGAAGCAATTTTGACACGTCCGTTTTAAGATAGAAGCTTCTAGTCTGAGACCATCTGAGGGCATCTATTATTCGTAAGCAAACATAAGAAAAAGGTAGATAATTATTTGTTTGTACAGAAAGAGAGGAACGACAGGCGGAAATCAGGATTCAAAGAATTAATTAGCGGCGTTTCTGGAAATTCCATTGAGTTAGAAGATAAAAGGGGCTCGGTGTTTCGACACGCAACGGTCGCCACGCCGATCCATTCAGCTCTCACGCAAACGACACGTTTCGAGTTTCGACTAATCGCGCTTCCTCTTTCCCTCTCTTCCTTCTGTTCCTTTTTCTTCGCACTGGCCGTCCATCTTCTTTCTGTATTTTCTCCGTGTAGATTGTTGGTACTTTTGGGCCAATTTTGGTCCATAGATGAGATGTACGATGGTAGAATTTGTAATATTTTTCATATTCAGAGTAGAATTCGCTTGCTTTGGAATAGGCCAACGAGTTAGTAAATTCGTTAGAAGTGAACTATAGGACCGAACCGAATACTAATAATTCGAGAATTTCACTTTCGAGTATCGATCGCCAAACCTAAGGGACTGAAACAATAATCAAACCTTGTAAAACTTGCAAAACGAATCTGTAAATTCCACAGACATCAAATAAAGAAGAAGCCCAAAATCGGATGAAAGAAAAAGATATCGTAAACGCGATCGTCCCAATACTCGTGCAAACCGTTGTAAAACAACGTCACACACAGCCAAACGATCAAACTCTACGAGTCGAATCAGCCTTAACCGCCAAAGTCACCTGAGATTCATCGAACAAGCAAAAATTCCGGCTACGATCGGTTAAAAATGAGAAGAATCGCTGCCATAATCGGCTGTAAAACAACGTCATACATAGTCGAACCGATAGCGCAAAGGAAATTCCTCTCAACACTCTCCGAGTCACTTTAATCTCATCGAGTAGACATTGGAACTGGATGCCTATCCAGTGATCTCTAGATCGTCGGATCCAGCAGCCTCGGAGAGAGCCGGTCGGATGATTTATCGTCGCCGGGCCTTTGTTGGGTCGAAAAGCTGAGCGAGCGGCCTCGTCGGAGGTGATCAGCCGAAAAACAGGATCGACCTCTTCCAGACAGCGTGGCTCTTGTCCGCCACAGGTGTGCCGCTCTTTCCAGCAGCTTCCTTCCTTCCTCGTCGCTCGAGCCGCCATTACCGCCACCCACACGAACAATTCTCTAAACTCCATTACTTTTTCGGCCGCGGCGAATTGCTCCGACCTGAAACACCTTTTTCTTTCTTGCTCTCGCGCTATTTTCGTCTTTCAACTATGTTTGTCTGCTCCTTTCTTTCTGTTTCTCTCTTCTGGCTCGTAGATGTGTGCGCCGGTTTGTTGGCTTGGCTTTGATGTTGCTGCCTGTCTGCGCTTGTCTGTCTCTTGGACAACACACAGAGAGAGCCAGCGCATGGAACGATACCTGTGATTCCACGCTAACTCGATCATCCTTTTCGAGACCATCCTTTCTCTTCGTTGAATTCCTTGCACGTGTCTTCGTGTCGGGGATAACGAGAAGCTCCCAAGAGTGAGAAAGACAGGTTTCACGAGGTTTGAGTGGGTTTGAGGGGTTGCTTTCACCCCTAAGCGCACCAATGTTTCCCCAATTTAAATGTTACACTTACGACTGGATACTAGTAATTTGACTAGCTCGTTAATAAAAATGTATACTAATTTCTTACTAGATATATGTCTGCCATTTCTATGTAGAGTTTTAGATTAGTTCGAAATGACGATCAATGTGTATAATTATGATAAGCGTGTTTCGTTGGTAGACTGCGAATTTTCATGAAAAGTTAAAAGATACAGACGTAATATGGAGAAAACTAGAAAATATTTCAAGTATATTCGTTACAATATGTATAGAACGTATGGTGTTTGACGATCTTCGTAGAAAAATTTCAAGCGAGTTATTTATCACGCATATTAAAATCTTTTTAACACAAGTGGATTATGATAGAAAATTTGAAGAGAACGAGTTCAGAGCTCGTATTATGCTTCATTATATATTGCTACGAGATTACTGTTTACTGAAAAAGCATAGATATTTTAATCGTTATTCCGTGACTCGTGCGGCTGTCGATTAAATCGATCGTTGGTAGCACGCGTTGCGCAATCCTCTCCGCACAAGCGTGTTGCTCTAATTAAAAATTCACCAAGTACAGTGTTTTTTTATCGGGAATCGCATTGTTATCGCACGACTAACTACAGCTTGGTTAGCTTTCTCATGAAATATTCTTCGTTCATTGTTGAGAATTGTGGATCTTAATCGCCGAAATAAAAATAAAGGAACACTAAGATTACACTTAGAATTTATATTAAAACAGTTTTAGATTTATTTAATAAATGATTCACAGGATCTTCGTCGATATACATTTGCACGCGTCTCAGCACTCTCTTTGTTTCGCCATCTTCCATAACGCACTGCTAACGGAACAGTTGCCATTCGTCTGTTTTTCGAGACGCTGCGCACGCATATACTTCCATACACTCATACTCACATACGTGTGTCACTACTACGCGGCTAATCTAATCTAGCACACAAAATTATACATATCTCAATATTTATAAATGATAAAAACGTTATTCCTTTATAAATAATATCGGAAACGTTAGGTGAAAACAATCATGGTAAATGCACGCTTCGTTCCTGTAATTAATCCGCTTGCAAATTTTACGTTACGTTCGTATAATACTCTCGGCCGCACACGCTGAATCCCTATCGCTCTTTCTCTCAAACCTCGGCCAACGATCATCTACGCGAATTTTCACGCTTTTCACGCGCTCCATTGTCCAAAGTATCCCTTTCTACAGTCGTCCCCCGGCCGGTGGCCTGATATTTGCTGAATCACAACGCCGGTCTATCGCCTGGCAAAACCGAGCAAAAAACAGGCAATTAAGGAGCAACGAAGATTGCGTGCCAATTCCTTTCAACGAGCGACGCCTTGCTCGCGGGAGGGCCGCCATTCTTCGTTGCCAGCGTCGTTGAACGCCGACAGCCAGCGAGAAATCGCTGAAATCCCAGAAATGCCCGTGTTTCACGCTCACCGATCAACCACCCACCGGATACGTACTCTCTTTCACGCCGCTGCTGTTTGCGCTTGTTTCTGCCCGGTTCGCGCTCTAACCTCGTGTTGGTTGTTTCGTTCGAAGGACGCGATAGCGAGAGAAATTTTATATCGAACATTTCAATTCTACAATTCTCCTTTTATTTCGTTCTTCGTTCCACTCGTTTAAACGTTGCCCATTCCACGAATACTAAATCGTGTAAATCGAATTAACCTGGTTATTAATCGTTTACATAAGGAAATTAGATATTTTTACGTATTCATAGGAAATTTGCACGTACAGAAATCTACGAAATGCAGAAAAATATCTCGCTCGAAGCAAAGTGCTCCTCATGATGTTTGCCGAGTGAAATAAATGTATCACCATTCTCTCAGTTGTGTGTTATAGAAACTTAGAATCGCGTAACTAATTTTACGATAAGAGAAACTGAGAAGATATATACGAAAAGTATACATTGGAAACATGATCCAATTATGACAACTGCTGGTGGTGTTGCTCGGTTCGTGCATCGAATCACCGTCGGTAGCCCGAGACGAGGTGAAAGAGCCCGGCTGGCTGATTTCGAGCTGGCACGCGATTACTCTTTGTCGTAATTATCGATTCGAGAACGGAAGTGTGCACGCTGCAGTGTCTGGCGATCCTTCGTGAGCTCCCAAAGGTGGATGCTCTCCCAAAGAGAAACGTAACGATGTTTGTGGTGCGAAAATGTGGTTCGTGGCGAATACTCTTCCTTCCAGTTTCATACAACTCGTCGCTTTAGTGGACCACCGGTGGCTCACGAAGGAATCTCAATGTGGTTCGTGGCGAATACTCTTCCTTCGAGTTTCATACAACTCGTCGCTTTAGTGGACCACCGGTGGCTCACGAAGGAATCTCAATGTGGTTCGTGGCGAATACTCTTCCCTCGAGTTTCATACAATTCGTCGCTTCAATGGACCACCGGTGGCTCACGAAGGAATCTCAACATTTACCATACAAAATTTTTACGTTCGCGCGTTCTATGTGTCACACGATTGCTCTCTTTGATATTCGGTTTGGACAGGAGATCGCGTTGCCTATTCTACGAGAACGTAAACACTTTTTCCTAACAATAACGTTCAATCGATAGATTTCTAACGACGTATGACGTAGGTATATTCTTTGATAATAAAATTGATATTATTATTTAATTCAATGAAATTAAATTAATGTTAATAAATTGCGGAGGTAAAAAATCGTAAGTTTGAAAGTATCGCAAAAATACCAAATCGCAAAAGTCTCTGCATTTGTTTCTCGCGATCCAAGGGAAGAATAAATCTTAAATCACAGAAATATCAAACTTTCGTATGGAATTGCGCCAAATACGACACTGGACAATACATACTGTGTATTAAATTTGATTTGACTGCTGCTGTTTTCGTATTTCTGAGAGGCAACCCTATACAGGGTGTCTCGTAATCGGCGGACGATATCTAAGCCATGGATTCACCATCTGAAGGTAGTTTTGTGTTTTATGCTCTATCTGATTATCTCCATAGCAGACGCTCTTCGATATTCGAATTTGTCGAAACCCTTGTTCAATTTTATGGCGAATTGTCTGTACGCTTTCTATAGGTATTCGATATACAGTGTGTCCTCGCGAATAAAAATCTCATGGATGCATGGTAAACTGTATCCCGCAAAAAAGATGAGATGGGACACACGTTGATATGATCATCCTTCGTCGCTTTTAGGTACCAAATCCGTGTGTTAATTATTATGAAACACCCCGTATACGGAGAAATTGCAGAAAAGCCAGCATTAAAATATCGGGCTGCATTATCAGCGTGCACGATGATTAATTTAAACCACAGCATCGGGCTGAAATTACTTACGATATATAATTCGATGCTACACACACGTATACCCTTCGGTTATTACTCAAATTAAATAGAAAGATACACATTAATATTAAATCACACGTAATCTGTTACGACAGAACATGATCAACTCGTAATCAGCTTTAATCCTTAATTACAGCCGGCTTTTATCGTCAATTTCATCCTAGAAAGGGCTCTTTTTACGCCAGACACTCTCTCTTTCTCCGCGAGTCTGTTATTTCAGTGTCGTCAGGAAACGAATTTATGATTTAATAAGACATCGTGCACCCGTAAGCACCGCACGTTGACGTTTCTGATGGATCACATCACGCTCCGTCGTGTACTTTTATTCAGATACACGCCGTTGTCCGCATGATCTATGCAACATTTATCGCGACACGCGATAATTAATTTGCCTGTGAACGTTCCCTCGGACGAATATCGCTACATTGAAATTTTAAAAAGTGGCGACAGTCGAGGAAGTATGTGAAGCGAGATCCACCATCCAGACCTTGCAAATTCTGTCGAGAAAAATAATGTAAATTGAACGCGACGCTAGAAGAAAGAGTCTGGTAGAAAAGCAAAGTTCAAACTTTCAGACGACTACATCAAGACGTAGCATGTTCCGTCAAACTGCATCGAGAAAGAAAAATGATGCAAAACTAACATTTGGAAAACGGACAAAGATAAATCCCTTTGTATAATCGACCACACTCTCAACGTTCCACGCTAAACGAATTAATCTACCGTGAGAGCTGCCGTAAGCTAAAACTCAGTGTCGAACGCGATTCACGTAACACCGAGATCTTCGAACGATCGAACTACACCAGCGAAAGCTAAAACGACGATCACCTTTCACATGGAATATCCCGGGAAAAACAGCAGTCTCAATTACCGCGAGACCCGAGCCCCAAATCTCCACCTCGTTCCCCTGGCATCACAACAAAGCAGTGAGAGGCTGGCCGACACCGGCCGCGAAAGATCATCCGGATAAATGCAAATGAAGGAAGAGTAGCCGGTCCAGACGTTCTCCATTCTTCATGGCGTGTAACGCGTCCGCCGGTCATTCAGCGATATCAATCATCTAAACACAGAGAACCGCGGCACTGTTTTCAAGCGGAAAACAGAGGAAGACTAATAACGAGCGGCATGCTGGCTGGAACCAGAAGGATGAAGAAGATCAGGGACGAAGAAGAAGAAGAGGAGGAAGAAGCAGCAGATTTGAAACAAAAAGGAAAAAAAGAAAAAAAGAAAAAGAAATGAAAAAAAGCAGAGAAGAAGAAGAAGAAGAAGGGTAGCGATCGTCGAGAGGCGGTCCGAAGGTAGTCCTTTTATCAGGGTCTCGGATGAACGCGAACGAAGGCTCGTTAAGTCGTGGCGGCCACGTTCAGCCTTACGCGGCTCGCAAGCAACCGGCCAGACCGAGCTATAATGGCATAAATAATGACCGGTCTCGGTACTTACGCCCGTTTTCTTCCTGCCACTCGACGCACGACCGCCACAGCCTTCTTCTTCGTCGTGTTACTCGTGTTAGTCGTGTTACTCTTCGTCTTCTCCTTTCGTATTCTTCGTATTCTTCGTTATGGTGTTATAGCGGCGAGTCAGCAGAGACGGACAACACGGCTACTGTCACAGGCGAAATTTCATTAATCCACTTTGATCCTGCTACTTTGATCGTTTTAACGCGGGTATTAAGCCAACACCGGGGTAGACAGTGAAACCACGTAACGCTTGCACATTCGGCTACTTCCAACATCTTCCACGCTTTATCATAATTTTTATTCGCGACTAATGTTTCCCTACTAACGCGCAATTTCAACATTGACAGTCTCCTTGCAATTCTCTTGGAAGCGGTCGGACATTCGTAACTTGAAACCTATGAAATTGTAGAAATTTCGTCCGGGTGACAGAATCTGTGCGTGTACATGTACATGTGCAAGGTGACCCAACCAAGAGCCACTCGAAACGTAGTGAAACAATAACCAGATACAGTGAAAGAAACCCTGGCATTTCTTCCTGAACCGTAATTCTGCTTCAAAGGAATTGAAAAAAAAAAACAGGTGGCGTCACGATCGATCGATCTTTCTCGATCGATCCACTGCATGGAACGAGACCGATCGCGAGAATAGCTGGTGCTTCGTTTGCCGAACAAAGGAAAAAAGGCGGAAGTGAAAGGCGGGCGGGTGGACGATGAAACATGGGAGCCACTGGATCGCGGAAAAGTCAAGCCACTGTGTGGAAAATGATACGTGGCCGCGGAGGCGGGCGTATCAGCGCGATTACGCGGCAACAATGTAATTGAGAACTCGCCACGTTGAAACGCGGGGCACGCCCTACTTCGCGGGACTTTCCAAAATGAATAATGGAAAACGAAGAGAGCGGAAGAGCGTGCTCCGGCCGAGCCGTTTTACGATTCGGTAATTAATTTCGTTTGAGCGGAACAGGGTGTGAAGCATTCCCTCACCAGCCTCTTTATGGGGTTTATATGGCATACGGGCTCGTTCATAACGCGTGAGATTTCTTTTCAATGAATTGCGAATATGAAAGGAAATGTAGGGAAGAACCGGATACACGGATAATACCGGAACCTACTATTATTTTTCAAACGGTTTACAATTTTCCCGCCTCGCTGCAGCTATCGACTGTCGTCATTCCGGTCAGCGCATAAACGGAATATCATCGAACACCGTACGTACGTGCTTTATAAAGTCACGATAATTTTGAAATATAAATTATAAATTTTACAATTACCGATATCGTCTGCATGGATATCCTTTGGTATGAATTATGCTCTTTCTTGTATATATAGCAATATGTAAATGAGCTTCTTCCAATTTGCCATCGCAAATATAAACTATAATATCCATAAAATTGTATACTGAAACAAACTCGCACTCCTGGTTTTGTCCCGCATACAAACGCATGTAGATTATCACAATAGCGTCGAGTTGAACAAAAATCGAAGGAACAATGAGAGTTGTAACGATGAAAGGAAATATAATAGCAAAAATCATATCACGTATCCAGGTTGAACGAAGCTTGGGTACAGCGTATAATTTGTTCAGCCGTGAAGACTGCACTGGTTGAGAATTTACAGAATCTAAGGATGAATTCTAAAGTTACAGATGTTACTATCCGATTTCACCCAGGCGACCAAACAAAGTCGTAAATTCGTACCTGTATGTAAAATTGTTATTTTTGTGGAATTTTTGTCTTAATAATAAAAATATCGCTTTAATAAAGTACGCTTGTAATTTTTGCTCAAATATATTAATGGCAAAGTTATGCAATTTTATTCCCAAGATCCCCAGTTTTATCCCAGTTCTCTGCATGCAGAAGAATGGAATTCAGTTTATAAGTATGCGGACACTGGTCGATTTTTATTAACGCCTGATTGTTATCGAGAACTGTATTTTGTCGTAAGTGTAGCTTCAATTTATTGTAATTAAAACGTAACGTGTATATTGTAACATTAAAACGTAAAATGTATTTTTCAATGTTATCGTGATATATTGATTTCTATGTGAATAAAATCACGTGTAACTTCATTTTATTATATTATATGTAAGTCGTAATTAACAGGCAACACGTCAAGTATTAGCAGCGGTTTGAAGACGTTTTAACAGAAACAATTTATCTAGCCAGGCATCAAAGGAGTAATTCAACGGAACGTGGGCAATGTAAATTAAAGCAAAAGCGATAGACGCGTTTCGCGTGAAGTATAAAGTGAAACTTCGTAGCAACAATTATCTTCGTTGAAACTAATATAGGAAAGCTTCGATGAGAAGCGTTCGAGAAACTGCTACGTAATTTTCAGTTGAAAAGAATACGATTTCTCGTATTTATATTACATGGATGATCCTTCTCAATCTGTTTAAAGAACCTCGGAATCTAAAGTTCTGAACTTCGCCATACGTAATCTACAATTCCAGCGTGATGTTAAACAATAAATAAAAAAAAAAGATAGAAAAGAAAAGAACAAATTTCTGGTGCTTTACCACAAAGTATTCTTATTTCTTGCTAGTTCTCTGCTAAATAACAGCCTGCTGAAATGTGAAAAAGACATCAACAATGTATAACACGAAATATACACTTACAATTACGATGTAAAAAAAAACGTGCAAAGTAAAAAGAAAGGGAAGGCGAGGATGAGAGGGATGGAAGAAAAGAGAAAAACGCGAGAGAAACAGGCGTGTCCGTGAATTAAGTGGAAAAACGTGTCGATTTCACGCACGGCACCGAAATTAAGAGCACAAAGGCCGCGGTTTAAAAGGGGCTTTGTCCTGGCAAATGGGAAACCGTCGTGGACAGGGCATCTAGAGGCAAGGATACGCCGCTGTTATCAATACGATTATACCGTAATCTCGATACCTGCGAGATTTAATAACGAATCTTGATCGTTGGTGGTCCAACCACCCTCTGTGCTATTCTTCTTTTTCTTCTGCCTCTTTTTCTTTCTCTTCCATTTCATCTCTTTCAAGCGTCTGTTATTTTTGCTTTATAGGAAGGGAGAAAGTTGCTACGTAGAATAAAATACCATTCGATATTGGTATTTTAGAATGATTAGACAATTGGTAATTTTTCATAGAGATTTCAGACGATGAACTTTATGTTTTCCTTGTCTCTTCTATGTTCTACGTACTGATGAAATTAAAATTGAAATATCATCGAAACTAAGCAATTTGCTTCTAATATTAGGTTGCCCAGAAGGTTCTTTTCGTCGAGAACAGTTTTTTTGCCTTACCAGAGGATAACTAGTGACCACACGATTGGCGGTAAAGTGATCTGGTCGTTTGTTTACTTAAGAAGAACGAGATAAGGCCCCGAGCGGCGAACGCGTGAAGGACTTTCCGGGCGACCTAATATTTCCAAGCTACGATTTCAATCGTATTACGCAGAACCTAGCAACTGTTAAAATGAGAAAAAATTTGCCAACCCGTAGAACGAATACTTTAAAATTATTGACTCTACCGAGCCATAGTTGAAATAACAGAAATCTGATGAAGGTTACTCGCGGCAGACATTCCAACATGATGGATCCTTTTACGGTTCTGCTAATAATATTACTGCTAATAATATCATTAAAAGCTTCAAAAATTTGGCAAGAAACGAGACACCTCGCCTTGGCAGATTACCTAAATTTTTATGACGGTTTAAAGAGTGACGATAGAATTTGTGGAAGATAGACTACTTTGATGTAGAACGTCTTGACTTTGATGGATGATATTGAAACCGAAATGGCCGAATAATACCAATACACAGAAACGACAGTAAACTTAAAATTATATTAATTACACTACTCGATAAGCCATTAAAAAACACTGTAAAACAGCAAGAAGAAATAAAATATACCCAATAGAAATAAAGCTACTTTATTTTTTTTTAATCAAAACCTTCAAACTAAATTCATTCGATTTCGTATTATCTGGGATTGGAGGATTTTTTGCATAACATGGCCCAATTAGAATATTCGTAAATCGTGGAATAAGCAAAATTTGTACGTACAAGTTTGGAAGGTAAACTTATACGAAGCTCTGAATGCAGAAATAGTGCTGTGCCCGAATATTAATGCGAATAACTGCGGTACATTCGCTTGTTCTTTCAAGAGCATGATATATCTCCGGGAGAAGAGGGAACAGTTTTCAAGAGATTTCACGGTGAGTGTAAATAAGGTATCAAAGATGCTTCGAATGTTTCGCGTCCGGGCAATTATTGCTATTAAAGGAAGAAGTACGGGCTTGCTACTTTCGACCACGAAATTCGTTCTAATTTAATATCCCTGGCCGATAAATCATTCGGAGGTTTCTAATTTGGTAGGAGGCCCTTTGGCCCAAGCCAGAATTGGCCCTTTGTCGGAGCACCGGCCGAAGTGCGAAGAATCCCATTAAACGCCATAAAGAAAGAATTCCTTTTTTCTTTCCCTCCTCTGCCGTACCGCTCCACGACTTTCCCCTTCGATAGTTCTGCTATGGTTATTCCCATATTAATTATCTCGCGCCTCGATCGTCCATTGCAAAAACAATCTAACATCCTTACAGTCTTTGCTTTCTTAATTTTATTTCTTGCCATTTACTTTCCGTCCATTTTATATTTTTAGTTTCTGACATTGGATTTGATTTTTGGCTTGATTATGCAGGATTGAAAGGAAGTTTGTCGAGAAAGTAATATTTGTCTTCTAGGTAGGTAAGGTAGTGGAGGTAATTGTGTAATATATATATAATAAAGTCTTATATACGTGTGTTCGAGAGATCGTCAAAAAATGAACAATATTTTCCAGATATATATACAATAATTTATTTAACCACGAAGCAATGTTTACATTTACGAGCATCTTCGTGAAAGTACGATCGAGTACATTAATTATATTACGCCTGTAGATCATTTACGAGTACGTTCGCACAATGGATGAACTTCCTTTCAATGGTTTCGCACGTGATCCCGTTAAACGAAATTTACGTACCATAAGTCTATAAATAACCTCTGTTCTTAACAAAGAACAATCGAAACCTCTGTTTTAATTTAAGAATAGAAGAAAAAAGAACAGTCTATGTTACTCATAGTTACAATTTGAAGGAATATTCCTTATACATATAGTATATACATATATACCTGATCTTCAATCTGCGCTATTAATTAGAATTATTAATTAAACTTCAATAACAAAGACAAGAAGCAAAATTTTATTTGCAATAACACTTGATAAAAATTAAACGGGGAAACTACTGGCAGCTACTTACATATCGCGTTAAAGTGCAAGAGAAACGTGTGAAATAAAATTTTCTCGCATTTTTCTGCTATACAGAAATTACATAAATTGAAACGAAATAAATATATAAACGGAAAACGGTATAAAATTTGTTTTAATCGTAAAACCTCCACTGAACTAATGAAAAATTGTTTTGCATCATTTTGAAACGAAAATGATTTTCTTTGTTTCGGAAGAAGCAAACGTGCTGATTTGTTTATTTCAAGGGCACGAATATATTTCTGAAACTACATTTTCGATTAAGGCAATTACTTTTAGTATTGATTCTAATTCGATTAATTTCCCCTTCGAATATAATTCACTTTTTTGAATTTTTAATATATCAAAGTTCAAACTTTTTGTATTAATTTTTGTTCTCATTTTTTAAGTACATATAATGGGGACAGCCATTAATAAGGTTATGTTTGGTCAAAGCAATTTTTGAAGATACACTATCACGCATGACTAATCTTTTAGTTTTTAATTTCGGATCGTATGTATAAAAAAATCCGTCAATTAAAACTAAAGCGATAATTGTAGTGAATGAAAAACAAAATATTTAATGCTTAATGAAATACTCATCACTGATGTAGTACAGTGGCTACAAAAAATATTGATAAATTGTATTTATTAATTAATAAGTAGCATTTATATACTGGCGAATTAGATACAAATATATTAAAGTTCAAATTGTATGAATCGATTTTCATACAATTGCAGAAATGTGATATTGTGAGAATGAAATGTAGGACTTGATAGAAGAAGGGTTTATTATCGATACTTCCTGTAGCCATTGTAGCTTTTCAAATTTCGTTCATACATTCGTTCATATAATTACATAAAGAATACCACATCGAACGAAAGAAGATTTACTGGAATGTTACATACCCAGAATTCCTTGTGGTCCAGAATCCGTACATCACAAAATTCTTTTCGAATCATCCAAGCACATAACTCACTAATCCAAGCATAAAACTCACTAATAAAACTTTTACCTATCTTTCAGATATCGAAGAGGAAACGCCTTATCGAGAGCTTCGGAGGATCTTACGTTACGTTAACTAGACCCGCAATTATGCATAATGGACGATAGAGCGTGACTATAAAGTCAGATTTACACATCACGAACGAGCACGAACTAACGTGAACGACAAAACACAAGTTTGTTAAAAAATACTTAACATTAACAAATACGTAACATTGACAAGTTCGTAACACGATGTCGTTAAACTTCCTCGCACTAACTAAAGTTGCTTTAATATCGATTATCGATATTTCTTTTTCTCTGATCTGAAGCGCAGTACGATGCGCAAAAGACGCCCTAAAAAATCATCTTGCGCATCACGCAGTAGTTCACTTAGAAGCTTTTCTAGCATTCGTTTTATTCAATGCGTACACATATAATAATGTAATTATAATTTTTGCATATCAAAGATTATTTATTCGTGTCGGTGTAGTATAAATAAAATACTTGAATCTTCAATTGACACAGTTTTCCGTTGCTGGTGATAGTGAGAAATCAAAGTGCGAGATCAAATGTTAGTGAATAGAGGGGAATCGAAGATGAGTTACGTTCGTAAGTAATAAATATGTTTGCGTTTATAGGCTGCTACGAAAATATTGTCACACTTAATAACAAAGCTATTCTTATTAAAATAAAATTCTACCAAATCTATTCGTAAGGTTACTGTATTTTGTACCAAGAAGGATGATGAAATACTTTAGTCTTGTCACTATGTGTGGACGACTATGCATACATACATAAGTTACTGTAATCGCCAAACACAACACAAGGATACAATTTATTTTAATAAAAATGTATTTCATTAATAATATTTGTATTAATATTGATTAATTGGTATTAATATTTTTATTAACATATTTTAATAAAATATCTCTTTTATGAAGTATTCAAAGACTTTCGTGAATGACTGTATTTAGTACTTACATATCCTTCGTTTATGTCCATTTGCATTCATTCGTATTCACTATACTTCGTTCGTGTTCGTTCGTCAGGTGCAGAGCCGGCTTTAGAAGCTACGAATATAAGAGCTACAAAGTTGCCAATTCTCACGCGTTCAATGTTCCTCCTTCGGCCATATTGAAGAACACTTCCGTTGCTCGAAGGTATGTGGTTTTCAAAATATGAGGTTTGATCAAATAATACTAAGAACATTGTTTCTTTTCAAAATTTAATATTGATATATCTATCTCATCGATGTTAAATTATAGCAGAGACGTAATTGAGTAATATTATTATTCGTTAAAATTATTAAAAAATTAATTATGACTTCGATTATTTTAGATTTTTAAGTACAGTTAATTTGTGAATAATTGTTTGAAAACTTGCGTCTATCAAAACTTGCCAAAACTTCATTTATTGGAATAGAATTTTATTCAACATTAGATTTTATATTTAGTAAATATTAGTCTAATAAATATTTCTTGTACTCTAATTTCACTCGAATTCTTAATATTGTTTGATCAGTTCTCGTGTAATACACATATCTAGCCCTAAGGAATTTTTACTTTCTCGGTTATTTTAAATTATTCGCAAGAACCGAGAATCTGTAATTACACGCTTAATTATCGTTATGTATTAAGTATTTTGAAGTATCCGTCAGGTATAATAGTTCCTCGTACTCGAGTACTTCCCTAATTTTAATACTTTCACTCGAGCATCTCTAGTTATTGTTTATTCTTAACATTGGTATACTTCTCAATGTTTTTCTAAATAGTACGATATTTCGTGTTACATTAGAACACATTTCTTCTTTTATTCTTTAAATCGTATTTCGTGTTTCTGTAAAACACCTTATTGTACGTTTCAACTTGCTACTTTAATATTATCTTCTTTTCTTATTTTTTTTTTTTTTTTTTTTAATGCCTTCGAGAACTTCGCAGGTCAATGTACATACATATTTTGTTAATTAATGGTTTTCTTTTCTTCCTTGTGCTTATATAAGACTCCTCGTTGTAAAACGAATACAAAATGTTACAATGATATACAGGCAAATGTCCATGTCGTTGCTTGTTAAATGCAAATACGTTGTTAAACGTTAAATATATTATTATGCTCGATTTATCGTTATTCATAAGGTGTTCGAAAATTATTTGACAAATTATGCTCATTTTAGCCAAATAATTATTGCAATAAATTTCCTTAATTCATTAATTTTTTATTTCATATATTCTTCCCTTAATTATTAGTTTTCCTTTCCTTACATGATAAGGTTAGAATTAAGAAAAAGAAGAATAGAAAAGAGTAAGAGAAATTTTGAAACCTAGAAAAAATATAACGTTTGTATTTTTTTTTATTCTCAAATTCCTTTTTACTTCTTTTATTCTTTAAATAACATAGTGGAATGTTATTATATGAGTCAAAAAAATATATTTTCACTGCACATGACGCAGTTACACGCAGGGTAACCAACCCGTAAATAAAAATACCACATAGTTCAACAATCACTTATTTTTATTATTTAATTTGTTAAATAATTATCGAACACCATATTGCATTCCTTTGCGTTATCACTAATCGATTTTATCATTTTCGTTAAATTACGTTTAATATTGATACGTTCACTTCCATTATCTCTTCAAATATTTTTTACTCCAAGAAACTTTTAAGTTCCATTGAAAAGGGAAAGAAAAGACTATTGGTAGTGCCCTGATAAAACGAGTCACTGATCTAAACATTAATTTTTAAACATTTAAATGCGTCACGTTGATATAATTTTGTTTTACAGATATATTTGGATTTGATATATCTTTTAAGTCTGGAAATCTGATAAAAATATTGTTATTTGAAACAATCACATGAATCTAAAATAAATGTATATAAGGACACAGATCAACAAATAGGGAAAACAGATCTGAAAAATGAATTTCAAACTTCTTTGATATAATTTCTCGTCACTTAAGCACTAACGCAATTTCATTTGAATATTTAAATTGAGACACTTATCTTCTCATGGAAATAAATTACATCATCTACTATAGTTTCCAATTTCAAAGAGTGTTCTAAAAATCGTTAAATAGCGACCAATATCTATACGAGTTTATTGTACATTTATAACTTTCAAAATTTTCACATATTTCTTTAGAAAGTAACCTCTTACTTTGCCTATTCAATTAGTTTATCCATTGTTTCTAATTAACCAGTCGAATATTAATAATCCATAACAAGAATTTAGATAAGTTACATAGATTAAGAATCATTTCAAAAGTTTTTACTAACGTGCATATAAACGTTTAATTTTAATAAAATACCTCATTAGTCTGATCGCTACGACGATTTTGCTCAAACGACGCGTAAAGCACTTCTAGTTAATTAAAAAGCACAAATAATACCAGTTCCACAATTCTGCTACATTCAGATATTTATCTTCACTTTTAAGCGTCACTCGAACCACGCTAACTCACTTGCTCGATTTCAGACTTAAAGTCATTCCACGAAAAAACTGTAGCACCAATAATTTTCGAAAAAATGAATACATAACACAATTAATAAATTAATTTCCACTTCAAAATTAACTATGTCTGTTTCAAACAAGATTGACGCGAAAATGTTGCGAATTTTCTAAAAGAAACAAGAGGGGAAAGAACACAAAGTAATATTACAATTTTTTAATGAAATTTCCGAGCTTAACACCACCAGGAGCCTTTTCTTCCAAAACTTCCTCGCAAAAACACGGGAAAACCCAGGAACAGGATGAACGATTCGCCAGTCATAATCACCAGAATGACCACTAGCGTCGCCAAGCGGCGATCGTCGCGTTACTAGGGTCCCCGTTCGAATCATCCACTAGATGCACGTTGATCTAGTAAATTCAAGTAGCCGTCTCGTACGGAACCTTGTTAGCAGTGAGACCAAACGAAAAACCCGCATAAAGCGGCCTGGGAACCAGAAGATGACCGGAAGACCTCTTCTCGTCTTCCGAATTACTAGAAATCTGTTCATCGTCGGGCGCAATGATATTTTCGATGGTGAACGGTTTCTTCTTCTTCTTCTGTTCGGGCTGGATGCTCGTCTGACTGGAGATACCAGCCTCCAACACGGGACAACGAACTTTACTGTCGGTGGACTCGACAGTGGAGCTTCTCGTGGTCTCCAGGAAGACCCTCGAGTCAGTCTTTTCGGGAACACTGGTCTCCGTGGTTCCAGCGCAGATCTGCCTGCTCTCTGGAATGTCTGTCTGAAAGTAGGACAGCTGAGAGACATACGGAGACACCTGGAACCCGGGGAAGCTCCAGCTTCCGGTTTGCAACAAATTGTTCTCATAACCACGGAGGATCTCGTCGGTCCCGGCGAGTCTCTGTCGAACTTCTGGCGACAGAAGGTAATAGCTGGAGCTGGTCTCCGGTGTCGTAAAGCCTGGAGAACTGTTGCCACCGGATGCCATCGTTAGACGACGCTCTTGTAGCTCCCAGCGGAGCAAATCGTCGCGAAGACGATGCAGATTGGCAACGGTCAAGCTGCTGGTTTGTGCGTTCGGGTTTATCGATAGTACAGGCGAGGATTCGGAGTGAGGAGGTGGCATAGCGGACGCCAGGGCTTGGAGCTCGGATTTTAGCAGCTCTTTGTCGGGCTTGTGCAGCTTGAAACGCTTCCTACGGCGAAGGAGGGACCCGTTCTCGAACATGGACAGCGCTGCCGGGTGCAGAGCCCAGTACGCGCCCTTGCCAGGTCGATGGGGTCCCCGTGGCACCTGCAACCAGAAGTTTCCGGGATACAGAGAATTGTTTGAAGATGTTTCACGAATTTTTTCCTCAAATAAAAAGGAACCTCGGTCATTGTTAACAAATTATTATCAAGAATTCTCTCACGACCCGACAATATCCAATTATATACAAAGAACGTGGCAACACACAAGCAATTACCATTTAATTCCCCTATTAAGAAATTCATTTATTAAAATTAAATGGTTAACGAGTTTTAAATAAAATATGAACATGGGATATATTAAGTTACTATGGATTTTATTAATAGCAACCAACTTGCTATCTCACAGTGTGTTCTCTCGTTATTCATACATGATTCAAGTCATGTTAACATTACCTATTCGAGATTATGTTTATTCAAAGAACAGAAGAGTTTTTGCTAATTATGCGGAATATTTCTGCGGCCTTGAAATACGTTATGTCAAGGTCAACATTCTGACTCCTAATATCTCTTTTCCATATAGCGGGAAAAGTATAAATGACAAAAATAGGCATTAAATACCATTAATCAAACTAACTTGAATAAATTCGTTAAAAAATAAGAGGCAAATCAAGTATGATGCACGAGGATTTGTATCGCATCACTATGCTGAATTACCACATTTTTCACTAGGCGTGTAATGTTATATAAACAAGAAATAGCGTATAATGCAGATTTCTATTCGCTGGTGTAACTCGTTAGAGGCGAGCTTACCGTGTACATGCGGCTATTTAATTAACATAAATGCATATATGTAGAACGTTTCGTATCTATCTGGAGGAAACAATATTTCACGCGCAGGTACGCGCAATATGTATGTTTGCACTCTGTTGCAAATTAACAAACGCATGAAAATTAATACCTTCTTGTGAATACTAATCAGAATTACTTGTTTTAATGAAACCGAGAAAGAAACGTACAGGGTAAATGAAAAGAATATGGAGGAAAACCATTTTATAATACGTTCTGTTTATGATAATTGGCAATGCAAAACTACCTATCAAATCACAATGATCATAATATTCAAACTGTCTCGACAAAATAACATTCAACATTTGGTATATACCTAGTGATCATAGACGGAGTATGTCCATTTTGTATTGGAACAAAGTATGAAGAGAAATGATGAATATTTTGTGATAAATATCATTATTTTTTATGATGACCAAGTGACGTATAAACTTCATTCTATGAACAATACAGTTAAATTGATCGAACGTTGGTTCTTCTTTAGTGGATGAAAATATTAATTTTCTCGCCAATGCTATTTTATGACACTCCCTGTTTTTCCCCTTATCGCCCAGATGTATAGAACATACCAAAGTTTACGACAGTTAGTATAATTCAATTTCGTTCAGTTAATTTAATTTCAATTTATACACGGGAAAACCCTATTAGAATATACATTATTGCATCGCTTAATCACAAGTTGTGATTTAATTATAAATTAAGGCGAGGTTCGATACAAAAAGTTAGTTGCTCGGCAAGTTTGAGAAAATACAGGATATGCCACTTTTTCCGTCAAACTATATCGATAGCATTCTCTAAGGAGAAATAAGAAAAGAAATATTATATAACCATAAACGCTCAACAATTTTTATTTCGTACGATACCTGCTTTTACGAGATTCTATTTTTTCCATAATTTCAGGATTCTTAGTTCAGATGCTGCATCCAAGTCAATACCATACACAATTTAAAAGTATATATCGTCGCCCTAATTAACCTGATCTGTCCTAGCTAAAAAGACTGTAATCGAACAATCTACATACGTCTGGTTGGTGTAAAGAATGTAAATTCACGATAATATAATGAGAATTCTACTTAGAAAGTAACAAACGTTCGGTTGCTTGTAAGTCGATTACTTGGCAAATTTTGAACTCAGCTTCTTCTGTTTACCAATTAGTGAACACAATACAGTTGAGAACTATTGGGTTGGCAACTAAGTGATTGCAAATTTTGTCATTAGGTGGCATTGGCATCACTTAGTTGCCAACCCAATAGAGCGCCCATACGCGTTGACTCGAACGCGCATCGTGTTAAATGCTTCATTGAAAAGTTCAGCTCTAGTATGGTATCTGGAAATATTCGACTAGAATAACACTTTTTAAGTGTTTTTGAGGTCGTTGGAGCCAAAAATGAGGGTCGTGTTTACGGAAATGAGGCAAATAATTTTCAATAGAAGATTGTAGTTAACCTATGGATGTGCCATTAGGTTTGTATTATGTTTTATTTTCCATGAGGCGGTTAGGCCGTGATCATACAGACACCGCTAAGAGCATTCGTAAGCGTTGGCATTATGGCTGTGCCATCGTTTGCTTTGCCGCTTACCACTTATCGCTCTGTCTGATCACGGCCTTACGCGGATTTCTATAGGTAAGACGATTGTCCAGCGAATTTTCAAACCGTGGAAAATGATCCTTTTCTAAGACACGTTCACATAACAAATTTTACAGTTCCGATACTATCCAAAAGTTATAACAGAAATACGAAATGACGTGCTTCTGATAGCTCAGATATAGACTTTGTTGTTCGACATCGCGCAAGAATAGATCATTGTTTCACGTTGTAATTCCATTTCGAAATATTGCACGTGATTTTGCGAAATTATTAACGCAGGACTGGCATCTCTTGCATTACGAATATCTGTTCAATTTTACACAAAACGCTCTGAGATACTTTCTGTCTGAGTGTTAGAGATAACAAGTCGACTAATTAATTAACAAACTGAAATGTATTCTAGTCGAAAGGACAATAGCAAGTAAGAATATGGTCTTGACGGCGATATTTATACAAAAATATTGATGAGTACTAGCCGTCCTCCACCAACGGTTACTTGAAGGTGGAGTTGGGAAACTTTCCCGTGTTTTATCGCAATGAGCAATAATCCTAAGAAACTTCTCGGCTTTCAAAATATTTGTAACAATGGACTGCAAAAAATACTAAATTTTATGACTAAGTTTTATGACAATTTTATGGGTGTAACAGCTGTTATTATTTGTTATTACTGATTTTCTTTATCATCTGACCCTGAGATAGCCTTTTCTTTGTACTGATTGCATTTATTTTAAGAATAACTAAAATATTTTGTCAAACTGACCGCTCACGGTAGCCAAGGCAGACTACAAATTTTTGTCAGAAAATAAAAGAGCAAACTAAAAGTAAATACCGAAAAATATATGTATATTGTATGTATGCTTTAGGAAAAGTCAGAAATTATGAAGCGATATGATAAAGTTTAAGTATGGTGAAATTTGTGTGAAAGTTCGAGAGCTATCAATTGGACCGCCGCTGGTAGGTTTAGTGTTAACGTCACGAATCCTTTGCGTCAACTCCTGACCAGTATCAACATAACTTTCTGACGCAAGTAAGAATCCATATCTGATGATCTTCATGAACGAGGAATTGATTCTCCTAGACTTGTCCATCGGTGATAGTCGTTTAATCATTGCCAGACTGCTTCAGCAAATCAACGACCAAGTAAACATCAGACTTTGTGGCAAGGTGTTCTTACACTGTGTCGACGAAACTTTCAAGGGTCTATACGCTTATATAGCACTCTTTCTTAATTTTGCTTGCAAAATATACTGGTAAAATTTGTGGGAGAAAAATGTTGTGGGACGCCCTGTATATCGAAAAATGTAATCGCCAGGCTGCGCACGAAGATCGTATTTAATGTCTGAAGTCTTTAGTAAGGGCATTGATGTTGAAATTCTCGACGATTTCAGCACAGTCTATAGAGCCACTGAATACTTTATGAGCAAATAGGAATTGAGTTATTCTTCTACGTTATTGCGATGATGTAAGTTCAAGATCAACAAGTTAATCAATAAGTTAATAAACAAGTTATGGACCGATAATCGTACGACACGTAGAAGGCGACTGTCAATCGCAGTATTTGCCGGCTACACGCAGAAGTCTGTACTGAACCCTCTCAAGAAAAACAATACAAGTGGCGAGATATGGTGGCCAAATTATGAATCAATATTTCAATATGAAAAACCTTAGAGCGTTTATTTTTCGAAGGAATTTAAGCTAAAAGAAGGAACTTTTAGAATTCAATTATTGGGTTGGCAACTAAGTGATAGCGGATTTTGTCATTAGGTGGCGCTCAGTTGCCAACCTAATAGATTCAATGCCCTGCAGCTGTAGAGTTAGACGTTTAGTATAAATGTTAAGTAGGTGGAAATAATAATAGCGAGATATTGAACTAAAGGAGGCGAGTACGTGATCATTGAGAGAGGAATTAAATCAGTAGACTAATATCTGTGTATTTATGTAAATTTTAAGTATGCAGAAATAAAGGTTCGAAAAAATCTTATTGTGAACTGCTATTATTTGACGAATAATCATAGACAATGGGAAGGAAACAATGAATTTCTATTGTATCAGCTGTATATCGTCTGACAGTGTGAGGTAAACAAAAGTCTACCGTTTTTGCTTCTGTTTATCGAAATATTGAAAGAGCACTCGAAACTGGTGAATGTTTCAACCCGCTTGCAAAATACTCGAGCTCGTCACTAGCAATGTCAGTTATGCTGATTGACAGCTGCATTCATTATGTTCACACCGCGTGAAGATTTATTTGATGACGCCACTATTCAATTTGTTTCGACATGCTTTTGCAAATAAAGAAACCGTAATATGTTCCGTCTAATTTACGTGTCTCTTATCGATGAACATCGACTATAAAAAAAGCAAGTGAAATATAATTGCCTCGCTATCTGCTACGTCAACATGTCCAGCGATGTTTCAACGAACGAAAATATTCAATGTTACGCGTTAGGTTTAGCCAAAGAAACACTTCTGAATTTCTAAATTCTTAACAGGAAAACTAACAGGAACCTTCTCAAATATTATTTAAAATGTTATTATTCGTAATAATAAAAATCAGCTTTGTTATATGTCCTCCCTATAATTTCGTATTAATTTCCTATTATTTAATTATTAAGGTAAAGTATACTCTTCCCATATGAAATTTCATTCATTCAAATACGAATTAAGATCGATTACCAGATTCTTCAAATATCTATGGATTTCGTATCTCCTTGGCTGCTAACCTCCAAAATTCACATAATTTTTTTCCACGTAAGTTACCGCATAGAGTTACATACTTTTCATAGTTAGATCCATCAAAGTCCTCTTTCGAATGCCCTGAATACTTCAGCGTGAAAAGCTCTTCGTTAACATTTTTATCGTCTTCGTCGTAACGAAACCGTTTCGTTGCATCGGTACGTTTAATATTGGCTTGGCAACTAAGTGATTGCGGATTTTGTCAATACCACCTAATGACAAAACCCGCAATCACTTAGTTGCCAAACCAATATATCCGATGCTGTTGTCAGCATCGGAGAAATCTACATGCTTCGGATAATTTTCAATACTGTGTTTTCGTTTGTTATCGTATGGTTTTTCCAACACCGTGTCGCAGTTACGCCACCTGCCAGTGTTTTAATTATATCGTATCTTGTTCCGGTAGCTGCAACGCTATTAGTTTCATACTAAACTCCCATAATGAAAGTTCACTCGGTCGAATAAAGGAACGAGTACATGGCGTATGAACGCTGATAAAGTTTGTACATATTTGAAACGGAGAAAGGCTTAGGTTAGTGGAAAATGTTACGCGCCGATGATAGAACGTTCGAACGTTGCAGTATTCGGGTAAAGGTGGCTCTGTCCTACTTTAACACTTTACCGACCGATAGCCTATTAATCGCTTTTTGTCATCGACGCTTACCGACCGATAGCCTATCAATCGGCTTTTTGTCCCCAATAATCTTTCTCATTATCTGAGTACTAATTTGTTATTTAGTACTAAGGTACTTTGCTCAGTTGCGTCAGTTGCGTTGCTTCGTAAGCTCCCGCAGTTTTATACCAATTTGAGAAACTTACCGTTCGCGATGGACGAAAAGAATGGTATTGGAGAGTCTAAACGGAAACAGAACCGGCGCCAGGGAGAATCTGCGCCTGAGATGCCGGTCGGACGATGCTGTTGAATCGCTAGCGGTCGGTAAAGCGTTAATACGAAGCTGAATGAATATTGCACACGTTAATACGTATCTTGCGTACAGTGAAATCAGAGTGAACACGCGTTGTATGGGAAGGAAAAAATAGAAAAAAATCCAAATATACTTGGAAGGTTAGAAGAAGGCGCGGAGGTGTTGGAAAAATCGCAAAAACCTACAACGTCGGAAGATGTATAATTAATGAACATGAAAAACAGGAACCTGTAATTGAAAATTACACAAGTGTTTCAACAAGTGGAAAAACTTGAATGGAATTGTGAAATAAATACCCACGGCCTGCTGTATAGTAATAGCTTTCTTAGAACGGCAATAAAGAACAGAAACGCGTAAATGAAAATTACTCGACTGTTTCAAGATACATATATGTATATACATATATTATGCGAAAATATTTTTGAAATTTGGGCAAATATTATCATCGATAATTTCAGTTGTGATGTTGGAAGGGAGGAGATGGATAGAGCGAAAATGACGATGACAAAGTTTATTTTGAAATATTTATAACATTTCGAAGACGGCTTAAAAAATGATCTATCGTACAAACAGACTATAATTTAACGTGGTTCAATACATTAACGAAATTTGATTTAGCGGTAAAAAGCAGGTAGAATTTGTAAATAATTTAGAAAGCATTTTACGATTGTTCTTGTATTATCGATTTTGAAACATAAAGAGGCGCGTGGTTTCTATTAGCGAAAAATTCCCTCGTTCGAACAGTTACGTGACCCCATTAATTCCCATACTGGAACTTCCATTTTATTGTTCCATTAAAATCTTCGATTCCTTTTTTTTTTTTTTTAACATTTTATTAATACACTTTTTACTGTTTAACATCCTTCCTTTTTGTTTTTTATTTCTTTATCAAATACGTTACATCTGACGATACATTTGCAATTCATATCTTCGTTCTTCGTTCCTTTAACACGAGCTATTATATCTGGCAAAAAAAGAGCGCAGCGTGCAACGTAGTGTAAAAGCTTGAGCTATTATTCTGCTTGAGCTAAAGTATAACGGAATACTAGATGAAAAATGTGGTATAATAAAGCAATGTATCAAGAGGAATAATAGCGACGGTGATATCGTAATTATCGTCTGTAATTTATGATTACTGAAATAACTGTGTATATACGCGATTACTTGTACCTGTGTTATTTTAATTCAACGCGTGATTAAAAATACATTTGCTTTTCTATAGAATAAAAGAGGAAACTAAGGTGAAACTGGTGCTGACATGTATCGGATTCTAACGTAAATTCATCCTATTTTTAAACATATCAGGTTGTCGGAAAAGTTTCTTTCGTTTTATGAACAAATAATAGACCTTTATATTATTTTGCCAAATTACTTACGACCCATTTTGTTCTGTTCAGATAAATACCGCGATAGTTCACAGATTTGATTTCACATTTCTATGAAGGTGCACTGTTGTGAAAAACACGTTTGCGAAAGAAAGACATCTTTCCGACAACCTAATACATTCTACCTTGAATATGTATAATCTTTTGTATAAAAATTGTATGAAATTAAACGATCTTGTAACTTGGTGTTTAAGATTTCTCGGCTTTCCAGCAAACACTGGATGCTAACGTACCTAGTTTTCTTTTTATAAATATCGTACAAGACGAATTTATATTTATATTACGTGGCGATATAATTTCAGGAAAATGTATATTTTTATATAAATAATTAAAATACAAGTGCTGGGGCAAAATTCAATTTTCACTACTACCAACGTCCATTATCTCTCGCATCGTATTTCTACTTCGCTTTTATGTCCCCGAAATTACTACTCGCGACCGATGATGTTGTACTTAAAAACTGACCACCATATTTCACCCCGACACTCGAAAACAACTTGAAATTTCAAGCATCGTACGAGTATCTTCGTGCAAATTGAAATTACCGAGGAATTATCATAAAAATGACCTCGTACCTCGTTTGATTTATGGTCGATGCGAATGTCGATGTTGCACCTGTCCAACGATAAAATGTATCTACACTGGATCATGAGCATCGGACAGTGAAATCAAGCGGAACCAGTCGTCTTGTAAGCGGATTTTTGTCACGTTCGTGTTTATAACAAGCACAGTTGAAATAAGGAAAATTGTAGAATCGAAGTAGAGAATTCTTCCTAAAAGAAGATCTGCCACTTTGTTTCGAAATAATTTTCAAACGAAACGGCATACACATACCGGTACGTTTCTATTTGTATTTTGTATCGATAGTTTGTCGAGTCGTTCGTAATTTTATTTAAATGCGCTGTCCATGTCGAGGCATCTCAGAAAATTGACATCTCATTTCCTCGTTCGATTAAAAATATCGTCCGCTGGTTTATCGCAGAAAGTTATCAAGCAAGTTCCTCGAACAATCATAATTACAAACAGCTATAATAGCTAAGTGGAGTAAGTAGAAAACTATATCGGAAAGAATAAAACTGGCAGAAAGAAACAGTGGAAAATCAGGAAAATAAACAAGCTTTGTATGTATCAATGAGGCAGAACTATGGCAAATATGTAACAGGAAAAATTCAAAATCGACAGAACACGTGCTGAGACACTGTTCAATGTGTGGCAAATCCAAAGCAGAAATATATAGAAATAAAAAGAACAGGAGAATTATGAAAGTGAACTTCGAAGAGAACGTAAAAAGAAGTTCGTACAGAGAGCAGTGAAAATTAGAGTAATTTGTTTGAAGTACCGAGATAGCATACCTTCGTTTAAAACAATGCAATGTAAATTAGATATTAGGAAATGAGGAACAAGACTGGAAAACATAGAACAGAAGCTGATGTTGCAGCAAGGAGCATCGTTGCTTATATATTTTTCCATATTTTTTCTAATTATCTTTGTTGCTTATATTTACCTTTTTACGTATATTTGTAGCTCTCCTATTACGTAAACTTACGAAAGCCTAACGCAAGAATAATAGCAAGAATATATAATATACAATAAAAAGTGTAATATAACATTTAATTTGATAACAAGCTGTATAACGTAACGTCAGCTATTTAAGGAATGAAAACACTTGGAGACTCCAAATATTTGATCGTTCGAGAAATGAAATAGTGGCGAAGAGCTAAGAAGAGGCTACATTTGCATATTTATTAGAGACTAGGAATTTTTATGGAAATTTATTTTACGAGCGCAACCAAAGAAGTTGAGCGACTGATTCGATAAACTATCGATACAAAATATGTAAATCTATTGCCTATTATAAAGCAGCTCGTCAGAGAACTAACGCGATTAGTCTGTGGTAAAACAACAATCCCGATCTTACGACCCATGTAGCTTCTCTACTCTACAAGAATAGAAAAAAGGTCTGGCGAAATTCACCGTTTAGACGACGAATTCTCATTAACGAAATCTCTGAAGAACGATCGGAAGGCGGAAAACGATCGTCCGAATTCGCTGAGATAAAATGAGCCAATCTTTTTATTATTTTTGTCCCTGTGTGTTGAGGCCGTGTTAAATAACGTTGTAGGACAAGTCTCCCTCTTCGTTTCTGTTATATTTCTCTCGACCATCTGTTTCGCACCTGCCTCGACCCAAATCGCTGAGAAACACGATCGAGTTAATGTCCAAGATCCACTGCTTCCTTTTGCTCTTCCTTCTTCGTTCCTCGTCTTCGTTTTTCGGTTGCTTCCGTGATTCGTTCGATAGTTCTGGCTTCGGAGGATCGCGCGATGTACAATCCTCCGTGTTGCCATTACATTCGATACGCGCGATCAAGTTTCTTCAACGAATTTTCATTTGCATTAATTTTCCTCTCGTCTCAGCAACGAGAACTGTTCGTAGCGTTTGAAGAAAATATTTGCTGTAGAACTGAGACGAGCTGTATACTGGCAACGACCTTCTCTCGTTCGAATCTGAAATATCTTTTAACCTTACGAAATACCATTGGGTGGAAAATGAGCAACAAAAAGGCAGCAGAGTCAACAATGAGCAGAGCGATGGTCGGAGGTTGGTAGCTTTAGAAGTTGGCAAGAAAATATTATTTCACAATTTTCCATTTAATTTGTCGATAATTGTAGTTTAATTCTACCTGAGATCGTAATCGTTTCGCGAATCTCATCTGTTCATTTTTTTTCCTTTTCATCCAATAGAAAATACCGCAAGGTAATTAGGAGAAAGAGCAACTATAACTCAGAGTTTATCCAGTAGACATTAAAACTTTATCGACCGATAGCCGACCAATCGGTTTTTTGTTACCGACGCTTACCGACCGATAGCCTATTAATCGGCTTTTTGTCGCCGACAATCTTTCTCATTATTTCAGCAGTAATTTGTTATTTAGTACTGAGATACCTTACCTAGTTGCGTCAATTGCGTTGCTTTGTAAGCTCCCACAGTTTTATATCAATTCGAAAAACGTACCGTTCGCGATGAACAAAAAGAATGGTATTGAAGAGTCTAAATCGAAACAGAGCCGGCGTCAGGGAGAATCTGCGCCTGAGATGCCGGTCGGATGTGCCTGTGCTGTTGAATCGCTAGCGGTCGATAAAGTGTTAACAGAATCGTCTATCGATCGGTAAATATCGCTTTTGTTTCAACATACCACGCAAGTATTTATTGGGTTGGTAACTAAGTGATTGCGGGTTTTGTCATTAGGTGGTATTGAGAAAATCCGCAATCACTTAGCTGCCAACGCAATACTGTTTCGAAGAAGATTATGCTGCGACGTCCGTAAAAATGTTTGCTGCCGTTTGACATTGGCAATGTGTTGCAATAAAAAAAAAGTGTTTTGTTCAACATATAGGGATAGGATACGATGTTTGTATAGAGTTTGCAACTTTCTTATCTCGGTAGGTAAGCGCAAGACATATGAAACAATAAGATAAGCACAAGTACATATGTAGAAAAACGGAGCCAAAGTGGATTAGAAGTTGCACGTGATTTGGAAAATGAAAGCTTAGGAATGTTGCCGCCGATTACCTTACGGAGATCTCAAACGATCGTTTATGCGATATTTTCTCGTATAGCGATATAATAATACATAAATAACGAAGAAATATTTTCCTTAAGAGATTTCTTCCTCATTTTTCCTAAATCATTAATCATAGTTAACTGTATCCTTGGAATTTAATGGGCTGTTGGCGCGATAAAAAGCGCGAAGAAGAAGACAAGATTGCCGGTGTGTTATCTTTTAATACGCGAGCGAACAAAACGGATGCGTAGTCAGATACAGATCTACGCAATGTCTGGTGTACACGTCGTTTCATTTGTAACATCTAATTAGCAACACGATCGCATCTTCCTACGCCAACAAAATCTCGCAAAACATATTTTATTCCACGTGGTCGCGTTTTCTTTCCTCTGTCTTCCCCCCTCCCTTTTCTCATTAATTCAATTAAAAAAATAAAATCAAAGACACTTTTTCAAGTTCAAATAATACTCTTTTTTTTTACGTCACTTCTCTCGTCTCTGTATTGGTTCCATCGCGTTCCATCTTTTTGCTTATATTTCTGTCGTCTAAGTAAAAAAACACGAAGACCGTAATAGTCGACTTCCGTACGTTCGCGTTACAACTATACGAACAATCGTTTGAACTAGGAAAGAAGAATCAAGTTCCATTAATCATGTCTCCTCTTCTTTTATCTACACTTTGATCTCACGGTTACCAGGCAGAAAACAATTGCTTTACCAAAGGTTTTCTCGCCTTACCGCCACTATCTTCGATGAATTGTCCTTTCTTTTGTTTTTTCTTCTTAAAATTCGTAATTGTTGTACTACTCGAAGTAACAGCCTTTTACGTTCGACTAGACGAGCCGAGTATAGCAAACTCTTTGGAGCAAATTCAGGACAGTCGCCACAGGCACAAGGATCCGCCACGCTTGTAATATCTTCCGATCGGAGAGAGAGAACTGTATACTGTGTATGTTGCATTTTGTTATGGCTTTGTTTGTGTGCCTGGGAAAACAAGTTAATGTCTGCTCGACTGTCGCTGTATGTGTCACGTTGTGGTATCTGTGAAGCATCAAAGCAACAGCTACGGGAAAAATGGCATTCGAATTTGGCGTATTTACGCGAGACGGTAATGTTTATTACAGGCGTAACGCAGATAAGAACAAAGTAAATATCTATTTTGTTGTTTGACTGCCACGTGTGACGCCACGGTGGTCACTGGTGACCGGAGCCCTTCAACTTCTTACAATTGTAAAAATTCAATGAAAATTGACAGTTAGGGTATTTTTAATATAACAGATAAATAGAAAATACTTTGAAATGAAAAGTACCCTATTGAACGATTAAACATTTTTATTGCAACATCAATAAAGAGAAATGAGAAGAAATCTTGCATCTAACGGTGCACTGTGTTAAAACACTTTAAACATAAATGTGGCTCATCGATACAATCTGGACAATAGGTGGTCGCTTTTTTCCTCTGATTCTTAGCAATTTTTCATACTAATTGTTTAACATTTTTTTATACCACTCTCTGGAAAATTTTCGTGCCAACTACGCTTGCCCTTCTTTCTTCTGTATTTCCTGTGGCAATCTTTGTCGAATAAGTATATTTGACTGCTCTGGTGAATGGCACTGTGTAAGGTGCATTGCCAGTGCCATTCTAAAATCTGATACCTTGAATTTTGTTTTTGTTGCTTGTTTAGAGAGTATTATCGCGTTTGAAATTCATGTATTTAACAATAACTCTGAAGCTAGTTTTATATACCACTTGAGGGTTCCTCTATGTGGTGTAGAATATGCTATCATTTGATCCGATAAGTCTACAGTACATTTTCCTCTCTTGTAATCTACCACTACCATTGATTTATCACAAACATAATTTTCTTTGCGGACCTCTACCATTTCAGCCGAATGTTTCGTCGAAATCATAAAAATAATCATAATAGTGTTTGTTAATATCTTCTACACGGTTCAATAATATATTCTGCACGTTACCAAGGCGCCAATAAGATAAACGGTCCATTCAGGAAGAATGTTGTCTTACATCATCAATTTATGACTATTTTGTCATTATATGCTTTGAATAATAAAAATACTTCCGTAGCGTCCTCAGTGAAACATTTGATTTCGGCGTGGCAGTCAAAGTGTTAACGTGTCTCCTTGCTAAAAAAAAAAAAAAAAAAATTGCGAAAGAGAAATTAGCGAATGCGGCATCGTATCCCATAGGGTCTGTGACGTGTCTTCCATAAAATATGGCAAACCTTGTCGACGCTTGTCGCTTTTCTTCCTCTTTCTTTTTTCCATTTTTGTTGATTTTGCACGAGAAAAATTGAAAACTGTTTTTGTTTCTCGTAATAGGTACGCAACCGTGTTATTATAATAAAAGGACGCGTCGTTTCGATAGCTACGAAATCAAAGTAATTGGCTCTTAATCAAAAAGCACGACGTTTCTGCTGAATTTACGCGCAGATAAAAACACCAGCTACTCCATAATGATCGACGTTTATAGATGCCAGTCGTTTTATCGCGTATTAACTTTTAAAGGGAAGCTTCGTCGTGCACGATAGCCCGCGCGAAGGAAGCAACAGTCGTCCTCTGGCGACTTGCAATTCCCATTTCTAATATTCTAATCAATTTATGCCCTGTCGAAAATAACTGCACTTCCGTACATTTTCCATAAATTTCATTTATCGAATCCAGTTCTTCAAACTGTTGCGCGTACGGCTAAAGCCGAATCTGCGCTCGATGAAACCAGCCTTCGTCCACTGCGTTGGCCCAAAGTGTAAATTCGGCTTAAGGTAAAATAAACAAACCTACACCTGGTCAGTGAGAAGAATTAATACGCTACATCAGCCTGCACATCTACGCAACAGAAACAAACACACGACTCGATACAGCCACGTACCTTGATGAAACAGTCGTTGAAGGACAAATTGTGCCTGAGAGAGTTCTGCCATCTGCGAGTATCCTTGCGATAATAGGGGAACCGATCGGCGATAAACTTGTAGATCTCAGCCAGAGGCAACATCTTATCCCTCGACGACCAGATCGCCATCGCTGTCAACGAAATATACGAATATGGCGGCTTCTGGTCGCCGTAAGTATCCCTCGATGGTCGAGGCATCTTCCAGCCAACAGTTCCTCGCCTCGATCTCTTCAGAACACTTACACACCGCGACTTTCGCCTACTTTTCTCATCGAACGAGTTTTTTTTTTCTTAATCTCTTCTTTCTTCCTTCTGTCACATTTTTCTCTCACTTCTCATCTTTTCTTCCCTTGACACTCTTCGCGCGCGGGCACACTGCTGCGTCTTCAGAGTGTCGTGTATTATTCGAATGGCGTTTTCGATGGTTATTACCTTGGCTCGATGGCAGTCATTTTAGACACTGGCTGGTGCTGGCGGCGATCGATGACGAGGCTCACAGGCGTCCTAGGAAACGACAAGAAACGTATTCGTTAGGAACATTTGGAAGCTTAGACGCGACGTTCGAGGGGAAAATTCGGATGATTATTTATAGAGGATCTATCGATAGCAACGATATCCAAATCGTCTTAGTTAGCAGCTGTAGAAAGAAGTAATTAATTTAGGTGAATACGTTAGTTTCTCTCGTTTCAGAAGGAAATAATAGATGCACATTTTTCCTTATAAATTATTTTATCGAATTACGAACGTGTTAGCATAATTCAACGAAATAATACGAAAGAAAAAATGTGCGTCGGTTATTTACTTCTAAAACGAATGAAACTTTCGGGATGACGTAACGTCACGTATAAAAATCGAATAAACTGGTGCATATTTTTGATTGATCGTGAAGGTTCTCCTATAGGAATCGAATGGTAGGTTCTCGGAGAAGAAAAAATTCCCGAAATTCTCGCGCCTCGGAGTAATTAACCGCGAACGTAAATAAAAACCAGTGTACCTAATCAACGTTGAAAAGCAGACACGTTCGTTGGTATAATAAATCGTGTTCGCACAAGCAGCCTTAGGAAATCACAAGTCAGTCGAATAGAACGAAATGATACGTCGAATAAAACGATCTGAATCGACCTAAATCTAGTTAATCATACACCGAGAGAAATGACCACGAATGAAACCTTATCGCAATCGGTATACACATTTGTCACTTTCGTTAGTGGAAAGTTTTTGCTGGATAGCTACGTATATTTGCGCTCCTGTGTATACTTAGGCTACGTACGTGTAAAAATCGATCGAGAATATACATAGGGTCATTCGATAAATTTCTGTCGGTTTTCCAGTCGCACTCCATAGCTAAAACCTTTTTTTAAAATGTTTTTTAGAAAAGGCAAAATCCGTAGAAAAAACTTAACCCTGTGCACTCGTATGTCTCGACGTCAGTTTTTATCTCAGCAGCTCCTTTGTCGAGTCCCACGTTTTTTTGCGAAAGAAGAACAGAATTCCATCCTGGAAATTGTTTCAAGATGTATCATACACTTAAAAATTAGAAAATACAATAATAGTGTGAATAAAACTGGTATTTAAATCTTATATTTCTTCTAACTCTTATTTTCTTAAAATTTCTTATTATTTCTTCTTAAATCTTCTAACTCTTATTTATTTAAATTGTCTTATTTTTTAGTTCAAATAGATTTCAAATAAAGCGCTTAAAAGCGTTGCGAGCTGCTGATAACGAAATTGAAATAAAATTCCGAGTGCGAAGGGTTAAGGTCCTAAGCGTAGAACCTTCGAATTTACGAAAGAAATCGTGCGATCGAAAATTGTATTTATCGAATGCCTTCGTGTGGAACGTAGGACAAGAAAAATAGAATTCGAAAGTTGAAACGATAGAATCAGCGATAAAGCGAAATATCTTCTTTCGCTCAGTGCTAACTGCAGTGTCTCTCCTTCGAACGAAACATCGAAGCTGTAGCCACTGGCGTCCGATTCCCAGAAGAAATAAGATTTAAATGTAACTTACGTGTTTACGTGACAAGCACACATTAGGAATCCTATCGTATAATAAATTAAACGCGTTTTGACAGTTCTTAATTACCATTTGGCTACGTATTTCACTTGTTTCAAATTTCACACACTTGTCCAACTACCAAACGTATCTACAAGTAGCATTCGCAGTTAGCCAGTTACTAGGATCTTCTCTTTACAAGTCTGTTTACGTCTATTCGAGTTTACCACGACTGCTTGAAAAGCCTGAGATAATCTGATTCGAAATTTAGCTATTAAAGTTGCCATGTTCCAGTTCGATAATAATTTTTTGGGTTGGAAACTAAGTGATTGCGGAGTTTGTTGTTACGTGGTATTGACAAAATCACTTAATTTCCAATCCAATAATTAGGTGTACGATCTACTCGTTGGATAAAGCGTCCAGTGAGTAACACTGAACTGTTTCTCTTTTCAAATATCCACTTATCCTCTTATCATCTGCGTAAATTAACACTTTACCGACTGATAGCCGATTAATCGACTTTTTGTCACCGACACTTACCGATCAATAGCCTATTAATCGGCTTTTTGTCGCCGACGCTTACCGACCTATAACCTACCTATAGTTAATCGGTTGTCATGGCGATAAACGATCTCTCTCATTATATGAGCAGTAATTTGTTATTTAGTACTAAGATACCTTGCTCAGTTGCGTCAATTGCGTTGCTTTGTAAGCTTCCACAGTTTTATACCAATTTAACGATCGAATGTGCGTATGCTGTTAAACCGCTAGTGATCAGTAAAGTGTTAAAAGAAACATAGCATAGATATTCACGCGGAACGAACATAACGAACGCAGCTGTCGATTAAATGCGGCTGTCATCGCTAGAGAGCAGGTCGAGTACTTTGCAAGCAGATTCAATGTATTGAAACATTGGCTGGTTGGAACTGCCGAAAGCGTTCGCCAAACATCTTTCCATGGACCATACGGTGGTTAGGAATACAAACATTTGGCGATTTTTCTTTTTACGAATCACGCTACCATAAGTTTTTTTAAATGCTGTTCTTGGCCGGCCTTTGTTGTCCGCAGATTATTTGCCCTTTTTCTCATAGTTGTCTCGTTTAGTCTTCCGCCTTCTTTCGCCGCGGCATAACGGCCGAGAACATCTTTCGGTCTGTGAATTCTCGGAAATACGATCCTCCCGGCCTAACCCTCCTCCGAGCGTTTCTCATGAATCATAGTGTTTCAATGATGATGCCTGTTATACGGTTTAACAAAACGCTAGACGTGGCGTGATTTCTCTCTCGGATCTCCTTTGTTTCGCTAAAATCCTAATATACAAATATCAATCTCACGTTATTTCAATCGGTTTTTAAAAACGGCCGTACTTCTCCATCTTTTCTGCATCGTGGTCCGCCTGAACGTCTAATTGATCATAGTGAAGCAGTTTGTTATTTCTGAAATGCCTAGCTATCTGTGTTTAATATAAACAGAAGCAGATAATACGAACAAAATAGAAGAATCTGTTCATCGTTTGAGCATCACCGACGAACACAAATTTCGAAAATGTGCCAGATGTTTGTGTATCTTCAATCGTCAGAGGAATCTAATACGATTGTCGCGAACCGTTCGTTTTGTCTGGACGAAAAGCGCAACTTTTGAGCAATCGTAAAATTATTGGGTTGGCAACTAAGTGATTGCGGATTTTGTCATTGGTTGCTAATGACAAAATCCGCAATCACTTAGTTGCCAACCCAATAGAAACACGAAGAAAGACAACTGCTTGACGCTATCGGCTTGATTGGCGATGAAAATGAATGCAATGTAATTTTTTAATCAACGCGAAAACAAGTGCTCGACAATTTGCCACGTTTCGAAATGCTTATACACTGAGCTGCTTTTAAGTAAAAAGAGAAATAATTCTTCCTCAGCTAACACTCTATACCTACCTACTCTGTAACTATTGTGTTGGTAACTAAGTGAATGCGGATTTTGTCATTGGGTGGTAATGACAAAATCCGCAATCACTTAGTTGCCAACCCAATACAAAGTTTCCATGATTCATAAACGCACTTTTTGTAAATACTTCAATCGTTAAACCTACACTGAAAAACAAGGAAAAAGAGCAACTTACGAACGTATGTCGTATGCGTGCAGGGCCGGCGTGACCTTCTGCGGGGCCTGAATACACATTCAAATCCTACATGTAAATTTTATAACGAGGAATTATTTATTTACAAATGCTGTTACATATTATATATTTTTATAAGCAGTTTTTTAAACAAAACCGAGTAATATTTTTTCGCATCCATAATTCACTTTCAAGGGACAAAAAGTTCAATGAAAGTACAAAATTTATAATCTTGTAAGACTTTTGCAAAAAACTACCGATGTAGTTTAATTTCTCTAAAAAGTACATTTTTCTGAAAGCGCCTAAATTTTTATCTAAAGTAATTTCCAGGATACGAGGACTTTACACTGAACTTTGACGATTTTTGTCTCTCAAAACGCGGGCCCGGGTTCCGGCGAACGCACTGAGCCTGCCTTGCGCCGGCCCTGTGCGCATTCGTCTAATATAAATACGATAGATGGCAGAAGACGCAAAAAGACAGAAAACCAATGGATTTGGAGGATCATGTTTCCCATGCAATCTCACTCTATTCGTCGTGATATTCAGAATATCGCAAAAGCGCAGGTTTACGGAATGTTCTCGCTGCAAAGAGGAAACCACTTGGACAATGTCACACTCTACCCGAGCATAACACGAAAACTATGCTACGCAACAGTCACATTTCTATTTGTATCAGCGCGTAGATTTACGGCCTAAAGCGACGACTCGCACTTATGTATCACCCGGTATGTCACTGTATGTGTAATCGAACTTCGTTCTTGATTAAATACTCTTTTGCACAATTTCCCGTATTAAAACAGCCGTAAAAGAGGCAATCTGACGTGCAGATCGACGACTGGGTAGGAACAAGAAGAGCCACGCACCATTCGTGACCAGGAAAATTGCTGGGAATGAAATTAAAAATCGCAAAATCAACTTTTCCATCGGGAGAGGGGCAAGGGGCGCACAGGGCGCGCGTTTAACGGGGTGTAATTGCGGGAAATAAAGTTTCGAATTGGCAGGATAAGATCGCGGTGTGACACACACGCGAATAACTTTCCTTATCGGCGATACACCGAGCCATTAACAATTAGCGATCGCGTGAAAACAGCCAGTCTACGTATGCCTATGTAACTACAGCGGCTACAAAAAGTATTTATACGTTACCCTTATTTTCCAGTGAAACGTTTTTTCCTGTTTTTTTTTTTTTTTATTTCTTTTTATTAGCTTCCACGTTTTCTTTTTTATTTCCATAGGTACTGTTCGAATTTCTCCAGTCGTATGATTTCAATTTTAATTTTCGAACAGCTCTTAGTTTGATTCTCCAGGTTATCGTAAACGCAAGAGCAAGAAGAAAATTTAATTTACAATTTCTATCGTATGAAAACGTGAGCCGGAACAAAACAAAGTTTACTTTGCTATGCTTCCGTATTGCTGGAAACCAACAGATGAGAAGAAAAGAACAGGTGGATTTTAAGCCACACCGATAGAGTCACAGTTAAACGACTCCTCTGTTTCCAACGAAGCTGATCTTCTTTTCTACCGCGAACGTTGCTCGTAAGCAGATGAAGACATCGTCGTTAACGTTGTGACGTTCGAGGCAGAATGGTGACATTTCCACAAACGATCGTTTTTGGGTGGAACGAGCGTGCAGAAGAAAGACAGAGCGAAAAGTCAATACGGAAAACCATTGAAGCACAACTGTACGAAAATGATGGGCTGTCGTAAAGCAGTGGCAGCTTTTAAGGCAGTTCGCAGAACTGCACCGATCAGCAACAAGCTGGCGTTCTGTTCACACAATTCTCGGAACATTAGTTCAGCATCTCTGCAAACTGTACTCGTCACTACATCGCATTTAAAAAAATGTTGCACTATAATTTGGTCCAGCAACAACGAACGCGTGCGAATAGACGAGTTCCACGTTGCTGCGTGCACGATGCAACGCAGAACATTGTTGTTGCTTGCTTATCTTGAAAAATGATTTTTTCGTACCTTCTAGGATAAACTTTGCAAATTTATCTTAACGTACTTCGATGCTAAACAGATATCGATACTATATTTAATATGTCGCGTAGATACAACAACGATAAATATGGTAATTGCGGGATGTGGAGGGACATTTTTCTTAACGTTGCCATGTTGCAGTTACTTCTCTTGTTAGATATCGATTTTTTTTTATAACATGTACCTGATAATTATAAATAATACAAAATTTATTACAGTCAGATCTAATTAGTAAGCGACGTACAAATACTTTTTTTAGCCACTATATCATTTTCCTAACGAGATATTATATCGTATGTAGGAAAGTGTCGAAAACTACCTATAATATTCGCTCTATTTTCATAGAAAATTGCTTGGAAAAGCGTCGTTTTCTTGTTCGTATCGACTTGTTCGACTGGTTAATTACAAGCTGCGTGTTATGGAACACGCCGATATTATGCGTGCGACAGTTTCTACAATGAAGATTTTATTTATAACTTGTAGCCATCGAGCGTAAGTGCCTTGCTGCGCTATAACACGTTAGTCAGAGTGGATCGTCTTGTAAACGATATTTGTTGGATCGTAAATAAAGAAAAGAGGAAGATGATACGAAGAAACTAGTTGTCGCAACGGCTATGTGTTTTATATGTACCATATTTATGTTATATTTGTATTAGTGATGTGTATAAGATTATATACTTGAGATCGTATAATATTTAAATTTATAATATTTGAATTTATACGCAGTCAGACTGAATAACAGCGTGGAAACAGATTGCTTATCACGTTTAATAATTCGAAGCTCGTAATTGTTGTATTATTTTCTTATTAATTTTAATGCCGCGTTCTTCCTCATTGCTGTGTCATTATAGAACGAGCCTTCAACGTTCGTCACGTGGTTAGGAAACGCCGATTCTATTTCTCATTCCATGTTTTCTCACGATGCATGCCACATGACAGCTTTAATTCTGATAATTTTCAGCCTGTCTTATCATGCTTTCCTCTGCTGTACGCAATTAACGCTTAAAACCAGATTTAAAACACGAAACTCTTCCCACATGGAATATTCAAACTTTAAGGAATTGCTATGAAACGTATCTAACTGTTTACTGTAGAAGCTTGTTCATCATTTACTCGATTATTCTTTTATGTTGTTCGATGTTCAAACTGTATGGAATTGCTATGAAACATATCAAACTGTTTGGTGTAGAACCTTGTTCATCATTTACTCGATTATTCTTTTTTGTTGTTCGATGTTCAAACTGTATGGAATTGCTATGAAACATATCTGGCTGTTTGCTGTTGAGCCTTGTTCATCATTTATTTGATTATTCTTTTTTGTTGTTCGATGTTCAGACTTTATGGAATTGCTATGAAACGTATCTAACTGTTCGCTGTAGACCTTATTCATCATTTATTTGATTATTCTTTTTTGTTGTTCGATGTTCAAACTTTATGGAATTGCTATGAAACATATCTAACTGTTTGCTGTAGAAGCTTGTTCATCATTTACTCGATTATTCTTTTTTGTTGTTCGATATTCAAGCTGTATGGAATTGCTATGAAACGTATCTAACTGTTCGCTGTAGAGCCTTGTTCATCATTTACTCGATTATTCTTTTTTGTTGTTCGATGTTCAAACTGTATGGAATTGCTATGAAACATATCTGGCTGTTTGCTGTTGAATCTTGTTCATCATTTATTTAATTATTCTCTTTTGCTGTTCAACGTTCAAACTTTATGGAATTGCTATAAAACGTATCTAACTGTTCGCTGTAGAGCCTTGTTCATCATTTACTCGATTATTCTTTTTTGTTGTTCGATGTTCAAACTGTATGGAATTGCTATGAAACATATCTGGCTGTTTGCTGTTGAATCTTGTTCATCATTTACTCGAATATTCTTTTTTGCTGTTCGATGTTCGAACTGTATGGAATTGCTATGAAACATATCTGGCTGTTTGCTGCAGAACCTTGTTCATCATTTATTTAATTATTCTCTTTTGCTGTTCGACGTTCAAACTTTATGGAATTGCTATAAAACGTATCTAACTGTTCGCTGTAGAGCCTTGTTCATCATTTACTCGATTATTCTTTTTTGTTGTTCGATGTTCAAACTTTATGGAATTGCTATGAAACGTATCTAACTGTTTGCTGTAGAAGCTTGTTCATCATTTACTCGATTATTCTTTTTTGTTGTTCGATGTTCGAACTGTATGGAATTGCTATGAAACATATCTGGCTGTTTGCTGCAGAACCTTGTTCATCATTTACTCGATTATTCTTTTTTGTTGTTCGATGTTCAAACTGTATGGAATTGCTATGAAACATATCTGGCTGTTTGCTGTTGAACCTTGTTCATCATTTATTTAATTATTCTCTTTTGCTGTTCAACGTTCAAACTTTATGGAATTGCTATAAAACGTATCTAACTGTTCGCTGTAGAGCCTTGTTCATCATTTACTCGATTATTCTTTTTTGTTGTTCGATGTTCAAACTTTATGGAATTGCTATGAAACGTATCTAACTGTTTGCTGTAGAACCTTGTTCATCATTTACTCGATTATTCTTTTTTGTTATTCGAAGTTCAAACTTTATGGAATTGCTATGAAACGTATCTAACTGTTTGCTGTAGAACCTTGTTCATCATTTACTCGATTATACTTTTTTGTTGTTCGATGTTCAAACTGTATGCAATTGCTATGAAACATATCTGGCTGTTTGCCGTAGAACCTTGTTCATCATTTATTTAATTATTCTTTTTTGCTGTTCGATGTTCAGACTTTATGGAATTGCTATGAAACGTATCTAACTGTTTGCTGTAGAACCTTGTTCATCATTTACTCGATTATTCTTTTTTGTTGTTCGATGTTCAAACTTTATAGAATTACTATGAAACATATCTAGTTGTTCGCTTGTTCATCATTTTTGCTATTGCTATGAAATGTATCTAGCTGTTCGCTGTAGAACCTTGTTCCATTTTGAAGTTCGTGTTTAAACAGTCTTTAGTTGCCACGGTGAAATAAAGGTAATTTTCTGACAAAATTCTCAGATAGACACGTTGTTCGATAGAAAATATTCATTTCAATTTACCCGGCGCAATCTCATAGTTTGTAAAGTATAATGCCGTAAATTGCCTCGAAATTAACAGAAACTTATCGGACGAGAAAAAAAGCTCGCAAGGGAAGCAACGTAGCTTTGCAACCGCGAAGTTTCTTCTCTTTTGAAAATTTGTAATATCCGCTTAACATGCGTTTCTCCATCGTGTCGCATAATTTTGCACATACCTTTCGCCATGCTGTGTCTCGATCAGAGTCCCAATTTCAATTGCACGCAGCAATATCGCTGCGAGTCACTGAAATCTTCCGGAACTCTTCTCCCTTCCAATTGTCCAAGAATCTACAGTCCATGGAAAAATCCTTAAATCCAGAGGATACTCTTCCAAATATACCGATCCACTTTCACACAAATTTCAATGTTCGAAGAAAGTTCGAAGTTTACCAATGTCCGACAAACATCGACGTTCCTTGCCACACAAAATACCAATTCCCCTCGAAATCACTGCCTTTCACCAATAAAAACAGCACCGATAGTTCTTCAAACGATCCCAACAGCTGCAACCGATTCAAACTCGGCTGATTCTCTCGAAAGCCTCGATTCTACCATTTTTCCGCATCTGAGAAAGAGCGCAACAATGTTGCACGAGGCTCACGCCGTTCTCCAAAACTCTACAAAGACCTGCATATTCGAAATGCAGGGAAAATATCCTCGGCAAAGCTTGAGAACGTCTGCGTTTCTCCGCGAACGTTGCTGCGGCAGCATCGAAGTCTCCGCGGCGTCTCGTTTCCGGCCGTTCAAGATCCACACAACACGGCCTCTCTCGCCTTTGGTGCGATATTCCGCGAAAATACTCTTCCTTCGTAGTTTCTTGCAACGAGAGATCGACGAAACGGTGAATTTGCCTGGTGAAAATGTTCCGCAGCAACCGGAAGCGACGCGAGTGAACGCACGCGGCCGGAAACCGGTCGGTGGAAAACCGGAAGGCCAGAGGAAAATCGAGCAGCCAACTTCGCGTCTCCAGGGACACTGCGCTCGAACGATACCCACACTCCCGATGCGCTGCCTGGCCCCCACCGCTCGGCCGCGTTCCGCGATGCACGCGCTGATTGGCCGCGCGGCCAGCCGCCTATCGCGCTGCACTCGAGCGTTCCAGCTAGTGGGCGTGGCCTTATCCCCTCCGCTCGTTGCTGAACGGCGAACGATGGTTCGCGTGGAACGCCAGCGTTCCTTCGTTCCTCCTTCATAGGAGGAGCGTTCGTGTCGCGTTACGCGGACGCTTTGTTAACATTGTTCTCGTCGCTGTCCACGCTGAACGATTCTAACCTGTTGTTGGCGATGCACACGGTGCACACAGGCTCCAGAGGTATGTACATACAAGGTTGGTGAATGTGCGAGTAAAGCGATGGATTTTTCGGAGGAGGAGATTGAATTGGCTACGACGGAACTGGGTTTGTTTGCAGATGGAAATTATTTGCGTTAATTGTTGGAAATATCGTTAGTGGATATTAGGAAGCTTTTACAAGCTTGCCAAAAACAAAATTCTGCTTTCTTCTCGATAAAACTAACGTTGAAACGCGACAAGATTAATCGACATTCGCGTTAATGGTTCACTACGTGAAGGTTTACGGTTGTAGTCGTGTCATGGTAAGGAATGTAAGGAATGTGGAAAGGTGAGAAGTTCACACTACAGGAAACGCTAGCCTATATGGGAAACTTGAAGATACGTGAAGAAACGTGTAAAATACCCAAAGTATAGCACTTCCTATCCAATTCTTATCGATTTTCAATCGTATCCATGAAAATATACATTTCCATAAAAATCGTATTTACTCGTTTTTAACGAACATTTTAATATTATTGTTTATTTCGTAAGCTTCTCTCGTGTCGAAGCTTCTCTTCTTTCTAACAACCGAATTATTCGAAAATTACGAAAATATGGAATATTTTTGAAAATAATCTTCAGGCAAATTTATGATTGTTAACGACGATATTCTTTCAGATTTTCAATAGCCAGCAGATATAATTTAGGACGATTCTTTGCAAGCGTTAATTACGAAATTGTCCATTAAAACAGAAATAATTTACATGTTCGTTATAAATTATAAATAATTTTTTATCCGCAGGGAAGCCAAGCGAAGTCGATTTATATTTTATCTTCTGCTTCTGTTTTCCTCGAAGAATTCCTACGTACGCTTTTAACGAGAATAATCGCGTTAGTTTAATAATCGAGGCTCGTCGAGGAAAAATAATACTACGATCTTAACGCGAACGCACGACAGCGTAATCGCGTTTAAGAATTTCCATTACAAATTACCAAATTAATCATCTGGCCAGCGTAGATATCTTGTTACGTATATATATCTTTTCGAGCATTTTATCAAAAAATCTCGGACAGAGAAAGTCGACTAATGAAGCCCGCAGCCGGAGATTTCAGCTCTGATCGATATCCTAATCGATGCAATTTTTTAAATAATTTTATTGATATCACGTTGATTACGGAAATTATTTGCAATATTTGACTAGGCGAATTAAATTAATGAAAAAGTGCATCGAACGGTGTGTAAAAGAAAGAAACACGTACTGTTCGTCTAGAAAATTAGAGACGAGTTTGACACCTTTGAAACGCCTGTACTTCCGGAAAAATCGCGCACAAATTCAATCCTTTATTTTATTTTAATTTCCTTTATTTCAATTTTATTTCAATTTTTTCCCCATCTTCTATCGCATGAACGCGATGGCTTGTCTTATTCGTTAGAGACACCCTGTATATTAAACTCTTTCTTCGCGCTGATAATTGGCGATAGTCGAGCTTCGAAGCTCTTTACATATCCTCAGCTGTTTCTCAGACACGCAGAGTCACTGGGATAATTAAGATCGCGGCAAGCTGCGTAGAGAAAAACCTATATTTAGTCTTTCCTCGAGTAAAATGTGTTGAAATAAACGGTACGATGGTTCTCCAGATAGCTGAAATTACACGCTACCGTTCGAAAGTCCGAGATCATTCATTCCCAGTTCTCACTGATTTAAATTCATAACCTTCTCTGCTTGTAACGGATGCGGCAATAAGATGCGGTCACTTTCGCGCGATACGTTTTCACCGATGCTCCTAGCTGCAATTGAAAGTAAAAAAACGCTTCTATTCTTTGAAAAACCTACGATGCAATTATAATCGTTCGATTAATTATCTTTGCATGTCTAACGTAACTAACGTACCTATTCGAACAATTTAAATATCTATATCACGTACACATTATCTGTTTATGCACGTAAATGTACGAATAAAACAGAAAACAACGAGTACGTACGAATAAAACATCGTTCGTTTGAATAACAACAATGAACATAGTAGTAACATCCGATAATCGATGATCTGCTGGCTACTATTGCATTGGCAACTAAGTGATTGCGGATTTTCTCATTAGGTGGTATTGCAAAATCCGCAGTCACTTAGTTGCCGATAAAACAGGTAGAAATAATTATCCTGACGATTGCTAAGTCTGTTCATTTCGACAGAAGACTGTTATTTTTAGCTTTGTTGGTATAAGGTTGTATATTAGTTTCACTTGCTCTTCTTTGGTTATTTACGATACCGACTGAGCAGATAGATGCACTATGGACATTTGTATTTGGTATATTACACATTTGTAATATTAGGTTGTCGCAAAAGTGTCTTTCGCTATTTGCAGGTAGCTGCTTTATCTGGCGATGTTCATACAAATAGGAAACTTAACCTTTCGCACTTTTTATTCCAATTTCGTTACCAGCAGCTCGCAACGCTTTTAAGTGTTTTATTTGAAATTTACTTTAACTAGAAAATAAGACAATTTAAATAAACAAAGGAAGAAAGAAATTCACTTAAATACCAGTTTTATTCACACTATTGTTGTATCTTGTAATTCTTAAGTGTATGATATATCTTGAAATAATTTCCAGGATGCAATCCTGCTTTTCTTTCACAAAAGAAGGTGGACATGAAAGAACGTCGAGTGGGACTGAACAAAGGAGCTCCTCAGATAAAAACTATCAGTTTCACACTGGACATAGGAATACAAAGGATTAATTTGTAGAATATTTTATATCTTCAGTCACTTCAGCATACGTTTCGTTTGCATTAAAACCAAAAATGTAACGTGTCTGTCCTTTTCCTATAAAACGAAAGAAACATTTGGAACAACCTGATTCAAACTGTCTGGTTTTCCCTGATCCCATGAAATACCATGCTATGAAATAGATCGTTCGTTCCATTCACGGCTTAACTATTTTCTTTTCACGATTTGCTACACGTAATATTAAAATAAGAAAAATATACAGGTAATTAGACATCGAGCATAGAATTTACCTTCTTGCGAAAAAAAATAATATTTCTCATCTATTTGTTACTTACGTCGGTATATCGGTATCTCGTTTAACTCTCATTTCAACCTCTCCAGTGTAATCACGTGGATGAATGAAAACGAGACACCCTGTGTATAATATCCTTTGCACAGACACGCCTTCTTATTTACACGACCTATTCCACAACTAACCGTGAATGTCACCGTGACAAGTTGTTCGCAAGACACCGCGATGACATATCTTTCCTCTTTTGTCACACGTGCAACTGGCGAGACCGGCATACTGGCTCGTCCTTCTATCCTCGTAAACACGCGCAACCGTCGTAAATTTATTCTTCGCCCTCATCCGTAACGTCTCCACCATGTTTCCCTTACGACACTTTACCTATAACTTTGTCTTTTAGCTTGGATAATCTTACGTTGCAAATTACCATATAATGGCTACAATGTTAAGCTTCGTATTAGAACGTAAGTATCGGGACAGCTGCTCGTTTCATACGACAAATTACTTCGAATTACCAATTGTCCTGTTTCTCGAATCTTCCGTTTAGAAAAGACAGCAGAGCCACCAGTGTTTGTCTGGTAAATCCGCGTGACAGTAAGGTTAATACTTTATCGACCGATAGCCGATTAATCCATTTTTTGTCGCCGACGTTTACCGACCGATAGCCTATTAATCGGTTTTTATCGCCGACAATTTTTCTCATTATTTGAGCAGTAATTTGTTATTTAGTAATAAGGTACCTTGCTCAGTTGCATCAATTGCGTTGCATTGTAAGCTCCCACAGTTTTATACCAATTTGAAAAACTTACCGTTCGCGATGAACGAAAAGAATGGTATTGAAGAATCTAAACCGAAACAGAGCCGGCGCCACGGAGAATCTGCGCCTGAGATGCCGGTCGGACGTGCATATGATGTTGATTCGCTAGCGGTCGGTAAAGTGTTAACTACCTGACTGCTTATACTTAATGCGTATAGAGTGCACGGAAAAAACAGAGCGTAAATTAAATATGGCGAATAAGAAAGGATAAGCACGGATGTTGGTTGGAACGAGACAGCGAATAGCGGAAGCAGCTTCGTTGCATATTCAGCGCAGCCGAGTGAACGAGTTGGTGATCAAATATTACGACTGCGATAAGAAAGCGACTTTTACGGAGGGTTTAAGGAGGAAGTTTAAACGACGTAGAGAGGTTCGAAGAGAAATGCGAGTGGATACGGTCGCGGACAAGGGAGAAGTTTAAAGTTTAAATTTAAGGTAGTTTCTCAAGGAGCGATATAAAAGTGGCATGAAAATGCTAATGTGAATTTTAAAACACAAGGTTTGTAACGGCGCGTCGTTCTTTCTGCGATCGTATGTATGTAGTTTTTCCATTTGCGGAGTCGATCGGTGTGGCTTCCGAGCAGCTCGTATATCAGGTCAAAACAAGCTCGTAACATTCCCACCTTCCACATTCATCAAACCTAAAACACCCCACCAACGAGCCGACCACTTCTCTTAGCTATCTTATCGCACCATCCAACCAATTCCTCCTCCATAGACGCAAAAACATACATTCGTTCCCCCACTCTAATGTTACGACACCACTTTTTCCACCCTCGTTGCGTCACGAACTCGAATCGCACCGAATGCCACCAGTCGCTTTATTGTTTCTTCGTAGATTACCTCGCCTCTCGTTTCCACCACTCCGTGCCCGCTCCAGCGCCTCCCACTACACCGCGCTGTGGGCGTGGCCTGCACCCAACCGCGTTGCTGCACGCTCCTACTCTTGTTCTCTGAAAAAGCAACTCTTACGACTGTAAATAAATTTTAACTCGAATATCTTAAGTTTTGGCGAACACGGTATGCACAGTGCTGGCGAGAACTGGGCCGTTCTACTTCATGAAATTTTAGTGGCAAAGCGTGTGATCGATGCTTGCGCAAGTTCCTCAGTTTCCTCTACTTTCTGACCGCTTAACGAGCTTGTCAAATATACTCTCGACCGTTGACCATCGTACCGTTACTTTCCAACAGAGCGGCTTTTCGTTACGTTCTATATCACGTGTTCCATCTTTACCATAGCATCAAATTTTTGTAATTACGTATACATTACTACTTACTTGCTTACTTGCTTATATAATTCGCTCCATACGTACAAAGAGTATCGAGAAGTGGGCGTGGGTCACGACAGTGCACCCCTCTGTCGGCCTCGTTTCACCGCCATGAATCGCAAATGGCCACGCCCCCGCGTCTGGACCCATCTTCCTATTGGCGGTGGGCGTGAGCCGCGTTTACCAGCAACTCAGCAAACTTGCGGACGCGTCGACCGACTCGCGGTTCACCGAGGCTATCCATAAAAAGCGTGCAGCGCTGGAGGAAAAGGAAAGAAGGGGCGGGAGATGGAAAGGCTCTCAGCTCTTGAAAAATTCGTATCGCCATCCCCACCTATGCGATGTGCGGTAGCAAGCACGCGCGAAATACAAGCTCGATCGATGCACGCAGGAAACGTCGTTAACTGCTCGTTGCACAGCGTGTATACATATTGGGTGGAGGGCGTAAGTGAATCAATAATCACACGCTGCATATAAATCAATTTTTATTGCAATTAATATTTAAGTATCGGTTACGCGCGTTAATATTCAGACACGCCACAATCTCCGCGTTCGTTGCTTCGCGTAATAAGGTGATTTAAATACGCAGCGCGTTGCTCGTTCTGTCTGAGAGGACGAACCGTCTCATCGTAGCTCGAAAACACGTAAACGTCTTCGCTGAGGCGACACGGAGCAACTTTTTCTCGCCGCATGTTGCTGAATATCGTTTAGCTTGGACAAAAAGTTGCTGCAACTTACCGTTTGTTGGAGATGTTCTGCGGAAGGTGGAGCAACGAGAGACGACGACACGTTGCTCGGTGTTGGTAAAGTTGCTGAACGCAGGCGAGATGCTTGGCGGTGTAGAAAATACAAATGATGCGAAATGAAGAGTCGAGGCAGAGATAAATCGCGATGAAGACAAAGTCGCTGAGATTAAAAGCTGCGAATAGACGGGTTTTGCCTGCTCGCAGACGAATAATTTACCTGATACGACCGGATATGTCGGCTACTCGCGGGATATAGGTCGTTATAATATAAGCGCAGGAAAGAAAAAGCTGGCGACATTAAACATCTCATAAAATATTACAACTACCTATCTTTAAAACCGTAAGATCTCGATGGCTCGCCATAAGCGATCATCGCGCGAAATCTCATTACGAACTTCGTGCGTATGTAAGTACGTGGACAGTTACATAGACAGCGATGCTACGTATGTACAGGGTGTTTAACTGAAACTAATCGCGTACAGTCGATCACAGATAAATCTAAGTATATAACACGTTAGCTGTTATGAATTCTGTCGGCGCGTTAATTAGATATCCGGTGTTAACTTTATTAAGAGGAAAGGAGCGAAAGAACGTGAAACAGGACAACGTTAGGAAAATTACACCAAGTACAGATGTTACGTGTACTCGCATGAAATCACGAAACGTATGCAACTATAACCTTCCGCTGTATTCTCGACGTTTAAAAAATTGAAAGTTTCTGAACGACAGGAGAACTTCTGACTTTGTCTAGCTGTTGGCATCCTCTTTAGAAATACACGTATCAAGGACGGTTGTACGATACTGTACACGTAATTATGACAAAGCGAGTTTTTCGTTTCTTCGGTTAGATGCAGAAAATTCGCCACTGCCTGCGATGTCTCTTTTCTGCTGAGAATTTCCAAGCAGCCATCCCTGTGATCGCCAAATAAACGATGCCTCGATGTGAACCAACAGCGTCCACCGATACCGCAGTTATCATTTTACGTGATAATTTTACCAACAGCCAGACTGTGGATTTTTCATTGGAAATTCGTGTTTGATAAAAGTAGAAATGTATTTTTCGCAGTTTTACGTTTGCTATGGAATGCACAAAAGTCTGGTTGATTTAGAAATGATCTAGAAGTAACGTGAATCACAAGAACGGAACTGCATTCCTACGTTCCCCTATCCACGTTTTCACATTCCGTACGCTACGCGGAATCGCTGAACCTCGCAGCCGGTTAATAGATTGATCAGTAGCACGGATAAAACGATTGCTCCGCCAGCCGTTTATCTGGCTATCCGCTTCTTTTCGCTCGTCCGTCTTTTTGCCCGGACGAGCAGCCAATTCGACGAATTCAATAACTCGCCGGACCGCGTGCTCGACCGTCGACCCTGCCCCCACTCCGCCAATTATCCCCACCAAGGCAGTCGCGCGTTTCAGAGGCGAGACATCATTGGCGGCGGGGAGTGGCGGCCACGCCCACTCGCGTGGCTACAGCGACGCGTCACGCTCCACAGAACCGGATCGTCCGGTGCGCGCTCCGTATTTAGCAGCGCACGAACGTGCGAACCAGCTTCGCAGACCAACCCTCCGCAAAGCGGTTTCAGAGGAAAGGGAATGGTTTTTTCGAGTCGGTTTGGTTCGAGTCGATCCAACGAAATCGATCGATTTCGCTCGATCTTGCGTACGCTGCAGATGGCTTTGTTTCGATTTTTTGCAGCAAGGGGCGAGGATAAGAGGATTTGTATAGTTGAATTTTAGGAATCCGGCGACAAGCAACGTATAAGGAATTATTCAGTTGCGATTGAGGTAAAAGAATACGTGAAAGATATCCGATCGTATATTACGAAGCAAAAGAGAAATGGATTTATATCATTTGACAAATAATCGTTGGATGACGAGGTATATACGTGATTAGAATCGAGTTAAGAAAATTTAGAATTATTTGTAAAATTTCGGATATGAAAAATTGCAACTGCTATAAGAAAATTCGGAAAAATCGGTAATTACCTATTACGCGTTAAAATGCGTTATATTAAATTCTTCTTTCTTTCGGATGAGCCACCGCGTTCTTTACCAATGGTCGACTCGATGTTTTGCTATTATAGCGTAATTATTTTGCTCATAAACTGACCTTTAATATAGCTAGATCGACACGGTTCTAAGCTAAAAACTAGTACCACTGAATTCTACCTATTAACGACAATTAAATTAGTTCGCTGTTACTAGTTGCATCAACTAACGCCAATCGTTGAATGCCATGGGATATCGCGTCAAGGTCAGATGCGTCTTAATTTCGACTAATTAAAAAATTATGTCAGGACAGAGCCTAAGTTAAGTCCGTTTGCGAACGCAGAATACGATGATAGTACGTACGTACGCTTATGTGACTTTGAGCGTTGAGCTGAGGCGCGCGAGTCAGCGTGCGCTCGACGATTCCTTTGTATTCGTCACTCCAAGGACACCTATGGCGTTCGCGATCGCTCAACGACTGTTCGTCGTTTGCGTCGAGTCGCGGCATCTGTCATCGCGCCGATGCTGCTTACCGAGTCCAGTCGTCGAGAATCCGCGGGGGTTCGTGTCATTCGATAGACGCGCGATGTTTTTACCGATGACGATTCATCGACACCGAACTTGACCAACGATAACGAAACTCGACACGGGGTTCACCCAACCGCTTGCGGTAAACTCGAGTAGAAATTGCTAGACTTTACAATATCGTAGATATCGATCTGCGTTCCATTTAAAAAAGTCGAAGTGATTTTGAAATTTCCGAAACTCCTACAGCTACGAAAAGATCGTCGTATCTGCGAAAATAACGGAGATATTCAATCATTGACTCTTCTCGCACCCCGCCGTATCGCGTTAATCGTCGTTTTCATCAATGAAAACTGTCGTCGATAAAGTCTTCTATCGTCGATAAATCGTTGTCGACTTTTACCGACAGCTTCGGTTTCGTGCGTGAAAGATGCAATTTTCTTACGACAGACTCTCTTCTCATTTCTTGCTGCTCGCTTAACATATTCGATTTCAACGTGTCAAAGTGCCACGTTATCCGTCTTAGTCACAAAGTTTCGTACGTTTCGTATTCTTATTCTCCCAACGACGACCTGTCATCCACCGATAGCATCGTACGCGATTCGACAGTCCTTTCTACAAACATACTCTATACAGTATAGTTAATTCCGCCTTTAAATGCCGCGGCGTTCTTCGTCGTTCATCAAAGTGCTTTTCTAACACTTACACACTTGTGGCTCCCTCTAATTCTCCGGCGCGTCTCATGCTCGAATATTGCTCTGTTATTTCGTCTCCGTATTACGAATGTCATGATGCGTTGATCGACAGTGTGCAGCATAGAATGCTCGAATGCGATTATCTTCTCACACCGAACCATGTCTATTTATAGTCACAATTACAATTCGATTCTGTCGCGTCTGGGATTAACGATTATCGAGTAACACTGCACCGTATTTACCGTTTATATATAAACTTGTCAACTGGCTCATTCTTCACACATTTGTCCACACATTCTCTACGAATTTAATTTTTCTACTTTAGTGCGACTAAGAACTCGTGCTCTCTTCGTAACCGAAACCCATCGCACACATCACGGCCTTAATCTTGTAACTGAATGTGTCAGCAATCTCTGCCGCAAACTTAACTTATCCCGTGACTATGTACATTTAGCCTTGATATAGTATATTTAATATAATAGCAACTATTAAAATCATTTGCGCGATATCGTGTGAACTAATTTTTTCTCTTCCCGTCTCGTTTGCGTTATATATTATTTTATCTTATCTTGTGTTACTTTTCTGTTACGTTGTGTTACGTTACTTACACAAGCTGTGACAGGCATTTCAAAGATAGTAATAAAAAACAACGTCGGTAAGTTCTGTGTCAGTTAAATGATATCGACTCGACCTGCAACCCTGCTAGGATAAGGTAGGGTTGAAAGTTACGACCTGTAACTCGAGGTCTTTCGAAATCCTGTTCAATGGCTCCTCCAATCGGTAATGAAGTTTGTTCGACTGGGGACAGTTAGATATTGCAGGGCTGTATGCTCGATCCTTGGCTAAACAACTGCGACATCATCGGTTCGATGGCTTCGACCATGGCTTCTGTAAGTTTCAAACGGATAGATAGAAATCGATGGAAGGTCGATAATAAACCTGCCGCTGAAACTTGATGCTATATCGTGCATGGAAGTGCATCGCGTAGGCTCGTTGCTTCTTTTTACCTTCCTAGTTTTAAGAGCAGTTTCCTTAAGTACGTCAGAGTGATAAGATAATTTTCCGATATTCTAAAAGATATTAATATCAAGGAAGTAGCATTAAAGGAGCGTTCAATCGATCGCTATTACCGTTGATATTATCGTCGATATTTAAGATTCTTAACACTGTCGTACATAAAAGACTCTCTAGACGATCGATCCTATGCTCTATCGGTACAATGTTGGGAACCTTCATTATCGACGATAATATCGACGATCGTATCGATCCTCTAAACGCTCTTTTATCTATATACCGATCGGAATATTCCTTTGCAAGACACGAAATTACGAATAAAACGTCAGTAGCTTCGTTTTCTTCCTTTCGTTGCGAGTGTGCCTACCTTTGATACTGACTACTGCCAGTAGGGTTGCGTATTATTGAGTATACGGCGTTTGTAAAGATTCATGCGAACGTTGCGTAAGAAATAGACGTTGCGTGGTGTATGCTTCCTTTTAGCTTGGTGAATGGTGTACGCTGTTCTTTAAGTTTGTAAAGATTCATGCATGCGTTGTGTAGAAAATAGATATTGCATGATGTATGCTTTCTTTTAAGTTTGTAGACTCGTGTAAGCGCTACGTGGGAGATAAATATTTCCCAACTTAGGCTACGAAATATCTATCACTGCTTACGCAAATGCACGGACAAGTAAGGTCAGAACTTTGCATTCGCATTAATAGCTTGAATATAGGGATTTATGTGTGATATTGAGTGACTTGTGGACGTATCTCATGCGGGACTTGCTAATTGGCATAGTTTTTCAAAGATTAATCTTTATATTTATATCACTAAAGTGCCTCATCTTTAGAAAACAATTCCGAGCTAAGAACTACGTTAATATAGTCCAGTTAAGACTATTCGAAATCCTTCTCAAAATAATTAAACGAATCATTTACGTATCATCATTTCTTTTCCTAATCCTAACCTAACCCCCACCCCCGCCCCGGCTACTTAACAGATCGGTATTTAAACTCGAAATAGAATTAGTCTTTGTATATTGTACTTCAACTTACTTTATTCTCCCTGTTTCGCTTGAATTATTATTAATCAAAAAGATAAGTTGGAAATTTCCAAACGTCCCACACATCAGTGATAGTACTATAGGATAGTATCGACGTTTCATTTTTTAATCCTTTCACTTCTTGCATTGGTTATAGTCACGATCTGTAAGAGGACCCGTCGACGCTAACGCCAACTGCAGTCGGTATCGAAAAATTTTATGTACATATATATGTACATTGTAAGTATTTAACCATGAATTGTCTATTGTTTAGGTAGGACTTTAGGATGGAGTAGTAGGTGTGTGGTAGGATTTTCTTTAGTTTGAATAGAAGCCCTTCATGTCATACTTTATCGAATGCCTGTTAAATGTCTCGAAGGAGTCGATTCGTTAGCATCTTCCCGAATAATTTTGACAAAGTAGGTAGAAGACTAATTGGGCGATAGGAGCTAGTTCCATGTATTGGTAACAGAGGTATGGAGTAATTATATAGCTCTCCTTAAAAACAAACATTGACCTGAGAGGTATGGAGAGGGGTATAGAGGAGTATATATCATCCCGTTGACCGTGGATTCGTTGAAAATTAAGTCCCTAGACAAGTTCCTAAGAACTAGCGACTTTCGTGGTTGTCATTCCTGCGTGCGTTTTGTTATATATGTACTATATGTACACTGTATATTTCTAACAAGATTGATACAGTATCTTTTGTTTACTTGTTTCTTAAACCTATCAAGGAATTTATAATGAGTGACGACGATCGAGACATCGACATTGAGAGTGATGTAAGTCCTTAAAACAGTTCTTTCAATGGACCTTGTTAAAGAAATCGTTTTTTTAGGAAAGTGATGAATCCGATTCTAGGCAGAAGCATTTAAACAATAGCCAATATTATTCTCAAGTAAGTTCATTATCCACTCTTATTTTCCTTCTTTTTTTCTAATTCTATTCATTTATTCAACATCTTTTATTTAATTAACGATATAAACAAGTTTTATTTTCAAAATATAAAATATAAATATTGTTGAGGTTAAGTGGACGCTTTCCGTGCGATTTAACCAATTCTTGTAAATAATTTATCATTGAATATCTTATAAAATGAAGATACTCGACTAATATGTATATTAATCTATAAATTTAATTTTATAATTAAGATTAAGATATACACACACATGTTTATTTTTAATAATAATGTTACGATTGATATTGTTTATAAGGCAAGAATTTAGATGTAAGATTTTTGTACAACTTATATATAATGTAGTTTGATTTGATATGAAAAAACATTGTATATATTGATAGGCAGAAAAACGGGCACACCATAATGCATTAGAACGGAAACGTCGGGATCATATTAAGGATAGTTTCTCCAGGCTTAGAGACTGTGTACCTACGTTGCAAGGAGAAAAGGTTGCCAGTAGGACACAAATACTCAAGAAAGCTGTTGAGTATATACAGTTTATGCGACGCAAGAATTCCTCCCATGATCAAGATATTAATGACTTGATACGTCAGAATGATCTCTTGGAGTCTCAAAGTAAATATTAATCAGAAAATTAATTAGATTTTATTCTAACACTTTTTAGAAATTCAAAATACAGTTTAACACTAGGTTTACGGGCATTTCTTATATACTTATCTGTACGAGCACCCGTCAAATTGATGGATAAACGAAAATACGCATTTTCTTTAAAAAATCGATTTATTCAAATTAAGTCTGAATTGAATAATATTAGGCTTCACGTTTAAATAACTTATTAATAAGTAATAAGTTTCTTTTATATTATAACGGAAATAATAACAATAATATTAACAGTATAGGGTAATCATATTTATTGAGCACATTTTTTACAAATATATTGAATTTTGTTTGTGCATTTTCCGCATACGATCTTTTTGCAGTATATGCAACAATTGTTGCTTCTATTTTGTTTTCAGTAGTCCACTTGGCAACTTTTTTGCACTTCTGTTGTTGAAGGTGACAGAAATGAAGCATCTGATCTTTGGTAAATGTTCTCCTTGTTTTCTCCAGCTAATTCCTCAGTTAAGCAAAATATGAACTCCTTTCTGGATATTTTCGATCCGGTGCACTCTTTGCATAATATCCACGCATTTATCGCTACCAAATCTAAAATATTGAAAACAACTTAAAGGGGCTATCAGAAACTCCCTGTTTTCATACTATATTTAAGTGCCATCTGATCAACAACGTCCACACCAAACTTTGTTTTATTATAAAAAGCAATGGTTTCTGGAACATGTTTATAATTGTGTTCTACTTGTACACCTGTATGTTTGGCACTTAGAAGGAAGACTTTCACGTTAGATTTACTTTTATACACAGTAAGCATGCAGTTTTCTAATTTATATAAATGTAAGGAAAACAAAGTTATCTTGTCCTTTTTTCCCTTGAGCATTGAGTTTCATCTTTCCCCATATAAGGGAAACCATTCAAAATATATTTTATTTGGACGTCAACTGCTAACCAAAACTTAATGCCAAATTTATGAGGCTTATTCGTTATATATTGCATAAACCTGCATCGGGCTTTCGTTGGAAATAATTGTTCATCTATTGAGATATTTTCATATGGCTTGTAGCAGGCCTGGCTATTACTTATGAATCTGTTCCATATTTTGGATATCAGTGCAAATTTATCTGTTTGTAATCTTTTGGAGGCTTTCAATGATCTCGCTTCATATGCGCCCCAGCCATATAGAATTCCTAGAAAACTACGCAACTCAGCAAGTGTGATTGTCTAGTCTTTTTTCAAAACTCGACGCGCCTTGGTTTCAGTGCAATCGTTTATGTGTTCCATTATGTGTCTGTCAATTATCAATTCGAAAGCACTAGTTACATAACCCGATATAATATTTCTCTTAGCATAGCCAGTAGGCCCTGCGATATCCTTGAATATTATACGAGCGGGCATCCTACCCCTAGATCTGCCTGCTTTCAGTTTTGTCCATTGTCTTATAGTATATATATATCTATATATCTTTTATCCACTGTTTTAACCAATTTGACCCATTACATTTTGGGATGTGCTTGGAATGCTCATTCTTTCATCCTTGGAGACAGAATTAGAAAATATATGCATCCTTTTCTTGTTACGATACACTTCCAAGAAGTTTTCATCTTCACTATCCGAAGATCCTTCTATCTCTCCACTTTGAGTGTATTCAGAACTTTCACTGTCAGCTTTGTTTTGGCCTAATTCGTACTGATTTTCTTCGGAGGTATCCTCAGAACAATCTTCATTGATGTTGACAATTTTGTTCAATATCTTATTATATCTTCCAGGATTACTCATGATTGTTAGAAAAGGAGGATTGGTCAAAAAAAGAAAATACTGTGCCCAAACTCAATTATCCTATTGTAAATACTTACAATAAGCGGAGACAATAATGGGAAATGTCTACAATAACTGAAACTTTTACACACTGTCTTTGAAAAACAGATTGTTTATGAAATCAGCTAGCCCCTCAATTTGACGGATTTCGCAGGGATAGGTATACTACATATAGATTTCAAAAATTAGAAAGCCTAGGAAAAAATAATTGTGTATATAAATTCTTTAGATGAAATGATTAATCAAAAAGATAAATTGGAAATTTATCCCAACATCGGAAACGTCCCACACATCAGTGATAGTACTATAGGATAGTACCGACGTTTCATTTGTTAATCCTTTTACTTCTTGCATTGGTTACAGTCAAGATCTGTAAGAGGAGCCGTCGACGCTAACGCCAACTGCAGTCGGTATCGAGAAATTTTATATACATATATATGTACATAAATAAAATAAAATATTTATAATCTATACCTTTATACAATTGTAATATTTCTTTATTAAACTTGTATATTTCCGAGATATATTTCCTTTATAATTATACAATTAATTTTTTACATATTTCTGTTGTGAACATAATAAAAGATACATTTGATATATTTTTCTAAATACATTCATTAGTAAAGCAGATACGAAAGTAGTATTATTTAGTGAAAAATCAATAAAATTATAATAGCCTATAATTCTACCAATAATATAAATAAATAAGTAAAATAAAAAATATATTTGTTGCGAATTCTCCACTATGTGGCGATCAGTCAGGTTGCAACTGATCGGTTGATATCGCGAACCTTGAACGAGATTAACGCTCAAGGTAGAGATAAATTAAAGCTATCGAGTAGTAGTACGTCATTAGGTTATGTATTTGCGAGTTAAGATACAAAGTACAGTGTAGTATAACACGATATTTTATTATTTCCTACTTGAGAGCTAAACAGAATATTAATAAGATAATCAATCTTAAAATAATTTAGCTTTTCTAAGTAAAGAATTAAAAATTTGTGAGCTGTTAATAATAATTTTATAGTTTTTGTACATATTTCACATGTTATTATACATTGTCAATACATTCAACTTATACAATTAAACTATACAACATTATAATAAATATTGAATTTAGAACATAAGATATGTGAAAGATACAAAAAGTGTAGATTTATTTAAATTAAATTTTGATACTAGTGACATAATTTCCTCCTGTATCAGCCTATATATATAAATAAATAAATATATATGTATTTTCGAGCTATCGCGGGAAGACGCGACCGGTAGAATACGCGTCAACGGGAGTCGTAAATTCCCGTTACGATTGTAATAATCGATACCACGAATAGTTCGATCCCCTTATTTCGGTTAGGATAATAGGGGTGGCTGTTGTAGTATAACGCTGTGATTCACAGAGTTATAAAAATATATATTTCCAACACTTTGTACAATCACACAAATTAGTAACGCCGTTGATTAAGATACAGGTAACGAAGAAAAGGATTATTCGTAGATGAGAGAATCCGTGTATATGTTGACTTTGACTGTTCATTGGTTATGAGAACCAATATAGTGACCCTCCTGATGGCGTAGAAGCAGTAGAAGTAGGAGCAGTCGGAGCAGTAAGAACAGGCGGAAGTGCAGGAACTCTGAGAGATGTAGGAACTGTGAGAGCTATAGGGACTCTAGGAACTCTAGTCACTGTGAGAGCCGAAGGAACTCTCGGACCTGTGGGCACTGTGAGAGGTAGGAACTCTCGGACCTGTAGGCACTGTAAAGAGGTATAGGGACTCTAGGAACTCTGAAGTTCGTTCTGATGTGATTACGGAGGAAAGCTCGGTATGGGTGTCCCATTTGAACCAAGAGCGCGGATTCGTTGCTCATATTTTTAGTTAGGAATGATCAATTGGTTATGACCACTATTGGGAAATGAAGATGGGAGGAAGAAGCCTCCTACCAACGTGGTTCCTGAGCAACATTGTTTATGGGAAAAACCAGCTTTTCCATTAGACAACGATTTCGTTCTTCCCATTAGGTAACCTGCTTTCTCTGTAATTTGGAAGAACGTACAATAGACTTAAGGACTTTTTAAGTACCAGTTATAAACCGAAAATACTTGCAGGATTAAAGCTTCCTGCAAGCTAATAAGACTCGGTTTATGGTGGGGCCTTAGGTTTATTGAGGTGCTTTCTTTAACGGTGCTTGGGCCTTGATGGTCAGATAATGAAGGACGTCGCGCGGACCTCTTTACGCGACGTAACAATATATATATGATATATATGAAAGGACACTGGAGCCTTCCCTTATTCTACTCTAGATTCTACCATAGCCGTAATTAAGCAATTGTCGTTATTCAATCCGATTGTATTTGTTCGGGATTCGTGATAATGAGCTTGGGCTCGAGGCGACAACCGGTCGCCGAACGTAGTTGCGATCAAGGGATGAACGTTTTGTCTAACAAAGGTATGGTATAACGGTATAGCTCTCCTTAAAGAGAAATAATTATAGCGGCATTTGACAGTAAACATTCCAACGGATTCTGCCCCATGACTCATCACACGCAGACCCTATTCTTCGGGTAAGATGGTTAGCAGATGCCGACGCATCTCTACAGTATATATTCAGCTAGCCTGAGGGCCCGTTATAAATCTTAAGATTTAGTTAACTAAAGTCCTTCAAACAGAAAAAACAGTCTTTGTCCCAGCTACAGGAAGATAAGGGAAATCTATTTTTCTCACGAAAGTCATTCTCTCGTGAGGTCGCATTAGCGAGTTACATAGCGTCTTTACGCTCGGTGGATATTCTATGTTTTAACAAAGAGTTAGTTCAGTAATACTTGTATCGTAGACAAGGCAGTTGGGTACAACTTGGACTTTGGAAGAAAGCGCATTTTGTTATCCCGTTGATCGCGGATTCGTTATTGAACCTAGGATCATTGTCATTAGCTTCTCGAGTATCTAATTACCACGGTTACTTGTCAAATTCTGTAATAATCATATTTGCACTAGTAAATATCTATTACATAACAATAATGTCTAATCCAAATGAAGATTCGTTTCACGCCCCTAACCCTAATCATAATGTGAACTCGACATATGTATATGTCGGAGATGAAAGGACATCGGGGTCTTTCTTTTGGAACGTTTGGGAAGGTCCTCAATACTTTAGTCCAGACTTTTTATTATAACTGCACTTAAATAATAAAACTGAGGAATAGTTGTTTATGTTCTAATCCGAGTATGGGTGCCCGAGATTTATGACAGTGGCCTTGGGCTCGAAGTGACATAACGAGTCACTGAACGTAGCCACGGTCACGGGAGGGATGCGTACCTAACAGAAGTATGGAGTACTTATATAGCTCTCCTTAAAAACAAATATTGACCGGAGAGGTACAGACAGGAGTATAAGGGCAGTTTCACTTGGACTGCGGGTCAATTCATTTAGATATGTTCTACTTGCACGTTGAGTCATACCAGAATCATGTATCACATCGCATTCATCGTCCCGTTGACCGTAGATTCGTTATCGAACCTAAAGTCATTGTCATCGACATCTCGATTATTCGATCGCCGCTATTACTTGTTAACTTCTGTAATCACATCTGTACCAATAAAGATCAGCTAAAATACATAACAACGATGGTCAATTCAAGTGAAGATTCGTCAACCGCCCCTAACTCCAATGAGAACCCGACATATATATATATATACACATGATTCAATAATCAGTAACAGTTCTTTGTTATTTTATTACTTCTATTAAATATAAATCATTTCAATAGTTTATTAGTTATTTTTGCAATAAAATCTTCTATCCATTATCAGAGAGAAAATAATTCCTCTCTGTTGTTATAAAATTGAGAAATAAGCAAACACTGCGCCTGTTGAAAATAAAGTTCCTAAACAAGTACCTAAGAACTAGTGACTTTCGTGGTTGTCAAATCCTACGTGCATTTTGTTATATATGTACTGTATGTACACTGTTTGTATATTTTTTGCAAAGTTGATAAAATATCTTTTGTTTACCTGTTTGCCTAGGAATTTATAATGAGTGACGATGATCGAGACATCGACATTGAGAGCGATGTAAGCCCTTAAAACTGTTCTTTCAATGGACCTTGTTAAAGAGATCGTTTTTTAGGAAGGTGACGATTCCGATTCTAGGCAGAGGCATTCAAACAATACCCAATATTATTCTCAAGTAAGTTCATTATCCACTCTTATTTTCCATTCTTATTTTCCTTCTTTTTTTTCTAATTCCATTCATTTATTCAACATCTTTTATTTAATTAACGATATAAACAAGTTTTATTTTCAAAATATAAAATGTAAATATTGTTGAGGTTAAATGAACACTTTCCATGCGATTTAACCAATTTATTCTTGTAAATTGTAATCTTGTAATTTACCATTGAATATCTTATAAAATGAAGATACTCGACTAATGTGTATATTGATCTATAGATTTAATTTTATAATTAAGATTAAGATATACACACACATGTTTATTTTTAATAATAAAGTTAAGGTTGATGTTGATCATAAGGCAAGAATTTAGATGTAAGATTTTTGTACAACTTACATATAATGTAGTTTAATTTGATATGAAAAAACATTGTATATATTGATAGGCAGAAAAACGGGCACACCATAATGCGTTGGAACGGAAACGTCGGGATCATATTAAGGATAGTTTCTCCAGCCTTAGAGACTCTGTACCTGCCTTGCAAGGAGAAAAGGTTGCAAGTAGGGCACAAATACTGAAGAAAGCTGCTGAGTATATACAGTTTATGCGACGCAAGAATTCCTCCCATCAACAGGATATTGATGACTTGAAACGCCAGAATAATCTCTTGGAGTCTCAAAGTAAATATTAATCAGAAAATTAATTAGATTTTATTCTAACACTCTTTGAAAATTCAAAATACAGTTTAAATAGAAAAATATTACAATTATTCTCCATTAAGTATATCTTGTCATGATTGTAGTTTAGGTAAAAGTTTATATATGTTACTTTTATATTTAAAAAATATATATGAAATATGTTCAATACACTATAAAATATATATAATATTGTACTCCAAAATTTTTCTGCGCCATAAATGTATTTTTGTACTATTTATAGTTAGGGCACTTGAGAAAGCAAAGATAACAGGCAATTTCGCTGCTGAAACTTGTGAAGTCACAAAGTCAGAAGGTGTACCAATGCCTGGATACAATGACACAGAGTCTGAATCATCAGATAGTGAAACTAGCAGAACAGTTCGTCAATCAAAAAAACTGAAAGTTGGAGGCCTCCACCATTGACCAATGGTTTGATCTAATTTTTGTTTTGATAAAAATTTATTCTTACGTTACTACTAAACTCCATATATGAGGACATCTACTGAATGGAGTCTTTCAATGGAATCTTGAATGTCTTAAAACCGGTGTACAAAATATTGTCCAAATTATAAGTAATGCTATTGTTTCATTCAAAGATTAATGAAATAATACATTACTAACACTTTGGAGTAGATTCTTAAAATTTGTTAAAAAATTGGACTTATTTTATTTATGAAATTAGTTGTTTAATATAAAGGAAATAATGTATTGTGAGGTGTTATGGTTTATACTTCTAAATTCTTATACTGATAAACTAATTAAATTTAATTAAGGTTGTACTATTAGTAATCACTTTGTCAATACAAATTCAAGCAATACATTTCCTTAAATATATAATCTCTTTCTAAAAGAGAATTTCAATTTAAAATCTTTCCTTTGTTTTTTATAATTCTTAATTTATTTATAGAAGATTACTTATCATAATTATTGTATTGTTGATTTATCGAAGAATCTGAAAATACTAGATATATGCTCAATTGTAAAATTTATGAAAGTTTTGGAATTATTTTTTCGTTTGAAAAAGAATTTAATAATTATATGAATAAAATTTTTATTACTAGAAGAAAATATATTGAAATAAATAGAAATAAATATATTAGAAAATGTATTGTAATAAGAATTACTCAATTTTAATCACTTTTTAACCTTCTACATATATGTCTATATGATAGAAAGTAAGTATTGATAATGGTGTATGTTTATTTTAATTAGAGTATTTTTTTAAGAAAAACGTTTCTCCTTTTGAATTTTATAGAAGTCTTTGTAAATAGATGGAAAGTATTATATCAATTAGTTCTAGAGTAATATTCTTTTAACAGGAAATGTTGTACTCTATAATATTAAGAAATACGAAATTTATTTTATAAATTATGAAGAATTTATTAAAATCGAATGTAAAATTATTAGATACTTATAATCAGTAGAAATAAAGATCACTTGTGAAATACATTTTATTTATATGCATATCGTTCTAAAAGGTATATATGTATACAAAGTGACCAAACAAATAGTTTATTCTCATGATCTTTTTTTACAAGATTTGTATGTCATCTCCATTTCTTTTAAATAAGATATAAGATAATAAAAAATATATTTATTCTGTAGTATCCTTATAGAATATGGTAAATCTTAATAGCTATACTATTTCCATCATTTAATCTCGAGATATTTACGCCTGATCGACAGGTGGCAAAATTAAAATCGAAATTTTACTGGTCCTTGGGCAGAAAGAATTTTTTAACATTTGATAATTCGAAAGAAAGTTTTGAATATAAGGAATTAATTAAGATTAGTTTTATCTAAGTATTAATTAGATGCGATTAGTGTAGTGTTCTATCTTGGATTTGGTGACAGCATCTATATGAAAATTTTGCTTATTCTTAGTATTATTGATTTACTATAAGATGGCGCCAGCATGTACAAAATAAGGACTACACTCATTGTATGTAATTAATTAATTCTGTAGAAAATCGGAATAATGACACAAAGATGATATATAAATACAGAGATGGTTTATGAGAGTTAAAACTTTAATTTAATCCTTGAATAGTTTAAGAATTTGCTCTGCAAATCGAGAAATTTCATTTTTTAATTTAAGCATGGTGGCGCCTTCATTCGGGAGTTAGTAGTACTCTCAAGAAGTAAAATTTTGCATATATTCACACTTGGAAAACTGTCAAAATAGACGTAGTTAGACCAAATTTAGGACATTGTATGAATTATCATTTATGAATATATTAAACCAATAACATTACCAACATAAAATTAGAGTAACTAGAAACAACAATCATAAATAATGAAATGATTTAAAAATATGTACATTTATTAGCAAATATACAGATAAGATATAAGTTTAATCACTTAATTGAAATATGTTTATTTAATCACGTAAGTTTTCTCTTATAAAATTGAATCTTTACATCACTATGTCCTTCAACTTGTACTATAATATTAAAAGTAATTATAAGTGACTATCTTGATAGTTCTTTAAAGTATATATATATATATATATATACTTTACTTTTATATATATAAATGTAGTATATAGTATATACATATATATATATGCCCATACAAAGGAATTTAATTTTATGATGTACATGATATATTACAGAAATAGTTTCTTTTTCAAATATTGTCAAAGTTTGATAAGAATATTTATAAAGATATTCTACAAAATGTAATAATTATAACAATTGAATTATTAATCTAGAAGACAGACATGAATCATTAAAAATAAAAATATGCAATGAATTATATCATATTCTTTAATTATACAATAATTATAGTTACAAATATACAAAATAAATTACTACATATGCTAGCAGAGTTTTCGAAATAATTTTAACATAAATATCCAAGAAGCCAGATAAACATATGTTCTACTTAACCTTGTTTCAAAATTCCGACCATCTTTGTTATATCTTTCTAAACATATTAGGCAAATATAATTGATTTTCTACAATTATTTACGAACAATATACATAAATAAATAATGAAAACATGATATTCTATATCATAAAAAAATTTATTGAATGAGTAATCATCTTTTTCTGTAACAAAGTATAATATGTAATACTAATGTTACGTATTATATTAAAGATCTCAAATTACCTATATAATATTATGAAATAATTCGTTTAGAATTTTCAAGAAATACATACTTGTAGGATATAAAAAATTATCTGTAATTAATACTTTCGTGGTATATTGATACAACAAATTACTGAAGTAGCAAAATTACATTTTTATGTTTTCAAGTTTTGCACACTTATTCAGATTATATCATTAAGTATAACTTTTGCAAATTATTTTGATAAAATATATTTACCATACAATAAGTATGCACTCGATCGAGATAATGCATGCGCGAACTTATTCGGATGTATCACATAGTCAACAGCTCAACTTCTTTATACTCAACATAACACAAAATATTTATTTCTCTTGCAGTTCCAAAATTTAATTTTAGGCAAAAAATGAAAATATAATTTTAAACACGTAGGAGAGAAAATATGCGAATAATTTGAAACTTTAGACAGGTAAGATCACAAAATATTTTTCGATTATTCCATCAAAAACTTAGCATTAAGCATTTTACATATTTGTACTTGTTAAACTATTTTTTTTCGTGGATTTAAATATGATGGTGTGCTGTTTATCTAAAGATAAGAATAATATTCGATTGTTCTGAATAATTTGATACTTATAGGTTATGGGTACCACATACGAGAAACTGTTAATTATCAATCACATATACCACTCCAATAAAGAATAATAGTATGCAACGACAATGAAATGGACGATTCTTGATCTCTGATAGTAGAAAGTTGCTGTTAATCTGCACAAAATTTCTCCTATTAAGCACACATTACACAGACCGTGATAATTAATACAAAAAATAATGAGCATAATGAACGATACAATTAATAAACTTCCATTTAAATAATCAACATTTTTAACATTATTATCATTTTAAATGTTCGTATATTTTTACACAACTAAGCAAAAATACCAATATAACTGTATATATATATATATATATATATTGTGTATATATATATATATATATATATATATATACATATTTTTATGTAAATTCATTGTATGTTGCAAATAAAGAACTAGATAGTTACTTCACGTTTTTTATATTGGTACTATCAGCGCACCATTCGTGTAGGTAACTTCGGAGCGTCTAAAATGTTATAAATTTGATTATTAAAAGCAAACGCAATTTTTCTTATTGAAATTGTATATGTTTTAGGAGTGAAAATTACATTTTATTTGTAGTAATCAACCAATAATGAACTATTTTCAACAATTATATCGTAAATTTGATAAAATATTTGCTAAAATAAAATATAGTAACTATATAATTTAAAATTTTCCTCTAAATCTGGTAATAAGTCAAAGTTACTAGACATAATAAGTTAGAATGAAACAACAAGTGTCTATTTATACGATCAAATTTTGACGGAAAAATTGAGCAATTCAAAATCGAAGATAAATTAGTAAACTAGTAAATTAACCCTACTGCATTTTTCAGAACACTTTTAACCTAATTGAATTTTTCTAACGTTTGAAGTATCTCAAATTTGAATATAGTAAAAATATGAGAAGAATTATTATTGGTGTGTATAGATTTCTGATTTCAATTTTATGTCAAACGTTTTTCTAGAATATTAAAATTCTTTTTATTCGTTGAAACAAAATCATGATTGAAATACAAGAATTAAACGATCGCAATAGGGTTAAACGCGAGTGGTCGAGAGCAGCAGTTTGAAGTTAGCTGCGTAAAGTTGGCAACCGATTGGAGCGCTATCGGTACGGTAGTGGGGATAGAAGGGAGGTGTGGTAACGGTTAGGAGTCTCGTCCAACCACGAGAGGAGCTAGTAGCGTTCGTCTGGCAGTATGAGGCGGCGTGGGGCTAGGGACGATGCATGGGCTGCGACTAGGAGGCACTTGGGAGGTAGGGAGGGCATGCGAGCAGAGCACAGTTCAGTAGTCGCCATTGCAAGTCCCCCCGTGCTCTCGTATTCGTGACACTCGGACGCGTGGAGACGATTTTGCGCTAACCTAATCTCCCCGCGAGGGCCCTAAGTGTGCCCCCCCGATGCAGAGATATTGCACCGAGCTCACCGATAGATTGTTGAAATCACTTGATAAGGAATACAATGTAAGTAGCGGAATGAATCCGCGATGCGCCGTCCGTCCGTTCACGCAAACGGCTATCGGGCCACTCTCGATCCCCCGTGCGCCGTGTGCCTGTACCAGTAGCGTGCGCGAGAGTCATTGAGAGTGTAGTGTGGTGGCGGTTCCGCGTGTGAGTGAGTAATGCGTTTCTTCTGTGTACGTTCGATTCCAGTCAGCCAATTTTCCTTTTGCACGAGTGTATACATCCAACATAAAATGCGTTTCTCGGCTACCTGGAGCATAACCTTAACATTCCTCCAGCGAATTGTCCAAAGTCGAGAGGAACTTACAAAGAAATCACCGTTCCCTTCCTTTCTAGCTGTCTCCCGCTGTTTAGACTCTAGTTACACTCGATTGCAGTACTTTCGCAAATTATCATTTTCTACCGTATTTATATCTCTTTTAGAATTTTATGTAGAGAATGAAGATTTGAGGATAATTGGGGGAATCTCGAGGTGTGGGCCCGATCGTCGTTTTCGAACAATTTTTACGATAAACGTTAACATTACCATAAGTCTACTTTCATTTCGCTATAGATTAAGGAAATGTATATAGACACGTGTTGATTATTTGTATTTTACGTTCGTTCATGTTTTATATCACGTATTAAATGTATCAATGATCGAATCGTACTATTATTTGTTACAGTAGTTTGAGCTTTATATTAAAGTATGGTTCGATTTTACTATTGTAAGATCGAATTTATCAGGAAATGAAATATCTTTTGTTACTTGTTGCTAGGAATGTAATTATCAAATTATTATTAACAATGTAGTAATTGATTAAAAACACAGATGTAAATTTATTAGAATTTTAAAACTTTCTGTATATTAATAAAGCATTAAAATATTTTAAGTATTAAATTTATTATCTTTTAATTAATTTGCATTCTTTCAAATAATAATAAAATTTTTAAAACAATGCAAAAGTATTTTCTTTTTAAGTAAAGTTAATATAGGTTGATCATTTATTCTTATTTTCAATAATAAATGATTTAATCATTATGTGCATTAAATATTTAATGCACATAAGACAAGCACAATGAAATGTCATTAATTATTTATATGTTATATAAAAACATGTAATTTATTAATAATTTATATAAATATCTATTTTCCCAAATATTTAGGAAATTGGAATAGCATATATATTGAAAGGTATTTTCAAACATACAAAATATAATTATTTTATTAATTCTAGCAATTTAATATAAGCGGTACATTTGTATAGAAATATAATGCATTTAATTTACAAAATCAATACTTCATAATGGCACAATCATCAAATTTCATTAGGTCATCGACATGGGAGCTGTTGTGGATGTCATTACGGCCCTGGAAAAGACGACGATCACTAAAGAAGTGCTTGAGGTAAAAATGCTGCAAATATATTATATTAAACAAGTTTTATATTAGAATGATAGAAATTGCATCTCATGATAATTTGATGAAATTGCATCATGTTCATTTGCTCTTATTTCTGTCAATTTTCTGGTTAATTACATAAGTATAAAAATGATCTGTTGAATTATTTCAGAGTACAAGACTTGGAAAATATATCAATGAACTTCGGCGAAAGACAAACAATGATGCCTTGGCAAAGCGTGCGAAGGATTTGGTACGAAGATGGCGTGATATGGTTTTGCCTTCTGCTCATTCTACTCCACAGCCTACACCAGCAGACACAGCACCACCTGCTCTTAATGGAGCAAAACCACATAGCCCTGCACTAAGATGTTTTAAACCACAAAGTCCGGCATTAAGAAGTATAATGCGGTCTCAAAGTCCATTGTTAAGGGATACGCTTGCACTCAGAGTAAGTCATTCAAATATTCATTTTTTTATTTACATAATATACATTAAATATAAAACATATACATATATACTGTGTAACTATAGTACCTTTCTAAATTGAATATATTCAGTTATTGATGTTCTTCATTTTAATGTAATTAAATTTCCAATGAATTAAAGAAAAAATTTTATATAAATATAGATTCAGAAATGTTTTGTTACAAATTCATAAGCAAAATAAGCAATAAGTAGGTAATATATTTAAATTGTTTCTTGAAATCGAGGAGAACATATTGAAGGATAAACAACACTTAATAAAGACTAACAGAGTAAAAGAACAATTGATCATTGAAAGTAACATGATTGACAAGAAATTTATAATTTCTTAAGTTCAAAAGTATTAGAAGTATTTATATTTGTTATTTTTATCAGATCAAATTTTAATTTGTTTATTCATTATTATATTAACTTTTAATGTACTTGTATATAACATTTTCTTTTATTTTCATAAAACATAATAGAACTAATATATTGTTCCAATTGCAGGTGCTTAGTCCAGTTCTATCTGTGAATTGCGATCATTTACATTCTCCTAATGCATCATCAAATAAGCAGTCAATTACAGTAACCAGCAACCACAGAACAAGTTCTGATGTGCCACCTACGCTTGGTTCTTCGAGCCAACATCATTTGATGGAAGCAGTGCCACGAACTCACAGTTCAAACAAACGTCTTCGAAAAGATGATCCCAAGGACCAACATAATTATCAGCATCATGATTCAGTCTCAATCACCGAAAGTGAAACCTTTGTTAAAAAACAACGTCTAAATGGCGAAAATGTGTGTGGTAATTCAAATATGCAAGTGCCTAGCCCCACATTTAGAGAAAGAATCTCTGATCATTTTACGGAGTCTTCCACTAAACCTGATGAATCAGGGCCAAAGAAACGTGGTAGAAAGAAAGGCAGTAAATCTACGAAGAAGCAACCGGTTTTAGAAGATTGTGTAAAGGAAAAACTAGCTAGTATCTCAAGGAATCCTAAATTAAAGACAACACAAGAATTGCTGGCTGATCTACGGGCACGCGGCACCAATTCTAGCATTAATTCAAGTGCTCTACCTAGTCAAAGTGTAGAATCATCCGGCATGGAAGATATTCTGAGGAGTAGCAACGAACAAGTATCAAAGTTCCTTCGTGGTCCTCAGAATAATTTGTCCCATAGAAATACAGTTTCTGAAGCCTCACCAGAAAGTCGGTTAAAGCCCACAGAAAACTGTCTCGATGTACCATCTAAGTGTGAAGAATCAGGTGTAGTGTACAAAGAAAAATCAGTTACAAATGTTCAAAATAATCAACTAGAACAGTATCAAGATTTAACGGTTGAAGAAATATTGGCCAAGTTACCACCAATAGATCCGAGTTCAATAGATTGGAGTGAGTGTGAAACTGAACCAACAGAAGATCAAAATAGTACTGAGTATCCACCTAGACAAATTACTGCAGAGGATATAGAAAGGTTACATACACAATGTGTTGAAGGACTGAATGGAAACTTCCAACCAAAATTATCGTTTTTAACTCCGACTTGTAATGAAAAACCAGAGGTAAAGGAAGATGTGTCAGAAATCAATAGTGTAAACAATGTGTATAGCCAGCCTGATGAAGAATTTCGAGAATGGCATCAAATGCTAGCAAGGTCCAGTTCTAATGGCCAGGTTTTCCACATATTGCCTTATGTTATTATTGATTAGTAATTTTATTATCTTATTCTATTATTATCCTGAAATTTGTGAAAAATCCCTATAAATATTAAAGAGATTGATCAGTCATCAATCTATTAAAACAATTTCTATTGCAATTTATGATTGCCTTTATTTCTATAAATGCTCTTTATACTACCACCTTTATCATCATTATCGTTCCCTAATTATTCAAATTAAAACTGATACTTTGAATGTGTGAACCAATCACGCTAGAAATATGTAACTGGCAATCACTTTTCGCGTGAATATCATTCTCGACGATATTCGTTATCGTCACAAATCTTAATTTTACTTTATTCGTAAAAATCATTTACTATTATAATCAGCATTATTAGTGTCATCTTCTTCATCATCGTTATCATCTTCACCATCGACGTCATCAACAATACAAGAGTATCTTTATTATTATTGTTATTGTTGTTACTATTACTACTACTATTATTAATATTATCATCATTCTCGTCGATATTATTCATTATTGACTTATCAAAGCAAGTTTTATACAGAACAAGGCATAAAGAAGATATTTAGGAAATGAAAAACGTAATGTTTGGAGCTTCTAATGTAATATTTAGCTCCAATGTCTGTGACAATGTATTTGAGTCCAAAAGGTACTCTTTGAATGCTTGTCTTTCATTGTGTATATTATATCATTATTCTCATTAACATTGACATTATTGCTTAAATTATCACTGTATTAAAAAAATGCTAGCAAAAATCAGATTCGGATTATAAAAGCAAATCTGCAAATTACTTTTTTCAAATTTATTATAATTAAATTTTTTATAAGAACAATAATGTTTAATTTTCTTAAAAAATGGATTTTTCTTTAACAAAAGATTTGTATAGCATTATAATATGATTGATCACTTCTCAGAAATTGTACAAACTATTTTATTCACTTGCTAAGAAAAGAGAGGCACACAGATTGAATCAAATAGTGCATTTTGGCCTATGCATAAAGGAAAAAAGAATTATTTTCGAATATTTAAAAAGAATATATGAAAAATTATGGGTAGTTACATTTCATTTGCTGTAACATATCCTTTGGTTCATTCTATTATTTTTACGATATGTTTGAAGAATGATGTTACACAAAAAGTATAAGGAATGATTATGGCAAAATGTATACTTGTACCACGCAAAAAGATAACGCTATAATATTTCAAATGCTTTTTGACACAATATTCTGTTTATAAATTTAAAGTATTTATTGAAATGTACAGATGTCACTTAAATATAATATGAAATATAATTTTTTGCGCGTGGTAAAAAGTAGTCGAACCGAATATAACGAGGCCTTAATTAAAGTTTAAAAGTAAAAAAAAAATATTTGTCTAATAAAGTATTATGTTGCATATACTTCTAGCAAAGGTAATACAATCCGAGTAAGTTTTAAATTTTTCTATCTCAATTTTATTTCATATGTTATTAGTACAATATAGTAAAATGAAAGTAAAAGTCTAAATGAAAAGAAAAAAGAAATTCTTGTTTTTAGAACAATTGCAGCAAAAATCCACACATACATAATTATATTGCTGGAAGGAAAATATGTTACGTGCAATGTTCAAATGTTCCAGTGTAATACAACAAATATTTCAAAGCTATGTAATTTTTTTAAACAAAAAGAAAGATTGAAATTATTTGAAAGATGTAAATACGTCGTTCAAAATCATGAAAACACTGGAACCAAAATATATTAATATTTTCTGTAATAACCAAATAATACTATGTGTTATGTAAAAAAGAAAATAGAAAAAAAGAAAAAAACAGGACAAAGATTGTACATATTATGCCACTATATCATGTATAATGAAAGCTTTGTGAAACATTATGAATTAGAAAAAGAAAATGTCTGATTTTATATGTGTTCATTTTTTGATGATAACAGTTACCTTTTTATTTACTTTCGCTTATGATCGATTGTTTTTTAAATGTTTGAATATTTTGAATGTTTGAAGTGAACATCAATTATTGACAAAAGAATGAGAGATCACTCGCTGAGATAGTTTTTCTTTTGAATTAAGCATCACAATAATAACAGTTGAATATAGTAAAATATTTCCAAAACGATGTATATATAATATAAATTTTTATAGTTTCTCGTGTTACATTTATATTAATTACAATGTCTTGTTTTACAAGTATATGATAAGTATTTTATTTATACCGACATTTGTGTATACCTTTGTATTTAAGATTAAAGACACAAGTTAATATAATTAAATACTATAATACACATGGTAGTTTCAAGATTGTTTAAGCGATTGTTTATGATAATTTCGGTCTATATATGTATATCATTTCATTTATTATAATTCATTTCTGGATATAATTTATTTTACTTTTAATTATATTAATTTTCCACTTTAGTTAGTTACACCCCCATCAAATTTAAGAATAATGTTCGCTCTTGCTATTTAGTATAATTCCATTTTATCGAACAATGTATAGATATCGTTCACTATGAAGATCCATGAGATTATTGGATGAATTTTAAACAAACCCTGGTTCCCATCGATCTAAGTACATGCTGTGCTATCGTTATGATTGCAGAGTATATGATGCGCTTATTACGTAATATACACCGATAGCAGCTTTATTTCAGAGTAACGAAATATTACATTCAGTGAATGAAAGACGATATATCCGTCGAATAAAAGTTTATGATAACAATAACCTATGATAAACAGAATTGTATATTTCTATTAAGATTTTAAGATATGCTTTTTTGATCACGGTATTTTCATTTAAATATGTTAGTAACCATGGCATGTGTCTTTTTTTTCATAAAAGAAAGAGATCAGTATAATTTTATATGAAAAGCGCTTATCTTCGAAACGAAATCCCGTGCCTTTTTTTACCACTGCAATTCTATCATAATACAGAATCTGTTGAAAAAAGTGATATACTATGAAATAATGATTAAATAAAGTGAAACAACCCCTTAATAAAATAATATCGGTCAATATGATTTGAGGATGAAATATTTTATTTTATTCGGTTCCGTATGATTGAATTATTGTTAAATAATAACAGAGCTTAAATATCTATACTTAAAGTCAAACAGCAATGCTATTTAAGAGAGTTCAGTAATAAATCAGATGTAAAAAATGTCGATATTAATGATTTATTCCTGTTTAATCAAACTTTTGGTATAAACCTATACTGCATTGATTGACAATTGGATTAACAATAATATTATGGATTAATAATAATATTAATTTAATATTAATGCTTTTACAATATATTATATCTTTTAGTATGTTTTTTATGTTACAAATTATTGAAAAATATTATATATTATTTTGATATTATACATTTATTATTATACTATTGAATAATTTTGATTTATGTTTTTTGTTTATCATAACTTTTTAGTTGATTATGAATTACTTTTTTTCGAACATATGAAAATAAGTATCAAGACGTACGACAAAAAGAATGTTTATGGATGAAGGAGGAATTAAATTGAAAAACGGTGGCGTAATTTTTTTTTTATTAATTCAAAATCTTATAAATTACGATTCATATAAAATAATTAGTAAAATTTTTAAATAGAAGATGGTAAATATTTTGTTGTGATAATAATAAATTACATCAAGAGAACAAATTAAATTTCTTTACAGATAAAGATTTTTTCTTATATCTCGAGCTAAGCAATTGAAAAAAAGCCGATTGTTCCTAGAAACAATGTAGCACAGTGAGATTATCATGCATTCGATATCGCGTAAAAACCGAATGATTTTGAAATCGTTTACTTTACAACATCAGGTAGGCATAAGCGCATAAGAGGGCGGTATTGTAATAGCGACTGCGCAATCAATCGAAATAGCACGATATGGTATAACGTATGCATGTGTAAGTACAAATACACAAGGTGGGGGATACTTTTTTTAGTGTCTCTCTCGTTTCATTCGTTAGCTCGGGTTTTTAGTAAATTCGCGTTTGCAGGAGCGACTTATGATGTTTAGTCACGTTTAAGTTCTCGACTATACACTACTAGTAAGGAAATGTCCAGGATCCGCTGTACTGGACTCTTCTTGTACTAAGAAGAACGCAGTAATACGTGCTTGCATGTGAATGCGCCTCAATTTTGTATTTTTCTACGTTTCGCCGTGCTGTTTTCAATATGTGTCCAGTATTCCTCTGAAATTTCCACAACTCGTCGATCATATGAAAAATGTCGAAGCTCGGTGACAAACAAAGCTATGCGCAGACATACAAGCTCGTCGTCGTTGGCGCGGGTGGCGTCGGAAAATCTGCGATCACGATACAATTCATTCAAGTGAGTACTTTTTATGGCCAATAGGTGTAGCAAATACGTACGTGGGTGTACGTATAGACGTATATGTAGCCGTGCGTATCGTTTGTGCTTGTGTATTCTATCATACATACAGTGGCTCACGAAAGTAGCGGATCACTCCTAGAAACTTTGCATGTATATGTTATACAAAATATTTTGAAATCTCAACACTGCAACGAGACGCTATTATCGTGATTATATTGGTAAAATTTAAAACAGATTTGAAAATGTATATAAAAATTACATTAATACTTATTGGGAATATATACTTCGTAAATATTGCCAAAGTATTAATAACTCAATTCAAAATCAATTACTCAATACATTAATATTACAATATTTAGTAAGACAATTTTTACCACTAATTGTATGTATAAGACTACATCCATGATGTATTCTAATTTTTCACCAACGATAAGTGTATAGTTGTAATAAATGCCTTGCAACTTCTATATACATTTTCGGATTGGTTTCAAATGTGACTATTATAATCACAATAGTCTCATTACAGTTTTAATGCACATAATATATTCATAAAATAAATTTTCAAACACTTTTGATACTTTCGTACATGTATGTATAAATGGTATATATGACGTATATACAGGGTGTCGCAGTAGTCATCGACAAAATGGCGATTCTATGTGAAAAAAACAAGTCGAAAATATACAATAAAAGTTTTCCATATGACATTTCGTTTTCGAGAAAAGACAGTTTAAAAGTTTGCCAATTATACTTAAACTTGACCAATACTGGACTGGACAAGAGCATATAATTGACAGGAGGTTATTTCACGTATGAAAATAAGTCGAAAAAAAATTTTAGAATAAAATTTTTTCATAGGACACTGCGTTTCCGGAAAAATGAAATTCGGAAATTTCTATGTACCATAATTATCGTAACACCCTGTATTTATGACATTTATTTGTGTACATTGTGCATATTATATTTGTCAATCGGATTCGTTTTCATGCGTCCTACGTCCTACGTCATTCGCGATCAATTCAAATAAAGGAATAATGAAGCGAATAATGAATTATAATAAATTATATTGGAAATATTTCATAAATAATGTCGATATGTCGAGGTAAACAATTGGGCTGTTATATTTCGCTTATGAATATTTTCGTAATTACGCTTGCACTGGATACTAAAAAAAGGAACAAGCCTACTTTTATCATCGATTATGTCATATATAACTGGGTATAAGATTGTTGATATAGCCACGTAATATTATAATATTCGCATAATATATTATTTTGATATACATATATAGTAATACGCAACAGAGATCGTTTTGTACGTACTTTAAGATAATAATTTAAGATATTATATATTTAAATTTGTATAAATTATAATTTTTTAAGTTATATTCTTTATAGTCACAGTGAATTATTTTATATACATACGATAGATTTATTTGCACGATAATTTTTTATTATTATTTATAATGAGGTTTTGATTATTATTTTGTACTAATTTCACTAATATTTTGCAGAGCTATTTTGTAACTGATTATGATCCAACAATCGAAGATTCTTATACCAAACAGTGCGTTATCGACGATATACCTGCGAAACTCGATAGTGAGTAAACTGATAACAGTGAGACGCTATATATTAATTATCGTTTCATATTTATTTGCATAAAACAATTGTAATATCTTCTATAACTTATTTTATATTAATTTTCATGCAGTTCCATAATGAATCATGGGTTTGTTATTGTAAGAGTATAATTCCTTATTTATTCAATTTTAGAATGAATATTTTATGAAAAAGTTAGAATGGTCAGTTTATAAGCATTAAAAACAATATTACATATATATTGTAGAATGTTTTGAATAATAAAACTAGTAATATTTATGTAATTTTAGTATTAGATACAGCAGGTCAAGAAGAGTTTAGTGCAATGCGAGAACAGTATATGAGAAGTGGCGAAGGGTTTCTACTTGTATTTTCGATAACTGAGCTTTCATCTTTTGATGAAATATTAAAATTCCATAGGCAGATACTTAGAGTAAAGGATAGAGAAGAATTTCCTATGCTTATGGTTGGCAACAAAGCTGATTTGGATTACCATAGAGTTGTAAGTAAATAAAATATAAAGAATTTAATATAAAGAACATTATATTAATATAATAATATGTTAATATTCACTGTTTTACATGCATAGGTTCAAGTTGAAGAGGCACAAAATAGAGCTCGTCGATTGAAAATTCCATATATTGAATGTAGTGCAAAATTAAGAATGAATGTTGACCAAGCCTTTCACGAATTAGTAAGAATTGTCAGAAAGTTTCAGTTATCTGAAAGACCACCGCTTGAATTAAACTATAAAAAAAACAAAAAAAAATGTTGTATGTTGTAATGCCTAATGTGTTCTTAATCAACTTACTTTTGTACTAATAAAATGGTACAAAGGGGTTGAATCAAAATCGAAATTGTGGAATCAATCAAATCATAAGAATTATTATCTATAATTAAGTTGAAATAGGAATTTGAAATCTGAAACAAGGGATTGTTGAAGTGCTTTTCAAAATAACACTTAGATTACTTTAACTCGAAATTTATGCACTCAACTTGAATCAAAGAGTGCTTTAAGCAAATATAATATTTTTGAGTATGCTACAAATACTTTGTACTCACTTCTAAAACGAATTAATACAATGGTATTTATGAAATGTGTAGTGTAATAACAAAGTTCACAAATCGTGTAATTTTAATTGTATAAGAAATAAAAATAACTTGACGTATTTTATTAGAAGTATATTAGTAGCAATGTAAGTTTTATATTAAATATATTAATATATTTAATACTATCATGGATCACATATATCCCTATATATTGAATTTATATGACGATTTCAAAACAAATTATATTATTTAAAATATTTATTTGTAAATATGCATGTATATATTTATTACATATATTAATTATCATTTAATATAGTGTAGTAAGATTCTAACAAAGAGTGAGACCAATAACAACTCTAATGTAAAATTTTTAATAATTTCTTTGATTTAACACAATTTTAATTATTTTATAGTTATTATTTAATTTTTCTATCATGATTGCAGTATGTAAAGTTTAAGAAAGTTTATGATATTTTGATGTGTTCATAAAACAGTTCGTTAAATTAATCGAACTTGTTTATTTATATACAATAATATTTTATGTTTATTTTTGCCATAATTTTTCTAGTGTTATGTAAAAAATTGTTTTTACTCTTAAACTAATAGAAATTAAGTTATTATAAACAATTTCATGTTTGCTCTTACGATTATTAAGTATGTACTCGATATATCTATATTTTTTTACATTAAATACATGTACGATTAAAATATATTCATATGCCATTAATCACTATATTGTAATAATATATCAAAATTAATTATTTTATACAGATATAAAAATTCCAAGGCTAATATAAAATACAAAAATTATATTTATTTTTGTAAATTGTAATGTATTTGTAACAAACTTTTACACGTAACTGATATATAAGTTGAGTATGTGTTCATTAACATCTAATAAATAGTAATACGAAAATAGATAATTGTATTCATTCTTACAACGAAATTGTAACAAAAAATTAATAAAAACGTTATAAACTAAGTAATTATGATTTGTTGGATACCTACAGTTCAATATCGTAAATAATAAATTTCATTAATCATTTTATAAATTACTATTATTATAATAAATTAATTATATAATAAATATAAAATATATTAGCATTCAAATAATTTCTTTTTAAGAATACAAATACAATTAAAAAATAAATTATTTATTAGTCAACTGAAATCAACTTCGATCACATTCGAACGAGTTTTTACTCGACTTTTATTCCTTAACCTTTCCTGATAATAATAGCGTTCCCCGAATTATTATTTTTACAAAATAGATTTTGCAAGAATATTTTACCTTAAAAACAATTTCTATACAGAAAATATGCGAAAAATTAGATACATAGAGAAAAAGGAAATTAAACAATTGCATATATGTACCATGTATTTATAGATTGCAATTTTATTACTTTATTAGGTTATATTTCACGTTCACGTTATTAATACAGCTCTATTACCAATACAATAAAATCGGACAATTTAATATTGTTATTTGATAAAAGAAATAATAACGATAAGTTTTACACAACGGAACATTCACCCTAATTTAGTCAGTAAGCAACTGGCACGCAAGGTGGTCAAACGGGATTCCCATCGTGGCTATTCTTAACCAGACCAGGCTAATATTGAATCCGCTCAATTACTTCCAGCTACACTAACATCAGCAATAAATATAACTGTTATTACGAATTTTTAATTTCTTTTCGCATCCCATTACACACTCACATGAATGAACGGCGGTATATAGAATACATTTATTTTTATTCTCTTTCGTTAAATGACGTTACGTGTACAACTTTCATTTTACAAAAAACACCTGAAGCGAAAACAGATTTTACGTTTAGACGCTAATAAGTTTCTCACACGTCAATGTACGTCTATGGACAGCGTACAACGGGAAATATATACAGACAAGAAAAAAACCCGGCAATTATTGTAATAATTATGTAAACAATTTTGTTTTACACGATAAGATTAAAACAGTAGCTCATTAAAGAAATTTTTTATAAAACATTTTGAAATTTCATCAATACTGTAATGAGATTCAACTGTCTTGATTATATCGATAGCATCTGAAAAAATTTGAAAAGATTACAAAACGTTTGGTTTAAGTATATATATCTTGTACAAATCGCACAAATTACAAATGTATGTAATCAATCATCATTAATAAGCTCTAACATTCACTGGAATCATCTTTACGATTTATTATTTGTTTAAGATGGCTCAAATTTGATCAATATAACTCAATACAGTGTTAATGAAATCCCAAAATATTATATAAAGTTACATGTTACGAATACATATATAAAAGTTTTTTACGATAAGTGTTCATATACTTTCGTGAATCATTATATGTAATATCTTGTAAAAAACGATATTTGCGGTATTTAAGTCAAACAACATTTTTTATGGTTCGTAAAAATTATTATAGTACCGTATCGTTATTAAGAAGTAAAAATAAAACGAAGCACAATCGCTACAAAAAAAGAAAAAAGAAAAAAATTAGCAAATAACCTTATTTTCCAATGAATCATTTTCTTATCAAAATGTTCATTCAATTTTCATAATCATCAAATTTTCGCTGTCACATGAAATGTACCACTAAATAATACAAAATGTAATCCACTTGTACCTAATTAATTAATTGATAAATTTAAAAAGATATGCAACTACTTTTTGTAACTACTGTATAAAATGAAAAGAAAGATTTATATACAAGGATCTCGGCAGTACATTTTTATTTGCCCAAAGAGAAGAGAACAGCGTCGGGACTTCTCGGTAAGAAGAAAGACGAGCTGGGAAGAAACAAGATTGCGAGGAAGAAGAATGCCCAGGTTAAAAATAGCAGCGCGCATTTTCAAATAAAAAGTGATAAGCAACCTGCAGGATAACGATTAAGGAGGAGGGTAAAGAAGGGAGCGCGAGAGGGAAAAAAAGGAGCAATACCGACCGAGCAGAAGGAGATGACCAGTAAAAACGGACTGAAAGAACGTTCGTTGGTAGAAAGAAGATGTGCAAAAGCAACCACATCTGTACAGTAGGGGGAGAGAGCAGAGAGAAGAAAGAATCTCCCCGATATCTTAGCTTGGCCCACTGGAATAATATATTGGCTATAACGTATGGTGGTCAAGCTTGGCTCGGTGTTGGTTCGAATAAAGGTGAGAACCGGTGGTGCGTACAGGGTCTGGAAGGAGGAATCTCCCACCCTATGTAACTTTTACCCGTGTATTTCGCATGGTTTACTGGTTATACGATCAAGTGCATCTAGCACCAAACCGCTAAGTAAACCTGCTCTATCTCCCGCCACGAGACCGCAGCATGATCGAAATACACATTTGATCAAAATTATCGTACGTAATCGGTGAATATTTTTTGATAAGGATAATAACAAGATCGTGGTTGCAACCTCGAGAGAATTTCGCGATAATCGCGTTTCAGGACCCGTACCTACGCTTACGATACGCACGCGATACGCGTATGTTTGTGTGTAACGTCGCAGCAGTAAGCAAATTGTGATGTAATGGAAACGCGACCGATTCCTATGAAAATGTACGAGTTTTACCGAGTTTCACTAGTCGCGCGTCTATATAAAATCTCTACATTTATATAAGCAAATGTATGTATTTATATAAGCAATGCAAATCGTTATTGTTCATATTTAGTGTTTAAACCAGTTATTCGATACAAGGTCTTTCTTTCTATTTCTAAATTTCATTCAAATCCTCAGTACTTTTGATAGAAATTATTCCGTATAGTATATCTAAAATAGTAAAACGTTATCATGCGCAAAGAGAAACGTGCATCCATTCACCACCATCTGCTTTCCTCTAGGCATTATATAAACGTACGTATCAATGTAAAAACGTTGTTTTCGCGTGTTACACTTTGAATAATGTATAATGTAGTTTCTCATTCTTTTTATGTCACAGATACGATCGTTTTCAATAGATCTTCGTTTTGTTCGATACTATCGATTGTACATACAATAGCTCACGAAGTATTTATGTATATATTATGCATGTTACATAAAAATGAAACACTTTGAAATTCGATTAGCATTGTAACGAGAGTCGACTATTTACGTATTATATGTTTAAGATTATTAATCATGATCTATACTAGTCTCGAATTAAATATACGTTTGCAGTAACTATGTTGTAACTATCTTCAGATTGGTTTCAAAGACCAATATAATTATCGTCATGTTTCATTACAGTGTTAATGAGATTTCAGTGTTTTATATTATACACACAGTTTCTATAACGTTCAAATACTTCCGAGAACCATTGTATATTGATAAAATATGGAATCACTCTTAAAATAAATACGTATAAAGGTAAATATTAGAATCTATTTATTGCAAATACACATTTAGAAAAATATTCGTTTGAGTATAAATAGTTTTAAGCATATAATTAATGTTAAAGATGCTCTAACTAATATAATAATTGATTATTCAAATACTTAAATAATCTCTATGAAGTGTATGCTTGTAATAAATATCAAATGAATTCCAATGAAATCTTTATGAAACAAGATACTATATACATATATTGATAAAAAAGTTTATAGAAGCATTGAAGTGCTTTAGTGAGACACAGTATATGAAACATTGTATCGAGATAGAGAAATGAGATATTTTATTGCTAAACGGTTGTCAGTGGCTAATGTACAGATTTTATGGTGGGCATCGACGGTGATCTATTAATTCGGTGGTTGAAAGCTGTTGCACGAATGAAGACGCTTCGATTTATGATGCTACGATATGCTAACCATTTTGGTTTGGTTAAAGCCGAGGGCAACCTTCGGGTGTCCCTCCGCCTCCAGCTTGAGCTGGACTGAAAGAAAAGGAAGAGGGAAAGGAACGAGTTCTTCAGTGCCTGTGCACAGTCTAGTTCAAGACTCACGATGATAGTGAACGTCCCGTGAAGATTCCTCCGGCCGGGCTGCCCTTCTCTGCCTAAACAAGAAAACTAGTGTCACCGAGCGTTGTGGACCGACCACCGTTTGCACAGGTCGCGGAACCTCTACAGGTCAGTGCACGTTTATCTTTCGGATGTGACTATAATCTCGACATCGATTCGCGAAATCGATAAATCGCCAATCGATTTTTTCCACGCGGTTGACATTCGATCGTTTGGCAGATTCGGATAGTTTGTTAACGTAGGAAACGTCTATCATTCGTCATTGATATTTCTTATCTAACTTAAATAATGTGTTTAATTTAATCATTTCTTTCGTACGATTTTAAAAAGTTTCAGAATAATAGAAATTGGTATTTTTTTTTAAATTTTAGATATTTTATATAACTGACTGGTAACAACGATAATTGATAAGGATGGTATTTAGTATATTTCACAATTTTAGGAATTTCGTTAAAAGCGATAGTATTTGATATTTTTTTTACGACTCAAAAATTTCGTCGATAATATTTCATAATTTCTATAATTCCCAAAATTTCATTAATATAGTATTTCATATTTGTTACTATTTGAGAAGTTTGATTAATAACTATAGTATGTAATACCTTGTATAATTTAACAAATTTCGGCACGATAACCATCATGCATATTGATGATGATAACATTATGTACTTTCGATCGTGTTTTAATCTTCAAGCGAATTTAATTTGTTTAAGTGAATGGAAATAGATTGGCCATTGAAATTATTCGTGTCAAACTTACGTGAAACGAATGTTATACGTAAAAAATACGTAAAATCCTGCTTTTCAGGTTTCGCTGCGTTTTCCCGATCGTGTAAATATTGTTACGTTTTAAATCATCTCGCTAGACTCATAAAATTTTGAACGGCTCGACAAAGTTACGATTCTGTGATGAATGTCGATACGTGACATTTTTGCTTTTCTTGAATTACGTGTTGTGTTTTGAAAATACTGAAAATGGTGCACGACCATTGTTATACGTACACAGATATGCTAAATATTTCAAGATCATTTTACCTGGCACAAAGTTACTTTGAAATAATTATAGGCTAGTTTGTTTGAATCGAAGAATTATCTTCATTTAAATTATTCCATTATTTCACTAGCAAAAGCGAAATAAATCTTCATTTCGTTTTTATTTGAATAAAATGGAATATAAGTTTCCAAGTAACAATATCTGATTCTATTATGCCAAGAGAGTTAAAAATACAAATTTCCTCGCGCCTATACACAGGCTAGTGCAATTAATATCCAAGACTAATTGAAAGGAGAACAATTCTGAGAGCAAATGCTGTTACGTTCTAAAATAATTGGGTTTTATTGTTTATGACTAAGATAGATGCAAAATACAGCATTAAAAACTCTATACTTTATACATTGCACGGTTTTAATATTAATTTTAATTTGTTAGATCTGAAATAAAATTACTTTTTTAAATAACGAATTGGTTCATTAATTATGATTCGTTGTTTGAAATTATCCTCTATTCTTACTTAAAATTTCTCGTTTATTTGTTATTTTGCTTAAAAAAGTTCATTAACTAAGGTAATAAAAATCGTTTGAGAGAATAATTGATTTGATTTCGATATATCATGAAATAGAGTTACATTTTGGAAAAATTATAAATCGGCTGAATTATGTTTCGTTAGTTGAAGTTGTTATCTTTCAGTTTTATTTCCAATAAAATTCGCTCCGGGTCCTGGTTATAGCGTGCGAGAAACGTAAGTCATTGAGACCCGAGTACTCACTTTTCTTTGGCTGCACGTAACGTGAATTCTACAATCTACTACAGCTGCACGTGAAACTAATCTTGTTCGAAAGAACTCAGTTAAAAATCTCGTACGAGCTGTTTGTCAGCGTATATGTAATTACGATTGCTTGAAATTATACAGTTGAAGTATAAAAAGTGGGATCGCCAATTATTCGAAGAACGACTGGATGTGTATAAAGCTATTTTAAATTGATTAAATCTTTGACTAATGACAGTGTTTTTACATATCTTAGATTTCGAATCGAATTACTACAAATTATGACTCTTATTTCCATAAATTTACATTCGTACCTTTTATAAATTATAAAAATTTCGCAACTTTTATTTATGTTTAGAGGAAATAAAGAATGAAATAATAAATTTATACTTTATTTATTATATAATTAATAATTATACTATAACTATAACTAATACTTCTAATACTTATATTATAATTAATAATTTATACTTTAATAATTTAATTTGATATTATATTTTATAATTTCGGGTTATTTATGATAAAAATTAATAAATCGAAAATATGTCTTTATTAAAGGAAGATTCTCGTAAAAATGTTACAACTTTTGTAATTGTATAATTTTTCATTTTTGCAAATGGAAATCGAAGAAGCGTTCAATTTAAACGATTGAAATAGTAAATTACAGTCTTTAGTCTTCTCACGGTAAAAGTTAATAAATCACTAAAGATTGTGAAAAGTCGATAATTTGCCTATTAATTATTTCTACAAAAGAAAAATGCAAGAATTGTAATTTAGCTTCCAAGAAAAAAAGAAACTACCAAACAAATTATGTAATTAAGCGAACACGTTATTTGAGATTTCACGGTAAGATACTGTGTCGCAGTCGATATTGTTTTCTCGCAAATGATTGATTGGCCGGCTTTCTCGCCAGCATCGATATTTTTACGCGAAAGTGATGTCTAAATCATTTTCTAGAAGAAATAACGATATTCTCGTATATTTAAAATATTTCTTAGTGAGAAATTAACAAATAAAAATATTACAAGTAATATAGTTAAACTACAGTCAATATCAATGTTACAATAGCATTACAATTTTGCAACGTTATTTCTATAATTTGATGATTTGATTAATCGTATTATGAAAATATCGTTCATTTCGTTCGAAACATTTATGCGGTATGAATAAACAAGAAAATTTTACGTGTAACTTATTAGTCACACACAGTACTTGTTATTATAATCATTCAATAACTCAAGTCAGCCAACAATTTGCATTAAAATTTTCCTCGTGCAGAAATGATTTTTTTCAGTAGGACGCGACACGTATCCGCGCGAGGAAAAGATGCGTCATCAGAATTTCTATTATCATAAATTGTTAACATTATTATATTTTCGTGTTTAGTTATAACGAAAATTTCCATTAATTCTCGACTGTAACAAGTAACGAAGACCACCATTGTAGAATATCATTTCGTGGAAGAGATTATTTTTAGCGGGAGAGGATCTTCGAATTTTACTGTTTATAGAAGCAATTTAATCGACGACTATCTTCGGCATAGCTCATGATGTTACGAAGGTCTTTTTTCGAAGCAAATCATAGTCATTAATACAGAATCCCTTGATAGCTCTGCAAGAATGTTTTTCATTCTTTTGTTAGAGAAGGATCAAAAAGTATACAATTACAAAAATTACAATGTTTTTATAAGGTTTTCTCCTACTAAAACATACATATTTTTTTATTCATTAACTTTTATCGCGAGGAAATTGGAAAGTATAAAATAAACATTTATTATTTCCTTTTCCCATTATTCAACCGTTTATGATCCTTTTTTTGATTTTCTTTGCAAAAGAATTAGAAATTATACAATTATAAAAATAATGAAACTATAATTTCCACGAGAATATTTTCAATTAACATCACATTTTTAATTCATCAATTTCTATTATTTGTTTATTGCGCCAAAGTATTGTCACAGTTCAAGTTTTTTCTTGCCATTCAGTATCACCTTTGCTATTGCGGTACTTACATCTTCTATTCGGCGTTGTTTTTCCATTCATTGCTATTTTTATTGTGGTAATAAATCATTGTTTCTGCTCAATCAGTGTAATATATTTTTTTTAATTGCTCGATACCATTTATCAGAATTACCATATTCTTTTCTTGAGTATTAGGGCCTCATTTCTTATGATTGTAATATGAGTATTTTACTAGGTACTATTTTTTTTTATTATCAAAATATCAAATCTATTATTACTGTATTTATATAATTTTGTTACCATTTAGTGTCATTTTTGTTATTGCAATATTTCATTGATTTGCGATTTTCAAACAAGCGATTGCCTCTTTATTTTTTTTACTACATTGCTTAAACTGATTAAGGGATCGTTTTTCATGTCACTTTGGCTTTTATACCCGTTACCTGTGTCTTTGTTTTTTCTTAATGCCTGTCATGAATTTGATATTTATTATAGTATCACAGGAATAACAAGTCAATTTAACTAGTCACTATAGTACTTCTTTATTTCTGTTTACCTGATTGATGCTATAAAACGATTCATACTAATGATTCCCCGGTTGTTTTAGTGAGCAAAGCTATTTTCATTATTAGTCTGGAATATTCTTATGCATTCACGACGGCTATAAGTGTGCAAAAATATACAAGGAGATGCATAAATGCTAGAAATATATAAAATATCAAAAGTGAAATGCACATGATTATATTCAGAATATAAAACATTCTTTTATTCGACCTGTAATACTTTATTTGTGTTTGAAAAAAAAGGATTTGTATAAATATCATATCATACCACTTTTTATTATTTAATATCATTTCTCGTAAGATAAATTATTTTTTTATTATTTAGTACAATTTGTTATTGCAACATCTTTTTTACTGTAATACTTTTTCGATTTGCCATCAATGTCTGTAGTATTTATTGCCACTTCTTTACAGCAATATTTTTTGTTATCAATTTTTGTACCAATTATTGCCATTTCTGTTGTAACATTTTTCTCGCTCGTTATTAACATTTGTAAGTACCATTCATTGCCATTTTTTTCTGTTCCACGTTTGGCATTAATGCATATGGAATTGACGTTTATATTCAAATTGACATTCGATGCCACTTTTATCGTAAAGTTATTTATAATTTAACATCAAGTTTTCGTTGTTCTCAGTACCATTATTATTACTGAAATTTCGTTTTACGATAATATATCGTTATGTAAATTCTAAGCGAAATAGTCTCGGTCCCTTATAACGGTTATACCTCGTCAAGATTTTACATAATTACTTTACGATACGAAATAGGTGCCATAATTCCTTCCAAGGTCGTATTGTACAAAAATATTCTACGAAAGATCGAACTTCCTGCAAATTCACAAAATTCATAGAATATACATTTTCAATGAATTAATTTATCCTAGGAATATGTACTTTGGAATATAAATTTAAAAACATGAATTTATTATATTTATATTGATTCTAGCATCGATATCAATAAATTAGCTGTTAATAATTCAAAAGAATCCTAGATTCTAATACGACAAGAAGAAAACAATTGAATATCAGCAGAATAAACGAAGTACCATAATATTATATAGATGAAGTTATTTGGCTGTATGCCAAATATGTGACAGGAAAAAGTCAGAATTGATCGAACATAACTTTAAAGGCTGCTCAATATATAGTCAATTTGGACCAGAAACACACATAAATAAAATCACTAGGCAAATTATGAAAGCGAACACTGAAGAACATCCGTGAAGACTGTACTATTTCGTATAGATAGCAATGAGAATTAGTGCAATTTGCCTCGAGTACTAAGATAGCATATCTTCATTTAGGGCAATGTGTTATTATTAATTGCTAGTAATAAGAATAGGAATAAGATTCACAGAGATAGTACAAATCATCACTATACCAAAGTAAGTTTCTTACTTATACGTATATCTTATGAGTATATCTTATACTCATATACTTTGGTAATATTATTACTTGTTTATTTACATATATTTGTAACCCGTTTATTATCGAAGCTTGCAATGGGCGAAATCCTAACGCAAGAGTAATAATAATAATAAAATAAATAAATATTAGCTGTTGGTTGTGCTATTAATATCGATAAATTAGCCGAGTAAAAATGATACTATTCGTGGAAAAACGTGAGAGAGAAAACGGTGGCAATAAAATTGTCTGAGTAGCGTAAGCTTTTATTTATTTGTCTCATTATACGAGGTTCTTGAATCGTTTTCATAAAGGTCAAATAACGTTAGAGGAGGAAATACCACTGTAGTTAAAGTTAGCGGCAATGCCTCGAGCAATACGACGATTCTAAAATGACCGACGTTAAGTGACGCTGAAACAGACCTCTAAGAATGTAAAGAACTTCTTAAATATCCCGACTTTGCACCTCTTACAGCTTATGGCTCTTTATGCAAAAACAAGTCCTGCAGGTTATACCGTACTTATGCTGATATTGCTCAATACGGATATCTATAAATACCATCGTCTTCAGCCGGGTTCATTTTGGTAAAAATTCGAAGGCTTTTTCGACTCCGTTTCCATGTTTCTCCAACTAGAATTTCTACACATTATGTCACATTATTACAGTATTAATTAATGAGATTTTTTTCTTTCTCTCTCTTCTTCTTTTTTTTTTTTTTTTTTTTCTTTGACGAAATCGATGACATGACGCGTGACGGGCGAAGCAGGATAAAAACGCAAATATTGAAAAAGTATTTATTAGGACATCTCTATGCTTGCTCCATTGACGCGCAATTTTAACACGTTCAAGTACGTTTAGCGAAGCGTCAATTGCTTCGTGGTAATTAAAGTCTCGTGTTGCCACTGAAAACTATTTCTCACGCGCGGAAAAGGTGGCCAATTATTATTTAAATGCCGTCACGTACGGATTCAAATATATATTTTATTTGATCTTCGTCAGCGTAGATTTTGGACAGAAATTTATTCTCATCGAATTTCCCTACTAACTTCTTGTATTTAACATGTTAAAACGTTTCGACGAAAATATGTTTGTTCGATAACTTGCCGTTAATTTACTGTTTATTTAAAGGCCTCGTATAAGCGCTGAAACGTGTCGTATTACATCGACACCTGGAAATCTGCATCAGTTTCAGTTTATGCTATGATAACAACGTTGAAACAAGTGTTTCAAAATGCCTGATTATTTTCCTACTAAGGTATTATTATCGATAATAGGTTGATCATAAAGAGCAAAATATTGTAGGTTAAACAGAACTGGGCAGGAAGATAGTTAATCGAAGGGAATAAATTTTCTGAATCGTTTTAGCGTTTTATTGTAAGAATTGAAAACGAACGAACCGAATAGTTATAAAAATTATTTGCATACGGATGATTCTGCTTTTCAACATCTATTGGATGAAGTTCGCCTAAGGGTCGAAAAACAAAATACAATGATGAAAATCTACTGCAAATTATATTCGCTATCGGTGCCACCCTCTGTAAGTTGAATCCTGCGCTCCAATTGAGTCTTGTTCACCGACTAAAACCGGGATTCTAATTCCTCACATAATCGATACAAGTTGTTTCTGATGCCGATTTGCCGATACCGAATTACGTAAATTGTAACATGTATCGTGAATCTTAAGTATCGATGCATGCATCGCAGCATGTTTCAACGTGTATAGGAGCCTTCAGGGATGTATGACGTGGCTGTGGATGTGATGGAAATTCTCAAGCATTTTATCTCTGAAAAAAGGAAAAGAATGGATTCATGTTTTAAAAAATTCAAACATTCTGAAGTTCTCTCTTCAAAGGTTTCAAGAAAGGTAGGCGTTTTGTAGGATACTCGAAAATTTTCACGAATGGCTATATTCCTTACATTGAATTTATCCATTTTGAATGTTCTAATGCAATTTAAATATGCAGTGATATGACGGTTATTTGAAACGGTATAGAATAAATTTATATTTGTTACGGGTTCGAGTGCTGTGTTCGTCACGATTGCATCAAAGTTCATCTATTTTTATTAGGCCGTTGTGCGTTCGTTGCACGTAAATATAGAAATCGTGTCTTTGTTGTTTACTTCACGTAATCATCAATTGTAACCGGAGCACGTTTACTTTACGGTTTCATTGAACGCGTGTTCTAATGAAAATTGCATTTATTCCGGACAGGCAAGTGCGTAAGGCATTCTGTATGCGACATCGCCAACGGATCAATCTAAAGTAACACTAGATTCTGAAACTATGCATAGTATGTTAGAAAATCTCTAATATCTAAATTAATTATTGTGTGGGGAATATGTTATAAATGTGCATTTAAAAAAGTATGTAAACTTCGTTAACCGGTTCATAAATATTAGGGCAGTTGCTAAACTTATATAGAACACGAAAATTGTTCTAGATTGTTAGACAAATGATTAATCGATAAATTAATTAGATCGTATAAGATGATGATCCAAAATACACGACAAAAACTTGTGAAAACAATTTGCAAGAATTTTAAAAGAAAATATTGAATTAATGAATATATGTTTGAACCTACACAGTTCATTGAAGGAATTTGAATGGAATTAAACAGTGCACAGATTAAATCAGATATCTGAAACTGTTAATAGAATATAGTTAAATAACGACGTATAAAACATAATGAAATAGGTATCTGATAGGAATATCAAAATAGGAATAGAAAAATAAAATATCTAATAATAGGACTATGAAAATAAAGAAAACATCTAACCTTATTATACGTGTAATTAGTGAGATATTTGTTGAGACGTTGAACATATTAGTTTATAATTTACCGTTTCAAACAAGGTTTAATCATTTTTTAATGGTTTATTAGGTATACTTTGGTTTTCTGCAAATGTCCTGATATTTATGAACGGAGGTATACATATATTAATCCACTGGAATACTCTGAATGTTATATTCTGTGCTCTTCATCAACATGCGATTGAATGATAATCATTTTAATAGATACACAGAAAAGTTCAGAAATTTACAAAAGGCATTGTTACACTGGTAATCATTAAGTATATTCACGACAATGGGTGCAATACTTCAGAAGATGTACTTTCCATTTTACTAATGGAATCCAATTACTGTAGAAATCAAAATTTCTAAGGTGTTATAAATCTTATCTAAATCTAGGTGTTATCTTACTTCATCTTAATTGTTAGCGTTAAAAATCATTATCTCAGATAAAAGTAATTGTTATTGAATTTGGAAAATATTTAATATTCTGTAAAAAATAGGGCACATATCATAAACTTGACAATATTGATAATCTTCTTTACAAAAATAAAATACCTGACATAATACACTCACGTGATATTTCTTGTTTAAATCATTTTTCCAATACCATAAGATTTCTTTATTTTTAATAGTAATACGTTTATCATATAGTGATATGATCTCGAAACTGTGTTCTATGAAATTATCGATGTTATCTGTGTAATAATTTGTATAACTGCATATAATGAATGTCAAATGTTCTACAATAAATTTACATCTACGAGAGTATAAAAGTTAAATTATCAATCTAATTTAAAAATTGAATTTTTTAATCTTAGTTGTGAAATTATGTTACAGAAACTGGTCAAAAGTTCCTCATGTTTTCTTCCTTTTTTTAATATTCTTTTTTTGTTACTGACAAAATTTGCAGAATTCTATCAAGTTCTTCGTTGAATACACAAATTATATCCTTCAACAGATACAATATTTATCACGAATATTTTTCCTAATCAGATTATAATAAATTTCAAAGATAATTCCTCGAATTAATCAATTCTTTGAAAGCTTCAATTATACTACTTACTACTTACAATAATGTATGCCTGCTATTTACAAGACAAGTCAGCAAAACGTTTCAATTGAATTAATCTTTGTGTGATAATATTGATGCATAGTAGTTTGCATAGAACTACAATGTACACTATACTGTAATTGGGGATAATTAGTGCAATAATTGAAAATAACCAATAACTGTATTTACAATCTAATGGCTCATTTATTGCACACCTGGTTATTAGTTTAGAAATACCACACCAATTAACTAATATATAGATACATACAGCATACCTATGAGCTATTGTATTTGGTACAGGAGACACATCAATGTCGTTTATTGAATTATCTTCATATAAATTCAAATAACAATTTATTATATAAATTACACATAGTATAATTGTTAAATATTCATTTCATAAAATTTTCGCGAAATGGGAATAAAATAGCTGAAAAGATCTATCGGAATATTCCTTACGTGACTTACGAAAGATAAAATAAGTTATGTAATTGGGATAGTATGCGTTCGTATGACAAATGCAATTGCACAATGCGAAATTTGTTTGAAAAGTTCGAGTAAAATCTGTCATTCTCTTTTTTTAGTGCGCATGTGCAGACGCGTACGCAGATGCGTGCGCGTCGCCACGTGACTATTCCATTCAATTGCATATGGGTCTGTGGATATGTGTCGTGTAATTATGGCATTACGTATAAACTATTTTTGCTACCGTTTAGTATGACTAATTTCATGAAAAATTATAAAGAATTACATGAACCTATCACCATATTCCTGTTGCAAATAAACTAACTTGGAAGATGGAAGGGAGTATGGTACTAATATATGTACGTATATAAATAATGCAAGAAATAACGCGATATGTTTTGTTTTCCTAGAGAAACATAGCTATATCACGTTCACTTCATACTTCAGCCTTGTCCTACATACCAGAACGTAGAAATTTTGTTTATACTTATATTTTGAAATTTCATGGTGTATTATGATAAATGGTACATTTCATATTAACTACTTTTGTCTTCATAAGACAGAATATGTATATATTTCGTGAAACACAATTTAAAACATCAATTATTTAATTATTTGTTAACCGATGTAAAAAATACAATGAAGACAGAAATTTTAATATGGTTATATTTATGATATTCATATATTATTAGTTTAGTATATATAGCTCATTTTTTATGTGAAGTATTACATTCGTACCAATTATTTCAAGAAATTTATTTAATATCGCGGAAAACGGACAGCTTGCGTTACGTATGATGTATGGGACAATTGAACGTGTTAAGCATATTATTAGTTTTACGACACAAGGAGAAAAACTAAATTACTATCTTAAGCGTTCAGTATATTCTGTTTTATAGTAATTGAAGTACTGTAGTTTTATCCTTTAGGCTGGATATTAAAGAAACATTGAGAACAATGGACAATTTTGACCAGAAGACTTCCTAGTTATTGTTGACAGGCATTTGAATCACGTGGACTATTGTAATAGTAATGGATTCCAATTATAAAATAGAATTTTCTCATTGCGCAGAGCTCTATATTTACTGACTATTATCTAGAAAATTATATTATTTTTCTGTATTCTATTGATTATTTAACAGCTAAGTTTATTAATTCTAAAATCTTATTCATGGTTTTATTGACTACAAATTTGACAACAAAAGGGATTATACCTTTCTTCGCGTTCACTACAAGTATTCCACCTGCGCATCGTACAATGGGGCATGAATGGAGAAAATCTCACAATGAATTATAAAGCTTAGTGAATTTCTTCTAGTGAAATCTATAAAGTTTAAATATAGTTTTTTTTAAATATTTCTTATCCTAACTTTTTAAACATTTTTATAAAAATATAATAATGAAGATTGTGGGACTCATTTAATAGAAGCGGGTAAAATATTTTTTGCATAATCTTTCAAATAATTTTTCACTTTTCTTGAGAAGCTTGCTTGAGTTGCGTCATTTTCGAAATACATTTTTCGTTGATAATTTAAAAATATCGAATTATCGCTGTCGGTAAAATAGGGCGCGCAACTATTCTTAACTCCAATAAGAGAGCGCTACCTTTACCCGCTTAATTGATCAGGTCTGGACCATTTATACAAGGACCATTGTTTAATGTACTTTATATTTGTAACTATCTAATGTCATGTTTCGTATAATTACAGATCAATCTAATTGAGTGCTTTTCACCACGTTCTCCACGCTAGCATGACGACGAAGAGTGTAAAAACGAAATTAGTCCCGCCGGATGGAGGATGGGGATGGGTCGTCCTTTCTTCAGCTCTTGTCGTGAACTTCCTTATTCCGGGTACCGTGAAATCGTTTGGTGTCCTCTTCGTCGAATTTCTTCACGTTTTCAAATCCACCTCTACCGCCGCCTCATGGATGCCAGCTTTATGCTACTTTTTATACAACTCTTTAGGTAAGCTAATTTTTATATCCACATATTTTTTCATTGCAAATTAAGTGAGAAGTAATAAGATGTCTCATCTCATGTTAGTGTTATAGCTACTAAAATTAATAAACTATATAACGATTGTTTATGTTATAAATTAAATTAGATCATTACGTTACTGTTAAACACCATTCTTCCACATTTTTAAAAACTCTCAATGAATAATTTGTTGAAATTTAACGTAAATTTTTATAGATTTGTGAAGGAAAGTCACTGCATTTTTTTCTAACCTATAGATGTTTGTAAATAAAATAAACTTTCAAGTAAATTCTCAGATATACATGACTTATCATAGTTTTACTATTTAAAATCATATTTTGCTCTTTCAATACAATATTAAGATTAGATAAAATAAATGATATCTTATAGGTCCACTATCCAGCATTTTATCAACTAGGTACTCCTACAAAACAGTGACCATCATCGGCGGCGCGTTTGCAGCTAGCGGGATGATGCTGAGTTACTTTGCTAATTCAGTTTCCTATTTATACGTTAGGTATAATAAAATCATCTTAAAAACCTTGACATTTTTATTTTGATAAAATAAAAAAATTATGAAAACAACATTTTTTGTTTAATAGATAAATATTCATTCTCACTTAAATTTCTAGTAAGGGAACTTTAAAAGTAGATTACGAACACCTAATGAATAGCAACCCACTGTACATGAATGTAATTTTTTAAATGAATGCATCCCAAATACATACTTATTACACATGTATTTTGGTGTAATAGTAGAAAAATTTTTGTAAAGCATTTATAAGAAAATTTACGAAATAATCAATTTGTTCATCAAAATTTTTTAAAAGAATTTACTCACTTCTTATACACTTTTAAGTGAATAACGTGTATGACAGGTTGCTCATTTACAGGCGCCCACAATCTTTTCTAGAACTTTATTATCAAAAAATAAAGGTGGTCGAACATATTATTTATTAAACAAAAAAATGTTTCCTTTATCATTCAAAAATTTGTTCATTATTACTACAATTTATTATAATAGTAAAATTAGATATCTAGAAAAAAAAAGAGAGCTAATAATTTTATAATTTTATAATTTATGAATACAGCTATGGTTTGATGGTTGGAATTGGTGCAGGACTAACGTTTCCACCAACAGTGTATATTGTAACTTCATATTTTGAAAGGCTTCGAGGTTTCGCAAATGGCTTGTGCATCTCTGGTAGTGCAATTGGAACTATCGTGTTACCACCTTTTCTACAATATCTTCTTGACTGTTTTGGATATAGGTAATGTATCTTTATATATTGAATAGCATGTGTATAATTTATGTTACTTAAAAAAATCTAATCAAATATGATCAAATATCACTATAGTTAAAATAGTTAAAATACATATTTTCAGAAATTTAAAAGTGTTACATTTTCAGAGGTGCAGTATTAATCATGGGTGCACTCACATTAAATACATTGGTATGTGGTTTATTATACCATCCTGTTGAACAACACATGATCATGGTACCAGTAGAAGGAGGAATTGATAATCAAGGATTAACCATAGATGAACCAGTCCCCCATAAAAAAAAACCAACAGGTAACTTAGTATTGATTAATTAATACACTATTAAGGAACATAATAATCTAAATGAATCAGAGCTATGAAAACTGAATGGGTATTTAAAAATATATATTATATTGTACATATAATGTGCACATTTGAAATATTTTAAATTTGAATATTTTTATGACATTGAAAAGATAATTTTTTGAGATGAGTTGTAAAATTAAATTAAATTTTAGATCTTTTCAAAGCATCCAGCACAATTGAGAACGAAACATCATGCAGCAATACAAGATCAAAGAAAGAAGAAAGTTCTGGAACTAAAAGTATAATGAATAACTCTAAAGTAAATTTTTGTTTGAAAGATAAAAATGAGGATAAAGGCGATGAAGCAAAGAAAAAAAATACTTCCGAAAAAGGTCCTAGTTTGAACAAAGAGAAAGAAGATACAGTAAATTGTCAAAACGTGGATTCTTTACGAAGAGAAAGTAATACTTCTGAAGTTCTTGTAACTTCCAATAAATTAAAAAATGAAAAACTGGAATTGAATAACACATCGTTAAGTAAGAACAGAGATGAGAAGTTGTTTGAAAGTTCGAAAAGAGAACTAGGAGAATTGGCAGAAAAATCAATATCTGGAACATCGTTGACTAAGGTTGAAGTAAAAAATAAACGACAATTCTTTGACTTGAGTGTACTTAGAGATCCAATTTATTTAGTAATTCTCATTTCAAACTCTACCTCAGCTATCAGCAATACCAATTTTATGATCTTACTGCCTTCATATGCTATTTCACAAGGATTTGATAAGAATTCCTCAGCGTTACTTTTATCAATTGTTTCTGCTCTTGATTTAGTTGGACGAATCAGTGGTGCTTCATTATCAGATATCGACTTTGTGCCAAAGTATTATTATTTCGTTGGTGGTCTGGGTACTAGTGGAATAGCTTTGGCATTATTACCTATGGCAACAAGTTATACAATGCTTTCTTTCTTTTGTGCATTGTTTGGATTGTCTTCAGGCATGTACATTGGTATTACAACAGTAATTTTAGCAGATATGCTTGGCACAGAAAAACTTAGCTCGTCGTACGGGATATCTTTATTTGTTAATGGAGTTCTTCAATTAATTGGTCCACCTATATGTGGCGTTATATTTGAAACAATAGGATCATATAAACCCATATTTCTAGCATTTGGTATTATACTTATTCTTGGCACTGCATTATGGGCAGCCGTACCTCTTATAAAGAGGAGCAACAAAAAGTCTTTACAAGTTGTATAATATTTCATAATTACTAGTTTCTATAATGAATATTGCACAAGTTTAAAGATTGTAAGGTATTATAGATTTGTTAATAACAGCATTATAACTGCCATTTAAACCATACAGTTTTTTTAAGAAAATTTTTCATTTTTAATCATTTAAAGTCGCAAGTTAGTCTTTTTATTCACAGATCTATAGTAATACATCATTAATATTATTATCATTCCGAATACTGATACTGATCTAATTTTATTTGTGTATATTGATATACTTAATAACTTATAGTTTAATTATCAGTGAGTTTACTATAGTTTTATTTAGATATAATAAGGAAAGAATATTTAGAAAATAAAATAGTTAAACTATTATGCATAATTCTATTATCATTAAATAACAACAATTAATGATACATAGTGAAAAACTTAATTATTTTACTGCTATGGTTGTAAATGGGCATATATGCAGTCATATTTGATGTTAATAATGAAATTATATGGACAAGATAAAAGTAGAAATAAGAATATATTAACCCTACGTTTACGTATTAATATAAAATCTATTATATGATTTAAAATTTTAAGTCATGATTACATATCAATCGTACTGTATACAATTCCAAAACAAACGATTATAGCAAGAAGGATATTTTAATATAATCGGTATAGTAATGCACAAACGTAACTTTATTATGATATCATTAAAGTTTAACATCTCAAGTTTACCAACCATTAATGAAATTGAATCATGATTTTCTAATAGTTAAATAATGCTTATAATAATAATAAATAATTTCTGCTAAAATTGGCAAAAAGATTAATATTATGTTAAATAAAAAAAAAAAAATAAAAATGAATTTACTATTTGTGAGAAAGCTTTTTAGGAATTTATAATTATACCAAAGTATTTTTTTGTATACTACTATCAATTTTCAATGATTTCTTGGTGCTTAAACTTGTTGGTATACTAATTTCGTCCAATATTATAGTACAATCTATATACAATGTATTACTGAGTTACATGTGTCTTTCCAGAAATATCATACATTAATACATGTTAAGTAGAATTGTTATTGTGCAATACTTTTACTATTACTAAAATTTTTCTAACTAGTTTCAATATATTTTTATATACTTCATTAACTGTAAGGAGATATTATACTTTAAATAGGCTACTCTAAGGACATTTTTGAAAGTTTCCTGTGAAGAAATGTATATATAGTTATTGATATTTTAGTTACTTAAAAGTAAAAATTATAATCCATTACTATTAATATCATAGATAATCAGAGATTACATATCATAGCTGTATTGTCCATCACACTTTGTCTGAAAATTCTTCCAAAATGATGGTACTAATTAAGCACAACTTACAATTAATCAGCAGAAATAATTAAATGTAAATTTATCTTAATCCTTGCACATATAGTTACTTTTTTACACAATATGGTGCTAATTAGTAATATGAAATTTGCTATTTAAAATTTGTGACTTCTATAAACTGTAAAAAGTAAGACTTGTAATATTGATCCAACAGTAATTTTGTCAATTTTTTAAATTTGGCTAAAATTCACTACTTCCAAAGTATGTTTTTAAAACACTAAATGTGTAAGAAATGTAAAAATCCCAAAGTTGACATTTTTTCAATCTTTAAAAGTAGAACAGTCTCTTAAATAAATAAGTCATCTTTTATAGATGATCTGAATTTTTGGATAGTTCACAGAGACATAAAGGTCTTCAAAATTCAAATATTGTACAAGTTTTATTTTTCAAGAAATATTAATCCAATACAAACTGTAATAGTTCTAATTCCAATTTTAGTACTAAATATATTAAAGAAACAAAGACAATGATATAAGTAAATTGTTACATTATTTATGTCATTGTTTACATCATGAAAAGTATTGTATTAGTAGACTTATTAGAGAATCTTTTTACTAGGAGAGATTAAAAATTATTAGGTTCTGTTTATTATATGTGCATAGAAAATTTTAATTGTATATTTATACCAAATACTCAGCTGTTTTTATTTATATTAGTTATAGATTTTTCCATGTGTTACAATATCATTAAACACTGATGATCTGGATTCCTGTGCACATACTCTCTGGTAAAAATTAATTTCTTCAATTTTGTATAAACGTGATGCGTCAATACGCATTAAATTTTTTAGTTCAAGTTTTTATTTGAATACTAGTTAAAATTTTAAGAAACAAGAAAGTCATCTATGTATTGCAGTATATATACTTATTATGGTTTTCTTTTAGAGTTAATTGAACAAAATTTTTGTATTGTAAAGAAAATTTCTGATTTTTGTAATGATATTAAGAATGAATGCGAATGATTAAATGTTACAAATGTAATTTTTATATCTGAGTAGCATTTATTTAAAATAAGTTGTAAAATAATCAGACATTATGATTACAAATAAGAACAATGGAATGTAGAGAGAAAAAGTAAGAAAAATAAGAAAGTATTATCAAATGTATTTTCTACTGAAAATAAAGAGAATTATGTCTGTATATAATGTTTTTACATACATACTATATGTAAAATATTTCACAGAAGTTTTGTTTAACTTTCTGCACGTTTCTTAAAAAATATTTTTTATATTCCTTTTCACATTACTTAAAGAAATCTTAATGTACAATAATTTTAAATAATATAATATTAAATACTATAAAATACTTTACAAAATTATACTAAAATAATTATCGAAATATTTATTAACTGCAATTATTTTACGTTATCACTGAAATACTATTTTTATTGTTATAGACATTTGCTCTCTTAAAATTTATGTATGAATTGTAATCAAAATTTGTTATTTATTATAGTAAGCAATGAAATTTGAATACTTATGCAGCAGTTAAGTATGGTACTTTTATTATTTTTTTTTAATAATGTGTAATTATATGATTTAGATGATATTTTAAGTTTATTAAGAATTAGAAAATAATTTTAATTACTATTGCTTTACATTACAAGTAGGATTACATGTATTTAATTTCAGGTGCTATTATATAGTCATTGTGATTCCCTACATGAATCATATTTATGTTCCTTCTAGCGTGCCTGATGTTTCTTTTCAGTATTGATATTTAGGAATATTATTGATATCTGCTCAATTTCTATTTTATTTGTTTTTATATGACATTTTATATTTCCTTTTATGTAAATTATATCTTTGTAATGATCCAAAATAAACTGTATTTTACCGAAAATATAATATAAACTGTTATTCAATTTCATTAAAAAAAATAAAATTAAAGTTTTCTAGTTCCATTAAGAAAAAATACTTAACGACAAAAAATTTTATAGAACGAATAGTATATATTTTGAAATTAATTTACTATTAAAAACAACCAAATATTATAGTCTTTAAAAATACTTTAAAATACCCTAATAAACTACCTTAAAATACCTTCTAATTGCGATCGCGCAGGAGCAATCGATCACCATACTAAATTTACATTACGTACATCATAAATAAAAAGACTACAGATAATTTCAGATAATGTTAAAAAATTGAAGATAATCTTACACTATTTACAAATTCTGGGTCAATGAAGTACTACTAGATAAAAGATCATACATCACTGTTCTTTTTTATACTATGTTATATTTATAATTACATTTTGTTCTTCTAATATATACCTGGCTTACAATACGTTTTAATATAATAAATATTACAAGATTGCAAATGCTTGATAACTTTTCGTATATTTTCTTCACTACAGGCGTATTTGTCTATTCATGAAAAATATAATTGATACGAAAATAGGTGTGTGGTATCCTATTGTTTCTTTCTTTATTAATTTTAAACAAATACTGTAGATTTTAAACATTGTCAAAGGCATACAAGAGTTATGTGTTACTTTATTAATTTTAAACAAATACTGTAGATTTTAAACATTGTCAAAGGCATACAAGAGTTATGTGTTACCCAGAAATGTAGGAATTATATTTTTAATATTTGATCTCAATTACTTTACTTAATACAATACTTATTGTATTGACAAACATTCCATTTTTGCAAGATATGAAAGAGTATAGTGGAACATGTGCTTTAGTAAAATTTTATTGTATAATAATTACTAATGTATTATTAATCATTACATGTTAATCATGCATTTTAGTTTCTGACTGTTGTAACAGTTAATAATCTAATAATTTTTCTTTTCTTTTAAACATATGCATACCTGAACATAATTAATTTTTCTCGATAGAATATCAACTTATCAAAATTTCATATTTGAGAGGTCCTTGATAGTCTCTTTAGAATTCCATGTAGAATTATTATTTTACAATTGTAGTATTTACTTTAATTTAGACTACCTATACTTGGGAAAAATATATTACAATAATTATAAATAATTAAATATCATTAATGACGTGTAATTTAATAAATAAATGTTTATAGAATTGCTCTATACAGTTATACATTTTTTGCTTGTACTAATGATACGTCAATTGGAATAAATTATTTACAAAACCTATTTCAGGGCTTGGTATGATTTATCACTGAGCTGTTTAAGAATCATTCTGATCAATTCCATAAAATAAAAGGTAGAGGATGATGTTACAAACACCGTTCTTTAAACGTCCTTAGAATTGAACATTTATTAATTGTATACATAGATAATAAAATTAAAAAATTGACAAAAAATGGAGTTGATCAGTTTGGCTTCCAAGAGACTCAATTATTCTACAAAAAATTGTATGGAAGCAAGTAGAAAATTGCGCTAGATGCGGATTTAAAGTATTTTGCATACTTACTCTTTTTTAGCGTGATAGTAATAAAATGAACTGCATTGTTTCCTCTTCGAATCATTCTGAATACGAAAACATAACACGAGACTTGGAAAGATTCCCAAAACCATTTATGAAAAATTTTTAAGCTGGTGATTACGACGTGGCTGTGTCCCTGCGCCCGCTGAACGATACAATAGAACGAATACCTTTTACCGAAGTCTGAAATAATTGAACAAAGGATGTAATTTTATTAACAGATGCTACGATTTTTTTTTTAAACTAATTTTTTTAAATGTTTACAAAACTCTCGAATTTGCAGCGTATTACTATTTAAGAAGTTTTAAGTATATGCAATATAAGTAAGTGTTATAAAGTATTATAAAGAACTATAAAAATGTTATTAATAATATTGATAGTGATGATGATGTCGAGGACGATAATAATGATAATAATGTTGATGATATCCATAATGTCTATTATGTTACATTAATATAAAAGCTTTACATTTTGGTTGCATAAACTAATGAAGTTAAATCTTTGACATTGTTGAGTAAAATATTGTTTTCAGCAAAAAGAACTGTTAGAAATCTTTAGATACTATTAGAGATTTAAATGTGATTCTTGAGTACATACATACACAATCATGTATAATTATTTAATTACGAACATTAATATTATTAAGTATTATTTTTGCAATTTGTTTGGGTCATTTTTATCATCTAATTACATTGAATAAATTGACAAACCTTCTACAAACTGATATTTTATAATTGTTAGTTATCGACTTGTATTATTTTTTACTTGGAGTTAATATAAATATACCGTTATAATTTTTCACTTTTTTTCTTGAAGCAGCTAGGTGATACATACATCAGTAGTGAAGCTGTAGTTAAAAACTAAATTAAGAAAAAATATAAAACATATACAAATAATGATCTGCTAAATAAAAGCTATCTAAATAAAGAAATCTATCTCCACAACAATCTAAAAGTCACAGTGGAAACCAAATATCTCAAAAAGCAGGCTACAAGATTATAATCATTAAAAGATCAAATACTGTGTATGCAAGTAAAAAATGTTGTGTACAAAAATTGTGAAAAAATTGAAATAAATAAATTTAAATAATATAACAAGAATGCAAATAGTATTGTAGGACAACAAAATTAGTAAATAATATCATAACGATAAGCTATATATTGTAATGAAATATTACACAAAATATCTTATCTAAATGATAATGATAATGCAGACAAAGATGATAGTGACGAAGACGACCATAACGATGGCGATGATGAAGACAAATAACGACGTTAGTGGTAATGATGACGGCAGCAGTAAAGATGATAATATATATATATATATATATTCATGATTGTTTTTATAAATTAAAATAACAGTTACAATAACAATTACAATTATAATAATTGTAACTATATTAATAACTGCGTAACTACTACGTGTCGGGGTGCTACTACTCATAGTAGTGATCTAATATGTCAAAATATAATTTATAAATGATATATTGACCTTTTTCTTCGAGCCACTGAGAAAATCCTTATACATTTCCGAGCGAAGATACCTGGAGTAACTATCGCTTTTCATCAGATGATAAACGTGCGCCTAAAATTGGATACCACAGAAGATTGTTTTATTATTTTTCCATTATTATTATTATCTCTAAGCTTTTATTACATTTAATTTATTCGATCTTAATATTTCAATGAATTTCTTGAATAAATATCTTTTCTACGAAGTTTCTTAATTTTAACTTGTAAGATCTTGTTTCTAATTTGTACCGCTGTTATGTCGAAACACCATCGATCAGGTCTCTGTAAATGCTTCTTTGTTAGCTCATAGGACTGGCAATCGACGTTAATTGGGCAACTAGCATCTGGACCCAAATACTCATTCCAAATTTCGTTCACTTTATTTTGGACTTCTTTTTGAGGTAATGTTTTCAATTCTTGCACAGCTTCCCAAAATCTACGTATATCAACGAGGAATTAGTATTTTTAGTTTCTATAATTGTATTTTATTTTACAGAGATATTCTAGTCCAAAACTTTAATATGACTATCTAAATTAGAATATCTTCCTACTATTAACTTACTTTAGATTTTCACCACTGAACTCTTTATCCAGAAAGCGTATAAATTGTTCTCTACCAACAGGATCTTGTAGCAATTCTTGAAGACTAAAACCCCATCTTTTTACTCTTCTTGTTGATATTTCTTTGCTATTTAAAAAAAATCGGATGTATTATCTTAATAATGTACACATAAATAAGGATAATATAAATTAAGAAATACACGTACGCTAATTTTTCTTGCTCCCACATTTCAGGATTATCTGATATCCATGGATTTGTGAATTCAGGTTGTATGAAAAAAGGATCATACTCTACATACTGCTCAAAATACGCAATCAGACTAAAATAATTAAAATTAAAAATACTTAAAAATAAGATATGTAATTTAAACAAATTAATATTGCTTAAAATAAATTAATTATATAACATCATACAGTTTTCGAAAAAATTTACAATAATATTCGATAATATTTAAAGGTGATATTTACTTACGCTTCTGAAACTTTCGAGACCTTTATATTCGATCTATCTAGTCTAGATTTCAACATTTCAATCTCCTTATTTAACGATTCTATCGATGATATCGAGAACGATCCTGAATGTGAAGGAATATCGGTACTAGTCATACCTAAATGTTTGTTTAACTTCGAAATTGGTTTATAAGTACGGCATGCTTTCTTAATGTCCATTTCTGTTGTATTAACACATCCAGGCTGAAACATATAATAATTATATAAGTTTCCTATTATATTAAATATGTGATTATTATTCAATAAGAAATAATTTTTCAAAAGATAGAAATAAAATTAGATATTATTACCATTGGTCTATATACATCCCAGAAAGCTCTTTCCTGACTATCCAGTACCTTTCTTTCTAATTTATCTCGCTTTTTATCGACTTTACTTTGTGCTTCTGCTTGCATAAAAATGAACTCCCATTTTCTCGAAAACATTTTCTGCAACTTAGCTAAATTTTCAGCCTCATAATCTGCTAATTCTAAACGTGTTTTATTTTGCATCGTTCTTTTGCATAAATAGACAGCTATAATATTAAAGTTAAATATAAATTCTTTTACAAATAATTTGATATTTATATAATTAGTACAAGAAATATCTTTGTGTAATCAATGCTAAATTAAAAAAAAAAAATAGTTTTCATACCATAATCAGTATTTTCTGGTTCCCAACAATTTGATGGCCAAAAATATGGTGTTTGAAACCTGTAGAAAGTATTATCATTTTTTACAGTAAGGCAGTGGTCATCAATAGGGAAGAAATATCCATGAGATGCCATAAGATGTGCCACATGAAGTGCCTCTATCATATCAATACATTTCTAATTAGTTAAAATCAAATAATTTTTTATGATTTATGAGGGAAAATCAAACAATAAAAGAACATTTTAGAAATTAAATCATTCAATATTATTTATACAATTAAATTGTTTGCCATTGTTTTATGTAATCCTCTTCAAATTCCATATCTCTTATTTTGTAGCAGATACATTTTTTGAATCAATTAATAATTCTAAGAAACGAGCTAAATAAATAACTATTACTTTAAGCTACTATTATACTTTGAAGGCTATGATTAATTATAATATAATTAATAGTTGAAAGCAGAAACAAAAACCCTTTTATTTTGTGATTTTTCCCTAATGTTTATGTACTTAATATTTTAATTGTACCTTGATCATCTATAGCCATGGCCTTCATCATCCATGATATTAAATCTGTACCTAAAATAATAAAGAGAATTAAGTACATTAATATTATATTAAAAAATAAAGAAAGAATAATAAAATGTCAAATAAAATTGTAATATATTACCAGTAAAAACAGAAGGTGTTTTTGTCATAAAATTCTTTACCGTTTTCACTGGAACACCTGTAACTTCATCTGACATTTTTTCTACAATATCTTCCATCTACAATACACAGATAAATAAAATTAAAGATGAGAACACTTAAAAATTATAAAAACGATATTCTCTCTTACTTTCTGATACACAAGATAATTAGGTGTATCTTCGGCACATGAGGCAGTGATATGATATGTGGGACTACTTGGAGATTTGTCAACTGCTTGGCCATTTTGATTGTTACATTGATCTATTTGATTATCTCTACTTCTATATCGATCAGCTGTTCCTCCAATGTCATTATTTTCACCTGGTTTTCGGCGACATGCCGATTGTTCAGAATTCATAGTTACCATATCCAAGCTAAAACAGTATTTTGGAAAGATTTTTATTGCATTTATATTATTCAAAGTATAAAATAAATATAGAAGGTTCACTAGTATTTGACCTCATTATTTAAAAAATTTAGTTTTATTAATTAATTTAGTTAGTTGAAAACAGAAATATATTTACCTTAAAAAAGTATATTCTCCATGACATGAATAAAAGAAAAGTGTCTTGTTTACATTATATTTATCAAGACTTAAGCCAATATCCGATTAATTGACTATTCACTATCACAAAGCCATGCCAATTATACATTTCACTAAGATGAGGCAGAAACAGCTGGTGAAAAAATATATAAATGAAATATTTCTTTATATTTCAATATATTTTCAGTGTATAAATCAATGTCACAATATATATCATTGTTTTATATATACATTTATAGCACGAAAAATATAAATTTCAATAAATCAAAAAAATGTAAGCATTCTTAGATTTAAATTGATATTAAAAAGCGAAAAAATATAATAATAATTACAATATATGAATTTACTAGTTATTATAGTTAATTTCACAATTCTATTCCGGCACAATGAAAATTAAATTTTCATATATTCTTTAAAAATAATCATCACATTAAATTTAATTTACAAAGAAAATTTTACTTCAACAAATGATTAGGTAGTTAATAATAATATTACCGACTCTCAAGGAACGAAAACTAAATCTTAGAATGATCAACAGTGCCAATCATTCATGTTCTTTCTTGATAAGCAATTTCTCTATCAGAAATAATAATTCGACCTTTCCATATTAAAAAATATGCAGCTATAGTATTTCACAATCTATTCGAAAACTTATTTTTGTGAGTCAAACTGTATTTGAAGCACAAATCTTCCTCATTACACGATCAATATTCCAAAATCACAAAACTATGAACACATTCTATTCGTTCGTAGAATTGCATTTAAACAAGATTGTTTCGTCTTAAATTGTTCAAATTATTTCATTAATGACAATAATTTACAAATAAACCGATAATAAATTGTTTTTGATAGATGAAATAATAGATCGGTGTTTTTACTATACATATATGTACGTGAAATTCCTTTGTACATTCGAACCACGACTGCGCGTACAATTTCATGTTGCTACGACGATGGTGTAGAAGCATATCATATCATATTCATATGTATAGCAGAAACGGAAATGATGTAAAAATCTGTGAAAATTAAAACAATTAATTTTAAATGTTAACTAATTCATAATGTTGGTTAACCGTATTCTTTAGTAATAGAATATTTACATATTTACATGATAAATCAATAAAGATCATTCGTTGATTTGACAATAAAAATTTTTACAAAATAAGGTCTATTTCAAACATTTAGCAAAACATAAAAATGTAAAATGCTTACATACGTCTTTAATAAAAATATATCTAATATGTGTAAGTATTAATATCGATGTGTATTAATTAATGAGATTATTGAACTGCAACATGTTAGTAAACCATCTTTATTCTTTCATTTCTTGGTGTGATAAAATTCTTAATAAATTCAATTCCTTCTCAATATATATAAATTGTACATAATTCATTTCACAACGTAAGCGTACGCATTTCATGCGCGCGAATTCTATGCGAATTTAATGTACAGAATCACGCATGCGTGTACGTACATACATATCTGTAAAATAATTACAATAATTATATTTTTAAGATCGCTAAATCAACACAGTACTATTCATTAATCGACTTTTTATTTTAATTTTAGTTATAGAGCTTCGTGATTGAAGAAATATATGAATATAGCTAACTATAACTGTTGAATATTTCTTTTAATTTTTTGTAATGTTTCGTTAAAATTCAACGAAATATAATTAGGTATTATCCATTTACTCGTTACTTTGAACTCCATAAAGTCGTTATTAATTATAAAATAATACTTTAAAGTTTTATGTTATGTAATATTTCATCAGCTGCTTTTAATGTACGAAAGTAATTTTCGCGATTACGAATATATATGAAACATAATTTATGAGTTACTGATGATTGGTATTAATAAATTCCTGACACAGGCCAATGGCTTAATAAAATTACATTTATATCATGTCAATTTCATTCCTTCTTCCCTAACGAGTTGTATTCTATATATATTTCTAGAAATAACATATTAAAGAAAAGCTTTGCGAATATACAATGTAACAAGTATACATTCTTCGAATAACAAAGACTCAAATTTAAAGTCTAAGCATTGACTTATGTTTAAGTCAAGAACTTTTTATATACGTGTATATATATATTCTGTACTTACATATAATAAAAATATATTATGTCAATATTGAAATAGTTTTACAATTCATAAATAAAATCTGATGTTACATATAACAATTTCTGTAATACTTTTCCCTTAATGACGCAAACCGCTTTCAAAAGTAACAATTTTTTCATGGTGTGCATCTAATATGAGTGTGTATATATTATTTAATTTAGTTGTATATACACGCTCATGTACACACATAATAGTATAATATTACAATTATATACATCCATCTCTACATTATGCACAACGTTTCCCGATCATGTGCAAATCATATGAAAGCTAAAGTTAGCTATAACACATTTAAATAATTGATTTTTAAATATCAAAATAGCCGCAGTTAGATCTCAAACTTTGTTTTGACAACTATAGCTGTTTTTTTATTCGTACTATAATATATATTAGATCAATTGTTTTCTAGACTAGAATCAAACACGTACTAACATTATCCCTGATACACATGAATGTGTATATGGATCTGTATCTTTTTCACCTTCCCTGTTCATAAATTTAAACTTTTGAACTAAAGCTGAACTGAACTAATGTATAAAACACTACAAATTGCCTATATATATACAATAACATTTATAAGATTTACCTATATCTTTTCTTTTGTACAATATAATTTCCTTGGAACGACTCTATGAGCTGAACTTGTGTTCTTACAAAACCATCACGCACTATTAAAGCAGTCAAATAATACGTAGTTTTAGATCCTCCATTTAGCATATTGCTGATACTTTGGTTCAAGATCCATTGTTAATTGCTTGAATTCGTCAATTTCATCGTCAAAATCATAAAGATTGTTACTTTCCTCCATATATCTTCTCTTTAATTCTGTGTCTTCATATTCAACAAGATGCAATTCTTCTTCTTCTTTTTCTTCTTCAATATCATTGATTTTATTTTGTGCTACAAAAATCACGTTAATGATTCTTATAAAGTAATTTTATACCGTTTCATTTTTATGATAAATTAATTCATAGCATACATAATCATTTGATACAGTAAAGTAAAATCTTTACCTCAACTTCTTAAACGGTTCTTAAAAGGTTCAAAACGGTAACTCAAAAATAAATGATACTTCAATAAAATATGATAAATATCATGAATATAATAAAAAGAAATTGCAGTATTGTAACTCTATTCAATGCTTATATCTTATACCTTATATGATAAGGATAATATATAAATATTAATGATAAGGATACAATAAAATAAATAATATATACTTCTTAATTGCTTTAATGTGATCAATATATCATATACATATTATAAAAAAATACAGTAATTGTTTTTTCTAAAATTTTATGTTTAACAATGAATCAAATAAAATGTATATTCAACTTTTAAAAAATAAGATCTGTTATTAATTCAAATATCACTTTTAACTAAATAATGTCAGTTACATAAAATTTACAAAACACATATATATTTGTATCAACAATTTATATAGATTAAAAGGTTTTTGTAGCACTTTACTGTATCAATATAAATAAATAGTTCTTACAAATATAAAATTCTTAAAAAAGATGCGATAAAGCTTTTAATTTCTGCTTATACAACACTAGTGTTACGTGTTAAGTATTAAATAAGTTAAGTATTATATGGATCAAACTGTTAAGATTTTTTATTAGCATAGGAAATATACAAAAGTGAAATGAATTTTTATAGTATTTTTTAAAAGGAAAATTAATACGATTTCATTAGTCGAATGAAAGTTATTATAATAAGTGCAAGCGAGACATAAGATACTGTTGAAATCAGCATAAATAAAAGAAAAAGCATTACTTCTCAAATAAAATATAAAGTCTCACAAATTTTATAGATATTATATTTTTCCACCAGATTCAAATCGTTTTTACAAAACAATGCGTTTTATAAATTTTTATGTTTATGGCGGTTGAATCAGTCCACTTTATACATAGATTAATTATATACAATTCTTAATTTCACATATCAAATATGATGCAGTATAATGAAGAATAAGCAGCATGAAATCATTTAGATAATGTTAAGCATTAAAAATCTTTCTTCATTATAATATACACAAGTATTCAGTTTGACTTTAATTATTTCCATTATTACATTATAATTTTATTTTAATAACATATATAAAGCAATTATTTAATAGTATAATATGTGTATATGTGTGCGTGTATGTGTGTTGCTTCAGCTCATATTTAATTCAGAATAAAGAAAATTAAAGTTAACTAATAGCTTCAATATAACAGAAGAAAATCATATCATAAGATCAGTCCAGTTAATTATATATGTGTGTCATAATACCAATATTATTCCAAATTAAAGCTAGCTTGAATATTTCAGATTAAAGGATTTTGTAAAAAATGAAACCATGTTCAGTATAATATCTTGTTAATATTGTTAATACAAAAAGCTTTATATTCACAATAAAAAGAATTTATTTTAAACTTCTTCTAAACATCAACTATGAAATATATGAAATAGTTCTTTCACATCACTTTTCAATATTTAAGATCAAAATTACAATAAATTACATGTTCTTCGAATTATATATACTGGAGAGAAATAGAATATAAAAATATTAATATCTAACTACAACATTTAATAAATATTTTCTTCTGAAATATCTTCAGTGCAATATAGATTTATAATTTTCATCAATTCTGATAGCTTAACTTACTCACCTGTTTGCACGAATTACTGATGAAGGCTCAGCAATATTAGTATTCTGATCAGAAATAATGTCAACTGTTGTATTGCCCCTTGTGTTCACGACAGCTGTTGAACACATGGTTGTGGCAACTGCACATTTAATTGCATTTAAGTATTGTTGAGTCGTATCATTTATATCATCTGAATTTGTGCATTTTAAATGTTGAGCAATATTTGATCCAAAGTTACTGAGCATATGAATATTCTCTGGTGAGTTACTGCTTACATCATCATTGTCTCTCAAATAAGATGTATCTTCTTTTGAATGGACAATAGGATCAGCTATTACAGGTACTGAAGAATATTCGGAAACAATTCCAAAAGCCTCGTTTTCTTTGACTTTCTGTTCTTTGTAAAAACTCATACTTTCTTCGGCATTATCCTCCAGTGAAGAATTTTCATCGATTTTTAACGCTTCATTGTTGTTATGAATATTTTCTGGCTTTTCAGTTATAGCATTCATTGATGAATAAGATATCTGAGATAGATCACAAAATAAAGTCTTTACTTTAACGATATTCGACCAATTATTAGTTGTAATATCTAATGAAAGCTTTTTGATCGGAGTTTCATCAATAGAGATATCAGCTACATGATGTATAAGATTTCTAAGAATTAACACATTGAAGTTTGTCATAGAAGAGTACATTCTTGGTATGGGCATAACAATATTCATATTCTTGAACATATGATCCATAATATTTTTCACAATAGAACTATTAATTTTCATTTCAATTATATTACTTATTTCAATATATTTGTTATATTTTATAACAAATGGCTCTACCACTTCTTGCTTTATTGGTGTATTTACATCTCTATAAAGTACTGAAGTACATGAATGTACACTATCATCGCTAAATTCGGAGTTAGTATCTTTACATGTACAATTTATTTTTGATATCTTTGCTTCTGGTATGTTATTTACAATTGCGCTTTTCCAATTCGTACTATTATTTACACGATATACATTTATTCTTTCTACGTCATTGCTTGTTGGCATATTATGAACATTTATAAAGACATTTCTATCACTATTACTGTCAATACTATACATTCTGGTAACTTCATTATTTAAACAATTCGTTTCTACATTTATCTTCAACGTATTATAACATTCAAGTGGTTTATTATTTACATTACAGACACATTTTTGATTACATACAAAACATGCTGTATTACTTCCTGTACTATTTACATTAAAAGCAGAATTATTTCCAACATTATCTTTTGTACTTATATTTAATATTACTAAATTGTGCATTCTGTCAGACGTATGTACAGTATGCATATCATTGCTTACATCATACATCATACTACACGACAAAGATTTGCTATCACTAGTAAAATTAATACTGTCTGTTAAAGTTTCATTATTTGTTTCTTTTATTAGTATAGGATCTACTTTATCTAGTATTCCCGCTATATTTCGTTTCTGTACAACTGCTTTTAAAGCAGAATATTCAGGTATACCTATTAATTTAGGTACAGGTACAATCGTGTTACTATTTGAAACATGCATTAATAAATTATTATTCACAATTTTAGAACAAGTATCAATTATATTTGAAACAATGCAATCTGCAGCTAATACTACATCTTTGTTAGTAACACCAGGAGGAAATTTTGATTGTATATTTTCAGATAATAATTGATTATCTAAAGTAGAAGTGGACTTTCGTCCTTCTAAATAGACATGTAAGTTTTTGCTTTCTTTACTATGTTCAATAGATTTTTTTTCTGTATCGACTGAATCATTTTCACTATCTTTCTTGAGTAAAAGATCTACTTCTTTGGAACAAGGCTTACTACTTTGTCCAGGAGCATTTATATTACCTTCAAATCTAAATGATGGGATCATATTCGCTAAACTTTGTAAACTTGGCAATTGAGAAACATTGAAAAATTTTGATTTACTCTTTAGCGATACCGAGGACTCTTCCGTTTCACGATTATAAATCCTATCTCTCTTATCTTTTATGTAATAATGGAATTTATCTCCAAGAGTCATCATGCTGTTTATGCTACCTTGGAACGTATTTTTACTTTTCAATTGATTAATAGGAGTTGAATCAGAAAAAAAACAACTAGAATGTTGAAACAGCGAAAGTAATTTTCCTAAATTAGAAGTACTTTTTTGTATTGGATCGTGTTTCATTTGCGACTGCAATTCTACACTTTCGTTTGTACGAGTATTTGTTACTTTATCCGTTGCATCGTAACCTTTCTTACAAATTATTGGTTTATCACTTATTGTATTATAAGGCGGACTTTTTCCGTTCCTATCTGTAGGTGTAAACGTTTTTACATCTTCTATATTTTCGTTAGAACGATTTTCTACACTCTCGATATCTGTCATCGTTGAAACATCTTCCAATCGATTCAAAATAATTTGATTGTCTGGCACATGATCTTTCTTGTGTTCTAGACTAATAGAACTTATATTATCATCAGGCTGAGTTTCAACCCTTGTCTTAACAAAAGATTTATTTGTATTTAATTCTTCTACAGGATATCCAAGTATCGTCGGTGCATACGTTTCTTCTACCACATTTAAAGCTAGACGAGACAAGTCGTTTGAAATACTTCGAAAACTTTCAATGGTTTGATTATTCTTTTCTGATTCAGATGCAAGTACGGTATTCAGATCATCTAAATCAGTAGATTCTGTAATATTAACTTTCGAACTTGAATCAGTCGATTCTGCAATATTAACTTTTGGGTTTAAACCAACCATGATATCAGCCTCGGTCGTAATAATAACAGGTTTAGATAAAGATACAGTATTTGCTGATTCAACAACTGAAACACGAAATCTAGATGACCCACTTGCAGAAGTGACAAAGGTAGGTGATGATCCAAGGGATGGAAGAACAGATGATGACGATGGTATTGAGGATTCTGTAGTACGTAACGTTTCTGGAACTCGGGACACCACAAACCGACTTCGCGAGGGACTTAATATCGGACTGGCTATGGGTGAAGAGGCGGGACTAGGGGCTGGAGAACGAAGACGACCTCCATTAATACGTTTTGGTTCGAGCATCGATCGTCCAGGCTCATCTTTTTGTATTGAAATCATGGGTGATAAAGAACATGGTAATGTTTGACAAGTAAGCGAAATTTTACGGGTGGTTGCACTACAGAATCTGCTATGATATGAATTATCAAAACCTTCGCTATTTTCTTCTAATATACGACTTTTCTCGTTTTCCAAACAACAGCTGCGAATTTCAGCTACAAGCTGCGTGTACTGAAGCAAGGTCTCGTTTAAATCATCCTATTATTAACATAAAAAAATAAATAATTATAATATAATATTTTTAAATATTTTTCTAGTGAAAAATGACATTAATTTGTTTACTTACCACTTTTATATCAGGTTTATCATCTAAATCTATTTTAGTAATATTTTTATTCTTTTTCATAGCAGAACTGAGAGCTTTCATTCCAGTCAAATGTATTCTATTATTTCTTAAATCTATCCTCTAAAACAGTAAAACAGACATAAGTTGAATACAAAATGATTTTATATCCTTTTTTATATTCTAAAGCTTATGACATTTACTTGCAATGCATGGTTTATTTCAATGATTTCAGATAATGTAACAATTCCATCACATGTAAGCTCAGTTGATTGTATTCCCAATTGTAATAGAACATGGTTCTTTTTCAATGCATCTTTTATAATCAATAACAATTCATCAGACAACATATTTTTTCCAATATTTAGTGTCTCTAACGTCTTAGACAATGCCTATATAAACAGCATTAATATAATACAAGTGCATATAAATACATAAAGCAATAACTATAAGTGTATAGTTTATACATGCGTAACTATAATGATAAAATAAAATTACATACTATAATACGTGCGAAATAGGGAGATGATTTTTTTGTCAGTTGGTTATTCCATAATACTAATATGCTTAAACCTTTACCATCTTTGTCCTCGTTTATTTGATTGATGAGACCTTCTAGGATATCACGTACACCATCATCTTGAATGACATTATTACTAAAAGAACATTTTACTTCAAAATAATTTTCAATATATATATTGTAAAATATGTAAATTAGTTTTTTATTAGAAAGATTCGTTAAAAACATATGTAATCATAATTAAAAGATAAATGCTATAGAGTTATATATCTTATTGTTTTGTTTTTTTTATCCATTACCTCTGTTTGTTACGTACCTAATATCAAGTAGCTGTATATGATTATTTAATCTAAGAAGAGAACCAAGCTGTATTGCATCATATAAATTCAGCCCATTGTCAGCTAAATAAAGTTCTCTTATTCCAGTGTTCATTTTTAATGCTGCAACTGTTAAAAGCACTATGTTACTGTAGCATTATCAGAAACTTATTTCATCAATTTTATTTGAGTAAAGTAGTAAGTAGCAGAGAGTAATCAAAATTATAGAATGCAATTTCAGAAACTTTTAATTAACACTATAGAACAAATTTTTTTTCTCAAGTACTCAAGTACTTAAATAAAAGTACAGTATTTTATTATTATAATTTTTTCTTGATTCTAAAATGTTTAAATAGATCTAATAAATAGAAGCAATCTACTTAACAACTCAATGATGATGCAGAGAAAGAAAAATATAACTTCTTACTGCAATGAAATTGTATTTATATATAGAAACTAATTAAATATCTTATAATTTTAGTAGTAGTTCTAATTATTTTTAATATAGCGAAATTTTAAATTATTAGGTTGTAACATAAATAAGTTTAGTCAAATAAGAAATAATATTGAGTCAATTTAACTAAACTCATACTTATATTACAATCCAATAAATTACTTGAATAATTTCAACATTTTTAATGTTTTTGGGAAACTTTCCGTTTAATACAAATAATATTATTTGAAGATAAAATAGATAAAAGTATTTAAAACGCTATATTTTATTCATTTTTTATTAATATGATCATATAAAATTAAAATTTTTACGTTATACTGGTTTCCATAACTAATCCTACGTGATTGTATTAACAGGAAAGAAAACTATAGTACAATTACATTATTAACATTCTGTAATAAAATATAAAGATGATATATCCATAATTATTTAAAAAATGTCAAAATTATTCTCACTTAACTATATGTGTTTTACTTATGTCATATGTAATGATTTGTGGACCTCAATTAACAATCTTTATGAGAATTATAACATGTCAATAAATTAGATTGTAACTACTTAAAAATAAATTAATTAAAAAAGAATGGAACTAACAAACTGTATTGCATAATAAATACCTAGTGTGACGATAGATCTTCCTGAAAGTCCACAATTTTCTAATTTAAGCACATGTAGATGACAGACTAATCTTAATGCACGACTCAAGATATTCATGTATTGTTCATTAAGGATTACATCCTTAGCTTCAAGATGTTCTAAGCATTGGGTCTAAACAAATAATGATTCCATTAATTATGTATCAATCAACATAAAACTTAATTTTAAACACTCATATATTTAGTCATTTCTAATTTTTTCGTTATTCATAGTCATTCTATACACAATAATCAATGAAATAATAAAAGATAATATTTGAAACTAATAACCATATAAATTTTTTCAAATGAAATGTATCATATTATATATACCTTTCTTATCATATTTGCACATGCTTGCCAACCATAAATTCCAATGCCTTGATTAAATGAAATGTTCAAGTGCTTTGCAGATTCATAATATTCTAACATATCAAATAATATCACAGAACTCTATAATATAAAAATAATAAATGATATCAAATATCATTTCAAAAGAAATTACTATTTTTGATCAAATTTTTAATTAATAGAAATACCTCATCATCCAAAGATGTAGTTTCTAAATTAACTTTATTAAATCGAACTCTTTTGAATATTTCCTCCAATGGTTCCGCATGATTAATATCCAATGTCTGTCCTTTTAAATCTAACTCTTCACTTCTCAATTCAAATGTATCTAAATTCTGTACAGTAATCATTATTATCAATACTAAATATCAAATAAATATATATGATAAATGCATTTTCATGATATGTATAAACTATATTCATAGTTGTGTTTAAAATAATTCTTTATATATTTAAAGTACTTAAATATTATTTTGAAACACAAAGTAAAATATGATGCAGATATCTAATCTTAAGTATTTTGAGCTTCAATTTAATGTAATAAAAATCTTTCTTCTATATATGTATACATTTTTATATTTACATATTTATTTAAACAGATATTGTGTAAATATAATTTTATATTCCTGCTTCTTATGTTCTCCCCATTTCCTTTATTTGTGTTTCAATATTTTATAACTTAAATATATACATTTGCGCATATACTTGTTATATCCGTAACTACTAGTTTGAATATTAGTTATAAAACTACAAATAATTAATAATTAGTATGATTAGATATGTAATCAATATTATTTGCTTTGATATTTTTTTCAATCCAAACCAATATAGCATACAAATATTCGAAAAGATGCACTTTTACCTTAAGCTGATTTATAACAATCTCCAGAGGATCTGAATTGTGTTTTAAACAGGATTCCTTGTATGATGAGATTACATCTTCACAATTCACATTTTCAGCTGTGAACAATTAATCAACATATTGTTAAAATATAAAAAATTAAAAGTTCAACATATTAAGATATATATGACTAACAGATGATGCTGGAGGATTCTGTCGATTATATAAGATGCAACATAATACATATGATATCCACTTCAGAAATAGTTCAACAATTGAAAATAATTGAAAAGATTCATACAATATTCATACATATTTTTACTTTATTTTGTTCTTGTATGTTATTCGTAAGAACATTTTTTCATTACTTTCAAATACTGAATACACTTCATGTAGTAGGTCTCACATATTATATTCTATTCATGATCAAACCTATTTGACAAAATGTTACTAACAACACATATTATAAACATAACTCTGAGCTTCAGTTTATTACTTGCATTTCATAATTACAATGTTTTTAACACGTTCGCTGCGGCGTTCATTGGTGACTCACCAAACGTTTCATTTGTAGCAATGACTTGATCATTAACTAGTGTCTATATTTCCATTGAATGTTCACCTCTCTATCACAACAAAGTAAGTTGATAAATTTGACCCTAGAAGCAGAGGATCAAGCGGAAATCAACTCTCCATTTTTTTCTTAAAAGTACAGCCAAATATTTACTTTAACATGAATGTAAGACATATATCAAAAATCAAATATTGTTTTTCTGCAGAATATAATTGTTTTTATTAAAAAAATTAACTTCCATTTTATATGCATTATTCCACAGAGAACGTATTAATACAATGATGTAAACTAAATGTAACTGCATAAAAATTATAGATATACTAAAATATTCTCACATACCATAGTTTCACATTATTTCATTAAAAAAGAATTTATTTAATTCTCATGTAATGTTTTTAAACAGTCAAATGTGTACTTGAATAAAATTGGTATAAATTCGAGAATATAACAAATTCTTTATTATATAAGACAATTTTATAATATACATTGTTCTATTTAAAATAATCTAATTTACAAATTACAATTAAAATAATATGGTTTAAGAGTAATTTACAGGTTAATTATATATTGTACATACTTCAATATTGCATCAAACTTATAATTAGTATATGGTTCACATTGTGAAATCTTAAACGTTCTGTATTTGGCATGACCTATAAAAAAAACCTAATGGCTTTGTGTACTACAACTATGTAAGTAAATAATTACAAAAATGATATTAACAAATGATGTAACATCATTTTATAGTTAAGATTATAGCCATTATGTTATGAGTGCTAATAACATCTTTAAAATAAAATTTAAAGAAGTTATTTTATCAATTTATAATTTATAAATTACAACTCAAATTTAGATTATAGTTTTTAATTAATCATCCTATTTTGTTATTACAGAAAAGTATTATTAAATAAATACAGTTTCTATATAACTAAACATATATTCTTATTAACAAGTGCCAAAATAATATAATTAAACATATAAAATAAATTAAACTAACTTAATAACTTTTGATATACTTTTAGATGATATGCCTTTGAAAATATTTGTGATTTTATTAAATTTTAAAAGTTTTAGTGCTTCTCTAAAGAATAGTTAACATATTAGATTAAACTTAAATTAAGTAACTTTATGAAATATGGATATTTTTCTATAGTTAATTGGTAAATAATTTAAATGTCCATGTAATTAATTTAATGACAAATAAAGTACAGATTCTCGAATTATATAGTATAAGATATAAATCTCTATAAGTCAAAAATTTCTCTAATTACGTTAATATACATTTCACACAGAGTTTTTACAAACATTTATATATATATATATTTTAATAATAACCAAATTTAATGCTTAAATTATTACTAAGGATGTACAGTTTTTTGAATTATTAATGTTTATTAATTAATACAAGTATAAAGTACAAATCTCTGTAACTCACAAATAAGTAAACAAACATCATACATACATTTGTTAGAAACATTTATATTTACGTATCTATAAAGTTAACTTAATGACGATTAAAGTATTATCGTAGATAAATGGATTTTTGTGAATCATTAATATTTATTAATTAATACAATTACAGAGCGTAGACCTTTAAAAGAGCCAGCAATATAAAATGAACGAATGAATGTAAAGATGAGATGTAAGATAAAAATATTTATCCTCACCAAATTTCCATGGATTGGCCGGTTCCAGGCATCCAGTAATCAAATGATTGTCATTTGTTGGGAAATTCACACGTCGGGGAAGCTTTTTTTTGCTCAATGCCAAGGAGCTTCGCAATTTTCTACCATCGATCAAAATATAAGGCGACAATGGGACATTGCTTGTACCAAATCTCGACCTTCTCGTCGTGTGCGATATCGTTCTCGGAGGAAGTTCCTCAGGATCGACCTCATCTTTCAAGGTCGTAAGCGAATTCTCGCTGATCTGCGAAACCGAATTCGCTCCTTCGCTCATATTCAACAAATTTCTAACATATTTTCTCGAACGGAATTTACTTCACTATAAACACGCACACACGCATTCACATGCACATCGCACAATATGTCAACGCGGCTATTTCGTAGAATCGTTAACGTCGATATCGAAGCAAACATCAGCTACTCGTATATTACATCCGCCATCTTTATTACTGTCAGGCAAGTCGACAACTGTGAAACTCAACACCTAAGTTGGTATCACTGTGCTGGTATAATTAATGTATTCAATATTTTTTAAATCCTCGTTTAATTGTTTTTGTAAAACATTTTTGATGCTATATAAAGTTTACTTAAAATATATCTTTATGAAATATGACCGATCTATAAATTTATGGTTTATCAAATTTGTACTTTTCTCGCCTTATATGGTATCAAGTAAATTATAAAAGCAACAAGGATAGACATATTTTCTATCGCATAAACAATTTGACAAAAACGTAGATTCCTTATATGGTCAAACCGAAACCGCATCAGTAAGGAAAACTTTATTTGCTAAAATTTAAAGTACAGTAAAAATAAAATATTCTGTAATATTGTATCAATTATCCACATATTAAAAAGTATTTATTTGTTCAAATATGAAATAAAAGCTGTTTATCTTTTTTCACATTACAATATAAAATTACATATTAAGTTTGTATAATATAACCCAAAAATTTCTCAGAATTTTATTTTTAAGTAGAAATGGAGACTATTTTGCAACAAAAAATAATAGAAGCAACTCACTGCGTTGAAAAACAATTAGACACAGAGATAGAAAAATTGGAAAATCTGGATATTAGTGATTTTGAAAAGTTGCGTGAACAACGTTTAAAGAAACTAAAGTTGCTTCAACAACAAAAGCAGAATTGGTTGACATTGGTAGTGTAACATTTAGTATTTTATTATTATATAGTATTTTAATCTCTGAATAATGCTGTTTTCCTGCAATCAATGTAATCTTTTTATCATAAGGAAAAGATAAACTAGTTAATCAGTTTATAGTATTTAATTCACTATTTAATAATCCAATTTTATATACAATTAAAATTGTTAATTCAATGTTTATGACTATTTTTAGGGTCATGGAGAATATTCAGAATTATATGATGAAAAAGAATTCTTTGAAATTTCAAAAAAATCTCAAAACATTGTTTGCCTGTTTTGTAAAGACGATTCCCCAAGATGTAAAATAGTAGATCATCATCTCAAAATTCTTGCAAAAAAGCATATAGAAGCAAAGTTTTGTAAGTTAAATGTAGTACGATGTCCATTTTTAACTGGTAAGTTAATTATTGTCCATATTTTCTATATTTCTTTAGTGTATTCTGTTAAACTTTTCTTAAATCTAAAAATTTGTAATATTAATCTATATTATACATTTACAGAACGTTTAAGGATCAAAATTATTCCCACAATTGCTCTCATTGTTAATGGTAAAACTAATGATTACATTGTGGGATTTACTGATTTAGGAAATCGTGATGATTTTTCAACTGAAACATTAGAATACAGAATTTCGCTTTCTGGAGCAATAACATTTGAAGAGAACTTGTCATCAGAAAATAATAAAAAACCATGGTTATCACAAGTTTTAAAACCTAAAACTATCAAAGGACCTAATGGTTCAAATTCTGATGATTCGGATGAAGATTAAAAATAATTCATAATTTTTAACGATTCATTAGCTAATATTTATAAGCTTTTACCTGTATGTAAAATTTAATTAATAAAAATTAATAATCGTTAAACAAGTAAAGACAATTTTAATATACAAAATAGCTATATTATATAAGATATTTATATATTATTTTATTTATAATAAATATTGTTATATATAAAATAAATCTTTTAATGTAAAAAATTTTTAAGAAACAAACATTTTAAATATATTTTTTTATAAATAAAGTTGCTTATAACTTTAAATTGCTTACTTAAATTGACTTACTAGTACATACTATATAATTCTGTCCAAATCTATTATAATACAATAAAAAAATCATTTAAAAAAATTTAATTTTTTCATATTATTATTCAAAACAAAGTAATTCCTAAAGTCAAAAGATAATTTGTATTATATGTAATTACATATTATTCATAAATAGCTTGCAGTTAAAAATATAATATATGAATATAGATAGTGTACCTATCTGTAAAAAATAAAAATTCATATTTTAAGAAATATTAGAAAATATATTTTTATTAATCAGATGTGATCACTCAAACAAATTTCAAATTATCTATCAATTGCAGCAGTTTTCAAAAAATTTTAAACATTATTCATTAATTTAATAATTCAAATTTGTTCAATACTTCAAAGAATGTTCTATTCATATTCAAATTTTATGTCACATATACATCAGCATGATAATAAATTTAATTTAATTATTTTTTACAAATTATTCTGTTTTTCATGTAAAATAAGTCATAAAAATTTATGACTACTAAATAAATGCGTATTAATACCAATAACAATTCCTAAGTTATTATATACAATTGGACAAAGGCAATTAAATATAATAAATATAATAAAGCAAAATTATTAATAAAATAAGTCTAAACATATCTTCTTCCTAAATCTTTTAAACCTATCAAAAGTAAAAAGTAAGAAAGTATAATATTTTGATGTTAAAGATAAAATAAACGCTTTCTAGGAACAAACATATGAGAAGTTTATCAAAATATGAAATTATATCAATTTATAATTAAGTTTAAACAAAGATATACTAGAATGACTAATGACTTATATCAAAATTGTATTAAAACAAGTATTAAATTAAAATATATACGTATACTTTTCCAATATATGTTACAAGCATTTACAAGTAAATTTCATAGAAATGAAGGAAAAGCACAATATATTTTTAACACAGTTTTATTCTCTCACGTGAGCATCACTGACAAAGAGATGTTATGAGAAGTTCATTATATGAAAATATTTAAAATTCAGATATAAATCAACTTTAAAGAAATAGTTGAGTAGACAAACATAATTATATTTTTAATTAAACAATTCATTATATAATTTTTATTATGACATAATGTCTAAAATACCTTTGCTATTCAGAATATCTACTGTGCAATTACAAAACCTTTCTAAAATTATAACTTTAAAAAAGTAATAATATATAAAAATGGCAATATTTTTAAAATTATAATGATTTGAATCTTATGTTGCAAAAAAGTAAGGCATGGAATTGTAACATCGTTGAAAGTAACTATTAAATTCATTTATGATCCAACTCCATTTAGTTATCATTTATCAAACCTAATTTGATTAATCACTCATGAAAGAATAACTTGTTATGTTACTTTACAATATTATGATATTTTGTGGTATTTTTCATAGCCATTTTATTATTACTAATACCATTCTTTTTATATTGAATTAAATTTAATTAAGAATGTATATTGATATCATTATTCCTTATATACATATGTTTTGTATTTATGTATAAGAGATTTATATAATTTAAAATTCATTATATGTTAGATGTAAATCAAAACTTTTCGAATATTCTGTTTCTTAAGTTTTTACATGTTTAATAACTAATTTTTAATATTATAATTATGCAATGTATCACAGAGATAATTTTGCACACATTCAAATTTTTTATATGTACACATCGAAATGGAAATTATATTTATAAACCCTTTGCGGATGAGGTCGCTCGACGAGCAAGCGTCGCTGTGACGAGAGGTATTGGCGCACGTAGTGGAGAAAATATACACGTTGAATGTTGCGTTATTCATTGTCGAGGCTTGTATTATTTTCATCAATATTTAGTTCATCATCATTGTCACTATTACTAGAAATATTGAAACGTCTGAGCCGATTCCTTGTTAAACGGAGTTCGTTCCATTGTCTGAAGCACTATCGTCGTCTTCTATCTTGTTCTATCTAGGTTCAAAATAATGCTCGTCATCACTACTATCGCTATCGAACATGTTCTTTCTGGATATTTTAGGCATCGTGTATAAGGTATTATAAAAAATATATAAAACATATAAAAAGTTTGCTGATTCATCTGGAAATGTCAATGAAAGATTGAAATTCGTTTTAACTCGACCATCATCCTACATCTCGAGTTTACGGAAGATAACATTTCTAAAGATCTATAATTTTCTTTCATCAAAAAACATAATACTGTTTAGTTTATTATACCCATACATAAATACACATTAAATTATCGCTCAGAAAAATAGACGTATGCCAGCCACTTCAAAATAAGTGTTCGAAACTGTGAACAGATTTGGGCGGCTATATGCCGACACGTGTCCGCAAAGGGTTAACACTATGCAATAAACATACTTTAACAAATTACTAAAAGAATCTTTTAAAATATCATAAATGAAAATAAGCAAATATATAATACTGTATCTGCAAAAAGAACTGTAAAAAAAATTACATAAATTACCTTATAATGCCCCTGCTTATGAATTATACGCTGTTCACACTTTTAGAAAATATTTTTATGAAATTACATTAATAAATATATTATGAATAGATAATATCTAGAAATCCTTTTTTACATGAAAGTAGAAGTATTGTTATTATAAAAAATATAAACATTTACGCATATATTTAAAGTATAAAAGCGTATGTTCTCTCTAAAACTCATATGACATGGCAATTCAACTTTATTTGAATTATATATTTAAAATTAGATTTGTTAAAAATGTACTTTATTACATATATATTATTTCTATTAAAAACAAGAAAAAAGAAATAACAACAAAGTGCCAAAAATATGTAAGAAAATGTTATTATGTTTTAACAAATACGATAGTCTGTGTTTTAAATTTTTTGCCTTATATAGAAGATATAAAGTAGAACATATTGCCTTTCCATGTATAAAATGATACCTTATTATTTGTTGTAACAGTACATCATAAAACAGATAGTAACTACATATAAGAAGTAATTACATATAATCGTTCTTAAATACGTGTTATGAAACATAAAATAATTACATTTTGTACATGCGTTTCTTATGACTTATGTTCTTTTTTAACAAAAATGCACGAAAGTTTACTTTTACATTAACAAATAAGAAATATTTCATAGATAATTACATATAATTATGCTAATATTTATATAATATAACAAACTCAATTTATATCCAAAAAGAAATGCAAAAACAATCGTTGTACTAAATATACTTCACACTGTTTTTATGTCACAAGGAGTGTTCTCACTTAAGAAATTGAGATAACTTAGTAAAAGTTATCTTTCCAAGAGAACATATAAAAATTGCAATAAAGTTTGGAAAAGGCAAACATATTGCAGGAAATAACTTTCTTATTTAACCTGATTATTTAGCATTTGGAGTTGAATCAACTAGTCTAATTAGATTCTAGAATTCTTCTATAGACATCTTTAACTTTGTTCATTATCAAAAAGATTTTACATTCATATAATTAATATAACTTTACATATTTTTAAAGCAAGAAAAATATTTAAATACTAAAATAAAATTAAACTTTGATTCTTTTTTATTTAAAATCTATGTTAATCGATGAATGAAGGTTTTGAAAAATTATACTCAATATATTCACATTATTTTAACAACTTATATATATTATTTTGTTCTCAATGATGAAAACAAACTTGACCAGCTAGTTTAAGTAATACGTCAATTTAACTCACTGTACATAGTTTGATGTTTGATAAAGTCATAGAAGTATATGCCTTCTACCTTTAATACGATTTACCAAATTGCATATTTTAAGTGCTGGTCCAAGTTTTAATCCCATATATTTCATCATCATATCAGAATTTAAAAGTAACAAAGCTTTCCCATCAATTTCCTGAAAATTTTCTTCAATTACTGATTTGTGTATGTACTATTTGATATATAAATGAATTTATTATTCACTGTAATAAATACTATTATAAAATAAATACAAAATAACATAAAGTGTTAACTTACATGTTTCCTGAATAAATCCGCATGCTGTCCTAATGCAGGATCAGTAACACCAATATAATGTATTACATCTTCAATAGTCCATTCTGCTGGTTCAATAGAAGGTGTGCGATTTGTGGAAGTTTCAGATTGGGTAGTGGATGTTGCAGCTTCAAGCTCTGATTATAATAATAATATATCATTTATTTATCAATATTTTTAAATAAGAGAAATTACCTGGAACAGATTTTCGTGGTTGTTTTGTAGCTGTTGGTGAGGATAATGATGAATTGTTTATACTTTGTACAGAATTTTGTTGTGTTTGCTGCTGTGGGATAGTTGACGACAGGTTTTGCTGACTTGGAGACCACCTTCGTTTTTCTGCCGCAGTAGTACTATTAGTTGTAGCTGTAGCAGTATTAACTGCTTCTTCGCTATTGGTGGATTGTGGTTGTTGAGTATTTGGACATTTGTTGCAGGGTTCTTTCCTTCTAAATAACATATGTTCACATGCACAAAGATCCTCAAGTTGTCGCCTAATGTATATATAAAAATCTTCTTCTTCCATAAATATAGGTAACCTAACAGAAGTAGGTTTACTCTCTAAAATTAAGCTTATAGTTTCTCCTTCGCCACGTTTTAACAGACTCAACATCTGTCTTGGACTCATTGCTGCCATCAAGAAAGCTTGAAATATATCTCTTGTAACATTTAGTATAGGGCCAGTACCAAATTGTGCTGGCATTGCCTTTACTTTACGAGGATCAAAATAGGGACCACATGTGCAATTATGATTTACATAAATTGTAACTGTAACATAATAAAAATATTGAACGACAAAAGAAAGTATAGATTCAATTACCAAGAGATAAATTTAAGTGAAATAGTATATACCATTCTCTAAAGAATGTGGTTTGGTATTAGCTGTACTAGTATCAGGTTCTGTGGCTGGTTGTGGTGGAGCACTTGAACCAGCAGGACTCACTAAAGCAACAGCTGGTTCTCCATTAGTGCCTCCACCAGACACTGCCATTACTGGTAAGATGTTACTTGTCCTAGACTTAAATCTATTAGGCCCTGTCGCTACAGATATTTATGTATATTACTTAATAAAAATATATACTTTAATGATATAAGGTAGGAAGATATTATAATTCTTACATTTCTGTCTAGGTGGTTGTAATGGATGACCACTTTTAAAACACCACCCAGCAGGGAAGATATCTCTAGAGTCAAAACGACACCAATAATCAAACGCTCCCCGCCAGCCATCAAATGTAATATGAATCATGTCTTCCTTAACTGCACCAACAGTTGCTGTGCAAATAAGTTGTGGATTCTTTTTATCTATGGCTTCCAATTTATGTCCAATTTCAAACATATTAGAACGCGGAGTTTTTGGCTCGCGTTTAAATACTTTTGCAGGTGCCATTTCAGCACCATTCAATGTTTTCAGAAGAAACATTGGCCAACTGGAAGCATTCATTCGGAAGCCCAATGGTGGTTGCAACATGCCACCAGATTTTTCGCAATGACCAATTGGATTAATTTCATTACTGTCAACTAAACGCCAAAAATCATTTTTATTATCTGAACCATCCAACCTAAGTCTAAGACGAGGACCAAGAACTCCAACTACAGTCGCAATACATGTTGATGTTAAATTACGAGGATCAAGAGCCTCTAATTTCATACCCATTTTGAATTCATTAGTTGATGGAATCTCATGCTAAAAGATAATTTCAATATTATAACGTATACTTTCCTTTTTTATGATTTAATGTACCTGTTTGAAACATTCTATAGGTGCAGCTTGGCTGTTTGTTTCTTTTAAGTAAAGATCCCAATCAAAAGTTTGATACGTTTCATACTGAAATGGACCAGTAGAGGTTGATGGGGAGTGAGATATATTTGTATGGCTTGTATTTGTAAATGATTGAGTTGTAGAAGGAATATTATTTCCACTTATTAATCCCGATGGTGCAAGGGATGGTGCAGGAGATGACTGGTCCCTATTATCTATTTAAAAAAAATGCAATCCTCATTAAAATATATATACTTCAACTTTTTTTAAACTTTTGTAAATTACTAACTTTTCTTTATATCTGTTTGTCCTTCCTTCTTTTGATGTTTATTTAAACAAAATGGAGAGCAAAAGTCTTTTGTAGGCCCATCTTTTTGCTCTAATCTCACTGGTGTACCTCTAATAACATTGTCGCATTGAACGCAAGCACCTCGTATATAAGCCTTGCGAAATTCTGATAAACAAGTTTCTGAACAGAATTCTTTCTTTCCATGTTGCGTTGGAAGAACATATTTTAAAGGCTGCTTGGTTTCCCCGCACCATGTACAGGAGTTTTTTGATTTTGGTGGTCTTCCAGGACCTATATTTTAAAGATATAATGTTTTAAATGAATAGTAACATAACATATATAATAATAGTTATCAATAATAAAAATATTATTCATATCTACAATCGAAAATGATTGAGAAAAGAGAAAAATCTATGAAGTACAAGGTTACTTTGAACTCTAATATTTATATACCTCGCATTTTGGTTTGTGTAGACGACATAATTCTTCATAGAAAAACAGTATTTGATACTATAACTTATTGCATAACATTACTACTTTAATTTAATAATTAAGGACATCTTTGCATCCATTAATAAAATAAATCTTGGAAGCACATCTAGTTTTAAACAGAAAAAAATTACACTTATATTCTACTAGCAAATAGGTTACGGTCAAGCCTATGTACCACCAGATAGTTTCTCATACACCTTCACATAAATCAAAATTTAATCGGATTCTGTGATGATTATTTCGTTACAATCAAAATAATATATTCCGTATCAAAAGTTATTATGTCAAGCCGCCATATTGCTTTGATTTGGCCGCGCAATCCGTAGATAAAAAGGTAATAGAAAGGATTCATTACATGAATATCAATACCATAATTACACAAGTTATAATCTGTGCATATCATTAAAATTTTGTACCAATAAATAATAATAATTGTTTGAAACCTTTTTTTGCTAATTAAATAAAATGACAAAAATAATTTTTTTCATTTTGTAATTTTTCTTTCCCGAAAAACTATTTCTACCATTCCCCTCGATGCTTAATGTTTATTTAAAAATCATAATACTATGCATTCCAAAACTATCCTCCTTAAGATTAAAACGTAAAAACGATAAAATATCATTTAATTGATTTATGCGGTGAAATATATACGTAATTATGTATTTATGTAATGAAACAAGCAAATTATTGGTTAAATATTCTACGAAAACTTCATATCATTTCGATGTTTCGCTTAATGCGAAGTATTCTTTTTTTTTAACATCTGCCATTCTGCCATTCATTGTAAAGAAAGCTTTAACTTTGCTGTCGTTGGAATTGGAATTTCAGTTCAAGCAAATGGTATCTCACGGGTGGAGGTCGTTGCGTCAAATCTCACAAATCATGAATGAATTCTAAGTTCTGTTGTATATTTTCTACAAATTAGCAACATTGTTGACACTAGTAAGTCCAGCATTAACGGTTACGTGTTTTTTACAAATTTGCATAATCCTACATCGTGAAAATTCGCGAATTTATCAAACGGTTTAGTGGCATGTAAACAAACATTGAATCACGAAATGTTGTCATATAATTTTAACAGTTTTACATACGTAAATTTATTAAAAATACACAAAGAAAGTTGCAATTTTACTCATTCTTTTATAATTCATGTTATAATAAAGAAGAAATTAATATATTTTTAGAAGGTACGAAAGTTCTTTCTAAAATTTATTACTTTTTTAAAGTGTAAAACTTTCATCTTTTATGTTTGTAAATAACTTGTAATTACTAAATATATAAGTAAATTTGGTATTTATAAGCATAATATTCTTCATCTTGTGATATAAAAACTTACTTTGCAACTTATGAAAAGACAAAATGCAAGGAGTGTTGATTAATATATTTTGTTGCAAGATATTAAAAATAAAACATTGAGAATGTTACATATATAAAGAAATATATAAATGTGATCAAATTTTATATGCATATGTAATAATTATGTGCTATAAAGTATCTATTAACGAGAATAATTGTGTCATATGTGTTATATGTACTAAAGTATTTACCACAACGTGCGTTGTACGATGAATGAAGTAAGTGGAGGAAAGCAAGACATACCAAATACTTCTTCTTGGGAAACTTTATCTGGCCAGTCTGCATCTTCATTGTCTACTATGCATCATCATCATCAGTCGTTACAACAAGATGCAACTCCAACTGTTGCACAAGTTATAGTTCCTACTCCTGTAAAACTTCAGACACCTATCTTAAGCTCAGCACAAAATATATCTGACCACTGTTCACAACTTGGTCATATGCAACAATCAGGTCTAATGTCGCAGGTAAATATTTATTTATAATCTATTGTCTAAAATTATTAATTGCTTATATGAACAAAACGAAAAACGTAATCTTTTATATATTAAAATTCAATTGTTGAAAATTAAAAGATTAAACTATTAATAATTATATTCCAAAAGTAAAATGAAATGCAATATCTTTTTGTTTTAATGAAATGATAAACTCTGCAGATACAAGATTCATAAATAAGGAAATTATTATATCTGGGAGATTAAGTGGCTAAAAGAGTTGAGAAATACAATTATAATTTGAAGATAATGAAAACAAATAAGCAAATATAATAATATTTTTTCCCCGTAAATTATTATATATTTCTATTCAATTACAGGGTACACCACCAGGAACGTTCCCAGAACCTGAACTTTCACCTGAACTTCAGCAACAAGGATGGAAGAAGTTTTGGAGTAAAAGAGAAAATCGTCCATATTTTTGGAATAAATTAACTGGAGAATCATTATGGGTAATACCACCATTGAAACCTCAGGTACTAAGGTATAAATTTTGGTTGTAGATTAATAAAAACATAAACTTATATGTGTCAACTGCATCTATATTCAAGTTTGACCCAATTACGGATCCACTTGGTATATGCGGTGTACCACCTGTTTCTGGAAATGGAACAATTCCCCCAGGAGGAACACTTAAACGCAGAGCTTCTGAAGATAGTGTTGTTCCAGCTGCAAAGAAATTTGTATTAGCGTATGTTTACTTGACTGAATTTATATCATTTTTATATTAAGCATTTTTTTTAAATTCTAATATATTTTAACTTAATGATAGAGGACCGTGGGATTTGGAAATTCCAACAAATGTTATAATATACGAGAGAGCTCCATCAAATTTACCTCATGTTCATCCTGAAGCAGAAGCATTACGGTGTAGTTTACTTGCAAAATTGAGACAATGCTATCAAGAATTGTGTCATACTCGTGAATCCATAGATGCTCCAAAAGATTCTTTTAACAGATGGCTAATGGAAAGAAAAGTTATAGACTGTGGTTCAGATCCCCTTTTACCAAGTCAGTGTTTCCCTGAAATTTCTATGTCTATGTATCGTGAGATTATGAATGATATCCCTATTAAATTAGTCCGGCCAAAATTCACTGGTGATGCAAGAAAACAGCTATCGCGATACGCAGAGGCTGCAAAAAAGATGATAGAATCAAGAGCAGCTTCATCAGAAAGTAGGAAAGTTGTAAAATGGAATGCAGAAGACACATTTCAATGGTTGAGACGAACAGTTGGTGCTACATTTGACGATTTTCAAGATCGTCTCGCACACTTAAAACGACAATGTCAACCACACCTTACAGAGACTGTAAAAGCCAGTGTTGAGGGTATTTGCCTGAAAATTTATCATTTATCAACAGAGTATGCAAAAAAGGTTAAAGATAAAAATAATCAAATATTAAAGGATAATGGTTTAGGAAATGTTATACCATTAGGAGGACCTGCTAGTGCACAAAGGAAAGTTTGGTGTTATCCTGTGCAATTTTCTCTTCCAACTCCTCGACTTCCACAAGTGGATTATCTTCCTGAACGTGAACAGACAATGTTACGTTTTCATGGTGATACTGCGTGTATTAATAACATGCATCTTACTAAATTAGAACACCTATATAGATATAATTGCTTCGATGATAAAAAATTCGAAATGTTTTTACCTCGTGTTTGGTGTATGTTAAAACGTTATCAAACATATCTTGGAATTAATGAAGGACAAGCAACACAAATGGCTTTGCCTGTCACAGTTTTTGAATGTCTTCAAAGATCATTTGGTGTAACATTTGAATGTTTTGCATCCCCATTAAATTGTTACTTTAGACAATATTGTTCAGCATTCGCTGATACAGATTCTTATTTTGGATCAAGAGGACCTTTCTTGGACTTTAGGCCTGTAAGCGGCTCGTTTCAAGCTAATCCACCATATTGCGAAGAACTTATGGAAGCTATGGTTAATCATTTTGAACGTCTTTTGGCTGATTCTACTGAACCTTTATCTTTTGTGGTATTCTTACCTGAATGGCGGGATCCAGCACCTAATGCTCTTATTAAACTGGAAAGTAGCCATTTTAAGCGCAAACAAGTAGTGGTACCTGCAATGGAACACGAATATAGACATGGGTTTCAACACATATTACCAAAGTAAGTTACAATATTTTGGTTTCAATATTTATTCAAGTAATAAATAAAAAATACATACAAAAGACCCTTTTTGCATTATAGAGGGGAAGTTAATATTAGAGCAGCGCACGGAACATTAGTTGTATGGTTACAAAATGCAGCTGGTACTGCTCGTTGGGGTCCTACTGAAGAAAGAGTCGAAGCATTATTAGAAGCATGGCGTCCAGGAAGAGAAAGAGAACGAGATAGACAAGAACTTTTGTCACCACCAAGGCAAACACATCAGCAAATACCTTCTACGCCTATCCCTGTTTTAACGACGCCCACAAATCCAACAATACCGTTACAAACATTATCCACGCATCCTATATAATTCTTAAACAATATTCGGAGAGTTGGAAAGAAAACTAAAATAAGTCTAACAATTTAATTTTAATTCTTTCTTAAAGAAATCGGTCTTTTACAGAATGTATTTGGCATGTAATTTAATAATTACATTTTATGTAGCGGAATTAACATAATAACAACATGAAACATCGATTTCTGCTAATACTGTTATGCCTATTATGGTAACATTCATGATATAGCGAATATAATCGTAAAATCGGAGATGCAATATAATTTACGTGTTCGAATATTTAAATAAGCGAATTACTTGAAAACTTATTAAAATGAAGGACAGAAACTCTTAATATTGGTTCACTGGGATCTCGCTATATTGTGAAAGATACTGCACTTCAATATTATTCATCATATGTGCTGTAAGAAATTCATTTCATCTAAAGAAGATATACAAATAGATATGTACAATTTGCACATATGCGTACAGAAAAATTATTTGATTATTATGAATTAAATGAATATTATTATGCTACCTAAAATTTCATATAAATCTTTTCTATTGAAAATTGTGAGAATTTATAACTTAATTTTAATAATTCTTTTGTGATGTTTATCATAGAGTGCAATTTCTTTACTTATTTCCAACATGAAATGTTAAAAATATGTGAGATGTGACAATGAAAAATATGTATCTATTATATAGGTATAAAAAATCATCATTTGAATTGATACAAAATCACGTTGCGTGGAGTCTAATCTTTGTAATAGCGTTAATTGTTAGTAATTAATAAGAAGACTTTGTAAGACGTGATACCCTAATAGAGGTACTTGCCATGCAAGTAGAAATTGGTACTATTATGAAAAAGTTATGAGAAAATGCAATAGTGTGTATGCGTGTGTGCCCGTGTGTGTAAATAATGAAATACATAATTATATTTGCTTGTTTTTCATCGGAAAAATTAGTTTATATGAAAATAATTTAAAGTAATATCCCCTTTTTATACCTTTTATCCATGACAATCTGTTTCTTTTAACATAAAATAACAAAGTGCGATAGATACTCTGTTTTCTAAATGTATCATCAGTGCAATATTTTATATGAATTTTTAATAGAACTTATAAAAGAAAATATGTACAGAAATATATTAACTTCTTTTATAGAAGACATCTTTGTTACTTTTCGATGAATTTTTAAATCTTAAAATGAACATATAATTGATTTATAAATTTGTATAACACTGGATTATGATAATTCATCCTTCAATTTATGAAATTGTTCAAGATAAATTCATAAAAAAATACTGTTCCATAAAATAAATGTGTCTTGAGTTGAAAATACATCTGTATATATATGTATTAAAAAATCAAATTAAGTATAGAGTTTACAACTATTATTTTCACATGAAACAAAATACTTTTTTTTAATAATATAATGGCTTTTTCTTTGAGTGAAATATATATATAAATCATATATATTATATATAAGAAATAATATAAAGAATATCATACAATATATTTTCATTATATTTCTATTATATTTATACTTTTTTCTTTTTCAATTAATTACATAAGCAAATCCTTAATATACACATTTTATGTCATTCTAAGAAATGGTGACCAATACGTAATTTTACACAGTTTAAAATAATAATTTAGAAATATTATATACACACATGTGACATAATATCACACAATTTACTTTGTAATTTTATTTTATAAATTCAAAAGAAACAACTGTGCTATATACATATTTTTCCCGATACTAATAAGTTTTTACAATTATTTGTGTTTATAGATAATATACATACTTATACATATCTTATACATTTTGTATATGTTTATTAGTAATAAATTGTACATAGTTGTACAATATGTATATGTATATATGTAGACATAAGACACTTATGCACATATAATTTGTAAGGCATAAGACAATATAAACAAAGGTTTATGGGCACTTACTATTTTAGTACTTAAACTCCCATAAAAAAAATAAAATATACTCGTAAAAAGATTATATTATTGTTGAACACAGTATAAACAAGTAGAGTTCCACATTTTATAAAGCAACTTGTTACTGTTGAATTAGAATACTGTTTTTTTTTAGATGTAAAGATATTTACATTAATACAAACTATATAAATAATTCATACTTCTAAAAACTGAAAAACTGTTTCTAATAAAAGTTATCCAATTGACAATAAAGTCATTTACTAAAGATATTTTATTTTTAAGTATTGAAGATTCAAAGATCACATTTTTTTAAATACAGTGTCATATTTTTATATTTATATTGTGTTAGAGGTTGAAACATTTTGAAATAAAAATTAGATGAAGAATAATACAAAATTTAATATAATATAAATATATTTTATGATTTAAAAATATTTAAATAAAAATATAATTGAATTTGCTACCTATTTTATTTCTCAATTTTATTAGATGGTTCACAGTACTTACAAAATATACAACTTTTATTTATGAAAATATATATTACAGATCTTTTTTTCAATTCTAATTAATAGATGTAATAAAAAAATCAACGTTTTGTTTTTAAAAATTATGTAGTTGCTTATATTCAATATTTACAGATCTATATAAAAATTTGTTGATTATATGTATTACATTATTTACATCATAATATTTACATTTATATAAACAAAAACAAGATTTTTATTTCCTTATTTTATTTTTAATTTTTTTGTCTTTTATCATGTAGATGAATGTTCAGTTGAGTCATATGATTGCAAAAACAATAACAACTTGTTCAGTAATTTATGGGCTTGCTGTTTTTCACAAATTAAATAATAAATAGATTTTTCTTCCATATCATTAATAAAGTCTATTAATGTCAATTTTATTGAATGGAGATCGAATACGCAATGGCTAAATCCAAGTTTATATCTATTAAAGGTAATTACGTCCTCTTTTTTTAATACCATGCTTAAACGACGTTTAGCTATAAATGTCAGAAAATTAAAGAATAAGTTATAATCCATTCCATATGTTGATTTCAATATTAATTGACACTGTTCTGCCCAATTGCTCATATCTTTACAGTCACTAACTTCTTTCATTACAGAGTTTAATTCCTTTTTTAATCCGTGCCACACATTTATAATATTACAACCATTGATCCAATTATGATTGAGAGAAATTGTATCCTCCTAAAAATAAGCATCATAATAAGTATAGAATATTACTTAACTTAAATAATGATAGTCAAGTATACTTACTATATTCCAAACTTGATGGTGCCAGCCAGAAGGTACAAATATAATTTCACCTTCCTTTTGAATTACATCAATATATTTTATCGATCGCTTATCATAGGTCTTATATACAGCATAGTTTTCAAGTTCTTTGGATGTTGCATCATATATTAATTGACCATGTATATCTCTAAGAAAATCTTCTTGACCTGGAGGGAAAAGTAACCAACGTTTCTTTCCAACTATATTAGCAGACCAACTGTATGATCCAAATACATCTGCATGCAATGGTGTCCTATATATGGAAACTAGTTTACCTTATTTACATAACATCAAACATTAATAATTTTGTGCTTAAAAAGTATATTTTTACCATGTTCCTTTTGGGCCCATATATACAAATCTATAATCATCATTTAAATCAGGATGTGCCATGTAATATTCATTTAGCCAGTCGGATGCAAAATACTCAGGAACTGTATACATAGGAGCATTGGGGAATAATTTCTGACAATGCCAGTCCTTTAAGTACAAAAGCGCCATAGAATCTGAATAATTGTTTTTTGCATAATCCATCCAATAATCTAAGTAATCTTTCATTTTCATATCATCTTTAGACTGTGAATTGTAATATCTTTTTTTACAATCTGCGACTGGTACTATACAATCTCCTATAAGACAAATATTATAATTAATAAATAATACGCGTATAGAGCAAATATAATGTTTATAATTTGTTTACCAAACGATATATCAAGGACGTCGAAATCTGGTGCACCATCTAGATTCCATTGTCTTTTACACGACCAATTTTCAGTTATATTCGACTTAAAAATACACGGTTTATTCTCCATTAAATATTTCGAAAAAAAGTCATCGTACGTTATCGATGCATCAACATAATCAATCCAATCGATTATGGTGGTCTTTTTGTTAACAGATAACCTCCTGTCTTGAACTTCGACTTCTTGTACCATCGCGCACTTTTACTTGAATTAAAATTAATAATAAGCGAACTTCATTATAATTTTTTCATATATATACATATCCATGTATACACGTAAATATATATATATATATAGGTACACATTAAAATATAGAAATCGACAATGATGTATAGCTGTTTTTAAAAAATTACGACACTTTTTTTGAATGGATACAATGTCACGAAACTAATTAAAAACTACCTTGAAATTTTGTTAATCTACGCGCATGCGTATATGTTATGTACGTTATATTTTTAATCATTATTATTTATTATTACATTTATCGTTATGTGCTATTATGATTTAATATTTTTTGTTTGCTACATAACCATGCACAGTTGTAAACCATTCTTTTCTTAAAGTTGATTTATTTTGTTCGTTCAATTTAATTCATTTTACGTATATATTATTTTGCTTTAACTATATAACAATTTCATTAAATAATATTATACATATTTGTATTAATTTTTGTATATGGTTAAAAAATTTATTTGATACCTTAGTATATATTTAATAAATTACTTTTAAATTTAAAATTAAAAAAGTATATTATAATAGATAAATTTATTTAGATTTATACAATGGGAAATAAAATGGGAATAAAATGTTGAAATAATTTTTAAATATCTAACAAGTTAAATTCATATGTAACAAAATGTTGGCTCTAGAATTTTTAAGTAATTCGAAGTATTTTAGTATTATTTTGTTGTAAAAACATAATCTCGTTGTAAAAGAAAATATCAATTTTCTTTTTAATTATATTTAATGTAACATTTCTAGCAGAAATTTCATAATCGTAAAAGATCACATTATAATTTATATTTCAAATGTGTATAGCCGCGAAAGACTGTAAGTAGATAAAACAAATTCTGAAAATCCCTAGTTTTCGACCAATGATAACGTAGGTACATTAAGAAATCTGGATGTTCATAGAAAATAGAAAACTTTTTGTCATAAAACCAATGAAAACATAACTTTCATACAAGGTAAAACTTGCTAAAACTGGAAGTCAAGCCTTTCTACCGTATATACACGTTATACTTTATGCATGAATATGCAATATCAAAACAGTAGACTAAGGCGTGCGATAAACACATAAAAGTATTGGAATATTCCCATTAAATGTTCCGTAATAATGAGAATGACGTACAACGAGAACAAAAAGTATCACAGCTCGTATACACGAGCAGAAATGAAATTTGACTGACCGATGATTTAAACAAATAAATCAACCGGCATGAACCGTGCTTAAAGGCGTTGTCAATGTAATAGACGTTTATCATATTACTAGCTACAATCATTTCTAAAGTGGTTCTTCAAATTTTCAATCGTAATTTTCTGTGTGCAAATTGATGCAAATATTTTTTTCTTGATTATTATATGGATGCGTTCAAGCATCCATGTGGATGAAAGTAAAAGAAGAATGTATATTTATATCGCGAATAGTTTTGCCAGCTGATTGTCATCTAAACGCATCATGTGAAGGATGTGCCGTGAGAAATTTTAGATTATACCATCCATATAATTACCATAGTAACGAGTATCATACTCTGATTTATATTTTATGAACTTTCAACTGGAGGTAGAAACAGAGTGGAGACATCAACGAGTCTCTTGAAAGAATGGGAAATAAAAGTAGTTGCTGCGTTTATTCCAGTCCTCAAGTTGGACGTAAGGAATTAGGGACCGAAGGTGTTACCCGAGGTCTTGAGGAACATTTACCAGAAGGTGGAATTAGTGTTAATAATTTACAACATATTAGCGAACGTGAACCAGAAGACTGGGACTCAGATCCATCATTACACCCCTGTGCTGGTACTATTTTTATGGAACGATCGAAACAAGCTATTGAAAGTATGTAGACTTATTTGGAAATACTGACTGAACTTATTTTTAGAGCATTATTATTATTTCTTTTATTAATTTGTTTAAAAAATATATCTTTTTTAGATGGCATGGTAAGAAAAAAAAGCCAGCACCAAATTGCAGATATAAGGCCTTTAAAAAAGAGTAGTAGTTGCAGTACAATATATTTAGATGACAGTACTGTTTCACAACCAAATCTTAAGAATACAGTAAAATGCGTTGCCTTAGCTGTTTATTACCACATAAAAAACAGAACCTCACAGCGACAGATTGATATATTTGATGAGAAACTACATCCCTTAACGGTAATCTAATTATATATATATATATATTATTTGTTAGATCAAAAGGATAAAAGATGTACAATGTAATATATGGAAAGCACTATAGCTTTTTAGTTTATGTCCAACATACAACAATTTATATCCTTTACACAAAAATTTAAAAAGATGAATGTATAAAAATCAATTATTCTACAAGATGCAGTTTAAAAGTATATTTATAATGTCTCTCTCATTTATAGAGGGAGGGTGTTTCAGAAGATTATGATAAACAGAATCCAGAACATAAACAAATTTACAAATTTGTGAGGACATTGTTTAACGCTGCTCAACTTACAGCTGAATGTGCCATCATAACATTAGTTTACTTAGAACGTCTGCTTACCTATGCAGAAATAGATATAACACCAGCCAATTGGAAACGAATAGTACTTGGAGCTATTTTATTAGCATCAAAAGTTTGGGATGATCAGGCTGTATGGAATGTAGATTACTGTCAAATTCTTAAAGATATTACAGTAGAAGATATGTAAGTTGACATCTATGTTATGTTCAAATATATTCAAAATATTTTTTATTAAATATTTAATATTTATTTAGGAATGAATTAGAAAGGCAATTCTTGGAAATGCTACAATTCAATATAAACGTTCCTTCAAGCGTGTATGCTAAATATTATTTTGATCTTCGCACGCTCGCAGAAGCAAACGAATTAACATTCCCTAGTGAACCCCTCAGTAAAGAAAAAGCTCAGAAATTGGAAGCTATGTCCAGAGTTTATGAAGACAAAGTTACTGCTGAAGCTTTACGTACTGGTATTAAGAGATGGTCAAGTTTAGATAACATATGCATAGGTGGACCTAGACGTAGTATTGCCATTCTATCCTAAATTTTGGATATAAGTAGGTACATTACTTATATCCATACATTCTCAATCAAGGTACGTGAACAACAAAAAGGTTTGCAGACCTATTTCTAATATAGTATTAATCAATTTCAAATTTTCATAAGCATATCATTTTTATTACTCAATAATTTGTATGTACATTCTTTTACTTAAGTATTTTAATGCAATACAAGTTTTATAAGCATTATTTAACGAATGTTCAATTCCTTTTTAATTACGTTTGTTTGATCGGATTGCACAGTTCTACATTTTTTATAGTTTCAGTTTGTACAATAATAAAATATTGTAATATTTATATATATATTTCAATTGTTAAAATTTGTTTTTATGAAAATATTTCTAATTTGATTTCAATTTGAATTCACGTTTTATACGAATAATAAAATTATTGAGAATTGTCTACAATTGCTGGGAAAATTAATTTTTTAATTGGGGACCTCTTAATATATTAAAGCAAATTATTCACATGTTACATAAGTAAAAGTAATAATAAAATTTTTATTCTTTAATTAACTTCTTTGATTAAAAAGAACAAATTGTGATATACGTCAGTTACTTTCTATTCAAAATAGTTATGAATTGATTAAATGATTTAATAGATAAACTTCTAACAAATTCGTTAATAATGATATAGACAAAGATGAAAATATTTCGCGTTATAAAAATTAATTTGAATCTAGTTTTATCAAATTTTCTGTGCATTAATGTTATGCATTTTAATAGAATTTATTCCGAATAATTTCAATAAATATATTTGAGGAATTTGTAAGTTAAAGTCTTATTAATTAACGTGATATGTGTAAAGTACCTTTTTATATTCAAATACTTTTTCAAATTTGTGTTCATATATAGTTTAAATTAACATTAGTGCGAGATACAATGAATATATGAAGTAATGTATATTTTATAGCATTAACATAGACATTATATAAAATTTCAAATTTTTTCAATGTAAATTGCGTTTATGATTTGTATTAATTTTTATCATTTGGTCGATTATCACTTCTAAAGTGCAGATAAAATTCATTACATATTATTAATCATGTATAATTGATTATATACATCTTGTATGATAAAAATCTTCAACAATTTAAAAACTATTATTTTTCTTCTTTATTTTAACTAAACAAAATTATATAAATATTATATTGTTTCGATCGCTAATTTCATATTAGTTACATCAGTATCATTAATCTCTTTCTTTCATATTTTCTATGTTATATATTTTGAAAAAATGTATTACTGATGATAAATATACTGATAGCCTTATACTTTTTGGTCTTATTAAGATATTAATGAGCTTATGTTTGTTTTGAAAAATAGTAAAATTCATTTCTATAAATATACGCATGAATTTATTTATATTATTTGTAATTTTTAAATTATAATATGGCAAGAATATATTTTAACGAATTCCTTTACTTTTTGTATAATTATCTCTGACATAGTAGCAAAAAATATATTAGCTACAGAAATAACAAAGAATATATTATTTGAAACAGCCATTTACATATAAACAAATCTTAATCGCAACTGTTTCTCTTTCTCTTTCAATTTATATATATCAATGTTAAGTTAGAAATTATGTAAATTTATGTTTGTAAAACTTTTGATTACTAGTGTAAAGATATTAATAATTAATTTGTCTATGATGATTTATAATTAATAAAATGAAGTAATAATTTGTAGCAATTGCAGCATTTTAATAAAATTTTTAGATCAGCCTGTTTATTATACAATTTATATAAGCAAAATGCAACTTGCATTAATTTTCGATTATCTCAAATGGTGATAGTATTACATTCAATTAATTAGTAAAAGTCATTTTTAATTAACAACTTTGTAAAATTAGTACTAAAATTAGAATTTAAAATATATAAATAAAAATTAATATTTCACAAAAAAATTTAATACATTTTAATTTCAATATTTTGTTTAATTACTTTCAGAGTTACATATAAATATCTAAGAACATATAAAACTTTTATTGCATTCATTAATTAATATGTTCTATAAATGTTGCAATAAGTTTTGATGAATTAGTCCAATGAAATGTATTATGTTTTTTTAAATTTCTGAAAAAAGACTATGTTTATTATTGTGCAATGTTCTCATGTAAAGAATACTTTTAAATTATACCCATTTTGTAAAAAAAATTGTAATTAAATTGATGCATGTATTTAAACGAGTCACTTAATTTATTTACAATAGTTTGGTAATATTTGATACTCAGATTGAAATCACATGAATGTTAAAGAATAGCAGTAAGGTAACATTAATATTGTAACCGATTGTTTTTATAAAAATTAAAGTAATCTACATTTTTAATTGAATCTCAGATACATCATTGTAAAGTAATTGCAATTTATTTTTATTTTTGTACTTTACTATCAGAAATTGAGCACACTGTTGTAAGGAAATTTAGAAAATAACAACTAAGTGTTAATATGAAATTGTATAATGCCAAAATGTAATAGCAAATAAGTAATTTTGAATGGCATTCATAGCGTATTGAAATAAGGATAATATTAACATATCTGCACTTTTGCCTAAAAAGGACTTTTTTATTTATGAACACAAAAACAAAAAAATATATTTTTTACTACAACAAATGGATTGGTTTTATATATTATAAAAGATGAAACAAAAAAGTAAGCAGAGAAATGATGAAATGTAAATAAATGAATGCATTAAGACATGCCAAATACTTGCTTCAAAGTAGCCAAAAAAGTATATGCAATACAAGTTTTGTTTGTTTGAATATTCTTATTTCCCAAAGAATTAAGATTTACAGTTTTTTATGCATAACTATTTTTAGTATAACTATTTTTATAAATAGAATCGCATTGTAAAGACAATCTCGAAGTCTGGTTGCGTCCTATGATAAACTGCTATACACTTGGTCTATGTACTTCTCATAAGGTTGTATTATAAATGAAGTAATTTTATTGACACCTTGTTGTGTGCGTGTGACTACTGTAATATTAATACTGAATTGTTATTTATTTAAAATTTATTAATGAAATTTATTACTCCTGACTGCTGTATAATATTCTACATAATTTGTATATGTATAATATATATTCCTCTAAATTATTATTTCTAAAGATTATTTATATAAATGAATATTAATTTATGTTCTGCTACTATTTCATAATGCATTGCTTTGTATAATGTATCAATGCAATGGTCAATAAGATGTTAATATCTGTAGTACAATATATTGTACTTGGAAGAAAATGGTATAATGGTATCAACTTTCAAGTCTTCCATTTTGACAACAGTTTCAAGATTTTTTTCTTAGTTTACAAGATAATACTTCTGTGGTATATTGCAGTAATGCTTCTAAAGAAATGAATTGTGATACATAGTTATATACACTTACTATAGACTTATATATGATTGCTTTAATATATTCAGAACAGATATCCGTTTTAATTATAAAGCATTCTATTATTAAAGTGTGTCATATTATGTACTACAATTACTCTTCTTTTATTTCTTTTCTATATTTTCTAATGTTCCTAATATTTTATCTGTGCTTACTTAATATCTAAAGACATTATTTTCTTTTTTATTCGTTTTAACTAAATTTACATAGCATGCAAGATGTATATTAATTAAATTTATGATGTATAATGATATTATGAAATTTAATTTATTCCATAAGTACTTGTTATAATAACGAATTTAATAATTATTCCGGAAAGTAATAGATGCATTTACTAAAAAGAGACCATAGTAGTGTAAGTTCTTTCCTTGATGAAAATTTTTTATAAGTAGAGACTTTGTAATTGATAAGATTTAAGTAATACAATTTATATATATAGAAGTAATTTACGAAGTAAGAAGTTTAACAATGAGTGCCCCCTGAGATGTATTTCTGTGTGTATGTATGTCATACATTTCAAAGGGATATTCGAAAAGATTAACTCTAGCGCATCTTATATATAATGTATATAACATATACAATACAAACTTGCTTCATATTTCGTATAAACTTCTAACAAACTAATATTTTATAATAATAAACTGTATCTAAGAAAATGTCTTGGGATACGCATTTGTATTTATATTTTATATTATAACTTCTAAGATTTGTCAGAAATAAACAGAAATAAAAAAGGAAAATATTGCATTTCAAATATATTTTCTAAATATAATTTCATTCATATACACATTAGAAGTAAATAATTACGTAGTTTCTATGACCCCAATTTTTTTTTTAATAAATTTTCAAGTGATTTATTTACATGAATAGAAATATTTTTACAAAACATATATTTATTATGTTTATATTTATATACAAATTCATTCTTTATATTTAAAATTTAATCAAATAAAAATTTTAATATTTTTTAATATAATTTTTACAATAATTCATAAAAAATATTGAATAATATTCGAATTTAAAATACATATGTATGCATAAAGAAATATAAGATATATTCGTAATAATTTTATTACGCAATAGTTCTATTAGCTAATTTTCTTTTCATATAAAAGTCTCTAATATCGAATAATTTTTAAATAATTAAAAGCCTACAATTTGTTTATTAAAGTTGTTTATCTCCTCTATACAATTTGTAATCTCCCAAATAAAAAAATGTATATCGGTGATAAAACTAAATTTATATTCATACATATTTTCGAAATACTATTAGTATTTATAAAATAATTCTTAGCGATATAATATATTTATGCTCTCTGTTTTCTTTTTTTTTTGTTTTAGAAAATCATTACGAAGTGATTTTTCTTGTAATTCTCTCTTCGTAATCGATTTATAGCTTTGGATGTGTAACGTTGTTTTTGTTGAGAACCCCTGTTAAAGTAGTTCCTATATGGCTACATATATACAGAACCTAAGTTATACGAAAACTGAATGGTATGCGTTTACTTTAACTATGTTTGTATCTGTCAGTATATACATGTATACAGATGCAGTTAAGTTGAAAAACAACGTACTAAAAGATGTTTAAAAACTCACATGCAACTTCTAAATTAATAACGATAGTACATGTTTTAATAAAAAACATGAAATTATATACATAATTGTATGTATCACTTTAAAAGGTTTGTGACACAATCGTAGTATTTGTTTACTCATTATTTGGAAAATTACAACTGTATATATGATAAAAGAACAATGATGTTGCATAAAACAAACTTACGACTATGTCGCCTCTGTGGAAAAGAAAAACAACAAGGCACAGATTTGTTTACAGACAAAGTTAAAGGGATTGTACTAATGTCTATTATAAATAAATATTTCTCTAAAGAGGTATAATTCAAATATACTTTCTGTAAAGTATAATTTTTTAAGAATTTATTTTTATACCTTTTTGTTACAGGTGATAAATATTTCAAACTCTGATGCATTTTCCAAATATGTTTGTAGTGATTGCGAACAAAAGATATATGTATTTGATGAGTTCTGTTTGATGGTAGCTAATGTGCAGAAACAACTTGCAGCCCCATCTTTGGAAATTGATTTTGCAGAAGTATAAAATGATTTTTAACTATTTGTAATTAAATGTATAATTCTGCTTTAAATGTAAAATAATTTAAATTAAGAAAATTGATTTCCGCATCTTTTAAATTGAAGTTTCATATCAATAATATGTGCACAAAATATTAATCATATAATTTCAACAGATTTTTGACTGAAGATTTTAAAAAATGACTTCAAAATAGCTCATTTAATGCAAAAAGTATTCTATTTAATTATAGATTAATTATTACATCACAAATATTTTTTATTTTTGATAAATATATCAGTATTATATTTACAGGATATGTTATACCAGTTGAAACAAAGTGATACACTACCAAAAAATATCTTAAACAAGCAGGGAGTAAAGAAAAGTACATGCCCAATATGTGCTAAAAGTTTTAGATGTCAATCACATTTAAACAGGCATAAACGTATTCATACTGGACAAAGACCTTTTGTTTGTAATGTTCGTAATTATTTAGTTTATTTAAATAAATAAAAATTGAATACATTGAACACATTAAGAGATTATAAAAATCTTTTTGTATTTTAGTAAAATAGTAACATTTTTTTAGATTTGTAAAATGTCATTCAATCAACAAGAAATCTTAATGAAGCATAAAGAAAGACATGAAGGAAAGAAACTATTTCAATGTGCAAATTGTCATCAATCATTTCGTTATAAAGTTTCTTTGAAATCTCATATGATAAATTTTCATATAGACATGGAACAGTCCGTTAATAATCAAAATCTGCAAATGGAAAGCAATTCATTTACATGTCCTGAATGTGGTAAGCAATTTGTAACAAAATATAAGTTACAAAGGCATTCAAGATGCCACACTGGTGAAAGACCATATCATTGTACTTTCTGTTTAAAAACATTCTCTCAAACTGGTAATTTAAAAGTGCATCAGGTGAAGTATCACCAAATGCATAGTTCTGTAACTGAAATAAGAAGACAGACTCAATACAATGATCAAATAGTTGACTGTGATATACCTACAACGTTAAATAATTTCCATACAGTTAACATGTCAGAAATCGAATTGCAAAATACGATAAACGAAACTATAAATTCTACAGAGCAGAGTAGTTCGTATGCCTCAAAAATATATGAAAATTCTTTATATATTGATGAGGAAATTGAAACAATTCTGGATCGCGATCTTGGCCAATTAGGACAAAATAAATATTCTACAAATGTACAAGACAAAGTACCACTTTGCTTAAAACAACCAGAGACTCCTGAATTACTGCACAGTCTATTATATGATGATGGTTAATTTTCGCAAGTTGACTGTGTAATTGTTTATTTAAAATAATATCAAAATTATTTATATTCCGAATCCGGAATTAAGTTACATACATATTGATAATTATGAAATTATACGTACTTCTTTTCATTAATATACATTTCTATTTTGTTAATTATGCTATACACGTATATAATTTCTAGAAAATAGTTTCAAACATGCATTATTAATAATTTAACAATATTTGTTAATGCTTTTTATAAGCTTTATTATTTAAAAATTTTTGTAAATAATTCTATACCTTTTATTCTTATTTGTTGTAAATAAATAATTCCATCTGTATACAAGTTACATACGTACAAATTAAGTCAGTCTTGTTCAACTTACACCATAGCTTGGAAAACTTGTAATACAACCTACTCGCCTATAGCTTTAAGAATGAGATAGAAACGGAAAGAGATGATAATAGATCTGTTGATCTCTAATAGATCTAGAGGAGGACAAAGCCAAATAAGGGGCTTTTTTCATGGCCAGTAGTGGTTTAAGTCATTATTCTGTATAAGGAATTTCATCTATTACGATATATTGAATGTGACAGTAATAACAATTCATTTATATTTACTCATCAGATATGGTATTATAAATATTATATAAAAGAATACTTTCATTATCGTTAGTAGGAAAATTAACAATTTATACAACAACCTACTAGTTATCGTATATTAAAATATTTACTTAAATTTATTTCTTTTTATATTTAAATGTTTATTAAAGTAATAAAATTAGAAAACTCTTTAAAAATATATATGAATTTATTTATAAATCTTCCATTCAAGTATCCTGCGCTTTTTACTTTCAACAAATATATACTAATATTAGTTAATACTAATACATTAGTCTTTTTGTAATATTGGAAATGAAAAAATCATCTACACAAAAGGATTTAAAAATGAAAATAATATTGAAATCAAACAAAAATTAAATAATAAAATAAAAATAAAGCCGATATTTAAATTACAGCATTATATTAAATTGCTTGTCGAAATGTATAATATTGGCGACTTAATAGTAAATTTCATTATGTTTCTGATAATATATCCCTTGAAAGACATGTAACAATAAACTTCTGTCTTCGTACACAATTGTTTTTCGATAAAATAATCATATTAATACAGCGTCGAATTTCTATTTTTACAATAGCATTATAATTACATTAATGAAGAACAGCTAACCGGCCAGTGTTAGTAGCATAAATTAAACCTTGGCCAGGTTGTGGTGCCCATCTGATACAATTTATGCTTGTATGTCCTCCATTTGATTGATTATTTTGTAGTATATCTCTAACCCACAACATAGTGTTCCTTTTACTCATGAAATGTAAATATTTCGCTAGATTATTAAAGTCCAAATCTTGCATACGTGGTTTGTTATTTTCAGATTGTTTATGTGTTAGTCTGTAAATAATAGCCATAGTATATTCCTTTCCAATAGCACTCCTTGCTAGACCTACTAAAAGATGCTCCTGTGTTGGCGAAATTGATACAGAAACCACAGAATTATATACTTCCGCCCAATAAATTTCTTCTCCTAACGTTTCCCATTGTAAACTGTAAACTCCTAAAAATAATGTTGTGTGAGACTGTAATATGTGATATAAATATATGTTATAATATCAAAATAATATACACATAATGCATTCATACATTAATCTTAAAAAGTTGCTCACCTGCAGCTCCCATAAAGCATGTTGCCAATAGTTTTCCATCCGAAGAAATATTTACGCTAGCGTCATTACGTATTTTACACTTGTGTATAACAATATTTTTTTCAGCTATAATATAAGAAGTACTTTATGAATAAATTACTCTACTTCAAATATTGAATATAATAGTGATAATAATATTTACAGTTTGTAATATCAGGTATTTCCCCCTTAGAGAAGTCCCATGCTTGTACACGATAACTGGAGATTCCTGAGAAGTTTAACACTACTGCTGAGACATCTTCTAAAAAATTTAATATTTCATTGCATATAAATCCTATTAGTTCTGTTTTTATATAACGAAACCCATAATCACTGTCTGAAGGTGCATGTAAAAGTATAAGGTGCATCAGAACTATAAATTAATTAAGTAGCAGATACATATTAGATGATGATAAAAAACATTTTTTGTTTGATAAACGTATAAACTCATTTTATTTTTTTAGCATTAAGACTAAAATAATAAGGGAATAATTTTCAAAACTATTTTTACTTAGAAGTATGTTTTTCTACCTAAAATATTTTTACAGAAATTTTGAATTAAAATCTTCTAAAAGACACATTATGTACAAATTATTTCCTCAGCATTATTTTCCACAATTTCTTAACAATAAGTAAGTATTCAAATATGCTTCGTTCTAATTAGTCTTATAAATAACATACCACGATTTCTAAGTCACAAAGAAAATTCTAATTGGAACTCTAAATTTTTTGTATCATTACTTACCCGAAGAAGGTCTTTCTTCTTCATCATATGGAAGATTCAAGTCCCTTCTTCCTCTTCCTGTTCGCCGCCTTGAATTATAGATATATTGTAGTATGGAGGTTTCTTCATTATCTACTGATACACTACCGCGTAAATTCGATTGAGTACTGTGTGAAGGTTCGGATCCCATGGTTCTAAACGATTGAATCGCTTCATTTTGATCAGTTTGGTTACTTGGTACTTGACTATCACGAGTCGTTCTCCCATGCCTTAAACGGGATCTGCATAATTAAAAAAAAATAATAAAATTCCATTAGTAATATGTTAAAGAACATCTAGTGATATGTATATCATACATACCTGAGTATTCTTGATTCTCTTACATAATTATTTCCAATGCCTGTGATTAATTTCTTTCCTAAATTGTCAAAAGCTACATATCTGAAACATATAATCTAATATAACTACGTCTGATTCTGGCAAATATAAAATAAACGTAAATCTTAGATCTTATTATTATAGATCAGTAGTTTTTATATAATAGGCACACTACAAATATTACAGAAGTATATACTTTTTAATATCAGGAGACAGAATAATAGAGGAAATAATAATATAGGAAATATTTTTAAATTATATTTTTAAAATATAAAAGGAAACTGATATTTTCACAAATATCAAATTTATATAAATTTGATTTACTTTATCTAGTATTTATCAAAATTTATAGTTTATAATTTACTTTATAATACACAATGTACCATAACTTACCTTACTTTTTCAATTCTAGTCTTTGTAGATATTACTGCAAAGGGTTCAGGTTGACTCCAATCCCAAAAGTGTATTTCATTATTTGTTGCTATAACAAGTAATTTTTCGGATGGATGGAAGGCAAGAGAAGCTATAACTGTATGACATTTCACATTCCAAACCTTGCTATCATCCTATTCCCATAAAATATGTTGTAAATAAATAGTATAAATAGTATAACATTTTATAACTTGTAAATACTCTTATACAAAAAATACCAGTAATAAGACTGGTCAAATAATTGAGGTAGGAGTAAAGAAATTATTGGGACATTATGACCCAAGATTATCTTTCTTATGATTAAGACTTTCAGATGTCCAATAGTTTATTCTTATAGTGAAATAAAGCTACTAACCCTTAAATCCCAAACCCGTACTTGACCACCAAGACAACCAGATGCTAGTAAGTAACTAGAAGAGGGATGAAATGCAATACACCATGGAGTGCGTGGATGACCAGAAAGAATTTTAATGTTTTTTCTAGTTGCTACATCAGTAATATAAACACTGTGATTTCCATGGGCTGATGCTATTTTAGTGCTAAAATTTAATAGAATAAATTAATTTGCAACAAAAAATTGCTTAATAATTAGTATCTTACCCATCAGGACTGAAAACCATTAAAAATGTTGCTTTAGGATATCCTGGCAGATCATATTCCTAAAAAGAATTAAAGTAATAGATGAGATGATATTAAATAGTTCTATAAGAATAATAGTTATATCTTTCTATAGAGCAATAATTCTATAATTACCAATTCTCTATGCTTTTTTCCAACTAATTTCATTTCAGCTGCTGATTCTAATGTACGCCTTGTAGTTTTATAGCAATTGTAATATAAAAATCCCAAATCTCTAAGCATTAAGTTTTGTAATATGTTATGAGAGTGATTGCAATGAAGCAATTCTGGTATCTCCTTAACCTGCTCCATTTAGCAGGATATCCTGTAATATTTATAAAATTAATTAGGAAGACTGAACTAAAAATTAAATCTCTCTTGATGAAATTAATATACAAAATGTATAAAGCATAACAAAAATATTCATCAGCTTTCATAGCTAAATTTAAGCATTTGAATCAGTGCAAATGTATTCAGCAGTCATTTTTACAATTTATTTCAACTTTAAAATTCACAAAAACAAGCTCAAAATTTGTAATATTTATGAATATTACTTGATAAATTGTTCTATGTGCAAACATCATACAAAAATAATATTGATCAAATAATTAATATTTCTGACCATAAGTGTTGAATAATAATACATACCACAAAATATAAATCATAATAATACATTTCTACAAATTAACTAAAAGCATATAGCAAATACATTTATTTATAGCAGCTAATTTATGCAATAACATTAGCACAAGAACTTTAACTTATAGTCTTGTAGACATAATTAACTGTTGTATAATTTCTTTTTTACAACAAATGTATATGAATAAAATAAAAATTTAACCTTGAAATTTAAGACCAAGATTCATTTTTCAAATCTCCATAGCTGCAGGTATCCATCTGTGAAAGCCATGATATTTTTTTATACTCTATGCATAGGAATAATTAGAATTATTTTTCTTGCTTTGATATACATTCCCTGAATATCTAAATGCTTTTGTATAACTACAAATAAAATTTAAAAAATATTTCATTTACACCAATTTGCTTCCAGTCAGAATAAAAGGAGTGACAAAGAATTTATGAAATTATGTTATTATAGCAAGCATTTTCATTTTTATGTTTTTATTGCATACCTATTTTAATAAATTATTAAAGTTCTCTTGATAAAAATGAATTTAAACTTACAGATCTGTCAAAAACAAAATGTAACTTTTTAAGGTTAGAATTAAAAATTTTGAATGGAATAACATTTTATAAGCTTAAATATTATTTTTAACACTTCCTTAAAGTAAAATTTTTAACATTATAAAAATATAGGAATAAATAAATAAATTTCTTATTCTATAAATATAAATATAATATAAACCTCAACAAGTGTAATGTTATAAATATTGTTATTTTTCTCTTTTCAATGAGAGTAACTCACAGTAGTTTTATATAAACAAGCCTACATAATAGTATATCTAATATATATCAAATTATTTTAGAGTATTTAACAAATATCGTAAAAATTTAGAAAAAAATTAAGATATCTATAAATGTTAATTTTGTATCGCATTTAATTCGCTATATATATTTAAAAATAACAAAAAATACTTATGCAAATAATTATTTTTAAAAAATGTATGGTATTATTTTCTCAAACATGCTTATAAAACTTTATTATAAACAAAGTGTTGCATGTTTGACTAATTTTTCATTAAGATAAATGAAATACATTCATAAATTTGAACAATCTGTTACTTATAAATTCGTATACATTAAAATAACTTTTAACAAATGAAATACGTTAAATTTAGCAAAAATTAATCTCAAAAATAAAAAATTCAATAACGAATAATCACTGAATTGTTGGAAACATCAAAAGTACAACATATAATTTGCATGCTAAACATTGTTGTTTAGCACGCGTATATGTTATCATAGGAATCTACATTACATTAATTATTCAAAAGCATAGCCAATACTACCTGGAAATACAGTGGTATCTTGTTAGAATGTGGCCGTGTTGTCTGTGTTATCTGTTATCCCCACCGCTTCCTGAAGTTGAACTCCAGCGAAAAATTAACCAGCTTATGTGTATCAGATATTCAAGCTTAGAGCTCAAAATACAAGAGCAATAGAGGATAAACATCACCGATATGTGTATATACTAGTATACATAACAGTGATAAGCATAGTTTCATATCAAACACTTTAGGATCTATGAACTTTCGCGCGGGAATACCTTATAGGTTATGGAAATTTTTTCACATGCCTGTGTATTCCACACAACAGCGTTTATTTATAATGCGATGCAGCTAGCGCCAAAGTTCACAATTACTTTTTGATTGATATTTTGGTGCTAAAAATGGCTATAAGGCTTTTTTATAATATAGTATCTGCGAAAAGATGATTGTACGTGAAAAAACAAATTGGAAATGTAGAATAACAATTGTTCATAGAATCCTTAGTTTTAAAGAAAATAAAATTCAAAATTTATTAAATATAGATGTACCAATTTTTAAATTTTACTCTATATTCTTAATTGCTAGTTTTGAAATATCTATTTATTTTCAATTTATAAATTTTTTACATACGTCATCTGTAATATTAAATAAATGTACACTATATGCATTTTTTCTTGATTTTTATATTATGCAACAGATAAACTTTCTTTTTATATATTATTTAGTGATTCAAAATACGCAAATTTCCAGAAACTATCTTATTTTCTAAAATTGTGCCTGCTGGAAGGTCGATGCGTTCTCCATGGTTTGCAATAATTATAACAGTTCCTTTTAGAGTTACACCTTTTCCAAAAGTAACATCACCTGATACTGTAAGGTGGTCTAATTCCAACAAATCTGGTATAGCTGGAAATCTAGTAAGGAATTCTTTAACCTATGTGGAAAATTTTACATTAATTACAAAATATTCTAGCTCTCAAATATCTATAATGTATAATTATAGAAATGAAACAGTAACCTTTGAAAAATGATTATCGCCCAATTTTATAAGAGGTGTTGTAGGAAACATTCGTTGAGGACTCATTACTAATGAACCATTGCGAAGAATATACAAATTGCTCATAACAAGCATTAAATCTGAAGTCTTCTTCACTGGTAAGAATCTACTGCGTGGAACATTTATACCTATTTACAGATTTATATATATGTACATCCAACAAGAAAATTTAAAAGATCATGCAGAACATACAATCTTGGTTTCCTCTTACCAATACTCCCTTCAAATGATTTCATAGCAGCTCCAACAGCTGTTTCTAATTGAATAATATTTAAACCATTCGAGAAGGTCTTATTATTTACAATAATCTCCATATTCAAGGAATTCTTCTCAAGTACCCTTTCAATAGCTAACAAGATAAGAAATAAATATTACATTTATGAATTGTATAATTGGAAGAGAGAAATAAGTACCGCTGAGTTTTATCCATAAATTATTTGTATTGAAAAACTTGAATGTTTTTATAGATTTGAAATCATCTACGTGGTCCTTTGGAACCTGAGCAATTTCAAGTAGACGTAGCTTATCCTCATATTTGATTAGTGTGCCACCCTGTACAGACATATAAAAGTATGCTTGTTTTAAAATATTTTAACATTTCAATTTATAAGAAAAGATTATATTACCTTAACATCAGCTCGAGTTTTATCAGTAACTTCCATAACGAATTCAAGAGGCGAAGCTTCACGTTTGTCTAACAGTAATTTCAAAATTTTGAAATCTACGGTAGCACCTAGATTATCAATATTAGAAATGAAACAATATTCACGCCCCTGTATTGAGAGAAAATATTTGTTAAATATAAATAATATTGTACGCGCGTTACATAATTCTTAATTTAAAAAATCATAATGTATACATATATACCTCTTTTATAAATTTTTTTAATAAACCTGAATTTCTGAAACTTTCATAGAAGTCTCCATGACCAGGAGGATACCACCTATTAATGAGTATAAGTATCCATATATGAATAAATATGTGTATTTAATAAATAAGTGTCAACAAATTATTTGATATTAATCTTACGCTTCAATGTCATCATTAACATCACAGTGTTTTGCAGTCGGAAGTAAAGAATCTCTGTTTATACGAGGATAACAACTTTGATTAAACGTATGAATATCAACATCTATTCCTTTATATTTTCTAATAATTCGTTGTGTATCATCATCCGTATTGAAGGAATTCATCAAAATAAGCGGGACATTTGCATTGTAAGTTCTGTTCAAATACTGCAAAAAAAGAAAATATATATATAAGAAATAATAAATAATAAGATAAATTTCCTTTTCTCTAAACATTTCCATATAACTTTAAATCATATATATTTTATAATACTATAATTACCTCAATCTGTTGTACAGTCAGATCTAGGAACGTAAGCCCATTACGTACTGCTATTACAGATTTAGGACCATGGCATCCCATACTAGTTCCTAAGCCACCATTCAATTTTATAACGATTAACTTGCTTAAAAGTGCCTTCATTTCTTCTCCTTCCGGAGTTGGCAAGGAATTGTAATCTCTTATCTAAAAATATAATTAAATTTTTTCTAATTATAATTAAACTTATCTTGGCATTTCAATATCTTTTTCAAGGAAAAATGTTACAAAATGACGGGGTAATTCGCTATATTCAATTACATTTGCAATTTTAAGTTAAAAATTATTATTTACCGCATCGTCGGGCAGCTTCTGTATACGATCCCATTCTAGCGAAGGTCCTTCCTCCTGGAGGAACCGTTTGAAGAGGTGAGTGAAGCCGTCGAACTGTCGATGGAACTCCTCCTTGACCTCCCCTGTTGCGCTTTCTTCGAGCTTCTCTAATTCATGTTGGAGTTCGTTCAGGGCATCCCTCTTAGTTCTTTCGCGGAATGCCTGTGTATCTGAGGGACTGCGTTGATGACCGCGTGCCTGCAGATTTATTCACCAGGATATTTGAAAAACAGAGCGATAAATACCTTGTCTCTTGAAAAATACGTTGGGCCTGTCGTCGCCACCATCCAATTTCGTAAGATCGTGCATGACGTATGGACGGTTCCTTATATTTTCTTTCCCGTTTTTTTTTTTTATTTATTGTCCCTTTTTTTTAGAATGTTATTTTTGTTTAGATTTATTTGAGATTGTTACCGAAAGAACTTGTTAAGAAGGAGCAACTCGTTAGGCAGCCTTATGGAGAAAGAAGATACTATTTTCCTGGTTCCCGTTAAACGATCCTTAATCAAACAAAGATCCTAATAGTTTGAATATATTTCTGTTTATGCATTCTTGGTGACACCGTCAATGATTATTTTGTTTCTCGATCGTAGTTTCTTTTTGGGAAAATGAATTGATATTTGATAAATGAAACAAGTTTTAGATATGTACAGTGGTATGAACTCCATAGAAATCTTCTGTGAATGTACTATGAATTGGATGAAACCTTCTATGAACGTATTGTGTACGAAACATTTTTAAATTTCATTAGTATTGTAATGAGACACGACTATCGTGATTGTATTGGTACATCTGCGGCAAAACTACAAGACAGCTATGATTTTGGTGAATATTACTATATAAAAACATAATCTTATAGAATTGTTAAAGTAGAATCGAGTTATTTCAGTAAACAGATATATGTATCCTGACCAAAATATTTGTAACAATTTCAGTTTAAATAGAGATTATTTACAGTTGCAGATTTTTCAATGAATGACAATGCGACAAAACTATGAGACGAGAAGTTTTTTTATAAAATAAATAGGAATAATTCATGAAAAATAATTTGTATTTACCCATTAATATGTAATGTGTACTATCACCTTTGTTTCTTATCATTTCGATTATTCTCTTTAGTAATAATTCATGAAATTTGTGTATAACATTTTGATCCAATGATTCCTTTTCATTTAAAATACAGTTGTTTAACTCTTTTATAGTACTGAATTGTCTGTCACGCGCATAAACTTGTCGCGCAAAAAACTAGCAGTTTTTAACAATGTTCAGATCCAGAGATTTCAGGAACCATAATAATATTTGATATTTTTTGTTTCCAGAAAATTTTTAACGTACTTTGCATAAATTATCGTATCGAGAAATAAAATTTTGTGTAGCCATTTCATAAGCATATTTAATTAACAGTATTTGGATTGTTTAAACATATAGAGTTTACTCTTCACTTCATCGGAAACAAACTTGATATTGCTTTTACCAGCGTAATCTATGGTTGCCTACGCTGTAACACCCTCCCCACCCATTTGTCTTTTCTGTTTAATGAGTATCTCCTTTCTGAAGTCATAAAAAATAATGAAGGCCATTAGAACCATACTAAATTAAAGCGTTCGTTTGAAAATATTACTTCCCTCCATGTTCTGTTTTACTTTTCTCTCCGCGAAATCAAACCGTATTTTTGGTAGTGGTGTCTTCGGAAGTTTTAGCCGGTTCAAGTGGCTTACTCCTTTAATTATTCATTGTACATTCCTTATACTTGTATTGACTACGTCTTCTGTTGCAATTTGTCATGTTATGAAAGCTGAATTCAGTGTCACCCTTAACAAGTTAGTTGTTGCGAAGCTCTTTGAGAAGTGTGTACCCAAAGTGTGTCGCGAAAAGTAAGCGAGTATACTCGTCAAACACAGAGTATGTGTGGTTACTATAATATAGAATTAAGTTGTAATGAAATGACTGATTTATTTCTTAATTTTATTACAAACGGAGTCCATCATAACACAAAATATTGCTATTTCTTCATGACGAGTATACTTGTCAAAAACAGCTAACTGGTTGAAACGGCACGTCTTTCTCGAGTAATTGTAAGTAAGCTTTTCGGCGTCTACCCGCACGCTTTTTCGAATACCTTTTCGTATCCCTTAGATAGTTACGTAAAGTAAGGCGGCTATTTTAATATGCGCGGTACTTTTACCAATGAAAACTTTTCCTTTTAAAAGCTACTCATTAATTTGCTTCCACGAGGCATCTTACTGTATATTTAACATAAGGACTAGCATTTTTCATATATAACACATCCAATAACACAAAACTAATTACTAAAGTGAAAATTACACGAATAACTCATTACTTTCCGCCTTATAATTTTGTCGCAAAGAAAACATATTCATGTTGAATATCCAAATTCTGGGAATGACAGCCTTCGGTATTTCGTAGAACTGAACAGTAGATATGCTTCTATATTGTAAAGTAAACAATAGTATTACGAATGAAAGAAGAAGATTCCTGAGTGGGAATTCCTGAGTTAAATATAATTTTTCTCAATTTTTGTGTATGTCTCGTGGTTTTGTCGCAGTGTGTAATTATTAATTGCAAGGACAAAGCTATAAATAAAATTATCGTAAGTAATTTTCCACATGAAGAAATACATTTACAAATGAATAAATGAATTTTATAAATACTAATTTCTTGATAAAATCAACATATAACTGCGTACAGTGCACATTGATATTATGTTAAGCTGCTTTTATCAAAATCATTATCGATATGCAAAAATCACCCGAGGCTGTCACTTTAAACTACGTGAATATTGTCCTTGTTCTAAGGAAAGACTAATTTCAAAAAGATTATCGTCAGATCCTAAGACGAGATTTCAGTTGAATTTAACGAGTTCTTGTTTTACGTAAACACATAATTTTCTTTTCTATCTAACTTGAGATAAACATGCCTTTTAAACATAATTATTATATTTTGTTTTTAATTGTCTCTGTATAATTGTAGAAAAATACATCGTTTTAGCAATTAAAATCGAATACTTATCGGACTAGTTAAGCTAAGTAATAAATGATATTAGAATCAGATATTTTCTGTGAGTGAAATGGACAGAAGTAAGATAATGGTATTAGTCACATTCATTGTTTAAAGAACCTTAAAAGTCAGCCGATAAAATTCATTAGATAAGTATTCGTCGATTCATCGTCAATCGTCAAACAAAAAAAATATAAAGAAAAGATTAAAGTGTTAAAAGTTCAATGCGATTATCAGCTTTTTATATTGTGTAAAATATTATTCTTTTTTAATTCGAACATTCAGTCTAATAAATTTTGACTAACGACATTAAAATTCAAGGAATGAAATATAATCTGGATGAATTACATGGTATTTGGATTATTCATGCTGAACCCTCAAAGTATGTAAACGGTTGCTCTCTAATCAAATATGCCAAGTATAATGTAATAATAATCAAGTATAATGTGAAGCTTGAAAGTAATTGTAGATAAATATAAAAATTACGTTAGAACATCAAATTGTGAGAAGTCAATTTTGTTATTTATTAGTATCTTCTGTCACTCTATCTTCAACATTAAACACCCGTGATAAATTATACCAATAAACAATGATGATTAATACAGTAACAAATGTGATAATAGACAATTTTTATGAATCTTCGACCTCTTGTATTTTTGAATTATTTATAGAATTTTATTTTATGGATAGAAGAAGCATTTTTAAACGTAATATTCAAGCTAAGTTGCGAAATACATATCTATATAATCAATATTTAAATAATCGGTACAGAAGCGAGAAAAATTCTTTATGACATCTTATAGTAAGAGTTTACGTCGTACATATTTGTTACGTAGCAATTTTTAACAAGTATTTTTTAGGTTCCAAAAGTAAATAAAAAATTCTTGAAATAGTTCTTTTAATCTATTAGTGTAAAAGGAGCTTTTGAAAGTACGTTTATCCATAGAAAACGAAATTCGCCTTAAGATTTTTAAATAGCAACGTATATATTCCTTTTCACGCTCTTGAATTGTACGAATAATCAATTCAAAGAGACACGTGAAAAGAAAGATACATAATGTCACTTAAAAACCGCAAGTCGACTTTACTTTTTATGGAAATGAGATACTTTCATGTTTCTTCGTATGAATAGATTCTTCACGATTGTGTCGAATCGTTACACAATTAAATTAATAATTTTAATATTTTTTTAGCTTTTTCTATTCAAATTTATCGCCTACTAACTTACGAGGTAATATCGTATTACGAGGAAGAAACGAGAAGTTCGTTTAACGAACGATAACGAATATTATTCGATCGTAGCGAATATATGAATTGGTCTTTGCATTTATTCCTCCTTCATAATTTTTATTTCTGAGATAGATAAAAAACATGAAAACGGGTGATTATTTCCTGTTCGTAACAAAGGACTATTTAAGTATTTAAAGGAATGATTGTGACATTGCTGAGACGATACATTATCTTCTACAATTTCTTTGAAAAGAAAACTTTAAACAAAACGTTATTTATGAAAGGATGTTATCTTGTTGTATGAAAAATTGCATTTTATTTAATTAATTCACTTTAATCATTTTAACTGCATTATCTTACTTTCTATATTCCTATTTCCTTTGCAATTACTTACAATTTAAAAAATAATATATAATTTGTGCTTATAGTTTCAGAAATCTTTAAAAGTTTATATATATAATATATAAATGTTATATATATATATATATATATACACACATATATATATAATGTAATGAATCCGTTAATGAAATGAATGAAAATATTAATAAATCATAAATCTATAATTAATAATCTCCGGATCTTTTATGTATTTTTTTAAACATACAAGGATACATAAGGATACATAATATTATGATATCCAGAGTAAAGCACCTATTATTGTATATAGTATATGAAACAAATTTCTTTTTACATTTCATTCCATTAATAATGTTCATAAAAATAGAAAATTGCATAACTATCTGCAGCCTGTTCATTACGTACTCGTAGATTATGAGACATAAAAAAAGTAGTAAATAATATTAATTCCCATTCGTGTAGAACATTCTGAAATTATATGCAAAGATGATAGGGGGCAAAAAGGGGGATCATGACATGCATTAGGAATTATCTCTAACATAATACCCGTGACAAGTGCATTTCTGTTGATCCCTTTTAATAACACTGCTTTAAAGCAAACTCGAGATGCCAACACTCATGATGTAACATAGCGAACATATTTTAATCGTATTGTGTTAACATGCAATTGCTAGATCTTAGATAACATTGTGCATATGACAAAGCATTTATAAACAACAATTGCACTCAATCTAATCGCGGCTTGAATTGTCATTTTCGATGATTGATTCGTTTAATTATTGTTATCTACCGAGTGTGACAATGTATTTTTCTACAAGCAATACAAAAAAACTACCCTTTAAACAGATAATAGAGAATTTTAGAAGTTGCATGAAAATGAATGGAAAGTTTATATGTATTTAAATTTACCAACTTGTATTATGCACAAAACATAAATACAGAAAATAAATACAAAATACATAAAAGATCGGGCGGACGTAAAACGCGACTTATATTTCATTGAACGTAGTAGACATAACGATTTGTTTGTGTGATGCAATACAGTAGATAAGTGGAACGAATTGTGTATGTTGAATACAAGAATGATGTCAGTGTCGAAAGTAAGTTTTGAGAAAATTACTAAATGAACATCACTGTATATTCAACTGATTAAATAGGAATTACCAAATTAGATATTTTCTAGACCTAGTAATATTTCTATAAAACTATCTATGATATTTTTATTTTTCTTCTTCTTTTCTTTTTTTTTAAGTTTAATTGTTATAATAGGGATATTGTTATAAATTTAATTATTAGATAAAAGGCTTAAAAAGGAAAAGCTGGACAAATATTTAAAATCATCCGAAAAGGTTGTTTTTAGTTATATAAAATCACGATAATTCAGGAAACGGTTATAAGAAGACAGTAATTTTCATACTACTTAAATATAGGCTAATAAAAGGAATTTTTGTAAATCTTCAACGAAAATTATTTTTCAAAATATAAATAAACTAGCTATTTATACAAATTAATAAACAGTTAATAATACTTTTAGATAAAATAGAGATATATAGTAAACAACTTTATTATCTACTTAATATCTATGTAATATTTGAACAAACGTACTAGTTAGAAAAATGTGATTCTCGAGATAAAAATAAAGATCGTGTTACATACAGGTTTCCAACAGAATACAAGTTCTGTTAACACAGTCAGCATTGACTCGCAAAAGTCATAACGACTATTTCAAAACCATGAAATCGAAATTTCCAACAGGTACGAAGAAAAGAACGTACGAATTTATTCGTACGTTTTGTGCAAAACTCGCGTAAATACTCTGACAACGTTCTTGCATTCGGTATTATGATTAACTTTGTCGTATTTGTATATGGTATAGTCGCGTTTTGTAACGAGCGATGAACTGGTAAATCGTTATCACTGATTTTGAAGAGAAATCCCAAAATCCTAGCAAAACCATGGAAAACAACACCCTCTATTTCCTTTCTCTGGGTACACGATCACTTACATTCAACAAGTATACCATTCACATATAATATATCTGTATATCTCTCTCAAAGCTCAATGAGAAGAGCGAGAGCGTTTGCGCGCGCGTCAATTTTCCACTCGTGCAGAAAAACGTGCGAACAATTGTTTAAATTCTCGTCAGGGAGACGTGTGACGCATGCGGACTGAGCTTTCCGATCCTCGAACGAACAAAACCTGACTGAACGCGACACGAGCGCCCGAGTCAATGTATCTTCGAGGAGCGTCGACGTGTTGTCATCGCGGTATAAATCGTCGTATCTCGATAGGAAGCACGTTTCCTATGGCTTCGGATTTCATTTTTAACAAGTGAATCGCGTTATAGGCAGGTTGTAAGCATTTATTAAACGATACAGCCGAGATATAGCCAGGTTGTAAATTACAGAATTAATCAATGACAACCATTGATTTAAGGCTTGGCGTTTTAAGATTAAACCGTGAAACTAAACTGTTTTAGTATACTGAACAATAGGAAGGAAAAGTATTAATGATATATAAAAATAATATGGCGGAGATGTAGAAATAAAGAGAGCAATATTTTCCATATTATTAAATATATCTAAATTTATGAAACTGTATATTACATATATACCTACGAACGCTTATGGTGATACATAAACATATACAAACAAACATTAATTACACTGTTTGGTATAATGAAATAAAATTCGTGTATGGTAACATTCCATCGTGACAAACAATAGGAAATACTTATCGTTACTACTATCTATTCCCATTTCATTATGAGTAGTTATCTGTTAAAGAGGGAAGCCTATAAAATATTATTTACAACATGGGTATTGATTAGTACTACTATACGAATTTTGTCTCGACAAAATATTATATTACCATGACGTGAATCTTGTCTTGTTATGACTTACCAAATAATATGACTAACTTTTATGTATACTTATAATTAATTTTTATCTTATTTACAATATATGTAGGTGTTTGTGTATAATATATAGTTATGTATATTTACATATATTTAAAAATGCATTGAAGAGAAGGTTTTTCTTTTATTTCTATATTCTAACTGTACGAATTTTCTCTTTTACTGTATGTTTGTAAAAAATATCTTGCGACTTCTCTATACGTTTTCAAATTGGTTTTAAATTCAGACAATACAATTGTAACAGTCGTGCCTCGTTACAATGCTAATACAATATCAAAATGTTTTATATAACACGTACGATATCAAAGTTTTCCTTCGTAAGTAAGCCACTACATGCGCGACGACCAAAGACATGGTTTTTGAAACTGTTATCGAGTTGTCCTCTGGCCATGAATTTTATCATAATTGGACCAATCAACGTGACTTTGCAACTGTGGCAGTATAATCGACTCGATATCAAGTGATTTGTGATCGCTGACGAGGTCGAGTAATAGTATCATAAGACTAGAATTTCTTATCTAGCCGCGTGTCTATGCTCCTTATCCCAATAAAACACCATTCAAAGTTCTTTCACGATTTACACATATGTACTGCGAAAGTGCAAATGATAGCAAATAGGAAAATACGCGTAATGGTTGACGACGTAAGCGCCACGATTTTAATGAGCAATGGAATAATTTGATCGTTCTCAATGACGATATAGATTTGAACTTTGCTTTACTTTTTGCATTCTATTTCGTTCTATGGACGCAATTTAATCCAGATATGTGGAATTTTTTTGCGATATTTCCAAAGCGATGCTATTGTTGTTAGTCGACTTTTAAAAAATGGCTACTCGTCGTGAAAAATATTGGATGATATCTGAACAATTGCGAAACATAATAAGATTACTTTTCAATCATCTTTTTAATAGGATAGTAGGCATATCTAAGTTAATATAATAGATATGACAAATACAGTACGCATGTAAAATATTGCACAAGTATACGCACGAAAATTGCCAAGTAATGGAGCAATTTGATTTTTTATACTCGTGTATTATATAATATACACGAGGAATTAGTAATTCTTTCAATTGCATGCTTGTTGCATCACGTTATTTTTATTGGAACTATATATTATATTTCCAACATATTAAATTTTTAATTAGTATAAACTTTACGCCTTTTACACTAGTACTAGTTAAAATATTAAAACTCGAATACTAATTTAGTCGACTGGTGAGAAATTTTAGTAAGTCGCTTTGTGTAAATGCAAATTTAGTCGAGTAGCTTAATCGACTGTCGACTAAGTGGTTGACTAACAAAGGGTATCAGGTAAAGAACTCTAGAGTTAGACCAGAAAATTTATCAAGTTGGATTCAGTGATCGATATTGAACACAACTACGTTTTACTAACAACTACACAACTAAAATTTGCGCTCGCACACGCAATTTTAGTTGCCATTGGACCTTTAACCGACAGTCGATTAAGCTAGTCAACCAAATTTGCATTTACACAAAGTGACTTACTAAAATTTCTCGCCAGTTGGCCGTTCAATCCACCCGCTTGTAGCCACCCTGAAGGTTATCATTCAACGAGATAAATCTTGACTCGTGAATCTTCCGTCGGTTTGAAACGAAACTTTGTAAAAAAGAATTAATCACAGTAAGGGAATCAGAAGGTTATCAGTGTTTAGGATTGAAAAATATCGGAAATGTATACTCGGAAATATACGCGAATCTATCTGTTATTCTTTTGGAAAAAAACTACTCGAATTGACTCGACAATCCTTCAGTAAGATTATCTGAAGGTAGTGTGTCACGAGTACGAGTCATTGACTCGCCCCTACCTTCTAGTAATTGTAAGTCGTGGCCTCAGAAAAAATATACATATGTAATAATTGATAACACGAAAAGAACGATAATATTGAAATTTTAGGAATAATAATTTTAATAAATAATGTATGAATAATTCTTATAATAAATGAATTTAACGCATAATTGTCATGATAAGTTAATAAGTTGCTAATAACCAAAGTTGATGCGACTCAGCCAATATTTAAAAGAATTTGATGAATAATAACTAACTTTCATAATAAATAAATTATTTGCAGACAAACAAAATTGTTTTGATGCATTTCCTTACAATTTATATGCATATAAAATAACAGGCGAAATTTTATATACGATATACTTATCGTAAGTAAGCCTCGTAAAAGTAAGCCTCGCATCTTCTGCAGTCAAATGAAACGTAACCGCGAACTATCTCACACTATCTTGCGTAATAAATGTCTTATAAGGAAGAATATATATTAATGTTTGGCCGTAGTCGAGATGAGGTGTTTTATACGTAGGAAAACTGACAAATAGTCTCACTACTCCAATAATTGAGAGCAATATTAAAAACACGTGTTTTCTAAATGAAACCAATTTTAATATCGTACATTTAATATCGAATATTACAATATTTTCTATATAATAGTTGAAACGAACCAAAATCTGTTTTTATACAACATTCTCTGAAATAAATTTCTTACTTCCGATTTATTATAATTATATTATGGAATTTATATTTCATATTATGTTCTTCCTTGTGTTTACTTTTTTAATATAATTGTTTAATGTTTCATCATCTTCTCACGTCGATAATTGTTTATTTGTGAGTCTCTATTACCCGAACTACGATTGAGTGTAATTTCGTAATACATAAAAGACTTATTCTTATAATGAATACTATACACGCGTGTAAACGTCTATTATAGGAACTGTTCGGTTATCCGAACTGCTCCATTCTCCCATTTGTTCGGATAAACGAGTTTCTAGGCATGTGGGTTGGAAGAGTATGATCATAAAAAAGGACAAAGCTCCGCGCAATTAAAAATAGCCAATGTTAAAGAAATTTTCTAAATTTTCTAAAAATATTACTTTCTTATCATATTGTCATACTTCCTATCATAGTGTGCCATGTACTTTTGTGAGATGAAACAAATATTTTAATATTAACATAATAAGCAAACGAAATTTTTATTTTACAAATTGCTTGGCAACATGAATGAATGAATGAATAAATCTGACCATAATATTTCAATGTAATAATTGTTTTCATACGATTTTTGAAATATTTATTGTAAAATAAATATACGAAGTAAAATCAAAATAAATCTTTAAATATATAGTATCAAATTAGTACACTGCAATTTTAATATTCTAAAAGATATGAATTCGCATAAAAATCCGCAGTGTAGTAATAATAAATAATTGTTATACTATATATCCTTATACCATTGAAATTAATAATAAGCAATGTTTGCTTAATTCGTTACTATGACTTTTAGACTTCGTTACAGTACTCTTATGACAGCTACGGCCTACAGATAACCTTCTGTTCTTGAAATAATATACACCTATATATTATACAAAACGTCTATAATTTGCATTTATATTTGTGATCTTGACGTTTCATATTCACATATCTATTTTTATTTTACCATCCATAACATAATGACAAGGAAAGTTATTCAAAGATATCATGTGTTCGACATGTTTTAAATTATATAATCCGATTAAAATCACGCATAAACAAAAAGCAAAATAATTGATCATATGAAATAAATAATAAGTCATAATGATCGCAGAAAAAATACACATAACCTCAACGTGTGAAAAGGGTAAGATTTCTGTATATATACAAAATTAAGACGTTACCAAAAAATGCATCGATTATTATTTGACAATTTGAAAACATTTAATAGGTAACGAAACATATGAGTATGTTATAAATTGACATTAAATTTTAAATAAATATTCTACAATATAAAACTACGAATATTTATAGTGAATCAATGTTTCAGGATAAAAATGGAGGGGGGGAAGGAAACGAATAGATTTTTTACCTTTCTGTCATCTACTTGTAGCATCGTTATTAACCTCTTTAGTCCACGCAGAAGCTGTTTCCTAGTACTCGTCTTCAGTAATCTTGCAAAGGTTACCAAAAGATAAAGTCTCCGCTTTGGATCTCGGCCACCGTGTTTAGATTTTATATGTACCTATATATGTAGCAGTTGTACTCAATCTATGGATCCGGTAGACTATCAGACAACGTACAGTGCATACACATGCCATTGGCGAATTAAATCTACATATATGTAAATTATATATATGTATGTATATCTGCGACATAATCAATTATTCATTCCTGTAATATATATAAATACAGACATGCATTAAAATAGTAATCATTGTGTTGATAGGAATTAGATGATTCTCATTCTTATATAGATTATACATTTGTATATGTATACTAACCTATATATGTATAGGTTATGCGTATAACCTAAGAATATTGCTTATCTTAATAATCAACAGTCAGTGATAGACTACACCGGAAAAGGTAATGTAATTTTATGGAAAGAAAAATAACGGAGGAAATGTTATTTATGTAATGTTTTTTAATCGATTTTATATAATTTATGAATTAACATTGAGAGCTGTTTGAAGAAAACGTCATCAACAATGGCTGAGATATCTTCTAATACCAGTGCCAATGAATGTACTCCAACGAAAAAAATTAAAATAGAAACAGAAAATGAATGCAAAAATGCCACTAGTATACATGACGTAGAATTCTGCTCGTCTACATTTAATATAAAAAAAGTTTTGCAAAATAATTGCACAAGGAAACAGATATGTATAGAGGGTGCTTTTAAAGGATATGAAGGTTCGGCGGTTATTTTATTGGAGAAACAAAATTTTTCGGATGATGAAGCAGCTTTGAAGGAATTATTTAATAAAGACACAGTTTTACACAAACTTTATAACAATAATATTTATGGGAATTATGAGTGTTATCCCCTTAAAAAATATAATGGTAGACTATAGTGAATTTATAACCTCATTTTCCTTTTTCTTCTTGCTTGATTCTTGAAAACGTTTGTATCATTTAAGGTATAAATGCGACGATAATACATCCTGCAACGGCAAAACATATCGAAAAATTTCGGAGGAAAGATCTTCATATCATAGATGAAACTTATGAACTATATCAAAAAATTACTCTTCCATATATAGAATCAAGCAGTTTTTCTATAGAAGTATGTGTACAAAAAAATAGGAAAAGTATAATATACAGCAAAAAATAAACAAATATTCGATACATTTTTCATGCCAAATATATGAAAATTTAATTTGCTTTTATTGCTATAAGATTTATTTATTAGATTGAATTTTTGTACTTTTTTAGTGGGTGTATAATATTTTGGAACATAAGGCAGAACAAGATAAAATTGTATACGAAGATAAAGATGAGAAGACTGGGTTTATAATAGTAAATGATTTGAAATGGGATGGGCAAACAAATACATTAAAATGTATAGCACTTCCATTTCAAAAGATTCAATGTATTAGAGAGTTGAATGCATCTCATCTTCCTTTACTAAAGAATATAAAAGAAGCTGGAACTGCTGCAATTGCTGAAAAGTTTAATGTACCTGCTTCTCAACTTAGAGTATATTTACATTATCAACCATCCTATTATTATCTCCATGTTCATTTTGCATATCTCATGTTTGAAGCTCCAGGTAAGTTTAGAATAAATATTTTGGTTTATTTTTATGACTTGTTGCTGTGCCTGCAGCTATAAAATAAGTTTATTTTATAATAGATAATGTAATAGATAAGAAAAATAATTAATCTTCTAATCTTGCATAATTATTTTACAAATTTACATTATGTTTTAAAAACAAATGTATCACAGGTTTTCAAATGTTTTTCTTACATAGGTATATATGTGGAGAAAGCACATCTTCTATCTACAATTATAAGAAACATTGAATTAATGTCAGATTATTATACAAAGGCTGTACTGTCATATGTTGTTGCTGAAGGAGATCCTTTGTACACTAAATTTCTAAAAGAAGGAGTTATAAATGAAGTATCTAAATCTAAAACTACAGAAGATTGAGAAATAGGACAAGAATAATTATGTGAATTGTGTGAATAATTATGTGAATTGAATTACAAGAATAATTAAAGTGATTGTAATTGTTTTATAAACTGTGTATGAAAAAGTGTATCAGCATTTTACAAATCAAATTAATATCATTTACCAGTGTAATTTTATAATTTTAAATTATTATAAATTCAATTTAATATGCTTTGTAATTAATAAATATTTTATATAAGAATCATATGAATCGCTTTTCACTTAAAAATTTTTAATTAAAAAAGAGTGTCTCTGGAATTAATTCTTATTGAATTGACATAGTCTCTTTGAAAAAAGATAAAGTACAAATAAGACTGTAAGATTTAGAATATTTTAAATATATCTAGTTAATAGGTTATTGACAATAACATTTGTGAAGTATTTGTAATGATGTAATGAAAATGAATATTACTTGTAGCAATATATATTAGATATAAATAGTACAATTAAAAAAGGGCTTTTCAAATATATTTTTCATTTTAATATTGACAAACTATGTTTACTCAATTAAATAACAAAATATTATCTTTATATGTAATATCATTGATTATTATATTACTTAAGTAAGTATTTCATCACATATATATTTACTTACGTATACATTAAATAAACCTTAAAAAATTGTAAGTAACTTTTTAGGTGTTTTTAATCTTATTAATGCGGAGAAAACAACTATCGTAATCGAGGAGAATAATATTTACGAAAATTTCGACTTCTCTCGATATTCTTGACCGCGTTAATAACTAATCAATCGTTTTCAATTACAATTTCTTCACTCACATTAATCTCCTTTTTTGTCTTGCAATGTGTTCCATATGAAACGATAGGTGAGGTAGAAAATTGATGAAATAACGGTGATTTATATGTACACGTGACAATTTAATCATATTAATTATAATATATAAATTATACACGTGTCATTTTACAATATTTATTTTAATAAATATTTCTATCGTATAAATGGTGGTACATAGTACACAATGAAAAGTCATTAAGTACCAATACCAAGAAGTACCTATTTTTTTTCCTTTTTTCTTCCTTTTTTCTTTCTTTCTTTTAAATCTTATAGCATAAAGTAAAGAGTGTAGAATTTATTTACAAAAAATGTAACAAGATTGGGAGAAAGTACTGTTTATGCATACTAAAATATCATATTTATTACGTATGAAAATATTATGAGACATTTTGAGTTTTTAAATATGCACGAATATCCAAATTGTAATTCACTGTGCTGCAATTAAGAGAAGAATGAACATCTTTTTTGCCTATTATGTCGTATCAACATCGTGATCGATGTATTTGTAATCCTTTCATCATCATGCACGAAGAATTCAAAAAATTACGAAACGAATGAATTTTAATAAATATTCTTCATTAGAAGGTATGCTTTGAGTATGAATTCCTTTTTAACCACCTAAAAACTATGATATAGAAGTATTTAAAAACTCAATCGAGGAAATATAATCTTGTCACCGTTTTTTTCAACGATATTCCTTAGCAACAATGTGTATTTTCGTCGAAGTATTACGTGCACCTTTTAAAAACGAAGGAAAAAAAGAAAAGAATAGATTAATATTAATTGAGCCGTTGACATAAAGACGTAGAAAAATTTACTTCCGAGATCAAGATATATAATTACAAAAAAGTATATGTATGAATAAAAAAAACCAACAACCATAATGTACTTACTTACATGTCTACACGTAAGATTTTCTGATTTATTGTATAGAAGTTACGCAAAAATGAAATTTCCGCCTCGAAAGATTCACATCTTTCAAGCAAGACGTTTCCTTTCTTTTTTTAAATATCTTTTATGCGAGAGACAGGGAGTTTAATAAAGTATATTTTTGTTTCGCAAAGTTCACTTAAATAAATCGTTAAAATGTTCCACTCAGCTTGTCCTTAATGAACTACGCACATTCATACAGACTAGACCAATTTCAGTGTAATGCCGGCCATTCTATTCGAACTGAAATGATTCAAATAGTCGAGAATGGGATGACGAAGAACGTTAAAAAATCAGACGTTTTCCTTTCTTTCTTTAAAATATGAACGCATGGAAACGAGAAGGGCATTTGCGTGCATTGTCATCACATTACGAGATCAAAATTATTTTTTTCATTTTCCTTTCTTTCTTAAGGTACATACCTTAACAGGATTTTGAAAATTACCTTAACGCTAAACTAAAAGAGAGAGAGAGAGAAGCGAATGTACGATTATAAACGAAGATCACAGGAGAAAATCGTGATAAATAGATTGCACATATTTATGTAAATTCATATTTTTATGAATATAATTTAAAAAATGGGGCTTAGAAAATTGTTTTATTTATTAAACATTGTTAAAAGTATCGTACTTTTTGATGATATGATTTGATCCACAATGTACTAAATTTTAAAACTGATTTCCTGTAAAAAGAATAGGAAATGTCTTATCATGTTCTTTCCCTGTAGTCTTCAAATGATGAGATGCGAAAGCTGCGCGTTATATTCTTATGAAATTATTTAAAACGAAAGAAAAATTTGTCACTATATCTGAATATGTGTAAGTATATTCTTTCTACCTAAAACGTTTCACGTTCCTTCAATTATGTATTAATACGATTTAAGGAATCGTATTAAACATATAGTTCGCGATGATAGTACAGCTATAAAACATAACGGTGCATGTTCTGGAAAACATATTTTCGCTTTCATAATACACAAGGTCATTTTTAGAAAGATCTAGTAATTTCTTATTAACTCACACAATCACGATGCACGTTACTTTTGATAAAATACATTTTTTCAATCTCCTCTTTCTTTATATCGCCGTCAAACTTTACATGTTTCTCATCTACGAAGTAAAAAAAATACTTTGTCCCACAAAATACGAATGAAAAGTCTTAATATAACAAACTGCATAAAGTAATTAAATTTCTTCTAGTCTTGTTTTTTTCTTGTCAATACATATGACGATAATAAATAAATTAAAAAAGGAAAAAAACCGTCAAAATTATTATCATCCTAATGTAGTGTTATTTCATCTTAACAAACTCATTAATTGATTTATTATAATAAAAATCACATAATACCATAGGGATGACGTTAATATATCACATGCATATACAAGTACATTACATGACTGTGCAATATTATACACCTCCGAAAGATCATTATATACTGTACACCTAGCATCTCGCTTTTATAATTGTTTATTTATAAAATCTAATAAACATAACGAATCAAGTACTTTACGTTCTACTTTTAGGAGAAAAATTTTATCCACGAATCGTGTAATAAATATAATTATGTATATACATTTTAACGCACTTTAAAGCGTTCAAATAGAAACAAACAATCCAATTTTTGTAAAATTTGATTGTAAAAGTATGTACATATTTTAAATTATGTTCATATTTTATTATTTAGCTGTAGTATGAAAAATATACATACAGCAACATCAGAATTTCAAGATATGGTTGTTAGAATACAGTAACGTTATCTCCTTTTTTAGATTTCTTCATTGTTTCATAGTTAATCAATTATCCATCATATTTATAATTTCATTACAAAATTATCCTGTATAACAATATGTAAAAACATAAAGAAATATTATGTTGCAAAACATAATTATTAATCACAATACAATATTCTATCATAAATTTAACTTGAATTCTAAATCAAACTTTCCTTTTTAAATTAAAAAAGTACTTTTTGTAACAAATCTTCATACTTCATTCGAAAACATTTAAATACATAACAAAAACAATATATCGTTATTGTCATAGAGAAGTTATTTCAGTGCATTTCAAATAATATACTACAAAGTACTTTACTACAAAGTACGACATGAAACATACAATTCCTTACAAATGTGAGGTGCAATTACTATGCAGTCGCCCCGAGTCATATAGAAAGAGTGCCTCTTCGTAAGCTATTACATACGTAATTAAACATAGACAACTAATCCCAAGCTGTTCTATACCAAACAATTAAATGTACGTGTATATGCTATATGAAAGTTAAATGAACATGTACAGCATGAATGTAAATGTCATGTGCCAAGTCATGTGCGTGTATATATGTCTATAAAATATATCACATTAACTCAATACAAACAATATGAATTAATTAAATAGCAAGAGTATGTTCGTGAAACCAGCCTTATAGCGGAATTAAATCCATGATAAGTATATTAGCCGCAAATATTACGGCATTCCCTGATCAGGTACTTAATGTGCACTTGATAATGCGATACCTTGAAAAGAAAAGCATTCGTTTTTCAAAATGATATTTCCATACAAGCATTTTACACTTTTATCAAATTAACTCATTTATGTTCTGCATTAAAAACATTATCAAATTTCTTTTTTATGTAATGCATTACACTCAACTGTATGTATATTCAATAAAAAAAGGTAATTAACAAAAATTCAATAGTTTTTTACCTCATTTACATAATATCCTGTTTATTTATCTTTTAAATGATTTATCTGATAAATAATTTCTATTAAGTTGAAACATCATTTAGAAATTACTATATTTTATTTAATATTTTTAATTCGTTTAATTCATTACTTATTATAACATTTCTTGTTATAATACTGATTCTGCTTTGCTACTATGGTAAAGTAATGATGTATATTGAAAGCAATCAATTTCAATTTAATTTTTTCTGAATTTCATATCTGACTTAAAATAATATGATTAGAAAATCGATTAAAAGATTACAGTCATAAATGAGTTAAAAGAGCTTTCACTTAAAATAAATTAAACTAATTAATTTTATATAATGTGCTTTAACTATGCTACGCAAGTGCCCAAACAATTTTAGTAAGTTTTGCTTTGCGTTTAGTCTATTTTAAGTAATTATTTACACTGTTTCATTACATTATAAAGGCTTATGCACATAATGATACAAGTTGACATAGACACAAGTCTGATTGATCTTAACTATAAAGAAATTAATCTTAATGATAAAACAAATTTCCATACCAGTCGGATGATAATTATTGATGGAATAACGAATTTTAGCATGTGTAAAATGAACTGTATCGTTTCCTTTATAAATTAAAGTAAGCACATTATTCCCCTACAGTTTAATTGCCAACATCAGTGAATTATTAAATTTTAAATATTTTTTATGCAAATCTAGGAACGAAAAAAGATCAGCACTGTTTATATAGTAAAGTAAAAAAGAAATATGAAGCATAGGTTTTCTCAGAGTTATTGATATGCTTTTAATTTTTTAAGCAAAAATGATGAAATTTCCACATTTTAATGTAAAATAAAAATAGTTTTATAACCCGTAACATATGCATTGTGCATTAACATTTTGCAATTATATTTAGTACGTGGATCATCCAAGAAACACAAAATTAATTAATAAACTTAACAGTTTGATGATAATATTGATAAATCTTTTATAATTTTAATTAATGAGAAGAAACAGTAATTGTTATTGCTTTTTCATGTAAGGACAGAAATATCAAATGAATATTAGATATTTAATAAATATTTGTGCTTATAGAAATTCATTTGACTAGTTGGTCATGATCCACTATGTTATTAATAAATTGTCATGACAGTGCTTTATATATACAATCATGGAAGAATGACTTTTATGATATCAACCAGTCGTTAATTAATATTCATTGGAGCAAGCAGGTACTGGCTTTCTTGCGGATTTAAAGCATATATAAAATTCACATCTTTTTCTAGAGATCTTTTATACGTAATGCCATCTTTTCCTGAAACTTGCATCTCAATTATTTTTTTGTGAAGGAATTAACTTGTTTATTATACCTTAGAAAGAATATGCTGGTATACACTCTAATGTTGCTATTAATCTTTTAATACTTCATCAATGAAAAAGATTTAAAGAGAATTCAATTATTTTTCTACAAAATATTCAAGCGTTAATAATTAATTCTTATACATACACATTGTTCGGTGTTAAATATATTACTCTTAAAAATTATAAAAAATGAATTTAATGCTTTCAACATTAAACCTATAAATTAGATATGTAAAAAGTAGTATAAAAACGATGAAAGAGAAAGAGAAACGACGTATCGCGTAAGTAATATATATTATATAAATAGTCAATGATAATCAACTTTTACTAAATTACATCATCACTGGTTGATAATAGTGAAACTTATAGTATTATAAAAGGGACAAACATTATATACATTAAATGTTTCCATCAAATGTGTGAAAGGAAGACGTTTGCGGATAAATTAAAAAAAAATCTTAGTTTCATTCCTCCAGACTGTTCAATGAAAAACCGTATAATTCCAATATTAATAACGCTATTAAAAATTAGAAGTTCAATTTGGAAAAATGATTCGATTACTTATATGTACGATTTAATAGTTTAGTACATAAATAAACGCGCGCGTGGCATTACACATTAGTTTATCTCTTGAAGCTCATTAAACAAATTGGGTAAAATAAATCTATCCCTTCATTACCAATTATAATATACTTAACTTAAAAATTCCTTTGTTTACAAAATTTCTATCTATCACATAAAACACTGTACACGTTTCAAAAAATCATTATGAAACATTAACAGTTATTTCGCACCGTTCGAAAGCCAATACACAATTGTACCACTAAACTAAAAAAGTTTACAGAGACATTTAAAAAATATAAAAAATGTAGAGAAATATGAGAGAGAAAGAAAGAGAGAGAGAGAGAGAGAGAGAGAGAGAATCAATATGTTGGTGATTATTTCAAAATAAATTTGGCGTTTCTAACATTTACATCAATCCTCTCAAATGATAACGGCAGGTTTTTCAATGTGTATTAATGGCTGGTTTTGGATGATCACATGACTTAAAATGGCTTCATTTGCCAAAGACATTAAATACAGTTTGTATGCTGGACTAGCTTCGGATTACGACTTGAACAAGATTTGTGTCTATAACAAGTCGTCATAGATTTAGGCATATGCTGTAGGAGGATCGAATACAGATTGAGTCTTCAATTTTTCTATGCTTCTAACAAATAAGATATGCCGCTAGTCGTTCGTCGACCCAATTTATATAGTTTTTCTAGCTCTTTATATCTACATTATGGTATTTTTAAATAGAAAGTGTTGTGTGAAAATCGATATAATTCGAACGCTATAAAAAATTAGTAAAATATACAGTTTTCTGTTAAACGTCAACAGTAAATTTATCAAACGTTATCATCTAAATAGAAGTACTAAATTTAATTTAAAATTTAATAATTATCTATAACTAGATTACGCATGTCACTGTTGCCTCACTTTAGTTTTAATTCTTCTTAATACATCTGTTGCAAGTACCAAAAAGATGAAGAAGGTACCTGTTAGATCGACCTACAGCACGTTTAACAGAACGTAACTAATTTTTAAATACTTTTTTAATTTAGTATTAGTCACGTCCCATGGTCATAAGTAGTTAATAACGTTGTATTAGTTCAGGTGACAAGTACGATATAAAACATGTTTCTAGAAGCCTCCCATGGAAGACATTTATAAAAGATATCTCCTGTTATGAAATTTGACAAATTTATAGCATGAGCCACGTTTTTTAAGCAAATGTTACACAAATATTCTACACTATAAGTGTTAAAAAGATCTTACATCTCATTAATCCTACGGATTTTAAATATAAAACTTTGATTTCAATAAAACAAGTATGTGCACGTATAAAACATAAATTCATATTTATACTTCCATTGAGAAACAGACTGAAACATGTTTATGAAATATATACCCAACTTTTGTGAAGTCATAATGTGGCCAAAAATTGTTTCTTCAAGCTTCGGTAGACGCTATTAGGGAATTCTTGGGTGTATACACTGTCGCATTTGGATCCAAATTTGAAATTGTACACCCTGGACAGAGACTTTCATTTGAACGTATTTTCGTACCTGCTACTCGTACTTCATTATTTAATCGAAGCTTAGATGTCGCACAGGTTGGCGCAGGTCCAAACGTATCTTGTGGCATCACAGCTAAATCTTGAGCTATTTTTGCTTTTAACATTTCAATTTCCTTTTCTTGAGATCTAATTAAACCTGATTCAACAATATGCGATATTTAACATACACATATGTACATATATATATATATATATTTAATATACATATACTAAAATCGTTTATATAAATAAAACTATGTTTGAAAAATTGATGTTTCGGTCCCACTTAAGTTTATACATTTCCTTGATTACCAAAAATATTAAAGATTTATAATTGTAAATCGAATCCTACTTACTTTCTCTGATTTCTAATTGTCGCTTGGCTTCACCAAGTGCAGAAAATAAATCAAGCTTTATGCGCGTTTCTGCACTTAAGCTGTCTTCTAAATGTGCAGTTTTATCTTGTAGCGCATTTAGTGCACCGAGTAAAATTTCAGACTCTTTATGATTTTCCTTACAACGAGTTACATCTTTTTCTAATATGTTGCACCTAAGAAAATATATAAGAAATTAACATCTGATATATAGTTTAGTGAATTTACAATACAAAAAAGTATTTAATTATTAACATATTAAACGCCCTCGAACTTAATTTAATTGTTTACATTTGAATGAAATTTTGACTATTACCTAGTGTATGTACGACACTATAGATATTATTGTTTTATATTCCGATGTGTCAACTTATATTTACATTTAAAATTTTATTTACATAAAAATTTTTATATTATTTCAACATCTTTACCTCTCTTCTTTCGTTTTAAGTTCTCGCCGTAAGTTTTTGAGATCTTGTTCCATTTGTGTTCTACGACTTTTACAAGTATCTGTACATTCTTGTCTAATAAGTGGCGGAGGTGGAGGCGGAATTGCAGATCGTGCTTCTTCTGCAGCTCGTCGTGCTCGCCTCTCGGAAACTAAAGATGCTTCGCAAGCAGTGCGCTGTTTCCGCTCTTCTGCGATTCGTTTTTCCAACGAAGACATTGTTTGTTTATCTAATTGACGAGCTGTTACTAATCCATGTAATCTATCCAAAATAAAAATATTTATGTATATAAATAAAAATATATTTAATAGTGTAAAAATATCTACGCGTATACGTGTATTGGAAGAAAAATAGATCTTTTAAGTACAATTTTAATAATATAGAAATGATACTGTGTGTGTGTGTGTGTATACGCACTTGCTTTGCAACTGATCGTTATCGTGCTGAAGTTGCTGTATATCACCCTTAGCTTGACGTTCTCCATTTTGTAGAGAACTAATCTGGGAACGAAGTTCCTGTTCCAGTTGTCGACTGGATTGCAGATCTGACTTCAAACGTTTTATGTCAGCTTCGAGCCTGCGACACATCAGTAACCTATTTAAACGATATTATATTACACTAAAGAAAAAATCTGATAATATAAAGTTGCATATCTTTTAATTCAATAAAAATAATAATTACATTTTAAGAAAATCATAAGGAATAAGGAATAAGGAAAGTATAAGTATACACAGTATTAAATCTGAATTTTATATATGGATATAGAAATGAAGAAGCACAAAAAATATGTTGCATAAAATAACATTTTTGTTAATTCACTAATTGATGTAAATAACATACCTTTGGCAATATTCGTCTTGCTGCTTTTGCTGCTCAGTTATATTATCAACCGTGGCTTTCACTTGACGTGTTTTTCGTTCACGTTGAGTATTAACAGTGGACGATGATTCCCGATTTTCTTTTATATTATTCCACTTTCCTGTTACAGAACCATTAGTCTGTGATTTTATTGTAGTATGCCCATAATTTGCACCTTTAATAAATTTGTCTTTCTCTACTTCATTGGCATCAAAATCATTTATTGATCTGTAATTTTTATTTAAAATATTAACGAATCTTTTATTACTTTACATAATATGGATACTGTTGAGTTTCCAAGATACACATGTCACCCAACTTACCCAACTCTTTCAATGAACTGCATATCACTGTGATTAACAGTATTCCCATTTGTATGTATAAATCTTTTATCGTTTTTATCAGATTGTGATACATTTGTTACATTATGCTTATTATGCTGCTCTTCTTGCTTTTCACCTTTGTCTAAGCACTTCCTATGATTATTTTTTGTTGTTACATTTTGGTTTGTTGATGTAATTTGTGTCCCTATATGCAAACTACCATTTTGTACACCTGTTTCTACAGAATTATTACTGCTTCCTACAATGCATTTTATGATTAAGCTATATTATTATTTTGCTATTATATATATATTAAAAGTTGAAAATAAATACAAACTACCTCTACTTTTTTCAGGACTTGGATTGCACTGCAAATTTAATTTATTATTTTGTGATTTAACATGTTGATCTAGTGTTGTAATATGTGTTTGTGATTGAACTTGTATCGGTTGTATCGTAGTGGAAGTTTGTTGCTCTAGAGGCAGTGCTTGCTGCAATAGTTGTAGGTAGAATTCATTCTCCTTCGCTACATCTTTTTGTTTTCTCTGGCAAAAAGAGGCAGTCATGTAAATAAAACGTTTAAAAATAGTCTTTGAATGATTATGTATTTATTACAGATTTACCTGTCTCATTCTGTAGCCAATGTAGCTCTTAAAACCAAAACCTAATGTAACTACAGGATAACCAATGCTGAAAAAAGATAATACTTATAATTATTTTTATTATTACTTTTGAATTGATATTGTCAATTCAACATTAAAATAGCAAAGTATATTTTATTTATAATAACAGATTTTGTACAGTAACATAGGAATAGGTTATTTTTTTATTAGTCATAAAATTGTTCCTCTGAAGTGTATCTTACAATATTCAGTGGCAAAGAGTAAATGCATAAATAAAGAAAGGAAAGAGAGTATAATAACAAAAATATATATACCAATGCGCTGCGAATGGTCGACAAAGATCCAAATGAAAGGGCATATGTCTCAAATCCCTTAATCGAACTGCTGCTTCTATGTATAGAAATAGTAACCATAACATCACAGTTGGAAGGCACACACCTTTATCTGTTTCATACACAATATATTTATATCAATCTCATTGCAATTAAATTAATTCAAACAACCTAAAGATATGTTTACATTTACCTGTGTGCCAAACATATTGTACCCAAACATAAGTGCTAGCAGCAAAAAACAACCAATGTATTGGTATGAAAAAGAAACAAATCATATCTGATGTAAGAGCAATACAAATAAAAAATACGGAGAAGGCCTGGAAATATAATAGTCTATGTTATTTTAAAATCAGATATAAGCACATATGTTTTGAAATATAGATTACTTACCAAGCCTTGATATTTAAAAGAATCGTAAACACTTCTGAGAAGTAGCCAAAACGGCCACAAAAATTCAAATCGGAATTCTAAAATGAAGTCTGCCAAAATTACCATGGCCCATAGTAGAAGAAATTTTAGGTAAAGTAAAGTACTGAAATAAAAAATTTCATTATTTTATTATCATTCTTGTAACACAATTATATAATTAAGGATCTACAATTGCAAAAGTATAAAATATTTCAAAGGAAACAAACACTGCTACAAAACAAAATAAGCACCTCTTAACTAAATAAAATAAATAACAAATCTAAATTATATAATTATATGATGTAAGCCAATGTTAATATAGTTTTTAAGAAAAGGGAATAAATGAAAGAAAAGTTGTTGAACTGGCAAATTTCTTTGATGTGGTTAGACGTAAAAATCTTTCAATTACATGGCACGTTAGGCGAAAAATTGTGAATACAGATAATAAAACATTTATAAAGATGTAACTCAACAAATGTTTTTGTAAAAAACAGGCACACATGGTCAAGGTTTTAGTGAAATGTCAAGCAGCTTCTGGGAAGCGGTGGATGATCACGTATTGACACAACGTATCACAGAGGTTTCGCACTTCGCATCAACCCGAAAGTACGTAACAGTTTTCGATCAACGATTTGACAAATATCTCGAGGGGCGATCGGTCAGATTTTTGGTTATTTTTAAAATTAGTCGTTCCAAATGAGAAGACATATGGCGGCGAAAACTTACCTTCCGTAGATCCCCTCAGTGAGCTTGTTGCGTTTCAAGGGCCTCCGAAGCTTACCACACTCGACATTTCTTCTCTTCATATTCCTCGACGCTTTCACCAGCGGCCAAATCGACGTTATTCGCGGCGAGCAACAAAATGGAAAAAACCGCAAATCTTCACGGCGGAGTTGCGAAAAAAATCCACTGTCTCGCGCGCGCGACTTCTATCAGTCTCTTTTGTTGTCATTCGTCTGCGGACAGATTCGAGGTTTTACGGCGGTTTACCGAGCAGCTGATTGGTCCATTGTGGGATATGGCGCTAATCAGCAACAAAAATCACCTGCTGGGATATTTTAGCTTGCAATGCACTTGCGACCGATTTACACTTATATCGTACCCTACTCGGGAAATAAACAGACATGGAAAGAGCTAAGTAATTTTTGCAGAAAATGTTTCCAGATAATGGACTTTATCGATCGTACATGGTTTCGATTGTACCGTAGGTCAATCGACTTGTTTCACTTACGTTAACAGCGCTCTGACCTAGCGATACGTGAACTACCTTTCTCTTCCTCTTTTGCTACCTCTCTGTCTCTGTTTTGTTCCCGCTTCATCTTGTCACCTGATATATATAAGTATATATAATATATCTATCTATCCTGTTGCTCAACGCAAAGCATTTTTCAAATCTTTAATCTTTTTTATCTACCTACCTATTTTATCTATTTATCTATAGTAAAGAGAAGTTTGAAAATTTATTTATCTTGTCCTTACTAGTATTCATTATTATCCAATGTTGAGTTACAAAGGAAATTTACATAGAACTTAAAAAAAATCAAACAGGTAAATTTATTGAAATAATGATTAGTAATAAATAATAATAAGTAAATTTATCATAGATGATTTTACTTATTCTATTTATCATTTGCAGTCTCAATTAACATAACATATTGATATCGATAAAGAACATTAAAATGGATAAATATATATACTTACTTCTAATGAGTTGCACTGTTGTAAGTATTACAGCAGAAATATACTTGGAAATAACAAATAGAAGTATACCTACTGTACAAAATTATATCTTTGTTATACTTTTTTATTTCATAGTCTTGAAAATTTTAACTATTATATTTCAATGTGTCCATAATATGAATATTCTGATTGTGAAAAACAGTGATATTAAATTTAGTGTAAATATGTTGTTTCACATTTTTTTAATATGTTTTATTATGCTAACCATGACTAAATATCATTATATTTATAACTACATACAAATATTTGACGCATTCACATATTTTATTTGCTCTGGAATTTCATATATATTATTACTAATCACAAACTCATATGAAAAGAGAGAAGAAAATACTCTTGATATTAAGTCAATGAAGGGTTTGGATTATGGAACCTCTATGGCATACAGTTATTATTATGGATATTTAAGAATAATACTTCCTTCAACAGGATCTATTAACAAAGGTTTAATTGAAAAGATAGAAAATATTGAAGACAGTCATAGTATATATATAGGTGTTAAAAAACTATTTATTTTAATTCCTTCATCATCGTACATTCCACCTAATCTTAAAGAAGCTTCATATCATTGGATGGAAAGTGCAATGAATTTAGAGAAAGAAGTGTTGAATCGAGCAGGAGTTAAAGAGCGAACATATCACAACAGTGTATATAAAATTTATCCCAATGGTCAAAGATTAGAGACACCTTTCTACATAGTGGTAGAAGGTGCAACACCTTTGTTAACTTTCCATGAAGTTCAAAAACACGCTCACAATGAAACAAATGTTTATAAGAAATATTGCAAATGTATCATACAGAAATTTTATGAAAAATTGAAACAGTTATTAGATGCTGATCCAGAATGCGCGGATCTTTGCGAACTAATTTATTACAATGATTATGACAATAATGGAACAAAAGTCAATGTGGCGAAAGTTATTTTAAACAGAATATACAAAATTCAAAAAAAAACTTCAGAAAATACATACAATACAATATATTTACCTAAATTTTAACGCACTTTAATGGCATAAAAAGTACATTATTAAGCTATGTTAATGTGATATAACAACATAATAGTTATACAAATATTGGCTAATCATTGACAAATATATAGTATATATTTAGTTTAACTCTTTAATAAATGAAAATGTAATATTTTATACGAAATTATTTTATATGAAAAAAAATGTATATTTAAATACATAGAATTTTATATATTGATATTTAATATAATTTATAAATTATAATTAAATCTATATGATGATTAAGTCTGTTAAATATTTTGAATTTCTAAAATATCATTTTTATATGAAAAGAAAAATATATTTTCGATTTTCGTATATGTTGTATAAAATAAATGATAAAGATTTAAAATTTTTCATCTATTTTATGATATATTTTAATCTACAAAATTCGATTGTATAAAACTTAATTGTGAAAATATTTAATCATATTAAAACATTATATTGAAATAAAAAGCAAATAACCTAATTTACATAACAAAAATAAACCCTCCATGGACTAAAATAGTTCTGTAACTATGTAAGTCTGTAACTATGATTCACAGGTAATAACTTTTATTATCAAAATACCATTTATTCATTGTTGTACAAATATATGTGAAATTATAAAGTAATACATCCAATAGTGCAAACATGAATGTACTGATTAAAATTTTTTGTCACCTTTATTAGCATATAAGATGATAATGCAATGAATCAGTGTAACTATATCAATTACATTTAACATTTTTAGATGTTATAAACACTTATTGCTATTTAAGGCCCCTAATGGCACATAGTTATATAAAAATTGCTAATATATTTTTCTGTTATATATTGATTCTTACTATTCATTAAAGTGACTGGCACAACATGAATATATTGTAATTACAATTTCTACATGTCCATCTCAAATTGTTCTGCAGATTCTTCAATTACTGGAGTATCTGTAACATGTTACAATCAAAAAGTTATGGCATAATCTATCCAAAATCTAAATCAAATTATTGTAATCAGACTGCAGATGTTTATATAAATAGATATTTTCATGAACACTATGCAATTTTGCACGTTTACATTTCCTATAAAATACATAAAAATCTATAATTTACTAGTAGTTTTGCGATAACTTAGTGAAATAAATATTGACCTTTGTTAATTTGATTTTTCGCTGATGTTGAGAGACTTGATGTATTTTTTAATAACACTCCGGGTATGGATGGCATATTTCGTGGTGGTGTTCGTGATATGGGAGAATTTCGTAGATTCATCAAGAAATCACGTTCATAAACAATACGTGTACCTAGAAAAAATTTATTAATTATTTGTATAATGAGAATATTCTCTACACTCCCTCAAAAAATTATATACAATTATATTAATAATTATAGTAATATTTCATATGTACTATCACGATCATATTATAAACAGGTCTTGACACTGATACACTGAAGTCTAGGGAAAACCGTCCGAAAATTGAGTTGTGATTAATTGTGGAAGATCAACAAGGGAGACAAGAAGATTCTCGTTCTGCGCATGCATGACATGGTATAATTGTCTCAGACAGAGATAGAGATACTGTACTCATCTCTGTTTGTTTTGTACAAACGCGGACTTTGTTAATTTTTTACAACTAGTCGCGACTCAATTTTCGGATGGTTTTCTCTACCGAGTGTCCAGACCAGTTTATATAATCGTGTGTAGCATATTTGAATTTTGAACAAATATTGTGATGTTTAACTAATAACTAAAATTTAAATTTAATTGTAAGAATATAATTGAACTACAATAAACTTAATCTCTTAAGAAAAGACGAAATACACTCCCAAAAGAAAGTTACTAGAACATAATAAATTATAAACATAATACAAAGTACAAGATGTTTTACAAGAATGAAAACTAATAAAATGGATGTAAAAAATTGAAAAATGTATAAAGTTTATACAATTACATTAATATCTTCTATTTAATGAAATTATATTGATATGTGTACATTATAACTCCACAATATAATCAAGACCTAATCCACGCCAAAGTAAAAAGTATCAAAAATATTTTTATGAGTACTTCGGAAATTAGATCCGAACTGCGATTATACATACATATAAATAAAATTACTCAAAATCATGACCTTGACATCATATTTGAAAATCATGAACATCGGTGGAATATATTCTGATCAATATAATTACCTAAATTATAGTTTAATGGGTTAATAGTTTACAAGTAACATAAAAGAAGAAAGACACTAACCTCCGGGCGTAGTTGAAAAAAGCGTTCCACCGGGGGTAGATGAATAATCAATAGGTAACTGATTGGGATCGTTAATAACGACTCGTTTGGAAGGTATGTTTTGGCTCTGGGTAGCTTGCCTAGCAATCGGTGATGCAGACATGCTTGATCTTTCAGTTTTTTCAAGAATAAAAAGGAATTTCAGTTCAGGAAAATTGCTTTAAATAAAACATAAATATAAGGTTTGTAAAACGATTCGCTATGGCTGTTGACAAATAATTTTACTGCGTAATTTACAAAAAATGATGAAGTCCTTATGCTCGATTTGGAGATACAAATGTAAACAGAATCATTAAAAGAATTGGTTTTGATACGAATTTTAAACGAATTTCATGCCCACTGTTTAAGTCAAAATATTGCACGGACGCAATAAAATTGATTAAGTATAAACAAAGTATAACATACGTGTAACCTAAAAGATCGAATCACGAACGAACACAACAATTCACAACACAAAGTCTCACCATACGATAAGTAATTGTTTTATATAAGTTCACAAGTTCTCCCCACTTCTAAGATACTACAGAAATACTACCCAAAGCATTACCAATCATTGGCGCGAACTATCGTGTTATCATTGTACTAAATTAAATTCAAGTACGGTAATTAGTAATTATGTATTCAAATGTTATAACACATTTTAAATATTGTAAATACGAGTATTCTATGTATTTACATATCTATGCAGCAAGATTATATTAAAAGAAATGAAATTCGAGATTTTATTAATATATAACTTTATTATAAAATTTTAATATGTTTTCGATCTTAATCAATAAACAAAAATATTTTAAAAAACAAAAATATTTAAATATTAATCGAAATTTAATTTTAAACGTTCGATGGTATATAGTTATCCTATTTTTACTAATAATTATTATTCAAAATTGGAACTTTTAAAAATTTTCTAGTAATTATGACTTTGTTGAAGAAATATTGAATAATTTGGATATATGTAACATTGTGAAGGTGGTTGTACAGTTAAGTATTTTTTGTTAGTGATCGCATTTATTATGCAACGTTAAATTATTCATTAAACTATTTAAAGATAAACAAAAGTATAATATAAAAAGTTCTCCATTATTAATCATATACATTTTTAATACATAGAATAAAAGTATATGATAATATCCTTCTTCCTCGCCATATTATTATTCCTGCAATATTTTTTATTTTCTCAGATATTGTACTATCAAGTACTTAATCTATTTAGTTTAAATTATTATGGAATTAAATTTGTTTAATTATATAAAAAAATCAAAATATAAATATTTACAAATATCTAAATATAAAAATTTGCCATAATGAGAAAAGATCAATAATATTTGAATGTCATTTAAGAAATGAAAAGCTTTATGTTTTTAATTTATAAGTTTTACTTAATGGTACTGAAGCCACAAAAATTTAAGTAGCTTATGACTGACCATTACCGATATTAAAAATATATAACAATTTAATTTTTTGTTATGGATGTACTCATACTTTTTTTAAATAAAAGATTTTTATTGCAATTAAACTAAAATTGAACGAATAAAGAAAGATAATGTACCTACTGATGTTATCAAATGTTCTTTAATAAATTAATCGTGTTCATGTATTTTTTAAATATTATTCCAATTCTCGTTATTATATTTGAAACATGATTACACATTTTACTAATACATTTGGTATTAGTATGTACATGGTTCAAAAAGTGTAAATAAAACTGTATTCACGTCCAGCGTTTTTCACCATAGTGGCAGCGACACATTCCGAATCATTTGCTATTTTTGATTCGAAGAATTTTTAGTTCAAGATCAGAATGTTTCTTAACGGAGAAGATTAGAATATACTACTCGAACTTTCTCGTTTTCGATTTTTTCAATATAAATAGCAAACATATAAACCCGATTAAAAATTCATAATTAACTCTTCCTTTTTTAAACAACTGTATATGTTTGACGGAGAAACTTCGTATTATTATCGAAATTTAATGCATCATTGGACATACCATATCTTAGTACACTTCCTCTTGAGAAATACAGCGACATTTCGATAATTTAATAAGTTAGCAATCAATAATCGTTTGGTTAGTTACTCATCGATATTTAAGGGTCACTTGGAATTGAAAGAAATCAGACTTTGAATGCTTAGTTTCTAAAAGCAAATTTCTAATATTGAAATTATTGAAGCAACAGGCTTGAGAACAATTCGGGCTTTCGATTCATTTTAATATTAACTTGTGCCAATACATTACAGTCGTATCGATTATTTGTTGTTACATACACATTATTATATATCGTTTGGATAAAGTAAATAATTACGTTGAAATGAAGGTGGATCTTAGGGCTCTTGGATTATTATGTTATATTGGGGATCTACGGTCATCGCAAACCCTTATTATGATCTTAACATGCTTAATAATCCACTTAATGTAAAATAAATATGAGTATTTTAAAATAAATATAGACAAGTAAAAATAGTGATGCGATGGCTGTATGTAAACGACATGCACATTTATTGTGTTGATTTTAAGAGTTCAATTTAACCATATTGTTTTTCTATAATGTATAAATACAATAGAACTCACAATAGTCCACCATTTGAAAAAATCATTTGTAATATTTACAGAATTGAATAATGAACAGTTTTCGGAAATTCGAGCAGTTTCAAAATACGTATACATACGGAAGAAAAGATACCTTGAATTGTTCTAATAATATTAAATGTCGAAATGAAGAATTGCATGAAATTACTCCAACTTTCGAAAACTATCGTCGACGTTACAAAATAAAACTGTGCTTGAATAATCGAATATTTATTCGTAACACACTTTCTTCACGAAGATACAATATATATATATATATTTATATACATATATATATATATTTATATATAAAAGTTCTCACAATATACGAAACATTAAAATTTTATTCCCAACAAAGCACACAAATACACAACTAATGAATGAAAAGTATTTCAATATGCCTTTTTATTGAGAAGATATAAAATGATCGTGTAAAAATCTGACTTCTATAATTATTAAAAATAAATAATGCAAATGTATGTATAAATAATTCGACATTTATATTATGTTGTTTATATAATAACCTGCAAAGGGCAGGAAATTAGAGAGGTAATCGATTTACAAAACTTCTATATTGAATCACGAAATTTGGTCTTTATTTCCAAAAATATCTCCCTCATTTCTGGACCGCTCAAAATTGCCTGCAAATACAAATAAAAACTGTGAGAACTTTTTCGATAATGCGTACAGTTTCTTAGAACTTGTTCTCGATATGATCTGGTAATGAAATTTATTGTAACCGCAATGATTTACACGCGGTTTTCTTTCTTTTTTGTTTTAAAAATACCTTTTAGTTGGATTTTCCATTATAAAATGAAAATTCTTTTTAAAGTATTCGAGCATATAATAGTGAATGCAATAACAAAAACCACAATTAAAAGGTCAAACACTTTATTTCTTAATGAAGGTATGTACTTAGGATTTGGGACATACAAAAAATTCATATCATCTAAAATCTGAATGTACATCTCCTTCGACAACGCTTGTGATTAAAGTACCCCTTCCAATACCCAACTAAACCTCTGCCTAGACAAACACGTTGTAATCGCGGTGGTAAAAGTGTTGAAGAGGGACAACAGAACATAGAATAAATCATCCAATTGGAAATGTTGTATAAGAAAGAAGACGAAATAAAATGATTCAAAATAAAAGATTTGAAACTCATAATAGAATTTGGGCACGTTAGATAAGATTGTAGATGCATTTACGCAAAATGTAAGATATCTCTGTGACTTGAAAGAACAGAGAGGTAAAGGAACAACCGAAGTTGGCTGAATTGCCTCACTTCTCAGTTTCGTTTCTGCCTTTCTTCGCCTTACGCTAGTAGCAATCGCAATGCTTGTATCTTTATCGATGCGGTAATACTATTAATTCGTATTAGAAACTGCAGCAATCCCGATATTTATAGTAATAATAACAGGGGTACGAGAGATATTAAGAATAGAGAGTTATATAGTAGGAATAGCAGCGGGAGAAGTAGTAGTAATAAATATTGAACAAGAAGAGAGTAGCGCAAGAGTATATACCAGTAACAGTAATAATAGTTAAGAGCAATAGTGATAGGAATAGAAATATAGTAGTATCCGTAGTGATAATTGTAATAATTATAATATAATAGTACTAATTTTTGTCTAGCGTAACGAATAACTATTTCTGTAATCTACTGTTATAAAATGAAATTGAGATGAGAACGTTTGGAATATTTCGGTAGATCGCGTTTACATAAGCGATTATAGTTCACCAACTCACTCTATATATACTCACACACCATGAGAGATCAGCTGAGAGCTCCGTATGTCACTTACTTTTATTTTTTTTTTTTTTAGTTATAATGAATTATAGCCAATAGTCAGATTTAGATTAAATCTGCGACATTCATTGGCATTTCTTCGATGCTAGTATTATAGAATTGTTCAATATCTTTCAATGTTCGTTTGTCGTCATCTGTTACCAAGTTAATTGCCACTCCCTTACGACCGAAACGACCACCTCGACCGATTCTGTAATACAGTTTCAGTGCATAACGTTTTCAGTTTTTATAAATTGTATGTTTTTTTAAATATAATTAAAATTAATGAAATTTAAAAAATAATTTAAAATCATTTATAGGAAAATAATATAATATATATAAACATATATAATAACTTACCTGTGAATGTAATTTTCGCGATTGGAAGGTAAATCATAATTGATGACAAGAGAAACCTGTTGAACATCAATACCACGTGCTAGAAGATCAGTTGTTATGAGGACACGAGATGATCCAGTTCTGAACTGCCTCATAATGAGATCTCGCTCTTTTTGTTCCATATCTCCATGCATAGCAGAGACTGTGAAGTCGCGGGTGCGCATACTCTCCGTTAACCAATCTACTTTACGCCGCGTGTTACAAAAGATAACTGCCTGGGTGATACTCAATGTATCATATAAGTCACAAAGAGTCTCAAACTTCCATTCTTCACGTTCAACGTAGATGAAGAACTGTTTAATACCCTCTAATGTAAGTTCTTCCTTTTTAACCAGAATACGAATTGGATTTCGCATGAAGCATGTAGACACATCTAATACATCTGTCGGCATAGTAGCAGATAGTAATATAACCTGAAAGACAAAAATTTTAATACATTAGTTCATTTTTCATGATGTTTTTTAAATAGTTAAATAATTTATTAAAGAGTAAATATTATCAGTAATATAAAAAATACAATCGGATTTTTATATACCTGTACTTCATGAGGTAATAATTTAAATACATCATGAATCTGATCCTTGAAACCACGAGAGAGCATTTCATCAGCTTCATCTAATACGAACAGTTTGATGCTACTGGCCCGTAATGCCCGTCGACTAATCATATCATAAACTCTACCAGGTGTACCAACTACTATGTGAACACCTTGTTCTAATTTTCGCATATCTTCACGTACATTGGTACCTCCAATGCATGCATGACATTCTGCATGCATAAAATCTCCCAAAGCAATAACAACTTTCTGGATCTAAAAAAAGAACAAAAAGATTTTTTTTAGTTCACGTAAAGATAAGAAAACCTGTTTGTCTTAGATTTATAAGATAGATTATTAGATTTATATCTTATTATTCTGGTTCACAACACTAGATTATCTTCGATTTTCAAAATTTACTTTAATTTAGAATATCTTTTCAGCCATGTTTATTTAAAATGTACTTTGTTCGGTTAGTAATATGCTAACATTTAGAGTTTTTTTGTAACTTACTTGTTGAGCAAGTTCACGAGTTGGGGCTAGAATCAATGCTTGACATTCCTTGATATTGGTATCAATTTGTTGTAAAATAGAAATTGAAAATGTAGCAGTTTTACCAGTTCCTGTTGAACATTCCACAAATTAGAAACGAAATTCTATTATTTCTATATCAAAGCATATATTATGATTTTGTTACCTGATTGTGCCTGCGCGATCACATCGTGTCCTCTTATACATGGCAGAATGGCACGTTGTTGAATTGCAGATGGTTTTTCAAAGCCATAAGCATAAATACCACGTAGTAATTCTTCTTTTAGGTTCATTTCATCAAAGTTGTCAACGACCTAGTTTATATACAAAGCACAAAATTATTATAACAATCAATCCTTTTAAGAGGATATCCTATTAAACTCAAAATTCAAGAATAGGTAGTCTATTGTAATCGTTAACTTACAACATCCCAGTTGGATTCGATGATCCCATCGGGCTCCATGCCAGGGGGGCCATCGTATGTCTGTTGATCACTTTCACTAGGACCATTTTTGGAATCTCCTGCCCATTGATCATCGTTTCTGAAATACAAATGACACATAAGAATAAAAATTTGATTTTTATTTTAAATATATAACTGTATAATTTACAGTAGAATATATCTAAAAAAAAATTTATTTCATTTATAGCATTTAATTTTTTAGTTCTAATCAGTGGTACCAGGAATGAATAAACTGTTCCAGTAACTTGCATTATATGTTTACTCCAAAATCAAATGTATAAATAATGTTGAATCCCAGCGACCTTGAACCGTAAAAATCCGACATAGTATTTCAATTTCGCGACGAATGTTAAAAGGTATTTTATCTCAATAAAATAGGAATTCTTCGTTAAAAAGTGTCTGATTTCCTATAAATGTATCAACAATGCCTTTAGATAATCCTGCAGATATGATAATGAATTTATCGATGACTTGATAGATGCGTTGACAGTGACTCACGCGAAAGCATGCCCCAGCAAGACGAGTCTCGATTGTATGAGACATAATGCCTACAATTTTATGTAGCATTGTTGAACATTATTCGATTCGCACCATTTTTACTAGCCTTACCAAAGAAAATCCATTTTTTATTACGTAATTTTAAATGCAAAGTAAAACGTGTTTGCAAGTACGAGTAGAGAGCATGCAGTTCCTATAATAAAATTTCTCAAATATATTTTTCTGAGAGTTTGGCGACCTACCGTATGGATACCCATTATGACTTCTAATCACAACAATTATAGAGGTTATAAAAATGAAGAAGTACGAGGGATTAACGTTAATTTTTTGAACAATGTGACAAAAATGAATGCACGCCATGTTGTCAGTCTCGTGTCCCATGCATTCGCTGATTGCGGCACTATTTTTTAAGGATATATCGTGAAGTGTTGACGTCCAACCGCGTGTCGCGCCAGATTTACAGAGGCACAACGTAAACAAGAAATTAGTGAAATATAAGAAAGCACGCATATTTCTCAATTACGCATGAAAAAACTGAACTTACCTTCGCTCAGACGTATGCGACATGTTCCACTCACGGTAGGTCGACGGAAAGGACGAGTTCCTATTGCGTCACAAGGAATATTCTTATGAGCACCGCACAATGGCGCTGCGAGCGGTCTTCAAATTTTCAATCGACTTTTCTCGTGATTCGACACGTAAAATTCTACGCGAAACAATTCGAACGTTTCGGGATATTAATTTTTAAAAGTGGATAACAGCTTTTTATTCAATTCCTTCGTCTTTATCGTACGCGATTTTCCAAATGTCTATTGCGCATAAAGGAAGTACGTCAATTGCCCACAATTCTCTGCGACCTTTTAGTGGGGTATTTGCGGCAAATGTAACTACATACATTGATAGCATTTCATATTCTTAATCTTTTTTAAATAAACAGTCTATAGCGATATATTTGTATATTTTCGTATTTGAAATAACGTTTATATACTATATATTTCAGTTTAAGGAATAGATTTAATGAATAGATTGAAGAAGTAAAGAGATATGAACCGGAAGTCATTCTAAGTTAAAAGGTAGTTATTTAAGGTATTTTAATGAAATTATGGATATACAAATTACAATTTATTTTCTGCATTCACTAATAAAGGTATTGAAATTTTATAATAGACATATATACTTTTGAATATAATAATCAACAAAATAAATCTAACAATATAAAGATTATAGTAATCGTAATTATAGGCGAAAATACTTTATAATACATTCAATACTATTTCATGCGACTTTTGATTTCGCAAATCGTCACACTACCTCATTTGCTTTATATGTTTAGAAATATTAATGGCTAGCATGGAATGTTTAATATAGAATATAAGCTACTCATACATCATAATAGCACATTCTTTATACAATTCTTTCTATAAAAAGATATATATACATATACATATATAAGTATAGATATATTATATATACGTATATATGTACATATATGTACAATCAGGATATATTAATATGTAAATATATATTTACAGATATTTATATATTTTTAAACACATATACTGATGAAAATATTTTTGTATTCCACCCATTCAAGAATTTTTATCAATAAAATAATATCTCTCAGTAATAATATGCGATTCGACCAAAATTCAACATTTGTGTTGATAAAAAAAATTGTAAAATGTATTACATGAAAGCACAAGTAAGAACAAAGAATAATACTGCAACAGGAAAGATTATATACACTTCCATTCGTGGATGACAAATTGATAAAAGCAGATTAACATCATCTATTTCGTATTCAAGACCATCTTTAGTTGGTATTTCAACAATTACTCTATCAGAAGATAGCATATTAATTGAAAAGGAACATTTTGTTTGATTTATACAAGAATTTGTTATATTCTCATAATGAAAAATGGGTTTATAAATATCAAATAATGCATATATGTCATTTGATACGATATCATTATCACTATAAAAGATATAATAATAGTAACCATCTTCTATGACGTTGTGCACAGCTTGCATATGTTTGCCATTCAGTAAATAAGTGACATCAGTGCATTTTTCAGAAGGTGCAAATTCTTGAGCCATTAAAATTGATCCCCCGTAACATTTAAATAACTCATTTTCAAAACTGGATATAGAAGAATCCTCATTAGTATCTGTTACATTTCCTGCATTTCCACCATGTTGAACACCTTGATCAAATAAAAGTGTTGGGTTAACAATCCCTTGATTTCTTTTGATCCTTTTTTTTGATTCTTTTTTATCTTGCACATTCATTTCGTTATTGATATCACCTTTTCCATTATTTTCTAAATTCAAGCTTCTTTGTAATCTTTTTAAAAATAAACTATATTTATTATATATATCTCTTTTAAAATAAGAATTAATTTTAAGACTTTTTTGTGCTTTTTTTCTTTCCTGCAATGTAATATTTTTTCTTGTTTCTTTTATTTGCTTTTTATATTTCCTCTTCCTAGCATGTCTTAATCTTCTGGTAGTATGTATAGTTTCTTTTTCCAGAGACCTTATAATATGTTGAATATCTTTATTCTGTGATAATTCTTTTGCCTCTTCTTCATAATTTTCCATATTAGACATAAAACTGTTTAAATAAGGATAGTGTGCCCCAATATTTTGATCAGTATTGTTCAATGTATGATCCCATAACAATTTATCTTCAATGTCATTTAATGTTTTATTGTAATTGTTCTGTATAATAGTATTATTAGAATTAATTTGTTCTGCATTTGAATTAAATGTTACTTTAACTTGTTCTTTTGCTTCTGGTAAAAATATACCCTCTGCAATTTGTGTATTGTGATGCTCTAACATTCCACATGTTCGCAAATTTCGTTCTCCCTTAACAACAAGTATAGAAGCACCTTCAAATCTATGCAAATAATTATTATATGCAATTATATATTAATTAAAAAATATGATAATATTCTAACATTGCATTACCTTGAGCACACAGAAAGTGCCACGCTTGATCCTTCCAAGAGATAAAATCCCCAGTACTCCAATGTATCATCTGGTAAAACCATACTTTTTTTAAGACGTATATGTTTTCTATATGAAGTTATTTCTGGTTTGTGCGACATTTGAAATGCATTAAATGTTCTATTCATTTGTAAAGTATGTGCCTATATATCATTATTAATAATAATTAGTATTTGATTTTATATATAATTCATATACATATATAATCAAAATTAAAGTGTATTTACAGAGCAAAATATTGTAGAAATACCATCTGTAATTTCCAAGATATCAGAATCCATTACAGCATATGCTACATTGGCATAGAAATTATGACGTAAATATAATGGTGTCACAAGAAGTAGAATTGGTAAAATGGTTGTTAATGTACAGAAAACTAATATTCTCTTGATTCCGTGCATTTTTTATAAACCTGAAGAATCAGATAATTTAATGTCAATATCTAACTATTAATTAATATGTATTATATCATATATAACATAATACATGTATATATATTGTATCATAGTAGAGGTGGTACATGTGTATTTTATCCTGCACATTTAAAAATATTAAATGATTAAGCAACAAATTATTCAATTTATTGTAGATGATTCTTTATTGTTATGAACATTTCAATAATTTGTTGCACTAGTACTAAAATAATTTATATTATTGCAAATTGATATTATCAATTGTTTATCTTTAATAATAATTACAATAATTAGTGATTACCGATATTAAAAATTGTAAAAATAATTTGAATATCTAACAAACATATCGTAGGATAAAATTATGTGATGTCCAATTCCAAATAATGAAATTTTCAGCTTAAAAAAAATTTAGTGACATATTGTTATATGTTTAAAATATTTCTATACCAGATATATTTAATATTTCTATATCGAATTAATATTAGTAATTATAAATTAATTTTTTTACAAATACGTGTTTGTTAATATTTCGTATTAAATATTACATGCAAGAGGGAAGAGGTTAGAGTTTTTTTTACGGTGATAAAAGTCGAAAACTTAAGTTTCATTATGTGTATATAATTTGATAAAAAACATCATATGGTTCTGATTCGTCTATTACTATTTTGACGTATGACACTCTTTTGGTACTCATTACGCATGCGTCTTCGATCCGATCGTGACATTTATCACGTTACAAAAGTTAAAAAAAAGCAAAACGTATATTAAAGCGATAAAATAACATTAGGTAAAATAAGAAAAATTACAATATTGAAAAAATACTTTATTTTGAATTTATATAAAATTATCATACATGAAGATCTCCTTGTTTAAAAAGTATAGAGAACAATAACGCTCTGGATCTTCAAGGTTTAAAAAACGCAAACGCGTTATATTTTTATAATTTTATAATTTCTTTAAAAGTTACTTGAGAAAATCTTAATATAATAGAAAATAAATATATACTACATACCAATTTACATACAATACAAATATTTGTTTGTGAATTGTTTGAAGACAAGAATTGTATTAACTTTAATTATAATAATATTTTTTGTGACAAAGAATCTGTGTAAAACATTTTATATCAATCTCATTTTGAAAGTGAATATTGAATTTATATTTGGCTACTTGTACACATATTGAACTCATTTTGTATCTTGTGAGCCATTAATAACTTGTGATAGTTAATAGAAGTAGAGCATTCATTAAGCAGTCGAATATGTACAATATTAAATTGCTGAAGTAAAGTAGATAAAAAGAGATTAAAGTGTCACGAATTCAGTATAAGGACTATTTTCTAATTAAATATTCTAATTTAATAAATCTTTCTTCTATGCAGAACTGCAAGAAAATAAGAATAAATAGAGATTAAAAAAAGAGTTAAAGACTTACATTAAAATACTTGACATAAAAACCTGGATTCATGTTACCTAGATTTTCTTTCATATATATTCGCTAAAAAATGAGTTAAAACATATCTTTTTTAGTCCAATGGAAGCTTTATGTTTAATTGTTATCGTGGATTATTATCAGCCTGTGTGATACAGGACATGTTAATAAACACTTTTCATACTGTAACATATAAGACAGTTATCATAGCAATATATACATATAAAATAAACGAGGAAATATAAATTACCATTGTCCAGCAATATTAACAAAACTGACACATATAATAAAATATTTAACTACATAAAGAAAATACCAATAATTTTTATTCATATGTTGTTTTGAAATTATTACTGGCATACTCTAGCAAACAGACAATTATGAAAACAGTTTGCACACTTACTATAAATTCATTTATTCTTTTGCTTGTAATTCGAAAAATTTATTTTCTTGAATACACAGGACCCTTTTTCATATTTTGATATGTATAAAACACCAAAAATATTGTCCAATCTTTTGAAAATATTTTTTGCATTTAAAGATTAAAGTTTGTAGGTACTTAATCCAGGACATTTACATTATGAAATTATGTAGAATTTTAATCCAGAATATTTACATTGATATGCAAATACATCTAAAGAATAACTTATATAGGAAAATCGAATTTTCAAATTGTTACACAGGTTCATCTGTAAACATGAATGCAACTCATCAAGTTTTAATGATCAATTACAATTATTACTTATTATAAATGCTTGTACTAGTATCATGGATATATTTAATATTATTATTTACCTTATGAAATACTTTAGTAAAATAAAAGCTATATAATAACAGAAATATATAAAATTTCATTTAAAACAGGACAATAACTTTAAAAAACATGCTAATATATTTTTAGAAAATATCTTATCTTTAAACCAAGTATTTCCTATACGAATTATTTATATCCAATTGCCATCTTATAATTTTGGTATTTTAAAAAATAATTGGATATATAAATTCATATACAATTCATTTATAAACCTTCAAGTAGATTAATTTTTGCAGTTGCTAGATAGTATCCATTACTACCAATTGTATGAAGTTGCGATATGTGAATTTGTTTTAATATGGTTTCGCCAAAGGTTGTATTTTCATGAGCCTAAAAAATTTTAGTTTCTTAGTTGCAACTAGTATATTACAACTTAAATAATTACCTTCAATATTTCTCTTGCATCAAATGTTATAATATTTTTACTATTCCTTTCTTCCTCATTTATTTGAAAAGTTGTATTCATAAGAGTTAAATGCAGTTTGTTTGACTGACGTTTACTTTTGATTATTAAACCTAAGCAATGTATTTTACTATCAGTATGCTTCTTGTTGTATAAGCTATTAATGTCTTTAACATATGCACTCATATTCTACTATTAAAAAATATTATTTGCTGTCTTACCTATCTTGACATAATAGTCTACAATTTCATCTACTATCTTTTGCAAAACCTCAGTTTTATTAACTATCTTTGCATATATAACTTTTGCTTCACTAGGATCATCCTGCATTATATCAATTCCTTGTAAGTGTATAGGAATTTGTCCATATTTTTCAATAGCAGGTCTGTAATTTGTTATAAAAAAATGATATGAAATAAACTTTAGCAAATTTGCAACAACAGAAGATACTTTTTATATCATATTATTTTCTTTACCTTACAATATGCTCGTTACAATAATTTAAAGCTTCTATAGCTTTATTTCTTTCTGTTTCATCAAGTAATGTCATTAAACCAATAGTAAGATGCAATTTACTTGGTGTTTGGAAAATTGTTTCATCCACACCTCTGGATTTCTTTCCTGAATTTGTCAGGACTTCATTTTTAAACATATTAAACTTCATTATTATATGACCTTCATTTAAAGGTATTGATAAAAAGTGTGTAAATTCTAATTTCTTCCTAGTTGCTTCCATTAATAAATTTATTCTCCGACGTGCAGTTATTATTCTTTTATGATCAGAACCAATTATTACTGTTAAAATACAGATACATAATTATATTATGAAAATAAGTTTTATATTTTAATCAAAAATTTAAAATGTAATTACCAATATCTCCATCCTGGCCTAATTTTGGAATTTGTATTAACGTTCCAGTTTCACTTTCTAATCTTTTACGTACTGCATGTTTAGCTCCAATAATATATGGAAAAAATGCTCTAAAATATTGTGGCAATCATTAATCATTGTTACATGTTGAATTTATTACATAACGTATTTTACAAAATTTGTATACTTTGGTGCACGAAATGTATGTTTAAATCTTGTTGATCCATATGGTACAATTTCTATATCTGTATCGTAATATTCATCCTCAGAATCTTTGTCATCCAAATTATAATTATTGTCTTCGAAGTAAGGAGGAATGTCGCGAGCATCCGTCCGTTCAATATTTTCTAATACTCTATAACATCGACCATCTACCCAAATTAATTCGGGTTTCAGAATATCCATTGTTCGAAAAATATTTTATTCTCACGTCAACCGTAAAAGACCACTTTCTTCTTTATTGATAATAATATCTTATCTTAAGGTAAAAAGTAAGATTTTTTACCGTAAAAATCGTTCTATATCATAAATATTATATATATGTGACGTGACGAATTCTCAATTTACAGCGGAATCGCATTTTTATGTTGTCAATGTGCGTCAAATTTTTCTATCGCGCGTTCATTTTTGACATATTGAAATATGTTAAATTTTAAAAAGATATGTGATTGACATAATCTAAGATGTGTAAGCTATGTTTTATAAAATAAAATCATTTACGAATTTTATTTAATTTATACGTAATATAAAATTACATGTACTTGAGACATCGTTATATCAGTTTCTTGATGTACAGTACTCACTAGCGCCTCTAGTGACCAAAAGTGTTGTCGATCTTGATTTCAGAATAATGTTTGATTAAATAATTAAAAATTTAATTACTTAGAATAAAATAATAAATGCATTTTGTTAACAAGATTATGTACAGTGACATACTACTTTAGAGATTTCTTCAACTTTTAATATTTATGTATTGATGTAAAAAAATTTGTAAGTATGTATAAATATCTACACCGTAATAATATGTACATATATACATACAATATTCATATGTATATTATAAATTATAAGACCGTTTTACGTTAATTTTTAAATATAATTTTTTGACAGCAAAAATATAATCTCTACACAAATATTTTCTTATAAAAAATAAGTTAACTTTTTGGAGTATTTGAAAACAATACTTCTGAGAAACAATTTCAATAAGTTGTAGTCTATTAATAATAAATAATTTCTTTTATTCAAACATTTTTTTCGTTGAAACTTGCATGTATTGCTTTCATCTAAAAAACTATAATACATAAAGTTTTAAATAGATAGAAAATAAGTTTGTAAATGCAAAATTTATTATTTTTAATTTCGTTTGCTTTTTATACACATTAAGAAGATAATAATTGCAACTTACTTTTATGAAACAGTTAAAAATTCTTTTACAATTTATAATTATGTACAATATTTAAGACTTTTAATATTAATTATTTCGTAATACAATATTTAGTGTCATCTTTTAAAACTGATAGTAAAAGGCAAAATCAATACTTAATATAATTATGCAAGATGTACATTATAGCAGGACATAAAATGCATTTTTTTTTAAAGATATAACATACATATTATTATCTACCAAATGAAAATATAAAGTTTATACATTGAATGTACGAAATTAGAAATTTGCTAATTTCTTAATGGCTAAATTACCAGAATGTTTATGAAGCATGTACAAATTCGTCTATATTACAATAATGATAATTACAGATATATATATCTACATACAGGCATTACTTAGATATATTTTTTTTAGTAGATATATTACAATGTTTAAAGTGAAGGATTCGTATAATAAATAACAATTTCATGTCATAAGTTACATAACTAATCTTCATCAGTGCTTTTCTGATAAACTGCGCCAAATTTACTCATATACTTACGTACAAAATCTTTAGCTTTGTGTTTAACATTTTCATTACATTGTAATTCATCGACACTTTTACAGTGTTTTAATTCTTTTGCAAGTACAAAATGTGTAAGCTAAAACAGAAAAGATTTTTTAAAAATTAAATTTAACATTACTGCTTTAAAAAAAGAATGATATAATTCGTAAAACAATTTATTTAAAAAGATTTTCTTCTGCAAACGTACCTTTCTAGCGAGATGTTTAAAATCTTCCGTATTTGTTATTCTACCTTGTTTACAATCGTTTTTCCTATACGGATTCAAAAAATGTACCATGACATTCGCCATATTTATCCTAAAAGTATCTTTAATCTTTCTCTCTGACATTGTGGATAAATCGGACGACGGTAGTTGTAATTTATTTAAACTGTGTCGTGAATGCGATTTAGATTTGTTACTACGGCGATGTCTTCGTATTTTTTCAACGTGTTCTTTAAACTTGGCTCTTTCTTTTTGACGTCGTAATTTCTCCTTTATCCCTTTGTGCGTTTTGTGATCCATACGGTCTTCTTCTCGACGTGGCTATAAAATATACAAACATAATATATAAGAATGAATACAAAAATACGTATTAATTGTAATAAAAAAGAAAAACATGAAATATAACGTACGCTAATAATTCTTTCTTGAACTAAACCTTCTCTTCTTTTCTTGCCTTCCGGAAGAAGACCTGAACATCCGCTTATATTATGAACCGCACTTTTTTTAGGTACATTATGCTTAGAACCATTTAACGATTTTTCTATCAAAGTATTATTTAAGCTTAACTCTTCGTTTCTCGATTCTTCGTTATTGTCTTCGTCAATTTCTTCATCTTCTTCGTTGGATGAACTAGATTCTTCACTAGATTCTGAAGTCGATGACGAATCTGGTTGAACTCCAATATGATCTGGCGGAGGAGGCAACCACTGCGATATTCGTTCTTTTACATGATAATAATATGTTCTGCCTCTACTATCAGTTGCACTCTTCCATTTGGGTGGTAAATCTATAGGAGGTGCTTCAGGCTGCGATTGTCTGAATGTAGCAGAAAATTGTTGGTCTGATTGCTTTTCAATATGTTCGTAAAGAGATTCGGTTTGGAGCGGAACCGATGTTCCGCTGGAAACTAAATTATTCGAGAGTGGCAATTGGCCTTCAGGGTATTGTTGATGACAATGAGACAGTAAAGAATAAGCTGTTGTGCTTTGATTATATACAGGCGTTTGACTTAACGTGTACACCACTGGAGGTACACCTGAAGGTATGTTACTCGACATGCCAGGTGATATTTCAGAAGAAATTGATGATGCTAAGACATGTGAACTTTGCGGTACCATTCCGGATTGAGTATGGCTAGATACTGCCTGTGGTCCAGCTACATACACTGAAGTACATTGCTGATTTATTTCTCCATCTATATAATAAAATTTTATATGAATAAAATAATCATATAAGAAGAAATGGACTTAGTTCCTAAATGGTGTAAGTCAATTTCAATGGCTTTTAAGAAATATAATATACATAAGTATAAGTTATGACAAATTATCCTTTCTTTTAAGACCAATAGAAATTGTTCATTATAAAGTCAAATTTTTGGATTTACATCATTTAAGAACTATGCAACATAAATGTATAAAAATATATATATATATATATGGATTAAAACCTTGTGTAGGATATTGTTGCCATTGTCCAATTGATGGATTGTAAAAAACAGGATATCCTGTTTGTGGGTCTACCATAGCCGTGGTATGAGGATCTATACCTAGTGCCAAACATCTAGTTTCATGATCTTGCCACGATTCTTGCTGTTGACGACGCTGTCGTTCTTCTTCCTCTTTAGCTACTTTTAAAGCAAATAATTGTCTGCGCTCGTATTTCGTCATTCGCGGAATTGGAACTAAGCTACTTCTTTCTTCTATTCTCTTATCTTTTGTTCGAGTATGTTCAGATTCTGGAGATTCTCGTCCTCGTCTTCTATCCCCACGTTTCTCTACTTCGTTTCTCCCATATCTATCAGATCTATGCCTGTCATACGACGTTCCTCTTTTTTCATCTTTTTCTAATTCTTCTCTGTATCCGCGATCTGCTTCTCTCTCATGTTCTTTCATTTGTTCAATTCTTTCCTTTTTCGGTATACGAAAAACTTCTTTTAAATTTGACCACTCAGCTAAAAGACTCAAAGCTAATTCAGGAATAAGATTTTGATCTGTGTTATCAGATTTTATGTCAGTAATTTCAATATTATTTTCTTGTTTTTCTGTATCAGTCAATGGATAAGAGTTTCTTTTTTCATTACTGTCATAATTAACTGATAATTCATCACTATTTGATTTTGATTTTCCTTGATCATCTTCAGGAGAATCTCCACTCAAAGAAAAATACAATCGTCTTGACCATTTTTCTACCACATTATAAATTTTACTATCCATTAACATTGTTTTATTGGGAATCGGAAGTGTATTTAGGGTTTTCAAAACTTCTAGTCGAAACTGTTGTGCTTCATCAGAATCATTAGTAGAAATATCCATAACATAACTCCAAATCAAACGTAAACCATGATAATCCAAAAATAATCTTCGACATGGCTGTTCTCCGCTTTGTATGAGACGTAAAAGCCGTGTTCTGTGTTCTAATTCTCTGCTACGTACCATTAATCTACTTAATGTCAATGTATGGGCTCTATTTTTCAAACCACCTGAGCATAGTTTATCTATTTCTTCCTCCAACTAAAATAATATTAATAATAAATCAAATGAATTATTAAATAGTTCAAATTAGTAAAAACAGTAAATTATATTTATATTACTCACATCTTCATCTTCCATATAATCAGTTTGTTTCTTTTCACCTTTCTTTTTCTTCATATCTTTCTCACGTTTTTCTTTCTTTTCAATCTTTTCTTTTTCTTCCTCAGGCGTTTCACCGATCCAACCGCGACAATTGGGTGCTTCACAAAAACATTTTTGTGCCTCTTTGCTAATTGTGCAATAAAATTTTGCACAAGGGACATACTTTGTTACATATCATTAATGTACAAAAGTACTAATCAATTAAAATACTATTAACATACATACCCATAACGTTGAAAATGATAGTCAAATGTAATTTCTTCACCAGCAGCTATAAATTTTTTATTAAAAAAGCCAATTCTCAATTCACCATTCACTGTCCACTGTACAAATATCAATTATAAAGATAAAGCTCTATATATATAATTTAGAATTTACTTTTACTAATTATACTTACTTTTTGAGTTTCAGAATTTGGATCGCAACTGTGATTTATGAATCGAGAAACATTTCCTTTCAGAGTTGCATCTATGATTTGATCTGATTTTAATGCCATAAAATAATAATGTTTATTTTTATCTTTTGAATATTCTTTTGCTCTACGTCGAAAATCTTTTGGATCAACTACTTCACCTACATATTCCATTATAAATTCTCCTCTGATGTTTAAAAATAGCATTTATTAATAAAGAATTTTATTATATTATAGTTGTAAAAAAAACTTACTTACGCTAACAAGTCAACCATAGCTCGTAATCCGAACCCCTTTTTTTCTGTTCTAAATACTTCACATTTTGCATATTCACAGTTTTGAAATCTTTTATTTGTGCAACGATCACCTACTACACATCGAGGGCCGCTAGAAAATACATAACATATTGTATAAAGCTTATTTTTTTATTAACGTTTTACATTTAATTTAAATGTATGAATATATAATATGTACCACTCTATCATAAGAAGTCTATTTAGACAGTCTTCTCCACAACCTAGTTCTCCTCTTTCAATTTCTTCTTCTGTTAAAAAGCAATCACATACCATTCTCTTCGTCTCCTTATTTGTGTATCTAAAAGTATTATTATTATACATATCATAATTTCATGGGCTTTATTCTATTTACATACCTTTCTGTCAAATATAAATTTTCACGCAAATATTCAAACTGACTTAGCCTTTCTTCCATTTCTCTGTCTTTTATTTCAGGAACCATAGGTAATAAAATTCTTGCACCCACAGTTTTTGGAATTTGCACAATATTATTATTGTTAACTGATGTCGATACCTCTTTTGTTTGTTCTGTCTCTGTATTAGATTGAAAATTTGTAATTGTTGCTGATCCAGATGGAGAATCTGAAGAATTAATATCTATTAAAGATCCACTTGTGGTTTTAACAGTTGAACATGATCCGGATTCAGATATATTTGCAATTATAGTTCCAAATACAGATCCAATTGCTGATGTAGATACAGTCCCTGTATTTGATCCACCCATTTCGAGTTCACTTGATCTTCGCCAACGAGATTTTACTTTAACAGGTTTAGAGGAATCTGAATCGTAGCCTGTAGTATTACAAGTTGTTGCTAGCAATGTAAGAGACTCAAATGTATTTACTGTCTTACTGATATTAGTTTCTTTATCTAATTGTGATTCAGATATATTATCCATTTTCATTTCTTGAGCAATTGAAACAACATTATTAGCTACTTTTTCTCGTTCCTGTTGAACACTAGTTTTTGAAATATCTACATTAGGTTTCATAACTAAACCACGTCCTCGTGATCTATAAAATGGCATAAAAACAAATCATCCTTTTGTTTTAAATTCACCTAAACTCATGTATACATATTATTTTCAATAATATGATTAGAAAGTCTGTTTGTTTTAGTTAATTTGTTTAAAAAAATATTTTATATGATTTACATATTTACATTATATTAAAATACGTACCTTTGTTTCATTAAACCAATTGACCTAATTCTACTACTCCTCCTTACACCAGAACTATTTGATCCACTTTCTGAACCTGTTGTGTCAGTGCTACCACTTCTGCTTCTAAACTCAACCTTTTTATCAATATCATTTGAATTATTATTACATTTTGTATCAAATTCTGTTAATTTACAGTTACTCATAGATAATAGTGTATCATTACTATTATCACTGCTACTAGATAGTTTTGTATCTTCCCCATCAATTTTGCTATCCATTTCACTATCACCATACAATTCCTCATTAACCTGTTGCAAATGTACTGTTTTACGTTGATTTCCATTTTTTTTATCTGATAATACTTTTGATTTTAGTAAATGCTGATTTGTACAGTCCATCTTATCATTGCAAGAATCATTATTTAACTCTGTAATACTTTTCTCTACAATATCAACCAATATAGCAGAGTTATTTGATTGATGCAGTTGTTCCATTTTATCTAGTATTGAGGAACTGCTTTCTTCATCAACACTCATTGGTATCACCTTCTCTGTGTTTCCAGCAATTTGTAATGGAGACATTATGTTTTCTGTATTGGATAAATCATTAACTAATTTTTGTATTTCTTTTGAAGGTTCACTAATTTGCATATCTGCTAATTTGTTATCTATCTTACAGAACACATCATCTTTAGATAAAGTTTCTTGCAACCTTTTTGTATATGCATCTTTATTTGCATATGGGTCTCCTTGATCATTACTTATATCCTTACTATGAGTATATGATTTTTCTAAATTAGTTGATTTGTTATTTCTATCATTAGAAGTCATTGGCACATCTATACATAAGGCTGGCATGGAATTCCCCGTTTTATGTAAATTACACATGTCATTTTGCGTATTGCAATAACATTCATTATTAGGTGTATTTCTTGAATCAGATTCTATTAACATGGATTCCATGCCATTTTCATTTTGTATCACAGTGTATTCTACAAAATTTTTTGTTTCTAAAGAGGGAGTGTTTACAACTAATACTTCTTTTACAATTACGTTGTCATTTTGTTTTAAGCTGCAACCACTACCCTTAAGTTCTTCTTTAACTTCCATCTCTTCGCATATTACAGTTTCTTCTATTACATCTTCTGGCCATATTTCGATTTCAGCAGAATCGGATTCAGTTACAATTTCTTTATTCGGATTACCAACAACTACTTGTTGAACATCTTCAGGACTAAGTTTATTAGATTGATCAACTATGATGTCTATTCCATCTTGACTATCACTTTCACTAGCATCTTTTTTATACTGGGATGTTGTGGAATATGAACACTCTTCATTAATTGCAAGTACATTACTATTAGAAATGTTCTTATGCTTGTTATGCTTCCTTAAAGAATTTTGATTCTTTTTTGGAAGTACTTGGGTTTGGTATTCTGTGGTACTTTTACTATCTTCTGAGTTGTTTGAGTAAGATATTTGTAAAACATCCCCATTAATCTTTTTTTCTTCTAATTGCTTTTTGGCTATTTGTCTACTAGATTTTCGAACAGGTACATATTTAAGTGATGTTTTTACGGATGATTTCATTTCATTTTTACGTCTACGTGCCATTTTGATTCCATGTATTCTTCTAATCTGAAACGTATGTGAGAAAGAAAATTTGAAACAATGTATACAAAACTATAATATTCACAACTATCTTACATTATTGAAATATATAATACGATTGTAAAAAGTAAAAGAATATATATATATATATAATCAATAATATATTGCAATACACTATATGGTTTAGGTATGAAATATTACTAAAATAATATCATATAATTATATTAATTATACTGTATTTTTTCTTGTACCAAAAATATTAGCTTTGTATCACATAGAAAGCTTGAGATCAAAAGTGAATATATCAGTATGAAGAAATGTCACCATTTGTTTTACTGCAGTCTTTTATTCTAGATAAACTCAATTTTCTTATATAATAATAACAAAATATAATAAAATTTAGATTAGCTACATGATGATACAAAAATTAATTTCATACAAGTTATGTTTATTATAATAAATAATAGGTAAAAAAAATAATAAGGTTACATGTTTTCTCCTTTTCCTCTAATACCTTTATTTGTTTGAAATAAAAGGAAAGATAAATACACATGCAAAACACAATGATTGTTTAGAAACTCTGAGCAACTGAGCTTATAATGAAGAGGTACTCCATTTATGCATTGTTTCAAAATGGATTATTCACAGCTTTCATGAAAATCAAAATCTTGACTTACAACCAATACCGATTCATTATTTTCTGTTGCAGTGATTTGCATTATATAGATATTTTAAACTTCCAGTATCATTTAAGTGTTACACATTTAGGACTATTACAAAAATAGTTCTTATTAAAGCTTGATAAACATAGTTTTTTATCAAGATATGCATCTGCTCTTGTAATATCGAAAATTAAACGGAATATATCATCAATTACTTACCATATGTCCCTAAAACTGCTTTTTTAAACTGAATTACAATCATTGTTTAAAATATTTCATCGACATTTTTTAATAATACACATTTTTTTACGATTATTAGATTTTCTCTGTAAGCATAAATGCGATAATTTTATCAGAGATCATCGCAAATACTGATGAGATAAATATGGAGTTAACAATTTTGAACGTTGTTAAAAAAGTTTTGGAAGTTCAATAATATACAATTGTGCACTACACACATTGATAGAAGTTTGAGGTAATATAGATATCTTTCCTTGCCCTCTTTGATTGTTTCACTTTACAATCATCACCTTTGCTATAAATGAAACGATAACTTTTGTCCTAGCGAATATTTTCGTAGCTGATTTACGGTTTGTTTAGGCAAACATTAATCACCTGAATGGATTCATCACTGAGAAGCGCAAAGGATATGTAATACTTGAATGATAAAGTGTATATCTCAAGCGTGTACGTAGTCGCCACTGAATATTGCTTGTTTGTAACAATACCGACCACGACCGTGATACCGACTGTACAAGATACAAGGCTGACGCTTTACTCTTTAGTAACTTCATGAATCCTTATTCAAGAAATTATATTCCCCTAGATATATGTTATGAAACAAAAAACAATTATATCACGCTATGCACTTGTCTGCATAGGTGATAATTATAACATATATAATAATTATATATATATATATATATATATTCATAAAAAGTTACTATTTTTAGAATATAAGATATTTTATTATATATTTATTTCTATGACCTTCTCATAGACAACTGATCTTATTATAGATTTTATTATATGTTATATATTACCTTGTTATAAACATTAAATTCATCGACAAAAGAAATAATATTCCGGTAAATATGTTAGATGTTATCAGTAATTCTTAGTAATTTATGTTTGAATTACACGCGCGCAAGTTTTACCGTAAAAATTTCTAACGGCGCCGTGAATGTACAGTTACAAAACCACTAGGAACAATGCTCCGTTGATTGGTGGAATGTAAGAATGGCCGTTCCTACTATTTTAAATTCGAGTTAAGGAATATTTTATAATAGATTTATTCGAATAACAGATAGCTTTTACCTGAATGAACTATGTCTATTAATGTTACTGTTAATGGGAATCGTTTGAATATTCGCAGAGGAAGAATGGTACTATCTGATTTAGATCAAATTAAGAAAAATGAGCGTGATCGTCGACGAAGGTTACGTTTGGAGCAGGTACACATATTATGAATTATGTAAAAATTAAAAGATAAATTTAAAAAGTATGAAATAGAAATATGAGATGTATAATAATAATGAAGTACAAAGAAACAATCTTTATTTATTAATGATATAAATATAAGTTATTAAATACATACTTTGTATTGAATATTGTAACATTATAGTAATTATTTTATTGCATTAAAAGTAGATAAAATATTAATATGGTTGATGACAAGATTAATAATAAAAAGATTGGAAGAATCACTTAAGAAATTTGCACAGGTGCGCCAACAATCAAAAGAAATATCAGATAGACTTTTGAAACGTACAAAATGCATAGCTAAAGAGGAACTTAGAAAGCTTGAAAATAATGACAATTTAGGTTTGAAACAAATATACAATGGAAAAATCATGGAAGTTCAACAGAAATATCAAGAGGACATGGCAGATATTGGTCAAGCACATATGTCTGCTACATTAGAACCAGATCATGATACATTGATCAAGGAGCAATTTAGGAAGAATCAATTAGCAGCATTAAAAAGAGGAAAAGAAGCAATGAAGCAAATGAAAAATATTCAGCAGGTTTAATTTTGTTTTTTCATACATTTAGTTACATTGTAGAGAATTTTTATAAATATTCATACATTGTGCTAGAATAAAATTTATGAGTGATTAAATAAAATCTATGTAGACGGATAATACACAACAACAGCGTCAAGAAAGATTACATCAAGTGAGAGAAATAGAGAACTTTAGGTCTACAATGGTAGCAAACCTTCCCAAGAAAACAATATCTGAAGAAAATACTATATGTATATCTATTCAGAAAGAAACTGAAGAGAAAAATAAACAAGAAAAGATGTCTAAAAAGATGAAGAAACATGTTTGTAAGAAATCACCTGGGAAGACAAAAACCAATATAAAAGTATATTATTTCTAAATAACTTTGATATAACATCAGTAGAGTCAAGTATACATATATATATATATTGGAACTTTTTTATAGGTTGTAAGAAATGATATTAAGATAAGTTCTCCAGCTAAATCTCCAGTTAAGTCTGCAATTAAATCTCCAGTTAAATCCACAGTTAAATCCCCAGTTAAATTGAAGGCAAAAACAATAGAAGAAATTCAAGAAAATGATTCTCCAATTCTAGAACAGCAATCTACTCCTAACTCAGTTATAGAACTATTGCCTGCACAAACTGCACATGCTACTGAACTTAAGTTTGACAATAAAACTTCTGAACAAAAAGTACAAAATATTCGGATAAAAGATAAAACAACAAGGTATGTATTATAATACTTAAAATTAAAAAGAATATGATGTTTAACAAATATCTTGGATGTTAAAGGTATAATCCAGATGACTATGTACAAACAACTTCAGATTCTACTAATAGTGATAGTTCTAGTTCATTTAGTGATGATTCATCATATTTTTCTGATAGTGGCGAACAATATATAAACAGAGAAACAAAAACACCAAGATATGTAAAATGCCCAACTACTGATAAAGTACACTTATATGATCATAAAAAGCATCATAGTAATGTGTATGATCAACCAACTGGTGTAGTTGAAAAAATACAAGCATGGGATGAGGTTTGCAATGAGTAGTATAATAAATATTGTATTTACATTCTAGTCATATGATATATTAGCCATTCATGAAAATTTAAAAAGAAACATAAAAAAAGATTCATTGATATTAAACATGTGTTCACAGCCAAGTGCAATGGATTTGGCTCAAGAAATTGAACAAGCACAAACTGTTCAAACACGCGTATTAGAAAGTCGTAAACACAGCGCGAAGAAACGAGGAGAAGATGCAGTATTAAGAGAAAAAGTACGCCGGGATTATCAAACACTTATGCAACATCTAGATCAACTTACAACTGAAGAACGTAAATTAAAAGCCAGTCAAGTCGAACATTATCCGGTATATATCTTATTTTAACGTTCCAAGTTTCACCATATACATATGTCTCATTAATTACAATGTTTCTTCTTGCAATTTCTATTTAGAAAGATACATATGTACAGGAAGAACGAAGAAAAATGTTACGAGACCAACACAAAACGAAATTAAATCGTGCACTAAAAACGTTATTAAATGAAGAACAATGTACGTCGTACCCTGTAGAAAGACAAATTACTCTTACACCAAGAAAGCATGATAAAAACATAGATGATTGTGTTAATTGGGAAGAATCATGTTGCTTTAGTCAATGTACAGAAACTAGCAAAATTCCACAAAGCAAATGCAAAGAGAATGGAATCTCACGTGAAGAACAAATATTAGATATGTTAAAAAAGGTTGAAAGACAGAAGCGATTGTTATTACAAGAATTTGGAGCAAATTTACCAAACGACATTTTTAATGCATCTATAAAGCCCTTGTTTGAAAGAGATAAATCAGTTCAGACTCAGTCACCTACTCAAGTCGTGCCTATCCAAAAACCTATATCGCCAGAAATCACAGTCATAAATGCATCTTTTGATGAAAAAAGTAAAAAAGATAAAACAGAAGAAAAAAGTGATATATCTGTGAAAAAAGTAGAAATTGCTGTACAAACTATGACAGGAGATAAGAGTAGAGAAACTGTAGCTCAAGATAAAAGTACGCAAGTAGAATTGGTGCCACAGAAGGAAAGTGAATCTACTTCTGTTACTGATGAAATTAAGACAATTACAGACCATTACCCAATTGAACCAAAAATTACGGTTATTAGAGCGGGAGTAGACAGTAGCGAATCAACAAGTTCTGAGACAATAAACGGAATTACTGACATTGATGAAGAAAGCCCGGAAATAACGCACAGAAAGAAAAAGTACGTCATGAAAACATCGAAGCCAATTCCGACAAAAATATGTCACAAATCATGTTCAACTCGTCCATGCAAACCTTCGACTCCTACAAAGAAATATTCAAAATTTTTGTCGAAATCGCAATATAGCAGTCCAAGAAGGTGTACGAGTACGGAAGATGTGCCTAGTAAAAAGATTAGAATGTATGTGGATAAAAGTGGATTAAATATTAAAGTACAGCCACCTCCGGTTGCAGAAATTGCTGTAGATGTTAATACGCAAAGTACTCAGGTTTATTCAACGGGCACTCACGAACAACAACAGGTCACTACGAGTAAACAACAATGGATTCAATCCAAGTCAAAAAGAATTAAAATAAAGGATGTTTCAGACTCATCAACGTCTTTTGCTAGTCCACCACCAGTAAAGCCTAGAGATATATTTGAAGCGTTAGGCAATAATATCTCTATTCTCGAACTGTTAGATTCATCAACAAACGAAAGCTTAAGGCTTTTGAGGAGAGATGTTAGTCCAGTATCAACACCTGAAACCCCATCACCACGTACCATGAGGATGCCTTCAAATATACCTGATCTAGCTAGAATTAAAAAATTACTTAGATATCCATCCACAGATACTCAAACATATAATAATGATGATAATAATAATATTAACAACAAGTCATCGTCCACCAAAAATGATTATTCAACATCAACAGATATATCTCAACATCAGCAAAATGATCGTCCATTATCAAGAAAGATTAACGACGTATATTTGAAAGTTCCAGCTTCATTAGGATTTTGTTTATGTAATAATCCAGAATGTAAACAAGAACATACTAAATTTGATGAAATTCGTAATTATGCATTAAAAAATTGCCCACAGATATTACAAAAGTACGAAGATCTTCAAACTACGTGCGCTGAGAGAATAATTTCTTTGACACATCTTATTGAAAAAGTTCGAAATGAACAAAGAGGTACATTACTTCTATTAATTACTAACAATTAAGTAATGAAGTTTAAGGAGAGGAAAATTATTATTATATGATTTTGTTTAGGTATGGAAATGTCCATGATCGATCCATCTCGACTTGATGAAACCAGTTTGATGCAGTTACCTGAGCCACGAGAGAGGTCTGATCTGGAAAATGTTCATAAACTTGTAGAAAATATAGAAGCGATTCATAATCAACTTGCAAAAACATTAATCGAATCTCAAAGGATTATTAAAAGCAAGGCAATTAAAGAAGAACCTGATCAAATTAAAGAAACACAAACAACAATAACTCCAACAACCGATGATAATGTAATTTGCCCTGATGAACAAGAAATAAAAGTAGAAAAAAAAAGAGCCAAGCCAAAGATTATAAACGAGGAAAAAGTGAATATTCAGCTGAATAGATTCAAAGTACATAAATCAGCTCAAGTGTTAACATCAACACCAGAACATGATACTAAGCTGATGAAACATTATGAGGAAGAACTGATAGAAAAAATATCGAAAGAAATTTTGGAACAAAGTGAAGGTTTCAATAATAATAATTTAATTACATCAAAAGAAATTTCAACTATAAAACATTCCATACAAACTTCAACGGATAATGATGATTTTAAAAGTAATATTTCCAGAATAGAAAGAAATGATACAACTACAAGGAAACATTCTAATAAAGAGGTATAACTTATGTTTTTTAATTAGTAATAATAACATTTATATAATTAAATACAATATGATATACTGAAAGTATAGTACTACTGAATGGACCCCAATTTTTCATAACAAATCATAATGAATCGAATATGAAGAATACATTTTTTAAATAAACTTTTTTTCTGTCTGTTAGCACAACATTTTGTTACATAACTTATATATAATTATTTAGTTATTTATATATTGTCAATTATTATGTTGTTCTAGTCAAAAAGGATTAAAGATTTTATTCCAATGCTAACTGATATTCCAAAAGTATCGAAAGCTGTAGATAATTTAGCACATTCTAATGGAAGAAGTAAACCACCAGTGAGTTTACTTAGTGGGCCATATAGGTAAAATTTTATTTTTTTCATATTTTTTATATTTTCATAATTTAATCTTACATTTTTGGTACAATTATAATAAAATTGAATTCCAGGCCGGAAATTGAATCATCAGGTCATGAATTATCAACGATAATTGAATTCGACACGCCGGATACCGTAAATAAAAGTCATAATGCCAGAAGTCCATTATCAGCGAAGAAGGTAGCAGAGAGTCAAATAACGAAATCTACTGCTATAGTAAAGCCATCCGAACACATTGCTTCTTCGCTTAATTCACATAATCAACGTGCAGAAAAGTTGTGTAATTCTTCAGTTACAAAATTATCTTTAAAAGAGTTAGTAAAAGAGGCCTCGATATTTCTTGATTCACCTAAAACATCTAAAAATATAGGAAATCAAAATTTAATGGAAAGTAAAAACGAAGGAAGAGAAGGTATTGCCGAGGAGATGAACGATAGAAAATTACAGCGTAACACGGTTAATCAAAAATCATCGCAGATAGAGGAATTGCAGCTTTTTTATCCTAGTATTGATGCAAATAAGGAATGTAAAGATAATAAGGATAAAATCACATCTACAAGTTCAAATAGTTTTTCCGAATTATCGGGTGTTTCACAAATAGCAAGTACCCCATCTTCTACTATATTAAAATATGCATCATCTCCGGAAGAAATGGAAATTGCTCTTAAAAAACTTGGTCTAGGTTGGGCGATTACGACGTTGAAAAAAACACGCGAAGCAAGCGCTTTGAGCTCATCATCGAATTCTGATGCAACACCGATGAATACTGCTAAAAGAATATCACCTGTTAAGAAGCAATTCGATAGTAATTACGGTTTACCAGATTTTAGTGACGTGTCTTCGATATCTATTAAAGAAGCTAGTAAAAGTACAGAGCAAGCAGTTCTCTTAAAAGGTAGAACTTCTACACCAAAGCTACAAAACTCGAATTCTAATAGCGAGAGGACGAATTCAATTAACACAAATATATCTGAAAATTTTCAAGAACCTGACAATGGTTTAATAATTTCAAATATATCTCTTACGAAGACGAAATCTAGCATTAAAAAGTTAGAAAATCTATGATGTATTTTTATACTTTTATCTAGTAACATTTATTATAAATATTTAAAAATATACAATGAATTAGTGAAAAATCAGTTTAAAATTTTGCTTCTTGTCAGTACCATTGATTCACTGGTAGACTGCACCACCGTACACAAAGTAGAGCACTGCACTTATTTCATGTAATTCTACAGAGATAATTTCTGAGAATTTCAGCTTCAATTTAATTCCTGAATAGTTCAAGAATTCGCCTTATAGACCGAGAAATATAATTTTTTAAATTTCTCATAAAGGAATTAGTTCCGCGTTATTACGTTATTATTACGTTATAATGTATTACGTTATATAATATTAAGTTACATTGTGTTACGTTATAATGTATTACGCTATATAGTACTACGTTATAATGTATTACGTTATATAATATTACGTTACATTGTGTTACGTTATATTGTATTACGATATTTTATATTACGTTATATTATATTACGTTTTGCCCTTCGTACAAATACTGGGCAGAAGGCGTATGTTACCATGATCGCCGACGGATATAAAAACGGACATAGTGGGGATATCAAAAGATGACAAAGGAAAGCAAGTGGATCAACGGAGCAGTTGTGAATTGGTAGTCGTCAGTAGGAGTAGCGAGTCGAGAGTTGTGAAGTTGCTGGTAAAGCAAATAAATAAACTGTTGAACAAAGCGCCGAGTATTCATTAGGCACCTTTCACGTTCTACACCTCATTCATATTGTATTACGTTATATCGTATTACGTAATATTGCATTACGTCATATTGTATTATGTTATATAGTATTACTTTGTATTTTATTACGTAATAATGTATTACGTTATATCATAACACGCTATATTATATTACATTATAATGTATTACGTTATATTGTATTACATTATAATGTATTACTTTATATAGAATTACGTTATAATGTATTACGATGTAATGTATTACGTTGTAGTATATAACGTTATCTTGTATTACGTTATATAATATTTTGTTGTCCATGGATTGAACGATTTTTAAAACTTGCTTATAACTAAAAAACCGGGGAGAGAATATTCATATGAAACTAATCTTTATTAATCCCTTATTCTAATTAATTATTATTATATTAATTCATTAATTCTTTCTCTTCCTGTCCTAAAACTCTCATTTGAGCCTTTTAAAATTGAAAAATTGTGCCTAGCAACCGAATAATTTGGATTTTTTAATTTTGCCACCTATCAATTGAACATGATTAAATATTGCACATGTACACTTCAGTAGCAAATATCTTAACATTGAATGATGGAAACAATATAATTATTAAGGCATTAAGCAATAAGGGATTAAATAATGTGATCATTGAATTTGTTCTTTCGTGTTCTACAAGGATATCGAAAAATAAATATAAAATTCTATTTAAAAAAATGGTGATTACTTTGAAATACTGTTATTTCGTTCTAAGAAGTTTTTTCACATAATAATAAATAAGGCAGATATGTAGCAATAGCTTATTTTTAGGAAATATAAAATGATGAATTTTTTAAAATGGCATATATTTATTATCACTTCCATTCCAATATAGGAAAAATATATTTATATATATAACCTTTTTTGTACAATATCTCAAAAGTATAAAGGCTATGTATTTTTAATTGCAATAGCTGCTTTAATAATTCCTTTTTCTTTTTAATAAAAATATTGTAACATTTGGTGAATATTTCACTTTGTATATATCATTATTACATTATTAATATTACATAATAAAATAATTTAGTTTATCATCTCGTGTCTCTTGTATACCAATATTTATTACTTTGTAGTATTATACAGGTATATTACGCACGTTAAATGTAAAATTATATTTTAAATTTGTTATTGCACTCTTAACGAGTCCCAGAAAAATGTTAACGTTGCAATTATTTAACATTGTGATATAGAATAGATCCTTTTATACAAATACGTTAACTACTTATGTGTAATAAATACAATTAGTGCTTGTATGATTTTGTTGATGTATACAATTATCAATTAGTACTTTAAGCGATTATATGTATATCGTACAATTGCACGAAGATGATTATCGTTAACCTTTCTCATAAAGGCATATTTAAAAAAATTTTAACAATTTAAGTTATAAATATTCGTGACATAAATTAAATACCCTCATTCAACTCCATACATCACTCGAGTAACGTTTCTGTGAGTCCATTTTCTTGATGTAATCTGCAGCATCTGATTCTGACATTTTTCCTTTTTCCATTACAACTTTTAATAAAATATTGTGTACATCACGTGCCATATTTTTTGCATCTCTAAAATACAAACAAATATACATATATTTCACAAATATATCACGAATTACTACACAATTAAAAAAATATGTCTACATATATATGTTGCACATATTTTTGTTAATATGATTTTATACTAACCCACACACATAGATATGCCCATTTTGTTCACCGATAACTCTCCACAATTCTTCTTTATTCTTTTCCAATAAGTGTGTAACATATATTTTTTGAGCCTGCTCTCTACTAAATGCAGTATGTAAGATTAGAGTACCACTCTTTACGTACTCCTCAAGTTCTTTTCTGTAAAGAAAATCTTCATCTTTTTTTCTACATCCAAAATATAAAATAGTATCTCCAACTTCTTTTCCTAAAAGATTAAAAATGATACATTTATTTAATTTACGATTTATTTAAAGAAATACAGATAAATATAGAATTAACTTTTTTTTGTATTGTATTTACCTTCCTTTCTGGCAAAATCACGTTCTTGTATAAATGCTCTGAATGGTGCTATACCAGTACCTGGACCAACCATGATTATTGGAATCGACGGTCGGGTTGGTAAACGAAACTGAGATTTTCGCACAAAAATAGGAACATAACATGGTGGATCTGAAGGATGCTTTTCCTTTAACCAACTAGTTGTCACACCTTTGTTAACTCTACCTGTAGGTGTTTTATATTCCACTACAACTGCAGTAATATGGACTGATGTTATGTATAGCTGAAAATTAATCAAGAAATTGTTTTAGAACTCCTTAAAAAGTCTTATTTAATTGTAACAATAGAGAACAAAAAATTAAGAACTGTACTTTTTATATAAATTATACAATCTTATTATTTTACTATGTTTAAATATTTAATGTTATGTAATATTGCTTATATTACTCAATGTTCATATCAAATTCAAATTCAAGTTTACGCAGTAACTTACTGCAAAATAATTCCAACATACCTTGGGAGAAGAGGAAATCGAATAATATCGACATTGCAATCTTGGTAAAAGTTCACAAAGATGATCTAAGGCAGGCTTTAAACTAGGAATGTCTTCCAAGATATGTACAATATTTCTATTTTCTTGAACTACCCATTGCTGATATGCAGCTTTGCCTTCTGCGCTGGTTAACGCCATTAATTTTAATTTTTCTTTGTCGTTTGGATCAGTGCAATATTCCGCTAATTCCTTAAGAACGTGGGTGCGCGGATTACTAGTAATATCTAAGTAATGTGTCAAAGCAGTTCTGTAAGAACATGGACAAGGGAATGGATGCTTCTTTGTAGATTCCTCTGTAATATGTAAAAAAATTCACATTATAAAGACGCTAATATTAATTAAATTCATATTTAGCTTATTTCTAATTTACCATCTGTATTCGTAAGAGTGAACACTGTGTCTAGATGTACACCACACTTTTCTCCAATTTTATTTACTAGTTCTGCATTATTTACAGGGTATACTGCTAAATGATCACCAGCTTCATATCGCATTTTTGATCCCTCTATGTAAAATTCTATATGCCTACATGATCTTTCTGAAGTTGGACCATGAAGTTCACGGTTTTCGTGTACTGGAGCTAAATAAGGATTCTTTGCATCGAAAGGTCTGTAGAAATTAAATTAAGTTAGATAAATATTTTTATGATCTCGATATATTTACAAAGAGATAAATTAAACATACGCTCTTTGATTCTTAAATGAGTGAAGACGAGCTATTTCACCAGTGTAAATGCGTTCAGGTGGTATGTCAACGTGTTCAGTTAGCTTGTATTGTCTAATGCTAACATCTTCACCCGTACCTTCAATTCCAAAGAAGTCACAAACTGTTGGCCAAAACTTGTCCTTCCATGTGATGAAATCATCTTCTATACTATAATTATTTATTTTATATATTATTATTTATTGTATGTATATACATATATTTATTGTATATATATATAATTTTATATATTTTATTTTGAGGTTATCTTGTATAAATTTATACAAGTAACTTTAACATTTGAGATATGAAACTGTTTTTGGTATCTCTATAAACTTACTTGGCATCGTCATCTCCCAAACCAAGTTCGAAGACGCGTGTAGCACCAAGTTGCTCTAATCTACGATCGACATATATAGCTACCTCATTGTAATGTTCATATGTTTTATTTCCAAGACCAAATACCTGCAAAATAAAGCGAAAAGAATGATAAATAATAAATGAATATATACTTTTTATACTGTATGCAGTAATCGACGAAAATATTTGAATACTTATCATAGAAATATTGTATATATATTACGTATGTGTTATATAAAATATTTTAAAATTTTATTATAATGAGACATGAATAAATATATGAAAAATTTTAATAAAATATGTTTGCAAAATTTAATTGTAAAAATATAAACATCGGTAGACAAATTTCTAAATATTAGTTCATGTACCTTAGACGTTGGCGCTAAAACTAACATTGAAAAGCGCCGTTGGGTAGCGCTGTTGCATCTATAATGCTTCATCATCACTTGGAAGAATTTGTCGAACTTTTTTACGTTCATTGTCAAAATGTTTTTCGAGGAATGTTTTACAATTTACTAAAAAATTCTGCTGCTATTATAACCGTAATAATTACAATAAACAATTATTTTTCACAATAAAGAACACTATCACACGTTAATAAATGCTATCTATGTAGCTGCACACGTGACTGCTATGAAGTACTTATGTAACATTCCATTATTGTTACATAAATGAAAACTTTATCATAGAAAAAAGTAATTGATGATGTAATTTATAATGTAACATAGATTATTATAATATTTAATGTAATGCTCAATGTAAATGAACAGTATAACAGTACTCTGACCTTATACTAATCTAATGCTATAACCATGTGAAAAGATATACAACGCCCTCTAACAACACAAAAATAAGTTCTAATTTACTTTTGCTTAAAATGGCTTAAATTATATTTTACATTTGCAACATACTATATTTTACTTGTTATTTTAAATTATGATTACAAATATGCACACATTTGCACGATTGTACTATAATTTTAAAAATGTATTTTTAAAATTATAGTATAAAATGTATGTAAATTATGTATTAAATGTTATTACATATCTATATGTAATACTAGAACCATATAATTATAATTTCAACTTCAATATTAGATATAAAATACTTACAGCATAATTTAATCCATTTAAATCAGCATCTCCATTTTTTAGCCAATCAACGAATTCCATAGCATTGTCCGTAGGATCACCCTCTCCATATGTAGCTAAGCAAAATACTGCTAAACTGTTTGGAATTGTTTTCAAGTGTATTAACTCTTCCTGTTATAATAAATTACAATTATTTAAGATCACGAATAAATGAATAACATAACGAAGCATCAAAGTAATTTCTCTTTTGATTTACTTAATTTATACTTGAATTCTACTACATATTATTATTGGCTTATTTATTTTATACTTGAATTTTATTACTGAATTTATGTCGATAAATTCTAATGACAATCAAATATTTAGTGGAATTGAGATATAATTTAAATTACGTAAATCAAAATATCAATGAATATTAAGTGTGATAAAGATAACTGAATATTAAGTATAAATGGAATTAATCAATTTTCTACGAAATTTAATTTAATGTTCTAACTATATAAATAATTTTTACTGAAATTAATTAATCTGACAAAAGAAAATGCTACTTCTTAAATGAAACAAAGATTAAGATTAGTAGTTTGTATTTCTGTTTTAACAAATAAATCAGTACCATATCACATTCTTCAGGATCAGCCACCATGCCTTTCATTTTATACCGGATGCCTTCTTTGGCCAGTCTACCGGCAAATTCTTCACCGGTTCCGGTTTGACTACCGTAAAATACTACTAAACTTCTCCCAGAAGCCTTCAACTTTTTTATGAATGAATTTTCTGATGTTTGTACCGCAGGGAACATAGTTGGCCTGTAACAAAAAATTTATTACGATATTCCGCCATAGGTCCTCTATAACAGGGAATTCGCATAATGCAGGGCGTATCTCCCATGTTATATGAAAGATACTACATACTGCACTTATAGTATTGTACATACTTATAGTTATATATATGATTATATTAACAATGGTTAAGTGTTATTCGAATTTTATAGATTTTTCTCTGCGAGTCGTAATAGGTTTAAATATATTAGGTCATCCCATAAGTTCGCGCCGACTTTTGTGTATACATTTCATGTGTCGATTTCTAAACATACGGCGATAAGGGGTCAATGCACTTGAAAAATAGGAAGAAGTTGTACAACAAGAGGGGGATTACATTTTTTCATGAAACTGAAAGGTATGTAAACAATCTTAACATATATAACCGCTCGAAAACGGAACGAATTTATGGGATGACCTAATACCATACCATAACATTTAATTAACGCAAAACATATCATTTACACTACTCAAAAATGTTTAGTCCATAATATTTATCTTGTTTTAATTATTCGAAAAAATTTAGCAACGCGAGTCACCGATATTCACTGTGTCAATCAATATGTTAATGATATTAGTAATAATAATTCATTATTACTGGATGGAATAGGATTTCGAGATGGCCGCGAATTCTTCTTGTTTGTTTCTGCGCATCAACCACCATAGTGCAGCCAATAAAAGGGCAGTGAGCAGTATGATGTCGAGGGTGTTGAAGAGTGGTTCCTCAAGAACCTCTGTCTTGTCCTCCATCTCCAGCACCGGAGAACCTGCCATTCTTATTGCCTTTGGTTGTAGCGCGCCCGCAGTCTGAAACAATACAAAAAGTTGTCACATTAATTATCATAATTTAGTTAGTTAACTAATTGGCTCTATTAATATTAAACAAGTAATCAAGATTTTATTTGATATTTTATTATTCCGGGGGAATCCATACATTTTGAAATATTGACTGAAAAATTAATATTCTTTAAGATATACAACGAATTATTAACTTTAGACAGATTAAAATAATCCAAATTTCTTCTAGAAAGGTGATAATGTTTCTATATGTATTCATGGATATTTGGCATATTTTATGATAGCTTTGTGGCTAATATTTTACTATAACTGAAATTTACATATTTTGGAATCCCTTTGATTAGTAATATCGTACATGGTAATTCATTATTCTAATTTAAAAAAGAACTCACTATATCATTTGATGCGTCATTTAAAAACATTCAATTTTATTTTATGAATTTTTTTCCTATTTTCAAATCAACTCAGAGCGACTCAATTAACATTTACAGGACTGCAGGTTGTGTAAACCAAATAAATGTCATAGTTTAATAAATTTCATTTAGCTCGTAGAGTCACTTAATAAATTGGCGTTAAAGTCAGAAAAATATAATCTAATTTAAAAATATAATCTAGTTTCATTTGTCACTAACGACTGCAGTAATATACAACACGTAGTAAATTTATGACTTGGATTTATTTATTCCTAGATACTGAAACTCACTGCGTAATTACTTCAAAATAGCATATAGTCAAATAAAATGATACACTATTTAACACTTTGACTGCTATATTGGTCATATATGACTGGCCATGATTTCTTCTGTGATGCCACGGAGGTCATTGGTGACTGGAGCGGACCTTGAACTTCTTACAATTGTAAAAATTGTATAAAAATTGACAGTTAGGGCATTTTGAATATAATCGATAAATAGAAGGTACTTTGAAATAAGAAGTGCCCCATTGAACAATTAAACATTTTTATTAGAACAGCAATAAAAAAAAAATGAGAACAAATCTTGCATCTAACGGTGCACTGTGTTTGCATCCATATATTTGAGGGGTCATCTAAGAATATTATTATAAACACACCTTAGAAAATAATCGTAAATGCTGCTTTATAATCATATAATTGAAGTGTGTACATGCCCTACTATTATATATATAATAGTAAGTAATATATATAATAGTAATAGTAATATATATATATATAATATATATATATATGAGCAAATGAATAAGCAAATACTGTTTACTAATATCTTCTACACGTTTCAACAATATATTCTGGACGTTTTGCTTACAACGAAATAATGAATGTGAATGGTTTGTTGAGATAAACGAAACCTTATTATAATATGTCGCTATTAACTATTACCAAGACGTCACGGTGGTCAGCAATGACCACCAATAAGATAATCGCTCCATTCGGGGAGAATGTTGTCTTACATCATCAATTTATTATTATTTTGCAACTATATATTTTGAATAACAAAAATACTCCCGTGGCATCCTGAGAGAAACATGTGATTTCGGCGTGGTGGTCAGTATCAGGCAATTAACATTTCATGAAATTTACAAATATCTGAATATTATAACCTGCGGTGAAAAATATACTCATATGAGATTTTTAATTAAAAGTGAAAAAGCATAAATATGAAACTAACGAAGTCTGATTTATCTAACGACTGATTTAAAGCGAATGATTAACAAAATGATATGCGTGAGCGGTCGTTATCGAGATGAGTAAGCATTTTCGTATTGGTGGAATTTGACAATTATAATTTTACCGAGGGCATCGTTCAACATCTAAGTCATCGATCTTTCCTGCAATCTACGTGACTACCTGCATAAATTATATTTGTCTCGTGGTAATAAATAATACATACGAAGGAACCACGAAAAAAAGGGGAAATATCAATTTTAACGAATTTCGAGTTTCATGTTTTTTTGTACGTTCTGGCGTATGCTCTTTACCACTGGATATATCGCATTAATTTGAATAAACATTTTTCGAGTTTTATAGTAGTTACATAATAAATTTAGGTATACAACATACTTTTCACTTTGTACAGTTTAATGCCAGAATTATATGTACAAGTTGAAAATGATGTAGAATAAAATGAAGAATAAAGTTAAATTATTTTGATATAATATCTGTGAGGAAATATGAGATTGTGATATTATATATTGAAAAATAAATTTCCGTTTATTGATAAATTCTTCAAAATTGACATCGCCCGTTTCTCTTCTGGTCCCTTCGTATATTTGCGTGAATAAATGGAATGTTTTGTTCGCATAAACACAAAATGTTATTCACATAAAATGTATTTATGTATAAAATGTGACAGTGGTTAAAACAGTTATCAGATAAACTTTTGAGACGTGCAAACTGAAAGAAAGACTGAAAAACCTTGAGAATAATGGCAATTTAAATTTGAAGCAAATTTACAAGGGAAAGATCATGCAAATTTACCAAAATGTATCATATTAATGACTCAGCAAACAGAACGCAAGTAGCGTAGTAATAAACTGTGTATCAATGTATCTGATAACAATATCAGACTATCATATGATTATAGTAGTTATATTATCAGTGGATCTAATGAAAATGATTTTTTTAAAGTAACAATGTTGCTCTTATGTTTACGATACTTTATGGTGCATATAGTAAAATTTATAATAGCCAACAAATTAAAAAAACCGCATTATTAAAAATTTAAGACAAAGATTATTTAACATAATATTAACAATTTTATTTCTATTTCAGTGCTTGTTTGGCTTCTGAAAAAGATTCCTGACATAGTTGTAATGGCAATGAACTCTTTATATCGTCATATTTAGTGATATCCTAGCATCTATATGTTACAACAGATCTTTCTACGAATATAACAGAACAATTTTGCCCAGTAAAGATATTTTTTGTATTCAGTATTGTATTCAGATATATTCGCGTAGTTTGCGTCAGAAATTCATGGATTCGACCTACGAACTTTTCACGTCATAATATAGTTAGCCGCATGATATCAAAAATTCTTGTTGATTAGATATGTACTTGAGAAAATATGAATTTACGTAATTTAATTTTTATATCCACGTATTTCAATACAATATCCTCAACTACAATGTCCAAAATGTCGATAAAGCCGCTATATTTTTTGGTGAAATCTTATAATTATTCCATTCTAACAACGAGCGTGTGTACGATACCATTTTGAGAACAAATAAAAGAGAAATATACATATCGATTGCGGTAACAATAGAAGTGACGTTTACACGCACGCACACACACACACGTTAAAATATAATTTAACAGGAAACAAAATACAAAATTTCTATAAAGCTACACGCTTTTTAAATAGGTAAAATAAAACTTAAATAACAAGTTTGTGTAATTGATATGTCTCAATGCGTAAACCGGGGCGTTATCATTTTGATAAATAAAATTATCATCTTCAATTACTTCTGTGAATGGTATTAAAATCATTTCTACATATATGTTTCTTTTCCAATTTTTCAAAAATGGTATCATACACATGCGTATAGGATAACACACTGAACAAAAAATTACATTCTTGTTAAAATAATTTATATTTGAAATTATATTTATTGAAATGATTTGTAGTTAAAAGTCTTTGCCACTGCTTTTTATGCAGGTGGAACTTGTTTTTTTATATTAAAAGTGACCTCATACAAGATAAGAACAATAATAATGATGTACATAGATAAAATATATATTCTTCCTATATCACGTCTTTTCCCAGTAATCTTTATTTATGGAAATTATTTATGGTATGCATACAAATTTCCTTGTGACTCACTCTACACTTAAAACCAACTTTTTTTTAATATTCAAGATCCTAAAAAATCTGGAATAATTTCGAAAAGTTGAATTTGTTGTAAAATTCCCAAACTATACGCTTCAGTTTGTATAGATTATTTATGCATTTTATATTATTTTATTTTATCCTATCTGAACTATTTTGTTATGTATTTTATGTTATGTATTACAACATATCTCAAATGTTATATAATAATTTCATCAATCTTCATGATAGCAATTCGGCAAATAAAAACTACATTCGTCAACTGAATTTGCCTATCAAAACCGTTCGAACGTAATAGTATCATTACAGTCACTTGACACAATTAAAAATTCTATTCGCATAGATGAAAATGACCTCGGATCACTTTATTGTTTTCCCTTGATATCGCTAAAACAATCTTAAAAAAGAAATAATATCAAAGATTTTTATCAGGTAGTGATAGATTTGTTCAGTTTATAATTTACTGATAAATGATTGTATTTAGATCAATACTGTGATAATTCGCTGTCACATGAAAGAAATTGTCTATTATATTGGATAAACATCTTTTAGATTGTAAAATTAATCATACTGATTTTTGTTAAATATTTGCTCAATTTTTTGAGTAGAAGAATCAAGTACCCTTTGTGCTGAAATCGGAATATCATAACTGACTAGTCAATCTTATTTAAGATAATTTAATAAACGATAAGAAGTTGTATCGAGAAATAATATTTTTGTAATATTATTGCAATCATTCTCCAATAAGAAAATTTGGAAGATGAAAGTTTTAGACATCAGTTGTGTGCAGTTTCAATATTGTTTCCAATGAGGAATTACATATATATGCTGTCTCATACGGAAGCATGGTAGAGCTTAACTCAGCAATAATTATAGTTAATGCTTTCACTCGTAATATTGCTTTAATCAGGTCACGAAAGAGCTCACTATAATAAAATAAAAATATTCATTAATTTAGTAGATAAAATTGTAAGTACTTTCAACATAACATTTAGTTGAAAGGTATTTAACCATAAGAGTTAAATAAATTGCGAAACGAATTGCTATCAAGATTACACATTATTTATATAAATCGATTCGACTACCATATGAAAAATTAATCTCCCGTAGCGTAAAAGAGAACTGAGAAGATTTATGACAATTGGTGTATGTGTGTGTGTGTGTGTAAATATGTCGTTTCTCTAAGTATCGTCTTCCTTCAGCTGCTATTTGCAAGTCTGCAATTGAACAGTTACCGAGATATTGGCTCACGCAATAGGTTACGTGATTCACCTTAAAGAATAGTAGAATAGACCAATAAGACAGACATTTTTCCACTTTGTCGTCTCGTTGAATTTATTTTAAACGCTACAATAAAAACAAATAGTATGATAAGGATTCATTTTTAATTAGAGTATCTTATCCTTCATGCATTACTAATCTCTTTATTTAATTACTCTTTATTTAATTATTTCTTTATCTATATATTTAGAAGTTGAAATTACCTATATTAAGTTTTTTATTAATACGTTCTAAAAAGAGCGAATTATCTTTATTATCTATTTATCATTTATTTTATTATCTATATTATGTACTAACTTGTTAAATATCTGTATTGTTGGTTAACAAAATGTTTTATTTCAATTAAGACGACATCATTGTATAATATTTCTTTCGTTATAAATAATATACTACTTCATTAATTTACATGCAATTTTAAATATTATCCATTTAATGCTAAGTTAATAAAAGAGTACATAAGAACGTTTTAATTTAAAACAATATTGTCTACAGTTTTTTAATAATTAAATGCGACAGACATCCTAATTTATTTACAGAGGATCAATTCCGTAAAAACAGCAATAAAGTTTAACAACACAAGAAAGAAAATTAAGAAAATTAATAATCTTGTCGAAATGTAATAACTAAAATTGTTATCAATTATTAAATATCAGTCAAAGTTTCAAATTTAAAATCATAATTGGATTATTATTATCATAAATTAAACGAATACAAAGATTGAAAACTTCAAAATGGTTAACTTGTTATATATAAAGAACGAGCATATCACAGCATCATCTATTTCAATCATTTCAATTTTTTGCAAAGTTTTTTATTTCAACTTTAACACTGTTGTACAATTTTTTTTTATAAAATAAAATTAATAGTAATAAATATCAGTTGATGTATGCCGTTAACGAAAAACGACTCTAAAAGCATCTGCTCGTGCTTAAAAAAGTATTTCCATATTGTTTATTAAAACTAATAAACACTAAATGCATGTAAGAACATTTGATGAAAATCACCATACGCTAGTATAAATAACAGATGATTAGAAATATTTGTTGTTATGATTAGAAATAATTGTTTGTTGTGTGAGATGATTAGAAACATAGTTAATGTAGTTAACATAAAATATTAAAAAAGGAAACCATGAAATATTTCTTTTCAATTATATTGCAAATATTTAACTGCAATATACTTCTTGTTGGATCTAATAATAATAATACATAGTAATAATAATGGCAATAATAATAATAGTTGCTTATCTTCTTTCTGTTATTGCGACCTTATGTAGTGGATACAAAGATTTTTCTCATTTTATACTCCTATATTCTAATTACAACCATCCTTAAGTCCACTTACTTAAATAAAAAGCTCCAATATAAATAAATATAAAAATAATGTAGGTCTACAAGGAAACTTAAAGATAATCTCAAGCTCGCCATGTATACTTCTCGTTATTAATTCGTGTTTATCATAACAATAAATAAGGAAGCTTATCATATTTCGAAATGAATTTTTCAGTGGTTGATGTTTCCAAATTCATAACATTTTTTATTTTGCCTAATAAAATGTTTGTAAAATCTTAATTCAACTGAAAAAAATTTTTCAACTCGACTGAATAAAGTTAGGTTATATCCTTATGATAATAGATTCTCGATCTAGACTGTTAGCACTTAGCATACTAAAGAAGTTTTCTCTGTATCTCACGCGCACTCAATGCTTCTCATTCTAACTTTAAAACTCATCCAGATGCAAGCGAGCTATAGAAAAAAAGATAATCGTTAATTTCACGAGAGATCGCTTGCGAGCTTAGATCATTCAAATAGCTGTAGAGATAACTAGACTGCGGATTTTTATACAAGTTTATACATATATATTCTTTTTTTAGAAAAATCTAGGGATTTGCTGCATTTATGAAAAGATTATGACAGATTTACGCATTTAATCCGTCTTTGCGCCATTAAATTTTGCATAAATAAATCGCCTGCCAGGATATAACATTTCAAATTAATGCTAACTAAATGAGCAGGAAAATAGTAAATACACAATGTTCATGCGCTTACCGGTAAATCCATGCTGCCAAAAGACGTTGCGATGCCTCGTATCGATAAATAGGAGAAGTTATTAAACTAGAGCGAGTTCTCAACGCGACGATCATGCACGATCCGTTTCGGGACGACACAACATGCTCGCGCCACAACGAACACGTAACTACCAGCACGTTCGAGACACGCTGAACTGATGCACAAGCAAAACGAAACGAAAAATCAGCGAGTCATTGTCGACCAAGCTTGTGTTTGTAGGATGTATATGTATCTACAGAGTGTCCCTCGCAATTGGGATTATTTGTTATCATATGGTACATATATGATACATATATTATCGAACATGTCCAATGCGCATAAATATTTAAACATTCGCAGATTATTGCAATGACAAAATATACTTCAAATAAATCACGTTAATCTATTTTTCTATTTTTTTTCCGTCTATTTTTTAAATTAATTAAATTAATTTTAATTCTAATTTTCACCTTTGATCTTATTTCGGGCAATCATACACAGTTACTAGATATTAATAAAAATAAGTAGTTGATATTAATCAGTATAAATAAAAAAAGAATAATTAAGGTGGATAAAAATTACTTTTACGGGAACACTTAAATTAAGTAACTTTATGTTGAGATCTTGGAATGATTGAAAAATACCCAATATCTTTTCGCTAAATCGCTTCAAATATCCAAATATTTACATATGCAGTCTTATCTATAATTGCTTCGAGCAGTGTTGTATCGGTCTTAGGTTGTATCAATGTAAATATCATATAGTAATCACATTGTTATATTAGCACTGATACGTTAAAGACATCATTTACCAATTGTCTGAAACACCCTATACAGTATTTGTACACGAATCTACGTGAAGTAGCATATTGGGTACGTACACAGTGACACAATACGTATGTATGTACTTACATTTCCGTATTATATACACTTTAATAATGTTCGATCGTAACACGTTCGTGCAACTGATTGCTGTTCTCTTGTTGTCGTTTTCTTCACATAGTAATTAAATTTCTTGTCATAAGGCTCGCATGGTTTAAATCGAGTTCATTTGAAAACGCTTACATAACGTGCGTGAAAATGTTATCGATAGACTAGACAGTTCGTTCTCTTGCAGCATGACGGCAGATTTTTCCCCGATTCCCCCACTTTTATTTCTAACAGGTCCACTGCCCTCTGAAATTGTTCCAAAATAAGATCCTTATCATTGAATAATTTTTTAACTGTTATTTAAAAATGAGGTTGCGTTTTTTTAGATTACTTAAGTTAGAATAAGTATGAAAACTCTATGTTCGACCTTGAGATTGGAAACGACAAATGATATTAGCGAAATAGAAACATACTTTGGTAAATATTATTCAACAACTTTCGAATATAAAAAAAGCTTTCTCGTTAAGCAACGATACAAAGTGGGTCAACGATATATAAAAATAATGTACATGCATAAATGTATAATGTAATATGTAATATGTATAATATACCATTGTTTTATATTATGTTCATTGATAAGACAGTTGGCCGAGAAGGAAAAGTTTAATTATATATCAAATATGTGCAATTACATTGATATTTGTTTCTGAGGACAAAGCGAATTTATCTACTAACCTTCATCGACTACACGTATACTGTTACATTGTATAATTCATGATAAGATACTTAACAAATGTTCTGTGTTTTGTGATTAATTTTCTGCTTTTAAATAAGAGCATTATTAAATATCAATTAATAGTTGATTTAGTGTTTTATAATTAATTAATAGATTAAAGCAGAATTGTTCCATTCCAATTTCATTGATATCATTAATTCAATTCTGCAAACTGTATCATTTGTATGATATCATATGTATGATATCATTTATATCGATTTTGTGACGAAGTAGAAAGCTGAGGTACCAGTATTTTGCGAAAGTATTAACGCGGTAAAAATCCAACAACATAAACGAACAACATGCATAAATTTATCTCGCCGGAGAAAGTGAAAGGTAACAAGAAAACTGAATCGTTGCAGTTGTAAAAATTTCACTGTAAAAATTTCACATCAAATATAGTTTGATGTTCCATTATATGACGCTCGGTAGTCAGTATTAATGAAACAAGCTCTATTTAAAATTATAAGAATAATTTTCTGGATTATTAAGTGATAACTCAACTTTATTCAATCCTTATCATTGATCATTATGTATTCCAAGGAAGAAGTATGTACTTTTTCTTTCGCCTTATTCACGATTAAGGAATATAGGATGTTTTATTTACTTATGTTAGCATCTTCCTATTTTTAGACGTGAGTTATCATGTTTTTCTTAATTTTTCTTAATTTATTTTTCGAGTTACTTATTATTTGATCGTCTGCATTTATATTAATATTATTTATTATTATTCATACCAATAAACAAGCGTTTAATGATATTCGTCAAACGATTTATACATTACATGAAATCAAAGGATGAAGCAAATAAAGAAGATAATTCGTAATCAACCTGTGATAATGTTGATTATTTATGACCTACGTAACATGTTACTTTAATCCGGTTTGCATACAGAATACGATACGCATGCAACGCAAGTCATTACAACAGCGATTGTCATTTGTGTCGTCTAACATTAGAATCGATTAACTATGAACGACTGAACAGTGAACATTTTGATAGAATTAGTAAGACTGAACATTGACCTTCTTCATAGTGAAGATCATTCAAAGATTGTTCAATCGAGATTCTTTAACTAGTGAACTACGACTATGATCTGACAAAGAATGACTTTGAAATACTTACATAATACGTGTGGTATAAATGTAAGATTGAGAATGTCTTCTCGACATTATTTCTTCAAATCCTTGAGATCGTAATTCTTTTGAAAATTTTAGCATTTATTTATTTTAATACGACTACGTTGCTGTAATAAATGGAGCCAGATTGCCATATTTTGTTAACAATGTTTTTATTCTATATTTAGGAGAAGAGACCGAAGATTATTTGGTTATTACAAAAGAAGATCGCGAATCAAAACAGATTGGAAACTCCTAAGTTATGAAATATATTCGATATCGAAGCTCTATTGTATAAATATTTGAAAATATCTGTTCAGGCTACAGTGAAAAATTGATAAGCAGTATTCTAAGTTCCAAAATCATTATAGCAATTTTAAACAATTTTATTGATTGTTAATTACTAGATGTAGTTGTTAAGTATATATAATAAGCGTTTTATAGGTGGATATGCAATTTTGCCCGTTTTCAACTGAATAAGTTATGTGTTAAATAGCATTTGCTTGGACATTAATACACACTTTACTAATGTATATAGCTTCCTGAACAACATTTATTTCATAATTTTATTTGATTATATCATATATGATTTCATTTTTTTTACTTTCACTGTAAAACTATAACTATGAAGTTTTAATCAACTTTTTTATGAGATTGATTATTAATTAATTCATTGCTTGATTTCACCTATAGAAATTTCGATGGTACACTGTTACTCACTACCTAATATCAATAAGATAGTAGCAAGATTTTACTATCATTTAAATGGCATTGTATTATTCAATATGAACCGTGGTTGAAGACAAGAACTAGATAATTGTAAGGTGAAAAAACTTCTCATTACGTTTCGTCATGCTTATATAAATATATAATGTACTCTCTGGAAGCATATTTCGAATATCATCCTAAATCACAGATTAACTGAAAAATTGCGTTGACATATTACGTGAGATAAATTACGTTCGTAGAAAACTTATTAACGTCATGATAATGCTATTCCCTAATTGCATTGTCTCTTTTCGTATTGTAACTTCATATCATAATTGTTTTTGATATTATTATTAGATTGTTAACCGAGATGAATTTTTGTTTGCTAATACGTATATATTCCGTTTATCTAATACGTATTCTACATATTACTTTTACACCATGATGTAATATTTTTTACTGAATAACAATTGTTCTCAATGTCATTTTAAGTTTCATTTACAACCGTTTTCAAAAATAATATATTATTGGACTTCAATTTTTTTAATTGTTCTAAAAACATAATATTTTTATCTAAGCACACAATTGTGAAAAACATATTACTTCGTATCCTGTTGCAAATATACTATATATATAAAATAACGTATAGAATGAATTTACACAACTTTTAAAAACTTTGCACATTTACACAAACATGCATTCCAGGAAAATTAGACATATTTGTACGTATAATTTATACATACTTTACGAATGAGAATCGCTCAAATTCCCTGAAATGCATCATTGTCAATTTATAAAATATCTATCATAATTTTCTGTATTGATAGATAAAATTATCTATTACTTATAGAATAATAGTCTGTACTGTACATAAATTCTTTACGACGTATATTTTTGCACTAAAATTTACCACTTATTATAGTTGTGTCATTACAATGCTAATAAAGTCCTCAAAAACCTCGTATGACGTATATGCTATGCATAGTTATAAAAGTTTCTTATAGTTTATGTTCAAACAATTTTTTTGAGTCACTGTATATAATAAAGAAAAATATTCATTTATGTATATTTGTCATTGTATATGATTGATGTACCAATTCCTTATGTTTCAAAATTATGTCAACACATTTAGATAGAGATATTAAACATGCAAGTGGTTATGACGAACAAATATTTAAAGGAAATACCATTAAAGCATATAACCGTTAATTATTTTTAATCTACGTTGTCATTCTATATATGTGAAATTGTATTTTATTTATATAATTCATAATAAAATATATAATTTACAGTAATATAAATACAAATATACTATTTTCTGCAACAAGATAAGCTAGTCTGCTAGTGCGAATACTTTTAATCGTGACTGAATATATTACAAATATTATTATACTGTATTGTGAAATTTCAAGAATTATGGAAAATTAGTGTTAAAACTGTTGTACCTGATAATGATATCTACAAGACTGATAGTGATATCGAGTCTTAATTTTAACTTAATATCTCTTAATTTTAAGAAATCAAATTTCTTTTTTTCGAAAATATCCCCCATTGATATATTTCTATGTAGTAAAAATTATATAATATTATTTGTAGAAACGTTTGTGTATAATATATTTTTATTATAATATATAAAACATCAAGGACGAAAAATTATACGAATTTAATGTACAAAACCTAATTTGTCATGTTGATACAGAATAAACAGCGTCGGCAAAACAGTAAGTAAATATTGCTTACCAAAAACAAGAACATCCTATACATCAACTGTCATAAAACCGTTTTATAAGCAGTTTTTGAAACTCATTTCAATATATGCTTATGCCTTTTATCTACTTTGTTATTACAACGCATGACGCACGTAAATTTGAAATGCATACAATCATAAAAGTCTACATACACCTAAATCTTTTGTACTGTCCTACCAAAAAAATTAAAAATATACTTTGTTCACTATATCTATAATTACGTTACAAATTACCCTTAATGAGTTTCTAAAAAGAATGACAAAAATTAAAACGATTCACAGAAAAATCTTGCGATAAAATTACATCATAAATTACAAAACCTTTAATATAATATTTGAATAAATCAGATTTTATAATATTGTGAATTTATATTTTTTCTTAACTATACAAGTTAGTTTAAAGTAACTGGAATTTTGATATCGTTTGATCTATTGAAATTTTATGAATATAAAGAGATAGAATGATATAATATTGTACTATAAGAAGTAACTCAAAAACAAAAATGCACATTATTTATTTCGATTATGCCGAAAATATACTTCAACCTCTTGATAAAGTAAAAAGAGGCATGAAAAGAGCTGTGGTATTTTTTAAATATCTTAAGCAAGTAATACTCTCTTAAGAAATTTGTATCTGACTGATGTGATAACGCTATCAATTACTGATGATACAAAAAAATCGCAGATTATAAAATATATGTATTAAGATAATATGTATAACATATATTATATTTTCAATTTTTAATTTACAATGTAAAGTCACTATAGCGTTATCAATAAAAAGTTATGAATAGTGAACAATTATATAGTTAATCTTAATAGAACAAATAAAAAATTACCATATATCAAATGAAAAATTATAACAAAAATATGAAATAACAACGAACTAGTTGTTTGATAAATGATACATGCAGTCTACCTATATAGTGATATTTGTATTAGTTCGACTTCAAGGTATTGAAATGCAAAAATTGAATTCATTACATATTAATTTCCTTCATTTTCGCTGAGTACATTACGAATTCTTTGTTAATTCCAGATACGTATTAACTTTTATTGTGCATAAACATTATTCTTTAAAATTCTCCACAAATAAAAATCTAGTGCCCCAGACATTAGCGAATTCGAGGCTCAAACAATTGCAGTGCATTTCAAAATGTGAAAAAATTGATCCATTCTAATATTCATAATATTTTTTCTCATTTTTCCCCGTAGAATAAATTTATATTGTTTTATAAAAAAATAAGAACTTTGGTATATATAAAAAATTATTTAATTTTACAGAAATCAATGTAGGGAATGAGTTTCTGACCACGATTTATGAAAATGCATAAAATAAATATTATAATAAATATAAATATTTAATTCATAATTACTCATAACAAAACAAATATTTAACTCCAAACATTTTTATATATAACTTAATCAATTTAATAATAAATAATTAGAAGTAAAAATTTTAATTAAAAATTAAATAGAGTTAATAATTAAAACAACATATCCGTACACAAATACATATAGTAATGATAGAAATAACTGTACATATACATTTTCGAAAATTAACTAAAATTATATCGATGACTATACATCTTATTGAAAACTGATTTTTATTTCATAAAGATATATATATACTTACAAGTAAGGAGAATATACTATATTTTTCATAAAAGAAAAGCAAGAAGCAATGCCGAGAAACTACCGTTATTACATTCCACGAACTTCTTTTTTACACATTTCCTCGATCGATGATCTTCACGCACGTATATACAATGTATACAAGTACTAGTAACTACCACCTGTTGGAATGCAACATAACACTTACCTGAGAAATTGTCTTCAAACGAAGAAGATTTTAATTGAGAATTTCTGTCCGATCTTTTTCAGGGAAGGTACGCAATGACCATGTGATGACACTTTTTTGTCAATTCGGTTCTTCGCTTGATCCGTTACACTCGCGGAAAGACAATTCTAATTGCACTGGATTCACCACTGATCGAAATTCATATACGTGCAGACATGCGCCTGTCAGACACGTCGACATCGAACACATGAAGCGATTTCTTTTGTCTAATATTATCGCCAACTCTATCTATCGAGTATATCAGTAAAGAACGTACTTTTTCCGAGTAAATCCGATCTCGAGAAAGACAGACAAGTGCGAGTAAGAAAGAAAGACTACCGGATGGAGTCCATATACGTTACGTAGCCGGAAGATTCTTTCACGCGCGGGGTATTTGAACAACGTTACGATAATAAATCTATTTTTGATAATTAGAGACTGATTCTTATTTTTATGATTTATTATTTTTTGAATTTTTATGCATTTATAAGAAATATGAACATACAAAATTACTCAGAATATCCATACACGATATAAATTAACAGTATGAATTACATATTGCAGATATATTTACCACAAAGTAGTATATATATTACTTTGTTTTAATTAAAATCTTAGTATCTGATACCATTGTTCATGAGCAAGTTTTAGTGGTTAATAAATTTCTGAGAAATATTATTCACGTTGAACAATCGAAACAAGTATTCCTTCTTTTCCTTGTTTTAATTCTTTCTCGTTGACCATTTAAAGCTGAAATATGAACGTATTTTATCATTTTTAATTGAATGAGTAAAAATTAGAAATAAAAAATTAATACAATCCAAATAAAATTAATTTTAAATAGTAAATAGCTGATAACCAGATTTAATGTTTTAAGAAAAGATCGTTTAATGTCGCACGGTATTAAAACATTTTAGATATAATAATATATTATAATTAAATATAATAATAACATTTTAGATATATAACAAATATTCATGATTTCGCAAAATATTTCTATCTATTTTATAGCTATAGTGCTACGTACTTATCAAATCAGAACCAATGTTAATTAATTCCGGCTTCATATTTTGTAACTCATGTAGAATCATGGCATGAAAAGATAATACGGTTGCTCTTGTGAATAATTCTGATACACCGTCTCCAGTTCTAGCGGAAACAGCCCAAAACTCAGCTTTCATTCTCCGCGCTACTTCAGCCGCTCGTTTTTCCATTATTGTATATACCTGATTGGACTAAAAACATTTATTGTATTTTGTAGTTATAGTCAATCAATGATAACAACATAATTTAAGTATTTTGTAATTATTGTAATTAAAGTAATATTAAATAAAACTACTGTATTAAATTATTGTAGATTATTGTATAATTAATGCAATTTTTAATTAATGTCCTATACAAAAATTTGAAGGTCTTTTCGCTAATTTAGTTAATTATCTAATGCATCAGAAATTTAACTATTTCCTTATAATTTACTTTCGATTTTTGTATATGTCAATAAATTCTACGTGATTTACCAGTAAATCTCGTTTTGTGCCTATTAAGAATATGTAATATGGCTCCGTGTTACTTTGAGCAGCTTCATTTAACCATTGTTGGCAGTGTCCCAAAGATATTAAGTTGGCCAAGTCAAAAACAACCATGATTACTAAAATAAAACATTTATAACATAAAACTTTGACACAATTTTTATATTTTACTACACATTCATAACAACAAATTTTTTTATACTATTTGCACTTCTGTAATAAGATGCAGCGATGGATTTAAATCTTTCTTGTCCCGCAGTATCCCATCTGAAATAAGTAAATAAATAATAAATTTCTATTTTTTAACATAATATTTATTATGAATATTGTGAAATTAAATAATAAAATATGTTGAAACGCAAAATGAACGCACATTTGTAAATGAAAAGGTACACCCAGAATATCAAACCTTTCTACTTCAAAATCAACACCGATTGTTGCTTTATAGTTATTGTCAAATATTTTGTGGCAAAATCTGGAAAGCAAACAATGTTATGTTTATTTTTTTCTTAATGTAAAGCAGAAATAGATATTGTGATATATTACCGATTTACTAGACATGATTTTCCAACCGAAACATCGCCAATTACAATTGCTTTTGCAATTTTCAAAGATACGCGTTTCGTTTTGCATGAACGTTTAACAATTGGATCAAAATCTCTTTCATTATATTTCGTCATATTAGACGAAAACGGTGGTGGCCAATTATTAACCTATAAAACGTTTTTATTTTATTATTTGGTACATTTATCTCAAAATTTAAATTTTTAGCAGTATATGTGGCTGAAATTAGAAATAAATTTATTATTAAATATTTAAATATATTTTTAAATATTTTAATCTAAAATAAAGAAACGTAATTGCTTCTTATTCCCTATTTTCATAATTATTATGTTTTGAAGAAAAATATTAATCGATAAAATTACTGAATCGAATTTTGAATTTAATTTGAATTTGATTTGAATCTAATTTCCACCGGATGTCCGGCAGCAATTGACATACTTAATCTGATTTAAAAATGTTTATCAATAGTATAATTATAAAGTTATGAATTGTTCATTATTTTTCATTAAAAATTATACTCGTATAAGAACAAAATTTTTAAGTCATACCTGTCTATCATCACGTGCCACTTCAATCATTTTGTAAATAGCTGAACGTGTTTCTAACATTATTTACACTGTATACTGCTCAATATTTCTTATATTGTAATGCAAATATATACAATTGTACAGCCTTTTATATTTACAATATATATTTATAAATTATTATATTATATTTTATTTGTATAATTTCACTTTGAAACATGAGTACAATACACATTTGAAGACTTCGTATGTTTAATATTTATGCTATATTCAAATACATATTTATACAGTAAGAACTAGAGAAGCATTTGCATGTTATATGTTGCCTATCCATCGCTAACATAAGTAATTTTGAACTAAATGAAAACATTGGTTGCTACGACAGGTGTATACTATTTAATCTACTCTGCTACAAATCAATTACATATTCTAGAATTAAAATAAAATCTTTCTCATAAGTTTTCGATAAGTAAAATTTATCTAAAATACCAATACAAAAATGTAAAATGTATGTGCAAATACTCTTTTTTTATTAAATTGCATTATGGTATTAAAATATTTTTTTTGCATAAATTATAAAATATAAATATTTTACTATAGTAATTGAACAAGGAATGTTTTAAAACGTACAATTTTATATTATAATTATATAGTTATTATTTTATAAAATTGAATTTATACGTAAACGTCTAACGTAGTTCATTGATTATTCACATGTCTGTTTCCGGCTAAAACTTTCTTTCTTTTTAGCAAGATGGCTCCTAAACCGAAGCCCACGGAAAAATCAGGTATATTTAAAAGTTTTTAATAACATTTAAACTCTGTCTAACAAATTTGAAAAATATTTTAATTTAAACAAACTTATAAAACATGATTAATGCGAATTTGTGATGTAAAAAGTTTGATTAATAAACACGTGTTCAGGTCAACCTTAAACATGTGGCTTGTTGTCTGTTTTGTATATATTTAAAAAAAGTATTGATATGTATATAATTATATTATTGTTCTATAGTATTAAAATATTTATTATATCTATTCGAATGGTAAATTTGAAAGAAATTTACAATTTCAATTAAGCTTTTGCATGTTTTACATAACCTAGAAATTATCCACAACAATTCCTTAAGAACTTTGTGTTATAAATATTTGACTAATATAAGATGTAGAAAGTATAATATTTTGATTATTTATTTTATTTTTTCTAGCCGGCAAGCCGGCTGAGAAAAAAGCAGAAAAGAAAACTGAGAAGAAACCAGCTACTGTATCTTCTACATCAAAAGTTACAAAACCAGCTGCGAAAACATCGACCACTGCAAAGAAAGCTGCAGCTGCTAAAACGACAACTTCTGTAAAGCCTGCAGCAAAACCAGCAGCAAAACCTGCACCTAAAGTTACTGCAAAACCAGTAGTTGCAAAATCTAAGAAAAATGTTCAACCTCCGAAGAAAACACCTAAGGGTGGAAGAACAGCTGCCCCACTTCAGAAAGCACTTAAAACTCAGAAAAAGGTTAGTATACATAATATCAATGAAAAAAATTTGATTAATTGTAAACTTAGTAAATTATTTCAATATACATGATGATAAATGTTGGGGAATCTCGTTGAATGACTGTGATAAAAATATAATCTACTGCTGATATATCAAATCATAAAAAATGAACTTTTTAGTTTATCATATATATATTTGTATATTGATCATATGTATTTATTTCCAGGTATTGAAAGGTGTTCATGGATCAAGAGTAAGGAAAATAAGGACATCTGTCCACTTCTACCGGCCAAAAACATTTAGGCCACCAAGGGACCCGAAATATGCGAGAAAATCTGTTCCAAACAGAAATCGGTAAGCATTAAATACTTGTGTTATTTTTATCTACTTATTTACGTACATTTAATTTTATATATTTTATGTATCATTTTATTTATTTATTTATTATAATTATTATAATTATTTATTATAATTTTATATGAAAAATATCTAAAACAATGTTATTTTTTTCAGTATGGATGCATTTAATATCATCAAATTTCCATTGACCACTGAAGCTGCTATGAAAAAGATAGAGGACAACAACACGTTAGTTTTTATCGTGCATACTCGTGCGAATAAATATCACATCAAAGCTTCCATTAAGAAACTGTACGATGTTGATGTGGCTAAAGTTAATACATTAATTAGACCAGATGGTAAAAAGAAAGCCTATGTACGTCTAACGCGTGATTATGATGCGCTTGATGTTGCTAATAAAATTGGTATAATATAAATGTACCTATATGTGATGAGTAGGGAAGTGTATCTGTATTAAAAAAAATGCCTCTGTACAAAAAATTTTGTTATTGTATTTTTTTAAAAATTTTACAATGTTCCTACATATTGTAAAACAACAAATTTTACATTATTCCTATATATTATATTGGTTTGGCAATTAAGTGATTGCGGCTTTTGTCATTACCACCTAATGATGGTGGTATCCGCAATCACTTAGTTGCCAACCCAATAAAACAACACATTTTACAATATTTACACATTTCACTGAAAATCTGAACAATTATAACCCCAATCTACTTGGAGTTTTACGATAAGGAGCAGGTGTACCCGGTTCTCTGATACCTGGCGTCAATATTTCCTTCCTGTAAACAATATAAAATAATACCATAAAAATTAATGATACAAAATATCAGATAAATATTATAAAAAACTTATATTAAGCTTTCTACGGTAATTCAAATACTTTTATGAGACATTGTATGTATTATAAATTTGAAACACAAGAAACTTACTTCCTGATAGAAGCTTGTTCACGTTCAAGTTGTTCTTGCGCCCTAGCCTTCATTTCTTCCTCCGCTTCTTTCATCTGCCCTTCCATTTCATGTAAATGTTGCATGGCTTGTCGTCTTTTTGCTCGCCCGCTTCGTCCAGTTTCCTTTACGCTAAAGAACATAGGACCCAACTCGGCTAGCCAGTGGCCATCAACGGCAGTTACACATTGCATGTACTCCTTGCCAGTCATTACAAGTTCATGATACACCACGTAGTCTGGCGTGAACCCCATACCGAACAAAGCTGACGTCGGATGAAGATGACATGGCATTCCAGTACGACAATTCACGTATTCGCCAATACCTTTCAAACGAGCTGCTTGGTGAAAGTATGCCGAACAAATACATTTCCGTACAATGTCCCAGTCCGTGCCACAGCTTACAACTTCCATCTTTTGTTGTTTCAGAATTTCTTCCAGCTGTTGTCGAACTTCTCTTACTTTCCGCATAGCTTTCGCGTGAATAAAGTGAACGTTACACCAAGAACTGGAATAACCATTCGCCTTCCACTGATTGTACACATTTAGATATGTTAGGTGGTCAGACTCTGGCACTTGAAACTTCTCTCGAGCTGAATCAGAATCTTCTTCGCGACCTTTGGGTCGGTAGAATATCGAAGGCACTGACAGCATAGAAACTATAATAAGTATATCTGCAGTGCAACCAAGTTGAGAAGCAACAATGAGCATCTGACATTGTGGTGGGTCTAGTGGGAATTCTGCCATTTGTCGTCCCAAAGGTGTTAAACGTCCTGTGTGATCTAATGCACCCAAAATCCACAACTGGTACAGAGAATTTAATATATTATCTTGTGGTGGAGGATCCATAAAATGAAAACCCAATAAATCTTGAACACCTAAAGACTTCAGTAATAATACAGTATTTGCTAGATTGGTTCGCTGTATTTCTGGAACTCCAGTTAATAGTAGTTCATCTAAATATTGTCTTCGCGTGTATAATCTGTAGCAGGTACCAGGACCAGTACGTCCTGCTCTTCCTGCTCTTTGATCAGCATTTGCTCTGGACACTGGATATACTTGTAAAGCATCCATACCAATTCGTGGGTTATAAACTTTCAACTTGCAATAGCCCGAGTCCACAACAAATACAATTCCATCAACAGTTAATGAAGTTTCGGCTATATTTGTTGCTACAACGCATTTTCGTAGACCTCCCTCTGAACGTTGAAAAATTTTAGCTTGTAAATCCGAGGGCAGTTGCGAGTAAATAGGTAAAATGGAAAGTGGAGGAGCTGATTCGATCTCTGCTAAACGTTCTTTCAAAGCTTCACAAGTAACTTCAATGTCTTCCTGACCAGGCATAAAGACCAATACATCACCTGAACGGGGTTGCAAATGAATTTGTAACACTTGCTTCACCGCAGCATCAACATAGTCTTCTACTGGATTCTTGGCGTGTAATACTTCAACTGGAAATGTGCGACCTGGAATTTGGAATGTTGCAGCATTTCCAAAAAATGCTGAAAATTTGCTAGAGTCCATTGTAGCAGATGTTACGATCAATTTCAGATCATGTCGTCTAGCTACAACTTCTCTCAATAAACCAAATAAGACATCAGTAGATAAAGATCTTTCATGAGCTTCATCCATAATAATTACACTATATCGATCCAAATCTCCTTCCCTTAAGCTTTCTCTTAATAAAATACCATCAGTCATATATTTAATAACAGTATCTTTTGAAGTGCAATCCTCAAAACGAATAGCATAACCAACTTTGTCTCCTAAAGCAGTAGCCATTTCGTCAGAAACTCTTTTTGCCACAGACATAGCTGCTACTCTTCTTGGTTGTGTACATCCAATTATACCATAGCGACTATAACCGTCTTCATGAAGATATTGAGTCAATTGTGTTGTTTTACCACTGCCAGTTTCTCCAACAATAACTACTACACTGTTTTCTCTAATTACGTTTAACAATTCTTGTCGTACAGCGAATACTGGAAGACTTCTCCTCTGGTGTTGAATGGACCTGTATTTAGCTTCTCCAGTAACTTCATCTCGTATATGACGCGCATATTTTTGACCAGCTTTGAAGTCAGTTTCTTGACCTGGATCTTCCTTATCATCTTTGTGTCTATCACGTACACCCATGATATTACCAATATGAGTTCCAGCTAGTTCCCAATGTTTCTTTTGTGCCCTTTTCCGTTCTTTTTGTTCACGATATGCTCGTACCAAGGCCGATCCTTTTCTTGCTACAAGTGCCATATCAGAAGTAGGATCACGTACAGGTACAACAGGCTCCGGTTGTTTAGTGAATACAATTCGACCATCCAGAAATGGTGGAACAACATTATGGACTAAGAGATGTACTCTGGTTTCTCCTTCATCATCAGGATCATCATCATGATCTAAAGAACTGATGACACCAGATGTTAACATTCTGTTACGTTCCCACAATTCGTTATCTTTATTTATCTGTCGCTGTTGTGCGGAAAGACGCTTCTGTCTTTTTGCTTCCAATTCCATTTCCTTTTTACGGGTGTATTCTTCAGAAACATCAGCAAACGCACGATTTTCTCCATCATCCAAGGCATACCATTCTCTATCCAGTCTTTGTTGCTCTTCTTCCCACAAGTCCCACAGGTCTTTTTCTTCCCCAAGTATGTTAGGTGTAGTACCACTAGCTTTTCGATCTCTATTCCAAGGGTTATATTTATATGAAGGCGTAAATTCACTTCTAACACTGTCTCTACCATCTCTAATATTGTATAGGTTGGGTGTTGGATGATCCCAACTGGATTTTCTTGGTTCTTCATCTTCATCATCATCCCAATTACTTTTAGATGTTGGATCCTTTGTTTTAAATATTGGAGTTTGAGGTTCGTCTTTAAACCTTAAGGGTGTTTGTCTACTACTATCTCTAACACTGTCTCTGCTTCTACTCCTTTCTCTATCCCTATCTCTGTATCGATCCCTATTCCTATCCCTATCTCTATTCCGATCTTTGTCCTTATAATTGTGCCTATGATTTTTGTCCTGTGCACTCAATCTTTGGTGCTTTAATCGTGCTTCTAATCTTTGTTGTGCCTCAGTGTTCACCCCACCAGTATGAGTTGGAGTTTCTTCAGCATAAGATCTGTATTTTCTTTCCTTAATTTCTGATTTTGGTGAACTTGATTCAGATTTCAATGAGTTAACTTCCTGTGAATTTTCTTGCCTTTTTCGTTTTGCAAGTTTGTCAAGACCCAAGACAGATACCTGAGGCTTTTTAAATGTATGATCAGAAGGTTTCTTCCGAATGATCAAACCTCCTGCTTGATTTTTCTCAATCCCTTCTAATCTATACAAATTCGACTCATTTGATGTATCCATCTTTTTATACTGAGTAATATTCGTTACTAAAATTTTATATGTTTAATGGCGCACAAAGTAGTTATTTTTTAGCAAATATATATAATACAACACCATAGTATAAAATTACGTTTTAGACACTACGTTTAGACACTATCCTTTAGACACCACGTTCTAGACGTCATCTTGTAGACGCTAGGTTTTAGACGCCATCTTAAACACTAGAACTGACTAATTAACTAAATAAACGTAAATTAGTTTCATAATCTATAGATGGAACTATAGTAAGAGAAAAAATACAGTCAATGACATCCATTAATAGCAATTCATTAAATTCCCTAGAAATTATTATTACTAGTTATTACATATTCATCTGAATACATTATGAACATCTCATCTATTGTAATTTCATTCATATAAATAAAAATTTTACTTGTGAAATGAATTTTCAGCAAAATAATTTTCTATTTTATATTTCAAAACTAAATGCACTGATATATAATATGAACAGGTGTAGACCAATAGCTCCTTCTGGTGTGAATATCTTGTATTATAATAGGGTAAAACCTAGTGCGCTGAATTTAACTGCACAACAGCGTGGCAACGAACAAAAGTTTATTTAACAATTTATTGATTAAATATTGAAATTATTAATCAGTAATAATTGCGATCACTTTCAAATTTCGTATTTACTTTCGTTACTATAGGAAGAAACATTGTTAAGTATAAATCGATCACTTTCTAATACTATAAACTTCAATCAAATTAATGTTTATCAGTATTAGTTAATGGCAACTTATGTTATTGGATAATAAACAAATCGTAGATTGTCATGTAAAATTCGAGTAATTCTGTGACCCAAGAAATTAAAATCGTTGAATCGTAAAATCATTAGAACCGTCACGCTACCGAACGCAGAATCTAAGTAAATTTCATTAAAGCGTAAATTTTTGTTAAAAATTAAAAAATTTTTTAAATTAAGAAATTCAATCTATTATAATTCAATTTTAAATATAAATCATTGTTCACGTTAATTTTTCTTGGTGTGTCTTTTTTCATTTAAATGTCGAGTTAGCTTTTCGAATTATTTGAAGTTAAAATGCGAGCAGAGTGCTGAAGCACTTTACGTGCTGCAACCTCGCGAAATTCTCCAAAATTTTGGAAAATTCACGCAATACGTCAATGCATAAATGCAACCCTATTTTCCCTAGACTTTGATCACGTGGTTTTATTTACTCGTTGGTTAGACGGTACAGTATAGTCTGTATAGTGCAGTACTATCAGCTATCAACCTTTCATGATATCTACTTTCCAATTTTGTTTTTTGTAAATATGTAAGAAATGATAGTGTCATAATAGTAGTTAAAAGTAATTAAAGAAAGTACTGTTTGAAAGTGATGCTGGAAAAGTATAGGATGGTACTAAAACATATGTGAATTATCAAAAGATATGTCACAAATTTGAAAAATATATTTTACTTGTCATTTATTTGAAATCAGTATTTTAACACATTTCGATTAACGTTAGCAAATATACGAAGTAATAATGATAGAATCATCAGCTTGGAATTCGAAAAAGGACGAGACCATATACAAAGCGGCAGGTTCGATACACTTACGAAAATATGGACAGTTTTTTGAGAATTTAGCTAAGCAAACATGGAAAAAAGATTCTACATTAGAATATTTTATGGAAGGTCCTCTTCGGCTTGTATACAAACCTGTTGAGGATATCAGCTTGATAAATTTAATAGAAATGGAAAATAAATATTTATCAAAGCTACTTGCTGCAGTTGCCGGTACCTGCAGAGAAATTAGACTTCTTGTGATGGAAGCTAAGATGTTCTATAAAAAATTGTTTACTCATGGTGAAAGAGGGGCAGAGAATAATCAGAATAATATCACATCTCTTTTGTCTGATCTGCAAGATCTATTTGTTTTTGTGAATAGGATATGGACAGTAGCACATTTGACAACGGAACAGTTATCTAGTCTAGCAGGTGACTCTAATGATATTTATTTACCTGTATTAATAGAACATTTTATTGATTTGTTTATAATCGTTTTGACATTGGATGAAATTATTGAATCCCAGCCTTCATTGTTAGAACAGTGGAAAAAGTACAGAATGAATGTGCGTTCTATCATGCATAATCCATTGCAATTTGGCATAAGTGAATCTAAATTACATACACTGAATAAGTTATTAAAAGATTTACAAGAGAATTTATTAAAGAAAGTTTTATTTTTTAAGACGATTGAACGCATAATGGATGTGAATAAAGGACCTATAATGAGTGAACAGATTACCAATTATTTGAAAAATTTAATGGTAGACATAGAAAATAAACCAAATGATTATGTTTCATTGAATAAAAGTTGGATCAAAATAAATATTGGAATTGTTGTAACGACAAAATTATTTGGCACCTGTGATAAAAGATTAATTAAAAGAGTGCTTGAAAATAATAAAAAGTTTTATGCTGTAAATTTAATTGGAAATGTCATATGGATTCCCAGTAAATTTTTAAGTGATTTTTTGCCAAAAGAAGCTGGTAATGCTGTTAGTCAACAAGTAGGAGAAAAAATACTATGTTTGAGGATACAAAAACTTTCCCAGACTGTGAATGGCTTAATTCAAAAAGCAGTAACATGGTGCATTGAAATGCAAAGTATTTTAATGAAAACAAGTCTTCAGATTTCAGATATTGGGCAGAAACAAACTTTATTAATTGATTTAGTTGCATTGTTATCTCAGATTAAAGAAATTGTATCTTTTATAATAAATATGCATGCGATTCTTATTAAACCAATGAATCGTAACACTGTTCAATTAATTTGTAGATTAATAGAAGTACAAAAGTCTTTGCAGACTACATTTTACATATTGGGACCAGTTATAGTGCAATCACAAAGTCAAGTATTACAATACTTGAGTTATTATATTTTAATTACATTGGAAACTGCTCGGAAGAGTTTAATTCAGAAGGATAAAGGTTATAGCAGAGAAAAACTGGATGCATTGTCACTAGTGGGTTTAAGTATGAGATTATTAAATGGACCACCAAGTGCAGATAGAAGATTAATAATCAGATGTGCTCTAGCATGTGCTAGTCAATTAACAGATACTTTTAAGGAAGAGGACATGGTGAAATTGAGATTTTCATTGAACAATTACGATATTGTTGCTGAATTGTATAATATTATTACAGATATCTGTGATTACTCTATATTATTATATCATCAGAATATAATTCCAGCTTATTTTTCTTCTGTAATAGATAGTAATTTAAGTATAAATCACATAGTTCATTTGTTTAATGCATTTAACAGCACCATTAACGAACAAGAAGGATTAAATTTAAAACAGAAAAGAATTATGCAATTAAGAGAAATGTTGACTAAGAATATATTAGAACCTGTTTGTCATGAGATTGAAACTAATCTAAGACTTCATGTCCATGCACATTTAAAATTGGATTCTACAAATCCATTCAATATTGGGGCAAAAGATGGTGGAAGAATCGTACGATCATTACCACTACCTTTAACAAATAGTATGATATACGCTAAAAGATTCATTGAACATTACCTTGATGATATGTTTTACAATCTCACTACAGTAGCATTACATGATTGGAGAACATATAGAATGATGCATGCTTTGGCACATTATAAATTAAATCTAGATACTGTACAAAACTATTTACCTACACAGACCTTGGAACAGGGCTTAGATGCTTTAGAAATTATGAGAAATATTCATGTATTTGTATCAAAATATTTATATAATTTAAACACTCAAACTTTTATTGAACATACTAGTAACAATAAACATTTAAATACTATTGGAATTCGACATATAGCAAATTCTATCAGAACACATGGAACTGGTATTATGAGTACAACAGTTAACTTTGTATATCAATTTCTTCGTATAAAATTACATACATTTTCACAATTCCTTTTTGATGAACATATAAAATCGAGATTAATGCGAGATATAAGGTTCATCAAGGTTCAAAGAGAAAATGGTAGAACACCTTATACATATGAAAGAGCAGAAAAATTTCAGAAAGGGATCAGAAAATTAGGTATGACACCTGATGGTTTAAGTTATTTAGATCAATTTCGACAATTAATAACTCAAATTGGAAATGCATTGGGGTATGTACGATTAATTAGATCTGGTGGATTGCATGCTAGTTCAAATGCTATTTCATTTCTGCCAAACATCGATTCATCTGTACCATTTGAATTAATGTGTAAAAATTTAAGTTATGATGTAACAACTCAATCAGCAGCAAAGTGTTTAGAAAATAATATTGCAAATTTAATACGAAACTTTACAGAAGGAAGAATACAATACTTCAAACTTCTTGTTGATGTATTTGCATCTGCTTTTCGAGATACTGAATCGCATCATTTGCAACAATTTTATGCTATTGTACCTCCATTAACATTAAGTTTTATTGATAACTCAATATCGAATAAAGAAAAAATGTTTAAGAAAAATCAAACAGGTGCAGCTTTTACTGATGATGGTTTTGCAATGGGAATTGCTTATATAAATGCTCTTTTAAATCAGTCATCAGAATTGGATAGTTTACATTGGTTCAAAACAGTTGAACAGCATATAAATGCTGAACAGCAGGCTGCAGAAAGTAAAAATGTTCAAGGAGATGAAAAATTGCAACAAACAAGAGCATTAACATTAAAACGCTTAGGTGAAAGAAGTGCTGAATTCCAATTGCTCTATTATAGTTTGTCTGGCGCTAGAGTATTCTTTAAACAGTCTGATATGTAATATTCCACAATCTGTAAAATGTATTATGGAATTAATTAATTGCAATGTGATTGTTAAGTATTCTTGTTTCATATTTCTCATTACTATTGTATAAAGAATGTCAAATTATATACTGTATAATACTATTATGTGCTTTATAAAAAATAGCTTTAAAACACTTTATATGCTATAAATTTACTTTATTTTCGTAATCCTTTTGTAACTTGTATTATATATATATATATATATATATATTACAATAATGAGAAAATAAAAATACAGGATAATATGTCAAATGAATCTTAACTTATTAAAGAGCCACTAAAAATTACGTAGTTTATTTTTATATAGTTAAGTTCGGTATTCTTAAGCTTATACTTATGCCTGTGGCACATACCGTGTTTAATTACACTCATTTATATATATAAAGGTCTTCTACACCAACATATATATATGTATAATTGCAATCCTTGATATTTATTACTCAATAAGTAGTATGGCTAGATGAACAGACTAGAATTTATTACACTTACAACTCTAAATAGATAGGAGTTTCTCAAAAATGTAATTATAAATATGAAAGCGTCATTATTAATACGCATAGCAATATAAAAAGAAATCTATTTTCATATCAGCAAAAAATCACGTAAAAATCAAATATGAAGTCACAAATTCGCCAATTCTAAATCTTTTTTTAAATGTTTACTTTAACATTATGGATAGAAATTTTTTACTATAATTCATTTGATACCTATAAATATAATTTATTTTATATTTTAACAATGTTTACCAATAACTATACAAACTTTTTTTTAAATAAATATAAACTACAAAAAAATTTTGTAGAAAAAACAACTATACATTCTCTAAATCATTGTCAACGATCAAATATAAATAATATACATAAATAATATCAACTATCTGTAAATACATTGTTTGTAAAGCTTCACAATGTCATGTTAAAAAAAGAAAGAAAATGTTTATAACAACATTCGACAGATCCTTATTTTAACAGTATGACTGTTGTAATTATTGTACTGTTATTATCTAGAATGTGTATTGGTTCACAGTATATTATTAAAATACGAAATATTTTGTAGTTTTGCAATTTTTTTCTTAGATAATATTTAGGGCTATTATTCCTACATTTTATCTTTTGATCTTTCTGTGCTCTTGAATTAAACAATTACTCAAGCAACTTAATAATATCATGTTAATTAAACTGCACAGAATATGAGTCTTACTAATTGTTTTCTAATTTAAATAATCTGCATTAATAAAACTATTTCCATCTAAATTTTCTTTGCAATTTGCCATTCAATTATTCATATTAATACAGATATGCTTCTTTCTCACTTCTGGGCTGGATAAATTGCTGTAAGTATCAATTACTGAAAAATTATCTTTTCTGGTAGAATAAAGAAAGTGTTATAATTTCTAAGATTGAAATCTAGACGACTCCTCTGGGTCCAATAAATCGTCACAGGAAGCTGTTGGGGGTAATAACTGTCTACCCCCTCGTTTTTTACTGCGTGTAAACACTTTAGTAAGTTGTGCAAACTTACGTCGAGATACTAGAATATAATTAAAATAATAAATGTAAATATGAATTCCGTAATTTTTACATTCGTTATATAATAATATACAATTGCCAAAATACCTTTGCCCATATTTTTTAGTCTTTCTTTAAAAAGATCTTCATCATCATGACCAATTTGATTGCCACATTTTTCAAGGCTTGTTCCTTGAATTTTTGTATCTATGATAAAGATAATGTGAATAATTGGAATTTTATGTCTTTTCTACATTGTTTGCATTATAAAAATTATAACTGCATATTACAAACCATTTTCTAAAGTTGACAAAAAGTCTTCATTCCAACGTAGTTCAGCCATAAATTCTTCATTTTGAAGAAATATAGCAATTCTTTCATCTTCTAACATTGAATTTTCTTGTAAATATGAAGAATCTAAACTATCTTCACAAACTTGTTGAGGAAGCCGAAGGAATGTGTCTGGTAATGGACCTAATAAAGCAGGTTGCCATTTACGTATACTTTTTAAGGATATTGTTGACTCTGTTTTCTGTGACTTAGAAGTACTTGGTGATTTTTCATTTTGCTCTAATTCACTTCTAATTTTTTCATTTTCATTATCTGTACTCATAGTAAGCAACTGATCGATTGTCGTATCTACGGCACCTTGGTTAGATCTTAACACAGCCTAGAAGTTTTGAAATAATTTCTTCATTTATTATGCATCATTATGCATCATTTCAAAACATACATTTAGATTGAAGACAGTTTCCAGTTACATAATGTAATTTAATACATTTATTAAACGAATTTACCTCGATCACATCATCATCCATTTGTGGAAACATGTTTTTGAAATCAGCCATTGCTTGATAAAATTCTAAGGTTGTTTGTTGTTGTTGCTGCTGTTGCTGTTCCATAGCAGAGGCCATTATGTGGTGATTGTAGAATTATTAATCTAAGTGAAACAATTAGCTTAATTAGTTGCAGTTAGGAAGCTTTCAACAAAGATTTCGTAATATGACGTTATTTAATTTTACTTTGAAGATTCGATAAATCTAAAACGTTCCAAAAACATGAATAGACAAATCGTCATGCATAACGAGGGATATCGGTTTCGGATTATTATGTGAATGTCATGTTATTTGTTTGAGGAAATTAATTGCATCTTATTTTGTCTTTATGTTATAATTAGTTATGCACCGCTGAGTTATACGAAATATCCATGCACATAATTGAAAACCGAGACAAGACTGTACCCTGTCATTACACATGCAAGGAAGGTGACCAACTGTCAAAAATTTGGTGAGTGAGACCTTTCTTATGAAAAGTAAACCTATTCCAGAATTGCGAAACCACAGAACGGTATCACGATTTATCTAGTGATTCGAGCTTGATTTTTATTGGTGTATTCTGGACAATTTATGTAATATTTTTTCATTTTAGTTCAACACGAAATATTGAATATTAACTATTTTTAAAATAGCATGCAATAAATATAAATAATTGCAGAAATGAACAAATAAAATATTATTTATATAGAAGTAAGGAATAGTAACCTTTTGCATTTTTAGGTTAAGTTGATTGAATTTTTGAACGAATGGTCCGACCATGGTCATATAAATTATAAATAGACCTGAACCGTGATTCATATATGTATTCATATATTAAAACCGGATACACATGCATACATGTGGGGATGTTTACAACTCTGAAGTTTAATATTTCAAAATGAAAAGATAGGTTATGTTTTCACAAGTTTTCTTTCATATGTTGTTAATTGAATAAAAATTATTATATTATATTAAATCATTTCGAAGACATATATCTTTTAGTTCCAGAAAATAAATATTTATGACAAAATAATTGTTTTTAGTGTTATTTTATCTTATTTATGAAGCATCATAATTTAAAATTATGTATGAAAAATTCATAAAATATTATCGATAGAAATAAATATTAAATTTTATTAATTCATGTATGAGACATGGACAATAAAATGAATTGTAACTCGTTTAACGCGGATAATTTAATTAAACATTTCCTATATTGTACACCAATAAATACAATAGACATTCTTGTATGTAAATTTTACAATCAGTCTATAAATAATCTTTCAAAGAATTATAGAAATTTCATATCTCTATTTTAAAACTTGCAGATTTCAGAAGAAAATATTAATTATCTAGTTAATTCAAAAAAACAACAGGAGATCTTGGAAAGAACAGTAAATAGTGACTTAATTAAAAAATATCCAATTAAACAATCTTATCAGAGGGCATTTTTAAAATGGCTTATGAAAAAGGTATAAATAAATTAATATTTATAAAATAAATTCATTTCTAGAGTTAAAGATTTAATTTTTGTAATCTAGATTGAAGATGAAGGCGGTGAAATTTACGACGGTATTTATACAACATATTGTAATTTAATATCTTCCACTATAGAAGAATCTATTCACTATCGGCATTTTCTAATGGAAGATAATTGCATTAGTATAAAAGAAAGCACGAATATTATATCAGATGGTACAACGGGATTGTATAGTTGGCAGGTATTTGGAAACTATGATTGTACAATATGATTTTTCGAATTTCCAGTTGTAATATCATTCATAATTTGCAGGGAGCCATTGAGTTAAGTAAATGGTGCTTACGAAATAAACAAAAATTCTTTGGAAAAGTTATTTTAGAACTTGGTTGTGGTGTTGGATTAACAGGATTATCCATTATTAAAACATGTTTTCCCAAACAATATATATTTACAGATTGTCATAAAATTGTTCTTGAAATGGTTTCTGAAAACATTAAACTTAATTTATTATGTAATGGGAAAAAAATAGAACCAGAACTAAAACATGATAGGTTGAAATTGCAATTAAGCTATAATCATACAGATGTTAAAATAAAAGAGCTAAGATGGGAAGATATTAATAAATATGTGAATGAACAATGGATCATACCAGATATAGTAATTGGAGCTGATATTTTATATGATGTCAATTCGTTTCCTGAATTAATATCAGGATTAAAAGAATTTTTATCTTTTCCTAATAGATGTGCGATTATTGCAGCAACAATTCGCAATGAAAACACTGTTTTACAGTTTCTATATCAATTAGGTATATTTTTTTACTCTTAGATATTATATTTTTTACCAAATACATATTAAAAATTAATATTCTTTTTTTAGCACATTATGATCTTTCTTTTGAAGAATATAATATACCACAGCAAACGGTACACCAAAAGTTAGCAAGTACTCCTGTTAAAATATTAAAGATTTTTCAGAAATAAATTTAAGATAATAAATTTTTATTGATATAATGTTTTTGACAATAATAATTATTTTTAAATGATCTTACTGGATTTCAGAGGCAATTTGTTGAATATCTATTATATAGCAAATTTTACATAATACTTGTTTTATATATTTATATTTGCAAATAAAGAATATTTACTATAAATGTATTTAAATATACTTCACCAACAGAGAGAAATGTACACAGTAATTATTTATATTTCAATGGAAATTATATAATAAAAATTATTTATTTGTAAACTTACTTATATTAAGCGGATAACCTTATTTATTTCTTCTATTTATCATTTTATTTCTCTCAGTGTCTCTCAGATTCACAAAAAAATTGTACAGATCCTGTTTTATTGAATGGAATGATATATTTAAATTAAAACATTTAAAATATTCATAAGGATTGCGAGAATTGTCATGTATTGACTTCAACACAATTTTAAATGTAAATAAAAATTTGAAAAATATATAACGTAAAGATTTATATAAATATGAATATAATTGCCAATAACTATTGCTTTACATTCGAATGAAAAATAATGAGGGACTTATATGAAATGAAAGTTGTTTATATTTGTATCAATACTATGTGTTTCTTTTTTTAATAGTTCTTTTTTGGTCACTGATTTTCTATCATATGTTATTGCGACTATCTGTTAAAAACCTCACACCATAATAAATATTATTATAGATATAGTTTTCTAGTGCAACATCCTTATCGAATCATTAAGAGCAAAAGCAATATATATTTTTATTAATTCTTAATCTTTTTCTTTACTCATATTAAATTGTATTAATAAATTATAGTTTTATTTATATTATTTATACTATCATATTTGTTATATATTATTATACGTATTATATGTATAATCAATCATTATCATTAATAATATACATTTTATAATAATATGTAACAATATACATATATATAATAATATGCTACCAAATTGAAGTAAACGATATTGTGTTCTTTAAATAAAGCAATAAATAAAACAGTTGTTGCAAAAGATTAATATTATATTTTCTTTTGTTGCATTACTTCATAAATATTTAGGTTTAGTAAAAAGCTAATTTTTAATAATCAATTGTCAATTACTTTGGTCGAGTCTTGCTGGTTTCAAATGTAACCTTTGAATTACATATTCAGGCATGCAATATGTCGGATTGATCTTTTTCAGAGGATAATCAGTATTTAAAAGGGAGAGTGCAGTTAAGCCAAAAAGAGTATGAAAAGGATCAGCAATATCTCCTGGACGATCACTAAATCCTCCTGATTCTGTATCTTGGCATGCCAGTACAAATTTTACCTGTAAATTAATGTTGTAATAAAATTTGATTAACTTTGTCCATTTTTAATATAATATTAATATTTTTTGCATTTTTTAATTTTTTTGAAGAAATATATACCAATTGTTCTTTATCAACCCAATGAAGGCGTCCTAAAATTGTTAATGCAGAGAGGACCCACCAAGAATAACAAACATCAGGTAACTTTTCTGGTCTACCATTTAAACCCCCAGATGGAAGTTGTCTCTCACAAAGCCACCAACTTAATTGATCTGCATCTACTAAGTGAAGATTACCTGGCAATATTTAACACTTTGTTATTTAATTTGTAAAAAGAATTGTATATTTTTTTTCTCCTTCTTTTTATTTTATTATATTGATTTTGTTATATACTAACTGAAGAATAATTAAAAATAAAATAAAAATTACCAGTTATTGATAAAAGCCCTATGGAGCAATAAATCATACCAGCATGACTTTCAGCTCCAGGTTTTGATCCAAATCCACCATCAAAATTCATGCATTTCATCACAAATTCAACTGCCTTATCAACATCTATTGCATCCAATCGATTCTAAAATAATATTATTATAGTCTAAGTTAATTCATAAGCTTACTATTTTTGTAACTTTAAGTATTATATTATTCTATTATCATAAAAAATATACAAATACAGAAATATAGATATAATTTAATACATTTTTGCACAGATTTAATATCTGTCAACATTTGTCTAATATCTATCAATAGATTAAATCTCTTATTACTATATTTATTTACCAAAAGTGATAAAGTTGCCACAGCACAAAAAGAAAATCTTGTATCAACTTCACCCCAGATATCACCTGTGAAACTTCCATCTGGTTGTTGTCTTTCCTTTACATATTTTACAACTCTTTCTATGTCAATAGTATCTAATGCATTATAGATACAAAGTATTTGTACTGCACTCAAAGTGTAAAGAATATGTGGATCATGTTGTAAACTTGCAGCTATACCACCACTGTCTGTTTGACACTGAGCAATAAATTCTAATACCTCATTTCGATTTGTCTGTTCAAGTTTACCCATAAGATCCAATGCTGTTAAACCCCAGTACATTCCAGACATTCTCATATGTTCTGTCATACAATACATCTAAAATTTATTATTTCCATTAATTGTACATTAAACCTTATTTAATTATATATATGCAAATAATCCTTATACTACTTATAATATAAAAAATATAATACATAAAATTTAAAATAATATAATATACTTACATATTCATCTTTGTCAGTGCCATAAGAAAGTAAAAAGTTTGCATGCTTTTCCAATAGTAATTCAGGAACTGAAGCTGGAAGTTCGATGTCATGTTTTAGCACTGGCTAAAGCATAGATTAAAAAACATTGTTAAAGCATGTATGATGTAAATAGTAATAAATTTATACTTGTATAAATAATATCCTATTTTATTCTAAGTTTTTTTGTAAAAACTTATTCTAGGAACTGTATAAACCATATTCTATTTAATAAAAAAATTTACAAAATAAAATCATTGTAATAATATAATACGCAAAAAAAGGATAAATTAACCTAAGACAGAATTAATGTTTTAACCCAGAATAAATAATTTGTATTAAACTCTACGTCCACTCACCATGTTACAAAGTTATTTTTTAAAAAGTATATAAATTACTATGTTTTATTAATATTCATTCATTTATGTCAATTTAGAAAAACTTTTTACACCTCTTACACCCCCGATAAAAATATACCTCATTCTTCATTGAAGAATAGCTTCATTTTCAACCTAACCTCAAAACAGAAATTCTTAGTGGTAACAAAAAGGCGCGGATTTTCAAAAAAAAAATTTTTAAAACAGAACGGAATAAAAGATTATAATAAGTTTACATAAAGTAATAACATTGAAGTTGTAGTTATTTCTATTTTCCTTTTAAAAAGGTTTGTTTATTTCTAAGTAAATACTTATTGTTTATTTTTAACTTAAAATCGGAAGTATGAAATAATTTCTCATTTAGAATAGATAATATATATTTAATAATTTGAATAGTTTTTGTAGAAAAACGACATTTATTTAACAATTTCAAGAATTCAATTGTTTTCTCTTTTTCTTCATATTCATTACATTCAGGAACTCCAATGTTCACTAAAACAAACAAAAACTGAATTTAGTAATGTCATTGTGTGGTAAACTGACCTATACTAATTTTTTAAATAATCATTCTGATATAATATTATAATAAAATAATTTAGTGAAGCATTTAAATTAATTCATGTAAACTGCAAAAAAATTAAACGTAATTTAAAACTAATGATTTTTTATAATTCCGTTTTTTATTTTACCTCAAATTAATATTCAGCTGGATACAAATTCTTCATCATCATCATCATTATCATAATTAGAATTCGTACTTGTAACATCCTCATCATTCTCCTGTTCTTGATCACCTTGATCTTCTTGCTCACCTTCGTCATCCTCTTGATTTGACATTTCTTCCCATTTTTCATCTGATTCGCTTTCCAAATCTTCATCTTCAACTCCACCATCTTCATCTGATGAATCTATTTATATTTATTTATGTTTATTAATTTCAGCTTTAAATAAATACTATATATTGTAAAAATAGTATAACATATCAAATTAGATAGGAAATTATGTATTATTAATTTTTATACAAAAATAAGATTTTGTCCAAAACTTATTTTAATTTATAAATTGTATTTTGAAAAATAGTTTTAAAACATTGATTGCAACAAAATAATATTTTTACAGATACAAACCTGTATCTTGGTAGACAAGGCAGTTTTCGCTAATGTCTTTGTCGTGTTCTTCCATTGTTTGAGAAATTTGACCAGTAATAAGAGATACTCGACCCTTAAGTTTCGAGAGTTCTGTTAAAAGAGTCAGTTTAGCATCCATTAAGCTTAAAATTGGCCCAAATAATTCTACAAGGTCTGCTTGTGATAATAAATGTCCCGCGTGAGTTGTTAATAATGCTTCCAACCATCGTACAGCAATTTTACTCCTATAATATAATCAATTAATAAGAATTAAGCATGATCTTTAGGCTTCTATAGTTAATGATTTTAAATATACTACAAAAATTAGCTAACATTTGATAATCTTACGTGTATGTTTTACCCTGAAGTAGGATGGTAAGTTCTTTAAGAAGAGGACCAATTGCTTGAATTGGTAGCTTGGCAATAGTATTCTTAATAATAGTCTCATTTTTTGTGAGAAAAATGTTGTTCAAAATAGATTTATCTTTACTATTTAAGCCTTGTACCAAAAGTTGTGCCCTACTATTACCCGTGCTCGTGATTTTGCCTGTAGGATTACTTTCAGCACTTAAGCTTAAGTTTTCCAATCTATCCTTTAATAATAATTGTGACCCACCACTGCTTCTAATCTTTTTTTGTGTAGTTTCAATTATTCCTACAACAGATAAATCAAAATTAAATTACAAATCTGATTTACTGTTATGTATAAATGTTGCTCTGTTTAAATATCAAAAATAAATACCTGGTGTAAGATATTCAACATTGTCTTCAATTATAGTCGACTTCACTTTAGAAATTTCTTCCTTTCTGTCTTTGCTTTTTTTATATTCAGAACGTACCAGATACTGTACTTTATCAGAAAAATCTGGTGTCACTTTTTCAAATATAGGATTAAGGTATGTTCCATATGCCAATAATAACTTTTCATCTTCAGTTAATTTTCCATTTAAAATAGAAATTTGTTGGACACTATCTTTTTGGCTTATATCAGAAGCGACTGCAATATTTAAACTTGGCTTCAAAGGTTTTGACCGACCATTTGGTTGGTATTGAAATAGATGTGCTTGACCAGACCTTGTTACTACCAACACTATCACTTGAAAGTTTTCAGAAATGTGTGTAGAAACACTTATTGGATCATCTTGCAAAGCTAAACTTGCCACAGCAGTTCTTTCATTTCTTTGCTGAAAATATTTTCTTAATTAGTAGATATAATTGTATATTTAATTAAAACTGAATAAAATTTTGAAAAGAACACATATAATACTACTTTTTATAGAAATTAATTTGGGAGCTCTAATAAAATCATATTTAAAGTCCATTATCGGAAATTTTTAAAAATTAAATAGATTTGTATTTTATATTGTTAACAATAATTTTTTTTATTTAGGTATATGGGGAAGTTACCAATACACCACAAATTGTCAAATGATTAAATGATTCTTTCTTAGTATACTCTCCTTATAATGCAGGGAATTGTCAATTCTCATATAATAATGTGTTATGGTTAATAAGTATAGGATATTAAAAAAAATTAATGAGAATAAGAAATTTAAAAAATGCATCTTACTTCATCTAATGCCCAAACATTCAGGTAACCATCCCCACAAGCACCACTGATAACATAATTGTTACCAGATGTCGTTTGAACAGTATGAAGACATGACACTTCATTAGCATGGCCTGTGAATGTCCTTACTAACTGCTTAGTATCTAGATTCCACCATTTAATAACCCTTTCTCCTGATAACAAACTCTTTCCATCTGGTGAAATTGCTAATGATACAGTTTTTCCTTTGCCTGATTTCCATTTACATCTTACACCATTTTCTTGCAAATTCCACTGAATAATGTGGTGATCATCTGCTGCAGAGAATAAGCCAACATTTTCAGACCAAGTCACTGCAGTAACAGTACCAGAATGACCATTTAATTGTGCAGTAACTAAGGAAGTTGTTGTATCATAAAGTGTGACTCTTCCATTTGTTGAACCCATAGCAACAATGCCCTTTTGATTGGATTCTTCTGAAATTGATTTCTTTCTGCGTTTTTTCCATGGTGAAGGCTAAAAATAAAATAAAATAACTATTTTCAATTATATACTCAAGACTTTATTAATCAAATTAGTTGTATTATTATAAATTAAAATAAATTAGTATTATTATAATATATTCTATATTTTCTATTTAATAACTAGTACTAATTATATCAATTTATCTTATGTTAAATATACTATTAATCCATAAGTAAATATACTATTATGTTAAATATACTATAATTTGGTTCTCATATTATTCATTAATATTTAATAACTTATTAAGTAATGTATATTTCTAACATCCAAAGTTGATTGAAAAAGAAGGATTGAAAGGTATCAATCTATTTTAAATTTTTATATTATACAGTTATACTCAAGAAATTGAAATTTTACAATAACATAAACATTTGTATTATGTACAATTATAATACAAAGATCTTAAAAATGATTTATTTAATATTTCGTTTATATTACAAAACAAAATACCTTTATAAATAAAGATATTACATCTACACAATATATAGTAAAATATTATGAGAACAATAATAAATTTATAGCTTATGCTGAATATAATAAATAAATATAATAAAGTAATGAACAAAGATTATAACCTCAAGTACCATTTAATTAAAGAAATATGGTTTAATAATAAAGGCAAGTGAAAAGGAAAAATTCATGAAATAAAAGATATTCACAACTCAAGATACTTTTGTGTAAGTCTCATTTCAGTGTTTATTTTGGTATAAAATTTGTAAAAAATTGCGAAACGCATGGAAAACATAACCTCTAAAAGTGCTGTGAAGTATGATTAATTAAAGATTATAAACATTCATGATTCATGATATGACTCAGAAGATAGGTTGAGTTCGGAAAAAGTTTTGTTTTATCATAATATACAGAATAAATCTACGAAAGAATAAAAAAATCTAACATTTATACGAATATAGAGTAAAGAAGCACATGGCATACCGATGTATTTGTTGTTTGAGAACTGACGTAAAGCCAAGTCAAAACACAACATGGTGAAGAAAGATGAGAATTAGAAACATATTCTTGTTTCAAACGGCCAGTGCCAGTGTCCCAAATTTTTAATTTTCCATCATTACCGCAATGTGCAAAATATTCACCGTCGGAAGAAAAAGCGTAATTAGCGGTAGTCACCATTTTTGAACTATTACTACTACCAGAGAGGAAATGAGAATGCTCACACGCCCGTAATTTCAGTGTTTCACAGTACAGGTGCTGCACCATGCGGCCAAGTGCTGAGTTTAATTGACATTAACATGTACAAGAACCTATAAAATTAAGGATCTGTCCTTTTTGGTTGGAACTTAGCATATACTAGAATCTATGTATTTAAGCTTAAAGTTATTACCTTAAACTTAAGTAACTTAAATTCTCCTGGAGAATATTTATAATTAGTAGCTTAGAATAGTCCTGGAGAATTGATAGCGAAACTATCATGAAAAGAGAAATTAATTTAATTGAAAATAATTTATCATTGTTTACTTTGCTATTAATTGATGTATAGCTTATAAAATTTTTATTTTGTAATATCAGAGAGGAAATTCCTCTCTGCTAATACATACAAGTTTCACGTGGTGAGACCCGGAAAATCATTTTTATTTGACATATAATTACTAATTGTATCATATAATATTGACAATATACAATTATGAATTATATAGCAAATAATATGAACTAATTGGTTGCTATTGCGATTATGTTTTTATACGTAAATTCCTTCAGTGATTCTAGGAGCATCCGAAGAAGAGCTTTCCGTTAAAGCTGAGGAAGATTTGTCCCTGAGAAGACATCAACAAAGAAGGGCGCAAGTCTCAAAAGTCAAGAGTAAAGGCAAAGGGCAGTTAGGATTTTGTCAACGACAGAAATTTATTTGTTTTCTTTGTTTTTTTGTTAATAAATTATTATATTCTGACATTTTATATTATTCCTGACACTGCTTTATATGTGTCATCGCTCAAAAATGTAGTAAACAATTAATTCCTCTTTTCTAAGCAACTTACAATAGTTTCATTATTGCACAATGTTCTCATTTTTATACTTGTCTATCGAATAGAATAGTAGATATGAACTTTTCCGTAGAACCGTACGATTAAATAAATTCTTGTAGCTTGGAACACAATAGGTTGTTATTTATAATAGTGTGCAACCACACAGGACAAATCCCTAATTTTATAGGATCTTGTATATGCTAACGTGAATTAAATTCAGCACTTGACCGCATGGTGCAGCACTACTTCGTGAACAACCAGGTCCATAAGCGTAAACTTTAATTTCCTCTCTGCTGCTAACCAGCTATTCAACTACTACGAAGTAAAGTTAGCTACGAAGTACAATAATTATTCTGTTTTCCTTATGTATCTAATTTCAAAACTTGCTTTTAAAAATTTTGAACACTTTGCCTCTTATGTATTAATACAACCACATATGTATTACGTGTTGGAAGAATTTTTTTTAGATAAAAAATATTCTTACATGTTTCAAGTTGAAATATAACCACTATGCAAGTAGTAACAAAATTTTAAATGCTACATCCCCTACCATCAAAATTTCTAGGAATTGCTAGAACTTTGTACACGGCATATGATCGTAGTACGTGCCAATCTCAACATAATCATGAAATAACACGATCTATAATTTTAATCTATAATTTTTATGTAATTATATACATCATATATTAATAAGTTAACCTACAACCTTAATAACTATTTTAATAACATAACCTATAGCTCTACTATCAATTTTTTTTAAAGAATTTGAGTTTAATTAAACTATTTTATTTTTGATATATTTTTCTAAAAAGCAACGTAAATCTATTTCTGTTAGTTTAATTAGCGAATGATCTGACAACATTTATATAAATTCCGAAACATTATTCAATATATTTTTTTCTTCCATATGACATTATCACTTAAAAATTTGTGATTACCTTAATATTAAATGTAGAATATTAGTTTTTAGGAGTATCCAAATATATGAAAAGAAGAATAAAGTAAAACGTATTGGAAGATAAAGAAAGTAACGTTTATTACAAAATTATGAATATTATAAAAATAAATGTGAGAGATACAAGAGAAAGAGAAAGTTATTAATAAGTAATGTTTATGTCAAATTCCTCCTTGTGATAAATAAGAATGTCTTTGAATAACATGTTAGGTCCATCATAGTTGAAATTATCAAGAGGTTTATCTAGTGGAAAACCAAATGGTTTGTTGTCAAATTTATAATCACCCCATATTCTGGAAGTGAATTGGTATTCCGTAGAAACTGGGCTAACATATAAGAACAGTTGGAATGGCATCCCTTCTTTTTTACCCTTTGGTAATAACAGTCTTTCTGGGAATCCAAAGATTCTTTCATAGTAATTGAATGTTTTGTCACCATAGAGAGATGCTTCGAGTTTGCTATAGAAAACTTCACTTGGTTCTTGGTCATTGATTGTAAAGAAGCATTCCTGACTATTACGTGTAATTTTGTTCAGACCAGCATTCACTGTTGAAAATTTGTGAAGAATAATATTAGTTATGTATCTAAATATTAGTCATAACAAAAATTTATACATTAAGGATTAAGGGTAATAGTAAATTAAGATAATTTCATTAACTATAACGACTTTCCAAGAATGATTTGAAAAACATAAAACTTCTTTGTTAATCTAAAAAAATGTCTGTATTTACTTAATACCTTTTAATTTGAAAATATATGAAAATAATAGAATATTTTTAGAAAAGGATAAATAAGGGGGAATCAAACTAATAATTAACTAATAAATAAAATTGAATAAACTTACAGTCAAGGATCCAGTTGTCAATTTCATAGAAGTATTTCAGATTTTCTGGAAGTTCATATAGTTTATGGTGTGAAGTATATTTGGGTCCAAGGAAAATTCTGATAGCTGCTTTCATTGCTTTATCAGAATTGATGGTAATGTGGAAATTAAATGGTTTGTGATTCAGACGAGGCTGTCTAATTTTAATTAATGACAATTTGTCATCTTTTTGTGCATCTATAAACAACCCATTGCTGATTGTTGTATCAAATTGCTCAAAATATGTAATGAGTTTATCAATAGAGAAAGATTCAATTTTCAAACTAGGGTAAATGAGTTCATCTTTGTTGTATGGCGTCTGATGCATTTTGTACCTAGAAATAAACGTTTTGTTAATTGAAGTTACAATGTAACAAAAATAAATATGAATAAATAAAAGCAAATGTTTAGAATTAAGCTAATTATGTTTAAAAACAAATTAAATTAAACTAAACTAGAATTACCTGTAGTAAAGGTCCACTATTCTCTTATAGAGACGATAGAAAGCAGGGTCTCTTAAAGAAGTAGAAAAGGTTTCCAAGGCACTGGGAAGGATTTTATACTTGCTTGATGGTTCTAGATTGTAACCAAGAATTTTTCTACCAAGGGCATCAATACTGCCATAGAATTGTTGGTTAAAGGAATCTTCGTTGCCTTCAATTATATTTCCAAGAATGTTCAAACCATCCTCGTTATAGATGTAATACTTGGTAGTACCATTGCCGAATACATAACCAGTATCAATTGCAGACATTATTCTCGATTCTTTGTCTTTGATGTCCTATAACAAATGAAATTATATTAACCCTTGGAAGGCGAGCGACTCGGTCGATTACTTGCAGTGCTACGGATCGTTCGGACGTAACATGCAATTTATAACACACATGTGAGATTTTAAAGAAATTCAAAATTAAAAATTTCAAACTTGTTAGTTTTTCCTTACCGTAATGTATTTGTATTTGTAGCTAGGGAAGTTGCTCCATTCTGGTCTCTGAGGGAATGGTAATCCATTTTGGTATGTCATAGTAGGATAATAACCAGCATAAAATGGTTTCTCCCAGTCGAAGTCTTCGAGATTAGGTAATTCATTCGTAAGTCTTTCTAAATAGTATCTGTTCATTAATTGTTGATGCCCATACAAGTATTCTGCTCCGCGATAATCTTGAAAACCAAATTCCGAGGATGACATCCAGAATGGGAACGATTGTCGGAAGAAGAAGTAGTAGGCATTTAAGCCGATATCTTCCATGAAGTAATTCAACTTATTTTCCAAGTAGTATTCACGATTCATGTACCAACCAGAATAGTTTGCCCGGAGTATGTATGTCTTGTATTCTCCACTTGTTTCTAAAGTGAAATAGTTTGCAATTATGTTAAATAGTACGACGAAAATAAAAACAAAGAAACTAGAAACAATTACCACGGAGGCCAAAAAATGATGCGTGATGGCTTTTTTGCAGGACTTCCGAGTTAAAGAAAAGGTATGGACAGAGTTCGTATGGGGGTGGCAATTTAATGAACTTAGTATCTTGTCTTCTGATTACTGCATTGTAGAAGGCTATGATATATTCGCCCTCGTTTATGTTGTTTCTTGCCCAAAGAGCTGTTTTGTAGAATGTTTCGAAGTCGTTTGCATAGTAAAACAACCTGAACAGGGCTACCATTTCTTTAAGAAGATATGGATAGTAAAGTGAGAACACTTCTCCTCGCGGAAGCATGCTGTTCTTGTACATGTAAAGGAATTCCTTTACCGCGGCCTGAAAATTCATCAAGAATATTCACTTTACACAGGGTTGGATATTACTAGATTTTTGTTCAAATAATTATTTAAACATTTGTATTTGTTTTTCGTTATTTGCTTTGTCACTTTATTTTACTACGTTGAATGCCATTGGCGGTCCACGCTGGATTTTTTTATCTGGCCATTGTAGTTATTTTTTATGTAAAACAAAACTTGGTCACGAAATGTTTTAGAATGTAATCAATTGATATGCAGACACGACTATCGTGATTATGAGCAATATAATCATGATAGCTGCGTCTCATTACATTGTTAATGAGATTTCAAAATATGTACTTTTGAACTATTGAAAATACGAAAAAATGTTTCCTATGAAATTTGTTTGATTTCGGAGGGAACATATTCTGATGTTATTAGATTCTCTGTAGGTAAACGCGTAAAGGTTGTGTGAAGAGCAACTTCGTTTTCTTTTTTTTAATGTATTAAAGAATATATGATTCCATAGAAAAAAACAAAGTTGTTCTTCACACAATCCTTATGCGCGTATCTACAGAAAATTTAATAACATTAGAATATGCCCTCCCGAAGTCGAACAAATTTCGTAGAAAACATTTTTTCGCATTTTCAATAGTTAACGAAACAATAGCGTGTATAGTGCATACGAATAAATCGGACATACTGTATACATAGAAAGTTTTTAGAAGTGTTTGAATACTTCCGTGAGTCATTATGTATGTTACATTTTATGATTATTTATTATTCGTGCCCTCTTGCTCTGATACTTAAGGATGACTTCCAATCACATCCTACGTATGTTATACTAAAGTATGCAAATTTAAACACCAAGTAACATAAAAATCAGTGAACCAACAGAATTGCATCTATCATATTTTTAATCGTTGTGCAGCTAGCAACGCAATCATCATCAATAATCAATATTTTCTTTTAATGAATAATTACTAACCGGGTTGGAGTACAAGTTGATGTTCGCTTCGATGTCCCATTTTTGACCTTCTTCGTACCACGTGTAGTTGATCTCGGCTGGTTGGGTGATGTGATAGAGGAGATTGTAGACCTTCTTCTGTTTCAACAAGAAATCCTTATCAGCGGTTTTCGTGTTGTAATATTCTGCATTGACCAAACTGCAGGCCAGTAGCCCCAGCAGCCACAGCCGTGGAAACATATTTTTGAAAAGTGAAAACCGCGGAATCCCAGAGCGCGGATGCTCAGCGCGCAGCTACTCTTATAGTCCGTCATCCCCTCCCTCGATTAATTCTTACTTATTGCTCCATTAGATATTTTACATAAATTCTTATCTAATCTTGATGAAAATTTCTTTCGCGATACTCTCCACCGGAATAGTTCCACCGAATAAAAAAAATAATCTGTGCAGAATTTCAGCTCGATTGGATAAGGAAAGGGCGTGCCTCTGAGCCCTTAAACGTCGAAATAATTATTTAAATTTTTAAATGCACATAAAGTCGATTTTATTCGATTATCTAATATAATGTAATATAACATATCCTATGTAATAATATATTTCTAATATAACATATCTAATATAATATAACAAAAGCACGTCAGACAAAAATTGTAGATCTGAGAAAGGAGAGCATCTTTGATGTTTTACTGCCTTTTTCTCGCGCGACGAACGGTTTTCGAAGAAAATGAAAAAGAAAGTCTGGAAGAAATCGTTAAGATCTTGTTCGAAATTTTGAAAATTTAAACGTGCCTCGGCCAATTTTTATCAGAAAAGGCTAAGGAGAAATGCGTAATTTTTTATTTCGAGCGTTAGAAGGTTCTCTTTTTTTTTTAATCATAATGTATTTCATCGTAATAAAGTTGTACGATATGACAGCAATAAACACTGTTTGGTCATTGACGACTTAACTTCGATCGAAATTCGTGTTTTGAATAATTTTATCTTCCCGATTACATATTATGTATTAATTTTGGGCCAATCTAAATTAAGAAGAATAAAACATGCATGCGGTATCGCTGGTGTGGATTAATTAATTGGCAGAGAAATTTTCAATTGATTCATTACCTATGTAACAGGAAGTATATTATTATATAATATAAGCATAATTGAGAATTTCTCGATATGGAGTAAGGTAGCGATTATTATGTTTACTACAGTTCAATATTATGTCACGGAATAGTATGACAAAAATCGATAGCGAAGAACAAATACTTTTACTTTAGCTGCATCGTTGTTTTAATTATTCAAGCTTAATCAAAAGGTTTGTAATTTGTATGAATGTTCGATCAGAAAATATCAGTCGCTGTATTTTCGGCGTCTTACCCAAGGCAACATTTCTTTTATCAATATGTTGTATATTTAAATGCAAGAAAATGAAAAAGTAAATATCCAGGTATCGGTGCAGGCACGAAATCTGTTCCACACTTTGACAATGAGACGAGTGATGCGGATATTTCGTTTTGCTAAAAGAAATTCATGCAATTTTTATTCGATTGATACATACAATACATATTATATATTCTACAGATGCATAATAAGGCAAGGAATGAAATATAAAACAGAAGAGAAACTATCATGTCGACTGCTACATGCGACATGTTACATCGGAGAAATACAGAATAGAAAATATATCAGGTCTGTAAGTATGAAACCGGAATTTGTCTATAGATGGCCCTAGCTGATAATGTAGTTGTCACTAAACTGCGTCATTGATGCCAAAAGTCTTTGTTGACATCTCACAAACATTTTCGACTCAGAACAATACAAGTTTCATACAACAGCATAGTTTGTAATAGCGTTGAACATGTCGAATTTTGTGCCTGGAAACTACGATTTGCGGACAGCATTGATTTTTTTCTGTTACCATTTGAAGAAAACTGCTGCAGAATCGCATCGAATGCTTGTCGAAGCTTACGATGAGCATGCTCTTGGTAAATCACAATGCTTTGAGTGGTTTAAAAAATTCAGAAGTGGCAATTTTGACGTGAGGAACGAAGAACGTGGAACGTGATCTATTATGAACTGTTAAAACCTGGCGAAATCGTTAATACTGGGCGCTACCGACAACAAATGATCGATTTGAATCAAGCTTTGCGTTAAAAAACGACCAGAATATCAAAAAAGGCAACACAAAGTAATTTTGCTTCATGATAATACACCATCACATACAGCAAAACCGGTCAAGGAAACGATTGAAGCGTTCAGTTGGAAAATACTTTCGCACGTGGCTTACTCACTAGACTTGGCTTCGTCCGATTACTATTTATTTGCATCGATGGGACACGCACTTTCTGACCAGCACTTCACTTCTTATGAAAATGTACGAAAATGGCTCGATGACTGGTTTGCCTCAAAAGAGCGACAGTTTCTTTGGCGTGGCATTCACCAATTGCCAGACAGGTGGGAAAAATGTATAGCTAGCGATGGACAATACTTCGAATAAAATATTTTTAATCATTTTCATACAATAAACGTGTATTTTCTATACAAAAATTCCGGTTTCATATTTACATACTTGGTATACTAAGCGACTGTGCAATATATATATATAAGAATCATACCAATCATACTGGAAAGTAAAGAATGGACAAAAATAATGATAACAACAACCGAAAATGAAATATGGGAACTAGTAAACATCATAAAGGGAAGCATGAGTTTTCTGCATAAGCGAATAAAGAAATCGAAGAAAAACGAATAAGGTTGTAACACCAAAGACTGATATATAGTAACCTCTATAGCAAAATTAAGATATAGATATATTTATTATTATTTATTTAAATAAATAAAGAAGTAAGATTTAGCTTTGAGGAATAAATTAAGATAGAAACAAAATGCAACAAACTAGGAGATATGCGAAAAAATTGTAATAGGCACCAGCCTTTAATACAACGAACAAATAAAATACAATACTACACAGATTTTAAGGAATTAAAAGTTGTACATTTCATTTTTCTTAGGTGGGAAATGGCAGAGGGATTGTTGTTATTTCTATAGGATCACAATAGTTATTATTTTATTCTTTAGATAAATCTATCACACCGTTCTGAGCCGAAAAAACTTTATTGCACTTTCTTACATGGACTAGGGATAAAAACAAAAGAACATCTTAAACCTATCGATTAAATCTATCGATCGTATCTAGAACTATCTTCTAGTTACTATTTATTGTAACTAGCGCATCTGCATATGAGTGACGAGCCCGAACTCACGTTGTCATTTTCAACAGGGGTTATTGTTAATTATGTTTTCAATTCATATAAATTAATTTTATATTATATACATATAAATTGAGAATCGAAATTTATAATAAGTTTTTTTCAAGAAATATTTAATGCACATATTTCCAATACTCATTATTTCAAAGTTCAAACAACTAAGAAATTATATTTTTTCTGTCTGTCTTTATAGACTTAACTAGATAGAAATATTTGCTTACTGATGTTCTATGATAAATTACAAAAAATTCCAGATGAAAACAAATCTAATTTTACACTATTTTCCTTATCAGAACAAACTTTGCCTCTCAGTTCACGATAACGATTACGCTTGTTATAATATCCATTTTAAAATTTGTAAAAATTAATAACAAATTTAGAACAACTGGTCTATGGATTTTTACGCATTTATAAGAATTCTGAAAGTGCAAAATTACACAGAACGCACATAATATGAAAAAATATATAAAGTATCCAAGTATAATGTTTCCTAGAATACTTGATGAATAAAACATTTTTCTACCGGAGTTCTACTTTTTTAAATATATATATTCCAAAAAATATGAATTAGCATAAAAATCTGCTTTTTAGTAATAATTTTCATATTTTATCTAGTTAATTTAGTAACCGAAGAATGATGTATTACATCGTACAGAGTACCAATAAAAACAGAGAAATTGGTACGAAGAACACGAAATAATACAGAAATTAAAAAAAGGCGTTCTTGAACTTCGATATAACTAGAAAGCAGTTGCGCATGCGCGCACGTATCGGTACGCATTCATATTATTATTATTACTATTAACGCAAGTTGCAAATATACGTAAGTAATTAAGAGAGATGCGTATGCAAGAAAACTTGTATATACAGGGTGAGTTTTATCTACATTGAACTTTTAGCATGCAATAAGTACTTTCACGTAATCGCGTTTAATTACATGAATATATAAAAATACGTTATCGTTGTTTGATTAGCATTATCGTATGATTAGTATGGAACATTTGCTCTCACTTTCTTCTCTTATTAGTCTGGATAGTTCGTTAATAATAATTCACGAAGATAATATTGTCTCGACGATAATTGGATATGATTTATGCCGGAAATGAAGTTCTCTTGTCTGCACAGCTGTTGTTTTGCCGTGTGAACGGACGTTTGATAGTTCGATAATTAGTTTGATCAATAGTCTGGTCTTTTAATTGCTATCTAATATCTCGACAATTTTACTAATGTCTCTACGTCTTATCTCTGTTATACTTAATACAATGTTTCAACTGAATAAGATCAACTTTCGAAATTGATTTTTATTTTTTGTTAATTTTAAGGGCATTGTGCCTTTGACATGATCGTTTTGTGGTTATAAGTACATATGTATTGCTTGGTATCGTTAGGTTTTTTATTCATAGTGGTTTTAATTATGCTTTCTTTCGATTGATATAACTTGCGTAGGTTTAGGATGTTTACTGCATTTAAATTAATCGTTATGATAACTTTTTTTCTGTTTCACTAAGACTTTTATAGGATAAGTTGATTTCCGTCTCTAAACGAAACATTAGTTTAACGATGTAATTTTATCACTTACCGTTGAATGATATTGATCAATGATAATTATCAAATATCGTATGATGCAAAGTTTAATTATTAAAAATTGAAGAAGAGAAGTTTAAATATACGTAATAAACGCTTATATTCGCTAGAATATTCTAGTTCAAGTCATAACAAATGTGATCTTTTTTTACCACGTTTAGTTATTTTAGTGAGTATACAAAGAGTTAAGTTCGAAGACAAAAAGATTGAAATATCATTCCTTCAACTTTTACATTAAATATTATTCATCAGATGCAAATGCAGATATGCAAAAAATCAAATAAGAGCCGGAGAAACAAGCGAACACATTAGATGTTTGAAATGGATAATCAGTTTTAAAAATTGGTGATGTAACTACAAGAAGCAAAATCAGCAGACTAAGCTAATCAACTATTGAGCCTTCTATGTATCCATATCAATATTTATTCTTCATAGATAAGACTAACGTTGCTTATATATCGCAATATAGGACAATAAAATAGTCAAACATCCAAGCCAATAATTTTTACATTATTTTATTTCGTCTCTTTCTACATCTCTTTGTCGTTTCCTCTTTAAGGAAATTATTAAGGAGTTATTAAAGAATTAATATTTACGAAATAACTTAGAAAAACTACATGGAAAGTTTTGTTTCATCGACAGTGTTCAGTTCCTGCTCAGTTCCATGATGAACCAGAACTTCCGTGAGATGCATGTTAGGCACGTTGAAGAGTAGAGAACTGACAGGCCTGTCCAGAGGGAAGCCCATAGAACGTCCATCGTCGGTCATGTGACCCCATATGGGAGAATCTACTTGGACGGTGTCTGACGGGTTGACCGGCGAAACGATGACGAAGAGGTTGTAGGGCATACCTCCCTTTTTACCTCTTGGCAGAAGGAGTCTTTCAGGGAATCCATAAGGCTGTTCAGAGTACTTGAAAGTTGCGCCATCTTCGATGCTATTTACAAGCTTTTTGTAGAGAATGTGACTGGCGGTCTCGTCAGGAACAACGAAGATGGATTCGTGGCTGCTTCTGTCGATTTTGTTGATTCCAGACTTCACTGTAACACGAATAATCGAACAAACATTAGCGTTGGACGTGAAAATTAATATGAATTGATGAATAATAAGAATAATAAAATATATATACGTACGGTCAACCATGAATTCATCCATCTGCATGAAGTTCATGTAGTTGTGGACCAAGTCAATTTCATGACCAAATTCATCGTATTTTGGGCCAAGGAAAATGCGAACTACACCCGTGGTGGCTTTGTCGCAGTTGACGGTAATATAATAGGTGAATGGTTTGTGATTCAGACGGTATTGACGAGCCTGGATCAAAGTGTTCTTGGCTTCTTTGTAGCCACGAACGGACACTCCGTTGCTGAGCAGGGACTCAAAGTGATCGAAGTAAGTGACGAGTTTGTCTACAGTTACGGATTGAATGGTCACACCAGAGAAGCTCAATTCATCTACGGTGTAACTGGGAACATTTTCCTTGTATCTGGAAGAAGAATCTTTACTTATTGGTTCCTCTATTCTTGGGATCTCTTGGAGGGAGACTTAAACAATGATACATGACAAATATAACAACGAAATTAAACGAAGTAAGACAAACCTGTGGTAATAATTGAGGATAGTCTTGTAGATGCTGTAAAACACGGGATCTCTCAAACTGGTGGACCAAAGTTCGAGAGCAGATGGCACCACTTGGTGTTTGACGTTCGATTCATAACCAAATCCAAAGATTTTTCTTACGAGCATGTCCAACTGTCCGTAAAATTGTACGTTGATGCTGTCGACGTTGCCTTGGACGATGTTACCAAGAACGTTCAATCCGTTTTTGTCGTAGATATTGACACGGTTACCATTGGTGTCCAAGACGAAACCGAGATCGATGGCGGTTGAGATCCTAGTATGCAAGTCTTGAAGCATCTGTAAATAGCGTACACGTAGAATGGAATTTTCATATTTGATTTTGATTTAATTTGATCGAAAACAATGGGTCGTACGAAAAAGTTTCACTTTATATTTTCGAAAAATATATCTTTTCCACCTTTTCCGAATCACCTTCTTCTCGACCGGCGATTATTATTGAATGAATATAAAACTTACCTGGACGTATTTTTGCATGTGAAGAGGCACAACAGCGCCGGCTTCTCTCTGTGGGAATGGAAGCCCATTGCGGAATTGCATGGTGGGATAGTATCCAGTTATTATGGGGTGGTTTACGCTCACGTAACTAATTTCACCCATGTCGTTACAGAGTCTCTCGAGGTAATATCTGAAAACATGAATTTTAAATAGCAGCCATTAGAAGCGATGTTAATTGGTATTATTTTAAATTTCTATGAAATGAATTTACATTCGCATGAATCATATCTCGTATGAAATGAAATCATATCTCGTAAAAGAAATTGTTTTTCCAAAATTTATACAAATCATTATATTATTCATGTCATAGGAAAGTGTCAAGACTCGTATTTTTATTTGAAGTAAATTCAACGCATGATCGAGCAATTCTTAACATACCTGTTCAACAATTGCTTGTGGCTGAAGAAATAATATTCACCACGGATTTGTGGGGTATGAAGCATTTTGGAAGACATGAAAGGTGGGAAATCGTGGTTGATCATGAAGTAGAAGTTATTCAGGCCAACGTCTTCGGTAAAATAGTTCAATTTCTGTTCGGGTACATTGTGCCTCGTCAAATACCATCCGCTGTAGTTGGCCAAAAGTACATATTGGTCGACATTACCCACGGTTTTCTTCTCGTCAACTGTTCAAGTTCAAACAAAAACGTTGCGTAACAAACAAAACAAGTTTCTAATATTTGAAGAGCATGTTTAACGTAAAATCCAAAATTCAAAAATCATGCATACGAACAACTTTTTCATATTCAGCTCAGACTTGAGCTATCTTCTAATGTTAAAAGAATACGCTTGGGTCAAGAACAATAGAAAGAATGGAACGGGGTTAGAAAAGAAGAAAAGATCATTAACATAGCCAACCTGTGCTGCCCATGGCGATATCGTAAGTTCTTTGCATGACATCGTCGTTGAAGAAAAAGTGTGGAAGCACTTCATACAATGGCGGCAACTTGATCAATTTGGTGTCATGTCGATGGATCACAGCCACGCTTAAAGCGTACGTGTACATTAGCTCGTTTACGTAGAATCTAGCCCAGACAGCGGTGTTATAGAACACGTCGAAAGTTTTGGCACTGTACAAAACACGGAAAAGCGTCACAGCTTGATGGCGCATTTCAGGGTTCATCATGGTGAACACTTGTCCACGTGGTAGCATTCCATGTTTCAGAAGCTGAATGAACTCCGTCACTGCTTCCTATTATATTATCAATTATATGTTAATCGTTAGCGGCGAGAAGACGATTCTTCCAATTAATAGACCGCAGATTTTAATATTTGCGAGTTGAATACCGAACATAAGACTCGATTTTCTGCTTTTGCTGCTTTCACTTAATAATACTCTCATGCGAAAGAGTTCTTGGAGACAGAAAGAAACAATTTCTTTCCTTTAAAGAGATTTGCGTTTCGATATATGAGAAAAAGAAATGCGTTCAACGCTACAGAAATTATTCGAAATGCTGTAAAACAATATACATTTACAAGCATATTTATTTGGTCTGTAGTCTACTCGTTACCAATGAAATTTCTAAATGTACAAGGTATATGAACATAAATTGTTGTGCAAAATTTAAAGATACAAAGATACGTAACTCATCTGCATCAGAATATTTGTTGTAATTTTTAACATGCAAGACGAATCTCTATTTCTTGAATCCTATTCATAAGGGTATAAGTTTATATAAAAATCTGCAGTCTATTCACGAGTCAGCCGTATATCTTACCTGGTCGTTGTATTGGACGACGTTCTCCGCGATGTTGAAGGTGCGAGCCTTCTGGTAGAGTTCAGGATGGTATACAGTGGGTTGGTCGACATGCCAAAACAGTTCGTAGATGTTCTTCTGCTTAGTCAGATAAGTAGCGTCAGCGACCTGGCTGGGCAGTTGGTGCACTGCCTGGGCCAGCAAGCAGAAACTGGCGAAAATTACTAAAGCGGGCTTCATCGTTGAACCGCGGTTGGAGGAGACCGGTTCGGTGATCAGTTTATATACCGGACTCAAAATGTTTGGACTTCGATAAACAAATCTATAATCTGTATCGGGGTCGAATTAGGGTAAGGTCGCGAGGGTGGTGAAAGTAACGATTTATCACGCGTTCGGTTTCGTGTCGCAATTGCTGATAAAGATAAAGGATGCAATTTGGCTGATTCGATCGCTATATCGGTAGAGTTTCGCAATTCAACGAAGAACTACGGTTCGTTGTGAACTTGAAATTTGGTAAATAGCTGTGGTTAATTTTTAGTTGATGCAGTGGCGGATGAAACAATGGATAGACTATGAATTTCAGTAACTTCTCTGTTAAAAATTTCTACTAAAAATTGCTTACCATGTTTATAACAGCCGTCTAATCGACGCTACATATTGTTTATTATTATTAGACATAAGTCCATTTTGTAAAATTATGCTGTCTTTTCATATTTCTCAGCTTGCAAACCTTCCTTTGTCTGCTATTGTAGGAGGAAGGATCTAGTGTAGATACTTTAATCGCGTTCATGTTCGTTTTGGGACGCTAATGGTTACAGTGGACTATGCTATAGACGGATTGTTCGTTCGAATATCCTTGTATTTAAGTATTTAGATGTTCTTCGATTCTATTAAGGATACACTATCGAGATTTTTAATAAATTTAACTACGGTGATATGGGATGTGACAAATACATGGATAAATATTGTCCTGTCGAACTGAAACCTGAAGAATTTCAAACTTCATATGCACCAGGCTAATAATTCTGCAATTTCGAATGCATGAATTTTAAAAGTTAAGAAACTATTTTTTCTGGAAAGAACACGATTACATAAAAATCAGTCTCTGGTTGAAATAAACAACCATTTTTATCGTATATTATCGCAGTCGAGATTGATTCGAAGACCTACGTTAACAAAATATTTTTCGCTCGTTTCTGCAAACGCTACGTCCATCTAATCGCCCGGCAAACGTTCCGAATCATTTTTTGCACGATAACGATTCGATTTTAATTACACAATTTGCAATTAACGAGAATTCTGATTTAAGAATTTTTCGTTCTTCTAGTCGGCTTTAGACATTTTTGAATAAATTAACGATGACAAATAAACAAGAAGAATAACTGCTACGATAGAAAATAATAGATAAAAATATTTGAAAAATTACACAGATATTTAATCATTTCGGATAACAATAGGAAATAAAGATTAATTTGCTTCCAAATATCCTAACATTGAAACGTTTCGTTAAATGAAGAAATTGAAAGGAAAGCATAAACGCTAGTGTATTAGTATAAAAGTAAACGCTGTTCGATAAAAGAAAAACCATTAAAAAAGGAGACTGTCTGAGATCATGTTGAAGATCATTTGGAAGTTATCATGTTTTTGCATAATATTTAAAACAGTTTCTTATTACGTTATATCATAATCGAGTTTAGTGACCTATGACACGGTGATGTCAGAGAAATCCTTTCTTATAATATACCTATCACATGTTTCGCACTTTTGGCTTTTCTTTTATATATTTCTAGTACATATGCACTATTACTCTCAAGTACCTTTGTAATAGCTTGTAAATTAACAAGTTTATACATATAGTTTGTATATAATTACAAGCAGCATTTGCTACCTTCTCTGCGCAATTGACAGATTATAAATTTAAATTATCCGCTAATTAGCTGTCACAGATCGGTTTGCGAATAGCTTGGCGAATGATAGAGTAAGAACCGATACCACGACGATGTTAAAAATCGTGGAAGCGAATGAACTTTCTGTGTGTCGAATGTGAACGAACTTCTTACATGTTAAGTTGCATCTGAAGTATGTTTAAGATATAGTGCAATACTATGCGCGAGACATTGTTATAAAAGATGGTCCAGCTAGATGATATCGAAGTGACGAATATCTTATTTATTTATTTTGTAGCGTGAAAAAGGTTCTCGAAGCGAAATTCACGCTATTTAAAAGGACAAGTGTAACGGTGAGAGGAATCTTTCTTCGCGGTAATCTTTTTACGAGATTCGAAGGCCATGGATATTTTATTAAATGAAACTTTATTTTTCGACTAATTGTGCCATAATAACTATTCACAATGTGAATTAAACTGGCAATACGCTGCAATAGCCATGTGACCAAAATCTAAGAAAAGTAGTTTCGCGTGGATTTTGGCCATATGTAGTTATCTATCTATTAATTAATATCCTATATAATCTATGGATCTATAAATTGTAAAGTAGTAAAAACGCGATAACGTCGTAACAAGTTATGAATCCTAATATTTTATGGACAGGAGACGCGAATTCTATTTGATGCGCTATCCTATAAAAACGATAACTACTGTTGAATGAAACAGTAAAAAAAGCAATGAATGCTATAGATAAAATGCGAAACCGTTATCAATATATTAGATATAATATTGGTCGCTCGGAAAGTTCGTTTTGATTTTTAAGGAATTTAATAAAATAATAATTGTTGCTCAGTACCTCTCCATTGGGGAGATTGTCCTCAAGCATATCGCACTAAAAAACGTTACTAGAAGTATCTTTAAACATGCTCTTTGATTTTTAATAAAATATTACACTCGTTAAATGCTGGTGGGAAAGTTGGTTCCAATTTTTAAGAAATTTCGCTGACATGAAAAATCACATTGCAAAGTTTTTCGCCGAGAAACCTGGAAGGTTCCTGAACGATAGGTGGAACAAAGTGTCAGCTATGTAATTCAGTAAATGTTTATCGAATCGAAGTGTAAATCAGAACGAACATTCCGAACGACCTTTTGAATCCTTTCGATCATTCCAAAAATACGCGGCAATTTTGAGTGTTGTTTTTTTCGCCTTCAAAGTGTTAAGAATTTTGTAGTTTTCGGCGTGCTCATATGTACAACGTTTGAGCTCCTTAATGACAGGGATTGCGAACGTAAGAGGAATAAATGAAACAAAAGGAATCTTCTGTAGCTGCTCGAAATGCATATTCTCATAAATGCGTATTCCTTACAATCGGAAGTATAAAAATAATAATTTGCAATATTGAAAAATATTGCATCATTCGTTTTATGTAGTACGTTGAGTTAGGAGTAGATCTAGAGCAGTTTCAGTTTGTTGTTTGCAGAGTGAACGTTATAATTGTTGACTTTGTGCCAGCGGCGAATTAAGAGTAAAATTCGAGTCTCGAAATCGACTTGTTCTTAAAGCATAAGTAGCTTTGAAAAGTATCAATCAGCATGTAAAAACGAATGTTTAAACCGGTATGGTTCTTAAGTTTGGTTGCTGTGAAATTTCTTAAGTATTAAGCTGTTCCAATAGTTTCTTTCGTTTTATATGGAAATAATAGATGCACAATGTTATTTGTTTTTATTTTGTAGCAATGGAATAAAATGGATCGTACAGGATTCAATAGAATAATATAAAACAGAAAATGTTGTGCATTTGTTATTTCCTCATAAAACGAAAGAAACTTTTGGGACGATCTAATAGATCGGTCAAATGTTAAAGTTATGTGTATTCGTAGGAAGAGGTGATGAAAGTGCGTTGAAAGTGCGTTCTCTGTCTGTGCTTGGAGACAGAAGATTGAAAATGATAGCAGACGCGGGGAACACGATGCGGATGTTGGAGAGAAAAAAAGTACGAAGATGCGATTCGTGAACTTATTGCCTGATCAAAGTACGTATATAGTGGCTCATGAAAGTACTCGAGCACACACACTTTATATGTATACATATATTATCCAGAAACATTAAAATTAAAGTTCATTAGCACTATATCACGAGAGGCGACTACGTGATTATATTGATAAAACTTGAAAGGCATCTGAAAATGTATGTAAGAGTTACGAGATATTTATTGGAAGCATACTTCTCGCAAAGATATCCATATAGTATTTAAATGATAAATTATTCGCTATATTAATAAGCCACGATATTCGAAGCATTAATTGTATGTTTCAAACTATTATTCATGTTGTATGCTAATTTTCCTCCAGGTGTTTGCGATAAATGTCTTGTAACTTCTATTATTTTATATGTTCATTTACGAATTGGTTTCAAATTTTATTATTACATCTAATCACGATAGTTGTGCCTCATTTCAAAAAGTCCCCTTTAATGCACGTAACACAGCAATACAAATGTTCCGCGTGGATGTTCGAATGTTTTCATCGAGACCAATCCAAGATTCACGGAGCTGGAATGCTACTAATAAAATGTATGCGATAGTTGGTTCATTGTACTTAGCAGATATTCGACCTACGACTATAATTCGTATAAATCTTGTATTTTCTATTGTTGTTCCAAGTTGTTTCACGTTTGTTCTACGTTGTTTCAAAGCGAGTAATGATTTATTTCAAAAGATCTCGGAAGCAACCGCGAAAGCTTGCACTTTTGACTCGCCCTCCATTTCTTAAAAATCGAACGTATTTTACATATTTTACATTAGACGATGTTCATCAACGTGTTCGATCGTTTTAGCTGTTCTAGACATTGTTCCAAAATATCGTTTCAATATCGTACTTAGTTTAGGAAAAAATTAGTTTAGGAACGCTACATCCGTAACACAATGGATATTTCTCTTTATTTTAACAACAATAATGTACAGGCAAAGGGTTCTTCTCTTGGAACACGTGCTTACATCCCTAGAACAACTCAGAATAAAAATTTGAACACCGTAACGCAAACACAAGGGTGACTTTACTCTTGTCTCGACAACTTCCATTCTCTTCGTCAACGAGAGAGTACAGTCGTTGAAATTGAATTCTTCCTACGAAAGGAAAATTATATAGAATCGTAGAATGGGATTGCTGTAAATTTTATTTGAACGATAGCCGAGAAAAATAACTTTGAGCGAATGGAAGATTTATAGATACTCGTAAAGTTTCAAACTTGTTCGGCCAGTGTTTAAATTCTACTTAACACTTTACCGACCGATAGCCGATTAATCGGTTTTCTGTCATCGACACTTACCGACCGATAGCCTATTAATTGGCTTTTTGTCGTCGACAATTTTTCCCATTATTTGAGCAGTAATTTGTTATTTAGTACTAAGGTACCTTGCTCGGTTGCGTCAATTGCGTTGCGTTGTAAGCTCCCACAGTTTTATATCAATTAGAAAAACGTGCCTTTCGCGATGAACAAAAAGAATGGTATTGGAGAGTCTAAACCGAAACAAAGCCGGCGCCAGGGAGAATCTGCGCCTGAGATGCCAGTCGGACGTGCGTATGCTGTTGAATTGCTAGCGGTCGGTAAAGTGTTAAGAATACCTTCTTTATCTTCAAGTATCCGTATAGGGTTCGAATATGTCGCGTTTAGCTTCGAACCTGTGTTCGAACCTGTTTGCGACTACTTGAAGACATCGCTAACGATCACGTTAATACGAGAAAGGAACACATAAATATATAACGTACGAGGAGATCGATAAAGTTAGAAGGCATAACACTAAAAAATTATTTGATCAATTTTGGAATGATCTTATGAAGAAAGCTGTTGATGCAATGTGTATAATAGAAAGCCAACACGTAAACAGAAACATAACACAAACGTTCGTTTCATTCAGAATTCTTTATTCGAATAATCTTTTACAAGATCGTTAACAATCGATAAAGGGAAAACACTGTTTATAAAAATCTCATCGGTTTAGTAATTCATCCTCTCTTTTTCGTACGGGCGATTGTAAATGTACACGTCCTTGAAGAACATGTTAGGAATGGTGTAGTTCCATGCGAACATGGGTCTGTCCAATGGGAATCCGAATGGCATGTTGTCGAACATCATCTTTCCGTACAGAGGCATTTCGTACGAGTTCATGCTGCTTTCTTCCAACGAGCTCAGGAAGAAGAACATCTTGTATCTTAAACCTTCTGGTTTACCACGTGGCAGAGTGAGGCGTTCTGGGAAGCCGAACACCCTTTCGGAGTACGTGAACGGCTCGCTTCCACTGATTGCCTTGTTCAGTTTGTCGTAGTATATGTCACTTGACATCATGCCAGGTGCAGTTATGTGGGACTCCGAGCTGCGACGTTCGATGCTGTTGCTTCCAGAATGGACTGTGAGAGCAAACAGAAGGCTCGATTGAATATCGATCTTTAATTTTCTAATAGTAATAATAAAGGTCGAAAACAGCTTGCTTCATCGTGAGCTGTCTTATCGCATCGATCAGGAACTAAAGAGGTTCTTTAAGCTTGATTGATCAAGTTAGCTGTTTTTGACGAGTATACTCGTCATGAAGAATTTGTAATATTTTGTGTTAGGACGAGTCCTACCGGTAATAAAATTGAAAAAACAGTCATTTCGTTACAGCTTAATTCTATATTGTAATAGACACGCAGACTCTGTGTTGGACGAGTATACTCGTCATCGCTAATTTTTTGCGATACGTTTTAGGTTCACGTTTTCCAAACAGGTCGCAACAGCTAACTGGTTAACATTAACATTACCAAGCCCGGTCAAATGACCGGTTTCGAAATTTAATTTAAAATTGTACATTCGTCGTTATTTCTTTCGTCCATCTAACTTCCTGCAAGTTGTTATATTAACAAAAATTGAGAAATTGATTAACCAGATAATATAAGAATTTACATAAAGTTAGATGAAGAAAAAAAGTAACGATGAATGTACAACTTTAAATAAATTTTGAAATTTGACCGGGCCTGATAAGATTAGCGTTAAATAGCATATTGAATAATATATTATTCGTACGGAGAATAATAAAGAAAAATAAATAAGATACTAACGGTTCACGGCGAATCTGTCCATTTCCACGAAGTAGTAATAGTACTTCTGTAAGTAGACCATATCCTGTTGCACCTCGTCGAAGGCTGGCCCAAGGAAGATTCTCAGCATTCCCTTCATTTCTTTGTCAGAATTGATGTTGATTTTGTAGGTGAACGGTTGGTAGTTGAGGCAAGCGCGTCGTGCCTTCAGACGAAGGTACATTCCACCCTTGAAGCTATCCACTGATACTGCATTGCTGATCAGAGTGTCGCAGGTATCGAAGTACGTGTACAGTTTGTCGATATTCACGGATTCGAATTTCACACCTGGCACTTGCAGTTCGCTCTGAGAGTACTGAGACTGGAATTTCTTGTATCTGCGCGAACATAACGCGTAACAATTAGTAAGAAGTAGAAAATACATAAAACCTTTCAAATTATTGTAAAGAGTAGTTGAGATTAATTATAATTGCAGATATTCATGCGCACAGATGATTATTATCTAATAAGACTATTTTTAAGCTGAATCTTATGAAAGATACTGATAAATTGATTGAAAAGTTTGTTGCAGGATAGCAAAATTTAGCTCTTCGTCGAGACTTCTGCTTGTAACAATACGAATACGTTAATAACGATCTGATGTCGTTCACATATCTTTCTGACATCTTCTAAACAGCCAACATACCTGAAGAAGTAAGTCATGATCTTTTTGTAAAGCATATAGAATGCCGGATCTCTCATGCTGGTACAGTAGGATTGGAGAACGCTGGGGATCACCTTGTTCTTGTTGTAGAAGTCGAAGTTGAAGCCAAGGATGTCACGTGCAAGTGCGTCGTACATGCCGTAGAATCTGGTGTTGCAGGAGTCTACGTTCCCTTCTATCACGTTGCCGAGCATGTTCAAACCTTCCGGTGTGTAGATGTCTACCTTCTTTCCATATTGGTCTATCAGATAGCCAGAGTCGATGGCGTCCATTATACGCAACTCCAGGGCGTTGATTTCCTGGAGAATCGAACGTGCACTTTGAATTTTCATTTTACTCTTCATATCGGACATCACGATTGTTATTTTTTGAAGATTCAACCTATACTTTGGATTTTCTTCTTTGTTATCTATATTGGCCGTTGTTGGCATATTTTGCTCCTGCTAATAATTCTTGCAAAGTAAATAATTTGGCTTTTATCGACGATGGCTTTGTGAATTATATTATTGAAATTTTTTCAGTTTAAATTAGAGGTTGTCAGGTTTTAAGTAGTACTAGCTGTTTTCCTTAACTTAGTCGTAAAGAAGCAAACTTTTAAGCTCGTTGTTATTGCGATAAAATGTAATGCTCACCTTAAGATACTTGTATTTATAATAGGGTAGAGCCGAATATCTGTCTCTTTGTGGGAAAGGTATGCCATTGGGGTACATCATCGTCGAGAAGTATCCAGGGTAGATTGACTTGTTCCAGTCGAAGTCCTCTATCTTACCAACGTCGTTCGACATTCGTTCAAGGAAGTACCTGGCCAATAATTGCTGGTGGATGAAATAATAAAATTGTCCACGTATCTCTTTAGGCATGTTGTATTTGCTGCTGGACATCCAGAAGGGGAATATCTGTCGGATGTAGTAGTAATACGCGTTCACTCCGATATCCTCCATGAAGTAGTCGAGTTTATATTCGTCGTCCATGTATGGCATCATGTAACTGCTCGAGTAGTTGGCGGTCACTACGTAAGTTTCGATGTTGCCCATTCCGGCACCAGTTCCTGAAAGAACAAGGTTGACTTTATTTATCTAAAATCGACGGATGGGGACTTTTCCAAGACTTTCCGCTATTAGAATCTTTATAAAAAATGTCCTTCGTTCCCTTTTCCATATTTCCTAGATTCCCGTTTAGGAGAAAACAGAGTCTGAATATGTTATTCGAAAAATAGATTGCTACTCATGTATTAGACTAATCATTTGAAATTCAATTTCAGATTACTATTTTCAACTACTCTATCTAACTACTCTATATGTAACTACTTACATTTACTCTATAATAATACTGTAAAATAGAAAGGTATAGCTACCTTGAGACATCTTCAAGTATTGTGCTTCTTGTATCACGCTTGAATCGAAGAAATAGTTAGGGTAGATCTCATAGATCGCTGGCAATCTCATGTATTTACAATCGCTTCTGTAGAACACGGCAACGGAGAACGCCGTAGTGAACATGTCGCTGTTCATGTGAAGTCGGGCCCAACAAGCAGTTTTGTAGAATGTTTGGAAGTCCTTGGCGTTGTAGAACAACTCGAACAGCATTCTCATTTCGTACATGTGCTCGGTGTTGAATGGTGTGAAGATGGCATCACGGACAAGGAACATTCCTTGCTTGTACCACCAAAAGAACTTTTGTACGACATTCTGAAACAAGTAGATGCAAGACATATATAATGTTCAAAAATTAGAATATATTGTAACAACAATTATTACTTTGTTCGATTGTTATTTTAATCGAATGCTGTTAAATTATAATGGTTAAACGTTCGGGATCGACTCGATGAAATAGTAACAGGTATAATTCATCGAATAATTATAGTCATGAAACCGTGAACATGGAGAATCACCTTGTCTTTGTACATGTCCATATTTGTCTCCATGTTGTAGTTCCTTCCTACGTCATACCATTCAGCATCGCTTAGGTCTGCCTGTCTAACGTAGAACAACAGATCGAAGATCTTCTTCTGCTTATGGAGGAAGTCCATGTCGGCGGTGCGACTTCCGGAGAACGATGCGCTCTGCGCTACGCAAATAGCGACTAGCGCCGCTAACAAAGTCAACTTGAACATCCCCGCGATGAAAATTCGGCTGCACCCTGGATTCAGTTGGTCGCTGTGTACCGGTTGACGATCCACCGCGTGCTTTTATACTTATTCGGAATACAATAATCACGCTGAACCTCTGACCCACATCGTGCTCACGGAGATACCGTGTGTCATCAATATCCCTGTATATTTTTACGGTTGATTATTAACAGGCACATCCGTCGAAAGGAAAAGATTCGACATAGGATTGTGCGCGAATACGATTTCCATACGTTTGAAACTAGTACGTGCAATCATATAGCGATCAGTTTACGTCTACTTGAAATATTTCGATTCTTAGTAGGATACCGTCAATTATCTTCGTATTTTATTTCTGGGAAAAATTTTGTAATCCGTGAGTCGGCTCGAGATGCACGGAGTTAATCTTGTTGCGATCGTCAAATTCTTTATGCTTTAAGCTTCTACCAATACAAATATTACAAATATTTTTCTGAATTTTCTTTGGAATTTATTATTATTGCTGTTATTATTGATTATTATTATTACGTATTTATACGATGCATTATTTATGTTACATATTTTACTACTTGTTTCTAGTGGCGGATTTAACCCTTTGGCGGCCTGAAGTCATCGTACCGATCACGTCGATCATGATCGATGTTTAAACCAATAGAAAATCAATATTTAGACATCCTTCGGCTAATCTACCAAATTTTAATATTCACCTAGACCGGTAAATATCAACTTCACGCGTAGTAATTAAAATACTCGCGATGCAATGGCCAGTTGAAAACTGCCTTCAAGACTCCCCTGGTAAGCGTGTCTCGTTGGACGAACTAATTATTTTTCACGCATTTTAAAAAACGCGAGAATCGTCCGAAGAACGCTTCAGAATGAGCCCATTGAATGCTCGATGGACGTTTCGAATATTCTAACGACTGTGCTGATTCAACGAACATCGTTTTAGCCAAGCTAGAACTTTATCCCAGTCTGTGTATATATATATATTTTATGTAATTCTGATAATAGTTTAATAATCTAAAAAGATGACAAGCACCTTTGAGAGCCTCATTATAGTGTTATTAGCGTCAAGGTAAATACATTTATTTCTTATTATTATTCGTTATGTATTCCTGTCTACTTTTTTATTAAGCATTATTAATGGAAACAATTATTAATCATCTGTGTTCTACTTTCTGTTCCTTTCTAATTAAATCGTAGAACGTTTCAGTCACTCTATTGTGAATTTTCCAGACTGCCCCACTACCTTAGCTAACGTAAAGAGAGTTATTTGAATGGAAAATTCTTCTATGATCTGGAAGCGAGTAAATATGCTGACCAGGCTCGGTATGTTCCTCCATGTATGTTTAACATTATATCCTTCTCTTCGTAGAACAATAAACGCTTCGAAATTGAAGTATAAATTTGTAATCAAATCGTTCGAACGTATATTATGTAATTCACGATATTTAATAAATAAATAAATTTTATTATTTGCAGCTACATCAATGAAACAATATTACGATTATTAGAGAGTGTTACTTAACTTAGTAATTCTTATATCGATCCGCAATCTTTTAAATTATTCTCTATGCTGGCTTTTATACTGAACTATTTTCTATACGCAGAATATATCTCTGTCATTTCTTAAATCGAAGTATGAATTTTTAATCTGGTCAAATGTATCAATCAAATGTATATTATATATGCAGCTTAAGATATCAAGTAAAAGTGCGCCGAGGACTGACAAATTTCCTTACACGAACGAATGTAAGACGATCTAAGCGATAAAAGAGATGCAATGATTCTCAGAACCAATGACATAGGTGCATAGAAATTGTTTAAATTACTTCTATTAACTATAGGAACAAAATATATATTAATAACGTGCAAAGTAATTAAAACGGATTGGCGTATCTGTTTCTCACATTTCTGTCGGTTTTTTTATCTCAATAATATTCAATGTCGCAGACGAATATGTAATTCACGGGTCAGTGAATAAGTAAATAACATTTGTCTCTTAATTGCAGAGCGTGACGTGGATCAAAGGCAAAATACGAGCACTAAAAGTGTTATTGTTTCAATAGATTAATGTGAGAATAACAGGCATATGGAAAAACACTAAAGTTAATGGAATGGATTTCTCAGACTTTTACGGAACGTTATGTTGAATGTAAAAAAGAAGGAAAAAATAATTATATTTGTCGCGTGATTTTTGTTCTCTAAACGAAATAGAATTATACTATTTTCGAAAGCTTATTAATTAATACGGTGGCCATGTGATAAAAATGTTATAGTATTGTTTGGGTTAAGAATAATGTTGAAATAGGATTTATCAGAAGTCAAACATTTATACGTACATAATCTTGTAAATGGCAAAATAAGATTGTGTAATATATAAAAGAAGAGGGAAGATAAAATGAGAATATTTTTCTGTAAGACTTATACTACAATAACATTATTTATATTTGTATTATTATTTATAATATTATCTGTTTTTATTATTCATGTTTTAGTATTAACAAAATGCATTAACGAAAATCATACTTAATTTGATGCTTTTCATTCATTTATTTTGTTAATATCAAATCATGGATAGTACGAATAAATAATATTATGAATATTATCATTAATATTAAATATTATACTACTTCTAGTAAGAAATAAGAAGAAGATAAAAATAAACATTTTTCTTAATAATCATCTAAAAGGTCATTAGTTAATTCTTTAATTTCATTATTCCATTCTTTTGGACATACTTTCGTTAAAATAAAAATACTTTCGTTGAATAAATAAAATACACATAGGTGTATAATTTCATTATTAATTTAATTGATAAATGTGGTGCGTAAGGTCAATATCTTGAACATTCGATTCAAGGGAAAATTTCGTACACCTTATCTGCTGCGCTGATAAGTAACGAAATTATACATACATACATACTTTTACTTTAAATCGGTAACTAAAGCAACAATTCTACAATTATATTATAATGCAAACTTATAATACTAACCGACATTTATAAATTGTATATTAAATTGTAATATGTGACTCGTTAGATTTTGTTATATCAATTTTGTTGTAGTAAAGTGAAAATTTAATGTTTATAAATATCACATTTTTATTTAATATGTAACTAAATTCAGTTTGTTTACAGCAAAAATGTTATCTATTTATTTTATTAGTCATTTTGAATACATAAATATAATTCTTTAAAAATTGAAAATAGTATGATTTACATATGAACATATTAATTTAGTAAAGGTAAGGTAATAAATCATAATACAGAGCATATAATACAAAATTAATATAGTATGATTCATTATTACTATTATTATTACTATTATATTATCATTATTATATAGTGATTAAATATATAGATTTTTATGTTTTTTTTTTATTAAATACTGCTTCAAAACTAAGTGTTGAATATTTTCCAAATAAGAATATAGGAGCAAAATTATTTTAAATTAATTTAAATCAAATTATTTTCTATCTCTTATAAAATTGAACTATATCTGAAATAAATTTTATTATATAAACCTTAATCTATAAATAGATGCAATATTTTCTTGGATTTATTTCAGTATCAAAAGCTTTTACCTCAAGAATTATATAGTTTCTAATTCGAAACTAAGTTACAATTTCATACATTAAAATTACAGGATATGTTATTTAAAATATTACTTATTTTAGATATCAAATCACTTAATATTTTGAAGACGGATAATAAAAACTTGTGAGAAATGCACCTTCCACTTTCAGAGAAAGATATAATTCTAGCATCCTCTGAGTATGCTAATATGGTCGTAGTACTTAAAATGATTATCGAAAGATTAAAAAATAATATACAATGCCTATATAGGCATGAAAATTTTGAAAACAGCTCATTATCATGGGTGACAGAGATGCAAGATCATTTAAAAGAATTTGAGTTATATGGTAGAGTAAGTTATAGTTCTTATGCCCTATTTATAAAAGTGAATCATTGTTAAATCTACTTTAACTATACTTTTAAATGATGGTAAATAATGGTGGATTAATATCATTATTAAAAAAAATGAGGGAGAGTTTTATTATAGTAAATAATTAAATTTATATAAATTTGCTTAAAATTATTGTTATTACTTATTATAAATATATCAATAAATAAGTTACATACAAATATTTTCTTATTTATGTTTATTAATTTTAAATTGAAAATCACAATGAAGTCAGAATTGTTTGTGTTGCTCTTTTTTTTACTAATTGATTACATAAAATATTACATTAAACATAAAATATTTCAAATTACATAAAAGAGCACGTATTTCAAAATATTACAATGATAACCCAGGGAATTTTTCTAAAATAAATTTTCTAAAATACGCTAAAATTAAAATCATTTAATTTCTATGAATATTGCACATGTACTTTTAGAAAGTTACCACGCTCAGAACATTCTTGGGTCCTAGTAACTATTTATACATTTTGCGATCACCTGTGACTAGAGATAAACAACGCAGCAACATACCAGTGTACAATATCACATTTCCAAATCACGAAGAAAATAAATTATCCTCTACAGTATATAAAATGAAGAAGAAATTTAAACGAAGGTGCACAGGTAACAACTTAGTTAAAAGTTCTGTCTGTGGAGCAAAACCAATAGAATATTCATAAAACATTACTTAATGAAAAAAAGTACGTTTAATATTTAATACATTAAAAAATACCACTGGTTCAATAAATATAAATATTTTATATAAGTATAAATGTGAACTACTTCTTTCTACATCTTTTATATACATAATAATAATCAAATCCTTTTCTGTAAAACACTAGAATCCTTAATTGAATTTATAGTTCAATAATTATCAATTACCAGTCCCAAGTAAGAAGAGGAACAAAATGTTATAAAAACATAATTACAATTTTGTTCTAAATTTTTTGCCTTACACATATTCAAATACTATTCCATACAATTATACGTCACTTTATTGTCCGATTTTTTGGAATGTGACAAGATTATATCACACGCTTTGCCAAGAATTATCAAGCTATTTAAGATCTTGAATGTCACTAGAATAAAATAAGCTAGAAGCAACAAAATTATATTGGCTGGTTGAACAGGTGGTGTAATAGTCGTACAAAGAACTCTTCCTATTGCAACTCCTAGAGGAAGGGGAATAAAACCCATCCTACGGGCTACTACATCGGATGGATCAGAGAAGGCGCTCTCCTGCCGAGTTTGAGCCATATCATAGGCTACTTTGATAGTATAATCTCTGTATACTGTTGAATGAAGTTCATTGAAACGAGTTATAAAGGCGTGTTTAACCTATTGTAGAAAGTAATTCGATAAATGCCTTAAAAAGACAAGTCTCTCTCTGATGGTTATCTTTGAAAACTATGATAATCTATTTACCCAATCTACGAGGACTTCAGCAGAGAGCAGCATTATACAATCTGGAAGAAGCACTGCGAGTCGTTCAGCTTTCCATGCATATTCCTTCATTGTTTGAAGATTTACAGCAAGAAGGAGCATCATTAAATGAAAACGTTCCCTTACGTCTGCACAAGATAGTTGAAAGAGATTGTTCTTGTCAAATTTCTTAAACACAGAACCTTTCAATTCTACAAACTGAAATAGAAGTTCACATAATAGCATTATTATGTTCACTGTAGAATGAGTGTTTCTTGATCTTTCTTATTATTTTTAGACAAATAACTTTTTTTATTCAATTCTTTTAAAAATGCTCTATGAAGAGTAACATATTAATAATGACTTACATTATTAGACATCATTATAGTGAGCAGAGCTTTATTGCTACTGTTTATAGCAACATTCAAAGTTGTGGCTTGGAAAAGTACCAAAATACTGTGTAATACTATGAAAGTAAATATTGCATAGGAAAATATTAAAATCATTTATATCTCAATGTAATGCACTCCATATAATATAACTTAAATATTTTCAATTTTTAGTGATAATAATGCACTATAAAGTTTGATATGAATTGTAATTATTATTTTGATATTTTCAAGATTAAAAGGTCTTAAAAAATTTGAGTGATACAATTAATATTTCCAATACTGTAATTGTAATAGTGCTTTAATTTAAACATCCATTAAAACATAGAAAACTAGTATCTCCAGTAATAAACCTAAATCAAAACCCCATAGATTTTAATAAATCTTTCAAAGTAATATTAAATGTAGTACAAAATTCTCTCCTACACCCAATGTTTATAAAAAGGATACAAACATAGGTAAAAGCAAACAATAGATGAGGTAGGATGCCCAAATGTTGAGATCTTGCTTGTGACTTTGATCTAGGCTCTGTAGCTGTCCAGAAAAGGGCATCTATTATATCTTGCCCAAAAGCACTGAATAATTTATCACCGACTTCCAACATATTATAAAATATGTAGAGTTTTATCACAGACTGACTTTTCACCAAATGGTACATCATCGAAGTGTCAACCTTCCATGTAGCTGCCCAACAGCTAATCACCACGATTCCTTTTAAAAGGTCACACATTTCCGCTGGTCTTAGGTATCGTTCTCCAACTCTTAAATCCTTCTTCTTTCTAGACCATAAATTTATTTTATATAGAATAGAATATGTGTAATCAAATTTTAACGTGGTATGAATGAACATTTGGGAGTATTTATGAATAGCTTTTGTCCCTTTTATGATTCATTATTTGTATAAATCTATAAAAAGTGATACTTAGCAATTGACCCAGGCTATATGAGCATAATAAATAAGGTAGATATTTAGGTGATCCCATTTAGCTGAGCCACCTTGTATATTACTTTAACTTTCAATCAATATCAATTTTGTTTTTTTACATACTGTCATATGACTTTATTTTCCTGATATCTGTGGATATTAATATCTTCCTTAGATGTATATATGACAATGTTTTTGTTTAGATATTCTATTGCATATATATGACATTGTCAATCTTGAACATGTAAACCAATATAAATATAAATTTACCCGAGACAATGCCATAAGGGTTTTGTAACCATTGTCCATAGTGCCATCATGAATCTTAGTGGTAAAAATGTATAAACAAATAGAAAAGAATCTGCACACTGCAACAGAAAATTGTTCTATTATACACTTATCTTTAACACACACACACATATATGACATAAAAGAACGTTAATCTTAAATTCATGAAAACATTAAGATTATGTGAAATACTACAAAATAATTAGATCACTTTTACAAACTGCATATTAAACTTGATCTAATACTTATAAAAAAACATTCCATATATGCATACTTGTAAAAATCCATAGGCCATAAATTTTTCAACTTCTTTTGGAATTTTCATAAATGAATAAAGTTTTTCCCTTCTTGCAGAAAAACTTTCCTCGTCATTCTCTAATTGATAGCCTCTTGTTAATTCTGTTCGTAGAAATTGTGTAAGAGACACACCTGTAATGACAATGAAAAACATTTACAATACAAAAATTTACAAAAAAAGAAAAGATTACTTTTAGAAGCTATATTTTTTAAACATTTTTATTCTTCTTAGTGAGCACCATAAGCTCTTAAAGTCTTAGATCCCTCATTTTATAACACTCTGTACATTATTATGAAAAATTTATAATTTCATGTTAATAAACAATTTACCAAACAGATGACAGTTCAAACAAAATTACCTGGTTTTCTATGCTGATATTTCCCAACGTTTAATTGGGCTTTCATATCTTCAATTTTATTAATATGACTATCCAATTGTTTCGTAGGTTTAATTTTCACGTATGTTTTATCAGTATAACTTCGCCAATTTTCTTCGGTATTCATTTCTGCGTACTTTTATTTTGTTATTTCTTAACCTCAAAATTTCTCGTTTCACTATAGGACCGTTTTTAACTTTAAATTTCTCGTCTCCTGTTGATATATTCCGAATTATTTAAATTACTTCTTTACTTCTAAATCTCGATTCGTCGATTATGTAAAGGATCAAGTTATAATTTTCTTTGCAAAACATTATATAAATTAAAATCGCTCTATATCTATGGGCATGAACTAATAACGGACGATTAAGAACGTTTGGCATAAAAATAATGTCTCTATGGATGAATAATCGTTTGCGTAAGTGACGTTTATATTGAACTTTTTGCAATATTGACCTTCAAGGGTTTTTTAAAATGTAAATTGTTTTATATTATTCTTGTATCTTGGATTTATTTTGTTTTGTTTTGATTCATTTTATTACATAATAAAGAATTCATTCGATAGTACAAATTACTACTATAATGTAAAATATAATATGTTATATACTATGTACCATATATATTGTAATATAATATGTTATTATACTCAAGTACTAATTACTGAATGTAACACGTTTAGTCTGTAATTGAAATATACGTATTGGAAGATACATTACATTATAAAAATAATTTGATAGCTAAAATTTTTAAATAGAAAATAGATATCTAATCTAATTTTATCAGTTTGATAAATAATATCTTATAACTTTGAAATGCTTAAATATAAGTTAATCATTTACTGTATGCTAATTTTGAATTTATAATGTAACTCATAATGTGCTATTACTAATTATAGCTTAATATAAATAATATTATGCTAGATATAATATAATATATGCTTAATATAAATAAATATTAATGAAACGATAAGTTACAGGATATTGGTTATAAACTATTTATAATGAATTTCACAACTTTAACTGAAGTAGTTGAAACGGTTGAGATGTAACTTATAAAATTTATATGTATAACATGTTTTGTTACTGAATTTACTCTTGTTATGTAAGAGAATTTACTACCGGTACAGTAAATTTATATATGTAGCATAAACATACAGATATATAAAATAATATAGAATATTAATTTGACATTTTGTGATGAGAAGTTTACGTCTCTGAATATCATAGTTTTCTTTTCTACGACTTGTACGGAGTAAGCTACGAAATAAGCCCATATGTCGTTTGGATTAAGGATTACTATGCACTCCTTTGCTTAGGCGGCTATAGCCTTTCTTTCGTGCAAAGAGGTTTGCTCGCGTCAGGGATATTTTGTCCGATTTTTAATTGTCAATAACTAAAAAACAAAGCCAAAAACGCAATTTCTTTATTCTTAATTTTCGTCTTATTTCGGCATCAAAAATTACCTCTTAAATTATGAAAAATCTGTAACCAAACACCCTATTTATATGAACTTGTAGTAGATATGAAGATTATACATATATAAAAGATCGTAAAAATGTGCTTCCTATCTATTAATCAATTTTGTTTAATTAAATTAAATATGACACATATTAAATTGCTAATATGTAATTAGTGCAGGTAATTACATTTCAAATCCTTAAAATTTCTTCGTCTAAAATAAACATATTATCACATGTGTATTTACTTTTCACGTGCATAGACGCATACTTATGTTTCAGTTTAACCTATTATTTATTTCTTTGTTTCGGATATAATATATTCGTTCAGTTTATTATTGAAAAAGTAAACAGTTTTCAGGAATCTTATGACTCCTATTCATACACAGTTGACTTACCTCACGCCCCGCCTCTTCCATTGAAATTGGGGGGGCAAACTATGCAGCAGTTGTATGTCGAAAATCGAACCGATGAGATGTTTTTAATGTCACTCCGCGACAGGTATCGATTCTTCCAGTACTTCGTACATTCTTTCACGCTTAACTTCGTTTAATTAACGTATGTACATTCATATTCAATAATTTTTAGCATTCTAATCTATTATTTGATCATCTCTTGTTCTTTGCCCGTATTTGTTCGTATAATAAGCTTTCAAAACGCAATTTGATTTTGATCATTGTTTTATTTTTATATAATTTATTCTTTTTATACATTTATTCTAAAGCTTTCGTCTTCTTTTGTGCATATTATTGGTCCATTGCGAGGGAAACTTGGATGCATTAGAGTGGATTAAAAAACGTTACGAAATTCGAAAGGGCGCTGTGATCGATGATGAATCCGATAACTTGTCGTGATGGTTTGGTAACATTTGATTTATTTTAATAAAGGCAAGTATATTTATAAGTTTATCTCTTATGAATCATTGCTAACATTTATTCAAGTATTTAATCGATATTTTCATTTTTAACGAATAATTAACGGTACTAATACGTAATAAGACAAAGTATGCGATAAGAATACGAATATGAAACTAGATTAAAGAAATAATTTCTTTTTATTGCGAGTATAAATTGGTCTTTTACTTCAAATAAATCGAACAATTTTTTTTCATTGTTTAATACTAATTTAATGTGTATTTTATAGATTTTGTCATATTTTACGTCTTGCTGCCTTTTTCGCCAATTTTCTATAATAATGTCGTCATTTTACTTTTTTCAGGAATTTTTGTGATATTCAACAAAGAACACTGTCAGAGGCATATTTAAACACATTCTAAGCATCGCATCTTTTTCTTATTGCGCAGTTTTGTTTAACTGTTTACCAACTGTAATGTTGGACATTCAGAACATATTTTGTACAAATCAATTTTTTGAAATATTGTCAGATATTTGATAATATTAGAAAGTATTGTACAATGCATAATAATATTTTACATTATATACTCCACATTATTAACATGATATTCTTCTATCTGCGATAAATTAGTAATAATTAATCAATGATTTTATAAAAACAACATTTTCTTCAACGAACACTTGATACTCGGTACAAAGAAGGAGAAAACCTCTACCCTTTAAAAACTTCTCTTTTAAAGAATTTCTATGACCACACGAAATGTGGTCGGTAGAGTCAGTGTTTGTTGCGTTTTATCGTTTTCAATATCTTTTTTCACGAGCTCTCATTAAATTTAATTACAATAATCATACACAAAATTAGAGTCAGTGTGTCCACCAATTGTGATATAAACGGACGCGACTTTTATTTTTGTTTTTTCTTATACATCTTTTCTTAAACATTTTAAATCACAAGTCTTGCAAGAGAATAAAGCCTATCCTGAAGTTCAAGAATTTAATTATTTTTGTATATTGCACTATAATTTAATGTATTATTTGTGTTTTAACTAAACTACTAGCAACTTCTTTTAAAATAAGATGTTAAAGATTCAATAATGAAATATACCTTACCCATGTTTTACGTTGTTCACAAGGTTCTCAATTACTACATCTTCAATTCGTATCTTACAGTTCCAATTTATATAGTAATTGTTCGAAACCATTGAAACGGACAAGGATTTATGACACTGCTGAATTAGCCCTCAGAGGGGTCTAGGCCAAAAAACTCTTGACTGTCCAAGTGTCATAAACCACTCGGTAAGAGAAGCAATCTTTTCAATTTTAACTTTCAACCCCATCTTGAGCAAACAACTGCGGGGCAGATGCGGAGACTCGGTTGTCGATAGCTATTGTTTTCCGTCTTACGAGAATTAACCTACAACCATGACCTACAACTACGGGCATAGCCCGTAGTACGGTGATCGGGATAAACGTAAATATTACGTGCATGGCCCGTAATAGATGATCGGACCAAACTTAAATATTACGGGCATAGCCCGTAATATGTACTACACAAGTCGTGCGAATGGCTCGAAGGCTGCGCGAGCTTGTTTACGTTTTCGGCCTAAAATTCTCGAACGTAAATCGTAGGTTAAGGGGTTAAATATCATGGTCTGGATGTCGTGTACGACTTTCTTTCTTTTTTTTTGGTAGACTATTTACAATCAATTCTCTTTGAGAATTATAAGTAAATTCTTTTGGCATGGTACTGTAACTTGGATTATAGTAGTTTATAATATGTTTGATTCTAGTTGAATCTAATGCTTCAATTTAAAGGGTATTGTCTTTTTAGTTTGTGGATCTGATCCGTCGTGTCAAGTAGTTGGGTAACTAATGGGTTTTGGTGGTTGTTAACTCTTATATTATATCTGTTTCTGAACTTGTATATTTCTTCTTTAACTGTGGGTGTCTTAAGGTCGCAATGTATTGTTTCGTTGCTAACATACCAAGGTGCATCTATTAGGGATCTTAGAGTTTTTGATTAGAATCGTTGGAGAGTTTATATGTTGGAATTACTCGCTGTTTCCCATAGTTGGAAATACGAGTTATCCGTGTTTTGTGAATTGGAAACACTAGTTTGTGATTGATCGCTGAGATCACATAGATTTTCGCTTTGATTTGATTTCCTTAAACTACCTGTGCATAAGAGATTGAAGGAGTAGTGAATTTTTGTGGATTGAGTGTTTGGTTGGTTAAGTCCTTAACTCTGGGTTTGGGGTACTTATTTTTGTACAAGGTCTTGTAGGCTGTGCAACCTTTATAGTTCGCAGGATGTTCTCCTTGACGGAGGATGCACTTCGCAGGAATTTCTAAAGACTTAGTGCACTGATCTGTAGGGTGAATACCTGCACATTTAATGCAGCGTGGTTGCAATATTTCTGCGTGTGGCCGTACCTTTGGCACCTTTTACATTGAACTATCTCTTTTTTTATAAAAGGTGGTACAATTTTTACTACCAAATTTATTAAACGATTGATATTATAGGCTTCTTTGTTATTTGGTCTTTGCTTTAAGTCAATAAAGAATAAGGATAGCATGTTTTTTGTGATTCTATGCCTTATATTGCTAATATTGGTTACTTCATAACCATGATCTGAGAGTTCAAGTTCCAGTTCATCTAAGTTAGCTGAGTGGTGGATGTTGCGTTGTACCACACGAAAAAGTTTTTCTTGTTTCAGTTGATATGTGTGAAAGTTTGCGTTCAGGGTTTTTGAAAGAATTTAAATTATACCCAGAAACCACATAAATCGATACCAAATCATATAATAGAAGTAATAGAAAATAAAGGGGGGTGTACCCATTATTAAATAAGTATATATGTTTGATACGTAATTATTGTTAGTTACAATTTATGGTGATTATTATTCTCTTATTATACATGTGCCATCATTTCGTTCTTAAAATAAAACAATTTTTTTTTGTTACACACTAAACCTCGCGATATTTTTAATTATTTTCAACGAACCGCATATTCTGACCTCATAATCTTTTCATATTATACGTTACAGACAAAAAACTTTATACGCGTCTATGAGAAATTAAAAATAGCTCACGTAGGCTCTCTTTTTTACGAGGAGTGTAAACCAAAGGTCGTGGTCTGACCACCACATAAGAAGGGCAAAGGCGCCAAGAAGCAGTCATCACGAGTAGGATTATTCCTCCGCTTTACTGATGGTATGACCACCGGATACAACTGGACAGATTTATCTAGGCAGATCCGTGTAAACGGATTCATAAATCAGATACTAACAATCAGTTGTAGTGTACGATTCTCCTCTTACGGTCTTGCGAAGATCAACGGCTTGCGGATTCGTAATGGATCCATTAAGTGTCACGAGATTCAAAGATTGTGATCGTAAAATTTTTTACGACCGTAGTTTTTGTTTCTTTTTTTTATTATTTAATTTGTACTTTATAATTTATGCAGCTGGGCATTCGGTAAATTCACGAGCATAGTAGTGACCACGGTTACTGATTATGACAGCAAGTAGTACCTTCTTATGACTTGCTTTATTTATGTTTCATTTACTAGTTCAGGATAGGTTTTCCTGCTTGTTTTTAAATCTTGTTTTTAAATGTTGATAATGTATTAATAACTAATATATATATATATATAATTGTAACATCGACATAATATTACAATATAAGAATTGATATGAATAAATTAATATTAATAATTAGTATATATATATATCTATGATTAAAAATCACAAAATAGATTTATTATACGTAATGTATAATAATCTTTTGTAGCGAAGAAGTCTGATATCCGCAAACTTTTTTACTATGAAAGTTGATATATAATTTTATCATCTGTTTTGTCATAATATGCCGAAACTTTATCACTCGAGTTCCACATCCAGTATAGTTCTAGTAAAATTTGAAGCGTGAAATATCAAAGTATCGAAGTCTAACTTTGTCCGTTCAATGTATCAAATTTCACGTGTAAAATTACATTTCGCAATAGGCAGATATCAGAATTAAAACAAGGTTTGATGTTTCTTTGCCTTTCTAAAGGCGTGTTTTAGTGAAGGAATCGCCTGAAGATATTTCTATTAATATTTCACTTGAATTCACTATTGAAGTAAATATTATTTGCATTGAATCTTAATCTGTTTGGTAATAAATATATTCTTTATTAATTTCTTTCATCAAAGTTTAGTAGTTTAGTAATGTAGTCACTTAATAAAGTAAAGTAGAGTATAAAGTAAATTGATTAAAATTTGAAATGAAATAAGAGTAGAGAATCAAAGAAAATATTATTTAGCCTGTTAGATACAAAGTAGAATAGATACGTTAATCATATTTTAGTTTAAACCTCCTCATGTTCATTACAAGGACCTTATTCACGTGCTACTTGGATGACAATAGGCATGATGACTAGTTTATAAGCTTAAACAGTTCCTCAACGACTGAATTGTAACTGTTCGATTAGGGTTGCGAACCTTGAACGATATTAACGCCCAAGATACAAGGAGATCAAAGATTTCTAGTATGCTTATGATTTGTATGTTTATTTATTTAGTATTTAGTATGAAAGTTTAGTTTAAACGTAAGCTAGAGTCTTTAAACGTAAGCGTGAGCGTGTTGAACCTTCGGTCCTTTCTCGAAGCGCCTGGTGCTTATATTTTAGACGTCGGTTTAAGAAGTCGGTTTTTTGTTAACGTTTCCTGTTTAAGGACAATCTGTGTCTGTCCGATCCTGTGACTATCAAACTGTCATGGGCGTCTCGCAAGTTGCGCGCTTTGTTCGTATCTGGTCGAAGATGCGTGGCGTAACGTCCCGTTAGGGACATTATCCGATGATCTGTTGTCGAGTTCTCGTAAGGTGTCGAAGTTTATGCTACGTCGTTTGCTACTGAGCGAACCCGTCGGCGCTTAAGATAACAACTAAGTTATCAACGTGGTCCGAGTTGTGGACTTTATAATGTACAATGTGGCAAATTTCACCTTCTCCAAAATAGCAGTTGTGCTATCCGTATCGTAAACTAAATATAATCTTACATCCCCAACATACAGGATAATATATTTTAGGGACCTTTGTTGTCTTTATTTTCTGTCATGCAAAGTTTAGTTTAGAATAGATTAATTTCTCATTAATCTTACGATGAATAGTCATATGTTTGCCGGATATACATCAGCGAATTATACAATCGCATAACATGGCCGTTATTTTACGTATATGACGTTTATGACGTTAATTTTATAGCACTGCAATTTGCAGTATCATGATATTTTATAGCTTTTCGTTAATATACAAGGTGTTGAGTGAAATGATGGTGGTCTACGTTATCCTCTTTAACCGAAATTCCGTATTATCCGTGATTCTTTGAACTTTATCATAATCTTATCTCCTTTCGAAACTTTAACACGAAGACTACAAAGGGATAAAATAGTCAGGTATTGTGAAAGCGCTTAATCAAACCATCATTAAACATAAGTACAGTATCATATTGTTAAAATGTTTTCTATGATTTTATTTCTAGACGTCCGCCTAGTGCCACATAAGAATTTGGCAGAAACTATTGGTCGACGTTCTGGATAGTTCAATTGGGAAAGCAAGCAGGACGATGATGGTTCGATCTATGAATGCTAATCCATTTTTCCGTATTTCCCGAGTTTTCTACTATCCGAGGTAAATCCGATCTATCTGCTGTAGTGTTTTTTAAAAGATCATGTTAATTTCTTTAAATGACCTGACGTACTGTTGATTTCATAGCATCGTGACTGATGTTGAGGTATCCAATGACCTATGACCGTCAGATGTATATTCATAGCTTTCATCTGTTCATACACGGGGAACGTCACCAGGAATGTCTAATGCGCAAAATTTACTTTAAATCCATACAGTAGGTAGATCATTAGATCGGAAGTTTATATCAGGAACGTTATATACAACGTTTATATCAGGAACAAATTGCAAGTGTCCACTGTTGTAGGTCGCGTGCAAGGGGTCGATGACAAAGCAACAACAGTTTTCTTAGAGTCTAATTTAGAAGGATTTTCCAGATTAGAAGCCACGAAGTAGGAAGCGAGGAATCGGGAAGATGATCAATTCTGACTTATCTTTTAAAAATCAATCGTGTAACGTATGTAAAGCAGAATTGATTTATGAATATTATAATTCAACATTTTAAACGTGCTAGACCTGTCAAGGGCAATATGTTCGACTAATTTTTTGTTCAGTGTGTAAACACGCGAATATTGCGACTTTTATTGAAATGAGAATAATATACAAAATAAAGTCATATCGAGTCGAGAAAAATAGATAATATGAAAATAATTTATGGTTTTAATTAATGTTTTCAAGTCTCGTACAATTTGTCCAGCTGTACATTCTGTAAATAATATAACCAAGTGCCATATTGTCCTCCACTTTTTCCTGCTTATTATGGGTATTCTATGTTATTATGTGGTGAATACACAATGCAGCGATATTATGTTTCGTTTTTAAAAATTGATAACCTATGCTCTTGAATATTGCAATGAATGTTCAAGTTGGTTTCAAATAACGAGCATTGTTGCAAATGACGAGCATATTCCTATGTTCATATTCTTCATATGTTGCACACACGTTACACGATTAAAGTAAAAGTATCTTTCAAATTAGATAAAGTTTTACGACACAGGTATAGTTTAGTACCTTCCTATAGAAAGTAAACGATATCTGATTTATAGCAGTATTAAATCTCATACACCATCGTGTATGAGATTTAATACTGCTATAAATCAGATATCTGTGACTTTTAAAACTTGAAAAAAAAGATAAAAGAGGAAAAACGAGAATCAGTATATTTGCTATTTCGAATAAACCAAGCTTTTTCCGACGTAATCATTGTATAGGTGAAAAGAACTAAAATGTTTTGATAGATAAAAGTATCTGTAATCTGTAACTATGTGTCTAGAATTACAGAACACTACGACAAAACGTTGCATTAGTAAATAGATGTCTGTGTATATTCAGCCACTAAATATCATAGCGATTGTTTTGGATATTTTATCATTAGACTGAGGATTTTTGTGCAAATTCATATTTTTATGAACCTAATTAAACAAATGAAAAGTAGACATTTCACGGTAAACATTGTTTGCAAATTGTTTTAAATGTGGCAAAATAACACGGCAACGGTGTCATCCAGTATCCATTGAGACAAGGTCTAAAAGTATAAAGGTCAGAAAGTAATTTATAAGCCAATGAATATTACAATAAGCACTGTGCTTCGAATATCTTTTACACTTTTACATATTATTTGCATAATGCGTATTTTCGCATTTCACGATAATCTACAAATATAGAAACTTCTGCAGTCTGCACATATAGATGATACTGCGTTATCGGTCAATGAATGTTTGTCAACGAAAAATGATCGGAGATACAAGCCAATTCTCTTATCGAGTAGGTTTCTTTCCCTTACTTTTCTTGCCGGTTTATTCTTCTGCGGCGTCGTCTTACCGTATAATATTAAATATCACTTCCGACGATTGAAACACATACTTCGATCATTCTAACGTTTCGATATCGAGCAGACACATTTTGAATCAGATGATTCTTCATGGTCGATCGATCTGCAATTATGGTACTGCGATTCATACTGATTAATATGGATGATGGCTTTCGTCGATATCTAATGTTATAACTATATAATACATATTATATATATTGTTCGTATATATCAGATTCGTTTCAAATTTTACCAATATAATTATTACATTATTATTATTATTATTATATATACAATATACAATATATATATATATTGAACCAGAACTTGTGAGAAGTACGAATTCAACACAATAAAAAAGAAGAAAAAGTTTATATAAACGTATGACATAACCTTGTTTTCGAGTTACAGCATATTCTGTGATACTATACGTTACATAAGTGAAGAATTTCGTAAGAAACGGATGGATCATGCTGTTTTCAAGCTTAATGTCAACTCGCTTAATAGATCTGAATCCATTCAATTACGGGTTATAGAGTTATTTAATGTTTATTGTTTACAAAACGTCAGCTGATCAAACATCGGCGATCAAAGTAACCAACCAGTGTAAGCTGTTCGAAGAATTTCACGATCTATAATACGATACATTCGCGCTTCTGTCGAAGCTAAACCTGTTCCTTTAAGAATAAATGAGAAACTATTGCAACAAAAAGTATACTTATTTACATCTTTGCTACATTTTTGCGTCATTTACGCAAAGATTGTAAAATATTTATTAGAAACATTGCATGCGAATAGCTAATTACTGACTTTATATTCAAGTTGCAATGCATATTAAAGTCAGTCAAGAGATGTATACATTTATTGACCCACATATTGAAAAGTTCAAGATCACTGTTAATTTATTCTAATTTCTCGCTAAGCGTACGTTTATAATAAACATAATGCATATGCACAAATGCAAAGAAATAGAGTGTTGTAATTTTTATATACATTTTGGAAGTGAACGCAAATTTCATTATTAGAATTACCAGTGTTTCAAGAAGTTTCCTCTGACATATACAATATATTCTTATAAATTTCTCGCGATAAGCGTATTTGTACGTAACATATATGAATCTTATACGCAATTGTAAGAGTTTGAAAAAGAAATAAGAAAAAAGTAACAATATTTACATGTTACAGTTTTTCTAATTAAAAATGGTTCTTTTTTCTACGACGACGCAAGGTGACATTCTCCTTGATATTAAGTTTCCATTCCCGCGCAGATATTGTCTGGCACCGGTAAGAAAAGCCAACTCGACGATTTTCACAATTTCTACCGAGCTCTATTTCTTTTTATACTCGCAACGAAGCGATTAACGTTAATAATCTCGGACAAATTTATTAACATTCGTATCCAAACGTATAATGTATATATATATATATATATATATATTTTGTTTTTCAGATTCGTTTCAAATATAATTACGATAGCTGTGTTTCGTTACAGAGTTAATAAGATTTCAAAATGATAATAATAGATGCGGAAAATTTGTTGTTTTATATTATTTTATTGAGTTACGTTATGTAGATGGCGCCAATCATATTTTAGAATCGAACTTCTGTATTATAGGAAGTTCAGCGTTATTCGCAGATTTAAATGACCTTGAATTTTCCACCTGGTATATCGAAAGTAGTTTCAATCTATTAGAATCGGCAGTAATATTACATTAAGCATTATGGCGATTCGATCTTTCGATACCTTAAATTCTTTCTCTTATTCAGGAATGGAACTTCTCCTAGACATTATTTTTCAAAACTAACCTTTCCCAAGCTCTCATGAGCATTAAAAACACTTTTATCACAATTTTGTTGGGTTCATTAAATCCATTAAGCTATCCATTACTTGTAACGAGAGTTTGTATTCTTTTTTTCATCCGCAGATTCGCCCTTTAATTTATCAAAAATCAACTTAGCCCGATAGCATATTGTTCTCCGATCAAGTGGACATTTCTTAATCCGTAATTGGTCCGCACGTTATAACTTTAGCAAAGTTCCCATTTCAGCAACAAGCGGACCTCATAAATCAACCGAATGACCTTCCTTTATCACTATTAAAAAACGTCTAACAAGACGTTGGAACTTTGACTCCATTTTCGAAAAGTTTTGTGATTTCTAATTTAGCCTGTAAGTTTATACCGTTTCTTTTCTCGTAAATTAGGCGATTAAGTAGGAGGAAGTGATTAACGTCACAATGACATCATTAATGATACTTTTAATTAATTCTACTCCATATCCACTTGACTACAGATATGCTAATATATATATATATATATATAAACAATATCTATAATAGCTTTATAGCATGCATAACTACAATCTTATAACGTAAATTGTATTATTGAACAATGTCATAAAAATTGTGGCCTTGTGAAAATTATATATAAAAAAAATTGCAATTATAATATAATATTTAATATTTAGTTATTGAACAACGCCATAAAAATTGTGACCTTGTGAAAATTATATATAAAGAAAATTGCAATTATAATATAATATTTAATATTTAGTTATTGAACAACGCTATAAAAATTGTGGCCTTGTGAAAATTATATATAAAGAAAATTGCAATTATAATATAATTTTTAATATTTAGTTAGTTATTATTATTATGTAATATAATTATAATGAAATACTATTATATATTATTATATTATAATAATATAATAATAATTATAATAATATTATTATATAGTATTATATTAGTATTATATTATATAGTAGTATTATATTATAATATAGTATTAGTATTATATTATATAGTATTATATAATAATATTAGATAATATAATTTTATTAATTATTATATATCATATAATATAACTATAATATATTATTATATGGTATTATTTAATGATATAAGAATATAATATAATATAATTTTATTAACTATTACATATTATATTATATTATTATAACATAATAACCGTAATATTGCAAATTACATTAATTCCTATACTAATAATGTAATAAAATAGGTTATACATTTCTAATTACAGGTTATAGGTGTCACTGAAATTGTTTTACTTTTTATTTAATCTATTTATATAGGCATACTTTTCCTCCAATAGCTCAAGGTTTCTTCAATGATATAGCCTTTTTACTTAGAATAATTCTCCAAATATTTCAAGAAATGTATTCGATTCCAATTCTAAGAGCTGGCTTCGCCATCAATGGCTTCATTGATTGTATCATGAAAAATCGGTGTGGAAAAATCAAAAAATCAAATATTGTTGATTTCCCTGGTCAACGTAATCTTGTTAAGTGTATCTTAAGTGTAAGTTCGTGATTCGTCATTTTCAGGAAGTACCACATTGTAAATGATATATGCGAAAAATTTGGCAAATGATTTCAATGTACTGCAATCACACCATCTGTTTCATATGTGTTTATAAATTTGATCTCGGGAGTGGGAGTGCACACTGTAGGTTGACTAGAAATTGACTACGTAATTATTGGTAATTATAATTAGTCGGTTATGCGCGCTCGCAGATATAGCACTTGGCATGAAACTCTTGGATTATCTTCATCGAATTTAGGAATTATCTGTACGAAAATTCAACACCAAAGTGAATTATTGCCTGGAAAAAGAAGAACCGTGTTTAGTGATATAATCGTGTAATTAGCTGTAAGTATCGACACCCGAACGTCTTACTTCTCAACAAATTTAATCCAAATTCCAAAATTGGAACACAGTATCTTCCGTAGCGAAGTAAACATTTTCTTTTTATTATTTAATTTGTAATTTACAATTTGTCTAAGTAAAAATGAGATGAAAAAGTTTTGTTGAAGATTTGTGGAATTATTGATAATATTATGGATAGATTTATTGTTTCTGAACAATTTAAAACTTATTTATAATATTAGAGGTATCTTTAACTTTTAAACAATCCTGCGAATTTATCGATCACTTGCATTTTTTTATTTTTTTCTTCCTGTCGACGCATTATTTAATTCCTTAACTTTATATTTTAAGCATCTTCTTTCAAATGTCGAATAAAAATAAAATGAGAATGAAACCGCAGGAAAGTTACCCCCTCCCCGATTTCGATGATTTTAATATATGTTACAAAAATGTTGAGCGATCTTTTCTATAAATATAACCAGCGTATTATATAATATTAATTTATGTTATGTAATATATAATAGCAGTATTATATGAATCTATTATATAAGATATATAATATTTAATAATATCGTATTATATGTAATATTATAACTGATAATACCTTTAATATAAATAATTATAATGATAAGAAATTTCCTACCGTGATAGTCCACGTGTGTTTGGCTCTTAATATTTAGCAGAGGCCCAAAATTTAATTATATTATTTATGTTGCTTAGCTTTCCAAAATTTTGTTTCTTTAATACTAATCATTTTTCGACATAGATACCTTATTAACTTTTTATAAGGAATTAATCTGTTCTAATCTTTGATTTTCATGAATGGAACTCCTATTAATCAGAACAGAAATCTCAACATACTATTCGTTACATTTAGAAAAATCGAAAGTTATCCCTGAGAAATTAATTGGCCATAGTGTTTTGTCTTAATAAATTTGTTCTGTTAGGTCTGCAATTCTTCGAATTTAGGAAAAAATCTTAACCGTTTGTTTTTCTTTTCAGACAACTGACAGTGTTCTCTGTTAATTTTGTTAAGGTGAACGAGTATAAGAAATATTACAAAATGAACGATGTGAATTATTTCATGAATGTCACTGGTCCCGAGCACTGGATAATATTTGACTTTGAAACAACTGACTTTATCTGGAACGTTCTGATATGGATGAGAAATTATTGGTGGAAGTGCTTTTACTATACTGCTATCTATTTAGTCGTCATTTTCACAGGGAAGCTTTATATGTCAAATAAACCAAAGTTTGATCTGAGGAATACACTCGCGTTATGGAGCGGATTGCTTGCAATATTCTCCATTATAGGAACTATAAGAACAATGCCAGAGTTGTTTCACATATTATACAATCACGGATTTTACTATAGTATTTGTTCGAACAGGTAATTTCTATCTTAAAGTATTGAAATATTTTCGGACGAATGGTACATTGAAAGTCGATCGTTAATTAAACTGTTGTTACTCGCTCGTTGCACTCTCGAATCATCAAATGCCTCTGTTAAAAGCGTTTTTTGATATCTTAAAAGCGAACGATGGTTCGTACGAAATCATCTAACGACGTCGTTGTTTTTTAAGCCTGTATTAGCCGTCAGGTCGACCGAATGACGAAATTAATTAGAAACTGCGTTCGTTGTAAAAACCTCGATTCTTGCCTGCACTTTCGATCTCATTTCCGCGCAACGATCGAGTAACCATATTTCTAATTTCGTATTTGAAAGAATAAACAATAAAAGCGTTAGTAAAATAGGATTTCTTACGTTCGTTTATTCATTCGTGAAATAATTTTCCGAAAATATTTTATTATTCTAATGTTTCGCATTATATGCTTTCAGTTACTATACTCATGATCATGTGTGTGCTTTCTGGTCGAGTTTGTTCGCCTTATCAAAGATCGTAGAACTTGGCGATACTGTCTTCATCGTGTTACGAAAGCAGCCATTAATATTTCTACATTGGTATCATCATATAACGGTTATCTATTTCACATGGTACTCTTATGCACTACTCACGGGAACATCCAGATGGTATATCGTGATGAATTACTTTGTCCATTCCTGGATGTACTCTTACTATGCTCTTAAAGCAATGGGATTCAAACCACCAAGATTCATCGCCATGATGATTACTACGATGCAGCTAGTGCAAATGGTCGTAGGTTTCTTTGTAACTGGCGCGGCTTACTATTATATAACTAATGGGGAGAAAGAATGCCACGCCACGACTCTCAACATCGTTTCCGGTTTGCTCATGTACTTCAGTTACTTCGTTCTATTCGCTATGTACTTTTACAAGACCTATCTGGCTGGCAATAGCAGGACGAAAGTCGAATAGGAATACCATCCCAATAGAACAAACGATTTTGCAGAAATGCTATTTAAAAATCGTGCTACCTATACTGCATACAATATTTACGTTTGTATTTATGGTAGTTTTATTATACGAAATATTTTGAAATCTCACTAATACTGTAACGAGACACGACTATCGTGATTACGATGGTAAAATTTGAAACGGATCTGAAAATGTAGAAACATTCGATAGCTACTCATCATCGTTACTAGGCGAAGGTTCGAGATCAAGTAGTGTAACATGATCCTGTGTCAGACATCGCTGAGACAATGTATCTAGGTACTAGCTCAAAAGCGAAAGCTTCTTATTTGCAACTTTTTTCAAGTTTTAAAGTAAACTTTTACTATTTGTAAGATCTTTCTGATTAAAACGAGACCAAACACGATATAATTTGAGTTACATTTACTTATTGATATGTATTTAATTATCGTTTATCAAGTAAGCAAATATGCTCAAAATTATATCGTGTTTGGTCTCGTTCTAATCAGAAAAATGTAACAAACATATCGGCGGAAGTTTCATTGATCATAAATTAAAAATAGAAAATATTGATTTTACGCCTCCTTAAACGTTTGTTGACCGCTTTGACTCTCGATTTTTCTTCGTTTCTTACTCGTGCTGTCCTTTTTTACGTTCGCTATGTCTAAGATCTGAGTTTTGAGGAATAGGATCGTTTCAGCATCTCCATAATTGCAACACTTAGGTCCCGATTTTCGTGCAATTATCAAACGTTTGCATATGTAGAAGTTACAAGATATTTATTGAAAACATACACTTCGCAAAAACCCTGAAGGTATTCGATAGTCAATTATTCAGCATATTAATAAGCTATAATATTCAGTCCATCCTTAGCACTAACTATATGTTTAAGACTATTATTTATATTGTATATTAACTTCGTTTTGTCGGTACAGTGCAGAATTAAATGTTGAACATTTAACAGTACAACGCCTGACGGGCATCAACATATTCACAATTATAGCTCACGGTAACAGCTTAGTACCGGCACAACAACATTATCCATGCGTCGGCAACATACGAGATCGCATTTCCAACCATTGCCCATTTTACAAAAGTATCGAAATTTATTATTAAAGAAACGGTTATAATAGCATTGTTACTTGATGAGAAAGAAGAGTGTATAGAAATCTGGGATTAAGAAAGAGCGAAGGTGAATTTCATACACTACATATATATGTAAATATGTCAACGACCCAATCTCAGATATTATTTAAAAAAATCGAAAATGTTATTCAAAAACGAAATACAAATTTTAGAAAAGCAATAACGACCATAGAGAAACTGGCAATATATTTAATTCTCGCTTGTCTATAATTTCATATTTTAATACGTCCCTCGGTGACTATTTGTCATAAGAAATGAATGAAATGAGAAGATAAACAATATTATAAATTCTTTTATCGAATATAGGAAAATAAATATTTAGGCTATTAAGATTTCGCATTCTTCACAAAGAATAAATCTATGCGATGGACATATAGCTCTTTCGTCCTTGTCACAGTGTGCACTATGCACATTTGTATTCTGTTTTTTCTTTGTCAAAAATATGACAATGACTCTTTTTCGTAGAAATCGTATGTATGTCTCTAATGACCATTATAAGAAGCCACATGGATCGATATACCTTGTACATATATTGTGCATAATTTACAGAGCGACACATTTGTGCGTGATGCTATGTATGGTTATACCAAAGAATGTACAATTTTAACTAGACAAAGGTGACTATGCTATTGAGGATAAGTGGACGCAGTTCTATTAAAATGTATGTAAATAATGTGAATTTGTCTATGTTGGTCTGAAATACGATCGTATACATAGGTTGGACATTCCAGGGGGGTAAGGGTTAAGGTTAGGTTTAGGTTTAGGTTTAGGATTGGGTTAGGGTTAGGGTTAGGTTTAGGTTTAGGTTTAGGGTTGGGTTAAGGTTAGGGTTAGGTTTCAACAAGACTCTTGACAAGGCAATCTCGGAAATTGTGCTTTACAAGACGCTTTTACAAACAGACACTAGAGAACACTGCGATCGAGATGTTAACACCATCCTTTGGTGAAAGTGTTAAACATAAAAAGAATAAACTAAATTGAGATTGTTCAATGTAAACTGAATACAATTACAATGCAAATGACTAAAATAGACTTTTCATAGTTCTTCACCAATTATTTCAAGTATTTGATAGAGAAAAATGTTGTTTAAATAAATATCAATTATGAGCCATTATTAAATATGTATTATTATCTCCAACAAAAAAGTTGAACAAAAATATAACTTCCAAATCAAATCTGTACCCATATATTTAATAGTTTATATTTGACGTGTATATTGGAAACTAAACTTTAGCTTTTTTTTAATGCATTAAAATATTGTGTAACTGTTAACACTCTATTATGTGTAAATAGTATCTTGTCCAAAATATTATCCATAATTGAAACATTTTGATGTTATTAAATTTTGTATTGAAGAAGCAAAATTATACAGCCTACGAAGGTTTTTAATAGTAAAGAACTATGTATATTATATGACATTTGTTAGATATTAATTAGATGCAAAGTAATAGCAATATAATTGTAATGATAATGTAGTATCTAAATGGGTCTTAGAGGAAAGGACAAGTAATGATGTTTTGATTTAATTAATAATATTCGAAGCAACGAAATAATTACAATGCTGTCGTACGTCTTATTTTCATACGCGGCTTTCCACTTCCCGATTCATACTCTCCGGCTTCTACACCCACTCACTCTCGCTTCTCAACTCACACTCTGCATACCTTTTGCATCCGTCCTCTCCGGCATCTCAACTAACTCACTGCCTTTAGCGTCTCTTTGTCTTTTCCCGTCGTTCGAGACACGTGTCCCGAAACGCCCGTGGCCAGGGTCACGCAGGTCCTTTCCACGAAACTATCCACTTAAAAAGAAGACCAACGACACATTGATGTACCCGACGATGCCGCGGGCATTGTTTATGGTTCGGCCGATATCTTAGGCCTTTTGTCCACGATACTACAATAATAAATTTAAGACAAAAGTCGCTGACTATTACCACTATCGCGGTACGGCTTTTCTTTCCATCCTCCCTGGGTGGGTCGAGTACGAGGAGATATTCGACAACCGTGAGATCGAGCTTCGACGTCGACTGCTAATTGTAATGAAATTCGGTCAAATGGAAAGCTCCATGTAACTTTAACGGGAACAAAAAAGGATTGTAAGATGCGTTCTTACCGAAACAAAGCAGGAGAGACACGAAACAATTTATAATTACGATACTTGTCCCGACAAGCCAAGGATGCATCTTGGCATATCTTTTATAAATTATTGCAAAAAAAATACAGAAAAAATATTGAAAAATGATACGTTCAAAGATATAAATATATATAGATTATTAAGATATAATGTTCCTTTAAGTTAATTTTTGTATAAAATCATTTTATATTACCTACAAGACACTCGTCACATACGTGCAAAATCACCTCGAGTTGCTGCCACGTCCGATTGAAAAGGTCGTCGAATGCAAAGGGTTAAATCTTACCTTCTCGACTCAAGCATGTCACTGCGGATAAATTGATCAACATAGTCCGGTCTTTAGAATCGCCTGCCATGGAATTTATTATATAGATATATTATATTAAATTATATTATATTAGATATTAGAATAAATTTTGTATGAAATTTGTATAAACATTGTTTATATGTACTATTATTTATTAATTATTTATAAAGGCAAAGGATTAGAGGAAACATTAATCCTATCTACTCGAAAATTCCGTGAGGCGATTTTTAGTATTACATACTACTTTACTACATACTTTAGTATTACTTTAGTATTACATACATTTAGTATTACATATAGGATTTTAATGAGTAGGTAGGTATAACGTTTAATCTTTGAATATCCTGCAAAATTTGACAGTAACACATACATTTTCGGATAGGTTTCAAATTTTCTTATTATAATCACGGTAGTCGTGTTTTATTACAGTGCTAATGAAATTTCATATACTTCTAAACATTTTCGTGCGTTACATATTAAGTATTGATTAGGATGCATGATTCCATCGAGAAAGAACAATGAGATATACAGGGTGACGAAATTAAAGTAGCTTAAAATTTAAGTGATATGTATTTCTACAAGCGAAAATACGACGAAAATGAAGGATAAAGACCATTACGTTTGGCATTTTGTTTAGTAGATATTGACATTTGCAAATTAATCAAAATGCCCTTGTGAGTTGGCAACCTTCTTTACAAGGATGAATGAAAAGTAAAGCCTAAGGCGACGTAGGCGCAATGATCCTCAAACTTCACATTTTTCAACCGGTGTACTGTAAGAACATATGAAATATCTGATAATTTAGTCCGCTGATCTTAAATTGCAAAATATAAGAAGTAGTCATCCGGCGTAAATATCTTGTCTCTATATAATGTAAAAGATATAATACAAACGCAAGCTCTTACAATTCGCTGTAACACGATTTGGCAAGTACAAAATGGAACGCAATGAGAATTTTTTAGAAATTAGAAATTTTCATTCGAACAAGCGTGTGTATTATCTCAAATTTTAGAATACTGAAATCTTAAATTTATCTTTAGTTCGTAAAATATTAATAATAATTAATATTTTTCGCTGTAGAAATGCAACAATTCGAAACTTTCCTGGTAAAAAGTCGATGATATTTTTCACAATTATTAATTTTTAAAATGTTACATTTTTCAATATTTCTATACTCACAAATTCTTTTGTCGGAAACTTTATAAAAATTCGTCAAAAGATTCTTTTCGATTTCAAGGAGATCCTTATTAATTCATTAATAATACATGTAACGCTAATCCTGTCTAATCCTAAGCTAGTCATCATAAAATTGATTGTTAAATTAAATTTTTTCATTTCATTTATCACAAACATTTTTTACGTCTTTCAGTTAAGAAACTTCGATGTTTCATTTCATCTTGTCATCGCGTGATGTTTCATTGACATATGCTCTTTTAGCTTTGTTTTCAGATTTCTTAGATAGATAAGCCCGCTGGAAGAATCTAGCGAATAGAATGAAATAGCTGAGGTACATCAGCATCGAAAGTTTCATGTTGTAACGTGTAACGTTACATTCGTTGTTTTGTAAGTAGTAGTAAGCCGCGAAAACTATAACGCAACCTACAATCATTTGTATCAATTGTAGCGTAGTGATCATTATGGCTATCCATTTTGGTGGATTGAATCTCATTGCTTTCAGACCGTAATAACAATACATCCACGAGTGAACGAAGAAGTTCATCGTAGTGAACCATCTGCCAGTAGCTGAAGTTTCCGCATAAGAGTACCATGTATAAAGAAGAACCGTTATATGGTGGTACCAGTGCAGAAATATTAATGGTTGCTTTCGTAAAACGATGAAGGCCGTGTCACCGAGTTCTAATAACTTCGACATTGTAAACAAGAACGTCCAAAAGGCTGCAACGGAGTCTTGTGTAAGGAAACTGAAATGTAAATAATTACGTTTCTGCTGTGAGTTAATATTCTGGAAATATGTATGATTGTATGTAATATGATATTAGTCTTGTAACTTAAAAATATTTTTAGGAATAAAGTATTAAAGTGAAATTACTTCGGAACACAGACGCTATAGTAAAAGCCATAATTGCTTAAAATGTGGTACATTTCTGATCCCATTCGAAGAAAGCCAAGAACGGAGAACGTCGCAAGCATAAAACTCCATAAAGTAAGCCAACGTCTTAGGTCGAACTTTGGCTTATCTGACAGGTAATACTTCCCGGAAAAAACTAGAATGACGTAGATAGCACAATATACGAAGCAGTATGGCAAATGATTGTTCATTGGCGTCACAGTATCCCAATAAATAAAATTTTTTTCCAAGTTCAAGACATACGAGTAATTAGGCAAAGAGATCTGCATGTAGTTTATATTTTCCTTCATCTTATCCATTTTAACGTTCGTCTTAAAATTTGCCTTTTCTACCCAAGATGTTTACCTCTGTTGTCAATCTATCGAAAAGGAAGAATCGGATACAGTGTAATTTATATTCTGACAAACATGATGAATTGTCTCGTGTAATATAATTACTGTGTATTAATTATTAGTGTATAATATAATTATTTATAAACTATTCCGTGGTTTGGTGTAAACGTCTATGGCGATATGCACGTTATCCAATTGTGATTATTAATGCTCGTGTCATAAAAATGCATTTTATCTTTAATAGATCCGATAACAAACTATCTTATTCTTAAATTATGTTATCTCGTTAGGGGAAAAATGATAAACTATCTGAACTATACTATAATGGGTCACAACATTCAATAACAAAAATTGACAAGTATATGTTAACTTTATCTATATATTGTAGATCAATTAATTTCTTTAAATGTTGTGTACTTAGATGAACTTCTTATTTTGAATTTGTATTTTTTCAGGTTTAACACTTTCCGAGATACTCTGCAAAATAATATGTAGAATATACATTTCCAGGCTTTTGCACAACTCTGCTAATACTAATTGCCTGTTCGGTGATTTTTATTCAATGAATATGAAAATATTTGTTAAAATACTCAAACAATTTCACCAGCCGCTGTGTATACAAAATATATAACATATTTAAGAGTTAATACCAACGTATATCGTAAAATAAAATTCTTCTTGTACGATGGGAAGTTCAAATTAGTCGATTCCAACGTTAATATCCCTTGTATCCAATTAATTCGACAATGATTGAATTGCCACCAAATTCTTGTTCTTCCTACAACCAGAAAAATGAGACTGAAGACTGAATTATAGAAATCATTGCCACTTGGCTGCAAAATTCCCACTCCTGATGCTGAATTAATAAATATGAATGTATACACGTGGAATATTCTTACAGAATACGCTTATTGGATATGTACGTTGGATCGAAGAATTTGCTTACGGGTGTCTTTTTATGTATATCTATCGTTCTAATGTGATATAATAACTTTAGTACATACTATATCACATTCTTGATCAAACAGTAATGTAGATTTCACACAAATGTAATTTCTATTGCGATGAATTTTTAAAAGGAATGTTCCAATGATCTTTAAAAATTTTATTAAATGACTTTAGACAATAGGTTTCATTTTTACTTTTACGCTGAATATCAAAATTCCAATTTATCCGTATTTTATACAATTTTCTTGAACTTAGAACACAGTCAAATTTTCCTAAAAATGGCTCAACATTCAATAACAAAAAGTGACGAAAATATGTTAACTTTATCTATATGTTGTGGGCCAGTCAATTTTTTTAAATGTTGCTTGCATAAGTGAAATTATTTTGAATTTGAACTTCCTCACAATTGTCGAGATTCTGAAATGAGAATAGATTCTGAGAACTAGTATCCACTTATATATTTATAGTATCTATTTACATCTCATTATCTCTCCTACTCAATTACTTCGACTTTGGACTTTTTTCATTATAATAGATATAAACCAATGATATTGCGTATAATTAATGTATATCTGTTGTAATTAATGCTTATCATTATGTTAATACTTAACCACTTACTTATGCACTCGCCATAGGGAGCTATACGTTTCCCGAGTCACGACTAGCATACTTCAAATCCGATGGACCGATGATGGAGATAAAGATATGGCAGCCTTGGCGACGATGTATATCGCCGAGGTGCCTAATGAGTCATCTATATCCTAGTTTGCTGTTGAGTGCCGAAGCGTGCAGGCGCGTGCCCAGTGCCCTGTGAAGTTCACAAAACTACACGTGACGCCCATCTGTCGAAAGCGAATCCATCAAACCTAGCCAAGTGTTCACACAGCCTCTCGACCAGTTTTTTCATATTGAATTAACTAGCTCGATGATGGCCCAAACATCCCAAACAGGCTCTCCGGAGCTAAGTTATAACACCGCCGTTCTTCCTCCCCCGTGGCAAAGGGGCAATACATCTCTCTTTGCAAACGACCAGCACATGAAAAAACGCAAGCTGGAAACAATCAAGACAAATGTGACCAAGAGTCAAACTAAACCACCAGCTAGCCAAGTGACCACCTACAACAGGTTCTCAATACTTGAGACTACAGAAGACTCCATGAACACAACCGAAATGGTAAATAATCTACATACCCAAAGAATTGGACACAGTCACTCAGTGGACACTCAGAAAATAGTGTTCCCACCCCACAAAACACAGACAACTTCACCAGACTCGAAAATCTTATCGAGAAGCAAACTGAGCAAATTAACAACTTGCTGTCACTACTCACACTCTTCATGGACAAATTAATACGAACAGAAGCAAAATAAAACCAATGCGTATAGCTCTGTGGAACGCCAACGGTCTAGCTCAGCACAAATTTGAACTAGAACTATTCTTAAAACAACAGCAAATCGACGTAATGCTCATATCTGAAACCCACTTCACCGAAAAAAACTACCTCAAAATACACGGCTACAACTTCTACCACACCCAACACCCCAGTGGAAAGGCACACGGCGGCACCGGAATCATCATCAAATCCAGCATTAAGCACTACGAGCTTCCATCATTCCAGAAAAACTACCTTCAAGCCACAAGCGTAGCAATAGAAAACCGCCATGGTACTGTAGTATCGGAAAAAGGATAGGATTAGGATAATTTAGATTTGTAAAATTCTCCTAATACTATTTATTAAGATAAATGAAAATAACAGAGATTAATTGGACAGAGAACGATAAATATTCAACTTGAACTAAAACACAAAAGTCTTATTCCGTTCAAATCACTCTCGTAACTCTATAACTCTCGTCTTCGGCATCTGCACTCGCACGCTCTCGCTTCTCAACTCATACTGTACGCCTTTTGCATTCGTTTTCACCGGCGTCTCAACTAACACTGCCTTTAGCATCTCTTTTGTCTTTTCCCGCTCTATCGCGCACGTGTCCCGAAAACGCCCGTGGCCAGGGTCACGCAGGCCTTTTCCACGAAACTGTTCACTTGAAAGGACCGACGACACATTGATGTACCCGACGATGCCGCGGCTCTCGCGACATTGTTTACGATTCGGCCGATATCTTAGGCCTTTTGTCCATGATACTACAGTACAATCACCACCTCAGCAGTATACTGCCCCCCCCCCAGACACTCGATTGCTAAAGAGAACTTCGACAGCCTCTTTGACGCCCTAGGTAATAGATTCATAGCTGGAGGAGACTATAACGCCAAACATACCCAATGTGACAGCAGACTTGTCACAGCAAGAGGCAAAAAGCTCCTGAAAAGCATAACCACCAACAATCTCAACTACCTCACCACATATAAACCCACATACTGGCCCACCGACACTAACAAAATTCCCGATTTACTCGACTTCTTCATAACCAAAAATATCTCGCCCAGATATGTCCAAATCAACTCCTCGACTGAACTCTCTTCCGACCACTCCCCCGTAATAGCAACAGTCGGTTCAGCAATAATCGAGAACCCACCTAATGGCCTTATTCACAACCAACTCACCAACTGGCAGCTCTTTAGAGAAGTCTTTAACCGCTCAACCTCTGCCTCAATCTCACTAAAAACAAAGGAAGATATCGAAACTGCCACAGAATACTTAAACACGAGCATAATAAACGCTATCCGCTCCTCAACACCTACTAAGACTTCTATCAGTAAACACGAATATCCCCATTACATATTAAACAAAATCACAGAAAAACGAAGACTAAGAAGAGTATGGCAAACCCAGAGAACACCGGACGACAAACGCAAACTAAACAACGCAACCAGAAAGTTAACCAAAATCATTAAAAAATACAAAAATGACTGTTTCCAAAAGTACCTCGTCAATTTGTCCCCCTCTGCCGACTCTAACTACTCACTATGGAAGGCTTCCAGGAAACTCACGCGTCCCCCGCAAATAATCCCACCAATTCGCTGTCCGCAAGGCGGATGGGCACGAAGCCCTATAGAAAAAGCCAACCTGTTCGCCAACTACCTATCCAACGTTTTTAAACCTCATTCCTCCAATACCGCTCTGGAAATAACAGAATATCTGCATTCTCCCTTTCAAATATCTCTCCCCATTAAACCTTTCATTTCTCTAGAGGTTACTGAATTAATCCATCGTCTGAACCCCAGGAAAGCACCGGGACATGATCAAATAAGTAACAAAGCAATTAAGGAACTATCTGTAAAAGGGATTGCACTCATTTCTTCAATCTTCAACGCAATTCTTCGCCTTGAATACCATCCCAAAACCTGGAAAACGTCACAAATTACGCTCATCCCTAGACCCGGAAAACCAATACACGAAACTAGCTCCTATCGCCCAATTAGTCTTCTACCCACTTTGTCTAAACTTTTCCAAAAATTTGTAACGAATCGACTTTTTCCACTCCTAGAGGATCTGAAAACCCTGCCAGATCATCAATTCGGTTTTCGGAAGCAGCATTCCACAATAGAGCAAATCTATCGAATAACACATAATATCAGCCAAACCCTCGAAAAGAAAAAATACTGCTCAGCGATATTCCTTGATATCCAACAGGCATTCGACAAAGTATGGCATGAAGGGCTTCTTTACAAACTTAAAGAAGTCCTACCACACACTTACTACTCCATTCTAAAGTCCTACCTAACCAATAGGCAATTCATGGTTAAATACGTAGACGCCATTACCACAACTTTCCCAATAGAAGCGGGCATACCCCAAGGCAGTGTCCTCGGACCCCTTCTATTCTCCATCTACACTGCCGACTTACCAATATCGACAGAAATAACCATAGCAACATTTGCCGACGACACAGCGCTATTAGCGTCCCACGGCAACCCGATAATAGCCTCATCCACTCTCCAGCGAGGACTCGACTCTATGAAAAAGTGGTTCCATAAATGGGACTTCAAAATTAATGACAAAAAATCCACACATGTAACCTTTACGCTGCGAAAACAAACCTGACCACAGGTCTCCATTAACAATATAACAGGTCCTAACAAGGACACAGTCAGATACCTGGGCATGACTCTGGACAGGAGATTAACAATCTGGAAACAACGTATCGTAGACAAATCTAAACAACTCAGGGACAAACTCAAAAAATTTTATTAGCTCGTTGGCCGTCGCTCCAACCTAAGCACGCAGAACAAAATTACGCTCTATAAGACTGTAATAAAACCTGTCTGGACCTACGGAATCCAACTATGAGGAACAGCAAGTAATTCCAACATTGAAATACTCCAACGCTTCCAATCGAAAACGCTAAGATCTCTATTAAATGCACCCCGGTATGTTACAAACGAAACAATCCACCGCGACCTCAAGATACCTACAGTCAAAGATGAAATACACAAGTCCAGAAGCAGATATAACACAAGAGTCAACAACCACCATAACCCATTAGTCATCCATCTACTAGACACGACGGACCAGATCCGCAGACTAAAAAGAAAATACCCTCTAAATTAAATCCTTAGATTCTACTAGAACCAACAATATAAAACTATTATAAGCCATGTCATTGTATCACGCCAAATGAAGTTACTGAAAATTCTCAACGAGAATTGATTGTAAATATTCTATATTCTAAAAAAAAAAAAAAAAAAAAAAAAAAAAAAAATTACTTGTTAGGACGACGCTTCATTATTCGAACCGACCACCAAGCCCTTAAGTGGCTACACAATTGCAAAGACCTCTCTAATCGACTGATTCGTTGAAGACTTAGACTCGAAGAATACGACTATAAAATCGAATACACAAAAGGTAAAGATAACACAGCTGCAGACGCCTTATCTAGGGTTCACGCGGTAACTCGCAAGTAGTTAATCTCGGCCTATTAATTAACCACACTAATTCATTCAACGCATGGAAAAACAACAACGAGAATCCGAAACTCTTAGAAATTAAACCAAATGATCAAACATTTTACCAATTAATTCGAAACGATTTAGGAGAATACGACGAGACACTTTGGATCAGAAAACTTTACAAAATTCTTAAAAATACAACAAAAATCGACATAGGAAATAACGATTTCACTGAATTAGAGAAAACGCAGATTAAACTCATGCTAATATATTTTAACGACACATACAAGGAAATTACTTATGCGCCTAACTCCATCTTAAAACTAGACGAAAGCGAAATACTACAAGCAATAAAGGAAAACCATAACGACGCCGTAGGACATTTAGGGATACAGAAATCGTATCAACGGATTAAGGATAAGTTCAAAATCCCCGGCCTTTTTAAAAGAGTAGAAAACTTCGTGAAGACATATGACACGTGTCAAAAGGAGAAACTAACATGTATCAGACCCAAAGAGTCGTCACAGATCTTAGACACGCCACTTCATCCTAACAACAAGATCGCTATGGACATCATAGGGCCGATGACGAAAACCAAACGCGGAAATCAATATATACTTTTAATTCACGACGAACTTACGAAATATCGGATCCTTGTTCCCATTAAAACGCAACGAACTGAATCTATAATTAACGTGCTCATTAAGCACTGTGTTCACATATTTTCGGCACCAAAGACGATTCTAACAGACCAAGGACAAAATTTTATTAGCGATCTAATGACGAATTTAGAAGAGGCCTTTCAAATCAAACACGCCAAAAAACTTCATTTCACGCACAGAGTAACGGATCCCTCGAAAGAACACATGCCTTGGTTAAAGATTTAATTCGTACTGCATTACACGACAATGACAAAGAATGGGATGAAATACTTAATTTCATTTGTTTAGGATACAACACTGCAAAACATGAAGAAACAGGATTCTCCGAATTGACTTTTGAGCGAAAAGCGAACTTACCTTCTGCAATATCTAAATTCCCCACATTTACCTATGACGGTATGTACTCACTTTGGCAAAAACAGTTAAATAAATATTGGGAAACAGCTGACAAAACACTTATTCAAAATAAGCTACGCTACAAGCGAGACCAAGAAAGAAAGATTGTTAAAACTCAGACCGTGTTTAGGAAAGGAGACTTTGTTTTAATTCACAATGACCATAAAAGAGATAAGTTGGACATTGAATGGTTAGGACCCTATAGAATCAACGATGTGAAAACTCCTTACTATATTATATCTATTGACAATATTAAGAAAAAGATACATGGTAACCGATTGAAAACGTACTTTTTTCAGGATAATGCTGACCCTAGCACTAATAACAATACCCTTGGTTAGTTGTCTTAAATTCACAGGATAGGAATTACGATTTATAAACAAATTCAACCAATTCTACTACGATCTTAGAGGACCAAGATCAATCAAACTGGGGGGTACGTCACGAACGGCATACAATGTATATCTAATGAGTTATCTATCTATCTATAATGTATATCTAATGAGTTATCTATCTATCTATAATGTATATCTAATGAATTATCTATCTATCTATAATGTATATCTAATGAGTCATCTATATCCTAACGATCCTTCCACCGAATGTTCTAGAAGCGTGGCAATGGTTACGTACGCCTACAGAGTAGTGAGGATATTGAGGAATGATAAACAAAGAAAAAACAGATCCCACCGAAAGTCAAATTGTAAGAGTTTCAGTCTTGGAAAGTCACGGCTGGAGCTCAGAACCAAATCGCAGTCAGTGTAAACTCAGAATACAAGAAATAAAATCTCTTGTTTTTTTGTTACCTTATTTTTTTCTTTTCGTTCGAGCTACCCCCTTTTTTATTCTACGTGACACCCGCCACGCTAAGACAAGCTAACATATACGCTGTCCACGTGATTTTTCCAAACATCGAGGACTAATATTCACTACTTAAAAAACAAAAGAGCCTAAAAATTATTTAAGTAAATAAATATTTTAATAAAAATTCATAATGCACCTTAATATTTCTTTACAATGTTATTGTTCGATTATAACTTTATTTAGTCATAACTGATAGTGTAATTTTTTAATTAATTTTAACACCACTAGATTGGTGTATTTTATTATATGCTGTACATTATAGAAGCAGAAAAAGTGGCGCACTTAATTGAAAACAATTCCAGATAAACAATAACTGTTAATAACAAAAAAAAAAAAAAAAAAAAAAAAAAAAGGAAACGCGTTGCAAAAGTCAAAAATGGAGATCTCCCCGTTCGGTCACGCAGCGATGTACTTTACAGAGGAGAGATCTCCCTATTCGGTTGGCTAAGTGTGAATGATAATTTTTCATCTTCATGATTGTTTAAATTAGAATGATTTCAATCATTTTTTAATATGCTACCGGCAGTATGATTTTGAATGACTTTTTCCTACGGATGGTTCTAATTTCCAAGATATTCATAAGAAACTGTCACTACTTCATTTCGCTTCGGTAACTGTGTACGCGTTGATATCGGTTGCCTGCTACACAGCGGTTTGCCTGCGTAATATGTAACATGATTATACATTATACATATCTGTCAGTTTCATGTACGTTTCAATTTGCAAACGCAGAGAGTAAACTGCTCGTAAAAAAATTTGACAAGATGATTTCTGTAGACGATACGCTTGCATACGAAGCGCGTGTCACGTAAAAAACAACTCTCGTGGTGATATATATAAAAACTTTATTTCTCAGGAGTCGAAGGCTCTTGAGTACCAATATTACAATGCTCCAGTATCGGCTTATGATTCAGACTGGCTCGGCCGTCATTATTCGTAGTCTAAATACTAAGCAGGAACAATGAAAATGATGGAGGGGATATTGTTCTTGGAAGTTCCTTATCAGGGTTGCGAGGTGTTAACTGACCGGATGATATCTAGAGGTGTCAACCGTCCGGAGGATATTTAGAGTTATCAACTATCCTGAGAATATTTAGAGTAGAGGTATCAACTGTCCGGAAAATATTTAGAGGTGGTTGCCTAAGGTGACGTCAGGGTAAAAGAATTTGGGGTTACACGCGCATCAGCTTGGTGACATGAGCTCGGACACTGCTTGTCAATTTTTAATCGTTGAGACTACTTCAAGATCCAAGGCTGCAGTTATATGTATAGGAAAAAATCGTTGAAAGTGTTGACCTTGTAACATATTAAAAAATCATCGAAAATGAAAAAAGTGGCTTTCCTACAAATTCATATCGATGTATAAAGTTCTTCTGGGCACCTAAAAAATTTAATAAATTAAATAATATTGAAGTTTACACGCATAATTATAAACATTGTAAGCTTACCTCTAGAAGTATACTATGGTATCTCTATTCGAAGAATATTACAATGGAACTGTTATTTCAAGATCGGAATAAAATAATTGATAAACGTCTCATAAATATACAATTATCGAGATAACGAATTGTAATATCCAGTGGGCGAACGTCTGTTGTGTTTTATCAGTATTGAAATTAGTTTCAGCAATTTCTTTAAATAAGTTTTAAGCATTTCTAACAAATATTGTCATAAACAAGAAATATTCATATCTTAGGAAGGAATACTTTTTGTCAATTTTTGGATCTGTGTGTATATTGTATAATTTTTTTTTTTTTTTTTTTCATTTTTATAGAGGATAAAATGTGATAGAATTTGACCACCTATTTATAAAGCACCCTGTATAGAAAGTCTATATCTATATGCATACATTTAAATTATACAACAATGAATAGAATTTTTTTAAAACAGAATATTGTACACAATATTGAGTTAATGACTACAAGATTAATATTCGTCTACTATATAATATTCTTAATACTTAATACTTCTTAATACAAAAATTAATACTTTGAACAAAAATTGGACGAAATTTTTTTTCAGCCGAATATCAGAGGAAATTAGTGAAGCCAAGAAAAAGCTTCTAAGAATGTTTAAAGAAATTACGCCGGCCATGTTCAATTGGCATAGCCAACACAGTGGTTACACATGTAACAAATAAGATTGCATTTCTTATTGCAAAATTACTGCTATACTTACATATAAATATATGTATTTGTCTCACGATTTAACAGAGAATTGCCATTTTCTTTTGTCAATAGAATCGCATCAAAGTTTCAGTATCCATGTCGACACTATTGTTCATAATAATATTGTGAAAATTACAAACTATACAAACTGTCTGGTGCATTTTTGTGTGTTATTTCCTGAATAGAGAAGTACTTATCGTAAATAAAAACCAATAAACTAAATAGTACACTTGAGGCTTGAAAGTACACTTCAAGTCAAGAGTAAAAACAAGTTTACATTAGTAACGTATTCCAAATTACTCGAAGTCAAGCGACCTAATTAATAAAAGAAGCATGATAGTAGGAATTCAAAAGAATATCTCAAATCGAGTAAACGATAATGAGATATGGAAATAAACAGGTTTTGAGATTAAATTAATGTAAACGAAGCGTTAGATATCATATAATTTATTGCTAGATTCAGTATGCGCAGCATTTAAGATTATCGTAGAATTTCTAACATTTCTATTCTATTTGAGCATTCTACCATAGCCAATTTTTAAAGTTATGCTAACGATGACTAGAACAAAATTTTCGAAAGGTTATCTTGAAACGCGTTTCTATGTCTTCATAAAAGATTCTGACGAGGAACACCAATCAATATTATGTTATATTAAATTTAATAAAAATTCATATTAAATTCCGAACCGAAGCTCGTCGATTGTTTTTCATAAAAGTAGTCCTGCTCCTGAACTAATTATGAATAACGTTTTTTTTAAATATCTCCTTGAGCTTTTTAGTGCATTCTTTCAAATTATATAAAAGAACCACATGATTATATCTATAAAACCACATGATAATCAATTGAATAGCGTTTCTCGTGAGAAGGTATTTTCATAAAATGTCACTGAAAAGCGTTCTTGGAGAAAGATTTCAAAAATGTCATTTTAATTAGCCTTAAGCTTGTCGTTAGCATAATCTTTTTTTCCGACATTCTTCGTACGTTTGCCAGACAAATAACTATTCTTAAAGAATATAGAGAAGAGAATGAAATAGCTGATGTACATCAGCATACCAAGCTTGGCGTTGTAAAGCTGCACGTGGCAATCATCTTGTCCACTTGCTACGTAATAGTGACTCATAGCAGTTACAGCGCAACCGGCAACCATTTGTACCAGTTGTAACGTAGTGATAAGCATGGCAACCCATTTTGGTGGGCTGAATTGCATTGCTTTTAAAGCATAATAAGAGTACATCCATGAATGGACGAAGTAATTCATTACGGTATACCATCTGCCTGTTGCTGTAGTTTCTATATAACATAACCACGAATAAAGAAGAACTGTTGTGTGATGGTACCAGTGTAGAAAAATTAATGGTTGTTTTCGTAACACGATAAATATTGTATCTCCGAGCTCAGCAATTTTTGATAGGATAAATAAGAATGTCCAAAAACCAGAAACGTGGTCTTGTGTAAGGTAGCTGGAAAAAATAATAATATATGTAATTACGTTTTTAGTATTTTAGAAATATTGTTGTTATATAAAATAATATTATGTGTTATATGTCTCAAAATTTATATAAATATTATCAGACTATACCATAGACAAATACCCAACATTTAGTTTTTAATATAGTAGAGATATAGAATATTTATATAAGATAAATCTAATAAGATAATATTAATAAGAGTATCTAATAAGATAATAGTAATAAGATAAATCTAATAAAAAGAAATAAACTGATAAAATGAATTGAAAATAAACAATTTTTATTTGAATAATATATTTAAGACATAAATATACAAAATTATTTCTTAATTTGAAACTTGTTATTCATCTGAAAATATTTTAAAAATTAAAATGGGAAAATGAAATTACCTAGGTGAACAAATACTATAGTAAAATCCATGATGCCTTAATGTATGAAACATTTCTGGTGCTGTCCTAAGAAATCCCATAATAGAGAATAACGCAAGCATTGCGCTCCATAAAGCAAGTTTGCTTCTCAAGTTAAACTTTGGTCTATTTGACATGTAATGTTTCCCACCAAAGATTAGGACGACGTAGATCCCACAGTATAAGAAACAATTTGGGTAATGGCTTCTGCTCCATGTTAGAGAATTTGTGTAAGAGTAAGTTTTTTCAAAGTTGAAAACATATGAGTAATTAGGTATAGTAAGCTGCATATAATCAGCGTTGCCCATCTTGGGATATCTGTTTTCTATCTTCTGACTATAGAGAAGATATTGTCTTTCACCTCTGTTACAGGTCAGCTGAAAAGAAAGAAAGATAATTGATGATATTTCTGTTAAATATTATTATAAAGTATCAATAAGTATAATAAGTATTTTCATTTTGATTTTCCACAATGACTTTTTGGAAACAATATTTCTACATCGTTTCTCAAGTTTCCTCGAATCATTAGTTATCTTAGAATTATATTATTATCCTTTCCTATTCTGGTTTTATATTCATCAGCTTCTTCTAGTTGTAGTATATTGTTACTTAGCATATACTTTCTCCCTTTGACTACTTTTCTCATTTTTTTATTCTACAGATGCAAGTTCATTTATAATAATACTTCAGTTGAATTGTTTATTTGAAAAATTAATTTGTTTAATAGAATTGTTGCATTAAGATCTTAAATATATAGAACTTATGGTTTTCCCTGTATTTGAAATATTTAATGGCATCAGGAATGGTATCAGGAATTGTTGCTTTATATATTATTGTATCATTTTTTACTGGTTAGTCTCTGCCCTCTGTAATCAGTTTCCATCAATTTTAAATTCAATCTTTTCCTTGTCATTACCACGTGTTCTTAGTGAAACTAACCTCATTTCGCTTTCGCCTTTAACAATTTTTATTCGTGTAGAACCATCATTAAAATGTAGCGACAAGTGAACAAATTATGGAACTTTTTGTTTGCTACTAAGCTTATATTTACTAAACTATATTAATAAATAATATTCATGCACACGTGCATATTGATCTTTCCACCTTACTATCGAAATAAATTGACAATCATTAAGATAACAGAATAATAAATCAATTCTTATACAACTGTAAATATTTAAACGAAATATTGTTATTAGCTGAAAAAGATTAGTAAGTTTCCGCTTCATATAAGAGTAAAGGGTGATATTTGAGAAATGACATTTTCAAATAAATGTCAATGTCAAATAAATATTAATAAATTTTTGTTAAACAGAAAATACAGAAAAACTTAAACCTAGATTTAAAAAAGCTGTTTTTCAAAAAATAATAACCTATCTTAAAAATGTTAGAAAATAACGCATTCGGTATTTTCCTGTCATTATGTATATCTACGTGTCCTTATTGATTATCTCTTTACAACGTTATATTGTTTTATATTTTTCAATTTTGTGAAAGAACATATTATAATTGTTGAATATTTTTGTTAGAGCTTCTTATCTTACAATAGTCTAATATTTTTAACCAAAACGTCTTTGAAATATCATACGTATTATATAATAACTGAATTATACAAGTCGTACGTCCTTTATAACAATTTATTACTTACTGATTGAATTTTAATTTTTTGATATGATGTTTTACAGCATTCGGCTCACGAGGAGACGTATGTATCACTGGAATCCTTTCACTTTTTGCAGGATGTTGATTTTGATATGAACTTGGAACCGTACTTACCTATCTTGCATTCCTAAGCCATCCCTTTCAGGGGTGTCTCAAGTCACGTGCGTTTTAACCCCTAATCATTTCTGAAGCCACAGCTTCTTTACTTGTATTTAATTTGTATTTACTATTTTACTTGTATTTAAATAAAACGACTTGAAGAGGGTCCGTGCAAGGAAGCAAGACAAATTATTTATTTGTGATTTATTTACTTAGAAAAATAACTGATAATTTACGTCATAGGAAAACCTGTATGAAACCATATTATCCATTTCTATATACATATGCCCTTCAATTAAAAAATACAATTCGTCTTCTTATTGAATAAATGATGTCAAATTTTGGACCACATTTGTGCATCAAAGTAGTGTGACGCGTATTCAACTATCGTACTATTGAAAGGAGTTCTACCTACCTAGCAGGAGTGGTGAGGAGGAAGAAAGTGATTCCGCTTATTTTACTAATTGTCTCACGTAGATATCACGCACATGCTGACCGTGACATGTGCTATCATAGTTGTAGTCACGTACTTGACGAATAAGTGAAAATCGACGAATAAGTGTGATAAAGCATGTTTATAAAATATTTTAGAAAAAGTCAACTATGAATTTCTGTCTCATTGTCAGTGAAGTGCAAGTGTATTTAACGGCAATAGAAATTGTTACATTAAGAAGCTTAGGTATGTTTGTCAAGTGTAAACAGTGTGTATTTAAGTAAAATGAAACAAATAATTCTTACTCGCTTCGTATTCTGCCAGGCGTCTCTCTCTTTTTTCTTTTCCGCACGCCGTTATACGTAGCTGCGCAGTGTCACCTGTATCTGTCGCGAAGTATCGCGATTTCCATTTGTACTTCAGAAACGAGCGAATTGCAATTCCGCACTGCGGAAGTATATAACTTGTTGCGTCTCACGATGCACAAACGGTAATCTCCCATAAATGCTTCGCACAAGAGAAAGTTCAACGTTTCGAATTTTTACATTCCATGGAATGATCGCTAATATGTTAAAAAAGTATATATATTATAAGGTGTCAGTGGAATCGCATCAAATTCGTAATATTTACATCAACTCTGTCGTTCGTAATAGCCTTGTTTAAACTGTCGATATTAATAATGTGATTGCTTGAAAAATTTATGGCGTGATCAATCGCTATCAAGTTCTTAAAATATTTTGCAGTCACGCGATTCAGCATTTTTCTTTATTGACGATAAGCAGAGAGTAGAAAGATTTTAGTCAGAACGATTAAAAATTAATATTTTTCAGTTATCTAGATTATTTAAATATAATGTTTATTTAAATAGAAGCCGGTTACCAATAAATTTCAGAGAAATTTCTCAAAAAATGAGTTAATTAAGAAATATTAATTTTTAGTCGTTCTGATTATCATTTGAATATTTTACCATATGAATTTTTGGCTACCAATAATCATTCTCGATAACGGGAATTTAATTTTAATCATCAATAACCGATATAAATGACCGGAATTTTTTTTAGTTACCATTAACCGGTATCGACCACAAAAGCATTTTCTAGTTACATTCGACTATTATCAATTGTTATTAACATTACTGATAAAATTAGTATTCATTGACAACATAAAGAATTTAATCATAAAATCTATATATTTTATTACGCAAAAAAACGGTATGAAAATATTTGAAACAAAATAATGGCATAAAAGATATCGTAGTACAATATTTTTATTAACATTTGTATTAGTATTATACAACAATATCTTTTATTCTATTGTTTGTTGCATACATTTTCATACCGCTTTTCGATTACGAAAATATATAAGTTTTATAATTAATTCCTTTTTATATCGCTAATGAATATATACCGATTATCAGTAATGAAAAATCAGTAACCAAAATGAAATTCGGGCTATCGATAATCATTACCAATAAACAAAGAAATTTTAATCATTTATAATGGTCATTCCTAAAAAAAAATGATCTAATTAAGCTTATTGACTTTCATATCATAAATATTACTATTTAAAATGTCTTATAATAATCGTGATGTTTGACTAACGTTAAATACAATTTTACTAATTACGTAAACTCATGATATGGTTTCTACGATTTTTCAGGAAATCTTATCTACAAATTACGTATTGTTGATATAAAAGTCGATTGATGGAACTTCCAAAATATTTTTCTCGTGAATAGAAAAGAGAAACGCTTGCCGTAGGTAAAGATAAAACGAACCAAATGGCGGTCTATGCACCTCCCGTGATAATCAAATCAAGTACGTATAACATAACAAATATCAATTACAAATTATATCACTCTGTAATTGATCTTATAATTAAAACGCTATCTTTTTATTTTCCAGAATATTCGTAGGAATCTTGGAATTTGTTCTTGTTATATCGCGCAAGACATCTGCACTCCATCCCGCGCTGCTTGACAGCCAACGGTCTACGTATGGTATATATATATCGGTATATATTCATACCTTGCCGGCCTTCCGAACTCTCAATAAGCCCAAGGACCTACCATAAACTTTTTTTTTATTTGTTAGAATATTTACAATCAATTCTCGTTGAGAATTTTCAGTAACTTCATTTGGCGTGGTACAATGACATGGTTTATAATAATTTATATTGTTGATTCTAGTTGAATCTAATGATTCAATCTAAAGGGTATTTTCTTTTTAGTCTGCGGATCTGGTCCGTCGTGTCAAGTAGTTGGGTGACTAATAGGTTGTGGTGGTTGTTGACTCTTGTGTTATATCTATTTCTGAACTTGTGTATTTCTTCTTTGACTGACCATAAACTTGAACTTCTAAAGTCATTATTCGCACATATAGTTTAAGTCAATCTGTTTGCCCGGAAAGACTTTCTAATCCTAGAAGTGTTTTCGACTGGTTTTTAGAAAGGTCCTTAGGTTTATTATGCGCTCTTAAGAAAGCGGGTTGTGGCCTAACGCAAAAGCGGAGATGTACCTAACGGAAAATCCGGGTTTTCCCTTAAACAACACGACATCAACTAGCAACATTGGTAGGAGGTTCCGTCCCCTCTAATCACTCATTAAAATCGACTAACCAATGGACATAGCAGATCGTTACCCTCACCTTACTAACGAAAAGTGTGTGCAACGAATCCGTTTTCTTCACTAAAAAACCACACCCATAGCTTTCCTCCGTAATTGCATGAGAGCAAAGAGTCAGTCTAGTTCATTCTGTCAGTCTGTTGAGTCTATTCATTCGGTTGATTCCAAAGAGTCTGTTCAATCGCTACTTTTATTGCAACACGAGGGCCTTCATCTCAAAATCTCGTCTACGCCCTTTATATCATACGTAACGGTGTAACTCATTGGTGTATTAAGTGTTGGAAATATAAATTTTATAACCCTGTTAATGGCAGTGTTATACTACAACAACCATCCCTATTATCCTAACCGAAATAAGGGGATCGACCTATTCGTGGTGTCGATTATTACAATCGTAACGGAAATTTACGACTCCCGTTAACGCGTTTCCTCGCGACCGCGTCTCCCCGCGATAGCTCGTAAATACAGTTCTGTTTCGATTCGCGTCTACTTGAAAGTAAACTTCCTTTTCAAATATAATATAACAATGTAACCTGATAATATTATAAGACTGCAGCGATTGCCGACGCGGAAAAAATAATCTATAGTCGGTTAGACTATAGAAGATATGGATATCCGTAGAAAATTCGAATTTAATCAGTTGATGTTATTATATATAAAAATTAAAGCATATGTTATACATATTATATATAATATTATAAACATATTGTATATTATATATAATTATATAATACATCAATTAGTTAATGCTGAACGTACTTGTTATAGAACGGACTTGAGTTCGTCATTAATTACAGACACAACTCATCAAACATTCTCATGTATAATTTAAAGTGATAAAATATGCAAGTTGAGAAATAACTTATTAAAAATTCAGTTTTTTAATACATCGTTTTTTATTTGTCCTCTTCGTGCAAAAAACTTATTAAAGGATCTTAATATGCAATACTAAGGAAGTATAATATATTCATCCAAGCATAGCACCAACGTAGATATTTAGTAAGTGATATTTACGTTTCCTGCTGATTCATTTTCGGTATTTATATATCACGTTTGCTAAAATTAGGGAGACTATGACAAATTTTGGCTCACGTTCGAATGCAAGGTCAAATAATTATAATAGAAGCAGAGAGGGCGCTGTGACACATGAAAACAGAAAAACGAAGCTCTGCATAGCTGAAAATAATATACAAAAAACCAAATATAATATAATACTAATACTACAAAAATACTAATATCATCCGATTCTGTCGGGCTTCTATCACGGATTACGACCTTTAGTCGTGTTCGCAAAGAAATAAACAAATTTTAAATTCTATAATACAGGATGTCCCAGATAAATTTTCATGCACGCTTTCCAACGTATTTTTTGTTTTTAGTTCCACGAACGCTAAAATGATTCTCGCTTTTAGTCGTAGAACACTTGTATTGCATTCGGAATAAACTTTTGATTTAATATGACTCCATAGATAAAAATCAAGGGCTGACAAATCCGGTGATCGCGGAGGTCAAGTTACCGTACCAAATTTAATTCGGGGAGCAAACCTGTGTATGCAGTACGATGGCCAGTATTTTCAACAATTTTTGCACTAATAAAGTAAATCTTAAGAATTACGTACTTTGTTATTACTCATGTATCTACGGTATACTGACACACCCTGTATAATTCTGACATCTAATAAATAAACATGATCTATTACAAATGTCATATTCGTTTATAACTTACTCTTATACGCGTAAGAAGCTGACTTTATACACTCTTCGTTCATTTCCGTTAACAGAGACTAACGTCATTGTTATTTGGCATAATTGATCTACGAATGGCGAGGGGTGTATCTTCATTGGAACATTCTCAGCAGAAGGCCTTACGTCTGAATGAACAATTTTTATACAGGGTGTATCATAACACGTGGTACACACTTGAGAAATGGACAGGTAGCAGAAAAATAACGAAAAATGTTCGTACGAACATGTGTTCTGTCTTCTACCTTGTTTCAAAGTTATAGTCACTTTTGAGTTTCAATGAACCGCGTTCCGCTCAAAACACGCAAAAATTCGCGTGATATCTTCGTCGGAAAAGTTTGTAGCACGATCGTAAAGGGGGCTTCTTCTGAGTTAGGGTTTTAAAGGTTATTAGGAGAGTCGTAAACACATTGTTCTTTCGAATCTCATATTACTGCGCGCACAATAGCCAGCCACGTATTATAAATTCGATGCATCAACGGTGTAATTTAAATAAAAAAATATTGTAATGAAACAAGTTGTCGAGCTTTATTTTTATCTGAGGCAATATCGCGACTCAAATGCAAAAAATGTTAAATAAGAAAACCTGCGAAGTCATTCCATCTGATTATTAACTTATTCATAAGATAATTTCTGAAGAATCGAATGTAACATTTTCAAGGCATTCGAACATAGTTCAACCTTCTAACACAAAAGCAAGGGAGAACTACCTCCTTAGTTTACAAAGTTTATGTTTATGTAAAGGAATTATTATTGCAGACAGACACATCCGTGTAATTCGCAAGTGCTAATCATCGTAGAAGGTCTCTATGCAAGCCCACAATGGTCGTGCAAAATAATTTTGCGATCTTTCAAAAGTTCCAGATGTATGTCGAACAATACAGACCAAGTCGAGTCATTTTGAGCACCTTCTATGGAGGTAAGCAGTTACGGATTATCGAAACACGAAAATGGCTATAACTTTGAAACGAGAGTCAGATAGGGCACACGTTTGTGCGGATTTTCTTCATTTTCTGCCTCCTGTCCACTTCTGAAGTGGGCCCCAGTGTTATGATACACCCTGTATATCCTTCATTTCCTTTTCCTCTTCTTTTATTAAAAAGAAGAAAGTTGATTTTTCATATAACATACATTTTTTGTATTTAACCCCTTAACCTACAACTATGGGCATAGTACGGGTCATCGTATTAGACAAGTGCAAATGGCTCGAAGGCTGCGCGAGATGGTTTACGTTTTCGGGCCAAAATTCCCAAACGTAAGTCATAGGTTAAGGAATTAATCAACATTCTTCTTGATTATGTGTGGTTATGTATATATCTCCATCTGACTACCTTTATGTTTTATTCATTTTACTATTTCTCATATTTTTTTTGCAGTTACTTTATTTATTTATGAAGAAATAAAAAGGAAGAAATAGTTTAAAAACTCGTTGTATTTTATACTAACCGTTTATGGTAAACGTCTTGGGAAATCGGAGAATATCAGATGTGTCGGATATTATCACGTTATAAGTCACTGTCGCATCAAATATATGACTAAACTCCATAGCAGCAGAGTCCGCACTATTTCCCATTAACCATCGAATCAAACGTAATCCAATTTGTGTATCTTCGTACAATGGAAACCACATAAATTAATTAATCTTTAAATTAAATAAAATACATGTACCTACAGAGACCCTCTCCCTTATCCGAGCACAAATTATTCGAATACCCTAACGTTCTACTATCCGAACGTAATACGAGGGTCGTTCAGAAAGTATCGGATTGTCCGGAAAGTTCATTGCGATTTTTAAGGAATTTGGTGGACATGAAAGACCATATTGAAAAATTTTTCGCCGAAAAACGTGACAGGTTCTGGGAGAATGGAATATTAGTATATATACTAAAATTACAAATAAAGAAAACTTTTTCAAATGCATCTGTATCGTTGTTATTTCAAAACGGGTATTACTTTCTAGACGACCCTCGTGTTTCTCAGTAACCGATGTCTTTTTCCGCACCCAATATCTAGATACATATTTTATTAGCTCGTACGTAATGCATTCTTTCCTTTATTCGATCGAGCAAATTCTGATAAGAAATGAGAATAAATAAGAATTTAGTGTGAAAGTAATAGTGTTGCAACTATCGAAACAAATAAAAATAATTAATTAAAAAACTCGACAGTTGTTATGTTTTACCAATCATCTCTCTAGTCAAGTTGTTCAAAGAAACTTTAATTTGTAGCGGCATCGACCACGGAACTTTCCAACGGCTTCGCGGTACAAAGAGCTATGCCGTTAAAGCGCGATACCGATATGCCCAATGTCCATCGATATTCCTACGTTTCTTTCGCCGAATTCTCGGAAGAACGCATACGCGGCGACCGTATAAATAACGACCGTAATAAACGCGTGTGTAATAGGGATATCGAAGGGCAACAAAGGAAAGAATCCGTGGTTTCGAACAAAAGAGTCAGTCTATCTCAAGCTGCGAAGTACGAAAGGTCTCGTAATAAGCAAACACGTTCTCAAAACCTTGATTGTCATCTTTTGTTATTAATTGTTAATCGTTTGATTGTTGACTGAGATTGTTGATTCTTTATTTGTTATTAAACTCTTTTTGTTAGCAAATCAAGTGTAGTTTCTCGTATGCGCTCATTCCAACCGCCTCTATTCTCATAATAGAAATAGAAGATCAATTAGTTCGTGGCGTCGATTGTTTAATCGTAACGAGAACTTACGACTCTCGTTGACGCGCTATCTCGCGATCGCGTCTCTCCGCGAACGGTTGAAACAACAATAATACAATTGTAACAGAATTAGCAACGGTGTATAGTGTTGTTAAAGCTACGATCACAAGACGTTAAAAAACAAAAACAGAATACTGGAGATTATCCAAAGCACGTTTCCTTTGATGCTGGTGGCAAAAATGGAAAACCCTTAACCTCAATTGATTCATCAGTTTGGGTACGTACCTAAATATCGAGACCAAAAGAGTCGTTCTTTCGGATCCAGCGTCTTTTGAAACATGTAAGCAACACAACTCCAAAGTTGCTTATTTTTCGATGGTATTGGCACGGTCAGATTCAAGCGACACATTTCATTATAATAGTCCTGTTCCGTGCAAATGCATTTTTCAATTTGTTCATCCCATTCGACGACGATATTATCGGTTAGTGATGTTTGCCATTGTGAATTTATCTATATTTCAAATCAAGCGGTTGGAAATGTTCACCTCTATAAGATGTCACGTCATGTGACAGATGTGTTATTGCGCGTGTCGTTAAACGGTTATAGCAAAAAGAAATGATATACGAGATGAGCGTTGACGAAAATATATTGCTGCTATACAAAATATTAGGTTGTCCCAAGAGTGTCTTTCTTTTACAAAACATGTCTGTAGTAACTTAATATGTCTTTAGAGTAAGAACAAGTAATGATGTTTTGGTTTAACAAGTAATATTCAATGCAACGAACTGATTACAATACTGTCGTACGTCTTATTATCATACTCGGCTCTGAACTTCTCTATTCACACTCTCCGGCTCCTCCACTCACACTCTCCGACTTCTGCACTCGCTCTCTCTGACTTCTCAACTAACACTATACGATTTCCCAACTAACTAATACCCTCTGAGCTAGCATCCCTTCGTCTTTTCTTAGCCCCACCACGCATGTGTTCCGTGGCTAGGGTCACATAGGCCTTTTCTACGAAACCATTCACTTGAAGAACCGACGACACATTGATAGACCCGACGGCGTCTTCGACCGATATCTTAGACCTTTTGTCCACGATACTACGTCTTTTACAACATCTTTATACAAACATGGAACCTAGTCTCCTAAATGTTGTGGTCTTTATCTTAATAGAGCAAAATAGATCATTAAATCACGACATTTGATCAAATAATATAAAACGAAGAATATTGTGCATCTATTATTTCCTTATAAAACGAAAGAAACTTTTGGGCCAACCTAATATAAATACATCAGGAATATGTATATCTATTACAGACAGATGGTATCAAATATTTTTTTACGACCGCAATTTCAATGAATGACGAACGAGAGCTTAAAAGAGGTAGGTCGTAAAAGTATTATGATATATTCTGACTATTGTGAGATGTAAATATTTCTCATACCGGCCTAACTCGTATTTTTTTTTTATTACTATTCTTTAACGATGCTTCCAGTGACATATGTTTATATGACATCTTTTATTCATCTTGACCGCTAGAACCCACTGGCAACGTATGCAATCATACATTGTTCTTTAAATTAAATCACTGTCTCTATCCCTTTGAGTGCTGAATACTCGCGGCCTATGTCGTCCGTACGGACGGCGCGCGTCTAGCGCTGACGATCGCTGTGGACGGAATACTTTTTCGTTAGACTGAACTCTGTTGATTGACTATTCAAAACGCAAATCGTAATAAGTTATAGTAATTCTTTTGCACGAGATTAAGTGATTCAAGAGCGTTATTTTTTAGTTATTTTTAATTATTTATTATAAACATTGAAATTTACAGTTAACTAGAATTTGGGTAATAAACTAGAAAACAATAAACTAGAAAACTAAATTTAGTAAATATAACACAAGTTAATAATTTAGTTGTGTGTGAAAAATTCAGTGCTTGAGAAAACTAAAAAAACCAGATGTAGAGTTTTCTTACAAGTGGTGACCACTTCAACAATAACGAGGCACTACTGGTATTTGTTTACTGCCGTAAGGAATGCATTTATATTTATTTCACACAAACGTAATAGTATTACTTCTGCATAGGTGTTCGGAAAAATTGAAAAACCCATACATGCGTCCTTAGCCCATGCCGGGCACTTACAGAAAGCGCATATATATGTCCTTAGTCCACACCGATAGCTTTCGCCAGACACCTATATGCGCCCACAGCACTCAAAGGGTTAAATAGCGTCAATGCGTTTTATACGTACTTGAATAATAAAGTCGCCCATCTTAGATTGAAAAATGATCCAAAAGCTTCGATGGGAAGGCGAGAGACACGCCACTGTGACTGATAGATAAGCTATTTTAGTACCTTCTTTGACTACGATTGAATTTTGATTTAAAAATAATCTCCGAGGTATCTTTCTTAAACGTAGCTCGGACCATCGCGTCTGTTTTAAAGTATCTATAAAATAATTGCATCTTTAGATCCAAGTATATAAAAATTATTATTCTTCTTGTAATATGTTAAAGAAAAATATACATATATTGTACATGTATAACGTAATACTGTATAAGAGCTTTTCTGTAACATGTTATATACAGAGTGCGGCCGAATAACATGTACAGGAATAAAATTTGTTCATTTAAGGTTTAGTTTACGACAAAACCGAATTTTAAAATTTATCAAATATGCTTGAACATGGCTAATTACGAATTGCCCAGTACTAAATAATCGACAGGAGGTCGTTCTACGTGTCAGAATAAGTCGAAAATGCAGAATAAAATTTTTTCTCAAGACACATTATTTCCGAGAAAAATAAATTTGAAAATTTATCAATCGCGTGTACGAAACGTGTTCTTAACTAAACACGTTCGAACTTTATTTCCTCGAAAATGGTGCCCTAAACGGAAAAATTTTATTCTACATTTTCGACTTATTTTTACACGTAGAACAACCTCCTGTCGATTATTTAGCACTGCCCAGTCTGGAACTAGCCATATTCAAGTATACTTGATAAATTTTCAAATTCGATTTTTTCGAAAACTAAACTTTTATTGCACATTCTGTTCTTATTTTTTTCATAAGGAATCACCTTATTTCCGCTTATACATGTTATTCGGCCGCATCCTGTGAAGCTTCGCAGTCTCGATGTCTAAAATTTAATCTGCAAGCAACATTCGAATATTTATAATCATCATTTAATTATCGAATTATACTAATGTCTGGGAAGTAAGCATACTTACTCGGTTTAGTTGGTCGCTCTTCCGATGCCCAAATTTCATATTCCGTCGAATTTTCATACGGTACATTAATAGTTAGAGTTCTTTCGACTGCTTGGTACAGCTTGCTGCATATCGTATATTCATTCGCAATTCCTAAACAGTCGGCTTGACCCTCCAAAATGAACATTTGATTCTTGCTAAAATGAGGACCAATCGTCGATCCACAAAACAGTAAATAAGCTGTTGAGAAAGGATGTTGGTAATTGCGATAAAATCGAAACTAAAATAACGTTCCTCGCACTAAGAATAATAAGTTTTGAGTTACATAGGATACAGGAAAGGGAAGATAATTAAAACCTTCTAAATGTTAATCAAACTCTATTTCATGCCGAAGAGGAAAGTAGTTACCTTTAGTCTCTTTTATTTTCTTAGCGTGGAATTGTATCTTTATTATGGCAGTACCGTGGCTGTTAAGATTGATGATCGGTTGTGACGAAATTATCGTAAAAAATTCATTATCGTTGTCAAAAAATAATAGCAAGAAACCGATGCTGTGTGCGGTTGGATTTGTGAAATTTAGTTGCCTGGTTACAGTCTCGGTCAAAGGGCAGCTAAATTTAATCTGCAAACATTGTTAAGCTTCGGATTTCTACCAAAATTTGATCCCTACAGAAGTAGATGTTCGCGTACCTTAGCCCTAGGGGTATACGTTGGCAGTATGTTAAATAAATATCTAACCAACATCAACATTTTAACGCAGTTTGGATAGATGATTTCCAATGGTGAAATTACAAAACCAAGTCGTATCTTCTTCCACGCATTTGTCACGCAAATAGCATTGTGCAGTGCCTTCGATAATAAAGTGCATATATTGGTAATTTTTACGAACGTGTCACAGCCACTAAATGAAACTTTTTGAAATTCCAGCGGTATTCTTTAATGAGACCATCGCGAGTGTAGTAGTAAAACTTGAAACCAATCCGAAAATGTACAGAGAAGTTACAGGACATTTTGTGCAAACACTTATCGTTAGTGAATAATTAGCACTTTGAGGACCATATACTGTGATAAGCATATAGATAGCTCTGATTGAAAAGATTCAAAAAATCGCTCGGAAAGTTCGTTCCAATGTACATTTCGATTCGATGTACATTTATTGAATTATATAGGTGCAATTTTATTCCACAACCTTCCTCCATGTTTCACGCAACTTGAATCCGCAGAACTTCCATCCTTCCAGGACCTCTCAGGTTTTTCGGCGAAAAACTTCCCAATATGATTTTTTACGTTGATTAAATTCCTTAAAAATCGGAACGAACTTTTCGAACGACCAATATTATATCTAATATATTAATGATGGTTTCGTATTATTCAAGTATGTAGTTTAGAAACACATTCATAACATTCTTTTTATAGCATCTATTGCTTTTTTTACTATTTTATTTAATAGTAGTTAACATTTTTATAGGATACCGCATGAAGTAAATAAAATGCAAATTCTCCAGTCCGCAAAGTGTTAGTATACGGCGCAAAATAATTTTAAACGTATTATACAATTAGCGCTAAAGATCGTCTCGTTAAATATTGTGACTTATCAATATAGTTATATGTATATGTATACTTTAATTAGTAACTAATATTTAATAATTATTAACGAGCAATTGACTGTTCAAATACTTTGGTGATCTTTACGAAGTATATGTTTTCAGTAAATGTTTTGTAACTTTTATACATTTGCTTTGTGTACATTTCCATATCAGTTACAAATTTGACCAGTATAATCACGATGGTAGTGTCTCGTTACTAATGAGAATATTATAAAGATTATAAAATATTATAGATATTGTAAAATATTAGAAAGTATATAATAATATTTTGCATAACATATACGTAATAAGCTTCTAAGAGTGTTCGTATGCTTTCGTCAGCCACTGTACGCGTGCTGTATTACCTCCTCGTAACTCCGTGGACGGATATAAATTCCACTCAAGTCTTGGTCAATAAGAAAAGGACAGTAAGCAGCTGTGACAGTAATTAAGACAAGGGAATCGGATAAATCTCTGTCGAAATTCTCGATGTTTCGAGCCTCCGCCACGTCATTATTCTCATCGGGATTTAAAACCACGCGACGATCGGTCATCCACTCTTGTTTACGTGCCTCTTCGTAATGCCGATGCAACCATTCCAATAAGAACGATTCGTCAAAAGAATAATTATTGTCAGGTGACTTGAACGATATTTCTGTGCTGATGTTTTCAATTATCGTATTGTGAGTTTCGTATTGCTTGCGGAAGCTGGAACATTCAAACGAGTACTTCTCAAGCGAGTGATTTTCCGATTAACTTTTGCAATTCTTAGAGCAAAAATTATGCTACGCGTAGGGATCCTACTGCATCCTGCAATAATTTTTCCACGCCGAAATTTTCCATAAATGCGTAAAAATCCGCTGCCTAACAACGACAGGCATATTAAAGGGAAGAAGAAATTACATGGGAAAGTAAATTTTGAACTTTGTGACAATTAGTTGTAGTCAGTAGTTTGTTTGAAAGCAACGTCTAATATATGTATAAATTTAAACGAACCTCGATATAGATGGCGCTGCAGATGCTTGTTGAATAGTAGATCGTCTAGAAGATTGCGGGGTGAACAAAGGCGAAGATTCGTCTTTACCTTTGTTCTCAGGGAACAGCGGTAATACGAAACATTTGTATGTTTGTAATATCACATCTAGCCAGCATTGTTTGCTACGACATTCGAACTTCAGCGGTGACAATTTTTCTTGCATCGATAGCTCTATTCCCGATCTTCGTGTATAGGCCTGGAGTATAAATTTCTTGAGAATCAAGGAAGAATAAAAGAAGAAGGATTTCTCGATAACTTTGTTTTCAGTTAGTTATAATAATACTAAATGCCAGTAATAACAAAATAAATAATAATAATATAACAATGAAAAGTTTTATATAACCCTATGTTCTCTTCTGTAATATATTTACTTTTAAAGCGTTGGAAATTTAGAATTTTCGAATTTTTATTTTTGAATTTGACAGAAGAACTTTCCCTGCTTATATTATTAATCCTTTCAGGATCGAATTCTTTTCTATGAGAAAATTTAATGTTATAATTACTTTAGAACGTGAACTTTCTAGAAGAACGATGTATTCCTCGTAATTGAGTAAAAATTGTGGTTGAACGTGGCACAAGTAAGCCCCATACTTCGTCAAGAACTTAAGAATATTGTCGTAAAGATTATATATATAATTTACCCTGTCGATATCTTTTCCTGGCAGTTCTTTGCTGCGGAACGAAAATAGATTCACATACATGTACATATACAGGATGTTTTATGTAACTAGAAAACTCAAAATAAAATTCAAACTTAAAATAATGGAAAACAGAAAAAGGCAATTCGGGAAAAGAATTAACTATAAATATATTGTGTTATATTATATTATATTAATATCGTTATATTTGAATTACATCGTTAGTTTCATAATACTCACAATCGTCCAATGTAATCATAAATTGTCGGCCCTATCAACGATTCCAGCACGCTCACAAACCCTAATTCCGGGCCTTTTCGTGTCGCAGTTTTAAAGTCTGTTGGTTTCTTTGAATAATATTTGGACAGTGCCATTTTAATGCACAAAATGTCAGCATAAAAGTTAAACTTGAAAGGCCCACTGTGCATCCACTCTTCGGCGGCCTTTAGTGTTTGGTTCATATAAATTTCATATTCGCTATAATTGAAATAACATGTAAAGATAAAAAGCGAAACTATTCACAGCCGTTTTGAGGCAATTATAAAATATTTCTGTTATGCTTAATTTCTTTTACAGAAGATATGTCCAAATTAGAGATACAATTTGAAGAAGAGTGAATTTGCATGAAAAGGTAAATTGAAACTGTAGAATAACGTATTTTCGTACGGAGCTTTATTTCGGGATAAATCGATGTTGAAAATTCTTCGGCTATGCATACACTTACGCTTACCTATATCTGGACTGATGATTATGAAAATGGTGTAAGTCTAAAACTTAAGGAAGTTGAGTTTTTAGTTTATCTTACGTTATATCGAGACGTATATATAATATATGAGACGTATATATATAATATGCGAGATTTTCTGCATGAAAAATATTCGACTTGCGTCACTTTTATAGTCACTGACGATATCACCAGTCGTGATATCTGTCGAAGTCGTGTTGTCGAACGATTCTCAAAAGACAAATCAACGATATATAAATGAAAAACATGATATAACTCTGAAGGAAACTCACTCGCCTTCGCCATCAAAAGGAAAGAAGGGATACTGCATTGCCTCTTGAAAATCTTCGACTTTTGATTCGGATCTTGGGCTGGATTCTTTTGATTTTTCGTTTGGAATTTCTGCTAGACCTTTCTTCGTATCTTCCCCCAATTTATCAACGTTGTTAAGAGTCTCTTTTTCGTATGGGACCTGCGATTCGTACAACGCTAATTTAAGCTTACCTTCCATCAATTTTTCAATCGATACTCGACTCTTTCGACCGAAATACGTGAGAATGCCTATTCTTGGTTCTGACATTTGTCTCTGAAATTAAAGTGTACAGGTTCGAGGCATTCGCAACACGCGCATAATCGGCGCGAGTTCTTGTAAAAAGAAGATTCTCTTACTGGCCTGTAAGAGTTTACTTCGTATTCTTCGTCGTCAGTGAAACTATCAGACGTTTTGGAAGCTCGAGATACTTTTTTATCGATGCTCAGTGACCATTGAAAATCGATGATCGGGTTTCTTATATACATGTGCGTGGTCAGCAAACTGTTTTCGGATGTAGCATGAACAATTACAGGGCAGACAGCTATTCCATCGCTGTCAAAGAATTCAACGACCACGCGGAACGAAACAGACACCTCGCTTTTGAAAACCATCTTCACCTCCAGTTCTGAGTATCTGGTAAAAGACAGTTTACGATAAAGATTATTTCGATATTGTGTCTAATTTTAAGAAGACACATATGTACTTCTCATTTGATTATTTCAATAATACTTTTCAAAATGTTATTAGTATCTCTCTTGCGGATTTTTATGCATTTTTGAGAAATTACCTAAAAATTGCAAATATACAAAATGCATGTAATGCAAAGACACGGAAAATACTATAGTAAAGTATTTATATACATATGTATACATATACGGTATAATTTATAAATATATATATATATATATATAACATGATTATATAGAACTTAATCTGAATTAATTTTTACCTGAATATAAGTTAGATGGATAAATACCTGTTCATTAGATTCATTCTTTGTCTTAATTCGTTATCCGCTATTGCACTAAGATTTTATCCAACACTGGATACGATCAATTGTTTTAAACCTAACCTAATCTTAAACCATAAACGTAAAAGCTAAGACACGCAGCCTATAACAAAGTAAAGTACTGGTGGCGATATTTAACGAGCCAAATAGATGTTTATGTAAACTACATTTCCTTATTCACGTTAATAAAAATATGAAGTTGCATAAAAATCCGCAGTCTGCCGATCACAAAATCACAACATTTTCTGTAGTGGTTCAAAGAATTACTTACTCGGAGGCGGGCACGATATTTGTGTCGATAAAATTTATAAGAAATACGTTTTCCGTATATTTTCCACTGGAATATTCAGGTGGCATAATGTTCGACAAGATAACCACGTCTTTCTCGAAGTGTCGCATACACAATCGAAACTTCTTTTCCAGCGAAGTATTTAACGGCACAGGTGCGAAGAATATTTCCGAAAATTCCGCCTTAATAGTGCTGGCAGGATATTCACCGACCAGGCATAATTTATTAAACATCTGACCATTCAATTCATTGCGGATGAATATTGGCGCTTCGACGGAATAACTTCCTTGAGATTTAGGCTGAAACGACAGCAAAAACCCAGACCTTTCTCCTTTTTGCAACGTACATCGAATGCAGTCCGAGTTAACAGTCGGTTTTTCACCCGCTGACCATTGAATCGAAAACGGACACGAGGCAATCGAGAAGTTGCTGATGTCTATTTGAACGATCTTCTCCTCCACTGATTCGCGATTTTCTATGCAGAATTCGTCTGACACCTTTAGAATCGAAATTTTATATATAACGAATAGAACGATCGCGATTATTTTTAGGGTAATTTTGCAATTTTTCATTTTCAGATTTTCGCGCGTTTACGGAGAATTGAAAAGTGCAGAAATTTATAGAGCATATATCGAATAGAGAAATATATAAAATATACAAAGCAAAATTATAACATTTACTACGAGTGTTTTTTTTTTCGAGAAGATTATCCTTGTTGTTTCCATAATTGAACGCTTACGTTGTTCGTTAGGATGTTGAAATGAAACACCAGTTTGTTAAAGAAAATCAAGTGTCCTGCGACTGTACAATCAATCGGCATCGTCACGATGGTAGCAGGCAATTTTTGCAGAATGAGATTAGGTACGCCGATATAATGATTTTTGAATTGTTTCAAATATTCTGAAGGCTTAGACGATCTGTGACTCGTCATTAATGCAGGGCCGAGTATATCGTTGATGATGATTGGGAGATAAAATGCGTAACTAGCCAAGTCGATGGGTTCGAAATGAAGATGAAAATCTTGGCTAGTGTTTGGTGCAAGCATAGTGTCCTTATTGCCTGTTAAAAATGTAGGAAACTTGCCTGGATGAAATTTTTATTAAATATCACATTACTATGTATATCAAACTAATTGAAATTGATCTATAATTAATTATGCTAAATGGTGTTCGTCGTATATCTGATATTTTATTTGAGAAAATATTTATATTTCAATATACGTATTAAACTAACTTGGATCAATTTTAAAATCTTTTTTTAGGGTCTCTTTTTCTAAATAACTGCAATAGCATAGCAATTGATTATCAATAAATTCGAATTTAAACATACCTATTCCAGGATCTTGCCTCTGCGAGGATAATGAAATACGAAATTCTGGATACTCATTTAATAGAAATCTCAATTTTAACATAGTCGTTCCAATATTTGATGCGGTGATTAAGCAATGTTGATACGCGGATGCACTTATTCGCCGTAAGTTAATGGAGTTCGGATGCAATTTTAATTGCGGGAACGTTACGTTGCCTGTGATTTTAAACTGAACGTTTACGTGTTTCTGTATCGTTACACGAATCACCAGAGTAAAATGAAAGCATAAGCTAAATGTTAAATAAATCTGCAATGTACAAAATAAGATTTCTTATTATCTCAGTTATATAAAAATTCTCATGACAGATAAAAGGAGCCTGCCAAGGGTGATAGAGAGAAAGGGGGACAAATTTTGCGAAGGTCTAGTTATCGAAAGCCAGAAGGAGAAAAGAAAATGCGGTAGTAGAGAAAAAATGATAAAACTAATTTTCTAATCATTTATTTAGATAAGATAATAAATAAAGTATAATAGAATATTATTACGGAAGATAATGATAAATAAACATGATATAAACCTAAACTGAGAGGTAAAAGGATTACTATAAATTAAAAAAAGAAAGTAAAAGAAATCTATAGCGCTATCAGGAAATGAAAATTATAATGATGTTAGGAAAATTTAGAAAGGACAACATTATCCTTAATTAGTATTAGAAAGTAAATAACGGAAGAGAAATACGTGTCGAATATTTTCGACTGCACTATGAATCCTTGTTAGCTTATGTTAATTTAAATTATTATGGATTCTTAATATCATTTACAATCGATAGAAATACGATACCAATTGAGTATTAAAATAAACTGTAAGGTTTTTTCATATTTACCTCGAAGATGGCAACTCCACGAGGTGCCAATACTCCGTGAAGAGGACTAACAGTGCATCCATGAACCAAAGACGAAGTATCAACTTCGAATTCAATTTCGATGTATTCAAAATTCCTCAAAACAGCGACCGTTTTTGTTGGTAGGTTTAGTGGAATGTCACCGACATTTATGAGGTCTTTGATGAAGTTAACTTTGGGCGTCTGTACTGGCATGCTCACACGTACAGTACTATAACTGCTGTTTTCACATTTTATTATCAATTCGGTAGAACTGAACTTTGTAAAATCGGGCTTGTAGTATATATAACAAAACAACGAAGCATTTCCACGGACTGCACCCGATATCGGTTCAACGAAGAAGCAACACGTTGCAGGTACTTCCCATCTGATCGAAAATGGCAGAATTTTAATGATTTTGCGTCTGTGTCGATTATCGCTATAGGAATTGTTCATTCATATATGTAGTATCGTGGACAAAAGGCCTAAGATATTGGTCGAACCATAAACAATTTCGCGAGAGCCGAGGCGTCGTCGGGTCCATCAATGTGCCGTCGGTCCTTTCAAGTGAATAGTTTCGTAGAAAAGGCCTACGTGACCCTGGCCACGGGTGTTCGCGGAACACATGCGTGGTGGGGCTAAGAAAAGACAAAGGGATGCTAGCCCAGGGGGTATCAGTTAGAAGTCGTACAGTGTGAGTTGAGAAGTCAGAGAGAGCGAGTGCAGAAGCCGGAGAGTGCTAATGGAGGAGCCGGAGAGTGTGAATCGGGAAATTGAGAGCCGAGTATGATAATAAGACGTACGACAATATTGTAATCAGTTCGTTGTATTGAATATTACTTGTTAAACCAAAACATCATTACTTGTCCTTACTCTAAGACCCATTAAGTTACCACATATATAAATTAACATGTGTGATAGTGTCATACAATCTAATCTACTTTCCTTGGCCAACGAAATCATTTTAGTTTACTCAGACAAATCACTCACCGGAAGCTCGTTTTTGCATCCAACTTATTCCTAATCTGAACAGTACAATCCATCGGCCGATAGATTTCTTCTTTGACCAAGTCTTCTCCAAGCATTACTTCACGGGAGTCCAATGATAACTGTTTTTCAACGATATTAGCAGTGACACCAAGCTCGAACGAATGATTGTTGTTGATAACGTAATCAATGTAACCGTTGAATTTGCCGATATGATGCGCTCGAAATTCAACTAATCGCGTGGCGTGCAGACCAGGTGGCAAAATAATTAGATTCCCCTTCGGGAAATGAATGCACTTGGAGGACAAGCTCCTCAGGCGAATCATGATTGGAAAGTCGTTCAAATTTTCGACGATCAGTTGTTGGTAATTGCGACTTCTTGGGACAACCTACGACAGTGTTGTACGATCTCAATTTTTGTTATACGTGTGATAACGTCAGGAAGATATTGGAACACGCTTAGAAGCGACATATGGGAAGGGAATAGCAGAAGTGAGGACAAGAGAGAAGGAATAGAAGGAGGAACCAGAAATCAGAAAGTTGTGAAGTTAAAGAACGGAGGAAATTCTAATTAAGGGTACAAATATCCATGTATAGTACATGTACAGTGATTAAGGACATAAGCTATACAAAGATTAACAGATTTAGACTGGGACCACACGAGCGTTGAAATGATGCCCGTTGCATTATGTCCGTTGTAAAAATATAGGAAAATATTGACAACAGGGTTCATAGCTCCAATGACTTTGACCTTGACGTAAGTTGTCAAGGACACTCTCTTGAGTAAACTTCAGGAGATTTTAGCCGCCGCTCGGTATTCCTTAAAAAGTTATTAACAAAAATACGTTACATCAAGTTTTTATTTTAAACAAGTCCAGTACCAATTAAAGAGGGTTCGATTTTTGTCCAAAAAACTTTGTAACAGACGCCGCGTTTCAACCCTCGGTGGACCCAGTCTAAAGAAATAGATTTAAGAAATGAACAATAATAAAGTAAATAATACATATAATAATGTTAGGAACATTTTGAAGTGTTATGTTAATATAACGATTTTTTTTTAGTTTGAATATAAAAGATATGAATAAATATAAGTATAAAAAATTTAATCAAGTACTTACCATTCCAAAAGCAAATAAGGTAGGATACATGCGTACGTTGTATATTTGCAAAGGAGAAAGGGGTATTAGAACTTCGGTACTAGCAGTTAGAGTCGATAACATTTTGCCCGAAGACGCGAGGCACTTCACTGTTCCTGATACATCTTTATGTTTCCACTTAGGAATATGAGCAACTTTTTGTATAATTTCTTCGTCGTCCTCGCATTTTATTTCAACGATCTCTTTCTTCGGCTTTATCATCCTCGGTTTTATCTAAAGATAAAATACAACACAACACTAAATCGTTAGGTGAAAAGTAAAGTATATGAACAAGTATATAGAGTACTTAACAAAAGGTTGTACAAAATGGTCTATACTATAGCATAGTCCATACCAACAAATCTTTAATATCGATTTACTCAGAAATGAAGCTTCGTACAAAAAAATGTCCCGGTATATTTTCGACTCACTTTCTCACAATATACATATATCGATTCTTAACACAGCTTACTGAAAGAGGTTGTATCGATGGTGTCTTTCTATTATCTGTTAGGGGCTTCCATGTACCTGCAGAGGAATAATAATTTTGTAGTCGTCTATTTTCATCTTTGATCTTTTGATCTTTTAATCTTTAGTAAGTGCAAATTCCGAGAAAATTAAGAACATTATAAAAATACCATGTATTAATTACCTTCACAATAGTTATCGGAAATACTTCGCCCTTGTGATGAACATGATCGTTTCACGGTGGTCAGCAGTTTCACATTCACCCTACATTGTACAGCATACCTTCCTACTTTTATCTTCGTTTGACGTCTAGTTTTCGTTGATTCGCACGAGTCGGCTGCGGTGTCGAAGTAAACTTCGAATGACGAATCAACTGCAGTAGAAGAAGTAAGTTTTTGGAAAATGTTCGTTTCAACTTTTCCGAGTGCTTCTAAACACGCGAACGATGAAGCTTATATAAAAATTTAATAAATATTTTATCACAGCTCTCTTGTTTATTATATTTCAACAAATTTATGATATTTCATATACTTTTGCGTATTATGCATATTCTGTACATTTCTGCACGTTTAAATTTCCAATAAACGCACAAAGATCCGCGATCTTAACGATTACATACCATTCTCCTTTCCTCGAACTTTCAACAGGACTTCTATAGATCCTCCCGGTTTCAGCATTATAGTTTCTGGATAGCAACGAGCTGATGCGTTACGCACATAGCTACAGAGTAATGTTGCGAATTTTAATGGATTCGATATACGAAGTACACGCTGTGAGTCTTCGCCGACATAAAGATCACCGAAATAGAGAATATCTGGTTCGAAGCATAAACGCGCCGCTTCCATTTCGCCATGGAGACAGAGTCTTACGGTATCGTTCAGACCAGATTCTATACTGGTTTCAGTCAACGTGGACGAAGAGTAGTCGTTCATTATTGGTACATCTATTGTTGGCATTTATAATATTATTAAATATGAAATACATCATCGAAAAAAGATTTCTTTCATGTTACGAATACAGTCCTGCAATATTCACTTTATTATTTCATTATTTGTGGTTCATTGGGTCTCGATCGCTAATAATAGCGCTATATAATAATAAAATAAACTTTAGATCTTTATCTTTCACGATGATCATTAGATGACATATCTCTCATTCTTCGAGTTTCGATCGTGCTTTTAATGGAGACAAATTTTATTTTGTTATTATTTAACGTCATTTATATAGTATTATTCTTGATGAGAAATATATCATTACAATCACAAAGTATTGAATGTAACTTGGGCCGTAATGCATTTATATTTTTAGATATTTAAGTTTCAACAGAAATAGACTTTTATAATGTAAATTACAGAGTGTCTCAGTTAAATGAGATCACTTAAATATTTGTCTTATTAACAATCTTATGAAAAAACTTCTCGACACGAGGAAACACTATTTCAAGGGGTAAATGCAATGGCGAAAAGAATTTTTTCTGATGTTCATTTTTTTAAACAGATATCAAGAACACCGGCATGTTTCTAAATGGCATCCTGTATTTTGTTATTCATCGATTGATGCTTTTTTTTGTTCTTTATACACGAGTATTAAGGCATTACTAGTGTTTATGCATATGGAATACTAACGTTTTTGATGATTAATAGTTTGTAACGTCTCAGTTAGCGCGTCTCGTATACTGTCATTGGCTCCTGCAGTTTTTTACAATAAAATTTGTTATTTCACCTTCGTTAAAGTAAACAAGGAACACGTGGAAAATATATGAAATACAATGTACTCAAAATGTGTTTGGTCTCGGTGACGTGTACTCTGACGATTCTTATGAAAGCCATGAGATCCTTTTCTTGTGTGTTCGATTTCTCTTCTACCGTCTCTCGCCAATGCATTAAACCGTCTATTGGTGTAAACCTAAAATTACATCCTTTTTTAATAAGTAATTTCGTATTATTATTTATGTTGTTCATTATCTTTATGATTATATATGGCGTGTAGTTGTTTATTTTCATAGTTATTTTATTTCAAAGAGGATTTCTTATATTCTTTCCAATTCCGTTTGTAACAAATATAAACAAGTGTAAAAAATTTCAAATAAACGCGAAATGGGTAATTACTAGAAATATTTATATTGAAAATTTAAAATACATGTTGAATTTATTAATACATTGAAATTTATTTTTCTTTATCGTAGATATTTTAAATCCAAAATTGTTTCCAATTATTTGTCGAGAATATAACGTACCCTACTTCAAAAATAATACCCTCGAATGGCCCAATACGACCTTGAAGCGGTCGAATTTCAAAAACTCTGTACACAGGATATTTTTTGCGGTTAATGTCCTACGAAGAGCACACTCGTTATAATTTCCTGCGCTCGAGTCCCCATCTTTTGTTAGTTGCAATTGAAATAAATTACCCGAACGCATATAAGTTCGTTGTCGATTTCGCCCAGCACCACATAACTAGCTACTTGAGAGGAAATATTTCGTACAACAAACGAATCGTACTTTCGAGTATTTACGACGGTTTGCGAAAAATCGATTAGAGTGAAATCTCCAGTTGTATTCGGATGATAAATTACAAGTTTTGGTACGATTACCTTGACGTTAAAAGGGACGCGTATATTTGGAACTGATTTGATCCTGAAAGAAAAACACCCTTTTTTTTATTATTAATTGCTTATTAATTGTTTATTAATTGTTTAATCGCCCTGTGGTGGCACACTCAATTAGTACAAGTTATAGCACTGGAACTAGTAGAAGATAGGAAAGAATTTTGTAAATAAACAAAATGGTAGTTTTTGTAGTCTCAGTGTATATCTGAATTAATATAGGTAAGAAAATTTACCAGATTTCACTGAAAAATGATCCTTCGTTCATGCCAATTAATTCAACAGTCAGCTGAACCGGCTTGTTTGGTTTAACGATTCCACGCATGGGATGAACTGTGATTTCTAAATCATTTGTACCAAGATCAATCGAAAATCTGTTAATTTCATGTTAATAAACATAACTTCCACGGACCAGCAATACACACGTAAGTACATACATTAACAGTAAGATATTTGAAAGTAGTATGATCATTGAAAAATAGGTTGTGAGGGAAATAAAGGAAATACATACACGTTTCATTTTAATTAATCCACGGAAATATAAATGAAATTAACATTAAAATACCTTTTAGACTATGCATTTTCAGATACAATTACCGTAATATCTCTTTGTGTAGAAAATCACAAACGTACAAAAATTGTATAGTTACATTAAAAAAAAAAAAAAAAAAAAGGATCACTTTGAGATTTCAAAATCGTCTTCGTCTAGACAAATTTAGTGATCATCATAAAACATCCACCTTAAAACAGGTTTTACTTGAAATATCTAGTTTACGAATAATATCTAGTTTACGATAGTGGTTCTTAACCTTTTTTTTTTTATCACGGAACCACTATAAATAAGTTTTTGTTATCACGGAACTCCAAGACTTCTCAAAATTTAAATCCTTAATATACCAAATATATATATTTAAAACATTCACCAGCTGCTCATCAACAACTTTTTTGGAGGGAAGAGATCCACTATAAATAGATACACATACAAAATAACTTTTATTTAAAGAATAGAATAATAACTTGCGCGTGTGAGGATTTCAAGAGTCCTCCAAAAGCCCAACAGATTAAAAACTACTGATTTAGGAAATATTTACGTGGATCAGTTAAAATGAGACACTCTGTATACATACAATACCTGGTACTTTTGCCGCCTTCGTTCCTCAGGGTAATTATTTTAATACCAGAAGAGTGACCAATATCGACAATTCCAAAGTCAATTGATTTCGGTTCGATACTAATACCTTCGACTAATAATTTACAAATAACGCGATAATCAAGAATCTTCCCATTAATCTCTATTGGTATTACTGCACGCAATAAAGACGGTCGCTTAAAAGAATACGTTACTACCGTGTATATACTTAATCCTGGATTTAACAATATCCCTTTATCCAAACTTTCCACTTGAAACGACTGAAAAATAATTGAATACATGGACAAAAATATCTTATTAATCGACTTACTATTATTATATTTGCTTTTAGGATATTAACCTTCAAAAACATAAAAATTTTTAACTTCTAAAAAGCATGTATAGTACGATAAATTACATTTGATTTCCAATTAAAAAATTTAATTTAGTTTCGACGTACTATTGACTTGGTTTGATGGACTTTAATAAAAGCCGATTTTTGTCCAGTATTCTTAATAATGATACGCTGATGACACGTAATTCCTTCGCTAGCTTCTTTAAATTCCATAAAACTAGGATATATATAAACGTCATCGTGTTTAGCGGTTGCTGATTGGTCATACGAACGTGGAACTTGTTGAATCTCGATACCTTCTTTCATGAGCACAATGGAACTACTGGACTGAAAAAAATTTAAAGTTCATAATTCGTAATCAGCAATTTGCAATTGCAAATGAAACTGAAAACCACAGGTACAGAACGTGACAAGTCACGTTATCTTGGATTTATAGAAGAGTAACTTTAATTCAATATATTACCAAGCAATTCTACAACAAAATTATTCTTTTATGTGATTTTCGGATTAAATATGTATTTTTGTCACTATCTTGAAAATTGAAAGAATATTAGTGATAGTAATTTTAAGACCGAGGATTCTTGTACAAATGCATATTTTTATAGAAGAAAACATAATTTTAAAGAATATAGTTTTAATTTTAAATTTAAAAAATATGATTAAAAAATAAATCTCGATAGAAAATTGTTTTATCCATCAAATATTATTCCAGAAAACATTATATGCATAAAAATTCTGATAATTATATGCAGAATAATATTAAATAAATCAAACTAACGTTATTAATAATTTTATTAATAATTTTTTTTTAAGCATTCTGGATTTATCTTCAAATATATTTATCATATCATTTCATGAGTTGAGTCTTGTAAGTGAGCTACCTAAACTTACCACACAAAGAGAGCTATAACTGTTATTGCATTTTTACATTTGTCTCTATTGGTTTCGAATAAAATGAGGAAATAATATTTTTGTGTAAGTCCAACATCTTATATCAATTTAGCATACAAGATGGCAAGATTTTAATACGATGTTCTTATAAAATTGTAACGATTCAAAACGTCAAAACTTCTTTTTTCTGATTTTTAAGTTATGTCATTGTTGTAGCAAATTAGTGATATGTGCGAGCTAGCTTATAAAATTTACACAAAAAAACCAAAGTTAAGCATATTTCACTTACAACAGTATGTGCTCTTCCCATCACTGACTGAGTATCGAAGGCCATTTTATAATTCATAAAGATGTCTGCTTATAATTAATAAAATAAATATTAACCTAATCCTATCTTCTTTAACAACAGAATGAAAATATAATCAAAGGCTTCTTTTGTTTGATAATTTTGTAACGTATGTATGTATTATCTTATTTGCGTGAAGTAAAAGTAAAATAAAGTGGTTGATGTACATAATATATTTTATTCAACACATTTAATATAAGTAAAACTTGCTTCATCCAATTAACGCTTATAATATAAATGGAATTTACAAAAATAACTTAATTGTACCATTTTATATTATATGTCATTAATCCATTATACATAATTAGGAAGGTCAACATATATCTTTTGATTTTCATTAACTAATTTTAGTTTGTATCTTTAACATATCTGGGAAAAAATGAAAAGTAAAGGAATATTAGAAGAGAAATGCTAAAAAATAAGGAGAACCAAATATTTAAGTATCTGACATGATTTATTTCACATATACAACTATTAATACAGATGTGTCATGCTGATGATACTTTATTTATATTTAATCAACATCATTTGTCCAGCTTATACGATACAATGTACTAAATAGAAATGGTAGGAAAAGAAAAAATTGTAACTAGCATTGAGAAAAAGAACACTTTGTACGTGGCTGATTATTATGCGGCTAGTTCGTAAATGGTATGCGAGGCGATTTACGACAATACATATTTTAATTATTTTTCTACTTATCAATAAGCAAGCAAAATATAAAGCATACATAGATCACATAAAATAACCGAATCCAAATGTACGTTTTATAGCGTCCCAATAATACCTTTCCCAATTTTCTTTTGTAGATTCTTCCTCACTGCAAATAATTGATTAGTTTTACATAGCCATTAATGTCTTTTACAATGCATTTGAGAAGCATAATGTAAACAACTATAATCTTTGATTGTTCTGTTTAATTTTTCTTTTAGCACAGGACTCAATTATCTTTAGTTATGACAGTTTTTGTGACACTATAAATTTCTCTTACCTAATTGGTACTCCTATTTGTGTCAAACTAACTTCAGTATGGTCATTCTTTTCACGGATATCGATAGTAACATCACTATAATGACCATCAGGCCATTGTTTGCAACGCCATTTTTGAACAATTTTCGCAGGCGTTATGTCCGTAAAATCACCATGTATATTACCACCAAATAATTCAAATTTGCCTCCCTTCTTCGGTTCGAGTTTTACCGGTCCTTTTGTAAATGCTTGAACCATCTGAAAAGGAATATTGTATTACAAATTATCAAATTATACCAAAAACAATGAAACTTTAGGAACTTATCTCAAAAGTAGTATATACAATCAATCCGTACAATAGTAACAGAATAGTAACAACAACAATGTCAACAAATATAGCAAAGAATAAAATAATCCACAAATAGATTGGAAGAAAGCATGACTATATAGGCTTTTCATCACAAAATCACAATATGTAAACTAATTGTATTAAACTATTTTCTTTGCTTTCATTGCTTTAATGTGAATTTATGTTGTTAAATCCATATCTTTTTATTTAATAAAATATAAATCATTACATTTGAAAAAATTGATCTATCTTAAATTCGTCTTTAAAATGAGACATAAGGAGCAATTTTATTTCTCTATTATTTACCAATATTTTAATAATATCACACCATATGTGTATAATAAATCTTATAGCAAAGGCCCACTCTTAAAAAAAAAAAAAAAAAAAAAAAAAAAAAAATACTATAAAACTACTTCTATAAAAGTTATATAAAACTAATATTTTAAATAAATATTTAAAAGATATTTTAGAAGCATACATACCACACATTAATGTAATTAAAAGTATGAATTTTAAGTATTGATTGCATCCTGTGCATTTAAAATTATCTTATACCAGTAATGTTACTTAAAGAACAACATTAATAATTGATTTGAATAATTGATTTGAAATTAGAATACTATCAAAACTGGATAAAAAAAGAACAAAGACAAGACAAGTTTGCTATTTAGTAGTCTAATATCTCTCATTAAATGAATCCTAATTTAAAACTCAATCCAACTTTTATTTAATACATTTGAAGTGAGACAAAGGCAGTACAACTTAAAGATAAACAAATAAATGTTTCTTCTGTGCACTAACCTTTTATCAAAATTTGTCTTCAGTATTAGCACTCTGTATTAAATTTCATAGCAATAGCTGAATCATTGTCTTGTCCCATCAGGAAACAAACAATTTTGAGACTAGATCAGCCTATAAAACAACATTTCGTTTCAGCACTCCAGAATTTCATTACTCCACCTACACCAGAATAAGCAGATTGACTGTATCATAAAAAGTATTCTTTTACATGAAGATATAGAACATTTAATTACAAATATCATACATAAGATACGAGTCATTTTCATAGAAAAACTATTTTCAGAAACATACCCAAAGCAATACTATAACTGGTATAAACGACAAATAGATAAATGCATAAGATAGATATCATAGATGTTTTAAATAACTATTTATGAATGTTATTATTACTTCATGTAGAAAACTGAAATCTTTTGTTCACATCCTAGACATTCAATAATAATATCCTAGCAATTGTATGAAAGATCATAATGAACGATATTGAATGAAAAACGTTTTGATCATTTTTTACAATCTCACATAGAATAGCTTATAGACATCCTGGATGTGTATATGATATAAAGAAATATAAACTGATTAACCTGACTTTTTAAATTAAGATTGCAGTAATAATAGGAAATATAATCTGCACCTCCATTTCTCTATGGAAAAGATTCTCATAGATTTGAGTCACCTACGAATAGATTAATAATCTCGATAATAGAAATTTTTATAAACCTAATAATAAAACATTAAGGTCAACGATTAAAGAACAGAGTGGGCTTTTACTAAATATTTTACATTTACTCACTTGTTATAAGTACGTAATATCTTTAATTAACTTAATCTTAGATAAAATGATATGAAACAAAATTCTTCAAAAATACATAATTGTGTACAAGTGTAAACAATTATATATTTTCTACGTACAATTGAATATTGATTATCTATAATAATCTATGAAAAAGATAATGGGTACAATAAGATAACAAAGGATAGTAATAGGATTACAATATGAGAAATAATGTAATAAATAAAATTGTTAGTGCGATAAATACGGAATGTTTAAATAATCATCAACGTTTTTCTTGTTTTAAGATTTTTGTAGATCTTAACTCAATTATTAAGTATTTTTAGAAAACGTACATTTTATTAGGTATTTTGTTGTTAGTGGTCTCAGTGGACTTACCTCTATTGTCGTAAACACGTTGTAAAATTCTTCTGCCCTACATTGAAACTTCTGTTGTTGTTTAATTGTTGTTGTCGAAATTTTACATCCTAATTCTTTTTTATTATTCGATGAAACTACAGTAGAATTCATTTGCATCTATAACAATTAATTATATATATATATATATATATAAAATATATATGTCGGGTTGGCGTTAAAATTAGGGTTAGGGTTAAGGGCGTGAAACGAATCCCCATTGGCATTAGACGTGATCATTATGTAATAGAGGAGATATTTACTAATGCAAATATGATTATGATAGAATTTGACAAGTAATCGCGATAATTAGATACTCGAGAAGCTAATGATAATGATCCTAGGCTCAATAATGAATCCACGGTCAACGGGATAACGAACTCTATTCTTCTTTAGCGACTAAGTTGTACTCAATGTTAATGCATGGGGCAATCACTACGTATCTGAGGGTTACTTGAATCGTCGTTGATATCATAGGGGAGAGTGGCTCTCCACAGTGACGCTGTCGAGGAAAACTATGATTGGTGTGTTTAAGGGCTCGAGATCATGGGATTCACAGAGAAAAGTCTTCGTTCAAAGGGTGAGGGAAATTGACGTTACTGTTAATTGGTCAATTTCCATGTTGGTGGTTAGAGGATATTAGCCGTCCTTGGAGAAAGTTGCCAGTGGGAAACGTTCGTGGGAGGATAGATTTCTCTTATTTTCCCGTAGTTAGGACTTTGTATAACTGAAACTTGATATTCGTAACGGGTCCTCGGCCAGCTAAACATATATTCTGAAGATGTGTTGACATCTGGCAATCATCTTACCCGAAGGACAAAGTCTGCATGTGGCGAGCCACGGGACAGAAATCACTGAAATGTTTACCGTCACGTGCCGCTACGACTATTTCATTTAAGGACAGCTGTAGAATTACTCCATGCCTTTGTTAGACAAAACGTTCATCCCTTGACCGCGGCTACGTTCGGCGACTGGTTGTCGCCTCGAGCCCGAGCTCACTATCATAAATCTCAAATAAATACAGTTAAATCGAATGACAACAATTTCTTAATACGGCTATGGTGGAATCTAGATTACAGTACTAAGGGGTCTTCCCAAAGTTCCAAAGGGAAGGTTCTGGTGTTCTTTCATCTCCGACATATATATATATATAATTATATTATTATATAATATATAATAATATATATATATAAACGAAATTTCTTTTTGAGATTAAATATTTTTGAAATCAAATTTAACGTAAAAATATATGTGATTTACACACACACACACACACACACACACACACACACACACACACACACACACACACACACACACACAACGTGAATCAATCCTATACTTACTTTTGCATTGAACCCAGACGTAATATTCAAGATATTTTCTTTCACATCATCTTTTTTTGGTAAAATCATACCAGCTGCAAATTCTAATAACAAATAATAGAAAGTTAATTTAATGTAACTAAAAGCATTATACTCAAAAATTTAAAATAATTTCCAAAGTGACAATTCAATACATTTACAAATTATTAAATTCATATTAACATAAAGTTACCTTCTTTTAAAGAAGAAACATATTTTTTCAATTTCTCCCTAATAAATTCTTTTCCTTTCGTATGCAAGAAATGTTTTACTGCTTCACCTTCATCTGTGCTATCTTCTAAAGTAATTTCAATCTATAAAAGAGAGTAATGTTTTCTATTGCTTCAGTAACTAAATTTATAGAAAATATATTTTCAACTATATATATATATCAACTATATAACTATATCTTCTTTCTCTCTTTGTTAAATGCTTTTATATAGATACTTACATCTACTTCAGAAATATCATTTTCCTCAGAAAGATTTGGAATGTTTATTTTACCCCCAATCTTCTTATCAGATTTTTTGTTGGATTCCCACTTCAATACAATATTCCATTCATAGAAGAAAATTAATTTACCTTTTCGATTATTTGCCATTGCCTCACCTTCACACTTTTCTATTTCATTTACTATACAGGAAACTAAAAATTACACTCATTAGGTTTATATTGTATGTCAAATTTAAAATTATTATACAAATTATTCTTTTGTTATTGTTACAAAAAAGAAAAATGCAAACCATTATCTCCTTCCATCTTCATATTAATAAATAATTCTTTTATTTTTTCTTGGGACCAAGCACAGGCATTTTTCTCCGTCCTTAAACAAATTGAAATTACCATAAATTTTGTATATTGTATTCATATAAGTTTTTTATTTCTTTCTGTATTTTATGTACTTATATATGTATATATATTTTATTGTATGTACTTTTGTATACAAATTGTAATTCATATAAGTTATTTCTCTTTTATAATTATAAGTACTTATTTCTTAGACTATATATAATTATTAATATCAAGGAAATTTGACATTGCAATCTAGGATATATTTGACAAAGATGAATAGGATTACACATTTGTAATGCTTGTAAATAAATATATCTTCAAAGAAGAACTCTTTCTATTAACTTCACTTACTAAATTCATATTTATTGAAAAAAATTAAGTATTTGAATCTTCAATTGCATGTAAACTTTTATAAATGAATACATCATTTAGAAATTTGTACTTTATTCAGATTATATTGTTTTATAATGATAAGAACATTATGATTCATAAATACTAGTAAAGTCTGCTGTGCTAGGTGTTGTAAAAGTAAACAAAAAGACAAATCATGGATTAAATACAGTATATATTTAAAACAATCTTTGGTACAAAATTTTATAGATAATAAACAAATAAATATAAACAATAAACAAAATATAAAGAAAATATGTAATATTGTACATCAAATACAATAATATTTAGAAAATTAAATTAGTATAAGAAGATTATTAGGTTGCTTTTAGATACATAACAATAAAATTATTTATAAGCAATCTTTAAGTTAGATAAAATTTTTGTTAACTTATTATATATATAAAAATATATAATCTAATGTTTATACAATTCTAGAACAAAGTGCATTAAAAGTTTAATCATACCAGTGCCAGTTATTTACATTGGTGGCATCAGGCCTTTCTTCAACGATCCATCTTGGATCTCCTTCACCCCACTTAGCCATTTCTTAGAAACAAAAAGCTCACAATGTAACAATGTTTAAATGTAGTTACGAAAAGAAATAGTTATTCCTGCAACATAAAATATAATTATTTAATAATCATATCTTACGGACTACAAAGATTTCAAAAGATTTAAATAACATGCGTACTATATTCATAAGAGGTATCTATGAGTGTTTAATTACTTTACATTAACAAATGCAGTTAAACTGTTTGTATTATAATAGATAATATTTAATAACATTTTCAATTACAGTAAAAAGATAGTGTAAAAGAACTGACTGAGGAATGACAACTAATGTTAACAAAAATTTCTTTTATTCCTTGTTTAAATATTCTAACTGTATCAATTACAAAAGGAAAAAATGAAGAGTCATTAAGAACATTGAAATGTAATAAGATATATTATTGGTACTGACTACTGGAATTAAAATGTAGGTTGACAACTATTAAAAGAGTACTTTTATTTTATTCGTTACTCAAATATTGTAATTATATCAATTATGAACCTACTTAAGAACTGATAATGACATTAAAATATAATGGAATAAATTATTGCTAGTGATATCAGGTATTACAATATAAGTTTACAATTAATATAAATAGAAAATTAATATTAAAACAAACTTCATTGCCTGATTAAATATTATAGTCGTATTAATTATGAACAGAATTAAGAATTATTAAGAAAATTAAACTACAACATAATGAAGTAAAATATGTTAAACGTTGACAAAACGAATTTAACTTTTTCATTTTTTTAGATGCAACGAATACAATTTTTCATTACCTTGAAACTGTCAAGCAAAGTGAAACAGTATAAACCAAATAAAAAGATATAATATGGATATAATTAACAAAGAAACAATGTAATTGAGAAAAATACAGTCGACTTTCTGTTTTATGAAAGTTAGCTTGAACAAAGTATGAATGCATGGAGCATAACCTACAATCTACATTAGTCAATTGAACGTTTTCAATAAGAGAAAAATAATTGATAGTTTACGTAACATTAGTTATACTTGCCTTACCAAAATTTGAAAAAAACCTGCTTCCACTAGAAATTGGGTTCTATTTATTTATAATTTGATTTAATTTTACAACTGTAACTGATTTTAATATTCAATACATTGTTTCGTAAAAAGCTAAATTGTTTTTAAGAGGTTCCGAACACGTTGAAAGACAAAATTCTTCTGAACGAACAAATAACGTGAAAGCCGCAAACTTCCACGCGGAACTCGAAATTACTAAGGAAACAAATGTTGTAGGTTGTAGACTTTATAGTGGAGGGGATATAGAAACCTTCTAGAAATTTCATGAACGTGTAATCAAATTATTCTAGATAGGAAACTAGATCTGAAGATGTAGTGGATCTAGGAATTAAAAGACGGAGTACGAAGTTTCATCTTAGATGAAAGGATCAAGTTAGTCCATCGGCAGGAGGAAAGTCGTGGTGAACGTATTGCGATTGGCGGAGTAGTACGCACGCGCCGCGCTTTATTTGGAATGAAATGTTAAATTTCATTTTTATAAAATAAAACTTAAATTGAATGTTTAAAATACATCAGAGTATAATTAACATTGAAATTATTATTTTACAAATAAAGACAAGAAGAAAGAATTGCAATTTAAATAAATGGTAGATAAGATATATTTTTTTCTGTTATTTCTATTTGTAATAAGAAATCAATAATTATGACAATAGAAAAGTCAATGATGTCAAAAAAAGAAATGTGTAAAAATAAAGTAAATTTGAAACTAAACCTGTAAACGAAATTTTATATATGCAATCAATCAATCTTAAGTCTATAGAAAATATTTTGTAAATGAGGAGCGTAATAAATAAGGAATTGCACAATGATAAAACGATATATGATCGTTCAAATATATAATTACAGTAATGGTAGTAAATCTACCACAGAAAGCTTCAAATAAAATAGTTACCTACTATAAAAGTTAAGATAGTTATCTACTATACGAGATCACAAATAAAAAATTTACCTAACTACGACAAATATTAATTAATTCATGTACAGTTTTTAATTATCCACATATTTTTAAAGTTTAAGGAAGCAGAAAATACATTAAATGAATTTTAAATGTTTGTTTCTTTACTTGTTTTTATTTATAACGATTTATGTTTAGTACTAACTAGTATCAAAGAGGAAATTTTCTCTTTGCTAGTATTTACATAGTTACGTAATTTCCTATAATTGTAATTTCCAGAAAAATAGAAGTGCATTTTCATTGAAACAATATTCGATAATTTTTAGACGATACATAGATGGCACTATAACAGAGTGTACTAGATAACAGTTAATTCGAAGCGTTTTGTTTCGTTCTTATACGCTAATTTTTAAGGTTAGGAATTCAAATTCTTAATGTCCTAAGATTGAACGTTAAATACTATAACATTTATATCGAATTTTATGTGTTAAATTAATTTGAAAATGAGATATTCGAATAAAGTAAATAATAGAGAAAATAAAAATATATAATATAGTAGCATTAAAATAGGGCGCCAATAATACTTTGTGTGTGTAGTAATATATTATTTAAATATTAATTGTATTAAGTTTGCGAAATGAATATTATATGTGTCATATGTAGTGATCTATTAACACCTTCTGATGATGTTTTTTATACACCTTGTGGACACATTTTTCATTTTACCTGTGTAACTCAATGGTTGGAGAGGTAGGCACATATAATGTTTTTAATTAAAAATGTTGTATGAACATATGGCATTTCCATATAAAATTAACTTCGTATTTTATCAAATAATATTTACATTTTCTATACCTATGAAAATATTCAACTGTTCTCGTAAATATATTAATTGCTTTTTCATGCAGATCCAAAACCTGTCCACAATGTAGAGAAAGGACTACATCAAGTAAAATTCATAGATTGTATTTTAATTTTTCTAATAACGATACCATTGTGGAGGATAAATGCTCTTTACAAGATAAAGTTGATAAATTAAATTTTCAGCTGATGTTAAAAGAAAAGGATATTAAACATGATTTAGCAAGGATTGAAATCTTAGAGAGACAGAATAGGGAGTTAAAGGAGGAAATAAAAAAAATGGAAATTGAAATAGCTGGAAAATATAATGCTGTTTATGCTCTTCAAGAACAAATTAAATTACTTAAACAGCAAAGTTTAAAAGCAGAACGTAGAAAAAAAGAAATAGAGCAATTGCAAAAGAAAATTGAGCATTATAAAAAGTATGTGAAGATATATAACATTTTATTGTGTCCAAAAATTATTTAATAAACATACCTTTTGTTTAAGTGTACAAATCATACTTGATGGTACTACAGAAGATGTAGATGAGATGATCTCAAGAACAACTGAACCTGCTACGCTTATTACATACATGTCTGTGATGAAAAGGTAATTAAATATTATTTATTTATATTATATTTGGTATATTTATATTTCTTTCTTAAAAGTTACATGTATAATTTAGAGAGATAACAATTAGCCAAAATAAAAGAAGAGAATTAAGGTCCAAACTAAAAAGTGTACAACAAGAACTTACTAAAGTTTCTATGGAACGAAATTTCCTGTCTGATGAACATACTAAAAGGAAGTATGTAGCTCTTATAATAATATAAAGAAAATGTTGACAAATTAAAAAATATTTTTGTTAAAATATTAAAAATATTTTTATTGTTATACGTTATCTATAGAACACTTGAAAATGAATATCTTGCTTGTCTAAGTGAAAAAATGTCTTTACAAAATAGACTTAGTGAGTTAGAAAAAGATATGTCTTCGACACAAAAGCCAATTAAGTTCAATTCGAAAACAAAAAATATGACAGAGGATGATTTAAACAATGATTCTAGAAAAGATAAAATTGAATGTATAAATAATACCATAAATGAGAAAAAGGATATAGGTCAAGAAGAGAAAACTCAATCTGCTATTACAGTAATAAAAATAATTTATAATTTTTGTAATATACTATTGATTGATTTTATTATTAATTCCTAAAAACAATAACTTGTTTCCAGAAAAATGAAACAAATTCTCCGTATCTTCCAGTGAAATCAGGAGGAGTATTTGCTTTAACACAAATGTCTCAGAGATATACTACATCAAAATTAACTTCCTCGATCTTGGCAAAGAAACCAAGACTCGAGCAAGGAACCAGTAGAAATGTAAGAATACTCATATTAATTTGCAAACTGACAATCTACCTACTTCTTTTATTTGTAAATATTATTAATTTAGGAAAATAATAGAATTACATTTGATGGTTTTGGAGGGCATTCAAAATATGAGGAATTCCCTAAACCTTCTGCTACCAAACTAAAAATAGTTAAAGATATTCCAAAAGTTAAAAAGCCAAAATTTGATACAGACTATCCAAAAATAGATTATTTTCTGGAAAATTAACATAATCATTGCATATTATTAATGTTTATAAATAGTATTTAAGAAGAAGAAAAATAAAGTATTATGTGGCAGATATATCTATGGAAAGAGTGAACATGTTACAAATGTATTGTGGTCAAGTATGTATAAAGTTCGTATTTTATTAAATAAATCTGTTTATCAGTTTCATAAAAATATACACATTTTATACTGATATGTATGTATGTATTTAATAGGTAAAAATTCCTGCATACATAAACTAAAGTACACCTCAAAAAAAGAAGAAAGAACAAACAAATACAATTCTATATATTATTATGTGGGTTTAATTATACTGTGTGAAATTCTAGAAGTCGGTAGTTTCTTATTAATTTGTTATATCACATTTGAGTTCTTAGTAATCATGTCGGTAAGACGTCGGTATGCGACATCACAAATGTCACGTTTATTCTATATCTGTATACTGTACTGACAAGATATGTTCTGTCATCTATGGAAAACAGAAGGAACTGTAACTTGGAGCATGTCAGGATAGATGGCAACACATGTCTGTCAATAGACCAGATATGCAATACTGTGTGATAAGGTATGTGTTGCCATCTATGGAAGACAGAAGGAACTGCAACTTGCAACATGTCAGGATAGATGACAACACATGGCTGTCCATAGATAAGACATGTAATACTGTGTGATAAGACAAGTCCTTTCTGGTGATATGTCCATTCTGTCGACTTACGTGTCATCTACGATAATTTCTATGTTTGCCTTAGGAAATCAGTATTTTATAATTTTTGATACAAATTTCTATTTAATGTCAAGTGCACTCTATCTTTAATGAATGATTTTGTATACCTAATTGAATTCAATTTATCGGTGGCTGAATGATGTCATGACTACATTATCGATAGTGAAATGTTTAGCTGGTGACCCTGCATTAGGGGTATGAGACAAGAAAAAATTGTAAACAAAAATTTAGGTTAATTCCATTCCACGAATTTTTAAATTTTAAAATTGATAATTCTTATAAATCTGGTAATAAAACTACTTAGTTGTTAAATGTTCAGTGCATGAATTATCTTAATAGAAAAGATATAAACTGTAGCAGCCCTGTTCTCAGAATAGTTGAATTCTAAAATTGGCCGTTCTTCTGAAATAATGAAATACAGAATGTATACTGAAATAATGAAACAGAATGCATACTGAAATAATGAAACAAGTTGAAAAAATGTATCGTATAATGTGGAAAAATATTTTCATTATAAATATGTACATAGTGTTCATAGAGGGAACGATATTAAAATTTGTGCAAATACAATTTCATGTCTACCAACTGTATAACTGTTGAAAAAATTGAAAGAGACCCCTGTTGGTGTTCAAGCGAACTAACGATAATCCGCAGATCCATGATGTGACACCTTTCTCCCTTGGGAGAATGCCGTCATGGAATCCATGTCTTTCCCCAGCGGAATTTCGCTGTTGTCGCCATAGCTATGTTCCGGAATTCGTGTCTCTCCGTGTCCTCCTGTGGGAGGAAGGTGTCGTGTCCCTAGGCGCATGAATTACCAGTAGATGCCAGTAGTTCACTGTGGTCCATGGCGTGGGAAACCAAGAGGAAAGGTGGGGATGGCGAGCGGCCAATTACCAAGGCAATACACGCCGTATGCAAATCCATATATCTATACTACTGTATATATAAAAGTCAAAATATGTATACATATATGTTAACGAATTCTATACCGTTCAACGCAATTTCACAAAATTTGGCATGAATATTCTTCGACATCTCAGAAAAAATATTGTGGAGATTTTTCCACCCCCAACCACTCTACAAACCCACCCCCTCTTAACTTAAGCTCGACCAATCTTAAGTGAAGTAGAACAATAATTTTTAACAATTTTATAGGACAATATTTTTATTTTAAGTTTGGGTATTTTTTGAATAGATTAAACAATTATCATGGAGATTAAAATAAAACGAGAAGCGAATGTGTAAAATGAAATTTGAGCAGCTAAAGATTCGAAGAAAAATATAAACATTTAAAAAATTATTTTTACGAAGATTTCGGGGACTATTATTATTTGATGAAATAAAAGGAACGAGCGAAGAAAGAAAAGAAGGAGTAATACAGTTTTGAGTTTCTTGGCTTGACAGTTATTATATATTTTATCCATTTATCCAATTATAACTTACGAATGTTGTTTGCACTCGATAGAAGGATCGTAATAGCAACAAATCGAAACGCCGGGCACACGCAACTAGTATTTAATATAAAATTAATTTGGCATATTAATAATAATATATAATCGATTATTTCAATACTTCTGTTAAAAAATTCTGTTAAATATCTCGTTATTTCTACCTTCATCTTCGCATTAGTTTTAAACTTTACCAATAAAACGACAGTCGAGTCTCGTCCCAACTATCACGAGTCTGTGTATATTTAGAAGCAAACCTTTCGTCGATAAAACAGTTAGAAATGAAAAAACTATAAGTGATTTCCTCCTATCATAAAATAACGTATAAAAGTCAGAAAAAAATGAAAAGTTGGTTAGTACAAAGAGAAAGCTAGAAAAACAATGGAAACGCGTCAGAATTAATCATATTGAAAGATTCATGGTTTGAAAAGAGCTGTAAGAATAGCAATTGTGGATTGTGGAATGGCAATGTACCGAGCTGACAAATATTTACGCCGATACTCTATTTACATTCGATGGTTTATTCAAGGTTTCGTACCGTAAGAACGAATGCATCGCCTCTTTCATTTTTTTTTCTTTTTTTTCCTTTTTTTTTCTTTTCTTTTTTTTTTATATTAGTAATTCCGTTTACTGTACTTCAGTCGATGACCTTGACTTGCGACGTATTTATGCGACCGTAATTTCTGAACGTACGAGTAATAATATATCGATTTGTAATTATCGAATCACCTGTTGATAAAACCCTACGTAGATGTCATTTTGTCAGGGTTCACGATGTAACCGGGCAAATAAAAGGGAAATTACGATCAGAGTAAATGTTAACGCAATTACGTTAATATTCGAACACTTCCTATATTAGTTGTTTCGTGTAGGAAGGAATGATCTAAAAAATATAGTGTCTAAAAGATATTCTACTAGAATATCAACTATTTACTATTTACTGTAGCTTGAAAATATTTAAACAATTTCTTCCTAACAATAACCGTTTAATCTTATAGTGGACTTTTAACAGAACAATTGTCTCATTTTCACGCGTCATGCTGATACCTGTGAAAAAAAGAAAAATTATATTGGTATCGCTCCGTTAATTATAAAAATAATTCGAGTGACCGAGTAGCACATATTAGCACGTCTTGCGTCGGTGACGTAAAAATACGTCACTTTCGTGTTACCGTTTAACCGTCGCATCGGTTCTGTAACTGTACTTTAACAACTGTGATATCTAATAATAACTATCCTGCGCAGTTCAGACGTTGCTTTTCGAAATATCTGCTGTCCCTCTCCCCCCTCTCTGTCTCCCTTTCTCTTATTAATTACTATTTTATAAAGTTTCGGAACAGTTCGTCTTAGTAATTCTCGCGATTGTCCCCGTTGTATTCCTTTCTGCACACTTTGTAATATCTCTCATAGGGGTTCTTTGGCTGTTGAGCAACGCCGTCTTACCCCTTGTCTTCGTTTCACATAACGGTGAAGTATATCTATACGGCGACACACTTGTTTCAGTCTCGCCGACTGTCTCTATTGTTTTGCAATTTCGAAAATTAACGAAGACTACAATGGACAGATATGTACGCGACAATACACGTAATCTTGGCCACAGACAAGGGATGTCTCTGTTTTAAATCAATATGCGATCGTAGTTGTTATAATTTCTTGGGGTTTCCATGGTGTTCTTTTATTGGTACGTTGCGCTTTGTTCCGACGTCTGTCAGGACCGCGCTGAACAACTGGAACGTTCACGAAACACGTCGGAACAGAACGCGACCTACTGATAAAAGAACGATTAAAGTCCTAAACTTTGAAATCTAAAGGGAGGATTTGTTTAAAAACGAGCGAATTCTTGCGCGTAAAAAAGGGCCGGGGCGGTTAGGGTGCATCTCCATGTGCAGCAACCTCCACGTGGTAAGTCTCGGGCAATCGTTATTATTTGTTATACAATTACTAATCGCATCGCTACGTTATACAATTACGAATTATATAGAAAATAATGCCAGCTAATTGGCTGCGATTATGCTTTTATGTAATTGAAAGATTTATTAAGCTGTTGACAAGAATACCATCGATGCCTGAAAACGTAAATTGGTTTTTCTTTGGTAATGTGTAATGAAGCAATGCCTTTTGAATGTTGTAGAAGCATAGAATTCTACATTTCTAATGTAAATTATTCTGGTCATCTATATAACGTTTAAGGGCTAACGTAGCTTAGTTATCATATGCGGGCATATCGCGGATTTTTACGCGTTCATAGGAAATTTGAAAATGCAGAATTGCGTGGAATGCGCATAGTATGAAAAGGTATATGAAATATCGAAAGCGAAGTACCCGTCGTAATTTTTGATCGAGCGATACAAATTACTATGTAAGTTCCATTTCTTTAGTCCTTTCCGTAAAGATATAAAATTACAAAAAAATCAGCCTAGTTGTTGTACGTAGATATGAAATTTTAAACCTTAGTTTCGTCCGCCACTGTAGCTTATACATGGTGGGAATTTTTCTGATCGCGTTATACGAGCATCGCGTTATACGGAGTTCTACTGTACTAGCTAAGGACCAACGTCCCATACGTATGAATGGGCAGAGCTGAACACGGTGAGACTCATGCGCGCGCTTCGAAAATCAAAATCAATGTGGTCCTCCCCTCAGAAACTCCACACCGGCCTTGCTCCGATTGCCCACGCCCTTTAGTGTGCCTCGTACTTCCGTCGCGGACGCATCCCTCGTGCAATCATCGTCGTCTTTGCGTCCTCCTCTCTCCCTCACTCTGCTCCTTCTCTCTCTCTCTTTCTCTCTCTATCTTCGCTTCACTTACTCACTTACTCTTTATTACCCCCACTCCACAATTCGCTTACTCTGTTTCTCTCTAGCTTTCTCCTCCCCCCCACTCTCTAACTCCCCCTCTCTCGTTCTCTATCTTTCTCTTCTGTTTCTTTCTTACTTATTCGCTCACTTACTCTTTCTCACGCATCTACACGTACGCGGGTACATTATATAACATACACGCGGTCTGTCCTCTCTTGATCCGTGTGCCTGCTTGTTGTGTTGTCTATCTCCCTCGGGTTTAGGTTCGGGTTCGAGCGAATCAAAATAACGAAGCTGTATGCGATGATGATCGGCGGCAACGAAATATAAGAGAAAAGAAATATGTATATACGAGAGAGGAAAGGGTGGTGGTAAACTCGCTAAAACATCGGATCTTCTGGTGCTCGCAATTATATCAGAATATAGTCGTACCGATGCACGCGAGATTCCTCGTCCCGCCTCTTTCCACACCGATGCTGGATATCAGTGATTTAAATTATGTGTGAATCGTCCGGTTTGTGGATTTTTCGGTCTCGCCCTCGAATTTCTTGTGTCAGTGAAGTTCCAATTTCTTTGTTTTTTTCCACGTCTTTTCCGTTTTTTCGCGACGATAACCTACATCGAGACTGCCCTTTCGTTGGTTTTTGTTTTCTCACAAATAGACTGCGGATTTTCACGCATTTCTGGGAAATTTGGAGGTGCGAAATGCACACATATGCGAAAATATATGGAATATCCAAAATAGAGCGTTTTGTAGATGAAACAAATTTTTATTCAAATTCCATTCCTTTAGTTACGTTCTTAAAAATATAAAAATATACAAAAATCCGCAGTCCACTCGTGAATATTACTGGATCTTTTTGTCGTCGTGATGTTTTGCTCGAAAAGTGGTCGTTCTCGGCCGATAAACAATTTGCTCGGTCCTTATCGATCGAGATATTAGATTTTCGTGGCTCTCTTTTGTATCTTTCGAAAATTTCGGCTGTCCCTTCGAGATCGTGGCCCAGCCTTTTCGAAGGCCCGACCCACCTTCTCGATTGGAAAAAAAGTATTTGTCGGTCCGCCTTTAGCTTTTGTTTTCGCCGAGAAAACAATTCGATTAACCTGTGTCTTTTTCGCCAACCTGTGTCATTGGGCCTCCTACCACGCCTAACGGTTCGTCATTCAAATTCTAATGTCTATTCAGTGAATATCGCGCGTTTCGGCAGTTTTCATTACGTCGGTTAATCGGTAGGAAACCTCAAACGCGAAAATATGTAACACGATGAACACAGAGAAAGAACAAAATCAAAAGTGTGTTGTATGGTTAAGGAACCGATGAATTTTGTTCAAGTGGCTGACTGTTATGTGTAAACACGGCGAACAAGGTAAAAAGTGTTTGAAAATCATTGTTAATATATTTTCATGATGTTGTTAATAGCGATGTTTTGATGTATTAATTCATGAAATTATAAAAATGAATGTTGATGTCTACGTTTGGTTATTTTATATCGTCGATGTTCCTTTTACATTTGAAATAGCAATTATTATGGGTTACTATTTTTGTTGTTGGTATTTTCCACATTCACGATATTCACCATTAGTATCATTAATGGTGAAAATAAAGTTATAACATTTAAGCCTCTTTGTTCATTTTCATGTCAACGAATTGACATTTCTTCCGTTAGATTTGATATAATAATTATTAGGGGTTAGTATTTTTGTTGTTGATATTTTCATCGCCATTGGTATCGTTGATGGCGCCACTGTTCATATTGTCCCCATTATTCTTATTTTTCATAATATAAAACTGTAATATCATTTTTTTTCAGTATTTTTATTTTAGTTTTTTAATTACATATTTATACAATGGTGCTTCGTTAGCGTTTATATTGGCGAATAGGAAAAATTTGTTTGCAATTACAACTATAATACATTCAGCATTGGAGATAAAACATATTTTTACAAACTATAATAGATCGTTAATTATGTGTAATGTAAATTATGCCTCTTGTATCGTGTTGATTTTTATTTTCTCGTGAAATATGACGCTTTTTAATCTGAATGAAACAATATAGAATTTTTCGATCTGCAATTTTTATCTTTCTCATAAGCTTTGTTTATTCCGTTGTCTCCTCTTTCTCTTGCAGACATCAAAGATCTTTTTGTGACTTCGTAGCGTTTGTACATTTTACCGTTGTCTTTTCACCGCCCTCCTTCGTTGTTCTTAACGTTATTTCCGCGAGCTATTGTTTTCAATTTACTCTTTATTCATTAATGTTGCACGGCTTACGATCGAACTTTTATATCGACATGTTTTTGTAACCGTATTATTTTATTCAACGGGCTTTATCGAAACGCATTATTAACATTTTCAATAACTGTTTACTATTCACGACTATAACTTCGGAAATGTTCTCTGCGTTAAAAAATTTGTAACTAGAATTTTGAAATTTTAGAATTTTCATAGGTGATTTATTTACTTTTGTCATTTTTATTTCGATAATAACGTCGAACTTGTATGTTGTTATAACAAAATAAAAACTATTTTTAATGTTATATAATTAATTTGCTTTCAATCAAATCATACGCTTTATATAACTAATATTTCTACATAATTTCCTATCATAGAACGATTTGCTTTTTATTTTTTCTCCGTTATTAATTAATTCCCTCTTGTACGATTGAATTAGTATCTTTAATGAAATTTGTCAAGTCACAAATTACAAGTTATTAATATCAATAATTCTTTAGTATAACGACAGTTATAAGCTCGATAACGATTAGGTAATTAGTTTATTGTATGTAAAATTGTAAATTTATAAAAAGAATTGATGATTAATTTCAAATGTTATTTAATGAAAAGAGAATTTAAATTTTTCTACTAAATATATACATCCCAGACTTAAAGTTATTTTACTTTATTTTATTTTATCTCGAAGGATGAATATTAGAAGCGAATAATTTCAAATCTTTGACAAACTTATCGAAGCTTACATATACTTCTTAAAATTAAAGTTATCCTACTTTATTTTCTTAAATCGTATTTTATTTTATTCGCTTAATTCGTATTTTATTTTATCTTCTTTCAAAGGGTGAATATCAAAAGCGATTCGAAATTTCTGAGCGATTTTATAAGTTGGATTTCTTCACGTACGATTTGGACTATTCCAGAACGAGAAAATCGACTAACGTATAACAGGTATACCTGCTCAGTTGGAAGCATTTTCGAATAAAACGTACGTCGACATAATAGAAAACGCTTGTTACTATTAATGTGACTGGTATTCACGTGCATTTCGGTTTAAATATGTATATCGTCGGTGATGCCGGAAACGGTTAAGCGTTTATTTCCAATGCGCGACATATTTCCCTATGAATTCGCTTCTTTCGTTTTTTCTTATTCTTATTTTCATTTTCGCCTCCGTACATTTTTTTTTTAATATGCGATATGCGATATGCAATTTTCTCCTCGCAATTGCAGCCAATTGTTTGCGATTTTGCATTCAGTGCTGTTTCTATGCGTGATTATTAAACTGATTTCTCTGCACGGTACGCTGTAAAGGTATTAGATTACACATATAGATAGCTGCGTTATTAGCCTTTTAATGGCAACCGAGTATCGTTTTAAGAAATGATTTTAGGTGTTGTCTTACGAAGGTTAAACTGCTCATAACGATTATTGTTTCCTTGCGATCTTTATACTGGCATAGATCTTTTTTACAATTTTTCAATCGAATTACAATTTAGGTAAATTAGGTACAGGGTGTCCGTGTTATTACGAATTTGGATTCTTTTGGTAACTGATTAGTTTTGAGAGAAATGAGAGAGAAAGAAATTTTATTCAAAAATCAAATTTCCGTTTCAAACCTGTGCATTTTATTCGTATCTTCAAAAATCCAAATTTCCATAAACACACGCAGTGTGCTCGTCAATTACACCGAAACAAGTATAAATCTGGACCCGGTTTATTTTATATTTTACTTTGGAACAGCTAAAATCCACCGTGATTTAAACAGAGGTTAAAACAATTATCCATAAAGTTAAATACACGGCAATAAAGAAAAACTTATCTCTAAGCATTTTAATATATTTTTTTTAAATAACAAGGCATAGTTGCGGAGTAACAGGGCTGTAATGCTAGATATTAAAGAAAAAAAGAAAAAAAAAAGAGATCAAGTTATCATGATCATACGGTATTCTCGGTTAGCGCACGAGTACAATCAGGATTCTCTTTAATTATTCTGTATCTAATATAGCCAGGAGAACAGGACGTAATTGCGAGAGCAGGCTTTTTTGTATTTTTAGCAGTTTTCTATATAGATATCTATAAATGTTGGTTAGCCTTTCTCTCCTATGTGTGCGTTTTGTATCGCTGATCTATATTGGTCTCGGCCATATATAGAACTATTTTCGTTTACAGCAAATATAGAGCATGAAAACATTTCAGTGAAAATATTTTATGCTCAACGCGATTCCCTCATGGTTCCTGGTGGCCATTTACAGTGGCTGGCATTAATATTCCGACACCGTGCGTATTTTTGTTTCTTTCAATTTCTTATAAATGTATAATACAAATACAATTCCAGATATATTTAAGTAACATCAAATATACATTTCAATAATTTTAAATGTATTTAAGCAATTAGCCGTTTTTGACGAGTATAATCGTCATAAAGAAATAATTTGCAATATTTTGTGCTATGACGAGTATACTCGTCATGCGTAAAAGGTAGTTATAATTCGCTGTTCAAATTGCAATTTTAATGAAAACTAAAATATATTCGTAAATTTCGACGTTTTGAATATTCGGAGGCCAAGAGGAAATAAAACGAACAAATATAAAGATATAAATAATTATTATGGAAAAACTATATGTATAGTGTACATAGTGACACATTTCAGGTATACACTTTTCAAAGAGCTCGAAACAGCTAACTGGTTAAGTGATTATGAAAGCGAACGCTGAAGAGGACGTAAGAAGACTCTGCTGCTTCATACAGAGTGCAATGAAAATTAGAGCGTTTTGCCTAGCGTAAGACAGCATTCCTTCGTTCAGGACGATGTGACATTAACTATTATTAATAAGGATAGAAATAATACTCAAATGGATAGTACAAATGAACGTCGTATCAAAGAAATATTGTTAATTAGGTGCACATCTCGCTAATTAACTTATATATCGTTACTTATATAATTTTCTTATTTATCTTTGTAACTCGTTTGCTACCTAAGCTTGTAATAAGCGATAGCCTAACGTAACAGTGAGGATAATGATAAAAGTAATAAATATTACAAAGTATTAATAATAAAGTATTACCACACTAAACTCAGATATCAGCATATTTTATGATTGAGAATAAGGAAAGAGCGTTATATAAATATATAATCGTCGTAATGACTTACTACAAAATTGTAACAAGAATAACAAAATTACCAACGACCGATTTCTTATTCGATTCTGCATGGAGACAATGTCGGTTTTGTATTTGCAAGAACTTTGAGCAAGAAGTAAACGTGACCAATCGATCGAACGAGAATCCAGTAGTTTATAATTTTTCCTTATTTTTGTTGTAAGTTTGTAATAAAGCATTCGCGTTACCCTACATTTATACAACATTTTTTCCTTATTTTTAATCGTGGAATATGCCGACGCCGCGTTTAGCGGGATAAAAATGAAACAGCCTGTATAAATAGTTAGGAGAGAGGAAACCTACGATAAAATATTTTATATGTGAAACAGCTTCTTTTAAAGATTCTGCGCTGTAACGATTGTGAAACAGGTTGAAGTAGACGATTCCAAACTATCGGCCAATAATAATCTGTTACAGAAACTGGATGGAACATATTTTTGTACCAACTCATTTCTTACACCGACCAGCTCTCTATGTAATCGCCAAGTTTCCTCATTAAGCTCCCCGATATATACCGTGAAATGAGCAGAACGATTAAATAAAAAAAAGTTACTCCGTACAGGCATAAACTCGTCTGTGTTCCTAAAGTATTGATACGAGACAGGCTATGAGACGAACTAATAACAAACAAGAAGCGGTAATTCGTAATGAAAGATGTTATTATCTGAGCAAGAATACTGAAGAAAAAAAAAGTTTGATAATTGAAATTAGGAAGGGATGAATTTGTTGAAGCGTTTAAAGAATCCGTAATTCAAACTGGCGAGTGTCGTCGAGTTGCCGTGAGCCCTAGATTTAATAGTGCTTTCAGCGTTTTAGTTTTCGACAAAATGGAGAAGTCTAGATTTCGAGATTAAGTCTTATTTTCTCGAGTAACTTTCATCTCTGTAAACCTTTCATTTTGCACATAGAGTGTTGGAAAAATGCATTGAAATATATTAACGACTTAATTTGTACTAATCAATTAGCTGTCGCCATCTGTTTGAAAAGTGTGTACCTAAATTGTGTGGCAAAAGGTAAGCGATGACGAGTATAGTCGTGAAACACAGAGTATGTGCGGCCGTTATAATATAGAATTAAGTTGAAACGAAATGATTTTTATTTTTTAATTTTATTACTGCAGTTTGCTGCAATTACTAAATTGCAATTTAAACAGCAAATCGTAACTACTCTTTATGTGGTAAATGGTAAAATAACTAGCAGAAGCGATAATCTTCTTGTGGAATCGTCTCGTTATACGAAAATTAAAAGAAAAGAAAAACAGATAAATTCGCGTTTACGTGTATTATTATCCGAGGATTTTTACGAAAAGAATCTTTCACAACAGAAATTCGTTCGTTTGACTATCGAACGCGCGCTGATATTTTCTACGCTTTTACGTTAAAACGAATTAGCAGCAGTGCTCCGTACAGTGGTTGATTTAATTCGTGCATCACTCTCGTTATAATTTCTATTAAACGCTCTTTTCTTTTTTTTTTCGGGATTAAATTGACGAAGTAGAAAAGCCTTGGCTTTCTGAAACTTTTTTCAGTACAAGTTCGGTGACCAGATATTCGTTCAAAGACTCGTGAAACTCCTTTGCTCGGGCGGAGGTTCCACCGAGAGAGGAAAGTGCAGCTTTAATTGTAACGGTGATTCAAAAATCTCCGATCGAGTCATAGAATTCGCAGTAAATTCCGTTCTCTGAACTGAAACGAGCTTTGACGAATGACTGTTTAATTTTCGTTTAAATAGAAGACGAACGAGGCACCAGCATGGTTAAACCAGAGATGATTTAAAAAAAGAAAAAAAAAAGAGGTTTTGAAACATTCGAACGCGAAATGTGTACCATGGTATACGCTATGTAAATATCGATTAATTCTACACGTGAAATGTGCACGTTTGTGACAGATATTGCACTAGGCTTACAGTCTGCATACGATAATCAAATAATAATAATGTTGATCTTAATTACCGAAATAAAAGTAAAGGAACACTAAGGTTACACTTAGAATTCATATTAAAATAGTTTTAGATTTATTTAATAAACGATTTCCAGGATATTCGTCGATATACATTTGCACGTGTCTCAGCATTCTCTTTGTCTCGCCATCTTTCATACCACACTGCCAACGGAACAGTTACATTCATCTGTTTTTTGAGACGCAGCGCGCACGCATACTTCCACACACCCATATTCGCATACGTATGTCACTACTACGCGGCCAATCTAACCTAGCACATAAAATTATACATATCGCGATAAATAATAATATCAATTAATTCCAGATTTGGATTTTGGAAATTAACACAATCTTCTAATGTTGAGATTGATTACTTTTATAAATGTTAGATACATAGTAATATTAGTCGACCATCAGGAGGCAAATTGTCTAAAATCATAGTAGAAATTGATTTGATCGAACGTGGCGTTTTGGAATTTTATTAACAAAAAGTTCCATTGCTCGCGAATTTAGAACAACCGTCGATCAATTTGTTGTTACGAATGGCGATTTTCCAAGCAACAAATGTAATTGATCAAACATCCGTTCGCAACGTTTACGAGATCTTCTGAAAGTTGAAAAACTGCGTCCGTTTCATACCGGAAAAGCAATTTCGAAATGTTGCAATGATATTTCGTGCCTGGTGTTCCAGTTATTTTTTTTTTTTTTCAATATGAGCTTCACGGGGACCTGATTGAATTAGAGAGTTTCCAGATTTCAGATACACTTGTTAGGTCCGATCGTTAAACCAATTTGTAGAGCTTTGACTTGGTTCGCGTTTCGCCAGTCGTTAGTACGATTTAGTCGAATGTATATTTGCACGTTCTATCGTATTATTAGTTATTCTAATTATCGTCTCGTTTTGTTTGCTATTAAATACTAGTACGAGCGGCAAAAACTTGAGCTTTCTATGCAGGGTAACTTTGTTGCTCTATAATATGTACATTTAATATATTAATGTAACATGTTGTATGTACAGATAAATATTTAACAGAGCAGGTTGTGTAAGTTTACAAACTCTGAATATCAAGTTATGCAGAATCGAATGTAATTTAACATGAGTTGCGCCAAACATGTTAATAATACTGTTAATGTTAATAATAATGTTAACACTTTACTGACCACTACCGGTTATATAGCATATACACATCTGACTGGCAGCTCAGGCGCAGATTCTCCCTAGCGCCGGCTGTGTTTCGGTTTAGACTCTCCAATACCATTCCTCTCGTTCATCGCGAACGGTAAGTTTTTCAAATTGGTATAAAACTGTGGGAACTTACACAGCAACGGAACTGACGCAACCGAGCAAGGTACCTTAGTACTAGATAACAAATTACTGCTCAAATGAGAAAGATTGTCGGTGACAAAAAGCCGATTAGTAGGCTATCAGTCGGTAAGCGTCGGCAACAAAAAACTAATTAATCGGCTATCGGTCAGTAAGCGTCGGCCACAAAAAACCGATTAATCGACTATCGGTCGGTAAAGTGTTAATAATACTTCTGAAGGAAATTATATGGATCGGTTAGTGAATTAATTTGTCGAGTATACAAAAATACGTAGTAATTGACATTTGTGGAAATAAAGTACAGAAGAAGAAGAAGGCAAATCGGTACAATTTCTCTGGGTAATATTAATTATTGTACTAGCACGGATAAAACTGACAGAAAGAAAAGACTAGAAAATCAAGAGGATAAGTGAAGTATCATAATATATGAATGAAGAAGTACTATGTCAAATATGTGACAGGAGAAAGCCAAAATTAGTCGATCACGTCTTAAAAGACTAGCCGAAATGTATAGTGAACTTAGACGAAAAATGTACATAAATAAAGACAGCTGGCAAATTATAAAAGCGAACATTGAAGAGCATGTAAAATGACTCTGCTATAACGTATAACGTGCAATGAAAATTACAGCAATATATTATTTAATTATTAATAACAAGGATAATAAGGCTCAAAGGAACGGTACAAATCAACGTTGTATAAAAGAAAGATTGTTACTTATACAAATACCTAATCGTGTACTTTCGTAATTTTTCTACTTAAATTACTTCTGGAAGACGATTTTATAGCTTTTAGAGTTTCCCAAGCTTTTCACAGAAATGGTATAACAATCTAACGATTGGCCCTTACATAGAGGCCTTTGCCAAATCAATTGTCTATTGTCTGTTGAAAAAGAGAGAGGGAGAGATGGAGAGAAAGAAGAAAAGAATGTTTTACAACAAAGAACAAGTATTCTTAAGAAGAAAAATTCTTTGATAGGAAAGAATTGACGACTTTTGGAAATAAAATCACATGTGCTTGCTAGGGAAGCTTTTTTAATTGTGAAGGCAAATCCAATAGCGATGAAACGTAAATAATTAGGCAACGGAACGAAGAAGATTCCTCGTGTAAAATTTCGCAAGAATTTTTATTGGTTTAAAACGAATTCGTTCACAAAATGCAAGTAATGCTCGTTGATTCTGATACTGTTGGTCTTTTTACCTCGCGTCGAAAGAAGAAGCGAACTTTGAATCTCGTGGTCTGACCGAATAACGCTTATACTACTGGCTTACTCAACCATTCTCCTCTCACTTCGTTCTTATTTTACTTTTATTGCTGTCACTCGTGCTACTTTTCCAACTTTATAACGATTTGAAAAGCAATCTGGGAAATTGATGATACCAAGAAAATTCCGAAGATTATCTTTCCGGAGAAGAAGCTTTGTTTTCGTTGCAATTTTCGTTCTTTATCTTTGTTAACGTTTTATTAAATAAAATATGTCACGCGAGAAATACTATGTCGGAATGTTTGTTTTCAAAATAATCGGGACAGGAATATCGGAAATAATTCATCGCGCGAAGATCGAGAATATTTATTTCACCTAAATACAAAATACTCTCTTATCTTTGTGAAAAATAGAATATTTTTATCTTCGTAAAAACTGACGTTTCATTCACTTTCGAAAAATACGAAACACGATATTTCCTTCGACCATAAATTTTTGTTTGTTCGAAGGGAGTTTGAAATATTTTATTTTATAAAAGTTGCGAATATTTATTTATTTTACTTAGAGATAAAATACTTCGATCTCTGCTATATTTTCAGTTTTTTATTCAAATCAGTTCACATGGAAGGAACACCTGAGCAGGAAAATTAAAGATTCGCGAGAGGAACATATGCGATAACACAGCTACGATACCACAACGATAACTGAGAATTTATGTACTATGTTCGGTGACAAAGATTTGGCCGCCCAAGGCTTCATTCTCAACAACGAATTACGCAGGAAATGGTTCGACTGTTACGATCCTATCACGTTTCACGGCTTTTATCACACATATCATATATCCGAGGTGTAAAATCTGCCCTCCTGTTATTTGTTTCACCTCTCTTTCTACTTTTTTTTACATCTTTAATCTTAATAATAAATAATACGATCACAGTAGAACGTTCGTTAGATGAATTAATCGGCGTATAAATGTGTTTACGTAAGAGAATTTTCACGTAACAAAACGATAGGGGTTAACATTCAATTTAATTTAATATTTAACACATTAGAAATCGATGGCAAAGTATAATATATGTATCAGGACCCGCGATTAGAATTTCAAGACTTTCAAGATCATCAAGATTATCGAGTCTTTCAGAACTTCAAATATTTCCAGGACTATTAACACTTTCAAAATTATCAAGGCTACCTAAGACTATCAAGACTATCAAGGCTTTCAAGATTATCGAGATAATTAAGATTTTCAAGACTTTCAGAACTTCCAATATTCCCAAGACTTTCGGGACTTCCAAGATTATCTAGACTTTCAAGACTATCAAGACTTTCAGAATTATCAAGGTAATTCAGATTTTCAAGACTTCCAAGACTATCAAGACTTTCACAACTTTCAATATTTCCAAGACTTTCGGGATTTCCAAGACTATCAAGACTATCAAGACTTCCAAGACTTTCAGGATTATCAAGGTAATTAAGATTTTCAAGACTTCCAAGACTATCAAGACTTTCAGAATTATCAAGATAATTCAGATTTTCAAGACTTCCAAGACTATCAAGACTTTCACAACTTTCAGTATTTCCAAGACTTTCGGGATTTCCAAGACTATCAAGACTATCAAGACTTTTAGGATTATCAAGGTAATTCAGATTTTCAAGACTTCCAAGACTATCAAGACTTTCAGAACTTTCAATATTTCCAAGACTTTCAGAACTTCCAATATTTCCAAAACTTTCAGAACTTCCAAGACTTTCAGGATTATCAAGGTAATTAAGATTTTCAAGACTTCCAAGACTATCAAGACTTTCAGAACTTTCAATATTTCCGAGACTTTCAGAACTTCCAATATTTCCAAGACTTTCAAGACTACCAAGACTTCCAAGACCTTCAAGACTTTCACGATTATCAAGGTAATTAAGATTTTCGGGACTTCCAAGACTATCAAGACTTTCAAAACTTCCAATATTTCAAAGACTTTCAAGACTACCAAGACTTCCAAGACTTTCAGGACTTTCAGGATTATCAAGGTAATTAAGATTTTCAGGACTTCCAAGACTATCAAGACTTTCAGGACTTTTAAGATTATCAAGATTATTAAGACTTTCAAGAGTTCTAAGCTTCGAATTGTTCCGAATATTTAGGGGTTGTATTAAGTTGTCCGAAAAGAGTCTTTCTTTTACAGACACGTCTTTCACAACGACGTATCTTTGTACAAACATGAAACCTAATCTGTCGAACGTTATGATCTTTATCCTGATAGAACAAAATGGATCACACGTAATTCGATAAAATAATATAAGACAGAAAATGTTGTGTATCCATTATTTTCTTATAAAATGAAAGGAACTTTTCGGACGACCTAATATATTGCGAACATCGAGCGTCCAAAGTTGCGAAAGGATTCAGGAAAGAGATCATCTCGATCCGATAATGCGTTATCGTGTGTACATAACCTGGTAATCGGGTCGCTGTTTCTAATATCACTCGCAAAGAAGTCAATCCGGAAAGCATTACGCAAAGACCGCGAACACGCGTTAAAATTTATAAGCTAAAGTAGCTGGGGGCAATCAACGAGATTATACGAAACCTTAAATAAGAAAAAAATGTGGGCAATCTTTCAAGCTGTTTTCAAGCGTGACCGTATTGGATCTATGAAGTATTAAATCATAGTTGAAGATTTCTTGTAGACGAGACTGTAAGTGCAAAAATAAAAAAATATGTTTTTTTATCGTATAATGTCGTACGTGCCAATGGGAATATTCTGTATTTAAGTACTTAAGATTTAAGAACAATTTCTATTTGTAAATAATTAATAATAGCGTTGAAATAAAAATTATAACAAATTTATAGAAAACAATGTAAATATCATTAAGCGACAGACATGCTCAACAATTTTTGCTCGGAACATTATGAGATATACTTCTGTAATAAAGATAAAGAAAAAGACATTTTGAAAGAATATATTTCTTGTTTTTATACAAGTTATTTAGGGCCAAATAGGATCGATACTTACAGCGAATTGCATTTATGACTAAGAGCTTTGGCTTTGGACTTTTGGTTGCATGCAAGCTCTTCTACAAGTACAATCCTTTTACCCATGAATTTCAACTATGCTAGAACAGAAACTAGAGAATTTTCCGAGCCATTTGGATTATTATACGCTTAATTTGAGTCGTATAACAATTGAAGCAAATGAAATTTTGAAAGTGCTTTTAAGCCAGACAAACTCTTCCTCTCTCCTAAAAGAATTCGATATTTGCCACTTACGGTGTTGTCTATAAGAAATCTTCGATTATGGTCGCGACTACGTATAAATTGATATGATATCTGAGCTGACTGTTCGAAAATCGAAAATAAATACCACGAAACGAGATGATATATCTTCGTTACTGCTGTCGTTCGTCACATCCTGATTATTCCACTTCTCGGTCGTCGTTCAAAACATTTTGCGAGATAACTTCGTCGGAAGAATTTGCTCGATTATTGTAATTCTTAGCGAATCGATAGCGCTCTGTTTCGCTGGACTCGTTACAATCGTTGCATCCTGTTATTGTATATGACATTGCGATAACTTTATCTGTGTCATTTCCGCCCAAGTTCAGTTCCTCAGTTTCTTCTAGCATTTCACACGGCAAGAAAGTTTACCTCGGCGTTTCGTTTTTCATCTACAACCAAGCATTTCCTACCATGTTACTGCACTCTCCTAAACTTGACTTTTTATGAATTCTAATTACATCTTGGTTCGTAATTATGTCCGTGGTTAGTAGAAATACTACGGAAGTATGTGAACATTCTGCACTTGTTTACAATGCTTACGCATAATAATCGTAACATTCAGCGAACAGAACGTTCATATAATGGAACGTGTTTTTAACACTGTCTATACCTGACTCGGTTAATCTGGCTGATTTCAAAATTTAATTTAAAATTGTACATTCATCGTTATTTCTTTTGTCCGTTTAACCTTAATTGTGTAAATTGTCTGATTAATCAATTCCTCAATTTTTGTTAATATCAGAATTTACATAAAGTTGGATGAACAAAGGAGGTAACGATGAATGTACAATTTTTAATTAAATTTCAAAACTGGTCATTTGACCGGGCCTGGTATGGTTAGTGCTAAAATATTGATTGAAAATTGACAGACTATATTATTTAGACGATCGCCAATCAAATATCGTATTTAAACAGAACATAGTTAGGCACGGCGAATAAAGTTGTAAAAAGTTTGTTTGAGGTTGTTAAAGAAGTTCTTTGAGCTCAGAGAAAATACTTAAAACTTTGCACAAAGGAATTCTCTTTAAAGAGCCCAGGGAAGAAATTCCTTTTTAATGTCCAGCAAAAGCTGCCTCTTTTCTCTAACTATACTTTCATCGCGTATACTTTGTCCGGTCGACTGCCGCGCTGCAACACAAAATTACAGTGTTGTTTCCTTCTACCGAAAACAACGCTGTGGAACTTTGAAAGCTAAGCGACCAAAAACTTTTCGTTCCTCGGGAAATTACGTTCCATAATTGATTACTATATAAACGGCACATCGATTGAAAAGTTATGATCTATTGTTTATAATAATTTTATAATTTTTGAGAGAAATCTAAAATATTAAATATGCGGCTGTTTCCAGAGGAACCAGTCAAGTCATATCGTAATGACATGATTTCAATCGAGGTTTAATTGATTTTTCTAGTATTTCTGGAATTTTTTTTTTTTTTTTTTTTTTAGTATTTCTTATTCTCTTCTCTTTTTGTTTCATGCGTGCGGCCGTGTGATGGATATTATACCGTGCATCGGCTGCTTGTCATATCTGACGTTTCCAGGTTACACGCAACGACAGTCAGACAGACAATTACTGAAAAATTATTGATCGATGGTTCTTCCTTAATCGCTGATTGATTGTTTATTTCGTTATTAAGCCTCTGCATATTATATTCTCTAGCGTTTAATCTTCCGTCTGCATACTGGTTCGTTTAAGTCCATGCGGTGCTTTTTTACGTTTTTGTGTTTTAAAAAATCTCCCCAAAATTCTTGAATACTTTTCCAAGCATCCAGAACATCATCTAGTAGCTTTATTATTACATGTTATATACAGGATCCTGCCGAATAACATGTAAAAGCGTGCAGAACGTGACTCCTAGTAGAAAAATAAGAAAAAAATTATAGAACAAAACTTCTTCATTCTTCGGTCAGTTTACGCGAAAATCGAGCTTGAAAATTGAACGTGGCTAGTTACGGACTAAATATAATCGACAGTAGGTGGTTCTACGTGTGAAAATAAGTCAAAAATATAAAATACAATTTTCTCTCAAGACACGTTGTTTCCGAAAAAATAAATTCGAAAATTTATTATACGTGTAGTACTAGCTCGATTTTTAACTAAACACGTTTAAACTTTATTTTCTTAAAGATAAAGTCTTAAACGGGAAGATTTTATTTTACATGTTTTACTTACTTCCGCTTCCACAACAACGCCATATTGATTGTTTACTTGTATCCAGTTTACGGTAATTAGCCATGTTCAAGTATACTTTTCAAACTCAATTTTTTCGAAAACTAAGCCTTCTATTGTCAATTAAAATTCTATTCCATGCTTACTTTTCCATAAGAAATCACGTCATGCACCCTTCTGCGTGTTATTCGGCCGGATCCTATATACATATATATGTATGTGTATGTGTATGTATTTTTCTAAGAAAAGCAAAAGTTGAACAAAAATATGAGAGAAATAGAAAATTACTTCAAATTAGTGGTCGAAAACGATCCAATATTCAGATGGAGGATTAAGAAAAGGCAAGAAAAGGTTCCCACGTTCAAAGGTGTAAAGTAGAGAACCGCTGATACTTACATCTTGTTTTTGACCGTATATTTGCTAACGAATGTGTCAATCTGTGCGTGCGTAACTAGCGCTCTTGCGCTATGCCTGCAGCGGTAGCTTAATGACGTTGGGGCCAATTTAATTGCATAGAATAAAACAACACTTGTAGTCCGTGGTTGATGTTCTTTATTACGGAAGAATCGTTTACAACGTTCGTCGGTTGCTGTGTATAAGAGCTTAGAAAAAGATTACGAAAGATCAGCACCCATCTGTTTGAAAGCTTCTCTAAGATTTTGAAATCTACACGAGGAAAACACAATAGAAGTTTTTATCCGTATAAAAAAGCCCTTGAAATCGATAAAAATGCAGATATTATAAATCCATAAAATGTTACCACTCTGTTATTTCTGATATTAATTTTGTTGCGTATCGATTAAACGAAAGATTCGTTTATTTGATAGCTAAATGATAAAATAATTCGATGGAGAATCACTTCCTTATTCAGACAAACGAACGCATAATTATATTTCGAGATAACATCCGCTCAAACGAAGTAATATATTATTTTAATAAACATTTTCCAGGTCGGCCCATTCTTCCACCTGTACGTTCACATTCCTTTGTTCTACTCTCTGTCTCTATCTTCAAAACATTTCTCTCACTCAGTTCGGACTGCTGGATTTTATTGAGATAAAAGAGTACAAAGCCCCGATGACTTTCAACACACATTTTATCGCGCGTCCTTTAGCTATAACTGCACCCGCGTGTACACGTTACGTGTCTTCTCCTCGAGAAGGAAGGAACTCGCACGCTTTTAGGAGGAAAACAATAAAAACAAATCATTCGTGCCAACTCTCGCGAAAAGGAACTAACATTACGGTACAGTAAAGTTGTCGCTGTTACGAAGGTAAACACTCCACTAGGACGCCTCTAGAAAGCATCTAATCGTGAGAAATGGAAACTTCCAAAGATTATAGCTCTCAACTTTGAATTTAAATAACGAATTAGTAGTGTCTGGACGTTTATGGAAATTTATATTTTTTTTATCACCATTCATATCCAAATTGTAAATTCATATTTTAATATCAATACCTAAATCAAGTTCAGAAAATAATCGAAACGATCGAATGAAAATCAAATGAAAAAAAGAAAAAATTGTAACATAAGATTGATCGAGACAAAATATCGAATATTAACATGAATGTTCAATTTGGCCAACTGGCTGGCAATCTCCTTTCGTCGCTTTTGCGGCTTTGTGATAAACTATACATATAATTGCTATTGAAACAGCACGAAGAAACTGCACGACTTCCGAGTTCTAATTAGAATTCAAAGTTCCGCTATCCATATAGATCTTAGAACTCGTATGTAGACTGATGACTATGATAAACCGGCTAATTGGTTGTTAACCCTAATAACAACGCGATATTACGTTTCCCTTAGAGGTTTTAAAGATGATAATTTGTCACGCTATTCGCATACACTTAATAAATTTCCAAGCTTAATTTTCTCGAAAATGGAGCTACAAATGGAAAAATCTTATTCTACGTTTCGATTTATTTATTTTTTTTTTATATATATATAAAAATAACCTTCATACCAATTATCATCTCTTATAAGCTTCGCTTTATGAACAATACAATTAAATTCATTTAACGTTGTTCCATTATTAGTGGACTAAAATATTAAAACTTAATCGATAGTAATTTGATCTTATTTCAGCCTCTGCTGCCTAGAAATGTGTTTGATTTACGATTTTCTATTTCACATTCCTTCGTACTTAAAACGGTAGTCGTAGAACTTAACGTACGATTCTTTACTTAAGTCCACGTATTAACTAATCAACTGCGTTCATCGTGTAAAATAAAGAATTACCATTTACTATAAAAACTCAAAATTTTAGTAAAAGGTAATATAAATGTAGTATCGGGGCCAAAAGGCCTAAGGTATCGGCCGAACTGTAAACAAAGTACCGTTTAGCATCAATGTACCGTTGGGTCCTTTAAGTGGGCAGTTTTCGTGAAAAGGCTGCGTGACCTTGACCACGGGGGTTTCGGGATACCTGTTCCGAAGAACGGGAAAAGGTAGAGTGTGTAGAGGGTGCAGAGTGTGCAGAGTGTGCAGAGTGGGCAGAGCGTGCAGAGCGTGTAGAGTGTGGAGAGCGTGTGGAGTGTGCGGAGTGGGCAGAGCTTGAATTGGGAAGCAGAAAGCTGCATGCGAGAATAGAACGTAGAACAGCATTGTAATCATTTCGTTGCTCTTAATAATATATATTAAATTAAAACATCATTACTTGTCCTTTCTCTCTAAGACCCATTTAGATACTACATAAATGACATTTAGCGGTATGTTTCCTTTATACTTCTATTCAAAATGTTATGTATTTTATAAACAAAATTTTTATTACTGGATTATTCTCTTTGGTGTATCGGTTATGTTTCGTGTAATGTATCGCTTTGTATAAATCGAGTTCTCCATTTTCTCCAATGAATCGCCATTTGTGTACTTTATTGCGTATATCGGCTATTCTCCGATTTGTTTTGTCTACTTTATTTTATTATTTTTTGGCAATTTTTAAATTTTTATTAGCGATACCTTTTTTCAACAATAAATTGTTAATTTTTTATCAAATAAAAATGTGATAGTTCTTCCTTGTTTTGCGTTACTTTTTTCGTAAAATTTGTAATACGAGCGTTTGCCCTGCGTTCGACGTATATACTTGTCATTGCTTAATTAATAGCGCGTAAGGAATTTTTAAAATTAAATTAGCTAAATTAAAAATTGTTTAACTGATTAAAGCTTAAACTTTCTAGCTAAAGCTATTTCGTGATATTCTCTGTTCCTATCCTTCGAAAAGTTAGTTCAGCATTCTGAGGCTCCTCTCATAATTGTTTTTTCTTTTATTTGCAGTAATCGTTCGTTGTATTCCGCGAAACACCGACTGAAGTACCACCTTCGACTGTGATATATCGTGACTGTGAAATACCCGGTTGAAGAATGCAACCTCAGGCGGGTTTCGATCGATGAAAAGTAGAATTCTCTGCCGGCTATTATGTTCACGAGGTTCAAGATGCCGGTGACTGGCGATGGGGCTTTCATTAACCGCGGTGCGCTCCCTGAGGAGGATTCGTCGGTGTAACAGGAAATGTGACATGCTGTCGTTAACCAACTATGAACTCCAGAAAGCACGCATCAGCGAAAAGTAAGTAGAATTTATAATTGAAAATCTGTTTTATCGTTCGTTAAGTGCAGACGTAGAAACTTTATATCCTTCTCCCTTTTTTCCTTTCTTTAAATAAATTTAAAAAGTTAATTAATTTAAAATTTTAAAAAGTTAATTAATTTTAAATAAGTTTTAAAAGTTAATTACATATTACGCGATACGATGATCATACATTTAAACATCAATATCCTTTCTTCTTCCTTTTTTTTTTTTTTTTTTTAATAAATTTTACCTTGACATTACGCAATACGATGTTCATACATACAAATGTACATACATATGGGCATAAGAAAAAAGAACTAGCATGTAAAGTAGAAAATGCAAGAAGAAAATTGAAGATTCTTTTTTCTTTTAAATTGAAATTTCACAAGAGTGATTCTGAAAATGAATAATGTATAATATCATGCAACGACCATGCCACATTTTGATCTACCATAACATACAGATGAAAGATAAAAGCGCACAGTTCCCCTTATTAACCAGTTAGCTGTTTCTGACGGGTATACCCGTCATGATGAAATGACAGTATCTTATGTTATGACGAATATACTCGTCATACGCACAGTTCCCCTTATTAACCAGTTAGCTGTTTTTGACGGGTATACCTGTCATGATGAAATGACAGTATCTTATGTTATGACGAGTATACTCGTCATACGTAAAAAGCAGTTATAATTTGTTGTTCAAATTAGTGAATTTGTGAATTGTTATGGTACTGGAATTTTAGTGAAAACTAAAATATGTTCGTAAATTTTAAGATGTTTCGAATATTTGGAGGGCAAAACGAGATGAAACGAATAAATAAAAAAATATAAATAATTATTATGAAAAATCTATGTATAGTGTGAACAATGCGACACATTTTAGGTACACGCTTTTCAAAGAGGTCGCAACAGCTAACTGAATAAGAATAACTAGAATTTTATTTTACTTCCTTCAAAAGTTCATTCTGTTATTTTATATCTTTAAATTTATCATCGTATAAGTATAATACCGAACGAACGCGAAAGTTTCGACGGATTTCCAGTAAATGGCGCTACGATCGTTATTGTTTCGTTGGAACAATGGACGATCTTGTCGAAGTGTTATGTATCGTTGGCAACGTGACACAGTCAGCTGTCATAGGGAGCAGACAATCGACTCGATCGAGCAAAATCGTATTCCTTTAAAAATAAAACTGAAAATACCAACGGCGGATGCTCTGTTTGCATGTCATAATGACGTAGTATGACTTTCATAAACCAACAAACATTACCAACGTCTTGAAAGGTATTTTTGCGATACAATAAAACGCCATTATCCGAACGTCCAGCTATTCGAATTTTCCATTATCTAAATATCGTAGCATACATTATAATGTTTAGTATATTTTCTTCGCTGTTTTGATATGAATGACGATTGATTAACTTCGCGCGTAATTTCCACGTAGAAGAATTAACGGAAATTAATATCTTCTTGTAAAATTGCAGTTTCTCGAGAACGATTGCAACGAGTTACGTTAAACAGATAACTACGTTCGACGAGTGTACACGTGGAACAAAAATTTTATTTCGATGCATTCGACGAGTATACTCATCGTATTTATTTACGCACTCCACGAATCAATGCTACGGGAGGTTTCAAAAATTAAATTCCGCAATTAACTGGTTAAAGTGTAAACGAGATTCGAAATCTTTGGATAATCGAGTCTTATTAGTTGACTAATCAGGTGACAAAGTAGTGAATAAATAAACGATCAGTTTACGCATCGATCATATTGTTACACTGTTAAACGATTATGATAATTAGGCGATCTGGTTAAATAATTAATGACATCGATCGGTTCATTTGATAGCGGCCGAGAGAAATTTATAGAGACGACACCAGATAAATTTCCGTATCCCGTAACTCTGGCTGGATTATACTTGCCAAACAGAAGGAGATTATTATCGCTATGCTTGAGCATAATACGGTTAACCTGTGCACGGTAATCCTTGTAGTATTTAGATGTCGATGACAGTAACAATTTCCCAAAGAAACGTCACTCGAAAGTCTCTTAAGCTACTTAATTATCATAATCGTTGATGGAAAATTTAAAAATGCAAAAATGCATAGAATGTGATGTATGTAAAAAACATACATGTATAGTAGTTGTACTATTTTATTAAAAGTACAGTACAAAATAATATAGTACTTTATATAGGGTATCCCATTTCTTCCCAGGCAAACGTTGTCAGTATATATATTACACAGGTCAAGATAAGGAAAGGAACGTCATATAAACATACGTCATTGGAAAGATTGTTAAAGATTGATATTTACATGTAACAGTAGCCAAAACTATCAGTATCATAACGTTTCTACGCCTTCATCTGTAACATCGTTTCAAAATGTTTACCATTCCTGTCGATACAAGATTGGCAGCAGCAAAGAATTGAATTTGTTACTCTTTGAAACTCTCGAGAGTTAGCTTAAGCTTAAAGTTTATTGTTCGTTGAAGTTGGAGTATAGTACTCGTTGTACTACAGTACTACAAGTATGATAAAGTAATACATATACTACTTTCTATGGTACTGGTCGTTTTAAGTTACAAAAGTACAGCAGAGTAACGTACTATGTACAGTACTTATGTATTTATATATATAGTACTGGATACGATCATTTTTTACCTAGATTCCACTTCTAAAGGATACAGCAAGATCTTCGAGGCGCTGAGGTAGAGCATGATTGAAAAAAGATTGGGAAACATGTACTGTTCTAACTCGTACACCGAAAGAATAACTGAAAAGAAGGAAGAAGTTATTTATTAATAATGAAACTATTTATAAATAACTGTCGATGCATGATTACCATGAATATATCGATACGTAGTTTCCTATGGCCTTACGCCCTTCGATCCAGCTTCTCTATAACAAAATTATAAAAAGATGAAAATAAGTGTAAAAAAAGAATAAGCTTTTACTTTGCCGAGTAATAACGTTGTAACTTGCGCGCGGCAAAGTGTGTTGGGTTTCCAAGTGTTAGGAAATTTCTCAACAGTGAACAATCCCTATGGACGTGATTCATTAATCACGCCGTTAACTATTTTGTAGAAAATGATAGAGCAAGTTGATTTACATTCGCGATACGATCGATTAATTGAACTTTGTGAGAGTTCTAAAAATTAGGGTTGGGATACTGAAAGTCTCAAGACCCTTGAGAATTGAAAAGATTTTGTACGCCGGAAACTGCAAACTGAATGTATTCAAACGCCAATGTTCCTAAAATCTTCCACCGAACCGTACTAAAGAGATAAAAATGGAAGCTCCTTTCGGTGGCAAGTGACCTGTGGTTAAAACGTTGAAATGAACTATAAAACAGGAGTTTGATATTTGAATATCGCACAAAGAATAAGCTCCTGGGCGGAGCCAATTGAAAGAACGTATTCTGTTTCAAGTGGCCGTGAAAAAAGAAGGTGTCGAACGTCCTGGGCGTAGGTCGATCTCCGTGAATTTGCTGCCGAACGTCGTCGTTCTATGGAAACTCTTTACACGCCTGTTGGCACCGAGCCGAATGAGGCGCGTAACTGTCCTGAACAATCCAACTCCTGGCCGTACAGAGAAACGTTGTAGAATTCACTCCATTAAATTGTAACTCTAAGTAGTTACAAGTGCAATTTGAAGATAAGCGACTATACCAACCTGAGACTATATTTAGAAATCGTCAACTGATTTTCAATGAGAATTCTCTTTTTGTTATTCCATTTACAGTTCCGCTATAGTCGTGAATTAATTAGAAGCTGAATAATATTGTACGCATTATATAAAACGTTTGGAAACTTCATTAGTACTGTAATGAGACAGGACTATATGTTGGTCGAATTTGAAACGAACTTGAAAATGTATATAGGGTGGACCAACTAAATCACCTAAGTAACTGCACTACTTATTGTCGTGTAAGAAAACTACCCAGGAGAAAATTGCACTGTTTCAAGGAGAGTAACGTAGTACTCAAAGTAGATTTTCCTTTCTAGTGATTGCTTCGTTATGAAATTTCAGGGTTACTGATATTTTTCGTCGATAGCAGTGTATTTATTTTTGAATATTCCTGTAGAGAGAGAAAAAACAAATTCAACCATATATAGAACCGTATCATTCGAATTATTTAATTTTGAGATATTCGCTTCTGAATTTCGAATTTGCTAAAAATTTACACGGCATTTCAATTCACACCCACCACACTAATTCGTATATACGCATTCAAACGTAAACATTGGTTTCGAAAATATTTCCGCAGTTACGATCATCCAGTGCCTTATCGCTTGTAATAGGAGCCGATGTTTATGTTTGGACATAAACGTGAAGAGTCAGTGTGCTGCGTAACCTGAGATATCACGTAAAATTTTAATACATTCAGACGCAAATATCTGAAAAGCATAGGATCGGAAGGACCATAGTTCTATAGGTCGTTGAATTTATTTTTCCATGCTCTAGGAAAATATCCAAACACAAATATAGGCTTATCGACAAAAAGATATCAGTGATCTTCGAATCTCGTAAAAAGGAACGATCACTAAGGAAACCAATTTCCAATATTACGTGTACTGCTTCAAACAGTGCATGTTTCTCCTGAGAAAATTTTGTATACGATAATACAAATAATGGAGATATTTAGGTGATCCTATTTAAATAGTCCATTCTGTACGGAAGTTACAAGATATTTATAAGAAGCATAGAGATATGTTCGCGAGAATCAGCAAAGTACACGAACAGTCGTTTATTCGTTATATTAATGAGCCACGATCGTGTAATGGCAGTATCTTTAACATTAATTGTACTTTTAAGGCTACTATTCGCGCCGTGTATACTAATTTTCCATTAAGTGCACGTTTGCAATAAATATCTTGTAACTTCTATGTATACTCGTGCATGTACATTTTCAGGACTGATTTCAAATTTTTAAATACGATAGTTGCGTCTTGTTACAGAGCCAGCGAAATTTCGAATACTTTCGTCAGCCAGTGTGTGTATTTCCACTAGTTAGCTGTTAAGATGATCGAAGAGGTTGTATAGAGTGTAATCGATCCAGAGGTACCAATGCTTCATCACAGGTCAATAGTCTCTATTTCCTCGGGCAGTGTACCCTTGAGATTGTCTCTATGCGATAGTTGACTCGTGTTCAACCGTATTATTCGCTGGTAAATCGGTTGGGATTGTCGCGATTCCTCGTCGGATCACTGCATCTAACTCGCTCGCAGTCACTTGTAAAACAAACCAGAAAATCAGACATCGTTTGCACAGAGTGCGATGTTTATGCCGAATTCATATTTTTATGGGTATGACGTAAAAAGTGAATGCTGGGTAGAAATTTCTTTTACCTATTGAATTGTGAACGTAACAAATACTACGTTTTGGATATTTCCTATGTTCACGCGTACTATCCGCAGTTTGCTTGTCGTATCTGTAGAATAAATAGAAGTTTGTTCGCTTAGTAGTGAGAAATAAAGCAGAGTAATCGATTGCAGTTTCTCAATTTAATCTAGAAACTAGAAGCCAATAATTGCTGTAAATAGACCGTATGCTGTGCAGGTGAATAAATAAAATAGTATATAAAAATATGGGGCACCATGCTAGAGTTTTAAATCACGCTGTGTTACCATCGGAGACCTCTTGACCGATAAATTACCAATTAATGATATTAAAGAATTGATGAGCGAGGAATTGCAAATCATATCAGTCCTCGTTTACAATTTTATAATTTTACTTTAAACGATTAAATGGCTTCCGATTCGTAGAATTTAGTTTCAAAATTTAGCAAATCGCGATATTAGTAAATTGACAAGTAACAAAGTCATCGATCATAAATTTCAGATTTCTTCTGCGTAAGCTTATCAGTTCATCAGGTAACTGCATTAATTTCTTAGGTAGTTTAATTAGCCGTTCAGATAACTTCGTTAAGTACTCATATAGAGCTGCCATAAGTTTATTAGCTAGGTTAGATAGAGCTATCCAATAGTTCTATCAGCATAGTGAATGGTTATATTAGGTTATTAGATAAATTACATTAACTCCTTAAATAACTTCATCTACTATTTAATAATATTCTATTTCGTTTCTTTTACGCTGTTTTGTTCTTTTTAAATCTACAAATTTTTATTTATAAACAAAATATTTTATTCGGAACAGCGATATTTTTAATATTTTCAATTTTACTCAAATTGACAATACCTCAAATTTACAATATTTTAATACTCGAAATAATAAAAATATTCTACATTAAGAAACAGTTTATAGGACAATCTTTTATGTTATATCGTTATTAGTCGTTATTGAATTACATTAATCGATACGCGTGCTTGTCAAAGGAAAACGTTTAAAAAAGACACGATTTTAAGAGTACTCTCGGTTCTTTTCTTTCGCGCACTTTTAAATTTCCCGCCAGTTGCTTTGAAACAACGACGTCACTATTTTAATAATTTCTTAAAAGTAAAGAAACACTTTCACGAACGTTTTCACGATACAGAGAAACATTAATAACAGTTTCGTCGTGTTTGCTTCGGCCTTTTGTAGTTGGTCCGCTAAAGAGGACCTACGAAACTTGTATTCAGCACTTGCATTCAGAGATTGCTTATTCACTTTAGCCAGGTCGGAACGGATATCCATCTGTCGGAACTAGCGCAACTGCGACACCAAGGTGGAACATTCAGACTTCACATGTTAAAATCCTCCGTTTTCTCCTCTTTTGCGATGTCAATTCTCGCTTCAAAGTGTTTACACTTTGAAGTTCTGTAGTTAACATTTTAATTAAACGCTTTTGTTAATTGAACGTGAAACCTGGTGAATTAATTGAAACAGATAAAAGTACTTCGAAGGGAATTTCAAGATAGAGGAACGCCCCCGTTGAATCTATTAGGAACAACTATTAAAGCGTTTCGCTTATCTTCAACCTTTTAACTTTAACCCAATATCGCATTGGCGCGACGCTTGTGTTAAAAATTAGTCGAACTCTGCCCCTGACTAACGACTAACCTGTTCTTGCTAAAACTCCTTCGACGAAACAGCAAACAGCCTGTAAATCAGTATAACATTGGTATTGAACTTTGATCTCGAAATAGAAAAATAAATAATATTATGTAATATTATGTAAATGTAATATTTGTATAATATCATATAAGTACACCACATACGTTTTATATGTAGGAAAAAAATGGTGTGAGAATAAAAGAGAGTTAAAGATATGCGAATTAAAAAGTGAATAAAATACGTACATAAAAAGATGAGATGGTGTTTGATGTAAGGTGCCCAAGAAATACTCTCAATGTTCAACAATATAATTTATCTAACAATCAACAGTCAACAACCAACAATCAACAATCCTCACTTCTCGACTATGTTTGCTTCGCTGTTCACTTGACCTTTCGCACTTCGCTGCTCAAAATCGAATGAATCTTTGGACAGATTCTTTTCTTTTGTTACCTCTCGATATCCCCACTCTTCACGCGTTCGTTGGACGTCCGCGACCGTTGCCGCGTACGCATCCTTCCGAATCTTCGGCGGGAGGACCATAGGAATATCGATAGTGCATTAGGCATATTGGCTTTACGCTTTAATGATATTATGTTTTGTGTCGCGAAGCCGTCGGAAAATTCCGTCGTCGAGTGTTGGCACAAAGATATATAAATATATAAATTTTGCACTTTTTAAATAATTCAGATTTAACGTCTTGGGCGTTGAAAGGGTTGAATTGATATTCCATAAATACACAAACATTCATAGTGTACCTGTAGCTTGTTTGAAAAGTTGATCGAGTTAAATCGACTTTGAGTTTGATCGAAAAAGCTGTTTGATACGATGCTTTATATTTTGCGTCGGGTGTGGTCGAAGGTGTGTCTTGTTTGTTTCCCGTGATTGGTAGAGCTGTCGAATTTGTATTTCGGTTAAAGTGGAATGCAGAGTGGGCTGACCAGCAATGGGAAGCGAAGGTTTGACCGCTGGTGAGTGATGAGTTGACGAATAAAGTCATAAAATCACTAGACCTATATAAATCATGTTACGTCGACCGTTGGATAGTGTGTTTTAGACATTTGTTAGTCTATTGAATTTCCAATTATTAAATTCATTAGGTCGTAACGTATAAAATATAAATTTTCTTTTATTAAAACAAATATACTTCTGCTTTTTTTTAAAGTAACTCTATTAACCAAAATATCGTATCGCTGGTATTAATACATCTTTGCCATCAGCATATTCCTAGGGAATTTTTCGACCATTTTTATCGATATAGCAATTATTTGGTGGATGTATATAAGACATCGTTCTTTTAAAGTTCGAATTTGCCGACCAGTTAAATTTTGTTATATCGTTGTTTACCAGGCATTGGTGCGCCAAATTCACACTTTAACACATCTTACCAGGTCCGGCCAAATTATCTGATTAATCAACTTCTCAATTTTTGTTAATATAAGAATTTACATAAAGTTAGATGAACAACAGAAATAACAATGAACGTACAATTTTAAATGAAATTTTGAAACCGGTCATTTGACCGAGTCTGGTAAGGTAAGGCTAGTGTTAAAGAAGCATAATAAAAGATATTTCGTGTTTAGTGACTTAACATAAGTCAACGTATTACGATTATATTATTTTCCTTATCGTTATTATTTTTTTTTTTTTTTTTTAGAATAATAGATACTCCTGTTCTTATTAGTAAATCCTTTATTTAAAAATAGATCGATTAAATATTATTGTTGATATCAACATGTCAGACTTTAATATTCATTCGCATTGAAAGGGTGTTGCAACGAGGCCACAGGATAGATATTATTATGTCGGCAGTTTTCCATTAGCCACGAGCATGATCCTTTCTCAAGATGATATTTTTAATGTGTACGAAGAGAATAACTATCGCTCGGCGTGGCTTATGGGCGCTTACGCGTGCGAGGATGAAACAATATCGGAAAATTATTTATAGCCTGAATAAGGAGAACTAATGCAAAGCTATCGACGTGCAACCATGCCACTTAATAATAAACCGTGTTATACAGGTACAAATATTGTAGATATTCACCGTTCATCACTGGAACACAGTTAAGCTTCAGTTTCAGACTGTTCAGATAATATCGTTAATCGAATGAAGAGAGTCTGATATTATAGTGGAATTATTAACATAGATATACATGCTTGCGAAAGTATTCAAACACAAGCAATGGAAAACTTTCGTGTATACAGGGTGAGTCACCTAATCATTTAGGCTAAAATATTGTTGATACTATTAACTAGTTATTTTTTGCGATCCCTTTGTACCTAAAATGTGACGTAAAAAGTAAGCGATGACATGTATACTCATCAAACACAGATATGTGGCTGTTGTAATATAATATTAAGTTATCATGAGATGACTGTCTTATTACGAGACTCGTCATAACATAGAATATTGCCATTTCTTCGTAACAAGTATACTTGTCAACAACAACTAATTGGTTAATTATACGAGGAAAGACGTAAGGCACTATTTTTCTGTCTGTTCTCCTTGTCTTTCATACGACAACTTTTACAAAATAAATGTTAAAGTATCTACTGAACTAATAGTTTTTCGACGTAAAAAGGTTAATAACTTTTTTTTATAGAGGATCTCGAGTTACGTCGATCAACATATTAAACAATATATGATTCGATTAAAGAAAAAAGATAATAGGGAAACTAATAACACCAAAATATGGTTCCGTTGAAACCATTCGACTTTTACGCAAAACAATTTTTCGACGTAATTAATAGGCAGTAGGAAATATATTTTAGCTCAAAACTCTTAGGTAAATCCTATATATCGTGTGATTATGTAAGACATTTTGAAATTTCCTTAAAAAAGAAACACGACTGCTATATATGTATTGTACTCATATACACATATAGATATACGACACTGAAAGGTTATATAAAATAGTCGATTTGAAGTTTTAAGATAACTCGAAATTTGTAGTAATTTCTTCCTTTATTAATCGGAAATATGGTATCCGTTACGCGCAAAAGACTGAGCCAAATTGATAATCCATGATGGAACGTTGTGCGCTCCAGTTATATTAATTATCGATTCATGATAACACTGTCATTACGAGCGTCTAGGTACGCGTAAACACACCGATAAGTGTAGCGGCATGGGCATAAATTGAAAACGCTGATTAAACTTGATATTTGTTGGCATTGTTTACGGTTAGACATAGGAAATAATTAATTACGAGTACACTCCATTTAGCGTTACATTGTCGCGTGTAGCACGCGATAGAAAATTATCAAAAATATGCATGTGATAAATTATTCGTACTTTTATTCTTACTTCTTACACTACATAATATGTACACACATATATATGATATATGTGTGGTCATATATATCCGCTATACATACTAATTAAAAATGAGTTAAATAATATAACATTACAGAATAAAATATAATATAAACACAATAACAATACAATATACTAACTAAAGAGCTCAATGTAAGAATATAAATATAGTGTAAGAAGTTAGAAATAAGAATACAGCAACCTTCTTGTAACAGGTTATGGACCTAAAGTACAAGTAAATTATTAATATACAATATTTGTTTAAAGTTTTTAATAAAGCTTTAAAAGACCTATGTTTATATAATATATTTTGGCTTGAGTACCTGCTCATATCGTACACTGGCAAAGTTCAGCTATTAAACCTGGAACACTCTCCCTTTCTCTCTCTCTTTCTGTTATTCTCAATATCAATTCCACTGTCGCTATCTGCAATAGCAATTATAAATCAGTGAAGGAAAAGAGAATTATATGTCATGGAAGATTCGCTCCATTTTCTATGGTCGTGTGACGGAAATTTACATATACGAAAAATGAAACTTGTTTACCTAAGCCAACACGTAGGTAGATGTTTATCAGTGTCGATGTCGTATACTGAAATCATAATTCATTTCTCATCGAGCTGCTACGGTGTATTCGCGTAACGAAGATTCGTAGCAACAAATCACAACGTATTTCGCCGTAACAGTCCAAAGCGTTTCCTGACGAATTCATCTGCAGTGTAAACACGTTATGTTATACGATGGAGATATGAGTCTTCCTCGACAAACAAGTCTACGGTGCTTCCCGGTTTACTCTCGATCGAGCTCTGCTTCTTGCTGTTAAATGACACGTAGATATGCAACATATAGTATGAAAACTCGTCGTGTCCAGTTTGGAAAAATATCGAGGTATTCGTTGAAATCTTTTTTTTCACAGGACTGTAAATTTATTTAGCTAACATGGATGCTAATTTTGGTCATTACGAAAGTTACTTAAATACGTGATGGATTGATAACACTGATCTGTCGTAGTGTCGCGTCGCATTAATCGCAAGTGGCGTCATCTTTTTAACCAGTTGGCTATTGCGATCTCTTTGAAAACTTTGAAAAGTGTGTACCTAAAACGTATCACAAAAATTAAGCAATGATGAGTATACTCGTGAAACACAGAGTATGCGTTGCTGTTATAATATAGAATTAAGTTGTAACGAAATGTCTGTTTCATTTTTTAATTTTATTACCGACAGAGCTTATCGTAACACAAAATATTGTCATTTCTTCATGACAAATATACTCGTCAAAAACAACTAACTGGTTAACATAGATAAGATATGCTATGTACAAATGACAAATATACATATACTAATCCACGCGACCTACGACGATCTTGTCCGTGAGTAATGTAAAATGAAAGTACCAAATCTTTTTTGGGACCGTCCATTTGTTTCAGAAATTCTTTCAGATTTAACCAACGCTACACAGCTACGCTATAAATTATAGCAGCAAAAGATGTTATTAACTACTAACGATGTTATTAACTACTAACAAAGATGTTATTAACACTAACCTTACGAGGCCTAGTTTCAAAATTTAATTTAAAATTGTTCATTCATCGTTATTTCCTTTGTTCGTCTAATTTCATGTAAAATCATATATTAACAAAAATTGTGAAATTGATTAATTAGATAATATATAAATTTACATAAAATTAGACGAACAAGAAAATAAATAACAATGAATGTACGATTTTAAATAAAATTTTGTAACCGGACCTGGTAAAGCTAATGTTAAAGGTGGCATGCAAAATCACTAACAGTGATCTATCATGGTGATCACAGAATCATGATCATTCGATCATGGAACTCGATCATCATGATCGTAATTCTTGATCTTGATCGAATTATTCCTTACGAAATACTTCGATGTAACTTGTATAAAAATATCTGCGTATGATGTAACTTCAAGATCACGCTACGTTTTTTGCATATAACGTAAATCGTACTTTATTCGATATTAAAAACGAAAAATAATTCAATTTTCTTTGCCTCGTCTCTGATATCGGAATTTTAAAAAATAAAATATTAATTTTTCCTGGCGCTTTTAAAATCTTAATATTCATTTGATATGGTCGATAGAAAATATACAGCTTATGTGATGCGTGGAAAGAAGCAGTTACGCTCTCCGTCAATCAGAAGCAATCGCGAAGAATCACAAATTACTATGAAGAATAAGCCTGATTGCGAACGAACGTGATCGAATCACTCGTGATCGTATGTAGCAGTTCATGTCACTTCTAGTTGTCATCACGCTAAAGGACCAGCCTGTTTTACTGCCATTCCTGATTTCACTGTATCACAGACCAGTCTAACTGATTTTAGCCTTTCGAAAATCGGTATTAATATGAAAAACATCCGCATCTAACGTCTGCTTCCATTTGAAGCCAACGTTGCCATGTCTACCCTATGTCAAAACTTATCTTATGCTGCAGGAATACCAACAATTAGCCTGAAAACTTCCGTCCGTCGTTTTTTCAGGAATTATTACAAACGATGATAATTGGGATTTATTCATCGATGGCTCTAGCCACACAAAATTTCACCAGTTGCCCATTAAAATAGCGAAAATCAAACTGCGTTGGGCATGGTTAACAGTAACTGTACCAGGCCCGATCGAATAACCAGAATTTAGTTTCAAGTTACACATTCAACGTTATCTCTTTTGTTCGTCTAAACTGAAGTAAATTCTTCTATTATCTGATCAATCAATTTCTCAATTTTTGTTAATATAAGAATTTAGATGAAGTTGGGTGAGTAAAGAAAATAACAATGAGTGTACAATTTCAAATGAAATTTTCAAACCGGTCATTTGACCGAGCTTGGTAAATTTAGTGTTAAGCTGGAGCTAGTTTAGTAACGATATGTAGAAATTTTTGCTTTTAATATTCAAAAACTAAAGTCAATTTAGGTTTAGGGAGTGGACATGGCCAGTTTCGAATTACTCTCGTAAATATATTCATTAAACTGTGGGTGTTTATGCAATTTAAAATATGCTACGGTATGGAAATAAGACGTGTGTAATATGGTAATGTGAAATGTATGGTATATATATAGAGTGTTTCAAATTTCGCCCAACCAAATTTAATATATTTTATAATAGAATTATTTCTATAATAATTAAATTTTGTCCAGTCGCCATTCGTTCACGAAATTGATGATTGGTGGCTGAATGTGAATGACGAATGATTATTTGCAACAGTAATTTACAAAAATTTATGAGAATTTCAAAATCATCCTCGAATCGTTTGAATAATATAATTGTTGCCTCGTAGCTTCGTAGCGTGTTTCGCGATAATAACGTAACGTAAAATAGAATGTACACTTCATTAATTATCTCCTACGTATATATCAGTAAGTAACGACAAATATCATGTTTAATTAGGATTTTCAATTTATGCTCACATCGCTATACTTACCAACATGACTGCGTGCATCTAAATACCGATAATTACATTGTTATAATGAATCAATAATCAATATAACAGGTACATACAACGTTTCACCATAGATTATTGATTTGATTCAATGCTCTGCACATAATCCATAGTATATTTGCGATAATGGTAAAGAGCGAATTCTTTTTTTTTTTTTTTATTATTTCTATCATTTCATGTCCACATTTCGTTGATTATTAGCAACATAAGAAGGCGAATTTGCTTAACAATGATTTTTATTCTTGCAGGACGTAACGAATAAATATAGAAAGATGAATTGTTTGTTAAGAAGAAATTATCATAGTAGAGGAAGGAACGTTTCATTTCATAAATTAGTAGCAGAACAAAGTGCATCTTCATCGAAGTATGATTAACGATAAATAGGAAAATGAACCGTTCTATTCAGAAAATTGGTGTCGTCCTCGTCCTCTATGGTCGTCTGTTCGTTTAAGTCAGGTATACTACGCGTTTATGAGCTGGTCAATAGTAATTAAAAGATCCATTAGTTCAGATGTCCGCTAGTGTCCACGGGGACATTTAGTCCTTGATACGACAAATATGATTACGATACGTCGATTGGTATCGAGCAGAAAATAACAAGAAACTGAAAAATGCTCTATGGACCTTAAGTCGAACAATTACAAGGATTTAGAATCTTTTGCAACGCTAAACTGTGCTGCTGCTTATATGGAAGAACTCGATAGTATTAGAAACATTTAAATTTACGAAAAAAGAGACTGTTGTAAAAAGATTATTCTTTCTGTCGCTTGTAAATTAGTAGCAGGGTATAAAGTAAAATATTTGAGCGCTGAAAAATGGCAAAATTGTAACGTTCACGAGACGACAAATTCACCGCAGAACGTTACGTCCTCGATAGTTTGTTAATAGTTTCAGAAATATTTCAGGTTCCGGTCTTGAGAGGCTCGGTTTCTCTGTCTAGAAACTATTGCCTTTCAAATTGTAAATTTGCCCATTTTTACAGGGTCGTCATAAGTATTCAAAATGATTTCCCTCCGTTTGGCTGCACATTGCGGCGTGTCTGACTATGCTTGCTTGCACATCCCAGGGCATATTGACATCGAAGGTGGCTACGGCAGCCTGGATACTGGTATGGATCACTTGGCCGGTAATAAATATCAGTTAATTCGTTCGTTTCATTTTCCATGTATTTTATAACGCAATTTCAATTTCCTTTATAATATTAAATACTATTGAATAATAATATGAAATATTATATCTAATTAGACGGAATTTTTATGCAATTTTATATCTTTATGAACGTAACGAACAATGGAATCAAAATAGTCATTTGTTTTATTTATTAGATATAATAAAACAAGTATTCCATTTTGGATATTTTGTACATATTTTTATACCTTTATATATATTTTTCTAATTTTCCTTCAAGTTTCTTACACACGCATAAAAATCCACTTTTTACAACGAAATTATAAAACTCGACGATATTAATTTGTTAGAAAGTAAAATACGAAAACACGAATAATATTGATTTTAATGTAATTTCAAACTAACGATGGATAAACGATATTATATTTACATTTTCTCATTCGTTTATACGCTCGTATATCGTGCTTGTCAAAAATTAGAGAAAATCACGAGAAAATCCGGTCCATGTCCGATATTAAATTGACGTCATGCGAGTCGAGGACTCTTTGGAATATGAAAATATATCGAGCAGAGTGGAAATATACGGTATAGCGATGCGACACACGGCTGAAAATCATGAAAGAAGCGGTTCATTATTACAAATAGGACATCTATAGAATGTTTTCATAATGAATCTTCAAAAATGTAAATTTCCGCCGCCTGTTAACGTACAGTTTGCTCTTCTTACGAGGCTTCTGCCATATTTTGAATATTCTCGAAAATACGGAACATCTCGTATTTGTCGATGTAACCGGGATTTTTACCTGGTCGTTGAGTCCTTTGTTCTTTCCCAACCTCCTGACCAACCACGGCGCTTCTTTTCTCGTGTATCGAGTCAAGAAGCGTTCCTCTTACCCCATGATACTCTTCTTCAGTCACGCAACCTTAGACGATAAGCGCTTAAACACAGTCATGAGTCACGAAGCTTGAGAAACGAGAGCCAATTTCCACTTGATCGCTACAAGTGTTCCAATACTTACGAGCCTACGTACTGTACGAAGCAGGCTAACGAAAAGATGACTAGACGAAATTAATGCGAGTCTAACTGGTTCTGATTCTGCATTTGATCGATGCAACATTCGAATCGTTGGATTGCAGAGTCCTTGCACTTGTTATCGCTTCCGGATTGATTGTGGCACATGTTGTGACGGGTCTGATATCCTGCGTCTTTGTTGACTCTGTCTCTGTTACGCACTATTTATTCGATGTTCCCCACAGAAAGAAGTCAAGTGGTGATTATATCAGGTGGACGAGCCGGTTTATTCTCTCGATTCGAAATAATACTCGAAATGTGTCACAATAATTAAATATTGTGCCTGTTAAAGGCCATCGGCAATAGAAATATCGGTGAGGTAGTATGCAGCAATGTGTTACAATAAACCCGTGATTCGCTAAGAAGGAAAGAAAATGATGGTAATCTGTCTGTTCGCAGGTGACGCGCCATCAACGAGACCGCTGAAGAGGGTATGCAGTTGACGCATCCCTCGGTCCCCTAAATCCTGGAATAAATCGTCCAGAAGTTAAAGGAATTGTCTCATCAGCGCGCGTGCGTACGTGCGTGCGTGTGTGCGCCAGTTGTGTTCGCTGGTTGCATGCGAAGAGGGCGGGGAAGAGCCTGTAAAGAGTACGGACTTCGAAGAGAGATGTTCCGACCGGACACGTGACATGTGAGCCGTATAACGAGCAGAGAACAAAAATATTTCCAGACATACGCAGGGATAGAAACGATAGAGCACGCGCAAGAGAGAGAGAGAGAGAGAGAGAAGGAGAACGGGAGGAAGAAAGGGGGAGGGAGAGGGAGGAAGCAGGACAAAAGGAGGAGGGAGAAGGAAAATAGAAAAGGAAGTACTTTTTCGCTGGAAAAGAAGCCAACTCGAAGAGCAAATGAGAAAACGAAGCCTGAAGGGTATTGCTTCTACGAGAACCGAAATACGTTTAAAACACGAGCACAAAAAGAGGAGGAGGATGAGTTAAAAGCTCGAGAACGAGCCTGACAGGGAGGGACAGCCTCAAAAGAATTCTAAACTGATAAAACTAGCTGGTAAAAAAAAAAAAAAAATAAGGAAATTTTATATGTAAAATAAATTGCTTTAAGTAGGAGAACAAAGGATTTAAATTAAAAATTAAGATAAAAAAAAGCGCAAAAGAAGAAAAAGACAAGATACGTTATTAGAGAGAGAGAGAGGGAGAGAGAGAGAGAGAGAGAGAGGTAAGTAATTTTAAGGAAGAAGAAAGTTACAAAAATCACAAAGAACACACAATTTCATATAATAAGAACAATAAATGTAAGCCGAAAAAAATCGGCAAGAAATAAAAAAAGGGGCAAATTTGTACTTAAAAAGTAGGAATATAACGTAGAAAAGAAACATACTTAAACGAAGAGAGGAGAATAGACAAAGGGATTAAGAAGAAGAGGAGATTTATTTAAGAAAATAATTAAAAAATAACATAAAGGATTCTCGAGAATTACCAGAACGCACAAAAAGTATTTTTCGGCAATAGCGAAACTCTTCAGACATGAATGTGACTTCAGAGGTAGAAATTTTTGGGAACGAGAGCTACAACGTGAGTAATGGTCTCGATTGCGGCGGTGAACTGCACTCGTACAGGATATGGGAACGCGTACTGATCGTGATAATCGCCGTATTCCTCAGTCTGACCACTGTCGTCGGTAACATAATGGTGATGATATCGTTCAAGATCGACAAACAACTGCAGACGATCTCAAACTACTTCTTGTTCAGCCTAGCGGTAGCTGATTTCGCGATCGGTCTAATTTCCATGCCTCTCTTCACGCTTTACACCGTGCTCGGCTACTGGCCGTTGGGACCGCATATTTGCGACACGTGGCTGGCGCTGGATTACTTGGCGAGTAACGCGTCGGTTTTGAACCTCCTTATAATCAGCTTCGACAGATATTTCTCTGTTACGAGGCCTCTTACGTATCGCGCCAAGAGAACTACTTCGAAGGCAGCCATTATGATCGGTATGCATATTAGGTTTCTGTTATCTTTTTTAAAAAGATTAGATTGGGCTGGCAATATTCTTCTTTAAATAGATTTAGATGTTTGCGTATCTAGGTGTTTTAATGTCTGTGATTTTGGATATTTAGATATTTGGGTACCTAGATATTTGAATATTTGAATACTTGAGTATTTATATATTTAGATATCTGAATACTTCAGATATTTAGATGAATTAATAATAAAAATATATATATAACTTTTTATAAAAGAATGTTTAATAAATATTATATCTGATGCTACTTTAGTACCTATAATCGTCATTTTTAATCATTGGCACAGAAGAAATATCGTATTGCATACTCTTAAACTTGTTATGCGTCTTATATGCATCAGTCTAAGCTTACATTTGATATTTCAGTATTTCTGGATGTTGCTGGTTGGTAGACAAGCTCTTCCCCTGTTTTTCATTTCACAATACCAGTGTTATCGACAAATGAAGTCTTTTTTATACAACTCCTTGACATTGTGAACAGAGACAAAGAAATCAACCTACTTTTGTCTATTCAATAATGCATATACAGTAAAGCTTCTTACAAGAGAACACGTGGAACCGATATCGGATGTCGATTTTGATGAAACTTATAAAGAAAGTAGTTCGTAGAAAAATATTCGAGACAGCTTTTTTCCTGTCGACGATTCTTCGTATATCGAAAGAATAAAAATAGGAAGAAAGTGTGAATTTATCCAACAAGTGTTTCATTTAAAAAATTATTAGGTTTATAGAAATAATGTAAATATCGAATTTGTTTTCCAATCAATACAACTAAAATGCTGGTGTTACCTTCCCATTGTTGCAAATTCTTCAATTGTGTTCATAAAAATATGAATTTGCATAAATATCCACAATCTAACAATAATATTATGGAAAAAATTAAAAGAAAATAAGAAAAAATAAAAAAATATTTAATGTGTTTCAGCATGTGCATGGGGAATTTCGCTGCTTCTATGGCCACCGTGGATTTACGCTTGGCCTTACATCGAAGGCCAACGAACGGTACCCATAAACGCCTGCTACATTCAATTCATCGAGACAAATCATTACATTACATTTGGTACCGCGATTGCTGCATTCTACATGCCTGTCACTGTGATGATTATTCTTTACTGGCGGATATGGAAGGAGACCAAGAAACGACAGAAAGATCTTCCCTATTTACAAGCTGGAAAACAGGATGCTAGTAAAAGGAGTAATTCTAGGTAAATTATTTCATGTCTCTTTGACGAAGAAGGGTGAATCTATATGAAAAAGCAAGTCGAAAATATAGAATGACATTTTTTCGTACGTAACTCTTTTGACTTACTGTTTCATGTAAATTCACCATGTTATAGGTTATACCTTAATTTCTAAATGTAATCAAAAAATATCCCGTACCTTGATTGATAAAAGTTAAAGTCAAAAATGAAACTTGAATCGATATTAAACAATGATTCTTTGTATATTATACTATATTTCTCTTTATCTGTAATTAGCGATGAAGCGTTGGATATGGAGGACTGTAGAAGGCCTAGAAGCGAATCAAGCACAGGAGCTGACGACATGAATGCGACACATATCGCGGTCTCTTATCTAGAGAAACATTATCCTCAATATAAAACAGTAAACATTTAACTATTATTTAACTAAATCTATCTATCTAACTAAAAACTATTTAAATTATCTGTTCAGATATAAACTATTGGAATGTAAATATTTAAATATTAAATATACATTATCTGTTAAAGGCTAGTTCAAATTTAATTTAATCATAGATTTCATGACATTTCCTTTATAAAATATACTTATCAAATTCTTCTCTTATAATCTCCATATTTAATAATAAACTCGTGTAACTTATACAGAAACACAGACCATTTTCGTGGATGTGGCTGAAGATGTGGTGTGTCGCGTGGTGGCACAGTGGTCGCGAGGATGATGATGAAGAGGAGGACATAGAAGGCGCTGAGAGCAGTCGCACAGGACACGGCTATGACGAAGCCATAACGCCGTTATCAGCGGAAACCCCTCTTACTGGTACGGTCTCTCGATCTGCCTCTCTAAGTGGGATTCATCCTACCACGTTAACCGTTGAGAAACCCATCAGTACAGCTGATAACCACGATTACAAAAAATCTAAGAGAACCGATGAGCTGTCGACGAGAAGCAACTCTAACGATTCTGTATGTTTGGATTAACATCTCTAACAATGTTGCATGCAAACAGTATCTCGTACGTTCCATAGTCATTCATAATTTGTTAATTATTTTCATCTTATTAATATTTGTGAAAAAGTTATATGTAACTAATCGTTTCGTTAATTTATTAACCATTTTTATGCTATTAATATTTTTATCTTCTTATTGAATAGAAGTTACTTGATTTAATACCTCGACGATTATTCAAATGCTTGCTCAACCTTTTTGTAAAACACCCTGAATAACTTAAAAGCTTAACTATTACAGAATTATATACTTTTTCACTACATGAAATATATGCTCCAAATAATTTTTCAGGTTTACTTCATCTTTCTTTTAAGTATTATAATACAGAACTGTATAATTACATACACACTTTTCCTTTATTTTTACGTTTCCTTATTTTTTATTTCTGTGCTATCTATTCTGAACTTTCTAATATATTATATGATAATATTTCAATCTAGATATACACGATTATAATCCGGCTTCCGAGAGCTATCGACAGTACAGGGAAATACACGGAGGCCGCAAGCATAAAAATGTACCACGAGGAGACGGTGAGCCCCTCGTTGAGCACTAGGAGACCGTCTCACATGCCCGACATAAGGATTCCCCTGAATACGAAAAACATTCCGAAAGCGTTGGGGGGCAAACCGGCTGCGAGCAAACCCGCGAACAAGAAGAAGAAAAAGATACAAGAGAAGAAAGCCGATCGAAAGGCCGCGAAAACATTGTCGGCCATCTTGCTGGCGTTCATCATCACCTGGACACCGTACAATATTCTCGTTCTAATTAAATCCATCACAGCCTGCTCCTGGTACATACCACAGGTGCTATGGGACTTTTTCTATTACCTTTGTTATATCAACAGTACTGTGAACCCAATGTGTTACGCCTTGTGCAACGCGGCATTTCGACGAACATATGTGAGGATTCTCAAGTGCAAGTGGCATAATAGGAACAGAGCCGCGATGGACAGAGGATGATATCAGTAGAAACGCCCAGCGTGCGACGTTTGCACGCTCGAGGGCGTACTATTTTCTCTATCATTTTCTCTCTTCTCCTTTTTAATCATTCCTCCGAACGTGCTTGCCGATGATAAGGAAACTGAGTTGCTTACGAATTTTATGGTAGCCTACTGTCAGTAGGCTACTAAACGTGCCGAATATTTTTATTATACAGTACGTATTTCACTTTTGCTAATCGAAAGGACGGTCAACAAATGATATTATTTGTTACAACTGTTATATTTTGTTAAAAAATCTCTTTCCAATCTTTTTAATCATACGAGTAGCAAATCGCTTTTTAATTTTGTTTTTTATAGGCAAGTAACAAGGTTCGTAAAGGGACAACGTTTCTCGAGATAAGTAAACTATCGAAGAAGATAAACTGGTTCGTAAAATAACGTTTGTACAAACCGAAAGACAGTTTAAGCAAGTTGAGGACATTCCACTCGGAGATTTCGTTTCATAATTTAGGTGTTAGATTAGGGGAAACACAGGGTGTTTACAACTCGATTTGATAAATTTAATAAGACACATTTTGTATACAATATTTTACATGTATAATATCACTAACTTTGGTTTCTCAATTGACAATTATGTTTCATACATTTCAGATAAAGATGATTGACATAGAAATTTTGATATTTAAAAGAAAAGAGGATATGTAATTTTCAATCATAATATATCATTAAAATGGTAATAATTAGCAAGAGATTGAAATAATTTATTAGTGGGAGAGGGGGAAAGATGTTTTTTATTTTAGATTGTCGGAAATCGGAAGAATTTTAAATGTTCGCGGTTAGACAGCTCAGATTTCCGCATTTGAGGCAATGCAACGTGAATACTGCCATAAAAAATAATCTTTATAAATATATTTCTGAACCGTACAAAGGAAAAACAAAAGAGGGTTAGATAACCGGCACGTACGCGACAGTGCCAAAATTTGTGGCTCGATTTCAGCGGCGATAGAACCGATGACTTGCCGCGAATCGAGTTCTTTTCTATAGTTTGTGAAACAAAATCAGTTTCTATAAACAAACGTTACAAATTGAATCAATGTTTCTGAGAATACTTTATTTAAAGGTGGATAGATTCAAGAAAAAATTATCATTCAGTGAACCCAATCTGAAAATATTAATTTATTATTATTTATTATTAATAGTTTTTCGAAATTTATTAAAAGACTGTTTAATACTTTAGTTTTGAAATTTTTGATAGAAATGAAAATGTTTGTTTAATGAAAAGTAACGTTTAAGAAACTGACAAAATTTCATAAGCCTCCTACACACACACAAAGCTATACCGCACAAGAAAAAAAAAACGAAATCTATTCGAATCCTAAGGAAAAAAAGTTAATAAACAAGCATTTTCTCGTGCGTTTTATTCGAGGAACACGTAACGCACTCGATGTACATTTTAAATAGTAGTCCAGTTGTAAATGAGTGTTTTAAGTGTAATTAGTCATGGAGAACCAAAACAAGCGCTATTATACATAGAGAGTGTGTCACAACTATAATGGCAACAAAGTGGTATAAAAAAAATATAAGAAGCGCTGCATCGATTCTTTCGTGTTAAGAGAAAAACGTTCTAACACTTTCGTATTAAATAACATTCTAATCACACGTGCCAAACGAAGCTTTAAGATATCAATAGTATAGGCCGGTAATTTAATAAATGTATCCTTTCAAAGGTATACTTGTACTAAATATATAAATAAGGACTTAAGGATTTGCTATCATTTTTTTATTACGAACGTTTACTACAAAAATTTTTATTATGTATTTTTTTCTACGAAAGAACATTACGTGATTTTTTGTCAGTTGCATACAGTACTTCTCGGATAAATGGGTACGATAAGTTTCCTCTATGGTATTAAATCATAGTGACATCACTAGTTACCTAAATAATTGAAATACTACTGATAGTACTACTCTAACTGTAATATGTAATATGCACAATAAAATTGAGAAATTTTCTGTATGATGTAACTGTATAACGACATTGAGAGAATTCAATACTTGCATATTTTTCACTAATTATGCAAATGAATTCAGAAAGCAGAAATTTTAGACGCGTCTCTTTTTTGTATATTATTTAAAATAAAATTGTAAGCATTTAAAAATTTAAAAAACCGGACGTTTTCGACCACGTATTGAATGTATTCTAAGTATGAAGTCACAAGTCTGTAACAGCGCTACACATGTTTTTAATTCACTATTTGCTATATGTATAATTCTGATACCAGCGCGTACATACAAGAGCATATATACGACTGTGCATCAAAAAGACAGAATCGTGACATCACAAAGATAGCAGCTAAGGTGGCTCGTGTTTCTACAGCATTAAAATATGAGCGAAGTTTTAATTCAATTATTTTGATTAATAAGTAAATATGCATAAGGAAAATATAAACTAACTGTTTCTAGTAAACCAAATTTTTAATTTCAGTAATCTTTTTAATTAAGATAAATTCAGCAACCGAGTAGAGACAAAGTGGAGTTGAGCTTGGCTTCTGAGAAGCTCATATATTGTACACATATAAATGAAGTATAAGTGTCCGGAAAAATTAAAAATTTATGTTCATATAGTAATGAGTATATCACTCCTCTGAAATTATTTAATTTGATATGATATGATGGAAAATAGTGGAAATAAGACACAGAACTTTAACCAAGGAAAATGTGGACATTTATCCGGGAACTATTGTAACTTTGTCATCCTACATGAAATTTGATAAAAAAAAGAGTAACATCTTATTCGTTTTACAGAAGTTTTCTTGATAGATCGGCTTTTCGAATAATCTACATCTTGTGAAATAAATTTATAATTTCTAGTCCGATACAGTAAAATTATTTTCAATGTTTTCTTAAATGTGTAATAAATAAATCAAATTTTCAAAACTAAATTAATATGATTGCAGCAATTCAACAATAAACTATTTACATTATTGATGTAATACTAATAATAATGTTGGATGTTTGAATATAGTTATTATAAAAGTTCATTATTTATGTAATCCTGAATTATAATTGAATTCTGCTTAGGAACATAAGTACAAAATAATTCATTTGTAATGGCTCTTTGTCGAGATATTCTGTGATTTTTATTGCGTTACCTTTTTATACATATTTTATATTAATATTTATTTATATGTATGTATATGTATATACAATTTTTCGCTGTTTTAGCAAATAATTCCTTTTTTGCAAAATATTGTTATGTTAATTTATTCATCATACTTAGCATTTCTGTGTGTATCCATTTAAAATAGAATTTTAATAATCATCATTCATTTCTATGTGGTTACTTTTTACGATTAATTACTTTACACTGTTGTAACGACATAATAAAATATAATTCATTTGAATGTGAAATATTACTAACAATATAGGATGTTTCAAAACTACAAGTTAATCAAGCAGAGAATTTAATCGAGAAAAAGGAAGATGAATGAAGTACGTTTCACTTAATGATCTATGTTCAATTTTATTTTATTGTTTGATAAAGAAAATTTATATGTGCAAATTTCTGGCGCCTATGGATGAGTTACCAATATTACATAAGATCTTCTTTCATCTCTATGAAATTTTATTTCAATAAACTTCTAAATGCAACAAAATTCAATACAATTTTTACCAACAACCTAAAAATTGTATATAAAATTATCAACCTTGTAAAATTTAAAAAACTGACCAATATTGTCAAATTACTAAAAAGAAATTTATAACTTGTAATTTGTTAATTCATTCACAATATTAATTAACAAATTATTGTGTAAAGAAGTTCATGTTATATACAATTTATTATTTCAAAATTTTAGAGAAGCTTTATAGAAACGATTGCCGTATGGCAGGTTGCTCATCGATAGGCGCTCGAAACCTCAGATTGTACTATGTATCATATTATTAGGTGCGCGTGCCCGGTTTTCGAGGGAGTGAATCTTTTGAATCTTGCGGTTCAAAGGTTGGATCTCTTTTTGGAGAGCTAAATCTTTAAAAAATTATTTTTTTAAATATTCATATTTTTCTTTAAATTCTCCCGTGTTCAAATCTCACTTTTCATTTTTGTAACTAATTCTTCCACAATAAATTTTAAAACCAAATTTTGTTTCCTGAAAACACACACACCATCGTATAAAAAAAATTGATTCTTTGCATATCCCCCCTTAAAATTACTGAAAATTATTGAGTTAGTATACAGAAAATTACTCGAGCTTCGGTTAAGAGGGGGTGATTGGGGTTAGGGGTCTCCACAATATTTTTTCTGGAGTATCGAAGAATATACATGCTAAATTTGGTGAAAATAGTATAATAGAGTATAGAACCCTTTACAGAAGAAGATACATACGTACATACATATTTGACTTTTATATATATAGATAGATAATAAAACAATATTGAACATATATTCATTAATTACTGCTTGTGTCTTTAAAATCTCTAATTTTGAAACAACCTGTATAAAATCTAATTATAAAATTCGTACCCATAAAAGGTATTATTATAATAGCTAAATACCATTTTTATTTCATCTTATAAATATCAATACATTTTGGAACGATCATCTCAATATTAAAAGTGAGATCTTTTCTTGTCTATCCAAACAGTAAACCAAAGAAAAATTGAGATTCAACTTATATATTAAAGTCGATTAGTTAAATTTTGTTAGTACTGCGTCAATATTATTTTTATTCGACGAGAACTAACAAAATTTAATAAATGCATATAGTAAGAGATCTAACGAATTTTAACAAGATCTCACTTTAATCTTAATTCTAGATTTTGCAATGATTTTTTTAAGTTAATATTTCATAAAGAATTATCATTTTCTACATTGAAGATTACTATAAACCTGATTATTTAAAAATTAATAAGGAAAGCCGATTCTGTTTACATCAATATTAAACTATAAATTATAATCCCACTGCTATTAAATTGTAAAATGATTTTCAATTTCTGAGATCGATATATTTATGAATATTCAAACGATAAAAGAAACCGAAACAAATCGAAAGTATACATTTATTAATTAAGCAGACTTGGTCAACTTGACAACAGTCGCGTTCGGTTTAAGGAGCGTATCGTTAATTATTCTAGAATTATCCCTCGAAGAATGGCATTTTCTAAAGATGAATAATTCATATTCAGTCGACGTTCACCTTATTTGTCTCGTACTTGTTACTTCTTAGGACGTGTAAATTTGTAAATACGTGTATGAGGAAAAACTATTCGATGTTCAACGTTTAAAAAATGATCATCTTTCTAAGATGCAAGGAAGTGGAAATTATTTTTTACGATGCGAACGACCTCACCAATTTCGACGATCTTGTAACGTATTGTCAAGGAAAACATTCTGAACAACTTTTTCCTGTACACGTTACCGTCGCTCGGCTTTAATTACCGTGATATCCACAAAAAACTTTAGTTCAAATTATGTTACGATTGCACTCCATTCTGGCATATACAGATAATCATTTTCAACTCACGTAGGAAAGAAAAATAATTAGGTTAGGTTTAGGATAGATAATTTACCATAATGTTACTATTAAATAAGTTAAGATATTAAATAATAGGGCAGATACAATTTATATATTAAGCTTTATATTATATTGTCGTTATTCGAAATTGTAAACACTTAGGCCATGATGTTGAAAAAATGTCATGATATTGACTATCCGATTACCAAAATCATACTGAGGTTAAAGCGGAAACTTGCGAATATCTCGGAAATCAAAGTCAAACGATGGTAACATGTATAGGGAAAAGCTGTTCAGAATGTTGACCTTGACAATATATTTCAAGCTCATTGAAATCGGTAAGGTCCTCCGCTTTGTAAATAATTACCAGACAGTTAAGGAGGGATGAAATATATGTTATGTGTACAGAATGTTTCCCAATAAGATACGTTCCGTGACCCGACTGTTGCACAGTTTACCTAATCTATTTAAGTAGGCGAAACGACGTCAGTTCAAAAACAGAATTCGTGCAGAGAGGATTACTGCGCAAAATGGTGCTATTTATATCGAAAATTAATTATCTAAAAATATCGCCTTATATTGACAAAACGTCGTTTAGAATCATTTTTTGTACATACATATACTATGTATAGAATGTTGTGCTGACCGCTCAAGGATTTTTGAGAAAAATTAAAAATCTGTAATTTCAACAAATTACAATTGGTCCTGAATAGGTGATAACAATAAGAAAAATATTACATCATCATCCAAAATTGCATTAATCCAAAGTCACACTACTGTTTAAATTTGTTTACTTTTTGAATATTTAATTTGTTCACTTTTTTATTTTGTATTTATTTTAATTCGAATTAATTATCTTTCTATTATTATATATCTTCAATTTTTTCTTTAGCATAAAATCATTCCAAGTCGGAAGGTTTCGTAGAATGATAGAAAGCAGGAATGAAAAATTTTTTCGAATATGTAAAAAATTCGTGAACAAGGAAAAAGCGATAAGGTTACAAACACGCACCATAATTTTGCGTAGTAGCCTCGTGCAAGTACTTAGTCTCCTTGTGAAGCTAAAAAAAAAAGAAAGAAAAAGAAAATGACTTTGCCAAGTAAGAAACTTACGCACATAAAACATGGTTATTAATTTACATTCATATATACATATACGTATACATAATATACATATATATATAATATACGACGGAAGAGATGTACCGTACGGTGTGCCAATTTTTTAATTTTACATCAGTTCGAGTATCAAACGAAAATGTATATTTGTACATCTTCTCTAGAGAGGTGAGCGGAGCGGTGTCCAAACTCCACATTGTTTTACGCATTGTTTATTGCACATCGACTTCGGATTTGAACATAATGGATTTTTCACATTGATCTCATATATAAGTTCTCAATCAAAATCGATTACACGATATCGAAGAAATCGAGATCTTTGAAAAAAATCAAATTTAACCTGAGAATTCATTCATTTATCGTGAATACGAATCGTAATAATAATAATCATTAAAAAAAAAGTATTGCATTAAACTGGGGACGTGTTCAATTTTTCACACTTACGAACGATTCGCAAGAAATCTCTTTAATTCAGGCCAATCGTTTTACTGTTACATTTTATTGAATATAATGCATAACCTACCGAGCACCTTTTCTGTAGTCATATGTATTACGTAGAGTGATAGAAAATTTACATTTTCATTCATGGGTACAGATCGGTGATAAAATTCCGGAAAATATTTTCTTACACTTCCACTGAACACAATTCGGGATTTTCCTATTTCTTCGATATATATAGGTTTCGTAATGAACTCGAATCGTTTTTACTATCGCTCAAGGATACGCGAATGATGATCGTCGATTCTTTCAAATTGTCGTATCATTGTTACGAGCTATAATTTTGTCCACACGTCTAAACACAGAGAAGCATGTAAAACACTGCAAAAAAAAACTTGTACGTAGTTGAGCACAGAGTAAAATGAGAAAAAAAGAAAAAAAGAATTGTGTCAAATCGTTTCAAGATGATGATGTCTTTGCATAACCGTATATCGAAATAACGAAAAATGGTGTACGACCTTTTTTAACCATACATTACCTGTAAACACCAATATACTCGATCTATGTTTATATACGTGTTTTATATTAACAAAGAATACATAAGGCGACAAACAAAAAAACGTTACGTAACTGAAAAAAAAGACGTATAGAGAAAACTGTATGTAATGATACCAGTAGAATCTGGATAAAATATACCATACTATCTACAAAAAAAACGAGCGTTTTATTTCTATGAATGATTCAATACTTAATCTTTGTTTTTTTGTTTTTACACAATTACAGGTTTTAAAAAAGCTTTTAGATTAGGAATACAGAATGCAGGGTTTACTAATAATATGTTGACAGTGCTTTCATCAATGATGTGTGATGGCACTATTCATAAAAGACATCAGGAAATGAAGAAGAAAATATGTTTAATTCAGTTTTTATTTGAATTTTTAAATGTATATTTATATTATGTATGTATACTTTGTTTAGTTAAAGGAGTATTCTAGCCTAGACTAATATTTATGTCTTTATTTATGCTTTTTACAGAAGTGCACAGTAGGACTAAAAAAGTAACAGACTGTTAGACAAAATCTGATATAACCTAGGAACATTACATATATTTACAGTATAGTAATTTCATAAAAAATGATTACTGTTATTTTATAAACTATCTTATATATTTTACACATCTTTTTAAATTAGTTTTTCATGACTAGTTATGTAACATTATAATCTTCAAAAGCTCCACATTAATTTGGTTATATACGCTCGTCATTATCAAAAAGATAACCTAGGTGTGTTATCTTCAATTTCTCAATTATATGCATATGAAATATACATATACTCCTCGTCAAAAAGATTGGATATCTTTAATTTCTTAATGACGTGTGCAAAGTTTTTCGTCTGTAACGTATAATATCAAAATATTATGAGTTCAGAATATGCGGTTCGTTGAAGATAATTAAAAATATTATGAGGTTTAGTGTGTAACAAAGAAAAACTATTCCATACTAGGGTTGAAATGATAACACACTCTGTTAATATGTTCAGAAATTGCTCAGTAGTTCATGATCTATCAACGAGTAAAGATTACAGTACAATATTATATAAATTTCTAAGTATGTAAGACGCAGAAAAAAATTAAACGAGTCTAAAAAAGACCAAATTCTTGAACTAAAACAGCAACAGTTATCAGTAACAAAAATATCGAAAGTAATAAGATAAAATCGTAGAATAATACACAATTTCTTTAAAAATGTTGAAGATTATGACAAAAAGAAAAGTAAGTGATAAGCGAGCAATTTTGTGTGTAGCTTGCAACTCGCAGTTAACAACGAAGCAAATAATGGAAAAGTCTTGTGTTAGTACCAGTGTTTCAAGTGTTCATTGAGTTCTACTATCCTGCAAAGATATTAAGAGGCTAAAATTGAAACAGAAATCTTCGTTAACAACGAAACACAAAGTAGAACGTTTACGCTTTGTAAAAGAAAGAATGCATTGGAAAAAGAAATGGAGAAGGGTACTATTTTCAGACGAAAAAGATTCAACTTGCATGGTCCTGATGGGTTAAAATATTATTTTCATGACACAAGAAAACAAACAATGTCAGCAATTCGACGACAAATAAGGAGGAGGCAGCGTGATGGTTTGGGCCGGCATCGGTTATTTCGACAAGACAAGTAGTATCAAGTTCATCATTGAGAGAATGAACAGTGTCCGGTACATAAATTTAATCAAAGAACAAATAAATAATCATGCAGGACGCATTTCTGGACCTGATTAAATTTTTCAACAAGATAATGCACCTGTACACACATCAAGATTGGTCCATTCATATTTTAATGAAAATAATATATCTATTTTGCCGTGGTCTGCACGCTCCGCGGACCTTAATATTATTGAAAAGTGCTGGGCAGAACTGGTTTACGGCGTATACGCGAATAGAAAACAGTATCAACACGTACAAGAATTTAAAAATGCTATTGTACGCGAATGGGATACGTTAAGTCAAAATTACAGAAACTATATAAATCGATACCAAATCGTATAACAGAAGTAATAGAAAATAAAGGGGGATGTACCCATTATTAAATAAGTATATATGTTTGATAAGTAATTATTGTTAGTTACAATTTATGTTGATTATTATTTTCTTATCGTACATGTGTTATCATTTCGTCCTTAAAATAAAACAATTTTTTTTTGTTATGCACTAAAACTCATAAGATTTTTAATTATTTTCAACGAACCGCATATCCTGAGCTCATAATGTTTTGATATTAAACGATACAGACGAAAAACTTTGCACACGTCATTAAGAAATTAAAGATATCTAATCTTTTTGACGAGGAGTATATGTATATTTCATATGCATATACAAATTAAACTGTAAGTTCTGGAAATATATTTATCAAAATCTGGTCCAGAAGAACATATGCCAGATGCTTATTAAGCGGTGCATTTTGTAACGAGTCCAAAATTGAATCCATTATTTCAATCCATGGCTTATAAAATACCATTAACCAATAAGGCAACAAACCATACAATCCTGTTTTTGCTATTTCATAGTAATTCCGGCGATTCACTTGAGATGAATCCTTCTTCTCACACAATACCTTTGTGTGCAAAAGTTTTACCACGGTTGCTGCACGACCACCGCTTAGAAGTTTTGCCAAAGCGTTGTAAAGTAGAACGTTGACATATGGATCTATTTTCGCGCGTGATGATGAAGCAATCATCCATAGAACTCGAGCAATCATGGATGGAACTTTCAGTAATCTCACCACTGAAACAATAATACTCACCAAACTCTATTTATACAAGAATAAGGCACACATTATAAAGATTTATAAGATAAAACATTTACCAGCATCTACAATACAGAAAGAAGCACCCTTAACGTGAGAACGTTCTAATGAAGGAGAAAGTAAAGTTCTAAAATTAATATCCAAATCAAGATTGTTTCCAAATACTCCAAACTCAAGATCACGACGTCCTTTTTCCTCCGTTTCCTGTACAGCTGATTCGTTCGCTGGCTCAACTCCAATATCAGTATATTCATTTTTAATATTAGTCGAGGCCAGAAACACTGCCAGAAACTTGTCCAAATTTTGACCTTTCTCTTTTCTTAATTTGTATGCCATACTTTGATACAATATACCAATATCTGGCGTGCTATAATTTGTAAAGTAAGGTTTCAAATTTGGCACAGTCAAGAAATTATACAACAACTCGCTACTCCTGAGCACTGGTTTTGATAGTAATTTTTCCAGAAAATCTTCATATCGTTGTCTATTAATAGCACACGATGAATGAGGATTCTTTCTTGATGGTAATGGCGAGTCGCTCAATTCTTTGTCACCATGAAACTCTGCCAATCGTGTTCGTAAAATGTAGAAATCTTGATCACGACGTAACACAGTCCAGGATTTTCCTTCGGAAATATTATTAACAGCGATGACATAATAATATAATGTTTGATTATCTCCAGTTTCAATGTGCGGAATATTGACTCGCCATGTTGTTAAATTTCTGTGGGAACTGTCATCGGAATATTTAATCTCGCTATAAGAACGGGAAGGGTAATCTATTTCTTCGCCTTGATATATATCTTGATATGACATCCCGTCTATGGTTGATAATCTTAGAACGTCGATCTTCGGAAAATGGTTTCCAATTTTTGAGGATGCATTTGCGGATCCACTAGTAACGCTTTAAATAAAAATTAGGCACATTTTAAGATATAGGAAGTAAAAACTCGCCTAATTATTTTGAGCAGTGTATAACGTTGACAAATGTACATGTTATTATGTCTATAAGAGCAAAAAGATTACCTCAATCGTGGTGACTGCTTAACTCGACTTGGAACTGGTTGTCCGCATAATAAATCATATAACTGTAACGTAAAATAAAGAAGGAATTATTATGAGAACGGTTATATAGGAAATAAAGAACAATTGCTCTTCGATTTTCTTACTTGATAGCTATGATGGAAAGATGGTAGGCAAGTAGATTCTAATAAAGCATGCGCTTCTTGATGTGCTTGATAAAATGGCCGTGAAGTCCTCATTTCCTGAATCTTCTTTGGACCTCTTTCTAAAACTAGAAATGTTGTTGACATGCAATGTAAGAACTGGATATTTTGTAGCATGTTATGTTCATAATATATAAATATAAATTGCACATGTATTGCAGGTGAACTCTCAAAACGAAGTATTCTTACTTTGGCATATGCCCATGGATATATCTCCTGGTAAATGTAAGTATTCTGGACCTTCAGGATCCAAATATGTTGCATACATATTTTGAATATCCGTGTACAAACTACTCTCTGCGTTCGAACTCATTTCTGGATTTAACATACGCTTGCTTAGATCATCTGAAAATAAATATATATATTGAAATTTATCAAATACTTTTACTACAAAAAAATTTTTAAAGGAAAATTTAATCTGTGTTACTATTTTTATCTATTACTATGTATAAATATGTATTTACCAATGTCTAAACAGAACTGAAAGAGATTCATAGGGCCATTCTCTTTTATGTGTTGCATAAACATGTACAATAAACGTGGATCATTTAAAACTTCATCCAAAGAGGGTTTCAGGTGATTTTGCGTGTTTTTTGGCATCATTGGAATGGTCATCCAGCATTGCAACATTGGTACATTAACTGCGTCCACTTGATTAGAAATTGAAACATCGCGATGAGTTGATAACGCGACTAACGCATTTATATTGTCTGGATCAGCAATCGCATCTATTGCTGGCAGCAAAATCCAATTGGCCAAAATTTCTCGAAGTATGACCTGAAAGTAAAATACAGATTTATACTGCCCTTTCCACTCTAATCATTATCATCGTCAATAAAAAGGAATATTTTATAATCACGCTAGTGTTGGAATTTTTTATAGCTGATTACACCAATCTCAACAACAAATTTTGTGCTGAAAAATTCAATCGTTATTCTAGCTTCTTCCGCTTACGAAAGAGCTACATGAGTATACAGAGTGAGTCAGCTAAGAGTTTCTAGTAGGTGGGCGCGTAAAGGTCACGTGAAGGTCAAGTTCGCTTTTTTAAACGAAATCATACATTTTTTAATACACTAAACAATACAAATCGAAATTCTTTATGAAAAAAAACTATTAATCTACTTGTGTCGAAAAACTATTAGTTCAGCAGATATTCTAGCTTTTATTTTGTAAAATTTTTCGTATGAAAGACAAAGGAAGACGTAAAACAGTTACTCAGGATAGTGTCCATGAGGTGACTACTTTTCTGCATAATTACCAAACATTTTTCAATATAATTAATACTAATATAAAATATAATATATAATATAATAATTAATACTATACATTAAAACATTTCAGCTTTCACTCTTAGTTGATTCACTCCATATATATTTATGCAATATCAGGAAAAAGGGTACGATTAACAACCTTTTAACTAAGCATATACTTATTAATTGATACTGGAATGAGCAATAGAAAAATATTGAGAATATAAAAAAAGCAGAAAAACCCGTCGGGCAAGATATATCTTTAATTCATCGAGGAAACAGAAGAAAATAAAACCAAAATTCTATCGAGAAACCACAGCTTAGAAGGATACAATGACAAAAATGAAAAGAATAGAAAAATGTGTAAATTTGATTCGCAATCTTTTTTCAATCAATTTACATTATTAAATTCAATCCTTTTAAACATTCTGATAACTATGAAATGGCAATCCAAAGATTCGCTTAATATTTCTTCCCTCATTATTCCTTTCAGCAAGATCCTGTAATTTTATAAAATCAAAAAGAATTGAAATATTTGTAATAACACTATGATAAATTATTATACTAGATCCTTGATTGGTCAAAGAATTGATCGATTTGAAACAACTAAGACATTCATCGTAAAAGTGAAAAAGCCGGTAGTAAAACAACAATAAAAGTTATCTCCGAATTTAATGAGCAGAAAAATTGATATACCTGAGTGGCAACAAGGCTGAAAACATTCACACAGGTAAACCCTATAATAAAGCCTCGCATAAATAACGACCAACTATCGAATAGTTTATCACATCTTGTTATTTATGTGCACGTGTTATCTTTAAGGAACATACCCATGCGACTAAATACGTGTTCTATGATAGAAACTGCAATATAAAAATCGAGAACATCGGAGTCAACTTGTCAAAATCGAAAGAGAGTTCAAAAGGCGTAAAGTAAACGAATATACTCGATAGAAGTCACCATGCTTGTACTTTCTCTGCTGGTTGTCACGGTTCTTGGCATTTGTAAGTATTTGATATACATTGATATATCCTTGCATGGAAATTGGATCATCTTCAACTTTTCCCTTTTTTTTTTTTTTTTTTTGTTATTTTCCTCGAGACAATCCAAAATATATATTCCTCTCGTTATTTTGACATGAAATGAATATTATAAGTAGTGTGTATAATGATTTTCAACGAAGAAATATATAATAGGACAGAAGCATTAAAAAGAGCAGGAAGATATGAAGAGAAAGCCCTAGAATCAAAAAAAGGAATTATTAAAGGAGTGTATAAAGGAAAGAGAGAGAAACTGGGGAAATGGCCATGAAGGAAAAAGAGCAAGAAAGAGAAAGAAGAGACTAGAAGAGGTGAGAGGGGGGGGGACGCAAATAGAGGCAAGAGAGGAGCAAGAAAGAATGACAGCAGACCAAATTATAGAAGAAAGAAGAGAGAGAGAAGCAGAAGAGAGGGGGAAAAGGATAAGGGAATCTAAATATAATATACGCTACAAAAGTATAGCCAAAGAAAAATTACCAAAGTACTTAGAAGGGGAGGATGAAGTGGAAAGACAGAAGAATACTGGCAAGATTCAGATGTGGAAACGAGACCAAAGCAAGGGAATACTGGAAGGAAGAGGATGAAAAAAGATGCAGATTATGTGAAAGGAATGAAGAAGACCTGAGACATGTAATAGAAGAATGTGAAATAACGGGAGGACCAAAGGACATAGGAAAAGTGCTAAATGAGACAGGAGAAGGTTTAACAGAGCTGAAAGCAATAATAAAGAAGAGAAGGGCAAACGACAGGAAGGATGCACAGCAAGGAGGCTAAAGCTCAAAGTTGCAATAGTTTTTAGTCATTAGTAGTTAATTTGTAGTTCCTAGTTTTAGTTTTTAGAGAATAGGATAACTAAAGGGTGCAATAGAATAGAGTGGGAAAGAGGGGAGGTAGATATATAAGAAAAGAAATAGACATAAGAGATGTAAAATCGAAAGTTCGTCCAAAGCCGAAAGGCACGGACTAAACAACAATAAATAAATATATAATAGGACAGAAAAAATAACTAACGTTATAATAATTTCAAACAAGAATCATCTAATTGTGCCATTAGTTACGGATCATTCTGTATATTATTTGGACTGAAACTCCTTTATATCCTCAAATATTTATTAACTAAATATCCTTTTTCGTAAAAATTCAAAAAAAAGGCTTCGATGCAAAACAGATTGTAGGAAAAATGAACATGAACACATATGTGGATCACTTTGCGATCCAACTTGCGATAGTAACGGTCAGGAACCGAATCCTTTATTGTGCCCTAAAATCGTAAATGTTCGTAATTATTATTATTACAATATCGATACATTCACGTCATAGTATCTATATTCTGACAATGACAAATTATATTCTGATAAATTCTTTTCAGGTATGCAGTAAACTCACTAAAGGTTATAGGTGTGTAGATGGCACTGTTCGAAACAAAAGGAACAAAACATATATACCTTTGGATGGTTGTCCGTAGCAAACACGCGCATTACTTATAATTCATCCGAATTGATCAATTTTTATATGAGGTTATCAACCTCGCATTATCATACATATATACATACATATAAATTTATAATTTTATAACCCATAAAAAGATAGCATAAATAACTGAATTCCAAAAAAATGTTATGTAACTGAATTAATGGAATGATCAGCATAACATTTCTGAGTATTTATAGGGCGAAGTAACTCTTTGTATTATATCTGTATATGTATCAATAAACAACGTTCTTAAAGCATATTTAATGTTTATTAAATAAAGATGAGCGATTTAATAAGAAATATCTCCTTAATCCACATATAGACAAACAGACACAGACGTATTCAATTATCACCAAAAAATCGAATGGCTGAATGTTCAAAAACATTGATACGTTAGTACATCAATATTTCAGGAAGAAGAAAAATGTCAGGAAATGGCAAGGCAAAAATGAAACTGAGGAAACTGGTTTTTTAACATTTACCTACTCACACGCTAAAAACACTGGCTAAATGTATGCATAAATCACATATATTATACCTACACGCTACACACATACGTCTAAATCATACAAGTTCGACTATATAACCTCCACGTGATGTACGTTGGATTATTCTAATACCGGCGGCACACTTTTCATCCAAAATTCAATAAAACGGCGAAAGAAAATCGTACATCAACTTTATATGAGTCGTTGTAAAAGGAAGACCCCAATCTTCAAATCCGTGATGATTCTAATCGCCAAAAAAATTGTTAATGCCTGTAGAATCGATTGAATTTGACAGATTTTCGAAACGGAGAAGCATCTCGCTATCCCACTCTGTCACATGATACAAGAACTTTGTGGGATAATTAAAATAAGTATTCCAAAAATAGAGGCTTCACACATCAAAACGAGCCCAGAATAATTGTCGTATGTTTCCTAGTTACGAAGTTAGAATAATAGTTGAAATATCATCAATTTTTCGGCGAAAATCGAGCGTTCCTTTAAGCACACCAGTGTATTTTCGTACCGATCGTAGAAAAGCTAAGTCTTTATGTGCACACCTAATTTCTTTACTATTCTAGGCTTTGAATACATGTAGAAAAATGTTGGGTTACTTATTAAAGTCTTTACAGTATTATACAACTAGCTTCTAAACAAAAGATAGTTACAAGTTACAAGTGTATATGTCACGGATAAATGGGTGTAATAATATGTTATCTTAGGGTTTCGATTGTTCAGTTTTGACGCACTGGCAATGGGAGACCAAAAACAGTGTCGAAGTAATTCCGAACAGAAGTTAGGCCGACTTGTGCATTCTTTTGTCTTACTAACTTCCTAATTCTACTGCATCATATCATCGTCTCCTCTTAGTTTTGTCTTTCTCGCTCTTACTACCACCATTTCTTTCTTCGAAAATTATTTCACCTTTGTTTCATTCTTTCTTTCTATCTGCCTTACTCCTTTTATTGCCACGGTCTTTTTCCTCCATTCTATCTTCCTTTTTTACTTTTTCCCTTCCAGCTCCCTTCTTTTCTTCTCCATCTTCTTTCTCCCTTTGGCCCACTTCAGCGTTTCCTTTTCCTATTCCTCTCCCCATTTATTCGTTACCTCTTTCCATATTCTTCTGTCTTCCATCATCTCTTCCCTCCATTCCTCCATCTATCTTCTTCTCTCCTCCCTTGTCTCCTCTTCTAGCCCTTTGATCTGTCCCGCCAAGTCTTCTATCTCTCACCGATTCATCTCTCCTTTCACTTCCCCTTTTGTTGATCTCTCCTTTTTTCTCTCCTCTTTACTGTCTAAGAATCTCAACGGTTTACCTACCTTCTGCCACCTACCTACCTACCTTCGCGCCACTTCAGTGCTCTGTGTTCTTTCTAACCTTACTATTTTATTCACCTCATACTACTCTCCTTTCTTATTCTGATCTCACTCTCGCTTTTCTGCTATCTCTATTGTTCTCTTCTTTCCTTCGCCTCCTTCCTTCCTCACTACAACCGTTTGCTCATCTTTACTTCCTTGCTTTTGTATTTCTTTGCTCTCCAATTCTGCACGTGTTTACCTTACCAGTTCTTCTATAACTGAAATTCAACTCACAAATTCCGCAGGATTGATGATTGAGTCGAACTTTAGCTCGCTTCTTACTACATCTTACTATATTGCTTCTTAATTAAAGAACGTGGCACGGAGTCACACAATGACTCTTCGTGATGTTCTCATGATTCCTCGGTTGCTTATACTTGTACCGTGAAAATCCGAAAATTTTTACATGGGAAAGAATTAATTTCCTCAAAATGTTTGGCAAACATTGTTCATCGAATGTTCTTACGGCTCAATGCTAGCCGTGTCTTCCATATCGCTTTAGATAAGGGATATTCTTGACTAAAAGGCGCTTCTGTTCTCTGTGTGTATTTGAAGAAGTTCAAGGCGGCAAGAGCAGAAAGATATACTTCACCCAAACACACACACTCGTAAAAATGAAAAAGTCGGCTCGATATATGTGTCACCTTGTAAAAGAACAACAGTTGCTATCTCCACGTTTAATGAACAGGGAAATTGGCATACCTATATGAGAAGATTAATAACATTGACATGGCTAATCTTGTAATAAAAATACAAATAATGATTAATGATAAAACCTTACATAAATAACTACCAACTGTCAAATAGTTTATCAAATCTTGTTATTTATGCGCGTGTGTTATCTCCAAGGGAAAGAAACATACGACCAAGTACGTGTTCTATGAGAGAAACTGCAGTATAAAAATCGATGATAACGGTGTCAACTTTTCAAAGTCGAGGAAGAGCTCAATAGGTGTACAGCAAATACTTCTTGTCAGTCACTTGTTAGTCACTTCTTGTCAGAAGTTACTATGTCTCGATATCTAGTAGTTTCTCTGTTTGTTATCATGATTCTTGGTATTTGTAAGTATTTGGTATACGTTGATTTATCCTTGAATGGAAATTGGATCATCTTCAACTTTTCCCTTTCTTTTTTATTTTTATTTTCCTCGAGACAATCCAAAACATTATTTGGCATGAAATGAATATTATAAGTAGTGTGTATAATGATTTTCAACGAAGAAATATATAATAGGACAGAAAAAAGGAATATTAGAACTAAATTCTCTAAATTCTCACCTTGGAATATCTATGGTGTTAAAAAAAAAATATTTCAATAATTTAAGAACATATATACCAAATATAAGTAATTACGTTTCGTATATTCTTTGCTACTGTAACTAATTAATATCCTTTATGTAGTATAAATTGTTTACATATCCGTAAAAAGAGATGAGTATTTTTTTATTTGAATAATTACGTTTTCTTATTAATTCAGATACTGAAGATTTTATTGTACAAGGTGATCCGTAATTGGTGGCACAGAGTAAATTTAGTATAGAGTGGTTCTAGGAGAAAAAATAAGGGGAAAATATAGAATAACGTTTTTTTATGCGACATTTTTTTCAGGCATGGGTAAAAGTGGGAAGAATCATTTTTTTAGGAGATTTCAATATCACCGATATGTTTTTGAATAGAATTCTATATCTCTCCCCACATAAATACCTTAATACTTTTGTATAGAGAATAAAAAATATACTGATGGCCTTGAAATCTCTTGAAAAAATAACCTTGAGAAAAAATTCTTTCCATCGTTACATGTGCCTCTTGAAATAACTTGAAAAACTTTGTTCTGAGAAGTTCTCATATCATCCATATAAGCATATAAACACAAATAAGGTAGATATTTAGATGATCTCATTTAGTTGAGACACTCTGTATATCATTCGGACTGAAACTCCCTCATATTCTCAAATATCTATTAATTACTAATGTAATTTTACGAATTCTGTGGGAGGGTCAAAATTATATTTTTTTCATCTTCGTCTATGTTATTCTTAAATACCCGAAATTAGATTCAATCCAAGACTCAACTGCCGGATCAGAATGTCCAGAAAACCAACAAGAACACATATGCGGAACACTATGCGAGCCAACCTGTAGTAATCCACAACCGAATCGCAAGCTTTGCCCTCGAATCGTGAGTGTTTACAATTATTAATTATTATTAATACGATATCAATACACTGCACCATGATATTTGTTTTCTGATAATAAATTCTTTTCAGGTATGCACTAGAGCCACTAGCGGCTGTAGGTGTGTAAAGGACACTGTTAGAGACACAAACAGTACACAATGTGTGCCACTGGATCAGTGTTCGCAATAAACACACGCATTATTTGTAATTGATCCCAAATGATCAACTCCATTTTTATATAAAGTCATTAGCTTCACATTATCAAGGTATAGAATTAGTATACGATTTTTCAGAGAAGAAATGCTGTTTTCATAAATGTATAATCTTATAATTTATGAGTAGGTAGTATAAATAATTCAATTCCAAGGAGAATAAAATAAAAATTTTATGTATTTTAAATTATTGAGTTGATCAGCATAGTTTCTGAGAGTCCATAGAGTAGTGAGTAGAGTAACAATTTATATGTGTATACATCAATAAAGCAGTTCTTAAGGAATATTAAATATTTATTAAATAATTATGAGCGATTTGATAAGAAATATTCTCTCAACCCGCGTATGGACAAATCTATTTTTACACCGACCCTAGAAAAACTTAGTCGTTTATGTCCACGCCTAATTTTTTTACTGTCCCAAACTTTCAAAAAACATAAAAAAATTCTGGGATGCTGATTGTAATCTTTACTATATTGTACAATCAGTTTTTAGTCAAACATTTAAAAGTTTTCACAGGAAGAATAAAAACTTGTTTTGAAGGAATTCACAAGTGAAATTTCGTTTAGGGTATATCATAAACAATTTATGAAAGAGAAATTCACAATGGTCTTCTCTTAATAATTATTAGTTCAGTTATTTATTATTATTATTATAGTTAGTAATAATTATTAGATTTATTAGTTAGTAATAATTAGACATTATTAGTTAGTAATAATTATTAGATTTCATAAACGTTTATAAATAATTCTACAAAAGCTTACCTTGTTGTTAGTAGACACATGGATGGCAGGCAATAAATATGGTATAAACGCTGTTACAATTCCTCTCAGATAATTCAGCTCTGCCTTACGCGAGTAACTCGCTGGATGTATCTCACGACCAAAATGGTTGATCAGTTGATTTCCGAAACAAGATGTATCCGACAAATCCTTCATCTTTGTGCGTAATGTTTTCCAGTCTTGAGCATGTTGCAATATTAGAGGTATTAAATGGTAAAATACCACATTGGACACGTCTGTGCGAAGCAACCGAACTGCAATATCTTTCGTTGCAGTAGCTGTGGCCAAACGAAGCTGTTGTACGAACGCTTCGTTCGTCGAAAAATCCGAGTACCATGCGCAAACATATTTCTGCAATAAATCTTCCAGAAGCTGTGGAAACAAATTTTATATCTATTCTTTTTTTCGTTTACATATGAAGCGTGACAGTAATTAAATAGGAACTTTATTTGTTAATTTTTGCCGAAAAATTTTAAGGTAAAATGGAAGTGCAGTTACAGAAACCCAATTAAATTTCATTACAGCAAAAGATAAGAAAATAAAATTGTCGCAAATTTAATTATTACAAAGATGAGAGAAACAAAAGCAAAATTGTTGCAGAAATAAAAGGAAAATAAAAAATTAAGAAACTTTACGTAGCATTGAATTGCAATGATTAATTACTTGTTCTAATGCATGGTCAAGATCCTTCGGTATTTTCACTTTCGTCGAATGTGGTAACAATTTATGTCTCTTGCAGCTATTATTACTGCAAACGCTGCACGGATCCTTGATTTCATAGGTTGGATTAAAACTATCGCTTATTGCATTTAAATTCACGAGTGCCACGCCGACATACTCTAATATAACGAGCCCATAAAAGACACTGGTTATATAGAGACAACACACGATAAGTATCCAAATGAAACTGAAATTCGTAGATAAATCAGACAATTATTATATTCTTTAATTGAATAATTTAATAATTTAAATTAATTCTGTAATGTTACGTAAACTTGTCGCTTATTATATTCCTTATTTTTTATTAACAAAAGAATTAATAAAATGTGGAAGGATTTCAGCTTTTGACGCTGTGACAATGATAGTAAATCTACCACTAAATCTGTACAGTCCATTAGATTCAGAAAAGAACTTAATAAATCTTACACAATTTCTATTTGCATCAAAACTGTACCAAAGATTATAAACTGTTTAGTTAATGATTTAGGTAAATGAGTAATTGTACAGTGTAGCTAATAACTAGACTGTGGATGTTTATGCATTTATGAAATATTTAAATATGTAAAAAATTGTTGAATATACTATATAAAATATCCAAAGTAGAGCGCATACTAGCATGTATATATTATAAGAAATGATACAATCAAAAAAATATAAGAAATATAATCAAAAATAACAAAAAACAGATTCTTCTTGAAAAAGCTGTGAAAATTTAAAATCATCTAGAAGGTAATGGAATACATAATAGAATGTACAAGTTAGTTAATAATGCAAAAAATCAGAAATTGTTCAGTAATTGTAGTTCGTCTGCCAAATAAGCCTTACAATTTCATTAATCATTATATGATGCCAATAAATCTGAAATTCTGCATTACGTTACATAATCCATAAACTTAGCTTAACAATATTTTTGTAACTAATGATATTATTATAAGTACCCAATATAATCTTACATTTTTTATCTAATTCGTAACAGGTTGCTCATCATACAAAATTATGTATATACTTGTAAATGCATAAATGTATGCATATTATTACCAGTTGCCATACACTAACTTGTTGTCCATTATGTTCAATTACATGTAATAATATAAATAAAAAAAATTGTTAAATATACAATTTATCATTTATATAATTGTATAAAATCTTTATATAAAAACAAATATTATTTTTTATGTTCACTTCTACAATAAAATATTACTACTTTAAAAACATAGAGTGATATTTGTACAATAATTTAACACAAAATTACATAAAACTAGAGATACTGTAATAGTAAGATAACCTGATACCAAAATAACAATAATCAAAAGACGTAAAAAATAAAAGATTAAAATTAAACATATAATTTACTAGTAATAAAATATAAGTATTTAAATCACTTACCTTTTGAATACGATCAAAATAAACGCAATTAGTATGAAAACAGTCACAGAAATTATTATATTACACACATTAATTATCGTTTTACAAAAGTCTTGTACTTTAAAGACAGACACAAATGCCATTATTTTATTAAAAATTCTTCTTTCTCGAATTATGATAGAACATTGTAACCAGAGCAAAAAAGCACGTAAACATTTCAAATATCAACGAACTTCAATACGACGTTTTGGCAGATAACTCAGTATTAAGAAACCACGTGACAAAAACATTCAATCTATGTATATATATAACTTCGCAAAATTACGAATACGTAGCACATAGATAGTTTTAATTTTAAATATTTCTTTGTTTCTTAAATCACGTAATGTAACTATTAATAATAAGCAAATATCTTAAGCTTTCTATAAATTTTATTTGAAATTTTTTTATGAAAAATTATTGACATTTATTTAGGTTTGCATGATATATTTCTTACAATGTTTTTATATATGTAAATGAGTTACACAATTGTTAATAAGGAATTTCTCTCATTTATTTAAACATTTTCTTATACTTCGAGAAAATTAATAAAAGTTTTTACTGAAATGTTAATATACATGTACAATACAGAATATACACAAATACTAAATGACAGGTTTAAAAAATTATATTTGTTAAAAATATTGTAATGTATAATACAGTAAGAATTTTGTACACAAACTTTCTGGACTACTTGTAAAAAAAATATAATTTTAGTTAAGCAATCAAAATATCATTAACAATAATACTTTGTGTAATAAAAATATCCTTTTTCAATTAAATGTTGTTTCCTTTTCTATTACTGTTTCCAAAACGTTACTTTTTTGTACATTTATGAAACATTTATATCCTCAGTTAAAATACAGGAATGGAAGATTATAAAAGATGTATTATCATTTTGTTTCGCACTTTGCGTTTTGTTCTGATTCTTGTGATCTTTTAATAACTTCCCTTTTCAAGATCTGTGCTTTTTTCCTTTCTTCCTTAGTTCTTAATCGAGAATTTCTTCTTTCTTCCCTTGTCCTTACACGATTTCTTTTCGATATTGGGTCTGGGACAGCTGTATGAGGTTTTAAAATACTAAAGCACCTTGGCTCCTTCGATTTCAATAATTCTCTACGTTGTTTCTTTGACAATACTGGAGTTGTTGTAGAAACAACGAATAATTCTGAATTATCACGAGCAGCAAAAGAACCTAACCTCTCTTCCAACCGAGAATCCTCCAAGAACTTATCAACGTCTTTCATGTCTACATATTTACGCCATGCTATTTTATTCTTTTTGGAAACTCTACGTTTTTTAGTACTTGCTGCAGTCATCTTATCGTAATTAATAAAATTATATCACGTACTGTTGCACTTAATTTCTAAAAGATAATCTGATTTTCAAATTATTATCTGTTGGTTAGGTTTATATTTAGGTTTCGTAATTAGTGAATTTGTATTTGAAAGATATTCCTGTCCATGAAAAAGGTACATAAGAAAGATAGTCTATATAACATGACATAAAAATTTCTATGAAAAAAATTATGGCTTCAGAAATGTGTCAAAAATAATTTATCTTATTTCTTAATCTCATTGATTTAAAAAATACAAATTCATTACAATGTAATGAAAATTTGAAACATAGAGGGCAACAACTATTCAATTCTTTCAAATCCTAACTTCAAAATTTCAGAAGCTTTTCGTTCTTGATAATGGCATTTCCAATTGTATTGCTTTACAGTGATACGTCACTACATAAGCTTTTAACACTTTCAAGATTTCCAAGTTTTTCAAGAATTTTAGGTTTCAGGGTATCGAATGTTATCCGAATTGATTCGAATTTTGATAGTCTTGAAAAATATTGAATCATTTCGAAACTGAGGTTTGAATGCCCACTATTCTAATAGTCTTCATATAAAATCGCCACAACGTAACTGGTCACATGAAAATCCAGCTTGTTCCCGACACACGTGTTGCGTATGCGTATACACACGCGCGCATCACCTGTGGTGCGGTCAGAAGGCTGGCCACAACAGCAGAGAAAAAGTTGTACTTACCGATGGCTGTCATCGCTTTTTCTGACAGATGTTTTTGCGTGATCTATCACACGAGCTCCACCGTTTCCGAACAGATTCCGCCGATAGTCTCACCTTTAGACCTTTTCTGAACTCAATATTGTTGCGATAGTAGGGAGACAGATTCTAACCGAGTGTGCTCGCTTTTAAGTTTAAAGGGTGCGTCATTGGAATTCCAAGGATCACGATTACGCGAGAGAAGATCGTTTTAAAAAGGGGGCTGAAAGAATAAGACAGGGGAATATTAAAGAAGTGCGAGAAGAGATCACGTGAAATAAAGAGTGTGACTGAGGAACAAAGGGTATGGCGAAGACGTATGATTATTTGTTCAAGTTGTTGCTGATTGGTGACTCAGGGGTCGGCAAGACGTGCGTCCTCTTCAGGTTCTCCGAGGATGCTTTCAACACGACCTTCATCTCGACCATTGGTAAGCATATCCTTTTTTCTTTTCTTTTTCCCAACAGCATTTTCCTTTCTTACTTTTATCCATCTACTTTTGTTTACAAATTTTCAAGTAGTGGTACATATTTTTTCAATGAATATCAATGAATTGACTCATCAAATCTTCATATACAATTGAAAGATTAATTATCAAGAGAATATTTCTCTCAATAATATTTGCTATCTTACAAGTGTAAATTTAGTTGTATATTTGTTTTTTTTTTAAGGATATATTCTTCTAGAAGTTTAATTTAGGTGACCACTGCTTATGCAATGATTATTTAAATACAGTTATTACATTTGTAGAAAGAATTTTCTTTATTAAATGCAGCTGTGTATTTTTATTTTGTAATCTCTATATCCTGAGTTCTTAATTTAGAGATTGCTTCCTTTTGTTTATTAAGATTTATTTATAGAAGAATTTTTATTTGTTTATTTGGTTGTTTACCTTTTAAAGTTTCATACATATATGTATATGTAATATTTATATTTCTATATATATCTATTTAGCTATTTATATGTTTTACGAAATATTTGTGCAACTTCATAAACATTCTTATCTATATGTTTATTTATATACATATACAATAGTTACTGATTTATCTAAGATATCTTTGCTGTGTTTATTTCTTGTTTATTAATGTTTATTTTCAAAACATTCAAAATCTGAATATTAATTTCTTCAGCTTTCATTGTTCCTTAAATTATTTATTATAATTGATGTTCTTTAAAGTACACATATTTTTAATATGTACATTTATATTTGTGTGATTATTTACTTCTATGTTCCTAATCCAGTTCTTACCAATACCAATCATAATACCAATTCAACCACATATCAATGACTTAGGAGAAAAGATTTAAGTAATGAATTAATAGGAATATATTTTGCTATAATAATAATAAAATGTGCAGTAAATTTAATACGTTTCTATGTCAATCAAATTTTTAATCCCATTATGTATTCAAGTAAATGAAAACAGATATTATTACATGAAATAAGATCTATTGGAAATATCGCATTACTTAATGGGCATATATTTTTTATTGTATTATGTTTTTTTTTACATTTATGTAGATATTATTTGTTATCCAAACACGTGGCTTGAAGAAAAGTAAAAATTTAAAAAATAAGTTATATTTTAATATTATTTAATATTGAAAAGATGAGAAAAATTTGATTATATATTTTTTTTATAAATGGTAATTGTCAGTCATAAAATTGTAAGTAAAATTATATCAAGTGTATAAAGTCAGATCAACCAATTATTAAAGCCACCTTACTATGTTTATTTGGACAAAGTATATTTAGCACTTAAAGATTAAAGTAAATATCAATTCTTATTTTTTTCTTAATATGAAAAAATTAATATTAATATTTATTTAATATATCAAATAATGTATATTTAGAAATATAAGATATCATTCAATTTTATCTTTTGAAACTTTTTATATCTCTAATCATTTTATAGATATAATTCTATACAATTGTGTGAAACACCCTATAGAATAGCTTTGTATAGTCATGCAGAATAATAAATTTATGTTGATTTAAATGCATATTCATGCATGTTTAAACATTCATAGCACAACATAGATTCCTTTATTTGTAAATGTAATGCATAATACTTTGTGATTGTTTTAACTTTGATTTGAATCAATCTATAATTAAATTAAAAAAAGGATGTTTTTAAAGAATATATATAGATATTTCAGAATTATACTACAGAAAAACTATAGTTTTTACATTTATTAAAATATACTTGAAATAAATTTGAAATCCAATCTAATTCTTAAAGGCACAAATTTGTAATATTTATTATGTGCAATGTAATATTGTGTAGTATTGTGTTATTTGTAATATTAAGCATATTTTTAACAATTATGATATTATGTAATTTGTTTATTAATTCAATAAATTCTTTTGGCCATTGATTTATGTTACTTATTTATTTCATGCTTCCAGGAATTGATTTTAAAATAAGAACCATAGAATTAGATGGCAAGAAAATAAAATTACAAATATGGTAAGTACTAAGTAGTTAAATCAGATTCTTAAGATTAAAATATTTCATAATATAACTATTAAAATGTAGTAATATAGTATTAATATATAATTTTAATAAGAATGTCACAAATTTAAGATTGAATTACTTTGTTCAAAATTGTTATATTTCAAATATTTTTGTCAAGTAGACTCTATTTCATCAGAAAATCTTTCGAAAAGAAATATGTTTTACTCTATATAATTTTCCTAATATTTATTGGAATAAAATTGTTTTATATGTCTTTAAAGGGATACAGCAGGCCAAGAGAGGTTTCGTACAATAACCACAGCGTATTATCGTGGTGCAATGGGTATAATGCTAGTTTATGATGTAACCAACGAGAAAAGTTTTGAGAACATAAAGAACTGGATTAGGAACATAGAAGAAAATGCCTCTGCAGATGTTGAAAAGATGTTATTGGGCAATAAGTGTGAGCTCACAGAAAAACGGCAAGTTTCAAAAGAACGGGGGGAACAACTTGCTGTTGAATATGGAATAAAATTTATGGAAACCTCTGCTAAGTCCAGCATCAATGTTGAAGAGGCATTTTACACCCTTGCACGAGATATCAAGGCTAAAATGGAAAAGAAACTGGTAAATATCTTTTTTCGATATGCTTCTGCTTTCTTCCTTTGTCTTCTTCTGTAGTTGTAGAGCGATGAAAGGAAAAAAGATATTGATTAATAATTCTTTACTATTATAAGTATAATTAGTTAATAGTAAAAAATATAGAATTGGAAAAATTGACTGAACTTCCTAAAGGAAACTGTTTAAGTGTGTCACATCTAAATTTGAATCGAATAAAAAGTTTAATATATCAGTATATTTTAATCCTATATTTAAAAAATTATAAGAATCTCTATTGTTATAATTATATACTGAAACATGAATTATATACATATATATATGTAATTCTTTCAATGGTAATTCTAGAACTCAATTTTATCATTTTCCAGAAATTAATACTGACTCTTGTTTAAATATAGTTTAGTGGCTTTCACAGATATATTCTAGCAAATAGGTATATACTGATTAACCACCATTTCTTTGTTTCCTGTGTCTGTTTCTCTGTGTTTGGTGCGGGTCTGTCTCGGCAGAAGGTAACTCTTTCTCTCTGTACACATTACATATTTTGCACGACTATTTGTAATTTATCTACATTTAATACTAACACTTAGTACATTGTATCAGAAAGTTAAAAAATAATTCTTTCCTTATTGTCAATACTTTATAAATTATGCTTTCTTCTTAGTTATTTTAAAATATTATTTACTATAAAAGATTTATTCAGATTCTTCTGATTCAATGCCACTAATAATATATTATACTATATATGTATGCGTATTTCACTCTTGTCTATGGTGGAGTGTGTTCTTTTTATCAAACTATGCTTTTGTTATGTAATAGCATGCATATTAAGAACTTATGTGGACATGTTAACACGATAACTGTTTTGTAAATTTCATTTCTTATTATTGCTTTCATATCTACCAACTTATATTCTTTTACTGTTATAGAAAGCCATATAAAAATATATGAATGAATATTTTATAGTAACATATGACACACTTTTAATATCCTTCATAATTCTTCATAATCGATATTGACAAGTACAAATTTTATTTTTGGTGTTTCAAATTATTTGTTATTAATACTTAGACTGTGGATTTGTATGCATTTGAAGATGCAAGAATACACAGGTCTCATAATATGCAAAAATATATAAAATATCCAAATCATAGTATTCTATAATATTTAGCAACTAAAACAATTCCCTAATAAAGTTTCATCTTAATTTTAAATGATTAAAAATCCACATAAACATCCACAGTCTACTTTTATTTAAATAAGTGGTATATTATATGAAATTAGTATCTAACAATGGAATTATTTTGAATACAGGAGGCATCAAATCCACCGAAAGGAGGAGGACATCAATTGAAAGCATCCGAGCCACAAAGGAAGCCACCAAGTTGGCTTGCACGATGCACTATACTCTGACCCATCAGCCGGCATATCCTCGACCGTCACCAACTACTCTTTACCTTCGGTCTCCTTCGCTCGCTGCATGTCGCGAGTACTTCTGTGATTTTACTCCTTGACGGCCACCTTCGTTTCCCTCCGTCGCTGCCGGTCTCTCTTTTTTACTGATTACTCATAGGAGCTCTTTTTATCCTGGAGGAGAAACTGTCTTTCCCCTCATCCTTTCCGAAAAGAAATTAAAAGACCAAAAAAAAGTAAAAAAAAAAAAAAGAAAAAAAGAAACAAAAAAGGAGAAGAAGAAGAAAAAAAGGCACATTCAAAAGAGAATTTCCCGAAGGAAACGAATCGCGAATTGTGATAATTTTTGATAATTTTTTAACGACGCTCGAATACCACCTCGTAAGTCACATCGTTTCTACTTGTCACGTTTCATAACGAAATATTAGGAGTGCAATTGATCGAGCAGTCTTTAGAATGCTTACGCTGTGTAAAATTGATATACTGTCGAAGAAGGATAATCTTAACTTCTCGACCAGTCAATGAGCAATCTAGAAAATAAATCAATTTTTAGAATTGCGCGTCGTAAATAACGTGTAATTCTGCTTTTCGTTTATCATGCGATTCATTTACATACGTTGTAAGCTTTGCTATAAATGAGGATAATAACGACGATAAGCTGTAAGTTGGCCATCCGTAGAAACAACAATAAATCGTTGATTTGTTTTTAACGCGTTAACTTATAGTGGCTCATGAAAGTTTTCTAATAATTACTGCAGAACTATTTTGTGAATATATCACGTGTAATGTACGAAACTTTTTGAAATTTTGTTGCCACTGTAATGAGACACGATTATCGTGATTATAATAGTAAAATTTGAAATCGATTCGAAAGTGTATATAGAAATTTCAAGATATTTATTACAAATATACAGTTAGTGAAAAATTAGTACACAGCATGAATAGTCGTCTTAAACGTAAGTAAGTGATAAAGATGAACTCTCTAAACATAGAGAATTATTAATATAATGCATAATTGACTGTTTAAATACTTTTGTGACCTCTGTAAAATATATGCTTCTACTACCTTATAGCTTCTATGTACATTTGCAAATTTATTTCTTTATCAATATAATCATGCTATTTAGGTTTCATTACAGTACTAATAAAATTTCAAGATGTTTCCTACAACACACATAATATACCCATAAAAGGTTTTTGTAAATATCTGAATACTTTCATGAGCTACTGTATATTTTGAAAATCTCTGTTCTCGTTTAAACGGCCGTTCGATATTCAGCAATTTTGCTTCTATCGTATTAAAATTTGGCTGTATTAAATCAATATAGATAAACATGAAAAATGTAAGATGTTTTTATATATTTATGTTCAGATGCTATGCATACGAAGTTTCTCCTCCACGTTTTAATTAATCAAGGGGTACGATTTTTTAACACATATTTTTTGCATTCGCTTTATTTAATTTAGTGAAAAAAGAGAAACAAAAGGAAGTAAACAAGAAAGAGAAAATAAAAGGAAGAAATTTCTCTCCGGCCAACGCATGAGAAATCTCTTCTTTTTTCGAAAAGCATTTTAAAGCTATTTCTTTATAAGACATTGTAAAAGCAAGATAAAAAAGAAGGGAGATGCGAATAGGTGAACAATGGGCGGTCATTTTTTATATATAAATATAAATATTTATATAGATATATATATACATGCATATATATCTATATACACATCGTCAAGTTAGCTTTTTCACCGGATCGAAGAAGAATTCCTCATTTTATTAATTCAATAATTAGTGCAAATTCAGAACTTGAAAAAGAAAGAAAATAAGACAGGAAGGCTCTTTCAATATTTTTGATTTAAACTCTCTTTATTCCTCCCGTTCTCTCTGTTGTTGAAGAAATAAGAAAAAAGGAAAACGAGAAAAAAATGGATAAAATAAGTAATACAAAAAAGATGGATCACGGATTTCGTCTTCGTTTGAAACGCTTGTTGTAATAGTTTTCTTTTTCCAAAGAAACAGAGGGTTCTCTTTTTTTTTGTTTCTTGTTTCCTAAGAACGAGAAAAAAGGGATTCCAATCTGTTTCCACTTATATACTTAAAATATACGATTATTATAATACATTTTATATTAATCCTATTCGTCTATTTTTATTGTTATAACCCGCCTTTCCTTTGATATCGCGACACGATCAATTTTTTAATTGTCAAATGTTATCGATTAATTGCGAATAATGATAATAATGATAATAATAATAATGTTACACGATTCCGTTTATACTGTTATTGATATTATTTATATAATTACGACTCAGCGTCGACGGTGACTTTTTTTTATATCTAGTATATATAAACGTAGTGCTATTTAAAGAAAAAAGAAACTATGCGTCGCATACGAACAATATTTTTCTCTTTTCGTTTTAAGAAACTTTTCTTTCATGGTCAACTACTGTAATAAAGAGATCGCTGGAAAGCTTCCAGTTTTAGTTTTTAACAAAATGGAACAAATTGAAAATGGCAACGAACTAATGGCTAATTTTTTCCTTACAATTTCAAACTGCTTCAATGCAAGGATGGTGTTGTATATACAAAATTATTAGTAATTTTTTAACATGTTTTATAACGATAAGCAATGTAATTTTATTTTGAAATATTTTATCAAGTCGATATAAACCTACTTATCAGATATCATTATCAGATGTATTGAGAAACTGAAATGAAATAAATGTTGGTAATCATCGACTTGATTAACTTCATTCATTAGAATTGTTTTCATTATTGTTATATTTATGTTAAATTTGTGGACAGCTCATTGAGGATTCTGTCCAATTTTTCTTCAAATGGTACAGGATCTTGCATTTTTGTTTTGAAATTTGTTAACATTTCTTTCAGCTGAAAAATATAGATTAATAACACAAATACAATACATGATATAGTTAAACATTTTTAGTATTATGTAACTTTTTATGATACTAATAATGCAAAAGAATAATATAATCTATATACCTTGAAACATAAATTTTCCATTTCTGGATGTAATATACTATCATTAGGTAATTTGTTGAATTCATTAACAGAAAAAGCAGTTAGTTTATGTTGTAATTCTCTTATATTTGCTTTGTTTCTTGTATTAATTGCATGAGAACAGAGACCAAAAGTTTGCAATCGTCTGTTTAATTGAATTGCAGCTTTGCTACTTTCTAATAAATATTGCTGTTCTTTTGCAATCTTGGCAATATTTCTAATTTAAATAAACAAAGATTATTTTCAAACTAATATCGTAATTAATAATAAATAAATGATTGATACATGTAAAGTTTTTATAAATAATATTCATTTCATACAAATAAATATTTACATATTGATATATTATTATAATTTTAATGATATTTTTTACTATTTAATATAAGTAAAGAACTTTAAAAGTCTCTAAAATTACTTGTAAATTATATAATATTTTAAACAAATAAGATATCGTATCGTAAATAACTCTTACAAAACCTCAAGAAGATAACTTAATCTTTAAGAGATAATTGATAAGAGTAAAGCAAATGCTAAGCCCATTTCACACCTTTTCTTATCAAACTACGATTCCTTTTATAGAAAATAAGTATTTTAAAAAAAAAGTATTTAAAATATAAATAACAATAATTTTTTAAAAATGATTTCTAGAATAATAGTACAATAAAACTTTTATAGAAATTTACATATCAATATTAGCTGTGATTTTCTGATAATCATTCTTTAGTTCTATTAATGATTGCTCTAGCTTCTCTTTTTGTCAAATTTCCCGCCGTAATATATTTTCCAAACTCGTGACTTTTAATTTCACTTTCGCGGCTTCTGTTTGGCAGGATAGAATTTCTTTTTTTAAAACATCACTCTCTTTAAGCAAGGTTTCATAATTCATTGACAAATTCGAGTAATCAATTTTATTATGCATATTTTCCTCCTCCAATCGGACAATCGTTTCTGATGCCAATTTTAAACGAATTTTTAATTCGTTCGATATTTTTTGTTCATTTTGCAATAGATGATCTTTCGAACAAAGTTCTTCGCGTAACAATAAACATTCTTTTTCTAAATTACTCAATTCCTTCTGAAAAAATGTTATTAAATGTTCATTGCAACAATTCTTATTTTAACTTCTTTCACATATTGATTTTATTTTCTTTTGATTTAAAAATATGTCAGATATAAATTTTCTATAAAAGAGTATAAAAATGGTGTCTACTGTATTCTGTTGATGTTCATAAATTATCTCGCGAAATTTCTTCTCAAAGTGAGAAATATCTGGTATATTAGATCGGACGATTTCCATATCTCTTCGGTTTTAATCATTAAAGAATTAATTTGAATTATAATTTGATTATATAGTTTGTTTCGTTCTATAAAATAGCAAAAATTGTTACAAAACAGCTCGAAGTTTGAAATACTACTACATCATCTTGAATAATCGATCTATCGAACTTACAAGACATAACAAAAACTGAGGAATCGCCAATTGGTGCGTTCGCTGCATGTGTATTCAATGCTTTAGATTAATGATAAAATAGTCCCAAAAGGCTCGCATGGTACTATATCTTTGAAAAGTTATGTTTTTGGTACAGCAATTTCTTATGTTTTTAATGTTTTTATTGCAATTTCCGTTTGTAAAATTGTAAGAATATATAGGAATACTATAATAAATAAAAATAATAAAAAATTTATCAACATAAATTGTAAAGATTTAACATTAAAAAAACTTAATATTAATATTAAAGGAATTTATAAAGTAAAATAAAAAAAGCTTATTGATTTTTCGAAAATAAAAGGCCATGCACTCAAATCTTTTTGGGTTTGTTTCACCATCAACCTAAAGCGTCTAATGCACGTACAGCCAACTCATTAGAGATTTCACAGTTTTTGCTATCTCATTGTTAGTTTTATCTGAATGCATATTTTTTCGGGTTTCTTACAACTCTAATAGGACTGTACATTGATATTTAGGTCTCATTTTGCTAAGCCACCCTGTATAATGAATTTTTCGAAATGTTCATTTATCTACATTATACAACCAGAGATTATATTTTATTATAATATCCTACTATAATGATTTAAAAATTAATTCTTGCTGTATTAAAAAAAACACACACTTTTTAATAGAAAATTTATTAAACTCGTTAAATATTTCCTATAAAAAGTTAATGACTATCCATAAATTGTATATCCGAAAGTAATAAAACTGTATTTGGCAATGGTCTTGGCTGTGGACTCAGAACTGTAAATGTTTGTCTGTCAACATCAACATTGGTTCTATAAACAAAACAAAAATAAATTATATAGTTAATATAAAGCTCATATAAATTATTTTCATTTAAAGCATTTTACTTATAATAATTCTTACACGCAGACAAATCCAGCCACATTAGTTTGCACTACGTCATCTTCTGGTGAATCAGCAAATGAAACAGATAATAGATGATGAAGAAGATTTGGTCCAGGTGTAACAGCTACTAATTTTGTTAAATTATCTTCTGCCTTCATTCCAAGAGGCATACAAGATGCAGGAAGCACTGGAGCTCCAATTTTGTATAATCTAGCCTCACTCCATTTCACTTCAAAACTGTGTGGATAAAGTGGTGTCCTAGAACCATAGAAATATTCCCTGACACCTTGGTCTCTGGCTTCTGTCCTTTGAGTTTGACTTCTTTCCACAACTCCACCACTTTTTGGAAGGAATACAACTTTAACAAAGTCTGGCATATCTCTAACAAGTTCATTGTACAATCTCTCCTGATCCAATACTAGAATTGCGTCTACTTCAAAAGCCTGAGCAGCATGTGTCAACAATTTATATCCATCTCCTTTTACCCAACCACAAGTGTTTATTACTATTCCTGAAACTCTGGCTTTTTTATTTGCTTGAAGTCTATCAGAACAAACTTCTGCGAGGCGTGTTACAAGAAGATTATAAAGAGCAACATTAGCTTGTGGAGTTTTATGTCCAAAGTGAAAGACTAATGGTGCCTGCTGACTGAAACCATCAACAACATTTGATGGACGTTCAACTAATAGTGCTCCAACAGTACCTGGTATTGCTATATGACCTTGACCAACATCCAAGTCTACAAAAATTGGCCTACGACCCATCCTAACTGCATAATTTAATAAAAGTCTACATAGAGTTGATTTTCCTACATCACAAGGACCAACAACCATTGTTATAGGACCCCTAGTGTCTTCTTTCTCTGCAGCTTCCCTGAGTCTTTCCATTGCAGCATGACAATTTAAATAAAGACCCATTGGGGTCTCTTTGGCTACATAACTAACGTCAGTTTTTCCAACTAACTCTACTGTACAACCTTGCCAAGTAAATACAGCTACTTTAGCACCAGCAGTAAATTCATATTTTTTGCCTTTCACTAATTCTGTACCAAAAACTTCAGCTAATCCACTCTTTAACTAAAAAGAAGATTAATATAATGTTATGATATAGTTACAAAAGATGGAAATGAAATTAAATACGCGATGGAAATAAATAATATAATATAATATAATACAAAGTACACGAAAGATATAATACATACCTCTAACGAAACTTTTTCATTTTTTGTTTCAACTTCAAATCGTAATTCACAATCTGGATCTAATTTAAATTCCTGTATTTGCGTTTTTTCGTCTGTCATTTTGTGAACATAAATTATATTCAATTATTACATACCTTTATATCATGTTTACCCTAACCTCTATATTAACATTTGGCAATGTTTCTAACACTTAAATATAGTACTAAAAATGAATAGTACTAGGAATGGAGAAATATTTTATAGTTTCTCATATAATTATTTATAATGATCGATTAGTTTGGATAATTTGAATTTAAGCAATTTTTTATTTAATGAAATTGGAACAAAATTACTAATTTTTAGAAACCCTAACCGCTAACCTATGATGTTATTGTGGCGGTATAAAATTGCCGTGCGCAACTTCAATCGAATCTGGAAGCGAGAAGTTAACGACCGCGAATATTTAGAAACAGAATCGCTTTCCAACATTCGAGGAGTATGGATGTATGAGATCATGTCGTTGTATATTAAAATCTCTAAAAATCTATAAATAAAGGGTGTATAAAAATCATGTCGTGCAACGAATAACCCCCATAATTTGTCGAACATCACTGACTGCTAAGTGTTTGAATGTAATTTAATAATAACTTATTTGTACTTTAAAGTCATGTATATTTACAAACTGGTAGTTGTACTCTTATTTCTAATCTCTTACACTATATTATATTCTTATATTGAATTCTTAGTTGATATATTATATTGCTATTTTATTGCTATTTATATTATAAATTCCATATTAATTCCATACAAAACATTATTTATTAGATGTTTATGATATTATTGTGAAGATTAATTTTTCTAATTCTTTTAATGATGAATTTAGTTACTTTCATTTCATTAAAATCCAATTTTGATAAGTTGAGCATTAACGTGATAAAGTTCAAAACCAATTTTTGAAGAAATATAGATATGTCGGGTTCACGTTATGATTAGGGTTATGATTAGAGGCATGAAACAAATCTTCATTTGGATTAGACATTATTGTTATGCAATAGAGGAGATATTTACTAATGCCAATATGATTATTACAGAATTTGACAAGTAACCGTGGTAATTAGATACTCGAGAGCCTAATGACAATGATCCTAGGTTTAATAACGAATCCGCGGTCAACGGGACAACGAAATGCGTTTTCTTCCAAAGTCCAAGTTGTACTCAACTTTCTTGTCTACGGTACAAGTATTACTGAACTAATTCTTTGTTAAAACATAGAATATCCACCGAGCGTAAAGACACTATGTAACTCGCTAATGCGACATCACTAGAGAATGACTTTCCATCGCGATGGTGCTGCAGTGGAAAACTATTATAGTTTCCCCATGCAGCATCATCGTGACGTAAAGTCAGTCGTTTGACGCCTGTTCGAATTGATAGTTGGTAGTTGGCAGCAACCACTTTTTCTTTTCTTTTCTTTTCTTTTTTTTTTTTTTTTTTACGTGGGGAAATCCTCTCGGACGCCCTGCCCCCTTCTGGGTGGCGACAGGGTAGTGTCGGATTCAAACCTACTAAAACCCCACGGTGGTCTTCCTGACGCTTCGCAGAAGTGGCCCGGGTTCTCTTACGAAATCCTGCCGGAACACTTCTTCGTCTTCTTGCTATTTGTTATTAAGGGAGGCGTCCTTGTCTTGACATGAGCCGCTAGGGGGGGAGGGGAACCACAAACCCCCTAACGCCTCTTCCCCGTACCGTCGTGCAAGTCCGGGGAAGGCCCAGACCCTCCTCGGCGTGACGGCTCCTTAAACGCACCTAGGGCGGCAGTGGTGGTGGTTCCGCAACCCTGCGGCGTGCAGGGTCCCTTGGGTACGGCAGCCTGACAGGATCCTGTCTCTTCTTCCTATCCCGCTCCGCTCGCTCCTTCACGCGCATAACTTGCTTCGCAGTAGGAGCGAACGGCGATGAACTCCTGGTGCCCCCTCAGCATCGCCCCGACGACGGGGAGATGACCAAAATTTACCACGTTTACAAAGTTACCAAGAAGACCAAAAGTTTAATCACTGAATTATACAAGCTCACTACAAATATCTGCAAAAATATTAAGTTAATAAATTAAAAACCCTTACTAATAAGTATTACTTATTTTAAAAAGTTTGGAAGTTTATCTTTTTAAGAATAGCATAATTGGATGTTTCGAATTTAAATCATCGATTCTTTTGCACGCAATATTGCTCGAATCGATAGGTCTGTTTATCGAATCGGCCATACATACGTATTTATCAGTTATATTGTGCGCAACTTCGGAACGTGCCACGCATGCACGCTATATGATACGCGCATACTAAAGTCGAAGTACGATCTAACCTAACACTGAACGTCAAAAAATTTTTGAACGACATGACTGCGTTAAAAGTTATAGCGAAATTTTGGCAAGAGTACACAAAAAGTACGCCAAAAAAACTTAAAATAATAGATGCTTATCTACTTTATGTGTTTTTAACGGGTGTCATACAATTCGTATATTGCTGTCTGGTCGGCACATTCCCTTTCAATAGTTTTCTCAGTGGATTTATTTCCTGCGTTTCCTGCTTCGTTCTTGGAGGTATTATCACTAATCATATTTATATATGTTCAAATTTTTAACTTATGTTTATTAAAATTTTAATGTAGGATAAGTTTATGTAGTTGTAATATTATCAATACTGATGATTATTTCTTTCTTTTTTAATTTGATTGACTTTTTAATAACAGTAATATTAATTATTTTAATTTTATAAATCTCTTTCTATAGTTATAAATATTGTAAGTTATTAAATATTGTAGAAATAATTGTATAGTTTCGATATCATAATCCATTTATTATATCATTTGTTAAATTTTAAGTTGTTATCATATAAAGCATATTGTTAAATTACCTTTCCAATTATCTTAATATTAGTAGTTAGCTAAGAAAGTAAGAATTGCAATTTTATTTAAAAAATATTATATATTAATTTATCATTTCTTTCTTTGATTATATTCGGCATATGATGAATATTTACTTTTACTGCATAACTATATATTTTATCTTTCCTTTAATGGGAAGTACAGCGCGTAACACATAAATATTTGTTATATTTTATTAGTATCTTGTCCCATAGGACTAAGTGAGTAATAGAAATTATTTTGTATATTAATGAAGTTTTTAATGCAATATTTAAAAAATCTCATGATTTGCTATGTAATTTTTTTTTTTTTTGTTTTATTTATTACATTCCTCTTTATAAGTTTTATAAATTCTTATATTAGAAAGATATGCAATATAAATTATTAGTAAAATAAATATGAAGTTAGTATATAGGTATTTTTTTTCAATAAAGTATAGTAAATGTATTAAGTTTAATCTATTAAATCATACAAGTAATTATGTTAACAATCGTTAATGGATATGTTTTAATTATTTCTTCTTCCATGTATTTCAGTTTGCTTACGGTTACAAGTGAATCCCCAGAATAAAAATCAATTTCATGGAATAAGTCCAGAGAGAGGATTTGCAGATTTTATTTTTGCACATGTAATTCTACATATTGTTGTTATGAATTTCATTGGTTGAAAATGAAAAATGAGATTTTACTTGTAAAATTTTGTAATAAACTACTAAAAGCATTATTATATTCGAATCTATTATTAAAAATACCTTATTTCAAAAATGATAGAGAAACGAAATTAAAATTCATTTATATTAATCGTAGATTTTTGCAATAAATGATAAAACTTTTTTCTTTGCTTCAAATATAACCTTTTTTACTAGTATACATAAATAAATGATGTTTACAACTGATAAAAGTAATCAAATACAGAATATTCATTTTTAAATAAAATAATAGTGTTTCATATTAAAAAACATACTCTCAATATATTCTTTTGTACTTAATAAAACTAAAATTAATAATAGAAATAACAACCATTTGTTATTAAAAATATTAGGTGATTTTATCCTGTATTCGAATAAAAAAGAAATATATGAAAAAAGAAAAATATTACCTTCGACAATACATTCTAATTATTATCAGTCCTCTAATCCACCGATGAGTATATAATTCACAACCAGTCGATGTCGATTAGATCAAAATCTTTTCTTCTACTCTTAAGAATAGTGACTTTCTTACGAATAGAAAAATAGGATTTCAAAGAAAATCTTAAAAAGCAGAAATTATTAAATTGTTAAAAAATATTTTCCTTTAACCGTTTTAGTGCCAGGGGTTTTTAAGAATCCGTGTCCGATTGTGCCATGCAGCGCGATAGCGCTTCGTTCATTTATTTGCGACAAATACCGATCGCGCTGCTCTTATTTTTTGTCGAAATATGCCGCTCGGCGCACTTGCGCTTCATTTCTCATCAGTCATATCAGAAACGTTATATCAAACACTCAAAAGTTTGTGAAATATTCGTGTTTTACGTTTTGTTTGCGTGATAACATTGTATAATACAGGATTTGGTTTTCAAATTCAAGTGGTAATTTATACATTAGTTTTTTTTTAATTAACACGTTCGTCGCCGCGTCACCTAGATATGGGTGACGGGTATACTTTCATTACCGGTATAAAACGATCGGATTTAATTTGTGTGCAGTGCAAAAAAGGACTTCATCCATTATGTTTTTATAAACATGTCTGTTTTAAAAATAATGAATGTCATGATGCTGTAAAACCATGAATATAATTTTAATGTCTTTATGTGTTTACACTTTTGTGTTTTGATTTAATATATTTTTTTCATTTATCATCGTAAAAGCATAAAAAGATATAAAGAAACAAGGGCAATGGGTGAACTAAATAAAAGACTTACTTTTAAACATGGCATGAACATTAGTAATCTAGTTTAATATCTATTATAAATAAAATATTATATTATGTTTTTTTATATTTTCAAAAATGTTGGCAACATATTTATACTATGCAGAAGTATATGTAAATAAAAGTAAATTCAATAAAAATAGCTTATTTATGCAGGTGGTTTACGATTATTTGGAAAAAAGTAATTACGAAAGGAAATTCTGATATGACTCGCGATGAGTTACATTCGGAACCGAGCGCGTTGCGAATTGACAATCGTGACCAAACATCGCGATAAAGTTCACCACAGTACGTGAACAGTGCGATCGCGCTGCGTAGCGTTAAAACGGTTAAGAAAAATGAAAAAATATAAGCAGCACTTTCTTTTAAGATAAAAAGTATTAAATTCAATGAAAAGAATTACTTGTTTATAAGATATTAAATTTCTTATGTATGTATAAGGACTTTCTTTTTTCTGTATAACATAGAAGCTCTTGAAAAAATTTTTGATGGGTTAACAAAAAAGAAGAAATACGAAATAAAAGATTAAGATCTCAGGAAAGTTTCATTTCTTAATGATTACTTTAATAAATAAAGAATTAAAAATAATTAAGCGAGTAATACTTTTAAGTTAATTCTTATTATTGCTAAAGAATTAAATCGTTAATACTTTAAGTTAATTGTCCTTACCTCTTCTTAAGAATAAAAAACGTATTCTTAAGGAAACTGTCCTTCTCAAGTAAGGAGTCTAGAATTTTCAAGGAAACTATTCCTAAAGATCGGGATTTTAATATGACAAAAATCAAAGAAAGCGAATACAATATTTATGAGTGCAAAGACTATGGGAAAAAGGAAAGAAAAGTGAATAAAAAAAAAGAGAACTGGTGCCTAAAAAATTGTTCTCATTGTAGGAGCAATAATAATTAAGATCATTCAAAAATGCTTAGGAACAAACCAAAGAGTAAAGAATATAGTCTACACAAAAAAAAAAAAGAAAATAAGAACTGCATGTAAGCAAACACAAAAAGGAGGCGGGGAAAAAGTAAGTGAACGTCGGTGGACGTGTACTCAAGGAAATCAGTCGTTATACTCTTCTTCGAAGAAGATAATTGCTACGAAGCACGAAAAATCAAGAACTTTTTATCAGCATATATCTCTCTGTTTTCCCTGTTTTAAGAGGTGGCATTAGAAACACTTTCGTCAGCTTCATGCTTTTCTCGACACTTCTCGAGATATTTCTCCTTAGCAGTGAGTCTCAGCAGTTCTTTGCGACGCTGCAGGATTTGTTCTCGTTCGGACGATGATTTGGAAAACCGTCCTCCTAGGCTGGAAGGTTCTTCACCGCTGTAATTATTCATTAGGAATATTTTCAGATTAATCAAATTATATTACAATGGATAACTTGAAAATAAAACACATTTAACAAATTTAGAAATATTATTTGGAACATAAAATTATCTGTTTTGAATATATCTTACATTTTCTTTATGGATTTTGTTTTAACCCTTTGCGCTCGAGAGGCGACTCTCAGTCGCCACGGCGTTCTATGGTGCAACTCCAGTGGCGAGTGAGAGGCAATAGTCCCTGTTTATGCTAGATTTCCCTGTAGATGCTAATGTTTTTATGAGTTGATTTGTATATAAAATCATTTTAAGCTACCTGTAGGGCACGCGTCATATATACGCTAAATTCTCTGGATTTGCTGTTACGCCTGACGAAAAAAATCCTCAAACGCAAAAGGTTAAAATATGTCTGAAATAAATTATGAAAATGAAGGAAATACCTATCAGCAAGAGGAATATCAAATCTTGGATCTGAAGGTAGCGGCATTGAAGAGGTATTCAAAGAAACACTAGTTTCTGTGGTACTGGTATGGATTTGAAGGACGGATTCCAATTGCGGCTCTTCGATTATATGATGAGGAGACATCAAAACACCATCCAGAATATTTGCAACGGTCCATTCGATTGATCTCGTCCCTCTGAGGTCTTCTACGATTAGATTGCGGGGGAATTGTGGAAACAGTTGCTGCACCTGTTTTAATAAATAATACAAAATTAATATTAGAACGAATGACGCAGAAATCAAGTAAACATCTCTTTTTCCATTTGATTAATAGAAATGTGTGAATAAAATGAAAGTAAACTATATTTAAAATTATTATTTGATATTAAATAAGTTCAATATGTAGCAGTCCTTGAATAAATGAACACAGAATGAACCCAGTTTGAACCAATTTTTTTCTACTATGTATTTGTCATTAGATTCTAATAAAATAATTACTACTGAACCATTGAAGTTCTCCCAAAACTATAATGTATTAGTTTCTAATAATTAAAAATGTACGATTAACGCACCTGTCTAATCATAGTATCCATTTGCGAGTTGTTATGTGTAATAGTAGAAATATTCCCACGTAGTCTATTGTGGGAAACTTCAACGGAGAAGCTTGGTAACCAGGACACATATCTTGAGCCATCAAAATGAAAGAAATGATTCTCATTTCGTCTAGCTGGCGTTTGTAGTTCAGTTGATAATTCTTGTGTGTTTACAAGGTGGCTAGGTTGCATGTTTAAGGCAAGCCTACAAGTTGGACAGGAAGTATCCTGTTCCAACCAAGACTGTAAACAGGAATTGTGGAAAAGATGAGCACAAGGTAGCTTTCTAGCTGTTTCCATTTTCTCCCAGCAAATGGCGCAGTTGTCTGAGTTCTCTGCTAACTCTTCCTGACTTGCCATTGGATAGCTAGAAATAAAAATATATAAATTTGTATAAAATTTTGTATAAAAATCCATAGTCTACTAATTACAATTATAAAAAATGTGTACTTACTTTTGTTCCATATGATTTAATACAGCAAGATAGTTCCTGTGCTTTGTGATCTTGCGTTGTATCTCATAGAAAAGATACCTAAGTTGCATACAGATTACAAGGGATGCCATGCTTAGGAATATGTTACTCCAAAGTAGCATGTGGATATGGTGAAGAAAATCTACAGCTAGTACTATTAATTCTGCTGTTAGATCTGTGTAGTAAGTTAGAGGACCCCTTTTGTCCCAAGAACGTTGTGAAGAGGTTCCAGCCCCTCGAGTATCATACAGATGAATTATGTATCGCACCATTACATGAATTGTTCTGACACCTAGTAAAATGCACTGTTAACAAGCAAATACATTATTAGAATTATATGGTTATAACAACTTCTATTTTGTTAGTGGAAAAGACTGAAAGTTACTAAAACAAAATTAAAGTATTCGAAGTTGTCACAAGTATTGTGATCAATGAAGAATTGTTTACTTTCACACAAGGGTTTACATTACCTCAGCTGCAGTGAAGACAAAGGTATTGAATGAAACAAAGAAGAACGCTGCAGCTGTGCATAGGAGTAACATGAAGGAGGATAATGCAAGAATAGTCGCGAGAAGTCCAAGAAGTTTCGCATGACTCCAACCTGGCGTTGTAGGCGAAAACGATAACTAGAAAATAATAATTAAAAGTTCTGTAATGTTTTTCATTATTTATGTATGTAAAATAATAAATTTTTTAATAATAATTAATATAAAATTTATAACTTATATTAAAATAGATTATTATTAACATTAATTCTTATTTTTATAATGCTTATCAATTAAATTAGGTTATGGACAATAATTTGTAAAAATGATTTGTTTAAAAAAAGCAAATATTTTTGTATTATTCATTAGAATGATTAACTTATTTTTATGTAAATATTTGACTAATATGAAATTTTACTGTTTATATAATGACAATATTTATGCAGAATATTATGTAGCTTAACTAGACAATTTGATTAAAGCATTACTATTCTATAGTTAAAGATTATATAGATTCAAATAGAACAATCCATGTAATCCATATACTGAAATACGTCTAACTCCACTGTATTTAACTTCAGACGTATATTATTTAAATTAAGAGATTTGCGGAAATTAACGTGTACATTGAAAAAATGTTACAGAACATGTACTTTTTGTTCAATTATGTGATTAAATGCAAACAGAAAAATTATACATTACAATCTAATGATAATTATAACAAAATTATTATAAAAAATATCTAATATCTTCAGTCGAATACTAATTTATTGATTTAACTTTAACTTACTGAATTGTACTTATTATTAACTGTGATTATTAATTAGTAAAATATATCATTAATAAATCTGAGAAATAGCTTTATTTACGTATCAAAGTTTAACTAAGTAAATATTGGAGTAACATGCTTTAAAGAATTAAAAAATGGCGCGCATGAGACAGATCAAGAAAAATTGAATGTCCTCTAGCTGTGGAGAGGTATAACCTGGTTACCTCTATTCGATTATACTAACGGGATTCACGCGAATTCATTGCATAACGGAGCCAAGATTCTTTGTTTTTATGCTAAAGATTCCGACCACTCTGCGCGCCAAGATATCTCTTTTTTTTTAATCTTTCAGTACTATTACTGAACAAATTTTCAGAATTTTGGCAAAATTACGAAGAATGATTTTTTAATCATTTACTGTAGCTGTATAACATTTACAACCTTGTCATTGTTTTATTGAACATTTTTTCTGAAGTAAAAAATATGTAAAATATAAATGGGCGACCATATATTATACAGTGTAGATTAGTTAAATGGGGTCATTTAAATATCTGCGTTATTTGCGTTGCATGAAAAACTTTTCAGACAAGTTGCACTGTTTCAAGGAGCACGTATAATATTGAAAATAGCTTTTCCTAATGATCCTTTTTTTTACGAGGTCTCAAGATCACTAGTATTTTTTTGTTGATAATCCTATATTTATTTTTAGACATTTTTGTAGAACGTGAAAAATAAATTCAACTACCAATAGAACCATACCATTTCTATCGTTTAGTTTTAAAATATTCCCATCTAAATGTATACAAATTTTATGTGGTATCTCGGGTTACGCGATACCGTGATTTTTCACGTTCGTATGTAGGCATAAATATTAGTTTCAATCGCAAGCGATAGGGCAGTGTATAATCGCTTAGCTTGACGTTTCTTTGGTAAAGCCTTTTCTTGTAAAGATTGACGCCTTTCACCATACATCAGTACAATATCTACTTCTTCCTGTAGTACATGACGCATTCTGTTAAATTCAACAGTCCCAATAGAACTAAGGAGATACTAAGTGATCATCTACTGCCTTATCGCTCGTCACTGGAGATCATATTTATGTTTACATACAAACGTGAAGAATCGGTATACTGCGTAATTTAAGATACCGTGTGCATCGAGATATTACGCAAGATTTTAATACATACAGATGCTAATATCTCAAAACTAAATGATCGAAATGGTATGGAATGAAATTTAAAAAGGAAATAAAATAAATAAAAGATTTAAAAAAAAAAAAAAAAATACTAGTAACCTTGAGATCTCCCTAAAAAAGAAGGTCACTGAAACAAAATTATTTCCAATATTCCACGTGCTCGTTCAACTTTCTTCTGGGTAGATTTTTTATACGACAATAAATAATGCAGTATTCATGTGTAATATGATCTGTGTTCTAAAAAAAAGTATGGGAGTTGATGAGAGTTGGAAATACGTAAGCCAAGTCCCTCTTCCCGACTGTAAAGTCGAAAAATAAACAGAATATATATATATATACACATATATGCTTATATAGGGTGTCTAGTAAATGGTAGTACAATCGGTCATTGAAATTCACTATGAATTGAGACTTGATCGAGTATATGTGTACCGAAAAGATTTTTGTACTTGATGTGCTCAGAAACTGAGCCTTAAATGAAAAAATCTTATCCTTTCTTTTCAACTTACTTTTTAATGTAGAATCATTCCCTGGCCGGTTGTACTAATATATACCCTGTATAAAAGAACGCCTCAGGGTACCCAGGAAATGGAACGAAATAAAAGACTGGAAAGTTCGTTGGGTAATATAAGGGCCAATGACCTCTGAAGCGACTTCTTCAAGGGATGTTGCCTGTGATGCCAAGGGCACATAGCAACCCATCCTCAGCAGAAAATAGAATACATACATACATATATACGCACGTATATAAACGTATAAAGTAACTTTATTACATGTGCGTTCAACGTGGAAGAAAGATACTGAGGATTTCCTAGAAGTACATATATATATATATACACCTATTCCTTTATATTCCTTTCGATAACTGGCCTGATAAGCGCTACTATAATTTCAAGATCATTGCTGGCTATTTATTTCACCCGTCGAACGTGTAACTTCTCACGTCGCTAGTTAAACCAAATAAACAAGCGAGATTGATTCATCGTGGAAATACACGCGAAAGATATAGACAGAAAGATATTACGTAGCATATGTGCCTACCAGAGAGACAATACAATACAGATCTGTTGAGAAATTTCACAAGATGTCGTTTTGGGGCACGTGCCAACTTTAACGACGCGTGCGTTCCGAATTCACGTTCCTGTTTAAAATATGCTAATATATTCAGCAATCTCACTGAGTTTACTACGACATTTACTGTACGATATAGCTTTATCATGATCTTCCGAATGAAAAAAATTTTAAAAGTTGGAATTTGATGGGAATGCCAAGTCTCAGAATTATCTCTTTGATGACATTATGATCTTTTCCCCTATGTTATAAGTTTTTGTTCAAAAGTTTGGAATACTTTTTAGACAAAGCAAATTTTGTTGTACATTTTCCTGCGAAATAAGAATATCATAAAAGTCATATCTCAACGTAATTCATTACAGTTTCAATGCTATAAGTAATATAAGTAATAGTAATATCATAAATGGAATATTTATATAATTTAATTTCTTTTACAATCCTAATATGTTCTAAGCTTTAGCTTCAAACTTTAAATAGAGATATACTGAAAACAAATATTTTATCAATATTTTTTCCTAATAACAATATATCTAAGGATTGATTTAGAGGAACTCAAAATATTTGCTGCTTTAAGAAAAATTTAGAGCATCCTGGGAAGTGTTTAATGAAATTTGGATCACGGACAGGGTCAGCTCAGCAATTGTCAGCAGACAGTATGTCACTTACGTATTCGAATCGATCCTTGCATAGTTGACTGAGGAGACTTAGGAAGCCAAGCGCGGTGAACCAAGCCCACCACAGTAGCACCTCGTCCATGTACTGCACATTCAGCACGCCGAATACGAAGATAAATTTGTAGAACACGAAGTTCCAAAACTTGTCCTTTAGGTGTTGTCTTTCCGAGACTCGCAACTCGGCGAATACGAGCTTCTGAATTGTTTTACCCAGCAGAATTAGCACGCAGTACGCCATGTTGATTAAAGTCTATAGAAAATAACAACAAAGAATATTTTAAGCGTAAAGATTAGCAAAATAGAAATAGGTATATCATCGATATTAAAATTATAATTAAAATATTAGAATATCGTAATTAGCAAACTGCGGATTGTTATGCATTTATGGGAGATTAAAAAATTCAAAATTATACAAAACGTATATCGTTGCAGTGCGAGGGATCAAGTTCACGCGAACATTTTGTCGAGATTATCTGATAGAGGAACGCGTGGATGAATGTATAATAAAAATATATTTTAAAATAATATAATAATATAAAAAATATATAATAAAAATATATTTTAATAAAAAATATATTTAAGTATAAATGTAAGAATAGGTACAAGCATAAGTACAGTGTAAATTAAATCAAGAGACAAAAATGTAGTGGCACTCGGCAACAATATATTTCGGCGAAGCGAAGTGCCTAATGAACCATCAATATCCCAACGGTCCTTCCGGCGAATGTTCGAGAAGAACGTGCGTGGCAACGGTCACGGACGCCTAACAAACGCGTGGATAGTGAGGATATCGAGGGGTGACAAAGCAAAAAAGAAACAGATGCCACCGAAAGTGAAATTGTAAGAGCTACAGCTTGGGAAGTCACGGCTGAAGCTCAGAATTAAATCGTAATCGGTATAAACCAAGTGTTCAAAAATAAATTCTCTTTTTTTATTTTTTTTTACATTTTATTTTTCTCTTCATCGGAACTTCCCCTTTTTTATTTTACGTGACACTGGCAGCGTTACATTAGAACAGAGCTTCGAAGCCGTCGGGCTATGGGTATTTCTATAATTACGAAAACTGCTGCATCATTTGTGCAAGGCATGTTGCTAAAAATGCTATGAGGCTGAGAAACCCTTCAAATTGTTTTACTGTTAGACTAGGAAAACTAAACAATAAAGAAGATGTAGAGTTTTCCTAGAAATGAGAATTACTTCAACACTTTTACTCGATTGCCTCAAAATGCAATATAATACGATAGACAGTTCGGAAAGAGAAACAGGATAGGGGCGTAGATTCGTAGAAAAAATTCGTATTTACTTGAGGAAGTCCTCTACTGCGGATTGATGATATTAGGGACGATGTTTTGAGTTAGGAAAGTCACTAGGCGTGGACACTGGAATTTTCTGATTTGGTGTTTATTCGAGGTGGAGGAAGTAATTGGCGAGTGCACGTTACAAAGAAGGAGAAACTCCAACATTTTTTTTTTTTTTTTTTATTGAAATTCACAATTTGTCCAATTTGGACATTTGGTGGAATTTTTTAACAGTTAAATTAGCATGTTGGTGGCTACCCCCAGCGGGGTACCATCCAGCGCGATCCCCAGCTCCAACATCTACGTATCGGTCACATCAGGGTAGCAATAGTCCTTGAGGTGACCACGTGAGACGCTCGAGTGTTCGATTAATGATAAACGCGTGATAAAAGTGATTAATGATAAACCGCGTTAACTTTAAGAAAAGGAAAAAATACGCTAATTCAAAGAACTTCCATATCGTTTAAACTATTTCTAAAGACTTGATGGCTTTAGAATGTTATTGTTGCGCTGTAACAAACATGATATAAAAAAAATATATCAAATATCCAGTACTTTCTGTAAAATACGATAGATAAAACAATCTTGTAGAAACCAGTTTTTAAATTATTGTTTCAAAAATATTAATCTGCATGAAGATCCGCGGTCTAATAATTAATAATGGGATTAAGTTCAACATGTAAGTACTTATAAATTTGACTGGAATCGTGCCAATACTTTTTACAGTCACTGTGAATAGAAAAGACTAAAAAGAAAACGCCCCTCTGACTTCACTAAAGAAATAAAATAGACAAACCCGAAAATAGTATCCTGGCGAGGGTAGCTATCCACATGTTATTTAACAGTAAAGTTAGAAAAAATTTATCGAACGTGCAGCTGGACAAATTGTAAAGTACAAATTAAATAAATAACTAAAGAAAAACTGTGTATATGACAGGAAAGTAACCAAGAAGAGTGGATAATTTCTAAACTGCTATGAAACGTTTCTGCGTCTTTACCAGGGAAGACAAATTAGAAAGAAATTCATTTACAGTTGGTTCACATGTGACTGTCACACGTGTAACTTCCAAGGTTACGAAAAAGCACAGGGAAAGATTCTTAAAACTGAAGAAAAAGAACAAAAATTGGAGATGTTAGAGAAGGCTGCATAATGAAACTTGAAGCAAATATGGAATAAATATTTTTGGAAGATTTACTGCGTTCTTTGGCTTTTCTATTGCTTAAAAAATCTCTTTCTCTCGCTCTAAGAGGTACCCTAAAAAAAATCTAATCTATCTTGATCTAACCAAAATTTTAAAAATGTACGATGAAGGTAGCATTAAAAATACTTTCACGTAGGCCTTCGAAACCAAAGCTGAAAGTCGCTTGTATACATACATATGTACATGAAATCGTTCGGGACATTGACCTTGACATTTTTTCAGATCCTACCAATCAATGATGTCGACTCTACCGTAAATATTTACTGAAATTTTTTACAATCGCAGATTTAAACACTTTTCGTTTTCACTTTGTTTATTTATATCCTTGATAGCCTTAATTGTATCAGGAGAATTCTTTCTCTTTGGCAAAGAAGGTAGGAAGTAAGAAGCAACGTCTGATATAAGTCGTATACCAACAACGTTGCTGTTTGCCAAACCGACTTGAAAGGACAGATAATTTTAGTTTCAACTGAAGCATCGGTTATTTCAATCTTTAAATTTAATTCGAGAATGTGGAACAATTTATTAGTCTGAAAGGATTATTTTATAGAGAATTAAGATCGCAGAATGGTTTCACATAGATTTGACATTGTAGGGAAATTTATTATATTTTTAATATCGAGAATTAGTTGTATTATTTTGTCGAATAAAGGATTAGAATTACATTTTTCTGAAACATTAAAGTGGAAACAACATTGAAGTAGATTCAAACTTCAAAGAAACAAAATTTCATATATACCGATCTAATAATAAGAATATATCTGATTCGCTATAAAATTTCATTCATCTTTAATTTATTACAATTGTATTTGGTAAGCATCCGTCCGAGTTAGATTTACATACTAATTTATAAGCCGAAATTGGTTATTCTATGTATGTAAAGGCCATGTATGCCATGTGTACTGTATGGTAATATTATTTATTTATTTATTTATTATTGCTTAGTTCGTGACTTTCGGCTTTGGACGAACTTTCGGTTTTACATTTCTTATACCTATTTCGCTTCTTATATATCTACCTCCCCTCTTATCCACTCTATTATATTACACTCTACTGTACGGTAATATTGATTGCAAATTCAAACGTCCAGTTTTGCCCGTTTTGCATGAACTACAATTATTATGCTGACATTTTTCTACCTGCGGATGCGTTTTTTTCTGCGTTTCTCATATATTAACGTCAAACAAAAAAACAGAAGAAGAACGAAAAGAAAAGTCATCATGATTTTTTAATCCTGACATTAATCCTGGTTATCCTTGCAGACCTCAATATCGTTTATGTCCAGTCATCGCGTGGACGCACTTTTTTTTCTAATTATTTTCTTCCTTGAGTCTTTAGGGAATAACATTAACTGTACATTTTGCATTGATTTGTAATATTTCCGGGCGAAAAAACTATTGGAATATACATAAGATTATCTATAAATGCGTGGTAAATTGCGATTTATTCCTCTTAAGACACGACGAATAGTTAAAATCATTAAAAATCATTAAGTACATAGAATTTTACATTTGTTCAAAAATTTGTAAAAGAAAAGCTATTCGTACGTATTATAAAAAGAATTATTTTGTTTTTGGAAGCTTGGAACAGTAAACAAATTATATACAGATGCAAACGACCCAATTTACTCACTGAGAGTTAATGTAAGCCATATTTTAAAAATAAAACGTGTTTTTCTTAAAGCACACGTTTTCTAGTATAATAACACAAAAACAGGTGGAATTACACGGAGTTACTTCTTGCACAGCGTTACCATGCGCGTAAGACGATGGCTGCGACTTCATTTGCGAAAATATGTAAGCATAGTTACATATCTTATGTTAAGTATACGAAGTCATAGATGATAGAATAATTGCGTACGCTCGTAACTTTTACCCACATCGACGAACAAGAAACGAGTGTTTAATAAAGTTTTCGAAAGGTTAATGACACCTAAAAAATTTCTCGTTCCTTTGTAAATCGGAACCTTACAACAGAAACATCAAATTTTTTAACGTTGTAGTAGACGTGATCGTACTTTCCATTCTTGTTTTTCTAATCCTTTTTCTAATTTTGGAAGAAAATAATATCGCAGTATCGGTTATTAGAATTATTGAAAACATTTTAGTCGAACGTTTTATCGGAAAAATTAATTATCTGTCTCGTTAAAAAATAAATGAAAAATTTGTCAAAAGAATATCGTTATACAGAGTACGATAAAGAATTTAGAACTCCTTAAACTTCTTTTATTGTTACTTTTTAGAATTTAAAGTACATCCCCGAACTTTTCTCCGTGCCTTAAGTATCATTAAAAAAACTGTGTCAAGATATATTATTAGAAGTCGATATTGCTTGTTGAGTGTTCAAGGGTTATTGGTTCTCCTTGCATCTTCAGATTGACAAACTCAATTTATGTCGTGTTAGGCGAATTTTTCCGAAGGTATACATTTTATTAGACTATCACTGAAATAAGTAAGTAAACCAATCAAGTTATAATTTATATGCTAATTATAAATTTATTATAAATCTATAGAATAATTCCATGATTATTGTCCCAGAATTCGTCTGTTCTACTTTACTTTTCGTTAGAAAACTTATATAGTAGCGTATACGTGCGATAGAATACTTTCGTAACCTGACTCCTGTGTGATAGAGAGCGAGAAAGGATACGTTTCGAGAAACTGAAAACGGGACTAGTTGTATGCCTGTGGTGAGACAGATCGTTTACTTACTCAGAAACGACGCATTTATCATGGCAGTAACACCAGGAGAAAGGAGAAAGTTCGCTAGTTATGGAATAGTCGATATAAATTGCCCCTGAGGAGACACGTACTCATTGGCCACGTGTTCTGCTACATTTCGTTCAATGCGCGTATACATATTCACCGGATGTTATTGGCTTCTAAAATGGACGCACTGCTCGATTACTTTCATAGAAATAAAATGATTAAAAATGGCTATATAAAGTAAAAAACATTTCTCCTTCGTTTCTTCTTCTTTAAGTGTATTAGATTGTCCGAAAAGTTTTTTTCGTTTTATAAGTAAATAACAGACGCGCATTTTTTCTTTTATATTATTTCACTGAATTATGTATGATTTTTATTTTTTAATTTTTTAATTATGATCGCTACAATCATTTTGTAGCGATAGAAGAAAATATAAAACAAAAAATGTTGTGCGTCTATTATTTCCTTATAAAAACGAAAGAAACTTTTGGGATAACTTAATGTTTTTAACCTGTACTACAGGTTTGTACGTCATATGTAACCTTAACGTTCTATGTATTAAGTCAGTGATTCGGATTGAAAAGGCTAAACTAAACGTAACCATGTCTCCATCTAAATAAAAATTAATATTAATTTTGGAAGAAATTCCGGTTATTTATTAAATTATGTTCTTAATATTTGTGGAAGGAGAAAATCTGAAATATACAGGGTGTTTCAATTTTTTCCGTCGATATAGGTACAGTCTAGAAAGGAACGTAGAATCAATTTTTTTTATAAGCTTCCATCGATAGGAATGGTGAAACGGAATTTTGAAACGGAATTCTACTTAGAATTGTAGAAATAATACCGTGATTATTTCTACATTATTATTTATAATCTTAGACATAGATATTTTTAGTCTATCCATTCTATTTTTACTTATGTACCGGTCATTTCGTGTATCTTTTCTTTCTTTGTTATGTATTTAACATAGTTTTGTATGTTACATGTATTTGTGTATTGAACAATATTTCCAACGACATACATTTATATAACATCTTTTTCTTATCTTGACTTATGAACGTACGTTATAAAATGTACCGACAACGTTTGGCCGGAAGAGGCTGAGTCATTCCGTATATTAAATGAATACAATTAATATATAGGAAAGAAACTATTCTTTTTTGTTTCCTTTTTTTTAAATATTCTTTGTGCACTATGCAAAAATGATAGAGAAGTATTTGATGTTATCTTAAATTTGTCGTTAACTTCTTAGAACATGTTTAATGGTAGAATTATTCTTTTCCTGATGTAGTAAAAATGATTTTGAATCACTTGTTGAATTTTTATGTAAATATTTGTCTTGATTATTTTCTAAGACGCAATTTAAGAGCTCTTGTTCGTAATAAGAACATTGGTAAAGCGTAGCCTGAACTCAAGAATACTTCCGGATAAGAGCCTTATCTTTCATTTCTCACGTTCATGTTCTAATTACGATAGCGTGAAAGTTTTGCACGTAAATACGTGAATATTACACCGTCCGAACGTATAAAATTATTTTACCTTATCGTGACTTAGCGAGTTCCGTGTTATCAAATACTTATACAGGCAAATAATTATATAGGTGAACACGACTGGATATTATTTTATAGTAAATAGTTATTTTTTTAACACGTCGAAACGCAAATATCTAAATACATACCAGTTCATAAGTTAAGATTACAAGAGAAATATGCATATATGACAAGTACATACATATTTTTTCATCTTTTGTTACTTAATTTTGGCAAATGTCTTGATAATTACAAAGGGTAGTTCATATCGGATTCTACGCTTAAAAATGCATAAAAATTCACAGTACGTCGATAAATACAGTTGGAGTTGGGCAAATTTTTATTCGGATAACGTGAAAATAAGGGATAAAATCATCAACAAAAATAAAAAGCCTAAGACCAGTCATTTCGACTGGTAGTTCTAATATTAAAACTATGATAATAATGACGTCCACTTCTGTCAGGAATATCCTACATTTTCATAAGAGCAAATGGAATCTCGGTGTTTGAGGACATCAGACTGAAAACCAAATTCGTGCGAATGAATCGTCGTGTACCACTTACCCAGATGCAGATAGGCTCGTCGAGCATGCACTCGAGCAACTCCTTCATATACATCGCGGAATCCCTCGGATCGAAGTCGATGTTGTTGACCGAGTCATTTTCGGAGTCCACGTAAGTGTGAGTGATCTTCCATGCCGGGTCTTTGATGATTTGAACGGCATAGTATATCGAGCAGGATAACACGCCGAAGCTTATTGCCGTATACAGCCGGAGATTTGGCATTGGAAGCCGGTCCAAGAATTCTATCGGCATCTTAGCAGTTCTTGCGATTTACTGCTTCCTACGAACACATTTAAGATCTATATTCGTATATTTGATTTTGTCATAATTAATTGATCTGAAGTTATATAGAAAAAGATTGTTATTACTAAATATTATTATATATATGTATATTGTTAATGGAGATTTCTTACACGCAGCGAATTAATTGGGGGAAAAGCTAGATCGAAAATAATTATACACTAAAATAAAATTAAAATATAGTGTCAATATGTTAACTAGTTAATTATTTTTTATGAGTATACTCGTCATCGCATGTACATTTTAGGTACACACATTTCCAAGAGTTAGAAAAATTTATCAAATGTACAGCTGCACAAATTGTAAAGTATAAATTAAATAAAAAAAAGAGAACCATTTCCAAGACGTCGGCAACAGCTAATTGGTTAAATGATTATCCTGTGAACTATATGCAAAAAAAAAGAAAAAAAAAAATGCGATCAGATCCAATAATGTTAACTGCAATTTAAGGTAATATATACAAACTCGTAATTTATTCTTGCGGACACCGTATATTAATATGTACATTACGTGTATTACATCAATTTAACATTTTAATGCGGAGCTCTTGCAAAATCATAAAGACATAAAAACTCGACTAACCTTACCTGACCAAATGACCGATTTTAAAATTTCGCTTAAAATTGTATATTCGTTGTTACTTCTTTTGTTCATTTAACTTTACGCAAATTTTTATATTATATGACCAATCAATTTCTCAATTTCTGTTAATATAAGAATTTACATCAAAGTTAGACGAATAAAAGAAATTACAATGAATGTATAATTTTAAATTAAATTTTTATACCACTTATTTGACCGGGTTTGGTAAATGTTAAAATCGTTATATTTATATTGTAACAGCGAATGGTTACTTTAATTTAATACGAAAGCTATTGATGCGAGGTTATTTAATTCGAACAATTACATATTCTTCTTTCTGGTTTCATTTCTGAGTAACGATTGGTGATTCACTCTACTGATTCATTGCGCCGATTATGGATGTGCATACTTATTTCAAGTCTCTATATGACGTATGACATTTTCCTAAGTTGCATGTTATTCAAGGAGGTCACGTAAAAGACAAAAGAAATCGTTCGTTTAAATGATAAATATAAATATAATAATATTAGTTTTGTTGGTATTTTATCTTATTCGATGTTAATATATTTCTACACAAATTTACCTAATACGCGAGCATTAAGTACAGGCGAGAGGATACGTGACGTGTCTGCAAGAGGCAGCGAGTGCCTTTCTAGCCGGGACGCGTAGCAGGAAAAAAGCGCGAAAGCGATCATTGCTCTCTCAATCTGAGGCGATGCACTGTTTCAACCGAGCTAATTTTAGCCGAACAAACCTCATATTCTACTTTCATAGGAAAAAAGGAGCATTTAATACATTAATATCTAAATTAACGATACTTGACAAACTTTCAAACTCGATTTTTTCAAAAACGAAGCGCCATATGAATAAATTTTATTCTATATTTTCTAGCTGTTTTTTTTCACGTAGAATCATACTATCGTCGATTATGCCATAGTTACTACTCTGTACAGTTACGTGGTTGTCGCACATGTTGCTATATACTTCTTCATTATATAATCCGTCAGTTGCAGTCGAGGGATGACTCACTTAAAGTGAGGAACAGTTCGTTCCTTTATGATCTTCGAAAGTTGTTATACAAGTGGAAGCTATGTATATTTAAACGGGTTAAGCGATCTCTGTAATGCAGTAATTTTTACCTTTGTTTCCTCTATGAAAATAATACTCCGTATTTTCACTGTTATTACCGTGTTGTCTCATGTTCAAAATTGCTACGTGCCGGTCGATGGATAGTGGCGATGCGCGAACATTACAATGTGTGCGCGCCTTTATAAATGGTTAACCTCCGAATTTAGAGACAGTAATGTAGTATACTTTGTTATCAACCGAATTTCCAATGATGTAACGCATGAAATACAAACCACATGCACTCAAATACGCATTTAAGAAGATTGCATAAAAATTTGAGAAGTTGCATGTGTATCAACTTAACGATGATGATAAATGGAAGGTCGTCCGCGGGGCATCTCGCGGATAATTTACAGACTCTCGTTAGAAATCACGAATATTTTTATTAATGAATGACTCTCGACACGTATTATCGTGCTCTCGATGATTAAAAGTTTAACGGGAAACAAATAAGTGCGGCGCGACGTTTCGTATGTTTTTTAATCGGACAATGAAACTGTGTTTTCAAATATATTCTTGCTTCGTAAATATGGCAATTTATCGTTGAATTCCATATTTTATAGACTATAGAATTCGTTCGTCGTTAGAATGAAATATTTCTATATTAAAATTTGAATTATTTTTTAATCGAAGGGTAAAGCCATGTTTTATGTTTTTACCATTATTATATATGTATATTTGATATTTACGTTTAATAGTATATTTATTTTTGAATTGTTATTATGTATTTACTCATATTATTGAATTATTACAGTTGAATGTTAAAATTTTCATTATTAAAGTAGTTATAATTCCTAACAAAAATAATGTTGACTTAAATTTCCTTTTAAATAGTGAGATTACGCCTTAAGTGTTTACTGAATATATTTATTAATCATTAATACTTTTCTTTCTTGTTTATACACTAGAAGTATATAAATGTATTAATTATTGTTTGCACGAGATAAGATAAGCAGAAAACCTTCTCATGTTAAGAAGTTATATGTGATATGTGTTTAAACTTTGTTCCATAAAAACTTATTGGATATACTCGTATGTACATATCTTTATATCGTGAACAATATCCTGCTCGATAAATTCGTTGTCTAGAGAACGTTAAATCTAAAAGAGAAACTAAAGTATCCTTGAAATTTCACAACCACGTTATCAATAGAAAAATGTTAACCCACATAAATTGTGTTAACTATTTTACAATATGTTAAATATTTTGTTAATTAGAGATAATGATTTTCTGGTTATCCATATATCACCTGATTGATTCAGACGAGAAAACATATATTTATTTACATAGTCGACTTCTTGTTTATAAACTTAACTTGGATCAACTTTGGATTCGCTGTACCAATATTTATTCAGAATTTAATAATATTTCTATTTCCTTGTTCATTCATACTTATTCATTCATTAATTTAACTAAGTATTAAATTGAATAGAAATTTTTAACCACAATTTTTCAATTAATGAAATTTTTTAATTTTATCATTTTTGTTTATTAATTTTTTATTATCTAATTCTTTTAGTTATTTTAATTCTATATAATTCATATTTATCTTTTTTTTATTAATTCTTGTGCTTAATACTTTCCAATTTCGTGTATTCTTGCATTCACCATTTTAATCGATGAGAAGCGCTTATTCCCGGCAATTTTAAAGAAACATATATTCAACTAGGTTTTAATAATTTGTATACTTAAATTTATGGAATATTAAGTACTTCGCCATTCAACCTTTTGCTCTGCTTTCTTTTCCTCCTAATGATTAGTACCCTTACATCAGTTATCCATCTCAATGGTTCTATTTTTCCAATTATATATATTATAAACTAAGTAATCGGGATACAATGCCAATAAATGGATATATTATTATATGTATATTATAAGTTCAATATTTTGCTCTATTCAAACTATGTGTAAGCATACTTCATTTGCCATATAAACATAAATCATATCTAGGTTAAAGCAACTAATAAGTAAGTAAATAATTCATTATAAAATATTAAGTAGCAGATTAAATACAATGAACCATACTCGATATCATGTTCCTATAAAAAGACGCTCTATCAATACAGAACAAGTGGACTCACCTGAGATTGATGATTGAACCACGTTGTCCTTAATCCATCACCGAAATGAAAGAGGGTACTTCCGAAAATGAAGACTCGTGTCGACACTTAACGCATATCTACACTGAATTTGTGAGGAAAATAAAGGTAAGAATACCGCGAAGAAAAGAGAAACCGGAAGGCTACTGAAAGTAAGACTTTCTCGGTCGAAATCATCCACTAGTTAACAGCACACGCGGCTCATCATGGTTTTACATGATATACGTACGAGAGAAGTCCACGAATTAGTTCTGTTTGAACGTATCTCGTGCTGGCGAACCGCTTGTTTCACTCTCGTTTCTTTAGGAGCAGCTTGAAGATATTATTGCGACACAATACGACACAATGTGTCACGACAACTGCAGTGCTCGAGACCGCTGAGGAGACTTACTGACTGCACAGTCGATAAAGAAGTATCGATTGGTATAAGTAACAAAAAGTGGGGGTTGACTAGGTTAGGTTCGCCACTTGGCCGACCTTATCAATATTGCGCGCGAAAATGTGAATCCTTTCTTTGAGTTATAATTCGTGATTTTTTAGTAGGAACATAGTAAAGTATTTTTATAAATTATCAAGTATAATTGATACCTTTGATTTGTTATTAAAAAATACAGAGTAAAATTTTGAATGTAGAATTAAACATTGCATTTCCTATATTGTTAAATATGCTTGAATGTGTCTGTTCTAGATCCCCTAATGTGTTTACAGTGTTAACATTTAATTTTTCAGTTATTGAAAACAACAATGTGCGAGTACAATGACTGCGGATGAAATGTATAATCAATATCGCATTTTGGATGCATTTTAACTTAATATTATTTTTTGCTTACTAATGATTTCTTTTATTCTTGGAACTAACGCTGTAACATACACTGTACGTAAAACAGTAATATTAAAAATATTGCATAAAATATACGGAGTTTAAGAAAGAAAGCAGAAATATGTTATTGACTCCAAAAATTTAAAAATGTAAGGTTAAAAATAATTACTGGGATCAATATTATGAGTTGCGCAATCACTTATTATATCACATTATTTTCATATAATTTGGATGCAATGTAAATTAATGATAATATTTATTTAATTTACATTACAATTTAATTAGTTATAATAATATCTTTTAAGTAACAAAGCTTTTGTATTTAGAAGTTTTGATTTGGAATTGGTATATAACATTAAATTTAACTAAAATAAATAAAAATTTAATTTAAAATAATACTGAAATTTAGTTTAACTTAGTTGATAAAATTCACTGCCCTGTAATTACCAATAATCGATACTACATTTTTGACTGGACAAATACGCCACCTGTTGAGCGTTTCAAGAGTTCCGTGATCAACAGTTTCGAAGCCGCAAAATTTCAAAATATGTTCAAATGCAAACACAAAATATTAAAGAATATCATAAATAAAATTGTTAGAGATATCCGTTTTTATCTTTTATTTTGTAATAGTTGATAAGTAATATTTGGAAAAATGATGATTAATATATTTCTTGAAAATATTACGTTTTGCTAAAGTAAATAATATTAAACCTAAATGTTAATACTTTTTGTTCCATATTTTATTTTGGATATTGCATATATATGGATAGTATCAGGGGCGAATTGACCATCGAAGAGTTAAGAGATGAACTAAAGATAGAGGGTTATGTTCGTAATCTCCCGCTAAAAGTTTAAGTCCTAGTTCGTCCCTGGTTACTAGTTACTATATCTAATAATATGATTACTAGTCTAAATATGCAATAGGTTATAAACATTTTAGAAATGTTCCAAGCTTACAAAATATTTAATTACTAATCTATTCTGCTAAAGATATAAATTACATATGTACATCCTGCTATATAATTATTGATATAAATGATATATTGTGCACAACATATTACATTATGTATTTATCATAGAATTTTAGATCGATATTGCAAACAATACGGAGGCGTTAGAACATTTTTAGAAGGTTTTTAATTGCAAACAATTTTTTGTCGGATAATCATTTCACAATGATTAGAGTGAATTATCGTGTTTATTTGAGTGACGTTAGAAAATTTAATCTATGACATAAACTGCTTTTAATGGCTAATACCTTTCTAAGGACATGTGGTGTAATCCTGATATTCATTATATGAAAATAATTTTAGAATAGAATTTTAAAACACGAAAACTTGATTCATGGCGTAGTTATTAGTGTCATTTATTACAGAATAAAGCGATTTGCAAGATTAACTATTACGGGTTATGATATATTAGAGAATATTGGAACTTTTAAACTAAATTACATTTTTCATCAATTTACTTTATTTAATAACATATGTACATTCTTTAAATATTTTAATACATATATTCTTCCGTTTTATAGGACATAACACATGAAAGAAAATTGTTATTCTGAAACGATCAAGTTTCCAATAATTTTGTTGTGCTCGTTATGAAAATTAGCAAGAACGTAGATATTCATTTATTTATTCAAGGTAGACGACTCGTTATTTTTTGCACGATTTTTTCTATCGGTCGTGTTAGAATCGTCGAAGATAGGGCACTGCATAAATAGCAAAGCTACGTAAAGAGATATAATTGAAGTATTTAAGAATTACACGTAAGCGGAGAAATATGAAACTAAGTAAGAAATATTGTATTAAATTCAATTATAATAAATTGAAATATAATAAATTGTAAGTTTTTCAAATGTGAATTGTTTTGTATTATTTTTATTACTAACTATAGCGATAAGAATTATCTTCAAAAGTCATATTTTATTTGTTATCAAAAATTCCTAAAAACCGTTGAAGGAATTACCTGTGATAACTGCAAGTTATTAACTGCATAATTTTTCGTAATACAGCTACCATTGTTTATTATAAAATAAGATCAATTTATATTAGTATATATGTATTATGTCTTAAATTAACTTATTATTAGCTGGAACTACAATAATAATGGAACTATAGAATTGAAGAATTTTTCAGATAATTATAAATTTCAATGAAAATATTTTGAACAGTAAATTTCTCTGCTATAACAAAAATACAATGGCATAATGGTGCCTTTAGTAATAAATAGAATCGACACGAATCAATTAATAGGATTAAAGGAATACTTAAATTTTCTCCATTAATTTAGCTTTAGTTTCTAAATGGTCTCATTACCCTTATAAAGTTACTATAGTGATATAGCAACTTGTTAAGGGGAAACATATAAAGTTATTTTTAATTGTTTCGAGACACTACACTTACACATATACACTAAATATACATACAACATACAACATAGTTTAACATACATATAGATAGAATTCATTAATTATAATTATAAATGTCTACTTTGTCTGTAATGTCTTCTTCGAATGAAAAAAATTCGTTGAAATCTTGATCTATTGGCAACAAATTAAATTTAACAAATATTCATGTTAATGATTCTAAGACAACACCGCCATACTAATCAATAAAATTTCAGTACATATATACGATACCCTGAATTATTAACAGAATCATAAAATCTTATATCCTCTTTAAATAATCTAAATCAACCAACTTCGACAGGTTATAAACGTGTTTCATCTTGCCTGTAACGAAAATTAATCTGATATAGCCTTAAATGCAACGTTGAATATGTAAACATTGTTCCACATGCGATTGTGTAAATTCATCGGTGGATACTAATTCAATATTACGTAGAAGCTGTTCAATTGACATTCGTGCACAGCACACGTGACGCTCGACTGCGTAGCGTTCTAGCCATTCTAGCGAACGTACATATATGTTCTAATGAGATGTCCAAGTGAAACGTGGACAGACGGAACAGGAAACCAAATGACATTGTCCCCACGCGCGCAACTTAAAGGCGCGTCGAACGCCGGCGACGGTCGACGCAACAGTAGTGCGATTGCTTTCTGGCTGATCGGATTCACCTGCCGTGGATCGATACTGCGCATGCGCATGATTCGCTTCGTTTTACCCGCGCCGTGAATTGACGTAGCGCCAGCGCACAGTGCCGTTTCATTTCGCGCGCCGTAAGTCAACGTTGCGCATGCGCGTCATGCCGTGAGTTGACGATGCGCTTGCGCGTATCGCCATTATTTCTTGTGTATTCATCGGCCTCGTCGCATACGACAGTGGATTTGTTTCACTATTAACAAGATATGACGGGAACCACGCGAACGACGAGTGAGAATGAATTACGCTCTTTTTTCGTCCTTTTCTCGGAAAACGATTGCCTGCTGCCAATGGTACTTCTTATCGATGCAGCTTACTTCGGAATTGATCGCATTGGATCGACGTTTACTTACTAAATCCTCCGATGGATTCACGTGTGTAGCATTTAAAACATGGAGGGGACGCCGCTCTTTTCATCGGCGTTATAGGTACATATCGAGGTTTGAGAATGAATAGACTATTGATATTGAATTATCCATGAAAAGTACTTGTACAAAAATTTTATGTATATATTGTGTGTATTATATAAAACATTCTGAGATTTTATTAGCACTGTAGTGAGACACGATCGTCACGATCATATTAGTAAAACCTGCAATTTTCAAAGCACATCTGTATTTTATACTCAATCTTTAAATTAGAAATTCCCTTTGGTACCTCAAATATCAACGGATAAATTATGAATAAATTTTCTATCCAAACTGGTTCGTCACAATTATTGGAATAATAAATCTAAATCTATTTCGATTGAAAATTCTGTAAGTAAAGAAAATTTCGAAATAATGATTAAAAAATTTAGATATACACTGGCTCTCAAAAGTATTTGAACCATAGAAAACTTTTATATCCATAATATATGTATTATCCAAAACATTCATGAAAGAAAACTATTTGATCTAAAATAATTTTCGATGATAGAATAACGAAGAATTCGGTTCAAGGAACGTGTATCAGAAGGTTTTTTCGTGCGATTAAATCGATTGCTTTTTACAGCTGGCATTGATTCGTCCAAAACATTGACCCGATCAGTGACCCAAGTCTTTCTTGCTTCTCTTTTTACAGATCATTTTGTCCATAATACAAGACGTCCCACGTTAATTTAGAGAAATATTTATGCATGCATACTCCAAGGAATTTCTCCTACGAAATATATTTTGTTTTTTATACTTTTTATGTGTGTTAGTCTATGCTTGTTTATAATTAATACAATAAATGAATAATCATTGGGTAATTCGTTTCAATCTGACCACCCGTTCGTTTCTGTTCCAGATAACAAATTCCCCCATCCGCGTGTCAACATGGCTGCTGTCTAATCTCCACCAAAAAAAAAAGGAAAAAAAAAAGAAATAAGAAGAACGATTGAGAGGAAAGACAGAAAAATCAAAGCGTCTCTCGACGATAGCAAGTCAGGAAAAAAGTAAATATCCGCTATCATAACAGACATATTTCCGAAATATTCGCTGACCGATTGCCGGTTCGAAGGTAAAATCACGTGAAACATTCGTTGGCGGGTTAATAACGGCGCATGCGCAGATGTGCAGAGCATCTCCGGTGACCTTGAAATGGAGGAGCAGCCGCAGAATACCGAAGGACCATCGATAAACTCATCTTCCCCCTCTGCGGACGGTGAGTAACTTTAAGACCTGTTAAAGTAATAATATAATGTTTTATTAAATACAACATTTATATGTAATAGAATAAGTATTTTATATGTAACGGAATAACTTGAAGTATTAACGTACACTGCTCTATTCTCTTATACATCTCAAACAGGAATGAATTTGTTTTATTGAACATTCATTCATTCAATACATACGCGATGCGCTCGTCTCATGGCGTTTTCCTTTTGTCTTCCTCTTTTTCATTCTTCACTCGTACAATACAGATGTACACACATCTATTTTCTAACAAGACCGTCTTTTTCTTTTTTCCTTTTTCTCTTTTTATTGAGTAGATGAAATATTTAACCATGGGTAAATAAAGTCTATATAGTATATATAGGTTATGTTTTACAGGACATAAATATAGGCTGTTTCATGTGACAAGTGGACTGCGGATACTTATGCGTATTTTTATGAACACAATGAAAAAGGTGGAATCTAAACAGAGATGTTCTTCACTCATCATTTTTATTTGTTATAAAAATCCTGTGTATTTTTGCATCTTTAAATTTCCCGTAAATGTATAAATATCCGTAGTCTAGTGATGACAGTTTGGTCCTTAATAGATTAATCGGCATCACTCAGTTATAGTAGACATCGAATCAGTGAATGACTAAGTGCAATAATAACTACCTTCTTAGAATGAATAAATTATATTATAAATTCAAACTATTTATCAAAACTAATACTTATGTCGAAATTAAATGTGCGTGTTGATGTTTTCTGTCAATTCAGGAAATCATTTTTCATTCCATTAACATTACCAGATATACTAGACAACTCAGAAGAAGACGCCGTAACAGATTAATAAGGAAAATAATAATTGAATGCAGTACGTATGAGTCAGCTTTTTATACAATAAATTTAAATTATTTATGTCGAAACTTTGGTATAACTGGTGTGCTGTAGAATCTGGAAAGTATTAATCGTCTCGTTGAAACAAAACATTACTTTTACCAGAAGCTAGTCACTGAATTGTAACGTAAGTTTTATTCCATAATATACATCGTTGTGTAGAAATCGTTTCTGTAGCAGATAGAAAATTTACAAATGAATAATCGCCAATACGCTAAGTCAAACACCGATTATATTTATAAAACGTGCTTATTTATAGGCTTGTTGGTATACAAAACCATCTTAAAGCCCGAAAGATAGTAAAAAATATAATTCCGATGGTATTAATAGCCATTAACGAGTTTCATTAATTATGAAAGTGTTAGCGGTGTGAATCGATACACGGTTATGCAATTAACATGGACATCCCATTGGTGTAAGTGTACGTTCGCTTGTCAGACGTGTGTCTCGTAAAAATTCTGTGTGAAACGGAGCGGGACTCGCGAATGATAAAGTTCCATCGCTCTGCTCTGTTCGAACGAGATAACCCGTGGACCCTCGGCTACGCAGCAGCCAAGCTAAATTCGCTCGTATTCGTCTTCACCCTCTTTACCTTAAACAAATCCAAGCTTCGGACACGTTTATCGATACACCGTATCATCGACGACGAATCCTTAGATCGGTGCATGTGAAATTGTTGTCTCTAATTAGTTTGAATTTGACGGGTTGTTGACAACATACATTATGATTATTGAAATCGCTGAGGTGTGCCCCATTCTGCATAATTGTACCTGTTTAATGACCATTTGAATAATAAATGTATTTGTGCTTGGTAAAACTCTGGTTTTTTACAGTTTGAATTTGTATTTGGTGTGTCATTAACTTAGATACGACATTGTACGATACTTTGAAATGCTATTAATTAATTAACTTTGCAGCTCTCCTCACCTCTTCTTCACGCTTGCATCTCCTCAGATAACTTCTTTCTCCGAACTATTTTATTTACAGAAAGCGTGGAATACGCAAAAGATATAAAAGTTCACTCGGATAATAAAACCAAATGTCTAAAGTCTATGTATATTTTAATAATATCTATTGAAATATAACATTTTGGGCCATAAAACCGAGGAGCACAGCAGAGTTAAAATTCATTAGATAGTAAGGGTAATAATGTGTAAATAATTTTTTGATTAGCCAATTATATTTTCATTGGTATCTTCATCCTCCGTTTGATATTGTATCATTCTTTTTAGGACACTTTAGATTTTTGTGTTTTATGACAACAAAAAATCAATGATAATAACATTTACGTAACGATGGAATTTTAGTCATAATAAATGCCTTGGTTACGTTCATTTTTACATAATTACATACTTATTCATATTTATTATTCAAATCCATCATACTTCTATTCATACATTAATGTATTCACCCCAGTGAAAAGTTTTGTTCGAGTTGAACAAAAGTTTGAAATGATTTGTAACGCTTCTGGCGTTTTCCAATACGTAAAGGTATCGATTATGAAATATGTATAAGCGTAAGTAGGTCTTTGGAGAATATTGAGGAGGACGTTCAGCATCGAAGTTTGGTATAGATGAGTATTAGTATCTCCCTAAGAAATAAAATGTAGAATACAAAAATTGCGTTCCAGATTCTATTTATTAATTGCTAATATGTAAAGAGCAATCAAAATCTGCTCCTGAAACCGGACGAACTACTGTATCATGGGCAAATGTTGAGTACTTGAGCAATGTAGACACAATGATTTTGAAACCCAAATTTTAAAAGATAGTGTTTATGACATTGTCACTTTTCTATGCTATCCAACTCATAAAATTGATCAATATAGCTCCTTACATTTATTTCCAAGTTATTCAAGTAAAATTTTTAGAAAACAATGAGGAAAAAGTACTAAAAATTCTTATGCCAGTATTACTTTATGAAATAGGAAAGGAAATACATATGAATTACAAAAGTTGGGAAGGTTATCATTACATTTAGCAAAAAAATTTTCCTCGTTATTTGTTATATTTAGGCAAATATAGATATTAGTAATATGTTACCCAATAGTGACATAAGTTATGATTTGCTTCTAATCTCGTCTATGATGCAAAAACTATAGTTCTTTTGACTATCTGTATAACTATACGACGAACATATGCTGTTTTCCTGGCCACAGGTAAATATTAATATTTACGTCTTCTCTACACCAATTTGTCATCTTATTCTAGTGTTGGACACCTGCTTTTGTAGACTGTTTTTTAGCTTCTGCTTTTACGAATAAATTTAGAAATCCTTTTCACGCGCCTCTACGTGAATAACGTTCGGTATTTCGTTATTTTTCTGTACCTGGTTTTCTACTTAAGAATAAACTTGCATTCACGGCTGGCAAATATTCGCATCTTCCAAAAAAGTTTCATAGAGACAAATTAAAAGTATAATTGCGTGGAAAAAAAACGTGGAATTACGTTTTATTTTACAGTAGGAGAAATTTTTTGAGATTTTTAAAAACCGATGCGAGTAGAATGCATATCGGATTTACCATTACCCTAATCTATATCGGTATTAAAAAACGCTTTATCGATATTTTGCAGTTATTTTTAATTAACTGCTCTTATCAATATCTGCTACTCGGTATTATTTGAAATATCTCTGCAAATTATTATAGCGTAAACAAATGAAGTTTTGAAGTTTCTCTGGATATTTTAGGATTTTTCTACACCGGAATTGCGTCAGCAAAACAAATTCGTTTTGTTGATTTAGCGACATTAATATTAACAGAGGAGGTTTTAAATAATCGTTCGGTATAAGAAAGAATACACACAACGTAGAAGATGAAATTTATGGTCCTTATTCGAATGTGCTAAATCTTTGTGTAATGTAAAGCTTGAATATCTTCGTGAGCCTTTACACATTTTAATATATATAATTAATAATATAGAAAATCTTTCTCGTTTAATGTCTACGTTCCACGACATTCTACGACTATAATACATAAATACTTCTGTCATTCATGTTACACACAACTCTTTTAATACCCCATACATAATTATAGCTATCTTTCTAAGACGAATTATCATTTATATTTTACATAAGTTCTTTATCTTATTGTCAACTGATATGTGTCATTAATTTTTCAAATTATCACTGTTTAGAAATAGTGTCAACCTTGATTCATGAAAAAGTTTACTTTTCAGATCGGATCTGATTATAGTCAGTAAATAAGCAACAGACAGCATTTTATTGGTAAATGAGAAAATAGTGGAAAATTGTATAGGGGGAGCGTTCTGATTCATCAAAAAATCTTTGATAGTCAGTGTGTATTTACTATTTTGGTGTTTATGAGCATCAGTGATAATTTCATGATTAATTTTAGATAAATTTTTCCACTTAGTATCTTTCTTTTTTAGATTACCCACCGCTGAATAACGTGCTCAATTTCGATAATGATCTGATGAATGAAGGAAGTTTCCAATACAAATATATCTTTCCTTGTTTTTAATTGGGGTTTAATCTCGCATCTACAAGTTATTACCATATATTATGTACGAAATATTAATATTATATATTGTATTAATAATTTAGTTTCCTTGATAAACATTGGTTCCGTTGTATTTCTCTTAAACGATGGCAAAATACTTGCTATTTAATTTCAGACCCCCTTTCCATACAATAGATATTAACCACACTAATACTATTAATGAAATTTTATTAATCACTATGATAATAATAATGGAACGTTTTTGGTTACTTGCAAAGAAATTTATTTCGTCACAGTTGAAATTAGATTTTAATTTACGTAAATTATAAGCAAGAGAACTAAATGTGAAGTTAGTACTTGTAGTATCGTTAACTGCAATGAATACATGTTACATCGTGTATCGTGAATTACCAGTTGTTATTTGGCGAGTAGCAGCGATAACTTTCAGAAGGATATCGATTACTGTATAATCCTCTTAATTCAGATATGTTTCAGCTGATTTCATCGATAACGTTTATCGTGTTAAGTCGTTGTCTTCAAGAAACTGGAAGAAGAAAAATAACGATAGATAACGAAGACATATTGTTTTAATCTTTCTATTTTATATTTAAAGATAGTCGAGATGAAGATACGCGATGGAAATCATGATCCGAATTATTAAAAAACAACCAGGTAATTATGCATAAAGGAAGAGCTCAACACCAATTTTATTGCATTTCGGATATGTTACAGACGGTCCTGAGTAACATACACTTTATCGGAAATCGTGGTTCGAAAGTTAAGACAAAATAGGAAATGGTACTTGTTAGATTACATTTACTTCGATATAAGTGGTTAAAAATGAAATTACCATAGGATTGCGACTCCAATAGCGATGAGATGCGGTCAGGTTAGGTTAGGTTTTCCATTCATAAGTAGGGAGGGCTGAACTGTCAGACTCCTGAAAAGACCTAACGTAACGTAACCTAACTTTCGAATCACGATCGTCTCACGCCTCAGACAGAGTACATACTACTTAGGACCTTCCTCTCTATAATATATCTCAAGGTTAAGGTCATTGGAGTTAAGACCATCTTCTGTGCATAATTACCAAAAGCTAAATTACACGTATAGGAATCAGATATTTTGTATAAATTTATGTTTTGCGATAAAATTATCATTTTATTTAATTTCGTCGTGGTTTTACAATATTTCTTGAAGCTCGCACATATTTACATTTTTCTCAGATTTCGCTCCGTCCATGCAATGCCTCAAATCAAACGAAGCCTACTGCGAATGAGGTATTCTCAGCAGATTGCGGATGTTTATTCATATTCACATTTTTATGAATATAGCTAAAAAAATAAAACGTAGGTAGAACATTGCTTTATACCTATTGATAAATGTGATACTTTGAGATACTTTATAATTTCAATGAGATACTATATTTTAATAAGATACTTTATAATTGTTAATTGCCACAGTAAGCTTTATTATTACAAATTTAAAGCATTGCTTTATTTGCAATCTACTTTTTGCTACCTTCATGTACTGTAATTTCTCTACGATACCTGTGAGCAGAAACTTCGAGAGAAGTGAACTGTTCGTAGAAAAGAGTCGAAGACGATCAGTTAGTAGTAGCAAGAAAACGTGAACTTATTTTATATTTATATATCCAACTCTGTCATTTCCTGTAGGTCGTTTTTTACTTAATTGCATTTGTTTTTATCGTTATACGATTTCTATAGTCTGAGGAAAAACATTTTAATTCCAGTTTTATGTTAAATCACTCTCTCAAGATATCGAAAATATTTTCTATCTTTTGGAATTATGTGCCTACGTCTAAAGTTACAAAATTAAATTGAAATCTAAATATAAAATTCATATCATCGCAATATTCTCGTAGATTTGTCCCATATTACTATCATTTCCTCTAATTCTTTCATCATACTGATTTAATTATACATATGGACATCCTCCTTCGTGACTTCCAAAAACTTTTGAACTTCTGAAAAACATGACCTCCACACTGATCTTCGGATAATTATTTTTAATCGACGAGTAAAAAACGATGTTTGGATCGAAATTTAACGGAATTTATGTTCAACGACTCTCACGGTAAAAATACCTTTCTTATTTACTATTTTCGTGAAGGTAAAAGATGCAAGCTAATTAGCTGGGAGAGCCATGTTGGAGAACGCAAGCATAATCAATGTGGCGGACATTCTGCAGGGTTATCGCGTGACCTCTTCGTTTATAAACTTTATTGTAAGCAACCTTCAGTTCGCCATGCGCTCGAAACGTGTCACGATTTGTTAATTCGAGGTTTTCCTTCTTCTTTTTGAACAATTCCCCTGCGCTTCTTTTGCCTTTCTGTTCGATGATTAAACTGGAAGCTTAATTTAACTATATGACATATACAATATGAACAAAGAAGTTTTCTAAACATTTACTTGTTTGTTACTTGTTATCTTAAGAGTTATTATAATCCTAATTATTATTATAATCTTAAAAGTGTATAAACAATAATTTCCTGAGTCTTAAACACTTTGGTGAACCAGTATATCGATATATAAAAAAACATTTTTAATAAAACAAAGACGAAATACATTATTAAATAATATTCATTAACATTTACAATCAACATTTATTCGAAATGAATAAGTGTAAACCAGAAGCCGTCGTGCAATAGTTGACAAGTTAAGCTGCAATTGCTTTGAACAATGTCTTTTCTGGGAAATACACTTTTATCTAAAACCTGATCTATACTTAGCGATTTATATTACATCGTAAAACGATGTTGTTAATAGCTCGAATCGCTTGTTTCTTTTATTAAATCTATTGAATTGCAATATTTCCCACGTACGAAACAATTCTACACTTTCACTTTTCTAGACGTTCCCAAATGGGAAAATCTGGTTACTAAACTAATTACGATTACTGATGAGCATAACCGATAAGCAAATTTAAATCTGTCAAACAAACAAGCCACTGAAAATCCTGTTTTCTTGTGTACCCCATCTCATATTGAAATTGAAGAGACCGCGAAAGCTAATCTACAAGGGACAGAGAGGGTAACCCAGGTATGTCGGCCTATCATAAGGAGGCTCTAAAATCATTTAAAAGAATTCTTACTGATCGTTGGAACAATTGTTGGAAAGGTTCATGTACTATATACAATATACATAGGAAATATCAAGTGACCCTATTTAGACTGAGGATTGCTTATGCAAATTTTACTTATTGAAAGAAGAAGATCTGCCAATACATAGCAGATGCGGTGTAATACACTCAGTGGGACAGACCATCGCATGTTGCCCCAAATATCAATGGCAAAGCGAAGGAAAATCTCAAGAAACGTGAAGCTATACATAAATATTTTTTGGTTATCAGTATGGTTCTATTCATATGCTCTAACCCGTAATCTTAAGTAATTACTGTTAGGTAATGTGATTGCTAATGACTCAAATGGGTCGATGTAAATAAAGAACTTAAGTAAAAGAGAAAAAAACAATTGAATATTTACTAACATTACTATTTCTACGAATAGTTCTACTGTTCTTGTATTATACGCTTTAAATCCATTTCTTCTTTCCTCAAAGTCGTTTCAAGATCGTAATGTCAAGGACCGTTGAACTTGTTTCGATATCAACTACAACATTACGTTACAAAAAGAGCAAGTGTTGATATGGAAAAAAATATCGATGACCTTGAAAAACCCTTCAAAAAGACTTTGGGTCAAGTTTTCTTATCATCTGATAACGTTCACGTTTTCTTCTTGTCGTTAATTCTTGTCACCGACGCAATTAATTTTTATATCGTGAAATAATTTTTACGCGCATAAAAATTATCGTATGCGTCTCTCGCAGCAAACGTAATTAGTTGTGAAATTCGCGCAAACAATTAATTGCAAATATTACAATCGTTAACTGCGTAATCTTCACGACGTGTAACGATATCCAACTTGATTTTATCCGAATAGAGTTATCAAGATGTCCATTTATTTCGTTCAAAACAGCTTTTCATCTCTGATATCCTTATTCCAATTATATTTTCGATTTAAGTATCTCAATTTGATCGATTTAACATGAATATTTTTGAAGTTAATGATGATACCAATTGAAATTTACTGATACAAATCTATTACACGAAACATAATAATAAGTACAACTAATCTTCGAATAGCAACATGTAGAGTATTCTCTTATCTTATTTTTGTCTTTGAAATAATACATGTAAAATGTTGAAATATTCTTAAGAAGAAAAGAATAACTTAAATATATAACCTTTGAAAAATACATGGAACTTAACAATACTAATATTAGATTAGAATCTTTATTGGTTTATTTATTCCGTTATGGTCACAACCCCTAAAAAGATATTAACCCCTGGTAAGGTATTAGCGACGATAAAATTTTATATATAAATATATATCTAAGTAGCATTTACATGTTTAATTTACCACGGTTACCGCTGTCAGCTGATAAACAATTAGTTAATTACTAGTTAGTTAGTGAATTAATATATTCAAGGCATTGCTTCGTGTATATCTCTTCTTAATTTATGTTAGAAGATGTTGTGTCTTTGACAGAAGTTATTCTATTAGCAATTAGTTGTTGGAGTATAGCGTTGCTTGTCTTTGGTATATTTAATATTGCATTACGTTGGTATAATTTTTAATTATCCTAATATAAATCCTAATGTAAGTCTATTTGTCTTAGAATAATACCTCAGCGTTTCTAAAAGCAGTACACATGTCACGTTTGTCCTCGTGTGTAATTTTTTGCCCTATGTTTTTTCAAATAATTTTGTTACGAAAGTCTATAAAAAAATACTTAGGAAAAAGTTAAATATGCAAAAATATCGAGAATGACGTCGGGAAAACTTAGTATACGTCTATTAAACTTCTATTTTAGTGCAACCTTTTTTACCTGAGTTGATAAAAATTTGAATTTTGCATAAGTAATATGCGGACTAAGCAATCTATGAAACCAATCTTACGTCTTTAAGTTTAAGTCTGCGATATCTCAGCAATCACGATTCAATCGGCGAGATATTTAGATCTCGATTAATTTTTTCATATAAATTCAGCCCCTTATCTATCGCACTATAATTGCTGTGACATTCTATATATAAATTTTATATACTAATGTGTGTACAATAAGATTATGTATTTATAAAATCCGTAACAAAAAACTTTGCGTAAAATTTCCATAATGTTCGACATTAAATAGAAATGTGGTTGAAATATCTAATCGTTTATGTAACTTTGACACGTTGACCTAATGTTTTATCTTTGAACATTATAAATGTAACAGTAGGGATTATTATGTGGTGTATATTGTAAGCAACAATTTTGTTATCGAGTTTGATTCCGTGACTGTAACAATACTAATATCTCTATGATGATAAGGCATTTTATAGGAGAATTTTGTGCATTTTTTTTTTATCATTTCTCGGCCGATATCTTTTTCTTACTTAGATATCAAATATTAAGGTTGAAACAATTTATAATTACACACGTTGATCTTCTTCAAATTGCAACGCTATTTCGAAATAATAAAATTATAAAGATCGGATTATTAATTATACACGTACATGTAGCTTGTAGAAACAATTTTCTCTCGGACATTAGATAATCATACATTATCATAAATTTTTTTTATACAATAAGAATATTATAAATATTATTAATAAATTATTAGCATCGATATATATTCAATATGTATTGAGAGAAATGTGTATCATTTTACTTAGTATCTAACTATTATTATACTTTGTTATGTCGTAATTATCTTAATTACTAATAATAACATTTGTTATTTATACCAGTCTTTTTAATTCAAACTAATCTGTTTATATTATTTCTTAGTTCAGTAAATATCTTTCGTATAACAATGTAATATTTTATCTGGATAATTGTTTATTGCATTTCTGCAGACGCAAGTAAATTATCACATATAATTTGTTCTCATCTCAGTGATTAACTTATCGTCATTTGTGCAAGTAATAGATAACAATCATTAACCGATTATTTGTTATCTAATTGTCTTATCGAGTACAATCCTTTTGTGAAAATAAGTTTATTCATTGTTCCAAAAACCAACTTTCTCATAAGAGTCACTATGCATTTATTTATTCGGTAATATATATATTCCTTGATTAATTATCCTTTTCATTTTGAATGCTATTAATCATTTAATGCTGACATTTTTTATATGTGCAATATCAAATGCAAGTTTCGAACAAAAATTTGTGTGTTGTTCATTAAATTAGTAACGTGAAAACACTTGCTTGAGTGAGTAGAATCGTCGAGTATAGGTTAGGATTACGTTTGAAAGTGAACGAGGAAGCTGATTAATATGAATTAATTATGCACGTTTACAGGATAAGTAGAACAAAGATTTAAGAACACTTCCTATTTATTTATAACTAAGAAATACACTTTTTTAATCGAATAGTGGTTTGGTCGATTGAATAAATATTCGAATGAATATATATAAGTTTTCATACATCAAATGGTATTAAAATCAACAAATTCCACAAATATATGGTATCTATTCACCACGTTTATTTCATGCGATCTTCGTGTATTCTTACATATTTCTAAATATCCCATATCGCTAATTGTAAACATCGGAATCTAACGATCGGTATGTTAAAAATTGTCAAACTTGATTTCTATACTTACACCAGCGCAAATAAGATTAAGCACGTTGGAAGACTCGTGAACAAATGCAAACAGTAAACAAGCAAGCAGTTGAGCAAATCGTATCGTTGAATTAGTTATATGCAATATCCTCGTTGAATCGTTCCAACAAATAATAAACGTTTTTCCCTTTCTTTGGAAATATTCTTCCCGTATTTCGCTAGTTAGCGCACGACTATAGCCCTCACCACTATTCGCGCTATCCCCACTCACACGTGTCTTTCCCTCACCATTCGCACATTAGCGAACGACGAAAGCAATAGTTTGACAATTTGACATTCAGTCGCTTAGCGGCCTCCGTGCGCGATGGTCCAATAATTTGGTAAAATTATTGTTTTAAATGATAGACCGTATACATAGTGACAGAAGTATGACAGCCACGTGAAGAAAATTATTATCTGTGCTGTGTTATTAATGTGTGCTTGCGCACACGCAGTTTCCACACTGCCTTTACGCGGCCAGTTCGAATTAAAGGGGACACACGCCGAAATGCGGTTCGACGAGCATCTTTTCGAAGTCCTTGGTAAGTCAATAACACGAATCGATAATTATTGATAATTGAAGTGACTGCAAGTTGGATAATTTACTCTGATGATTCCACATCAAAATTGGTTTGATTTTGAGGTTATATCGGAGTAAAAGTATAATATAGTAGGGGTATTAGGGGTATAAGTATTAATAATAAACGAAAAATTGTTAAATTCTGAATAAGATACAGTTAAAATCTATTCTTTAGGGAAATAAAATATATAAATATATTTCAGTACTTTATAGAATAATTAATATTTAATGTTGCTTATAGTATCATTTTGGCTATTATAACCACACATCTGCCATTAGTTTTGCTGTGAGACACAATTATTTAATTATAATTGTAAAAAATAAAAGAAATTGAAGAGAGTGAATTATGTTTTAATTATAAAATCAATCTAACAAAATTACAATAAAAAACATTTAATATGGAAATATTTATGTATGAAAGATTATGTCTATAAAACATAATAATTCATAGAAATTTTCTTCAAATTTAATAGTATTAAATAAAAATCGAATATTATTTTTTAATATTCTATTTTGCATTTGCAACCGTTTTTTACGCTCATTATAATGCCTCATTATTATAACTATGAAAATCAAATAAATTATTATAGTACACATGAAAAAGATTTGCAAGAATATGAAAAAATATATGTAAAAAGCTGACAATAGAATTACAGTCAATCAAATGTATAGCAATGTAAAGAAATCTATGCATAAAACATTTAAAATTTAATATTACAATTCATAAAAAAGAAAATTTTAATCAAACACTATTTCAAAAATTTTAAATAACATAATATCTGCTATGCATTTTAGCGTTTTTAATGTTATTTTAATAAATTGTCGTGTATCTATAATATCCACTTAAATGCACTGAATAGAAAATACCAATTAGTCAGCTTCTAATTGTTCAATAATAATTTACAATTAATTACAATATTTCAGATGTTTAAATAACGATCTATTAGTGTGATTTAAGACTGCAGTAATTTTTAGCCGGATAAGAAAACCGTATAATTTTTTGTTTAAACGTTGTCTTAATTAATTAGACTCGTGGTAACATCGAAGTTAATTAAAGTTAATTTGCTATTATTATCTGCCAGGGTTTTGTAAGGATCGCGATTAAGCACGTTTTTTGCCACGGCAAATAACATTTTTTCTCTTTGAAAGTGGAAACACGATATTAGCAAGAAACTTCGTTTTATTTTTATAAATAATTGAATAAGACGAACGATTTCTCCTGGAAAAAATTTCTGATAATTTTAATTGTTAATCTCATGCCGTGTTTCCGCAACAAGAAAGGAAGAATTTTTTCATTGAAATTTCCTTGATTCTTTGAAAGATGTGGAATAATGTAAACACAAATAATCGTAAAATTATTAAAGTGAAATCGAATACCACGCACCGTATAGTTATTTTTTATTTGAATTTAGCAGTGATTTCTTTTTAGATAAGTGAAGAAGCATGATATATAATTTCAATCGTTTCTTATTTTTTGATAGGAATGTTTAAAAGACAAGAAATACCGATAAGATAGAAATTATGTTAATTTAGTAGATTAATTTTGTAAATTTAAGGTGTTCAAAAAAAATTTTAATCGACAGTTTAAACTTGTTACCAATCTAATTAATTTTGTGCAGCGAAATATCACTAAAAATGGCCAATCAGGATCATAACTCTTTTACAAGAATCAGTAATTGTTAAGTAATGAAAATCCATTTATTATTTATCTACTTTAAACTGTGTAATGCTATCTGAAGAAAAATATCGAAAAAACAGGATGTAAATCCATTTGAAGGTCACCAAACATTAGCATTTACGAACCATCCCCGTATTTAAATAAAGTATTAAATAAATTTCCATAATAAAAGCGCTATTATTAACTTCATTCTTAAACAATGGCGACAATGCATGGGCATACGGTATAGAGGCATTGCTATAAATTAAAACACCATTCTGTATTTTCTTTCTAATTAACAAAAAAAGAAAAAAAGAAAAAGATGAAAAAACGATGAGCCATGGAAGCCATAAAAAGTAAATTATATAAAATATATGTAGTATTAAACAAATATCATGTAGTATATAGGTAATATTAAATAATAAGTAAATGTACATGTATTTTAATATTAGGTATTCTAACGTATATTATTGTGGTTAGAATGATTAAAATAAGATAAATTTCATAGACTTAAACATTTTCAACAATCTATATTGGATTGGAAAACACTGATATTTCAAAATTTTTGATATACTGATAAGATCTGGCTACCATTGCAATATTACATATGATATAGAGACGACGGCCACTAAAAAATTGATTTTATGTAGTATATCTTATATGTAACGCAAAATAAATGAGATCGTTTTATTAATAATCAAAAGTAAATGAAAATTTCGAAATGTTTATAGTGAGACTCTCTCGTTCGAGCATAATTATCATCCTGGCAACGTGATAGTCGGGCCAGCACATAAAATGATTCATTTACAGCTGTCTCATTCCGGCAGAAACTGCTTCGTTCCTTTCTGTTTATCAACTGACTCATTTACCAGCCACCGGCTTTGTTACCATTTTCTTCACTTCCCTCTGTCTCTCTTCAACCCTCTGTCCTTTCCTCTCTCTCTCTCTTTCTCTCTCTCTCTCTCCCTCCTCTCCCTCTCATGTTTCACTTTCCTTGGATGGAAATATACCTCCGTGGAAAAGCCAATTAATCGAAGAAACCTTTGTTATTAAAAGAGACTGAGCAATCTGGATGGAATGAGTTCTTGAAAATTTGATTACATTCTTGATTACTGATTACTGTGCAACACGTGTGCCGATTAATCGAAAGCGTACTCGTTGGACATTGAGTCTATTAGGTTATGTGTTGGTTTGTTTCTTATTACATCGAACAATAGTTAAACTTCATTTTGCGACACCGTTCTCTTTTTCGAACTTGTTTTACATCTTCTCACAATATTCGATAAACAAAGAAGGAACACAGCACTTCTCGAGTCTCGACCAATATAAGAATTGATTTAGCAAATGTACTAGACAAGGGGTACTAGTCAGCTTCTGGCGGCAAGAAAAATATACAGGATAATCCACGTAACTGTTTCATATTATAATTCCATTAACAGTGTAATTACTTGAACGAAGTTTAGTCGAATAATACACATTATGCCGCAAAATTAAAGAATTGCTCAATTTTAACCGAAAAATTGTCGATGTGTGAACTGTCATAAATTTGTAATATACTTGTAGTATACCTTGAACTGGCATAACGAAAATAGAGGCTTCACCTTTTAACACTTTACCGACCGATATCCAATTAATCGGTTTTTGTCGCCGATGCTTACCGACTGATAGCCTATTAATTGGCTTTTTGTCGCCAACGTTTACCGATCGATAACCTGTTAATCGGCTTTTGTCGCCGACGATCTTTTTCATTATTTGAGCAATAATTTGTTATTTAATACTAAGGTACCTTGCTCAGTTGCGTCAGTTACATTGCTTTGCAAGCTGCCACAGTTTTATACCAATTTGAAAAACTTACCGTTCGCAATGAACGAAAAGAGTGGTATTGGAGAGTCTAAACCGAAACAGAGCCAGCGCCAGAGAGAATTTGCGCCTAAACTGCCGGTCGGACGTGCATATGCTGTTGAACCGCTAGTGGTCAGTAAAGTGTTAAAATGTGTCCGTCCCGAGGTGAGATATCGACAATTTCTTGATCATTTAATGATTCTTTAATTTTGTGACATAGAGTATATCAATATTGTGATGTTTGGTGGAATGTTAGTTAATTCGATTCTATGGTGGAATTTTAATTGTGTATCGCGGATGTTTATGAAAATTTTACTACAAAATTAAAATACTAGAACTTACATGATTCGTTTCATTCGTCACTTTAGCAAGTGTTATTTATACTGTGTTTGCTTCTTTATACACATTATGTGTACTTTGTGCGCTTTTGCAGTTTGAACTTTCGAAAAAATACATAAAATAAGAAGGTTAAATGATTTATTAAATACTCATTTGTAATTTAATTTCGTATGAGCAAGAGAATTTGAATTTTTCATTGCACAAATATGCATTTCGTGTTATGCTATGAATCACTACAGCACATGCATACATGTATACCGACTGTTACTCGACCTCAGATTTCTTTGCTCTTGACGTAAGATCTTTCAAGCAAAAATGCTATTTGACGATTTTGAATGTCCTTCGTGCGATCAGTGATGCAATATCCTACGATTTTCGACTTATGTAATATTGCAGTCGAGATTCATTTTTTTTCACGTATTGTTTACATATTTTCATTATATATTATAATATCTATTTTTATTCAGGTTATCCTCATAAAATATAATAACCTATTATGTATTTTATTTTAATGGCAAGTTATCATATAAACATGCCAACCGTATCTGACATAAAAAATGAAATAGGAAACCAGGTATTTCCTATAAATATATATACACATATATGCAAATATTATTCAAAAAAGTACATACATAGGAGATAAAATTGAGACGTTTTAAAAAATTAATTATTCGACTCAATTTTTTCTTGGATCTCGTGTTGTGGTACAAGACAGTGTTATGAAGGTCACTGAGATTTTTCTCTAAACAGAACAGTACGTTTTTGTATACCTACGAATATATGTAATTCACATTACGACGAATTCTGCGACCATAGTTACTCAGGGTCAATCAAGGTCGTAGCTAAAGAGAAAGCATCTTCTTGTATCTTTCCAGTCGCTGATGAGAGACATCGTCTTCCATCTCGCTAATGTTTCGTAATAATTCTTCTTCACTATGTGCCTCTCGTGTTTCAATTGCTCTTTAAATTCCTTGAGTCGAACGTACTTGGTGAAATCATTATTAAATATTATTTAAATATTAAGTCGATTACAAAGTTCTGTTGCTTTTCTTCTTTAGAAAGAGATCAATTGTTCTAACGAAAATTTCTGTCAGTCTTCGATATTTGATGTAATAAAAGAAATAGCTATTGTAGAATCTTCATAAAAATATAGATATTCAACAATAACTGCACACATAATAATTATAATTGTATGATAATATAAATGTCCAAGAGTAATAAACAATCACTGTTCGAATTTTTTATTCTTTTAGAAAAAAAGGCAGAAAATTTATTTTTAGATTTTTGTGCAGGATTATATGTGTAACTTTTATAATAGAAATTTGAATTACACAATTCTTGTGACAATAACTTTATGTATCTTCCGTGTTATATGGGATCCTGCTATATTCGGAACTAAAAGGATTAACAGTCCTCATAAAATAGAAATCAAATCTCGTTGCTAAATTTATCAATATATTAACTTATCAAAATAACATATTAAAATAACAACTCTAAATAAAAGAGATTAATAGTTCTCATAAGAAAAAACCAACCCTCGTTGCATTTGCGCGCCAAATTCTAACCCCGTTGCCCCCTTCCCCTACTTCTAATCTACCAACAGCCTAGCACCCGCCACTCCTAATCTTCGAACGCGAGCGCCCCCCTCATTTCTAACTACCGCCGCGGTTCGCGCTATATTCATTCCTATGGTAGATTCGAGTTATCCCCACTCTCTAGCCACGAGCCGAGCGCAAAACGCGCCAGCTGCTTGCCAGGCAGTCGTCTTTGCGACGTTGTCATGAAACAAATGAAAGTTATCATCACGGCGTTTTAGCTACCTGTTTGCTGCGGCTTCATCGTGTTTCAAACCTCCCTCTTAGTTCGTTGCACTGGCTCACTGTACGGAACGGTTTAGGTTAGAGTGTGTTTCCTCTTCGATCGATAAACGATTGTGCGATGGCCGAGAAATTACGTAATTAAAGGCCGCGGTCATACCGTAACGTAATTTGCCAGGGCTACTGTCGTTGTCTCGGTGATAAGAACGATAATGGAGGCCACCTCCGAGGAATTTTTTCCGAGAAAGATCGGAAAAACTCGTGCACGATTGATCGAAGATCTACACGTCTGATAGCGAGGCCACGTCCGTCGCTGTTTCGGAAATGGGGCTGGCAGGTAAATGTTTTGTCTTGGTTGATCGCCATGTTTTTAACCGGTTTCGGGATTCTTTAACCTATGATGTCAACCACTGTTGTTTTTTATATGATGTATTTTTATGGACTTTATATTTTTTTTCAAATGTGTAGAAAGTACAATGAGTATAGTCAGTGTCTTGTTTTTTTCTTTCTTTATGGGATTCTTTGGGTCGTATAGGTGGTAGATGAAGGGTTGATCACATAGGGTGTCCTTAAATTTTGTGTTTCTTTATTTGGGAGGGGATTTTAGTAAATAATAAAGTTTATTAGTTATGTGAATTTGTGAATAGCATAAAGGAAGCTGCGAAGGGTTTGTTATACGAGATGTTAAAAAATTGTATGTTTACTTATTTAAGAGTTACTTAATTAGCTAATTTAGTTTAGAGAAATCTAAACGTTTATTTACAAGGATTATTCCATTACCTGACCTGTTCTTAGAATCTACTATTAATAATAATTACTCTACATTTGTTAAATGATAGTAATAACGTATCCTGGCATATCGCGTCATGTTTGTGGAATCAATTATCGTTATTATATAATTGTATATGTGACTAAATCGAGCACTTGTTTCGTGAAAAGTAGAAAATTTTCAAGACACCCGATGAGTAGGTCAACCTACGTCGCGTAATTAATCAATGCACGCCCACCCATATTTGGTAATTTAGTTTGCTTGATTCTTTACCAATTTTATTCAGTAGCATGTGTTCAAAAAATATCATGGAACATTTTGATAGAAAAATATCTCTATTATAAACTGAATTATGACAAAATGTACTTTTCACTGAAATTCTGCCTTTGTTTTTGTATTGTTGTTTCTATTTATATATATACACACAATTGTATTCATTTCTATATTAACTGTTACAGTTGTTTTTATACATATGTACATATTATTATATGTACATATTATTTTTATTTTTATTAGATACTGAAAACGTTTAATTTAATTTATTAAATTAAAAGTTTATTAAAACTCATTGAAACCAAATATAAATTCATTATGTCAGAATAATTAAAATCGAACGTAAGATTTGATTTCAGTTTTATTCATTAATTTAATGAGGTTAGGTTAGAGATCTTCTTAAAATAGAATTTTGATTAACAAGAATTAGTGAAATAAAACGAAACTATCCAAAAAGTTTGAATGAAGCGATGAACAGAAATAAGGAAAGCCAGGCGCTGAAAGAAATACCAAATCAATCGTTAAAGAAACTTTGTAAAGAGCTAAAAATTGTGTAATGACAGTAAAAATATAATGGGAAATTAGTGATGTTTTTCTCTGTGAATTTCGTAAGGATGACAACTTATTTTTAACAGAAAGTAAAAGCAGCAGAAAAACAAACTGATGAGCTCATGAAAAAATTATGTAATTTTCGGCACACATGATTAGCCAAGTGTAGGGTAAACGTAAAATTTCATTTTTTATATGATCTGTTAGCCGTCGCTGAGGACGCGAAATTTTTTGTTATTCGGGACGATTTATAATCTTCGGAAAGAAACAGATACCGATGAGATCTCAGTAATCAATCTTCTGAAATACACGCGAATCTTCCCCCTTTTATTTTTTTAAATAGGACAGTATCGTTATTTATACGAAAATTTATTAATTGAAATATCTCTATATTGTGACGTAACATAATTTCTATAAAATTTCTTTTTACTTTATATGATTTCTAAAATTTAATAATAAGAAGAATAATACATAAAACAACCCCAAAACGATTTGAGTGCATAGCCTTTTGTTTTCGAGAAATTCTGACAAAATTCAGGTAAAAGCTGCATGATATCATATTTGACCTTGAAACGTCTTGTAAAGATGACATCCAAATTTTTTAATGGAATCTTTATGTTGTTCTGTCGAAATAATAATTCACATTTCGATAGCGGATGTTGCGAAAGTTTGTAATGTTTGTAATGTTTTGAAAAATTAAGCTAATTTCAATATCATCGCAAAGTCAAATAGATAAAAGCACAGTATGACCCCCTAGGTACCGTACAACTTTTCTCTGAAATATTTTTTCGTATCATGACAAGTAAAAAAGTAATTAAGAGTGATAGAGTTATTTCGGACACCCTGTATATGTGCAACATATATGCACATAAACGTAAACTACAGTACTAACACGCTATAATATAATATCAAAATATTTAATTGCTCCTGTGATATATTACTTGACTGCCTATCCTAATTCTTCAAGTAGTAGTATTTGAAATGTTCTATTTTTTTATTTTTATATGTCTGTGCTGATCGCATATGATACTCGGCTTCACGACTGCTTGAATGTATTGATTTATAAAGTTTGTAACAGTTGAGATTTACGTGACTGTTAAAAATGATTAGAACACGGTAAATTACTCTTAAATTACGTAAAATGCAAAATTTTCTTAAAATATTAAAAATATTTTTTTTGTTGAAACGAAAGCAAGAGTAGGACAATAATCACGAGAATTGCAGTGAGGTTAAGAATTACAAAGGTCTTTCATGCTGTTCGCAATCCTGAAAATCATAAAATGAAGTTATGTATATAAAAAGCGATTGATTATATATACAAACTGTTTGTTGTAAGAAAAGTGACATAACTTTTCCATGGACCATCACCACTAATCACAACTCGTGAAATCAAGATGAGCGTTTCAGTTATTGGAGGGTTATTTTCGTGCGTTTCTCCGTTTGCTTATGTTAATGCCATATTCAGTGGACAAACGGAAGGGGAACTGCGAATTAACAAGTAAAAGAAGCTTTTAGTCGGAAGAACTCGCATTAATTATTAATACTGTTAGTTCGTCGCCGTGTCGTATAAACGTGTCTCTGAAAAATACGACGGATCATTCGTTTCCACTTTATGTACTTCTATTTCTATTGTACGTCTTTGCCTTTTTAATCTATGAAAACATTTACATTTTTATATAGGATTGTCTTTAAAAATATGTTTCGTTTTATTCTACCGAATTTCGAAGTATTTCGATTTTTTCTGAAAATGCCGATAAGTATTTAATATAAATGTATCGGCTTCTAAATAATTGATTTTTAATTTCTTAGTGGTTTAAAGTATCAATGACTTCACTTGAGAAATATAGAACTTTTTAGAATTATTTCACCATTTCTTTGTTGTATATCAAGGTATTTCTAAAATTTTTTGACATATTGGATTATTCTTGACGTATTATTCTTCTAGTTTATTATATTTCAGAATATTTTCATTAGTTGATGCTTTGAACAATACTATTTAATCGTTTACATTGTACATATAACCACACTATAAAGTGTGATCACACATTTGAAATTTAGATAGGGTTTATGTACAGTGATTTAATGTGCATAAAATGAAAAGAATTCTTCTATAGTGTATAAGCAGTGAATCTGGCTTTTGTTATATTGACGAAATAAAAGGTAGTCACTTCTATCTTCATATTATCTTCGTGTTAGAATTAAATAGCGACACTGCTAATATTATTGAAATTCTATTCCCTTCCCAAAAGTAAACTCACATCCATTTCAAATCAAATTATGTTATCAAAGGGCAACATAATTTTATTCAGAATCTAATTTTAATTTCTTATTATCTACCAAAATTTTCCTGCTGTTTTATGATAGAAAGATCACGAGGAACGAGAAGTACAATGAGGAATTTAATATGGTTGTCTTTGCGCATGCGCATTTACATTGATTGTCATTTACAGATGGCGCCCGAAATCTTTCATTAAATCCAAGAAAAATGGATGGCCAGAAATTTCGTATATTCGTTGGTTAACCACTGTGTACAGTCGTTATCTTTGCTTTCACTTTCTACACGACGCTTCTAACTGATAATTAAGCAATCTAAAGAAATGTCGGAAATTTTTCTTCTCATAAACTCAACTATTATACAGTTTAGAAGGGGTAAATTTTATTATATAGATAATGATCACATTGCAGTATTAGATGTTACATGTTTTCAGAATATTATACATATAGTAGATCTTTCTTACGTTCGAACAGGTAAATTTCCCCGAGTTCAATCGGAAACGGTGTCTAACCACTAAGATAGAATCCACTGGCTCATTTCCCTTACGTAATATAATAGGACACGCACGCGACGTATCTTTCTCTCTGATCTCGCTATACATATATACAATTAGTTTCTCTGTTTGAACACAGTCCCTTGTGTCTCTTGGTATCTTCGTCCAAAAAAGGTCCCACTGTCCATCTATGCTTTCGTAATTCATATTTACTTTGTGGACGACTCAATTGGTCACCTAGGTCGTTGAGATAAGTGTCATCGAAATCGAGCTTTATGTGAGTCGCAGAGAAGCCACGATCAAATCCATAAATTAATATACATAGAAGAATGACGATTGCGAACAATATTTTTTTAAATGTTACTTTAATTTTAATTTTTCTTGCAATTTGCAATTGTTTACGATACAGCTTTGTGATAAATGAGTTTGTGAAAATAACATTTCTTTTTCAGAATATCGAATATTAATGCATCTGGATAATATGAAACATTGACAACATTATAAAAATTATTTGAATACTTATCTTTAGAAAATCTTTATGTTCTCGTTGTATGTATTATACAATAATTATTTTCTTAATAGGTCCTCGAATATTCCGTCAGTCTTCCGTAAACCTTCAAATATTTTCTCTGGGAAACACTTAGGTTTTCAAGTAAAGAAAAAGATCTGTAATAAATCCACGAAAAGGTCAAAAAGAACACGCGTGAGCAATCTACGGTTGTGAGAAGAGAAAATAAATCGTCATTCGACGGACTAGCCGGTACTCATAATTGTCGTCATTCGAGAAAAAGTAGTTTTACATTTGACGAGGGATAATAACACGTAATCGAGTTATGAAAGAAATTAAACGATACTCACTGTTTTTCTTGTAATTTAGTGTTAAATGAGTAAAAAAAATGTTCTTTTATAACGCGTTAGTAATTACATTATTATATCGATGTCAGCATAAACTTAAACAAAAAGAAACATATCGAACAGGTAGACATAATAAATTTAAAAGCAAGATGGAAAGATTCCTATTTTAAAAAAACACACGTAACAGATACAAATAATTAAGGTCAGAATGAAAATGAGCTGGCTCATAGTTAATGTATATCATATTATATTATATTATAATTATAAGATGCAAAACAGTTTCTTCAGAAGATTCAGCGACACTTATTAATATTTGGACATCGCGTCATCCAAGACAAAGTTTGGCTGTTAAATACTGGGATATCCTGTATAATTTACAAATAACGTCACAAGGTTATTGAAAAAAGTGACAGAATTCTTAATTTGCATTAATTCATACAAGTTATTTCTGCTTCTCTACAAATGCAATAGTCGGTCAGATAAATTAAAATTTCTAATTTGAATTAGTTAATTCATTTCTATGGAAATCATTCGCATTATTGCTATAAGAAGTAGGTAGCTGTGACGGAAAAAATTTAACTTTTTATCGCTACTTATACGTAAAATAACAATGTTAAGGAAAAAGGTGCTTATGTGCAATGTGACTATTTACAATTATAATCCTTCGAGAACGTAAATGCAATTAGCTACCACTTACATAATGAATAGAACGTGTTGATATTAGCGTATTAGTTCAATCGGAGATACTTGCTTCATGTTTGTGAATACATGAAACTTCATAGCCTTGATCCGATTTTGATCTTCCCTGGTAACACGTTTTTCTTTTTTTCTATTTCGTTTTCTTTTTTTTTTTCCTTCTTTTTTGCACATTTTCATTGTCAGGCTAAGCTAGTAATGCATAATGTCACCAATGCCCTCTTACATAGTAATTTATTAAGCAATTATGTATATATTACAAGTTATAGCTATTAAATATTTATGTTTTATGACTTCGTAATTTTGGAATAACGAGGTCTTGTAATTTATAAAATGTATTAAGTAATAATATTAATTATGGGGTGTAGATTGTAAATTGTTCATCTAAAATTTTACAATTTTACATTAAAAAAAGATATATATATATTATAAAGTTTGTCAAATAATAATATCAGTGAACTGATAACTTACTAATTATGAGCTATAAATTCCTATTTACAATTTTACGTCAACGGATAATTTAAATAACTTACGTATAAGTTGCAAAATATTTTTCAAGCGATAGCTTTTGCTTAGTTGTATAAGGGGGTTCAGAAATAAAAGTACAGTCGAATATGTTTATACATAACTTTTTAGCACAGTGGAAGGATTAAATATTAGAGTAAAAATTAAGAAAAATTTCTCTCATCTGTTCCCAACAATCAGAACAAAGTTAAACTTTATTAGAATATTTACTTTAAATGTATATAACGTTATAATTAATGTGAATATTCTGATCTTTTTTGTCATTCTCACTATCTTCTTTATTTGTAACCTACTTGTATAGGTACTTATAGTACAATATTATTATAATTTTTGTGTCATTAATGGAAATCATAAGAACCAGGTTTCAATAGCAAAAGTGCAGAACTTTATATATAGACCCAGATTTTATACAAACTCTAAGCATAATAAAATAAAAGTTATTATGTCTAGGAGCTTCTTACTTCATTTTTGTTCAGACATTATAGGAAACATTGAAATCAGGCTTAAGAAACTTAAAGTCTTATAATAATCACTACTTTTAATTATTTTAAAATATTTCCTCTAAACAATAATAATATACACACACTTATTTCTAATTTATTATTTGCAGTTGCATACCAAGTTGTAATCATTAAAATTAAATGATAGATCAGTTTAAAAAATCAAGTTATTAAACGTTATCTTTGCTTTCTTTCAAACATTATTCAATAAAATTCTACAAAATGTTTCCTAAAATCATATTAATGTTAAATCATCTGTTTCTCAAATCATAATTATCTTTATCTGACTTACTTCTTAATATCTTTTTAATTAAGTATATATCTTTTTCATTATAGAATATTCATTAACATTCGTGGAATGTTCCCTGAAAATAATTTCTATGCACAATTCAAACTAAAATATGGAATGGTAAATGGAAATATATAGAAGCATACGGTGGATATTTCATAGCCCGAAAATGAAAGTAGGGAAACCTCATTTAACTTGGAAATATTAAAGTCGTTCTTCGAGTGTCGGTATGAAAAGTTATATAATAAATTAGCCGCTAAATAAAGATCGTAATAACATCTTTTCTTTCTTTTTTCCCGCGTCGGTCGCGATTATACTTTCTAAAACATAAAGTGATGTAATCGTTTCAGTTTTCTTGAGGAAGTTCGCGATTCCCGGTCTCATTATGCAATTAACAGTTTTCAATTCTGACACGTGTTTCTCTGCTAGATAAGAAAAAAAGGCATACTCCAGCGATCCGTACGCGTTCATGCGATTCACATGTTGTTAATATGTAACGCGCGAACGATCGTGAATCGCTTTTGGTCTTAGAAGAAAATTGATCGACATTTGACGTGCTTCTTTGTAAAATGTTAAACGAAAATTATTAGTTGGATAATTTCGTTAAATTAATCGTTCCTTTGTTACTGTTAATTTATAGTTTTTATCTATTCATTGGTAATTTATGGCATCATATTATAACTACGTTTTCGAAAAGATCCACTTTGAGTGTTCAGTAAGTACACGCGCATTTAATTAATCGGCGAATCCTGTCCCATTTTCTACATTCCGTATCTCATACCTCACATCCTATATCATACCATGTATATCACAAGCAATACTTCATCTTCCATACCTAAGAAAGTAAGTGCAAGTTTAAGTTAAAAGTTACACGTTAGACTCTACGACCTCCGTCCCTCTTTCCGCGCTATTCACATACTCCATATCGTATATCCAAAATCTAATATCTACTATCCTATATCTATAGCTCACATTTCATTTTGTAGGATAGCGAATTTCGTTTACGATAAGTAACGATTTCTTGCGAGTTCTGAAGGAAATTTGCGGCCAACTGATTTCATTATGTGAGATGAAATTCATTATGTGAATTTCGTTTACGGGAAGTTGAGGATTTTGAGAATTATGGGCTAAAGATACTGGATGTGTGATATGAAATATGAGAAAGGGAATGTGAAGTACGAGATATGGAATTGAAAGATGGAATGTGAGAGATAAGATGAAGAATATGAGTTACGAACATTCTGTGTGGGGGTATAAGATGTGAGATAAAGTACATGGAATGAGGGATGAAAATGTGAGCTGTGCACTGGATATGTGATAATGGATAGTGGATATTGGATGTTGAATATGGAGACAGAATATGCGATAGTGCGAAATAGGATATGAATAATAAACCTAATAGGAAAGATAGTACATATTGCACAGATTAATATAGATCACAAATACTTTTCTAAAGTTCTTGGAATATCCTTAATAGAGGAAATATTAATTTTTCTATCTTTATACATAATTAAATACACAGTACCTTACATAACATCCAAATACGTAAACAAATAAAGAAGTGATTATTTTCAACAAAATAAGTTAAATAACCTCATTAAAGATATATAGTATTGAATATTGATTAGCATAAGTTAATATGATATAAGGAATAATATGACGCGTAATGCAAGCGAACGTTAACAAGGGATCATTTAATGGACAATTAATCGCAGATCAATAGAAAAACATGAGAACTGCTTCATCCTTCGAGCGTGGAAAACTTTCCACGTTTCTTGTTCGTGAACCACAGTCGACGACGTCTTTTATCGCTTTACTCTTAAGATTTCTTTTGCTGCCAATAAAAACGCCATTCCTTTTTTCTTCTTCCTCCTCTTCTCCCTCTATTTCTTTGTCGTTGATTTCCTATGTCATGTCGTTACTGTTGATTTTCATAATTAGATTATTCCTCGAGAAATTTGAACCACACCACGAGTTCTCTTCCCTTACAATGAGTTATAGGGTTAGGAACAGATATTTTTGTAACGAATCATAATTCCACATCAATAGTTCTTTTCAACTGAAGTAGAATATAGAATTCCACGATTTTCTTTTTGTCTTTCGTTTTTTTCACTTTTACAGGCTATAGGTTAATTCCATTCTTTATTACCTTTTCCTAGATATATCTATAAAGATATATATACATTCTAAATATCAATAGCGTCACGCAGTCATTATACTCATTAATAATACATTAAGTACAGAGATAAATATCGAAAAAAGGAAGAGAAAGAATTAGACGGCACATATTATAGAAATTCTGGTATGAATCAAAGTAAATATGTTGACGTCGTCAGGTTTACATTCATGAACGAACATGAATATGCCTGACATTAAAACATTATAAAACTAATTTTTATTTGCATACCTCATACTCTTCTTCGACTTTTTATCCATATCTTCATTGATTGTTGCATAATTTTCAATTTTTGTTTATCACGAATGTTTACATTTGAAGAAGAATCTTAACAATTTATCTTTTCTTCCTTCTGCATTGGAAATAGCGGTTTGTTGCCAAAGTTGAATAGCAAATATGTAAGCGTTAATATATCGACTAAGATTTGTAAGAATGATGAACTTGCATACTTTTTTACTCCCTGTATATATCAGTCAGATTAATTGGTATCTCTGTTCCTGTGAGCAAGATAGACTTGTAGAAGAGGAATAAATTTTCAGATAAACTGTTTAGGAGAAAAGAAATTGTTTAGTATTCAGAGAATCACGATAAATAATAAATTATTTGCCAACGAGAAATATTGAATTAATTTTTGTAAATAATTACCGTTATTTAAATATGAAATAATTGAATTCATATTTGCTAAATATACAAATCTTATAAAGTTAATATTAAATTTTAATATAAAATTAATATTAAATTTTAATATTAAATTTGAATATTAAAATTTGTCATTAATAATTAATGCCATCTACGTTTGAATCGACTCTATTTTAAAACAAGGTAAAGTACCACATATTACACATCATTAATTAAGAAAAGTAAAGATATTCATAAAAATTACTTTAATGGGAACTATATAGATTTTCGCTTTTTCTTTTTTTTTTTGGCGAAGATTTCGATTAGAAGGCCACGGATACTTCTGCTGCAATTTTTCCAAGAATCATGGCCGTGGCCCTAAGTAATTATTTGCACGCTAGAAACGTGTTTATTCTTGGACATCTTGGTTAAGTATGACATTCTTGCTGGACGTTCAATAATGGTTGCTGAATGATTAGATCAGTGGATCAAATCAGTGAATCAGAGGGTCGAAAATTTTTGTCTGCACATTATGCATCAGAACAGAGAGAAAATGAATAGAAATTACACAAATTAATTGTAAATAGCATTAATGGCACGACGTATTCTTGAAAAAAATTGTTCTGCAATTGTTTGATAGTAATACTAAATGAAATTCTTGCATGACAAAAGGCACAGATCGTAGCACGTATACATTAAGGTGAATTTACATTGAAATTCATGTTTACGGATTCGTGTTTGAGTTTAGTGTTAGACAGTCCATGCCGAAGTATTGCGTTTTATGCAAGTATGTATGTTCAATCATGACGAATCAGCAAAAACTTCACAAACAAACTACATAGGAATATTCTTCTTTAACCTTAAAACTGAATAAATTATCTATTTTACTACTGTACGATATTTTGAATGTTTGAACATTTAAATTATTTAAATATCTTTCAATTTACAAAATATTTCTACAATTGCAACAGCAATTTCATATTTTCACTTCTAATGTACTAAATCGATTGTATCGATAAAATGTTTGTTTTACTGTTTACTATTCATTTATTATTCCAACTGTTCAAATAAAAAAATCAATGCTAAATATAGACAGTGGTTTAAGAAATCTCCGAGTAAAATTCCCTTGCAATCATCCTTGGAAAAATGATAGAGGTATTCCAACTCACAATGTCAAATTAATTATATGCTTTCATTTTTAAAATTTCTTAAATTCGTGTTAATTTGTTAAAATCTAAATATCTTCGAAATATTTTTTAAAATCTTTTTCTTCGTTTAAATGAGGATGAGACATAGACATAAAAGTTCGAAGATCTCAGCAAAGTTAGATCGAGATAAATCCTATATCTGTTGGTTTACTCTTAGCGTTGATTGCGCTCAATCAACTCTTTCTTTGTTCTTTCGCTACTAATTTTAACAGTTATGTAGGCTCACATTGGAATTACGTAAAATTTGTCTAGTGTCGCACATGTGTAAATATTTCTGAAGTGGATTTACGTGATCCTCGGATTATGAAATGATACGTAGTTAACATATAGACACGTGTACGCCATTTAAATCTAGATGTAGTGTCTAATTAATTATTCAGTTTCTTGATGATAATTATTCAGGTACTCGAAAAAATTACATTCTTGAATTATTCAAAATAACAGTAAGGTTAGTGTATTAAGAAGGTCAATAATTTATTATGAATTATTTAATTATCGATTTGTTTCTTTTATTATAATTTTATTCTCTTATTCTATTCATATTCTATATTCTTTTCTATCATTTTTGGTTTTATTATTGAATTATTCATGAAATATTTAATATTATTTGACGAAAATTACGTTTCTTGAGGTTATGTTATAATATGACGTTAAGAAAGGTGTTTAGAAGCTTTCTTTTTTAGGAAAAGAGAAAATGTCTTAGAGAACACTCACATAAGTACGCTACACAGGCTACAATTATGTTGCGAAAAATCATGAGTCATCTCTAATAATTTTTACATTAGCCGAAATTATCCTTGACTAAAGAATATTTTCATTTTATTACTCGTCTCTTAATATTCAATTGTAATATTAAATTCTTCGAACAGCGCCTAAAGATAGAATCTAAACGATTCACAAAACAAAAACATTCTTATCTCTTTCTATTTCACTATGACATTCAATTCTTGCAACATAACCTAAAAAAAGTACCGGAGTTTCTAGCAAAAGTGTCAAAGGTTTCACGAAACAAAAACATTCTCCTTTTGTCACCATAACACTACCCAATCAAGTAGCAAGTGATTTTTACGATCAGCCGGAGAATTAGATTCGAGCCGTCAGGAACGAAAAAACAGATGAGACGCCAGTATCTTGTCCGCGAGATCAAGGTCCGGTCAGCACTCAGTCATTCTAGTTTTTTTTTTGTGGTATTGAATGTGGTATTACAAAATGGCTGGTTTGCTTGCACGGTATCAAGGTGTTACTCAATAATTTCCTACTGGAGGAACAGAGACAAAAAGGGGGATTACTAGCTGACAGGTGTTTTTGCTCTAGCGACATTTTACTTATTCGCTCGCCACTCTCTTTATGCTCACTTGTGCATCATTTGCATGACATGTTGCGACTCTCTTACAGTGGCGGAACATCCGTAAAAAGATTGGAAGCTAATCTCCGAATTCTCATATAATTCTGCGGTATTTTTCTGTACAAGTGTTTGGGAAATGTAAATTGTGATTGTTATGAAGGGTAATTTCTACAGGAAGTTAAAAAATCGTCAATTGCGTAGTCGTTTAGTTATTGAGGTATTGGGATAGTATTGGTATGTTGAAGTATTAAAGTATTTAAAGCATTAAGATAATGATCATTAATTTATTTCATTTATATGATATAACAAGTAAAGTAGTACAACGTACTATGGTAAAAAATGTATAGAATATATATTATACTCTCTCAAATGATTATCACGAACTCGAGGATTAATGACTGGAGTTTACTGCAAGGTTAAGTATAGAACGAAATTAATATTAATACATTCCCCATTAATATTCTGAAACATACAGACAAATATAAGGATTCTACGAGCATACAAAAGGAAAAGAGAAACGATGATTTATTATTAACCATAAAATTACAAGGTTTTACAACATATTCCTGATTTACTAAATGATAGTTTTTATTTCTTATAATTACATAATGTTGCATACAAAATATGACATCTAGTGAAGTTCATTTTTTGTTTGCTTGATTCTTCATTCGCTTTGTAGAGCTTCCATAACCTTGAAACACTTCATATACATTTTAAACATATTGCCATTAACCCACGTGTTTCTTCCAATCCTTCTACAGGAAATCTTGGAACTTATCAATAACTGTGAGCAAAGTGAAAGTTTGCAGTAAGTTTGGAAAGAGCTATTGCCAAATTGTTCAGTCATTCTCACGATCGTTAATTGCAGTCAGAAAATAGCCATTAATTTTAGAACAAATTGGAAACTCTCCAAAATCGTATATTTGTACTGGCTTATGTTAGTTATTATATATGTTATATTATTTCTGCTGAATTATTTATATTGGAAGACCCAATTTTTTATTTAAATCTTTTATATTTATATTTATTGTAAACACAAAAATTTAATTTGTATGTATTTTTAAATTATGTTTATATATATTTGAACTCACTATTTTCTTTCTTAAAGCATTTCACAAGCTTCATTCTTCATGTACTTTTATTTCTAACTTTAGTTTTTTATGCAAATTATTATTATACAAATATAGTTTTACAAATAAAAATTTGGAATATTACATATATGCACATACATATATATCAATCGAATGAAATAGAATGGCTACGTACAAGCATTGTGGAGAAGATTCGGAGAGGAGGTAGAATAAGCTGCTATACATATAGTGAATCGCGATGATTACGTCATGAGGGTCAGTTCTGCAAGTTCTGCTTGTCATCGCGTGTCAGCAAAATAGTCTAGAGTTAGCGGATGCGTATTTATAAGAAAGGAAAAACTTTTTTAAACACTATCACCTTTTGTCATCCTCTTTTCTTGTTCTCTTAAGATTCATTTCGTTTTCCCATTTAATTTATTTTCACTGAAAAATTATCAGACTGGTTTGAGGTTAGGACAATTTCATTATAATTTCATTACATTACAGTTAATTGCTTAACGCGTGTTCCGATCTCGTTATATGTGTTGTTTCCTTTTTTGGTGATACATGTGTGTATATGTTTATTACTGATATTATGTGTGATGTTCATATTAATAGTAAGATAATGGAGGAAGTAGGAATCATTACACTGGATGATCTAAGATGTTTGTTTGTGCTTGATTAGATTAGAAAAGAATATAAATTCAAAGATAATTAAATGAACCAAAGCTTTGGAAATAGATATTTTAAAATTTCATTTAACAATAATTAATACTATAATAAATACAAATTAAATTAATAACAATAACAATGAATTCCTTTTAAATTAAAAATTATTTCCATCTCTCTTTTGATACTTTGAATCATTAGATTATAAATTTGCAGATATGTTGCATACGTTTAGAATGAAATTTGTACTGGCTGGAAGAGTATCGAGACGTATAATCAGAGACACAATCGTCGAAAGATACCAGTGAATAGGGTCAGGAACTAGACTTTGGCTCGAGTTAAGGCAGGTCTCGTTCACTTTGGTATGCGATGCGAAATAGAATCGATATATTATATTTCACATAATCACAGCATCGATGTATTATCGATGTAGTTATACTCTGTCGCATATTTATGATGAAAAAATTTTCTTTGTATACAGGAAGTAAACTGACGCGAAAGAACAGACCATCTATACCGGGTGTTTTAAAATATTTGGATCAACTGCAGATAAGATAATGTATAGTTCTAATTAAAATTTCTATCATATAATGGATTATTCAAAATATTTCTTAACTTAAAAACTAACACTGAGAAAATATTTATTTCTTATTCATTTAAATTTCAATTGTAACCTTAATTTAATATATTTACTAAATAATGTTTGCTGAACATGGCTTGCGGTTTAAGGAATTTTTAATTTGGATTATTTATGAAGTACATAAATCATTTCGTAAGCTACTTGATTTTAATAATTATTCTGCCTCTCAGAAATCACGTCACCGTCGAATCGACATTTTTATCATTTTACATACAGATATATTCTATTTCTTGGTACACTTGACAGTACGCGTGTGATAATAATTTGAATTTATTATGAATGTCAAGCAAGCGTTTTCAATGTAATTTATCAACTTTCTTTCTTCTATCTTTACTATTGATTCCTTGACACTTCCTAAAAACCGAAAACGTGAACTTGTGTATATATATTGAACATCTTTTAATGAAACGTCAGTAAATAAAGAATGTCAACCATTTAAAACCGTTCCTTCCACATTATTAATTAATATATAGTAAATAGTTTCAATTTGATTGTTACTTGTAAAAACAATAATATCCTTTACGCAATAATATTAGTTGTATAAAAATTTGCTTTCTTAATCTTAAATATTTTTAACTTATCGAACAGAAATTTTATACTTGCATTTTGTTTGAAACGAATGATTGTGAATGATTCATTATACTTTCATTTATGCTTGCATCATTAAAGGCATATATAAATTATTTTTATAATGAAAATAAAAATTTGAATATAAAAGACTAAACATCGATAACCTAAGGAATTATGCATATGCATGTCGATGAATGCTTCCAAAGTATTTTTTGAAAAATTAATAAAACATAACACATGATAAGTTTGTGTAACACAAAGTTTAAAAATCAAATTTATGCCACACATTGCTGACTTATTTATATATTATAAATGATATATTTGATACGAAATATCATTAATTATTATTATTCGTGTTGGATATTAACAAGATTAAATAATTGTTGAGTATTGAATTGAAGGTTTGAATGAGTGGTATGAATGGCTATTTCATCACCAAGGTCGAGCATTATTCCATGGGTTTATTTTCAAAAATATAATTCGAATTTCGGTGATATTTATCCGCTTCCGTTATTCATATCTCGAGAATTTCTGCATTTAAAATGCATTTAGAATGATCGTTTCATATAAACAAAATTCCACATGGAAAAATTTCTCCAAATTTTTAATTGCTAAAAATATAACCTATATATTATCTATCCGACAAAATATGCCCCCATGTGCGTATATAACATCATTTTTGTATATGCAATTTTATAGAAAAGTATATAAAATATTTCTTATAAACATTAAAATAAACCTTAGCATTTGAATAGCATTGTCATTAACATTGGCCTAAAACAATTTAAAAAGAAATTTTTATTCGATAGTAAGTGTTAAACAATCTCTTGATCTTCTGGAATATTTCTTGTTAAACGTATTAAACTATTCATCGTCTAGTGGCATGCGTTAAATAGCATCTGTCCGCTGTTTTATTATTCAAAAGAATCCTTTATCTATCACGGCCAGAAAGCGTGGAAAATCTGCAAGATAAGAACATGAGATGTCACTGGGTCAGAAAAATGAAGAAAAAAGCTTGTTACGACCGATAATGCAGAACTCGTTTATATCTTATGCGCACGAGACATTGCAGGTATTATAAAAAAAATATATGCAGAAGAAAAAACAGTGAACGATCCTTGAAATAATTTATGACATACGATTAATTAATTTTTATTCCTACATTATTTTCCACTGCAATCAGTATTCATTCTTTTTCCTATCTTGTCCTATTATGAAATACTTTTACGACGGTCTCGTTTCTCTTCGTCACGATATTCTTTCTGTTGACTGAACTCTGTTGACAATATGGTCGATGTTTGATAGATGAAGATAATCTTCGGATTAGAGATATTACAAAGTGTTTACTTTGTAAGGTCCCTAAATTCATCACTTAAAACGTCAAAAATGTGAGTTTTAAAAAGTATAAATGCTATATATGGTTTATGACCATAATAAAATATATAGATATAAATATAAATGGTAAGAACGATGATATAAATACAGAAATACTTATAAAACCTATTAGTAAACATTCTTTATCAACTGCGTTAATAATATAAAATTGAAAAAAATTAAAATTGTATTGCAGATATTAATATTACTTATAATGACGAATTAAAAGTATTTGACACAGTTTATTTTATAGTAATTTAATAAACTTATAACTAAAGTAAATTATTAAAGATCACAATAATACACGAATCACTAATGCTGAATCAATAAGCGCATACTAAGCAAAATTGTATAATTAGGAAAGAACATCATAATAGAATTAGTAATTAGATTGAATTATAATGGTAATAGATACTTGAAGATTTAACGTTATCGGTATTTCATAGCGAGCTGAAAGTCTTTTTGCAATAGTTTATCAGGAATATTCAAATATTATCTCAAGGACCTTAAGTACTTTGCATACTTAACCCCGTGATGACCTAACTCGATGTTTTTACCGCGTGAAAATAAAACTGTAATTTCTGTGCAATAGCTTCACGTCTCTCCATCGTAGTGAAATAAAAATTCAATGCTTTATTTATGAAAATAAAATAACAAACAATTTTATATAATTTTATTTATTTAAAAGGAATGTAAATGATGATTATTTAATTATTGTTGTATAATAAATAACACATATATATATATATAAATATTTAATCGTATTGATACCTTTTTTTTTTTGTAGAGTCATGGTTAAATTTGAATACACGAAAAAATAATCTTTTTAATTTCAGATAATATTTAATAAGTTTTATCTAACTTTCCGCAATTAGCTATATTGCAATTTTTCTTGTTTACTTCGAGATTATTGGTTTAATTACTTTACTTTTCGGACAAATATTTATTTTGTAAACAATATAATCTTACTTTGTTGTTCACTTTATTTCACTATATGCACATATACATCTCTTAGCGAAACTATTCAATGTTAATACAGTAGTCAAATTCTTGACTCCTGTTTCAGTAAGTCTGACATTTCTGACTCCTTCTTTCGTATTATTCCAATGTTATGCCTCTTAAGCCGCTTGTTATCCCAACACCGATGCCTCGCCTATTTTTACGGTGGTATTAGTACGATTTCTTAACGACTATTGCGAACAATTTTAAAAATAACACGAAAACAAGATGGATAAATATTTGAACGTCTGGTCCTGTTCCGAATGATCATTGATACACTCTGACCAGTTGGAACAATAAAGAGAACAGTTTCGAACTTTTTCTTTCTTCGTTCATCTTCTTTGGTTGTCGAAGAGCTTGTATTTTTAATTCAATAGTAAAAAATTTAGGAATCAAAGATTTAAAGAATTCAGTGTTCAAGCTAACAAGTTCTTTGGATTTTTAATATTGTTTTCGTGAATTTTCTTGAAAATTTTTAATTGCAAAATATGATGTCGTAACACCTAGAATTATGAAAAGTATAAATATTTCATATTTATGATAAAACTAAATAACATAGTTAAGATAAAAAAAAATAATTGTTACGAAGCTCAGGATTTCCTCAGTATCGTCGCATGAGCGTAAAGTTAAAAAGTTGAACACATTGAGAGATTTAAAATTGCTTGGAATTGTATTTATAAGAAGAAGTTATTACTGAAAATCATGCAGATCTATTTATAAAGTTGTAATTATTTCCTTGAAAATTTCCCCGGGAAGACAACAATGTATCTAACTCATGAACACATGTACATTAGTATTCGTGACTGATAAAGAACGCCACTTATCAGTAGGTTTATTGTTAACAGAAGATTCGTAAAGAAAACGCGCTAGAACAGAAATCGACGTATCCGACGCTCTTTATCACTAAATATCGGCATTTATATGTATATATGTCCCGTATCGATAAAGAAATGATCCTCGTTCTCGGAACAAGATTTTGGTTTTATCCTATCTAGGAAATGTTATCCGTTTACTAGATTATATTTGTACCATTGAGGTTATTTTTTATTTTCATGTTACTTGAATCGATATTCAGGAAGGTTTTTATTGTACTGAGGTTATTGATCTAAACACAAACAAATAAAAATAATGCATTGAATTGATGTCAAGTTTGTTGGTCGGCAGGATATTTAAAGTGATGTGACATCAGAATTTGATTCTAGATTATCACTAATTTGATAAAGAAATTTGAAAAAGATCATCGATAAGGTATATTTATATTTCTATTTTAATTTTGGATTTTATATAGATTCAATTTCACTATGTATGTAACATTATGTCCAATTCGTATTTTCTGGGAAGATATTTCTAGACAAATGAGTAAAGTACATAGCAATCTGTACAGCTACGATAGGAGCTATCTATTCATAAGTCTGCTTGAAAGTGGATCATTTATTGTTCGTAGCTTGCAATTAGCTGTCTGGTTTGAACTAGGTCTACAGTGGAACTGTTTCACTTGTGATTTTAGGCAAAAGGAAAATTTATTGTAATCTAACGGTTTAATTTGAATTTTTCTAACAAATGCATCGATTATATTTCTAACAAATACATATTTTTAGTCCCTTGGAATTTTATTTTAACATAAATTAAATAGTCGTATTTGGTTAGAAATACTTGAGTAGAAAGTTGAAACACAGTTAGCTATGATAAATAACTTGTCGAAAAGATACGAAGCACTAACACAGCAAATAGAAAATGATAAACAGCTGGAGGATTATTTGGATAGTTAGGGAGTGAAGATATGACATATATTTACAATGATTGCTGTGCATATAAACAGGTACATTTACGTATTACAAATAAACGTATAATTTTATCTAGTGTGAATAATTCCTTTCGTTACTACCACATTAATACAATTTTTTGAAACAAATTTCAAAAGTAAAATGTTTCATTGTCTTCCTAATGGATTCGTTCAATTAATGGGGAACCATATTCACAGCTATCTGTGCTGTGTGCTAGGAGAAAGGAGTTAGTGACTATCAGAATATGTATAGTATCTTTTCTAAATTTTTGAATACGGTAAAATGATCACCAATTTTTTGTTAAGTTTCACTAATCTACAAATAAAATAAATGAAAATTCCTCATGTTACAGATGCCGATCTAAGCATGGGGGCGGGCGCAGCTGGAGGATCGGTCCTCAGTTTGCCAGGATCGGGGGTAGGTGGCGTGCTTTCGCAGCACTGCGCGATTTGCGGTGATCGTGCAACTGGTAAGCACTATGGCGCTGCTTCTTGCGACGGATGTAAGGGTTTTTTCCGGCGATCAGTCAGAAAGAACCATCTTTACACCTGCAGGTTGGTGAAATTCTTCTCCTTTCCTTTAAAATTAGATCTTGACCCAGGGTCGGAATAAATTTTTGGAGGCCTAGAACTACAGTAGAACTTCATTTATTTGAACTTGTCGGCAGATAAACGGTATGTTTGTTGGAGTTGATACGTATAGTTAAAGTTCATGTAATAGAAGCATACCATATTTCCCCCCCACTATCTATTATTTTTCGTTCACATAATAGGAGCTCACATTCGGATAAGTGAATTCAATCAGCAGAAATTCAATTAATCGAGCATTAATTATAAGTCCAATAATTTTAAACATAAGATACTTATGTCATAAGATACAACAGAGGATCTCGCTTCATAGAAAAACGAGCGATTTACTTCACTTGTATGAAATATTTGAAATATTGCACTTGTAACAATCACCATGGCTTATCCGTTTAGAAGTCCTATCTATGTTTAGAACTCAAATATTTTCCTTTATTTTTAAAAGCTGTATCTTCCATTTAAGAAATATCTATGACTAATGAATTTTCGTGATAATTGATAACATTTTCAAATGGGCTAATAACGAAAATTTGTTAGTCAGTAAATAAAATCGGTATCATTCTTGAAATTTCATTTATGGTGTATATAAATTAAAGTTTTTATTCTAATCTTTTTAAGCAAATTATTTTTTACTCTTTCATACGTATAGTATAACGAATTAACAAGTTAATGAAATATTTTTAGAAATTAAGATGTTAATAGTGTCTAAAAATGATTTTAACAATTTAATTTTTAAATTTCAGTTAAGGTATAGATTTAATGGGTAATGTATTTTTAACAATTAGTTGGAAGTATATCTGTAATTTTAGAACTTAGATGACTTGCACTTGAATTATTAAAAATCAAGCTAATGAGAAATTAAAAATTGTTTGATAATTTTAATGTTAGCAGTTTTTGATAAATCTTATTACAATATTCTTATGTAATAGTCGATAAAAATTGCTCATATTATCAACTACACATTTTCGCTTATAATGATAAATGTTAATATCAATGATATATTGATGTAATACTTCACTCTGTTACAAATTACATATTTTTCAAATCATTCATTGTAGTAAATATGTAGTAAATATGTACGCATCAAATAAGGTTATATGATAATTAGCTTTAAAATTATGAAGTAAACACAAACCAAAATGTTACATAAGTTCATTAAAGTTAGTTATAAATTTCGAAATTACTCATACTGTAAAATATGATGAATGTGAAATAAGATTATATAATAACTGATTATGACATACATATATTCGAGATATTAATGACTATTATTTGATAGCTTTATTATTGGTAAATTATTCTATGTAAAATTATTATGAAAAGTTAATCCTCATTTGTAATCTTCAGTATTTCAAAATGAAACACGTGGCAAATTATTTCTTTATTATAATTAATTCTCATTTTTCACATCTGTTAAAAAATACATCAACTTTAACAATGAATATGAATAATTAATTCATAAATTCATTAAACGCTGAATTCTGTATCTCATATAATTCTAGATTAGTGAATCCTTTCTTCAAACTATTTTTTTATTTCTGCATATATTATATGGTATAGTTGCTACATAGTAAAATCTATAAATTATTGAAAATGTAATACTTTTTTTGTTGCAGATTTAGTAGAAATTGTGTAGTAGATAAAGACAAGAGGAATCAATGTAGGTACTGCAGATTAAGGAAATGTTTCAAGGCTGGCATGAAAAAGGAAGGTATGCGCAAAAATTCTAACATCGTTTTAATAAATATTTTCATGTTCAATAAATATTCCGCGTCTCTTTCCATATGATCATTAAAAGTAAGAATGGCCGATTATATTATTAATAAAATAAATTATAACAAGCGATATACTTAATTAGGAAAAAGTTACCATTATTTGTAGATTATTAGTAAGATTTTATACGACTTTGATATTATTTGTGAAAAATTATAATAGCCACCTAACCGCTTTGTAGCCTTTTTTGGAGACTGGAAACTTACCTTAAATCATTAATTAAAAATTCATAGTTTCCACCTCTATGGAATGATAAACTTGAATATGGAAGCTAATATTACCACTGAAAAAACTATTCAAATTCATTATTTATCAAATAATTTTTTAAAGATTAACGGTAAATCGAATAGAAAAAGTAACTTGAAGCTATAATCAAATTTATATGTATAATAAATGACGTTGCAAAAGTTCCAAAAAAACTTAATAATGCTTTTTCCTAATATTTGTAATAATTTTATCTGTCAAAAAATATTCCTTTTTATTTATAATATGACAAAAAAACGAAGTATATGTGATAAAATAAAAAGAAAAGAAATTGCAAGAAGCATTAGGCTTCTCAAGCAGTTAATCAATGACTCAAAGAAAAAATACCAGTATACAAAAGAGCTTGTAAGAATGAGTCAATTATGTATATTATAAATCATCACTGGAGTGAAATGAACTTTCTATTTTCTTATTTTGTTTTAGCCGTACAAAATGAAAGAGATCGGATAAGTTGTAGAAGGCCAAGCTATGAAGAACAAAGCAACAACGGAAGTGGACTTTCTGTTGTTTCTCTCCTTCAGGCGGAAATGCTTAGTAGACAAGTTGGTGCTGCTCTCGAAGTCAGTTTGTGTGAAATTTAAGCTTTATTTATTCTTTTGCTTCTTAGTTTTAATGAAACAAATTTAATGTAGTAATTTTAACATTAGAATATTAATCTGCTTAATGCAAATATCAAGGTAGATAAACATCCTGTTACTTTTGTTCTTCATCGATAAATTATAATCTTCGCAGTATTAAAGTTGAAATTATTTAAATTTCGCACCAATTGAGATGTAAAACCGTTATATATTGAGAGTAGTAAATTATTGTATTTTAATATCCACAATCTCCATATATTCTCTTAACTAGAAATAATTTATTTAATTAATAAACCTATAAAATATATTTCAATGTTACTCCATTCAATATACATAAATCGCATAATGAGTAATTCGAGATTATGTTTAAACAGCTAGGTAGTCCGAACAGCGATATAGACCTGAGCACAAAACAAATCGCCAACATAAACGACGTTTGCGATAGTATGAAACAGCAACTTCTTATCCTGGTCGAATGGGCCAAGTACATACCCGCTTTCAGCGAATTAACTCTTGATGATCAGGTAGCACTCCTAAGGGCACACGCGGGTGAACATCTTCTTCTAGGCGTTGCCAGGCGCAGTATGCAATTGCAAGATGTTCTTCTTCTCGGAAACAATTGTATCATAACCAAGAATTGTCCTGGTACGTTTCTTTGTGGTTCCTTCTTGGGTTGTGGTTCACATTTTTTTATGATTAATCCCTCGACGATCAAATATTAGTATTAGTAATATAAGAAGTTTGGTTTTGTCATCTAATAAAATATGTATGATTTTTTTTATAGTATGCTATACACATATTGTACACATTACATTACTGTGATTATTACTGTAAGATTGCAGTATAATATTTCATATAATAAAAAAATTTCATATAATGTAATGAAAAATGTATAACAACAAATTTTGATTTCATATAAGTAATACTAAAGCATAAATAAGAAAAGCTATCATCAAGGGATTAAAAATGGCTATGGATCAAGCTTATATAATAAGTTTTTTTAAATAATCATATTATTTGTAGATTAACCCAAAATTGTTAACAACAGAATTAACACTAACACAACTATCATTTAAAAACATTCATTTACTAACTACTGTAGTAGTAACATATCTTTCAGCAATAATTAAACAATGAATGTATATTTAGTGAAAATATATATATAAATTGCTTTAAATCAAATTATTTAATTTTTGACACATCGAATGATAAACTTGTTACAAATTTATGCTAAACCTTTTATTATTACTGGATCAAATATTTATTTTGCTCAAATAAGTCTATATAATACATACATATAATTATTGGAATACCCTATCAAAAATATAGTGACATATCTTAAAATGTTCACCAAAACAGTTATCTACTGTCCTTCCACTGTTACCAACATAACATACGAACTGTAATACTAAATCTAACTATATCTCTATATGTAATCTGATATAACAGTTTCTAATTGATAAAATAAATGCTTCTATTCATGCTCGAAGTATTCTCTGCGTCATTTGAACAGTATATCATTCAATCACTAATGATTATGGACCACATTAAACTATTTATAACACTAATTCATTGAAATAAAATATCCTCGATGTTCACCTTGATTTACAGATTTAAAGACCCATGAAAATTCATAAAATGATCATAAAAATTATAAATAAATATATCTCGGTCATACCTAACACCTTCATGCGTATGTATAAACGAGATGATACAATATTGTTCATAAAATAATTTAAATAATAGTTTGGATAAAAAGTAGTTCGTGATAAATGTATAATAATTCACTATAGATCACATAATACGTAATACGATTTAGCATCAAAAAGATTGAAAGAAATGAAAAGAAATTTTTATATATTTCGTTTGTAAAAAATTATCAAGTCTTAAGACAGGAAAGGGGGGAAAATTTTTTGCCAAGCAACCTTCTTAACAATCGATTATCGCATCAAAATATATTTTTTCGTGACTACTCACGATATCAGTTTGGCGGTATGAAACAACTGAAGGTATTATTATCCCGACATAATAAAGATACTATCGCAATATTCGATCCGTCGATGTCATCGACAGATAAGATTTCATTAGATTGCGGGGCTCGGAAGAGATAAGAATAAATCACATTTATTTTAAAAAGTTGTCCGAACACATAATAAGATATCTTTAAAATTATTTGATCAAAATCGAAATATTTTACGAAATTTGTACAACTTGGTTATAACTTTAATGTTAACTCTATTGTTGAAATAAAATGTAAATTGTTAATCTTGTATTTCTATTTCTACTTATAATTATATGTTTCTTAAAAATTATATTTGTAATTATCTGCAAATTTTTATGAAAAATATTATTATAATTATTATAAATATATATATATATATATTAATATAATAATTATATGTTATAAATATATGATTAAATATATAAATATAATTAAATATATAATAATATAATAATTATATACTATTATAAAAAAAATTATTATATTAAATAAGATATCCAAGATATTATGGTTATTCCAAATTTGTGATAACATACTAATCCTGTTACTGTATCTTTATCTGAGGTATTTTAAAATTATTTTCAATCAAATTCCCGAGCGAGTATCTTATTTTGTGTATTTGGACTTTTACAATTCATTCTCTAAAGTATCGAAAACGTCGTTCTTATGATATAATGTCTGGAATTTATTTTATGATATTTAAATATATATGTCAAAAATTTAATTACTTAATTTTGAATAGTGTCAATTAAGATAGATTAATTATTAAGTGTCATCTATGATAGATTTACTCAATTGCAATTACCAGCTAAACTAACATTTCTTTAATTTTTTTTATTTGTAATCTTTCAGCTTACATATAACCAAGTATAAAATAATTATAAGTAAAATGTAGAGCTTACTTGTGATTGATAAGTTTCTTAATTGTAATTCGTACTTGTTAAAATAGGTCTGGCATAACTATAGGAAAATATAGGTGAGAAAAATATAAACTATTGCATGATGAATCATCTCGCATATGTCACTAGATGTTAAGAATAAATATTTAATTTATTTTTATGTATTATTCTATTTCTGTTAAAGTTTTATGGAAAATAATCGTGTACTTAACACTGGGATAATGTGGCATTGAAATCTTTATGGTGAGCCGAGACAATCGATACGTTAATTAATACAATTCATAGTGAACTATAAGATAGCATAAAAAATTATTTAATGTATAAACAATTATAAGTTTCCCAAAAGTAATTATTCTAACATATCCACAAAAAGAGCTGTTATTAAATACAGTTATTCAAATGTTTCCTTTAATTGATCTATATTACATCAATCATTACAATAGATTATTAGCGATTCAGTTCAAGTTGTAGATTAAATTTCCAATCTTTCTGTCCCATTAACATAAAACAAAATAATTAAAATACCTCTCAAACTTCATTATTCCAACAACAAAGAAAAACTTCATTATTCTAATAAAAAAAAAAAAAGAAGATATTTCATAAATTCCATTCTTCAGAATAATTAGTTAAATATTTACTAAGCTATCGATAGTCTCGTTGAATAAATTGCACGAACAATATTTGGGGTAGTAGCTAGTAGAGACTGAGTCCGGTCTTCACGTTGCTAATTGCAGTAGCATGAGTGCAAAGAGAAAATAGGTTTGACGTATTGGTTATTGCAGTGTCGTTGCTTTCCTTTAATACTTCACCAACTATAACCGGGCTCAGTCAAATGGTAATAGGTGTCGATAGGAATGGTTTAACCGTGTTTATCAGTCATATCATTATCCGCAGAGGGCCGTAATCAGGATCTGGACATCAGCAAGGTTGGTATCAGGGTAATGGATGAATTGGTGAAGCCTTTGAACGAGGTGCAGATCGACGATACGGAGTTTGCTTGCTTAAAGGCCATCGTCTTTTTCGATCCCAGTAAGTATTTCTTTGATTCAAATAATATAATATAACCGTAGATTGAACTATTGTCCCTAAAATCATTGTTGTCCGGATCATATTCTTTTGAAATAAAATAAAGCATGGTCTAATAAAAATAAATGCTTGTTTCATGTAATAAGTAAATGCAGTGATGTCTAAAAGTTACCGATTTAGATAACAATTCTTGTAATGTAATAAGTAAATGTAGTGATGTGTAAATGTAACCAATTTAGGTAACAATTCTTTAGGATAACTTTGTTGTTTTGAAGTTAAACTGTAGTAAAAGTTTTTTATTTTTGTTTTAAGAAATTTGAATAGCCTTAGCTTCCTTTTGGTATATCTTCTAAGAGCTTGAAGTTCTTCTATATAGTATAATATTTTTTTAATATTTTAGAAAATACAAATTTGTTGATATACAATTGCATCTACAGATACATTCGTATGTTATTATTTATATCATCTTCCATTCTCACTCATCCCTCGTTCACTTTCACTCACTTATTCCCTATTGAATCACCATTTGTCACCATTAACTCCTACTATAAATAAGTGAAACCTCTTATTACTCATAATAACAAACAAAACGTTTATTATGCATATTATAAACAAATCTTTTAGTGTAGTTAAATCAATTTCTTATGAAGTCTTAAGAAAACCGTAATGAAAGCTTCTTTCGACCACGGTTATTCTTGATCCAAGATAATCTTCGATAATATCCTATTGATTATGTCAAGTTGAAGAACAACGTAGAATTTGCGTGTCATTCGGCGAAGATTTGCCGGCACGCGAGAACGATTGTCTCAATGAGATTTAATTGATGATCGGCGCGGTCACCGTCGCTATGTCAAAATGGATTGCAAGCAATGCACGCGTGCTCTGCTTTTTAATATGTATAAAGATATGTATAATAAAAGTCAGCCGAAAATATAAAATAATATTTGTGCATACGGGCTGAGTTACTTTGATATGCAATATGTATATTTATTTCATAAAATTTTTGGATTAATAATTGGTTGGATAAACCTGATTTTCACTAATATCATTTTTAATCCAAAATAATCGAAAATCTTTCTGTTAACAGATGCAAAAGGCTTAAGTGAACCACAGCGAATCAAGCAACTGCGTTATCAAATTCAGATTAACTTGGAGGATTACATAAGTGACCGACAATACGATAGTCGTGGTCGTTTCGGTGAGATCCTCCTAACTTTACCAGCTCTACAGTCCATTTCTTGGCAAATGATCGAACAAATCCAGTTTGTCAGACTGTTTGGAGTCGCACACATTGACAACTTACTGCAGGAGATGCTCTTAGGTGGTGCAACAGCAGAGATCAACGGTATTGCAACTCCAATACCAATTTCAAACGCTCCTGGTAGTTATGTGAGCAGCAACGAGAGTCCTAGCAGTCCTTTGACCCCAACAAATATGGCTCCATTAAGTCCTCAGGATCATATGTTGAGTAGTGGAAGTCCTGTAATGATCCTGAGGGATCTTACACCTATTTCAAATCAAGAAGACGTGACTAGTGTAACAGGATTCAGGATGTTTAAACAGGAGCCCAGTCTTGAAACTGAATCAACCTTTTAATGATATTAAAAGACGTTAGAGTTTAAAGATTCTGGCGCATTGATTAACAAAGTGCATAATTACTGACACATCAACTCTATAAACGTTAAATATCTACACAGAAACTTAACATATTATGAAAGGATGCAGAAGGATTTTTAAGATCAAATATAAATGATTAAACTTTATTGGTAAGAGTTAATATATTAATTTTCTCGGATTTTTGGAACAAGGGTGCATTCTACGAGAGTCTGTAGTCTACTTGAACTTCTGAAATTTTTCACATAAAACATATTGCAATATAATGCCAGAAGATGTTTCTTAAAACAAATTCTTTGAACGAAAAGAAAATAATTGGTGAGTTATCAAAAAACAAGAAAGAATTTAGTTTATGTGTCATAAAACTAGGAGCTTCCTTTGGATGATTGATTTTCAAATGTTTAAATGGGAGACAAATATTGAGAATACATTAAAACAAATTCACAAATTTTAAGATGGTTGGAAAAGGAAAGATTCCAGAGTCTATAAAACATTCAATATATGATAGATTCAAATAGATAATATAATAGATTCAAAGAGTCTATAAAACATAAAATTTTTTAAAATGACATTATTTGTTTTATTACTTCTCAACTTTTTGTGATGAGCGAATCAAAAGAACTCGTTGAAGATATTTGAAGATGATACATAAGATGAAGGACTATTTTCATTTTTAAAGATCTCGAAACATACGATAAGATTTTTGAAAAGGTATCGGAATTCTTAAAAGATCCCAAAAACAAGAGTGGATTTTTAAAAATCTTTATCAACTTTGCGACGAGAAACTCAGATTTTTTAACGATCTCTAGTGATCTTTTTGAACAATTTTTAAATGCTAGTGATAATTCTTATTAGATTTATAAATAAACAGAACATTTTTTTATTCACACGCTACGTTTATAAATACATTTGTTATTTTTTAAAATGGTGCAACTTAAGTGATCATTTTTAAAAAAGTTTTATCAAACTTCTCGCATTCATATTCATCAGTTTTGTTCGTAGTTTAAGAACACTTTTTAGGACTAGATTAAGGAATATCAGAAGTGTTACGAAATTTCTGATTATTGAGTAAAAGTCGCGCTCAATCAATTGCTCAATTACTCATTTTAATCACCGTAATCATAAGGTTCAATCAAAATCAGTCGATATTTAGTAATAAAATAGTTTTGTTACTTGGAACTTAAACTAAATATACAATAACATTAATTTACTTCTTATCGCATAATATTTAATAATCGCATTTCATAAATGTCATCGGAAGAAAACAAATCATTGACTTAAGGAAAAAAGGAAGAAAAGAAAGATATGACGTTTATTCAAAATTGTATAATTTTCTGTATTACAGAGGAACAATCTTTCTTTAAATTTATTATTTTATCATGAGCTTCATTAGCGTTTTCTACTTTTAATTTCATCAAAAGATCTTTTGTTTAATTGGATCTTGTTCTGTGCGATCACATAAATGCAATCATAAATTTTAAGTGTTATATTCGTAGTATATAAGCGTATAGTTATTTATACAAAGGGTTTATTAATTATATTATTTATAATATATTCCTACCAGAGAATATTTTTGTTACCACAATAAAACATCTTGTTATTCTTGTTATATAGAATATGCATTGTATTATATGTACACGTTAATTATGATGATGATTATTTTTATAAATACTTTTGTAAATTAAACGTACGTTACATTCTTCTGAAAAGAATATTGGACAATATCGACCATCTCTTTCTTACACATCGACAAATATTCATATAAGTGAATGTAACAAGATTTTAAATATTGTACATAGTATTTTATAAGGATAAGTTATGTTTGTATACATACTAATTTTTATCTAATCAAGTCATCTTAATGTCATTTACAAAGATCAGGGTACAAACATGTAATTATCATTTCAAAATCTAATACTTTCTAGGAAATGTGCCAATATAAAATATATGATTTTCATAATAAATTCATTTTAATTATATTTAGAATTTTATTACAATGACAAGGTTTTTTGTTTTTACCAGTCAAATAAAAGAATTTAAACTTAACAAATACTTTTATCTTAATATCATGCTCATTCGTTTAACACATAGGAGATATTTTTAGTCTAGATACTTCTTAATACACAACAAATTATTTAATATTAAAACCTAAAATCGTTTTTAATCATTCTCTTTATATAAAAAATTTCAAATTTTTATTTTAAAATACCTATTTTTTAAACAACAAAAGTAACATGTCATACATTTATAATAATTTGAAATTTTGTCAAGAAATTTGTTCAAGATAATTCTTTTCTATTATTTGGAAAAAATTCATTAGGAAATATTTGTAACTTGTTAGGTTCTAATGTTAAATAACTTTCAAATTGAAATAGAATGTTTTCTCTACATTCAGTGCATAAAATCTCCAATAAAGAATCGTAAATATAAAAATATTTATTTGAAATGAATGAAATATTCAAACTATCAATAGACGCCAATCTCTTCATTTTAGAAATATAATAACAATTATTTTTAAATGTTTCATAGAAACTATTTTTGTTCTTGTGTTATTATGTATTAATGCTTCAACTGACAATACAACCGATACTGTTACTCAGAAAAAGTAAATTAAAAATATGTAAATTAACTCAAAACTTTATTTTTTTCAATCAACTAAAAATATTAATAAAATATTGGAGTTTATAATAAGAGGGCAATATGAATGTTTTCGTGAATTTTTTTCACCATTTAAAAATGTTTCGCATGGTTTTGTGCACAATAAATGACATTCCACATAAAAAATCAAAACTAATTAGCAAGTAGTTAGCACCTTTCTCAACGAAGAGAGGAGCACTCGCCATTGCAATGCAATTTTTTTTAGCGAAGGAGTACGCGTACTTTTGTTAATGTCCTGTACATTTGGAGTATGATTTGTTTTTCATTTTCGTCAGAACTGTTTACCAAATTTATTGTAAAATTAAGAGTAAAAAATTTTGTAGAATTTGAAAATCAATTTGAAAATTGATGTTATTCATATTTTTTATATGGGAATATTGAAAAAAGAAAACAGTCCATAGTAATAGTTGATTAGGAAACTAAAATTAATTTTGACAACGAAAATTAAAATTAATTATAAATTACATAACTATATTATAAGATTAAAATTAATCGTGACAATGTAATTAAATATAAATGAAAACTATACGTTGAAAAAATAAATAATTGTTCTACATATACAGAATGCATATACGCACAAGAAATATAATTTAAAAAATTCTAAACAAGTTGTTCATTCCAAATGTACATCGCGACTTCTGTTAAGTTTCGTATTTATGACTGTATGAGAAACAATAATGTAATTAATTAGTTATAACAATATTTTAAGTTGTAACATTATTGTTAGTATACAACGCAAAATATAATGTATAAATATAAAAATAGAGCATTTTATGTGGCATGTGTGTACGCCCGTACAGAAACTGTAAATTAGTGAAAGTGATAATATTATCATTATAAATGTATAACAAGTGCGTTTTTTCATAACATTTTCGTATTTTTTTTTTTTTTTTTTTTTACTCAAGCAAGTTCTAATTATTTTCTAATTTCTAAATAAATGAAAGAATATTTATTGCAATATCAAATATATTAATATATCTCCAATAATCAGCTTTCTACAATATGGTAGTAATATGCAAGTTCAATGAAAATGTAATTTAAAAAAGTTATGTTATATGATTTATGTTATAAAATGTTTTGCACCTGTTTCTCGATTATTTTAAATAAATTCAGTTTATTCTACAATATTGATATTTTCAGATTATTTAAAAACTTGATAAAAACATTATTTTACAAATTATTGACAATCGTATGCTGTATCTTTGTAAAACGAAAAAGCTAATCAAGTTCATATTTGTCCCGTTTCCGTTTTTTCAAATTTGTCGCTATTTCGGAAATAACCATTCCATTTGTACCCATTTTTAACCATTCTGTAAGACGAACTTTGGCTTGTCGACCGATAAGGAAGAGATCTCTTTCAAGTCGGGGAAGTTGAATTGCTAATGTAGGATCAGACGTTAGATTCTGAGACCAGTCCATTACTAATTGAAAACGAGACTTAAATGTCTGAAAACGAAAATATACTTTAGTTTTATAAAGTTATTGAAATTTGTAACTTCAATTTTGTATACATGGATTAATTAGAATATCTTTCAATTATGAGATTTCCAATGTTTTACATAACACATGATATATCAAAAAAAATTTTTCAATACTTTTGTGAGGCACTATATCTTGTTAAAAAATAAAAAAGACATAGTACCTATTTTTACTATAATTCACTTACCTGTAGTAAACTTTCTGCAATTATTTCAGAATCTTTGCCACTGAATTTTCTTACATGCATTCCTAATTCATAATAAAATGGATTCCATCTACTTAAAACTATAGCATCAGCATCTGCTTCTAAAATTTCTCTAAAAGCACAAATGATGTAAATAAATATACACACAGGAAAGTGTTTGTAAAGATTTAATCAAATAACATATTGTTGAAAAACGAATAAAAATATAAAAATCAAACCTGTATCCTTCTTTGTATATATTTGGTATATCGATATTAACTGCTGGATTCTGTAAATTTTTTAATGCGTCTGCTAGCCATAATGGAAATTCTACTTTGGATCCAACTTGTAAATCCTCAGATTGACACGAAGGATCCAAAAAACCTTAAACAATAGTATTCCTATCTTTAACAATATTATATATCATTCTTATCAGATATTGTATACGTAATATGAATATACTGTGATTATTATATAGATTATATACAAATATAATATCGAAATATAATAAAGACCTTATAAAAGTTATATTATTAGTTTTTATCACTCAATCCAGTTTTATAGAGTATATCTCTATAATATAGAGAGTATCTCATTTTTTGAAGTAGACTAATTGGAATATAGTTTTATAGAATATATCTCAGTAAGTAAAAAAATAATAAATGAAAAATTACCTAAACCAGGTAAATCTACTTCAATTTTACAAGATATTCGTTCTTCAGTAGTTAAAATGTCAGTTATTGCAAAATAATCCGGGATATAACTTTGACAACATGCCATTTTAGAAAACTAACGCATGTTAGCATAAGCAATGAATTATCCAAAGCTCATCTTAATTCATTGTGACCATTGACTAAGAATAAGGTAGATGTTACATTAAATGGAACAAGTGTCTCGGGTTATGAAATACCGACTTGCCAAAGGATCAGAATGTTTCTTACGCCCCCTGTGGTTCTCTAGGCTAAACATAGGAATTATCACAGACGACTCGTCAGTGAATATAATGCCAGAGAAGATGTGTGTTGGTCACATAGTATTGCATCCCGATTTCAGGCCAAACCATGTGTTGTCTGCTATCCTCACATGCTCCAAGTTGCAGTACCTTTCATCTTCTACAGATGGCGCTACAAGCCTTATCGCACAATATTGCATCACTGCTATATGAACAAGCCATATGTTGCCACCTATAGAATATGGAAGGAACTGCAACTTGGAGCATGTGAGCATGTGAAGCAACATGCGTCTTATCGTCGGGTTGTACCCATGGCAAGTAGTAAGATTTATTATAAAGATATTTCTATTATATTTTATTATATTATAAAGATATTTTATTATAAAGATATTTACAAGGATATATACTTTCAAATAAAATGGGACCAACAAAACAAGAAGTACATCGACCTGGTGCATTTAAGCAAGTTAATAAACCACATAAAACAGGTAGACATCGTAGTAAAGGATCAATAAGTAGCGAGGTTAAAGGTAAAATTCTTTGCAATTTATATTATTATGGCTTTTTAATATTTTACTGCTTTCTATATTTCCTAATTTGCAACCAATATAGGAAAAGTTGGAGTAAAAGTTTTATCGAAACGTGCCACTAAAAATCTTGGGAAGCGTGCCCGAAGGCTACAATCTTCGCAAATTAGAAAAAACAAGAGAGAGGAGGTGTTGCAGCAAAAAAGGAATTTTGGTGGATCTCATTCTGCACCTATTCTTTTATGTATTATTGCATTACAAAAAGATGTAGATACTGATAATATATTATCAGTAATAACAAAAGCTGACGAGTCTGCAACTATAATTAGTAGTCCACGTGGTACAATTCATTTAAGGTATAATGCTACTATGATAAATGATAAATGATAAATGATAAATGATATTAATAAAAATATGAATTATTGATTACTAATCTTTTTTTACGACAGTGTACCTAGGTTCAAGCAACGCTTTTCTATTGTGGTTGCTCCAGTTGGAAATTTGTTTGCGACATTGGATATAGCAAAAATAGCTACCACTGTTCTTTTTGTTGCATCCGCAACAAATAAGTCGGACAATAGTCCCAGATTGGAAGTACTTGATGACTGGGGAAAGGAAATTATTATGCCCTGTGTTGCTCAAGGTTTGGCAACTCCGCTAATAGCACTTACAAATGTTGAAAATCTTCACATAAAGGTATTGTGTTTTTGATATTTATTATCATATTTTGCACAAAAATAATTTCAATTTCACGAACTTTATTACAGAAACGTCAAGATTTCAAAAGCCATGTACAATCCGAACTTTGTAAGTGGCTTCCTAAGGAAGAAGTTTTCCAACTAAGTACCCCCATTGATGCTCTTAATATTTTACGACGTATTGGTACTAGAAAACAAAGAACAGTATCTTATAGAAACAACAGAGCTCAGTTGTTAGGAGAAGAAGCAGTATTTAAATGTAATGAAGTAGGTATTGATGTAATAATTATCTATTAATTACCTATTGTTATGTAATAATTATCTACCAATTAAAAGATTAAGTATATATCCAAATTTGATTTCAATTAGAACTGCACAGAGCTTGGAACTCTAATGATCTCTGGGTATCTTAAGAACGTACCATTATCAGTTAATGGTTTAGTTCATATACCTGAATTGGGAGATTTTCAAATCTCTCAAATTGATGCACCTGGTGATCCATATTCAGTGGAGAAAAAGTTGAAGAAAGACTCTAATGCAATGGACGATGAACCATCCACGCGGGTTCTTGCACGCGCAGATCCAGGGAAACAAGTAATTTCATGAAATATAATAAAACTTTGAATCTTTAAAAGTTCTAATCAATTTTCTCAATTTTTTAGGAATCTCTCGAAAGTGAAAATATACTTGACCCTATGGATGCTGAACAAACTTGGCCTACAGAAGAAGAATTAGCCGAAGCCAAAGCTCAAAGGAAAAAAATTGTAAAGAGAGTTCCAAAAGGAACTTCTGAATATCAAGCAGCTTGGATTCCTGATGAGGATGGAGGTATTTGTTTTTTAGTCATAAATTAAATTTGGAGATGTATATTATTCTTTGCTTGCATTTTGTAGAGGAATTGAGTGAGTGCTCGAACGATGAATCAGAAAACGAGATGTCTGTTGATGAACCACAATCTGAAACGGATAGCGGACCAGACGCAGAAGACGAGGAAGAATACGAGACAATTACTGTGTCCGAAGTTCCTGATGAACGATACGATGAGAATATCGATATGACAGAAGAAAAAGAAGCAATTGAAAACTTGAAGAGTATGTTTGCCGAATATACGTATATTACATTATTGAATATGTATTCTTGAAATCTTTAACCACAATTTTTTAAATATAGACGCAAAATTAGACGCAAAATTTCCTGACGAAGTAGATACACCTCAAGATATGTTAGCAAAACAGAGGTTTCAGAAATATCGTGGACTTGAATCATTCAGAACAAGTCCGTGGGATCCGGAAGAAAACCTTCCTACTGATTACGCTAGAATATATAAATTTGAAAATTTTGATAGAACACGAAAACGAATATTTAAAGAATCGCAGGAAATAGAGGGTGCTATGGTATGAACATTTGATTATCTAAAAATAATTATCTATTCATGCTAATTTATACAAATATTTTTAGCCTGGTTGGTATATCACAATTCACGTTGCAAATGTACGCGTAGATGCATTTTCTTCATTGGGAAATCATCCATTAATTGTATTTGGTTTATTACCGAACGAGCACAAAATGTCTGTCTTAAATGTGACATTAAAACATACGGGTCAAACATACAGTCCGGTGAAATCTAAAGCAAAATTGATATTTCAATGTGGATTTAGGAGATTCACTGCGTGTCCAATATTTAGTCAACACACAAACGGAAACAAACATAAAGCATGTATTATATTCTGTGAGATTTTAATATACTCTATTTATATCTTGTTACCAAGAATAGAAATATTTTTCAGTATGAGCGGTATTTTCGTCCAGAGAACACTGTCGTAGCAAGCATGTACGCTCCAATTACTTTTCCACCATGCCCAGTATTATGTTATGTTGAAAAACTGAATAAATCATTGGTAAGGAGGCAATAATTATATGCAAGTTAAAGGTTGATTCTATTCTTATATTATTAAAGGTTACAATATTTTTGTAGGAATTAATTGCAACCGGAAGTGTATTATCTGTGAATCCAGATAGAATAGTTGTAAAACGTGTTGTTCTTAGCGGCCATGCGTACAAAGTGCATAAACGATCAGCAGTTATAAGATTTATGTTCTTTCATCGAGAAGATATAAACTGGTTTAAACCAGTTGAACTACGAACGAAATATGGTCGTAGAGGACATATAAAAGAACCATTGGGTAGATGGATCATAAATTATTTCTTAATTTAATTGTTGCATTTAATTAAAAAATAACTCATTATTTTTTCCTAGGTACTCATGGTCACATGAAATGTGTATTTAATGGTCAACTGAAGTCGCAGGACACGATTTTAATGAATTTATACAAAAGAGTATTCCCAAAATGGACATATGAACCTTTGTTGTTAACAGAGTTACAACATCAAAATGAAAGCATGAACATAGAATAAAATCTGTTAATTAAAGTATTAAAATGTATATATATATATATGTATATATAATAATAAATAAAATTTTGTCATACATTTAAAATGCCTACCTTATACGCGTCTTGTTTTAATATTATGTAAAATGAATTCTAATTTTAATTTGAATGTATGATTTCGATATATCGCGAAATGTATCACGTGACTTATTTTCCAGCCAATTAGCTTCTTTTAAATAGTATCTTGTATACTGTTTGAAAGGTAACATTGTTGTGTGTGATGTGATTAAACAATATTTGATAATAATAGTGTTAAGCAAGAATCTTTCAAAGAAAATATGGACTTGGATACTTCTTATATTGGTAATTAGTATTTCATATAAATAAGAGTGTTGACAGACAAATGTAGATGTTTAATACACAAAAATAATGAACCTAAACTTTCTTCTTGAAACAACTATCTATTTAATATAGAACCTTTACTTGATGATTGGCTAGAAGAACTTCAATTGATCATTAAAGCACAAGAAAGTTTGATCAAAGCTGAAGACGAATTTTACATGCCATTTGTAGGTAATTATTGCATTTGAAACTGTATACCTTTGTTAATATTAATTTCATTTTTATTTATATCTTTGTTCCTATTTTGATAGAATATAATAACAACAAAATTTTCATTCACATTAAATATTGCTTTCAGCTATACCAATTCCAATCATCAATGCAATATTTAAAATAACAGAATATCTCCATTTGGGGCCAGATACTAGATATATTGCTATTCATTTATATGATAAATTTATGTGTAGCTATTTTTGGGAAGTATATAGAAATGCTGATCAAACAGAAAGTTCTTGGTCTCAAGTTTGTAAAAAAGTGACAAGTCAATCAAAATTATACCTCATGTCTTGTTTGCAATTAGCAAATAAAATGGATTCACATTTCAACAAGTTAAGAATATCGCAAGTACATATACATGATTTTATTTTGAATTTATCAATAGTGGTATCTTAATGTTTTTATATGCTACAGATACTTGGTATCTTACGATGTATAGACAAAAAATCTGAATACACACCCAATGTAATTTTTCTATCAGAATATAAGGTATTTAAGACTGTTGGATTCAGAATGCCATTTTACACTCCGTTAAATTGCGTAGAAATTCTTTTAGCTGCAACTGGACTCAAGGATACTCCAAATATGCAAGAACTTACTATAAATTTATTGGATCTAGTTTATCTGCAGGTTTGAATTTTATTAATAGATATTTGTAAGACATTAGTGATATGTTATAAATGACATTAGCATGATTAATGAAGCAGATATATATGGTTATAGAGGGAGGAAATATATTATCATTTGCAATGTTTGTTGCACGAACACAGAGCAAAAACTCAACAAGAAAAGAGGAGTCTTATGATATTAATGTCAAATATATTATTTTTGGGGGCTTCTATTGTTCTTTGTGGGGCATTCTTTTTGTGTATAGATTGTAATTCAGTAAGAGTTATAGCTTCAAAATTATCGCAATTAATAGATATGAAGATTCATGATATTTGGGATATGGCTAACATACTTCTTATAATGGCAATTCAAGAATAATTCTTAAAAAATCTATGTAAAAGTAAACTTCTGTATATTGTACACTGCATATCACTGCATATGTAATAAAAGAATGTAATTCTTACATATACCATTAGGTGAAATGTTTAATTAATACATTCTTATGAATTAATACTTCTTTAGTAGTAAATAACATATACATCCAACTATATGCCCAACTAACTTAAACACTTTCAATATCTCACTCACTATTGACAATACAAAAATATATTAGAGAAAAGAAATTATCTGATTTAAAAGGGCAAATATGATAGTAATCATATTTTTTATAGGTTTCAAGATTATCGATATTTTTTTAAATGGAGCTATATCTTCTTATCATCATGGCGTTACAACTGAAGTTAAGACCAATCGATCACCTATAGTGTTTGATAATAACTGCGAATGATGAAAAAGCTACGATAGAAAGATCAATGAGGGAAAATTTATTTCAACAAGTATTAAAAATGATGCCAATTGTCAATAGGAGAAAAGTTTCCTCGCAGTTACATTGCGTTGTATCGGCCTTTGTACAGCCATTCGATATAGCCTGCGCGTTCGCCTGATCTTAAACTTCTAGGCTTCTTTCTGTGGAGTATGATTAAAGAAATAATTTATCATGATATTAGTATAATACTATAAAATATGAGACAATGCATTAAATAGAACTGTGTGTGGTAATATTAGTCGTCACGTTATACAAGCGGCCAAGAATCATACGTTAATCGCTCACGGAAATGTATTGAAGTATATGTTCATAGTTTTGAACATTTGTGAAGTAAATTTTCCTTCATCGGCCTCCCTAAACATTTATGAATTTTTGGTATTCAAGATCATGTGAATGCATAATATTATAAGTTTTTGGATTGATCGTAACTTCAGCGCTGACACCATGATAATAAAAATATATACGACCACGAATAAATATATACTCTTTAAAACAGAGTAACTTTTTAAAAATTAGACCAATGATTTGATTTTTTTGGACAAGTTAGAAGGATCAGTTTACTAGACAATGTGTAAAAAGATATTAGGAAAATTGCAGTTGGTCGGAATCGCGAAGAAAATAGTAAGGGTTACTTTTTGCAATTTTATCTGAGCCTGTAATGAAAATTTAAAAAGTACATTTTGTAGATTTATGTTAGTTATATACATGTGGAAAATCGGTTAACATTACTATGAGCTAAAAACGATTAAAAATGATGCGAAGTTATCATTTTCTATGACTTTCGGCTTATAACTTTATTAATTATAGATTTTTGTTTATCTTTCGATGCCTGTTATTTGATTCTACACCAGCTGATTTCGATGAAATTTCCAATATGTACATAGCTATCATAACTCGACAAAATGTGTTGTTTAAATTTCCATTAGAGGTATAGTTAAAAAAGTTCTGAAAGGTGATCGTTATTATTTTCCTCGCGATTGCGGCCAACTGCAATTTTTTAAAAATTTTTTCTACGCATCGGTAGACTAATTCTTTTAACTTATCGAAAAAAATTCAAGTCGTTTGGTCCAATTTTAAGAATGTTATTCTGTTTTAAAGAGTATGCCAATACTTTTGTTCGTGACTGTATGTAATCGCGCTTAGAAAAACAATGACCTTGCAATCTCGAAATCAATGACCCTGAGATAAATCTAATGTTTACCATCATATTTGCCCTCTCAAATCAGATAATGTTTTCCTCTGAAATTTTGTTTATCAATAATAAGTGAGATATCTACGGTACTCGAGTTAAGTGAAACACCCTGTATGTATTGGGTTGGCAACTAAGTGATTGCGGATTTTGTCATTAGGTGGTAATTATATATGTATAAGAATACATGTATAAGAAGCCTATATTATTTCCCAATCATAGTGCATTTGTTACAAATGTTCAAAGTTCACACGCATTCACAACTGAAAGCATGGAAATAATTCAAAAGCTTATGATTTAATATATTTAAATTATTTGATACATATGTATATTTTTTCTGATCTGCTATATTTTCTATGATCATTTAGTGCATTACACACGTAAAGAATGTAAGATAATACAAAATTAATAATTGATGTCTTAATAATTCTTATAATCACATAATATGGTTCTTATAAACTGAATAGATTCATTCGATACTTTTCTGATTAGAATGTTGATCTGATTTTTAAATATCGACGAAGCTGTTGATCACATTATCGTCAACATTGGATAGAATTAATTAATTAAAATTAAAAAACCAAATTTATGGTCAATCATGTTCTTATTAACATAATTTGCACTTCATAGTCCAATAATATTCATTTTTTGTGATTTTCCATAAGACTTAAAATTTCATTGTATACCCAAGCATCTACATGCTTGCCCCATAAGAAATCAGTATGCCCAAAGCTGTCGGATGGAACTAAAAATTTCTGAGCATTGGGTAGTGCCCTGTACAATTGATGCAAGTCCTGTAAAGATAATAAACAGGGAAGAGAAACTTGAAAAATTCAGTTGAGACTGAAGCATCGCGATGAACAGCATACGAACCTGAACATTGACATACATATCATTGGCACTGTAATGCAAATACACTGGTAGCTTAACGTTGGCCAAATTATAATCAGGAGGTTGTATCGTACCGTATTTTTGCATATTGCCGATAAGGCCGTGGTCAAATTTCCGGAACTTGCCTGTGAGAAGAAAAGATGTAATTTGAAAAAAGCAAAAGGGTGTACATTTTATAAAATTATATTACTAAATATTAACCTGAACTAATCAATTGTCCATAATGTGCGATTTGCCTAACAGATGAACCAGCAGGATCATATTGCACAATCATAGGCAGTAGAGTCTATGAATTAGAATCAAGTTAAATCGAAAACTATTGTATATGTATAATGATTACATTGAATGCACATGTATATTATTACCGTATTAAGTTCTTTACTGAAGCCAGCACACAAGAATACGATGTTTTTACATACTGGTTGCAAAAGTGCTTCATCATCACACATCATTGTACCAAGCATCTGTATGAGTTTATCTGATGGCTTAAATTCATACATGCCTATCAAATCTGTTATGAACTGTAAAAAGACCAAAGATGAGAAAAATTCAGCATCCTTTGATTTGATATTAAAATTAGTAAATGCAGCTTCTAAAGTGTACATTGATATCTTTGGAATGAGGAGCCAAGAAACGGTATAGAGGACTGTTTGTCCTGGACATGAAGACTGCTGGACCCAAATTAAAAGAAGCGATAATCTTCTCTTGATACTCTGGCCGTTCGCTAGCCATTACAAAGAATGACGTACTGCCCTGGCTATGTGATATGATAAAGATTTTCTCTTTCTTTGTTTGAGCAAGGATATGGTCGATCATCGCTGGCAGATCGTACACTCCGATTTCATGCCAACTGTACGAAAGTATCAATCGTTGTATTATCAGGAAGTAATGATGCAGCAATCGTATTAATTGTCAAAATGCATTTTAACGAACTATTATTCCAATTATACCTGAACATCCAAAAATCTGGCTCTGAAACAGTCCAATCCAAGTGGTTTCGTGAGTACCTGTTGCCACGCACATTACCCAACCATACATCGTATCCCCAATCTGCTAATATGAAACCTAAAATTTGGAGAAAAATATTAATCGGATATGATTTAACCCTTTGCACTTGGCATATTCTTCAATTTTTTATTTGTTCTTTTCGTACAATGCGAAGGTGAAACTTCAAGGGAACATATATTTTTAAAAAATTTGGACCTTGTGTGGAGTTTGTGCTATATAATCACCAGTAATCTTTTTGTGTCCATTCAAGGAGAACAGCCGAGTGCAAAGAATTAAAGATAGCGTAAATTTATTTTTCCTTGGAAATGAAATACTCGATGTAAGTCTATTCCAAAAATCGATGACTTTTTAATAAAAAAGAAAGAAAAGGAGAAACAAATGATAGCACTTAAAAAAGCTTATTCTGTAGACGAATAGTAAATTGGTAATACCTAAACTCTTTTCAGGACCTGACAAAAGCCACGAAGCCGAGCAATCAAAAACTCCATGGAGAAGTAATACAGCTATTTTATTGTCAGATGGAGGTATTTTGTCCGATCCTACGATTCTATCCAGTTGCAAAATATACCTATCCTCTGTGACGACTCGATGAGTTTCGGCTACGTATCCCGCTTTTTCTGCAAGTTCTTTCTGCAGAAATGCTGACTCTTATTTCAACGTAAATACTAGGAATTATATGACAATCTCAGTAAAATTTACTTACAGGGGTTGCAACATTAAACTCAAATGCGGTATTAGTGATGTAATTTGATTCATGCTGTTGTCCTGTAAATGGCCCTCCTAAAATCACCGGCAACGCGCAACATAAAATAGATATCTTGAACATCATCGTGAACAGTACGTCTTCAAACAATTCGAATTGTTTCATAGACTTATATAAACAATCATTCCCAGATATATTTGTGCAAACAAAGTAGCGCATTAAGTTGTTATCAGTTATCGAGTATCAGATCAAATGTTGTCTACATATATAAATCACTTGGCTATTAAATTGTTACGAAGATAAATCTTTTGCTGATATTACAAGATATGATTTATATCTAATTTGTGTTTTTATAGATCTCCGGATTTCTTTCTTTTTCAGATAGACAGGCAATAGGTATAAGCAGACAGTAGCTGATGAAAAACAATGATTTTTGATTTTTGATCTGCGACTTTGATCAGTTACTTGCACGATTTAAAGATAAACGCAAGTAAACAATCAATGGAAAATCTCAATAAATGTTGCAGGTGTTACAACTTTTGAAGTATGAAAAATTCTGATATGTATCAATTCATGATACACTGTGATGAATGAGTATACTTTCTATCTCACTATTCATAAAAATATACAAATATTTTTAGAAATTCTTCTGTATATGTATACAATCGATCACAAAAAGATTCGGACACTTTACAATTTCAATTTCTAAGCTTTATATTTTCAGTAAATATACAAGGACCAGCAAAAATGTGTTACATTACGTTTCACTATATTATGCATGTATAGATAAGTAGAAAAATAAGTAGTAGAAAAAACTTTTGATTATTTATTATTAAACTTATTATTTATTGTTATCTAAATATTTTCTTTGGTCAGTGCTCGAATACTTTGTGATCCACTGTACTTGTTACAGATGTAAAGAATGCCTAACTACAAAATAAGGTATTTAGGATTAAAAAAATGCAGTCTGCTTTCTCTTTTTTTGCAAGATGATATTTAGGTAACTTCATTACTGAGCAATATTTAGGCATGCATAAGAAGGAATTGCTACAGTTTAATTTTGCAAACAGAAGATGCTTGGCAAATCTTCGCTGATAAGCTTATTTTTTAAAATACAATCGTGAAACTCGTTCGTCCGGTTTAACAGAACTTTAGTGAAAGACAGTCCGCGACTCTCGACTTCCTGAACATCACAGCATCGCTACAAAATCTCGTCCCAGTTTCGAAACTTCTCTCAATAGGCTTTTACTATGAGATAATAAACCATATTACGTATGTACGTATATAGTTATAATTATAAAATTAATATAATATAATATAATATAATATAAAATTATATATTTTTCATCGCAATAATAGATTTCTGTAAACGAGGATTGTACATTAACAAGTTGACTCTTCATTTATCTGCCCGCAACAATTTTAGTGAAATCGTTCGAGTGAAAGTAGAACGTCCCTATATGCAGAAGAAACCGTTATTTGCACACGAGAAAAGTTGGAAATATTGCGTCATATTGAATGGCGAAAAAGGTCATAATCGTTGTGACTTAAAAGAAAGTATCGTGAGCCGAGCATTTGGTTCAACGTATATTTCTTTCCAAATTCCATTGATACCTATCATTTGACGTATTTAACACATTCTACTGTTCTAAGGTGAACTAAGAATTGTTAAAGTAATTCGCTTTGCTATCAAAACGTACCAACCGCAAGTAGAGCGACGATTATGAGTAGCTATATGTAGTTTGATCCTCCATTTAATCCTTATTTAATAAATAATAATTCATACAACAACAGGTATAAATTCAGTGAGATAGGAAGTAAACTGGTCGTCGTGTGCTCGCTAGCGGAAAATCGATTGCGCAAAAGGATGGTACTTTTGCTATAATAGTAAGGTGGAAAATATTCATCCAACCATTTGTACTGCGCTTTAGTTTTCCGTTGTAGGTAGAATAGAGAATATTAAATAGAAAATCGCGTTAGTAACCTAAGAGAAGAAGGGGAGTGTGGAACAAACATAGGAGAAAGAGGAAAAGGAAAATAGCTAATAGCCTCCATCGAATGCGACCAAGATTCGAAGAAAACAAATGAAAGATGCAACTCGCGTTAGTGATACGCTTCGTCTTTTTAATGTTTCTTGTTCTTTGGATCGTCGAAGTTAATCGTGCTGGTAAGCAAGCTTTTAATGAAGATAAGAATAGTTGATTGTCACTGAGAAACTAAATTCTCTTCTTTTCCCAGCAAGATTCCCTGGAAGGAGTCGAGTGATGGTGCGGCGAATAAGAGTTGGTCTTGAACATTTGAAAGCGAAAATTTGCTTTGGTATGTATAGCATAAGAGGCGGTATTCGTCCAATTAAGTAAGAGATATAAAAGAAGTGGAAATTGCAGAATCAGTTGGCTGCTTTGCGGATCCACCGCCCCGTTTGACATTGAAAAGGCCGCCGGAGCATCCTAGCATAATTCAAACGAGATTTTTATTGTACACTCGCTCGAGACGAGAATCCCCTAAAAGCCTTCAATATGATGATGATTTGAAATCCATTCTTCAATCAGAATTTGATTCGACGAAACCTCTGAAAGTTGTAATACATGGCTATAAAGGAAGCGGTAGCGATATCGGTGCGGTTCTTTTGGTACAGGCTCTTCTGGACTTGGTAATTAACAAGAAGCGAATGTGTATTGTCGATCGATAGAGAATTCGTTTATCAGAACAACTTACGTAGATAAATGGTGGCATATCCATTAGGAAGACACGAACATCTTAGTGCTTGATTGGACAAGAGGAGCAGCAACGACCTATTCGGCAGCAGTGGCGAACACAGAACTCGTAGGACGGCAATTAGGTCTAGTCCTTTTAGAAGCTGTTAATTTGGGTATTCTTGCTGAAAACATTCACGTGATTGGCTTTAGTCTCGGAGCTCATGTGGCTGGCTGTGCCTCAGAGATCCTCAAGAAGAAAAGTATTCTTCTAGGTCGTATAACAGGCCTAGATCCTGCGTCACCCTTTTTCAGAAATCACTTGGTTAGAGAGAAGTCCAGGAAATTAGATGCTACCGATGCTCGGTTAGTGGATGTGATTCATACGGATGGATCCCAGGACATTACAGATGGATTTGGTCTTTTAAAGCCACTTGGTCACATCGATTTCTTTCCGAACGGCGGTAGAGAGCAGCCAGGTTGCAAGGATGTGAAGAATTCTGTTGTTGTTAGCCATTTGAAAGGTACGTGATTAGATGTTTGTTGATCGACGCGATCCAAGTTATTTGAAATTCTTCGAATTGTAAAAATAATAATGTTTCAGAGGATATGTTAACGAAAGAGATCGCTTGTAGTCATTTAAGAGCTTGGGTATATTTTTTGGAAAGCATACGTACAACGAATGAATCTTGTAAATTTATTGCTTGGCCTTGTCCCCAAGGAACGATCTCGTATACGAATGGAATGTGTTTCCCTATGGAATCTACGCTATGGTCCCAAGAAATGGGCTACCGAGCTAATCGCGGTCCTTTAGGAATTTATTATTTGCCCACGAGAGATCAAGAACCATTTTGTGGTAAAGTCAACTTGTATGTATAACATTTGCAACTCATTTTTTATTTGTTTGTTCTTATTAGGCCAGCCTTTGAGAGCATCGGTGACAATTTCAGAAACGGTGACAAAGACATCAGGAACATTATTCTTAAAGATTGTGGAACGTGATTCAACAATAAATTTCAAGTTTCGATGCACGTAAGATATACTTTAATAACGCTAATACGCGATCTTGATTCGTAAAAAATTTATCATTACTATTGCGATGCACTTGGAAATTTTATTCCATATATGTATCTATAAATAACTTTGACGAAATATTATGTGTTCAAGGATACCTACTCGAAGAAATAAATCGACGACATTCTACGATATTGGTGCAGGAGAATTTAAATTTTTGTCGAAAAACCGATCAACGATAGAAGCACGTATTTGGTACCAAAAAGATAAAAATGAAAAAAACGAAGATGCGACTATAATTTCTAACTCGGATATGTTGTTAATAGACACTGTTACTCTTGAAGATAGAAAAGGCAACAAGTACGTAAATACTAGTTATCTAAAACTAATTAATCTTTAATTAACGTTTTATTTGCTTATTTAGATGGAAATATTGTACTCGAAATACTGCCCTAAATTTCGAAGAATATTTGATAATACTTCGTCAGGAAGAGCGCGCCTTTTTATAAGAATAAACTCATTTATGTAGAAAAGACAAGTTATTTTAATAAAATATTTATTATATACAAAATACTAAAGAAAATAAAAAAAGGTTCGGATAAAAAAATACTTGTTAATTTAACAATTTTCTAATAATAAATTTTATCATCAATTTCTATAATGTATCATTATTCATTTCTTATATAACCCATTAATTAATTAAATCATTTCCGGGAAAGGAAGAAACGAGTATTTGAAATAGCCTGTATAAAGTCAGGTGCGATAACATACAATGGAAACATAACCTATTCATGATTTTAAACCCATCAAACTAATTGTGTGCAACAAAGAACAATGTCTTGTTTGAAAAATCTTCTTTTAAGATGTTCGAATCAAACTTTTAGAAGAGTAAGTAATTGTTATTCGAAGTAATTGTACTCAAATAGGATTACTTTCATAAAAGAACAAAACAAACACAAAATAATAAAATTAATATTATTTGCAGACAATTACATTTCGACATTCACTAAATTTTGGGCAATGTTATCCGCAAGTTAGAACCATAAATATTTTTACACCTTTACGTAAATCTAATGAAATACGCTCATTATCAAGTAAAAAACAATCCATCTTTAGAAACAGTGTTATCACATGGAAAAGTGTTGCAGTTACAAGCGTAGGATGTGCAGTTCTTTTAATGTATATGTATTATCTTCAAGAATCAAAAGATAAAGAAATAGAACGTGAGAGAAGACGTGCGCTAGGCAAGGCAGCAATTGGTGGAAAATTTGAATTAGTTGATTCTAAAGGAAAAGTATGGAAGTCAGATGATTTTTTAGGACAGTGGGTTTTAATATACTTTGGTTTTACGCATTGCCCTGACATATGTCCTGATGAACTTGAAAAACTGACAGAAATTGTTGATAAGTTGGGTAGGTTTAAATGACAGTATTTAAAAAAATATATATGTCTCTTACATTAAATTACTTTTTTAGAGACCCAGCATAATACAAAAGTTCAGCCTATATTTATTTCTGTGGATCCTGACAGAGATACGCCAGAAGTTGTAGGCAAATATGTTAAAGAATTTTCTGATAAAATTCTTGGCCTTACTGGAACCAAAGAACAAGTTGCTAAAGTATGTAAAGCTTATAGAGTATACTACAGCAATGGGCCCAAGGATCAAGATTCAGACTATATTGTTAGTCATTTATCTTCCTTATAAGTAGCTTAAATTCTATGTTTGAATATAAAATCACTTTATTTCTGTCATATTCTAGGTTGATCATACGATAATCATATATCTCGTTGATCCAGATGGTATGTTTGTGGATTATTATGGTCTGACTCATACTGCTGAACAGGTTATACAAAGTATGTTACTAAATAAACTTAAGTATGAGAACTTGAAGAAAGATTCTTGGATTCCATCATTGACTATAAAAAATCCACTACCAACATAATTTATTTATATTTTACTATTATATTAATTATGTTAATAGTTAAATCGCAAGTATGTTTTAAGCATTTTCTTGCATTAAATATTACTGTTTACTTATTATAACTGTATAAAAAGAAAAAAATCTTATGAAAAATAAATACTTGCACTATTTATTTGAATTAAATGCGAGTAATCGATCGATATATTCTCATAACAGTTATTCCCTAGGCCCTAGGTTTTCTTCCGGTTTAGAGAATTCTCAAGTACGCTTCTTTGTTTATATGCATGTAAATTCCTTTAATATATATTCACGGACGAGACGCTGATATTTTAGGTATGTTCTGCCGTTATTTCAAGAATATCTTTTTCCATTAATACACAGAAGAGTCAAGCAGAAGATTTTTATCTGAAAGAACTTGAAATATTTACTGAAAGAAATTTTGATACCTTTATTGTCGAGTATTGAGGTTACAATTTAAGGTTACCTTATTAATCATTTAAATTTTGTAATTTGAAAAATTATTTGTTTATGAATTTTATTCTAAGTCAAATTTTTTCTATGTAATGTTTTGATATCGTATAGGAAAAGATAAATCAAAATGGCAGAAGATTTTGGAAGAGATACACCACCTATGTACACAACAAATGAAGAAACAAAAACTGCTGGACAACCTCTTTCGGATTTTTTACTACAACTCGAAGATTATACGCCAACGGTAGGCAAATGAAACATCATAATTGTAGTTTGTTCATTATTATTAATAGTATAATCGGTAATATCAAATGATTCTTTTAACAGGTACCAGACGCCATCAGTGAACATTATTTACATACTGCTGGTTTTAATACGACAGATCCCAGAATGTAAGCAATTTGCAAAAAGCTTGATTAATATATAAATGAAACTTTAATGATTACTGTTTCATAAATATGTGTATAACGATTTTAGAGTGAGATTGGTTTCACTAGCTGCACAAAAATTTATATCTGAAATAGCAAATGATGCACTGCAACATTGCAAAACACGTGGAGCCAATCAGAATACAAAAACGAAAGGAAAAGATCGACGTTATACTCTTACCATGGAAGATCTGACCCCGGCAGTTGCAGAATATGGCATTATAGTTAAAAAACCACATTATTTTGTTTGATTCAGTAGCGTTCTACTTTATCTATTTTTATTCATGAAAAATCTTTATTTATTTAATATTCTTTCACATATATAGAATGAATTTTTAATATGTAGTATATCATTGTACAATTTTTAAAAAAATTAAGCGACGTGCTGCAACAAAAGACATAAAACTGTAAAAATAATGTAGCCTGAGGGTCATACATGATAGTTTTAAAATGATTAGGGAATTTAAATATATTATACTCCATCCGAAAAATTAATTTCAATATCTTTTTTAATTGTATACATATATTATAACATAAATATTTATAACACTTCAGTATTTGATGACATTGAATTTTGAAAATTTAAATCTCAAAAAGAGGTCGTTAAAATTTAATTTGACAAAAATAAACGACAATAAGAAGGAAACTTAACGAATACAAAAAATTCCTTTGCTTCTAACGTACCGATCCAGTTAGAAAATTAATTCTAAGATCATAAAGATACATACATATCAAAAAAATATTTTCAACTGATAGTGACTAAAAAAATAGCATATGTTGCTAGTAACTTTTCAATACATCGGGTATACCAGCAATTCCGCATGCGCTTTATTCCAAAAAAACTATCAGCCATATTGGTGTGTTGTATCGCTGCCCTCAGTAATTTCGAAGATCAGTGAGGTATTTTTCGCGTTCATCATACGATCTTTTTCTTATTCGTTGCTCTACGAATAATCGGGATTGCCAGTATGATATTTAGTCGAAATAGATTGGCCACTTATGGACTTTTATGACATTCATGAGCGGAAAAAGTTTGGTTAATGTTGCCACCTGGGCTCACGGAAATCAGTCTGTTTAAGAACATGTCGTAAATAAATGCGTACTATTTTCACTGAACTGGAATGTTCATAGGATATTTACACCTTCTTCTACATTGTTGTTTCTTCGTTTAAAATAATCATTGTTAGGTATTGGTTGATTTTCAAAAGAATCACAACTTTTATGAATACTTTGCCATCGTCTGCCGTCCTCTCCTACCTTCGCTCACTTTTACTTCATACTTTTTATATATCCCAATTCTATGCCTTTCATGATAACATTACATTTCATATCCTTCTAATTATTATTGATCATCGTGGTTGCGCGATTTTCGTCGAGCAACAGGTAAAGATCGTCGATACAATTTGCTATAATTATACCAATTAGATTCATCTTGAATATCTGTGATTATTGTCATAAGATTTGCTTGGTATAGATAATATTTTCCCACATCATTGTGTTTTCTATTGGTGTCATTTCTTAAGACAGAAAAGCTAAATATTTGTTAATCATACATACTATTTTTACTACTATATTTTTCTAACTAATTTACATGCGAGTTTAGAAATATAATTCCTAACATAATGATAATCTTTTGAAAACTCTATTCTATGATGAAATATTATGTCTTCAGCAAATAGATCATCATGACGGATTCTATGAAATTTGGTCCAGAATGGTCTGTAATGTTTTATATATATAATACAATTATTAATTCAGTGTATTTCTTTGCTTATACATTTTACTTGTTATGATGAATATATAGGTTGCGCAATTTGTCTGGAGATACTTGCAATAGTAGCGGTGGTGGTGGAGGTACTACAAGTTTAACTACTCCACGTTATCAATTAGCTGAGCATAGATATGGGCGAGAAGAAATGTTAATCCTGTTTGACCGTAATTGTAAACCTCCTGAACCATTGACAAATTTCTCATCATTATATGTTGAGAAAACTCAACTTCCTTTGGCTCTTATACAAATGACAGAAGATGAAACGGTAATTAACCATATATATTTTTTTTTGTATTCACAAATTTGATATTTATATTGAAATCTGAAGCATGTTTATATTTGCATGCATTAATTGTTATTTAGAATGCTAATTAATATTGTGTATTTAGCGATTTATATATATTCTTAATACATTCTATATTGAGAACTGCCTCAAGTTAGTTTGAATCTAAAAATATAACACACTGGAGCCCTTGTGCCAGTTCTTCATAGCACTCTCCTACCTGTTGTGTATTTTACATAATCATTACTTTATTATCATTCTATATTATATCTTCTTTCAATTTTGTATCCATTACAAATTAAAATGTTATCTCTCATTTATTGACATATATATAGTATATACATTTCTTAGATATTAATATTAAATATTAAATTATTTGGTAAATTAAAAATATATTCATTTGATTATCATACAATTTTTTAGCGGATGTGGAACGGAGGAATAACTAATGGCGGTCGAGGAAGAGGTGGAAGTGTAGATCGTGGAGGACGAGGAAGAAGTGGAAGAGGTAGCTTGTATTCTTCTCATTATTCCCGTGGCGTTGGTTTCGATGATTCAGGAGATGGATCTCGAATTGACAGTCAACCATTTCAAGTATGTAGTTTGTTTCATTCTATAGAAAAGATAATGCAAGTATTAAATGAAAAAAACGAACTTAGTTTTTAAGTACCTTGCAGGCAAAATATGTTTCTGTCATTAAGTAATATGATATCCAGAAGGTTGAAAATTTTTTATTTTCAATAAAAGAAGAATTATTCTTTAATTGATCAGTGAATGTATTTTGATATCTAGGGAAGAAATCGCCCATTTGATAGGTCGCAAAGTGAACGTGGTTGGTCAGAAAGAAATGGAGCCTCAGATCCAGGTGAATGGAATGGTTCTACTAGTCCTAGAAAAGAATTAAGTCGTGGGGCTAGTGGTAGTTCTCTTATGGAAAGTAATTGGCGGCGTCATCGTGGTGGTACAGAAGACGATGACGGTTGGCGGAAATGGGGTATATAAACGTGTATCTTCAGCTCTGCACATGTATAATTAAGTAAAGAATATTGCTTATGTAATAATCAATTTGTATTTTAGGTAGGAGTAGTTGGCGCGAAAGTGGGAGTATGGATAGAGATAGATTAGAAAGAAATGAAGGGGATGGAGAAGAAGGACGAAGTAGCGGTAGTAGATGGGAACATCGTGGTAGTCATAGAGTTACACACGATTCAAGTCATCATCCGCCCCCTCGTACAACGCGCACTTGGGATTCAAATCATCATGATAATAATCATGACAATCTTCCCGAATGGTGACTTTCTAACTGTTTTTATCACTAATATAATCTACTAGGAAACTAAATATATTTTAATCATGTTTAATGATTGAAATTCATTCTAGGGCTACTGAAAATCCTAGCGAAAGTGGAGGAAGTTTCGATGCTTCAGGTGCTTTTCACGGTGGAATGTATTCAGATGATGATGAAGATGGAGTGATTAGTGCAGGTGGTACTCAAGAATCAAGGACTCGGCGTGTTTCCGAAGGAAGCGCTACTAATATTAAAAAACCTAGTAGCAAACCTTTATCTTATAGCTCAACTCAGGGACAAACAGCGGGTCGCAATTCCAATAGCGGAATTAGTTCAGTTAGTAAAGAACGACCAAAGTCCTTACATCCGCTCGATGATAAAAATGAATGCATCGAGAAAGAAAGGAGAAGCAGCTCTCCAACGAAACTGCCCATTACAGTTTTAACGGATAACACTGCTACTAAAAGCTTGACGTCAACATCATCTGAAACTTCACAGAAAAGAAATACAGTAGCAACAAATACGGAGCATACGAAGACTGAAAAAATGCCATCGTCCGATTCAGGAACTAATAAATCTCCCACTAAAGAAAAGAAAAAAGAAGACATTGAAACGGAAACAAAGTTAGATCCGATTCCTACTACTGCGAAAAGACAAGTTCCGGTGCAGACGGAATCTCAAAAGCTCGTACATAGCGCGGAAACGGATAACGTAAGGCATAAGTCGGAAGATGATTTAGACAGAATGAAGGAAGAAGCGGACGCGTTAGTTGCAAAATTGATGGCAGATGAAGAAAATCATAGAGAGAAGACTGCTAGTATACCGCCTTCTATTGGTAACCAATCTTCTACAGTTTCATCCACGAATGGACAGGAGAAATGGTTTTACCGTGATCCACAGGGTGAAGTTCAAGGTCCATTCTTAGCCAGTGAAATGGCAGAATGGTGTAAAGCTGGTTACTTTACAACAGGATTAATGGTAAGAAGAACTTGTGACGAACGATATAGCACTTTAGGAGACTTAATGAAGATGTGTGGCAGAATACCATTTATACCTGGACCTCCCATTCCTCCCTTAAAGGTATAAGATCTTTTTGTAATCTTTTGGAATATATCAAATGTTTTAGTGTTAAAGAAAATGCATATAGAAAAAGATTCTTTTCATTTGTTTCTTTTAGTTAACGGATCAGGTAATACCATCTGTTCCTAACACAGTGCCAGCTGGTATGACTGCATTATCAAAATCTAGTATAGAAGATCCAATTCTTCTACTTCAGTATCAACACATGCGATTGATACAAAATCAACAATTACTTTTAAGACAAATGCGAACATCGGCTATAGCAAAACTTTCTCAGTCCGAGCATTGGGCAACGTTAAGTCCTATAGAACAAAACCAATTGATTTTTCAATATGTTTTTCATGATTCAGAGATTCCAGAGATGCCAATCTCTACAAATCCCTTTGTACCTCACCTTCCGTCACAAGCTACGAATCCAGTTATGCAACTTTTCACTCAAATGCAACAGGTACCAATTTATCTCATCCAGAATGTATACTTGTAAAAAATTGTGATATTAAATTTCTATAATCTTTTGTTCCTCAGGCTAAAACGCAACCAGAAACTCATTTAACGTCAAATCCACATTCAAGTACAACACCGCATCCACCTACGGTCGATCCTATACAACAACTTATACAGCAGATGGGTGGTATGCAAAATATATCGGGACTTCAACAATCAAGTATAAATTCAACGTCAGCCGCAACGCAAGAGGACAATCCCATAAAATCCTTGTTACGTCAACTCAATGTTAATGCAAATGGCCATCCACAAACACCTCATCTCGATACCGTTTGGCCACAACCCCCGCCACAAATAAATCCACAATTTAATGCACAGAGTTGGTTAGCGCAAGTATGTGTTAGTTTGAATAAATTTCCATTCAGAAAGATATAGGTTTATAAGTACAGTCAATATATTACATACTGTTCAGGTTGGACCGATACCAGCAGTACCGCCAGGCCAGTTACCTACATCATTATGGGATCTGCATACTAAAGAAATAAAGACTGAACAGCAGATATTGGTAATTATGGTTTCAAAATTTAGATTACTTTATCGCTTAGAATACAATTAAAAACTGAAAGTTATTATTGTGTCATAGGAAGAACAAAATCTTCGATTACAGGAAGATAGGAAAAAAGAAGAACTTCGTAAACAAGAGGAATTACAACGACAAGCTGATGAAGAAAATGCGAAAAGAAAAAAGGAAGAACAGGCTAAGCAGGCAGAAGAAGCAAAGCGAAAAGATGAAGAAAGAAAGAAAAAAGAAGAAGAAAAAAAACGGAAAGAAGAAGAGAAGCGTAAACAAGAAGAAGAAAGAAAGAAAAAAGAAGAGAAAAAGCGTAAAGAGGAAGAGAAAAAACGAGAAGAGAAGCGAAAGCAGGAAGAAGAAAATTTAAGGAAAAAACAAGAGGAAGAAAAGAAAAAAAAGGAGGAACTTAGAAAGCAGGAAGAAAAGCAAAAGAAGGAAGAAGAAAAAAGAAAAAAGTTGGAAGAGGAACAAAAAAAGCAAGAAGAGGAAAGAATGCGGTATATTTTGCAAATAATTATGTATATTTGTGAAATATTAATTATTTGAAAAAAAAAGGAGTTAATAAAACCTATTTCTCTACTTTTCCTATCGTAGAAAAGAGGCAGAAGCACGTAAGCAGGCCGAAGCTGAAGAACAAGCTCGGCGAGCAGAACAGAGACGGCGGGAAGCGGATGCACTCCGTAGATTACAAGAACGAAGTAAAGCGCCATGGGCACAGGCGCCTCGTGCACCAGCTCCAGCTACTCCTGCTGCTTCACTTGCTGAGATTCAAAGACTCGAACGAGAAAAGAAAGCGGTATACTTCGAAATTTTTAAGAAAGTATTATCATTCCTGTAGAAACTATGTACTAATAACTATAAATGTTTGTTCAGGAAGAGCAACGATTTCAACAAATGATGCAGCAACAATTAGCACAGCAGAAAGCCATGGAAACAGCTCAAGAAGCATCAGTAATGGACTCTTCTAAAAGATTGCAATTTAAATGGGCAGAGAAGGCTACAGCTTCTACAAAATCTGTACCAGTAAAGAGTCTCGCACAGATTCAACAGGAAGAGCAAGAAAGGATCGCCAAGGTAAAGGTACTTATTACTTTTTCCATATCTTAAGCTATCGTATATTAATTTTGATATATTTTTTCATTTGTCTTGAGATTTTGTTGTTAAATTCATGAACTTTTTTACATTCCTATAAAAGTTAAGAAAAGAAATACAATGGTTAAATGATAATCATATCTTGCTGATTGTTATTGCTGACATTTTAGCAGCAAGAAAGGGAACGCCAAGAGAAGGCAGGACAGAAAGAATCGATGAACGTACTAAAAAACGCTGGAATATGGGGTGCTGCTTCTCAGTGTTTGAATTGGGCCAATTCAAGTAGCTCTAATAATAATCAAGTTTGGTCGAATAATAGTGGTACCAGTGGTTTTTGGGACGATCCTACGCCAATTAAACCTACGGCCGTAAAGCAATCTGTTAAACAGGCTACTACAGTAAAAGCTCTTACTGCCAATCAACAACAGCAACAAAGTAATAAAACAAATAAGAGTAAGAATAAACGAGAAGAGGAATTGGTTAAGAAATTATTTGAACAAAACACTGCCAAAACAGATGATTTCACGCAATGGTGCAACAAAGCCCTAAGTGGTTTACAGGTGTCTGTAGACAGTAAGTTAGAGATTCTTTCACGTACGTATTTTTGTTTATAAATGGTTTAATTAGCAAATTTTACGTGTACACAGTCCCGACGTTTGTTGGATTTTTGCGAGACATTGAGTCTGCGTACGAAGTAAAAGAATATGTTCGAGATTATCTTGGCGATAATAAACAAAGTTCAGAATTCGCAAAGCAATTTTTAGAAAAACGAAGTAAATGGCGATCGGCCCAACGACCTCAAGCACAAGCGGATGACTTGTGCAAACCAGCGCCTGCTGTTAATCCTAATGCACCCACGGAATTTCAGGAAGTAAAGGTATCTTGAGTAGATGTAATAAAAGCTGGTAATGATCGGTGATATGTTTTACAAGCGCCTAAGTGCTTAATATAATCTTTCAGGGAAAGTCAAAGAAGCCAAAGAAGGGAAAAATGTACAAAGTTGATAATAGAATTCTTGGCTTTAGCGTAACCGCAGCCCCTGATCGAATCAATGTAGGTGATCGCGATTATGGAGAAGGTGTTTGAATTAATTCTGACAACTTTAACTGTATTATGGAAATTGTGCAACGCTTGGCCCAACAAATGGTTTGTTATTTATTTATTGTAGATGCCAAATAAGTTCTAAGGAACCCGTTACGAGTACTTCGTTAAAAGTATATAAGATTTTTCTATGATTATGCGTGTAAGGATCTTATCTCTCGTATCCTTTACTCGTACATTAATGGGAGCCTTAGATACCGTTATAGCGTGGCATTATTTCCTTTTTAAACGAAACTGAAAGACACTCCGAAAGAAAACCCAATTGTACATATTACTCAAACAAAGATACTTCTTAAAACAAGACAAACTCATCTCTTATTTACATGGTATACATATAAATATAAATAAATGAATGAATATATATATTATATATATATGTATGTATGTATACATACTACATACATATATTGCATTAACACATTTTGTAATATTTCACTTTCATCGCCGTAAGTAAAGAAATTATGCCGATCGATAACTCGTACACGCGGAAACATCGCAGTCGAAAGCAATATGTGCTCATGAAGGTGTTCAGCAAGCAAAAATAAATTGTTAATACGTGATCGTAATCAAAAGAACTTCGATCAAGCACGATATTGATGGAGTACATTAATATTATCGAATGCACCAAGTATGATAATATAAATCCTATGGATTTCTTTTTTTATCGTAACATCATGATAACGATACGACTTCGCCTTGGATTACGTTTTGCTTATTACGTTTTAAGAGAATAATCTTGTATTTAACACATTAAAGAACTTTTTTTTAATCAATTTATGACCGTTTTTAAGAATAAAAAACTAATAATATTTTGACTGAACGATTGAATACTAGCAACAATTTGAACAATGAATTGTACATTATACGTAGAACCAATCACTCCTTATTCCGAACTTTTGTTTATATAAAGCAACCATGAACGAAAGAACTTATCAAAAAGAAAATTGTATGTTTCAAAGCAGTAATATTGGAAAGAAAAAGAAGCTCTTGTACTTTCTTAACACTTTGAATACAATGGTATATTTCAAAGAATAAAAATAGTACTTGCATGTTGTACGATTTATAAAGAAAATAAACTATCTTCCATTCTCCTGTTTTGCACCAGAAAAAATATGAAAGTAAGCTCATGTAATGTTAGGAATGTGTACTGTCGATTTTGAAAAATTTACATAGCACATAAGGAAATTTCAGATTGATTACTGCGTGTGCCTACGTGTGGATCTCACTCTCGTCGGCATAGCCTTCTTATTAATATTGAGGTCAATCTGACGATAAATATTTAACAAGGAATTTTATGTAAGATGATTTTAATTAATGAAATAATTGAAACCAGTATCTTTTGTAAAGTTTTAATTATAATTATAAGTATACATGTGAACTGTCCCACCTCTAACAGGAAGTTAAAGGAGAAAACTTTTAGCACCTATATAAAAAATATTGATTTCTTCTTTTTCGTTTTTCTTAATTGAACTAATCTTTGCATAAAGTGGTACGAATACTCTGTAAGTAAGCAGAAAATGTTGCGACAGATCTGACCGCTCTTAATATTATAATGGTTGTTAATTAAGGCTCATTGGTCTTCTTTCAATATGAGAAGAGTATTTTTAGAAGATCATAGATCCTTACATGAAAGATTTATGTATAAATAGATAAATGTACAGTAATACAAGGATAATTAAATAGAAAAAAGCAGATAATTGAGATATTGTATTAATATTATTATTGTATCTAACGTACAGCGTATAATAAAATAAATATTATTATATTTTCAATTTGACCCTATTATTTTAGCTGATGTAAAAAAGGGAGTAATTGGTGCAATATATTTTTCATATGTAAATAATCACTGTATATGTGCGTGTGTATGATTATAAATTATAATATTATGCAAATTCATCAATCATTCATAAAAATTTATGTACGTAAAAGCATATAATAATTAAAACAACGTTTGACAAGAAAATAATAAAATAATTTTACATTAGTTTAATTTTTTTTTAACAACTGTATTTGTACTTTGGACACTGTATTTCTGTTTTTGTACATATATATTTATACAACATGAAAATATGTTATCTCAAAAGAATGTTAGGAAGTATTTTTATGAATAGTTGAACCTCCTGCACGAAAAGATATATTTAAATCGTACTGGATAGGAATGTATTTGATATATAAAACACATACTATCAAAATGCTTATATCACCTTATAGTACATCTTGGAAATAAAATATTAATCCTCTTTTTCGTCTCCTCGAGGCTGTATGACGTTAATTTCAGCATAATCTTTTGCAATATCAATGTACTAGAAATTATTACATTCGTTATTGTTATTATGTTATTATTGTTAATTGTTACAAACTTTTAGCTTACCTTTTGCGGTACAAGGATTTCTAAAATTTGTAAAATGATGTAGCACAATGATACAACAAGTAAATAGGCTAATACTCCACTTTGAACATAACTCGCTAATTGTTGACCTAAATTCTTTTTATTTTCTTGTTTTACTAAATTGTAAACTATTTCGGTCCTTTTAGTAATATTAAACCAGTTATAAAATAAACTTATCCTTCTATGCATTTCAAATGGACATCTAGTATTTCCTTCTTTATAATCTGTTATAGCAGATTCTAGTCCACTAATAAGAGCAGGTACTGTGGGTTCTACTAAATAAATTAAATCAGGTGGCAGTACTTCAGGTATACCACCGACTTTTGTTGAAACAACTTGTAAACTATAATAAATGGAAACATATCAATATAAGCAGTAACAACTGTCTTAATGTTATTGAAAGATAATGTTTTACCCGCATGATGCGGCTTCAACAATTGCCATGCAATATGCTTCTGTCAGACTTGTATTTAGGAATATATGACCCTTATTCAATACATGTCTAATTTGAGAATGCTCCAAGCTTCCAAGCAACGTTACCCTATGTTGTAACAAGTTTCTTTCTCGTACTTCTTCTATGAGCCATCTTTTAGGACCGTCTCCAGCAATTAGAAATTGCACATTCTTGTATCGACTACAAAGATCGGGTATAATACGAGCTAATAAATCGACACCTTTGCGATATACTAGTCGCGATACTATGACTATTGTAACTATAATTAATAATAGGTAACGTTAGTAGTATTATGTATCAATTTTATGGCATAATATAAATATGAAAATAAGAAAAGAACTTACTAAAATTATCATCTCTTTTACTGATGTCAGGCATAAATAAAGTAGTATCAACTGCATTTGGGATAACAGAAACTTTCTCTTTTAAGACCTTTGCCCTCAATACTGTATTCTCTTTCCCAGTATGTGATACACATATACAATGATTGCAATCAGCTAACGATATCTCTAAAAATTTATTTGTTAAAATCGCAGAGGCATCCGCAAAACCAAAAAGCGAATGATCTGTGAAAATGGTCTAAAATCCCAGCATACAAGAAGAATGTATTGTATGAACATATATTTTGTCCTTAAGTAACAAACAACTTACTTTCAATCCCATCAAGCGGCCAATTAACATCCCTTCATGAGCAAGAGCAGAGAATGCAGAATGGCCATGAACTATTTGGATTTCTTCCCTTAGAAAGATATATCTAATGAGAGGGATAGAACAAATCATTGTTGGAAGAACACATTGATTGTAGAATACTTTTACTGGTATGTAATATACCTTAAAAATAAAATATTTTTAGCATTAATAAACATTCTTTGTATAGACTTTATGCTTTCAAATTACAAATATTCTTTATACTGTACGTTACTTTTAGGCCATTTGTCATATAACGCACTCCAATTCTATCACCATAGGAATGAGTAAGCACTACAACTTTATGCCCAAGCTCCATTAAACATTGAGATAAATTAAAGATATGTTCCTCAACACCACCCATGTTAGGGTAAAAGAAATCAGACACCATACTGGAAAATAGAATAGATGTTAAATACTTTCTTTTATAAAATTTACTTTATATTATACACCAGATAATGACATTTCTTCTAAGATATTTTAAATAGTATAATAATCACAAACCATATCTTATGTTTTATGATGTTCATATTGATGATTAAATTGAAACATGTCTCATGTAATGAAATAATACGTGCTATTCGTTGAATATAATTGAGAACATCTGAAGTATTGGATAACTCTCTGCACATTGATTCACGTGCAAATAGATGTTCATTGACAAGTTTATCATATTAAAAACTTTGTTAAATAAGTAAATAAATAAAATAATAATAGTTAAAAATAAATAGTTAAATACTAAGTAAAACTAACTTCTAAATAATCGTTTTTATCTTTCCGCATAAAACATTTCAATTCAACGAGTGTTTTACACACGTAAGAAATCAGATAAGGTTATAAAATTCTTTTGAATTTCCTATGGTACATCTGTAAAGATGAATTGATATCTTTTATTATTCTAATTTTAATTGCAAAGGTCAACGTATTCATGTTCTTCAAATACTCTTAGCATAAACAAATTCGTTGCAAACTCATTATGAACAAAGCAAATAATGGAGATAAATACATTTCGATTGAATAAAAGTAGTTCGACTTTTCACTAATATCAATGAATTTCGAGGTTTTGTATCTCGAAAATCGATATTAAGTCGACAAGAAAATTGAATTTTTTCTTAATCTATTGCATGTCGCAAGATATAGAAAATCCAACAAGAAAAAATATTATTTTTCTTTATTATTTTCTTTGAACATGTTAAATTCCCAAAATTTTTAGTATATTGTAAATTGAATTTCTAAAATGATATTATTCCAAGATGTATACAATCATACATCACTGCATATCATAGACTACGGATTTTTATGCATCTTTATATTTTTATGAATTAAAGAAATAGAAATTTAAACAGGAATTTATTTCATCTACCAAATATTAGAATTAAACTGCGAATTGTTATGCATTTACAGAAAATTAAAAAATGCAAAGTCACACAAAACGCACATAGCATAAGAAAATATGTAAAATATCCATATATAATGCTTTCTATAGTAGTGATATTTAGTAGGTACAACACTTTTCTATCGAAGTTCTGTTTTTTAATTATAATTTCAAAAATATGAATTTGCATAAAAATCCGTAGTTTAACGATAATATATACTATAAAAATAATATAGTAGTAAAGTTTCTAGAAAAAATTACGTATTTCATTATGTTATTATAAAAATTAAATATGGTTTAAATAATTCAATTAATCAAATATTAGCCAATACATTTACGGATAAGATTGATTTTTTCTGTAGCACTATTTATTATCTCAAGAAATCTTTATATTAAGACTTACGCACTGTTTAGATGTTTTTAGATTATGTTTTAATTGTAGCATTTTTGTAATTGCATTTATATTTAATTTTATGTTGCATGTATTATGTAGCTATTACTGCTTCTTTTTTTACTTTTCGTTTTGTCTTTTATTTTTATTTATTTTTTGCTTTATATATACGTGATACGTAATATGTATGTATATATAATTGTATGTATATATTGGATTTATACCTTCAGTTTCAACACTTCTATTCACAAATAAATAAATAATAGTAATATATAATGATTATTTGCATTTATACGCAATGTGTGCATATTGCATGCATATTGTATGCTATATGCACACATTACATATAATATGCAAATATCTTACAAGTCATACACATAGAAACACATAAAACACAAAAATTCGTAATCTAATTATAAATTTCTTTTCATTTCTATTAAGTATTACTACTTTGTTATTGAAACATAGAATAAAAGTTAGATTACCACTATCCAATAATAAACTGGTAAAGAAAAGGCTATCGTAATTTATGCATATGACCAAATATGACCGTGCCTATCTTGTAGATATAGTTGCAATTGTTACATCGTTCGTGATTGCGCGTAGAGAGAGAGAGAGACACACACGACAGAAAGTAAGATAGTGCAGATAGGAAAACATTAGTTAAAAGAAGATAGAGAGATAGTGGAAAGAAGAAGGCAATGCATGGTTTGGTTATATGTCGGTGGTCGGTGCACAACAAATGGTCGACATGTTTCATCAACGATGCGGTCATCGTGTAACTTTAACAAACAACAATTGCACGGCCATAAGGGATTTTTCAGAATATAATCATGGATTGGTTCTCAGCGCGGAACCACTTAAGGACGATGAGCTTTTTGAAGTCCGCATCGATAAAAAGGTACCGAATCGCAAACTTTGAATTTGTCTAGTTTAGTAGTGAATCCTTCGAATCTGTCAAAACATTGTTTACAATGTTGATAATTTGAAATTTTCAATTTACCATTCATTTATATTTAGGAGTTACGCGTATTCCGTGTTCCTGTTAAAAACTGTCATAGAATTCATCAGTAACAAGTCAAATTGTAAATGCCCGTACTTTGTTTATTGCTTTTGACTCTTATTTTTAACGATGTAATGTAGTTTTCGTGTCGGATTATCAAATTTAGGGTTAATATTCGTTTATGTACTGTAATATACTCTAAATTATCATGTATTGTAATATAGTTTAAAATTATTGTCTTTGTAAAAATACAATTACACATATAATATATATCAAATGTATTAGTGAAAAAGTTTACATTTCTATGGAAATTACTAGTCATTTTATATTGAGTTATTTTCTTTTTAAGTTCAAGTTCTGTTATGCAGATGACATCATGGAGTGGCAGTATAGAAATAGGAGTAACAGAATGCGATCCAGAAATAATAGAATTAACAGCCTGTGCTACTAATCTTCGTCAAGGAACTTGGATTATGGTTGATTCTGGCATAATGCATGATGGAGTAAGAACGGTAGAAATGTATGGAATGTGTCTAAACGAATTACAAGAAGGAAGTACTTTAGGAGTAATGAGAACATCTAATGTAAGTTATTTTGTATATTAATGTTCTAATGCTTGTTTTAATAAATAGTTTTATTCACTTCTTATTTTCTTTTAATTATAGCATGAATTGATATTTTATATCAATGGTGTCTCTCAAGGAGTAGCTGTATCCAATATTCCAGAACGCATTTTTGCAGTCGTAGACATGTATGGCGATTGTGTGCAGGTGACTATAACTCACCCACAAGTTGTCTCTACTTTATGTAACGAGCCAAAAGATGAAGTTGAAATTAATAACGACTTCGCCCTTGGAGAAGCATCTAATTCCTCAACAACTAATCTAGTCGCCAATTTGAATGTTAATTTAAATGTTAATGTTAATGTTAATTTACCTAAGAATCCAAGTCCTGCAGCTATTAGGGAGGATAGATTAAGATTTCATGAGAGAGTTGGCTCGCTGGTAAAATTATCTAACAATGCCAGAACTGCAGAAAGGCGAAGACCCTTAGACGAATTTAATAATGGAGTAGTCATGACTCATAGGCCATTAAGGGACAATGAATTATTTGAGGTAAATAAGGAAAATCTAAAGTAAGAAATGATTTCTAATGCATGAGACATTAATGTAAATTATATATTACTATAGGTACGAATTGATAGGCTTGTACACAAGTGGTCAGGTAGTATAGAAGTTGGAGTTACAATGCATAGTCCAACAGCACTAGAATTTCCAGCAACAATGACTAATATGCGGTCGGGAACAACGATGATGTCTGGGTGTGGAATTTTGGTAAACGGAAAGGGCACATGTCGTGAATATGGGGAATTTAATTTAGATGAATTAAGGGTAATTAAATCAAAGTGGAGTGTTACTAAGAATATTTTGTATTATATGTGATTCAATAAAATACTTATTTAGGAAGGTGATAGAGTAGGCATGATAAGACGAAGCAATGGAAATCTTCATTATCTAATAAATGGATTAGATCAAGGTATTGCTGCTAAAGTACCTGTAGGTGTATGGGGTGTTATAGATTTGTACGGTATGACGGTAAAAGTAACAATTGTCGATCGTGATGAAAGGGAGGAACAAAACTTAATTACTAGGCGAAACACGTTACAATTGCAAGGTTTAAATGGTAAGAGTTTAGTATTAATCATTTTTCTTATATTATTGATATATGGTACAACATTGCGATAAATTTTTCGGATACTTCTGTTATTTAGAAACCGAAGAAGAGCCACCAGACAGACTTATGTTTCATTCTTGCTGTGGTACACATGTCGAAGTGATTAATAACGGACGCACTGCGCATAGGCCTAAGTAAATAAAAACTTATTTAACAATGTACATGAAATTTTATTAGATTATGTGTGTAATAAATCTATATGCCATTCTTTTTTAGCGTAATGGATGATTTTAACAACGGTGTTGTATTGACTTCAAGACCATTGAAACCAAATGAATTATTCGAAGTAAGGTTGGACAAAATTGTAACAAAATGGGCAGGTTCTATCGAAATAGGAGTTACCACTCATTCCCCAACTGAACTAGAGTTTCCTTTCACTATGACAAACGTTAGGTATGTAAATTAATATTTCCAATTAATATTAATATACATATATGCTTTTTCCTAAATTTATGTTAAGTTTATCGCCCGTATTATTGCTCGAAGGTGGTCATATCCCTTGCAGATCCGGTACATGGATGATGACAGAAAATGGGGTGATGCACAATGGTACTATGATAATAGACCAATATGGTCAGAATCTTGATCGACTACAAGTGGGAGATCGTGTAGGTGTAATGAGAAAGGACAATGCAACATTGCATTTTTATGTAAATGGTGCTGATCAAGGGGCTGCAGCGATGAATGTGCCTGAGAAAGTTTATGGTGTCATAGATCTTTATGGGCAAGCAGCACAGGCAACTATAGTTGACAATACAGACTTCTATAGCCCTACTACAAACAATTCAAGCTTCAGCAATACAACCTTGTATAGGTTCGTAAATTTTGTTCACTTTTGAACATGCGATTGAAGATATTTATTATTAATTATTTTTTCCAAATAGTGACTTGAGGTTTCATCATATACACAGTAAGAATGCAAAGATAATAAATAATGGATTGACTGCATTGAGGCCTAGAGCTTTAGGGGAATTCAATGAAGCCATTGTGATTGCAAATCGTGCGCTGCGCGATGGTGAAATGTTTGAAGTGACAATCGATAAAATGGTTGATAGATGGACAGGAGCAATTGAAGCAGGTATATATTTAAAAATATAATTTACATTCTTTTGCTTAGTAGGATATTAGTAAGGAAATATTTTTTTAGGTGTAACTCTTATAAGACCCGATGAGTTGGAATTTCCATCTACAATGACGGATATCGATCACGATACTTGGATGTTGTCTGGATCTAACGTTATGCGAGATGGTGTTATCTTAAGGAATAATTACGCTTGTGATTTAGACAAACTAATTGAGGGAAATCGCATTGGCATGATGCGATCTTCAGATAGTAGTTTGCATTATTATTTAGATGGAGTAGATCAGGGACCTGCTTGTACAGGTGTACCACCACATGTCTATCCTGTGATTGAATTGTATGGACAATGTGTTCAGGTATATCAAAGTTAAAGACTCTTATCTAATCTCAATGATAAAATAATAAAAAGTATGATATGCTATTCGTATTACATATATATATATATATATATATATATATATATATATATATATTTATTTATTTATTTATTTATTTATTAATATCAATTCATCAGGTTACAATTGTACAACCGGAACGCAGAGATCCAACAACACAACAGTATTTGCCATCAGAAAACAGTACTAGTCAGCAACCTACATCAGTAATTCAGCTTCAAGCTCAGACAGAGATAATGCATAAATTTCATGAATCTGTTGGTTTAAATGTCCAATTAAATAATGATAGAACGGTAGCAACTAGGTGTAGAGAATATAATAATGCTATATTATTAAGCGAAACACCGTTAGAAAATAATGAACTTTTTGAAATTGCCATACAAGAAGTAGCTCGTGAATGGAGTGGTTGTTTAAGGATAGGTGTTGTGAAAAATGAAAGTGGAAACTGGTTAACATCTATGAATCTTGTACCTGGCATGGGATCCATTTCAACAGATGCTTGGTACTTAACAGGTAATATTAGAATAAAATGAATACTATACATATTGTATAATTTACTATAATTTAGAATCTTATATATATATAGGTAATGAAGTAAGACACAATGGATATGTTTTATGTATGAATTATTGTCCAAGTTTGGAATGGTTACGTGTTGGTGATAAAATTGGACTGAAACGTACACACGAGGGTAATTTAAAATTTTATATAAATGGAGAGGATATGGGTATAGCGGCATCGAGTATACCGGAAATGGTGTACGCTGTGATCGATCTTTTTGGTAGTACAGTAACTATAAATATAACGAGTAGTAAACAGCAAAATAATGCAGTATCTCCAAATGCTAGTTTGAGATTGCAAGATTCTTTGGAATTATTGCTAGATCCAATGCCACCGGTTTTGCGAAAGTATGTCTTTAATTATATATTCAGAGTATGCGTGCTCATCTTTTTTTGATACTTGAAAACATACAATATTGTTATTTCGTATATAGTGATGCCGGAATGGACACATCTGTAGATGTATCTGAAGGAAAATTAGTAAATGATGCAACACTCACACCAACGCAATCTGCTGCTCACTTTATAGGAGAAAACGATTGGAGTTATGAATTCCATGAAAATCATGGCAGAAACATACAACTCGAAAGTAAGACTTCTGCACGAAGAGTTGCAAGTTATAATCAAGGTATTATTTATTCTCATATCTACACACACTTATTGACTTTAACATTTCTTACATCATATGTTGTTTCTAAGGAGTGGTAATGTCTAGTCGTCCTTTACTAAAAGGAAAGCCATTTTTAGTGAAAATAGAGAAGTTAAACAAACGATGGGTTTCTAATATTTATTGTGGAGTAACTTGCATTTCACCTGAAAAGGCTAACTTTCCCTTAACTGCTCTTGGCTTTAAAAAACACTCTTGGATTATTTGTAGCGACTGGATATCACATAATGGTATTAGGGTAAGTATTAAACAAATATGTATAAGACATGAAACATATATTAACAAACTTTATTCTTAGATAAAGACAAAGTATGGAGCTGCTTTGGAAAGTCTTCACTGTAATTCTGTAGTAGGTTTATTTATCGATGACGACAACAGATTACACTTAATTATCAATGGTGTAGATCAAGGCGTAGCTGCAACAGACTTACCACCTTACATTTATGCTGTATTTGATCTGTATGGTCAATGCGAACAAGTTTCCATTGTTGCAAATAATGTAGAGCCGTTCTCATCTACTACCGATAATAGTATAACATCCGTGGAATTTATGAGAACGAAGCTAGAAGATGCGGAAAATTCGCGAGAGAAAGCAGACTTAGAGTGTCACGAAAAAGAAAACGTCATCGCAGCTGCTTCTTCAGATTTATCTTCCTCTACCTCACCAAGTGTGCCGAGTCAGTGCAGTTCGAATACTAAAGACGATGATATTGTGGAATATGAAACGTGTAACAACGATAATGTGCATTTAACAAATAATGTTGAGAACAAAGCTATGCCCAGTATCTCAGACGGTAATAATTTGGATTCGAATTCGGATATAAATCACGACACAACACGAAGTATTAAGAACAAGATTTACGATAATTCAAATCAGTTAAATAATAGCGCGATATTGAATAGTCAGTCAGAAAATTTGACTATTAGAAACGAATGTACAAATGTAGAGATAAATAATGCAACTAATATTAATATTAAAAATGGCACCGCAAACAGCACCAATAACATAACTAACTTAAATACTAATGCTAATAATGCGATAAACGAAAGCATAGTATCTAATAGTCAAGGAAATAATATAAGCTCCTTGCATCAAAATAATGCATCTGTTAATATGTTAAGCTCATCTCAGACATTTTCGTCTCAAAATACATTGAGTAACGCAATATCTGATATTTCGAACACTGTTTCTTCTAGTTTCAACGAAGTGCGTTCAAATATATCCTGGAATAATACAGTATCTGTTGATAATTCCGTTGGTGGAAATACGATTTTAGGACAAAATACAGTCTCCATTCATAATGCACCATTGCTGCATCCATCGCTACCGTCCATACCTCTTGGAACAAATAATATACCCATGAAAAAGTGTGAATATCTAAAGGCGTGTATGAGATTAAAGAAATCACTGGTTTTACCGGATGAATTCTTTTCCTTGGAAGATGTACTTTGTTATTGTAACAACTGTTATAAAGTAGAAGGGGATAGTGCAGTTTGCAAAAAGGGTGAACCACCGGCAGAGTTTGCTGTACCGGTTGGATGGACTAGGTTTCCGTTGAAACAAAGTATTAACGCCAATCAAATTCCACAGAATACAACCGATAAATGGCATGTTGCTTTCTATGGTATACGTCTGGATGCAATTAGGTAAACAAACATATTTAAAATTTAACAAAAAAGACCTTTTTGCATAATTCCAGTTTTATGTGTTGTTTTAGACTAATTCTCGACACAGGAGAACTTATGACAAAAGAGCAATTGGATATGAGTAATTTAACAATGAATATAAAGACCGAAGATCAAAACCCTCAGGTAGTCTTTTCTCCTAGTATAAAGTACGCAGCATCTGAGGAATTTACCAAGAGATATCCGTAAGTACTTTCACATGTAGTAGTGATTAATTATGAATGATCAATTTGTCATATTTTATAGATATATTGATACTCAATCAAATAAAAAGTTAAATGCTTCAACGGCATTTCAACTACTAGTAAGGCCTGGTTCATATACAATTAATTCTGGTGGTAAAGATAGTGATGACCCGCAGTTCGAATCTGTCAAATGGGCTACCAAAGAAGCGGGGGCTACGGTTATTATGGCTCTCTTAATTCACCTCGATGAATTTTAATTTATATAACACGAAAGTAATAGAAGAGAGTGATCCAGCGACGCAACGGTTACGAGAGATACACTTTCGTTTAAGGTTGACAATTGTACATAAAGATTATATGCATAACGTAATATAATTACCGTAAGATAAGTTTTTAAAACCAATTTTTTATCTTCAATTATTCCGTCGAATCTTTGCCGTGTATATTTACGTTGAATGTTATGTTAAGTACTTGTCAGTAAAAACGATAGCAATCATTTCGTAAACATCTGTTAAGGCTTTCGTTACTTTGCTCTTAATTCAGTATGCAGTATTAAAGAAAAATTCATGATGTAATTTATCGACTATGGAACGAACAAATTTGTAATAATCAGTTTAGCAAAGTATACAGTAGCTTGTATATCGAATACATAGTACATATGTATTATGTTACACGTTTAATGTAGCTACTGGCCTAGGTTCACAGCGATAAGGATTATGTCGAGTAAATTCTAAAGGTTTGTCGCTACATTAAAGAAGCACTTTAACCCTCAAGCTTTACGCCTAACAAATACCAAATCTTTAAATGTTAATAACATACAGGTAAAAATTTCTCTCTCTCTCTCTCTCTCTCTCTCTCTCCTTTTTTTTAAAGCACGCTTTTTTGCAGCATCGATCAAGAAATATGTTATCTGTATAATGTAGAAATAAAGCGATACCATTGTAAATCATATTACGAGGCTACCATAGAAAATTCAAAAATTAAATTCCCACGAAATTGAAAATATTCGGGAAATATAATAACTATATTTTCAAATACGCTGTTTAGAATTGTAATTTTTCTTTGTGGATATCATGTGCACTATTTATAAATGCATACAAATAATATAAGTGGCAAGAAAACGACGAATGTGTCTATCTTTCACAAGCAGTTCATTCAATTTGTTACCATTATTTTATTCTTTTCTCCTAATATTAATTGCTTACTTACTTTATAATTACTTTCTAATTGAGAAAAAGTAAAATTATTACGAATTTTTTAAGCTTCAATAACTTCCGATGTATGTTACGGATATTTATATTTAAAATGATATATATATTTTTATGGTACATCATTTAAGTAAGCATTTAATTTAATGCGTATAATATAGAGTAGTTCTGTAATCTTTCTGTAAAAGCGTAGACCTACTTTTTCGTGCATCAAAATTTTGATGACAGTCGTAAAATACGAGCGGAGAACATTTCAACAAAAAATAAGCCCTTTCTCTTTTATTTTTGCTCCATTTTTCGTCAATATTATTGGACAGTAATACTTTTTTTTTAAGTTCTACACCCAAATTCGAACATTTTGGTCCCAGGAGCAACTAGCGACAGCCATACCATTTCCAGAAACGCTGAGCGATGTTACCCGGTTTTCGTGACCAGTTAAAACACCTTTGAATGAAAGGTAGAGTCGATTATAATTTACGAAAATTATTATAAATATTTGCTTAGTTCTAATGTCTATAATATTTACCATTATGTTGATTCTTCAATGTATCCCATATGTGAATGGAGTTGTCATCACTTCCACAGAATATGAATCTTCCGCTAAAGGATAAACCGCAACTTGTGAATCCGGGGTTTGAATTGGGAGGCTTAAATGTAGCTAACTGCTGATCTGATCTTAAGTCCCACAGTCTTGCCGTCTTATCTTCTGATGCCGTTACAAAAGCTTGTCCCGAAGGATGATACTAAATGAAAATAATTCTTTTCATTACAAGGTAATCTTACAAGCTACTAAAACTATATAGTTTTAAGGGAACCTTTCAAGTATACTTGTATTTATTAAGTAACTTATAATAATTAGACTGCGGATTTTTATACATTTATGAGAAACAAAAGATTTTTTGATTTTTTTGAAGATACAAAAATACACAAAATACATATAATATGCAAAAATATATAAGATATCCAAAATACAGTACCTTTTACAATATTTAATAGATAAAACAATTTTCTACCTAAATTCCATTTTATAAACTATATTTACAAAAATACAGATCTGCATAAATATCAGCAGTCTCTCAATAACGAAATATACTTTCTATACTAACACAAACTGAGTTTACGTCAGATCCGTGTCCAAAGAAAGTTTGCTTTGCTGTCTGCTCTCTTATGTCCCATAGTTTACATGTTCTGTCCACCGATCCGGTAATATACGTATTTACGTCTGGAGATAAACTAATACTAACCACGTCTCCAGCATGCGCGCAAAAGTCGGTAGTTTTCTTATTTGCTTCCAAATCCCATATACAGCTAAAAAAATATCGAAATTAATGACAAATAAATTAATAAATAACCATATTATTTATTAATGCTTTATAGATGCGGATACATTTTCATGTCACCAGATCCAGTGATAATCTTTTTGTCCTCCAAGAATCTGCAGGATGAGAGGAAACCTTCGTATCCTAGTAATTCTCGAACGATTTTAGCCGATCCTGTGGCGTCACGATTGTTTACATCGTAGATAGTGCACATATTGTCCATACCACCGCAAGCAACGAAGTTTCCCGAGGGTGCAAAAGCTACCGACATCACCCATGCTGAACGTAATGGAATTACCTGAACTTTATTTCCAGTCCACGAATCCCAAATGATCAATTTTCCGTCTAGTGAACCAGTCACGCAATGCCTGGAAGGAGATATTCATTTTGATAGCTCAAGATTGGACACAATCGTTTCGGTTGATTTCACAGAGCAAATCATAGGATCGATGATCAATACTGACCTACTATCACCGCTATAATGCACCGAATTCACTTTGTTGATATGTCCCTTTAGTAACTTTTTTGTAGATAATTTAACTTTCGGTGCATCCGGTACACTACTACATGCTTCTTCCAAAGTTGTATCTTGTTGTTTCTTTTGGTCTTCCTGTTGTATAATAAAGTGTTCAAAGTGTAAAAAATATGTTCTTAATTGACATCAAAGTATGAATTCATTACAACTTTTTCTTTCTAATTACTGTACAATTAATGCGAGGTAATATGTATAATTTTTCTAATACAACCTTGCATTTGTTGATTAAATCTTCCAGCTCTTTTTTCAAAGCTACCGTTTCCGCGTCATCTTTCCCCATTGTTTGGTCTAATGTTGCTTTATTTCAAAACTACTGTGGCTCTGAGGATGAAACACCGACGATGATAGGTGTATGGATACTGCGAACAAATTTTTATCAAAATGTTAAAGAAGCCTTCGTCTACATTGCTGTCCCACTAATCGTATTAAATTGACGCTTGATCCTATTTGTTGGGCATTAGTTCGGCTCTCTGACCTAACTTAATTACCTACATACACGATAACCCTTATTATTTCAAGTACGTAAATCTGTTTTTATAATGTGATTGTTTATTTTTTATACATATATATAGCAACATAAAATTCTTTTCTTTTCTTCCTCAAAACACGAAAAAATGTACGAAAGAAGCTACAGGAAGAGGAAAGAAGGAAAAAGTACGCGGTTACGGTGTCCGAGTCCTTACAAAAAACTTAATCCGTCGCGCTTTCGAATTCCATTTCACCTATAAATGATTCGATTTGTTTAGGTTCATATAGTTCTATTGATTTATCGATCAAAGTTGGATCTATACATCATTTTCAATAATCAATTTTCTTAACATAATGTATTTTTTACAATAAATAATTACAAATCTCAAAAATACGTGTAATGTACCGTATTAAAATATTTATTCAATAGTTTTTAAAATTTTTATTTAATAAATACAAAAGAAGATTTACATTTTGTTATATGGTTGTATGACGTGCGATGCGTGAAAATCATGATAAACAAAAAAAATATTATACTGATTAGTGTTTTGATATTAAATTATATAGGTGTTGATACTTTAGTTAAAGAAGATTATTTTGGCAACGAGAACGCAATATGTGTTGAAGAATCGACAAACACATTCAAGCAGATTGTTGCTGAACGCTATAAAGCAAATATAAATTTTTGTGACAGGAATACAAAGAGTAAGGGTAAGGGTATTGCATTATATTATATGATTGCTAAAGATACTTATGATATAGAAGGTGGTCTGTAATTCATAGTACAAATGGAAGATTCGTTTTTAAGAAAATCGTGTTTGAAAATTTATGAAGTATACGTGAATTTGATTAATTCCCAGCTGGTCAGGAATGGACATTTGATATAAGGTTATTCTACATGTGAAAATAAGTTAAAAATAAAGAATAAAATTTTATCGTTTAAGGTTTCGTTTTGGAGAAAATAGAATTTGAATATGTTAGCCAAGAACTAACTCAGTATATACGTGTACTAGGCACATTTTCAAATTCAAATTTCTTGAAAATAAAATTTCAGAAGACAACACTTTATTCTACATTTTCTATTTATTTTCACATGTAAAGTAATATCCTATCTGCTCCTCTGGATCATTTATTCCTGTCTAGTTGAAAATTAAATAAAATGCATATTTCACATTCGCTCAATTTTCTAAAAAATGAAATCTCTAACGCAATTTTGTTATTCATGATTTTTATATTATTTTGTATCATAGAATTTCCCTTATCCCATTGTACCATGAATTATGAATCAGCCTGTATCTATTTGATGTTTCATTACTTTAAACAGTTAACAATGAAATTATTTGTGGTATAATAATAGGTAATACGTAGGTATGTATTCAAATATGTAATTCTGAAAGGATTACCAACTTCATCTGAAATTTTATTAGGTTGGCACATGTTAAAGAGTGACATCTTCAAAATATCATCGACAATGCACATGACCATTTATGCAGTCGATAACTTTGTAGTGTATAATCAGAGAATCTCTGATATAATATATACTTGGTGTTTAGTGTTTCGTAATTTTCAGCTAAACATTATTTCATTTTTAACTGATATGTGTAACCTATAGATAGTACAATAAAATCTTATTTGTATTCTAAATCTACATAAATCAACATCAGAGTGATACAACGCGTACCGCCATCCGTGTCGTACGAAACGTATTATTCCTTATTCCCAATGTTATTAAATCGATTAACACTTAAGATACAGATTAATGACTTAGAATATTGAAATCACTATTTGTACATCATATAATCAAAAATGTCCACGAAAATCTCATTTCGTTCCTTTAAAATCATAAATCAGAGTCAAGTGCCGAACGTAGTCGTCGAAGGTAGTAACTTTTGTTCAAAAAGTGTGGGAGTAGCAACGAACTTGCTTTCCGTCCTTCGAGACTAGTCTTAGTACTCTTAGTCAGAAGTCAGAACAGTGCATTTCATACATTCTTCGGCGCGTTTGCGGTTCTTTTTAGTTGAAAATGCGTGAGAAGAATATTGGATGTTGTCTTTTTTGGAGCCTCTTTCTGACCTACCACGTGTTTAGCGAGACTCTACCATCAACAGACAAAGACGGTAATAGTTACATCCTAGCTCTTTTAACTCTTTCGTCAATGTTCCTGAAAAACTCATCTAAATTAATCTGCATGAAGAGAAGATAAATTCGATCAACTGTGAATGTGCTTCTTATCATTCTTGGTTGTTAACGTCTATTTTATTGTACGATCATTTATGTAGTTCGGAGGAAAATATAGGCCGGGATAGTTGTTATTATTTTGTTCAAATTTTGCGTATTTTACGAATTATATACCATATCAATTTCATACATTTACACAAAACAGTTATGAAAAAAAATCATTTAAATTAAATAAAATTGAAAATGGTAACATCCAACAGAGTGGAAATATATGCATATATGCTTTTTAAGAATATAAGTTTTATTAAAATAATCATATTCCAATTTACTATATTTTTTCTATTAAGACAAATGTGAATTTATAAAAATTCATGTTCATCATTCTGGCGTAATTGCTATACGCAAATGAAATCTTGTAATTTTGTTTATTGGTTCTCTTTTCGTGGTTATTTGCCAGGGAAAGTTTTTGTTACGTTGACCCTAAAGGCGATAAGATTTTACGACTATTGTGGCGTTTAATCGATCGTTTAAAACTTACATATTTATTTAACTTATGTTGGTGGAGCGTAGGAATTATTTTATCTCACTTATCACAAGTGAGGAAAAAGCATCTTGGCTTTTTACAATTTATGCGGAATTATAACATTTTTATCCTTGACATAATTTTACTATGGAAGAGGAAACTATTTCATCGTCCTTAATTTGTCATATTAAAATTAATGTACATGGCGTAAGAATTAAGAAGAAGTAGGAAGAATTATTAAAGATTACTAAAGAATTACTAAAGATTATAGAATCCAAACATGCGATCAATTTATTAGTAAATTAACTAATCTTATAAATAGTAAAAACAATGGTTTATAAAGATAAATCATTGTACATTGTCACTACATGTTCGTTTATACATTTACTTAATGCACAGTATAGTTACAAGAATAATTGGAACAGTAACAGAGAGATTATATTCGAAGGCAAACACGTGCACCATTATGTATGTATGTATATTCTTAAATCTCAACGGAACGATTTGATATCTCTTTTAAAGGCGTAGCAAAGAATAAACTCTCTCGAAATATTTATTTTATTATGTATAAACAGTCTTGATTAATACTATATACATACATATGGCTGTGTGGTTACAGAAAGTATTTGTATTTATTATAACATTTACATACTAGTTAATTAGACTTAAATATAATTAAATTTTGCGTCATTTAGTATTTTTATATGACTACCAAAATTTGATATTATGAAAATTAAATAGAACACCATAAAAAAATGTTTCATTGAGAAACAATGGTATGCTTAAATATGTTTTATAATTACAAGAAAATAAATGTATTATTAATACACAAAGAAAGTGCCTGATTGACGATGCCTTGATGAACAATTAAATAGCGTTCGCGCGACCTGGTTATCTTTCCATTTCCGTTTACATGAGCATATTCTCTGAAGATGCCTCTGTTTCCAATTTTCTGAAAACTTTTATCGTTATTATGACAGCTTTTCCACGAATTTTCTTAATTAATTTTTCAGATTTGTTTATGAGGAGAACAATGGACAATATCTTTACAGAAGTCGAAATATTTTATAAGAATCTTCTAAATATGATGTCTATGTAGTATGATAAAAACATCGCATTTTTTAATTCAATTAGTATTATTCTTATAGAAATAAAATAAATTTTGGCTTCTTAATTTGCAATTGTGCCCAAATATAAATAAAAGTGTTGGATTTCAAAATAACACGGCTTTTTGACAATTGAAATTCCGTTCAGTATGTATTATGCGAATCCAGCTTCGCTGAGAGCTGACGTGACTGTTAACACGTACAGTAATTCGAATCATGATGTCATGTGGAAAATGTAGCGCTTATGTGAATCGCGTTTGCCCAGCTTTTGCTCGTTCGGTGCATATGTTGATACCTAGTTGCTCAAAATAGATAAACCCTTCCAATATGGGGAGCCACATACGCTTTAAAAAGGAGCAAAGACGAAATAAAATTTTACTCGTTATCAGTATTATTGAACTGGCTGTTAAATAAAATATTGCAAAACTATGTATATGACAATTTAACATTTAAATTTTTCCGTTTCAAGGCTTCATTTTCGAGAAAATAGAATTTGAACATGTTTAGTTCAGAATCGGGTTGCAATTAATCTTAGTACACGTGTATAATGAATTTTCAAATTTATTTTTCTCGGAAACGAAGCGTCTTGTGAACAAATTTTATTCTATATTTTCGACTTCGCGACTCCACTTTCTATTATCTTCAGAATAAGCCAAACTCGACTTCCTCAAAAACGAAGCGTCATATGGCTAAATTTTCTATATACAATATTCTATATTTTGTACATGTCATTTAGCCGCAATGTACATTCATATATGCATAAATCTCTGTGCGGCGTTTTTGTAAAATGCTGAAGTGTCGTGTTCGAAATTCGAACGAAACGGCCAAGAGGAAAATATTATTTTTCTTTTACTCACTGAAATGTGGCATATATACAAATATATTACATCAAATTTTTGTCTATTTTTCTTACAGTATGAGAATCTAAATACTGTTTAAATTGTGTACAGATGTATTGGTGTTCACTATTGCTTCGAACGAAACCGATGGCTACAAAAGATATCTCAGATCGGTCAATGTCTATGGATTTCACGATAATTTGAGAGTACTTGGTTTGGGAGAACCATGGTTAGGTGGTGATAACATAAAAACCAGCGCAGGAGGAGGATACAAAGTAAATCTCTTAAAGAAGGCTCTAGAAAATTATGGGGACGATGACCAGAAAATTGTTATATTTACGGACAGGTCTTTTGCATATTTCATTTCCTTCTCTAACTTGTTTCATTTGTAATTTTAATTCTAATGTTTAATTTTAATAACTACCTTTATATTTTAGTTACGACGTGATATACTTAAGCGACTTGACTGAGATCATTAATAAGTTTAAGAGTATGGACGCTAGAGTTTTGTTTTCTGCAGAAGGCTCTTGTTGGCCAGATAAATCGCTAGCGTCCAAGTATCCACCCGCAACTCTGGGGAAACGCTTTCTAAATTCTGGAGGCTTCGTGGGCTATGCTTCGGACGTTTACGCGATTTTAACACATGCCCCGATAAAAAACAAGGATGACGATCAATTATTTTATACGTTGGCGTATCTCGACGAGGAATTAAGGGAACGTCATAAAATTAAGCTGGATCATAAGTCTGAGATATTTCAGAATCTATATGGTGCTGTAGGTAAGTGAATAAATAAAGCAGAATTAAATGAATAAAGTGAATAAGATTATTTTTTTTATAGCTGATGTGGAGTTAAAATTTGAGGGTGGCAAGGCTTCGCTTTTGAATACTGTTTATAACACAGAACCATTGATTCTTCATGGAAATGGTTACAGCAAGTTATCGCTGAATTCTTTGGGGAATTATTTGGCTCGTGCATGGAGTCCTGAGGAAGGATGCGTAATGTGCTGGGAAGGAACGATAGAATTGGATAGAACAACATCGCAATCATATCCAATTATATTAATCGCTATATTTATAGAACGGCCGACTCCTTTCTTGTCCGAATTTCTATCGGCGATATATCAGCAAGCATATCCAAAATCGAAGCTACATTTGCTTATACATAACAACGTAGAGTATCACCAAGATGTACTTGATAATTTTATGAAAAAGGTTGAAAAGGAATATAACAGTAGTAAGCAAATTTCTGTGAATGACGCTATGAGTGAAGTTGATGCAAGAAACTTAGCCATGTATGTATCAAAGATATATTTAACCTTATTACTTTCAATGAAATTTCTGTCAATTTTAAGATAAATATCGTTCTTTAGGGATTATTGCTTGTTAAAGGAATGTTCTGGATATTTCTCAATTGATTCCGTTTCCCATCTGGATAACGAACATACTTTGAAACTTCTAGTAGAACAGCAGCGAGATATCATCGCACCATTACTAGTCAGACCATATAAAATGTGGAGCAATTTCTGGGGAGCTATAATGGACGATGGATTCTATGCTCGAAGTTTTGATTACATAGAGATCGTCAAGAATGAACGCAGGTATGTCTTAAAAATATTTTACAAACTTGCTATTTTAATGCAACGTACTTTATTTATTGTTTAACTATGCATACGTGTGCAAAGATTATACATTTCGTGAGAATCATTTCATGTCCTTTTTATCACTAGTTATTTTAAACAACATCTTAAAGGCAATAACTTTCGATTTCATCTATATTCGTACTAAAGTATTGTGAAAAAGGAAACTTAATCGAAAGCGATGGAAAAGTCAGTCTTGAAGGATCTTCGATCGATACTGTACATATTATCGGCTGTACATTCGTAGACTCCAGCATCCATTTGTGTTGCAGGATCTATTTCCAGTTTCGATTTCACTTTATCTGGTCCAACTTGCCATTCGTGTACCTTTACATACAAAATTTTTATCATTATGATCATCGTTTATTAAGACTTAATCATCGCAATTAATATTATCTATACTAACATGTAGATAAAGATGTGTATAGATTTCAGCACCATCCTTGAACCATGTGATATGTGGCCGTGGGTTTCCACGTGCCACGCAAAGGAAAGCGATTTTATGTCCTAAAACGTACTCTAAATCAAAGTGTGATGCCAATACTATTTTTGCTCCCTAGATAAACATTTTTAGAAAACAATTAACAAATTGGAAGCGACTTCTAACTTGGTTTAGAAGTCTACGTACATCATGATTATTATAATATTGATCACTTTCTGGATCACGATACTTTCCAGTGATAGGCAGTCCTATTTGGACTCGCGATCTGGTTTTTCCTCTGCCTCGTCCTCTTCGTCCAAGAATTTCCTGGCTATTTAATAGTAGTACGATTAACAGAAATAACGTCACCGTAAAGCGTGGCATGATGATTTGAGCAAAGCAACTAGAAATGGATAGATCAAGTAGATGGTTACAAGTAGAGAAAACAGAGTCTGTGTTAATATGTCGCAGATACTCACCGAGTACAGACAACGTATGACGATCACACGGAACTCCGATGTAACTAACAGTTACCTACTCATTACTCCCCTAGTCTTCTCTCCTATCTATTACAGATGTATAGACAGATACTGCTAAACTGCACATATTATACGCACATGTGCTAGTTATTCATTCGACACCTATTGCAACTCGGTCATCACCAAATTCCAAATGCTCTAACTTGATTGTTCCTTCTACCTAGTACTGATAATAGAATTGGCTTTAATAAAACAAAATTGAATATAACAAGACTGAACGTTGTTTCAGGAATTTTTTCATTTAATTCGTGAACGAAATGGCAATTCGTCAGACAAATTTGTGATATGCTATCTTATGTTTTATTTTATGGTTTACGCTATAGATGTACCACCCTTGTAAGAGTCAATTGTGATTTAATGAGTAAAAGATAGGGGGAACTTTAAATTTCCAAGTGCGCCTTCATGCTTTGAGATTCTTAACAATCTATGGTATTCGTGCTTTAAAAAAAATAACGAAACGTGTCGTACATCTTTCTTTTTTATTATATTTTTGTAAATATAACGCTTTTGCTGTTATAAAAGTGTTAAATTCAACATTATTAGATATGTTTCGAAGAAAAGTGAAAGTGAAAGTGTATAACTTTTAAAAAATTAAACTTGTTATTTAAAATTAACTTTCCTGCCATTACGATAAGTTGAAGAGATTGACGTCTAAACTTAAGTATTGCAACTACGACAAAAGTACTGATTTTAATAGGAGATCATGACATAATCCGTCCTAAAGCCACGACGATCAACAGCATATTGATTATCCGCTTGACATTCGTAATATCCCGCATCTTTTTGGGTGGCTGGGTCAATTTCCATCTTTGATTTTAACGTATCATTGCCAACAGACCATACATGCACCTGCAACACGCATGATTTTACAACTTTCCTCAAATTTCTCTTATAGGAATCCCTTTTTCTGAATAATCAGAATACCTGAAAGAATTTATGATGATACAATTCGATTCCATCTTTCAACCAGGTGATCTCAGGCCTTGGAACTCCAGTGGCCATGCAGAAAAACGTGATCTTCCTACCCAACATGTAATCCAATTCAAAGTGTGAGGCTTTCACTATTTTCGCTCCCTACGAATTTTAGAAGTTAAGCGATCGATGATCTGATATCGATTAATATCTTTAAACTCACATCTTTGTTTCCGTAGTAATTAGCACTAGCAGGATTTCTGTGAGGAATCAGAATAGGCATCCGAGACTTGTAAACTCTTCCGCCACTGCGTCTGCCGCCTCCTCTATCTCCTACACCTTTTACCGCGTCTGTGTTTACCAATAAACCAGCAAAAAAGAACAGGCAGAAAAGTTGATATATCTTCATTTGTTCTACGATTATATAGTTCTCAATCTTTTTTCAAAGTGTCAATATTTCTATGTACTTTACATAGAGCTGTTACACTTGGGTGTATCTTAGCTTTCAATTGATTTTGATTATTCTAACTTGGAATTAGAACACTTGAAATGTTATTGAATAACTTTTGCAAAACATTAAACGTGTTTATACTTATGTATGTTAAAGATAGTCGCTTGTATACCAATCGAACTTCACCGGAAAGCAATTGTTGGTGATAAAAGTGACACAATCTTCAGGTGCTTACCGGCTACACGGAACCGCTACTTTTGACAAGTGGTCAAGCCGAATCTTTGGGCTTCGGCCTACAGCCTAAAATATGAATGGACTATGCACGATGGGCATGTCGCGTCATTGGTGACAGAGTTATGAATCTCAATTGGATAATTATGCATAACCCATTGTCAGTGTGTTCATCAGCCAATCACGACATCAGACTGATTGCCTTACGAAATATTGTCTCGCGGGACTAACAAACAAGTATGCTGGTCCCTTCTATGGTTTCGCGTCTGCTTCTTCACTGGCCTTGAGGTCCTGAGAACAGCAGACAGATTGGATACCCACGTGCTATTATGTATTAAATCGATCGTTTATATGAATTAAGCTGAATCGAATCATTATTTTTCACCACAATAATTAATTGTGCTGTATTTCATATCAGTAGAAATACTTAATATTTCTTAATAACTTAATATTCAATATAATATCATACAGGCTAGCCCACGAGTTACTTTCCCATTTAAAAGCTGTATAAGATTCTTCTTGGTATTATACTTTTAAATTTTTGTTGCACATTTTTAAAGTATGTAATTTGAGTGTAAATAATTCAAGTAAAAACAATTGAATTTTTTTTTAATTAATGCTACATTTTTTCAACACTACTCTAATGGCAGTTGTGGCCCATTTTCACGACAATCGGTATGTTAATAAACAGAACACCAGAATTTGAAGTACTGAAAACCCGAGAGTTTTTCATTAACGCGAATTGCACCCTGTAGAGATAACAGTTTGGTGATCATATCAGACATTGTGTCATATCAAAGAGTAATCCTTTTTCTTTTTTTTTTTTTTTTTTTTTTTGAGGATTTTTACTTGTTGCTCCTTTGTGAATTTGGAACAAAATTTAAAAATACTTATGTAATACAATAAAAAAGAGAGTCATACAACTTTTAAATGCGGAAGTGACTTAGGGACCACCATGTATACATATATATATACATACATAAATATATAGTGTATAATATTATTACAGAGGACTATGGAACGTGCCGTTTATCAGCAATTGCTACTTAATTAATGCAACTCTAATAAGTAACAAAGAAACTCGTCCATCCTATTCGGAAGGCGATTTAGACACGGAGATGGCTTTCGCTTATGCTAACAGAGAACGAAACATCTTCATGTATGTCAGTAATAGAGTTGACTTTGGGCATCTCGTTGATCCAGATAATTATGACGTTACGGTAACACATCCGGATTTCTATCAAATTCTCAACAACAAATTAGATTGGGAAAAAACATACATACATGAAAATTATTCGGAAAACTTTAATCCGAATAAAACTCCGGTGCAGGTAAAAATACATTTATATATTTCTAATGGTCGGATAAAAGAGACGTAGATACATCAGATAATACGTCAGAATTATTAACTTTGCCGAGAGGCACTTGTGATGTTTAAAGTGCAATGTAAGATCAGGTGTTAGATTTTGGATATACTATTGGTACATGTACTGCGTATATATATGTAGTATAGCGTACTTATCCAATTGACCGATATTGTCTTATACTCTTTTCCCGTTCATTATATATATTTTATCGAAATGTTTAATATTTATCAAATATATGAATTCTCGGTATTATTCAGGTCGATTAAATTTTCATTCTAGGTTTGCCCAGATGTTTATAGGTTCCCTATAGTAAACGAGAGGTTTACAAAAGAGTTGATAGATATCATGGAAACGTTCGGAAAGTGGTCAGACGGATCGAATCATGTATGACTATTTATCTTCAAATAGTTACAGTAACAGTTACACTAATAACGCGATACAGTTACATTTTTCAGATAAAACAGTCACAGGATAAACATTTGCCTTATCACTAAACAATAACAATATAACTTTTCCAACAGGATCCGAGATTAACGGGTGGTTATGAAAATGTACCAACCCGTGATATACATATGAATCAAGTAAAATATGAGCCACAGTGGCTATACTTTTTAAAGGAGTATGTTAGACCTCTTCAGGAACTCGTGTTCGCCGGATATTATCACGATGTAAGATATTTGTCTTTTAAATGTAAAATGTGTCAATCATTTTTAGGACCCACGTATCGAAGGTGGATACGAAGCCGTACCAACACGAGATATTCACATGAAACAAATCGGCCTCCACGAATCTTGGTTAAATTTTCTTTATGAATATGTCAGTCCTTTGCAAGAACATGTTTTTATAGGATATAATACGAATGTAAGAGTTACCAAAAAACAGGATACATATATGGGAATAAGTAGTCTGTTGGTTGCACAATATTTCTCACCCTGAACTACATATAAATTAATACACCGTTGCACAAATTTTAAATTGCAATACATTATTTGGCAAACTGATCACATCATAGGGAATGATGATAGGCTTCGTATTCGGATTCGTTGCACTTTTTTACTAGGTTGCAGTTATATTGTTATACATATATAAAGGATGTTCTATTTAACTGGAAACGATCGAATATCTCATAAGGGGTTAAAATTATTAAAAAATACTCCTGCAATGTTGTGTGGTACATAGGAGGACTTCTTGACTTGCAAAAGACACTTCTTAAGCTGACTGTTAGAAACTAAAGATATGAATCTAAGAAGCATAAAGGGAGATAAGAAACTCGATCTTTGTCTAGTTCATAGCGCAATCATTTGATGGCGTTAGACCATGAAGTCGTGTATAATTCAGTTACTGATTTCCTATGATTCATTTTTAGGATTTAATCTATGACATTCTACTACATGAAATGACATTATGTGATATGTTGTTTGTATTCATCTTAACAAACGCTATCATATTATGAGCGGAAAATACAGGGTTCCATTTAAGAAGGTTAATTTAATATTAATATCTCTTTCACTATTACGTTTAGAAAAAAATTGTTTGTATCATCTATAATATCTTCCTATACTCGTATACTAAATAATTTTTGTAAGAATACTTTTTTGATAAAATCAATCCCTCGTGAGAAATTTTACCGTCACCAGTTAAACGAAACAGCTTGTTGTAGGTGAAGTATGCATATCGTATTGTAGTGAAACATTTCAAATAAATTGAGAGTATCAGAGATTGAATTAAAAAATATTTTGCATTGTTTTGAATATTAATGGAAAATTAGTAAAAATAAAATACTAATTGAATATGTTCGTAATTGAAATTTACAGCCACCTCGTGCACTCATGAATTTCGTCGTAAGATATCGTCCAGATGAACAACCATCATTGAAGCCACATCATGATAGTTCAACTTATACCATCAACATCGCTCTAAATAGGGCGGGGGTGGATTATGAAGGTGGAGGTTGTCGATTTATCCGCTATAACTGCTCTGTTACGGACACAAAACCAGGTTGGATGTTGATGCATCCTGGAAGATTGACTCATTATCACGAAGGACTTCGAGTTACCAGTGGTACAAGATACATTATGATTTCATTTGTCGATCCTTAATCGATGTATCGAATTATATATACATATTACATGTTGACTGATAAGGAACAAAATAACTGTATAAAGAATGTTCAACTATGTTCTCATATATGTAAATATATGAGACAGTAACATTAGTGGAAAAAGCTGCCGATACGAACAAAGTATGTATTTCAAGAAAATAAGGTTCTTGTATCAATATTATTTTTATAATATAGAAAGAATATTTGAGACATTTAGTGAATATTAAGTATTTGTATGGAAATAAAATGTTAACCCGCATTTGTATTTATCATTTTGATGATATCATGAAATGATCATTAGTAAATCAGATTCAATTTTTTACATCCCTTTTGTTTTATTGTTATTATTAAAAACTCGTTTTCTTTAAGTTATTTACAACTTACAATTTCTACACAATTATCTTTACATTTTAATTTCAACACGAAAACTTTTCTTTTCTTTGTTACCTTAAGCTGTGTTTTTAGATAATAGTGTCATGAATATTCTAATAAAATTACACACGCCACACTGTTTAAAAAAAAAGCATTTTCTCATTTCAGACTTCTCGTACCTATACAATTATCAGTATATTACAATATTAGGAACATTCGTAGGATAAGTAATTAGATTAACATTACTGAATAGCAAACTTTGAAAAATCGATTTAATTATATTCCCGCACATTTATTTACACAGTAAAAAAAAGTTCCTTTTTTTGTATCAGAGTGGTATTAATGCAATTTAATATGTCACAGCGCAATAACAGAATAATTAAATTCATTTAAAAGACACTTTCTGTATGGAAAAATAAGTACATTTTAAATTAATTGAAGTGTTTGATAACTTTTATCGGTTGAAACCAGCGCCTTTGGTTTTCGTATATATACTCGATAATTTCTTTTCGCAAGTAATTTCAATCAATTCACTCGTGTGTTGCAGTTTCGATTATTTTTCATACAGAATACCACATAATCTAATTAATTTCAATGCAGCTCACGTATAGCAAGCAATGACATAACTCTGTAACGTAGTAACGTATTAATACGTTATAAAAATGTTCTCTGCCAGCGAGTATTTTTACCGCATATATATTTGATAAACACGAATACTATTCAAATTCACAGTATTATTTAATTGAACTAGGCATTATGTACAGTTTGTTCGATTCATAGAAAAAGATAAGATTATACATAATTTTAATAACCCGCTCGTTTCAATTCGTTCAGCTGGTGTGCTAATTTTTCCTCTTTAGTTCTTCTCGCTTGACCCAGCTTCCTACACTCGATATAAGTGCTGAGGAAACGTTCGACATCAATTTTCCTATTAAGGAAGTCTTCGGCGATTTGTTCACTTTCTTCGTGACTCTCATCTGCAGCTTTCCTTAAACACTCTTTTATGTGATCTGGAGTAAATGCTTCGGACAACTTGTTGTATCGTTGTATAAGCTGATCATATCTAGCCTTTAGTGCAGTGACAGTCTGTACTTTATTTGCTACATCAGACTGCAATTCTCTAAGCTCGGGTTCTTTGGCTACATTGGCTTCTAAGGAATAGATAGAAAAAGATAGAGATCCAAAAGAAGAACATGGTTTTGTCGCAAATAATCTTACCGGCAGTTTTTTGGACCCAATCTATTGCATCGTCGATAGCCATGTTAATGTCTTTTAAGTCGGAATGTTTATCCAGGAATTCATCTAATCTATCATCATCCTCGTTTAACCATCTCAATTCCTCGTTACTCAAGTTATTCAATTCTGGAAACGCTATGCTCTGCCGCAGCTTAATTTGCGCTTGATTCGGCAACGATTGCTGATGGTAATTCGCGTTTACGTAATGCGAATTCAAATACGTTCCATGTTGACTTGAATTGTACCTAGTTGCATCTGTATTGTGAAGCGAACCACTTCGCGAAGTCGCAACATATGCTGAATGCTGTGACGGAGAACCGAATTTTGTATGGTTCTCCGTCACGTACACCGTACCCGAATTTGTATGATTGTAATTATAGATACAAGTATTTGCATTGGTAGATGAATACTGCGGATATTGAGTGTTATAATAAGAATTGTATGACGCCAGTGTAATTTCTGGATACTGTTGCAGGGAATAAGACGGAGAATTTCTTCCTTGTGAATCTGTGATTCGTATAATAAAATAATAGTAACAGAAATTTTGATTTTTTGCTCTCATCATATGTAATATAAAAATGTATGTACCTCTGTGGGATTTGACAGATCCAGGAGAGATTTCTTCTAACAACTGTGGAGGATTTTTACTAAATTCTCTAATGATAGCTTGAACGACACGACCAAGATCACTGTGCACTGTAAACTGATATGTAAAACCAAATGATCTTTATGATTCTAGTCAAATATGCTAGAAATATAAGAATTCTTACATTAAGTAATCCTGGTGCACTGGTGATTTCGTTGTGTTCGTTACACCAAGGGTGTTTTATGGGTGGAGAAACCCTGAGTACTGGTTTTTCCAACGGAAACTCCGGTGACAAAGAGACCATAATAGCCATTCTCCTTTCCCCGGCATTGAATTGTACCTGATATTCCACATCTTCTCTTAACTCTACTACACTGTAACACAAATTATGTATAACAGTTAAGCAACCACGACAAACAGTTACACAATATAAAAAATAATTCGATGGACAATATAGGAACATGTATGAAATATTTATTTTTTTTAAATTAAATAAGAAATTGGACAATCAAGCTCGAGAAACTAGGCGTGTATCTCCTTGTATGACGGACGCGTAATGAGCTTAATAGTAATAAGCTTTTTATTTTATTCGTCGTATATGAACCATAAAATGCAGATTTTACGTGAATAAAAAATAATGTTACATGGAATTGTTAGATGATATAGACAGATTAATGCGAATAAGGTTAAACAAGAGAGGTTACAATCGAAAAATCTTCTTACTTGTCGTTAAAAATTTTCAAGGTGTCGATTTGCCGTTTTCTCTTAACTGCGGCATTCTCATTTTCGCCACGGAATATTCGCGATATCATTTAAAAGGGTTAAATCTAGATAAAACATTCGTTTTATCCTTCGACTTCCCTGTCAAATTAACCATCCAACAGCAGAACAGCTGTTTCGGCCCTGATCAAACTTCACGGGAGAAATCGAGATCTATCTAGCGTTAGCAATGTCTTTTTTACACTATACTTTCGTTTAAAAAACGTCAGTTATACATATCTATTGTGTTTTGAAGTCGATTACATTTACACACGCCGATTCAAGCGATCGATATGATTGACAGTCGTTCGAATAACGTCACGGTGACCATTTATTTTATTACCTAGGCTAAAGTTAATCGCCTTTGTTATAGTCCTAATGTAGAATTTTTTGCGTATTTCGATAAACAGACAGCAGAAAGAGATATACAATATACAGCTGGGTATTTTTTTTACATGATAGATACATAGTATCCATAAAAAAATCGTACAAAATAGTTGTATAAGGATTGATTTGTAATAAAGTATAAAATTTGTGTTAAAGTAACACAAACTACACAAAAATCTATTTAAAATATAGAATTGCATTCACTAAAAATATTTTATTTAATAAACACATTAATACAGTTACTTCCATTAATATCTGAACAACTTTTAAAACAGAATAACTTCTTTGAAATTGGATCAACTATTTAAGCTTTTTTGAAAAGTTAAAATAGTTAGTTTACTAAATAATATATAAAGAAAATTCTGGGAAAATTGCAATTGGTCGGAATTGCGAAGACGATAGTAAAGATCGGTTTTTACAACTTTTTTTTATTAAGCCTGTAATGAAAATTTAGACAATACGTTTCGTCAATTATATTGTACATGTTGAAAATGTCATAAAAATTGGTCAAAACTGGTGAAGATTGCAGTTTTTTTTACAGCTTTCAGCCTATGGCCTATATAGCTATAATAAATTTAAAGGTTCTTAAATCCTTCGATGTCAGCCAATTGTTTCAGTATTAATCGATCTCGATGAAATTTTCAGAATGTAAATAACTGATATAAATCTACAAATCATATTGTTTACATTTTCATTATAGGCTCAGATAAAAGAATCGTAAGAAGCAACTTACACAATTTTCTTCGCGATTTCAACCAACTGCAATTTTTTTAATTTTTTGTACACGTCATCTATATATATAATAAACTAGTAATATATAGTATATAGTAAAACTAAATATATAGTAAATATCCTAACTTCTCCAAAAACTCAAGATATTTAACCCAATCTTGAAAAAGTTATTTTGCTTTAAACGCTATACAAATATTAACATAAACGACTCTGTTTAAGAAAAGATTTTGAAATATTCATACAGGATATACATAATTTTCGTAACATTATCTACGAACTGTAACTATTAGTGTGCGCTTTTGCAACCGTGTAAAAGTAAGTAAAATGTGTGAAAAACTGAGTAAATGTGGTAAAACGTTCTAAAAAAAAATCGTGTAATTGTAAATAAAATGTGATAAAAAGACCGTGTAACTGTCAATAGTAAAAAAGAAAACCCACCAATATTTAAGGATCTAAGCGAAAAAGAAAAGAACTATAGACATACAGTTATTTGTTACATTACAGGATTATAGGATTTGCGATCATACTTATCATAATGCTTACGGACAGTTTAAGACTTCTTGAGATGTATTATAAATATTTTTTACAAAAGTGAAAATCAAGTGAATTGTAGTATTTTATAACTAATTTAACACTTATGACTGGGAATGTTTATACAAATTCATGTTTTTATGAAAATGGTTAAAAAAACGAGTTATATAGATCCATCTCACCTACAAAATATTATATGTTTTACTTTGGACATTTTATATATTTTTATCTATGTATTTTTCAGATGCTAATTTTTACATCTGTAACTTCCATAAATGCATAAACAACCACAGTTTATTTAGGAAATATGAGATGTAATAAAAATAGGAAAGGAAAGGCAAAATGATTACAATTAGATACTTTGCATGGAGATTTATTTCTTTAGGCGACTTCAGCAGGTCTCTGTCCACCTACAACTCTATGATTCTTTGACAAGTAGTCCGCGAATTCTTGATAAGGAGCTTTCCTTAGTGCCTGATCGTGCCACAGATCCGGTGTTAAGTATGCGTAGGTTTTGGCAATAGCTGCATAGGTAGCTTTCGCAAAGTTGCCAAGAGTACAGGTGGATCCTCTAGCTGAGGTATAGCAATCCTCGATACCAGCCATTTGTAACAATTTCTTGGGCACAGGCGCTGATACAATACCTGTGCCTCTTGGTGCTGGAATTAAACGCACCTGAACTGACCCACACTTGCCAGTAACTTTACAGGGTACAGTGTGAGGATCACCGATTTTATTTCCCCAATAACCACGACGTACTGGCACAACTGACAGCTTGGCAAGAATGATAGCTCCACGGATGGCAGTGGCCACTTCCTTGGAACATTTTACTCCTAGGCCAATGTGGCCCTTGTAGTCCCCAATTGCTACGAAAGCCTATAAAATGAGAATTACTAATGAGATCTTCAATGCATTAATAATCACACTACCTTATCATTTAAAAATTATGTTTGTATAAAATTACCTTGAAACGAGTACGCTGACCAGCTCTGGTTTGTTTCTGTACTGGCATAATTTTCAGTACTTCGTCTTTCAATTCGACTCCAAGGAACTTGTCAATGATCTCATATTCCTTGATAGGTAAGGAAAAGAGGTAGATATGTTCCAAAGACTCAATTCTTCCATCTCTAACAAGGCGTCCCAGTTTTGTCACTGGAATCCATTCCTTGCTATCCTCTTTACCACGTCCACGACCACGACCTCGGCCTCTGCCCCCGCGACCTCTACCTCTTGGACCTCCACGATCACCCCCTCCGCGAGAACCAAATCCTCCACGAAAACCTCCACGCGCGGCTGGAGCTGTGTCCGCCATTCTGTTTGAAATTAACCAAGAAAAATGGAATTTATAGACTATTAGAAAAAAAACTGAATAATTAAACGATATATGTAATAAAATTTTCTTTCACTAGTCTGATGCGTAATTATCGATAATTATCGACTGTTGCGCAATTATCGATAGTTTATCGACTTTTTCCAATTTTTACTATTTGATCAGTCTTTTTTAAGAGATAAAGAAAAATTTTAAAAATTTGATATCTTTTCGGTTTAATCCATTCAGTGTCTAAAATTTACTAAAAAGGTTAGATTAGATTTAAGTTACATTTTCAAAAAATATTTTTATTTAGCAGACTAAATTGCATAATTATCTGATATGTAATTAATTTAACCTTCCTGGAATAGGGCTAGTTATTTATTATAGGTCACTGCCACGCTAACCTCGAAACACATGTTTCTGATGACTAATAGACATACTTAAAATTTTTAATATAAATTTAATTTTTAAGACATTCATTAGTCATAGAATTTTTTATATTTCTAAAAGTATAACATAAATGCGTTTTAGGGAGAATTAATATTGATTAATAATGAAGTTGAGAAAGATATTTGTAGTACACTTACGATTTTTCCATCTTCTTCTTAGTATGTAGAGTTACGGAAGGAAGACCATTACTTCTCGAATTCACCAACTCGAATATATATCGATTATATCGATATCTTTCGACTACATGTCACATCCGGTATTTAAATATACATTTAAATAAAATACGAACTATTAATATTTTTATGTAACTCAATTTTTAATTAACTTCTCTTTAACTCTTTTTAATTTCTTAAAACATTATTTTCTTATTGTTCGAAATAGTATATAATCAGTGACGACCATACATGTATACAATTGCATGAGGTGTTTACTTTGATGCAAAGAAACTATTTGAATATTTATTGTATGTATCTGAAATTTAGATTAATGTATAGCAAAAGAAATTTCTTTTGTTTGAAACTACAACAGAATACAGGAGAGATTTCATTTGAAATAACAACATTTTGGCGAACGTATACTTGAAGACACATGAAGGATTTACCTATCTTCATATTTTATTTAAATTTCAAATATATAATCTTGATATCTTTTATTTGATTTTAATATCTCATGTGTAATTTTTTTTATTTTTTTAAGCCGTAATACATTTACGTTGCATTGATTTGAACAATTACATGATATCTTGTTACAGAAATCGATGAATCATATTTTTCAAGAAAATCGAGTTTGGAAATTTTATTTTCTTGAAGACTGCCTTGAAAAAAAATTTTTTATTTTACGTGTTCGACTTATTTTTGCATATCTAATGACCTCTTGTTGATTGATTACTCGTACCTAGTTGGTACTTAGCCAAGTTTAACTATGTTTGGCAAATTTTCAAACTCAATTTTTTTTTTCACATAAAAAAGTTTTATTCTATATTTTCAAGTTATCTTCTCACATAGGTTTATCTAGTTGTACCAACCACGCTGTCTCACGCTGTATATACATATATACATAGTTAACTTATGGTTAACAGGATTTAAAGGATAATTTGGTATAAAGCAATTAGAAAAGCTAATTCTATTAACAATTACTTCGATATTTTGTAAAATAAAGCTGGGGAAACACGAGCGTTATAACGGACGTCAATTTTGACGGACGTTGGAACTGTACTCACTCGAGCGTTGGTTTGGTTCTCCGTAATTTTCTCCGATCGATACGCTGAGAAAGATATCCATGTGACCAAAATTAACGCTGTAGAATTCTCGATTTTCGTTTACGCTCGTTTACGTTAAAAATTCAAAAGAAAATATAAGTCAAGACAAGAAAGTACTGGCTGCATCCTGTAAACAATTCAAGACTATTGACAGGTATATTTCACACGTTCTATAGTAAACTTACAAGTGATGGTAAGGAAGTTTTTCAATTATTTTCGCATGTCGCGGTCATCATTCAACAAATTACTTAAGAAGAAAAAACAAAGCATAATGCGTAAGGATACGAAAATGAGATGTTCAATACCGCCTTAGGGAAGGTTAGTTGTGATTAGAATGATATGGTGACTAGAAGACCGAACTAGGCGAACCGAAAAAATATTGTCTACATTAATACATATAAGCTAATTAAAATAATGTAATAGTGCATTACATTTAAGATAAATAAAAAGATAATAATTTATAGAATACAAAATAATAACAATAATGTACATTAATATAGCATTAATAATAAGAAAATAATATTTATAATAAGTAATGTTATGATGATATATTTTTGAAGGAATTTTCTGTTATATCTACCATGAAAATTTGTGGTCGAAAGGGAAATTTTCTTAATGAAGTATCATAAAAATATCTAACCGGACAATTTGATGTGCTACGTATTACTATTTGATAGTGTGCGTTGAACAGATGAATTTCTAACATCCTGAATTAATTGCATAATTTGCATTCTGTATTGCACTTTTTGTTCTAAATTAAAGGTCTTAATTAGTGGTAATGTTGATTTATAAAATGCCACGTCGTCATCGTCGTCGTTTGTATTTTTCTTATATTCCGAAAAATTAACCACCTCTCCTTCCGCGTTAGTTCTTTTTGCTCTTTCTCGTGGGTATCTCGACTCATTATTCGTTTCTTCATTATTAAAAATCGATCCAAATCCATTAGTAATGTTGGTCCTTGAATCTGTACTCATTAAATCATTCCTTACTACTTCCGTGTTACTATTAGCATCTTCTTGCAGCCGACATTTTTTCAAAAATTCTAATTGTTCTTCATAAATATATTGTATCTTTCTTTTTGGAACAGTGCCTAACTTATTATTTCTGTCTCTTTTCCTTAAAGAACGAATATAATTATCGCGTACGCTTCTCCATTTAGAAATTACCTCCTGCACTATAAAAATCATTAACAATTAATAAAAAAGATTAACAATAATCTAACCAATTAAGTGTCAATAAATTAATATTTCTTTGTACATAGTTTTTAGGTATTTGAGTAGTAAAAACTGCATCTTCGATTTGCATTACCAATATCGAATAGTTTGATCTACGTTGTGTGATATTATACGTACAACCTACACTGCACAAAAATGTTGAAAGTATTGCATGCAGAATGCATGCCAATACCAAATGATAGGAAAGTGAAATGAAAGAAATTATTGAGAATAGGAGTGAACTCGTCGGTTACATTGATCTTGAGATATATTTTCAAGGACAAGGACATAGCATATTGCAAACAAAGTTGGCCAAGTACCATGGTAAGATGGAAAAATATAATTGCGTCGTGTTTATGGTGTACTTATAAAATAAATAATGAAAATATATTAAATATGTTACTCGTTACTTTTTTACTTACAAATCATCTTCTTATCAGTTTCTATCTTTTGCATAAAGTTGGGGATTACAATACTCGCCACACGCAACCACGCTTCGTTTCTTTTTAATTTGTTTTTGTATTCATTATTGGAAACATCCCATACAGCGGGATGTTTCTCAACTTCGGATATCAGTACCTCGACGTCCATAATTTATTATAGCGGTTAATATACGTTAACTCGCCGTTCGTGTGGCCAGTCTCATAGAAACACAAAGAATGTGGCAACGTCCGTGTTAATTGCTCGACGCACGTTGCGTTTGTATCATAGCAATTGCTGACTACGTCGCGACATTGCCAACGTTGTCTTACGTACGTAGGGATTGACGGACGCAATTCGTGTGGTGTGACGTCTGGCGTGTAACTGTGTGATGGTGATACACACATATTTACTTACCTTTGCGCAGGTTTGGAAACTCCCGTGGTGGGGACGAAACTCTTAATATCGAGAAGTGTGTTTTACAAACTGGCCGCTAGCCATAGCGCTGGGATCGATTTGTTAAACTTTCACATTCAACGCCATCCTTACCACTGAAGATAAAGAATATAAACTAAATTACTTTTCATAACTTTTCACAATTTATTTAAAGCAAACATTCAGTATTTTATATGATAGAGAAAATGTTCAAATAAATATGGATTTACATAGTAACGTAAAATTCAGTTGCAGACACGGTTGTCTTCCACGTTGCAGACATAAGATGGCGCTGCATGACAAAGCTAAGAAATCGATTGATGCGTCTGACTTGAGAAACATTTCCTGATCGCTAAGAGCTTTACCTTCACTCCAGAAGTTTCCAGACTTCAGATCTGTTATACTGTATACACGTCATTTCGTATTATATTCCAAGCACTATTGGCAACTCATGCCTCGTACGTTGACAGTGGCGCACATTCCTAGATGCACGTGTGTCTAACGACACACGTTAGCCGTCCGTTAGGTGCCGCCTACTATGTAGTCGTTTGGAACATTTCTCACTTGCACACATTTCTCACACAGCATACGCACTCTTTTCTGTCGTCCTCAAGCAGAGGCTACGCGAGCGTTGAAGCAGCATTGCGTGGTTGCGCATAGAAATGCACATATACATTTGCATTGAACACATAACGCTCGTGTAGTCCCGGCCTAAGTCCAAGTCTAGTTATTTAAGTTGACGAGCGAAATGCATACACTGTTCCATTATTATATCTTGCTTGTTATATTATGATTGAGGAGATGAAAATTAACGAATCACCTTGTGAATGTAAACAGAAACCGATTAAATGATAAACAAACAGCGAGGAAAGCGCGCACGTCATTGGCTATTCGATAAATAGCCGTTTCCTAAAAAAGCTCTTTTTTAAAGTCTCTAGCACGGTTACTTAACGGACAATTATTATATTTCTACAACCATCGTCGATTCAAAGCTGTATCCCAGTGTCTCTAGTGTCTAAATTGACGGATGTGGTTCATGTAACTGATCTTATACAAAATAATATAATTGCTGCGACGATACAACATTGCAACGTCAGTCGTAACGTCCGTCGTTTCTACGTAATACCGTGTAATACCAGCCTAAATTAAACAAATAAATACTAAAAAAGATGTAATTTTCTCTTTTTGTTTCCGACAGATCTCCTCTTTCTGCTTCACATCTACTTTCGTGAATTTTTTATTTTTATTTTACATGTCGAAGATGGAAGGACACCGGAGCCTTCCCTTTGGAACTTTGGGAAAACCCCCTAATACTGTAATTTAGATTCTACCATAGCCGTAATTAAGCTATTGCTGTTATTCAATACGACTGTAATTGTCCGAGATTTATGACAGTGAGCTTGGGCTCGAGGCGACAACCAGTCGCCGAACGTAGCCGCGTTCAAGGGATGAACGTTTTGTCTAACAAAGTTATGGAGAAATTCTATAGTCCTCCTTGAATAGAAATAGTTGTAGCGGCACTCGACAGTAAACATTCCAACGGTTTCTGACCTGTGGCTGGTCATACGCAGACCCTATTCTTCAGGTAGGAAGATTACCGGACATCAATGCATATCCACAGTATATGTTCAACTAGTCTACTGATAAAGCCTATAAATCTGAAGTTTTAGTTAGCGAAAACAGACAAACAGTCTTCTTCTCACAAACGACGGTTCCCGCTAGCAACTTTCCCTCAAGGGCGACTAGCATCCTTCTCTAACCATCACCATAGAAATTGACCAATTAACCCATCGAACGAAGACTTTTCTCCACAAATTTGGTCACCTCGTACCCTTAGACACACCCATCATAGTTTTCCTTGACGGCGTAACGGAGAGACACTCTCTCGTACGATCTCACTAACGGTTGAAGTATCGTTCCTACAGGTAGTGATTACCCTACGTTCTAAGGTTCAGTACAACTTAGACGTTGACGAGGAGTAAAGTTCGCTATCCAGTTGAACCTAGGATCATCGTCATTAGCTTCTCGAGTATCTAATTATCGCGATTACTTATCAAATTCTGTAACAATCATATTTTCATTAGTAAATATCTCCTCTATTGCATAACGACGTCTAATCCAAATGAGGATTCGTTTCACGCCCATAATCCTAACCCTAATCTTAACGCCAACCCGACGTCAGAAGTGGGATCAGTGCCGGTTATAACAGTGCTAGAGCTTACGAGCATCGTGCGCGAGTTAATTCAGTCGCTAGTGCAAAAATCGAGCGTGGAAGCTAGCAATTTTTCGTTACCACGTTTTCATCCTTAAAATCGCGTGCTCCGACCCCGGTGCATGGTGCGCAGCTGTCAATCTGATTATGGAGGGAAATCCTTTACAAAGCAGCGTCCTGAAAGGAAATTATAATTTCAACAACGAGCGGCTAGTCGACTTCTACGTAGTGGAAGCGTCAACGGGTAGATCAAGTCATCTGGGTGAGTCGTTTCCATTTTACTCCGATTCTGGAGCTAGTGTTCACTAATTAAAGAATCCGTAGCCTCGAGATCTTCTGGCAAAAGAACGACTGACATAGTAGTAATGTGAGGAGTAGGAAATACCTGTATTAAACGTACACCTCCCATTTTGTCCATTGTGTGTATTAATGATTTTTACATTGAAGATAATTTTCCATGTCCTTGCTGATAGTGACTTAAGATGTGACATCGCGATTAGTCGTGAAATTTTAAGCCAGGGTTTTGACGTAACATTACACAAAATAGCCTCGCTATGTGTAAAACAAAAATAATTAATGTCTGTAGTAAAACCGCTGAAAACGAGATCGATGTTAATAAAGTTGACACTGATGCACATGGTAATGATAAAAGTCGATCAATTTCTCTTCTCGACAAATTCAAAGATTCATTCGTTACGGGTGAAGAAGACAAACGACTCAGATAGATTATGTGCAGATTCCCGAGAGCTAAATCAAAATACGGTCGCAGATTTACCCATTATTGCAGATTAAATTGCAAAAGGCGAGATACTTTATTAGCCTAGACACAGTCAGCGGGTTTCATCAAATTCCCATTCATCCTAATTCGACGGAGTATACAGCGTTCGTTACCCCCGACGGACAATTTGGGTACATAACGATGCCGTTTGGACTGAAAAATGCACCGTCCGTTTTTCAGAGGGCCATTCTCAATGCCTTAGGTGACCTCGCTTATTCATACGTTGTTGTTTATTTGGATGACGTCCTAAGTATTGCCGACTCGATAGATCAAACTTTAGGAAGATTGAACATCGTATTAAATGCCCTTGTAAATGCCGGATTTTCTTTTAATTTTTCCAAATGCTCTTTTCTAAAAACATCGGTACTCAATTTGGGATATGTAATTCATAACGGAGAAGTTCGTTCCAACCCGGGTAAAATACAAGCCTTGAGTTCTTTACCTGCACCAACGACCGTCACACAGCTTAGGCAGTTCATAGGTTTAGCTTCCTATTTCAGAAGATTCGTTCCTAAATTTTCACAGATAATGAGACCCCTGTATGCGCTCAAAGGTAATCTCCTAGGTAATGCCCTACAAAAGGTAATCTCCGTCCTGGCTGATGCGCCGGTGTTAATGATATTCGACCCCAATTATTTGATAGAACTACATACTGACGCTAGTTCAGAGGGATATGGTGCTATTTTAATGCAGAAAGTAGAAGGTAAAAACAGAGTAGTAGTAGTACTATAATAAATGAACTAGTCCTGCAGAATCCAGGTACCATTCGTATGAATTAGAGACGTTGGCAGTTGTAAACACTGTTAAGCATTTTCGTCACTGTTTGCCTGGACGAGAATTCCTTGTCGTTACTGATTGCAATTCTTTGAAGGCATCCAGTAGTAAAGTATATTTAAATGACAGGGTTTACAGGTAGTGACCTTACCTACAATCTTTTACCTTTGACATTATGTATCGGGAAGGCAAACGAATAGCTTTGGCCGAATCTGGCCGAAATCTCAGAAGGTTTGCTATTAGCGGAACAACGTCGTGATCCTCAAATTTCGGAAATCGTCAAAAAGTTGCAAAACGATGAGCTCTCGGAAAACATCGCAAATACGTACGAATTACAGTCCAGTACTCTTTGCCGTAGAATACAAAGAAAAGGCAAGATTCTCTGTTTGCCTATTGTTCCAAGAGGTTTTAGATGGTCCGTTATTAATCATGTGCACCAGTCAATTATGTACTTAGGTTGGAATAAAACGCCTGAGAAACTGTACGAGTACTACTGGTTCGAAGGAATGGAAGTAAATTCGTAAAGAACTGTCATGCTTGTCAAGTTTCTAAAGCGAGTTCAGGTAAAATACAAGCCGAACTACATCCTATACGTAAGACCAGCATAACGTGGCATACGGTTCACGTGGACATGACGGACAGCCCGAGCAGTGGGATCGATCTGAAAGAGTGCGTTATTGTTTGGTTGACGCTTTCACTAAATTTGTATATCTACATTACACCCGTAAAATAGATTCTTTTAGTACCGTTAAAGCCTTTAGTACCCTTAAGTCCGCTATATTTTTATTCGGCAGTCCCTGCCGGATAATAGCGGATCAAGGAAGATGTTTTACGGGCAAAGAATTCCAGGATTTTTGCCAAGGTAAACGTATTGAACTCCACTTAATAGTGAGATGGTATGGTCCGTGATGATTGTCACTGGTTCTCGTCCGAAGTAATTGTTGTTATGGGGTGTAGATGTCGCTGCTGAGGCACTGCTGATTTTTCTTCCTAATTTAGTTGTCCATCTAGTCTGCAATCCGTTCATCTAAGTTTTCCTTTAAGTAGAGTATTGATTTGATCCCTATTTTTCTTTTTATATGGTATATTATTGGGATATTATTTTGGTCTTGGTCGTCTAGGTATAGAAAAGCTTCGGGGGGGGATCTAACCTGTTATCAGTATATTTTTGTAATATGAGTCGTTTGGAAACAAGCAACCGAAGATTAAACTATTTTCTTTTAACTTCAGCTTGCGCGAAGTGGTTTCTCGTTAGTTTTAAGATGTGATGCCATCGAAGCCGGAGGATTTTTTGTTGTTTAGTGTGGAGAAGATTATATTTAGTTGGTTGTAGTTCATCATTAATTTACAGCATGCTTTAAGGAGTTCTTTCGGATTGCGATCTCAGGAAGAATGTTTTCGACTACAAAGCTAGTCTTTGCCTACTCTCGCGAATGAAGTAATACTATTCCACTCTCAAGTAATTACACATTGGACAGATTATTGTACACGGTCTTTAATATATTTTGACTAACACATCTTTTCCTTTCGTTAAGAGATTTCGAGTTTCCTTTATCATTTTTAGCAGCTTTCAACCTACTCCATATTTTACTTGTATAACACAGTTTTTTTACGACGCTGTGGCAATTTTATAAAATGATGCACTTGCTATTTATAGGAAAATAAATAAGCAAAGACATGTATTATATGTAAATTGTTGTAATTTCACTTTGAACTCGAACTGCGCATCTGTCATTGTTGCATACCACCGCCCTCTGTCTAGAATCGTTCATATAGACTGTCCTTGTCGCACAATCTTGCGTTCTTTGCGTACGGATAAATCATGTAATGCCATCTATCTTCACATGCTCCAAGTCGCTGTTCCTACCGCTTTCAATAGAACATGGTTTGTCAATAGATGTCAGTACGTGCTTTGTCCGTGGGACAGGGAATATATTAGTATGAGATAATGTGCTATGAAATCATAGATATATACATGTGTCAGACAAAGGGTGTCATACTGTGCAACAAGGATAGATATATATCTTCTGCTAGACGAAGACAGCGATAGTATGCGGCAAGGATATAAAATAGGAGTGATACTAGACGAGAAAGTTTTGCAATTCTTAAAATTATCATTGTATTATATCAGTATGTTTCGCAACATTTAAGATTTGTAACAATTATGTCAGTTGTATATACCTTGTTATTGAATATAAACTTTTGAATACAAATTCTCATTAATATTTAAATTCCTTTTTGCCATTAAACAAATAAAAAAGACAATACAAAATTATTGATTTAGTCCTCACGAATTTGTGTTACGGAGACGATCACTGCCCGCAACTCTTGGACGATGCAGCAGTAAGAACAACTGCAGGATGTTGAAAGCCATTCGTTTGTTACAAATTTGAGCTTCGAGGATTTTTGCATAGATGATCCAGCATACGACATAAGTTTTAGACGACGCACTGCAGTGCTACGCGCCTATTACTAGGCAACCATCCACGCAGGCTTCATTTTCCTCCATTCCACACGTATAAATATCTATATATACACATACCTAGTTTTAAGACGGATTGTAAACGGATTTGTAAACGTAATTTACAAGAATTTCATTATAAAAGTTATTTTCAGATAGGATTGAATAAAGTACTAATCTATAAGAATGTCATAAGACGTGCAGAGTTATTTAATTAAGATATATTAATATTCGTAATAGAATTATATAATTTATATAATTTCTACATTGTACATTACTGAAAGGTTTCAATAAACGTTTAATTAAAGTTAATCAGCTGTTTAATCATTTCATGGTCTGTTCAGCTATCCTAGAATAACCAATGCTAATCCTTTAACGAAAAGTAGAGTGGCAGACTTTTTAAACAAAGTTCTAAAACTCGAAACGCGAAAAATAGCCCTGTTCGCCATTAAAGTGGGTTTCTTGAAAATGATGTCATTTTCCAAGAATTCTTCGGAATCAAAATTGCAACAAAATCTTTGATCTGTTTTGTGATTTTGTATCAGGAGAATATAAGAGTATAGGAAGTGGCACGAACACGACGATTCTTGGAATTTGTCATCGTCTCTGAATTTTTCAAAGCTATATCGTAGTCTTTCTCAACTATCTTTTTTAACCATATGCCAATTTCATACGTTTTACTTTTTGGGAGATTGGATAATGGAAAGGATAAGTGACATGATTGTAAAATGCTGTTAAACTATTTCGATTTATTGAAACCCTTATAAAATACATTTTGTACAATAATTTTGCAATAGATAATCTCAATTTTTATTGTATTATATGATCAATTCCAATTGTTGCTAATTGTGAGTCGAACACAGTTATCTATAATCAATATAGAAAAAAGCAATTTATACCTAACAACTATATATTTATACCTAATAATAATAATAAAATAATAAATTATAATAAAACTTCTGTAATACGTGATTCGTGATTTCCAAAAATTGATTTTAATTGAAATTGATTGATTTTCATAAATCACGAGTTTAATAGTATTATTAAATGGTGCAAAATATCTTCGTTTTAATTATTTCAATAAATCAATGATATAGAATTTTCATTTCTATATTTTTCATTAAGAATGTAGGAAGGGAGTTGGGGTCAAATTCAAAATTTTTGCGAACGCACAGTTGGTCAAGACGTGGACCCTTAGCTGCTATAATCGCCTAGCGGTGAAACATGGAACTAGTATCTTTATGACGAAATTAAAAGATGAAACTTCTTAGTCTATAAGTCAGATTCTGAAATAATGTCGGAATTAAATTAAAGCTGTAACTCTCAGAATCCTTCTTTATAATACTTCCGGTTTTCAACGTAATTAATTAATTACATGTAATAATTAATACGATATGGCCTATTTTAGCCTCTTTAACGCTATCTCTCGAAATGTTCTGGTACTAAATAATTAAAAAAATTAAGTGGTAATGGTAAACCTTACTACATGATAAAATTCTAAATGTGTGAAAATTGACCACGGAAAGAGAAAAATTCGTTAATTTTCAATGGGGATTCGATTTATTAGGTATTACCAAGAGCACATAACTACAGTTGATAACTTCTCTATCTCTATCATACTCCCACCACTGTCTTTCTTTACCTTGGACATCATGCGAACAGATATCGACGACCTCTTTGGGTATCCTATATTCCTATTAACAAATCACGATTTTTAACCCGAAATCATGATTTTTGATAGATGGCGCTGATCTCAGGATGGCTTTCATTGATTGTGACATAGCGTTAAATTACGCTGCCGATTTTCGGTAGATAGCATTAGAACAGGTCTGAATATATCATAATGGATGAAAACAAAAGACATGTGTACAGATTTTAAAAGATGATATTTCAGGTATCTTTAGAAAAAAGTTTGTTAGTTTTATACGTCCTTAAATAGAAGGAAACGAAATGTATCATAGCCATTTGAAGCTTTTCCTTTACCAGAGAGGCAAGAATGCCACACAAGCAGCAAACAAGATATGCGCTGTTTATGATGACGATACTATAGCTACAAGAACTGTGCGGAAGTTGTTTGCCAGATTTAAAGCTGGTGATTTCAATCTTGAGGTTTAATAACACTCGGGTACGCCCTCTACTACTGATTAAGGTCAGATGAAAACACTGATCCAGAATAACCTACGCTATACGACACCTGAATTAGCGGAAATGTTAAAAATATCAAAATTCACCATCCACGAGCATTTTGCGAAGCTTGGCTATATAAACCGTTTTGATGTGTGGGTTCCTCACGATTTAACGGAAAAAAATCTAAAGGATGGCATTTTCATTCGCGACTCGTTGTGCAAACGCAACGAGGAGACACCATTTTTGAAGCAAGTGATATTTGAAGATAATGACGACAGATCAAAAATGGATTATTTATAATAACGTTGAACAGAAAAGATCTTGAGAAAGCGGATTGAATCACCTTTAGCCATCGCAAAAGTCGATCTTCATCCGAAGGAAGTCATGCTTTGTGTCTGGTGGGACTGGAAAGGAATCCTGTATTATGAATTTTTACCAAACAACCAGACAATATATTTGCAAAAGTATTACTCGCAATTAAATAAATTAAGAACAGCAAATTGAACAAAAACGTCCAGAACTAACAAATCCGAAGGGCGTCGTGTTTCGTGAGGACAATGCGCGGTTTCGCGTCTCTCTGACTACTCGACAAAAGTTGTTGGCCATGCTTGGTATATACTACCACCCCACCCACGGTATTCACCAGACATTGCACACTTAGATTTTTATCTAACTAGATCAATACAAAATTCCCTTAACGGCGAAAACTTTAATTCTTTGCACATAAAAAATCATATTCTAAAGTTTATCACCGAAAAACATGAGAAGTTCTGAAAGGATGGAATGTTCGAGTTGCATGATAGATGGATAGAGGTTGTGTAAGAAAGGGAACACATGGTAGGCACCTATATAATTCGATAAATGTATATCGAAATTTAAACGCGCTGCGTTTGAAATTCCCTAAGAACTACGACCATCTAATTTGTTTATTTCATATCCATGACGTTAATTTTATTAATGATCTCTCATCGCCCCTTTATTAAATTTTATCCGACAATGACAATCTTATTTTATTGTAGAGCATAATACGTAATCATTTTGAAATTATACGTATAAATAATACCGTTAAAAAAAAAAACTATAAAATACATTTCTCAACGTTTTATTATTGAAACTTCTCATTGCACATATACATTATTGTTACAAATTACTTTGCTGCATCTACACGAATGTTACATACACTAATAATATCGTATAGAAATATTACAAACAGGTACAAAAGCTACACTACTTCTTTATTGTACGTTTTCTTATTATTATTATTATTTTTTTTTTTTATTATTATGAATTATAAATATAATCATTCACTAGAGTTTAATCTTTTATCGATGGAATAATGTTGAAATTGAATGATCTTGTCATGTGTTTTACTTTAATGATTTGTTATATAGAAAAATAAGAAGAAATCTTCCAAATCTTTCCCTACTCTCTTTTACAAAAAATAAAGAGTTAATAGTTTCTTCGAATGGAATGCAGGTTCTGCACAAGTAATTTTTCAGTTAATCAATCGGATTGATATACATATTCATCACAATGAACGCTATTTGTATTTATGTACAACATAATCATCTCGTTACTTAATTAAAAAAATTGGTTTATTATTTCCCAGCTGCTTAAAGTAGCTTTGTTTTATTTTTCTCCTTCATCTAATGAATATGTTATTTTAAAAGTAAAGTACTTGATTAATTTGATGAATTTGTTACTCAACTGGTGAATTATAATACTTTCACGTTATATATAAAAAAACTTGATACTTCAATCATACCTCTAGTTTATCATATATAAATATCATCAATGGTGCGGAGAGATCTATGAAACAATGGTAAAGATTTTGCAATGCTCTAACCACTAGTTGGCAGTGTAATTTTTCATTTCACATTAGCTATTGATTACAGGGGAAAGGCAGTAGAATAAAAATTTCGACAAAAATTATCTTTCACAATCAAAAACGGGTAGAAGCACGATTTCTACACTGCAAGTACTAAAGAGCATGGTCAAAAAGTACGTCTAGACTTCTTCTGGCACTTGAAATTCTAATAAGGCATCATTCTATGAGTCCAAAGGTGTCATAAAAGTACAATCATTTATGATAAGTGTAATGAGAAATTGTGAAAAATGTAGATGAAGGTGACGATGCATTAAACGCGAATTGGAAGCTTCTGACTTTAAATGATTATAGCATTCGAAATGAATGCATGAAATGCAAGAATTCAAAAGTTATTTTGTAAAGGAAAGTCGATACTTACACGGTATGTAAAAGAAATATTAGTCAAATTGTTAATTAATAACAATAAAACGCGACGAATTAAGATAAGATATTATGATAAAAATATTCCATGATAAATATTCCTAATTACATATACTATAACTTACTTCTAAAACAAGATGGAATGTATTAAATGCATTTCGAGGCATCATCAAATGATCGTATTTTTATATGTTACGACTTATAAAATGATGCATTAGTAGAATTTTAGGTACCGGAAACTGTACAAGGGTACCGTTTGCTCACCTTCCTTCGTAATGTATAACAGCGTATTTTTGTCAGTGCTAAAGACACTTTACGCGTACACTGAAAATCGACTAAAGAATAAATGAAAACTTACAACCTAATTTGAAATGTCCTCATTTAAAAAGTTTGGAATTTCGATTGATACAAACAACGGAAATCCTGGATGTTTAATTCGAAAAAAAGTTGAACGCTCTGGTCGTATAAAAAGATTAAAACGTAGTATAGTGACCCGCAAAAGTATTCGCGTACTTATCATAGAAAATTTTTATGTGCATATTGCACGTGTTATATGAGACATTTAAATATTTTATTACCACTATAATGAGACACGATTGCCAAGATCATATTGGCAACTTGAATCCAATCTAAAAATGTACATATACAAGTTACAACATATTTACTGCAAACTTATATTTACTAGAAAATTAGTACACAGTACGAATAGTCGCTTTAAGCATATAATCAGTGTTCAAAATAGTTCTATTGAATACTAAGAATTCGTTAATATTTTGGATGATTGCCTGTTTAAATATTTTTTTGATCAAAATATGTATAAACTTGCACTAAATGTCTTGTAACTTCGATATATTTTTTCAAAATAGTTACAAATTTTACCAATATGATAATGATAGTCGAATATCATGATAGTACTAACGAAATTTAAAAGTATTCCCCATAATACACGTAATATTTTCATAAAAGATATCGACAATTGTACGAATACTTCTATGAGCCGCTGTATATCAGCTTATAGCTGATATCAATGAGAATACTTTTTCCATAATACTAAGTGTATTTTCGAGCTTTCGCGGGGAGACGCGGTAGCGAGAAAACGCGTCAACGGCAGTCGTAAATTCCCGTTACGATTATAAGAATAGACACCACGAATAAATCAACCCCCTTATTTCTTGTGAGATAATAGGGCTGATTGATTAACAGGGTTATAAAATTTGTATTTCCAATACTTAATACACTGAAGAGTTACACCGTTACGTATGATATAAATGACGTAGACGATACTTAGCGTACGTAGCAGCCACAGATTTGTGTACCTGTGAACTCAGTTGATCGACTGAGTGAAAACCAGGATACACTAGCACTTCTGCCGCGATTGGTCTCGCTTCACGTCCAGGTTCAGCCATCACTGCATCACGATACAAAGGATCGTTCTTAGGAGTAGATGCTACAGTGGACAAGTGCTGAGGTTTCGGTGGACCTGACACCCTCTCCCCCTTTGAACTCTTCTGATTATCACGGTATCCGAACAAGCGTACAAACCCAGACGGTTTGATGACGCCATCCCTGATCGTTATGACGACAGGGATGAGCGCGCCTTGAGTCTCAAAGCCTCATTTGCGACCCAAACCTAAACCCGTAAACGAACCCCCTCTACATGCGGAGGTCTGGGTTTGTACACCTGTTAGCGCCTTGGGCCACGAACGCGATTAGAATTAAAGAATTCTTTATTCATTCTTTCTTTCTCATTCTTTCTCACGAAGAGTTCCTGTGTCAGCGCTCGCCTATTATATAGCTGTAACTGTTATGCGAGATTGCTGAAAGTTCTAGACATGCCAGGAAGACCGATAACCAGTGAAGAAGATTCGTTTATGCGAGTGATTTACGCTGGTAATTATAATGTACCATCATCATCGGTTACTTTATGGATGGATTGGATAATACAAAACTGAATCATAGAGAAGTTCGAATGCGAGCAAAGCCTCGTAGTTATGTTGAATCTGAGGAAGACGATTCTATTGGGTGGTTCCGTAAGATCAATCAACACACCCATTATCTATATGCCGCATATCCTTGTTTGGTTGTTTATGCCATAAGAATAATTGCGGACATGTCTTTTACTATCGATGAAGGATTAGACCCTGTCTGGCAGTTACCTCCAGACATTCGACCTGACGATGCCAATGTTGGAAATGCCACTTCGAATTTACTTGGTTTTAAGCCAGCAAATAAGTTAACACCTCTTCAAATGCAATGGTTAATAGAGAGTGGTTTTAATGATGAAGCTGGGTATGTCTCAACTCACCCAACCATTTCTAATCATTCCATTGCTAGTAGAGCTAATGACAGCGGTACAAACGGAACTCACCGCGACTAAGATTAAACTTGTTCTCAGTCACTACATATCTATACTTAGTCTGTTCAGTTGTTACTTCCGTCACATCACGAGGACCTTGCTCTATTACGAAAGAACATTCAGTGTTCATCTATCGGAGTGTCGTATTTCTAAGTATCGTCTACGTCATTTATATTGTACGTAACGATGTAACTCTTCAGTGTTGGAAATACAAATTTTATAACCCTGTTAATCGCAGTGTTATACCACATCGATCACCCCTATTATTCTACAAGAAATAAGGGGATCGATCTATTCGTAGTGTCGATTCTTATAATCGTAACGGGATGACGCGACCGCGTCTCTCCGCGAAAGCTCGAAAATACATGGCCCTTCGAGCCGGATTTCCCGTTAAATAAATCTCCGCTTTTTGCGTTAGGTCACCACCCGCTTTCTCCGCAATTCTTAAGAACGCATAATAAACCCAAGGATTTTTCTAAAACCGGCCATAGACCAAAAACATTTCTAGAATTAGAAAATCCTTCAAGATAAACATATGAACTGAAAACGTGTGTTGAAACAATGGCGCTAAAAAGTTAAACTTTTACGGTGGGTCCTTGGATTTATTGGGCATCGGAAGGACGGTACGTGGACCGTTGGCTGCGAAGCAGCGCGGGATGGAATGCAGATGTCTTGCGCGACATAACACTAAGTTTTTCAGATGCGGATTCAGTAACTCGAAGGCGGCTACACTATTCGTACAAAGTTTTTTAATTACAAAGAGCCTAAAAAAAGTGACTTATACACACTTGTATTTATTATTCGATTCTCGCAGCACCTACCGCTGAAAATGCATTAAAAAAATACATCCATTATTATTATGGCATTCTTCAAGGTGTACACGAGCCAAAAATAATATCTAATGTCAGATTTTATTTTTAAAGAGTGACATTTACCCGTTTGTCGAGATCAGACAGTGCGCTAAGTTAATAGATGCTAAAGTTAATCGATCAATTAAAATGACGAAATACATAATTCTACAGGTTTTTTTTTTGACTTGAAGTATCAAGTCTATGAAGAAAGAAAATAATTTCCATTAAATATTCTAATGTTAATCTCTACGCACATTATTTATTAAAAAACTTCAACATAATCGTTATCTCTTTTTTACGTAAAATGTTCGTCTCTCTAAATGACGTGGTTCGATCGAAATTCATTAATCGTACATTAGAAATGAAAGGGAAAGTATTTACAACGACTGTACAAAAATATGTGTGTTCAACAAAATCTTCACAAACAGTCAACAGAAAAAATAATGCGTACAAGTTAAATATAAACTTAGGTAAACTCTAAATACGTACGATTGGTCCCATATCTCGAATCTTTTTTCGTTTTCTTTTTTCTTCTTTTTTTATTTTATAGAAAAAAAGTAGCCTTTGTACACCTTAAAGTAACATCTTACAACGTCTTCGCAAGGCGAAGCTACTGTAATTGTGTAAAACTAGTTTGTAAAAAGACGATGCTCGCCGTTATTTACAAGTTTCGATTGAATCTACTTCGAACATTCCAATATAAGATTTATAAATCAGATTTTCCAACTTCACTACTTGCTTTTGAGTTGCTTTTTTATAAATGCGTAAGAATATAAAAACAAATTTCTGCATTGCGAAACACACCTGAGATAAACATAAAAAAGAATGAAAATGTGATTCGAATTGGTTGCCAATTTCGTTCACCTAGGTTCGAATTTGATTAGGAACAAGATAATTTGCTGATTACATTTTGCAGGTTGTCCTTAAGTGTGAAAAAACATCGTTTTAGATATACGTTGTATTTCACTCTTTTTACTTTCTCCGATGTGTTTTCATAGCGAGTTTCGGATTTTTGCGCCCAATACTTAAAACAATATTGAGACGTTTCGCATCTTAAATTGTACAATGAAAGAAAAAAAGCGCAGATTTAAGTAGATCCGTTTTTCTTTTACTCTCGAAACGAATGACTAAAAAATATACATATAGTCATTGCTTAAAAAAAATAATTACATGCTCGACGTGAAAGTTACCTAGTTCCACTGGCCTAAAATTGAATATCAAGGAACGTTTCAATGCTATGTTTAAATAAAAAAAAATATTAAAGAAGCAATGAACGAAATGAAAGAAGAGAAAACACGAGATTTTATCGGGAACTTAAGATACTGAATCAGGTATACGATTCCCAACTGTTTCTACATATTCTACAAACTTTTACAAATTCAGATCCTCCTATAGCTGTCTCACCTTTGTACTCTACCTGGTTATGCGAATCTAAGTAACTTCATATTTGTCAGGTATACAATCGCGTAAAAATTTACAATTATTACTTAGTCCAGCAATGTATAAAAAAGTATAATACATCAGTCTGGCCACTCATTGACCAAATACTTATCGATCTATATTTTTAGCTAACGCTTTATGAATATTTTTTCTTCTTATTTCCTCTTTATCTTTGTCTCTGTTTGTTTCGCAACAATCATGACTACGCGAATTGATCATATATAAAAATTGCCTTCTAAAGAAAGCTAAATGTATATTTGTCATATCTATTTTACAAGTTAATTGAAGAAAGAAAAAAATTTAGATAATGTGGACCAACATTTACGAATGTGGTGAATCTAACATTCGTCAAATAGTCGACGACCGCCAACAGAAAATATTTGATACAAAAATATTCCTTCTGTTCAAATGATTCATCGAAGTCAAAGAACAAAACGCTATCAAATTAGATGGAATTACATAAAATAAATCAACAATATAGGTGAATATACCATTAAATGGGAATTGTATGAGAAACCAACGGTACAATATCATTAATTTTTCATCTAAAACTCTACAAATGTGATAAAAAGATATAAATAAAATAAATTTAACTCATATATGTTCACCGGCGATATATATATTCTACGAATTTCTACGAGTCAAAGGACTCGCGTATCACCAAACTAGGAAGAAGAATTATCTGAAAAATGACAATTGTAATTATTGCATGATTATATATGCAATCAAGTATTTGTAGAAAAATAGAAAAAGGTATGACTTATACAATCAATTCTTTAGATCATAGAGCTTTCCGATAATTCTCTTGGTAGCCATTATTATAATACAAAAGTCCTCTGCATAATCCTAATATTCTGTTGGAATCTATTTTCATTTACTTACAAATTCGTGTTTTATAAGTAAATGAAAATTTGTTGTGTAGCATAGAATAGCAGGATTATCGACCGCATTAAGAAAATGAATGTAAAGAAAAAAGAGAATAAATTACGTTGTTTAGAAGTGGAATGTTTCCTGCGTATCAAATATTTTCCTGAAGCGTTGTACTTGTCGATTTATGTACATATATGTATATGTATATACATACATTAGTATATAGAATATATGCATGTATATATATATGTATATATAGATAGATAGATGGATACGCATAAAATTAGTAATTTATAATTCGACGATGAACTTAATCTTAATCAATTTTAAGAAATGAACTGCTTCCCGTTCCGGCTCGTAAAAAAAAAGGTGTTTTTCTTCGCGAAGTAGTCACAGGTTGATACACGTAATTCCCTTGTATCGCACCGGTTAATGTCTTTTGCCTTTTCGTACTGGAACTAAGCTCATACTCGAACGGTTCTTGCTTTGAAATATTTAAATGCATATGTAACGCGTCCTTATTGTCCTCGATGTCAATTTCGTCATAAAGATGCTCTTGAATATCTACATCACAGTCTTGGCTGCTCTCATCGTAACTATCTGTTACCGAGTTTGCAGCTATATGACCGTGAATAGATTCCTCGTACGTCGTGTTTTCTTCAACTGCTTCGTCACCTGAACTTTCCGTTTCTTCAGATACGTCACCGTTACCTGCGTACTTCATTTCACCCCTTTCGAGTAATTCCAAATGGTCTGGATATATCATTGCTTTTTTGATAGCTAAAGGATCTTTCCTAGACCATTTCTGTACCTCTTCGTCCATTTTTGCCACTTTGGCCGGATTGATAGCCCATAAGCAACCTTTTCTCTGGTTTCCATTTCCGGCAGGTTTTTCAATTTTTTCGAAACACTTGTTTAACGATAAATTGTGCCTAACTGAGTTCTTCCAGCCGTTGGGCGCAGTTTTGAAGTACGGAAAATGCTCGCTGAAATAAAAAATGGACAGTTATCGTCTGACAATTATGATCGTGTAATTTTCTAAGAAATATATCTCTCAACAATTAAAAAATTAAATTATATCAAATTTATATTTCGTTGGTACTGTTAGAAACTGAATAGACATCAGAATAAAAATTGTTAATGTCAAAGCATTATTATGGCAACAGTGTAACAATGGATTGCAGCGAGGGGGAATGGAAGCTCGTTAAACAAAGAATAAGCCCCACATTTTCTATGGGGACTGTACCCAGGCATGCACCTGGAACACGGAGGGCCCCATACAAAATGGCAGCTTCCCCCTTGTGTAACCTGGGAATAAAGAGAAAGGAGGACAATACTTTTTCCCCTCGTGGGCCAAGTACCGGAGGGTTTCGACCAGCCCTTATCCTTCCGGCCAAATGGTCGAAAATAAGCGGCTGGCGACACATCGTTTGTCAAATAGGAATCTACCCCATTGTACGTTAGGTATCAAAAAAAATGTTAATCTCAGTTGAATTCTATCGGACCAATCTCCCTTTTTATAAAAGCATCTCCCTCTCAATTTTACTAGGTTTATCGTATAAAATTTGCATTTCAAACATCATTTCCTCGAATTTATAAGTACTACACATTCAAAATATATGCTATCGTTTTTATAGGAAGATTTTGGATTTCAGAATATGTATCGTCGTAGTCATAATTGCTGCAATTTCAACTTACCACATAAAATTGTAGATCTCTGAAACTGGCAAAGAACCCGTCTGGCTATTTTTTAACGCCATCGCTATCAGGCAAGAATAAGAGTAAGCTGGTTTAGGGTAGGGTTTGTCGTCGTAGTCTGATAGATCGAATTCCTTTTCTCTTTTCACCGTCGAGACAGAGGAGGCTCCTGAATTGTTGATGTGTACGTTATTGTTATAGATCTGCTTACGCACGTGCTGATGTGTCTGGTTGGGACTCTGTAACACCTTGAAGTTCTGAATCCTGATACCGGCCATGCCGTTCATTTTTGGTGTGGTTTGTGCCTTTGGGTATTGTGGAGAGGTCGTTCTAGCGACGGATATAGCGATTGTTTTCGACTTGGAAGGTGTCACCGACTTTGAGATCTCCTGCTCGTCCTCGGAATCCTCTTCTGTTTCCGTGATATCATTCTCGTATTGTTCTTCCGTCTCGGTGTCGTTCTCAATCTCATTTTCCTGTTCGTTCTCGTTGTCATTCTCGTTCTCGTTCTCGTTCTCGTTCTCATTCTCATTCTCATTCTCATTCTCATTCTCATTCTCGTTTTCGTTCTCGTTTTCTGTGTAACTGCTGCCCTCGTTTTCCGTCTCCTCCTCTACATCGATCTTCTCTCTTATATCCTTTTTCGATGAAAACGAAAAGTGCCTTCGACCGTTGTTTGGGGTGGGACTTCGAATTGCTATGTGAGGCATTACCGAGTTGGGATTCACCATAATGGAGGCTGCATCGCTTCCGCTGAGATCGAGATTAAAATTACTGAAATGAAGGGATCGAGTCAGTCTCTAGAAACATTTATTGCCTTCGTTAGAAAAAGTCATGTTATATTTTGACTGGTATGGTACAAATAAGACACCTGTTCGAACTGTTGCTGTTGCCATTGAGCAAACTGGTGGAACCAAACCATCCACTAAGGTCGTTCTGGCATCCAATGGGATCGTCGTCCATTTCTAAGCCGGACATGTCGGTAAAATTGAAGCCTAGCTCTGTATGCCCACCGATAACACCTTCGATCTCGCATTTGATGTCGACATCGAGCATCTCTTGCAAGGATAGACTGTCCGTACCGAGATAGTAATCCATCGTGAGCCAAGGGTCCCTCGTCGGTCCCTGAACCAGCCCAGTACCGTGTCTACTCTCCGTATCCAACATTCACCTGACTGGAATATAAAAAAAGAAAATTAATTTTTAATTTCTATGCAATACCATAATATTTGTCTTAGAATAATGATTTTCTTTTTTACAACGCGGTGATCAACGGAACGTTACTAATCGTTATAGGGAATGATCATTTGAAATTGCATACTCCTTCTATTTATTCGAAAAGAGGAAGCAAAATAGGAGCCAGTCGTTGCCTGGTCACAGAAACTATATCGGTTTCTCGTTTATTCTCACATAGATGCCTGTCCCAGCTGCATCGAGCTTAATATTCTGTTCGCTCCAACTGTAGTTTAAAACTCGAGTGGATAATACGCAGTAGCATGACGAAGCTAAGAAACTTGCGAAATATTATGCTACGGCATTAACGATCGACGTCATCGTTCCACTTTGAAAAATATTTTTACGAGCCTAACAGAGGGTGCCTGCGTCGAGATGTAAGCTGAAAGCCGTCTATCTTTGCTTCAGTAAACGAAAATAAAGAAAAGGAAAGAAAAGACAGCGTGATACCGGCGTTAATATATTTATCTTTAAAAACAGCGAAACGGTAAATTTGGATGATTTTATCGAGTCTAAGGATCATCCTCGCGATCTTTTGTAGCAAGGCCAATAGATTCTCGACCGTGTCCGTACCCGCGTGACCTCGCGTACGCGCGCCTGTGTGCCGTGGTGTACACAGTGTGTACAAGCGCGCAACGAGGGTCTTGAACCCACAACCGGCTTGTGGGTGTGACTGACTCATAGTACTATAGTCGATTTACTATAGAACGCGTGGACTCGTAGTATATGTCCCCCGTGCTCTCGCTCTCCTCTCCTAGCCCCACTCTTGCTCATTTAACTATTCCACTCGGCCCTTCTCTGTCAGTTTCGTTCCGCACCGCCGAGCTTTCTCTCTTTCTCTCTCCCTCTCTCCACGTTCTCCCCACGTCTCGCACGTTTGTTCATTCTTTCTGTTTCATTCTCTGTCTTCGTCAAATTGACTCGTCCTATCCTCGTCTGGTTCACGACTCGAAGCAACCGGGCTCGTTCTACTCTTTAATTCTTCTTCTCCGTTCAGAACTCTTTTTCTCCCATCTTCATCCAACACCACGTGTTTTTATTTGTTAACTCTTTTTCCTGCGCGTTTCTTAGCACGTTTGATATCCTGTATCGGTTTTCTCAGCCTTCTCGAGGCGTCTTTCTCTCTCTCTCTCTGAAGTCCACGAATATTCTTTATCGTTCATCCTTCATATTTCCCATCGATTTCACGAATTGTTTCGCTGAAATTTGACCCTGACACGCTTCTGCAAAGGAGCATGCTGAAAATGTGAGAAATTTGTACCGCTTTAGCTACTTGGAATTTTGACAATTAAATCGCGCATCTTTAGGCGTCTTCTTTTTTTATTTATTTATTTCTTTTCATTCACAGTTTGTCCAATTTGGACATTTGGTAGAATTTTATGCGTTTATACGCGCAGAAATCTCGTGGGATGGAGAAATATATAAAACATCCAAAGTATGGTACTTTTCACGACATTTAGTAGATACGATAATCTTCCGCCTGAGTTGGATTTTTTAAATTATATTCGTAGAGACATGAATATGCATAAATGTCCGCGGTATAACGGTAAGACGTCTTTCTGTAAGTCCTACAGCATCGTAAAAGTACGATCACTTATGGCAAATGAGGTGGGAAAGTTGCGAAAAATTTAATGAAATCGACGCTGCTGCAAAATGCGAATTGAAACTTTCTGACTTCAATTGATCGTAATTTCGAAATGTATGCATGAAGTGCGAAAGAATTAAATGCTACATTGTAGAGGAAAGTTGGTACTTATATAGTACGTCAAAACGCGCTTCTCAAATTGCTAATTGATAAACGATAAAACACGTGAAATTAAGATAACGTGTTACGGTGCAAGTATCCCAGGAAATATATTTCTAATTACGCTATAACTTACTTCCGAAACAAGATGGAAAGTATTTCATGTATTTCGGGACATCGTCAACTTTACGATTGTACCTTTATATCTTAGGATTTACAAAACCAAGACTTATTGGTAAATTAGAAAGTTTTATGATTTTACAGAAAATTTGAAAGTGCAAAGTGGCAGAGAATGCGTATAATATAAAGGAAGAAACAAAGTATCCTACAATGACCAATATAGTTCTCTGTATGTACAGTATAGCTGGTAGATAAAACAACTTTTCACCGAGCTTCTTCTATTGTACCTTTTTGATTATATCCTCGAAAATATGAATTTACATAGAAAGTAGAATCGTGAGCAGCGGAGGTTTGTTATTTTTCCAAGTTTACGTTTTGTCATCAATGATAGTTTTTCATCTTCTTGTTTCTCTTTCGAATTCGATGTGCCTCCGCTGCGAAGAAGTCTTTGCCCTTATCTTTTTCTCTCCGACGTGTTCTTCTCCTGAATCTGTGCTGGTTTGACGAGCTCGCGATACTAAGCTCTGGTTTACCGAACAGACTACTTAACTTCGGTTCAAATATATCCATAACTTACCATTAAGGCAACCGAATCATCAGCTGGCTACGAGACAAAAATTTCCGGACGAATCTAACGATGGATGCGAAGTTTCTTGCGCGTAGACCAACGATATTGTTATCACGCTGTGTACGTTATCGTGCATACATAAGTATTTGGACATTTTCTAAATTATTATGTATTACACCGCGTACAAAGTGTACTTCGAATAAAACTGCTTAATTCTATTTTAGACTTTAATATCTCTGATATTATCTCAAACGGACGTAGGTACAAGTGATATGCAGATAGCGATAAAATTAAAATACTATTATAAAATTAATCGGTATAATCCGTTGAGATCTTAGAATGAGTGAGATATCGGGAAGAGAATGCTCGTAGACAACACTAGATGTGCCAAAATTGAAAAATTTCGGTTTCTTATTGCTGCATGTTCTACGTACCAATGAGAACACTATGGTATATTTGAGTGAAAATTCCTTTTCTAAACAGCTATTAATAATACTAGAAGATGACTTCACAGCGTCGCCTCAATAAAGAAAAATATAAGTGCTAATAAACATTAGTCAATCGTTTCTTGACCTTTGTCTATGCCATCTATCTAAATGAATGAAACGTCGAGCTTCCTTTACAACTAAGAGCCGGCCACGTACAAAATTCTCTACAAATACACTTTTCTTTTTCACGAATTTACGCTGCATTAACGCGTCAGTTTTCCTTCACCGTGAAATACTCGTTTCTTGGCAGTTGCGAGCATTCTTCATCGAGTTTTCAACTACGTCCTAAGAGTTTCTATAGATTTGAACAAGTGGTGTCGGCTATTTATCAGAGACAGATATGCAAATCGATCTTGCTTCAGTTTCAATTTGCCGAAACGTTTGATCGCATTTATGGCGACAAGTAAAGAATTAGCAACAGGGAAACATTCCTCTATCGTAATGTTGAAAATACAATAGAGATATCGATCTCTTCGTTGGATCGCAGCGAGTGTCGAAATGCTTAGCACAACGCGATACTTACAACGTAATTCATAGACTCAGATTGAATGCTAATCGAATTAAGCTACGGAATCTGAATCCACGATATAGAAATCTTCTTGGTGTGTTTGGTCTGGTACAAAATGCTGGTCTAAAAATATCCGTACGAAGCGAAAGAAATAAACGACTGAATCGTCGGTGGCGAAGAAGAGAAAAGAGAGACAAACGGAGAACTGACCCTGCTCGACGTAATTCCCATCGTAGTGTGGCCTTTACGCGCGCACGAGACATTCAAGTCTCTACGTGACTGAACGATATTCTTAGACGTGGAAGTGTAATGGAACTTTGTTCGATGCACTTACGCTTCGAGGCTCGCCAGTTATGTTCCATCGGCTTCCAACACACCCACGCCTCCCTCCTCTCTCCACCTATGAATAACGTTGGAGGCGCACTTGAAATAAGTCGAGGAAAATGAAAATAATTTCGCGAGGAAAACTACGAGTAGGAAGTTACTTTCTTAGAAGTGAGGAAGTTAACGTGCATGAGAAATTCATTTAAATGCTGCGTTCCGACTAGGAACGAGCTGTGCACGTTTACGTCGAGAATTCCAGCAGATCTGCGGTTAGGCGCAATACAGTATGCGTTACTTGCACGATTATCCACGATGAATATACTGCAAACTGTTTGGCCGTTTACGAATAAAATTTTCGTGATTTAGATACGTAACGGATAGACACAAGGTACGTATGTGGTTGATCGATGAGAAAATGGGAAATGCGGCAAATTGACGAACGACGTCAGAGATGGGTCATCGACCTGTCGAGATCAACAAGCGGCAGCATTTATAAGGCGATAAGTTAATCTCACTGTGTGAGAATTCTTTTAGTTAAAATTCACACCGCGTAGGTTGCAGCTGTTAAATTCCTTTCGCGTTCAAGTATTCCCGAAACCCCGAGCAAACGGATAAACAAAATTAGCTACTGGACAAACTCTCTGGAAAATTCAACTGCACGTTAATTTCCCTTAAATGAATTGAAATGGCTAATTTGTCGAGAGGAATCGCGTTATATACAAAAACGCGAATAAAACTCGAATCATCGAATTTACACGAGAGAGAAATTTCTCTTTTGCTCTTTGCTTTCATAAGAGGCGGCAGAGATAAATTAATCTCTTGAATGAAAATTTCTAAAAAAAGAGGGGGGGAGAGAAACGTCGAGAGGGGGGGGGCAGAAGGAAAAAAAAAAGAAGAGCAGACACGTTTGACGCAATCAGACGCGATGGGCGCCACGTTGAGTGCTCAAACATTTTAGGCAATGTCAAACATGAAGGCAAACCAGATTAAAACGGTCGAGGATTTAAAATTGTTATTTATTTCTTTCTCCTCGTTTCCAAATTCTTATCGTTAAATTACGAGGACGTTTATTGCAGCGTCGAGTAAACAATTTTTGATTGAAAGCGAAACGTGAACCGGGTCGGGTCAATGTCTTTGGCGAAAACTTGACCGAGAGATACGTACGACGAAGAAACAGAACTTGGGAAAGAACGACCGCTTGTTTGAAATAATATCATCGACTACTAAATGGTTCCAGTCAGTCGTTCTCGTAAAAGACAGGTTACGCGGAGAAAATTAGACGATCAAATACACTCGCTCATAGTGTCAGTACCCTATCGATAAACTGAAGAGAAAAACGGGAACGTACGAAGAAATTTACAGTTACTTTCCAACACTCAATGCGTGGAATTTCCGAATGGAAATTTCCATGGAAAGCAGCCAAATATTGAATTACCATCTTTTCTTTCGAATATCGTTTTTGCAAAATTAATCGCAACAAATGAAATGTTTTTATTTTATCCAGTCAGATAAGTACTAGTCCAACTAAGTCTACTAAGAGTACTACTAAGTCCAGTCAGTACTATAGATCTTTGCATCATGAACAATTTTCGATATTGAAGAAGCAGCATAAAAAGAAAATACGAAAATCGTATGTAATATGGAATAGGTAGCTAAAAATGGGACACTGGCATCGGATACAATATTTTCATAGAAAACAAGCAGAAAATAGTTTTATTTTTCTTATCGATTAAAGTATTTTGGTTATAAAATAACATTTTTTTTTTTTTAATTACATAAGAAGAAAGCTATTTGCAATAATCACGTATCCAAGTGTCAAACTCTGCATCAGCACATTGGTCATGTGTCCAGAGTCTGCACATTATGCGCTTGATGCATATTTCTCCAGCAGAGTATTGCGCAAAATGTTCTTGGCAAAATAAACGATGCCAAAGTGAGTGAGTGAGCGAGTGGGATAGCCTATAGCCATTTGACATTCATCTGTAACATTTTAAAAAATGACACTATTGCATACTATTTCATATTTTATTCCATATTTCGCCACTTTCCTCTCACTGAGGAATTTTCAGAGCGACGCGTTAATTCAAACCGAATCTGTAGGACGACGTAAGTGCGTAACTTTATGCCTGTTCATTTATGAAAAAATGTATCTCGTTTCTGCAACAGGATTATCTTTCTGCCTCGTTGCCTCTTTAAGCTCAAATTCCGAGAAGAGCCCTTCCTCCGGCGATAGACGATCCTAAGTCCCTGAAGCTATTCAACCAGAAATCCTTCGCAGGTCATAAAGGGCCCCTCTCTTTGCAGCTTGTTCTATTTCATCCTAGTCGAACGATCCAATGCCAGATTTTTCATCGAGTAGTTAACTTACATCACGTTAGAAGACCTCTTTCTATCTTTTGGAAGATCGTTCTCTCGCCTTAAGCCTCGTTTCCACCGAAGCAACATCGACCAACTTTTTGTCGCTGTATGTCCCAACAAGAAGTTTTCAACGAAACTTACAGAAAAACAAGCCAAACCTACAGAAACGTTTTGTGCACGCTGAAACGACACATTTCCGAGGAGCATTTGAGTTTTATTTCGGTTTCAAGGCGACGTATCCTCGCTCTACTAGCTCTTAATCGTCCTATCTCCACCAGTTTGTAAACTGAGGAAACTTGAGTTTCAGGTTTACGACGTTTAATATTATTTTCTGCAGTTGGGGCCTGTTGCTTACTAAGTAAAATTTTCATCGTATTATCGCGAACCTGTACTCCTCGTGCCAACGAGACGTACGTGTGAATTCGTCGATCGAGTTCTTTTGAAAAATCCAGTTAGAACAGTTAAGAACTAAGCAGACGTGTCGGAAACGCTATACGGACTTTTCCAGGAAACATGGCACAGCGACAAAAATTTCCTGCGCGTTGCTTCGGTGGAAACGAGGCTTTACGCTGCTGAACGTTATGTATAATAGCTTTCGTAAATACGTGGACGTAACGTACGAGAGGAAACTTTCTAAAAATGATTATTATCCAATCTTCCGCCAAGATAATGAACATTATTACGGACCGTCCACTTGGTAATGAAACAGATGCTTCTGAGTATCTATTCTCCAGCAATGAGAATAACACAGCTTTCTGGAAAACTAGCCATTTTCTTGCCGTTAAGTTAATTAATCTACAAGCTACTAAGGGTAAACTCTATAAGACCAGGAGCGTTTAAAAAAGCAGAGACCTATTTCTCCATGTACATGGAGCAACCTCCACTAATTGCGGCACTAGGGTGCATATATTTGCACGTTTAGAAGATAATGATCCCAACAGGGTGTAAATGTGCAGCGTTGGTGGTTAAAGGGTTAAAAGAGCGGCAGCAACGGTGAAACGGCGTTACATCGCTATAAAACTCAACTCGAGCACGATAACTCCTCCGCGTTACAACAATCGACGAGATTTCCCTTTCACCGGGCTCCCGTAACTGTGTGCGCGTGTACGTGTATGTGTGCGTGCACACGGGCGCAGCTGTATTGCATGGAACACCTGACGAAACGTCTGTGGCAAGACGATGCAGCAATTGATAAACATGAGCGAGTGGGAGCAGCAGGAAGACCTACACCGAATAAAGGGGGAAGGTCTGGTATTTCTTCCTTCTTCTGGAAAACCTCGCCAATTATAAAACTCGTCAATCCAGTTGTACGTTTATCGAGTGGAAGATGTGTACGAGAAAATATGATGCTAAAAAGCTACGTTCTAACGTGCATGAATAAGTTATCGTGCAAGCTGGAAAGACGAGGGTGGTGGTGGTATTGTTCGAATTCGACTAGCCGTCCAACGAGTTTAGCCAACTTCTTTCCACACTGAAACCAGTATGTAACGAAGTAAAAAGAAGCCGGGTTGTCTAATCACACAGGTGGAAGTCGAAGGAGAGAGGGATCGTTTCGAAAAAGAACCCCTTGAAAACAGTTTCCTCACGAGGTGATACCAGAGAAACTGGTTGAACAAATATTGGTCCCGAGACGCGGTCAAACAGCCTAAACGCGCCTTCCATGAGGCAGGAACACGTGTTCCCTGTCGTGGAAAGCGGCCACAGCTGCACACAGCCCAATCATATATAAGAAAGAGAAATATTCCGCTGAACGTATACAGTCGACAAAATGTAACGAATAAAATACACTAAAATTATCTCGAATACAGTGTGTAACGTCGATCTAAGCAAAGAGGGGGAAAACTAGGAGGAAAAGCGAAATCGACCTAGATTTTTTAACATTCTATTTCGTATATTTGTGTTGACGAAAAACTTATCAGAGTGGAAAATTATTTTGATAAATATCGAGAGGAGACGAAGTCGGCCAATCGACGGTGTAGGTTTGCGTGCACGTAAAACGGCGGGATTCTTTGTGATCGCTGCTCGAGAACCGGTTTGAATCACGCAGAAGAGGGCTTATGAAGTGAGTCGAATGTGAATCGTGTTCGTCTAATAAATGGACTTTTGTCGACCAGCTCGATAACGACGATCTAAGAGCTTTCCGTCTGCTGTGACACGTCGCTCTAACACGTATTATGCAACTATTCCAATGTTCTAAATATTTTTTTTAACGCCAAAATTACGACAAATCGCAGTAAGAAATTATACACATGACGAGAACAGTGGATGTGTTAGCAGACACCAGATGATTTCTTCTTAAAAAAAAAAAAAAAAAAAAAAAAAAAAAATAAGAAGATAGAGGATAAAACGTTTTCATATGAGACTCTGTTTTTGAGAAAATGATTTTGAAAATTTGTCAGGTATTCTTGGTAACTTGACTAATTACTGACTCAACCCATGACTGTACGAGTAAACAACGAAATAAAAGAAAAACGTGGGATAGAATTTACTCTTTTATAGCTTCATTTTCATGAAGACAGAGCTCGAACATGTTTAGCCAATGATGACAAATATTTAAACCCGATATCCTCGAAAACGAAGCGTCATACGAACAAGCCTTATTCCATACTTTCTTCTTATTTTTCCATAAGGAATCACTTCGTGTTCGCTTACACATATTGTGTAGCAAAAAAATATAATATCTTTCGAGATAGCAAGCGAGATAGGTACGGTTAATTTCACGCCGGAGCGGCATTAAGACAGCGGCAATGCTTTAATTATTTTATTTAATTTACGATGCATATAATTTTGCGATTCGTGTATATGGGCAATTTACGGTGCACGAATAATTATATGATTCGATGAAACGGCCTCTGATCAATCGTATCCTTTCCTATCGTTACGCGTTAATTTACTTTTATTCGTCTTACTGATGCAAGTAATATACAGGGTGTCCCGCAATCTAATATACAAACTTAGTGTATTCTATAGATAAAAATAAGAGTAAGATGTCACGTGGCAAGAAGTCCATAAATGTTTTATTAAAACGTTAGTACAACAAGAATATAAAATGCGACAGATACGTATGTCGATACTTTTTCTCTTTGTTAGTTTGAATACAGGATAAAACAAGATACATAACGTTAAATGATATACGTAACGATGAAATTCAGTAGCACACGGATATAAACTTTAGACGATATTTCAATATGTTCACATAAATATATATATAGCTTCACGTTTCACGTTATCGTTTTAACGAAACATTTTAATGAAACATTTATGAACTCTTCGCTACTTAGTCTTGCTTTAGTTTTATATCTACGTATAGAACGCACTGGCAATGTTTGTACACTGTATACATTTCTATTCACAGATATCCTTTTTCTCTGCTACAACAAGCTTGCTGTAGAGACAAATCTCGTACGAACGTTGGCTATAAATTTGCAATGCCGAATACAGTTCGACGTGTTTTTATCCTTGCTCGGTATTACTTCTCGACAGCAGCCAGCTGCCGGCAGCAGTCAATTTCATTACGTGTCGTCGAACTCTGCAGCTGGATTTTCTTGCAGGCACTCGCGCCCCTCTCGTCGAGCTTTCTCCCCCTGTCGTTAGCGAAAATTCGACCTTCAACGCGCCTCTTCCAGCCGTCCTAGTCTCCTTAAGTTCGTCTTCAGCGGTGATCAAGATATGGATGACGGTGACTATAAAAGGAACAGCGAAAACTGCGCAAGGTGTAATAATACACCTGAAACGATAGCGAAGAAACAGTACGAGATATTATCAAACAAGATCCGAACTAAGTTTCTAAATGTTTATTAATTATTTGTCGAATGTTTTGAACAAAATTATTAACGACCCGATTTAAATTTGGCGTCCGTTCTCTTAGATAATCCCTTGATTTTGCATTGGTATAGCGATCGCATCAGTTCAGCTATGTTCCAAATGATTTTTGGAAATTATTTTCTCCATCCGCGTCGACCGCTTGTTCTTCAGGGAGGAGAGCTTGCGTGATAATTTTATTAATTATAAATTAAAACACAGAGCTTCAATCTCATTTTTTGGAAATATAGAAAGAAGTCGTAAGAGCCTAATCTAAAAATCAATTTAGCTCCTTACGACTTCTTTCTATTTTTACAAAAATGAAATTGAAGCTCGAGGCACATTGAGAAAGGAACGCAAATTGGACCGCAACTGGCGCTCAATGCGGCTGGGAGAAACGATCTCCAAAAATCATTTGGAACATAGCGAACTATTAACGCTATCACATCAGTCGAAATGACTGGTTTTACAATTTTATAAATATGCCAATCCTCGTTTAGGGATCACAGTCCCAGATGGATTAATAATACCAAAAATGTACGACATAACTTGGAATTCCTTTTGTAAGAAAATAACGAATTCTCAATGTTATCTTGACTGGTTTTTCTAGAAATAGCTTCGTCTTATCTGTAGGTAGTTTTAACGTTAATACAAGATGAAACCTATGAGATCCAACCATGGGGAACAGCGAGTAATTGCAACATAGAAATTCTTCAACGATTCCAATCAAAAACTCTAAGATCTTTAATGTCACCAACGAAACAATATATCACGACCTTAAGATACCTACAGTTAAAGAAGAAATATCCAAATTCAGTAACAGATATAACATAAGAATTAACAACCACCAAAACCCATTAATTACCCAATTACTTGACACGACGAATCAGATCCGCAGACTAAAAAGACACCCTCTAGATTTAAACATTAGGTTCAGCTAGAATCAAACATACGATAATCATTTATTATTATAATTAATTCTCGATGGGAATTGATCGTAAACTACTTCCAAATAAAAAAAGAAAATACAGGACGAGATCGTTTCGAATAGAACGACAGCCACATTTCGATCGATTCATCGACAAAACTATTATCTTTCATTTGGAACATCTCGTATATCAAAGAGGTACGATTGATCGACGAAATTTATTGTATCGTACTATTGCCATAGAGTAGACGAAATTTTGAAACGCGCGCGTTCCTCCAATCGTTTCCGAGAATTTGTCAAGGTGAAAGGATCCAAAAAGGGGCTCTCTGCATCGTATGATGAGAACTTGTTGGACCAATAATTCGCAAACAGCGAGAAGCCACCAACCGAAGAAATACTTTTGTCAAAAGGGAATGGAAAGACCACGAAATCGCTTTTGCGGTATTTGCAGGGTACAAGTGTAAAGCTGGCCGTCCCTTTGTTCTCGAAACTACCATTACAGCGAAGAAAAGAGTCGATGCGTGTCGGACGGCGGAAGTATTTCCTGGCAGGTAGCTACGAATTTTTAGCGCCGACTCGATTACTCGGGCTTTCTCATGCTTCGATACCCTAACTATTCTTCTCCTTTGCCCTTTATTAACTTTGCCCTTCGCTCCACCTGCTTGCATGATACAACTTTCCGATCGATGCCACTTGCCATGGCCATTCGAAACGACTCTGTGTTTCTCAAGATCGTAGAAACTGAATATGTTTCGAATAGCCCAAAATTCTTGAAAGTCTTCGACGGATACTGAATGTTCCATTGGTGTTCGATATCTCGCAAGCTTCTTGATTATTTTTCTTCAAACAACGCTACTAACGTAAAATGTTGAAGAAAGTCCGGAAACTTTGAATTACCGTAAACACACTTATTTACAGCTTGCAGTATACGTTACGAATGTATCGCATTCGATAAAATCTTCTTACTAAACACCTAAATGATAAAGGCGTATTATTGTTTAATTATTAATCTATTTAACTGTGACTATAAGGTTATTCTTAAGAATTATATGCTTTATTATTATTCATAAACTTACAGCATATGGTTGGCATCGTGATCCGCTTAACTACGACATAGTCAAGTGCATGCGTACTCGGAGGAAATTCAAAATCGATTTTCTCGAAAGCAAAGCCTCGAGTGGAAAAAATGTATTCTATATTTTCTACTTATTTTTTCATATACCATCACACCTTCCATAGTTATACCATCGATATTGGGACACCCTGTATAAAATACTACATCAACTTCACATAGGATTTCGTTATTCGATACGTAAAACGCATACTCGAGCGATAAAGAAATTTTTCCACGAATTTTCTCCCACCATCGGGAAACTGTTGCTTTTTCTTTCATTTCAAACCTATTTAGACTTTCAAGGCTGTGTGAAATATCAGCGATATGTTTATATCGAACGTTTACAAGCCGCTTAAGTTTTGTAGGTCATCAATGTCGTAACGAATGATCGCGTAAATGGATTTCCAATATCTTGAACTTGCCAGATTTTCTTTAACTTCTTTTCTTTAACATCATCAACGATACTGTTCGGATCGAAGCGTTCAAAACGCTTGTTCAAACCTCTCAATCAAAACTTACCAAAATAACAAAGAGCCTCGAGACATTCACGAGCTTGTCGGGTATCAAAATTCTACTCGAAGAAATTCGAATATTTCGAATATGTAAAGTAAACCGATGCGCTTGGCAAGCCATCGCTAAGTGCCGCAGTGAACTTCGTAGCCGTCCCGAAACTCGAAAATTATTCCAAGAAGAAATACCGATTCGCTACCGTGATACGCCGACAATTTTTTCTCCGCGCTTCTAACGAAGAACAGAGCAAAGGGGGCAAGAAGAAGTCGACTCCGACGACGTTCCACGAGAACAACTCAACCTTTCAACGTACACAGGCAATGTGTAAAGCACGTATACGTCGAACGTCGGTTTCACGGTCGTGAAAACACAAGACATCTCACGGCAGATCTTTTCCCATGGCCGCGGTGCTTACCGGCTACTTCCTCAACGGGCCATACTTCCGCCGATAATGTTCGCGATCCGGGGATTGCTCGGGGGTATCGAACGATGTTACGTTTTTTTTTATTCTTCTTCTTTCTCCGCCGTTGTATGCAAATAGGTCACGCAATTTCTCTCCCCTTTCCATGCATCTGTGTAACGATGACCCTGATGGAACTATTATGCGAATAAATCGCGGCCTACCAATTTAAAAAGAATATAAACGCAATTCACAGACACGGCTATTATTATCCGGAACTTTTGTAAGCGTTTGTGGAGCAACATTTGCATGCGAGATTTTATTGCGGCATCGAAACAATGTGAAATAGCTAACGGGTTAATAGTATTCTTCGGCCAATAACTAAATATCGGTCTTAGAGTGGCGAAAGGATGCACCAACGAATCGCATTGTTTCGATCAAACGATTTCGTCCGACTTTGCGATATCTTTCCATCGGTCTACGCGCTGGTCTTTCAATAAGAAAGTTCCTCTATTCCCAATAATAATTCCTTTGAATATTTAATAAATAGAGAAAGAAGAATGGAGATATCCACGAAACAGGCTCGAGCGAATTTCTTACTAATATAGAAATTAGCGAAATACGTCGGTCGCTCGTCACGACGGCAAATCTCTTGAGAAAGCGGTGATCTTTTCTTCGAGCTCTCCTCTCCTCTCCATATCGGTTACATAACCGATAAAATGTTTAAATAAGACCACGTGAACGAGAATACTGGCCAATGTGCGAACAGGTATCACGCGCTCTTCCGATAATGCGCACCTTTTTTTCTTTGTCGTCAGATCCGAAGTACAGAGAGCGTCCGAAATTTATGTACAAACGGGTATCAAGTGATTCCTTATGACAGAATAAGAAGAAAGTATGATAAATAAAATGAATAATCGAATAAATGAATAAAATTTGCTCACACGACGTTTTTGAGAAATTTGAATTTGCAAATTTGTCGAGTATACCTGAACATGGCTAATTTCGGACCGAATGGAAGAAAATAATCGGTAGGACGTTGTTGCACGCGTGAAAATAATAAAATGGATAAAAGGATATAATTTGTTCATAGGACGCTCTGTTTGCGAGAAAAATAAATTTGAAAATTTATCACACGCGTGAGCCAATTCTTAACTGAAATAACACGTTCAGGAAAAATTTGATTCCACATTTTTCAAGTTCGAGTATACTTGACAGAGAGTCTTTATAATTAAATTGTATTAATAGTAGCATTGTATAATTATTTATCTTGATACTAATCTTACCAGGTCCGGTCAAACGACCAGTTTCAATACTTAATTTAAATTTGTACGCTCGTCGTTATTTCTTTTGTTCGCCCAACTTTATGTAAATTCTTATATTATCTGATTACTCGATTTCTCAATTTTTGTTAATATAAGAATTTACATAAAGTTAGATGAACAAAAGAAATAACGATGAGCGTACAAATTTAAATTAAATTTTGAAACCGGTTATTTGATCAGGCCTAATAATGATAGTCTTAAATGTTAATTTCTACTACGAGAAGATCCATCTTTTTTGTCCTACCTACACTTTCAAGCGTCATTTACTTTCTGCCTTGCTTACTTTACTTTCTTACCATTAAGCTAACTGTTCTTCCAATTGTAGCTAACGATATATACTGTAGATTATACAGTCTGTATAAATAAATTAATTAATTAACACGTTGAGTGCCATGGGGGTCACCGGTGACTGGCGCACCAAGATTAGTAAAAGACAAATACATAATTTGAACAAATGTCAATAGTTATAAACTTTTATTATTAGCAATTAAGGAAGTTAACGGTAAAGTAATAAATGATAAATATTGCAACAGTTCTTTAGGATTATTGCAGGCCCAAGTAAATATGACCGAGTGATGAATTGTAGTTTATGAAAGGTCCCGGGACGTAACCACATAGAAAAGGGCATAACATATCTCTTGCAGGTGATATTTCAACATATTTCAACATAATAAAACATTCATCGTGGTGCCATGGCGAAACTTTGTAAACTGACCTGTTAATAAATAAATATATAAATAGATAAAATTTTCAGCAGACTCAATTTTCTCAAAAAACGAAGCGTCATATAAAAATATATTATTCCGTGTCCCTTTGTTAACTTTCTAGGAGGAATTACCTGCTGCTAGCTTGTACATAACTATTCAATGCACATTGTACGCTTTGTCGTCTCGATTTTTGGTACGCCACAGCAAAAGGATCGATTAGTACGGCTCAACGAGCTGCTGACAAAAACACCCTAGACCCAGGTATCGGAATTTTTGGCCTTGAAAATTATCGTTGGAATTTTTCCATTTCCTGTAACGATGGGCTCCCCTTCGTGACTGTATATGGAAAAACGTGAGGAGAATATTTTCTATGGAAGAGGACAATGTCAGATAGCATTGAAAGAAGTAACAATTTTCTCGTCAACCGAGGAACCAACAGTTTTTACTCAAACTCGAGTTCATCAAAATGATTCGTATGCGGGTCTCAATTACGAATCATTGGAGAAGCTTCGCCGAGAAGTAACTGATACGAATGCCAGCAGCTCGTTTGGCTATACAAAATTACTGTTATTGGGTCACAAAAGTATTTGAAATGTGAACATTTACCATGGAAAATTCGTCCACATTGTATAAAACATTTTAAATATTTTATTAGACTATAACGAGTAGGTTGCTGATGTTTATGCAATCTTTAATTTCTATGAAAATAAATACAGAAAGAGAATATAAATAGAAAATGTGCTTCATCTATTAAATATTATAAGGAGTAGCGCATTTCTTTTTAATTTTAATTCATATATTATATGAATTCTGTGGATCTTTTCAATGTTCAAAACAACTGTCACGATTGTATTAGTTAAAATTTGAAATTCAATCTGAAAATGTACATAGGAACTACGATATATTTATTGCAAATATATGTTTAATGAAAATCGAGTATACAGTATGAATAACCATCTTAGACATGTAATAAGTATTAAATATATCTCGAGCCAATATTCAAGTAAATAATTCGCTGTTTAAACACTTTTACAACCCATACAAAATATATATAATACTTGCAGTAAATATCTTATAGATTCCACGTACATTTTCAAATTTGTTTCAAACTTTACAATCATGATAGTAAATAGATTCATAAAAAGCGTATAATCCTAAAATAATTTATTTGTTTACTTTCCTCGAATATTTTCTGAAGCCTGTTTATGTGTAAAGATGATCGCTTCGCCAAAGACAAAGAAACACGACGCAAACAAATCATTAAGCGACTCGTACGAAAACATTTAAAAGACGCACAAGCGAACTACAAATGACACGGGGCGGTGAAGAGCGTCGACGTTACCGGTGACATAATTTTCATGGTTTGAAAATAAATTGCGAAGGACAGGCATCCGCGTGAAAACAAGCTCCGTATCGAGTAGAACAACGTGAAAGTCTTCTAGCCGTAAGAGGCGTACGATGCCGATTGTGCCGATCTAGCCACGTGTTTCCTGATACGATTTTCGCGCTATAAGGTTGAAACGATCGAGAGCATAGCTAGCTTCTTTTTCCTCTTAGCTCCAGAGATTACCCAACGAGGTCAATCAGACTGGTAAAAAAAGAGTAACGCGTGGAACTTCATAGCGAGACGAGAAGATGAACCGCTTCCGCCTGAGCAACATAATCTTCGCTTTCCTTATCTATTCGGAAGAAATACTTTACCTTCCGAGTAGTGCGTCACTTCAACGCGATACTTCTTTCAAACCAGATACTCGAATTATTCCAATTTTGTCATTTTTCTTCCCTACGTTAATGCTACTCTATAATATTGTAATTATACAATTTATCTTCCATAACAAATAGCGGTAATGTAAACGATGAGTCATCGAGCAATTACAAAGATTTACCTCCTCCATCGTGCAGCGTCTCACTCCTTAGGAGCAACGTAACTAATCCTTTTCCTCTGTTTGTCGAAACTCGACGTGTCTAACGACGAAAAAAGAAAAATGGAGGACAGAAGAAGAAGAAGAAGACACTCTGTCTGTTTTTCTCCAGTGTACGCTACCGTGCATAATAAACTAGACGCTCGGTCTAGTCCAATCAAAACATTGCTACTTTCATAACATTTTCAACACTATGATAGAAGAATTATTTCTCTACTGCCAATTCTGTACTTCTTGGCATGCCATATGTTCTGGCTAAATTGTAACTGAAACAAGGAATATACCTGCATCGATCGAGTTACATTTATATCTCTAATAAATAATCGACGTTTCATAAAATCTGTAGAATCTTTTAAAACGTACTTGGAGATACATCATCATTCTAAGATCTCAATATTCAACAGACATGCTCGAAGTCACTCAACCTGCCTATTTCCGTAGAAACAATTTTCATCTACCTTCGATGATTGCTTTCTTACTTATACTAATTAACATCAGCTATTATCTATAACAATATCCACTACCTGTACACGATTGCTTGAAATAATATCAGAAGCGAGAATTAGATTAAGGGGCTTTACTTCAAATATATTTTATATAATTCCAATAGTCTGGAGAAATGTGTAAATACTTATGCACGGTAGTGTATCCTACCGGGATGCTAAATAACGTGCAGATTAGTAGAGTGCATCCGACGAATTTGCTTGATATTAAAAGGATGGTGGGGCGTATCCGCGAGCGCATAGGGAGAGAGAGAAAGAGAGGGCCGGCAGTCTGCATCTTGCGATGGACCAACCGTAGAGATATACGTATAACCGTGCTCTCCTCTCCTACCAGCGCTTTTCGCCGAGTATCGATCTGATATCCCTGCCGCCGCGCCGCGCCGCGCCGGCCGACCAGTGTTTGCAAAAGAGCTATGAGCGTGTCTGCACTCCCTGACGCCGTATGCGCGTGCACGCTCACTAACGCACGACAAAGCTGTCGTTAGTGGTGGTGCGCCTCGGTTCTTGCCTGCCGCAAGACAGTTTGAAAATGCACCGAGCCACTACAGCCTTCCTTCTTGATTCCTGATACACAGCTTTTTATCCCTGTCAACCGTTCGATCGATCTTGATTACTCCTCAAATATTTTCTACAAACCAAATATTTCATGAATACGATTTAACGCTTCGATTATTCTGCGCGGTAATTCTCTAACGGAACAGCGTAGCCTCTTATCCTATGGCAAGAAATTTATCGCTATCTTTATGCGCGTGTATCAGTTGGAAATAGACTGAGAAATAGCTTGCGAGAGTTGGAATTTATGGGATCAGAAACACCTCGTATCGCTTCGAGTCTGTGTACGTAGCAAACAATTTCGAATCAGGTTTGATTCGAAGTTTGAGTCTTGACGGGGTTTGAAACGAAAGAATGGGAATGGGATAGGTTTGCTGATGATTGGGACAAAAATTTGTAAAAGAATAGACTTATTGCTCGTGCGTGTTATTTATTGAGTAATGAAAATCCTATTTAAAATTAATGTAGTATTCTATATAATATATATATAAGTAGTAAAAGTTAAATAAGTTAGTAATTAAATAATAAAAATAATGTTTTTATGCGACAAGATTCTATACATTCTATGCAAGAACTGATACATTTGTAACGTGTACTGCAAGCTACAAAAATGAGAAAGGTAAACACACGTGTATTTATGATACTGTCTGAATAAAAATAGTCGGAGAAAGATATCGCGTATGTATTCATCAAACTTCCCAAACCTGTCGAAACTCTCGAAACTTTCAGGAATTTCAAATAAATAAATGAATAAATGTATATATTATATTTTTATAGATATATTATTAAAATTCGAAGTGACTCGAATATTGACAGTCTTGAAAAACATCGAATCGTTTCGAAATTGAGACTCAAATGGCCCATCACTAACTGAAAAATTAAGTTCGTAGTAGGTACTCGATACGATATTGCACATCGACGACGAAAAGAGAGGGAGAAAGACACACAGATCGAACGCGGGAACCTCATGTACACGTGGACGTGTGCCAATGGCAAATTGGCGCGAAAAAAATCTCTCTCGGCTTATCGTTACGGGCTGTATTTCATTCGTAATCTTCGTATATCCTCGACGGCTTAGAAACAGTTTTGATACATGAAAGATAAAATGGTAACGATTCAAAAATGCATCAGTTATTTTTCGACCTTCGATAAAAACTCGAAGCGTGAAATAAATTCGACCGAAGTGCTCCTTCTATTTGAATCATTTTGCTTTCACCAAGAGAACCCGATTCAGTTTCTTGAAAAATTTCGCGTGTTGCTACGAATGGCACGCAATCTGCATTCGGCAAAGCGAATTTCTCTGAACATACGTAAGCTACAAGTTGTTGCGTGTTGTAATACGGGAGCGCAAAATCGATCCTTGATCTCGATTAGATTTAACCATAACAGACCAGACAGAGCCACCATGAAAATGAAAACACGCGCGAACGAATAAACACTTTTCAATTTAATGGTATTTTCTACTGTTTACTGAAACGTATAGAGCAAAATTCATCGCGTTATCATTGTTTCGAAAAATTACGTTACGGAAGAGTTCTGCTTGATAACCGTTGGAGAAGCGAGGCTATAAGCATCGCATGAAACCGTAATTCACCAACTTTTTTTACAGTTATCTTTTCACATCTTTTAAAACAACTTTCTAACGCGTCCTAGAGGCACTCTCTCAGTTTCGTTTCTAAACAATAGTGCGAATCAAATGTTCATCTCCGACGATCCTTTGGTAAATAGAAAAAAAAAAACAAGGCAAAAAATCGAGGCAAAAAATCGAGGCAAAAAATCGAGGCAAAAAACGAGGTTTCCGATTTATTTATGACGTGTCTAATTTAGAATTTGTAAAAATGTTTGTTTCGTTACATGAATTAAAAAATAAAATAATAGATTAAAATAAGTGAATCGATATTAAGCGTAATTGTACTTTTGATTCGTAAAACGATTACATTTGTTCGAAGCATATTGATAATGAAAGGAAAAAGAAAAAGAAAGGAAAGGGCACGAAAACGGGCAGCACACGGTCATGGCATCGATTCAATTGCCAAGAAGCAACTTTCTTTAGCGTAATGCAGAAGAAAAAATATTAAATGAAAAAAAAATGTATTGACGCGAGCGAGGGAACATTCTTCTCAGTGACAAATAATAATAACTCGTGAACACGAAACATGGCGAGGTAAATTTCGGTCGAGCCTGTAGGATATTTCCTGCGGTGGGCATATGGCGAGGGGTAGAGTTCCGAGAAGGTTCCCACGGTCAATAGCTTTCGTGGCGGTGAGGCTTGAAAGTGCTCGAGGGGCTCTCCCTACTACTCGTTATTCGCAATATTTTCAAAAAATCTCCTTTTCTGAGACCACGATTCGACAAAAGCAAATAAATCTTCTACGAATGATATATCGTTACGAACATTTACAAACATTACAATTAGTTCATTATACATTTTTAATAACATCGTGTAAATCTTTTTTACTTTAAAATCAATAGATTATTTCCCATAGATCCTTCTAATCCCAATTGAAAACGAGGGCTTTTAATTGCTACTCCTGTTATTGATTACTTGCCGCCAAGTCGAGGGAAACTTTCGGCTAGCTTCGTTAATTATTTTAAGCGTAGACTGCAACGTTAATAAAAAAAATAACTCCGTTATAATAAGCTTTTTAACTACGAATCAATAAGTCTCGATAAACACTGTGTAAATCGCTTAATTTGTTAATCTTTCGCCATCTTTGATGGTAATTTTTTTTTTGATGACACATACGTAAAACGACATTGTGCAACATGCAAACGTCGATTAAAGCAGTAAGCGGTATAAGATTTTAATTTGATGTGTAATTAGAAATCCATAATTTATGTGGACACGAATATCGTAAATTACTTACAAATTAATTCTTTTCGTTAAAAATGATTTATCAAAAAGAAGAAAATACTAGTACGAAAATAATTTTTGTGCACAATAATTATTCCCTCTCTCGTCGCTAGCGAACACGACCCCGAATCAAAATGACGATTCGTCGTACGAGTGCAAACGTGACATTGCACAGAGTGCATTGAGCGGCAAAACAATGGCTTTCATCACCGGAAATACATGTTATATCAGTGAGGTTTCCCGGTAATACACTCACTCTCTTCCCGCCGAAAGTTACGTCGAGGTCCATTCTGCTCACGATGAATCACTCATTCAGTTCGATTTGACACACAAGCCAGCCAACCGATTGTTTATTTTTTACGAAGCGTTGTACGCTTGATAAATAATTGCTATGGTGATGTGCTCACGGCCGCCTACGCTATCGAATCGACGGAGCGCGGCAAATGTATGAATCTCGTGGCCGATCGTGAATTTATCGTGTCCAAACGGTCTAAAAATACCGGCAACGCGCAGGGGCAAAAAAAAGAAGAAAAATATCGTCGAACCGCTCAATTACTGACAGATTAATCCGCTGCTATTAACAGTCGTGTGCAAACACGAACGTAAACATATATGCATCGTAATACTCAATAAACTCTGTGCAGGAAGAAAGGTAGAAAAAAAAATTAGAGTTGAAAGCATCATGACTGCCCCCTTGTACCTTGACACTCGAAAGCTAGAATGGCTCGGCGGGCCGGCTAAGACGAAATATTTTTTCATAATTTTTCGTTGAGGCTTGCGTGAACGGCACGTAAATAAAGCGTAACTAGACCTACCGTGTGTTTGACAATCCTTAAAGCACGTCGTCCTCGCGGGCAAGCACCACTTTCACACATATATTTACAAGAGAATTATGCGATTTTTGGCAGCGACCATGTATAAACGGACACCGACACAAGACCCCCTTTACGGAACTGAAGTAACGTTGACGGGAGGCTCGTGAACAAAGACCACGCACGATTTCAAATCTCGTCCTGACGATTGGCCGGCCGCAGTCACGTGGCTTTGCCGCCCTCTCCTTATTGGCTGCTCACTACGGGTTGCGAGGACATTTTAAACGATGTACTTATGCACATGGCTGACAAAGGGATACGCACCAGGGAATTTTCTTTTCTATTTTTTTACAGAAATATTATCTCTATTAAATGTAATAATTTTTTACGAATAATTATTCGTTAAATCGGCAATCAATCAATAGACACTGCAGTATCCGCGTTAAGAATGGCAACAATTGTACGACTTCTCCCTTACCTTCCCCACTTCAAAATGGCCGAATCCAAACAATGCACAGAAAATCATTCACGCTCGTTATATTTCGATATGTTTTAATTTCATGTGCGACTTAAAAAAATCTTAATATTTTTTATCATTCCCTAAATGTAAAATATTTTACAATCTATGCTGGAAACGCGAAAATCATTCGTGACAGTAAATCGAAAACATTGGACGAGTCCATCGTTCTAATTGAGAGGGGAGCGCGGCAGTCCCGTCAAGAATAAACCACAGCAATAATGGCGGGAATATACACACACGTATACATATTTATCGACTTTATGTGGAAAAACATAAGTCAACGTTACCCTGTGAAACAGATTTGTACGCACTGTATCGAATTAAATATATAATATATATAACACTAAATAAATATATAACATAAATATATAACATAAATATATAACACTAACGTGTATCAATATGATTAATTTGTTGCAGAATTTTGGGCAAAATATTAATTCTTTAGCCCATCGAGATCAATAGCTTTGTTATATCTATTTTTTTTAAATAAATACATATATTTGAGAGTCGTTAATGATCCCGCAGTCAATGTGATATAAAGCGCAGAAGAAAAAGAACAAATATATTTGTTGTATTGTGCATAAAAATATATAATTACCATAGACATAGTTTTTGTCATGGTTTATATAAAATATATTTAATTATTTAAACATTTACGTATATATGTGCATTATGTATACATAATATATGTATATAAAACTTTTTTCAGCAATTCTACGCTTTGCAGATAATAAGGAACATTAAATCCTGTGGTCTCAAATGCTGCTACGTACAATTATACAGTCAAAAATAAAACATATTCATTGTTTTTTAGTATGGTACTTGATCTTTTACAACATAACTTGTACTTAAAAAAATAGTATCGATTGTTTTCGTATACTGAATAACATATTCTGATTTCAGTTAGTTCACTAGAGAGATTGATAAATGCATTTCCCAATACCTGATTCAGAATGATTTGACTGTTGTGTTTTGTTCCTCTCGATGAGACCTTCTTTTCGTTACTCTTCAACCACGCACTTCGTTTCTAAACCATTTGTTCATTTTTCTACATTCTCTCAGTCTTGTTCCAAGTTATTCCTTAATCATCGAGACCAACTGCGTGTTAATACATTTACTTCCACTAGACAGTTATGGCTTTCTATAAATCTTTCAATTAATAACAACTTGATAATAATAAAAACATATTTTTGTAACAATTATAAATATTTGAAACATATATAACTTTCTAAATCTTTATGAATTATTGCACTATGTTTCGTTCACTCAGGAACGTTAGTAAACTTCTGCACTTCTTCTTAACTCCTATTATTAATCTTAATTTTTGACTTTGGTATTTGAAATAAAGGTACACAATTTTAAAAAGCGTGTGATGTTAGAGACTTAATATCATCTGGTTAGATATTTGCTACTGCTGGTATTATTTTCATATATATATCAATGCCCTTTAAGAATATATCTTTGTTCAGATATTCATCGTGATCGTGAAGAAGTATTTTCGTTTTATTCATGGGTGAAAAACCAATGGAAGGTATTCCAACCTAAGGTAGAAAACAGACTTTTAAAAATTTGTTTATCGTTTTACACCATTGAAAGTTGACAAAATATCGTTTACCGTTTTATACCAATAAAAAATTAATAGAAGAGATATTTACCTGTCTTATATAGCGACTGTCTGTTCCGCCTGGAAAGATTCCTATTTGCAACTTTATCTTAAGATCGTCGCAAGCTTTTTTAAAAGCGATCCAGAAGGGATTAGAATCATCTAACTTTGTGTTCTCGATCTTGGGATCTTTTTGTTCGAACGAATACGTAACATCGGCACCAGCTTCCTCACACCATCTTTTGATCATAGCTTCGAACTCGATGTGATCGACGGAAGGCTCAATTCGAATATCAAAAATTGCCGTTAACGAAGTAGGTACTACGTTTGTTTGCACGCCACCCTGAAACAAATTATATTTTTCCATTATTAGTACAACACGGAATATTTTACTTCGTTGTTTTTAAACATCAAAATTTAAAAAACTGACTCACTGTGTAATATTTTCCTAAACGCGCAGACATGTAATATTTAAAACACAAATTAATTATGCTTCTTCAAAATATAAGATAAAAGCATGAATAAATAAAATTATAATGTGAATAATAAAATATAAGCCAAGCAATAAATCCCCAAAAACTATATACCTTCAGTTGCGTTAAGTTTATGGTTGTAACATCGCCAATTTGTACTTTTGGATCTTTCAACTTTTCTTTCTCCTGAGCTCTGTAGTCCATAAAACGATCAATTATAACTCTTATTTTTTCACCAGCTGTATTATCATGTAAAATGGATCCATGACCAGGAGTACCCTTACATTCTACTTCGACATGCCAAATTGCTCTTTCACCGTAAAACATATAAAAATATTCTTCGGGCGAAGCCACACCTTCATCCAGAGAGAAACCAATATTCAACTCTTTGAAGTCCTTGGTACGTACAAAATCTTTCATGCCAAGCTCTCCTCCTATTTCTTCATCAGGTACAAAGGAGATATGGATAGTTCTCTTAAAATGTTGTTTAGCAAGTTTTAAACGGCGAATTGCTTCCAAATATTGAATTCCAACACATTTCATGTCCTGGCTACCACGAGCATAAATGTTTCCTTTCTCATCCATATGAGCACTAAAAGGTGCATAGGTCCATTTATCCTGAAAAGTTTTATTTGTTAATTATATTTATTCATTTAGGTTTTTTCTTTAATATTAATTTCTCAGGTCTGGTATTAGTTCACTGTACCAGCATATGTTTCCTCAAGGTTGATGCACTGATGCTTACAACTTTTTCGATACGTTTCTTATACCATATAAATATGTTTTTCATACCATATTTTAAAAATTTTATGAAAATTTCATTCACCATTCATGAAAATCAGTTTGTGGTAATGAAAGGTTTGGTAGCGAAAATACTTGTTTACTTAATACCAAATACCAAAACAATACCAAACAAAAGTCAATCGCTTTGCAGACCATACGAATGGAATAACAGAATTCTGAGAAATTAAGAATTAACACATTTACGTTATCATACGTACTTCAAATACAGGTACAACATCCATGTGACTATTTAATAGAATAGCTGGTTTCGCTGGTTCTGTTCCTATCCATGTTATGACAACAATTGGTTTATTTGCCTGGATATGATACACTTTAATAGGTAAATTGAGAGATTCTGCCTGTTTCCGAAGGAATGCAACACAATCATCTGCGAAATGAAAGATTTGAATTAGTATCAATTAATTAATATCATATATCTATATTTAACACAAAGATATCAAATCATCCTATTATTTAAAACTGGAGTAAGAATTTCTGAAATTCTTTTGCATATCGGTTATCTTATTTTGTTTATATGACAAAATTATCTTATCTTTCGTTATGATCGACATTTCTTACGAAAAGATTTACGAAGACACAAACAGTTAATTACTCTTGACGTAACTGCTTTGATAAATTATAAAATCCCATATTTACAGCGCAATCATCGTTCCGACGACTCGTTATCGTCGGTAAACTGAATTAGATTAAACAGACATAAAAAACAAACAATGCAATACGAGAATTAAAAAGAATTTCTAATTACGTGTAATTTAGGTCAGTCACGGATCGTACTTGCGTAATGTTCATATCCAAGCCAAATTCATGCAAGCTAAATTTCAAATTTTTGTCGGAAAGTAAAACAGAAGTTCGGAGATGATTTTACAAAAGGTCTAGAGGCACACCGTCAGTTGAATAAAAAGATACAGAGGTAGAAATAACATTCCACACAGGGTGGGGCATGCAATGGCTGGATAGCGTCTCCGACGCTTCGAAGTTGGGTTGGTTGCACTAACTGGCAGATCCGTTCTGTCCCCATGTGAAAACGTGCGAGCATCGTGAATTAACGTGAAGGATTTAACATGAAAACCTAGAAATTCTGTAGTACACCAGAAATGCGTAATTTGTTTAACAAAGAAATGACGGAGTCCGTATTCCGGCACACAATATGCGTGCATAATTTTTACATGACCGTACGTACTTAGAGGTACACGCGTGATGACTGAAAGAGTATTCGCGTTGTTTATCGTGGCAAATAAATTAGGAAAATACAATTAGAGATCAAATATGTAAAATTGCTTACCGTAATTGATGTTCGGTTGGACAGAAGGTATCCGCAAATATTCGCGAAAATTCTCTACAGCTGTTGCGTTCAGCTGAGCTTGTGAGGACGAAGACATTGTACCGTCTGCTGATCGTCGCGTCGGATGCCGCTTAGTCGACTGTCATACCTAGCACCCATAGCAGACGCCTGCCGCTTGTCTCGGCCAATTGCCGGTGATTATCGCTAGTGACGTAAACAAAACTCGATCAATCGAAACGCGTGGACAGGAATGGCGGGTTTGCAAGCGTTTCTTTGAAAAATAGATAAGATTAGAAAACGAAAATACTTTGTTTGATCAATGAGTACGTCCTTTCTGTGCGGAAAGTTTTTGCGATAAACCACCTGACAACAGTTGATGTACAATATAGTATATAAGAAATTTGGACACTCGGTACAACTGAATCGAGATATTGATATTTTTACTATATTTGGAATATTACGGCAGAAGAATGTTTCTCTACTATTAATTCTTTAGTTCGTGGCGTAAATGGGATCAAGTATTCTACTAAATTAAAATTAAATCAAGGAATATACTTGTATCAATCGCGTTTCATATTTATCTCTAATAAATAGCTGACACTTTTTAAAATCTATAGAATTTTAAAATGTGGTTGGAAACACATTTGTATTCCAATTATTTTAACATATCAACATTTTCGTAAAAGCAATTTTCATCCACATTTAATTATTGCTTTCTTATTTATGTCAATTAACATAAACTATTTTTTTTATCAATATCTGCTAAATTGTATATAGTTACCTGAAATAAAATCAGAGGCGAAAATTAGATTACAGAGCTTTATTTGATGTATGTCTTATATGTTTGTAATAATCTGGAAGTGTCCAAATACTTACGTAATGTACATATACAGTAGCTCATCAAAGTATTCGAATACTTCTAGAAACTTTTTATCTATATATTTTACAAAACGTTTTTAAATTTCATTATTATTATAACGGGAGATGTTATTATCGTAATTATATTGGTTAAATTTGAAACGGATCGAACTATTTATTGGAAGCATATATTACATTATATAAATCAAGCATACAATTCACTATATTAATAAGCCAGAATATGTAATGAGACGATCTTTAACACTATTTGTATATTTAAGATTGCTATTCATACTGTATAATAATATTTCATTAAATTTATGTTTGCAATAGATGTCTTGTAACTTCTAAGTACATTTTCGGATTGGTTTTAAATTTTATTGTTATAAATACGATAGTCATGTTTCATAATAATGCCAACGAAATTTCCAAAAGTTCCGTGTAATGAACATAATATACTCATCAAAATTGTCTATAATAGTAATTCTAGTTTTATATATTCTAGTATTTTCGTGAGCCACTGTACGTATACGACGGTTGATTTTATTATCAGATAACGAACCAAATAAAGATGATGACCGAAAAACAAACTTCGAATACACGTGGATACGAGAGAGGATATGAGAGATCAAGGTTGATACACATGGAAAGAGATCGTTAAGACTTGTTAATTCGTAAAATGTATTCCGATTTATTAAATTTCATGTATGCCTAAATATGAGCTCTTTACACGTTACGCCATAATATTATATTCATATAGAGGTTGATATCGGAGAGCTTGTTACATCCAATAATCGATAGTACGAATTAAATTATTATACAATGTAGAATATACTGCAACGTGGCTAATAACTAGGCACATACATGTAACAATGAATTGCAAATAAAAAAATTATGTGTTCAGGTATAATTATGGAGACGAACTTTCTCTTTTATATATATATGTATATGTATATATATATATGTATGTGTATATATATATATGTACATATAATAATAATATAATAATAATAATAATCACTACTGATCTGTATTATTTACAACATTGAAACTATTGTACTAACGAGTTTTTTACTAAGTTTTTTGTCTTCTCATCTCTATAACACGGCTTACTTATATCTTTATATGTAGCAACAGAACGCCTTTGTCACTTTATCAGAATGTCCATTATACAGATAGGTTAGAGCAATCAGAGAGAGAATTATACAACGAATAGAATACATTACAAAGCTGAACGTATGTGTAATCGCAAAAAGCAATTTTATTACCATTCTTCTGCTTTTTTTGTTACTTTTCCTTTCAATTGCCGTTCTCTGTTTTACGTGGATTTTTCCACTCGCCTCTTAATAGATGTTCTGTTTCTTTTTCTTTCGAAAGATCTCAAAGGAGACGTTCATACTTAAATTTATCTTACAAAAGTATGTACAAGTTTCACAGTACTGCCAACCAGGTGATGAACATAAAGCTATACACACCCTTATCTCACATTCGCACCTGGTTAACACAAGTAACTTACACTAGTATACATGTTTATTACAAAATATCGGCTAAAGTATAAAGGAATACCAAATGCCAAAAATATCGCTCGTTTAGCTCTCCCCATAGCCTTTCTTCTCGAATTGCAAGTATTTTTCCATGACATTATTTTGTCTATGCTCCTTCTCTTTTGTTTTCTTTTTTTCTTTTTAATAAAATCTGCAGTCAAATAAACACAAGTTAAACAGTAAGTAGTTGAAGAACTCGATACACTGTAGTTTTATATTTTTTTCTATTACTAGCGAAATCCATAGAATGCAGTGGGATTTCAGTAAAATTCATTCTTCTGTATTCCGTTTTTTTTAAATATCTTATTCCCTAGTTACAGATCTCTCTAAACTTTAGTGTCGTGTTTAAAAATTTGTGTTTTAAGCATGTTACAACAGTAAAACGTGGCTTTGTCATTTGCTAAAACCTCGCATTTTTTGTAACTACATAAATTTACCAATTGTGATTACTTTTTGATTATTCGTTTGAAATTGAATGAATACATAAAAAAGTGATGAACAGATCGATCTGTTGGCTCGTGAAAACTCTTCGAGGAACTATATGTATATGTATTAAATATATTTTTCATTTATCCGAAATGTTGTTATCGAAATCTTAAATTGTACATAATTTCTCACTTCTTCGTTATTAGAAAATACTTTATTTTTCTTTGTCTGTGCGAATAAGTAAAATTTAGTGCCTCGAAAAGTTTTCTAGGTCAGTTCTTTACACATCAAGTATATCGATCAAAATGCTTTTCTTTCTCTAGTACTGTATTTAATGTTTGATTCGATAATTGCTTCCTATATCCTATAATGTTTATAATTGTTGTTGCACATGGGAAAAGATCAGCGGAAAGTAAGAAATATTTATGGCCTTCAGATTCAGCAAAGTTTAAACTCTTTTCAGCTAGAAATTTTCCCTTCGACCGAGAAAAGTAATTCGTTGTGTGTATTTCTTTTGGGTAGAATGTTAACCATGAGTCTAAAATCTGCGAAATATACAAAAGCCGGACAGTTATAACTCATATTACAACGAGGAACTCCCAATAAGAAATCGTAATTAATTAACATATTTAATATATATATATGTACACACGACAAATACGCGAGAATTCCGATATGAAATCTTTGTACAACACGCTAATCTTAAATTACACCGCTGTGTACACTGGGAGAATTGTCCTTAATCAAATGTACCATTTACATTCGTCAAATAAAAATACAAGAAAAATAATGATCACCGGACTAAAAAGGAAGAAAAGAAAGTAACGAAAATAGATTTACAACACAAATAAATAAACTTTTAGAAAAACAAAAAATTAGATATCTTGTTTAATACGCGTATAGAACAACTAGAACAATTTACAAATTTCGAGAACGAAAGATGTACTCTAACTATGTATTCGTTAATTCGTTTTCTCTCTTTTTCGTTTACAAAAAATAGCTTACGATTCTCCTGACATACTAATTTCTTTTTTCTTACTGCAGCTTATATTCTCTTCCTCTCTCTCTCTCTCCCTCTCTCTTTCTCTCCCACTCTTTCTCTCTTTTATACATTCTTTCTCTAAATCGCCTCTTAAAGAGCTTTGTACTTCAGAATGAATGTTCAGTTTCAGGACTTCCACGGATCATCAAATAAAAGATATTTGTCGCGGAGACGCCTCTCAGTATCAACTAAAAACATGTTGTACTGTCGATCGTGTTATAGAAAAACAACGAAGAAAAATTAGAAAATTTGAGCGCAAAAGAACAATTCTTAAAAGAAAAGATGTGTCAGACTCTTAGCAGGAGGTACAGAGTGACGAAATCGACGTGGGAACATTCAGTCTAGGGCCTGTACAATTTTACCCTAAACAGGCCTGTTTCCTTCCCATCGAATCGACATTATTGTCACAATGGAATTAAAAAGCGAAAATTCCAATTATCCGATAATGAACCTGGCACTGTACAGTGATATCATCACTTCGATTTATTATTTACTTTTCCTAAAATTCCGATCATGCCGATACTCTTTTCTTTTTTGTTCTTTCTAAAAAAAAGAAGAAAAAGAAAGAAAGAAGAAAAGAAAAAATAAAACATGAAAATAAAAATAAAAATTGCAACTCACAGCACAGTGTTTGAATTTTTTCTGTATCTCTCCCTCGATCTTTAACTTAAATGTACATTTCGATACCGTTATATTATGCATATATGCAAATGATATTTACAGAAAAATCGTATAATATTGGTATGCACATTTTGTGTATCTGTTTTTGTGTATGTGTGTATACATATATAATATATATAATTGTCAGATGTGGGCTCCGAATATCACGATTATCGTTCGGATTAATCTCAGCTTTGTTACAATTTCGCCACAATTGGACTAGTGCTATATATAAACATTTTTTAGGGCACCACTTCTCCGATATAAAAAGTGTACGCGGCGTACGATACACTTTTGGCCATAATGCTTAGATGCCAGTAGTTTCCTTAAACACGGTCGTATAATGCGTGAGAGCACTACGTTTTATTTCCTTTCATTCCTTTCGATTTCTTTCTTTTCTGTTTAAAATACTTAATTATCACTTTAGGCCACACGAATTCCATCGAGTGCGTCTCCGAAACCATCAGTAGTATTAATATTCCTTGTTTCTCCTTTCACAGTCAACGATGTACGCGCATAAACGTTTTTAATACAAGAGAGAACAGTGTAGCACCTGGTATCACGAATCTCTTCTGATTTACTGTCAGTTGCGTGCGCGAATCATCATCTTATCATATAATCTAAATACCCTTTTGCTAGAACACGAATGACGTTAAATAGAAGAGATCGTGAATTTATATTCTGTTCCACTCAAGATATCTTGTTTCACCCCCTTCCCTTCTCTCAGGCCAGGGAGGATAACTTAACACTTTAATCTAATGGAATTAAGCGACCAGCTGCGAGTTTCGTTTTTGTTCGAAACCAATCGACAAATTAACTCGCGATCCGACCAAATCTAATAAAAATTTTTCCAGCTAAAAACTTTTCGACAGCGCTACCTTTTATGTGGGTTAAGACCTTGGTGCCGGGTGATTATAAAACTGTTTCTGTGATTGACCAGATGCAGGATACATTTGATTTCCAGGTGGCGGTGTAACAGGCGTGTACTTGGAGATCGATACTGCTGTGGTAGACGGCGGAATAAACTGGGGAGGATACGGATTTGAGCCTGGTGGTGCTTGAGACGCTTGGGGTACTAAGAATTGTTGTGGCTGTTTATTCGCAGATGCCTGAGGTGTAGCGTTCGAATAGACCTGTTGCGAAGAATTCTGTGGAACTGTGAAGTTTGGGTACTGAACGGGACAAGGTTTAGCTTGGAACTGAGAATAATGGATGGATGCAGATCCTGGAGGAGGTATATAGGGTTGAGGAGGCAATTGAGGTACCGGGAAACCTGGTGGAGTATTTGATACAGTAGGATGAGGCGGAGATGTTTTACGCGCTTTCAGTATTGCCTCTGCCGTTAAACCTGTAACGATTTACAGTCATGTAAAAAGTAATGAAATGACAGAAGAGGATAGTAATATTTACCATGTTTGCGAGCTCTTTCCTCTTCGTCGTCGCTGAGGAACAATCCAAATTCTCGTTTCAATCTTTCTGTAAGATTTTCTCTTTGACGTTCGACTAAAGTTGGTGCGGCAGACCAACCAATTGTCCCTTCCTCACCGCCTATAAGAGTATAAAATGTTTTAACAAAATAATTTATAATTTTTGACGCTTAAACCTATTATTATTATTATCTCAACCTTAAACCTCTTAGTATCCTCTATATTAACCTTTCTTTTCCTCGCCTTCCACGTTCGTGAAAAGCGGTAATGTGGTTAAGGTTGGTACATCAAGAGATAATGAGATTTTGGAACCTTCCTCATCGGAACTGAGCGACGAAGTTCCACTGCTCGCACTGTCTGATCTACCTCTAGCTCCTCCCTTATCTGTTGTAGAAGCATCACTTGACGGTTCAGGTTCTGGAGGCGTACCAGACGATTGCTGTTTGCGTTTACGGTATTCTGATATGGACAACTAGAACAGCAAATTACTTTTGAATAAACAAGAAACACATGGTAGAATAACTTCGAAGTAGGAATTTTATTCTATAGTTATTCTAACCTTTCGTTTAACAGGGGGGATTGTTTCGGGTTTAAATGCAGGAGCTGGCATACTATTTGGAACGACAGTTCTCGGGTCCTTTAATCGTTTGATTTCCTTAGGCGGAGCTTCCTCCTCTTTTACTGGAGTTTCTTCATTGTGAATATTTTGAGGGATTGGTTTTGTCGTACACTCTTGTATCTCTATAATCTGCTCAGAAGTTTCAGACTTTGGCTCGATGTATGGTGTATTATTTTCTTCGATAACTTCTTCTTTAGCGCTCTCGTTTGTTAGATCATCTAACTTAGCTTCCAGCAATTCCCTTAACGCCGTCGAGAGCATAGACTTTTGTTCACCATTTTTGGATTCATCTTCCGTCTCCATATCAATGGTAGATTCGATAATAGCTGCTTCAAAATTCAATTGGCTTTTTGGAGCACTTGTTGCTTCTGTCTTTTTACGAATTCGTTCACTTAATGGTGGAATGGAATGAAAACTCTTTGGTGGTTCTGTAATGGATTCTGTGTCCATGTTGGAAGACACAGACTCAAAAATGGATTCTTCGGATGAAGTAACGAACGCGGACGGCTGTTCAATTTTCTGAGATTCCTGGCTCTGTTCGATTTCTTTAATGTTATTCTCAATGATACATTCTGGTTCGGATTTGCTTCCGAATTCTTTGAATAACTTTTCCTCGTGGTTTAAATTGAATGATTTGAATGATGGCGACTCGTATTTCACATCATCTATGTCTTTATCCTCAGATTCGGAATCTTCTTTGGAGCTCTCCATCAGACCCTCAATACCATCCATGCTTTTATCCTTCTCCGAACTAGTGTCTACTTTTTCCTTATAATCATTTCCATCGTCACCAGTAATTTTCTTCATTTGAGCTTCAACGTCAAATTCGTCGATCGACATGTTGTCGTCAGATTTGATTTCGCACTTCGCGTCTTCGAATCTTTTATCATCATCACACTTATCATCTTCAACTTTAACCATCTCACTTATACTACCTCCGAATTCCAGTTTCATCTCAGCCACGCGTTCCTTCAGAATTGCATCCGATTCCATAACAGCGATTGGAGAGCTGAAATCTTCCATTTCCGTGTCTCCTTCGTTTTGATCGACTATCTCGACGGTACCCTTTTCCATATCCAAATTCTCTTCTTTCTTTATAATATATTCCTTCTTGCTCTTATTTTTCTGATGACCAACCGGTTCGTTTTTAACAGATCGCAATTCATTCTTGATAAAAGATTTTGACTCCAAGTGCATGTAAGTGTCACAATCCATTTCATCTTTCTCTTCTTTCTTCATTCCGATGTTCTCTTCTTTCATTATCGAAGTGTCTATCACTAAATGTTTCTCGGATTTTACTGTTTTAAGATGAAAATCCTGTGGAATATCTATCGAAAGTTTTTGTCGTACGGCCTCGTTTGAATTCGCGTGTTCGTGCGAGGCAACCTCTTGCTTTACAGATTCTGTTGTCGTGTGACCTTCTTCATTCTGATCAACCAACGAGGATTGCAGGTGTTCGATGAAATCGTCCTGAAACATATGGTTTGATTAAAAATCAACTTCCTATTAATTTACAAAAAAACATTTCAACATACAATCAAACAGCAACTTACTTCAGCAGGACACAAAGATCTATTATTCGGAGTGGACTCAGGAACTAACATAGTAGGTGTAGTGGGTGGAGTGTAATTGTCTGACGATAAACTTTCTCTAGCTATCCTTCTTTTCTTCGGTGGAGCTACCATTTCACTGGCCGGCGGACTCTCCGGTCGACTATTTGGTGAATCACATTCTTCAGAAATGGCTTGACGTAACCATCTTTTCTTGGCAGATCCCGTAGAAACAGGGCAAACCGTATTTCCACTGATTGCTTGTTGTTTACGTTGCGGCGGTGAATCGCATATTCCAGATACTGAATTCGCCGCCTGCACAAGAGTGGCTAAACTTTTGGCTGCATAACTCTGCGTTAAGAATTCTGCAGATGAGTCCGTCGGCAAAGAAAAATCCGAAGACCTGCAAAGAGGATTTATCGAATTCGTCGCAGAAGCCGGTGGTAATGTTGGTAACGGTGATATCTGAGATATATTGCTTTGCGGTGGATCGGGTGACTCTTTTAACCATTCATTCATTAGAACTTTCTTGGTTTTCGGAAATTTGAAGCCAGGAGCTAGAGGACCAACCGCCGCTGCGACTAACAAGCAAGCCGAGGATAAAGGAGTGGATGGAGTTGAACTTTGGGAGCTGCTGCTTGCACCGCTGTCACAGGTTGGACTTTTAACTGGCGTTGGTTGTTGCAAAGGAGGCGAACTCGGTCCAGGTGCGTTAGAATTTGCTAAAGCTAACAGTAAACCAGCAGCCGTTGGTATTCCTTGATGAGCAGCTGTAGTAACGTTCTCGTTCGTACTTTTCGCAGGAGCATGCAGGTGATAAGGAGCATCTCGACTTTGCGAATGATTTTGGCTCAACAAAGGTGGCGACTGCATCGAATTGCTTTCTTCTCCGGACGATTCGTCTGAATCTGCGGAATTCAGTCTGGTTCTTCGACTGCTACTTTGCGATTGAGAAGTACTAGTAGTCCTTGCTCTACCCTTTCTTCTCTTCCGCCTTAAAGGTCTATCGGAATTTTGTTGTTTTTGCTTTGTTTGTATCGTGACACTATGACTATCTTCATTATCGCTATGCGTACCACCAGACTCCTTCCGCTGTGCATTTCGTGCTTGAACTTCTTGTTTTCTTTGTTCTGCTTTTTCGAGCCTCTCGAAAGCTTTCATAATAGCTTCCATCTTTCTCTCTTCTCTAGTCATCTTCTTCTTGTCTTTCTTAGTCTCTGACACTATTGGTTGACTTAAATTCGGGGAAGTTTGTGGCTGCTGCACTAACGTAAGCGTTTCCTCTTTAGGTATTTGGCGCACCGTATTTGCAACGGTGGTTGTAACTGTCCTTCTTGGTGGCGCGGATACCGATGATGACACTGTCGTCGGCGGTGGTGCAGGTTGCGTGATGACAGTATTATTAGATATCACGGTCGAGGAATCGCTGTCCTCGCAAATTGTGTTTCGTCTACCCCTTCGTCTCCTCTCTCGGCCATCTGCATTCTCAGCCAATGCTCCGTTGCTTCCTCTTCTATTCAACTGATTTAGAGACACTATTTGACATTCCCTTGGGTTATTACACGCACAGACAATGGGCATCATGGGGCCATTTGGATTAGGCGATAGCAAGAGATCATGTTGTTCGTGTCTGATCGTAATTTCGGCATTTTTCTCAATCGCGCTTGTAGTCACAATATACAAATGTAACGTTCCTTTTTCTATACAATGTTTCACTTCCGCGTTAGGTTTACAACTACGTCGCACAAATCTAGCATCGTTTCCATACGTTCTTGTGTCTACACAGACTTCTGTTCCGTCTCGTGGTAATCGGTAAAAGAATACAAAGGGTCCGGGCCTCTGGGTATGATGCCTTCCTTGAGGATAGGACGGTCGATGTTGCGTACTTAACATATACTTTCCTCGTAATTCAACGACGGGTGTGTTTGGTGGGAGATACATCGTTGCTACTAAAAACTATATAAGAAGAGTAAAAAATTTTTTAAGATACTTATTTTTCTTAAAAAATAACTGTTCTCGTCTGAAAAAATACTTACCCTAACGTTGTTACTATGTACGTTGAGCCTACACTTTCCGGTGGCAATGATATTCATGTTGCTCTGTCTCAAATCACTGTGTGTACCATTTACTTTGATAGATGATATCCTAGCTCGTAATTCTGGACTATAGTGATTTGTTACTGCTTCCTCGTAACGTTCGATCCACTGTCTTAGTGGCGCGACGTTGGAGCTCCACGTATCTTGAGTTTCCTCTTCTTTATCTTCCAAACTCATTCTCCGTTTAGCTTTACGTTTACCCGGGCCTCGCTTTGTAGCTTCTTTTTTACGAACAGCACTGGATTGTCTCGGATGAGAATCTCTCCTCTGCCTTTTCGCGACGTTATTATTATTGTTGTTGTTATTGTTGTTCAATCGTCTTACTTGCGGTGGTTCGGATTTTCGTCGAGGAATTTGTTGTTGCAAAGTTCGTTTCTTGGGGATCGTACTGACCCCAACATCAGTATCTGCTGAACTGGTGGACGATGTATCGGATGATGTATCTGAATTTAGCAATTCCTCGCGTTTACGCATTTGCAAAGCACGAGCTCTTTGCCTATCTACTCGTCGCGGTCGACAAATCTCACAGAGGTATTCGTCAGGAATGTTAGAACGATCTATACCCATGCAATCAACGTGTTGCCAAACTCTGAAATGAAAAATTTACACTATGGCAGCGCACTGAGCTGAATTCCATCAAATATCTTAGACGTCAGAATTTAAACTTACAGACAACGATCACAACAGATCATGTATCCATCATCATGTTCAAAGTCGCTAGAAATGGACAAATTTTTAAATATGAATATAATATAATATACAATATATAAACATAAATTAATATATTTTTTTAATACAAATAATTACCATATACATCTAGTAACACTATCTTCATCATCCCCTTCACCCTCGGGAGCAGTTTCGGTTTCTTCGCCTTCCAGTTCTGCGTCCCTGCCTATTTCGCTGCTGATAGCACTGGCTGCATCGTCGTCCATATTAGCGCCACTAACAACTATGATGAATAACACAATGTCGCATAAAAAATACACTGCTTTCATTGTTATTGCGAATCTAATCGAGCTAGTAGGTCTTCGTACCTTTTCCATAAATGTAAGGATGCTGAGAAGTCGTAGACGAACTTCCGGCACCGTTGATAGGCTGTTTTGCATGAGATGGGGGTGACGGAGGTGACGGTGTTCGTGGTGGTGGTGCCCCATAATTGTGATCCTGTAGGACGTACTGAAGACACTATAATCAAGAATTACGTGTTCTAGGAACAACTATACAGACTACAAAATGCAACAGTGTACACTGCAAAAATGGCACTGAAGATTCGTTATTAAATTTCGCGTTATGTTTACTACGATATATGTGTTACCTCGTAAGGCGGAGGTATTCTTATAATTGGAGTTATAGGACGTTGTTGACGTTCGTCTTCTTTAGATTCGCGTAGCTCGGGTTCGATTCTAGAAAAATAAATTATTCAATCGATATAGAATGTGTGCACGGGCCGAAATAAAAGATCAACGAATATGTAAGTGACAGAAATAGACACTAACTTATTCTCAACATCTTTGCGAGGTTCCATGCTAGTTACTGGCAGTAACGTCTTTACTTGTCCAGATTGTTGTCTAACTTGCTGGGAAAACTGTGACGTTGTAATAAGTTGTTTTTGTTGTATAGCTTGCTGCTGTATTTTAATCGGCTGATTTTTATGCATCAACATATTCGTGGCAACAGTCTGTTGAGGAAGCAAGGTTTTGATGCTTGCCTTTTGTGCGATCGCAGTTGCCGGACCTTGACCTTTCACTGCAGCTACGTTTGTATTTAGAGAGGTCTTAATACCGGTTACTTTTTGCGTGTGGTTCCTTTGAGCTGGTTTTTGAGGAGGTATCGTTTTGATGCATCCAGGTTGTTTTTGAGCATTCTGTGGCCCTATAACGTTCTGTTGTTGCTGAATTATTTTCACTGGCTGCGCATTCGCATTTCTATGCAACGACTGTTGCACGACGTTCTGCGAGTTCGAAGTTTTTACGGTATTTGCAATTTTCTGAGGTACACTACTTTTCAGGTTGCTCTGCTGTAAATTTTGCGCTTGATTCTTCGTCACACCTACTCTCATGACCATTTGTTGTTGTTGTATCTTGGAGTTAACTACCTGAGTTCGTTGGTTATTGGGGATGGTCGCAGCGATCGTCTTTTGATGAACATTCGTAATACTGAGACTTTTCTGTGTTTGTGGATTCGTATTTGCTTGTTGTTGCTGCTGAGGTTGTTGTTTCTGCGCCGCTTGTTGCTGCGACTGTTGTTGTGCTTGCGAAGTTTGCTGTAGCAACTGTTGTTGCAATTGGGACGAGTTCTGGATATGTACTTGCTGCGATTGTTGTGGCTGTGAGATCACTGGTTGTTTGTTTACGGTTAATAAGTTGGCGTTCTGGAGCGTTTTACTGATATTTGGAACGCTGTTACTCTTGCAAGCGCTCGCGAAAGATTGTACTCTGCTGGAATTAACCGTGGTCGCAGTCTGAGACTTTTGCAAAGCCGTCGTAGTTTGTGATCTCTGATGCTGCGTCGGCGGTTGAACTTGTTGCACGTGTTTCTGAACCTGCGGTAACTGTTGCTGACATTGTACTTGCCCCATTACTTGTACCTTCTGCATACCAGTTACGGAGTTGCCACATTTTTGGACGTTATTCACCGCCGCAGCGTTCGATTGTTGCCTAGGCACAGTCACGGTCTTCTGCGACTGAACCTGTAATTTCTGTAAGCCCTGCTGTTGATTACTCGGTATTTGTTGTAGTTGTGCCTTATGATTCGGATGGCTACTTAACATCTGCGACGATACCTTTTGGTTATTGTAGACCTGCGCTATTTTCTGCGTGTTCGCGGCGTTTGCTTGAGCTTTTTGAAGCGTCGAATTCCCTTGTTGTTGGGTTCTCTGTACGTTGGTATTGTTCGTGACTTGATTAACAGCAAACTGAGTGGTTTGAGCGGTACCAGTCGACGACATTTGGCTCTTCTGTGCGGTCTGTATCCTAGGTACGGAGTTCCTCTGCACGGTTACCCCTTGACTGACATTCGTCACAGCCTTCACTTTCTGCAAGTTAACCGTCTGACCCTGTCCGACGAGATTTTGCGTTTTCACGTGTATCCTTTGAATGTTGGGCAATGAAGTCGCGGTAGTGATGGCTCTAACCGCGTTGTTGCTTACGACAAGCTGCGAAGGGACCGGTTGGACTTTTAAAGGCATGCTAGCCTGCAAACTAGATATCGTGGTCGTCTGTTGCTGTTGTTGCTTGCCCTCACAGGTGACGACCACCTGATTTCTAGTTTGCTGTTTGCTCTGCGTGGATACTGTGGCATGCTGCAAAGGATACACATGTGCTACTCCGCTACCTGGAGATGATAAAGATTGAGCGTTTACCGGAACATGGGTTACGTTGGAGGATGCGTTCAGCGTTAAAGGCGCGGACTGTGTTTGATGGCTAGACGACGGTAATTTCTGAGAGATGACGCGAGTCGACAGCACCTGGGTGGTATTCGTTTGAGGTCCAGTGATTCTCTGCACCTCCCTAACGGCTTTTGCTACTGGATAGGTAACGCTAACTGATTTCACGGTGGAAAAGGAAATAACATGACCAGCTGGAATTTCTGCGGCACTCTCCAAACATTGAAGGATCTGTGGTTTGCTGCTGGCATCGTCGGTTCCCGTCGTGTTCGATGTTTCCTGATTCACCGACGAGGACGACTGACTGCTATTGGAGTTCTTCTTCTCGAGGGATGTTTCTACGGTGCCCAACTTTAAGACGAAGCTCATGGTGGTTTCAGCGCTCTGTGGAAAGCTGTCAATGCGTTTTGACGCGGCCGTGGCACCATCGTTCTCGTGAGCATCGGTATGCTCGGTTGGGGACGGCGGGGGAGGTGGGCCAGGCCCTGGGGACAATTGCTCCCCACCTCCACCTGTTCCACCCCCCGATAACTTGATCACCGACGGAGTCGACGTCTTGGAGGCCTTTCAATCACGCCAACTGGAAACTCGAGACAGTTAGGATGGGATGGCTATCCTCGCCCTGCTTGACGGGATACCACGCTCTTCGATTCCGCTATTTGAGGATTCTGAACCATAGGCTGCAACATATAATCGGCGATTCTTTTGTTAGTCTTGAGATAGTACGTTTTCAACGACATTCGGTTGAGCAAAACGTATAGTGTAAGGGCTCGTCTTCGCTGAAGCACCATCGACCAATCTCTTGTCGCTGTTTCAAGTTTCTTGAAAAAGTCGCCGCATGTTGCTTCAGTGCAGACGAGTTCTGAGAAAAGATTCCTTGAAAAATTCGACGATAACTTTAGGAGAGCGATACGTGTCGTTGGCTACGTACCCTAATCCAAACATCTCTCAAAAAGTATTAATTATTCAACGTTCATGACGTGGCCATGGAATATTTAAAGATATTGATCCAGAAAAACGTTTCCAAGCGAACGCAGATTGGAACGTTCCAATCGTTCGATAAAACTAATGCTTATCGTTTATAGATATCGTTTTCGACGAATCTGTATAAAGATCTATCGAACCGGTTCACGATTGTTTCGATATCGTGAAAGCTGAGATACTTGGCAACGGTGAAAAGGAAATGGGGAGAAAGGAACCAAGCGGTATTTAATGTCTTAAGTATTTAATTACGATAGCAATATCGACAAGAGAAAGGGAAAAACGATCGAAATGATAATTTCTGATCGTGTTTAACAATGATATCCCTCGCTGTGGAACCGGTTCGGAATTCCGCGATAAAATCAATTTAGATTAGACCGCGAATCGATGCAAAGCGTTTAATACGTTTAATTATCATGTCTTCTATTGTTTAATATTAGAGTCGTTCATCGACTATCGTTGACAAAATTCACATACAATGGCTATAAAAAGTATCTGTATATATCGTCACTTTCTAACGAAGTGTTCCTCTTTTTTCTTTTGTCACACTCTACATTTCACTTTCATAGTATCAAACTTTGCCAGTCGTATGAAAGTATGTACCATTAAATAATACTAATCGTAAGTTTAATATACTTGAAGCTAATTAATTAATATGTCAATGGTTTGCTACACAAATATTGTACGTCCACTTTTAACATTTCCTAGAAAATCGGTCTTAAACAATAAATAAATATTTTTTGCATTGTATTTATTGTTATCAACTCCATTGTAAAATTGGTTGCAAATCGTACATTGACAATTCTTAGGAATATAAAATGATCACAATGGATCATGCTCGTTGGAAGTATCTTTATATAGGTACACTACATGCAGTAAACAAAGCCATTGGTTTCGACAAATTTATAAAGTGGATATAATAATTTTTATACAGAATAACGAAAATATTAAGAACTATTACATAAAAACTGAAATTTCGCATGAAGCAAACGTAATTCATGCAATATAACAATGAGATAATATTAATATTCGAGTAATTTACCAATGTACTGTAGTATCATGTAGTATATTGTAGTACAATATCCATGATACTGTAACGTATTATTCTAGGAGAATCTTTAAAGTAAACTGATAATTTTAAGCTTTTAAGATCGTTCGTACGCTATTCGCACAAACAATTATCACTTTCTATCGTGATAACTAAACTGCGGATTTTTATGCAAATTCATATTTTTGAGAATATAATGAAAAATGTAAATTTGCCTGCCAACTGTTACAGAAGGCGCTATGCTTTGCATATTTTATACATTTTTTCATATTATGTGCATTCTGTTCGATTTTGCACTTTTACGTTTCCTATGAATGCATAAAATCCGCAGTCTACTTGCAACGATATAGAGTAAACACTTGAAGGTGTTAAAAATCGTTCGCCAACTGTCCTGCACAAAAATTCATATATTTAAGAAGATTAAAAGACGAACAGGATGACAAAAAGTCGTGGGGATACACTGACATCCTATTGCGATCTGTTAGAGAATTCGCCATTGCTAAAATATCGTTGCATATAACAGCTGTGAAGGAAACGACGCAATACGTAATCGTACGAACAACGATGAATCACTTGGTGTTGCACTTTTCTCTCCCAACGATAACCGAGTTTCCTGGCCGTAAGAAATCGTATATTCTAAGCGAACAGAATAGAAAACGCAACAAATTGTTACGTGCGATTTCGGAAGTGGCGAGAGGAGGATTCCTTTTGAAGAAACGTTAGGAGCAGTGCGATACGCATTTGCCAGCTGGTGTCAAGTCCGCACGTGCGGCTGAACTTGGGCCAAATGTGCCTGCGTGTTCTACCACCTTGTGTGTACGACGCGCGCACCTAATAAATTAGTATTGTCAATATTCTCCGGTGAACTCGAATTGCGTAAACAGCCGATCGGATATAAAAGATACGAGGCATTGGCCGGCCGTGGCACGGCGGTGGGAGTTATCGTCAAGCTGAAATCGTTTCGTGCAACCATCGATAAAAGAGAAAATGTAACGTATTCAAATAATATGGAAATACTTTCAAATATGCAAGGGAAAGTGAGGGAGAGGCGAGCTGAAAGAGTGAGAGCGTGTACGTATTTTTCTTTTACTTCCGTTTTTCTGCTTCGCAATTTTAGAAAAATTTCAACTGTAGTTTAAAATTTAGAGAATAGAGCGGCAACCGAGTTGCTTTTGCGCGATACAGATTTGTGCAATTGGAAATGAATTTTAACTTGGATTGAAACTTTGAATTGATCAAAATTGCTTAATAAATAAATACTAGGATGGCTTATAAGTTCGGCCGTTTTTTAAATACATTACTTCGTACTATCTTTCGTAATGAACAAAGTCTTCCGAATCGTCTTAGCAGAACTTCGAAGCGAATTTCTTTAAAAAGAAAATATAGCATTTTCTTCGCTGCCTTTGCTACTTTGAAGTTTCGCGCCAAGTAGTGACGCAGAAGTACACGAATTTCCGACTTCTCCATGTTCCTTTCTAAACGAACAATGGGATAGAATAGAATTAATTAATCAAAATGAAATATAATCATTTGAAGGGTTACTAAATGATACTACGAAATAGTACAAGGGAATATATAAAAAAAACGCACGAACTTAAGGATCGCCTTAGTAATTCAATAGGACTTATAATTGTAAGGAAGAACGGATATATATCCGCTCTCTACTCGTATGCAAATATCGCAAATCAGTCGAAGCAATAACGATAATCTTCGAGCTCAGATCAAGACCGTTTTGCATAACGATGTTATTATAGTTTGTCCACTTCTTATATATATTTTTTACGCTTCTAAGCGTAATCATAATTTACATTCCTTCAACTTTGAACAGCATGTTCTATCGTTGTTTCTTTTTCTCCTCTTTTTTCTTGTTTAATCTACAAACCAAATAATGCTAACTACTTGATGAGGTATCGCGAAATGAAGAATTCCACGACGAAAGAAGCTAGAGTCAGGATCACGTGACGAATGCGTAAATAGGAGGCAGTTTGTTCGATGCGTATGCTACCTTTTCTATCGCACTCATTGTCAGTGGCACGTGCTGCTACTACTGAAAATCATTAACGGCAGTATAGTCGTTTCCCAGGCTTTTGTCCCCGCATTCTCAAAAGAGGTAGTTTGGACGGTAATTGGACGAGGCTTTTTAGAAGCAAGTTTGTAAATTCGACCAATCGCGGGGAGACGAGTTCGCGAGGAAGCGCGTCAACGGAAGTCGTAAATTCCCGTTACGATTATACGAATCGACACCGCGAGTAGATCGATCCCCTGATTTGCATTAAGATAATAGGGATGGTTGAAATGATATAACTCTGTGATTAACAGTGTTATAAATTATTTATTTTCCAACAACTTAGTAGAATCACACAATTTAGTAACGTCGCTGATTGTGAGTATGAGAACTGCCTTGATCTTGATCAGATTTTGAGATATGGCAATCTGATAGATGAAGGCCCTCGTGTTGTAATAGAAGTGGCGATTGATCAGACCAGACCTTGACTCGCCTTGGTTGTGACTGGTAGAACTCCTTAAATGTGAGTGCTGGAACTCCTTGAATGTAAGTGTTAGCACTCCTTGAATGTGAGTGTCAGAACTCCTTGAATGTGACTGTTCGTTGGTTATGAGAACCAGTAGAGTTGACCGTCCTGATAGCGTGGAAGCAGTAGTAGAAGTCGCAGCCATCGGAGCCGTAGTAACAGTAAGAACAGTGAAGTTCTTTCTGATGTGATTACGAAGGAAAGCTCGGTATGGGTGTGCCCTTTGAACGAAGAACGCGGATTCGTTGCTCACATTTTTAGTTAGGAAAATGAGGGCAATGATCCGCGGTCCCGATTGGTTATGACCAATGTTGGGGATGAAGATAGGAGGAAAAAGCCTCCTACCAACGTGGTTCATGAGCGACACAAAAACCAATTTTTCCGTTAGTTAACTATTTGGTTTTTCCCATTACGTAACTACCTGCTTTCTCCGTAATTCGTAAGAATGTACAATAGACCTAAGGACTGTTTTATGTACCAGCTATAAATCGAAAATACTTGCCGAATTAAAGGTTCCTGCAAGCTAATAAGACTCGGTTTATGGTTGGGCCTTAGGTTTATTGGAGGTTTCTCTAACGGGGCTTGGTCCTTGACGGTCAGACAATAAAGGACGTCGCGCGGACCTCTTCATGCGACGTAACATCCTCCCCCCGTTGAGAGGGCACCGATCAAAACCCTGTAAAGATAGTATTAATTAAATATTCTATCCAATTCCTTATTGATTGTTGTTGCCGTGTGAACTGTGGCCGTCCAGATGATGCCGTAGTCGCCAGGACGAATTTAATGATGCGGCCGAAAAGCCGTTTCGTTGAGGATACGTCGTCTGCCTTGTAGTCTGGATCGCCGTGGTTCTCGGCATTGCCAAGAAAGTTGTCGCTGAAGTTTACGAACCAAGAAGTGCCGTGAAACAGCTCGGCCCATGAAGTATCGTGGAACACCTCGGCCCAGGAGGTGTCGTTATACATCTCGTCGATTTCACAAAGGCACGTGAGAATCGTATGTAGATGCGTTGTGGATGCGTGACGGAGGCCTATAGTTGGTTGGTGGACAGGGCTCCCCCCGCTGACCCACCCCATCATGCCTTTTTGATGATGCCTGGTGGTTGTACCTGCGTGGTCTAACAATCAGCAAAAGACAAAATCAGAGATTTGTCCGGCGTAGTGATCTGTGGGCTTAGTGGACAAATGTTGAGATCCGATGGCGCGTTAGGTGTGGCTCCATGGCAATGGAGAATTCTTCTTTTAGGTCCCGGGGAATGACTCTCCAATATGATGTCCATGTCAGGTGTAACATGTGATGTGATGTTCTCCGTTGGCGGAGTATGACCGTTATTATCCCGGACGGGATTCAGTTCCTTCCGGTCCAGCGGATCTGGAGCGATTGGCTGATTCAAGACGTTTTGTGGCGTTGAATCAGATGGTTGCGATGCTGACGATGTGAACGTGGTTGTCGTCAGGTCGTGCGTGGGTGACACGTTATAAGTGTCATGCGATGAACTCCGCGTGGTATGCGACGGGATCGGCGTTTGAGTTGATGCGATGTTTTCCGTCGGCGGAGTATGATCATTGTTATCACTTCCTTAGAAATAATTAGACGCGTTACTGCTACACTTGGAGGTCGACGGGGTAGAGATGGTCGTTTGCCCTCCATGAGCCCTCTTATCCTAATGGCCAGGGAAAGGTAAATTTTGAATGCTTCTAGTTGCTATGCGATGTCACATTCCTCGAGTTCATATAACTCGTTTAGGAATGATTGAAATCGTTTCCACCCATCCTCAAGTAGGGCTTGATGTGATTGCAAATATGCAATCTCTTGCATGTTGGACTGTTCGTATTTATCGATGCCTTCCCTTATGGCCCTGAGGGTGCCTTCGAACAGTTTATCGTGTTTCTTCCGTATGCTGTTGATCTTTGCTGGGGTTGGCATGTTTCGTGACGTGGACCGACTTAAGTTTTTGGAACCTTCTCAAAGTTGATTGCTCAGTTACGTCGGGACATTGCCTGGGTGCGTGCCTCGACCAATGGGTATATCTTTTTGAAGGTGATACTCCTGACGTCACTGACTTCGATAGAGTGATACATTTCCGCTGTTGGATTCAATGGGGACACGTGGCACTATGTGGTCACTGCACTTGACACTGGCACGTGATCCGGCTCGAAGGACCATGTAAATTCGACCAATCGCGGGGAGACAAGTTCGCGAGGAAGCGCGTCAACGGAAGTCGTAAATTCCCGTTACGATTCTACGAATCGACACTGCGAGTAGATCGATCCCCTGATTTGCGTTAAGTAATAGGGATGGTTGAAATGATACAACTCTGTGATTAATAGTGTTATAAATTATGTATTTTCCAACAACTTAGTAGAATCACACAATTTAGTAATGTCGCTGATTGTGAGTATGAGAACTGCCTTGATCTTGATCAGATTTTGAGATATGGCAATCTGATAGATGAAGGCCCTCGTGTTGTAATAGAAGTGGCGATTGATCAGACCAGACTTTGACTCGTCTTGGTTGTGACTGGTAGAACTCCTTGAATGTGAGTGCTGGAACTTCTTGAATGTGAGTGCTAGAACTCCTTGAATGTAAGTATTAGAACTCCTTGAATGTAAGTGTTAGAACTCCTTGAATGTGAGTGTTAGCACTCGTTGAATGTGACTGTTCGTTAGTTATGAGAACCAGTAGAGTTGACCCTCCTGATGGCGTAGAAGCAGTAGTAGAAGTCGCAGCCATCGGAGCCGTAGTAACAGTAAGAACAGTGAAGTTCGTTCTGATGTGATTACGGAGGAAAGCTCGGTATGGGCCCTTGAACGTGCCCTTTGAACGAAGAACGCGGATTCGTTGCTCACATTTTTAGTTAGGAAAGCGAGGGCAATGATCTGCGATGCCGATTGATTATGACCAATGTTGGGAATGAAGATAGGAGGAAGAAGCCTCCTACCAACGTGGTTCCTGGGCGACATTGTTTATGGGAAAACTTTTCCGTTAGACAACTATTTGGTTTTTCCCATTACGTAACTACCTGCTTTCTCCGTAATTCGTAAGAATGTACAATAGACCTAAGGACTGTTTTATGTACCAGCTATAAATCGAAGATACTTGCCGGATTAAAGGTTCCTGCAAGCTAATAAGACTCGATTTATGGCGGGGCCTTAGGTTTATTGAGGGTTTCTGTAACAGGGCTTGGGCCTTGACGGTCAGACAATGAAGGACGCGACGTAACAAAGTTGATATAAAAGAAAAGACTTGCAACTAATTAGCGTCGCACGAAGGAAACGCAGAATCCAATTTTATTGGATAACAAAAAACAAATAGAACAACTTCGTTCAAAGACGTATAATTTGTAATTCACCGATGGAAAGTGGTTTCCTATAATTAACAGAGCTTTCATTTATAATTTACTGTGGTTCACGAAAATATTCCAACACTTAGCATAGAATTTTTGTTTATATATATATATGCATATTATGCGCATTAAATACACCCAATTTTCAGAAGTTTCGTTGGCACTGTAACGATGCACGAATATTATGATTATGATGGCAAAGTTTTAAGCCGATCTGAAAATGTACTACTTACTAGGTAAGCTTCAGAGCTAGTCTTCGCGGATTTGAAATCTTTTATTATGAGAGCCATAATTTTGCACAAATTATGAGAGCCTGAAAGATTTATGAGAATTATGATAATCTTTAAATTATGAGAAAAATACATATAAAGTTTGAAAAAATCGCATATTCCCAGATATTGGAGCTGATCATTTACTAATGACTGTGGCGTAGTGGTAAGCGTAAAGGGGTTCAAATTATTTATCCCGTGTTTGCATTCAGTTGGGAGAACTTTACTTCAGAACAATTACCTTTAGTGTTACAATTATGGAAGCTTGGATTATTTCATGTCTTCTCTGTTATAAATATTATTTTGTATTTATTATTAATAAAACATTTTATTAAAAAATTGGAATATACATAATAGTTTATCCTACTTTGTATACTTCAAATTATTTGTACATTTATTTTCAGATTATATTGTTTCAATCAACTATATCAACAATATAAAACTATATCAATGAAGTAAATTACATTTTATGTAATTGCATTGAAATAAATCCATTTTTCTCATAATTGGTTGGCTATCCGAGGCTAAAATTACAAATATGTACGTTTATTTCACACATAGACTCATCACATCAAATTTCATTGAAATCCGTGAGGATCAGGTCTAAAATTTTCTTTGTTAGTGAAAAATTAGTATACAGCATGAATATAATAGCCTTAAATACACAACTAATGGTGAAGATGATCTAATTACGTATTGTGGCTTATTACAATGAATGATTGTCTGTATTAATATTTCGGTAATCTTTATAAAGTGTATGCTTCCAATAAATATTTTGTAACTTCTATGTATAAATTTCCAGATTAGTTTCAAATTTTACCAATATAATAACGACAGCAGTGCCTCGTTACACTTCTAATAAAACCTCAAAATGGTTTGTATAATATATATAATAAAAAGTTCCTAAAAATGCACGAATACTTCCGTGAGTCAATGTATGTACACATAACCGGCAGCATGTATTTCCAGTAAATTCTGCCACGCTCCTGCTCAAATGTCTCGATCTACATGGTGCATGGGATCGAGTTTAACCCTCGATTCGCCGATTCGTCGGGTGTTGTCGTGGTCGATTTGACGAAAGCCATCGTACGTTATACAGCTATATAGCTGTCACGTGACTGGTTACAGTGTAACGACGTTATCGGCACTGTCAAAACGCCAATAGCAAGGATTCAGCTTTCATCGCGCAACCACGCAGGCGTCTGTTAACCGAGGTTATGCGCTCTGCAGTTCCTCGTTGTGTGCTACGTTCGATTTAATTTTAACAAAATCTTGTGAAATTTCGAAGAGATTTCGATAGTTTTCGTCGTCCGTTTCACCAGGCAACTCTCTTGCCAGTCCTCGCTCTTTCTGAAAAATGCATTTTTCTAAGTACTCGCTTAGAACGCGCCGAGAACCGCTGGAACGCAGTATTATTTCAGATGCTACGAAATCAGGGAAATTGCCAGAACCAACTGCAGCATTGTAACAGAAACAAAACTATATTCACGTAGCTAAATATAAACCTTACTTCAGCGGTTGCGTTCCATTGCGAGCTGGCTAATAAACGTACCGCGATGCACTTTCGTAAAATGCAATTTACATTTCACCGAGAATAACATCTTATAAAATATTTAATCATCCTACGGAATAATACCTCAACGTAGAGCGTTTTCTAGGCGACTGGTTTCTCTTCCGCGTGTAACTATGACTTCCTAGAAATATCATATCGATAAACGTCTTTTCGATGTTAAACGTCTTTAGTATTTAATCCGTACGTCACACAGCCAACACTGGAAATGTTTCGAACTCGGACAATCTGAATTCGGATGTGAACAGAATAACACATTACTAATTGACTGCGAACGTTTGCGCGTTTTTGAGAAATTTCAAAAATCTATAAAATACGTATAATATGCAAAAATATAAACAAGTATTCAAATTCTATTTTTCTAATTACGTTCACAAAAATTATATAAACATCCACAGCCACACACTATAGTACAATATACCGAATAAACGTATCCAAAATTCCTAATTTGTTGTACCTCCCTCGTTTGTTACATATCAGACTTTAAGATTTTTGTTAGGTTTTGTGAACACTCGAAGGATTAACCAAGGTATTTTTAGCAATATCGACAATTTAGGTGATTAAGTTTGATACCAATTTGTCTAGTTTACCTACACTGTTTAATTGTTTCTCTCCTTGTGCATTTACTCTGTTTGATTAGCGATTGATTTCATTATTTCTGCGTAAGATTTATTGGTTGTTAATGGAGTTGAAGTTTGTCTGATGTGTGTATCTGAACAGACAACAGTTGTTTGTTCATAACCCCCCCCCCCAAATGTATTTAACTATATTAAACAATTAGGAATATTAAAAAAAAAGAAAAGAAAGAAGAAAGCATCTTTTGTTTGGTTTATATATTACAGAGTTACCCAAGACTTGATAATATTGCGAAGGCAGTGTATCTTTTCCGGAGGGTAAAGGATTAGTTGGGTGGTCGCAGCAGCGAGGCAACTATCGTCGATGTAACAACGGCGGGTGTTCTGGCCGCTATTTTGCCGCGATGTTTCCACCAGTCGCGAAGTTACGAGGTTCCGCGCGCGAGCGTGCAGCGCTGCACGGGCTGGTTTGTCACGTTGGCAGCAATGGGATTTGTGGCGACCTACTTGGCGTACCTCGACCCTTGCATTGATTCGATACGAACCAAAATTATTCCTGAACGATTATCGCTCGATGTTGACCTCTCCTTCCACGTCCTACCATCTTGCTTCTTTTTCATCCCTGATCACATCTATTCACGGATATTTGCCATTCTAGTTTACCTGTTCCTGTTAAGCTATTATATCAATTTCTCCAACTAGCTCAGCCAGATAAAACGTCGTTCAATGTTTTATGTAGTTTGCCCGCTGCAAATTATCGAAGAATCGCGTATTGGCGGGAGCAGAAAGAAAGCTCGTTGGATACAATATTACGCTGTTTACAATATTATCAATCGAGCATTGTTACTTGACATGGGTCGTCAGCGTCTCCAACAAGTTGTTTGACGCTTCCGCTGACCCCTTCTCAACCACAGGGCAATTCAACGTTGCAGGAAAACGGCGTTGCTCTCACCAGCAACCCGTGCGCAGTTGGAACGCGCATTCTACTGCCATGTAACTAACCCGATTGTAAGCAATCGTACGGATGAAACTGGCAATGATATCCCGATTATTCTCTCTTTTTAAATCTTGATTCGATAATCAGGTACAGGTATCGACCGTACAAACAATACTCCTACAACACGGATTCGCTCTAGCACGGTTCGAGGATTGAGTAATTCTTCCAAACCGGCGCGTAATCAGAATTTTTAAGTACAAGCAACATCATTAAATATTTTTCACTGGAGTCAGCGTCTGTGTATTGTCTCAGATTTGCACAATTTTGGAATACTGAAACTTTTAATCCATTCTTAGTTTGTAGAATATTAACCCTTTGCACCCGAGAATTTTCGCGCCATAGGGAAGTAGCAGCTCGAAGCTTCTCTGATAAAAAAATCGATAACATTTTTCACAACTAACAAAAATAGAAATCATATATATAGAACATCGTTTAATAGAATTTAGCAATAATGAAAAAGAAAATATTATGTAACATAAATTTATAAAACTTTTGATTAATTATTAACTGTTTTAATAAACATTAGTACACTTTTGTTAATCTTTGCAACATAATCTTATTTTTGTATCAGTTCTTTGTTTCATATAACACTTATTTTTGTATCAGTTCTTTGTTTCATATAACACGGCATATTTTCGGAACTTAACTACGTATTATCGTGTTATACGGGAGATACTAGTAATCGAAGTAACTCGATCTCCCGTAAAAACGTATACAAAGAATCCTATCCATATTGATCCTTTTTATAGCATGCTTCCCATTTTGCTTATGCCCATCGAAAATGACGTTGATTTTCTCCCCTTAAAAGCAGCATTAATTCCATCCACTTTCTCGTCGTTCGTTCGAAATACGCGTAGAATCGAAGAAAAGCAGCGAGACCATAACGCGACCTCCCACCAACGACGATACTAACCATACCTACGACTAGTTCTACGCCGTTAAATAAACGTTTGACTTCTCTCTCCCTCTTTCTTCCTCTGTCTCTCTCTTTCTCCCCGTCCAAGCCCGTTTTTCTGTGAGTCCATCTTTCGCTCTGCTCTCCGTTCCTCCCTGGTAAGGGAGAGCATGAGCGTGTAACATACAGTAAGCCGTATACAAAGGCCTGATTGCCGGACACTCGGTGAAATATGCCAGTTCCCCGCCAATAACCGGTATCGCGCTGTCCTCTCTTCACATTTGCGCTGTCTTCGCTACGTTCACGGCAGATCGGCGTGGAGTGGAAGGAGGACAACGCGGCGCACACATCACGTGGAGAAAGAGAAGGAGAAAGAGAATCAGAAAGACAGAGTTGAAAAAGGCGAACGAGAAATTGCTAGTGGAAGTAAACCGAGATACGAGACAATACTATGCCCGAGACAGATGCCACTGCGCGAAGCTTTTCTTTCGCGATAGTATGTTTCCACGATTAACTTTCTAAAATATCCGTTCCTTTCTCGGAACTCTCCTGCTTTTTTTCTATTACGTAGACAGTACATTGGATCGTTACGTGGATAATTCCACAAAATTAAGAGACACAAGAGGCAGAGGATGGTCAGGGAACAAGGAGGGATTTAAACGGCACTCATGAAGAAGATGGTTGTTGCGCAAAGAACAAGCACTCCATTCCGCGAGAGTTTCGTGCTACTCCGCTCGATCATGCATGTAAATGAATGGGAGCGTCACGAAGCCTGCGAATGTGCTCGTGCGCGCCGCTCCACAGTTTTGCAATCCCTTTTCGTACTTTCGCGGCGGTCGATATGCAACACACCACCACGGGAATCGCAGTCGTTCGGCAAACTCCTAAAAGATGGCTTGGCGTTTCCACGAAACTGCTGCTCTTTATCCTCTTCAAATTTTACTACGAACCCTCTTCTACGGTGGCTCGCAAAAGTATTCGTACACTTCCCATAGAAAATTTTTATGTGCATATTGTGCGTGTTACATGAAACATTTTGATATTTCATTAGCACTATAATGAGACACGATTGCCAAGATTATATTGGCAAAATTTGAATCCAATCTGAAAATATACATACAAGTTACAACATATTTATTGCAAATTTATATTTAGTAAAAAATTAATATATAGTATGAATAATCACTTCAAACATATAAAAAGTGTTAAAGGCGGTCCCAGTGAATGTTGAGACTTATTAATAAACTGCCGATTTTTATGCATTTATAGGAAATTCGAAAGTGCAAAATTGTACAGAATGCACATGATATCAAAAAACATATAAAGTATCAAAAGTATAGTGCTTTTTATAATATTCATCAAATGAAATAATTTTCTAGCAAGGTTCTACATTTTTAATTATATTGCCAAAAATATGGATTTGCATAAAAAGCCGCAGTCTACTTACCAATATCGTGGATGATTGCCTATTTTAAATACTTTTGTGATATCAGCAAAATATATATCTTATTTATTTATATCTACTGAATACATATCTTGTAACTTCTGCATACATCTTCAGACTCGTATAAAATTTTACTAATATAACCACAACAGTTGAGTGTCATTACAGTACTAATGAAATTTCAAAATGTTTCGTATAAAACACGTAATATGCGTATAAAAAGGTCTCGCCCAGCGTACGAATACTTTTGCAAGCCACTGTCGTTGATAAATCTCTTTCTTCCTTGTTGTTCCTTGACCAACTAAAATATAATCTTGAATCATTTCAACTTTCTAACACTTCTCGATCGGTGGTTAACAAGAGAGAAGAGCGCGAGTACAGAATTGGCTAGAAGAGATTGCCGCGGACAATTTCGTTCTATTTGCCGACAGCTGCGATAGCGAACAACTCTGCGGATTAATCACTTAGGAATGCGACCGCACTATGGTTAAAGAAAGACCCATCCACGCTAAACCGATTGGAAATCATCCCATTGGCCGATAATCATCCTCTATTGGCCGAGGTTCAAATCCGGGAATTCAATTGGAATTCCTATCAAAAGTAAGAAATATCGATGGATAAAAATATCTTGAAAAAGCATTCGTTAGTCGCGAAAGATCGGACGCGTAACGCGACTCTGTGCATTACGTGGGAGTGTTGGAAGATAGAGGGGACGAGAGACGAAGATTCAGCATTGTGCACCTCCGCTATTAAAACCAAGGTTACCGAGAAGCGTGCATCTTTCTTTCTCTCTTTCTCGCTCTGCGAGTCTCCAAACCGGACTAAATCTTATTATTATGTATACATTTCGTTGCACCGTCGATCTGAACGCTTAGAAATTCTCTCTCCTTATCTCTTTCTTCGAAAGATGTCCTCATCTACTTCTACGATTGCATAATCTTTTCTTAGCGCGAAAAGAATCATCTCCGTGTGGAAACTATTGGCGTTCGCTACTCTGTAAAACGGATTAAACATCTGTTTAATCGCGCTTTAGATAAAACTAACTACACGCGCGGGACAACCTTATCACGTCGGAATTTTATGCAATCGTAATCATATGCGATAAACTTCTATCCCGAACGTAGAAAACATAAAGCTAAGGGAAATGCATCGATTCAACAACTCGAAAAATCGAGAATGGTTTACTTTCGTGGGATATATTTTATGGCTGACCCAGCACGCCTGTATTCCTCTGTCAACAGCAGTTTTTTTGCCACGGTACACGCTCCTCCGTTTATCGTGTGAATACGTCGTAACCCATAGTAACCGCGAGCACCATTAATACACTGTGATGTCATCCCGAAGAAATGCATCGGTTCTTTGCGGCGTAAATCTTGCGAAATCATTGCTGGTCTCGGTATTGCGTTTGATTTTCCAGCGGAATTAACCAGATGCGTGCAACTACTATAGCTATATATAGTCCCAGTATTGATGGTACAAATGAGACGGGGATTATTCTACATGAAAGAACAGGCCGAAAATATAGACTAAATATTTTCATTCGAGGCTTCGTTTTCGAAAAAATCGAATTTGCAGATTTCTTTAGCATGCGTGAATTTGGCTAATTACCAAACGAGTGCAAGTAAACAATCATCAGGTGTTACTCTACGTGCGAAAATAAATGAAAAATGTAGAATAGAATTTGTCTGTTTAAGGGCTTAATGGCTAGTTCTCAAAAAAATTTAATTTGAACGTTCATGGTTGAGAATAGGCCTGATCAATTTTAAAATTTCATTTTTTCAGGAACGAAGTGTCCTATGTAGGAATTTTGTTCTATACACCTAATCTTCTGTCGATTATTCGCCCCTATACATTCCAGAATTAACCAAATTCAAGTATTCTTGACAAATCTTCAATCTTGATATTTTCGAACATGAATGAAAAAAATTTATTCCGTATTCTCGACTTGCTTTTCATATAGAATCACTCCCATTTCGAATTTACCATTAATATTAGGACATCCTTGCCGAAACATTAATTTTTTGAATGACTCCGAAAATAAATTCCTATCATTGGATAAGATATTATTGTACAATTAGTACAGAATATTAGTAGTTTGGTCTCACTCTCGAGCAGCTTTCAGCAAACCGCTGTAACTTTATATGTACCTAGTTTTTCGCCTGATACGAAAACGATCAACTTTGAGGTAAATTGATCGCGATATCTTTTAAATGGCCAGTTTATATTCTAAAAAGAGCAATAAAACTCGGTAAACAAGACGTACTTTAACTCTTCGAGTGTTTGTTTATAACTTGATCTTTATATTTTATTTATATTTTAATTTCCTGCTAGTTACTTTGTTGCTAATCTTGAAATCTTTTTACAATTTTTAGTAACTCATTCTTATTTGTTATAGTTTAAAATAAAGAATATTTTAATATGTACTATAGTTTGTGTAACATCTTGCTTTTTTTAATAATTTAGTTTCCAATTACACGTTTAATATAATAAATAAATCATTGTTTTTATAAGCTTCTTTTTATTTGGCTTGGTAATAAAATTTTTGTACAATGTCATTTTATTAAAAGTAAAATGCAACTAAGTAAAGATGTATTTTTTAAATATTTACTTAATAACTAATGTTACTAATGTAATGTAATGTAATGTAATGTAATGTAATGTAATGTAATGTAAGTAATATACAGACTAAGCACTCCAAAGGTTAAGAAATCTCCGAACTTTTTGATCTAAAAACATACGCAAAGTTTATTCGGACCATATGTTTGGATTCGTTCGATCAACAGATATCTTGCCAGTAATCGATATAACCTGTCCTAACCATTGCTTTGTGATGACACGAATTCGTCCATACGATGCGCCACCAACCACTAATAATAGTGTGCGTACGCACTGACATCGTCCTATTGGATCTTTCTTGATGACGTCAGTAGGGTTGACCAATGGTAATGGTCACGAAAGAGAGACAGAACACTAGCAGCGAACTTGACAAATCCGTTACTATTGTTTTAATAAAAAAATGAACAAATGTTACCCGATATGACCCAGATTTCTAGAAGTAACCTGCTTTGATATTGGCAGGTTAAAGAAAGCATAGATCATCGAGCTTTAAAATAATCAAACTCTTAAATGTTATACATAGGAAAAAGATGTAAAGATGTAAGAATAAGAAAGAACTATCTATTAATAATAATCATAATAAAAATTTAATTGAATAGGAAAATACAATTAAAGTTTCTAGTTCCTTATAGTTTGGAGGAAGAAACGATAGGTCTTTCGAATGACTTTCTTCTGATTCTCTTGTGAATAAAGTATGTAATATATTGTATATGTCGCGCGTGCCCGTCACTGCGCGCGAACTTCCCTTGGTTGCGGTCGATACGATTTCACCTCGTAGCCAGCAAATGCTACCACCAGAGGCGTACCCCACCAAACTAAATTTCGAGCTCGAGCATTTAAACCTCTGTCTTCTTTCCGTTCGCATTCGATCGATTTAACTTCAACTTGTTTCAGCGATTTGATCGTGTTTTCAAACACTTAAATTAATAAAAAAACTTTCTTTTTACAAAGCTATATTAGGCCTAACATATACCTAACGTATAGGATAATATAGATTAGTATAGCTAATATAGGATAGTATACATAATGTATAGAAAAAGAAAGTTTAAAGTAAACAATCAAAGAATGTTGTCAAGACAATCATACTGAACAACTTCTTCCGCTCGGCTTTAGTTTTTAAATTATTATTATTATTATATTATTTAATGATTCATTTTATAAATTTTTGTTCCGTAAATAGTCTTTCAATGATGGTAGATATATCCGTTACATGTTTAACCAATTGCAGATTAGAATAAAGTGCAACATTCTATACATCAATCAAATCAATTCATTGAAAATTGACAATGCATTTCAAGGTCATTAAAATCAGGTAGAATACGCAGAGTTATGTAATTAATTGCAAATTGTATTCTACAAGAGATAAAAATGAAGGAAATGATTACGATCGGCCAACTGAGGAAATTCGTAGCGACGCTTCTGATTACTGACAGCTACCCACGAGCACCATATCTGCAATCGTGCCGTACCCTACTACGAGAATTCCAAATTTGACTTTATAACTTCGAGCCACTTCCTTCCTGCACACATAACTTGATCTGACAAACAGAAACCATTCAGCTCGCCTCGAGAGATTTATATATGTGTAAAGATCAACTTTTCCACAATAATATCTTATCAATTTCGGCTGAAATTCGGCTGCTATAACTTGATATTCGATGAGACGCATTGAACATTTCTTGATCATTCGATTAAAATGAATGTGGCAAAAATATTGATAAATTTAAAATTTTCGAGATGCAAAGTAAGACATACGAATGAGAATTTGACACGACAGGAGAAAAGATGCGAAGAATTTTGCGAAAGAGCAAAGTGACGAAAGAAAATGGGAGAGATAAGAGTGGGAATTGGAAGGGATCGCGAAAGGATCAAGAAAAAAGAAAATGACAGTGGTCGATGAAAGTAAATGAAGGAACAAGAGAGGAAGGAAAGATATACGTATATACATACATATACATCTGTGTATTATATATATGTGCAACGGACGAGAAGGGAAAGAAAAGAGAGACAGAGAAACGGGAGAAGGGAGGGGGCAACAATATGGCCGTCTAGGAGAGAAACCAGCGCCGCCTGGCTGATTTTTCCATTCCCGCCGTGAAATAGTTTTCAATATACAAACTTTCTTCGCTTGGTTATAACCATTAAATAACATTCATGAATTATTTAGTATTATACGTTTGTAAATTTGATAAAAACTTGCTAAAAATTGTCATATAACCTTATGATATTATATACCAAGGTACTAGCATATATTGGAATATACCAAATGTATTCAAAATAATTATTTCTGGAATCTTGAAAACAGTATTTTATAGTAACATAAGATGATCATTTAATTATGAAAAAGTTTGTAACAATATATGCAACATTAATAATTGAAATACTGTCTGAATGGAACATATTTGTTATTACAACCACACCATACAACCTTAGAGTATCTGCAAGCAAATTAATTTTAGATTTGATGTCCATTCATTTGAAATAAGTAAATGTGCTAAGCAAAATCATTTTGAAGAATTTTGTCATTCACTTATTTACTTATTCTCCCTACTTTTACAAATAACATATAATAATTATATATACATATATAAGTAAAATTATAAACTTGTCAATCAATTATGAAAACCTCTAACATGAAATAGTAAGAATACAACCTCATCTTCTTACATATTTATACAGCAATTTCGTTAGCCATTTGTTAAAATCAACAGGTATAATAATTCGCAAATACACGATTAATTCTACTAATCCAAATAAAACCAAAAATATATCATATTAGCCTAACAAAAAGAAGTAGAAAAAGATTGGATAGTTACAAAGTAATCATTCGTGTAAAATTCTCGAGTAAAGACGAAAAGAAAAGATGAAGAACGCAGGATAAATGTTTAAACATTACACGAAAGTTAATAATCACGTAAGTTAGACAACTTAAATAGTATGTGTACGATGTGGTTGACCTGTACTCGCTCACCATTTTACTAATCATTGTTGCCACCATTCGGAAACAAAAATTGCAATCAACAAATACTTTTAAACCTCTCTCTTGTTGCAAAAAGACAATGAAAAAATTGCAATCGAAATCAATTTAAAACGCCGAAATCGAAATTTCGCGATGTAGACATTTTTTTTTCTTTTTTTATTAAGTCAAATACAGCAATAAGCGGTAAAACAAGACAGATGTCAATAAAAATTGTGAAAAACTTCTCGGTGATAAAATTACTTTATATTTTCGAAAGCGATTTGTAAAAAGGCACGAAATGCAAAATAATTTGAACGTCACAAACGATTCATAATATGAACAGAATGTAGCATTACACCTGTCTTTCATATGACAGTTCGATTGAATTTTGAACATTTGTCACGATAATTGCAACTTTCTACTCATTTGGAACAATAGGAATTCATAAAAATGTATTGCTTACCTTAATATGACAGGAATACAGAAGCTCACTTTAAACTTGGATGTAAACACAAGCATTTTTTAATGGAAGTCACACCAGGGCAGCTTAAATAATAAACGAAAAAACACTCTTTACATCGCGGGAAACGTTATTTCACTATTCGAGATTTTATTACGTTATTAAATACCACAATAAATATGAGAATTCACGATCTCTTCGGAAAACATCCATCGAAAACTAAAGATGGCAGCCATTCTTCTGTACAAAACAAAGGTTCACATCCACGGACTCGCAAGCAATGAAGCCTCGAAACCAGATAACTTCCGGCGCTACCATCAGCCCGCCATTTTCAATTATTCGAAAATGTATTAGCTTGTTCTCGATAAATGTACAATAAGATTTAATTCAACACTTCGACTACGTTACTTCATCACCGCAAGAGTATCGTCTTGACTTTTATTTATGAAGACGAAGAATATACTTATTTTTCGTCGCGTTAAATTTTAGATGTTAATATCATATATTACTGGTAGCTGGCGCCTAAATCGAATCGTCAGTTTAGAATGACATCTGGTTTGAAATATATGAACAAACTTTCTGCTGCCAACTTCAAGTAAAATAAGTAAGCATATACTTATTTTATGTTCGCCTCTTTTTCTTCGACAAAAAAAAGTAAATAAAAATTACAAAATTTACTACGTGTCGTTTATAATAGAACGTCGTTGTGTTAATAAGATGAATTAATGTTTGATTATTTCGCTCAACTGTTTTTAAATGTCAGTTATATCTCAATATCTTAATGAAAGTCAATTGACATTTAAATAATTATTGACATAAACGTCAGTGAGAAAGTTGGTAGTATTTGTCAAGCTTGCATGCTATGAAAATTTTACGATCGCTATATTGCTTAGATTATTGATTTCTAAGTATTTGCTATATTTTAGAAAAATAGTACTTACCCATATTTCATAATCAAAAATATTTTTAATTTAGTAATAGTGTAAATAGTATAAATACAGTGTCCCACAAAAGTTTTCTAATACTTACTGCAGGAAATTTTTATGATTATATGTGCATTAGATGAAAATTTCTGAAATTTCGTTAATACTGTAACGACACAATTATATATTGTGATCATAATAGTAAAATTTGATACCATTTCGAAACACAATATATACAGGAGTTAATGACGTTTATTGCAACCATATATTTAGTGAAAAATTAAAAGATCTGTTTCAAATTTTATCAGTATAATCACGATAGTTGTGTCTTGTTACAGTGCTAATGAAATTTCAAAATATTTTGTAAAATATACATACATAAAAAGTTTGTAAGAGTGTTCAAATACTTTTATGAGCCACTGTAAATTGAAAGTAGACTGGGTTTATGGAATATCGGTTGTATTAATTTAATAGTATTAATCTTTTATGTGTTTCTAAAAAAAATTGTTGAATAAAAATTAATTTCTTAGATTAAAGGAATTGAGATAATCATCCCTTCTTTTTAGTATATGGAAATGGCAGACACTGAACCACAATTAAAAGAACTTTTATTCCCAGCAGAAGAGACTTTATTTGAACAATTTTTAAGGTTTGGATTATATATTAGTGCATTATACCAAATTATATGTCTATTGGCAATACTAGTGGTTTTTCAAAGGGGCCCTTCCGATGGTATAGCTGCTTTAAAGGTATTGCATATATGTCTTATGATTAATTTAATTGACTTACAGATATTCTCAAGTTATGAATTAATAATAGGATGATCCAAGCGACGTGGAGTGTTCAGAAAATAGTCCTCAAGTAACCCCAAGGAGACCTCACAGACCACGGAAACAAGAAAAAAAAAAAAGACGCTGAATTGCTTCTTTGCCTGTACAAAAAATACATTATTGAATCATTTTTATATTTCTTAGGAAAACTACATTTATATGTTATTATTTGTGCAATTCTGATAAAGTATTATATGCGAAATGTATCGATTACATTTTAATTATTTAAGAAATATTTAAAAATATGAATGAAATAAAATTGTTTTTACAAAAACATATTTTAATTGTCAATCATTTCATATTTGTGTAAATTATTATATATTATTATATCATATGTCATATTAATATAAATTTGTATTTGTACCTTTAACAAATTTTGATATTATAAAAACAACGTATTTAAATAATATTTTTGCGTGAATACATTTATTATCGTAAAACTATTGTTACCGAATGTAAGATGAAAAATAAATCCTGAAAAGATGTAATCTGAATACATGCAGGAAACGCTAATAGCTTATAAAATAATTTATAATTATACAGGGTGATTCACATAATTTCTTTTTTGCCGAAATTAGGACAAAATCTTAGAGGAAAAAGATAAGATATACATATACACGAATATTTTTTCACAAATGCAATAATAGATGTGCATTTTACTACACATTACGATATTTTTTAAAATAAAAACATTCATTTTTTAATATATACAACATAAATCGAATCGCTTATTTAACTCGCTCACTCTACTTAAAAAGTATTGGGATAACATGATCGAAAACTGATTAGTATAAAAAATATTTTCTTTAATTTTGTGGAATTTATCATATCAAAATCAAAAAAGATATAACGCAGTAAAGCTTATATTTATGCTTTTTTTGTCTTTCATATGATAAATTCTATAAAAATAACTTTATATTTAATAACAAACTTACATTTCATTTTTTTTCATATTAATACACATATCACATGCTATAATTGACTATAACTGATTCTCAATGTTTTAAATATTTTACTGAATAAATGCTCTCTTTATCAAAATTTAAAATTTCGATTAAAAAAATCGATCTTTCTATATACCAATGTTGATCAAAACGAAATGCGCAATCTACAGGCAACAAGTAACAACTCTACGAAGAAGATATATCTTGTATCCCATGCTTTAGCGTTATAGGTTATTCTATTTTTGCATTTGTTTAGATTTATACTTTTTAATTTTAGGGACGTAAATAATAGTAGCAATAAAAGTATAAAAATGGTTTTCATAAACATTATAATTGTCAAGCTTTACTGGAATTAATTGGTTCTAACATTATGCTTTAACCCTAAAAATATGAAAAAGTAAATATGATCATATTTCCCAAATTATATCTTCCGCTTCATTAAGAGAATAATATAAGATGTTGCATTCAACGGGAGTATTGTCACCACAAGACATTTTGGTAGAAGTTAGAAAATTTATTTCCGGAGCTGTTCGGCCGACTCATAGTACAAGCACGCTTGATGTAACGCGAACAGCTTTGACTTTACTTCGAAATGTACCTGCCGCAAGAGATGCAGTACTCGAATATTTCTGCAATGTATTTTTCATTGCAGTTACCAAATATGTTCGTCAGCTGGAAGTAAGTTTAGTAATTGTGCAATGATTGCACAAAATGCATGATACAGTTAAAGATTTCTGTAAAATTATATCTCATTTTTCTAGACAAATCAAAACTTAGCGATATGTGAGGAATCTATAATAGCAGAAATCCACAATGTTTTAAGTAGCTTTATTAATGGCAATCCAGAAGCATGGGCACCAATTATTTCGGCATGGTCATTAGAATTATTAGGTATGCAATCATTAAATTGTTTGAAGTCAGATTGTTAGAAATAATATTAATTTTATTACAGGTAAACTTTCTTCAGAATATGCAAAACGTGGAAACTTACCTGCAAATGCTGGAATTAATGATTTCCTTCAACAATGGATGTCTTGTTGTGCTACCCGTACTTTAATCGATATCACTGCTCAATGTCTTCAATGTCTTATGCATTCAGATACAGGATCTTGTATTAAAGCACTATTAGATACTAGTGTATTACATAGTCCTCATTTTGATTGGGTAGTGGCTCATGTTGGAAGTTGTTTCCCAAATACAGTTATTACCAGAGTGTTATCGTGTGGTTTAAAAGATTTTTGTGCAATGGACCATGAACATAGTGTTAAAGATCCAAAATTGAATTCAGTAGTTGGAATTTTGGGTCATTTGGCTGGTAGTCACTTTCAAGATATTACAGCAGCATTATTAGACTTATTCAAGGTAAAAACTGTTCTACATACTATCATGTTAACTAATGCTTCTCAAAATACATTTAATAATAATATTAGTAATAATAACAACAACAACAATAATATTTTCAGTGGAGCCTGCAGGAAGATGTAAATGTCGATGAGGATACAAAGAATCAAAAATTGGCTACTGTTCCATTTCTTTTAAATCTGGCTTCTCTTTCGCAAACTCTTTTAAAAGCAATAACTAGTGATGTATTACAAACATGTAAGTAAATGTATCTAACGTTATAGAGATAAAGTATAATTTATCTGTTTTATTGTAGTAAAGCCAGATATAATCCCGCAGTTAGCTTTATTTGCTTCAGACTGGTGCAAATACTTTGATAACCAACCTGAAGCCCTGATAGATCTAACTGTTCATCTGATATTAGGATGTGAACAAGGAGCATCTCAGCTAATAAATATTTTACTAGATGCAAGTTTAAATACAAGTAATGTTGGATATCATAGTGTTAACGCTGCTCAAAGTGTAAAAAGCGTATGTTCTGAGATACTAGAGTTAGTATTGCAAGAGATAGATCTACTTTTGAGGACACATGGACCACAATCTGCAAATATTGCCTTACTAAATTCAGTCAAACAAGAATTTCCAGTAATATTACCATTACTTTTGAATCAAAATCCACTGCGAGTTCAAACAGCTATCAGGCTGCTATGTTTTCTTGGAAGTCAAAGTCCTAATATGTTAATATCTGCAGCATCGTATATGTTAATCAAAGCTGTAACTACTTTCCATCTTGCCGCTCTGATTCGGCTTGTTTCTAATAACATTGTATTATTTTCCTCTAATAATTCTGAAACGGAAAATGTATTAGCCAGCTACAGTTACTTTACACAAGTAGTTGAACAAGCACTTAGAGAAATAAACTACAAAAATGTAGAAAAACAAGAAACAAGACAACTCTTTCAAAATCTTACAATATTGCTAAAGTAAGTACATTAAGGTAAATGTGTTTTTATACATTTTTATACATTTGTATAACTTTATATACAATTTTTATACATTTGTATAACTTTGCTTTAATAGGTGGGAGAAGTATAACAAGGCAGTAGTACTCCGGTCAAAAATGATAACTCAAGCTATAAAATCCAATCTACGCCAAATCTCCACTCTGTTAACAAAAACAACTGACTTTGATTTGGCTAATGATATTGCTAAAATGTTAGACTTATTTAGTATGCCTGAAAAAGATAATTTTTCCCCAAATGTAGAACTCACCTTGAAATTAACGAGAGCTGTGATACAGTATTTCTTTTTATGCATAACAGAAGATGGTAAGTATTCAGTTAGTCTCTTTTTTTATCAAAAACTTAGAAATAAAATTTCAATAAAGTTCTAAATTTTAGACATCACACGAAAACAACAGGGTGTGAAGATCGTTTGTCATTTGTTAAAAGATTTAACTTTTTATTCACCATGTGCTCGAGTTTTAGCTCTAAGAGAAATTCTAGGACATAGTATCAATAATAATCCTGCAAAATATTTTGGTGCAAAAGAAAAATTTGAACCAGAGTTTGAGGAAACGTTACTTTTGCATCAAAACCACAAACAGGTAATGGTTTTATAAAATATTTAAAAATTAATAACTGCTATTGAGAATTATATGAATCTTATCCTACTTAGGTTACGAGTACGATGTTAGCTCAGAAACATTCTTCAGTGTTTCACGCTGGAGTAATTGGACATGGTCCTCGGAGACCGCCACCAGAAAATAATATCGATAAAGAAATTATTGCTCTCAATAAAATATTGCTGATTGATGTTATAAAGGTAAAATTTCCAAAAATATCATACAATTATTGGATAAAATTATTAAATAATTTATTCAATGCCTAAACTCAATAGGCATGTTGTAGTAATCGTGAACCGGAACGATATCCTGTGAACCTAGATGCTTTAACAATGGTCAGTTTATTGTTAGTTGAACTAGTTTCACCTGATGTTATGTATAATGGATTACCATGGCCTGATGAAGAATTTACAAAGGTATCATATTAATAATTTTGAAGTATTATAATTGTAATGCTAACAGTTGACTTTAATATAATGTTTCAATTACTATATTAGGTTACTATAGAAAGAGATTTGCAAATCCATCGAACATTCAAGGATGTCCCATTATTATGGACATTATTAGAACTGACAGCTTGGTACAGACCAGCCTTAGCATACTGCTCAGTTCTATTGAGAGGTATTGCTGCCACAGTTATGGCTAACTGGAATATAGAAGAAGGTATTTTACTCGTGAGTGTTATGGCACTTGGTCAGTTATTACCACCTCCATTAGCAAGCATAAGGGATGTTCTGCCAGTTTTAGAACCGCATCAGGTAGATTTCTATGATTAAATAATAACCTCATACACATACATAATATTTGAAATTAAAATAAAACGTATCTTATTGTAGATAAATACTATAATGAAAGAATGTGTATGGGCTTACATGCGTGAAAATGTTCCATCACCTGCTCTCTTTACACGTAGCGAAGGAGCTAACATAGCTTGGCGAGACACGGACACTTCTACTCCAAATTCACGGTTTACAGAAACACTTCGTTTAGTTTTGTTATCCAATATTCATACATTGGGTCCACTTTATGCTGCTCTTTTCTTACAATAAAAATAAATAGTTAAATTTTCTACCATATGTACATATTTTTATGAATAAAATGATATAAATCTAAAAAATTAATGTTATATTAAGAAGATATTTAGAATAAGTATTAACACATCCTTTAAATTTACATTTTTGTAAAAAATATTTCTAGATTATTTTATTAAATTACATTTGTAGAACAACTTCTCAAATAATATTGCATTAATATAGTTTGTATTTATTTAAAATGATATTGTGGATTAATGTCTAAACATTGGGTTCGCCATTCATTATCCTTGAAGTGTATAACAATAAATACATTTTTAATCATGTTTTCATAACAACTCTATGTATAAAATAAAAGGTACCATTTGTATTATATAAAATAGGAATTTTTTAAGTTTACTAATATCTGAATACAACTAAATAATATACAGTATAATACGATATACAAATACAATGCAGATAACTTATAAATAATTTTTTCCAATTTCATCTAATTATGTCGAATGAATATTACTTTCATTCACTTAAATGTAGTTCGCTACTTTCAAATGCTAGTAAAAAGACAAATTAATACAGGTCAGACTAAAAAGGAAAACAAAACAAATAATAAATTTTAATTTTTATAAAAGCATATTCACTTCTAAATACATACAAGAAAGAAATGTTACTTTGCTTTGTATCATTATTAATATAGGAATGATATCTATGATGAGCGAACACTGTACGAATTAATTGGTTGTACGAATACCCTAGGTGGGTGTCTCGTCCTGACGAAATGATTATACATTATGCAATGATTCGTTTCACATAAACGTCACGATCTTAATCGCGCGCTTTAAGAGAGTCTTTTACATAACCCCGTTTTATTCGGAGCATAAAACACTAGTAAAAAATGCTGAAAATATTTAATCACTTTCTTCCTATGTACACTGCTCGTTGTCTGGAAGATATAACATCTTGTGTGTAAATCCAGAACATTCAAACTACACTGAATGTCTGTATTTACATTCGAGCATTTTACATTTTACACGTTCGAGTGCAAACTTCTACGCTTTGTCAACGTGTTACATTATTCAAAATTCCATTTGATATAGATTGACACAGTGTAGAATCACTATTTATGTTTCACATATAAAAGGAGGTATTATTTTTCATGATGTACAAATAAACAATATTAATTGCAAAATCTATAGATGGTAGTTGCGAAACTGATACATGCTTGCGAGCAACTGATACTTAATTGAATATTTTTTGAGTATGCTACAATCATATGTAAAAAATAAAAGAAAAAAACTATTACGTAATATGTACGTGTATTTATATATGTGATCTTCTCAACGGCAAACAAAGAATAAAAATGTATGATTTGATTCATATTGAAGACCTTCCATTACTCTATCAAGTAATTAACAGTATTTGATGTCAAATGGACTTACTTTACAATAAATTATTATTCAGTTCTTCAGAATTAAAAAAGTTCACTTTTAAAGTCTATGTAAATTGAGTTTAGAAAAGTAGTGTACTCATGCCACCCATTTCACTTTGTTCTTTAACGAAGATCTCGAAGTACTGGTATATGATTGTGACGGCGAGTAAAATACCAGTACCTGAACCGATTGCACCAAGGAAATCAGCCAGTACAGACAGAGCACCGATACACAATCCACCAAATGCCGCCGCGGTCGGAATATATCTATTCAATTCATGAATCATAGAATTGTCTCTATGGCCTCTCATTACCATCTGTTGTTCTTTTAATTGTTTTGCGACCTGTAGAATAATTTTAGGTTCGATTAAAATACAATATCTATTAAAAACATAAAGAATGAAAATAATATAATAAATTCTTACGGCTTTTGCTGAGCTGCCAGAAACCTCAATCCACGTTTTCGAAAAGAAAGCACAAGAACCAAGCATAAAGAGAATATAAAGAATAGCATGAATGGGATCCTGAAGTATATGTCCCACAGATTCTGGTGGTGACAAATAATAACATAATCCTCCAACGGGGTAAGATCGCGCTGGACCACCACCACCAATGTCGGACCATACTCCCAACAAATTCACGATAATATTTCCTTGAAATTTGACTGCCAACATTTGTGAAATAACATATAAATTTGACACCAATGCAGATTGGAGAATGATAGGAATATTGCTTGTATAAAACAATTTGATAGGGTAGCTGCTGTATTGTCCTCTGTATCTGGCAGATTTAATTGGCAAGTCAACGCGGAATCCCTAGAAATAAATACATAATTAGAATTTTAATTGATATTTTCTCAAATTAAAAATAATTTTATTCTATTACCTGGAAGTAAATTACAATAGCAAATACTAGGATTGTAGCAAGTAAGTTCATAAGATTAGGAAGGTTTTGTCTGTAGAACGCTTCGCGGAGAGCTCGAACTTTGTCTTGTCTTGTAGCAAGTAAATGAAACAATGCGATTACTGCGCCCTCAAATTCTGTGCCACGTCCTAATGACAATGAAATAAATACGTTGTTATAGTTACAATATTCAGGAATATCAATAGAAAAATGAAAATAAGATCATACCAGTATTAACAGTAGCTGGAGAAAATGCTTTCCATACAATTGTTTCACAAATATTTGTAGCAATAAAAAGAGAGATTCCACTTCCTAATCCATATCCTTTTTGGAGCAATTCATCCAATAATAATACAATCAATCCAGCAACAAATAATTGAATAATAATTAATAAACAAACACCAGCTCCAATTTCTGTTGGATCACCATACATTCCAGTCATTACATATACAATAGCTTGACCAACAGTGATAACCATTCCAAATACTGCAAAAAGTAAAAATTAGATTGCATGTTACAACTTAAAGGCATACAATATTTTTGAAGGTACATTGTGCTTTTCTTACATTTTTGAGCACCATTGAAGAGAGCTCTATCTTTTGGAGTATCACCAACTTCAATTATTTTCGTACCACTCAACAGTTGCATAATCAGACCAGATGTAACAATGGGAGAGATTCCCAACTCCATAAGAGTTCCTCTATTTGATGCAAGTATAACTCGAATCCAATAGAAGGGATCTGCACTGTCCGAAGACATAATTCCAAATAGAGGAATCTGGGAAGACAGAAAATGTTTTATTAAACACAAAAATTTCATTGAATAGACACAGTGCTTATTACAAAGTAACTCTTACCTGACAACATACTAAGAAAATGAATAAGGTAATCGCAGTCCATAATACCTTCTCTCGAAATTGAATCTGTAAAAATGTTTGATCTCTTAAATTACTGTTTAGAGCATAAAGAAGCTAAAAACATTTAAAAGAAAACATTTAAATGAAGCTGAATTTGATTAATACATCAATAGAGAAACCTTTTTAAAAGATCATAAATAAGATTAATTTTAAGCGACTGGAATACACTACATAATGTAGTACAAAAATAAATTGACATAGACTTACTTTACGTTCCGGCTTCTCTATTTCCGGAAGTATACTGCAAAACGGCTTTATCACCTCTAGAAATTTGACTGAAAAACATACAGTGAAAAGTTAATTCTCACGTTAACAAAATACCGAACTAGAAACTAAAATATTAGAAGTTCAACGAAGCGAACAATATGTTGTACGAGAAACGAAATTAAGAGGTTACGGTTATCGTTAATCACAGCAATTGTAATCCTGAATAAAAGATTTTCTGAATTTCTGACTGGGAACAGTGTACTTACATCCCATTTTGAATCCGAGATGTAACTATTCTAAAGGATCACGATGCTACGACGCTTTCCACTTACTCTATAATCAACAATGCCGCGAAGACACTAGATTAAAGTAAGAATCCGAGCAAACTCGGCTGCGTATGCTCGATTGGCAAAGCGTAGCGAGTCGTGGCTCCCTTCGTCGACACGTATCAATATGCTATTGTCACGTGACCTGATGATGTTGGCCGGCACGAGTTAGAAATTCTTGGAAATGATGTTAGATGGCGCTATAATTATGTTAAATGCGCACGTGCGCATTGTCAAATGTTTTTTTTAAATTCCTTTGATTTAACATGTTCCTTGTATACTTCTTGGATGCAAACTGGTAAATAATTTTTCGATAAACGTATGACATCAATACAGGTATAGAAGGTAAATTAAAAATCATGAAACTTTGACAAATATTTTTATTACAATTCATGAATACGATACGTATACAAGGTGATATAATATAGAAATAAATGGTATACAAAAATTATTTTTTAACATAGTGCATTTTCTCATCTAAAAGTTGTATAACTTTGTCTTATTGTATATTTTTAAACTTTCGTCGGAGTTTTTTAAAGTTTGTCTTCAAGATATTCATTACTCTTTGTAACAGAACGTGTTACGTCAAACTGTAATCTTTACAGAATTGAATTCTCGTTGATGAACAATTCCTGAGTTTTGGTGTCATAAAGCCTGGTATTCTGTTTATTAAAGTACCTAGATGAAAATAGGCTACGTCTCCTATCAGAACAACGTTAGAAAGATCGAGCATTAATTCTGAAAATAAAATTCAATTATTTTTACTTGTTACTTCGTTATGAATTTTTCCATTATAAATTTTCAGAAAACAGAAATATGACTAATGGACCACCTATCATACGAAAGAGAAATTCAACGGTGAGCGTGTTAAAACTTCAATATTTCAAATTTGAAATTAGTTTAAAAAAATTTATAAGAAAGATAAATTGTTGGAAAATTTATAAACATAATTTTGGAAAAATATATAATTATTTATAAATACTGTTGTCATAGGAATTTCAACTTATAATTACAAAACAAGATATAATATAAACATAAATTTAACATAAATATAAATAAATATAAATATAAAAATTATTTTCTGATATATATCGTACGGAATACAAATTAAATCAACAAAGAATGTACTAAAACTTAAATATTTCAAATTTTAAGTTAGTTTAGAAAAAATTATTAGAAAAGATAAATAATCAGGAAGTCTATAGGAATAATTTTGAAAAAGTCTAAAGTTATTTGTCAAAATATCGTTATCGTTTAAATTTTAACTTGTAATCACAAGACAATTTATATTGACTTACATAAATTTTCCATTAGGAGACAATGCGTAGGAACTGCGAGTTACATAGTTCTTGTCGATTGTTACATAAATATTTATCGTAAAAACGGAGACAACGAATTTGCACGCGCAATTTTCAAATTATAATGTATAACAGGCATTTTCAAAATCGACAATAAAATTTTTAAAAGGATTTAAGTTACAAATTGCAGAATGCGCGTTTTAATATAAAAAATTGTTTTTGCTGTAGAACTATTTTTATATTTTTAGATAAATAATCTTTGATTTATACTTGTACTTGTATACTTGTACGAACAAATTTATGATTCTAAAGAAGGAATATATTTATTCAAAAACCTATAATTCAAATTTTTATTTCTGGTTTGACCGAGGATCATGTATATATTTTTAAGGGAACATTACCTAATTTCTTTGAAGCGACATTATTGCAGAAAATTACTCATAATTGTCATTTACGAAGAAAATAAATAATAATAATAGTGGTAATAAATAATCAGTCAAATTTATCTTTATATAAATATAGGTTATCCTAGCATCAGACATAATAGCAATATTGATTTTATTAGCAGTTTATGCTATTGTCTACTAATATGTACATTCTAAATAATTTGCTATCAGCGAGGAGTGAATGGGGAAATACTATATAAGGAGCAAGCAAGATAACTGTCGGAATTATTTCCATATTTTTCCTTGGAAAGTGTTCTACGAAAATTGTCAGTTTTCGTCTATCTTTTCGAACATATTAGCATTGTCTCATATACAATGCAAAATATTGTTGGTATAGTTTTACTTCTCGGACTATATCTTGGCTTTTTCGTTCATGGCGGGTAAGTGAAAGGATTCTTCTGAAACTCATAGAATGTCAGTCATTTGCGCACAAAGATTATAAATATAAACAAATGATTTTTTTATTGATCTTTAATCGATTATTTGTTTTTAAGCATCAGAGAAAATATGAACTCTATTATCTATCTATACTAATATTATAAAGAGAGAAGGTTTGTGCGTAGAATGTGTGTATAATTTCAGAAACTATTCAACCGATTTGGATAATTCGTTCACAGTTGGAAAGTACATTTCCTCCAAATGGACACAGATTACATTTCATTATGCTTATTCCTTCGGGCTTCAAAAACCGAACAATGAACATAAATGAGACCCAAGTCTGATTAATGTAACTTTGTTTCAAATACTATTTACTATTTACTATATTGATTTCTATTACGAATAAATGACAGGGATTTTAGAATCGCGAAGTTAAATTCATATTAGTTCTTAGTTATGCGTGGACGAAATCTAGGTAACAACTAGTATGTATATATATAAAATACGAAAATTATAAAAGCCACGTGAATAAAAATATTCTCTTATATTACGAACTGTATTATAAATGTGAAAACTTCCGATAGTTCGTGAGAATTATTGTTCCGTACTATTTGAAATAATTGCCTTTTTTTGTTATTCGCAGAAAAACTCATGGAAAACGAAAAGATAACCATGGATTAGTTATTGAACCAATAGTTGGCAGGTTTCAACATAGTGAAGGTCCTTTATGGAATCATCATTCACAAAAACTTTCTTTTGTTGATATTGAAGCACAAAAAATATGTAGGTTTGACCCTGTAACAAAAGATCTTTCCTGCATATTCATAGGTAATCATTAATATTGTATATTTAGAGTCTGTAAAAAAGAAAACAATTTCATTTTCGTAAATTAATATTGATTTCTGAATTAATGATTAGAAAATGGACCAGTTGGATTTGCTATTCCTATTAGAGGAGAACCTAATAAGTTTGTAGCTGGTAGTGGTACAGATTTCATCCTAGCTACATTGGATAGTCATGAGAATACTACAGAATCACTTCCTGAAATACTTGCTGTTGTTGATACAGATCGCAATGGTACTAGGTGGAATGACGGAAAGGCAGATTCTTCAGGAAGATTCTGGGGTGGTTAGTTGAAAATTATCAGTCTAATAGATAAAAATAATAACTTAAGCATACTACATGTTTCATTTACATTTCTATAGGAACAATAGGACCAGAAGTAAATGAAGTTGTTGTTCCTAATCAAGCGTCTTTCTATCGTATTAAGTCTGATTTCAAACCAAAAAAGGAATTATCTTCTGTTACTAACAGTAATGGATTAGCTTGGAATCTGCAGGATGATACATTGTATTATATTGATACTCCTACACTTCAAGTAGCTGCATTTGATTTTGAGCCCATCAATGGAACTATATGTATGAAACTTTTGAAAAACATTAAATATAAAGAACAAAACTCATGTTGAATTAAATTTGTAATAAATATAATTCATTTCAGCTAATAAAAGGATTGTATTTGATCTTAAAAAAAATAATGTTTCTGGACTACCTGATGGTATGACTATAGACAAAAGTGGAAATCTTTGGATAGCTTTATATGATGGAGGTGCTGTAAGTATTGTTGTAAGAGTTTTATATATAATTAACAATATGTTTATGAAATAAATATAATATAAAACAATAATATGAAAAAATGTATTATATAATAGGTAGTCAATGTTAATCCTCACACTGGCAAAGTAATACGTTTTGTGAAACTTCCTGTTCCAAAAGTAACTAGTTGCACATTTGGAGGGCCTTTGTTAGATACTTTATTTGTAACAACATCTAGCCGTGGTTTAAGCAAAGAGGAACTTAAAAAACAACCACATGCTGGTTATGTTTTTGCTGTAAAAGGCTTAGGAGCACATGGCCTTCCTACAAATTTATTCAAAGCATAATAATTTTTAATAAAGAATATTCTTATGCACTTTATAATTATTCTGCACAAACAATATTAAAAAAAAGAAAAAACAATAAAGATAATTAAGTAAAACTTCTGCATTCTTTTATTTTTTAAATTTTAGGAACAGTAATAAAATTATTAACCTAGCATTAAAAACACATCATCACTATTAACAATTCCGTAAATTAGTTACATTATATTGCATGAGTGTAATATAATTACATTATGTTGCACAATCAATTTTTATATCGTTAACTGTAATTTCATTTTTTTATCAAACATCACTTAATAGTATTATTGTTTTTTATCTTGTTCATTTTATAATTAAATGATAACCTTAACATATCTGTGTCGTAATGGATTATTGTATGTATATACCATTAAATGATATTAGTAAACTACTGTTATGTACTATCTACTAGCTAGGATTATCAAAGTACTAGATACTGTTATCAAAGTTCATAAGCCACGATATATAATGAAGAATGTGTCTCTCTTGTGCATCTCTAAAATAATTCAACCTGGCAAATTCTGAAGTTTAGAGTTTACTGAAAAATTAAGTGATTTTTACTTTCTGTATTTTGTACTTTTTGTGTTCTAAAAGCATTTGTTACTATATAAATTATACGTGTGTATAATAACTAGTAACTAGCAATTAACTATTAAATCAGACAAATGTCAGAAGTAACTGTCAAACCACTCGTTGGACCATACAGTCTCGGTGAAGGTCCTCATTGGGATTGTGCTTCTCAAAAATTATATTTCGTTGATATACTTGCCCAGAAAGTACTCAGATTTGACCCTGTAACAGGTACTCTTACATCTGTTTTTGTAGGTAAGTAATTAAGAATTTTGTATTATGTAATTCGGTAATTATAATCTGTTTTATAAATATATTTTTATCGTTATATTAGAAAATGGACCAGTTGGATTTGTTATTCCTGTTGAAGGTAGCACCAACAACTTTGTTGTTGGATCTGGTATAGATGTAATGCTATTTTCTTGGAATAGTGAAAAAGATCTTGCAAAATGTACACCTCAAACATTGACTACTGCAGATGGTAAGAGAGCAGAGATCAGATGGAATGATGGAAAAGTAGATTCTTCTGGAAGATTATGGGCTGGTTGGTTAAAAATATAACTTATTTTATATGAAAGTATATTACTCACATAGTATAAATTCTTACATATAGTATAAATTCTTACGTAATTTTTTCTTCTTAGGAACAATGGGTCTTGAAAAGGATGGAGATATTCCATTTGATGCGGGATCTTTTTATTCTATGGGTGATGATCTTTTATTGAAAAAACAAATATCTCCGGTATCCATAAGTAATGGATTAGCCTGGAATCCTGATAATGATATATTTTATTATATTGATTCATTTACGTATCAGGTTGTGGCATATGATTACAATTGTCAGACAGGAACCATATGTAAGAAATTTACAATGTATTTGGTATACATTCTGTGTTATGTTAACCAAAATTTACACTTTCAAATCTCTATTTTATAGCAAATAAGAAGATTGTTTTTGATTTTAAAAAAAATAATATTCCTGGATTACCAGATGGTATGACCATAGATACGGATGGAAACCTCTGGGTTGCTATGTTTAACGGAGGTTGTGTGAGTATTACTATATTTCTATGGCGATTCATAATTATTATAAAATACATTGTAGAGGAAATAATTGACATTTATTTTCTGAGAAGAGAATATGTTTAATGTTTAGGTTCTCAATATTAATCCGAAAACGGGCGAATTGTTGCGTTTTGTTAAGATTAACGGTGCCAACAACGTAACAAGTGTTGCTTTTGGTGGTCCTAATCTGGATATCTTATATGTAACAACAGCGACCGTGAAATTAAACGAAAATCAGTTAAAAGAGCAACCACATGCTGGTTACTTATTTGCCATCAAAGGTTTGGGTGTTCGCGGTTTTCCTGCAAATTCGGTTAAACTACCAAATAAATTAACATAGATGTACATATAAATATTTAAAATATTGTATAAATATATAAAACATTTTTTTAATATTAAATTACTAGCATAATGAATTTGTAGATTATATATATATATATATATATATATAAAAGTTACATTTTTAATAGTTTTTGCAAAGAAATAAACTATAAGCTAGAAAAAGATTATTTTGAGTTTCTTATTTGAAATAAACAATACTATATATATGTACATATATACTGTTTTTTAATAAAAAAGATCTATAAATTATTCATTAAAAATGTACAAGTGTTTTGCTAATGTTTAATTATAGTTGCCTATCCTTTTTTTTACGTACAAAGAAAATTGTATTGATTATTGAATTTATAGAGTAGAAAAATAATATATCATTTTATTAATATGCAAGAACGTTTCCTTGGAATTATAGTGAAATTATATTCGTTATTGTGTTGCTATTTCAATCTTTACGAGAACTTTGTGAAAAGTAGTGATATTCAAGCATTGTCATCCTGAGGCTTGTCATCCTAACTAGTGAAAAATTAAATTTTCACTACTTTTTTCTTGAGATACAGATAGCCTCTTAGATATATGTATAATTTATGGAAAAATTCCATGTCAATTATTTTCATACTTTAGAATACATCTATTATTATCTATTTTCACGTGTGATAATTAAACCGTTCATATAGAATGATTCCATTAGGCACAGAAGTGAGAAGGCTAGCGAACGAAGGCTATTTCAGTCGTTCTTGATGGAAATAAAGCTGTACACTGCAAAAACGTTAGAAAATATTATTTGCATGACTATGTACCTTATCATATATATACCACGATCATTGTAAATTGCGGATGACAAATTGCATTCAGCATGAACAATACATCAATGAACGAAACTGAAGAATGGGATGAAAAAAAAAAAAATTATGAAGAAAAGGATGAAATACTAAAAATGTTCTCATAGTGACGATTTAATCGTCTAATGTTATAATTTCAACACTATCATTAGTGGATTTCTCTCCTTTCTTGCTAGAAACATTACTCGACTTTCCTCTTGGTAAGTCATATATATTCTTGCAGTCTGATGGCCTCAAAGATTCTGACACTTTTTGCTGAACTACACTAACTCCCGAAGACAAATTTTTCGCGTATTCCATAGCCGTCTTCATTTGCTGAGGTTTTTGTTGAGGTATAATTTCTAAATGCGAATGCTGTTTCAATTGGGAAAGCATTGAGAAAGCTTCTACGGAATTTCCTTGAGAATACGAACTCGGCAAAGAACTAGAAATATCCATTGGTGCTGGTTTCGTTTTCGTAGAGGACTTCTTGTATTGTGAATATTTTGTACTTGGACTTTTCAAACTAGCTTGAGGATTTACCGGACTTACAGAGATTCCACTCAATTCTGGTGGTATGTAAGGAGATTGCGTCATTGTCGAGTTCCCAGGCATCGCACTCAATATATTCGATAAGTTACTCGGCAACGCAGACATTGTTTTAGCTGGTTTTGTTTTTCTAACTACATTTTGTACATTCATCTGCGAATACGATCTTTGAGAATTTTTCTTTGACAATAATTTATGTTGTAATGAAGTTCCTGAGTGCGAAGTTGGTACATTCATAGACAGTGTTTGTTTCATTCCAATCGACGGACTTAGTACTGTGTGTACAACTTGAGGAATCACAGATGGATTTGTTGTGGCACTACTTTTCAGAGGAGAATGCGATAAGGAAGGATTGTGCGCTGGTTGAGGCTCTGTCAATGACTTTGACACTCGAATTTGAGGAGCGCTTATTTGTTTTGGTGGGCTAGTCTTAACATGCGTTTGTATAATGGATGGCTTCAACAGAGACACTTGCGTAGTTGGTGGTTGTAAGATAGGCTTCGATGGTTGTGATATTTGTAGAGATTTTGGAAGTTGAACCGGTAGAGAGTCATTTTGTGGACTCTGTTTCGATGGTTTACTTTTAGGTGGTACTGTATTTACTGGGGTTATTGATATACTAGGTCTATCTTTAGTTATTGATACAGTTGTGGTAGTTTTTGTCGTGGTTGCTTGTTCATACATAGGCGTGGAACGCACTGTTGTTGCCGTAGAATTACTTAGACTTAGTAATTGTTGCACAGTCAAATTGTTTAAGTTACTCAAATTGCTCATGGTAGGAGCAACATTCATACTGGAACTGGAGGTACTCATTGTAGGTACACTGCTAATATTAGGTGCAGTGGCAATAGTATTACTTAATCCACTGGTTAAATTTGACAAAGAAGTAAGATTATTCTGATACTGTCTCAGAATATCCTGATAATTGCCTATTTGATTTAAGTAATTCATTGCCGATAAAGGATCCATCATACTGTTGCCTAAGCCGCTTGTTAATAAAGCGGACAACATATTTGGGTCAACTAATGGATGTATAAAATAGGGATTCATCAAGGAACGATTTCCTGATGCCCCCATATAATTAGCGAAAGGAGGTTTCGCGTTGAATTGATTCATTGCATTACTACTTTGCTGCATGGCTTGTAGGTATTTATTTACATTGGGTGGACGTCCTCTTGGTCGACCAGTGGATGTTAGATTTCGGTATGGTTTTCGATTTTGAGAAGATTGTGGCGACGTAGAAGTCACTTGCGGTTGGGACGCGACTACCTGTACATATCGAAAATAAAAATTGTATTAATATTGGACATATTTGTACTGTGCGTTATTGGAAAGAATACTAGCGGGACGACACAGTGTGGTATTCTTCTGTAGTATTCGATGGGAGTATTCGATCTGTATCGTTCACCGCCACATATTGTTATACCGTGTAGTGGCATACATGATATCTGGATACATGATACCTAATGCGTCATTACGCATGCTTATCTTTACGATCATATCGAATTCTTTCCAACAACACTTCATGATTGATAACATGTAAAAATATAAAAGTCTAAAATTTACAGGAGTTGGAGATGTCGCTTGAGGCTGTGTCTGATTCTCTGTAGGTGGTTTGTCAAGGCTGGAGAAGAATTTGTTTAAAACCGTCCGATTGTAATTATAATCATTACAATACTTTGTAGCAGTTTCCAAAACATTTCCTTCCAAATTCTATTAAAACAGATATAAGATATCAAATAAAATAATCATGTACTAACGATTATAATATATGTTCTATTCAAAATCTTCACTTACTTTATTGCCGATATACGTTTTATATGTATCCACCAACAAAGAAGCAAGTGTTTGTATAGTTTGCTCCTTAGTTTGAAAACTTTTTAAAGCTCTCTGATAAACCCAATATGTGTCAAGAAGTACTTGAGTTCTAGCATCTGTATTTGTGTTGGATGCAAGATCAGAGGTACTTGTTCCCATTAATTGCATCTTAGTTCTAAGAGATTGTAAACAAAGAGTCAATGCTTGACAAGATAGCTGCTCTCTTTCCGAATCACGTAAATATTTTCTAGAAAAATGAACCAATTTTATGAATTGAAACGTTAAACAATTTCGCTGGAAAAAGTGTTGTTGATAAATGTGTGTATAGAAGGTAAAATATATATTAAAATATACTTGTCTGATTCTGGAATCTTCCCAAGTTGCACACTCAATTGCATTAACATTCGACCATCGTTTGTCTCTTTCAGTACTTGCATTAATAACGTTACAGAACGGGACATATGAAATGCGAAACTTCCTGGTCTATCAACTTCCCTATTTGGTATGTGCCAGACGCCCTTGAAAAGATAAGTGACGATACGAAAAAATTAAGTGAGCAAATACATTTGATAAAATAACGCAGTTATGGAAGGAAATGTTAAGTAAATATATGCTTTGTTATTTTCTTCTTTACAATCCTTATTGTTTTCATTTAGGTAACATCTCTTTTTGCTTGAAAAGAAAAGATGAAGAAATGTATGTTCTGTTGCAACCTGTTTACTATAATCTCATTTTGTTTGTTGCTGTACAGTGTCAGGTAAAAACTTAATAATTTATTTAAAAATTGATATAATGAAGTCACAACTTTGATCGGGAGCCAAAATTTACGTTCCGAGATCGAAAAAATTAATTTACGACATTTGGAGGAAGATGAGGATTATCTCTTCCTGTTCTTTTCCGAAAATATAATCTTTAATAACTGCGTTATATCAAGTCTTAAGTTAATTTGCGTCTTGTAATCTTATATAAGATTAATTTTTTTATTAAGATGAACGAAAGTTAAATGTAATGAAAGTTGAATGAAATATGGATGTAAACGAAAATACTACATATTAATACACAAATGACTTTTGCAATCTAGAATGTAATACAATGTAAACATGTACGGCTCTATGTATGGCTAAATTACTGATGTTACTACTTAACACTTTAATTTACGATTTTGTTATATTGGCCTTGTCAATTATGTAGGTTACAAAAAATTTAAACGTAATTTGTTGCAGTAGTACAACTTTTTTAAGGTCTGTCAATGTTTCGAAAAAGATTATAATAGACACAGATGCCGGGGCAGATGATGCAGTAGCTATATTTTTGACTCTTAAGTCCGAAGATAATGTTTTAGCAATTACTTGTTCTTATGGAAACACATATGTGGAAAATGTAGTTATTAATGTACTTAAGATTTTAACTGTCGCCAACAGAAGTGATGTAAGTATATCATAAATTTTGCTTAAACTAAACATTCTATATTGCAATATCTTCCAGATACCTGTGTATAAAGGAGCACATAAAGCATTAATAAATGGATATAATGAATATAATAAAGATAATTACTTTGGCTCTGATGGTCTAGGAGACTTTAATTTTATGGAAGAGATCACTGCTAAAGTTGATGAGAGTAAACATGCAGCTATAGCTCTCATAGACTTAGTAAAACAATATCCATGTGAATAATTAATTATTATCAAATTATTTAGTGCAATAAATTCAAGTTAATTTAAGACTTTATATTTAATTATATTTATTACAATTTATAGATCAAATAACTTTATTAAGTATTGGTCCATCAACAAATGTTGCTACGGCAATTGCATTGGAACCTCTATTTTTAACGTATTTAAAAAATCACATCATACTAGGTTCCAGTGTTAGTGGAGTTGGTAATATTTCACCTAATATTGAATTTAATTTCTATCAAGATCCAGAAGGTAATTATATGATACTGAATAAGAACACTACAAGTGTTTTATTTCCATGGGAGACAGCAATTAACGCTTACATATCCATGGTAATTATTTTAAAATAATATAATATAATATCAATATTAATTTATATTTTAAAAAATGATATAAAATATCTGTGATTTTTGAGCAGGATTGGCGTATAAATGTATTAGGAAAGATAAATTCTTCTATTGTGAATTTTTTAAACAAAGCAGAGCGGAAAAGTTTAACAAAGTCCAATTCGTGGAGCATTTCAGATGGAATGGCTGCTGCAATTATGCTACAGCCACAACTTGTAACAAGATCTATAATAACAAATGTGAGTCCTGTAATCGATGGACTCGCAAGGGGCTCGATACTTGTAGATTATACTAATCTAACTGGTAGGCCAAAAAATGCAAAAATTATACAAGAGATTGATACAGATGGTTTCCAACAACTGTTATTGAACAAATTTTCTTAAATACACATATTTCGCATGTAAATACTTAAAGAAGGATAAATATTATAATAAAGATACTATACTATTATAATACTACACTATGCTATAAATATTAAAAATATTATACTATTACACTAAAAGAAGCATAATAAAAAATACTTACATTGAAAAAATTAGTGCTTTTTCTATCAGCAAATAGTCCTTGAAATCTTTCCTCTCGATAAAATTGACAATTATAACTGTCCAACAAAAGATTCCTGCATTTTATTATGTCCTTAGCAGTCTTATTGTTGAAGAAGAAATGCGATAATCTATAAAACGATTTGTAATGCTCTGAAAATCTTAGGATGCATTGTTCTAGACCAGCTAAACAATATGTTATTAGAGTTGCAACTTCTTCTTCAGTCATATTTTCTTCTTTTTGTACAAAAACCGAGTCCTCTTTCTTTCTTTCACTTTCACTTTCACCGGAGTCGCTTTCAGTGTCACTTGAACTATCGCTATCAGAACTATCATCACTACTGCTTGATTCATCGCTGCTGCTAGAGCTAGAATTATTCGTTTCGGTCGTTGTCGTAGTTGTTTGTGTAGTTGTTGTACTTTCTTGCGAACCTCTCCTACTTAAAGTTAGCTCTTCCTTCGTAGTACTTGCAAGTTTCTTTTTATCGGGAGGTTTATCTTTCATTTCTTTATTACCTAACTGCAGATCTTCGTTTTGTAACCACTTCCCTTCAAACTTTCTTGTATCTTCATCTTCAGGCGAAGATTGTCGTGTTTCCTGACTAATCTCCATCGCTTGTTTCATAAGAGCGTCCATTAAATCTTGGACATTTTCCGATTTTCCTTCACTTTCGAAAACAGTGCCAATTTTTAAAGATGTTAATGAATCTTTCTTATTATCTTCTGATTTTACATTCACCTTTGTCTTTTCAATAGTTTTCTTTAGTTTCTTTCTTTGTGATTTTGATTCATTACTTTCATCGCTCGATAATACCATAATCTCATCGTTCTTTTCTTTTTGTGAAACCATATCACAAACTTTTGTGATTACGTCATCTATTAAAGCTACAACGTCTTGCATTAATTGCAAATGAGATACGTTACCTAATTTTATCCTCTTTGCATTATCTTGTGATACTTCTGCGAGAGATCTCTTACGTGCTTCTGTCTTCCCTTGTTCAATACGTTGACTCGTTCCAAACCCTTTATTTGTTCTGTCTATGATTTCAATCTCCTCAATGCTATTTGAACGTCGACCGATCGTAACAATATTTCTGTCTCCTTCAGCTGTAAATTCCACTTCTCCTCCAGCATTTTTATTACTTGTAAAAAGATTTTCCTCTTTAATCTTCTCATTTAGTTTTGAAGTATACTTCATGAAAGGCCCTTTGGCACATTTCTCAAGATGAAATTGGAGCAATTGTCCCAAAGACTTCTTTAGAGGTTTCCCCTCATGCTGTTCAAGATATTTTAATATGCTCGCATGAATTCGATAGTGTACTTCTAATGCTTCAACCGAAAAATGCTGTGGACATTTATGACTTATTCTACGTGGGTATTGTGCATTATTGTGATATAATAATTCACTAGCCTGCGATTAAATATAAACAAATTAGTATATATATCACCTATGTCCAATATAAATGGTATACAGATTTACAACTACCTTCGCGTAATGTTCCAAATATATGGGAGGATCTTGGTTTTTCTTTTCGGCTATCTTTCCGAGCATATATTGATACAGCCATCTTTCATCATGCGGTATTGTTCCATCTTTAGTACCAATAAATAAACGAGCACATGCTTGAAAACACTGATAAGCAATTTCTAACATTTCTTCTTTTCTAGTTTCTAAGATTTCAAATCGTTCCATACTTAACGTGTCTGTTTCTTGTTTTAGTAATCGTGAACAAAATGAATGAACAACATATGCGAATGTCCCGTATTCAGTCCAAATAATATGATTACAAGAATCTAATTCGACAGCATGTCGATAACTGGATTGGGTTAATTTCGCTTTTGCTAAAAGTGAGTCTTCGTTTCTAAACATAAAATAAACAATCATTATTATTAACTTGTGTTATATCATATTAATAAAAATATTTAAAGCACTACTCACATTGGTTTATATTTATTTAACCAGGTTTCTATTACGGTGCCGGATGACATCGCTAGTCCAGTCCAAGAACTCAATCTTGTTGGATGAAAACATAAATCCAATAAATAATACCGAATAGCTGGGCTCCATTTACAATTTTTGAAACAAAAATCTGCTAGGAGATAATAAATAGTGGACATGGAATGCGGCAGAAGCTTCTTAACGGTCGGCATTGTGTCTCGTTCACCCATTATATAAGCCATCATTTCATCAATCACTTGATTCGGATCACTTTCTTGAGGAATTAACTTTATTATACGTTTAAACAGATCTTCCGTGTCTGCATTAATTGTTAAAGTCCTGGGTGAATGAAATTCTGGTATTTGCTTGGGTTTATAAAAATTAAACAATAACTGTGCTCCCTCCCAAGTCATTTTCATTTGAGGTACTCCATGGTCTTCTATATGTTTTGGTCGCCCTTTGTTCACTTTATTATAATGACCATATAGACAATAAAATATTTGTTCTAAATATTTTGAAACTTTACTTTTTATACTGGAAAATTGAGGAGTTTCCAATTTTGGGATAACTAAATTTAAAGTGAAAAATAAGAGTTTTGCTTCGTTGTAGCAACACCATGAGTGTCTTCCCATAAAGTCATGGGCAATAAATAAAATCATGATAGATGCTGGAACACCTTCATCCTCATCATCTGATTCAGAATAATTAGAACTATGCTTATTTTTGTATGACGATTCAGCCTTTGCTCTCTCTTTGTCTTCTTTATATTGCAAAACATAATGCAATAAGATCCAAGGCAAGACAGTTTCAAGTGGCATCTCTACAGTATTTTCCGATACATCTAATTGATTGCAAACAATGTGAACCAAATTTTGTACTAATCTCGAAAGACGTGCTTCCGGTAAATACTTTACAACAAAAGTGCTTACTTCAATTGTACAAGCTTCTAATTTTTCAAGCGCCATTAGGATGGACCTCGTCCATTTCTTTTGTTCTATATCATCGGAAGCATTTAAATAATTTTGCCATGCTTCGTTGAGGCAAGCTTCCGCCCATACATAACATTCTTCGTATTGTTGTAGTTGCCATAAGCTATCTAGTAACATGGATAACTGTTGTACTCTATCAACGATATTATCATTTACGGATAAAAATTTATTTCCTTGTTTTGCGAACTTGAATGTATCCTGTAATATGTAGGCTAGCTCAGCGTATTTTTTTTCGTCATACAGATTTTGTATTTCTCCTAATTTCTGTCCTCTCTGAATAGATTTAAGTTTCTTCTCCACTATTTTAATACTGATATTAGAATGATATTTACAATTAGGCAATTTTAAATAAACCATTTTGTTTTGTTTCGCTAATTCTTGCATATGACTTAGTAACTAAAAAGATAATATCTGATTAGATAAATTAGGAAAAATCTCTTTGTGCTGGAATTGAAGTTACTTACCAATTCTAAAGTCTCAATGACGATGTCTGTATCTCCTTGGCACAAAAAGATATTAGCTTTGAGCCACAAAACCCTTAGAAATATCAGAATATTTTCTTCATTTAAAATATCCCTCCTAACGCTTGTAAAAATTATATGCCCCAGTTCCTCTGATGGCATTCCTGTACCAAGTTTATCTAATCTAAAATAGACAATAGAATTCTTTAATTATTTTAATTTTAATTGGAGAAGTATAATAAAGCAAACAGAATAAAACATACGTTGAAAACGGTACTATGTCTGGTTTATTGCTTAACCATTTATCTGTATGCAGTTCACCAAATAATAAAGTCATTTCAGTATCTAGTTTTAAAATATCATCATCTATATCTTCTTCAAATGGTGATGGATGTGGAATGTGCTCCCTGTAGAAAAGAAGAAATGCATTTTATTACCTGAGACATGTTTACATAGAAAAGCTCACATTTATTTGTTATACCTCATAAATGTATATGCTTGCAAATATATCTCTAATATTCCTTTAGACCATTCTTGGTTCCATTTGGTGCTTAAAAATTCCGTATATTTTGCTATAATTATCATTAAATTACTCTTACTACTATGTTCATTAATGAACATATTTACTTCGGTTATCTCAGATTCTGTACCGAAATAATTTTGTTGTTGACTATAGAAGAAAGAAAATTAATTATTGTAAAAACTCAGTTGTTCATCCTTAAATAAGACCTACCTTGTTTCAGGACTCGGAGATTTTGAACTGTCAGAACTTTTAACTGTTTCTATAGTATTTCTATTATTTTCTTGATTAGCAAACAATTGATATAAATCCATTGTATCCATAGAATCGTCCATATTTTTAGAATGATCATCTTTGGTTAATTTTACTGTATCTGGCCTAAAATATCAACAGTTTATATAATATTGATTATAAGTTACATAAGTATAGAAATGTTTTATAAATACATACAATAATGTACTAGGAAAAATTCTTCTAAGAGTTTCTTCTAATTGGACATCATCTCTTTCAGCTTCTCTTCTATTCGAACTTCTTACTCTTGCAGAACGTCTCATACTGTTGCAACTCCAAGCCCATTGTTGCAGAAAGCATAGAGCACTTCTCCTCCTTTTTTTCACTTTTTGTACTTCTTCCTTTCCTTCAATCTTTTCATTCAATTTCTCTTCTACCTTACATTGTACCTCTTCTTCTTTCTTTGAGTCTTTTTCATCATTGGATTTGTTACTATCCTTATCACTAATATTATCATTTTGTGCTTCATTGCCAGCATCATCCAGTATTTTCTCCAATTGTAATTTATCTCCATGATCTCCATTTTCATCTACTTCAAAGTTATTTTGCTCATCTAAATCATTTTTTACTTGACTTTGTTCTTCAAATTGTACAGCATCAGTATCTGAAATTCTCAAGAGGTCTTCATCATCTATTATTTGTACATCGCTGGAACATGATTTTTTATCATCTACTATCTCAATATCCATCATAGATTCGGCACCACCACATTGATTGTCATCAAATGTTTCACATGGAGAATTTTCATCATCTATTTCCATCTTCATTGATTCTTCACCCTCATTTTCATTCTCTGTTATGGTATTTTGTAATACTTCCTGATCAGTATTAACATCATTATTTCCCTGAGTATCTCCCTCAGTATGAGTTTTGGCTGTTTCTTCAGAATTATGAACAGTTAGATTAATTCTACTAACAAAACTCAAATTATTTTCTGTAATATATCTATGCATATCCAATAAACATTCTCCTAAATCTAACCAAGTATAGTTTTTTATGGGTTTTCTTAGTGTTAGATCTGGCAATGGTTTAGGACAGAATTCTACTCTGCATGTTTCTGCCCATCTTCTAGCAATATCCTTTGCTTCTTCTATTAACTTATCTCCTATTTGATGATCATATTGAGTATATAATGGTGGATCTAATTGCCAGTTACTATTGTACAATTTATAGCATTCTTCAAGGCATGGAATGTCTTTGAATATTTTATCACGAAAAGCTAAACCTTTTACATAATTGGGATCACGTTCTAATGCCATAGAAATGTACAAAAGACAATTCATATAGTCAGGAACTGCATATAAGGCAGTTATCATGTTATCTAAACATGGCCAATGGTTTGCATTACATTTTAAACCTTGCTTAAATGATGAACATGCCAATTCTAAATTTGAGATTTTCATAGCTAAGATACCTATTCTATACCATAATGTTACATCTGTATCATCTAAATTAGCTGCTTCCCAGTAATTTTCTACAGCTTCATCGTAATTTCCCAACATGGCCTGTATAGCCCCGATATTCTTGAAACAAGAATATTTTAATGACAACATTGGCCTAGATCTACCATCAGGTATTTCAGGTTTTTCAACTTCGTCTAGCAATTCAGTTTCTAAAAGATCTTTAAAAATATTCAGTGCATCTTCTTGTTTATTTTCTTTTAATAATACTAAAGCTTTATTATATTCGGTAAGAGCTATTTGTTCCTGAAACAGATATAAACAAAACAAATTTTTTAGATTTTAATGGAACATATGTTATTAATAATGAACAATAAATCTTAGTTCCTCTCAAGAATAAAAATTCAAAGGAAGCAGATTCAAGAGTTTACATGAATCATACATGACTATTTAACTAAATAATGTGTTTTTCGATTATAAAATGATCTATAAAACAAAACAACTTTAAATAAAATATAATTAATTATAGTAAATTAAGACAGATTATTGTAGATATTTAATTTTCTAAATGGATATATAATCTGAATGTTCTCTGTGTATAATTTTATATAAAATTTGAACACCGGTAGAAATTAACCATGTTTTAATAACTGACAAGGTAAGGTTAAGTTCTTAATAGGTTAAGTTCTTAAAGAAATAAAAAATTGACAGTATTGATACGTACTTGAGCTTCTTTTGTGATACTCGGTAAATCTTCCTCTTCACTTTCTTCGCTGGATTCTTCGTTCAACGCCGATATCTTTATCATTTTTAGAATTTTTTTTACAAATTCGATCTTACATATAAAATATCAACAAATCAAGCAATTCTATTCAATGTCGCCATGTTACTGAAGGTATACAACGTGCTAGTTCGTATATATACATCTCATATAGGGTGTTCAAAAAACAAGCATGTATTTCTTATAGCTCGAACGTTTTTTATTTTTTAATTTCTTTATAGAAATTAATTTAAATTAATAACTTCTTTATAGAAATGTAATTTATATGCGTGTGTATTCTTCACACGTATATTGCGTCGTTTACTTAAAATTATTCTTTATACACTCTGTATATGCATTATCTGTGAACCTCGAGATAATTTAATGCACAAGTTTTGCACATATTGTAATGTTAATTCTCATTTTATATTAGTAATAATATAAACAAAGTAATAATATTATAGTTGTTTTATTTGATTTATTTAACATTTTACAATCGTATAAGCATTTATAAAACTTCTACCATATAAATTTGTCGACATAACATAGCTTTAATCATCTTTTGTTTTACTTAATTATTTTTATCATTAGAATTACGATTTAATTAATCATTCGTTTATCCCAATTGTGAAACGTAAATAAAATACATTCAATTTTCTTGCGCGAAGTAGAAAATTGTGTTTGAAGGAATCAAATTCAGCAGTTTTCACAAATCAAAAGATACACTCAGGTCATTGAACTGTTGTACTTAACATGCAACAATGTTTATGATTTGGGGTAAGTATTGCTAATTAACACACATTAATATTTTATTGTATGTACTCATTTATAAGCTAATAAATTTAGTTATTAAAAACTTAAACACGGCATGTTTTACATAAAACATCAATAAAATAATAGTACTTAAAATCTAACTTATACGCGAATACATACACTACTAACACATATGAAAGTAGATGTACCTATCTATAAACTAGTGTTTTTCTCGTGTTTAGTAACAAAGATCGACGAAAAATTTAATGTAAAAAAATATTCTACATAAAAACACCAGTTTATACAAATGTAGTTATACTATTTCCAACATGTTGAATACATTTTTATTATAAATTATATAAAAGTATTTTACTTTATGATGAACAGCTACTATAAATTTGTATTTACCTCTTAGTAGCTTAGTGGTCTTTAAGACCACAAACTATTACAACAAATTAAATAAAAATATTAGTGTAATAGGCATTGCTGGAATAATAAACAAGGTAAAATACAAATAATTATGATTACAAATATAAAAATCAGTTTTATAGAAACAGCTTGAGGAATATGGTAGTAATTCTTTATCCCCAAATATGTATATCCTAACTAATTCTACAATATACAATAATTATTATTGTTGGCACTCGTATACTGTAGTACAAATAATGGCTTTTTATTGACGCGAAATATTGATATTGGATTATAATTATACAGAACCAAACCTGCTTTCTTAATTGCATTTATATTAACGTTTTGAGCACGCGAAAATAGAGATAAAACTTGTTATAATAACTATGTACATTGTAGGAGACTGGTTCGCAAGTGGAGTACAATCTGTAAATACGCAAAATCTCCTTGATTCTGTAATTATAACAAATAAGAGTATCATAAGGAGAATTCGCATACCTCCTTACGAAGTATATAAAACTCATTGGCGCAATGGTGAGATATCTCCATATAGAATAAAGATTAATAAGTTCCGATATTGTATGTTTATACAGTTTTAAGAAGTTAATTTCTCTTTCATAACTTTGTTACCACAAGTTGTTCATAATTTTCTTTAGATCCCGAAATACAGAGACATTATTGGGCAGCATCTTTTCTTCTACCTGTCGGAACAATTTTCGTTCTTGCTTTGATAGTTATTTTGATGGTAATATTTTGTTCATAGTTTCTCATATATTCATAACAAAATAATCAATTGTTATAAATTATATTCATGAATGACGGTCATTTTAAATTTACAATTATTTCAGGTTTTATTCAAAAGGTGTCCACAAATGGTTGCCGTGATTGTCGCAGCGATTCTTGGCGTTATTATTGTATTTACGACGGTGATATCAATTAGTCATGCACCGATTTATGCTTGACAATCTTTAATACTACTGTTCCAAATATGTGACAAAATTTTATCTTTTATAGTATAGATTTTCCTAAAACATTATAGATAAAGACTGGTGTAAAGATAGTTGTATCATCAGCGGAGACAATTAAACACACGTCCGCACATATTAAATATTTTTATGATATGTATATTGTTTTATAATAGAAAAACAAAGTATTATTTTATCAATTACTAATATAAGTACTCTACTTACTACTAGCAATTCTTGTTACTTAATTTTATTTCAATCATATCCTTTGACACCCTTATCACTTTCTGTTCGTAACTTTGTAATGCTCTTTGTAATCTTTGATAGCTCTAAAATTGGTATTAATATTTCTATTAACGTTTTTGTGAAAAAAAATACATGTATACAATAGGAAAATTACGTACCTCGGAAAAGGTAGGATTTTCTTTGACTTCTTTTAATTCATATAATAGTACTTCTAATATATTAAGTGGCAACCAAACTGGTGTAGTTACGGATGTTAAGTGCGTTTTAAGACCGAAATTTTCTTTACCATCACCCATAACAGCATTAATGTATTCAACTCCTAACTCGCTAGCTTCTAATATTCTACCAGCATTTAACATAAGGCGAAGAAGTTCGGCAGCATTTCGTTTCTATAGTAAATACCAAGTGATCTTTTATTATAAAATATAATATAACAATATAATATAACAATATATTGTAACAATATGATATAATGATTAAAAAATTATTTACCTTGTATGACATCAATAACCATTGAGGTATAAACGCTCCTTCTTGAAGTAATTTCCGAGTGACTGCTTTATGCAACTCACTGTATCTATCTTTTTCATGCTTCAACGTTAAATATTCTAACAATCTCCAAGCGGTGTTTGTAATATTTGTATTCGATAAACCAATGTCAAATATATCGTTTTGAATAAGCCAGTCCCATGCGTTTGGATCTTCTCCTCGACTTAAACGTATACACTGTGAAGCGAGACTTTCAAGCACGGAACTTTTATTAACTTTAAATTCATCGCATAAATGCAACGCTGTCGTGTACAATCCAATAGTTGGCAATATAATAATCAGCTCCGAGGGTCCAGCATGTGAAACAATATGCAACTCCGAATTTATTTTCGATATTTTCAATCTTGCATCCACAATGTAGTATTCCCTTTTTATATCATTTAATTCAAGAACTTCTACTTGTTTTTTTATTTTATAATGTAAAATATCTTCGCTACTGATGCTTCTTCTCGTTTGTACTTCATAATCCATTTCCTCCAAATAGTTCTGATCAATTACAGGCCTAACGATCCATCTATACTTTTCAGAGACAAGATGTAATGCATTAATACAAGCTAACAAGCACTGTGCTTGCCTTGATACAATAGCAACAGATTGTGATTCTTGGCTTAATCGCATAGCTTGCTCGTACATCACTGACGCAGCTGTAAAACAAATCAATTACTGTATGAAAAAAGGTTTAACACTGATTTCATAATAAGTTAAAGTAATACCTTTCCGCATGTTTCCTTTATCTATGTGAAAGCTATATAAAAAATTGTAGTAATTATTTTCTATGAGGTCCACACTCCTGGCTCTACCTTCTACTATTCTCTCTAAATCTTCATACATATCGACATAAGGAAATGAAATTAAATCTATTAATTTTTTACGTTCAAAGAGAGTCACTACCAATTGTCTCAAACAATCTACTCTACGTGCAACATCCGGATTCGAATTTAAGCAATTGTAAGCTTTTATATGGTGACCCAGATTCAAATGTTGCATGAATACTATTGAGTGAAGTGTTGGCAAATTAGGATCATCTTTATCAGCCATTAATATAGCTGTTTCAGCGAGCTCTATAATACAATCGGAAGCATTATGTTCTTCAAATAATTTGATAACTTTCAAGTAATACTGAATTAACGAACTATTTTCGGATAGTACGCTAGATTCGAGTAAGGCATCAGCTAGAAATTCATCTGTCAAAATTCCTCTAGAAGCTCGAAGGAAATGATCGCAAGCTTTATGCGCTTCTCCCATTTCAAGTAACGCGACTGCTAATATAAATTTTCTCGATGCACTGTTCCACTCGCACCATGTATTTAGAAGCCTCACATACTCTTGAACCAGCAAGAACTGACAACTAGACAATAGCCATTCAGGGAAGATAAAATTTCCCGATCTCGGCCATCTGATATATTTTTTATTAAGGAAATATATAAAAATTTTAAGACAGAAAAGAAACGTATACCACGTATATAACTAATATATACGTACGTGCATAAATAAATCGATAGTTTTATGAAAGGATACACGAGCTGTGCGATAAAAGTAATATGCGTTAACATCCCATAATGCCATGGAATTAAACTAGTCGCATCTAAATTTGTATGAGCCATCAAATTGTGAGCATGTTTTGCACCGCTGTTTTCTATAAATAATTCTAATAATGATGAAGATCGATGTTGCTTGAATCCTATATTTGCTCTCGAATCAACAAGTTTCAGTAGTGCTAGACGCTGAACACTAGAATCTAATAGAGATTGTACAGGCATTGGTAATGCTGTGGATTCACATATCCACGTTACAACATAATAAGCTTGCATTAACACAACTGTCTTAGGTGCTAATGATGATTTTATGGAATGTAATGATCGTGAATCAAACAATTCAGGTCGTAGTAATATCATTTGTTGCAAAATTAATAAATTTCTGCAGATCGCGAATCTCAATTGTGTTATTTGTGCTACACTTTTCGATATTGCCGAGATGCCTAAGTGACTACTAAAAAAGTGATTTATATTGAGTAATAGTATCGAGGCATCATGATCATCATTAAGATGTACTTTGTTTGGTTGTCCAAGATCATATGTTAATGTTTCTAGCAACATTGCCATAGCGCTGGATATATCTCTAACGTTTGATAATTTGTGACAGCTAAGATGATGCGTAACAAAGTTACTAATCGGTTCTTCCGACTCTAACATCAGTTTTGACAATAAATCATCGATAATAGTGTCTGGACTTTTTAAATGATAGAGCTCTCTCTTTACCGCTGTTTTAGTTTCTTCGGATAATTGTTCTTCTAATAGTACTAATGCTGACATTAAAGTAATAAGATCCTGACATATATCTTCGTCTTGTGACAAAACCGGCGTTGTTTTGAATCGGGATGTATATGATCTTTCATTACAAAACATTAAATATTCTAAAGCTTCCATTGGTCTCAAAAGCGAGAAGCACGATTTTTTAAGTAAAACTACTCCGTAAACGCTAGGCAGTAACAACAATCCCACTGGCCTTGTACTATTGGCATGATACTGTATAACCCAAGAATAAAATTTTGACCAACAACGATTGGCAATTTCTAAATAATCTTCATCCATAAGTTCATAATCCATAATTTCAGCTTGTATCTCAGCTTCTACCGCAATACACACGCGTTCTTTCAATTCCGCAGCAGAAAGAATTTTATCTTCCAAAAAATTAGATCTTTTGTATATGTTCAATGCTTTTGTTATATCTGCCAAAGAGAACTGACCAGGGTGAAAAATGTAATTGATATATGCTTGTCTCGGATCAGTATCAGCATCACTAAGAATGTAGTCTCTGTCTGGTGTTTGTTCTAGAATCGCAGCTTCCCATTCAGAGTTAACGCGTCCACCACACAATGATAATTGAGCATGCGTTACTTCAACTGTATCCATATCAGTGGTTCTCCAAACAGCCCATAATCGAGTAGTGGTAAAGAAAAAGTCAACTAAATGTTGCTGTAAAGATTAATACATATAAAAGTTGTTTTAAATGGCAACTAATTTGTAATCAATATGAATAAATGTGAATAGTACATACATCTTGTGCGAACTTGGTACATAATCTAACAAATTTAAACATTCCATTATCTTGAATTGGCTTTAAAATACTAAATTCACATCTAGTACTAAATTTTAAAAAAGTTCCTAAGTATAATTCATTATTAGGACCCAATGCTTTTCTTAATATATGGCCCTGTGCACCTTGCGAAGCAATGCGATTATCTATCGCTGTATCAGTCACGGCCACGCATTGAGCTTTGTTACAAGACCACATACGGATATTACCCTCACGACACAATGCAAACAGATACGTATCACTTTCACAACTATGTATTGTTAATGACATAGCCACATGGGCTTCAGAATTGCGTCCTCTGAAAGCAGTTGCAATACCACTAAGAAATCTTGGCACTATTGAATCTTGTTTTAATTCACTACTGTGCACAAGACCAGTTTTTGTATCTAGCCTCAGGAGAAGTATAGTTCCAGAATTATAAGCAAGAGCAAACAATGCTTCTTGTGGTGGAATAAGCCATGATGCAGCTGCATGAGGAACTGGAGAATCTATAAAAAAAAAAGGAAAAAGGAAAAAATTAAAATAATTACTGTGGATATTATATTTAAAAACTGTTATTTTTTAAATTCTGTCACGAATTACTAACTTGTAGTTCCTGCATTTGTGATAACATGAAACATGTGTGGATCTTCCTTAGTTCTTTTCACATTCTGTGCAGACATTTCACTAAATATTGACTGTGTACCTAAATCTTTATATGTACTTAATGAATGTTCCTATAAAATAATAATTTGTTAATGCAATATCTAAAATCATACAATATTCAGTTACTATCTTCTGGAAGCTACTTACATTTTTATGAATTCTTTCAGGATGAGGAAATGATAACTTATGAACACTAGAAACGGTTGCTATTAATATAATGACTGAATTAATTGTTTCATGTATAGAAATGCCATCCAAAATGGGTGTATCTGTAAACTTATATCTTACTCTACAGTTGGCTAAGTTAATATCTAGACTATGTTCAACCAACTCAAGTACATCATGACAAATACGCCAATAAATAAATCGATTCCGTGTAAAATATTTCGAGCCATCATTGTATGAATAGCCTCCTGCTCTCTCTGGAACTTTTATGTCCTGTAGGGTACTTTGGCTTCCGCCTATAAAATAATATAATTACAGAGACATGTACTGTATAACTATTTTCTATTTGAAAAGTAAGGTTAGGAATTCAATTTATAAGGTTTAAAGCGTAACATTCTCATACTTAATACATGCTTTCATAAATGGAAAATAAGTATCTTTGATATACAATAAAGAAATTGATTTTAAATTATTTTTAAAAGAATAATTTTGTGTGTTCCATGAAAATAAAAAGGTTATGGTTACATACCCGTGTTCAACGTGATTTCGTTCCATTTCTCTGGTACAGTTTGATCAGGCACAACTTCTCGATATCCCAAAGGAAATTCTTCCATTTTTTACTTTGTTTATGAATAAGTATTATGTCAATTTAACATTTAAATCATATTGCACTATTGCTCAAAATTTTAACGGGCACCAAACATCGGTGCACTGAGTGTCACGCTTCTTCACGCTTCGCGCTTCTCAGTTTGGCGCCTTCGACTTTACCTTCTGTTGCTAATTTGCATAATTCAGTGTTTTTCCCGGTATATATTGAAATTTTAAACGATGATGTATTTTACGAAAAATTCGATCAAAATGATGCTTATAAAAAATAAATATAAATGAAAAAAAAATTTACGATACGAATAAGGATGTAATGGATTTGATTAGACTGTTATCAAAGTTAAGATGCATAAAGCATCATTGTCGCATAAAACATAACCAATAACAACTAGTTTACCGATTATATATTAATAATATAAAACAGTGAAAAAGAAGACATGAATAAAAAAATTATCACGGCGTTCTATTTGATACTGAATATATTCTTTTCCATTGTAATTGTATTATTGAATAAATGGCTCTACGTTCATACTGGTTTTCCAAACATTACGTTATCTATGATACACTTTGTTATTACTTCTATCGGATTAACAATTTGTGAAAAGTTTGATGTATTTTGTATAAAAGATATTGCCATTAAAGAAATGTTTTTAATTGCAATGACATTTTGTGGATTTGTTGTGTTAACAAATTTAAGTTTAGCTCACAATACTGTTGGAACTTATCAAGTAGCTAAAATGCTAACTACACCTTGTGTGATAATAATGCAAATAATATTTTATAATAAAAAATTTAGTATACTTGTTAAATTAACATTAATTCCTATTATATTAGGAGTAGTAATTAATTTTTGCTATGATATACAATTTAATATTATTGGAACAATATATGCAACCATGGGAGTATTTGTAACATCCTTATACCAAGTGGTATGGCTTTTATTCTTTATACAGCATTTATTAAATTTTACTTAAAATATCTTAATGTTTCTAGATGGTAAATATAAAGCAAAAAGAGTTTCAAATGGATCCAATGCAATTGTTATATTATCAAGCACCTCTATCTGCTGTTATGTTATTCTTTATTGTGCCATTTTTAGAGCCTGTAGAACAAACATTTACAAGAAGTTGGTCACTTGTAGATATAGTTATGTCAAAGAATATTGTTTATTGGATTTGCAAAGGAATAGAATTAGATAATTGAGTGTCCCTTTTTTTGTAGGTCATGGTTATACTATCATCTATAATAGCATTTTTTGTTAACTTAACTTCCTATTGGATAATTGGAAAAACATCTCCATTAACGTATCCTTTCACATTACTTTACGAAAGAAGCAATCTAACATCTTATTATTCTTTATTTTTCTTATTATTCCTTATTTATTAATTAGCTACAACATGGTAGGACATTCCAAATTCTGCCTATTACTTTTAGGTGGCTCGTTAATTTTCCATGAAACACTGGCCATAAATCAAGTGATTGGTATAACTTTAACCTTGGTTGGCATTATTTTGTATGCCCATGTTAAGGTGAATACAATAAATTTATAAGCATAGAACACTACAAAGAGCAGTTTACAAATAAAATTTCTATTTCAGTTGAAGGATATTCAGGTTGTAGTACCAGATTGTGTGGACAAAGAGAGAAAACCATTGTATAAAATATGATTTTGTATGACTATCCATATACAATTTAATAGAGAATAAATTGCCTGATTACATAGTTTTCATTTTCCTTGTTATTTCAATTTTTTAAATTAATAGAATGTATCTATTGGGAGATAAAAATTAAAAAAAAAAGAGGTAACATAATCCAAAAGGACAGGTCAACGTCACACCTAGAAGCCTGTGTGTGTGTGAAGGAACACAACTCAACGATGTCAGATCAATGGGGAAACTTTTAAATTATATGAACTTGCTCGAATATTGTGCCAGGTGTATCGGACCCGACAGTTCATATCTTATAACATCTTTATATAGGAACTGACTACCTATGCGAGTACTTTGGAGAAAATGATGCGTTTATAAGACATCTACTGTTGAGGAAGAGAATTAATCGTGACCTTTATATAAGTTGACCCAGAGTAGAGATGAATAGGGAGATCGCCAATGTAATATTAAAGAGAAACTTCCTCTCTGGTATTCTACTAACTATATATATTTATAATATATATTTATAATAATATTCATTACATACTTCGTACGATATATTTCATCATTTTTTCACTCATTCATGTAATTTTTAATTAATTCAGTATTATGTTGTTACTATTAATTAATTAAATGGAAATGAGATTTAGGGTTCTAGAGAAAAGATTTAATTTTCGCGGTACCATGAATTTTAACGTCTCCAATTAATAACGTTCCCTGTGAGCCAATCCTCAAAACTTTGTTTCCATGACGATTTAATGTAGTGGGGATAGATGTATCAATCAAACAAGTATTTATGCAACGTGCTTTCTAGTATTAAGATCTTGTATTTACAAGGAAAATGAAGATCGAAGAAGTAAAAAGTACCGCAAAGACTCAAAGAATATCAGCTCATACACACATAAAAGGATTGGGTCTTGACGAGAATGGAATTGCAATACAAGCTGCAGCAGGTCTTGTTGGTCAAGAGGAGGCTCGTGAGGTTAGAATTATTCGCATACCAATAAATAAAAAATAATAATAATAATCGTTTTGAACATCTTTTTGTTGAAATATACCCGTGCTAATAATTAATTTTTAAAATCAAATATTTTTGTATGAGAACTTCGTTTTGGAACAATGTTAAAAAGGCGCTCATAAGAACGATTTTTCCTTATTATATGTGTTTTAGGCAGCTGGGGTAGTAGTTGATATGATAAAATCAAAGAAAATGGCTGGTAGAGCAGTGCTATTAGCTGGTCCCCCTGGCACTGGAAAAACTGCAATTGCATTAGCTATCGCTCAAGAGTTGGGTAACAAAGTACCATTCTGTCCCATGGTAGGCTCGGAAGTCTATAGTTCTGAAATAAAAAAGACAGAAGTTTTGATGGAAAATTTTAGAAGAGCCATTGGTCTCAGAATCAAAGAGACTAAGGAAGTATACGAAGGGGAAGTTACAGAACTAACTCCATCTGAAACAGAAAATCCAATGGGTGGATATGGGAAAACAGTATCGCATGTAGTAATTGGACTAAAAACAGCTAAAGGTACGAAGCAGTTGAAATTGGATCCCTCCATATATGAATCCTTGCAAAAGGAAAAAGTTGAAACAGGAGATGTAATTTACATTGAGGCAAATAATGGTGCTGTGAAGAGACAGGGCAGAAGCGATAATTTTGCTACCGAATTTGACTTGGAAGCAGAAGAGTATGTTCCTTTACCTAAAGGTGATGTACACAAAAAGAAGGAAGTCATTCAGGATGTAACATTGCATGATCTGGATGTTGCTAATGCCAAACCACAAGGAGGTCAAGATATTATGTCTATGATGGGTCAATTAATGAAACCTAAAAAGACAGAAATTACAGGTAACATAATCTGAAATTGTTAAAAAATATTTGTGTATTTTTATTTGAAATTAAACGTAATTAAAATTGTATATTACAGATAAATTGCGCAAAGAAATAAACAAAGTTGTAAATAAATACATTGATCAAGGAATTGCGGAATTAGTACCGGGAGTTTTATTCATAGACGAAGTACACATGTTGGATATAGAGACATTTACATATCTTCATCGTGCACTAGAAAGTGCAATTGCGCCAATAGTTATCTTTGCAACGAATCGAGGTCGCTGCATAATCAGAGGAACTGAAGATATCGTATCACCACATGGAATACCTCTTGATCTCTTAGATAGATTGTTAATCATACGAACGCTTCCATATTCTAGAAAGGAAATAGAACAAATTGTTAAACTGAGAGCCACTACGGAAGGGTTGCAAATCGAAGATGAAGCTCTATCAGCTCTCGGTGAATTAGGTACAAAAACAACGCTTAGATACGTAGTGCAGCTTTTAACTCCTGCAGCATTAACGGCCAAAGTAAACGAAAGAACAATAATTAAAAAAGAAGACATCGAAGAAGTAGGATCATTGTTCTTAGATGCAAAATCCTCTGCGAAAATTCTTACACAAAATAAAGATAAATTTATGAAATAAATGTGTTTGACTGATTGTCATTTAATGAATTATTCGTTGTAGCTTAACAAATTCATAAAATATTCAATTGTAACATACACGCTTTTATAATTGACAATTAATTTACCATAAATAAAGTTTAATTTATGTGAAATATAAGTATTAATTGTTTTAATTAAACTTTATTTGCTTGGATCAAATGTAAAGTAAACATACATGTAATGGTAAATTTCCAATATTCCAAAGGTAATTTTCCAATATTGTTCAAGATACTTTGTAACTTAGGGTCACAAAAGATAAGGCCGTAATCAGAAGTTATGACATCACTAGATGATGAGTCTTAGGGTATAAAGGTTCTGCTTCCTTTAGTATACTCTTTAGTTGTCTGGAATCTATCAAGCAATTATAGTGTTTAATTCTGTCATTAGGAAAGTAGTTATTATCAAATCTTTATTTTGTAATTTACAATGTCATATCTTTGTAAGCTAGAAAAGTGTACAAGATTGTTAAATAAACGTAATGCATATCGGTACGCACATAGATTAACGTTGAATAATTTACAAAAAGAAAATGTTAGTGAACTTTTTCTGCAAAAAGATGAATTTCAAATTAGACATATCGGTCCTCGACACTATGAACAATTGGAAATGTTGAAAACTATTGGGTTCAAGGTAGTATTTTAACTTAGTAATAGAAACATTATTTTGAGATAGTCATTTAAATTAGTCATATAAAATAGTCATATAAATTATTTAATTAATTTAATAGAGTTTAAAAGAATTAACAAACGCAGCTGTCCCAGCAAAAATTCTTTACAAGGAAAAATTAAAGATTGAACAGTCAGTCAGTAAGTAAAATGTGTAATTTATTTGAAATAATATACTACAGCGGTTGAAAAAGAAACTATTATGATACGTAGAAACGTGTGAAGTCACGCGACTGTAGATATGAAACACGTGTAAACTGATAACCCCATGATATTGAAATGAACACAGTGGATGAGTAACAAACATTCTTGAAGTATACTCATTCATAATTTATGAAAATTTTGCACATTAAATATTTTAATAAGTCGATGAATTAATTGTGTTAAAAAATGAGATATTTTTTTCTGTTGAAATATGCATTAGCTTCATTATGTTCCATAAATAAGATGGCCTTTCATTGTGAAATGAATGTATCTGGGGTCAGAGATCAATCTCGTGCGGTTAGATTAGCATTCACGTGATTTTTGAAAGCTGAAAATTAATTGTAATACTTTCGTCTAAAATGTCAAATATATCCTAATATTCTGATAGAGTAGATAGCATAAAATGATAATTACATTTTAGCTGAATACGAATTGTTAAAGATGATTACACAGATTTCGGAAAAGAACGATGTATGGCGTTCGTATATTGGCATGGGATATAATAATTGTTGCGTTCCTCACACCATTATGAGAAACATATTCGAAAATCCAGGATGGTATGTTTTTTAGAATGCAATTTATCGCTAACTTTAACACGGCTACAGCAACTGAAAAAGTTCTATTATAGGACAACACAATATACTCCATACCAACCAGAAATTTCGCAAGGTAGACTCGAAGGTTTGTTGAATTACCAAACGATGATATGCGACTTAACCGGGATGGAAGTAGCGAACGCATCTCTTCTAGATGAAGGTACTGCGGCGGCCGAGGCTTTGGGTCTTGCTCACAGGAGCAACAAGAGAAAGAAACTGTTCGTTTCTGACAAAGTTCATCCTCAAACAATCAGCGTGATTGCAACGCGTGCTACTTCTTTGAGTCTCGATCTTGAAATCGGAGATATTTTTCGAGTTGATACCAGCTCAAAGGACGTTGCTGGTATCCTATTTCAATATCCTGACACAACTGGATCTATCTACGAATTCGAAGATGTCGTGAAGAAGGCACACGTAGACGGTGTATGTATTTCGAGATCTGAAATCCTTGAACAAATAAATTCAATTACGTTTGATGTGTTTCATTGTAGACGCTCGTTTGCGTTGCTGCTGATTTGTTGGCGCTGGCCATACTCAAGCCTCCAAGTGAATTTGGAGCTGATATATGCGTTGGTACCAGCCAACGTTTCGGAGTTCCACTTGGATACGGAGGACCTCATGCTGGATTCTTCGCTTGTCGTCAAAGATTAGTTCGTTTGATGCCGGGAAGGATGATTGGTGTTACGAAGGACTCGAACGGTCAGAATGCGTATCGTCTAGCCCTTCAAACACGCGAACAGCATATTAGAAGAGATAAAGCTACTAGCAACATTTGTACTGCACAAGCACTACTGGCAAATATGTCTGCGATGTATGCTGTGTACCATGGACCTGAAGGAATAAGAAATATTGCAAACAGGGTACACTTCTTCAGTCTGATCCTAGCAAAAGGTTTAGAAAAAGCAGGGAATAAAGTGATCAATGAGTACTTTTTTGACACTATAAAATTATTACCTACAGTGCCTTCAAAAATTATAAAAGAAAATGCAATTGCATTTAAAATAAATTTTAGGTAATTTACCAGAAAATAACTTAAACGAATAAAATATAGGTATCACGAGAGTAATGTATTTCAGGTATTACGAGGATGGAGTTGGAATATCTCTGGATGAAACTACCACAGAACAAGATATAAATGATATCTTTAAAATATTCTGTGCGGATACAACCGTTGAAGAAATGTGTAGAGAAGACATTTGCCTGGAAAGAAACCTCAATAAATCCCATTTCGCTCGTTCTACACCGTATTTGCAACATCCTGTATTCAATAGCCATCAATCTGAAACAAGGATAGTTCGTTACATGAAGTCCTTAGAGAATAAGGATGTATCTCTCGTACATAGTATGATACCATTGGTAATTGAATGAGTCATATGAAAATACATTTTACACTACCGTCAACACAATTATATTTTCGTCTAATTTGAACAGGGATCCTGTACAATGAAATTGAATTCTACGACGGAGATGATGCCATGTAGCCTACGTGGATTCATCGATATCCATCCCTTTGTACCTATTGAACAAACCAAAGGATATCAACAGCTATTTGCTGAACTGGAACAGGATTTGTGCGCTATAACTGGTTACGATAATATAAGTTTTCAACCGAATAGTGGTGCTCAGGGAGAATACGCCGGTCTAAGAGCTATACAACGTTATCATGAGTCAAATGAAAACAAGAATCGACAAGTCTGTTTGATTCCTGTTTCTGCTCACGGCACTAATCCTGCCTCTGCTCAAATGGCCGGTATGCAAGTGAAGCCTATCCTCATACAGAAAGACGGCTCTGTGGATATTGTACATCTTACAGAAATGATCGATAAATACCGAGAGACGTTGTCTTGTCTGATGATAACATATCCGTCGACGAACGGCGTGTTTGAGGAGACCGTCGCTGATATTTGTGATATGGTTCATGAAGCTGGAGGTCAAGTGTATCTAGACGGTGCTAACATGAATGCTCAAGTTGGTCTATGTCGTCCTGGTGATTATGGCAGTGACGTTTCGCATCTAAATTTACACAAAACATTCTGTATACCTCACGGCGGTGGAGGACCTGGAAGTGGTCCTATTGGAGTGTAAGTAACGTTATTTTGATATTTTAATGTAAATATGCAATACAAATGATGACTTTTACGTATAGAAAACGGCATCTTGCTCCATTTCTTCCATCTCATCCTGTAATTAATTGTGCGGGTAATGGTCATAACAACATAAAACAAACTGGCGCTGTATCAGCTGCTCCTTTCGGATCATCGTCTATTCTACCAATTTCATGGGCCTACATTAAAATGATGGGTCCAAACGGGTTAAGAAAAGCTACCCAAGTTGCTATTCTGAACGCAAATTACATGAGTAAAAGACTGGAAAAGTATTACAAGACACTATATAAGGGAAAGACAGGATTGGTAGCGCATGAATTCATTTTGGATACAAGGGATTTCAAGAAAACGGCAAATATCGAGGCTGTAGATATTGCTAAAAGATTAATGGATTATGGTTTTCATGCTCCAACAATGAGCTGGCCTGTAGCGGGTACATTAATGATCGAGCCAACCGAATCCGAGGACAAAAAAGAATTGGACAGATTTTGTGATGCTTTGATTTGTAAGAATACTAAATATATTCACTAAAAATGTTTGTTTTCCTTTTAAGAAAGATATCAATAGATATTCAAAAGTTTTGTTTTGTAGATATACGACAAGAAATTGATGATATAGAAAATGGTAAATTAGACATTGTTAACAATCCATTGAAAATGGCACCACACACTCAAGAACAAGTAATATCAAGTAAATGGGATAGGCCATACTCAAGAGAATTGGCAGCATTTCCAGCTGTAAGTGGCTATACTTGACATTCATTATCGAATGAATAATAAATAAATTATATTCATATTTATTTACAGCCATTTGTAAAAGGAAGCAACAAGATTTGGCCGAGTGTTGCAAGGATAGATGATATATATGGAGACAAAAATCTATTCTGTACGTGTCCCCCTATCTTAACACATGAATAAGTGATTGTAGTTATTTTTTGTGTACAGTTAGTTATAGAATTATTCAAATGTTTATTGTAATTTTTTATACAAACATATTATTTATATAAAACTTCTTACTTTTATAAGCAGAGAAAATATAACAAAGATTTCACTTTAAAATTCTCTCCTTTTGTAGCAAACAAAGCTATATCATTTCTTTGTTATTCTTAACTCATTTAACAATTATGTACGTCTATTTAATTTATCGGTATATTTACATTGTATATTATTAGATTATCTTTTTCATTATTTTTACATATATTACAAACCAGGCATAAGATACGCAATATTGTCGAGCATTTGCGAAAGTGTTTCGTGTTTAGCTCCATTAGTTTCTGGTACCTGTTGTGTTAGGCAAATCAAAGGACCCAGTGCGCAAAGTAGAGAATCCAGCAAGACCGACAGACTGCCCGATACCGCTATTTGCCCATCGTGTTCCTTTAACCGTTCACCGATGATCGTTAAGCTCTCACCGAGAAGCTTGAGATGAGCAGCTACATCGATAGGTTGAGTACCAACGACTTTGTACATTCCTGTTCCTATCATTGGTTCGTTAACTAAATCTTTCCCAGTTCGATTCGACGGCGGCGATACCGGAACATTTCCTACAACCGAGGGTAGACCTAGTTGAATAGTTTTTTTGGAGGTAGCAGGCTTTTGCTCTTTCCCATTACCTGTAATACAAAGGAAGACAGAACATAAAATGTTACAAATGTCATTGTGCTGTTCGATTTGCCTATCTCTAAACGAGATGCATGCATACAAAACAAATGATAAGACATCTACCATATAATTCTTAGAGGCATAAAACATATAAACGATATATTATTTGAAAGACTTTTGACTAATACGCGTGCACGAGAAGCAAATCAAGATGAATAAACTACCATATAACTTTTAGAAATATACTCGTAAAAATGATGTATACATGAGAACCAACAAACCCACCAATTTTATTAATGAATTTTTTTCGCGAAGCAGGCGGCGGCATTTTCCAAACAGGCTCATCTTTACTCGCAGGTAAAGAATGAGGTTTTGCTGCCAAGCGTTTTGCGCGTCTGCGCCAGTTATATTTTTCCAGATTTGGTACTGTAGCCCACAGTTCTCCTAACCGTTTAGAAATTGCTGCAAAATCTACAAAAAGCAACGTTTCACGAATAATATTAGCATCGGTTTTCTAAACTGACCGTACATAGTATGGAGAAACAAGAGTGAAGCTTATATACCCATATAAGGACATTGCTCTAGTAACTCTTGCCTAATTTCTTTAGCCCACAACATGTACGCGGTAAATCTCGTTTTCTGAAAACATCATCGAATTGTGAAATAATCATCCCCTTAGTAACTTTCATGTATGTGTACATACCCCTTTGTCTTTACGTTGTGCCTTCATTCTACCTATTATTTTGCCATCTTTAATAATTAGCTTTTTCTTACATTTCTCAAGCATGTACAAACTATTTGCTTGTGAAGGTGTTTCTTGGCCAGGTGGTTCAAGCTTTCTAAACCCTGCTTCTCTATCGTCTATCATAAGAGGATCAACGTCATCATCGCTTCCAGAATCCATACTATATCTTTCATCCTCGTTCAACCCAGAGGGATCATCAGAATCTGACCCTGAAGACTGCCCTTCATTATCTGACAATGTCTCTTGTTTAATTCTTTGCTGTCCAGAGTTGGAATTTGAATTCTTCCTTTGTCTTCCACTACTTGCATGTTGGATCGACTGATTTGGTGACATACGTTGGGAATCATATCTGTCCAATAATTGTTGATTTTGTAATTGCTGTGCTTTTTGACGTTTGTACTTGTTATCCGTAAAATCATCTGGCGATTCAAAGTCAACGAGTTTGGAAGATTTCTTTCTCACACGGCCACTGCGGGAGATACCCGTGACCTCTAGATCTGAAAGATAAAGCGGACTGCACCTTGCCAAGAAAGAGAAAGGGACCAAAATACTTTGTAAGATCTAACTACCACTCTCATAACCTTCTGGGATTCAAGATCATTATTTCTATGCAAATATACTTTACACAAAGAGTGTGCATGGGTATCCAAACGTAGTTCACTGTATACTTGTTTGAATTATAATTTTTTGATCGATTTTTTGAAATTTTTTAAACTAGATGTGTCTAATACCAATTATTAGATCTCGTGGACGCGTATTATGTGTCACATAAATTTTACTACATACACATAAGTACAAAGAACTTTCTTTATACCTGATGTACATAAACATACTACATATTGGAACGAACATAACGAGTATTACAATTACTTCAGATTATGAGTACAAGACAATTGCCACTTATTCGAATAAAATTTTATCTGTTTGTTTGTTTTTTGTAATAATCGTTCTCTTATTGGAGCCTGTCTCTGTTCCATGAAATTTCTCAAATTTAAAAAACCTGACTACGAATGAATTGTACACATCATTAGTTTAATGACTCTCCGCTACGAACAAAAGCGCTAGTAACCAAAACGCAAATTGGAATAAATATTGCAAAGAAATTGATAAATTTGCTACGAACGCGCGCAAATCATGCGAAATACTGCAAGCGATACGAGCAAACAAGCAACTGATCTACCAAATATTTCTCCCTATAAAATGAAAGCTGATCTCACCGTCATTCTTCTGACGTTTCGGAGTCACGAACATATCCATAGCGTCGTTCCGTTGCTCTCGGAGCTTCTTGCGCCGCGGCGTTTTCTCAGATTTCGCGGGCTTACGAATATTGGCGCGCATCACGCGCTAATAAGTTTTTGTTTTTTTGATGTAAATGCATTTGTTCAAATCTTCAACACTTTTCCCAACAGAAATTACTCCTCAAACCTCAAACTTTGTTTATTTTTATGGCGATTTTAAAAACAACTGCTACGAAGGAAATCAGAATGCACTGCGCAGCGTGAGTTACGCATTTAGGACGCAACGCGCGAAATTTAAAAATAAGTGTTTGATTTTAGTTTTTGTGGAAAACAGATTGTTCTAAAAGTTGCATAAACTTTACATGATACAAAAGTAATGATATACATGATATAAACGTAACGATACATGATATAACTTACATGATATAAAAGTAATAGTTTACATTATTTAAAAAGATAAGAATCTAGAATAATAAATTTAGTAGATCTAATGATAAAAAAATAATAAATCTAGAATATATTATTAAAAAATGTATTATTTACATTATCAAGTTTGTCGAAATTAATTAAAAGAAATATATACAAATTTAAATATCATCTTCTTGTTGCCATCCATCTTCGTTAGATAAAAATCTCCTCTTGTGGCTAGTATTCATATAAGGTCTTAATGCCCATTCCGTATCAGCTGCTGCTTCTGCATCCAAAGTACCTAATTTAATTTGATATAATTTTAATTGAAATCTGGGACCAACTTCTACTAGTTCAATGTCCTTTCCATGAATCTTTTTATAAGTGTGATGCCGGAAGGATATGTAGTCGTCGTGATTGGCAAAAGTAATTATTCTTTTGCTGTCTTCTTTTGGTACTGGGAATAAATATTTTAAAATACTCATAACACGTTCACCTAACTTTGTTTTGAAATTGTGGAATATAAGGTGAGGATATTGTTCAGACATGGTTCCAATATCAGGAATATCGTGTCTCATAATAACGTCCGACATGGTGAAATATGCAGTAGGTCCATAGGGAAGATGACAAATAATAAGAGAATTAGGCACACCTCTGTGTTCATGCACAATTATGAAATCCGTAACATCGTTTGCTCTGCAGGCATGTATCAATTGTTTCATTTCATAGTTTCCTCGATTCATTCTTTGAGAATTAGGAAATATCAAACGCAATTCTTTGACAAACATTTTTAATCTGGAACTTGGGTCGCGAGAAGTGGTAATCACAATTTTTGGATCTTCAACCCCAGCCCAACGATATTCATCATCTTCGTGAGATCCCACAGCACCTCCCATTTCTGTTCCAATAGCAACAGCCATTTCTGGTCCAGCATCTTCCCAAGCTAATTGTTTTTGTATGTTCAAAGCATCTTTTCTTAGATCTGGATGTATAGGTATATTTTGCTCTAGGCTGCGTTTAAGTTTTTCCTTCTTTTCTTGAATGCTTTTTAACTTATCTTGAACGGATTTTCTGTAGAGATATTCTCTACGAAGCCTCGCTTGTCTCCGTAACATTTTGACGTTTCAATAAATACCTTGTACTTAATAAATACTTTTCAAAACTAAAGGCTTATAGGTTATAAGAATCACACATGTCCTGATGTAATATAAACAATAATTATATCTGATAGAAGATAGATTGTGCGATAATAAATTTAATTTAACGTATTATTAAGTTTTTATTATCAAGATAATAAAATTATTATTGATTAATTTATGCCAAATTAGTTATATTCTTGTATTGTATATTTTCTCGTTGGATATATTCAGGCGATAACGCAATTGGTCGAGCTGGTGATGGCGAGCCAATTACAGCGTTCGAGCGGTGATGACGTGTCTTCAACGACTAAATCTCGAAATTAGTAAGTAGTTAATAACTTTGCATTTTCGTGTACTTGCAAAAATAAAATTTGTGCTTGAATTTGCGTCGTTAATGAAAATAAGCGACGGTGAGTTTTCTTTCTCTCTTGATAGTTATTATAATTATAAGTAGACCGAGGATTCTTATATATCTATAGGGAATTTAAAGTGCAAAATTGTACAAAATTTATATGATATGAAGAAATATGTAGAACATTTAAATATAGTATTTTCTATAATACTTGCTGGGTAAAACAATTTGTTAGGTTCTGTTTTTTAAATTATATTCTCAATGAAATATATGATATTATAGGTTTATATTTATCGGCATAGCTGTTGTTGTCAAACTTTTTCGGAGCAGATGTGTCTAACGAAAAAGAATTTGCTTTATGTATGCAATAGAATTAAACTTGTATGAGAGAAGAACGATCATTTAGAACAATAATGAATAATGAAATATCTTCATTGTGATTTTATAGATGATACACGGAAAAGTCTGTATAGAGAACACATCGAAGGACCAGCTTGGAGTCGGCTAACGGAATTGGTACGTAAAATATAAATCAGCGTTCATCTTTCTCTATTCAAACTATATTTTACCATAGTTTACAAAGAACATGTTTGGATAATCCAGAGAATCTATATTAGAATGAGTGTATAGGATAAACAACGAGTACAAATTTTGATAGTTGTCAATAGTGGGAACACTAGAGAACTTTGCATGTTGCAGCTTCCGATATATTTATAATTATTATACATGGTAGAAATTATTCGTTTCTTGCTTGCGAATGAAATCTGGAAATTAATTGCGCGCGAGATTTGAATTTGACTATTTAGTGGCATCTATGATAAAGACGATCAATTTTTCTCCTTTACAATGTCGGTAACCTTACCGACCAATCCTTTGCATCTCGTTCGCGTCGATAATAAGTAATCGACGTACTCGCGAGTAGTAACTAGTTTCAAACATCGACGTCAGATATCATATGAATTATTTCTTCCTGCCTATAAACGTAGAAAAACTCAAACAACGAACAGACCGAGTCTTTATATCATTCGATGTACTCATGATATGTCAAAATTTCTTTCCAACGATATTAAAAAGTAAAATAAAATACATAAATGGAATTAGAGATTCCATAGAATCAGAGTTCGTTTGTTGGCGATTTATGAAAGGATAGACGCGAGTCCGAGGCTTTTTTCCCCCCTGGTTAATTGCAACCAGCTTGCGATTTCCCTGCTGTCTCTTTGATCGAGCCGCCCACTCGCTATTTCTCTTCGCGGAATATGACTTTTCAGGCTGTGCTTAATTAGCGACGAACTTTGAATCATAATCACAAAGGCATTCTTTGTAAGCGTATAACGCGTGCTACTGCTTCCTACTCACAGCGATTTACAAGAGTTTCCAGTTTCTTCCACTGAAGCCAAACGAAACGAGACGAAACGAAAGTTGAAAGAAAAAATGACGCGAAACGACGATGAAAAAAGAAGATTCTAGTAATGGACGCAGAAGAATCGCGGTGATTTGGGAAAAAAGTGTAATGGCCCCGGGGATAGGGCTCGTGCCGTGCACGGCGCCTCGTAATTCATTTAGACGGTAGCTCGACGAGACAGGCTCAATTACAGTCGCGGCAAAAAACCGCACGGGAACGAGTAGCTTCTTCGTACGACGTGCGTGGTCCGTGTTCGTTGCTGCTTCGTCTCGGCGTACACGCGCGCTCGTTTTCTCGTCTCTTTCAAGGAGGAAAGAAGGGCCGCGGGCTCGTGTCCTGCGTCACTCAACCGAGCACACCGCGGACATCGTTAAAGCCTCTTTGTCATCCGTTTTACCCGACCGGCTGCCATTATGGCCCCTCGTTCGTTCCTACGTGCAAAACGTTCGGAATTCCTCGCGCGTACCCGCTCCTAGGAGGTCTTCCATCTACAGCCGAATCTACTCTTGGATCGTTTACTTTTTGCGAAATTCGAATTTCTACGCGCAACATTTTACTTTATAAATTTCAGCAACGTCATATTTCTGTCTATTTATCGTCATTGTACCGTATCGTACGATATTATTTAGCGATATTTTCGAGAAGCACGGCCCACTTTTCTCGCTTTATGTTTCTGAAATGATCGTACAATAGCATCGATAGCGATAAATACGACGTAGCAAGTAAAAGAAATATTTACTTAAAGTAGTATTATTTAGCATTATTATTGTTATTATTATTAGTATTATTAGCGTTATAGTATTATTTATTATTATTATTATTATTATTATTATTATTATTAGTATTGTACTATTATTTATTTATTATTATTAGTATTATATTATTATTATTATTATTATTATTATTTAGTATTATTAGTACTATAGTATTATTATTTAGCGATATTTTCGAGAAGCACTGTCCACCATTGTCACTTTATGTTTCTGCAATGATCGTACAATAGCATCGATAGCGATAAATACGACGTAGCAAGTAAAAGAAATGTTTGCTTGAAGTAGTATTATTTAGCATTATTATTATTATTATTATTATTATTATTATTAGTATTATTAGTGTTATAATATTATTTATTATTATTATTATTATTATTAGTATTGTAGTATTATTTATTTATTATTATTATTATTATTAGTATTATAGTATTATTATTTAGCGATATTTTCGAGAAGCACGGTCCACCTTTGTCACTATATGTTTCTAAACTGATCGCACAATAGTATCGATAGCGATAAATACGACGTAGCAAGTAAAAGAAATATTTACTTAAAGTAGTATTATTTAGCATTATTATCATTATTATTATTATTATTAGTATTATTAGCATTATAGTATTATTTATTATTATTATTATTATTATTATTATTATTATTAGTATTGTACTATTATTTATTTATTATTATTATTATTATTAGTATTATAGTATTATTTATTATTATTATTATTATTTAGTATTATTAGTATTATAGTATTATTATTTAGCGATATTTTTGAGAAGCACGGCCCACTTTTCTCGCTTTATGTTTCTGAAATGATCGTACAATAGCATCGATAGCGATAAATACGACGTAGCAAGTAAAAGAAATGTTTGCTTGAAGTAGTATTATATTATCATTATTGTTGTTATCATTATTAGTCGTAATGGTATTATTGTTAACCCTTACAGTAATATTATTGTTGTTATTATTATTAATTATTAATTATTATTATTATTATTATTCCATTGAATTTTTGAAACTTCGCATGGAAAACGCGAGAAGCGGACGTACCGTGCGTGCGTGTGTGTGTGTGTGCGGTAAGCCACCTACATTTTCACTCATCGCGGATGATTCATCGAATATGAAAGATGAGAGCCGGGGTACTTATATCAGTTTACCAAACGAATTCGTTTCGCTAGTCTTGAAAAGTTTGATCGCAACCAACTGATCATAAAACGTGCTCTTATTCGCTTCACAGTTTATTTCGATTAATTTTGATTATGTTGATCAATTGATTTTGATTATTTCGATTAATCTGAAACGCTTGGATACAGGACACTGTTCGGTTCGTACTTGGAAAAAGCAGCAAGAACTGCGTGTTCTTGAAACACGTTTGGTACATTCGTAGCTGCTCGTGTAACAACAAACACGCGCGTCGTAAAATATGCTTTGTATCTCGCGGCGTTTCGTTACGAACGAATCATCGTTCGATTCGTCGAAGGAACTGTTGTTTGAGAATCGTTAGATACAACAGAGAATCGTTGTTCCATGTTTCTCAACGAGTTATCCTCGGCGATCGTCCAAAGCGGAAACGTGTAAAATTCCTGGTCGGTCGTTGGCTCGTTTCCTTCTCTCGCTGCTTCGCAGGCCAATTTTTCTCAGCCTCGGTTTGCACGCGATTTTCAATCGCGCCTACCTACCTACGTACATTTTCGCGCCTGTAAAATTTCGAAGAACCGATAGAACCGATAGCGGGATATCGATAAATAGATTGGCGGAAAGAGGCGGCGGTGGCCGAGGATGGCCGTGGAAGATGGTTTTTGCTCGGCAGAAAGAAAATGCATCTACTGTTCTCGTCGGAGGGATGTCGGGCAGGGTTAATCGGCCGGTTAAGCCTCAAGACAATGGGCCCCGGTGTTGATGGCAATATTTTAATGAAGTTAGCAAGTTCCCGGTAGCGGGTCGCCGTCGCGATTCCAGGAGCGTGAACGAGAGGAACCCTTAAGGGCAGAGGGCGGAGGCGCCACCCGGCCACTGATTTCCACTTAGCGATATCGTCCTACAAAGCAGCCTTCATCTGCCACAGTTTCTTTTCTCTCTATCTTTTTCTCTTTTGCTCCCTCTATTTCTTCTTTCTGCTCCCTCCTCTTGCCTCGTATTTGCTTCTTCTTCGTTGTCGAATCTCAGATGGAAGAACTGCGGGGGAAAGCGAATGGAAACGATATGGAAGGTTGGCTTTTAGCGATGAAAACGCGCTACGTTTTGCGGTGGTTGCGTGGCGTCGAGTGACGCACAGGTTTGCCAATCGACAAAGATGTTTGATCGGATTACGGCTCTCGATCATTCTCCAACGATTTGCATATATACGGCGGAATAGAGCGTGTGGCAGGAGGATCGCGATGATCGGCGCGCGTCAGTTAGAAACGGCGCGGCCAAACAACGAGTCGCTTTGCATACGGCCGGATTAATTTGATCGATGGCACAGGGTATATACATCGGAGAAAGCGATTACGCTGCGACGATAGGATATTTTCTGGCCGATTTTGCAACGTTCTCCGTATCTCTGTTTCCTTTGGAACGGGCCACGCGTTAATCGATTCACTGTGCAGGCTCGTCTGTAACGTTATTCCTTTTCATACTCGACTCACTTTCCGTCGAACTTGCTTCACCGCGCGCTAACGAGACGCGTTCTCCGGTTTCTTAATTAGTCGAGCAATTAATGCGGAATCAGAAACTGTGAAGATAATTTAGCGGCCGCGGGATTCGCGGCCACGCTACGCCAAATCCACCATCGCCGATTACGACTCGAATATTCGCGCACAGATCGGTTTCGTGCATTTAGGTGTACGCCAGGCCGGCTATCATTAGGGAGAAATCACATGCAAAACCTGAGACGTTAAGATCGCCCCGTTCGGCCGTAAACTTTCGTAGATTCTAATCGAGCGCGCGTAATTAGAGCGGCAGCAATTGTCGGTAATTAATTGGAGGTAAATTAATTAGCTTAGATCGAATAGAAAGTGGAAAATTACAAGGTATTCGGTGCAAGTCGAACTGCGTTTCTCGGCTCGCCGGCCTAAACGCTGTCGTTTTCGTCCTCGAATCGCGCTCCAGTCGTCCGAAAATACGCTCCAAACCTCCTCTCGACCGAGCAGTCCGAAAGAAGATGTAAATCATTGGAAGAGGAGCTACCGCCCGCTCGAATTCCACCAGGTCGACTGGGATAACGCGAGACTAGCAACGATAATAACTCACACGCGAGATAATATTTTACTATTCGAACAATATTTATTATTAATATTTAATAAAATAATAACGTGCAAAGAACGTTTAATAGGGGTGAGTGTGTGTTTGATCGTTCGTTTTAAATCTCTTTCTTTTAAATTCGAAGGTTATCGACCAGCAATCGAAGGCTGTTTTAACGCTCTTTGAATGGGAGAGAAATGGCAGCGAATTCGCGTCTTACATACTTGATGCGGTATTCTATGAAAATGTTAACTGTTGTTTAATGAAACAGTAACAAAGAAGCAATGGATGCTATAAACGAAATGTTACGAATGTGTTTTTACATTACGTAATTGAATAATACGAAATTGTTTTCAAAATATTGATATAATATTGTAGCTTAGTAGCTTTCCATCGGAGAAGTTATTTTCGAGCACATCGAACTGAGAAACGTCACTAGAAGCATTTTTAAATATGCTGATTGATTTTTAACAAAATATTGCACTTGTGAAATGTTGTTCCGATTTTTGAGAAATTTAATAAAATAATAAATTTTGCTTGGTACCTTCCCATCTGGCAAGTTATTTTCGAGCACATCGCTCTAAGAAACGTCACTAGAAGCATTTTTAAATATGCTGATTGATTTTTAACAAAATATTGCACTCGTCAAATGTTACTCGGAAAGTTCGTTTCGATTTTTGTGGAATTTAATAAAATAATAAATTTTGCTTAATAGCTTCCCATCTGGGAAGTTATTTTCGAGCACATCGCTCTAAGAAACGTCACTAGAAGCATTTTTAAATATGCTGATTGATTTTTAACAAAATATTGCACTCGTCAAATGTTACTCGGAAAGTTCGTTTCGATTTTTGGGGAATTTAATAAAATAATAAATTTTGCTTAGTAGCTTCCCATCTGACAAGTTGCTTTCAAGTATATCGCACTAAGAAACGTTACTAACTACGCTTACGTTACGCACTAAGAAGCATCTTTAAATATGCTGATTGATCTTTAACAAAATATTGCATTTGTGAAATGCTGCTCCGATTTTTGAGAAATTTAATAAAAATAATAAAACTTGCTTATTACCTTTCCATTGAGGAAATTGTTTTCAAGCATATCGCACTAAAAAAACGTTACTAAAAGCATCTTAAAATATGCTCATCGAGTCAAAATGTAAATTTCGAATAAACGTTATAACGTTTCAAAAGAAATTTTCAAACTTTATAAAAGAAGAACTTCCCGAGTGTCCTTTTCAATCTTTTCAATCGTTCGGAAAATACGCGCGAATTCCGGCGAATTTATGCTTGTCAGAGCATACTGCCCTCAAAGTGTTAAATACAGCTACGTACCTATTTTACACGGCACATCACGGCAGATTCAAACTTCGAATCAAGTCGTGGTATACCGCGACAACAATGAACCGTTTAAATAAAAGACGTTCGTGGCAAATGAAGAACCGCTGACTATAGCGCGTAGCTCGAAGAATGGAAAATGGTAGCCGAAAGGTTAGCAAAATCTGTGTCCCGGATAGGGACATGGAGGTGGAATATATCCGACGACGATTATAGTCGTATCGTCGTGTCCCTCGATCCCTCGAAACTTTACCCTTCGCATCTCTTTCTCTTCTCCCAGCGGCAAGTTAAATTGCCGTATCGATCGACGAAGAAAATTCCGTGTTTCTCCGGTGGCGATCGATGGGACCAATTTGAACTATTAAGCGCTCGCTTTACGATTCTACTCTGCGGGAATAGGCAACTATCGACAGATTCGAACGGTTTCAACCGACTTTTCACAGACGAAGGCGAACTCGAGGAAAGTAATTTCTTGCTTCTCTCATCAAACTCGCCTTCTTTCGAGGATAAGCTATCGTCGCAGGGGTCGCTTTCGGGATAAGGTACAGTTTACGAGGGATTACGTGGTTTATGAGTTGGAGCGGCGCTCTCGCGCTTTTTAACCCTCGGTTTCCTCGATTTTCATCGGTCGAATCTCCTCCAGAGTCACGGTCCTTCCTTTCGTCCAATTTTACGAGCGCGCCTCTCTCGTGCTGCTGGCTCGTAAGATCTCTATTGTTTTCTGTTCTCGGTGCTTTTCGTCTGAGAAAGCCGAGGTTAAGGTCCCCGGACGATCGTAACTCCGGGGTCGTCGAATTCGATGCGCGGAAACTCGATTTCGTAACTCGCGCCGCGCGTTTCTTCGTTTCGCGCCCATCGGAGTTGCAGTGAAGCAGCCAGATGTGCAATGCCATTTTGTTTTTCAAGCGTCGTTCCACGCGAAATCGGTGGCAACGAATTAAACATTTTTGTGCTTACGCGTTGCTCGCAAACTTGGCCACGTTTCGTTCGAAATAAAATGGAAGATAACAGTTTTGAAATAACGAGTTACTGCCGCTGTTTTTCTTTTGCAAATAAAGAGCAGGCTCGTTTCGTTTGAAATTCCAATAAATCATTTTCAAATAATTCCTCCGTCCAGTTAATTACATCGTTCGAATAAAGTAAGAGAGCTTGTAAGCAGGAGATTGCGAGATTACGTTGGTAGCGAGGCCCAACTCGATAGAAACGTGTTCCGAGAGAAACGCGTCTCAAACTTCTTTTTAAGGGCCAACTCGATGAATGCAGCTCGATTATTTTGATGCAAAGACGACACTCGAAAGTTTCTCATTTACAACGAAACCTCGTCCTTATACCAGCAAAGACGAAAAGTGTACACGTTGGCTACCGTAGGTCAGGTCGATGAAACGAGCAATTTTTCGCAAAATGTCCAGTTCGCTTCTACTACTCGCGACGCTTATTATCTTTTATTCTACTCGAATCGACTAATTTCTATTTCACCACGATAAATCCCTCGACTTGGAATCCGTAGACTCTCACAAAGTGATCTAAGAATCGTTTCGTAAGGATCGTGGCAAACCCATCATAGCAAACGAACAGCAATATCCCCGCAGAGGCAGATGCTTGCAATTTAGCGACATATTTGGGAAAGAAACTTCTTTTACACGCGTACTGCGGGTTAATCTCGATCGACGTTCTTCGTCACTTTCGTGCGATCGAACCGGTTCGGCTTTCGAGAAGCGAAAAGCGTGGTGCCGTTGGTCCAACTTTTCCTATCGCTCAAACTCTCACCGTGAGATATAAAAATTTAATTGGTCTGGCGGAATGACGTGCCACCCACTTCGACTTTCTTTCAAATTCACCCCTGGCTTCGTTCTTCGTCTTCGCCTTGCTTCCACGACACGAGATAGCGATGGCCTCGAGACACACCTCCGGTATCAATTCGGCCCGAGTTTCGCCCTTCTTCTTCATCTTCGCCCATCTCGTCCTCCGAACGTTTTCCACCGCTTCTTGGCTGGGTCACGGGGAGGAAAAAACTTTGTCGATTGTTTGGGCCGTTAGCGGGATCGTTGCCGGTGGAGAACTCTTTCGTAGTAGATGGTATCGTAAATATGGAGGCGAGAGGGACGTTATCGAATTAATTTGAAGATCGCTGCCAGTGTAGCGGCGCTCGTTGGCCATTTTTCCCCCGTAATTTCGTCAAGTCGGCCAGGTGTGAATTTGTTGGACCGTTTATATCGCGATAGAGCGGCGTAGAAACGGATCGCTTCGGGCCGAGTTTTTGCGAATAACGTTAATAATAACGGGCGAAAGGGTAGATAATTTCGGGCGGGCGTAACGCTGACACTAGCAAATTAAATTGCCCGGAAGAAATGAAGTCGATAGTGGGAATGAATCGCCCGGAAGCTGCCTGTCGAACCGATCCCGATAACTCCCATCCTCTTCTCTTTCGCCCTTGCTGCGCGCCCTTTCGTTCCTTCCTCTTCACAGTTGCCGGCCAATCGATACGCCGCGATTTAAAGAGTCACGCGTTTCCTTTCCCAGCTACCTTTTAACGAATCGTCGCGCACATTGCGCGCATCGATCTCGCTCGATCTCGGTCCAATTTGCAATTTGCGGCGCGATTTACCCTCGGCGGGCATCGATTTTCTCGTCGCTTTTCCCCGGCGCAGACTCGTCTTTCCGCGCCGGCTGAAGCGGCCGAGGCGATTCAAGCGGCAGCTCGAGCGTCGAAAGATAGCTCGAACGCGTTGCCAGGGTTTTGTAAGCAACACAGGCAATCTCTGTCTGCGTTAGATAACGCCGACAACGTCGCTATAGATGGAGGGGGTAGCTTTTCATCTTAGTAAATCGCACCCTCTACGATTCCGCGCGCTTCCTCGTCTGCCCCGCTGTGTCCTGTTCGCCGGTGCATCTAAACAACAGCTTGCACCGAGTGTTCAACGGATAACGAGAAAGGCGCGCAAGGCGTTGCTTCCGCGTTTTCGTAGGAATTTCCGCGAGTCGAAGGTTCGGCTCGCCTGCAATTGCCGCGCACACGATACGACTCTGTCTATTCGCATGGCTGGAAGAAGGTCCGAGTTGCGGCGTGTCGGCCGTAAATCGAGCGCCGAGGCAGCCTGTACCGTAACGCAGACCGGGCTGGGCCACCGGCGTAAAGCACCTACGCCAAAGTCATTTCCTAGAGCTTTGGAGCAAGTTACTGCAGCAACATCGGCAACTCCTCGGCGGAGGGTAATAAAGCCATCTTGCCAACGGGGTGGTTTCGCCTCTTCCACCCTCGCAGCCCGCCCCTCAGGAGGTGGCTGGATAGCGATCTATACTGCCGGGCACCCCTCTCGTCGTTGCCAGGCAACCGTCCCTCTCTCTGTCTCTTTCAACCCCTTCTACGCCCGAGAGTTCTTCCACCCTGCCTAGACAGAGAGGCACAGAGAGAGCGAGCTGGCCTCTCGATTTTCCCTCTGTTTCGGATTTTTAACCGATTTAATCGTCGGAAAATTCCGCTGGATATTTCGCCCGTTTCTTCTCTTCGTTGCTGTTAAGTGCACGCGTGAAGGAAAGTCAGGTCGGTGCAGGCGCAACCCTGTTACCCACTTTTTTCTCAGCTTGCTTAGCATTTTGTCAGTTTTCACGTGACAAGTAGCCATCGAGATTAAGAAAGAAATTTCACTCTTATCGATGTCCGCGGTTTCGTGTATTTTAGCTGGAAGGCGCGGTTAAGGAATCGTATATTTTGTAACGTAGCATATACAGGCCGTTTAAGCCTGACGCGTGTTTCGTGGGTTTAAAAATACCTGGTCGAACGAAACTGGCTATCGCGTACATATGCAGATGTAGAATCGACTCGCACGAAGTGTCCCGCAGTATGCTGTACAAACCTTGCCGGTGTGTTTTGCAGATAAAAATAAGAGCGATACGCCGGAAACTTGGTAAATGCTTCGTTCGAAAGTTGCAACAGGAACACGAAGCGCAATACGAACACGCCACGTCGATACTCTTCCTCTCGTCGTCGATTTAACACTGACCTTAGCAAATCCGGTCAAAATTCGAAATTTCATTTAAAATTGCTATTTCTTTCGTCCATCCAACTTTATGTAAATTCTCGTAGCAATAAAAATTTAGCAACTGGTTAATCGAATGATATAAAACGATAATTATACATATGCGACATAAGGTACACACAGGTGTGTTTATTATTCTTCTGCACGATTGTATCGTGCGATTTGCTTTCGTTACAAAATTAATCGCTAGAATGAAACTCTACGAGAAATTCGATAGCGCGTCGATGTCCACTTTTCATCGATCAAATATTAGGTCGTGCGAAAAGTGTCTTTCTTTTACAACGATGCATCTTTATACAAATATTAAATCTAATCTGTCGAAGGTTGTCATCTCTGTTTTGATAGAAGAAAATGGATCGTAATTTGAGAAAATAATATAAAACTGAAAATGTTGTGCATCAATTATTTCCTTATAAAACGAAGGAAATTTTTCATCGATCAGATACGTATCTGTATATAATTTTACGTTGCATACTTTTGTTACAACTTTTTAACGAATCGTTCGTCCAGTTGCTGTTACATGCTGACGTTTTAGTCTCATCTTCGCCTGTAGAACACGCTTGGAAAGTTGGTTCGTGGAACGCGCGGACACCCTGTACGAAAGAGGAAAGAAAAAGAGAAAAGAGGAGGAGCGAACTAGAGAAGGAAATTCGGACGCGGAAAGGTTGAACGATTTCTCGAAGAATAGGGGAAAACGCGTTCCGAGAAGGAGCGAGGGTTGGAGAAAATTTGATCTCTCTGAGAGGGACGGGGAAGAGGGTGGACAGGGAGCAGAGATTGCGCTCTTATCTCGTCAGATACCGACCGCCTTCAGCTTCCGTTTCGTCCTCCTCCTTCTTCTCGTCCAGACCTCTCCCCTTCCTCTCTCGACTGGCTTTTCCTGGGGGAGGATTGACAAGCACCGAGGGCTGCATGCAACGTCCGATTCGATCCGCCGCAATAAAATTAGAACCGCTGCCTGGACTCTTGCGAATTTTTCCCTTCCTTATCCTCCTCCTGTGTTTTCTCGTTTGATCGTTCACGAAAATTACGAGCGCACGCACTCACCACATTTACACTCACCACATTCTACGTTTCTGTGTACATTCTGCAATTTCCTTTTAAAATAAGATGCAACGAAATTAAGTAATCCGGAAAGTTTCGTTTGTTTCATAAGGAAACATTTTCCTTTATTATTTTCTTATAAAACGGAAGAAACTTTTGGCTCAGCCTAACATTTAACGTATATCGGGGCATTGGCAACTTTATTTATTCTACACTTTCCCGACGCGTATCCCACGAACGATCCTAATTCTACGATACTCTACGACTTACAGAGCGACGCTTTATTCAAATTTTCGGTGCTCGAAAAGGTACAAATTTCGCGCTTTTTCATCATCGTCCTTCACGCGCGGATAGCTTAGCTCTCTCGCCGCGTCGGTCCACTCTTTCTCCATTTTCCACTGCCTGCAGGCCTCCCTTCGAAGAAAGAAGGGAGGCGGCGTGCTGATAACGAGTTGATGTATGACCTAGTGACGTCACCGACGAGACAACCCCCTTCCTCGACGGTCGAGAGTAGATTACAAAAATCGATAGCGCGTCGGGGACGAGAAAAATGCGCGAGTCGGGCGATTAACGTGGTGAAAACCAACAAAGAAAGAGAGAAAGACAGAAAGAGAGAGAGAGAGAGAGAGAGAGAGAATTGGGAAGAAGCTTGGGAACTGAACGATCCGATTGTTCTAAACTCGTTAATCGGCCACGACGTCGACGACGAGATCTACTTTGCGACAGAGCGAATACGCCGATAGAGAGACGAAAGCGCGAGCAACTGTGTGGATTTCTCGGGGAAACGATACGAAACGGTGGCGAGAGCCTCCTCCTCCTCCAACCCCTTTCCCAGCCCCGTTTTGTCATTACAACAACGGAGCAAGGGGCGAAGTGGCGGAAAGGAGGAGGCGCGGTTAGAAGTTTAATAACTGCTGGAAAGCGATGCCGTGGTGCGGTGCGGCGCGGCGGCGGTTGGCGTGGCGTTTTCTCACGGAGAATTCCGCCAAGGCGCGCACCAACTCTCCGCACAACACCGGAGATGGAACCCCAGACGTAATTTCCGGTTTCGCCGCGGCACTGCCGCGTTAGCTGAACCAAAAGACGATCGCTCAGCGAACGAGATAGCCCGAGATAACTCACTCCCTCGCGGTTCTCCTTCTACGTTTCTCCTCCCGTCCCTCTTCCTCCCTCTCGCCCGTTCTCTGTCTTCCTCTCGAGCCTCGTCTTCATCGACTTCGAATCTGCTCCGCTCTGCTGCCGTCTTCTCAGCTTGCAAGTCGAGACGCACCTGCCACAGATCACGATCACTCGTCTCTCTATCCTCTGCGATCGATCGTGCAGCAGATACGCGACTTCTCTCGTTCCACGGACAAACAGCGACCTCAGTTTGAGCCTCAGTTTCCGAACGATTCGTTGCTTTTTTAGAGATCGTTCGAATCGCCTCGGATAGGATTCGATGGAACTGGCGTACGTCTCGAGCGTCTCCTAGATCTTGCGAATCTCGCGAGAATATTCCGAGGTCAATTGCGTTTCCGGCGTCTCCAACTTCCTCCATTCTCTTTCGTGTATCATGCCAGTGATACTGTTTTTTGGGTCAGTTCCACGTGTCTGTGAAATATCGATCGTACGCCGAGCTTCCAACACTCATCGAAATAATCAAGATCCTCAAGATCTTCCGACGTTTCCATGACTTTCAGTGGCTTTTTAAGCGACCCTCGGACAAGCAATATGCATACGTATATCGCCAATATCTTTTCAGGCTTCTCAACATCATCGTACGTGCGGAAAGGGAGCCTCGATAACGTCGATAAATATCGAACGTACGAGGAAAATGCACTTTGTCGACGATACCGTATTGGCAATATATATAAATATTTTTGTGAGTCAATGCTTGTTTCTAATAAATGTATCATAACTGCTACCTTTTCAAATTTTATTGACATAATTTCAAGACTTCCATCTTCCTATTGACATCTACTTGTCTAAGCAAATTACTTTAACGTACGTTATTTCGGTCATTCACTGAGCCACTGCATATATAATACAATGAAAATGACTGGTCTTTAAAAAATACCTAATAATAGAATATTTTTATACGCCACAGAAGAGTTACCAAAATACTTAGAAAGCAGGATGAAGTGGAAGGACAGAAAAATATTAGCGAGATTCAGATGTGGAAACGAGACCAAAGCGAAGGAATACTGGAAAGAAGAGGGAGAAAAAGGATGCAGGCTATGTAAAAGGAAAGAAGAGGACCTGAGACATGTAATAGAAGAATGCGAAATAACGGGAGGATCAAAGGACAAAGAAAAAGTACTAAACGAGACTGGAGAAGGACTAGTGGAATTAAAAACAATAATAGAGAAGAGAAGGGCAATACAAGACGGGGAGGAACGACAAGAAGGAAGCACAGCGAGGAGGCAAAAGCCCAAAAGTTGCCATAGTTTTAGAGACAGAATAATTAAGGGAGTACAATATAATACAGTGAAGCGAAATAGGTAAACGAGATGTAAAACCGAAAGATGGTCCAAAGCCTAAAGGCACTGACTAAGCAATAATAAATAATATTTTTATATTTATTGATTTATTACTTTTTTACAGAAGCAATTCCATGTTCTGTAGTATTAATCCATCTGGGACCCCTAAACGAGGGTTGACACATTTATAAAATTGCAGAACCAATTGTTTTGACTGCCGTGGTATTTCTAGCGTTAGCATCTAGCAATCTAGCGATCGATCCGGAATTTTACTGATAACTGATATCGTCGTATCGAAGGATACGCGGTAAAACTTTGAAAAACGTGTGGTAAGTTTACAAAACGAAGAAACTGGTTAATTGGGGTTCGATAAACAGATTGCAGGACTCTTTTACATTTTGATCGGTATTGGTATAAGTAGCCTCGATACGAAATTATTTCCAGTTTGAATACATAGAAAACAAAATAAAATTCGTTATATTATTCTTTTAGTTATCCTTGCGAAAGTCATTACGTCATTGCGGAAAGAAATATAACACGAAGTAGGAATTTTAAAATAAAATTGTAAAACCAGTCAATTTGACTGATGTGGTAGCTCTAGTGTTAAATTCGAGAGCTTTCAGCGATTATATAAAATTAAGTATCATCTTTTTAAGGCTCGTCAGAGTTTCAAGAGTTTCATGATATCGAAGCCTAATCGAAGTTATTCTCATTATTCGCGACGTACTCATATTCGTACAGCACCTAAGAACCACCGATACGAGAGAATATTTCGTTGCTCGTCATCGATTCGAAGATGGGAATTTTCCAAGCGAGAAAAGGACATCATCGTCGTCATCCCCTTTCGAAACGCATTCTCGCAGCAGGCGTATTTCGCAAGCGAGACGCCGATCGGTTCGCCATGATTTCTCGCGGTGATTTGCACACAAACGCTTTCGATTTCGCTTTCGATTCATTCCTAATTCAATTACGCAACACCGCGGTCCGCTTTCGATCTATGAGAATACCGGGACAAGCTTTCCTCCGCCTCGTCGCCGTTGGAAACGGCGCTGTTTTTCTCGCTAAATCACCGCTCGCGAAGAACCGCTGCCAACATCCCATCATGAATAATAAACGAAAACATCCATGCCACGTGATATACGCACTTGTGCAGCAACTGGTTCCAACTTATCAAACCTTCCTTCTTTCTTCTTTTGCCACTTTGTTCACCTTTCCTCGCGACTAAACCTCGTAGGGATATTATCAGGAATATTCGTTGCATCGTGTCGTCCGCACATAAATCCGAACGATTCGATTTTAACGCCAGCTTCTCGACGAATTTACTCTCTTCCTGCCTTTCTCTCCTCTTTGGCCGTCTTCTTCCTTTTCTCTCCATCTCTACCGTGAAAGATGATATCTGGCGGCCCGTTGAAATCCAAAGACGAGGTCTCTTTGGAACGGGCAAAGATTACCATAATCTCGTGTACCATCGGCGCAGTGACTCCCTTCTATCTGGTTTGCAGCGTTTTATCAAACAGGATACGCTAGCCTCCACGTCTCTCGACTTCCGTTAGCGAGAGCGCGGTCGCGAGCCATTTCCATAAGGATTTCCGCTCGTCCTACGCGCGGAATTTTTGCACGGCAACCTCTTCTTTCCTCTCCTCTCCTATCCTCGCGTGGCGTGCCTTTTCTCTTTTCTTGTCTCCTCCGCGTTTTTTTCCTCTTCCCCTCTGGCCTCCACCCTTCAGGCCACTTGAAATCTCTCCGTTTACGTTTGAACGCGGGGTCACGCGCGATACCATCGCTCGATTCGAGCACGAAGGCCAGAACCTAGCTGTCCGTGCTTGTTAGAGGGAAACAATAGCACGGTTTTGTTCTCTCGAGCGAGTTCCCTGCGAGTCCACCAGTCGGACTGAATTTTCCTCCGGTTTTCCGCTCTGGGAAACCTTCTGCCGGCTACCAACGTTCGTTCGCTCGCTCGTGGAACCTCGTTGCATCGACCGTTAACCGGAATTTCCGTCTATCCGCTCGATACGCGCGAACACGCGCACGGATGCAGAAGGAGAACGATGAAAGAGCGGCAAATTCGTAGCCCTTTGGCTCAAATTCCAATAAGTCGACTGCGAATTTTTATACGTTCGTGGGACATTTCAAGACGTGAAAGGGCAAGCTCGTGATATGCAAAAACGTATAAAACACCGAAATTACTTTCTACAAGGTTTAGTAGACGAAACGATCTTCCATTCGAGCGCTATTTTTTAAATTATACTTGTTCGTAAAAGCACGAATTTGCATAAATGTCGGCAGTCGATATAGTCATGGGAAAGTTGTAAAATGTGTAGATGTAGTCGGCGATAGGCCGAAAAGCGAATTGGAACACTTTGACTTGAAATGATCGTAACTTTGAAATAGAAGCGCGAGATGGGAAAACTCGAACGTTATTTTACGAACAAAATGAAATATTTACATAGACGTTACGCATCGCTCAAATCGTTGATTAATAAAAATAAAACGCGAGTATATTAATAAAAATAAAAATATCACGGAACAAACTGTAATGTATCGAGCATGAAGAATCGTCGTTACGTTTCACTGCCTTCTTCTTCGGACGAACTCAGACATTTCTCTCGTGAAATATTCGTCCTACTTTTACCTTAGAACTTATAGAACGATGCCTCATTGGGATTTGAAATTCCCGAAGGAGATTTTGAACTTGCCGCTCTGCGATTACCGCCCTACCAAGACTATTCTCTTAAGGTGAAAACATAGCGAGCAGATGTAACGGACTATTCGGTTGACTGAGAGAACAAAGCGAGTAAAACAAGTGTACAATGACACAGAGTGATAGCGACGATGATAGTGTCGCGAGCTGATTAGTCTCTGCGCGATGTCGCGCTTGTTTCACTTGCTTCGTTCAGTCGAACAACCCTCCGCACCGCCAACCAAACCTGCTCGCCGTGTTTTCACCCTTGGAAATTTCGCATCGTCCATGGCGCGGTGGCAGGAATTTTTATTGCAATTTTACTGTTCTACGGGAAATTTTACGAACGTATCCCAGAGGCCTGGGATAACGTCTCCGTCGTGAAGCTCTTGCATGAAATTTCCATTTTGCCTGGTCGATCTGCCGGTGCAACAAAAGGGCGCGAGATAGAAGGCTCGTAAAAACAGACGGCGCCTCACCGTGCTCGATGCTGTTCTCTGGCTCTCGTCGTACGTGCGCCAGCGAGCTCGTAAACCGTAGTTAAAGTTTTAAAGGGCAGTTAAATTTCGAGCGAGTTCAGCCGGAGCATTATAATGGCGCGTGCCGGTCGGGGGTTGGCCGTGAAGGGGTTGCCAACGGAGATGATGGATGTAGAAATTTCGTACGCAACCCTTCCGCCGAAAGGGCTTTAAAGTGGGCGTAGTGGGAAATTTGCTTTTTCTATGCTTTTTCCAGCGGCTACAGGGTGGCTCGTAATTCGCTGTACAAATGGGGCCAGGCCGAGTCTATGGCTCGAAATAAAACGAAAATCGGAGATAAGGGTAGCGCGTCGGAGATTTTCCGTTTTCAGAAAATACGGTTCGAAGGTTTGCAAAGTGTACGTAAACGTTGTCAATTCCCGCTTGGATAATCGATGGGGGGTTACTCTACGCGTGAGAAGAAGTTGAAAACGTAGTTTTCTTCGTACCGAGCCTCATTCTCCAGAGAATCGAATTTCAAAATTTGCCTCTGCTCCTAAGTATCCCGATCACTTGCTACTTTTTTATGTAATTAAATAATTAATTTTATTATTTACTCTATGTAATAATTGTACACATTCGCTGTTTAAGCATCGCTCGTTGTATCCACATCTGTTTTATAATTCGAGAATTAATCAATTAGTTGCGTTTCACGAGTATACTCGTCGTCCCTTGTATCTATTTACTCCACGACCTAATCCCATGAGAGATTTCTGAAACGAAAATCCGCAGTTACCCGGTTAAAGAATCTGGAAATGTGGAGCTTGTTAAGGAAGGTATAGCGATTACAAGTGCCGCTTTCATTGTTATATATCGACTTTCGAAACTCAATTCAAACGGAAATATAGTACTATTTTACCATAGTAGTAGTATTTTTATTTATTTTTATTTATTATTGCTTAATCCGTGCTTTGGACGAACTTTCGGTTTTACATCTCTTATAATCTATTTCTCTTCTTATATGTCTACCTCCCCTCTTTTCCACTCTATTCTATTGCACTTCCTTAATTATTCTATCTCTAAAAACTAAAACTAGGAACTACAAATTAACCACTAATGACTAAAAACTATTGCAACTTTGGGTTTTAGTCTCCTTGCTGTGCATCCATCCTGTCGTTTGCCCTTCTCTTCTCTATTATTGCTTTCAGTTCTGTTAAACCTTCTCCTGTCTCATTTAGCGTTTTTCCTATGTCCTTTGGTCCTCCCGTTATTTCACATTCTTCTATTACATGTCTCAGGTCTTCTTCTTTCCTTTTACATAGTCTGCATCTTTTTTCTTCCTCTTCTTTCCAGTATTTCCTTGCTTTGGTCTCGTTTCTACATCTGAATCTTGCCAGTATTCTTCTGTCCTTTCACTTCATTCTCCCTTCTAAGTACTTTGGTAATTTTTCTTTGGATATATTTCTGTAGTGTATATTATATTTGGATTCCCTTATCCTTTTTCCCCTCTCTTCTGCTTCTCTCTTTCTCCTTTCTTCTATAATTTGGTCTACTGTAATCATTTCTTGCTCCTTTCTTGCTTCTATCTGCGTCCCTCCCTTTCTCACCTCTTGTAGTTCCTTCTTTCTCTTTCTTGCTCTTTTCCCTCCATGGCCATTTCCCCAGTTTCTCTCTCTTTCCTTTATACACTCCTTTACTAATTCCTTTTTTGATTCTAGGGCTTTCCCTTCATACCTTGCTGCTCTTTTTCATGCTTTTTCTTTTATTTCTATTATCTTGCATCCTTCTATTAATATGTAAACGAGGGCTCGAACGACGAAACGTCGTTCTTCATTTTCAATCGACGCGTACAACAATCTCCTGTTAATTATTCATTCCTATCCATCCGAGAATCGGTCAAATTCGCATACACCTGACAAATTTCCAAACTAGACTTTCTCAAGAACACATCCTGCGACGCAGTTCCTGCCTTTCGTCCCATTTCGAGCCATAGAATCTGCCTGATCCCATTCGCACGAATTACGGGTCATCCTGCGTATCGCTCGACTTTCCATCAACGTTAGAGCGGTTTTTCACGAAGAAACGCCGACGTATCCGTCGACTAGTCGATCGGTCGGCAGTTTTTCCGCGATAGGCTGGCATTCTTCCATTGGCAGCGAACAAACTCGCTCAGCCACGGGATTCTCATGGGTATCGGGTGTGCGGTGTTACAGTTGTCACTGTCACCGTCGATTGGAGCATTGAAATGGCAAAGAGGGGCGGCGGGACAAGCGTGCCGTGCCGCGAGCACGCCTCCTGTCATTTCGATGCACGCGGAAGCGAAGCGGATCCGTCTTGTATCGGCCATCGTTTTTTGCTCTAGGACAAGCGGCGTCCCGCTTCCTTTCAGTCGTCGATGAATGCCTGCACCAAGGACGGGAAAAACGACGAGCGGAATCGTCTCTGCGAGCTACGGCGGCGTTGACTTGCTGATTTCCAGCTTCACACTTCTCTTCCGTACTGCGGCGGTCCCAGCGTCGCGGAATCTCGTTGCAGATTCCAGCCTGTCCAAGTATATCGCATATTAACACGCTGAACGTGGCAAACAGATCAGTTCCATTTACCTTTCGACTCTGTAGGAATCTGAGAAATCCCTTCGCTTAAAAAGCTGTTTACAATTCCGTGGTCGTAGCTGAAGGTAGAAGACGCTGCGGTCTTCTTATCAAACAAAGTACGTTCGGCTTATTGGAAAAACGCGGAGGAAATTGCTCGATTCGCAGGACACGGAGGACCTCGTATTTAGCAAAATGATAATATGCTAATACCGAGAGAGGCGGGAAATGTTGGTGATATTATTTTTATATTCAAAGTGATCGATAACCTTGTTCACTGTTTTCCGCTACTTCACTTGGCTTGTTAATTTCAATGGTCGTTCGCGTTCCTTACGTAATACTCCGGTCTTCCGTGTTCGCTTCTTTATAAATGATATTACGATGGATTTAGCGTGTCCGTGACAGGAACATGCAATTACGTAAGTAAATGGTATTTCCGACTAAGTAGAAGCTTCTCTGCTTCCTTCTGTAAGTTCGGGCGACCAGCTTCCCAGTTATTTAACTCTCATTAACAAGTTGTCAGCTCAGTTTCTTTCTATTCCTTTTGCTTGTGTATTTTGCATTGTAATTCCTCTTCACCTTTGTGTAATATGTCGGCTATGTCGCAGCTGTGTTGCCGGTAATTTAATCAAATGATGCTGGATTTTCACCAAACGATAAGCCATAAGCAGTGTATTGTACGTATTTCAACCAGCAATTTGAAGGAATTAAAAAATATTAACGATTATACGTAATAATTAGCAACAAGATACAAATAATTGCGAGATTACGAGACAAGCATAAGGGCAGTGGAAAAAGGACTAAAGAGTCGACCCAGAATTTTAGACCAGAAGAACGTTGTTTTATTGACTGGTTTTGCAATTTTATTTTAAAATTCCTATTTCATGTTATATTTTTTTCACAATGATGTAATGATTATCGCAATGATAACTAAAAGAATAATATAACAAATTTTATTTTGCTTCTCATGTATTCAAACTGAAAATAATTTTGTATCGAGGCTACTTATACCAATAACAGTCAAAGTGTAAAAGGGTCTTGCAATCCGTTTATCGAGCCCCAATTAACAGTTTCCTCGTTTTGTACAACTTGCCACACGTTTTTCACATTTTTACCGCGTATCCTTCGATACGACGATATCAGTTAACGGGAAAATTCCGGATCGATCGCTAGATCGCTGGATGCTAACACTAGAAATACCACAGCAGTCAAAACGACTGGTTCTACGATTTTATAAATGTGTCAATCCTCGTTTAGGGATCCTAGATGGATTAACAATACGAAAAATGTACTACATAACATGGAATTGCTCCTTTGAGAAAATAATAAATCAATAAATATAAAAATATTCTATTATTACGTATTTTTTAAAAACCAGTAATTTTCTGAAATTAACTCTGTATTGCTCGTAAATTATTAAATAAATACATAAATAAAAATTCAGGCAACAACTAGTTTTCGATTGACTGGGAAGGGTGTTACAAATTTGACCGCCCTCCTGTTTGCCCGGCGTCCACCCCTCTCTGGACCATATTGTCGGTGTCTCGAATCGATATACTTGAAACGTTTCACACGCGACGACCGACCAACCAACCCTTCCCCTCTAAAATTTTAAACTCGAAAAGGGTTGCGACTCCGGTTACTTATTTATTAGGCCATTAGCTTGTTATCGTTATTGCGCGAGGCTGGTTCGAGACTACAGCGATTTATCGCCGCGATCTCATTCCCAGCGGTGCGTTTCCTCCGCCTCCGCCGCGATATTATTCGGATTTCACCGAACGAAAATATCAACGCGCGTATATACTTTCTAAACTGCTGTGGTCTGAGCGCCACGTCGGACGATGCTCGCGTCCCCTTTCTACGGCTACGAAGATGATGGACTAACTCGCGATCGGTTCATTATCTGGTTAATGGAGCGAGAGCAGACGCGCGCAGAGATGCTCGTTTCCCATGTCGTCGGACAAAAAGGAACCGCAACTGGTTGATGGAGGATGGCCCTCTGTTCGCGCTGCTGGATAGTCGATTAATCGCGTTCCTGCCAACTGGACTGTGAACGAGGCGTCGACGAGCCACGTTACCCTCCTTCTCATTCGTTCGCGTTCCACCAAATTCCGAGTTCTCCAACGAGAAGTCACAGCGCGTTCTAACCCGATCGAAGAATATGGAACGCACGCAGAACGACAGAAACGAGGGTGTAAGGTTTCAGCGGACAAAGTTAAACGGCGTTAGGGGGATGTATAATTCCTGTAGCCTGTGAGAATACGATGGCAAACTCGACGAGAATGGTGGGTGTGTTTGTTTTACGTGGACGGATCTACGGGGATTACGCGCCCCCTGTCAATTTCGTAATCTCGAAGCGTAATTCCCGTTCCCATGACGAGGCCACTGCGATGACAAACTGAAAAATTATTCCGCGCCGATCAAACAGCACGATTATAATATTAAGAAAATAGCCGGCGATTTGTCGGACACCGACGAGAATCCCCGACAATTTTCGACCAGAAATTTCTCCAGGCCCTCATGAATATTTCGATCGGAGAGGCAGACAGCAGCGTCCCAGTCACCGTGTACCGTCTTTTGCTCTATGCTTTCCACGATTATCCGAAAATCCGGCCGATCTTTCGTCCGTGTTATCCGTCCAGCTACGCAAGCCAGCCTAGCGAGAAGGCGACGTCGATCGTAGACGGTTTTAACGCTGCACTGACGTAATTCATGCCTTCTTAGCGTGTCGTGCGTCGTAAATTCCCGGCAAATTCTCCGGAATATGGTTCTTCGGAAGAAAGCACGGCCGTGTTCATTACGGTTAATGGCCGCATACATTATGCGCTTACAACCTGGAATTAACGATACGGTGGGGCCCGGTGGCCCGATCGGGGAATCGCCTTGCCTCGTCTCGCCTCGCTTCACCTTTCCTCGCGTTGCTTCGGTTGCTACTTCGTGTTGCTCGCTGCTAGTTCCGCAATCCGGCCGGGCCGTGCACAGCCAACGAATATTCGTTGCCCGGTAAATTAGAATTCGAGCAGTCATCGGGCCCGGCCAGCAGGTGATACGCAACGTCCGCTGAATATCCAATAAACCTGGGGCCAAGACACCTTTGGTTCCATCAGGACTGGGCATTATCGAGATAATCGTTTATTCAAGTAATTACTCAAATATATCAAATAAAATAATACCTGTACAATGTAATGCATAAACAAACGATACTATACGATGCCATACGAACCATATGCTGTAGGTTTATGGGTAATAACAAAGTATGCAACTCTCAGGATTTACTTTATTAATGGAAAAATTGTTGAAAATGCTGGCCATCGTACGGCATGCACAGGTGTATTCTCCGTATTAATTAATTCTTTACAACGTATTTTAATTATTTTCTCGTTTTTAATCGCTGAAGACTTGTATAAACTTTTGATTCTGTTGAGGTTATTAGACGTATGAACAGAGGAACGCGTGGATAAATTGTAAAGTAGGAAATGTATTTTAATACACAAGTGTAACTACAAGTAGGAATATAATTTGACCTGGTGTTACCCTATAACTGAAAACCCAGAAGCCATCGTCGCCCGTCTACTGTCTATGGTCTGCCTTCGTCCCAGTCTATTGTCTATACTTGACAAAACTTTTTTCTTTTATTTGTTTGAATATTTACAATCAATTCTCGTTGAGAATTTTCAGTAACTTCATTTGGCGTGATACAGTGACATGGTTTATAATAGTTTATATTGTTGGTTCTATTAGGATCTAAGGATTTAATCTAAAGGGTATTTTCTTTTTAGTCTGCGGATCTGGTCCGTCAAGTAGTTGGATGACTAATGGGTCGTGGTGGTTGTTGACTCTTGCGTTATATCTGCTTCTGGACTTGTATATTTCATCTTTGACTGTAGGTGACAAAACTTGAAAAAAATTAGAAAGACCAGATGTAGAGTTTTCTTAGAAGTGGTGACCACTTCAACAATTTTCTCGTTTTTAATTGTAGAAGACTTGTCTTGTCTTTGGAATAAACCTTCGATTCGATATGTACGTTTTTGCGTAAATGGATCGAGGTCCATTTACCAAGAATATTACTTTTAACGGCAATTATTATTTAACAGTATTCGAGGGAAATTCAAGGGCGATTTTCTCGAGGACAAAGCGTCGAAAGAAAACGATTTATTCATGTGTTATACGATCTCATCCTCCACCATCGATACTGGGACACCCTGTATATTAATTAATTGTATACATATAATGTGTTAATTAATAAAATTTGTATCTATTCGTTAGTTGCTCTGTTACTTTCATCTTGGACGATGTCAATTAACCAACGGCAAGTTTGAAAAATGAATTATCGTACTGTTCGTTACCTCATTTGAAATTTAGATATTCGTTGTTTGACTTTGAACATAACGTTCGAAACATAATTGTCTTTCTATCGCAGTATGAAACTTCCGTTTCAAAATTACAGACTTCCGATACGTGTGATCGCTGGTAGCGTCTACTTCTGTCGTAATTAATTTCGTTTTATATTCTGATGCCCCGTTCTAATTATATCATTCCTCTTATATTCTTAATTCTATTCAGATGTAATACGACTAGCATAGTGCGTACCCTTTCAAACATGATTGATCTTGCCAACAAGTGCTCTTCTTCCATTATCAGGTCCAGTTGAACGGCTGTTTTCTTCCTCCACTGTTATATTAATGATCATGCAGTCCATTATCTGATGAAGTGTTTGAATGTGGAATGCTATTAACAGCGAATAATTTACAATAATTAGTACATTTATTATATGTATATAAACCAAAAACTGTTATTTCTTATTTTACGTTACTATTCGAAATTGTGGTTTGAAGAGAAAACTAATTATAGTAATATATGAATTATAAGAATTATTACATTTACATTTTTATCATAAACTACACGACTATAATTAATTTTCTCAAACAAAGTAATGAAACTCCATATCTTCGAACGGTCTCATTCCTCATTGAATTTCCACTAACTGTTTGTCATATTTAATTTAAATAAAAAGACTCTGGGCTGTACTGGCGCGTAGGAAGAAACGGAGGTCACGTCGCGTCGTGTCGCGTCTCGTCGGTGTGTCGTAATGCCTGGACACGGTTCGATGTGACGGCTCGGAGGAAGAAGCTCGTGTTGCGTGCTGTTTTCTTCGTGTTCGATCGCGGCCCGAGATACCGCGCTTTATTGTTTCTTACGGTTTGGCAATATCGTGCCGCGTAACGCGCCGCTGCGCTGTGCCAATCTATCGATATACCGATCCTGGTACTGTACAGTAAACAATTACAAGTTGGCGAAACTTGGATAGAAATTACGGGGCAAGGTCGACCTCTGCTGGATTTTCGACAGCCAGCGGAATCGTAAGTCGTCGTCGGTCACGTCGATCGTATCGAGGCTGATCGACCACGCGCCTGCAATTACAGTCCGACTACTCGTGACCTGGCGTATCGTTCTCGTTGCCGCTACTCGGAAGAGACGCGCTTGTCCGTTGTAAAATTTTAATTGGCCCGACCACCTCTAATCTCCTCTTAATGATCTGATTCCGATGGGCCGCGGCCATCCGTTTCCGGACACTGCACAACTCGGCGATTCTAAAGGAACAGCCCAGAAACCACTATCGACGATGGAAAGAAGACTAGCAAGAAACGCACAACTCGGCGAGAATATGTTAATTTGAGGAAAAAATGCGAACCACTTGACCGCGTGGCTGAAATTCCTCCACTAGGAGATAAGGAGACTCGCGACCTTTTTATTTAGCGTGTCGTGTCGCAGCCAAAGAGGCGAACACGACCAGGAAGGTAGTTTCGGTGGATGGTTTAAACCAACACTTGCATTGTACTGAAATTTTATTTAATTCCGTTTCATTCGATTTAATTTGATTGAAATTCATGCGGTTTATTAAACTACGCTCGGATACCTAGCACGTGTAATATCGCGTACGAATACAGTCGTAAACGTATACGAAGAGATAGAAATGTACAGAGTAAGTAAGCAACAATTACCCGGAAATGAGGTATAAAAGAATAATAGCCGGAAATATTTTATGAACTCTCCGTTGCAGGTAATTTCTACAACCCCAGGAATAAAAAATAAACTCAGATGAAAATAAACGGGGTAGGTCTTCGTTAGTACACGCACAATTAGCAAATACCACGTTGTCTCAAGAGTTTCCTTCGTTTTGTATTAATAGAACAAGATGGATCAATAATAAAGAGCAGAAAATATCAATTATTTCCTCTCAAGCATGGCAAAGTATTTTCAAACAAGTTTCCAGGATTATAAATATCAGTGGCAAAGATGTGGAATTTAGCGATTCTAACTACAGTAGCGATGAGCGTTCGTTTAGTTAGAGCGAAACGAAACTTGTAGCGACTTGGAATCGCGACGGTTGATTCTGCTCGGTCGCGATTTCACGTGCGGGCACTTGTGTGTCCCGGGGCGGCGTTAAAAGGGCGGTTAACTCGGGGATGCTGGTTATTTAATCTCTAATCCCGGCACTCGAGGGTGACACCGTCATCGATAGGCCAGATTTCCGTGCTCACCCTACGAAATCATTTTCGTAGGGGGTCGGGTCTGGGCGCCGTGGCGCAGGGTCCCGATCGATCTCCTCGCCCTTCGACCCTCCGCTCTCGCCGACAAAGATACTCGCGTACGACAAGGGTGTAACGATTTAGCGTTCATCGTATCGTACATCGGTTATCGTCGTTGTAACGTGGAACAAAGCGGCCGGTGTAAAACGTTTTCGAAGATCGGGTCCTACGTTTCGACGGTTGGCCGCGATGTAGAGTATGAAAGTCCGATCGAGAAAGTGTGACTAGCCTACGGGCGAAAGTGGTGCATAGCCAAATAACAGCTTGCACCGGCCAGCTCTTCTGGCGTGTTATTAAATCCTGAGTTGCGACTCGCGAATGACACGGAGCTGAGATTTACGAGGATACTCCCTCTGTGATTAGTTCTTTCCTCCTGCACAGGATTTACACTCTCGCTAGTAGACCAGCGTGCACACGCTTTTCGAGTCTCTCTCTCTCTCTCTCTCTCTCTCTCTCTCTCCATTTTGTATCGTCGTTGTTTTACGTTTTATTGGTGGAAGGAAGCGGCTCTCGTGCACGCGCGAAGGAAATGGTTTATTATACTTTCCAGCCGCGATTTATAATGAAAGAGAAACCGTGAAACAGGATCTGTCGGTTGCTCGGGCTCCCGCCGAGAAATGAATATTCACTTGGGAAAACGTCGATGCGGTTTAATTCTGCGATCGGACGAGTTTCTAACGAGAAGCGTTTCGTCTTCCGTAGCCACCGTATTCCTCTTTGCTCTTGACAGAAACCTTTCCACGTTGCGAACTGAAAGACCAGCGATCTTTCGTCCCTACGACGCCATAAAATTTAATCGTACAAGCTACAATACCACGCAACGAGAAATCGTGCCACCTGCAAGCGTCAGCTTTGTCATTTATGGACTTTCTTATTCTACATAAATACGATGGAGAAGATTCTGTTAAATTAATAAACAGACTGTCGTGATTCTGGCAATGGTATTTCAAATTAGCTGGCACCTGGACGAACGCGTATTTCATTTGAACGTGTCATCGATAAGGCTCGAAATGAGGAATATTTATCTCGTATAATCTGTACGAATCGATTTGAAAAGAAGATAGCGAGTATTGATTTCCATCTTTAGTTCTCCATTGATTTATAGATCTTAACGATATTCGCGTATTGTTATGGTAAATAGAGCAAAGTGTTCGCGCAACAACCTACGAGCGACAGTGTACGAATTTAGCCGGGTTCACCGCGTTAAAAACCGGAGCTCTGCCGATTGGCCGGAATCTCGTCTACAGCGATCACCGAGCGATCGGTGATTACGAAAGGAATCGTAATCCGTGGAGGAAGGTGCGAGATAAAAATACAGCCGGGGAATCGTTTACAATGGCCTCGAACGCGTATTTTCTCAGCGGGTTGCGCAAGAATTTTTTATCGAGGCGCAGTTTCATCGTTCCTTTAATTAGACTGACGTAACCCCGACGCGGCTTGGCGTCTGACCGAGCGCGGCACGTGAGAAAACGAAAGTCTTTTTTACGACCTCGTTCGCCCGCGGGTCGCATTTTCCATTTTTCATCGCGCTGCGAGTTTCCTTCTTCCATCCGTGCCGTATGATCGACGCGCAAAACACTCTCGTTAACGCTGGCGCACCGCGCGGCCAATTAATTTTTGCCCGAAATAATGAACGCTCTTTTTAATTACCTGAGAAAATGGAATGTTTACTCGTCGAAATCGTGGCTGATTAACAAGAGGCACGGAAACGCCGCTCGGTCGAATTACGACGATGCAACGTCGTAACGAGTAATCGTGAATTATCAAACGACGAGACACGAGACCTTCCGTGCCGCAGGAAAACGATAGATAAAAGTCGATTCTCTCACAGAGATCAGCCGCTTACAGGATAATACGTATAATCGGATGTCTGGTGGCTAGCGTAACGAAAGGCGACTAACATATTGTCCTGTTAGGGATCGTCCGGAACGTCTATATGGGGTCGTTCTCTTTTCTTCGGGACCCCCCATGGGAACATTTCACACCGGTAACCACCGCAAACCCTCCACCTACCACCCTCCCCAATTTTGGTTACGCAAAGTCGATTTAGTTAGGGATGGTTTGCCGACTGATTTATAACGAGCCAGCGCCCAGAGTATCGCCAACTTGCACGGTCCAGGCTTCCACCCTTTATCGTTCCTTGGCATCGTTCTTCCCCCGTGAACAGGTCAAGTTGCTGCATCGATAAACACCGTGTATATTTATCTTTCGCGTTTCACCGCTCCACCGTGCAAATAAATTCCACCGGATTGCGACACTTTCTTTCCTTTTTACTTTTCGTTTCTTTCAAGCCTAACCCTTTCGCAGGTTCAAACCGTAATCATACGTTCTGCGAAATCTGCCTGAACCTCTAAATCTGCTCGGAAACTTGGCCTCGTACAATTATCTCTGGTCTGGCTTCTTTCGCCAGATTTTTAAAAGAAAGGACCGTTTCTCGATTCTTTGTCTCGCTGCGTTAATCAATCGGTCGAGACGCGGAAGAGCGTGGCTTCCAGCGACGCTGGCTCGTCCGCCTCTCCATTCGTTGTGCAAATTTTTAGCGGGGAAAATGGGCGAGCCAGGTGACAGGACACGGTTAAGGATAAACGTAAAGTCGTGGTGGCGTCGAAAAGTTGCGAGCAAAAAGATTGGAATGGCCGTTACCGAGGACAGTCACTCTCGTTCCCTCTCTTCCTCGTGATTGCCCGTGTTCTCCGCTCGTTCGTTCGAGCCGAGAGGCACGTCCTCCGGCCGAGATGAAGATACTAGAAGTGGGCGGACTTCTCCGTACATAAATCGTTGCTCTAGCGAGAGAGGCCGAGGTGCTAGGTGAACGCACTGCGCGGTCTGCAGCGTGTAGAACCGCATTGTTAAACTTTGCACCTACGACGTGCCTGCCTCCGGCTCCTTTGCACCCTTTTCTTCCCGTTTATCGGCCTCCCTTCTCCCTCCGACTCCCACTTGCTTTTTCAACCGTCCGTATCTTTGCTTTCCTTTCTTGCGTTTCTAAGAGACGCTCCGATCGATCTCGCCAACTTTTCGCGCACGATTTCCATCGAGCGTGATCCCAACTGACGGATCTTGATAATTAAAAACGATAGGAAAGACGTAGCTCGGATTAGGTTCCAACAAACTTCGTAATTGCATGGTTAAGTAATGACGCAAATTACGTGTGTGCGTGACGTAACGTATGTAAGTGGCAGAGTACTTACAGCGGAATAAGATATTCTGATAGACCGATGATAAATAAAATAAACCTGACCAGGAACTTGGAACTTCTCAACAAGATTTTCGTAAACGCTATACGATATTTTACCATCGTTGTAGCTGGAAATCTAAGAAACCTTGGATAGTTGTCGCGGTTGCACTTTTGAAGGCAAAGAACTCGCATGTTCGACGTTATAAAAATCTTAGCAATTGTGTGTTTCTCGTTTGTCGTTTATAGATCGATTTAACATCCATATCAGTATCTTCTCGATTATATTTATATTTTATGGTTGCACCAAAAGTTTCTTTCGTTTCATAAGAAAATAACAGATGCATGATATTTTCTGTTTTATATTGTTTCATTGAACTACGTGTGATCCATTTTGTTCTGTTACGCTGTTCTATTTACATTTGACATTTCTATTTGATTTGGGTCTCATGTTTGTATAAACATTGCCACATTACGTTAATTGTATTCGGTGTTAATTCGTTCTAAATTATGATAATTCCCGGGGTTGTGGATGTCATCGAGTCAATTCGTCATCTTTAACTCGACTCTGCCAAGCAATTTTTATTGTCTTCTTCCACGAACTTTACGTCGTTACCTCATACGAATGGAAAGTTCCATTTGATTAATCGTTTTCTTAAAGATCTGGATCGATTATTCCGTTGCAAACAGATGAGACTAACGATGGAGCGTGTGCGTGTACACGTACAGAAGAACGCGAGATACTTGAAAATAATCCGTACAGGTTTGATATTGTCAACACGAGGAATTTCTCTGGGTCGATTAGATGTGCTATTTTCTCTACCTGGAAATAGCCCGGCGAACGTGTCGGATACGCGAAAATGTACACGATGTATGCATCGATAAGCAGAATTCGGGGCCGCGTATCTCGCTCGAATTCCAATTAGTATGCGATTGGATGGCTGAAAGGTCGTTTCGAAACGCAGTTTCGCTCGTGTCGTCGATTTTTCCCTCGACGAAGAGGAGTCAGTTGAAAAAAAAAGAAGGGCCGGCGGGGAGGGAATAGTTTGGTGACGAAAAATAGAGAGAAATTGAACAATCGACGGTTTAAAGTTACAGGAGACGAGAGTGGTGCAGGCAGATCGATTCACGGTAGATTTGATCCTAACACCCTGCCCTAAATGATCCCACAGAGATCGGCACGTGGCTGTCGCACCCTCTGACATCGGTCCGCATAGTAAAAGTCGGGGGTTTCCAGCCCCCTCCCCCGGCGACAAGCCTCTTCCTTTCGACAAGCAAACTCAGATTCATAGGGTAAACGGATGCCAAGTCACCGACGTCAACAGGGAATCAGATTTTTTCGAGTATTTGCTCAGGGAGCACCGTTTGTTTCCTTAGGATCTGCCGGTCGTTTGTTCGCGTCGTTGTTCGGCTACTCGAAACTGTTTGCAAACAGACTCGCTGTTCGCCCTGCTATTCTTTGCTACTTCGTTCGCCACTGGAAATTTTATTCCAACTATGCAGTGGCTAGGGAAAATATTTCCGCTTTAAGTCGCGCGCCTCGATTCTCTTCGACTTTGCTGCGAGATCGGTATCGGTAACGTCGCCTCCTCGGTTCCCATGAACCTGCTGCTGCTGCTCGTGACGTAATTCCGCGAGTGGGCTGGAAAGAAGCGACCGGTTCCCATATCAGGCATGCAAAGCTTGATGTATCGATGCTGTATGACGCGACGTCGCCCAACACAGACCGCCCACCCCTGAAAGGGCAGCCCCGTGCGCAACGTCACCTCGGCGCGGGGTAAAGTCACCCTAATGGTCGGATTAGTTTCCGATAGCGGTGCTCGAGGAGGCCGAGCGAAACTACGTTAAACGTGGCCCGACTACGTTCCCCCTGGCGTTATTAATTATTCATCCGCGCGTCGTACGCGCTGTCACATTCCTCTTCGTCACGTCACTCGTTTATCGCTGTCGAAATTCATGGATAATTCTTTTTTCCGGGCCCGGGCGACTCTCGACGCGGAGAATTCGGAGACGCTGGCTCGGTGACCGGTACAAATATTCCCGAAGGAAGCGGCCAATAAGTTTCGCCCTGGCCATGACAGGCTTCTGTTATTCAATGTCCTAGCGGAGGCCCGGACCCTCGTCGTGAATCTCGTACGGTTCTCGGACTAATAGCTCGAAACGTTGACCGTGTCGAGTCAATATCTCAATATCGTTATCTGTGCTGTCCCGAAACACGAACGTCAGGCAGCCAGAGAGACAGAGAAAAGAGGTCTCTAGTCCCAGAACCGGGATCGACTCTCGCAACCATATCTCGTGGAATATCTTCCTGGTCGTCGAAGAAAGCTGTTCCGAATGGGGCTCGGTTCAGCCCCTTCGAGAAGTTCCCGGAGAACGTACCGAAATGGAATCATCGATCGATAAGCGATCGGCTCGCGAGGCGAACCTTTCAATCATGCGACACCTATCAAACCAGAAGGCTTCCAGTGTTCCAAATGAGCGGCCGCCGCGCTCTCGAAACCTACGGGGCGAACGACGAGGACGACGACGGTGGAACGACGATTGGTATCAGTGATTCATGGCCAATGGCTGCGTATTTATTTGAATCGCCGTTTCACCGGTTCCTCCGCGAAACGCTTACCAGACGAGGCACCCTGCTTTATGATCGATTTATCGAACCGGCCGTGTGGATCGCAGCTGCCGCTACCGGAATGCGTCCACCAAATTCTCTCGCTTTTACCACGTTCGGCGCGGGTCTCTGGCGTTCGTGAAACTCGCACGAGTCAACGTGGAAACGTCTAATTGGCCTCGCCGTTCGCTTGGTTCTCGCGCGCGTGAATACATTCCATGTAACAAACCCGAGAGAAAGAGAGAGAGGGAGAGAGAGAGAGAGAGAGGGAAGTGTATGCGCCCGCCTGTGTGTGTTAGATTTTTATTAAAACTGATAATAATAACATTTATCGAAACAGCGCGTAGCCAACGTCGTGTAACAAACAAAAGAATAAATAAATGTGTCTTGTGATCACTTTATACCTCGAGAAGCCTGAAGAAACTACGGATCAAGATCCCATCTTGGATTCATCGTACTCATCCGAAACCTAAAGGAAACCGGCGAATAAATCTTGAGATAATCGCAAATATCGATATCGATGGAACATAACGCGAGTCACAACTACATAACGTGCATCGTGTGATAAAATAATATCAATCGATCAGTTTGATAGTATAATACCTGTTAGCCGATCAATAATAGATACTGCAATCGGTCAAATAAATTTTATGTTAAAATTTAATTTAGATCCATCGTGGGTAGCTAATCATCTGAATACTCTTTGCTAACCCGTGTGTAATTCTGTATCATTGTTCATTGTACTTCGACATACAGAGAGAAGCAGAGAGAGAGAGAGAGAGAGAGAGCGTGCAATTAACGCATCCTGTGGACTGCAGCGGACATTCCATGGCACAAGTGCTGCACGAAATTCTGTTGACGTCGCTGGATTCGCGGAGAGCGGAGATATCATTTGTTCGTCCGGCTGACAGTAGGTTTCTCGGTCTTATAAATGATTTGACGAAGAGCTCCTTCTCGAGGAAGGATGATCGGCGGAGGAAACCGGGCAGATGGATGCCCAGACAAGACTGGGAGCGAATTATTGATTGTGCCTGTCTTCGGCTACCACTCATAACGGATTAATCGTGGCGCGCCGTTATTCTCTGGTTCGGCCTCTTGTCGCGAAAGCCTCTCGTCCCCCCATCCCGTTTAATTAAAAACCGGCTGAAATCCTGGCCACCTTTTGATTTTTCTTAATTAACGTGGCGCGTTGTCTGGCAGCGAGGTTGGGCTAAACGCGAGCTCGCGTGTAATTCCGCGTGTCGTGGATCTTCCCTCGGATCGGGTAAAATGGCGGTGTGTTGAAGCCGCGGACAGAATAAAAAGAACGAAAGAGAAAGAAAAAAGAAAAGGAAAAAGCAGCGGGACGAAAATGGTGGCTGGGAATATTGTCACCGGTCACGAGAACTCGTCCCGCGTGCGTGCGCGGGGGCGTTCACGATCTTCTCGGAAAGGAGAGCCAATGGGAGCGGAGAACACATTGCGTGACACAGGATGGTCTTTTTCACACTCCGGAACGCGCTCCACCCGCGGCCTCCAACGCCGGCCTGGCCTCGGCCGATCCGATCCTCAGAAACTTGGCCGAGCTATCGCTTAAAAAACGCTTACGAAAATCCTTCGGTTTTCGCTGGCCGACGGAGCTGGCGGGTTAACGAAAGGGGGCGCCCGGGCCAATTTCGCCAATTAGGAAGTGCATCTAGATCGCGGGGTGGCAGCGCGATTCATCGTGTGTCGAATATCACTCCGGTCTATCTTTGTCGGCCATAAATCTCAGACGATATTGCACGGTTCGCGCAGATTCGAGCCGTCGCAGGGCCGACAACAACACCGTTAGTGAGATTATGCCGCGGCGTGTGTCACAACGCTTGAGGAATTTATGCTTAGGCCGATATCTGGTGCTCGCGTTTTGCATACCCTCCACCCTACATGCGCCGCTAAGATCGCGCCGCCTGATTACCCCTGAAATTTATAATGCCCCCCAAAGACGAATAATCCTCGGCCCGCCTTCGCGGTTCCCTCCGTACCCCAAAACCGATAAAGTTCCCAATGACAACGAATCGATGGACGATCGGATGGAAATTTGATTCACAATCGTCCGAGACGTTAGACTTGGAATGGAAAATTTTAGCTTCGACGCTGATCACGCGCATCACAGATATAAAATCCTATATATATATGTCGAGTTAGCATTGAGGTTAGGGTGTCTAACGAATCTTCATTCGGACTAGCCATCGTTGTTATACGATAGAGGTTATGTTTACTGGTATAAATATGATTTTTACAGAGTTTGACAAATAACCGTGATGATTAGACACTCGAGATGTTAATGACAATGTTCTTAGGCTCAATAACGAATCCACGGTCAACGGGGTAACTCTTTGTTAAACCTAGAATATATTTCGGAGCACAAAGTAACGTTTGCTGTGACGCTCGGTATAAACTGCACGTAAAGACGATGTGAAAACTGTCCAAGGTGATCGCAAGAATAAAAGACTGATGGAAATTTTCCTCTCCTTACGATCGCATTCGTTTTGTTATACATTGGCCGGGGATATCAACAAAATTCCAGTCGCCGTTGCTTGGTAGTGCCGCGTAGCGGCGACATTGCTCCTCCCTGAGGTTTGATTGTTAATACAACGTGTGTCCCATAATATTGGCACTTTTCTGTTAGGTAAAACTTCAATCCCGTGGCTACGTTCAGCGACCAAATGTGTCACTTCGAGTCCAAGCCTACTGTCATAAATCTCGGACAAACATAATCGGGTTGAATCATAACAACTACTTCTAAGTTTTGTTATTTAAGTACAGCTATAATGAATAATGTAGAGTAAGGTATTGGGGATCTTTCCAAAAATTCCAAAAGAAAAGCCCCTTTCATCTCCGACATATATATGTCGAGTTAGCATTGAGGTTAGGGACGTTTAATGAACCTTCATTTGGATTAGCCATTGTTGTTATACAATATATATGATAGTTAAGGGTACAAATATGATTATTACAAAATAAAGTTCACTAGCAATAAACAATTTCACTACACAATAATAAGTTCTCATTAAAGATTTATATTTATTGAAATACGTATAATTTTATGCGCTAGACTAGGTTAGGTGCGTAGTAGTGATACTTGTATGTGAATATCAGTGTGTGGAAGTCGTGTGTGCGCGGCGTCTCGAAAACAAAGGAATGTAAACTGTTCAGTTAACAGTGTGGTGTGGAAGAAAGTGGTGAGACGCGTGCAAGTGTGTATCGATGAATATCTTTGAAATCGTTTATCAAATAAATATAGAACTATTCTAATATAAATTCTAAGTGTAAATTTAGTGTTCTCATACGATTATTTCTGCTATTAAGATCCAAAATTCTCAACAATATTACAATAACAATGATTACTTAGTCACTAAATGAATATAATAATAAATTCACAATGTGATTATGTGACTATTACAGAATTTCACAATTAACCGTGACGATTAGATACTCGAGATACTACTGACAATAATTTTAGGCTCAAATAACGAATACACGATCAACAGGATAGCAAATGCGCTTACTTCTCAAAAGTCCAAGTCAAACTGAACTTATGTACTTTCTATGTAGCTTCCTGTATCACTTAGATCAACTATATTTTTAAGGAGAGTTATGCAACTACGTTATACTTCTGTTAGGCAAAAACGTCCATCCCGTGTCGCCAAATATGTCACTTCGAGTCCAAGCCTACTGTCATAAATCTCGGGCGTACATACTCGGGTTAAATCATAAACAATTACTTCTAAGTTTTATTATTTAAGTACAATTATAATAAAAAGTCTAGACTAAAGTATTGGGGATTTTCCAAAAATTCCAAAGGGAAGGCCCCGATGTTCTTTCACCTCCGACATATACAATAGATCTTCATTGTCGTTAGACGAATGTTTTCGGTGGTTCGTCAAACAGAAACCGATGCGGATTGCCTTCTTCAATCAGTTAGCTGTTGCGTCCTCTGTGAGAAGCGTGTGCCTAAAATGTGTTACAAAGAAAAGAACAGCCACTTTATTCACTCTATGCATAGTCTTTTCGTAATAATTATTTATATTTTTTTATTTGCTCGTTTTGTTTCGTCTTGGCCTGCGAATATTCAAAACACCTTAAAATTTATAAATATACATTAGTTTTTATTGAAATTGCGACTTAAAGACGAGTTGTAACTACTTTTTATTCGCATGACGAGTATACTCGTCGAAAACAGCTAACTGGTGAAAAGAAGCTGACCTCTTTCTCATTCGTTGAGCTTCTAATACAATAATACTATCTTTGATAAGGAAATATATGTAAATTATAAAACTACAGTGAAATCAAACTCCGATCATTTGATTCTTCGTAACGATGTCTACGACAAAACTGCATTTAGCTGAACGAAATTTTAATTAATGCACGATTAACGAATATTCGTCGAATTCATCTATCCGAACAGCCGCGTTTATTATATGAACGAAAAATAATAGGCGGTGAGGACAATCGGGCAGCTCCTATTGTATTATACGAACTTCAATTATACAGGCTGTAACAGAACATGTGGGACCCACTTCGTACATTGTACACTTAAAAACAATGAAAAAAGTTCGTCTGAACGTATGTTCTTATCTATCTTCGTTCACAAGATACAGCGAATTTTCTGTTATCTAATTACCTTCGCAGAGGATGTTCAAAGAGACCACCTTACGTTTCAAGGCGAACCCGTAGATCTTCGTCTTGTTCTTGGTTCCTGGTGTTTGCCGAATTTATCGAAAAGCTTCTTCTATTCTCTGAACCTTGGTATTTCTACATTTTCCATGAGCATCGCTTAGGCAGATTAGGAATACACAGATGGGGAGACTTAATCGATGTTGGTACAACCAGCGAAATTTATTAGAAGCAAATATAACATCATATAACGTGAAATGTACGGGGAAAAGGGGAAATGTTAATTTTATCGAATTTCGAGTTTAACTTTTTTCCCTAAGCTCCTGCGCGCTTTTTGTCACTGGTCGTTATCTCGTATTAATTTGAATAACAATTTTCCGAGTTTCGCGCTAGTTGTAGGAGACCGAGCTATACAACGTAGCTTGTGTTTTTTTACAATTTAATGCGTTACGTGTTATTTGAAATTAGAAGCAAAAATTGGAAACGACGCGGAATAAAAGGAAGAACGAAATTCTTTAATATTATTTTGATATAATGTCTGCGAGGAAAGACGAAGTTGCAGAAAGACGTTATATACATACACATTTTGTTTCCGTGAGAAATGCTGAAACTTAACGTTCCCCTTTTCCCCTTAACGTTGTCCCTTCTTACGTTGTTACAGTGAACTTATTAAAATTAATTATCGCTATGCTTTTTAATATAGTAATTAGCTTAGATCAGATAGAATATGTAACGTGTCAGATTTATATTCCGATGATTTCAGAGAGAAGTAGTAAACGTTGCTCGTAATTATTAATTCATCGTTAATTCCTACAATTTTGATCAAATTCACATCTCGTTAAATACTACAAATTGACCAAATCTATCTAGATACTTGTGAGCGATAATACACAAACATACACACATATATATATATTTATATATATTTATCACTCAACCATACGCATCGTTCATACTTATATACATAATACTTTCATTGATATATTAATTAATTACCGAACGTTGCATCTAACAGCAGTAAAAATCTATTATACAGGGTGTGCAGATAACTACGTTCACCTTCAACATTTCCGTTATTTCTAACGATATGCGAAACGTTATATGGAAAACTTCTTTTTCCTTTTTTATTTGGCTGAATTTTACGATCAATTCTCATTGAGAATTATAAGTAAATTATTCTGGCGTGATACTATAACGCGAATAATAAATGATTATCGTACGTTTGATTCTAGCTGAACCTAATATTTGAATCTAAAGGGTGTCTTTTTAGTCTGCGGATCTGATTCGTCGTGTCAAGTAATTGAGTAACTAATGGGTTTTGCTTGTTAATTCTTATATTATATCTATTACTGAATTTGGATATTTCTTCTTTAACTGTAGGTATCTCAAGGTCGCGATGTATCGTTTCGTTGGTAACATTAAAGATCTTAGAATCTTTGATTGGAATCGTCGAAGAATTTCTATGTTGCAATTACTCGCTGTTTCCCATAGTTGAAAACTTGAAATACTTTCTACCTGGATAGAGACGAAACAGAGACTTCGAGATCATCCGGACAAACCTGCGCCGTCGATCTTTCGCGTACGATCGATTGTCATTAGGTTCTAGAGAAAAAGGGCAGATAAACTCGTTGGATGCGAGTGTGGCCTGTGGCCTCTGGTGCGTTGTGTGGTCTGTTCGAGGGGGATGGAAGGCTCGGAGGCTCGACGGTAACGATAAAATAACCGGAGGACGATGGAAGAGTGCTCGAGCTACGAGTGCGCATTGTGGGGCACGCGCAGCTACTACAGATGCCGCGTGCACTTCGCTTCGAGTACACCGCATATGTTTCGAATCAGTTGCGAAACTTATCCGGCCGATTGTCTGCAGGCGTGCACGCAGTTCGTGCCGGCAGCTATCGGCCGCGAAACTTCCTCTTTCGCAGCGCGTCGGCACGCGGCCATCCTTGCGAAATTCAATTCACAGCTCGCCGAGCATGTCGCAGATTATGGAGAGTAACTGACCGTGGAAGGACAACTTTGGAAACGGCGTTCGTTAATGCAACCGCCACAGGTTTCCTTCCCCCGCTTTTTCTGCCAATTTCCGTTCGAGTCGCGTGCATCTTCCACGTATACACCACCTACGATCAACGTTATTCCACGATTAACATTAGAACTACCGATAGTTAACACGAAGCTATCTTCACCAAAATGACCGGTTTTTAAAAAATACGTAATAATAGAATATTTTCATGATTTATTACTTTCTCACAGAAGCAATTCCATGTTATGTAGTACATTTTTCGTATTGTTAATCCATCTGGGATCCCCAAACGAGGGTTGACACTTTTATAAAATCGTAGAACCAATCGTTTTGACTGCTGTGGTATTTCTAGTGTTAGCATCTAGCGTTCTAGCGATCGATCCGGAATTTTCCTGATAATTGATATCGTCGTATCGAAGGATACGCGGTAAAAATTTGAAAAACGTGTGGCAAGTTGTACAAAACGAGGAAACTGTTAATTGGGGTTCGATAAACGGATTGCAAGACCCTTTTACACTTTGACTGTTATTGGTATAAGTAGCCTCGATACAAAATTATTTTCAGTTTGAATACGTACAAAACAAAATAAAATTCGTTATATTATACTTTTAGTTGTCGTTGCGAAAGTTATTACATCATCGTGGAAAAAATATAACACGAAGTAGGAATTTTAAAATAAAATTGTAAAACCAGTCAATTTGACCGTGGTAGCTCTAATGTTAAACCAGTTGGCTGTTTTTCACGGGTATACTCGTCACGAATAAATGACGATATTTCGTGTTACGACTAGATCTATCGGTAATACAATTAAGAAATAAAACAGTCGTTTCGTTAGAACTTAATTGTATATTATAACAGCCACAGGTACTCCATGTTGGTTGACGAGTATACTCGTCGTCGCTTACTCTGTGCGACACGTCGCAAGAGTAAGAGGTCGCAACATCCAGCTTTCAATCTTAGTTCAATTTAAGGTTCGATCTCAAGTTCGATTTTCTCGGGATTCTATGCGCTCTGCTCGCTTTTCCACCTGCAATCTCCTCCGTTCTCGTTTGTACCATCGATACTCAGACACCTTGTACTTCGATGGAACGTATTAATAGGTGCAACGAGGAGCTCGGAATGGAAAGCTCGGAAAAGCAAGGAAGCGGGTTTCGGTCGGCGCGCACCAATAGGCGTTAACTGAATCGAGTGGCGGAGATCCAAGCGGCCAAGACAATTACGAACCGAATCCCGCAGCAGTTTCAAGATCTGGCTGCACGGGGAGGCGCGCGCGCGCGCGCCTAACAATGGGGGCGTCCATAGTTATATTATTGGATGGTCGGTGAGGGAGTTTGCGAGCTAAAATTGAAAGCATTGTCGGCCGACGCGGTGTGGTCTGGCCACCCCTCTCGTCCTCTCGCTCTCGCGATCTTCCGCAACGAACGGTAGCCTCTATAAGTTGAAACAATAAAGCTTAACTACCACCACGACGACACTCGAGTCATCCCTGAAGTGTTCTTTGTGAGGGCACGCGCCCCTGTCATACGAAGCACCGGCGAGGCTGCGGTAGGTTTAGGGGCCGCTGCCGCCGCTCCTGTCGCACACCTCCACCACCAGGCAGCAGGCAGTCGACACATACGTTTCTGCTTGGCCATTGTGTCCAACTGCCTAGGCAAGGGCTGACAGTATGCTCGTTACTCGTGTGTCGACGTCGGGAACAACCGCGTCCGTGCAGGGGGTTGCAGCACTTTGCGCGGACCCGGGGTCGAGTTCGAGTAACAGTTCAACCGGTGCTTCATCCCCTTTTCGCGATTTTTCCGTGGAAGCTGCCAGGCCGTGTCCCCTTCAGGGAAAGGAAACGTAGGAAAGCAATGAAACTTTGCACTTTGCTCTTCTTCTTCTTTCAGCGTTGATAACGATAACAGCAAAGGGTACAGCTGCGAGGAGCAAACGTTGTCGAAAGTGTTTTGGAAGGTGCGACGACGAGAGGCGACGAGAAGTTGCTGGTTGTTGGTTCACAGCTGTACACCTGTTCCAGTCGTGTCTTTCCTTTCCATTCGAACGTCTTTGAAATCGCAGCGAAAATCCATCCTGTTCGTTGCTTAATCGCCCCCTGTCCGGCGAATCTTTTAGCTTTTTTACTTCTGTTGCCGAGTCGCTGGCTATATGATTTATTTGCAAGTTTCTGCCTCCGGTTAGTTTTCTTAATTATCGCGGCAAAAGTTTCTGCTTAGCCAGCCGTTACCACGCTGCGCAGGCATTTCGTTCAAATTAGTGGAAATTAATATTCGTTTCGACGCTGACAGACGAGGAAACAGTGACGCAAACTCACACCGAGGCGGAATATTCTTTGCCGAGCGAATACGATTAACGAATATGCTTCCCGTGAAGGTGATCGTTGCGATTAATTCGGTCGGAACCGGGAGGAATCACGTTTCACTTTCTCCAATATTTCGCAATACTTTTTCGAGCAACGTTTTATTAAACACACGAAATATCGACATCGTTTGACTCGCTTCGCTCGTTTCCGTTCAACGCATTCGACGATACTACGCTTTTGCCTTGGACGCGCCAGCGTCTTTTGTTTATCTTCGTTCCTCGTCGAGGAAAGCCCGTTCGTACGTGGTTACCAGGCTGCGGATGTTTAACAATATTTATGCATTTATGGGAACTATAACAGCGTGAAAATGTACAATTGCGTGGCAATTGGTGGATTCGCACACGGTACGCGAAAATACCTAAAATACCTGAAATAAAGCGCTCATTGTAATATTCTGCGGGTAGAACAAGTCTCTATATAAATTCCACTCTTTTTAGCTACATCCATAAAAACATGAAATTGCATAAAAATCCGCAGTCTAGTCGTTACATTGTGCGTGTTCGCTAGCGCACGTTACACTCGCCCTATCATATTTCATTCCTGTATCGTATACAATATAATTAGCCGTTTCGTTAATAGAATTCTAACATCTTCTCCAAGCCGAACGAATTCGCAAACCAACTCCAACTGCCACTTTCGTTCTCTGCGCTCAACGTTTTCTTGGGAAAACTAAAATAAAAGAAGAATCTGATCCGTGAAGATCCGACGGTCTAAACGCGTTTCGAAATAGGCGAACGATCCGAGGAGGGTGTTTGGCGTGCGCGTCGACAAAGGAGCCGGTGAATCGGAGAACGAGAGGAGGTCATCCCCGAAGGAATGGAAACCCTCGAGTAATCTCGTTAATTTGCGTGCTGGTGCGGGCTAACTTAGGCAAGGGTTGCCAGGGGGATGGCAGGAAGCAGGACAAGGATATCCTTGGCGGAATCCTTGCCGAGATTCCTGGTCGAGAGAGAGGGTTGGAAAAGCCAGCCAGGGTACGGTTATATAGAGGAACGATAACGGAAGGCCTTGGTTGTCTGATGGCAAGATGGCGTCCTACGATAGTGACGTCACAGGTGGTGGGTCGAGATGGCCGAGGGTGAGAGGACGAGCGGGAAACCGGCGCGAGAGACACCGGGATGGAAGGCAGAAAGAGGGTGGAACGGGGAGTAGAGGATGCGAGGAAGATGCCGGAAGGCGGAGGTCTAGGAGTAGCGATGGGTGTCAGGCTCTCTGCGTCGAGAAGTTTCCGCGAAACCTGAAATCTAACAAGTCGAGAAACTGGAATCTTGGCTGGGAAACGACCGCCATCGAATACGTATAATAGCTTTTGAAAGCGGTAGATGGAAATTCGTTTGCCGATAGATTCGACCGGTAGATTTTTCCAACTCGTCTGGATCTGTGCGCCACGAAATTCCACACTCGGCTTGTGTTCGGAGCTTCGACGATAGTTGGATCGTTCGTAGAGGATAGAGGAAAGAAGGCCGTGGCACGAGTTCCAAGCGATGCCACGCGTTTTGAGGCCATCACTAGCGCGGAAGCGAGACGGCGGGGCGGCAGCCAGGCAAGAGGTTGGCTAGGGGATGAGGGTGGAGGAAGAGAGAAAGCGAGAAACGGTAGAGAACGGTGGACGAAGAGGAAGCAGAATAATCGGCCAGAGAGAAACTGCGCGGCGAGTGGGAACGAGGGTGCTGGGGGCGGGGGAGGGAAAGAGGGAGATTACGAGGGCGAGAAGGAGAGGGTGGAAGTGAGAGAGAGAGAAGCATAATATTGATCGCATCTCCGTGGCTACAGACAGCATCTACCCTCTGTTGACGGGGTTGTTACTTGGAGGATTTAACTTTGATTCGTCGTGCCGCGTCGCCACGAAGATCATAGGCGTGACTGCGTCGCTTGCACCAATATGGCGTGCATCTGGCGTCCAGAAAAGAAGCAGCATGTCCGATCTACGAAATATAAACGCTTGGTCGAACTGGTATCTACCGTTCCGCGGAATATCGCAGCGTTATTCGACGTTGATCTACGGCGGATGGGGACTACGGTGGCCGTTTTCGTCGGTCGGACGTGGCGTTCGCGTTTGCCCGTGGGCGATCGCCGAGCGACGTTAATGCACCGGCCGCGGCACTGCGCGACGAGACGCGACGCGATATCCGTTGGAAAGGTGTCTCGCGGTGAAATTAAGCCGCTTATCCGATCGAAACGCACCGCGGCAGCTGTTTTCTCGGCACAGCCGTTTAATTCGAAGTTGGATATCGGGCCGGCCTTAACTCACGCCGAGGAGAAGTGTCGCCGAGGAAGCGAGGCTGTCGCGAAGGGGAGAAGTAATCGAGGCTGGGTATCTGCTAAGCGAGCAGGCTGCGGCCGGCCATTTACATACGCGCGCGTTTCGAGCACGTCGATGCATGACGCCCCGATATTCCGCCGATGGATCGAGATAGAAAACAACGTTGTACGCGGACGTCAGCCGGATAGGATCGAAATTGGCCGATGGGATTGGCACTTGTTGCGGTCGACGTCTTTATTGCCGTCGGGACATCTGTTTCTGCTTCCCGTTCTCGTTCTTCGTCGTTTATCGTCGAACGGTTGGTGTCCGCGCTCGTCCTTGGACTCGCGCGACACACAAAACCGTTCCCACTTGGCCGTAAATTTATTCTTCTTCTGGCTGCTGGATTGGATCTCGTCGAGGCGCGTCGAGGTTCACGGAATTCGAAACCAGCCAAACACAGTTGGCACGTGAACGGGCGCGCGCGCGCGCGCCCCCGATATTTAAGAGTTACGCGGATAACGAAGCGCGAGGGCCGCTAATGAAAGGGCCTGTAGCAATAGGACCGCTAATTAACAGCTTCTCGGCGAGTTAATTTGAATACAAGCTGGCCGGGCAGCTTACACGTCGCTGCCGCCTGTACGTGTGAACGCACACAGGCCTGTCGATCCACGTTTGCGTGCATCCGCTTGTGCGTGAATACGTGTAAACGTGTAGCGTGTAGCTCGATTCCCGATACTCCGAGGAGCCCGGGACTCAGAGCTACCAACCGTAGGAGCGACTAATTTAAATACACATGTCGATGCGTGCGAAGATTGCACCTATGCCGCATCCCTGCCGAGCTACGATGCCAGATACACATAATGCTATGCGAGCATCCTCCTCCTGTATGTACTCGGCCGTGTAATACACCGGTATTCGCTGGAAATACACCGGCAGATAGATTTCACGCAGCACCCTTCAGCCAAAAAAAAAAAAAAAAAATCCAGATCGAAGCGGAAAGGCTACGCTCCCAGCCGAGCGTGTAACCGCAGCGACGTTAAACATCGTCTTTCCGAAGATTAACGACACCTCCGTATTCGTTTATTCGCCTTCCAGACATTGCTTTATCTTTCTACCGAGATATTTGTTCGCGCTGTATCTGCTACGGAGCTTTAATCGCGACCGAGCGAATTTTGACAGTAAATGTAGCGGCGCGTCGCGCACGGTTAGTCATATCATTCGGATGGCAATGAATCCGAAGCGGAATAGCTAATGAGACCGAGAATCGACAGCCTGGACGAAAAAAGGAACCAACTCGTAACCAGCCAGGCCGGTTTCGTCGATACTCGCTTCTCCCTTGTTCCATCCACACTGATGGATTTCCGACGATTGCTTTTCGAAATAGTCTACCGTATCATCGATATTACTCTGGGTACCGCAAATTGTACGAATTGCAACGATGCCGGACCATCGTTAGTTTTCTTAAAACGCGGACAGGCTGTGTTTATCGTTGTACAAAATTTATTAGCCTTTTTCAATTCACGAAGTGTAGCGTCGTAAATTAATTAATCGAGAAATCACGAGCATGATATTTCTCGGAGTTGAGATCGAGAAGAGCGAATTCAGGTTCTCCAAATCTTCGCTTACGTCGCTATGATTTCCGACTTGCCATATGATACACGTGCTTCGTCTACCACGTCTTCCCGATAAGAAGACGAGGAAGGATGCCTAACAGTTGTTACGTTAAGAGTCAACAGACGATAGAGCGTGACAGTTTTTCGCGTACACAAAAGCTGACTGTCAAAAGTATTCAGAGATTTGTTCATTCACAAGACATATTCCGATTATAAGATTACAACTTGCATGAAATATGTAATAATTTGTTCGTAGTAGGACCATAGCTAATAGCCATAATGAAGTCGATTAGGCAGATTTTAGAGGCGTTTATGGAATACCAATCCTTATAGGACTACTTCGTTTCTTCTCAAGCTCTTTATCTACAGATTCTTTGACTCTCTAATTACAAGGCAGATTAAGAGCAATATCTGATGTTGAGTAAGAGCCAGCGATATATATCGCTAAGCTCAGCAGGCCCAGTCGAACGATCGGTTTCAAAATTGTACGGTCGTTGTTATTTCTTTCGTTCTAGCTTTATGTAAATTATTTCTATTAACAAAAATTGAAAAATTGTTTAATCTCACGGTATAAAAACTTGGCCGGGCCTGGCAAGCTTAGCTCCTACACCTACAGCAGATATTTTCTTTTCTTTATTTTTTTATTTGGAAGTTACAATTAATTCTCATTGAGAATTATAAATTATTCTGGCGTGCTACTATAACGCGAATAATAAATCATTATCGTATGTTTGATTCTGGCTGAATCTAATGCTTAAGGGAGTGTCCTGAATTAGAATGTTCTAAAACAGCGTGTCTTTGTGATTTTTTTTAGAAGGGAAAGAAAGAAATGAAGTTATTGAATATTGAGGTATGGTTTTGTATATATTTAACGAATAGAAAACAATTTTTTTTGAAGTAAAAGAGAAAATTATAACAGATTTCTAAGCCTATTTCATGGGCTATAGTTTTCAATCGATGGGAAACATTCAGCTTGTAATTCTTGACCGAAACGAAAAACCAAAAAAGAATTAAATTATTATATATTTTTCTTCTCGATGGACTAAAAAAGTTCGCGAAAAAGTTTATTTAAATAATTGTTATAGAACCTTGAAGATTATTTTTTCTTTTTATAAAAAACATTTTTTCTTTAAACCCACAAAAATTTTTTATTTCACACTATTTTTTGCCTTTTTTTTAGTTCATTCGTAAGAAAAATATATAATAATTTAGTCCTTTTTCGGTTTTTCGTTTCGGTCAAGAATTACGAGCTGGATCTTCCACGCCGATTGGAAACTGTGGCCCATGAAATGGGATTATAATTTCTTTTTTTACTTTAAACAAAAATTTTTTGTATTCGTTGAATATATACAAAACCATACCTCAAAATTCAATAACTTCGTTTCCCTCTTTCCCTTCTAAAAAAAATCACAAAAACACGCTGTTTTATAATAGAACATTTTAATTCAGGACACCCCTTAAATATAAAGTTTGATTTCTTTTAGCCTGCGGATCTGATCCTTCGTGTCAAGTAATTGAGTAACTAATTGATTTTGATTGTTAATTCTTATGTTATATCTATTACTGAATTTGGATATTTCTTCTTTAACTGTAGGAATCTTAAGGTCGCGATGTATTGTTTCCTTGGTAACATACCAAGGTGCATCTATTAAGAATCTTAGAGTTTTTGATTGGATACAGCAGATACTACAACAAATTATCTCCATGCGTTCTAATATATTTTAATATACTTGTTAATACATAACGTTGATTCCACAAAAAGATATCAAGCGCCGCTTCCAATTATTAATTCATCGTTGATTTCCATTCTTCGGTCAAATTCGCATAACGTTACTACTGGCTTGGCAACTAAGTGATTGCGGATTATCTCAATACCACCTAACGACAAAACCCGCAATCGCTTAGTTGCCAAGCCAATAGCAAGTGCCCGGATGCTCGACAGCGACAGCGTACGCTGTTTGAAAAGAAAGACGTCGCGATTGTGGTAGTTCCAAGAGACGTCGTACAGCCGTGGAATATTCGTTTGGCAAAGATTATTGCTGAAACACGTAGAAACCGCGGTACGATCGCTTGCATCAATTTAGACGCGTCGGAACGATCATCGCCGGAGAATGGAGGTTCTTTCGCGTTGGATCGTGGCCATTCATTGGCACGTTGCGGTGCGTTGGTTAAATCAACGTTCGATCGATCCGAAATCCATATCCTTCGCGAACAGAGATAACAGGGAGGAAACGAGAGAGCAGGGTTCTGAGAGGCATTGGCAAAAGCCGCGTCTGTCAGTCACACGTCAGCCGGCAACAATATCTATTGTGCCGAAGTGAATCGTAATACCTTGCGGGATATGGACGTGTATATCTGATACGATAACCCGATATCGAGATGACATCGACTACCATGGAAGCCACGCTGGCCAATGACGAGTGATAATCGTGCACCTTCTCAATGCTATCTGTCAGTTCCGCTGCCAGGATTACGGTGCGTCAGACGAGTAATTAGTCGTTTCGCGTGCGCGATTAGATTTCCAAGCAGCATCTTTGAATCGATGCCAGAGAGAGAACGGGCATTCCGCCGCGGTATCTCGAATCTTGACGCGGCTATCGATCGCCATCTGCGCGCGTGTTTGTCGGGACATTTTTCCCTCCAGCCGGTGGTGCATCGGTTTTTAGTGCAGACCTCTTACTACCCCGGTCTACCTCCAGCATTCCTAGTGTTCTTTCTTTTATTTATTTAGTTACACGTACGTTAGCTCTGTGTTACGATTGAAGGAAAAAGAGGCCTCTTCTTCGTTGCGATATTAGCGGAACGCGCAAAGATAATGAAAATAGAAATTAAAGTACTGTAGCGGGATAGGAGTCAAAGGACGACTCATGCTGTTGTTTTGCCTCAGGACATTGACTCAGCCTTGACGCATGGAACATAACGACAAATAAACTCCGAGTAAAACAACGTCGCCGCCACATGCAACCATCGAATGAAGACGAATTTGAATTTTCCGACTCTCCCCCGAACAGTATAAATAAACGGATGCGATCGCGAGCGATGGAGTATCGAACAGTATCGTGCAGTATCTACAGAGTATCTCTGAGTATCTCACGAGTATTTATCGAGTTACGCGACGAGCATCGACGATTTTATTCTGCGATTTATATTTTGTACTAACGACTCACGTATACGGCTGTACATTAATTTATTATTTTAAATATATTCGACTGTTTGAACAACGAGCAATCTGGTCCTTTAAACCTCACGTACTAACTATCCTGCAAAGTACGATATGTAATATCGTGTAATTATCCGGCTCTCAGTCTTCTCAGTGCTTGTTTCAATTTAACCTTTAACGCTTTAGTTTCAGTTTCACATTCGGCAATTAAATTCTCGCCTTTTCCTTTCAGCAATTGGCTGGCAGCTGATGGACACGGCACGTCGAGCAGCGCCGTTCGAGGTACGCACTTCGTCGAGGTGTTTTGCTGGTAAAAGATTTCCGTGCATCTCGGTAAGTTTCTTTCTGCATTTGTTGCGTCTTGCTGCGACGAAGTACATTAGGATCTGACCTGAACGAGCGTGAGAGATTAGTAGAGCGTTAGGCTTAGGTTTGATTATATTCACGCTGCGACTGCTTTTTAAATTCCCATTTTAATCTAAATAATTTTTAATTTTTTCACGTTGACTGCCACGCGTGTTTTCGAGGAAATCTCAGTCAGGCCACGCGTGCCGCAGTACCAAGCGCTCTCTGCTAGGTCCTCCCATCGATATTTTAGTAATGCGAGTCGTTCAAGCGGTGGTCTCGAGAATGATCTTTCGTTTCGTTTGTTCGCAATATTAAAACCACTAGCTGTTGTTGAATATAACGAAGGAAAGTGCGGTATAGATTATTCCGAGCAAATGGTTTCTCATGCCACCACAATTAGAAAAGGAATCAAACGGTACAGAAAACTTGGCGTTCAACTCCTTCTGGGAATTTCTGTTGTTAACGCTTTGAAGGTTTACAAAATTGCAACAAGGGAGAATATAAATATTAGAATATTTAGACAATTATTAGTTGGAAAATTATTAGGGTTGTCTGAAAATACAAAAAATCCTTGTCTTCGACGGAGTCAGCATAATATCGCCGTTCGGAAAAATGATTCCGGAAGAAGCATTAGACGCGCATGCAAACCATGTTATGCGAATAAAAGACGTCGAATGGACCGAACAAAGGCACAAAAGAATTTGAAGAAAACAGCAACTTATTGTCCAAATTGTGCCGACCAACCTCGGCTATGTATAGAATGCTTTAAAGTTTTACGTTCTAAATAATTTTTTAATAAACCATTTTCGTATTACTTTTATAACAATTCAACAGTTTTATTATTATGGAATATCTTTTCAAACACCTACGACGATCCTTCGCAAATAGTCAAATAAGCGACACCCGAATACGGGTGACGCGGCCCTACCAGAAACTTTGCTGACACCCGAATACGCGAGTCGTGGCAGTCAACGTGTTGTAAAGAATGTAAGAGAATGTAAGATGTTCGCTAAGTAACATTGTCTACCAATCGTTTTGAACAGTAAATTTTCGCTAAACTTCATGAAGAATTCGCACCTACGACCGACCGTGCGCGGTCATAGGGACCAATCCTCTTAAGTAGGGCGGGCCATGATGCAAATGGGCTATTGAAGCAGTAGATTCTTCGTTGTAATTTAGATGATCGCCTATCGGAACTAGCCAGTGCGTTATTCTTTATCGCAGGACTGAAATGGGCGCGAGAGTCGGACGAAAGTCGCGCTTCCATCGGTGCGACGTATCGCGCTGCTGGCCGCGTCTCGAAAACTGCCGGTAGACACGAGACTCGGCCGAGTTGCCTGCACACGCATACACACCGTGCCGAAACCGATCCCTCCTCCGATTTGAATTTTTCCCGCCCCCCGGCGGCGGTTCGTGATTTTTTCTCTCGTGGTCTTTTTTCGCATGGCAATTAATTAGCGGATAGTATCGCGGGCCGGAGCTCACGTACGGCCGCGCGATAAAAGTAATGCCCCGGAAAAATGTTTCTCTTTTGCCGCGCGGCCGGCGGTGAGGAACGAAAACGGGCCGCGCCGCTGAAGAGACCGCGGGACATTGTAGCGCGTGTGTGCTGCGTTCGAGAACCCGGACAAAGAGAGAAAGAGAGGAAGCGGAGTGGCTACGCCAGCGGCATAATATCCGCGCCTCGAGAAACGCTAGGTGCATGCAACTACCGAACAAAAGGGGTTGGAGGCGGCCGAAGAGGGTGGGAATGCGCGAGACGGGGGTTGGTCGAGGCGAACGAGGCAGGCGGAAAGGTGTATACGCTATAAAATATAAAGTATAACGTATATAAGACCATAAAGTCCGATAAGGGAGCGGCATAGATATACGGCCGGGCTGCGCAGCACGCGAAAAAGGGTTCGCGAAATTAGAATTTTTACGGTGGACTGCTGCGAGAATAATAAAAGGAGAGATGAGCCTGTAACCTTTGTCGCGATACCGCTCGGTCGCTTTCCGCTCCCCCTTCCCTCGGATCAGTTAATGGGAAATATTTCGGGTGTGGTTCGTGGAAATTCTTCCACGTGCCTTACGTTTTGTTTACCTCGCGGTGCTCGATGCCAGTCGAAGCGCAGTAACTTTCGAACTGCGGACCAAGCACTTACGCAGCAAGTGCCTATACAACGTTTGTTTCTTGCGACGTACAAAGACAGTGAAATTAAAATATAGCGTTCGTGCAGGAAGGAGAGCAATAACTAGGACTGCGTATTACACGTATGTATGTTCTTTGTTGTACTTTACCATTGTTGATGTTTATTCGACCATTCGCGGAGAGACGCGATCGCGAGAAAGCACGTCACGGGAGTCGTAAATTCCCGTTACGATTGGATAATCGACGCCACGAACTGATCGATCCCCTGATTTCTGTTACGATAATAGGGGTGGTTCAATTGAGTTTACACTGAATTAACGGGTATAAATTAATGTTTATTCCAACAACTTTCTAAAGAAGATAATTACACCGATGTATGTATAAGGTAAGTAAGTGACTGATTTAAGGGTAGAAACCCGGTAATGACATGTTGAGTATTCTAACGATGAAGAATCAGTAAAGTAAGTGACGATGCTGTGTCGGAGGAGAGCTACCTATCGGTCTGTCCGACGCAAGGGACCATCGGATTTGTTGATGACAATTTTGGGTAGGGATGTGAGGGCAGTAGACATTGCTTCTGATTGAATAAAAGAAGGTCGGTGGACTAGGAAGCGTCTTAGCCGCCCTCGATAGAAAGTTGCTAGTGTGAAGTATCATACGTGAGAAAAACTAACTTTCCCGTGTTTTCCCGTAGTAAACAATAAGCTTTAGAAACGATTCAGTAAAGAGATGCTTGTTCGGTCTGAAGGACCTTAGCTAGAAAATTCCTGAGATTTATGATAGGTCCTTAAGACTATCGAGGATACGCAGTAAGGATGTGCGGACATCTGGTTGCTTAATTTGGTTGGTTACTTGGCTTAACTCGATTTAATTTAAAGAGAGGAAAAAATAACGCTAATGGAGGTGGACGATTTGAATTCAAAGAGTGTTGATCGAGAAGCGTTGAGCGTTGATCGAGAGGTCAGAGCTAGTCGAGAAGTCGAAGAGTAGAATTGTTAGCGTTGTCGAGTTGCGAGAGTTGTTAGCGTTGTGGAGTTGCGTGAGTTACTAGCGTAGCTGAGAGATTGAGTTGTTAGCGTTGTGGAGTTGCGTGAGTTACTAGCGTAGCTGAGAGATTGAGTTGTTAGCGTTGTGGAGTTGCGAGAGTTGTTAGCGTTGTGGAGTTGCGAGAGTTGTTAGAGTTGTGGAGTTGCGTGAGTTACTAGCGTAGCTGAGAGATTGAGTTGTTAGCGTTGTCGAGTTGCGAGAGCTGTTAGCGTTGTGGAGTTGCGTGAGTTACTAGCGTAGCTGAGAGATTGAGTCGTTAGCGTTGTCGAGTTGCGAGAGTTGTTAGCGTTGTGGAGTTGCGTGAGTTACTAGCGTAGCTGAGAGATTGAGTTGTTAGCGTTGTCAAGCTGCGAGAGTTGTTAGCGTTGTGGAGTTGCGTGAGTTGTTAGCGTTGTCGAGTTGCGAGAGTGGTCGAAGTAAAGTAAGATTGTTGCGTTTAGTTCAAGTTAAACAACCATCGTTTTCTGTCTAATTAACATCTGTTAGTTTATTTATTGTAAATAAATTATAAATTATAAATAGTATCAGGAAAAATTTATACCTAAATTTCCCTGATACTACAATAGACTAAGCTAAACAAACGGCGATATAGAATAATGTAAATGATACATTAGGTGAACGATATATCGGACAAGTTTGTATCGGTTAGAAAATGGGAAGCGCAGCGGCACACGAGACACTCAAATCGCAGTGACTCATATTGTTGTGCCTTGGAGTGTCAACATCGTTTTCATATGCTACGTTAAAAAGCAAATGTACTCCGGAAAAAACATTATCAACGTTATTTATAATCGTCAACAGGAATTACATTTGATCTTTTTATAAGCCCACCGATCGATATAAATAAACGAACGTTCTCTCTAGGAAAATAAATCAGAAAATCAGTATAGCGATCATCATAGCAATCATTACAGCGAGACATACACTATCTCTGTACTTATATTTAAAGTGAATTTAATATACACTGATTATTATAATTCTATCATTCGTCTCTTTGATAAACTAATACGTATTATACAACAAACCATCTGAGAAGTAAAAGGCGAGTAAGTAAAATAAGAGAGAACATAAACACGAACGTTTTTGCCCTGGTCCTATGTTTCTAACGATAAGTCTGTTCTCCTCTGTCTTTCCTCTCCTTTTTCATTCGCTTTTATCTTCTTATCGTTTTCCGTACGGATATAGTAGAACGATAATCTCGAAATATCTGGCAACCGAGCTGAACGCGTAGCGAGCGTTAGAAAAGTCGTCGGTCAACGAACCGAAATTTCTTTTTATTCCACATCTTACGCGAACGAATTGTCACGAAAGAACCAGCCAACTGACGTTCTACGATCGATAAAAAATTAAGTGTACAAAAAGTTGCAGGAAAAGATTTCCAACTGTAAACTCGCACGCTGCCGCTTCTCTCGCGAGAAACAGAGGAGGGTGACTCGGACCGGAGGAAAAATCAGAGGCCTCCGAGTCACCCCTGTGAGCAAGTATCGCGGTAGTAAAGCGAAACGACCGGTGTATAAAAGCGTTTTCGTCCGGGCAAGCTAGAAAACAGGGGTTGATGGGAGTGACGTTGAAACCGCGATGTCCTACCCTCCCGTTAGGGGATGAACAGATCTTATCTGGTAACTGCGAGCTACCGCGTGCCTCCTGCCCCTTCTTCTATGTCCGATACCACCAGAAAATCCGCGTTGTCGATCCGTATCACTCCGTAGATGGGATCTCGCTGCTGCATGCACATTGTTGTCCGGCAATCCTATTTGCTTTGTTGGCGTACCTGTGCGTGGCACTGCTCGATCCTCCATACCAGAAATCGCTCGCTCGCCGATTAATTCCACTTTCCTCCTTCCAATCGTCTCTTTGTCTTCCTTGGGTTTGTCTTTCGGCAGGTTCGCTGCGAGCACAAGTCTGCAGGCGGATCCTGTTATTCGTAAAGTAGCTGTCGTTTGACTTTAGCTTAAGTCACGTTAGGATTTTCTACTCGATGACGTAGAGTGTGCTCGGACTAAATAGAAGCGTCGTGTCGATCGGCAGATCGAACTTTGTTCGGAGAAGAGGGCGTTGGTCCGTGGCGTAGGCTCGTTTCGAACCAATTCCGTGGAAGGAAGATGACATCTTGTGGCCCCTGAATAATAAATGAAAGAGAACGTTTCAATTAGAGAGTTCTCGTCTCTCTCAGCGTGGTGTCCCTCGGAGACCCGCAGACCACCCCCAACGTAGCCCGACAGAAACCTCAAGGTTCCATTGGACGATCGGTGGACTTCATATTATGCGCTTCTATAGCGATGCTACGGTGGAAGAAAGAGGCGCGCTCATGACGAATGGGGACATTATGCGCGGCTAACGTTAGGTGTCTGCTCCTAGTTAGAAGAAACTTAGACCCCTACCGCCCCATTCATCGCAACTTCTTAGGATTCTGCTTGTCGTGATAGTGACGTATCTATACAACTCTAATCGTTTTCCATACGTACGATTTCCTGCTTCCTGTTCCCCTCCACGAATATGTCAATCCATTACCTGTATATATTTACATAACTTAACCCTTTGCGGCTCGCTGTATTTTCGAACTTTCGTCCCGGTTCATGGAAAATCGTCAAAAAGTTGTCAACGTAGTGTCCTGTATCACGCGGATAATTTAATAGAGTCGTTAAGGTCTTCTCAGTTTTGACCTGGTGCGTGACGCGTGGTCGTGGAGAAGAGGGAAGTACAGAGTTTAAAAATCTTCACAAAATTGAATTACAATTATCGATAAGTAGATATAGCACTCGTATATTCTACGACAGACGAAATGTCAGCTACAAAATTAGCAACACGCATACGCAATATGTAGGATTCCTTAACCTTGCCGTGTGCCACAGCACGTACATGTGACACCGCGAAACCACGAGGTCTCGATACAGCCGATACACGTTCGTAAGTGGTTAAACTGGCTCGAAGAGAACGGAAGCTGTACCCTTTTCTCTTCTTTCTCCGGGAATCGAGCCATCTTGCGAAGAAAGGCAGCCGGTATGCCGGCAATCCATCCGAACACAGGTAGCCAGGAGCCTTCTTCTCGCTCGATGTGTTCCTTTTGCGCGACTATTTTTCACTCGTCCAGTTTTTAATGGCCGGGATTAATATCGCCGCGTAACAAGACACTTTTCCAAAGAGGCTCCGGCCTGCGTGGGTGTGGGTGCGGAGGGCGTGTGCGCGCGCCAGCTCGCCCCTGAATACCGGCCGCCACGCGAGACATAAAAGATTACGAATGCGATGTGTCGGTTCGCCGGCAATAGGTCTGATTGTATTCGGGTAGCCGGACAAATCGTCCGGCATTATGCCGCCGTCTCAGTCTATCAATTACGAGACGCTGCCTCCCGGTTTTCGTGTACGAGTTGCACCGACCGTAGAGGTGGATAGGCCCGCACGCCTGCGGTCTATTTCATTGATCATCTTCCGAGAGGATGCCTGCCCCGGGTATTGCATGACCGCCTCTTCCTCTCGAGTAGCTCGTCGGGATTTCATTTCCTTCTCGTTCGACCGCCGCTGCGTGGCCCTCGGGTACGATCCACGTATTTCTGCATAATTTTCCGCCGCCTTTCCAGCAGACTCGTCGTAAAGACCATGACTTACGACCTCCTGGTTGACGCATGGTTCGGCCAGAGGACGTTTTCCCGTACGCTACTGCCGACCCGTGCTCCATTACGCCTGTTCCCTGAAACAGTTAGGAATCCCTCCGTGTTCCCTTTGTGTCGGCCAACGTACCTGTCCACGTCGTTTTCTGTGTTGGGGCGCGTCCCCAGTCGATATTGCCGGTCGCGAGATCGAGACTAGAGAAAGAGACTCGTCGAGGTGTTCGTTCCCTTCGTTTTTTCTTAAGCAACTGCCAGACACAATTTATCAACATTTTAATGTACTACTCCGGCTACATAATGGACTCGGAGTATAATGTACTCCTTCAAACCTTTTTCCCAGGCTCCTCTATAGACCCCCCTAAGAATAAGAATAAGACGTTGACACATGGTGGGGCCCTTACAAACACAATGTCCGCGGTATAACGTACGACGGTGTAACTATGCTTTTTTTCCAAAAGATCTGCCACGGATTACGGCACCGAGGTGTTTCAGCCTCGTTTCGAGATCGCCCGAGGTTTCTATCGAGTCCTCGCGTGATTCCTCCGCTCCGTGACCGATCATATATCATCTCGGCAGCGTGACTCGTGCAAGGATGAAATATCGTTTCACGAAACAGCAGAAAGACTGCTGTAAGTTAGCTTCGAGGACGCAGACACGCGATACTTTATTTTTAACGATCGCGGCGAATAATATTCCGAGGGACGAGACGCGCCGCGGACCACCGCCGACGATTTCGTTTCTTTTCTTCCACGTCGTTTCCGTTTACTTTCCGTCGTTGTGGGCCAACGTGCAGGGGCCGCAGCCAGGGTGGATCGTAGCGAAAGTAGTGCAGCGCCGCGATAAGGAACGCAATCCGATGCGCGTGCCAGATAAGTGGTTGATGCCTTTAGTACGGGGAACGAGGATGTTTCTCGTCTATGGGCTAAAACGCTCTCGAGGGGTCGTCGTAACACCCTCGGTTTCGCCGTTCACCCGACCAAAGCCCAAGGGGGTGGCGTGGATCGAATTATGCTACAGGGGGATGAGAAGTCGTTCTCGAACCAAATGGCTGGATTAAGCGAGTCCGGGTCATTAATTGGTCAGCTTTGACTCGGGCGATCCTTGTCGGGTCGTGTGAAAGTCTTATTTCGTTCGTCTTATTTCCGCTTCTTCCTCTTTCCTTCGTTCGTACGCCTCCAGACCGTAACTACACCCCGTAGAAACGGACACATCGGTATTTGATATCAACGAAACACGTATGATACGTTTTATTATGTATCTTGTATCGTACGAATATATTATGCGTTAGACTGTTAGACGAAATGCTTGAAAGTTTCATCGGCACTGTGTTACGAGACACGAATATCGGGCGACTATGTTGACCAAGTTTGATACAGATTTGGAAATATATATTTATCTATTTATATATTAGATTTATTATTTTTATATAGTCTTGTCTGGATAAACTTCCGGTTACGTTATGTTACGTTATATCAAGTTCTATGGCTCTGTAATTCTCATTTTAATTTTCAACATCTACGATGGTAAAATTGTAATTTTTAACCAAACATGTACATAGAAATTACAAGATGTTTAGCGAGTTCAGAAAACTATTTAAGTATTTTTACATAGTCCTGTTTCGGGTCTGCACGAATTTCCGGTTACGTTGCATCACGTTTTATGGCTCTGTAATTCTCACTCTAATTTTCAACATCTACCATAGTAAAATTGTAATTTTTATATGTACAGGGTTTAAAAATGTATATAGAAATCACAAGTATTCGATCGATAATATTGTTGAGAATTTTGGATCTTAATTGCCGAAATAATGGTACAGGGACACTAAATTTACATTTAGAATTTATATTGGAATAGTTCTATATTTATTTGATAAGCGATTTCAAAGATATTCATCGATACAAACTTGCACGTGTCTCAGCACTTTCTTCCATATCACACTGTTAACTGAACAGTTTACATTCCTTTGTTTTCGCGCGCACACACGTACTTCCACACACTGATATTCACATACAAGTATCACTACTACGCAGCTAACCTAGTCCAGCACATGAAATTATACATATCTCAATAGACATGTATTAATGAAACTCGATATTCGCTAGGCCATTTCAGTTTTTACTAAATGTGTTTCAAGTTCCGCATAGATGTTCACATTGGTTCCCTCGACCAATATCATCGTCACGTAAAAATGACAGGCAAATAATAATAAAAAAATGTTGGGTCTTGAACCACAGTTCGAGATACCTTTATTCTATAATGAGATTACAAGCTTGCGATTAGACCGTTACCGAAAGACTGAATCCTCGATCAAGACCCAGCCCTTCTACATGTTCGTTTATCTTATACCTACGTGCCGAATTCATATTCCTTTGTTTTGGGAGTTGGTGTCGTGTGCAAGGCTGTTCAGGTTTCCTGAGTCGGTCGTAGATATTTGTTGACGTTACATCATTATGATGTGCGCGGTGCTAATAAATTTCCAAAATATCATATATACGACATACGTGTTAAGACCTAAGAACGTCGAAATGCCAGTACGTTGCTTCACGCTAAAAACCACGTTCCGGCTTTCGAGCATGGCATACGACACGTGGACGACATTGACGGACAAGCTAGACGGGTTAAGCAGGTCCTCGTTCGATTTACCGCTATTCGATCGACTTTGGTATTGTGGTCTCAGCCCTTAACACCCGAGTATCTCGCTGGATCATCTCGCAGGGATAAAGGAAACAAGAAAACGAGCTGGTGTCCTCGTTGCTCGCAGGTGTTTGCGAGTGTTTTGCAGCCAGCACAGGAGTCAAGTGCATCGTTTTCACGAGGTAACGAGTGAAGAGTCCGCGTGAGTTTGCGCATTCAGCGTCGGGGAATAATACCATCGTTCGCTACCCCCGTGGAGCGGTGCGTTCCTCGCGACAATGGCGCAATCCATAGTTTAGGGGAACAATGAGTGCGAAACGCGAAAGAATTACACGTTTATATCTGCCAGGTCGCCGAGCCCCCGCTGTCACGGCAACGAAGGACTCTATCCGTTTCTTCCCTCCGCCTGTCCTTTTTGAATACCTCGGGCCGCGTCCTCAAAAACCCATGGGTGGGCCAACCTGCCCATGGGAACCCGCGGAGAAACGCTTATAGCCGGTGGACGAGAAGCAGACACCCCCGTGGCTCTGCGCGCACCTTACCGATCTTCCTCCTCTTTTTCGATCCCTCGCTGCTTCACGCTCCTTTTTCGCGACCGACCGACCGAACCAACGGGCCATCCCGGTCGATTTGATTGATTTCACGGCTTCCTGGAAATTCACCGACGCCCTACGAGCCACGTCGATGCCAGCATTTCTTCCGATATTCGCGATTTCCTCGATATCGGTCGTGTGACCAGGTCTACGATGTCTCTTTAAATATTTGCGTGGTGCGATTTCGTCACGAAACATATCTATCACTAAGATGGTCCACTAGGCAAACAGGTCCCCGTATTTGTCTTTCGATTTTGCAGGGATTTGAACAATTTCTTGTTATACCTCAGCGATACTCGGCGTAGAATATGCTGTTTATCGCGTGATCTCCTTATCGAAGCAAGTACATACGGCTTGTTGAAAAGGCAGAGCATAGATTGCTGCGATTTGCATCGCGTACACTCGCTCGTCCAATTTACAGTGATGATCACAACCGATCCCGTATTCCGCAAAATGTTCGTGCTAACGCTTGCAGGACATCACCAAGGCTGCTGATGTTCGTTTTGTTATTCAAGGTCATCGATGATCTCATTCACTGTTCTCCTAATGTACTGCTGTCTACTAATTAGCTTAATAATTAGCTTATTAATTTCAATGCTCGTTCTCGTTCCCTACGAAACGCTTCCGCACTGATTTTTTCATGAGCGATCTTAGATTTTGCGATCCCGTTAACAGATCGCGCAACTACGTAAATGGTATTTCCGACCGAGTCGATCTCTGCCTCATCCTGTAAACGCAGGCGATCGACTTTGCTGATATTTTACCCTTAATCGGTTATTATGCACGAGTTCCTTTTTTCCTCTCTTATTCGTGTAATTTAACATTGCAATTCCTTTTCTCTTCTCTTTTTCCTCTGTGTTATGCCGAACTGAGTATTCGCCGAACGTACGTTAACCCTTTGCACTGCGAATTTTATTTCAATTTCGTCGCCAGCAGCTTTTAAGTGTTTTATTTGAAATTTGCTTTAACCAAGAAATAAGACAACTTAAATGAATAAAGGAAGAAAGAAATTCATTTAAATACCAGTTTCATTCTATTGTTGTATTTTCTAATTTTTCAGCATAACAATTTCCAGGATGCAATCCTGCTTTTCTAGGACATCTATCGATTTGGACATGAAAAAATGTCGGATGGGACTCGACAAAGGAGCTCCCGAGATAAAAATTAATGTCGAGTCACACTCGACATAGGAGTGCAAAGGGTTCACAAGCGGTTCCAAGGAAAATTTTCATCCTTTTCCCTTCTGCATTCGACGATATAAGCCATTCTTTTGCACACAGAGCAAACGCACGCAAGTTAACTAAATACGTTCCCGGTCATAACTCTATCAAATTTAATTCGGTGTGTTGAGAATTTTGGATCTTAATAGCCGAAATAATGGTATAGGAACACTAAATTTACACTTGGAATTTATATTAGAATAGTTCTATATTTATTTGATAAACGATTTCAAAGATATTCATCGATACAAACTTGCACGCGTCTCAGCACTTTCTTCCATAGGCGACTGTTAACTGAACAGTTTACATTCCTTTGTTTTCGCGCACACACATACTTCCACACACTGATATTCACATACATGTATCACTACTACTCAGCTGTTCTAGTTTAGCACATAAAATTATCCATTTTTCAATAAGGTGTGTGCGATATTTTACGTTGCACGACGCATATGATCCGACAGATTTCTAATACGATAAATGGAAAATGAAATGAAAAAGCTGTAGTATCAGGAGCTGTCCTAATACCTGTGGCGCCGGTAGCATAAATAAATAATATACTTTTGGTCTGTCTGGAGGCAAATCGTACGCCCCGATGAAAATACTCGGGCGCCGGCTGGGCTGGTTTTTCCAATTAAGAGCCGCATCTGATAAACGGGGAGCAACGCGTGTACGCGGAAATTTAACAAGTTTCGACGCGCGCCACGGACCTCGCGTTGCGAAAACACAAAGTTGGCCGAGGAAGTTGGAGCAACGCGCGGCTATTCATCGTTACAGTTAAGACACAGGCGGTCCGAAGAAGTTCAGACACGCAACCGTTTCGCGGCCGGAAAGTTCGAATTGGATGTGTTTAAGAAATATGGTGGCAAGCTGGCCGCAACGTGTGTTTATCTGAGCCGCTATCGCGCGCGTTACACCACGTTTTATCTTCATTTCCTTCGGCACAAGTTACGAGAACGACGTTTCGTCGATTTAACGACGCGTCGGTTGTTGGAAGCGCGGGTAGCGCAGGATCAACGATCCCTCGTGCAAAAAGAAGGATCGCGCCTCGTGGTAATTGGCATCGCGTGTTTCCTAAATTATATAACACGTCGTTGAATCATTACTAAACGATAATGAGTCTCTTCATCGGCGAGGCGGTACGGTACAACGTGTAATTTACCTAATGCAGTTACGATACCTTGCAATCTGCGGCTGATCGATGCCCGCCGAAATCTTCGAAGCGGCCTCGTTTCTCTCTCGTTGCAACGTCCCATTCGAATACCCGTGAGTGTCGCTTCCGCTAGTTGCCAGCGAATACCGCGAATCTGGCTCTCGTTTCGATTAAAATTGAATTACCGTGGCGAGACGAAGAGGCGCGTGGCGTGGCAAATCGGGCTAGTCGTAAAGGCACGTTTTTATGGGCCATTCGACCGAGCTAATAGCCAACGTTCAAGCGAGTTCACACGCCCGTTCGATTCTGCGGCCGACCCCGCGCTCGCATCTATCATCGACGAGTCGGTATCCCGGTAATTGAAACAGTCGACGATGCTCGTGCAAGTGCTTCCGAACAATGGGTCCTCCGGCAATGTCGCGCATCCACGCGAGTGTATCATAATGCGCTACCTTGGATAATTGAATCGGTAGGCGGTGGCGAGCTGCAGCTCCAACAGCCCAGCGAAATAGGCATTATATTGGCCGTGGCGAATCTGTGTACAAAACAGGCGTAATTCGATGGTGTCACGGTCTCCGTTCGGCACTTTTCACCCCCTCCAACGCAGCAGCGGTGGCTACCCTCGGGACACGCGCTCTCTGGGCCACGTCGACCACGAAGGATCCTGCTCGTCCACCAAGAGGGTAGGTATACGCGCGTGACCACGCGGAGGTGGGGCTGTTTTGACTATCTTCGGGGCAACCTCGGTAGAATCGTCGGTGGGAATCGTGCACCGGATTGCCCGGTTTCCAAAGGGGATGAAAAATTAAAGACGACCGGCCGTGGAACAGCCCGTGAAATTGTCTCGGAGCTTTCGGGCCGAGTCGAGAGAGAAGAATGGCCCTCTTAATGCGTCTTTGTCCGGGAAATTTATTGGCCTCGCGCCGTACGATCGCAGCCTCTCTTCTCCTCCACTTTGGCCTTCCTTCGTCTTTGCCTTCGGCCATGGAAACCGATGTTACGCGATCGAACGGCCAACCTTGCTCGATCGAGCGCCAGCGTATCGAAGGAAGAAGCAGCCGCCGGATGAATACGCGACTGTAACGTGCGCGAAAGGAAGAAGAGCCGAACGAATGACCGTCGTCTCGCTTATCGCTGTTACAGGGATTCCCCTCGGAGGGAACTGGAAACAAAAAGCCTGGACGGTAATAGCGATCGATCGGGGCCTCGACTGGCATTCCTTTCTGAGCCAGAGAGCCACCCTCGTTCTCCTCAGGAAGCATTTTCACGGACAACGTGTCAGGAATCACTTAGGCCTTCGGCTGGCTAACAATGACACACTCGGCTCTCTTCTTCCTCCGAGCTTCCTTCGTTTTCTTCGTTCGTCAGTGCGTGATTCGGACGCGCGGCTAGCTGTGTGCGTGGATCCGACCAGCGCTTCGCGCTACAATGCGGAGACTAATCGAATCTCGCGTTCTCTGCGAGTCTGCATTCGCGTACAGCGTCCGATAAAAGTTTCCTATCGTTTCGTTAAACTGCCTGGAATTTTCTCGTCGGAAGAGTCCTTCGATCTTGAATATCGCTGCAACTGTACGACGAATTGCGCGCTACCCTGTACGTGTTAGAAACTACGATCGGTTCTTATTATTTGTTTCACGCGTCAATACTATTTATTATCGACATCATCGAATTTGAAACTTAGGGAAGAAACTTTTGAACGATACTGTATGCATCAGAATGTGTAACGTATGGACGCGCGCGTCGGTGTGCGTGTACATCGATTAGTATCGATACTTGGTCCTCGGCCCATCGTTCGACAGACTGACTTCATTGTCCGGCTGACGAACATTGTGCTGCTGCTCGCCCTCTCTCCATTTTCTCCTTTTTATTCTCCCTCTTGCTCCTCCGTCCTGTTCGTCCCTCTGTGTTTCTGTCATTTCAGCCATTCGAACGTCTCCCCCGATGATGCGTCTCTTCGCTCGATAGAAAAGGAAACGGGCAACCGGCACGGTGACGCGTGGAATTTCGGGACCGGCTAATCTCGTGACTAAGTGGCTGGCCCGAGTTTCAGCCGATACAAAATCGATAGCGCGAGCTTGGAATCTCATCGAGCGCGACCCGTGCTGGCTACCCTAATCGATTCCAACCGAACGAACGATGACTTCTTCGAATCGACCGTTTCCCGATGTCTCTCGATTCGTATCGTTGCTTCCTCCAGCCCGGACTAGCTTCGAATCGCTGATGAGATCTGAAACAATTCGAGTCTCTGTTTATACAGACTCTGTATACTGCGACAAAACCAGCGATTCCTGACATATTTCAGATTTTTATACAAATTCACATTATGTGCATTATGTCAGGTTGTCCGGAAAGTGTCTTTCTTTTGCGAACGTGTTTCTTACAGCGGTGCACCTTCGTATAAAAGTAAAGCCAAGTCTGTGAAATGTCGCCGTGTTTATCTCGACAGAACAAAATCGACGTACGTAATTCGACGAAATAATATCAAACAAGAAGCCTTGTGCGTCTATTGTTTCTAAACTTTTCCGACAACCTAATAATATTCTCTTCGTTGGAAATATATTTTTTATTTTTTTAATATCGTACCTTGGTACTTTTTGGCGCGGAATGTTCCCAAGGATCGATACACCTAAAGAGAGAAATATATAGTTTTATTTAAAACAAGAGAAACTAAGGTTCCCCTCGAAACCGTTCGATTTTTCCTTAAAACATTTTTCGTAAAAATCGTCGCTAACAACAAAAATTCGAATCACTCGAAAGTCCCGAGTCTTACGATTAACAGACCTGGAGCTTCAAGTCTCCAGACCGTCCTTGATATTTCGCGTTAATTCGGTTTAATTGCCGGGTTAAAATCATTTAGTATACAAACAGCTTACGATCATTGGCGACGTGTACGAGCAGAAAATCTTCGCAGAAACCATTTACGTTCATAACGATACGGACAATGATACTGTTTGAAGAAAAATAATCCAAAAGCAGCTCGTGGGATACCGAATATTCATCAAGCTTGCAAAATCTATCGGAAATCTGGAGCCCTTGGACCCTCAGAAGACTGAAAACCCATCAAGAATCAGGACCTGTAAAGTCTTTGGAAAGTCTAAGCTTCGAATTATGTCGGAAGCTATTGAAATTTGTCGCCACATACGATACAGATTGGAGGCGTTTCAGATGCCATCGCTACATGGAACCGCGTTATCTTGCCTCTCACAACGTATTAAACGTCGAGATATTTCGTTGAACGAACGTTCGAAGACAGCCGTTTATCGAACAGGTTAGGATCGCTTTGTATTCCGGTTTGCCTCGATTTAGGAGGGTTGACGATGGTCGAGGAAGCTTGTGATGTTTCGCGGCGACTCGGACAGCAGGGAAAAGGCCAATCCGAGAATCCTTTGGGAAGAACGATGCGTCAAAATATGTCGAAAAAACGTCAAAACGCTGGTCGAAACGAAGCAAGGCGTCGCGCCGATGCATCGCTAGCGTGCGTTCGGCTCAGGCCTGGCTGTCTTCCCCCTGAAATTTCTCGGAACGAAGGCTACGAGGTTCGTTTCTCTCCCTTTTTCTCTTTTTCTTTCCTTTTTTTTTTTTTAAATCCAGACCGTCTTCTTCTCCCGAGTTGAATCATAAAGTTCTAGTCGAGGGTAAGGAAAAAGTTTGCTTCGATGATTGAAGGATCCTAAGACGAAAATTCCATTGGAAGGCAATCGTCCGCTGGTGAATTTCTGTCGGTGAAAATGAATCTGTCACTCCGTTCGCGAGCCATCTTCCATCGGGAGAAACGTCGCTTCCTCTCTCGGCGTCCCGAGTTCTTCGATTTCTCAATAAAGAATCGAGTCTCTTCCTTGTCCGTGCTCGGACGTCGAACAAAAAGGCTGCTGGTCCGAGGAGTAGGTTCTCCTCGAGCAGAGAAGAAGACCGTTTCCTTAACCGAAAGCCTGCGGTACACCCTGTAGAGGACGAAACTGCCGATCCACATTCTACAGGGTGTATCCGTATGCAAATAAGGCCTCTCTTTCCCTCGGTTGTCGGAGCTCCACCCCCGTCCTCGGGCGTCCATTGTGCTACGGGCACGTATGAACGCATACACACGGGGAAACTCGAGTACTGGAACGTGTTACACATACGAGCAGTCGCTCCGAGTAAGTATATTAATAATAATATACGCGGTGGCTCGGGGATCCGATATAATTATAGTCCGTGGCTTGCTCGGAGATAGCATCGGCCAAGATTACGCGCTGGCTACTCAGCGAGAGGGACAAAACCGTTGCGGGCCAGCTTTATACTTAGCGAGCCGCGAGCATTAGCGTGCGGCTCGCTCTTTTCGAGCCGAAAAATTCGTAATCTGCAGTTTCTTCCGCGCGACTTTTGAAAAACCACCGGGGAAAACTCGCTCCTCTCTTTTTTCCCTTCTTCTTCTTGCTCTTCTTCTTCTTCTCGGGTACGGCCGCCGCCGCCGTCGCGAGAAGGCGAGGTTTATCGTGGAAACGCGTAGCTACTTGCCGTCCCGATACAATATTTACGAGGCGATGCATCATGGCCAACAATGGCTCATAACACCCTCGAAGAAGAGAAAGCGCCCCGGCGCATACACGTCCCTGAAAAGGAGGGTAAAAGCGCCCCTGGAGTCGTGCATGTGTTCACGCACACGCGGCCACCAATACCCAGGGGCTCTATCGTATCGGAGGCCGACAGATAACTCTTATCTCTGCAAAGCAGTATTCTTACGGAGTACGGGAACGGGGACGGAATGTCGACCTCAGGCTCGTATCTACGCGGGGGAGAGGAGATTCTTTCGCCAGCCTTTTCTCCCGAGAACCGCGTGTAACCGAGAATCGATGCAGTTGCAATCGTCGAATCTCACGGAGGCAAATCCTCGGACGTGTCTTCGTTCGATATTCTTTCCTCTCTTTGAAACTTGGAGAAAGGCGCGGGTTTTTTTTTTTATGACTTTTATTGAGTATAGTAGATGAGTATTACATTGGTATGTTGTTCACAATAAACAATGAACTTGGGTTGTGGGGTGGTTTAAGCAAAAGTACCGATACGTGAAGATACGACATAGCCATACAATGTTTTGTGTGTTGAAATTACGTTTGTTAGCTTACTATTTTTAAATTAGATTTAAGTGGCTGTAGGGCGGCGCTTATATACGATATTGTTACTTTCTTCCTATCTCTGTCATGAAAACCTGGTCGCAAAAACAGGACAGTGAAAGGCGCGGGGTATACGGCACTGGCTGACTCAGATCGAGCATTTTGAAAATTTGCTTTGAAAGCTTCCGCGTGCACGTGCTACGTCCAAAAGAATTTGAAATTTCATTAGCATCGCAATGCGACACCACAGCGTATGTCGGTCGAAGAAACTGATCGGGAAATGTACGTAGAAGCTCGTATCGATACGATCGATCGTCCAAAAGTGATCGGAATTCGGAGCAAATTTTCATCTCATAGTGAAATCGTCAATTTGTTCGGGTTTTAATAATTAATTTGGTCAATAACTGTACGTATATTGGTAATTTTCATTTTATAGTGAAATCATTAATTTATTCGGGTTTTAATAATTAATTTGGTTAATAACTGTACGTATATTGGTAATTTCTATTTCATAGTGAAATCGTCAATTTATTCGAGTTTTAATAATTAATTTGGTCAATAACTGTACGTATATTGGTAAGTTCCATTTCATAATGAAATCGTTAATTTATTCGGGTTTTAATAATTAATTTGGTTAATAACTGTACGTATATTGGTAAATTCCATTTCATAATGAAATCGTTAATTTATTCGGGTTTTAATAATTAATTTGGTCAATAACTGTACGTATATTGGGAATTTTCATTTCATAGTGAAATCGTCAATTTATTCGGGTTTTAATAATTAATTTGGTCAATAACTGTACGTATATTGGGAATTTTCATTTCATAGTGAAATCGTCAATTTATTCGGGTTTTAATGATTAATTTGGTCAATAACTGTACGTATATTGGGAATTTTCATTTCATAGTGAAATCGTCAATTTATTCGAGTTTTAATAATTAATTTGGTTAATAACTGTACGTATATTGGTAATTTCCATTTCATAGTGAAATCGTCAATTTATTTGCATTTTAATAATTGATTTTGTCAATAACTATACGTATATTGGTAATTTCCATTTCATGGTGAAATCATCAATTTGTTCGGGTTTTAATAATTAATTTGGTCGATCACTGTATTGGTAAAAATACTTCAGTTTGAAAATGTATATAGAAGTTTGACGATATCTTTTGGTAAATACATATGTCGCATGAATAGATGTATCTTAAGTAGTATAATAAGTGTCAAAAATGATTCCACTGAGTTTATTAATACTAATATTATATATAATATTAATACAAAATTGTTTAACTATTTCAATACTTTTGCAATGTCTGTGACCATGTGTACACATGTATATATAATAGTAACTTCAATGTATATACAGCCGGCTGAAAAATCTTATCACCATAGTCACCATAATTGTTTGAAAATTGATAGAACAACTTGATAGAACATTATTCAATCCGATATTTCATATAACAGAAAAGTGACTGGTTCCATGTAATGCCAATACGAACGCGTAAAGTATCCTAAATAATAAATATCCTAAATAAAGTATCTTAAATTAGGCGGCGGAGCTCGTAACCTACGTCAAACGGTGAAGTTTGAAAATTGAGAAACAGAAGACGCTGTAAGATTTTTCAGCGGTACGTTTAAAAATTTGTTTGAGACTTTACCGTAATCGCGTTAGCGTCGGGTCTCGTAACAGTGGCATTGAAATCTGAAAATGTGCCATATAACGCAGACGATATATTCGTAAGAGATGTGTACAAGCGTTGGAATAATCTGGCGAATCTGTGTGAGTAGTATCATAGCGCATAAATAACCATCGGTGCGAGCGGGAGCAGAGGTCGGTGGTGGCAGAACGTGGCAGGGGAGGGGCGAGACCCGTGTACGAGGGGTTGCTCTCCGCAACCCCCGGGGTGAGAGTAAATCGACTAAACATATACCTTCCGCTTCGTTTAACCGGCGAATATGTTTTAGATTTAGTTGGACCTTAGAGGCGCTGCTCGCTCGATAAGTCGGCCAATTAGGTTCGCCGTTCTTGGCACACGAGATTCCCGATTTCGATTACCCTTCCCCTGCGTCGCGTCGCGTCGCGTCCACCGAAAGTGTTAAATAGATACTTTAGATCGTCGGCGATAGTTTTACCGGCGTCGTTCCGCCTCGACAACGAGCAGACCCGAGACACTCGCAGCGTGTTCTTCTTCTTTTTCTCGTTCAAATTAATTGTTACTGCAACATCGCGTAGCGGCTATGACGCTTCGAAAAGCATATTTTCGAAGCCGAGGGCAGCCTCGAGAGGGAAAGGAAAAAGGAGGCGATCGAGTAAGCCGGCCGAAATTTCGAAGGGCCGGCACAAGTGGACGCCCAGCACTTTATTCGATAAACGCCCATCTACGGAATCTGAATACATTAACCGTGTGACCTTCTTGCTCTGGCTTTCGAACGAGGGCCTGCAAGCACCACCGGGAATGATGATGACGCGGCACATTCACCCTATCCTCCCCTGTTATTAGACCACTACGTTGTTTCAACTTGCTGATCGACCAATTACATCATACTCCTCGTTTCCTGTACTCGTACAGTCACGTTCTTCTTTTCACATCCAGCCACTTTCCTTTCTCCGTTACGTAGCTTTTATTGCATCTTTGCTCGATCAGATATATACGTTGCTTCTCGGCTGATTAAATTCTATTGCTAGGTATTGTTCAAGTGGTCACCACTTCTACGAAAACTCTACATCTGGTCTTTTTAGTTTCCTCAAGCGCTGAAGCCATCGACAGCATATAGACAAAAGACTGGCACGAAGGCAGACCATAAACAATAGACAGGCGACGTTGGCTTCGGGGTTTTTCAGTCATAAGGTAACACTGCTAGTGTGCGGATCTGGACTAGCTCAAATTGTATTCCTACTTATTATTACACTTCTCTATTAAATATATATTTCCTACCTTACACTTTATCCACGCGTTTTCTCTCTTTATACATCTAATAACCTCAACAGGTATAAATGGAAAATTATCGAATGAATATAAATTATTAAATAGACTGTGTTGGCTATGTGGCGATTCTGTTCTGTGGTGGAAGGTGAGACGCGTTGTTGGTCAAATTAATAACGGGACGAGTTGATCTCGTCAACCACACTGCTCGTCAAAGAGATAGCCCACGTGAGCTATTTTTAATTTCTCAATGACGCGTGTAAAGTGCCATGGCCTATATGTACATTTACAGATATTTTTAAATGTAGAATACAGAGTTAATCATAAGGGTCGCTCGCTCATGCTATTTGTTATAAAATTGCGCGCCACTGATACTAATCGTTACGCTGATTCGCTAGACCGATTTGCTATACCGATGATCTCCATGACTCGATACTGATATTGATTCGCGCGACTCACTGACTGTGTCTGGAGAACATGGTCGTCTGTTTATACTGATCGAGGGGGGCAGGTTTGAATTTGTCGCTGCACGTAGCAGCGAAATTGCTTTGTCCAGAGTATGTTCATTATTTTATTATGTGCGTCAGTGTTAATCCTCTGCGGCTAAGCAACTATGTGAGTCATCTTCGTACCGAAACGTCCTAAGACGCAGAACTGTCCTGCTTTTGCGATCAGGTTTTCAGGACAGAGATAAAAAGAAAAAGAACAATATCGTATATAAGCAACAGTGACTTAAATTTAAGTTACAATTGTAAACCTAACAAATGTAATTCCGACACACAAAATATTGCATGTCTATGTCGTACCGTTGCGTATCGGTACTCTTACCCGAACCACCCCACGACAGAATTCATTGTTTATTATGAAAAACACACAAATACTGGTCAATAAACGCTATAAAAAAAAAAAAAAAACGTCCTAAGATGTATAATACCACTATAGTTCTATTGGGTTGGCAATTAAGTGATTGCGGCTCTTGTCAACCACCTAATGACAAAATCCGCAATTTGATAACAGGAGAAAGAGCCACAAAAAGGCAGCGCTCAAATCTCCCACCGTGTAAAATAGCGTAAATATTGTAAATAATTCTACAGGACACCGCTCCCTTCCCCTCCCAGTCCACCCTCTCCCACCCCTTCCCAAAATCCCACAGCCCTTCCGAAATTAAACAAACTAATTAACTGTCCTATTTTGGCGACCAGGTTTTCAGGACAGAGATAGGAAGAAAATAACAATATCGTATATAAGCTCCGCCCTACAGCCACTTAAATCTAATTTAAAAATAGTAAGCTAACAAACGTAATTTAAACACACAAAACATTGTATGGCTATGTCGTATCGTCACGTATCGGTACTTTTGCCTAAACCACCCCACAACCCAAGTTCATTGTTCATTGTGAACAACATACCAATGTAATACTCATCTACTGGTCAAATGGAAACAACACATCGTAGACAAATCTAAGCAACTCAAGGACAAACTCAACAAATTTGATTGGCTCATTGGCCGTCGCTCCAACCTAAGCACGCAGAACAAAATTACGCTCTATAAGAGCGTAATAAAACCTGTCTGGACCTACGGAATCCAACTATGGGGAACAGCAAGTAATTCCAACATTGAAATACTCCAACGCTTCCAATCGAAAACGCTAAGATCCCTAATAAATGCACCCTGGTATGTTACCAACGAAACAATCCACCGCGACCTCAAGATACCTACAGTCAAAGATGAAATATCCAAGTCCAGAAGCAGATATAACGCAAGAGTCAACAACCACCACGACCCATTAGTCACCCAACTACTTGACACGACGGACCAGATCCGCAGACTAAAAAGAAAATACCCTTTAGATTAAATCCTTAGATCCTACTAGAACCAACAATATAAAACTATTATAAACCATGCCATTGTATCACGCCAAATGAAATTACTGAAAATTCTCAACGAGAATTGATTGTAAATATTCTAATAAATAAAAAAAAATCTACTGGTCAATAAACGTTATAAAAAAACAGAAACAAAATCCGCAATCACTTAGTTGCCAACCCAGTACGATACGCGTAGAAGTAGGTCGAAGAAGAAGAAAAACATTTCCTCGTTCGCGGAAAAATGAATTTGGAAATCCGCACGGATACCAGTGTACTAATTGCAAGCTCCGACCTACGAAACTTTCGTTTCTATCACTAAACATGTACACTATTATTGTTTTTATTTTTCGCATTTGCCGTAATCTTATTTCCCCGATAACAGACTGTGTTATTGCCGTATTTTATCCTGTATTTAATTTGAATGGTTTCATAAATAAAGATAAGATTAGTAGCTTTTAAGAATCACTTTACCAACGTAACAAGTGTTCCAAGTGTTTCCATCGAGTTGTTGCATACACAGTTCTGCTCTCTGAACTGTATTATTATTCGCTTCTCGTAGCGAATCGGGCAAATAAGATAAAAGCAATAACAAACTCGCTTTTTCGAAAGCGAACCCGTAAACGAGCAAATTCTGTTCTCGTTTGCCGACTTGTTTTTTCAATCACAATTACCACGTGGCCGGTTGAAAAACAATTTTTGCAACACCCTATACATTCAAATAATACAAAATCTTTAGGAAGAAACAGCAGGAAAATGTAGAAAGATACATCCGCTAGCGATGTTTGTTTAAACAGGAATCGTTGTACCTGGAAGAAATTTTCGTAGCAACAAAATAGCAAGACGATCGGTCGGAAGAATTATTTCTTCAATCACAATTACCACGTGGTCGACTGAAAAACAATTTTCGCAACACCCTATATATTCGAATAATACAAAACAAAATAATGTAAAAAGATACATCCGCTAGCGATGTTTGCTTAAACAGGTTTCGTTGTACCTGGAAGAAATTTTCGTAGCAACAAAATAGCAAGACGATCGGTCGGAAGAATTATTTCTTCAATCACAATTACCACGTGGTCGACTGAAAAATAATTTTCGCAACACCCTATATATTCGAATAATACAAAACAAAATAATGTAAAAAGATACATCCGTTAGCGATGTTTGCTTAAACAGGAATCGTTGTACCTGGAAGAAATTTTCGTAGCAACAAAATAGCAAGATGATCGGTCGGAAGAATTATTTCTTCAATCACAATTACCACGTGGTCGACTGAAAAATAATTTTCGCAACACCCTATATATTCGAATAATACAAAACAAAATAATGTAAAAAGATACATCCGCTAGCGATGTTTGCTTAAACAGGAATCGTCGTACCTGAACAACAAAATTACAAGACGGTCGGTCGAAAGAACTCCGATAGTGGATTTTACGCGCGACGTTGCAGGAAAAAAAAAATGGAAATACAGTGGAAATATCTTTTCTCAATGACTATTCCTTCCATCGACCGAGTCGAAGATTCAGGCGTAATTTTTATTTCAATTAAAACGATGCAACGTTATCGTCCATCCTCGAGTATCGAGATTAAACAGGTTGGATTAGACGACAGTAGCAGGTTGCTCGGGTGGTCGGTTAATAGTCCTCGGAAACTATCGACGCGCAATACGGGGGTAGCCCATAGCCATTAAGAAAGCCCTTAACGAGGGTTACGTGGCCAGGACATAATGCGGAAACCCCGTGGCGATTCTGTCGCTACCATCGGCCGTGTAATTCGCGCTGCGCATCTGCTTTCGGCTTAACCTGATTGGAAACCTCGGCGAATGCTCCTGCAGCAACTTGTTTCGCCACTGCCAACGAGATTTCCCGTTTGGCCAACCTGGCCGTGTGTTTCTATCTTTTTTCGAAACTTCGAATTAGAACGCGGCACTTTTCGTTTATCTTCCTCGTCCCGAAGATTAGCGCGTTCCAATCTGTCGTTTATAGTTGTAAGCGTTGAAACAACTGCGAGAAACCTGACGTTTCCTGTGCGACTCTTCAACTATCGTCAAATAAGCACTCTGCGACCTATCTGTCTGTCTATCGACGTATTTATCTCGTAAAATCTCGCGACCTCGCTCGAAGTTTGTCTTTATTCTCGCTTTTTACCTGTTCTTCTAGTTCGCGTTACGCTTAGGCGATTGCTCGGTCGCGCAAATTAGGGTTGTCTGGAAGAAATCCATTAATTTCGGAACTCGAGTTTCGGGCTAGTCTATGCTGCCACGATGTTCGAACTCTTTTCGTTTTCGTTTACTGCCCGTTCACTTTATTCTCCAGCGTGTAACTGTAATTTAACGTTAAGCCCGAAAATGTCGAAACCCGTTATCGACGAACCGCGTAGTAGACAGCTTTTTCCCGAAACAATCGATTATCGGCCTATCGACCAGTTCGCCAACGATGATTTCGAAGATTCGAGGACGATCATGAAACTTCGACCACGACGTTTTCAAGTCACTGGTTGAAAGTAACGCGAGATTAACCGCTGATGAGAGCGTCCATAACCGCGGCATTGTCGAAACAAACACAATGGGAATTTGGACAGCGGATGAATTGTCGAAGGATAACAAACAGCAGATAAAAAGAATAATTCGATCCTTTGCTGACAAAGTATACAAACTAATCTTCTTTATTCGTATGGTAACTAGCGATGAGAAATGGACCGTGTACGATTCACGCTCTTCTTTCCAGCTCTCCCATTATTATTATTATTATCATCATTATAACAAAGAGAAGCACGTTACATGGTTCCCATTGATAACTGACGCGTTTCAAGTTAACCACGGTAGTTGGCAGAATTTCACTGAGAAATAAAAAAAAAAAAAAAAAAAAAAGAAAGAAACAGAATCGCGACAAAGAAGAAAAACCCGCTAGAAATAACGGGTGTGGAGTAGCGGGTGGTGCGTTGACGTAAATTCGAGGGGTGCCAGGGCACGTTCCTCGATGTAGAACGTGGAGTGTTGTGACGGTCCGGCTGGAACCTTCTCCCCTCTCGTTTCCTCCCTTTCTCGCTGTCGCTCCTCCTCTGTCTCCATTTCGAGCGAATGAATGGAATTAGTGAGGAGGCTAGCTGAATAATATCGCTCCTATCTGTGGGGGCTAGACCGGGAGCTGAAACGTATCAGCCCGGCGTATCTGCATAGACGACGAGGACGAGGACGACGGGCTGCGCGCTCATGCCCCGTCATAGGAAACCAGCTTTTCTCTCTGCCTTAATCCAACCTCTTGCTTCCTCCTGTTCGCGCTTCTCTTCTCCGTCTCGTTCCCTCTTCTCTCTGTCTCGCTGTTTCTCTCCTTTTCCAAAGCGCATACGTATTTTCGGCTGTCCGCGTGCACGGATTTTCAAACTTTTCCCAACGCGTCCGCCGGTTTTTAGCCGAATAATATTCCTCGCTGCTTGTGCAGTGGTTTTCACCGTATTTTTTCTGTCCCCTTGGATTCGCTGTCGCCATGATCAAAGCACGCTCTTGCCGTTTGACGCAGGCCAACCCTGCACACGGACACGCTTTGATCTGTTTGCAGAAACTTGCTTCTCTCTTGCACCAGGTGAAAAGAGCGGCCGCCGTCTCCCTCCCGCGCCTCTTCCTCCTCCTTTTCTCCTAATTAGACGGCCGCCGTGCGCCTGAGAAATTATTCTGTCTTCCGTTGTTGACCTCCCTTTTCCCTCGACGATGTAACCGGTTATATCTCGTCGACGATTATAATTAATTCTAATTAATACGAGTCTCGTCGGAGGTCGAAGTCCGGAACGCCGGATCTCGGCCACCGATTTTCTCTGTCTTTCCTCGCGTTCCGTCCACTCGACAGCGCAAGGTTCTCGTCGATTCGATGCATTTGTTAGACGTTCGGTCTACGAACGACATTGCGTTCTTTTCTTGCGTTCATTTCTCATTCTACCAACGACGAGCGTTTTAAATCGAACCCTTTGCGTTCGAACTCGAGTGGCCGTTTGATTCGACGCGGCAACTCGAACGCCGTGAACGTTGTGTCTCACGAAAGTTATCGTTTTAAGCTTCGTCCATTGGAAGAGTGGCTAACATGGAATCAGTGAGAGCGTTTGACTTTACATGGTTTAGAGGCCGAATCGATTATACGTGTCATAAATCGAAGGCTCGAACATAGCGCTAACAGCGGTGACGACAGCGACCAAGTTGCGTAGTCGTTTGGGAAGAGAGAAACAGCGACGGGATAAAACGACGAGTTCCTGGCCAAGAATACAGCAGCGCTTTCCAAATATTACACGTAGCAACGTTATCAAGGGGATATTCTGGTCTAGAGTCATGAATTTCGCCCGGTTTTTGAAGCTCTCTACAAACGAAACAAAAAATATTTTTCCTATCCATTTTTTATCATTTGTTTATTGATATTTTAAGATTACGTAAAAAATTAAAAAGAAAAACTCAAGATTCAGAAAGTTATGAGCTGGCAAAGTGGGGGTTCAAAAAAGGGGTGTTCTGACGTGCACGATTTGAACCCTTCTGGTCATCCGAAATAAGAAAGCCGAATGGATTCTTAATTAGTATAGATACGGCTGTAGCGTGAACCTTGGAAAAGTCAAAAAAGTATTTTTTCACAAAATGGTGGCCGTTTGAAAAAAATTTTCCTTTTTGGCATGTTTCTTTGGCAATTCCGAATTTTTTAAAAATAGTTCAATTAAAAATTTCGATCTAAGCGTGGTTGAGGCGATAGACGAATGTATAAAGAAGGTTCACGCCAAATTTCAAATAAATCGGTTCATTAGAACCTGAGATATCGTGCCAACTCGAAAAAAATAATTTCGAGAAAAACGCGTTTAAAGTTTCGAGACAAGTTCACTCGGACAGCGTCTACCGTCTACGGTTCGTTTGTTCCCGAGCAGATGCCGCGTCACAAAAATGGCTGTGACTCATAGAACAATTGAAATTTTGAAAAATCCTTCTAAGGCCATATTCCTGAATGTCTAAACTTTGGAAATACGAAAAAAAATTCCGATGTTTTCAAATTTGTAGACTAGAATACCCCCTTAAGTTCGATGTCCTTAATCAAGTTCTCGATAACGCGATAAAGAGACTACGGATTTTTATGCGTTTGCGAGAGATTCGAAAGATACGTACCACGCGCACAATAAGCAGAAACGTATAAATAAATGGAAAATGCGACACCCGTTATACTATCTAGTAAATAAAACATTGTTTATGTAGTTGTCATTTTTCCTTTTTTAGAATATATCCGTAAAAATAGGAGTTTGCGTAAAAATACGCAGTCTGACGATAACGAATGGAATATCGAAATAAAATAGCGTAGCATCGGCCAAACGTGTGATTTATTTCTCGTGTCAGCTGTAAAACGTTTCATCGACTTTCCATCGCGGGGAAAAAAGTCTGCAGTTGCCACTTGCCTACGACGAGAAGATCGAAATTGGAGGAGTCGATTTCTCGGAAAGTAGCGATCCTCTTTCGAGGATCAACGCGTTCATCCACGACCAGCTGGTGGTTGACCGTGATTATATTTAAATCCTGGTCGCTATCGCTCGCGTTCGGCACATTAAAAATGCTAATATGCCGAGAAATTCCCGGCTCTGCCTAGCCAATGTTCGTGGACAAGAGAGCAATCAAAGGACATCCTGTTATCCCCTGGGGAACACCCATATTTAACGTAGGAAGACTCGGATCCGATCCATCCACAACCACACGAATCTCCGGATGCTTTCGCCTGATTCGGCTACCGTCGGACCACACCCTTTTTCCTTTTCTACGTCGCCCAGCGATCTTCCTTTCCGTTTTGCTTCCTCTGTCACGTACACGGTCCTCTTACGGACCAGCGTTAAATTAGGAAACGCTTAATACCCGCCCGAAGTATCTGACGAAAACGCATTGTCGCGTTTCTTCGTTGCGTTACGTTGAGACGAACGCGTGGGAGTGGGCGAGCGTGAAATAAATTGCCGCAGTGACTTGCGTCCGTAAGGAAATCAGTCTGCAGGCCAGGTGTCGAGATTGATTTCTAGTCGTGGAAGCCCCAGGACGTTTCCAGGCCTCCTACAGTTAACGATCGCGCTACCAGTCCCTCGGGATGCAAACCTATCCCAACACCGAACATAATCTACGAGTTACATCCTGCAGCTAGCGTCATCCTTCGTGACGATCATTCCATTCCGTTTTCCCCTGTCGTTATTTTCCTTTGGAATGCGACGAAGGTTTCTCGGGACTCACGACCACTTCGTCGTAGTAAAGGAAATTCCGTGCTCGCGTGATTTTTCATGATTTTTTATGAATATAATTAAAAGAAAAGAAAAGAAAAGAAAAATGCAAATTGGGTGGAAGATTGTTTCTTCTATTAAATATAGTAAAAGCTACGCTATAACGTGGATGCCTTACACATTTTTGTATAATATGTGCTCTACGTGTATTTTGTCATATGTTTCATAAAAATTCGTGATTGTTGAATTCGCTGCGAGCATCGAGCGCTTGCATCATCTTTTTGCATGACCTCGTTTATTTATTTATAATTCTATGTCTTACGATATATCATTTAACAAGAAGTAATTCAGTCTACCTGTTTTCCGTACAAAATTCCGGAAACGTCCGGTGCTGGCCTTGTATTTGATCGATATCCCGGCTATCGCTCGGAACTAATCTTCTTGATTCTCTGCTGGAGCGCACGTGGTCGTTAAATTATCGTTTCATCCTTGTAACGTTAATTATTTAATCGTCTAAATGCCACTGCAACTCGATACATCCGAACGTTCTAACGAATTTTTATCGACCCTCTAAATCCTAATCTCCTAAGGGTGTTTTGAACTTGTCTTAGCATTTTTTGAGGGACGAAACAGATTTAGATCTCGTATATTAGATAGAGTAGATCTTGTACTTGAGATTCGAAAGCTTTTCGTTTAAAACGCACGAGGAAATCGTTGATCTCTTGCATGGCACTCCAAAGTCCAGCAGAACTTTGAAGAGTAATGATTAATTGTGCATTTATTGTTGGAAAGTGAGCGTCTGAAACGCTTCTCTCGAAAGCTCCACCATCCCAACACGTTCAACAGCTCTACTCGTCTGAAATATCGGACACGTGGATATCTGTTGCTCATCAACAAACGAGCAGATAAGCAACTCTTTAAATGATAACACTCGCACGCGTCAATTGTTTTGAAGTAATATACCAACTCGTAAAGCTAACTGTTATCGTCCAACAGCTTCTTCGACAAAAATGTAATTTAGTTAATAAATTCCAAATAGAACTTGTACTGGCAGTTAGAGCTTGTAGTGCTTGAAAGCTGCAGTTCGTGGCAGTTCGATTTTTATTTCGAGGTGCACGAGCAATGCAGTTTTCCATCTCTCAACCACAAAATCACACAATGTTAAATGATAACACTTGCACGTGTCAATTGCTCTGTCGTAATATACCAACTCGCAAAGCTAACTGTTATCGTCCAACAGCTTCTTCGACAAAAATATAATTTAGTTAACAAATTGGAAATAGAATTTGTTGAAGCTGCAGTGTCCGTAGCAGATGGATTTTTATTTCGAGGTGCACGAGCAATGTAGTTTTCCATCTCTCAACCACAAAATCATACAATGTTAAATGATAACACTTGCACGTGTCAATTGCTCTGTCGTAGTATACCAACTCGTAACGCTAAGTGTTATCGTCCAACAGCTTCTTCGACAAAAATATAATTTAGTTAACAAATTGGAAATAGAATTTGTTGAAGCTGCAGTGTCCGTAGCAGATGGATTTTTATTTCGAGGTGCACGAGCAATGTAGTTTTCCATCTTTCAACCACACAATCACATAATGTTAAATGATAACACTTGCACGTGTCAATTATTTTGTCGTAATATACCAACTCGTAAAGCTAACTGTTATCGTCCAACAGCTTCTTCGACAAAAATGTAATTTAGTTAATAAATTCCAAATAGAGTTTGTACTAGCAGTTAGAGCTTGTAGTGCTTGAAAGCTGCAGTGTCCGTGGCAGTTCGATTTTTATTTCGAGGTGCACGAGCAATGCAGTTTTCCATCTCTTAACCACACAACCACACAATGTTAAATGATGACACTTGCACGTGTCAATTATTTTGTCGTAATATACCAACTCGTAAAGCTAACTGTTATCGTCCAACAGCTTCTTCGACAAAAATATAATTTAGTTAATAAATTGGAAATAGAACTTGTTGAAGCTGCAGTGTCCGTAGCAGATGGATTTTTATTTCGAGGTGCACGAGCAATACAGTTCTCCATTTTTCAATCACAGGATCGGGTCGCGGAGGTCAGGCTTTCCAAATTTCCCCACGAATTCACAATTCGTCCGGCATAAGCCGGACAATAGCCTCGACATAGACGTCTTTTTCTGGACGTGGCGGGAATTTAACGTTGACACCAACAACCGCAAACAGATTCTCGGGGGTTTCTTCTTGCGTGACGCGCAGGTTTGAGCCAGCAGGCACCTCCCGTCGATCCTTTTACACGAAGACACGTAGAATTTTGGTCGTCGCGACCCCCAACAATGGCTCCCGACAATGCTCGGCAAATTACGGCTGTTCTAGTCAAAATATACCCCCCTCTTCGTCCCTCTGTCGTTTGGTTTCCCCCCGCGGTGTAATCGCGATCCAGCATCTACAGGCAGCGCGCACCGTGTGACCGCAAACTGCAGCTGTATTTTCGGTTATCGGTGATCGCCGATCTGCGGATTTTCGGTTTTTATGGGCGACACGCCGAGGGGGTGAGAAGCCGCCCCCTAGTCGGGGCGCGACCGTTTTCACTCCGCTTTTTACCGCTCGATACCGTCTCTCTTTTTCCTCCATAGTTTTCGCCTTTGCTCCGTTGTCCTAGAATTTCGCGCTATTTCTCTTCGCAGGATCGCCGGTCGATGATTTATCGGAAAATTTTCCTCCGAGCCGAGCTTTTACTTTGCACGAACGGGACGAATGGCACGTACCAGCGAAAACCACGCCAAGTACACACGCGCGAACGTGCGAGTGTGTACGGACGAATGAGAATTTCAATGTCTCGCAAACTGACGAATTATCATCGTTGTCTGCTTAGTACGAAGCGTTGTCCAGCGAGGGAACAGAAGCTCGCAAGTTCATTCGAGGCGTTCGTTTGAGTGGGAAATATCCAACGAGCGTGCAGTGTGCTGACTTTTCGCGTATTCTGAACCAACGATTTATCCGCAGCGTCGGTCCAATGGACTGCCATCCAATGATGAAACTTCGTCCTTCGTTTTCGTCCTTTTCACCGATCTTCCAAAGAAGAACAGTACGAATTCTCGTTAATCTGAACTTCTGCTATCCGGCGATTCGACGAATGTGAAGCGAGCCAGTTCGTCGATCCTCCGGTTTGTTGCAGCGTGTACCGAGAGAGAGAGAGAGAGAGAGAGAGAGAGAGAGAGAGAGGAAGAGAGAGTCGCGGGAGCAGCGTTAGGCAGCTGTCGCCCATTCTCTGCCATTGTCGCGCTATGTTGTGAGTGTTCCCGAACACTGGAGAACACCCGGTATTGTCCTGCACCCGGAGATCCTACGATTACGCGGTCCCGATACGATCTCATCTGCATCCCTCCTTCTTCGTGCCTCCCTCTCCCCTCAGGCGTCTTGCTCCCTTCCTCTCTGCCTCTCACTCACTCACTCACTTTTCTTCTTTTTTTCTTCGTGGTCGCGGTTTGCGCCCGTGTACACCGAATCACGCGTCCATATTCACGTGGTGCGGCGGAACGAAGCTTCCGAGCTCGAATATCATTCGACGGGAATTTAGATGGCGAGATTGCCTCGACCCACGTTCAACCGGCACATCCTTATTAAGGATGGAAAATTTGACGAGGCCCGAGTTGGCTGTCTGTCGACCAATGGAAGCTGCATTGTCGAGTTGCTGCTCCGGTTTCCTCTGTCTTCCTGGCGATTAAACGTGTTGGACAGAGCGGATCGATTCGAGCCACTCTGTCGTGGAAAATGCATGGAAAGCTGGTGATTTCGAGAGGAGAAAAAGCGGCGGGATATTGAAAATAATATATACTTTTTTCCGCAGCGGGTTGTGGTCGTTGAAACAACGGGGGTGGGTATGGGTTCGCGATACCAATCCGATAAGTTATCGGCATTATGCAGCGGCTTATAAAAACTCGACTGTCGTCGAACGGGTGCGCGGAATTAATCTCGATCACGGTTTTTTTTTTTTTTACCCTGCTGCGTGTTCACGCGCTCCTCTCTTTCCTTTCTTTTGTGCGCGTGTGTGTGCGTGTGTTTTTTTTTTTTTTGTTCTGTTTTGTTTTTGCGGCCGTACGAACTAATACTGATTTATGGGCCGCGTTAATTCGAGATCATCTGCCGATTGTAAATATACGAAGTGTAAAAAATGTATTTTTGAAAAGCCCGCTAGATAACACGGAAACGGATTTATCTGATTTACAGCCGGCCAGGTACACGCGGCTCCGCGGCAACTTATTGTGAAATTTTTCCGCCGACTCGGCTGCCGCGCTGATTTATCGAACGCTCCTTACCATATTTATTTCTTCTGGCTGGAATTCAGGCGAATTTATGAAAGGAGCATGCGCTCTAAATGTACCAAATTTATACACCTTCGGCTATCCGAAATTACGAAAGTATAAAAATTGTACGTACGATCGTTAGCTTCGAATATGGTGGCACAATTGCAAGGAACGTAGATGCACGCGATATACGTTCCATTCGATCGAATAGCTTCGGTGCATTCTGCCTTGTTTCGCACCCAAGTTATCTTACTATGATTAGAAACATATTTCATGGAATATTTTCGTCGTCGTATTTTACTTTAATTTCTCGCGTTGTATCGTTACTAATTGACGATTTGGGCGAGACACGTCGACGATCTGTGCGAATATCGAATTACTTTTATAAAATAACGTCCGAAATTTTGCATCTCACGCGTTCGTTTCAGAGTTGAAGAAAGAGAGGAAAGTTACAATTCGCCTAACTTCGCCGTTAGTCTTGTGCGCTTAACACATTGTTTACCTGCAATTTTACTGAGAATTTATCTCACGTCACCGGCTATTATTTCGTAATTGGATGTGGAAATAAAACAATATAAATAAACTTTAATAGATTTCATTTATTATTCAACTTTTAATATTTCTTTTTCCTATGACAAACAGTGTAACAATCACCTGCGTGTAATGATGCACAACAGCTTTTGAAAATATATTTAGTTTTGCTGTGTTTTTCTTTTAAATAGCATATTCTGCACGCTCTGGTCAGATTTGCTTTTCTTTAATGCTTTGACTGCCACGTGGGTCATATATGACCCATCACGGTTTCTCCTCTGACGCCACGGTGGCCATTGGCTTCAACTTCTTACGATTGTAAAAATTGTATGAAAATTGACAGTCAGGGCATTTTGAATATAACCGATAATTAGAAGATACTTTGAAATAAAAAGTGCCCCATTGAACAATTAAACATTTTAATTAGAACATCGATAAAAAGAAATGAGAAGAAATCTCGCATCTAACGGTGCACCGTGTTAAAACACTTTAAACATAAACGTGACTCATCGATACAATCTGGACAATAGGTGGTCATCTTTTTGGTCCGATTCTTAGCAATTTTTGATCCTAAATGTTTAACACTTTTTTTATACCACTCTCTGCAAAATTTTCGTGCCAGGTACGCTTGCCCTTCTTTCTTCTGCATTTCGTATCGCAATCTTTGTTGAATAAGTATAATTCACGGCTTTGGGGAATGACACTGTGTATGGTGCATTGCCGGTGGCATTATAAAATTTGATACCTTGATTTTTGTTTTTGTTGCTTGTTCAGAGAGTATCATCGCGTTTGAAATTGATGTATTTAAGAATAACTCTAAAGCTAATTTTATACAGGGTGGTTGGTAACTGGTGGTACAAGCGGAAAGGGGGTGATTCTACGCGAAAAAAGGAGTCGAAGATACAGAATAAAAATTTTTCGTTTGAGGCTTTGTTTTCGAGAAAATCGACTTTGAATTTTCGCTCGGTACGCGTGCACTTTATCACGTCTCGTTATAACGGATCTCACTGTAGATCGTTGTCTCGATGGATATTATCGCAGTTTAAGTTTGTTTTTGCCGTAACGGAAAATTAGAAATACATAATGAAATAATATGAAGTAATCATAAAGTTTATTATTACAAAAATTGCTGAAAATGTTGCCCATTCTGCCGAATACATACTTTTGCTCTTCTAATTAAATTTCTATGAACACTTTCTAACGTATTCGATTGTTTTAAAGTATGAAAGGCTACAATAATCTTTTCTTTCAATTGCTCGCAACTTGCGATTTCTTCAGAATAGACAATTGATTTAATATGGCTCCATAAATAAAAGTCAAGCGGAGTTAAGTCAGGAGAGCGTGGTGGCCAAGCTATTGTTCCGTTATCCGTTATAACGAGACGTGATAGAGTGCACGCGTACCGAGCGAAAATTTAAAGTCGATTTTCTCGAAAACAAAGCCTCAAACGAAAAATTTTTATTCTATATTTTCGACTCCTTTTTTCGCGTAGAATCACCCCCTTTCCGCTTGTACCACCAGTTACCAACCACCCTGTATATCACTTGAGGTTCTTCTAGGTGTTGTAGAATATGCTATCATTTGATCTGATAAATCTACAGCACATTTTCCTCTCTCGTAATCTAGCACTACCATTGGTTTATCAGAAACATAATTCTTTTTACCTCCACCATTTCAGCCGAACGTTTCGTCGATATCATAAAAATAATCGTAATACTGTTTACTAATATCTTCTACACGTTTCAACGATATATTCTGCACGTTTTGCATACGTCGAAATAACAAATGCGAATGGCTCGTTGAAATAAACGAAGCCTTGTTACAATATGTCGCTATCAACTGTTAGCAAGGTGCCACCAACAAGATAAACGGTCCATTGGGGAAGGATGTTGTCTTACATCATCAATTTATTATTATTTAGCCATTATATGCTTCGAATAATAAAAATAAATCCCATGGCGTCCTCAGCGAAATTTGTGATTTCGTCGTGGCAGTCAAAGTGTTAACACGTGGTCTCTTGGTTGCAGGTGCATCATTTTAAAAAGCTGTTTTAGAAATTCGAGAATTGTCAGGTGCAATGCTGCATTCTTTAGAATCAACAGTTATCCATTCTAGGAATATTTTGTATCTTGTTTTATTTTCTGGCAGATTGGTACTGTACATTTTATATGCATCGAACAAGGTGCAGTTTATCAGAAAAAATTAAAATTTTTGGTATCACTTTAAAGTTTTTCGTAAAATATTGCTATTCGCCAAATTCTGATCTATACGACGCTGATGCGAAAAAAGCACATCACGAGTTTACTCGTGGCTGGTCAACAATGTGTTAATGATCGCGGTTTTACTATACCTTAGGACTTACCTAACGATACTTCATAATTAAACCGCGGACGTTTACGTTAAATTCATATTTCTAGGGTCACGAGCAAAGAAACGAGCAACCTACGTGGACGTTTGTTTCACCTGCTGTAATTTACCGTATGAATATAATTTTATTTGCCAAATCACGCGCATTCTGTACATTCTGCTGCCCTTAAATTTCTCACAAATGTCTAAAAAATCGCGGCCTGTACTCGTTAGAATTTCATGTTCGCCGAAAATTCTTAGGATAGCAACGAGGAAAGTGCGCTCGCGATTACTTTACATCCGCTCGAGTCGTAAATCGATCGCTCGTGAAAGCGGAGGATACGTCATTTCCATGTAAAGCAGATAATTTACAAGCGTCGTTGGTCGAGGCAATACCGCAGTTACCGTTAACGATGCAATTGGCCGGGCCGTTTAGGTCGAAAAGTCACCGATGCGTCGTTCAATCGGTTTCGGTCTCGGCCGTGCAGTCAACCAGGCGCCGACACTCATGGCGCCGTCGTAAAATCGGTTCTCGAAAACCGGCAGCAGACCTCGGCTTGTTTTTGTCTCGCGTCGTTCCGATCGAAAATGCGCACAGCTCTGCCTTTTTTTTTCAAAATAGATGGAATCGGCCAAGTTCACGTCGACCTCCGAAACGCGGTTCGATCCTCGCGCTACCACCCACGATACCAGTGCACGTTCCATTTACGAGGGGCAAAAGGGAAGAAAATGAAGAAGGAACCGGAGGGCGTGTTCCGGGAACATGCGCAAAGGAAGCTGCATGCACGCGGTCCGCCGACGCGTGCATAACCAGACGATCCTAAGAAGCGCTGCTTGCTCCTGCTGGGAAAAAAACACGGCCCTCCGCTTAACGCGCAATTGGCGTCGACCGAGCCGGAAAGAATCGCTGACAGGACGTCGATGAAGTGTCGCGTCTCGCTACGTCGTAATTAATTGCTGGAATCGAGATTCCCGCGCCGGATTCGCCGCACCGGGCCTCTTCTTTTCTCTTTTTGTCTGTTCTCGTGTTCCTGGAATTTCGGCCATCGAGAACGCGATCGAATCCTTCGTTTCTTCTTTTCCCTTGAAACTCGCGGTCGAGTCTTTCGTTTCTTCTTTTCGGTCGAAATTCGCCATCGAGTCTTTCGTTTCTTCTTTTCGGTCGAAATTCCCCATCGAAACTTTCGTTTCTTCTTTTCAGTTGAAGCTCGCAATTGAATCCTTTGTTTCTTCTTTTCAGCCAAAACTCGCCATCGAGTCTTTCGTTTCTTCTTTTCGGTCGAAATTCGCCATCGAGACTTTCGTTTCTTCTTTTCGGTTGAAGCTCGCACTTGAATCTTTTGTTTCTTCTTTTCAGCCAAAACTCGCGATCGAGTCTTTCGTTTCTTCTTTTCGGTTGAAGCTCGCGATCGAGTCTTTCGTTTTTTCTTTTCGGTTGAAGCTCGCTATCGAGTCTTTCGTTTCTTCTTTTCGGTTGAAGCTCGCAATCGAGTCTTTCGTTTCTTCTTTTCGGTCGAAATTCGCCATCGAGTATTTCGTTTCTTCTTTTCGGTCGAAATTCGCCATCGGGACTTTCGTTTCTACTTTTCGGTTGAAGCTCGCAATTGAATCCTTTGTTTCTTCTTTTCAGCCAAAACTCGCCATCGAGTCTTTCGTTTCTTCTTTTTGGTCGAAATTCGCCATCGAGACTTTCGTTTCTTCTTTTCGATTGAAGCTCGCACTTGAATCTTTTGTTTCTTCTTTTCAGCCAAAACTCGCGATCGAGTCTTTCGTTTCTTCTTTTCGGTTGAAGCTCGCGATCGAGTCTTTCGTTTCTTCTTTTCGGTTGAAGCTCGCTATCGAGTCTTTCGTTTCTTCTTTTCGGTTGAAGCTCGCGATCGAGTCTTTCGTTTCTTCTTTTCGGTCGAAATTCGCCATCGAGTCTTTCGTTTCTTCTTTTCGGTTGAAGCTCGCAATTGAATCCTTTGTTTCTTCTTTTCAGCCAAAACTCGCCATCGAGTCTTTCGTTTCTTCTTTTCGGTCGAAATTCGCCATCGAGACTTTCGTTTCTTCTTTTCGGTTGAAGCTCGCACTTGAATCTTTTGTTTCTTCTTTTCAGCCAAAACTCGCGATCGAGTCTTTCGTTTCTTCTTTTCGGTTGAAGCTCGCTATCGAGTCTTTCGTTTCTTCTTTTCGGTTGAAGCTCGCAATCGAGTCTTTCGTTTCTTCTTTCCTGTTGAAGCTCGCGATCGAATCTTTCGTTTCTTCTTTTCGGTTGAAGCTCGCAATTGAATCCCTCGTTTCTTCTTTTCGGTCGAAACTCGCGATCGAGTTCTTCGTTTCTTCGTTTCGGTCGAAACTCGCGTTTCGAACTCGTTGCGCGACCAACGTGTTGAACTTAGCGGATCGACTTGACAAAAAGAAAGAACAATACGTAATTTATTTGTTCGTAGCGACGCTTGGAATTCACGACACGGGGCTTAGAGCGCGCCATAAAGTCGTTGCAACGTACGTAGACTCGCTTGTCACGGCTGGCTCGCACCGCTAATCGCTTCGCCGGCTTCTAATTGAGAACCGACAATGTGCGATCAGCTCGCCTCCAGTGTACGTGTATCGTCGTCGAATTATCGTGGCAATGTATCAGATGTATCTTATGCTTAACGGCGCGTCGCTCGAAGGAGGAGACGATTAGATGCTGATTTCCAAATTGTCGCGAAAGTCGCCAGCGTGTTGCAGAAGTTGCGCCTGTTTGCACCGACGACGTTTCCTCGATGCGTTATCGAAAGTACATCGATGAACTGATACGTTGCCGCGATGATTCGACGACGATGAAACCTTGCGTATACCTGTAATTCATCGATAATTGTGTTGGTACACGTTTAGTGATCGCCTTTCGTTGTTGACACGAACGAAACCTAACGTCCGGGGAATACAAACTTTACATTGTCGATATTTTCGTTCGATCGTGCGTAGATTTCTGTCGTAATATCCTACATCGTTCAGCTGGTCTTTACGTCAGCCATTACCAAGTGAATTCAAAGATGCGTGGAACATTTAAAAAACCAACGACGACTTTTGCAAGACCTCCAAGATAACGTCAACCAGGCCATCTGTCGGTATCGTCATATTCGTCCCATCGAACCGTACAACTTTCCTCTCTGGCATTTTTTCCTGTCCTTCACAGTAGCAGACACATTTACATCTTCCGGTTTACCTGGCTCAGCCTGCATATGAACGTAAAGGAAAGTTTACCGATCGCTGTAGAATCGTCAGACGCTTTCCCAGCTGCTGAAACCTGCACGAGCGAACGATATCGCGATCGCGATTGTTGTTCTGGTTCGGCGTTTCGCCACGAATTTTGTCGCAGACACTCGCACGACCGTTTACGAAACCTCGAAAGGTTGCTGGCAATCGGACGAAATTTACGAGACGCGATTTCTCCGCGGTATCGAAGACCAGTTTCGATTCGCCTGTTCGTATTATCAAGGGCGACGCGCTGAGCGTGAAATTCCCTCATCGGCCAACCGCATCGATATTACGTAGGAAACGCAGCCTGCGTGATAACGCACCATGCACCGAGCTCGCTTACAAATTCAAATGGATCGTTGGTTGGCGCGCTCGATCCTCCGTATTTTTGTTGAGAACTTTGGATCTTAATAGCCGAAATAATGGTATAGGAACACTAAATTTATACTTAAAATTCATATTAGAATAGTTATATATTTATTTGATAAACGATTTCAAAGATATTGATCGATACAAACTTGCACGCGTCTCACCTTCTTCTATACCACACTGTTAACTGAACAGTTTACATTCATTTGTTTCAGTGCACAAACATACTTCCACACACTAATATTCACGTACAAGTGTCACTACTACGCAGCTAACCTAGTCTAGCACTTAAAATTATACATATCTCAATAATTTTAATATTTTGCTCTGATCGCTTTTATCGGTGACAAGACGTGCGATCGACTTTTCACAAATCAACGACGACAAGAAAGGAAAATTTATGGTAAATTTGTAGTAATACGGTTGTAGAGGACGTGTTTAGAGGATGTTTGATCGTGAGATTTATTAAATGTTATTGCTTGTTATTGAAACCGTCGAATATATCTAACACATTTGCATCATGGCCCTACTTAAGAGGACTGGACCCTATGAACGCGCGCGGTCGGTCGTAGGTGCAGTAAACGACATCTGAATTCTTCATGGAGTTTATTGAAAATTTACTGTTCAAAACGATTGGTAGACAATGTTACTTCGCGAACATCGCATCTTACATTCTTTATGACAGAGGAAAAAGGAAAAAATTATTTATTAAAAAAAAAAAATAGGAAATATGAAATTAAATCATGTTATTTCTCGTAGAATTCTTTAAAATGGTCAATACAATAAACTGATATAGGCGATAACTGATTTCATTTTCGGCGGATATAAATATAACGACTCAGAGAAGTCAGTAATGAGAATATTTACCATTCGTTAATCGAGTAAGAATATTTACCATTCGTTTATCGAGTAAGAACAATAATTACCGTTCGTTTATCGAATAATATTAATTAATTACCGTTCGTCAACCGAACAATTACCATTCGAAGAGTTAGTTATCATTTTGTCTATCAAAGAGTTAGTTATCATTTTGTCAATCGAAGAATTACCATTTTGTCAATTGAAGAATTACCATTTTGTCAATTGAAGAATTACCATTTTGTTAACCGAAGAATTGCCATTTTGTCAACCAAAGAATCATCATTTTGTCGACCGAAGAATTACCATTTTGTCAATTGAAGAATTACCATTTTGTCAATCGAAGAATTACCATTTTGTTAACCGAAGAATCATCATTTTGTCAATCGAAGAATTACCATTTTGTCAGCCGAAGAATCATCATTTTGTCGACCGCAGAATTACCATTTTGTCAGCCAAAGAATTACCATCCGTCAGTCCGTCAGTCCATTGTCAATATCGAAATCGAGTAAGATTCGAATAAATCATTACATATTGTAAATTTACTTTCGAACAAATTTAATCCTCTTCGGTGCCAGTATTCCCGCACATAGCAGGTTAGCCGAAAGTGGAGCTTATTGCCAGTTGCATTAAACGTCAGTTAACGCTACCTTCTCGTCGGCAATTAAATAGAGCGTAACACTTACATTACATGTATCCTAGCGATCTTGATACTCCGAGGCAATACAACAACATCATTTGAATTGTCCTCTAGCTCGTGTGCCGCTACACAGTGGACAGGCGCAATTGCACGGTGTAACGCGCAAACGACGCTCTCTCAGTTCGATGCTCGTAAATCTGGTATCAGAAACGCTTTAATTTCGACTTATCACACGGCGGCCATTGCAGCCGGAGACTTTATCAAAGAATAACGCGAAGCCTGGTCACTCAGTGAACCCATAGTCGAACGAGACTTAAGCCCAGCAAATCGTTAAATCTCTGGCGCGCGGTAAAAAATGGTAAAGAACGAAGATCGTTGGTGGCCAAGTATGCCAGGTTGACGAAGACCGCGCGTGGGTGCTCGTAAATCAATTAACGGGCGAGTCGAGGTGTCTGTCGGGTCAAGATCGCGTTAATTAAATTCCACCAGCCTGATACGTTAATTCCTAGAGCTGACATCGAATCGGGACACTGGTTGGGCTTCGTAAGCACGGATTGCCAGCGATATTCGTCACTGGCGCGTCTCTCGTTCGAGGAATCGATCGACTCAAGGACGCAAGTAAGAACAAGCGACTGCAAGACGCACATGTGTCGCAGCAACACCTTTGATTATCGAACGTGCCATGGTTCGTCACTCTGACGAACGTGTACTTGGCTGTGGCGCGAATTTTTGCATCGTTAACGTGCACGTGAGTACGTGGAACAACCAATTCACAGTATCTCGACGAATGAGTTTATTATCGAATAAAAAGAGATAAGTCTGTGTTAAGATATAGAGAAGATTTGGAAGAATAAATAGTTTAAAATTTATTTACAAATCATTCAGCTCTACATGTACGTTACTTTCTGAAGAGTACAGAGACGACCTATTCCTTTGCTTGTTTCTTCTTTTCTGATTATTCTAATCACTTCTAACGCCTTTTAAATAACTTCTGACCGCTTTTAATCGCTTTTGTCTCAACTGAGACCTGGACGTCCTTCAACGCCCACTTTCACACGTACAGTATAAATGTATCACCTACTTAACAGTTTGACCAAATCGGTGATTGTCGTGAGACGTTTCAATATACGATTATGGTAACATACACAAGATACGCAACGATTTTGATTATATTCGTCATCTTTCATTGTAAATTGACTTTCATTCCGACGTACGCAAGTGCCACGCGATGATAACGTCTCATGGTAATTTTGTATTTCCACGTGTTTGACAATTCTCAGTCATCGGAGGCGAACAAGTGCCTCGAACGTGGCTTTCGATGCCCTGGGAATTTCGGGAATTCCTTCGTTTAAAATATTCTTTATGGAATTTTGAGAACTCGTTCGTTTCCTTACGCAATACTCCGGTCTTCCATGTTCTCGGCTTCGTGATTGATGTCAGACTTAGCCCGTCAGCAGAATGTGCAATTACGTAAGTAAATGGTATTTCAGATCGAGTCGATCTTCTGTCTGCTTCTTCTTATAAATAAGTTCGGCCGATCAGTTTTGCAATTATTTAACAGTCGATGAATTGTCATATGGAAAACGTTGTAGGTCTATTTTTTTTTGGAAAAATTTACACGTAGCTTGACGCGAATTTTTAGATTGTTAACAATCTGCGGTTTAAGTGCTGGAATATTTTTGTTCGTCCTAATCGATCGAAATTTCGATAATAAATGGAATAAATGAAACAGACGAGAGTGCATTTGCCTCAGTTTCGAACTGTTCAAGCGTTCGCGTTTCCATCGACAGAAAAGTCCTGACAAGGTCTACTTAGCTCGTCCACGTCTCTGCAACGTGAATTCATTACACAAATAGATTTTTCGACGATTAACTAGACCAATATCTGTTTTCAGGGACGCGAACAGACTTACACGCTACTTTCGAAATTAGTGAGTGGCATTCATTAGACTTTAATCGCTAAAAATCTACGTTTTATGCTTCAATCTACTTTCGTTTATAAATAAGAACGGGAAAACCAAAACACTGTTACTAAATTTCGATTATTGGCGCTCGACTGTTTCGACAGACTATACAGATTACGGGAAATGGACTCGCGTCGCTTTCAAAATAAACCATTCTGCAATGTCATTCATTATGGAAATTTCAGTCGATTGAAATGGAAGAATATTCTAAGATTTAAATTCTAAATGGAATTACAAATAGAAAGTTGACATTTTTTTTCGCCAGGTTTATACCAATTTGAAGGTAAAATTTTAGGATAAAACACACAGATAAATTCATATCGCGGTTTCTCGTTTCTTCTTTTACCGACGTATTTAACGTAGCAATTGATTTTTCTATTTTTTTGTAACAGCAGGCTAATGCACGTAAAATGGTAAATAAGTGAATTTCTGTAATGCCATTAATTGTGGAAATATCAGTCGATTGAAACAGACGAATATTCTAAGATTTAAATCGCAAATGAAATTACAAATAGAATTGTTTTCTTTTTTTACCGAGTTTACACCAATTTTAGTATAAAACAGATAGACAAATCCATATTGCGGTTTCTTGTTTCTTCTTTTGCCGACGTATTTAACGTAGCAATTGATTTTTCTATTTTTTTGTAACAGCAGACTAATGCACGTAAAATGGTAAATAAGTGAAATTCTGTAATGCCATTAATTATGGAAATATCAGTCGATTAAAACAGACGAATATTCTAAGATTTAAATCGCAAATGAAATTACAAATAGAATTTTTTTCTTTTTTCACCAATTTTAGTATAAAACAGATAGACAAATCCATATTGCGGTCTCTTGTTTCTTCTTCTTGATTTTACCGACGTATTTAACGTAGCAATTGATTTTTCTATTTTTTTGTAACAGCAGGCTAATGCATGTAAAATGGTAAATAAGTGAAATTCTGTAATGCCATTAATTATGGAAATATCAGTCGAATAAAACAGAAGAATATTCTAAAATTTAAATTCTAAATGAAATTAAAAATAGAAAGTTGACATTATCTCACCGGGTTTACACCAATTTTAGGATAAAACAGATAGACAAATCCATATTGCGGTTTCTTGTTTCTTCTTTTATCGATGTATTTAACGTAGCAACTGATTTTTCTCTTTCTATGTAACAGCAGGCTAATGCACGTAAATTGGCAAATAAGTAAAATAAATAGATAAGCAAGGCCGTACAGTGGTTGGGTTTGTAAACGATTACCATCATCGGATCGTTAACGCAATTTGTTCCATCGAAACAGAGAAAGAAAGAGGCTAGGTAGTCAGGTGCCAACTGGCAAATCTCGTCGGGTTCCCTTCCGGCGTTCAAAATCCGCTCTACTTTCAGGTAACGGGCCCGGATTTGACCGCGATTAAAGAGGCTGATCGTGCTGCTTTAACATCCACTCGGTGTTTTCCCAAATCTACCATTTACCCATAGTTTCCATGGATCGAAACAATAAAGAGATTAAGGAGCACCTCGAGTCTCTTTTGTAACTTTCCAATCTCGTCACATCTTCGACGCAGTAAATGTTTCACGTACTGAAAAAATAACTGACAAAAGTATTCGTACATTTTGCGTAGCAAATTGTGAAGCGCGTGAAACATTTTCATATTTCGTTGCCACTGTTATCAGACTATTGTATTGGCGAAATTTAAATTCAGTTTGAAGATATGCGTACAAGTTGCAAGATGTTTGCTGTAAATTTATATGCAGACTGAGTCGCCTGAAAGTTTCAGCTGAAATATTTCCAATAATTATTTATCGTTAATTGTATGGGAAAATGTTTCAGGTGAAAGTTGAATGGCTTCAGAAGGGACACGTTCTGACGTTATGTTATTATAGTTCGTCTGTGGATAAAGATCACGCGAAGTACAGTCTTTAAATATATTAATCTCGACGCAACTCGAGATTCTCTGCAGAAAATGATCAACCTACTTAGGTCGAAAAATTATTGGTTTGGTAGATATTTTGATTTTTAGTTTGTAAAATTTATCGTACGAAAGGCAAGAGGAACAAATGTAAAATTAATGTCTCGCGTCTTTCCTCGTCGATTCCATTGAAAAAAGGGAAGGTACCCTTCGCGTGACCTTTACGCGCACACCTATACAACTAACGTCGTTACGTGGAAACGTGCCCCCCTTGAAGCCATTCAACTTTTATCCGAAACATTGTCCCATGATAAATGATAGCATTGGAAATATTTCGGACTACGACTCTTAGATGACTCAGCCTGTATAGTAAAACATCAGTATAAAATACGAATAGACTCGCGTTAAGCATGTAATTTTTAAATTTTAAAAACGACTGACCACTGAATACCGAGACGTCTTAATGTCATCGTAGATGATCGCTCGTTCAAACACCTGGCGATCTCTGCAAAATATACGCAGTGTCGTGTAGCATCGGGGTGAATTCTATAAATGTAAAAAGTGTCGGGAAATGTATCGACGAGTTAAAATGGTAAAATGGTAAAATGGCAAAATGGCAGAATGGCAAAATGGTAAAATGGTAAAACGTCAATATTGGTAAAATGTGAAACGTGTCGGGGAATGTACAGACGAGTTACAAGATATTTAGCATAACGAGTTAGATGTGTTGCAGGAAACATTTTGGAATTTCATTAATATCCTAATGACATTCAACTAATAAGAAATAAAATGAATAAAAAGAAAATGAACGTATGTCCTATTCGACTTTGGTTTCGAGTTATAGGAAATTTCAAGTTGCAGTAATTTGCTCGTTAACAGCGTGGAAATACCTTTCGAAAGTATTGAACAGGCCTCTCAGGAAATTAGGATAATACCCTGAAGAATGAAAAGGGTAAGACGGCCGATGGTAAAACGTCTCCAGGTTTGTGCTCGGTTATAAGGAGGTCGTTTTCGACACGTCCTGAGAAAGTATGCGGATATACAGTCAGTCACGAAAGTATTCCATTTTTAAACAAGTAAGAAAGTCGTACAAGCTGATGTTTGCTATCTTCGTCGTCGTTCCTATCAATTTCAATTTCCCCTAAATATCCTTTACGCGTTATTCAATGAACTAGTCTTTCTAGCTAAAAATCCTCAAACCGTTCGATCCAATTTTTGAAAAATTATTAGTTTTAAAGGCCTTTGTGATCGACTGTAGCTCGTTAAAAAAGAAACTATAACTGGAAAACAAGGTCGAATTGGACGTTACGTCTACAGGAACTTTTCAGATTGCTTCCTTCTGGAAAATCCACCGCCAAGGCGGGTCCCCAAGAGACTACGAAACACCTGTGTATGTAGCTGTACATGTACATATTTGTACTAAACGCGTCTAGTAACTCGTTTATACATTTCGCCATTCGTTTCACATTTTACCGATATAACCACGATCGATAGTTGAATGTTATTACGATACTAATGAAGTTCCAAAATGTTTCGTGCAATACACCTAACATGTTGTGCTAAACATCTAGTAACTCGTCTATACATTTTTCGACACGTTTCACATTTTACCAATATTGGCGTTTTATCATTTTGCCACGATTGATAGCTGAATATCATTAGGATATTAATGAAATTCTAAAATGTTTCGTGCAACACACGTAACACGTTGTGCTAAACATCTAGTAACTCGTCTATACATTTTTCGACACGTTTCACATTTTACCAATATTGACGTTACTACTTTACCATTTTACCACGATTGATAATTGAATATCATTACGATACTAATGCAATTGCAAAATGTTTCTTGCAACACACCTAACACGTTGTGCTAAACATCTAGTAACTCGTCTGTACATTTTTCGACACGTTTCACGTTTTATCAATATTGACGTTTTACCATTTTACCATTTTACCACGATTGATAGTTGAATACCTCTTTATTACGATACTAATGAAATTTGTACAACGAACGTAACATGTTCGTAAAAGACGTGTACAAGTGTACGAATACTTTGACGAACCGCTATATTTACCAAGGTTTTACATTTACCTTGGAAGATCGAGATGGAACGATCGTTTAAAAGCTACCGGTCCCACATGAGGAGAAAGCTGGTCGCGCAGGACATTTGAACGGTGTATTCGCCACGATTACCACATAGGGGTTGGTCGTGTGAGGCCGAGGGAAATGGAAGGACCGAATAGGAGGAGAGCTACGTGACGCAGACGTCACATTAGATTTGGAGAGCAAACGTGCGTGCTCACAAACGTATCTGGCGATAATCTCGCCCTCTGTCTCTCTTTTCAACCCTCTCCACCCTTTGCTTTTCGGCGACCGCGGCCTCAGATACCGCTGCAGATAATCTCGATCTACGCCAAACACCGCGACCGGGCTAAACCCTTGCTCTGCCGGATAATATAGATAGCATTCAACGAATCGTGTTTCTCCTTCTCGCGCTTCGCTCCACCGTGTCCCTTTGATTTCGTCCCCGTTTCCAGACCTGTTCGTCTTCCTCCATCCGTGTCCGTTTGTTCCCTCGATGAAACGAACGTCCCATAGCGATGCACGTGGCTATACCGGAAGCCTGTTTCCTCCGCGTTTAACAAATTAACGAATTTCAATTTCCACAAATCCAGCACAAGCTTCGGGCTTAGGAACGAAGAAAAAGAAGAAACGTCTCCAACGTAAGTTGGAGAAGCGCCAGCGAAGAGAAGAAGAAAAAGAAAGGAAGAGTAGAAAAAAGAGTGAAACGAAAGAGAAAAAAAAAAAAAGTACAGGAATACGTTGCATCGAGGGTGCATCTACGCTACGAATCTGCCGGTTCACGGACGGTGCACCGGCCTCCTCTATATAATTATTCTCGATGCAGGATACACATATCTTTATAAGGAAGGGCTCGCGTGCACGGCTCAGTATCCAACACGGTATCTTTATAGCTTATTGCAACGCTTTGGGCAATTTCGTGATCGACGGGAGGGGTGGAAGCGCGGCGCGATAACAGGATGCAACTCCAGGCTCCACGAAGGTTTTCTTTTCGCGGATATCTAGCCGCCAAACGAGCCGGGCACCGAGCCTTTTTCGTACCTCCACGACGTTCCTAGCGATGGCTACACTTAGATAACTCTCTCTCTCTCTCTCTCTCTCTCTCTCTCTCTGTCCGTCTCTCTATTCGACTATCTCCGCAAATCCAATCCGCTTTAATGCAGATTACGATCCAAAAGTAAGGAGAGGGATCGATTCGTTAACGAAGACGGTGCGCTGACGGTTTCCGCTTAGGAGGAAATTGCGAGCATAAGTCGATGATATTCAAACGATCCTGCAGGCACGTAATAATATCGAATATCGTTTGCTTGCAGATGCCGATCACGGAGCCGTGATACCTCGACCATGCAGGTGCATTCAGCCCGATTCGGGGACACCTGAGCCGCAACGGTGAGTCTCTCGTCCTGCTCTTTTGCTTTCGCTTATCTATACCGCCGCGTCGAATCCAGTTTAATCGAGGCGACACGCGCTGCTTTATGCTAATGCGGTGTGCTAGCGCGCAACTCGCGCCGTAACGTTTTCCTGAGAAGCAGGAAAACTGTCGCGTCTCGGATAACAGACATCGTGCACGGCGATTGGTGTCGTCACACAGCAATCAGTCGGTTTGGCAATCGCACGGGAAGACACGCAGCTCGCCTCACGCTTACTTCCTGCTCGCTTCTAATTACCGCGCGCGTGGCTGACCGTTTTTCAAATTGACCAGCCATGGTCAAACGTATTTCCGCATTTCCGCTAGCCTAACCGAGTCGTTCGTGTCTACGCTGCATTTCTTTACCGCGCTAAGCTCTCGGAAAACCTGACGAAATTTTCGGACACGGTGCAGCCTCCATCGTTGTTCCAGTCCCGTGTTATTTCAACTTTAACACAAGTACGTCTCTTTGTGGAAATTTTAACACGAAGAGAACGGAAGCGTAAATATTTTGCTGGAGCAGTTAATCGAATTTTTAATCTATTAAGTAATTAATGAAGCCCAAGTAGATTTATAATGAACCCTTATAAACCTAAGTAGTGGACGCACATTTTTCGTTTTATATTATTTTATCGAATTACGTATGATCCATTTTGTTCTATGAAAATGAAAATTACAACGTTCGACAGATTGGGTTTCATGTTTGTATAAATATGCGTCGTTGTAGGAGACGTGTCTGTGGAAGAAAGACACTTTTCGGACAACCTAATACATCATCAAAGTTTTTCTGTGATTTTGTTATGTGGTTAACGAATACTAACGAGAACTTTTCCTGTTATCCGTACCACTGAGGTTTTACCGCGCTTATCGGAGCTTTTGCTACGTTATACCTTACCAGCTACACGTTTAAGAGGGTGTTCTGAATTAGAATGTTCTAAAACAGCGTCTTCTTGTGATTTTTTTTTAGAAATGAATTTTTTTAGAACAAAAAAATTTTTGTAAAGTAAAAAAGAAAATTATAACAGATTTCTAGGTCTACTTCATGGGCTGCAGTCTTCAATAGGCGTGAAAGATCCAGCTCGTAATTTTTGACTGAAACAAAAAACCAAAAAAGGATTATATTATTATATATTTTTCTTCTGGATGAACTAAAAAAGTTCGTGAAAAAGTTTATTTAAATAATTGTTACAGCACCTTGAAGTTTATTTTTTCTTTTTATAAAACACATCTTTTTCTTAAACCCGCCAAAATTTTTAATTTCACACTATTCTCTGCCTTTTTTTTGGTTCATCGACAAGAAAAATATATAACAATTTAATCATTTTTTGGATTTTCGTTTCCGTCAAGAATTACGAGGTAGATCTTTCACGAAGATTGAAAACTGCAGCCCATGAAATAGGCTCAGAAATCTGTTACAATTTCTTCTTTCACTTTAAACAAGATTTTTTTCTATTCGTTAAATATATATAAAATCATACCTCAAAATTCAATAACTTCATTTCTAAAATGAATCACAAAAAGACGCTGTTTTAGAACATCCTAATTCAGGACACCCCCTTAAGGGGTGGCTGAGGTTAATTCGTACAAAATAAGGCATGTTTTTGTGAATTATTTGTGACGACACAGTTAAAATCTCTTTATTAAAACCAATGGTACATTAAAGTATGACATTCGAAGAATATTGTATAAAATTTTCACGGAGAAATATTAAATAATACGGCAATGGCAGCAATTATTCGGACGTGTCTCGGAAAAAAGCTAGAATTGCGGTGCCCCTGATAACTTGGTGCTGGATCATGTGATATCAAAAAATCAAAGTTCATTCGTTAGGTAACAGTTTTCCCCAGGTAACGCTGGGTTTTTCGAAATTTCAATTTTTCACATTTTTGGAACAATTAGCCGCAAATTTTCGCAAAATCGGCTAATTTTCCCTTCAAAGTGTTCCAAAAAAGTGAAAAATTGAAATTTCGAAAAACCCTCCCAGCGTTACCTGGAGAAAACTGCTACCTAACGAATGAATTTTGATTTTTTGATTTCACATGATCCAGCACCAAGTTATGAGCAATTCTACTTTTTTCCGAGACGCGTTCGAATAATTGCTACCATTGCCGTATTATTTAATATTTCTCCGTGAAAATTTTATACAATATTCTTCGAATGTCATACTTTAATGTACCATTGGTTTTAATAAAGAGATTTCAACTGTGTCGTCACAAATAATTCACAAAAACATGCCTTATTTTTATACGAATTAACCTTAGCCCCCCTTAAGAGATTTTTCAAAGTTTCCCGGATTTAACATTCCGCTTGCAACTCTACGAAGAGTTAAATCGTTGCGAAATTTACTATTCTTTGCTTGCTCCGATACATCAGATACATCGCTTACTATCGAAATTATGAAACGAAACGGATCCGGTCCGAAGAGAAACTGTTGGCTTAACCTTAAAACGTACAGCGTATTTTATAGTTAAAGTAACACCGTGTAATTTCTTTTTACCACGAGCCGAACAAAAAGGACGAAAGAGAGAGGAGAAAGGAAAGAAAACTGAAATCCGGTGAAAGGTTGGTCGCGAGGAACGCATTATCCCGTGACAGGATCGCGAAATCCTGCGTGCTAGAGCTTTTACAGCAAGGACGCATTGTCTCAGGTATTGTGGAGGATGGAAGTGGGCGGCTCCACTTTTCTCCGGTTAAAACTGAAGTATCCCAAGATGTGCACCCCTGCTGCGAAGGATCCCGCTTAATCCTTGTCAACAAAAAGAGTTGGCGCCGATATAACGAGAGCAGCGTAATACAAGCGCATTGTTGCTAACCTGTTTCGACAATGTCCGGTCGCGTTAAGCTCCGTAAACATCGATGCCTTCCAACTCCAACTCTCTTCCTCTTGCACGTTGCGTTTTTCCGTTTTTCTCTGTCCGGTGTCGTGTTCTCTTAACCGCCTTTGCCCCGATCCTCTCCACTTTTGCCCTGATAAGAGCCGAGATAATATCCGATGCTACAACGGCTAAGCTGTCAAACACGCGTAGTGTTTTCAAAGACGAGGGAAAACGCTCGTCTTTCATCTCGATATTCCAGTGGGAGAAAGAGATTTCGCTGAAAGGTAGGTGCTACAGGAGTCGTCGCAAAAGATGTCGAAGATCCTGCGATCTCGCGACAGGATAACGTCGCTATATAGGCCGGACCTAAAATAGTCTAAAGCCGCATCCCCACCGAGGCGACGACCAGCAACTCCGGTGTTGCTGTTTCATGTTTAGCGAGAGGGTCGAACGTTTTTCCGAGTTTCTTCGTGTTTTCGTTGGCTCGACGAACGTGTCGTCGCTCGTCGACTATCTCCGTTCGGGGCGGTGCAGATGCAAGAAAAGTGAGAAATCATTATCGTTGCTGGGAAAAACAACGGGGCCACTTTGACTTTGCGTGACTTTTGCTGTTCTGGGTCCGCGTTTCCAAGATGTCCATGCTTTAACAAGCGCTGCTTCGCATACGCGCGAACCTCTGACGATGTAAATTTGCCGAAACTCGTACTTTTCGGTTCTTCTTCTGTCGTCGTTGATAACGAAAACAGCAAACGTCGCAGGTGAGCTTTGCTTGGAAGCACCTGACTCGAACGTTGATAACCTGTCGCTGGAAACAAATTCCATGTCGCAGAAATGGAAAGAAAATGCGAACGTTGGTGAAATTGCTTCAGCCTGGACGAAACGTTTCCACGAGTCGTTATTCGTCGAAAGTGTTTCGGAACGTGCGACAAAAAGTTGCTGTTGATTGGGCAGAAACACGGCTTAAGCTGCTTTCTTGCTCCCGTCCGGCAACAAGAAACAAATTCGCCGACAAGAAGTAAATTCAGTCTCCTGCAGCGATAAAAAATGCACGCGGTGGATCCGCGTGTCGGAGGAAAAAGCGGTGCGAGCATGGGAAACAAATCCTTGAACGCGATTTCATTAAAACGAGCCACGAGTGGACCAGGGACCAAAAGAGAGGAAAAAGAAGAAGCGAGGGAAGAAAAAAGAAGGAAGGCGACTCGCTGCGAGAGAAGCGTTGGTCGCGAGTTGTACAATTACCGCTGATCGAATTCAGCCACCGCGGCGAAAGAGGGAGCGTAGTGGAGCGTGCAGGCCGCAATCGGCGAACGCTTAATGGAGACATCGGTTATCCGTGTCTATTCTCTTTGTACTTCCAATTACCCCTTCCCACGCGTCCAGTCACGTTCCTGTCCCCACATACGGGATGCGCGTTCCTCTGGCGGAGCGGTAGGGGTTGCCGCGACGAGAGGGCCACAGATAGACTCGACTATCTGGCGTGTACCCCTTCGTGGTACGTGAGTCGTGGAAAAAAGAACCGACTGAACAGCGGCGGAAGACGAGGGGACGAGCCGAAGGGATGGAACAGCGTGGAGGATGCGACGAGGCAGCCAGCCGGCACTCGATGGAAGGGGGTTGGCAATGGTGAGAGGCAAAACGGAGAGGAATTAGAGGGAAATTTAGTGGTGGATGAAAATGGAAACTTACAAAATCGAAAGGAAGCCTGCGAATGAACGGGAGGATGAGGCGCGCTGGAAATGGCAGGATGGCCGGGGGGAGGGGGACAGCCTGCAAGTAGAAGAGTGCAGGCTCGTTTAATTTTGCGGTTTAATTATTTTCTAAATTAAAGCCGGTGCAGCGGCGCGTGCAGGTGCGATCCACGGATGCGACCACCGGTGTATGCTCGCGCGCGCGCGCACACACGCACACACACAAATAGAACCAGAGACATAGACGGAGACAGAGAAACGAGCAACCCCCACGCACCGGCCGCGTTTTTATATTCCTTGCAGAGATACGCCAGGAAGCCTGTCCAGGAAGCCGCGAAGGGGTGAGTCCGGTGGCCTCGTTGGGGGATGCTTTGAATGTGAAATACGGGCAGCCAAGGGGGTGGGATGGTGTGTCGGGGGTTGATCGTGTGCTCGTTCGTTCACCGGCTCGGCGGCAATGGAGGCTGCCAGGGGAAAAAGGAGAGCGTGGAGTAAAAATGTAAAATGCGACTCGCCTCCGGCTTCCTCCTACGTGTGCGCGCTCTCCACGACCACCTCGGGGCACCCATTCGTGTCCCGACACCCTTCGGTTCTCTCTACGACCTCGCGTCGTCTTGTTTTTTTTTTTTCTTTCTTTTTTCCCCCGCCCGGGTCAACAGAGGACGGTTCTCTTTTCAAGTTTAATACGGTGCTATCCGCGATCCTCGCCAGTTTATCGTTGCATCGAATGGTCGTGGAGTAGAGCTCCATAGACAAATTTTTCCGCCGGTCTAATTATTTAATTAAAAAGACGGCGTAGAATCGGCACTGGGTGGAATAAAATAATGGAATCGTTATCTTCGCTTAAAATATTTCACGCAGGAGAATGACTGCCGGTCGGGCAATAGGATATATTGCCAGTATTTGTACGCATATCCCGCAGGCTCCTCGTAAAAATGTCTTTCCGGTCGCGTCCTCCTGCCGAAGTATACGAGTTCGATATATCTGGTGGCAGATAACGCCGATATCTCTGATATACATATATCGGTGCCTGTATATGGCCGCCGTCCTGGCTGGCATCCTCTCCAGAACTTCTCCTGCTGCTGCTCGTATATTTCCGGCAACGGCGGACGAATTAAAAACAACAAAAAGCCAGGGAAATTCCCATAAAGTTTCCAGGACCGAGCGAAACGTTCGACGAAATCTCAACGACGTACGGACAAAAAATGGAAAGATTATTTATACGCCGTCGAGCAGCTCCATTCGACCACGATGAACGGCTACAAGAAGAAGAAGAAGAAGAAAAAGAAGAGGATAACGATATCGATTCCCGTTGAATTCCGGGGAAAATTAAAAAGTCTCCGTGAAGACAAATTTTATCGCGCGGAATTAGCCGCGAGATAAACCTGCCCGACGAGGCTCAGATCAGACGCTATTTGCATTCTTCGTGGTTCGTCACTCGCTCCACCTAACCTTGGAAACCCGAGTTTATCGTGCGAGAAAATATCGCGCTGAGTCTTAAACCCTTGCGAGCTCGCGTTTCTGCTCAGATACAACAGAAATTCTACGCTTCAAGAGAATAACAATTCCATTAGCGATAGATGGCAGGCGATTCTTCAACAATTTCGTTGAATATATTCCGGTGCGTATTTGATTCAACGCTAGAAGCAGGTAGCTGCGGCGTCCAAAATGTTCAATTTGTAATCTTCCGTGGAAATTTAATCGACGTACGTTTGCTGTTTCATACGAGCACTGTTGAAGTAACTACATCGAGAAAATCATCTTTATTTATGTACATCCGTGACTTGCAGGCTGCTATTACGCAGAAATATTCTAAAGAAGGAGCGGTGCATGTTATTATGTCCTTGAATATACATTACGTTTTGGGTTGCAAGGTCTAATAAACAGGTTTCTATTTATGTTCCCTGTAGCCTTTAGCCAAAGCTACAAGCTCAGCTTTTTTGCTAATGTCCTTTTGCAATAAATATATGAACCTGCTCCCTATCGTTGCATTGTCTAGTAACACTAACAGAGTAAGGATCTTCATCAGTATAAATTTATATTTATACCTTTAATTATTTCAATATACTTTTCTATTACAAATTGATCCACTCGTTCTTCGATCAGTCAACCTCAACCTCAACGAGCACGATGCTCCTTGCACTTTGATTTCTTTTACGCGTTTCGATCCACAGTCCTTTTATCGTTAAACCCATAACCTACGATTTACGTTCGAAAATTTACGTTTGGCCCGATCATCGTACCACGGGCTATGCCCGTAGTTGTAGGTTAAGGGCTTGATCGTGTACCATCACAAGGCGTCGGAACGAAGTTTATAATTCTGTGGGGGATGATAAGTACGTGAGGTTTAAAGGACGAGATTGCTCGTTGTTGAGACCGTCGAATATATTTAGGATAATAAATTAATGCACAGCCGTATACGTGAGTCGTTGGTACAAAGTATAAATCGCAGAATAAAATCGCGGAATGAATGCTCGTTAATGCTCGTCGCGTAACTCGATAAATACTCGCGAGAGACTCGGAGATACTCTGTCAGATACTCGTGATACTGTGTGATACTGTGTGTCGTTCGCGATCACGTCCGTTTATTTATACTAGTCGGGGAGAAGTCGGAAAATTCGAATTCGTCTTCATTCGACGATTGTTTCGCTCAGAGTTTGTTTATCATTACATTCCACGTCAAGGCTGAGTCAATGTCCTGAGGCAAAACGACAGTCGTCCTTTGACTCCTGTGCCGCTACAATTCTAAAGCCAAAAAGAAGAAATAAAGATGGAAGGCTTAGCAGCCTGCTCCTACGCTGACCAAGTAACCCGCAAGGTTCCTTTCCCGCGGTTAATTCTGGGCTTCTGAAGGAGAGACACCCGAAAATAAAGCGTACACCGGTGCGGGACTCGCGGGGGTGGCGGTGGCGTGGTGGGAGCGCGAGGTTCTTGGGTTTTCAGAGCGAAAGCTCTAAGCACCGAGAGGAAAACGCGAGAGACCACTCGTTACTTTTCCATCAGGCAGATAAGTGAGAGGGCGGGGACGGAGAAGGTGTATTTTTTCACCCCTTTCTTGCAATAAATCTGGTCGCGGGGAATTAGTTTCGAGATAAAGTATAATATCGGGCCCTCGCCGGGTGACGTCAGAGGCTGCTCCCCAGTATTTATGGCCGCGATAGTGTCAGTCCTGTGCGCTCCAGCACCAGTAGCACCAGCACCTACCCCTGCCGGAAAACCGCCACCCAGCGCGGCCCCCTCTCTACGGGCTAAATTATTGGAAAATAGTCGGCCGCTCTGAGATCCTTCGCTGGCGAACTCGAGGGTCGATGGGAATGGAACGGGCTCGCGCGATCTTTCTTCTGTTTTGTATTCCGCGGTACCTTCGGGTGCCCGTCTGATTTATGCCTGCTCCGCTTCCACTCCTCCTCCTCCACCTCCTCCTCCTTCACCAAACCTAACCCCTGCGCCGAGATCGAATTTTCTTTCGCGCTCGCGCCTTTTATCTCGCTCCGACTTTTCCAAGCCATCGCCTCTTTCTTTCCTTCCGTCTCTCGCTATCCTTCTTCGTATGGACTTTTCGCTGTCCCGGCCGCTTCTCGAAATTTTCTTAAACGCTGGTTCGCTAGACGCTATAACATAGTAGATCGTTCTCGAGAGATACCGCGGAGTAATTGGCCCTACGTCTTCACGCATCAGGGACAGTCTTCATCGGAGTGTGGCGCAGGAAGTGTCAAGCGTCAAGATCCTTAACTGATCCCGGTGATAGCAAATCCGACGAACAAGAGTCCAACCGATGACCAAGTGTTGTTTCGCATAGGAAGCGGTCTGGCCATGAAATTCACCTGTTCGACGGGCATAAATCCAACGGCGAGACACGCTGGCCCAACAGAGCGGACGCACAAATGTTTACGCAGCCATCTTTTAGTCCTCCGTCTGCCATCATATTTTTATCCACGCTTTTCTTTTATCCGCGTAACGAGTCGTTTAAGTCTTCGTGTGCAGCCTTCTCTTAGGTTTTCGAGCTTTCAAATATCGTCGAATGTTCTTCGATGCTCTTGCAAGTTGCCGGTGTATCATCCAATTCTTATCGCCACGCGTCGTCTTGGTTGTTCCTAGCAGAGAGGAATTTAAACAAAAATGTGAGGGAAGTGAGAAATTACTTGAAATCAATGGTCGACAACGATCCAGTAAACGGATGGATGGCTAAGTAGGTTCTAGCGATATTCCTTCGTCTTGTAGAGGTCGTTGAACCCGAAAAGCAACGGGAAATTAAGTACTCAATTGCTAAACTTACTTTCGAAAATTTATCAAGATAGAATATTAGAATGTTAGAATAGAATATAGAATAATAGAATATTGGAAGAATTTATACAATACAATACTATAAAGGCTTATTACTTTCTCGAAAACAAATGGCCATCAACTCCTTCTGCAGGTGTTTCACCATCGTTTTTACCTAAAGCATATGAACTTGAAGATGCCTCGCGTAGTTGTCTTGCCACAGAGGATTAACACTGTACGACGTACATAATGTAATAAACAAACTCTGGACAAAGCAATTTCGCTGCTACGTGCAGCCTACAACCAGCGACAAGTTCAAACCTCCCCCCCTCGATCAGTATAAACAGACGACCATGTGCTCCAGACACAGTCAGTGAGTCGCGCGAATCAATATCAGTATCGAGTCATCGAGATCATCGGTCGAGCGAATAAGTATAACGAATCGGTCTAACGAATCGGCGTAACAATTAGTATCAGTGCCGCAGTATCGCGCAATCTTCCAACGAATATCATCGAGCGAGCAACGCTTGCGATTAACTTTGTATTCTACATTCTAAAACATCTGTAAATATAGTTAACGGAATCAACTCGTCTCGTTATTAATTTAACCAACAACACGTCTCACCGTCCACCACAAATGTACGCTATTGGCAATTTTTCAGAATTCTCGACGCTGTTGCACGTGTGCCACGTTACTGTAACCTCGGACGATTAATAAAATCGTCTGTACAACATCGTCAAACGTTTCGATATTATCGATAAATATGGAACGTGCTAGGGAAACGCAGTTTGTGAATAAACGCGGATTCGCGATAATATAACGACGGTTCCAGAGTCTGTTTATTTCTCGTCGGTTTTGCAAAATGAAGCAAATGCGTTCGATCGCTCGACGAGCCATCGCCAACGATAGCCATTTGCTCGCGTATTAGCTTTTTCTCGCAAAGGGTCGAGCTTGGCTGTCGAAGACGATTCAGGCTGGCGTTTCTAGCGAAAATAAAAGTTAAGATTCTTCTCGTAAGAATCGCGCGTAACATCGAACCGAATACGACTACGTTAAATGGAACCTTTTAACCTCGTATTTTGATTGTACGTCAGAAAAGAATCAACGAAACAGGAAACTCGTCTTTCGTCCGCGTTTCGACGCTTTTGCACTGTCAGCATCGTGCACGTGCCATTCGCGATTTCCAAGTTCGCTTAAGGACCGCAGCTACGACCGCTTCGCGGTCCCAGGCCGGTCGTTAAGGGTCGGTTTCAACCCCGTGACGAGACCACCCGCGGAGGTCGATCGACCGAATCAAACTATACGGTTGCATCTGTTCGCAGCCGCGTAAACGGAGACGTTAAATCGCCGTGTTGACGTTGAAATTATTTTATCGACCCTCGAGGGTGTCGTTCGACCATCTGCACCAAACATCGAGCAGATTTTTCCACCGCTGTGGCTAACAGGTTGCCTAGAAGTTTCCTAGATAGCAGCCAATATATCCCGCTTTCCTTCGATTCTAACGCGCGGCGAGATAACAAGCGGAAAGGAGCGCAGCCTGGAAACGATCGCGGTTACATCGCGATGACGTATAGAGACGGGCTGGGTGCTATCTGTAGCCAGCGAAGCGATGGCCGAAATTAATTTCAGCTTGACGTACGACGCCTCATAATATTGTCTCATAACTCTCCGTCGCAATCGGGCTTATCGGGTGTACAGTGGCGTTTCAATTAGCCGCGGGCCTGGCCGAAAGTCTTATCCCTCGGCAGGTCGCATAATGCACGCATAAATACGCTGTTCAATTAATTCGCCAACCACCGCACCGAGACTGCCTTGCCATTTCGGAATTCGCTTCTCTTCTCTTATCTCGAAACTGCTCCGAGATAGGCGATCTACTTTTTCCTTCGCGTTCTTGCTTTTTTTCTTCGCGTATTCCACCAAGACATTGACAGCCAGTACAGCCGAATTCATAGCTTCTCGCCTTGTGTCCTTATCTCGCATGATTCATTCACGGTGATTGTAAAAGGTGTGATATTTATGTGTGCGTTTAATAAGCGTATATTGAGTCACGACGGTATTTCAACATCTGTCCTAAAGATCTTTTAAGTTATTTATTTAATACGCATTACGTAAAATACTTGAGCATTTCATTAGCACCGTAACGATACTATTGTCTCATTATTGGGGTCAGTAGATATCGGACAAATTCGAAGGCATTCTGAAGACTTAAAAAGGCAAAGAAACTACGCAACATTTAATAACGCGTGTATTTAATGGAAAATCACTATACGCCATAAATACCTATCCTAAGTACACAATAATAAATCCATAAAATTATTTATAAGTATATAACATTAAACCTTTAACCTACGATTTACGTTCGAGAATTTTGGACTGAAAACGTAAACAAGCTATTATATATTATATCATATATTATACATGGCCCCATCATCGTGTTACGGGCCATGCCCGTATTATCTAAGTTTGACCCGGTCATTTACTACGGACTATGCCCGTAGTTGTAAGTTAAGGGGTTAAATTTGTAGAGGTCAAGTATATAGAATTGGAGGTTATTCTTTGTGTCGTAACCGTCGAATATGTTTAAAAATAATAAATAATAAATATACCAAAAAATTAGTGTACTGAGTCGCTAGTACAAAGTATAAATCGTAAAATAAAATCGCGGATAAATACTCGGTAAATGGTAGTCAATAACTCGGTAGATAACTCGTGATAACACTTAGATCGCTCGTTGATACAGAAAGATACTCGTAGATACTAAATTCTTTTCGGTTGCGTCGGTTTATTTGTCTGATCAGCGGGAGAGGTGGGGGAGGGGGGAAGGCGGAAGATTCAAATTCGTCTTTGTTCGACGGTAATGAATAGCGGCCACATTGTTTTGCCATTGTTTTGTTGGCAAAACAACAACATGATTTGAATTGTCTTTTACTGCTGTGCCATTAGAAATTCATATGCGTGCATCGAGTTTACCGATGTAATAAATAACTCACTGTTTAAGTACTTTTATGATTCGTAGGAAATGTGACCTGAGTTCACCCAAAAGTTTCTTATTTGTTATAAGGAAATAATAAACGCGTTTGTTGTATTGCCATAAAAATTGATATGAATCAAAAAATGTTTTGCGTCTATCGTTAAATGGCATAAAATAATATAAAACAAAAAATGTTGTGTATTTATTTCCTTGTATCTCGTTTAAGGAAAAAATCTGTTGGGTTAAGTGTTTTATAGCTTCTACGTAGATTTTGGGATTTGCCTCAAACTTTACCGACATAATCAAGACAATCGAGACTCGTGGCAGCGTTAACGAGGTTTCGTTTAACTAAAAATACGCAGAAATAGACACCTGGTTTTACCTTACAATTTTCTCCAAAGAAACCCGACAATCATCGAGAGATCACCGTCATCTCGTAACAAGGTAAATTGCAAATTTTAAGGGTTTTCACGTTTTGTAACGTTTTCACACCGAATAAATCATTCACTGAATTCGTCGGAAGCAGAGATTGGCTCTGCCTAGTCCACTGATCGCTCGGATGAAAACCGAGTTTTTCGATGAATCATCCGATGAATGCTCCAAAGTGAAAACCCGTGAGAATGTTGAAGAGTCCCTCGAAGAAACCGCATGAAAAAACCGGGACAGTTTAAGGGCAGAAAAGGGAGCGACCGGAGAAAGTAGATGGACGTGAGGTAGTCGTTGGTGAAGCTGCCCACAAGAAACACTCTTGATATTCAACAAAAAAGTTTATTAAACTATTAGCAATCAGCAGTCAACAATTTACAGTCAACAATTAACGATTAACGATTAGCCATCAACAACAATTAACTATCAACGTTAGGTAGTCGTTGGTGAAGCTGCCCACAAGAAACACTCTTGATATTCAACAAAAAAGTTTATTAAACTATTAGCAATCAGCAGTCAACAATTTACGATCAACAATTAACGATTAGCTATCAACAACTATTAACAATTAACGTGAGGTAGTCGTTGGTGAAGGTGCCCACAAGAAATACTCTTGATGTTCAACAAAAAAGTTTATTAAACTATTAGCAATCAACAATCAACAATTTGCGATCAACAATTAACTATCAACGTGAGGTAGTCGTTGGTGAAGGTGCCCACAAGAAATACTCTTGATGTTCAACAGAAAAGTTTATTAAACTATTAGCAATCAACAGTCAACAATTTACGGTCAACAATTAACGATTAGCTATCAACAACAATTAACAATTAACGTGAGGTAGTCGTTGGTGAAGCTGCCCACAAAAAACATTCTTGTTGTTCAACAAAAAATGTTTATTAAACTATTAACAATCAACAATCAACAATTTAGATCAACAATTAACGATTAGCTATCAACAACAATTAACTATCAACGTGAGGTAGTCGTTGGTGAAGGTGCCCACAAGAAACACTCTTGATGTTCAACAAAAAAGTTTATTAAACTATTAGCAATCAACAATCAACAATTTGCGATCAACAATTAACGATTAGCTATCAACAACAATTAACTATCAACGTGAGGTAGTCGCTGGTGAAGGTGCCCACAAGAAATACTCTTGATGTTCAACAAAGAGTTTATTAAACTAGTAACAATCACAGTCAACAATTTACGATCAACAATTAACGATTAACGATTAGCTATCAATAACAATTAATGATTAACGTGAAGAAGTCGTTGGTGAAGCTGCCCACAAGAAACACTCTTGTTGTTCAACAAAAATATTTATTAAACTATTATCAATTAACAATCAACAATTTACCCTCAACAATTAACGATTAACGATTAACTATCAACAACAAATAGCGATTAACGATTAACAACATTGTGTTTGCTTCGCTATGACGCTAAACCTTTCGCACTTCGCAGCTCGGGGCAGAATGAATCTTTGGTTCGGAACCAAACGGATTCTTTTCTTTGTTGCCCCTCGATATCGCCACTACGTACGCGTTTATTAGATGTCCATGACGGTTACCGCGTGTGCATTCTTCCGAATATTCGGCTAAAGAACCGCAGGGATATCGATGGAACATTAGGCATGTCGACTTTACGTTTCAAAGGTATCGCGCTTTGTATTGCGAAGCCATTGAAAAGTTTCGTGGTCGAGTGCCGTCACAGACGTAAAAATAGAGCAGCGATTTTATACAATTGCAGTGGCAGCGTTAGAAACGCAGGAAGCGTAATTGCTGGAACGAAATACAGAGCCAAAGAGGATTGCTGAAGTACATAAACGGGCGGATTCGGTGACGAAGCGATTCCTGAATTCGAGCTGGCAGATAAGGAAAATCATACGCGTCTAGGAATGCGGTGGCAGCGTGCATAGGAAAGCCATTAGTGACGGCGTTAATCCAACGTACGGGCCGTGCCGCATTAAGCCGCATTTCCAGCGTCCGCGTGTCGCTCGTTAGGCTGATTTGTCGCTTTATTAGATCTTAGTTTGCGGCCGCGTAGCCGGAGATCGCCGACATTAGCGCGTAACACGCCGTGAGAGCGACGGAGAACTGCCGGCCAGATTTGCAATTTGCGTAAATTAGACGATTGCACATCGACCCTCTTCTCTCTCTCTCTCTCTCTCTTTCTCCATCGCTGTATCTCAGTTTCTCTCGCCGGCTCACCGCCACTCTGTCGGAGACACGAGCGATCTCTGTTTCGCTTAAAGTCAACCGGAGCCTCTAATGGCACGTGTAATTGGCCGATAATTCGCGCCAGGTGTTTTGACTTGGCGTTAATCGACCTCGACGCCGCTAACTAACGAGACACGGAAGGTGAGGACAGATTTTCTTCGTTTCCATTTTTCCTTGTCCGGCGCCGTGACTGCGCTCTTTCCAGCTACCAAGTTCACTCGTTTCGCTGTGTCTAAGGAAGACTGCGGAGAGATCGCGCGATCTGCAATCGTTCGGCTGTCGAACATTTCATCAAACACACACACAAAAGCGAATACACCTGTAGCGGCACATAAGCTACAGGACAATTCAATTGTTGTTTTGTCTCGGAGTAGCAATATCGTTAGGATACACATAATGCAACAATAAATAAATTCCGGGTAAAATAATGTCGCCGCTACGTGCAACCGTAAAACGTAGACGAATTAGAATTTTCCGGCTTTCCTCCGACCAATGTAAATAAACGGACGCGATCGTAAGAAGTTCAGTTTTGCCAATGAGCCGTCGAGTCAATATTTTTTTAGCGAATTTGTTAGTACGAGCGTTTTAGCGAATATTGCCTGTACTTGTTTATTTATTATTTTAAAATTCACTTGACAGCTTCAACAACAAAAAATCTCGTCATTCAGACCGACTCAACCAACAAGCCTCTACACGTACGTGTGTTTGTTGCGATGCGAACAGATCGGTTCGGCGAACATTTGCACAATCAGGTTACAACGATTAATACGACAATAATATACAATACGTCCGTAAAATAAATCGCAATAAATGGCAAACGTCGGAATACTCTTGCGCATACGTCGCTGGTTTACGTTGTTCGCGATTAACGGACACGCGAGTGGCAGAGAATCAGATTAGCCGCGTCCGAAATTCAGTGAGTTCGTGGAAACAAGACGAGTCGCGTTTCTCGCCAAGCGGAGACCGCGCGGTCGCGACAGGTAGACTCGAGGAGAAGGGCCGGAGAAAACGAGTGGAACACCGTACTTCCGGGCGTCATCGTCCTTCGTGACACGACAATGAGAAAAGGTGGGAGCGAGCCGGTGCGCAGTGTGCTCCGTTGAAAAGGCCGTACTCGACGTCGTCGCGGAACTCGAGTTACCTTTTTCACCCTTGAGGCCGTCGAGTGGTGGCTCGAGGAGGGCCACGATCTGCCCTATCGACATCTATAGACCGTGGAGGGCGCTAAACCGTTTAACGCAGCCCTCTCTCCTCGAGCTGCCTCGACAAGTGCATCGGTTTTCTCTCGCACGGTTTGTATAACGATACCTCGAGTGCCATTGGTTCTCTCCCTTCAGCCGCTAGTCTCGCGGATGTTCGCCGTTTCATCGACTCAACTGGCTAACGTCAACCTCTACGCCTTTCCATTTCCAGGCTCCAGCGATCATTCAGTCGTTCCGAGTCTATTGTTCTCTCGACTTTTTTGCCGATTAAGCTGCTACAAGAGGCTGGTTGTCGTCGGATAAGGTCGCCACTCTTAAATCGAGGATCGCGACTTTCTCGTCGATAGAGGGCTTGCTGGATCTTTCGACAGGCGGGAAAGAAGCTCGTAAAATATTTGCAGCATGAGTCGCTCGTGCTCGATAACGAGGTAGGCGTGTCTGGTTTTCCGTCCATCAGGATGAAAAACTCGGGAACCTTGAAAATCGCGTCCCTCGAGGCTGAGGATTTACCTCGGCGCGTTCCCTCGTCCAATGTATTCCGTCATCCTCCCGGGAATACCTTCAGTTTGCTTTTCTACCATGTACATGTGTTTTCTTATTTTCCTGCCGGCCTCCGGCACGATCGCCTTCCTTCGCCACGTGTACCACATTTTAGCTTTCGCTTTAAACACGTTTGTCCCATGTTTTCCTAACAGTTGCTGCGATTTTATCCACTTTGAGTAGACGAAATGGACCGAGATTGTCTCTTAATTGATACAGTACACCTGTAGTTTAGGCGATAGCGCGGTAAGGCGCCTAATTCAGTTCGTGCGCCAGCGGTGGCCCACGCAAGAAACGCTAAAGCGGTGGAGCAGTGTTCGAAGTTTCTTGGAATATTTCTTTCGTAAATTCTCGTAATTATTCCAGTCTAGCGACAAGTTTCCGTGTGATACCATTTTCCGTTGTAACAATGGAAATTTATTTTGAAAAATCGTGAAAGGATGATTTATATTAATATGTATATATAGTATCTAGTTTATAACATTAACCAGTTTAATTATGTTCGACGTGTATATACGTGGATCCGAAATAAAACATTGCCATTAACTATAAAAACTCAAAATATTAGTAAAAAGCACCACGAATGACATTTAATGGTACCTTTGCTTTATACTTCCAGTAAACCTGCTATGTATTTTTTAAAAAATTTTGTTCGATTATTGTCTTTGGTATATCAGCTACGGTATAATGCTCTCTACAAATTCATTCGATGACTTTCGATGATTTATGTACTTTACCTTATTTGAGCTATTGCCCAAATTCCTGTCTGCATTTCACTATATTATTTTCTGGAAATTTTTGACAACAATACCTTTTTCAACGACGAATCCTTAATTTTTTATCGAATAATAATAATATCGTTTTTCATGAAACGTGTAACAGGACCATTCGCCCTGCGTTGCTTGATTTTGACCACGCGCCTCGTAAGGGATTTTTCACACTAAACTGCGCAGATTAAACGGGCTAATTTGTAACATTCCATTTATAAGAAGATACAATTGGTAAAGCCATTTATTGCTCAGTTTGCCTATCGCTCATCGTTCGTCTTATCCTAAGAATCGCGCACGTTGGAAGCTTGGAACGACGAAGTGATCGCGATTGGAAAGTCTACACGGCCATAGTAAATAACGGTCATTGAATTTTCGCGTCTATCCATCACCGAAAGTATAGTCTCCGGTGTTCGAAGGCTACAGCCGGCAATTACGAAGGTAGAAAGGCGTAGGAAGGATCGGGCTGTCGGGAACGTGGAAAATATCGAGCGGTAATAACAGAAATTAGACGCGCAGCTTCCGGTGTTTGACGGTTCCGATTGTTAGCGCTAGACTACCGTATAACCACAGATCACCGAATCATTGGGAGCCGGGTGAAGGTGCGCGAGAGAAGAGAAGAGGAGGAGACGGTCCGGTGAAAGGAGGGTTCGTTCAGGACCTGTTATTAGAGTAGGATCCGACGTTCGTCACGTGTCAGACGCTAATCACGCCGCGATTAACCGCAATTAGGCCAATTAAGTCGCGTTACAGGCTCCCATGGCCTCCGCTTATTTCGTCCGAGTCACTCGTAAGCTAATTATAGAGTTACGATCGAACGTAGCTGTCTCGGGATTCGCGGCCAAAGGGTTTCGAAACGGCGCTAATATTTTTTCCAGCGTCGTAAAACTCCTTTAAACGCCACTTTTTTCTTCCTTGAATCGCATGGAAAAAAGGAAGATAATGGGTGGGGGTGTGGATGATGAGGGTCGTGAGGGAACAAAGAGAGAGACAGCAAGTGGAAATGTTAGAGGCCGACTCCTGGACGTGCCGTAAAATCGAAAGGTATTGCCCGGGTTACCCTAATCCTCGGCAAGAATACGAAATGGCTACATTCACAAGGACACCCCGCATCGAAGGGTGGATCGTTATTTACGACCGCTGAAATCGATACCTCTGCAAATCAATTATGACAATATAACCTTGCTGATGCTCCTACCTTTGTCTACTTTCAACGATTTCCTTTCCTTTCTTCTCTTTAAACGCCTACGGCTCAACAACCTTACAATATACATCATCCATACAAACAAAGTAATAGACATAAAGCTTCTGGAATTTTATTGCCGATTTTACGTCACGTTACCGGATATATCGTTTACGAGACTCTCTCCTCGTGAAAAAACTAAGGAGGTGGTCAGTTCGGAAGGTGGAAAATCCCGTAGCGAGGAAAAGCTCGTTAATGAGAAAGATGGCGGAATAAATCGTAGCTGGCTGCGTGAAACGCGAGGGTGCACGAGATGGCAGGGGTCTCGTGTGAGCACGAGACGCTTTTTACATTTTACGGGGTTCGCACCGACCATAAATCAACTACCACCGACCATAAAACCGTGGTATTCGCGCCGAAGGTATACAGAAGTAAGCGCAGCTCGTCTCGTTCCTCTCCAACTGTCCTGCAGTAGACCAGAGGAGAGAGAAGAAGAGGCAGAGCGCAGGCAGGGTGCCCGACACAAGGACAATGGTCCTTGGGCACGTAAGACATTGCGACATTTCGGAGCGACACGTTCTGACGACGTTCAGATCCCTCGTACCTGCGAGCTAAGCTGACTCAGACTAAGTTCCATCGACTGATCGGCTATCAGTGTCGCGAGAAACCAGCGAAAGGAGAATCTCAAAGTAGTTGCATGAGAAGCAGATTCGAATTTTCTTTGATTTTCGTTTAACGAGGTCTCCGATCGGCACATGTTCGATTCGACAGCCTGGCTCGGCTGCAAATATCGACACAGGCCCGTTTCTAGTCGCGTCTATGAAGCACAGGTGAGTCAGGTAAATGTCTCAGCGGGCTGTGACCGGTGCATCTTGCCGTAGATCCCCCGGTGTCATCGTAAATATCGGTAATGCGAAACTGGGTCACTTCTGTCTCGGCGTTTCTGCCAGGATGCTCGAGGTTACACGGGAATTTCCGTTCGGCCTACTCGTGTCGAGGCTCAGGTAAACGCGCCGCCCTTGCCAACAAGAGGAAACGGGACGAAAAGTTTCTTGTAGTCGAAGAGCCCCACGAAGAATTCTGCCAGGAGCGTTCTGGAATTTTCGCATTTGTTTATTCATTTGTTCGTTAATGCGGGTGTTTGTACTTTGTTGAGACGGTGTCCTCAATTAGAACGTTCTAAAGCAGCGTCTTTTTGTGGTTTTCTTTTACAAGGTAAGGAAAGGAATGAAGTTGTTGAACAGATTTCTAAGCCCATCCAGCTCGTAATTTTTGACTGAAAGGAAAAATCAAAAAGGGAGTAAATTATTATATATCTTTCTTCTCGATGAACTAAAAAGGTTCGTGGAAAAAGTTTATTTAAATAATTGTTACAGCACCTTGAGGTTTATTTTTTCTTTTTAACAAACACACTTTTCCTTTAAACCAGCCAAAATTTTTAATTTCACATTATTATCTGCCTTTTTTTTTTTTAATTCATCCAGAAGAAAAATATATAATAATTTAATCCTTTTTTGGATTTTCGTTTCGCTCAAAAATTACGAGGTGGATCTTTCACGAGGATTGAAAACTGCAGCCCATGAAACAGCCCTAGAAATCTGTTACAATTTTTTTTTTTTTTACTTTAAAGAGAATTTTTTTGTATTCGTTGAATATACATAAAACCATACCTCAAAATTCAATAACTCCATTTCGTTCTTTGCCTTCCAAAAAGAATCACAAAAGGACGCTATTTTAGGACATTCAGGACACCTCCTTAACAGTCGAACTCAGGTAAATGTTCGGACAGGTTGGTCGATTTGTAGCAACAGTAGGTGAAGTTTGACCAAAGTATAGAAACTGACGATGAATCGATAATAATCGATAATTGTATCAATTATTGTACAATTAGAAACAGCACACGTTACCTTTTTATCAAACCAGCGGAATATTTGTATCAGAAGTTGTGTCACGTATTAAAACACGCGACAATAATTTATTTTGGTATTTACTATACACAATATATAGCATATAATATATAAATAATAATACACCCGTAGAGTGTCGCGAATAATTATAAATTCAACCGTATTTTCAAGCTTCTCGAAATATCGAAAGGATTGACGCAGCCGTTCGTACAATAGCGTGTCATAATGCGAAGAAGAACGACAGATTTTGACGTTTGAAAAGAAGTAAATTTTGAAATAAATTTTCCTTCAGAGTTTGTTCATCTTCTTAAATAATTTACACTTATCATTTAGTGAATGTTTCTGTACCTTTCCTCGCTTCTATTAACCGTTAGGTGTTCTCTAACCTATTTACATTCTTTCGTCTTTGAATATTTATCTTCGTGCACATTACTCCTCCTTTTAAGTTGCACGGTAAGATGCAACCTTCCATAGGTAGCTCCTCCAGGACCTTTTTTTTTGGCCGCAATTCTTTCGGTCGGGTTCAGATCCGGTCACTTAATGTCCACCATCGTAACAATTCTACACCGGAATCTGAAAGCAACTTCTTTGTAGAGACGACCGTAAAAATAGGAACATTGTCTCGTTGAAAAATTCTTTCCGCCTTCCATTTTGGTTATAAAACGCAATAATTTTCCACGTAATATCTTATCGTATCTCGTAGCGTTTACCATTTCCCAAAATTGACAATTTATCAATCGGAATTTCGCTTGACATGTCCAGATTGTGATCGATAGTGTGTCGAAAATATTTTCACTTTGGGTATATAATTACTCACCACGTCGTAAATTTTCCATTCAGTCACTGGCTTGGTTCGTTCAGGTAATTGTCTTATCTGTATACCCTTCTTAGCCTATTCTACGGTTCGAGAATTAAGGAATTCCGAGCTAAGCAGCTCGAGTAAAGAAACCAAATAGTTCCGTAAAATACGACAAATACAAACGCCGATTTTATTGTCGTATGTTGATTGTTGTGAAAATGAATTTTTCATAGACTTCATTGAGCGATTATACGTAGCTATTTATCGTAGGTAATTTTACGGAGGAGCAAATGAAGGGTTAAGTTTATTTCATTGTACTTTTGTAATTGAAGTAAACGTTCGTGTGCTTTTGGCCGCCAGGTCAAAAAGGAAAATTCGAAACTGGCCATGCTGTTTTCATTTTTGTCGAATGCGATACATCGAGCTTCTCTACAATCCCACGCGTTGTGCTATGGCGATCTGAATGGCCTTAATATGAGTCTCATCAATTTCAACTACGCGGCCAGATCGTCGAGGATTTTTTAAAAAGCAGCAAAACGAAATTTGGCAAACCAATTTTCATTCTCATATACAGCATGTAACTTATTGCGACCTTGTGACATGTTCTTGCCGTTTCGCAAATAATACGATAAAATATGTCTGAAACGTCTTGTTCTTCTATTTTTAAATTGGGATAAAAACGAAATTAAATAATTGATCGGTACAATCTTTTTACTAAATTAAAGGTGGAAGCCCAAACAAGGATACGTTGAGAAAACAAAAGACAAAATCCACAGTCATTTAGTTGCCATTTTACCAAATCTCCAAATTGGACAAATTGAGAATGAAAAGAATTAAATAAAAAAAGAAAATTCAGTTGCCAACCCAACACATACACACGTACAGTAATTCGAAGAATTGATCGACCGTGTGCTCAGATTTCGAAGAAAATTGCCTGCTCAGGAAGAAAAATAAATCGTGTTTCGTATAAATTATTTTCATCGAAATTGATAGAGATTAATGAAATTAAACGATAATTTGATTAAATGAATGATTAAAGGATAATTTTAAAAATTAGAAAAAGATCGCCTTCATCTGGTTTGTTTAATAAAAATATATAAATTGGGTCGATCCGATCGGTTAATTGTTAAAAACACGTAGCAACAAGATTCTTCGTTTATGCGTGTTCAGATTTCGAAGAAAATTATCTGCTCAGGAAGGAAAATAAATCGTGTTTCGTATAAATTATTTTCATTGAAATTAATAGGATCAATTAAGGATAATTTGAAGAATTAGAAAAAGATCGCCTTCATCAGGTTTGTTTAATAAAAATATATAAATTGGGTCGATCCGATCGGTTAATTGTTAAAAACACGTAGCAACAAGATTCTTCGCTTACGAACGAAAGAAAACGGTACCTTTCAGCGCCCAATACCATCGAGTACAAAAGCCGAGCAATTTTTCACGCTAGAAAACTTTGTATCTCTCGTTGCGTTATACACTTTTTTTCGTCCCATTCTTCGCAGTTCCTTTCCCCCGAGACGAGTTGTATTTTACTTTGGTCGCCGATGATTCCAATGTCGAGCGAACTCTTACGAACGATCGTCCGCCAATGATCAGAAAAGCGTAGTTTTCTCGACTACTCGGAATAAGGTCGAAAATATCACGTGAAAATAAAGAAACGAATAGTGCAGAGACGAAAAGATAGATTTCGTTTCGGGTTTGCGCGCTAATTGGTGGCCGTTTGGTAACCGAGAACCACCCCCCGTACACGCGCAAAAAGGCAAACAAGAGGGAAAATTACGTTGGTCCGAAAGGGGTTGTCAATCGCGGGTAACCGAGGATCGATGGCTATCTACGAGCCAGATAACCGGTTTCCTCGTGAGAATCCGCTAGAAAATGAATACGATAAGCTGGCAGCGTGGAGCGATGGACGAGCTGACGTTGGTATCCGAAGGAGATCGAACGGGCCGGCCACTTATCTGCTGCTGGTCCTGGCCAGATAACCGCCGCGTGGTTTTACACGGTGTCGGGGCGTGTCGAAGATACATCCAGGGTCGGGGCTCTTTTCCTCGTTTGTTCGAAATTGAAGTTTATCGATGCGGCTGTTGTCCGTCGGCCTTATCTGCGAGGCGTGGCTGGCTGGCCGTGGCCCGAGCCTTTTACCGCCGACACGAGCCGGAAACACGTGTAATCTCGCCAATTCGAAAGGGTTTCCCGGCGTAGACCGATTTCCGGCCGGACGACGGCCGGCTTTTTACGAGCGACGCGCTCGATTCTTGTTTTCGCAGCAGACTACAGGCTACGACATGAAGTTAGAACCGATAAGATTGGGGAAAATTCGGCGGCAATTTAAATGTATCAGGCGCGATAAATTCATAAAATAGCCGGGCCGAGTTTAAAACATTGAATTTTATCGGGACGAGGAATTTACGGTGGAAAAGTTTCCGAGGCGTGGACGTGCCGTATTTTTATGCAAATTTCCTTAGGAGGGCCTGGGACACTTTCGAGCAGAACGATTTTAGGGTGAAAGGTCTAGGATACATTGTGAACCTGGCGCCAGGCCTTGTAACCTCCGAGTGCCGTTTCCCTTCTCATCCTCGCCCGCGGCCCTTTTCTTTCCTGGGGTTAGTAAAAGCTCGATGGCTTCGTCTTACGCCGCAGTATTCCTTTTCAACCACTGTCCCGTGTCGTTTACGACGTCTTTATGCATTCACGTTTCACAGCTCTCTTTGTATTACCCACAGACGCGTACGTGACCCGACATAAATAATCGCGTTTTCAGCCCTTTAATTGAATTAACCACGCGACGAACGCGTGGCTATTGAAAGGAACCTCGTTTACCGGCGATCTACGAATCCAGGAATTCGAAGAATCGATTTTTTTTAGAAATTTTAGGATGTTTAATCGGTTAACGTTTTGTTACGACGAGCTCTGGTTAACAAATGAAACACACGTTTCGTTACTACTTAATTTTCTATGGTAGAACAGCAACATATAGTCTGTGTTTGGCGAGTATATTCGTCGTCGTTTACTTTTTACGACACGTTCTAGACACACGCTTTTCAAAGTTTGCTTTTCGATTACGTCTAGATTTTTTTTTATTTAATTTGTACTTTACAATTTGTGTAGCTGAGCGTTTGGTAAATTTTTCTAAATTTTACCTATGATGTATTATAACAAACACTTCTTTTTATTATTTAATTTGTACTTTACAATTTGTCCAGTTGGATATTTGGTAAATTTTTTTAGTTTAATTGTTAAATAAAATGTGGATGGCTACCCCCAGTAGAATACCATTTTCGAGTTTGACTATTTTATTTCTACATTTAGATTAACACAATTTTCGAAATCTCTCTTGCTTCTCTATTTTTCCCTATTTCTTGTCTTGTATGATTTATTTTTTTTTATTATTATTTAATTTGTACTTTACAATTTGTGTAGCTGAGCGTTTGGTAAATTTTTCTAAATTTCACCTATGGCGTGTTGCAAGAAACACTTCTTTTTATTATTTAATTTGTATTTTACAATTTGTCTAGCTGAGCATTTGATAAATTTTTCTAAATTTTACCTATGACGTGTTACAACAAATACTCCTTTTTATTATTTAATTTGTATTTTACAATTTGTCTAGCTGGACATTTGGTAAATTTTTTTAGCTTAATCGTTAAATAAAATGTGGATGGCTACCCTCAGTGAGATCTTCGAGTTTGACTATTTTATTTTTATGTTTAGATTAACACGATTTTCGAAATCTCTTTTGCTTCTCTATTTTTCCTTATTTCTTGTCTTATATGGTTTTTTTATTATTTAATTTGTAATTTACAATTTGTCTAGCTGAGCGTTTGGTAAATTTTTCTAAATTTTACCTATGACATGTTACAACAAACACTTCTTTTTATTATTTAATTTGTACTTTACTATTTGTCTAGCTAAGCATTTGGTAAATTTTTCTAAATTTTACCTATGACGTGTTACAACAAACACTTCTTTTTATTATTTAATTTGTATTTTACAATTTGTCTAGCTGGACATTTGGTAAATTTTTTTAGCTTAATTGTTAAATAAAATGTGGATGGCTACCCTCAGTGGGATCTTCGAGTTTGACTATTTTATTTTTATGTTTAGATTAACACGATTTTCAAAATCTCTTTTGCTTCTCTATTTTTCCTTATTTCTTGTCTTATATGGCTTTTTTATTATTTAATTTGTAATTTACAATTTGTCCAGCTGGTCATTTGGTAAATTTTTCTAGCTTAATGGTTAAATAAAATGTGGATGTCTGCCTCCAGTGGGATCTTCGAGTTTGACTATTTTATTTCTACGTTTGAATTAACACAATTTTCGAAATCTCTTTTTCTTCTCTATTTTTCCTTATTTCTTATCTTGTACGATGACTCGAACAGTTCATTCAATTTACTTATGAAAGTATAACGCTAATTACATTCAGGTCTCCAAAATTATTATTATTATTATTTAATGGTAGCAAGAAAGCATAATAAACAAGATGCATTGGCGGATAACGTAACATTGTTATTTATAAAAATTGAAAAAATGATTGTATATCGCAACGAATCGTATTAAAGAATAGCAAACAGCTTAAGTAAGGGTCTCCCTTAAGTTTCTTCACATTTTCCACACAGCGTCTTTTGTCAGTGTGTTTGCTCTGTTTCTTATTTCACCATAACATCACGATGCTACGTCGTCGATGATGTACACGCGAATGATAATACACATCAATGACGCTCATGCATCCTGCGATCGTTTTTATCAATTGCCCCACTTGGCTCGTCTCAATTTTCACCTGTTCTCACCGGACTACGTTGTTCTACAAGCCATTGCGTATTTAGTAAACGTAAAACCTAAATTTTTCCCAGTTCTCTACCCAACCGGATTTCCCGCCGACATATAAATACGAAAATAAACACATGAAAATACGCGTTAAATCGCATTTTCCTCTCATTCAGCCACCGGTTGAGCCGCTTTACGGCGCCAGAAATTTGTTCCTTTTTATCATTCAATTTGTACTTTACAATTTATCCAGCTGGACATCCGGTAAATTTTTCCAACTGCCGCCAGAAAGTCTCGCGCGCAAATGCTTAAGCACCCCGGAAATGACATTACCTGTGCAAATACAAAACTATGGAGCCGAGATGGAAGCCTAAACGGTAGCCGATTCTGCTGAAAGTGTCCGTGGCAAATTCCGACGAATGATTTATGCGAGCGCGTGGCCACGCACGAACCCTTGCCTTTCCGGAAACGGAACGACGACGAAACGTCGTCACGCCCTTAGAGGACGTCGGTTTGCCAGCTTCGCCGCAACGTAATTGCCCACGACCCCCTGACTCCATGGGTCGGCTTAACCTTTGCATAGTTAATTACTCGGCTGGGCCGTGCTGTTCCATCTCTGTCCGAACTCGTTGCAAACGGGAAACCGGTGTCCAGGTGCACGGCGTAACGGGTTTACGCGGCGCAAGTCTCGGAAATCCCGCTACCTTTGGAAACCACCTGAGCCTGGTTTCCACGATCGTCGGACGATTTTCGTACGGTTTGTCAGCGACGAGTAGCGCGCGCGGCCGAGCGACGCGAAAGTGCAGAAGCAACGAAGCGATAGAGGCCGCACGATGGTAGTAAAAAGAGTAGCATTGGAGAATGCCGGTCTTCTTATCATCGTGGCATCGACAACCGTGAAAGATCTCTTTTCCAAGGTGGACGTTGCCCTCCTCCCCCTCGTCTTTCTTTTTACCTTCCACGTCCACCTTCGTCTTTCCTTCGTGCTACCTCCTCCTGCTCCTCGTCGTCGTCGTCTTCGTCGCTCCTCTGCCTCCTCCAGCGCGACCGGGCCTATCTCTCCTCCAAATAGGTCTTGTAGTACTTAGGGTTCATCAAGATAACTCCGGTCTGGCTTTGTGTTTCTTCCAAGAGAACGCTGTCTCTCTTTCTCTTTCTCTCTTTCTTTTCCTCTCTGTCCGGAGGTGGAACGCGCCAGAGGGGCGGCAGAGGTCCGCGAGGAACGGGGAAGATATTGTACGGCGGTGCGCGTGCTTTATGTTTTGCCCTTTTCGAGATCCTAACCAGCAGCTTTAAGCAGTTTCTCCGCGTTCCTGCGCCTCGCCACGTTTCCCCGTTTCTGCGCCTCTTTTTACGCTGCCCCGCGCTTGCCTCGCGCTTCTCGAGTCGCGCGGACGCGCAGCTGTTGCCAGCCTCTCATCGTCTCCGAGCTTCCTCCTGTCTGCCGGTCAAATCTTTTTCTCTTTTTTTTTTTTCCGGAATTTCGAAGGATTCGCTGTCGGTTAAAAAGGAAAGGCGAGCGGGACAAGATGATATCTGGTGGAAGAAAGCCACGAAAATCCTCGGAGAAGGAAAGAGTGGTGGGACGCGTCGTGAAAAGTTTCCGTCCTTCTGCCATTGTCGATGGCGGACAAAAGGAAGGCACGAACAGTTACGATCTGCACGCAAACAGATCGGCGAGTGTCTTTGTCCTAGGCCCGGCGATCGATTGTCGACGATCGTTCCGATGGAATCGAGTGCCTCGAAATCTTCGTAGTTTTGTTTAGGAAATCCTCGGCTACCGAATAAAAGACGGGGAATTCGTATCGTTTAAGGAAGACGAGTGGAGATTTAAAGGCGCAGGTGAGCGAAGTATCGCGCGTAGAAAGCATGCTCGTGGTCGGTGCATTAGCGTAATCACAGAGACCCGCTTGGGCCGTCCTTTTTTTTCTACTCTTTTTTACGCCCGCCCTGAACCGCTCGTTTTCCGGGAGCCTTCCATCCGGTCGATGCAACACGTTCCTGACACGCGTCTATATATTACAATCGGTCCACCTACTCCTCTTCTCGCCCGAATCTGCTGCGTCGACTCGCTGAAAATATCTACAGCCTTGTCAACATTCGGTGAACTTGAACACTTGCTCCCCCGTGCGATTCTACGCCACTTTGCTCGCGCACAACTCTTTCGTAAAAGGAAAGTCCAGTTTAAAGTTCACCAAGTTGGATGTTGCCGAAAGGACTGTACATTTCTTGCAAATAGAATTGTCGTCGTTACCATCTTGCCAAACGGACGTATCTATAGGTTGGTTGATTAAATTCTTATAAAAAAGTGTAATTAAGAGAACTAGGACGATAAGTACGTCAGGACAAATTTATCGAGAAAGCCACGAGGGAGTAGCTTGTCGCAGTAGGTCGATCCTTCTCTTTCAAGCGCAAACGTCGGTTCCATCGCGAAGAATTTAAGTCGCTGAAAGGTCGAAAGTGTACGAACGCAGGTTGGAAAGTGGCGAAGCGGAGATGGGGTGCGAGCCGAGGATCACTTTGGAAACGTACTGTATGGAGAGGCGGGCTGTGACTCTGCAGGAATTGGATTTTTGTGGGCTGAAAGCCGACATGATATTTCGTTGCTCTCGCTCCCCACCCTTTTGCCCTTATCTTTCCGATTATCGAGGCGATCGTCAGGCCAGAAGCCGCTATCGTTTTCAGCTGGACAAATCAGGCTGCAAGTTGGATCGATCGATGGAACGGAGATCGCCGGTCGGATTTAATCGCGCCAACCGGCCGATACGACGAGCTTCGTTTCGTTAAAGGCTGCATTATCGCATTGGTGGCGAAGCGGGCAATAAAAAGGACGTGGTTGGCCGGCGGTAAATCTGCCAGCAACTTCTGAAGAAGAACTAAAGTTCCACGGGCTAACTTGCAATCGGCGCCGAAGAAAATGGCCAATTTCGTCCTCTTTAATCAGACGGCCGCGTTTCCTCCGCGCGGTACCATTTTTGCTTGCCAAGTTGCCGAGTCTCGTGCAAATTCACGTTTCTCGGAATATTGGCTCGGCAACTAAGTGATTGCGGATTTTGTCGTTAGCCGGTATCGACGAAATCAGCAATCACTTAGTTGCCAAGGCAATATAATCGAGTCGATAGAAATATCGTGTACCTTTTCACGGGCATGACGCACATTTGCTGCAACGTTACGCTTTCCAAAGAGAAGCTACGAACTGCGTAAGCCCGTAAATATGCCATAAACGCACGAGAATCCGCGGCTTAGTGTATGGAATAGCAGAGTTTCTCTTTTTCGGGTTGAACTGCCCGAATTCCAGGGAGTGGCGTTTATGTGCCATTCGTTACGATCTATTCCGGCCCGTTTGAAATCGACCCGTGAAACTGAAATGGACAACTGTAACTAGAGTTAGGCAGCGAGAAACGTCCTAAATCAAACTTCCACGCGGGAAAACTCCTTTCGAATCCCGCGAAAAACAAAAGGGGTCCAGTGTGCTTCTTTTTTTTTTTTTTTTTTTTTTTCGTTTCTTTACCATCCTGTCCCGTTACCTGGTCAGGTTGTCTCCTTGCCGAGGTATCGATGTCCTTCTAACGAGAATCGTTGGATCTCGCGGTCAGGGTCCGACCGAGGTGTCTGTGTTTTACGAGTCCAAGTTACACAATGTAGAAAAGTCGAATGGACCTCGTGCTGCAACAGCAGACGTCGTAAATTAACCGAACGAGGGTAGGCAACCTCTCGCAGGAAAACTCCTTGTTTTTTCAGACCTTTCTCCCAGCTGAGCGGTACTTTTCTCCGTATACTCGTCCACCATTGTTTGTTTATCCCGACCTCAGAATTCCAACGTCCGGATCCTTGCAGCGGGCATCTCGTCCTGTCTAACGATGTCGCTCGTTTACCCTGTGCCATAAGTAGGCGAAACGATATATGTAGAGTCAGTGATAGGCGTTGGAACCTGAGTTTTCCAACTGATTCGATGTGTCTCAGGGCTGTCGAAATTTGAGGTACATGGGATAGGTAGATTTGGATTTAAACATTAATCATTTATTATTCACGTTATAGTACCACGCCAGTATAATTTACTTATCATTCTCAATGAGAATTGATTGTAAAATATATCCAAATAAAAAAAAGAAAACTTGGGATAGAAAATCAGCTGGATGCTGAAGCGAGGAAAAGTCTCATTGAAAGAAGACTAAAAAACACCCCATTGACTTTCCTAAAGAAGTAAAATAGTCGAACTCGAAAATGGTATCCTGCTGGGAGTAGCCATCCACATGCTATTTAGCAATTAAGGTAGGAAAATTTTCCAAATGTCCAGTTGGACAAATTGTAAAGTACAAATTAAATAAGAAAAGGAAATAATATAAAACAAGAAATAAAGAAAAATAGAGCAGCGAAAGAGAAGGAGCAGTAATCGGTACAAGTGCACGATTTCGAAAATCGTGTTAATCCAAACGAAGAAATAACATAGTCAAACTCGAAGATGTTACCCAACTGGGGGTAGCCATCCACATTTTATTTAACAATTAAGCTAAAAAATTTATCAAATCTTCAACTGGACAAATTGTAAAGTACAAATTAAATAATAAAAAAAAAGTGTTTGTTGTAATACGTCATAGGTAAAATTTAGAAAAATTTACCAAATGCTCAGCTACACAAATTGTAAAGTACAAATTAAATAATAATAAAAACCATACAGGACAAGAAATAAAGAAAAATAGAGAAGCAAAAGAGATTTCGAAAATAGTGTTAATCCAAACGTAGAAATAAAATAGTTAAACTCGAAATCCTCAGTGGTATACTATCTACATGTTATTCAGCAATGAAGTTAGAAAAATTTACCAAATTTTCAGCTGGACAAATTGTAAAGTACAAATTAAATAATAAAAAGAAGTGTTTGTTGTAACACGCCATAGGTAAAATTTAGAAAAATTTACCAAACGCTCAGCTACACAAATTGTAAAGTACAAATTAAATAATAATAAAAAAAAATAAACCATACAACACAAGAAATAAAGAAGAATAGAGAAGCAAAAGAGATTTTAAGAATTGTGTTAATCTAAATGTAAAAATAAAATAGTCAAACTCGAAGATGGTATCCCACTGGGGGTACCATCCACATTTTATTTAACAATTAAGTTAGAAAAATTTACTAAATATCCAGCTGGACAAATTGTAAAGTACAAATTAAATAATAATTAAAGAATAAACCATACAACACAAGAAATAAGGAAAAATAGAGAAGCAAAAGAGATTTCGAAAATTGTGTTAATCTAAATGTAGAAATTAAATAGTCAAACTTAAAAATGGTATTCCACTGGGGGTAGCCATCCACATTTTATTTAACAATTAAGCTAAAAAAATTTACCAAATCTTCAACTGGACAAATTGTAAAGCACAAATTAAATAATAAAAAGAAGTGTTTGTTGTAACACGTCACGGGTAAAATTTAGAAAAATTTACCAAATGCCCAGCTAGACAAATTGTAAAGTACAAATTAAATAATAATAAAAACCATATAAGACAAGAAATAAGGAAAAATAGAGAAGCAAAAGAGATTTCGAAAATAGTGTTAATCCAAACGTAGAAATAAAATAGTCAAGCTCGAAGATGTTATCCAACTGAGGGTAGCCATCCACATGTTATTCAGCAATTAAGTTAGAAAAATTTACCAAATATTCAGTTAGATAAATTGTAATAATACAAATTACAAATTAAATAATAATAAAAGAATAAAAAACTTGGAATAGGTTTCGACTCCCGACAAAGCCGATTTACATCAGCGGAAGAACCTCGTTTCCTCGGTGAATTTTGAAAGTTTCAAGCTTTCATGGCTTTGCTTACTTTCATAAATTCCGGAAATCTGCCACTTAGATAATATTTAACAAGCATTTCATACGCTTTCGTACAAACGATATCTCATCGACGCAAGGAATTACTTTACGAGCACCTTTTCGTCAGATAACATCAGGTGGTGTCGTTAAGTTCAGGTCAAGCGTTGTTATGTCCGATGACATCATGTTGACGTCACATGCAAGTCCACTCCGACGTAGGTTTTCCAACGTGAAGCTTTGTATGGAAAATCACTAAACCTACCGGTTAAAATCACTGAATATTAAGCTTTTGCGAAAAAATCTTCCTTTTACAACAATTTTATAACAATGTAAAAATCTGTCAAATGTTGTTGTCTTTACTTTAACAGAACAAAGTGGGTCAATCGTAGTTGAATAAAATAATGTAAAAGAAAAAATTGTCGGGCATCTACTGTTTCCATATAAAACGAGAGAATCTTTCAGCACAAGTTAAGAAATTTACGCGGACAGCAAACCGTGTGAACGTCGTCGTTCAATCCGAAAAGCAACGGGAAATTAAGTACTCAATTGCTAAACTTACTTTCGAAAATTTATCAAGATAGAATATTAGAATGTTAGAATAGAATATAGAATAATAGAATATTGGAAGAATTTATACAATACGATACGATAAAGGCTTATTACTTTCTCGAAAACAAATGGCCATCAACTCCTTCTGCAGGTGTTTCACCATCGTTTTTACCTAAAGCATATGAACTTGAAGATGCCTCGCGTAGTTGTCTTGCCACTGAGGATTAACACTGTACGACGTACATAATGTAATAAACAAACTCTGGACAAAGCAATTTCGCTGCTACGTGCAAGCTACAACCAGCGACAAGTTCAAACCTCCTCCCCTCGATCAGTATAAACAGACGACCATGTGCTCCAGACACAGTCAGTGAGTCGCGCGAATCAATATCAGTATCGAGTCATCGAGATCATCGGTCGAGCGAATAAGTATAACGAATCGGTCTAACGAATCGGCGTAACAATTAGTATCAGTGCCGCAGTATCGCGCAATCTTCCAACGAATATCATCGAGCGAGCAACGCTTGCGATTAACTTTGTATTCTACATTCTAAAACATCTGTAAATATAGTTAACGGAATCAACTCGTATCGTTATTAATTTAAACAACAACACGTCTCACCGTCCACCACAAATGTACGCTATTGGCAATTTTTCAGAATTCTCAACGCTGTTGCACGTGTGCCACGTTACTGTAACTTCGAGCGATTAATAAAATCGTCTGTACAACATCGTCAAACGTTTCGATATTATCGATAAATATGGAACGTGCTAGGGAAACGCAGTTTGCGAATAAACGCGGATTCGCGATAATATAACGACGGTTCCAGAGTCTGTTTATTTCTCGTCGGTTTTGCAAAATGAAGCAAATGCGTTCGATCGCTCGACGAGCTATCGCCAACGATAGCCATTTGCTAGCGTATTAGCTTTTTCTCGCAAAGGGTCGAGCTTGGCTGTCGAAGACGATTCAGGCTGGCGTTTCTAGCGAAAATAAAAGTTGGTCGGCCGGTCGATAAGGGACTTCTGTCGGATAAAGGACCTTCGGAAAAGTAAGTAGTCGCGGCGCAGAAAAAGCTGTGGCGCGGTATCAAACGATGGAAATAAACGGGCAGAGGAAAAAGGAAAGAGGGAAGGCTCTCTGGGGTCTGGTTTCAGATAGCGAGACTTCTTTTTCTTCGCCGGCTGACCTCCCAGAAGTCAAATTTTCCCCGATAATAACTTTTCTTCCTTCCTTCTCGCGCGTCTTCGCGTATCTCGCGACGAAACTTGCAGCAATTTATTTACCGGGAAGCTTGCACTCGCGAACATCGTTTAGCGATCTACGGTTCCAGCTATGAGGAAGAAACCATATCGCAGCGCAGTGACGAAATACGCAGCGGCACTTGTATCCGATATGGATCAGCAGCTAGCATTTTCAAACATTTGACAGACCAACATCGAAAACTTCTGTCGAATATCTCGGTCATTCGCCTCGAGATTGTTCGCTTTGCCAAGAACTGTTTGGTAGTTTGATAGAACAATAAATAATTTGAGGGAAAAATATACGAGGATTGTCAGCTACAAGTAGCTACGTTCTTACGAAATTGCTTGTAAACGTGATTTTGCACACGTGTTTTCAAAGAAATCTCCGTCAGGCCACGCGTGCAGCAGTACCAAGTGTTCTCTGCTGGCTGCTCTCATCGATATGTTAGTAAGTTAGTCGCTCAAGCGATGGTCTCAAGAATGATCTCTCGTTTCGTTCGTTCGCAATGTTAAAACTACTAGCTGTTGTTGAATATAACGAAGGAAAGTGCGGTATAGATTATTCCGAGCAAATGGTTTCTTATGCCACCACAATTAGAAAAGGAATCAAACGGTACAGAAAACTTGGCATTCGACTCCTTCTGGGAATTTCTGTTGTAAACGCTTTGAAGGTTTACAAAATTGCAACAAGGGAGAATATAAATATTAGAATATTTAGACAATTATTAGTTGGAAAATTATTAGGGTTGTCTGAAAATACAAAAAGTCCTTGCCTTCGACGGAGTCAACATAACATCGCCGTTCGGAAAAATGATTCCGGAAGAAGCATTAGACGCGCATGCGAACCATGTTATGCGAATAAAAGACGTCGAATGGACCGAACAAAGACACAAAAGAATTTGAAGAAAACAGCGACTTATTGTCCAAATTGTGCCGACCAACCTCGGCTACGTATAGAATGCTTTAAAGTTTTACGTTCTAAATAATTTGTTTAATAAACCATTTTCGTATTACTTTTATAACAATTCAATAGTTTTATTATTATGGAATATCTTTTCAAATACCTACGACGACCCTTCGCAGGTAGTGAAATAAGCGACTCCCGAATATGGGTTACGCGGCCCGACCAGAAACTTTCCTGACTCCCGAATACGGGTGTCGTGGCAGTCAACGTGTTAATCGATAAAAAGGACGAAACTATCTTTCTGAGGAATATAGCGTACCTGATGCAGAGGTAGCCGATATCGATGTTCCATATTTGCAACACGATTCATGTCCGTTTAATGTTAATTCGATATTGGAAATTGTTGGCAACGTTAGAAATAAAAGATCGCACTGGCCGAGCGTAAATACGTTGCTCGACAGTCTCAAATATCCTTCGCTCGTTGAGATTGATTTTGCAAGGAGAAAGTTTCGAAGACAAAATGGCATTGAAGGTTGAGCCGTTTTCTTCTGTAGTCGGAAAAACGAAGGTTAATGGGCTACCGTTTAAAGTGATTTCACTAACGACGCCTAATGATGGCAATACTCGATGACTCGTCGCTGAGCATTGGGCCAAACACATTATACCTCAAATTCTTCGTCGCGTCCAGAAATAGCCGAATTAGCCATTGAAAGAGACTGTCGTGCTTTCAGGATAACAAAAAAATATAAGGGACACTTTGCAACAGGGTCGGTTTTATGACACTTCTATACCTGGACTGTTGGACAAACCACTCGCCCATTGGTCTCTGCCGCAAATTCGCGGACGTTTTATGACGAATTGTTTATTCCCTGAAGCCTTCATTTAATGACACGCCTTTAATGATTTTCCTGGCCGTTAACTTTCTGATTTCCTTCTAACGTATCCTTTAGACGCGGAGGTCGAGCTTCTCGAGCTTCCCCTCGCCAAAATCAAATTTAGTTTCCGCAGGAAAAGCTCGGTACAGCGTGTCTTCTTCGTAATTAATCGGAAATGCTCGATGGACGCAACACGCTATTTTATCGAATTTGGGAAAAGACAGCGCGAGCGGAAGAGAAAGAGGACCGGAGATCGGCGAAAAGAAACGCATCGATCGGACGATGTTGACGCAACTATTTTACTTTCACAAACAAAACCAAACGCGATAGAATTTGTGGCATACCACAGCTACGTTGATTTATTTCCCTCTGTTTCTTATATACACGCGTGTATGTACATTCCTCGTCAAAGAGGTCCCTGGATCTTAATATTATTGAAAATCAACACGTAAAACAATTAAAAGATCGTTTATGCTTTACAAAAGAAAGAATACGTTGGAAAAATAAATGGAGAAGGGTACCATTTTCAGACGAAAAATATTCCTCGTCAAAGAGGTCCCTGAACCTTAATATTATCGAAAATCAACACGTACAACAATTAAAAGATCGTTTATGCTTTGCAAAAGAAAGAATACGTTGGCAAAATAAATGGAGAAGGGTACCGTTTTCAGACGAGAAATATTCAACTATTCGAAAAATATTCCTCGTCAAAGAGGTCCCTGGACCTTAATATTATCGAAAATCAACACGTACAACAATTAAAAGAGCGTTTATGCTTTGCAAAAGAAAGAATACGTTGGCAAAATAAATGGAGAAGGGTACCGTTTTCAGACGAAAATTATTCAACTTGGATGGTCCTGATGTGTTGCAATATTATTTTCATGACACGAGAAAACAGACAATGTCGGCAATTCGACGACAAATGGCAGGAGGCAGCGTGATGGTTTGGGCCGACGTCGGTTATTTCGGCAAGACGAGTATCAAGTTCATCGTTGGCAGAATGAGTAGTGTCCGATACATAAATTTAATCAAAGAACAAATAAATAATCATGCAGAACTCATTTCCGGACCTGATTACATCTTTCAACAAGATAATGCACCTGTACACACATCAAGATTGGTCCAATCATACTTTCATGAAAATAATATATCTATTTTGCCGTGGCCTGCACGCTCCGCGGATCTTAATATTATAATAATATTGAAAATTGCTGGGCAAAACTCGTTCACGGTGTATACGCGAATGGAAGGCGGTATCAACACGTAAAACAATTAAAAAATGCAATTGTACGCGAATGAAATACGTTAAGTCAAAATTACATCCAGAAACTATATAAATCGATAGCAAATCGTGCAATAGGAGTAATAGAAAATAAAGAAGGATGTACCCATTATTAAATAAGTATATACGTTTGATAAGTAATTATTGTTAGTTACAATTCATGTTGATTATTATCTTCTTATCGTACACGTGCCATCATTTCGTTCTTAAAATAAAACAATTTCTTTTTGTTACACGCTAAACCTCGCAATATTTTTAATTATTTTCAACGAACCGCATATCCTGAGCTCATAATGTTTTCACATTATACGTTACACACGAAAAACTTTACACGCGTCATCGAGAAATTAATGATAGACTAATACATGTGCTATCTCTTTAACGAGCAGTGTAATGGTACTTTATAGATCTAAAGTATATCGTTCGATCTCGTTTCAATATTAGAAATATTATCTTACTTTGGCAGAAAGAATAGATAAAAAGGTATGTAGCGGCACATGAGCTACAGGATAATTCAAATCATGCTGTTGTTTTGCCTCGGAGTAGCAATATGTGTTAGGATACACACAATGTATTAATAAATAAATTCCGGGAAAAATAACGTGCAACAGTCGAACAAAGACGAATTTCAATTTTCCGACTCTCCCCCGACCTCCAGCAACCGAAAACAGTTTAGTTATCAAGCAGTTATCTAACAGTTATCGATCAGTATCTCTCGAGTATTTATCAGCGATCTTATTTTGCGACTTGTACACTGTACGATCGTCAGGGAATATTATCTGTATACTAATTTATTTAATTATTTATATATATATATTCTATGGTTTCAACAAGGAGTAATCTCGTCAAATAAATCTCACGATCAAACATCCTCTACACAAATCCTCTACTTTGGTGCTTTGTCGTGGACGATCGAATTCGAATCAGGTTACGCTACTCGGAACTTGTGTCAAAGAGAGCACAATGGCCCCTCAAGGACAGCTGCCCCCAGTAATGTTCATGACGACCGATCAATTACCAGGAACATAGCGATCGATTCTGGCGAGTAGGATTTTTTAGGAAATTCCAGAATGAGATTAGAGAATCAGTGGCATTAGTCAAGAACTCTACACGAGCTGTCCCTAACAATTAATATTCTTTCTTCCTGTTTGCAACGCTAGGATCGCCGACTGAATGGCTGAATAAAATGTCCGAGCGAATTGCGACCGTGTTACCGCGGATATCCGATCGACGAGTTGCTGTACACGGTGCGAGTGCAGTGTATCGCGCGAAATGATCATTAGAGCGACGCATAGAGCAGTCAATAGAGTAATCGTTAGAGGTGTGATTTAATCGTGGCGCAGCAGGCCGAAAACGAACTCTCGCGGTCGACAAATAATTCGATCGAACTTTATTCGCGACCGCTGCCGGCCAAATGAGTTTCCGAACACATTTAACGATAATGAGCTTCGACCCCGGTGAGAGGCGGGATTATTTCGCGCGCCGCTTATTCCAAAGGCTGCTTTCGCTAAATCTGGATTATCAGGTGGAGGGTGAGGCAGAAGGGGGATGGTTGTGGTTAAAATACGCGCTCGGTGAAAGTGCAAGTAGTCGCGATAACGTGGCAACCCGATGAACCTAAGGTCACGCGCGTACAGAGACAGAAAATTATCGGCCAATTGCTGCTCTATCGGGTGAAACCCTGATAATAAAGCGAGGATAGAAGCTAGGAACATCGGATAATTATTGAGAAAAGGCTACCGATTTCGTAACCTGAATTGCTATTATTATTCGTTCACGAAACGAACGCATACGTTAGAAACAGAATATAATTAGAAACTTTAAGTAGGTGTACGTAACTAAATATCCCGAATAATATTTGTGACGGCACTCGACCATGAAACTTTTCAATGGCTTCGCGACACAAAGCGCTATACCTTCGAAACGTAAGGTCGACATGCCTAATGTTCCATCGATATCCCTATGGTTCTTTAGCCGAATATTTGGAAGAATGCACACGCGGTAACCGTCATGGACATCTAATAAACGCGTGTGTAGTGGCGATATCGAGGGGCAACAAAGAAAAGAATCCGTTTGGTTTCGAACCAAAGGTTCATGCTGCCCCGAGCTGCGAAGTGCGAAAGGTTTAGCGTCATAGCGAAGCAAACACAATTCGAGAGACGTGGTTATTAACTCTTGATTGTTAATCGTTAATCGTTAATTGTTGTTAATCGTTAATCGTTAATCGTTAATTATTGACCGTAAATTGTTGATTGTTGATTGCTAATAGTTTAATAAATATTTTTGTTGAACAACAAGAGTGTTTCTTGTCGGCAGCTTCACCAACGACTACCTCACGTTAATTGTTAATTGTAGTTGATAGTTAATCGTTAATCCTTAATTGTTGACCGTAAATTGTTGATTGTTGACTGTTGATTGTTGATTGTTAATAGTTTAATAAACCTCTTGTTGAACAACAAGAGTGTTTCTTGTGGGCAGCTTCATCAACGACTACCTCACGTTAATTGTTAATAGTAGTTGATAGTTAATCGTTAATCCTTAATTGTTGACCGTAAATAGTTGATTGTTGATTGCTAACAATATAACAAACTTTTTTGTTGAACATCAAGAGTGTTTTTTGTGGGTACCTTCATCAACGATTATCTCACGTTAATTGTTAATTGTTGTTGATAGCTAATCGTTAATTGTTGATTGTTGATTGCTAATAGTTTAATAAACATTTTTGTTGAACAACAAGAGTGTTTCTTGTGGGTACCTTCATCAACAATTACCTCACGTTAATTTTTAATTGTTGTTGATAGCTAATCGTTAATTGTTAGTTGTTGATTATAAATTGTTGATTGTTGATTGTTGATTGCTAACAGTATAACGAAATTTTTGGTTGAACATCAAGTGTTTTTTATGGGTTCCTTCATCAACGATTACCTCAAGTTAATTGTTAATTGTTGTTGATAGATAATCGTTAATTGTTGATTGTTGATTATTAATAGTTTAATAAATCTTTTTGTTGAACATTAAGAGTATTTCTTGTGGGTACCTTCATCAACAATTACCTCACGTTAATTTTTAATTGTTGTTGATAGCTAATCGTTAATTGTTGATTGTTGATTGTTAATAGTTTAATAAACCTTTTTGTTGAACATTAAGAGTATTTCTTGTGGGCACCTTCACCAACGACTACTTCAGGTTAATTGTTAATTGTTGTTGATAGCTAATCGTTAATTGTTGATTGTTGATTGTTAATGATTTAATAAACTTTTTTGTTGAACATCAAGAGTGTTTCTTGTGGGCACCTTCACCAACGACTACTTCACGTTAATTGTTAATTGTTGTTGATAGCTAATCGTTAATTGTTGATTGTTGATTGTTAATAGTTTAATAAACCTTTTTGTTGAACATTAAGAGTATTTCTTGTGGGCACCTTCACCAACGACTACTTCAGGTTAATTGTTAATTGTTGTTGATAGCTAATCGTTAATTGTTGATTGTTGATTGTTAATGATTTAATAAACTTTTTTGTTGAACATCAAGAGTGTTTCTTGTGGGCACCTTCACCAACGACTACTTCACGTTAATTGTTAATTGTTGTTGATAGCTAATCGTTAATTGTTGATTGTTGATTGTTAATAGTTTAATAAACCTTTTTGTTGAACATTAAGAGTATTTCTTGTGGGCACCTTCACCAACGACTACTTCAGGTTAATTGTTAATTGTTGTTGATAGCTAATCGTTAATTGTTGATTGTTGATTGTTAATGATTTAATAAACTTTTTTGTTGAACATCAAGAGTGTTTCTTGTGGGCACCTTCACCAACGACTACTTCACGTTAATTGTTAATTGTTGTTGATAGCTAATCGTTAATTGTTGACTGTTGATTGTTAATAGTTTAATAAATTTTTTTGTTGAACATCAAGAGTGTTTCTTGTGGGCACCTTCACCAACGACTACTTCACGTTAATTGTTAATTGTTGTTGATAGCTAATCGTTAATTGTTAACTGTTGATTGTTAATAGTTTAATAAACTTTTCTGTTGAACATCAAAAGTGTTTCTGTGGACAGTTTCACCAACAACCTCCTCATACTATACACGGTACCTTGAAAAGTACATTCGCCCGTAAAGTAGCAACCCGAACGACAGAATCTAAATAGGTATATACCCACTTAGGCGTTTTTGCGAGTAAATACTTGTAAGACTAAGATCGAGCCGAGATTACAAAGTCGTTTAGACGCTGTATCGACGACGATACACGTCCGGGTTCTTGGTACATCGACCTATTTCACAATTTTCGAATTCACTGAGTTGTAATTAGCGAATATCGTGGTCCGCTCGCGTTATAACTCGCAGCTACTTGGAATCAATGACCGGAGGGCGTCTTCCAGCCGATTTTTATTCGGCTCGCCAGCGGATAAAGTTAAGAGAATGGTCATAGATCAGGTGGCTACGTGAGTCTTCCTGGAGCAAAGATATCGACGCCGATTTATTATTCCGGATGAAGGAGTACGCAGGACGAATAGCTAAGCGGTGCAGGTCGAGCTACTCTATGGGAAATGGAAAATGGACAGGGCAGCGTGGACAAATTACAAGGTCGGATCATCGTTAGGGCTATTAGTGACAATTAGAGGCTAAACGAAGGCCTATTTGGAGAATAGAAAGTCACTCGGAAGCGTATTATCCCGGAAGAGTATCCGGCGCTTAGATGATTCACCCTCGTTATCCTTCATCTTTGAACGATCTCTACGATATTTTCCATTTCCGATTTTCCAGACCGAATAACCGTTGGAAATCGAGACGCACGGCCCGTATGTCGGTAGAAGATCCCAAGACTCCTCGGGAAGACGGGAGAGCGGCAAAGAGAGAGAGAGAGAGAGAGAGAGAGAGACAGACAGACAGACAGACAGAACAGAGAGGGGAAATAGAGAGAGGGGGGAAGAGAGGGGAAACAAGAGCGGTAAAAATGAATCGATAGGCGGAGTTTTTCATGACGCGGCGCTGGAGGCGCCAGAGGGTGGGGGTCGCGATAGGCGGAGTCTGGCTGATTTAGGGCCGCCATTTTGTGACAATGGACGAGAGGGGGGGTATGCCTATCTGATTGGCTGATCTACGGACTTCTCTCGTCCCGAACAAGCTTCTACAGATTGTTCGGTTGTACTCTCCGTCGGTACTCCAGCCACCCGGCGACCCGGCAACGCCGCCAACCCGTCCACGGCCCGTTCCCCCACCACCGCCACACGCACACCGCGCTTTTACCCCCACCCAGGCGACCCGCAGCGCCGTGAAAGCGAGACACGCGTCCTTCCCGCCACGGAATCGAACCGACTTGGCCCGACCACAGAATCACCGAACCCTTTCCTCGCCGAGATGTTTCTTTCGGTAAAGCGCCTATTACGTTGTTCTTGCGATTAGCCGAAAGGCTGAGAGCTCTTTTCGCATCATCGGATGTTGGAAACCGATGGCCGATAAGACAACGAAAGAATGTCGTTCGTTGTAAATGGAATTTACATTGCGCCGTTTACGTTATCATCTCGAGATTATTTATTTTCGATATGTCGGACGATTGTTGCTGTAGCTTTCGGTAAAACTCGCCGTCTATCGCGATGATCGAGTACGCTATCGTCGTACGAGGTAAGAGCGCGATTAACAAGTTGCGTGGAACGTTACTCCGTGTACGTGTCGCGTATTTGCGTCACAGAGAACAGGAGCAAGAAGAGTAAAAGACGCGAGAAACACCGAGCTGCAGAGATAAGAAGATACGTACGCACACGTATAAATAGAGAAAAATAGGTGAATGCGTGCTGCAAAATTCTGTCTGAGAGCTAATGTTCCTCAAGAATTTTCCCCAGCCTCGGAGGTAGAAAGCGATCCGGACAGCGATCGCGCGTCGAAGGTCGTTGGCCCGTGAACAGATCCCGTGGATCGGATCCGAATCGGAGCGTTTAAAAGACTTTCAGGTGGAAGACAGGTCCGAATAGCGGATTGCGTGTAGAGGTTCGAGAGGACAACGTTGAAACCGGTGCAGTAACGCGCGGATTGTCAACGATCTCACAGAGGAAACATAAATCAACGATCGGCCTTTTTCTATTCCCAGAGAAATGGACTTTGCTAGGAAGAATATTTTGCAGTAGCCTATATTCTTTAGAATTTGAACAGGTTTGGAATTACGCGATAGAACGAAAGAAAGCTGACGCGTTATCGATACCTATCGATCGTCAGAGTCAATCGGTTACTCGTTAACGCCGTTTGGCGACGTTATCGACGAGTTCTCGCGGCTGCATCGCGATAGAGCGGATCGGAAAAGTCAGCCGCTATCGGATCGCCCGACCTGGGCCAACTTGTAACGCCAGTCGGTGCACTCTTGTCGTCTCATCTCTCGTTGCTTTCCGGCCTCTGGTTTTCGGAGGAGGGGCGTGTATCTTAATCGTCGTATCTCATCTAGATAGGCCGCCGGCATCCAGATCGGCTCACGGAAACGCGTGCACGCGTGTACCTGTATCTAGGTAGACACGTAAGCTCCGTATAGTCGTCCGACCCGCTCCAAAACCGAACAACGTACCATCGAATTACCAGCCGATCTGCGATCTGATTCTGTCGCTCGTCATTTTATCGGTCGACATCTCCGACATACGAAAATTACAATAGCGAATTTGAGCCTCTAACGCGTCGACGATCGATCTTTACCTCGCACGATGTCGCGTGGCAGCAAGATTTTCCTACGATACCTGTCCTTCGTGAAATTTAACTTTACCCGCCTGTTTAACACGAATGCATCACGAAATATGTATCCTGGTAATTTCGGGATCGTTCGGCCACGTTCGAGGTCGCCGATAATTTCATCGTGTAGTTGAAAAATCGGCGGATGAAAAATTGGAAGAAACGCGGGCGAGATTCCTTCGAACGGCACGCGGAATCGCGCAATTATCGGCGGCACGCGGTGAATATCCGCGGCGATAGAACGGGCGCCAGTGGAAAATTCAATGTTCCCGAGCGAATTTAATGCAGTTCTCACCACCGATTGGCAGATACTGCGGCTCGACGCTGCCAAATCGTTCCATCAGACCGTGCACGTACCATATGCTCGTACGGCCTGCTTTGAATACATTAATAACCCCCGGCGACTCGGAATATTTGCACGACAAATTTGCGTAGATGGCCGATAACCGCGCGTCTAACCTAACGTGCAAAGTGTTTTACAATGAAACGCCGGCGAAATTTACAAATGTTTGCTCGTTATAAATATTTCGGCGCGTTACCCCTTCGCTAAGTGTCTTCAACAGTTTTCGCGAGATTCCGCCGTTTTAAGGTCCGTCGAAAATAAGAGAAAAATCGTCCGAATCGCGTTGCTGTTACGCAGATTTCTTATTCTCCGAGTTTTATCCTACGATCCAACTAACTTTTGTAACAGCCTCTTGCAATAATTCGCCTGGCCAGATACAAAGATCAGCTGTGCTAATCTTCGATGTATTTCTCGTTGCAGTGAGACGATCGAAAACGTGAGGGAAACTCAAGTCCGATGGAGACGTACGAACATCTGACAATGTTCCAGGAAGGTGTTCGTACGTCTCCTATGAGAACACCTCGACAAGTACCAGGAAGAAATTGAACAACCTGAACCAGTGAGACCGGGAAACAACGCAAACATCGGACACTAGGAAATGTGACTGGGAAACGTGGACACCGCGGATGATGAACACCGTTTGGATCATGTATAATACCTAAACTGTTACATATAAAACTATGGTAACCAATTCGGGTGCGTTGCACGGCCTGCACGCGGAAACAACATTGCGCGGTTGTGTATAAATGCACTTTTGTTTATTCGTTCGCGAAATTCCATACAAACATCTACAACGTGTACTTGTTCTCTAAGAGTCCTGTTTCTTACGATTTAAACGCGCCACCTGATATTCAGTCGTACAGATACAGATACGGCCCTTCAGCGGTTCATGTGTACTTTGATGAAAATTGAAAGATCTTCGAGCGAAACCCAACTAACTTACGAGCAGTGAATTTTTCTAACTTTCGTACTGGAAGTTTAGTTCGTAGAGTAAATACAATTCCATGCCATGAAACTATCTTTCTGTAATTTCCGTTTGATGAACTTTCTCTCGATCCGCCACTGTGCATCGGCGTACCTAAGGGAGCGAGAAAATAAGAATGGAAAATGCAGAATCATTTGGCTGAAGCAGTTAATTCTCGACCAACAGATAGCAACCGAGAAACGTTGGACGAGGATTATTGAAAACTCGGTGTGGTGGAAGGCAAAGTGCAAGGGCGAGTGGTTGCTAGACTTCGCAAGTACCGTAAAGATGTCCCCCGGTGAAATCCAGCTTATCGAACGAACGAATATTATGTAGATGCGGCCGCTAGCTAGGGAGGTGTTGAATAATTCCGTCGGATCAGTGCGCTGATTTCATCGTTCTCTGTGGCGAGCGTGTGCGAGCGCGTGCCTTTACGCAGGTGTACGCGCGCCTGTGTGCGTTTGTGGCGATGAAAGAGATGCCTTGCGCGATCGGTCGACCCAAATTTAGATCGGATCGAGGAAAACGGCAGGCACGGCGCGTGCCCCGCGCGAAGATCATCGCTCAGATAGACGCTTTCACGCACACTGTCGCTAGCAATGCGATTGAAAAATTTGCTCCGTTAATCGGCCTCCTACTCGCCGCTGTCCTTCGCCGAACCTGCGATCCAGATTCGTCTCCGATGGATTTTCCAGCGCTGTTTTTTCAAATAATGTAGGTATGTAGGTAGATACGGTGTTTCGATAATAGGTTACTATGGATACAACGTTTGGCCGCGGTTCGCACTCGCAATATTAATTAAGCACACGTCTCTCGTTTACGACGTTCGTGACAAGAAAAAGGAAAAACACGTGTAACCGTTATCGGTTGCTGAAGAGAGTCTGTCACGTGCCTATGCGCGTTCACACACAGACGTCGCGATTATGCTAATTGCGATTCATTTTCCAACAGTTTGTCCCGCCCGTTCTGCGCTCAATCTGCCCGGCGTTGCAAAGGTATCGAGCAACTACGACAGGATCGTCATCGGTGTGCACGATCTCTCGTATCGATTTCCTCAGAAATATCTGGCTAAAGGATAACTGAGCCCTTTTCGAGAGAGAGAGCCGGAGAAAGGCGGAGATGGAAAGATGGGAAAAGTCGCAAAAGGAGCATAGGGATGTTTCAGCCGGGTACGTAAATTTCCCGGCTGCTGTTGACGGATCGACCGGAAAGCAAGAAACTGGAATCGTAAACTCGTTAGCGGCTCTGTCGAACGTATTAACCGCGAATCCTCGGATTCTGTGCACATCGTCGATTCGGCAAGCGAGTGTAAAGAGGGCAGCCCTAGAACGAACAAGGGAAAGAAAAAAAAGGCGAAATCGCGGTTGGAAAAACAAGAGACTAGGCACCGCGGAAAAAGGAGCGCCGCTAGGGTCCTGCTGGAAAGAAGGGAGAGGCTCAGTGTTGACAGGAGAAGCAACACGAACGCTGCTGGGTCGTTCTTGTTGGTTCTATGGTGGGGAAGGAGTAAACGCCCGCTAGTAGGTTGGTCCGTGGCGGTGGGCGTGACCGGGTCGTGCCGAGTCGTGCCGAACGCTGGCGAAAGTTGACGAACGCTGGTGAACGCGAGGGGAACGTCGAGACCGGTGTTTTCGTTCGCCTTAGTTCCGCGCCGGGTGCCACGACAGTCGCATCGACTCGAGTTTACGTGCGCGCGCGCGCGTGCTTCCAAAAATCTTTCTCTCTCTTTCTCTCTCTCTCTCTCTATCTGTCTCCCCTCCCAACGCGGATCGAGCAGTCGAGCGAGAGGAAAACAGACGGCAGAAGGAAAGCCAGGGGAACTCGCGGAGACACGCGAACCTGACATCCCGACGACCCGGTTCGAGCACCAAGCCCAGCAGCTTTCCGTGCACGATTTACCGTGCTCGTTTTCCCTGTGCATCGGTTTCGTTACATCGTACTGTTGTTTCTCACGAACGGCTCGGCCACGACTTCGACGACGACTTGGACGACGACTTGGACGACGCGCGCGATACACAGGGGCCCAGCTATCGACGCGGGCAACCATCCGAACGCCACGATGTGCTGTGTGTGTGTACTGTGCAGTGTCTTCTTGGTGCTAACTTAGTGATAACGATATTGAAACACGCCCACAGAGCGACGAGACGCCGCGCGGCGACATACCGCGCCACTCGGAATTCATAACTGTTCAGGTAAGCGTGTTTGGCTCGTAACGATCGCGAACCGCCGCTCCACCGATCGCCGACTCCTTTTCCAGACAGCAGCAGCCTCTACCACTTTGCTCCGCGGTCCACGTTCTATCCTTTTATCGGTGTAACGAACGCTAAGTTTGCAATAGATTCGCAGTAGATTTGGAGTAGAAGTGACAATTTCCAGCGAATACCTGCTAGGCGCCAGATCGCCGCACGCTTTTCCTCTGGCGCCTTCGTTCGATTGTCTTTCGCGTTCGACTATTCTCTTCCGAGTGTGCAATAGTTCGGTTGTTTTTCCTTCGACTGTACAGGGTCGTTGTAGGAGGTCGTTGTACATCACCCAAGCAGACGTTTCTGTTCGTGTTTCTCAGTGCGATGGATGTAAACGGAGTCGAGAGTGAAAATTCGGTCGCTGTGGAGAAAAATTGGCGTCGTAACGTCGACGTATCGCGATAGAGTTGCCATCGGTGCGTAGGTCGAATTTTCTTAGGATCGAAGGTCGGAGAAGTCGGAATTGTAGAGACAGAGTTCTCGGAGTCGCAGCGATACTCCGATTCCCGTTTTGGCAGAGAAAGTACGACTTTGGAATTTAGGAAGTCTCAGGTCCTTACATAGGAGAAATTCAAGTTATCGGTAGGTTGCTTTCGAAATTCGTCCCTCCAACGTTCGCCTACCTTCGCGTGAAAAATGTAACGGCTTACAGTCGGGCGCCTGCGATTCCATACAAAAACAGCGGCGCCTTTTTATTCGGATAGGTCGTTGACTCCAGTCTATTTAGAGGTCGAAGAAATTGCTTGTTTGCTCACGGCAGTGGGACGAAAAGATGGCGCCGACGGTCGCTAATTCTCTTTCACGCTCCGCTGTTTATCTTCAGCTTGCGTACACACCACCCTACGAAACTAAAAGTTAACTCGAATCTTGGGAAAATTCGGTCAGCGTTACGATCTCGCGGTCACAGAGCAACAGAAAGGCGAAATGTCGCGTAATCCTTGCTATTCGATTGGGAATTTTAGGTTCCCAGGGGAAACCGCGGCATAGGAGAGTCCAGTTTTTCCGATCGATCGGGTTACCGGCTTTCCATGGTAAATTAGAAACCCGATGCACGAATAATACTCGTGTAACTCGTTACGGTTGATTGCGTAACAGTTTGATTTCCACGAAAACAGAAAGAGACACAGAGCGTGTGTGTGTGTGTGTGTGTGTGTGCGTTGGGCGACCGGAGTCGATCGAACTCCGACGGCGCAGGTAGATCGACCAATTCACCGGAAGAAACCCGGCGAGAACGCGTGGTGAGTCAGGACTTTCCGCGACTCAGGATTTTCCTTTGTTCTTGCAACGGCCGTTTGCCTGCCGTGGCTAAATCTGTTGACGAGGAAATGAAAATTACGAGCGTCGTTAGTGCCTGTCGTAGGTATCGTCTTTGAGAAGCAACGAGCTCCGTAGAAAAATTGCTCCGCTGTTGCTAGTTCTTTTCTAATCGATTAGCCAGTGAACACTATGCCGTCAGCGCTGTAGCTAATCCCTTTAGGGACACAGCGTGATAATTCGCCGCTTCGTAAACGAAGAAAATCCTCTCTCAAATTTACCAAAATCTCTACGAGTCAGGACTCGAAAGAATCGAACATTCGTCGCTTCCTAAGCGCAAGTTTCCTCGTACCGCCATCGATTCGTATCCTTTACGCGGCTCGACCAGTCGCGTTTAGTTTCCATGTACGTTCCATTTAGCAGCTTATTAACATACGTTAACGTCAATCATATTTTCTTTCCAACCATCAAGTTGACAACTGCCGCGACCAATTGTCACGTCGGGTCGATTGCGTTCTCCGTAAACACAGAGCGTAGTTCGCCTGTTTTCAAATTGTAAATATCTCGTTGGGTACGCTGTTGTAAGATTCCATGGAGTGTGGATGTCGAGTAAACAGGAAAAATTGGCAGGTCAAAGCATAATCTGTGTGTTGCCACAATATCCAATACGCCAGTTGGACGCTGGCAATTGAATTTCTCGGAGCGACAGGTAGAAAATTGGAGGACAGGGCGGCGAGTCGGCGAGAAAGTGGATGATTTTCAAAGGGAATTCACCCCTTGCAGAAGGGAGGCGATATCGGCCGATGGTTTGCGCGCGGCCTATAATTGCTAATTTGCAAGTATAATAAACGACCGTCGGTTTCTGTTTTCATTTATTAGCCGCGAAATGCCTCCGCTTATTAGCGCAACCATGCATTCGAAGCAATTCGCTCGTTTCTTCGCGATAAACATTCTCTTCGCCGACGAAACGCCGGCTGCGTAGCTTCCTCCTCTTCGTCCTCATCCTCCTTCCCTTCCTCCTCCTGCCTCACCATCCATCGATTCTCCTTACTCGAATTTTTATTTAATTATTCTTCGTCCTTCGTTCCTTCTACGGAGTTGCGTATTTAATGGAAAATCACGACGGTGTGTTGCGGCGGAATTTTTCCAGCGGAAATTTATATACGCGGATTTCGCGTCCTACCATCTTTAAACGCGATGAATCGACTGTGTCGTCGATAGACCGCGCATTTTTACTCGATTTTATATTTTTACCAATTGCCACGACTGAAAGGAAATAGAAGAGGGAGAGAAATAGTATGGAAACAGGCATTTGATTTATTAAATATCGCGATTAGTATTCCACTTTGGATATCTCGCACATCTTTCGAACATCGCACACCAATCGTGTGCAGCGTTCTACACCCTCGAATTTCTTGTAAATGTGCAAGAAACCACGGTCCAGTCATCGATAAATCGAACGATATCGTAGATCATCAACGAGTGCTCCATTGTTTCTGTAATGAACAATCGAATTATTGGTCGATACGATATCGAGTAAGATCTTCGTATTGCGAAAATTCTTGGTAACGTTGGCTCCAAGGATCTACGCGTTTTTCTGTTCGTCGGAAATCATCGAATCCGGTATTTCCCATTTATCAGGTTCGATGTGAATTACGAGATCGGAGAATTCTTCGTAAAGACGATCGACGTGGGATTCTGCTTGCCTCTCGTCGTCGTCGTCCACTTTGCAACAAACGTGCAGTGCTTTATTCGACAAATTCCGTCTCCAGAGGTTCGCAGGTCTGCGAGTATCGCGTTTCCCTGTTGGAGCCTCGGTCCGACGGCTGAGAACGCACGCGCGACTTATTCTCATCTTCGTCGTTGGCACTCGCGTCGACCATCTCCACCGTCGTCGAGTTTCCACGCTTTACGGCTTCTCTGCCTATCCGAATCTCCGGCTACCGCATAATCAAAATTCGCGCTCGGTTTTGTACGAAACGAAAGACACAAAAAGACATTGTAGTTTTGCAAAACGTATCTGAGCTCGATAAGAGCACGTAGCAAACGATTGTTATTTGTATGGTAAAGCTATTGATAGGAAACTCATGGTGTATCAACTTGAAACTTTCTTTCATCCGACGATGAAATTGAATTTCGGTCAACAGCATAGGATTTTCTGCGTCGCTGTCTTTCGCTCACGTTTCTGAAAGGTCCAAGCCAGTTCCGCTTCTTCGCTGACCTCTCAACAGAGATTCTAACGGCATATCGGAAATCTATAACACCTGATGCGATCTGCGTGATAATTTAAATATTATTCCATCACCGCTTCTCCCCGTAATACTTGTAATTCCGACTTACGCTGCTTCGTCGGAGAATCAATTTTCCGATCTTGGCCGGACCGATGTGACCCGAAATATCGCGCTTTGACAGACGCCATTCGATACGCGTACTTTCCAAATATTTACTTTTTCCATGCAATGTGATTTTCTGTTCGCCACTAAAATAAAGTAGCCGAGAGAAAGAAGATCTAGGAAGAGAGGAGCGATCCGAGAGGCGCGTAATTAATTCTGGCTCGTGGAAAGATCGGCCGGAAAAGGGCAAACGATTAATCCGACTGGATACATTTTTTTTCACGTTGCACGTGAGTCTTTGGTGGACTTTGCTTCAGGTTCGAGGTCGCCGCTTAACGATTTTCGTCGCCGTGTCACGAAATCGGCGGCGATTTGCTCGCACGTGCAACGCGACGCCGTTCTTTTTTTTTTCGGACGGAACAAGATTAACAAATCTCGATAAGATTAGTCTACGCGATACGTGATCGGCCGGCTCGCTTCGATGGACGTGTTTTTTTTTGCCGCGATGATGTAACGTCGTCACCTCTTGCGATAAATCATGGAACGTCGCGTTGCCGCGATTTTCGCGCCGATGACGCGCCGATGACCACGATGGAAGTTAACCAGCTTCTATCCCGAACCTTCCGGGCAAAAATCTTATCACTGCCTCGCTGATAAAACCAGATAAGATCCGTTGCCTTGCATCTTTTCGCGATTTGTCGAAATATCGTGGCTCTTGCGCGAAATCGCCAGTTTTAATAATAACAGAGTTGGACTCTGAACTGCCAACAACTTGAACTTTGACGATCCCACCGTTCCTCAAACTTCACCTTCTCCACCGACGTCCTTCGAGCTTTAAACCTTTTTTTCGTCTCTGTATCTCTCGAGATACCTGGATTTTTTCGATTATTCTATCGATAAAGGGAGATATAGTACACGAGAGGCGAAGAAATTACGTGCAATGGCAGAATGAAATATTTCAAAGCCACGCGAGTTTTCCTAATATTTATCGAAATGCAACGTCCATTTCGTCTGATAAAGACAGTCGGTAAAGGGCGACGTGGTCAGATTCTGCGTTCCAACTGCTGCGTCCGTAATAGAAGATTCAGATCGGAAAATGGTGCGACGAAAAATGCGTAGAACGCAGCAGCGTAGATTCTCTTGGGTTATTTTCGACTCTCCTAATCTTGTCTAAAGTCATTTGGTAGTTTTCTTATCGGCTGGCGAGGTTGCTTATCTCGATGGTCGAAACATTCAAGCCCACCTCACGATTTCTAGGAGTGATCAGCCGAAAATATCGACGCCGGCGATCGTGATCGTCTTTCCGCTTGTCCCCCGCCATCTCTGCCGTTTGCTTTCGAGCGATTCGCCTCCTTCAGCCACCCTTCGTCGTCGCGTAACGCAAAAATCGCAGCTGACCCGGCGAATTCTGTCATTTTTCCATCCTCCGGTCGACCCGTTTCCACGAGTTCCGCAATTTTTCTTATCTTTTGGTAGAATCACCGCAGGACTCTGGGTATCTTTAGATTTCAGTCGCAATTTATGCAGAAGCTTTAGATATTAAGGATCATCCGAGACACTTGGCCGTACAGTTCTCCGAATTTCCAAACGCCAAGTAAGACGAATAGCCACGAGAAAAGTAGTCGTCGTACGACGCGTTTTTCGCTTGCACTTGCGATCGCGTGCTGTGGACGTGCAGTAGGTGGAACAGCAAAGTCTCCGAATTCGACAGAATCGTAATCGCTTGGAAACGGAATCGAAGGAATCGCGTACGCGAATTTGGCTGCAGTTTCGCTGCTGATGGTAGAGCTCGGAGGTTAAAAACTGGAAGGTTGTGCACTTTTGTCTAAATAATGGAAAAATTGGCGATCATTATGAGCGCAATTATTGAATTATAATTAGCGTGGAAAGTAGCGAGAGGCGCGAAGAATTATTGGAACCGCGTAGAGGCCGATTTCGTGCTGTTAATCTTATCGCCAGGCTTTTTGTGTATATCTTATCGGATCTCGTTCTCGAGTATTTTGTTTGGCCTGGACATATAATTTTGAAAACGCCTCGTCCCTCCGTCATCGACTACTTGTACGTACGTGATATATTTTTCTAACAATTCTATCGACCATTACAAACATCCATTTCCACAAATTTCTTCCCATTTTTATCTAATCCATCGTGTTTTCGACGGGCGACCACGAGGAGGCGACCCTCCGTGACGATCTTCACGAGAAGGAGCAAAGTTCTTGCAACTAGCGTATTATCATTTTCACGCGTTATGTGTACAGTTACGTATCGTTGTGTACAGCTGACTGGCCGCAATCGAATTTTACAGCAAACGGTTTTATAGCAGTAAATAAATAGACGATAAAAGACATTGTCTTTTGTGGTTTTCCGAGCGTACAACGCTCTATCGATATCGGGCGATCGGTCCTTTTGGTTACGTCATCCACGACCTTGATCATCGACTGTGTACCCGGGCCGATTGATAAATCATTTGGAGGCACTCGATGGTCGAGTGGGCCGAGCACACATCAGTGTCGCCTGGCTGAAGCGCGCAGATCGGGAGCTAATTAACCGAGATCTGTCGGAGCGATCGGCTATCGTGATCGCGGACGGGTGAGTCTGGCCGCGAATTTCTTGGTTTGTTCGCGCGTTTATCTGCGAAGATCTGGCCGAGAGATCGACCCGCCACCTCGGCCGGAAGGAAGAGCCGTGGAAATTGGCCGGTCGATCGACGTCAGCGCGACCAACATCCGATTACCATGTTGCGCGCGCGGCATCTTAGATCGGTTGTTCGCGCTGCTAGTGCCTTTTCCCTCTCGTTATCTCGCTCCTTTTCACGAAATTCGCCGAGGAGAGGAAGAAAACAGCCACGTTCCTGTGTCTTCGATCATCCGCGTCTAATCGCCCAACCAGATAAACCGACTGTTCGCCACCGGATCCCGCGGTTTTCGCCGGCCACGTCTCCAGTTTCGGTGATGTTCGTGTTATGTAACCCGCGAATGACATGTTTTTTTTTTACTAGCAGCCGGAGCAGAGTTACGCGCGCACGCGTAATTTTCGGCAAAACGACGTACCGCAACTTTGACCTTGCGCAATTTCAACGTTCCGCGCCGATGCCTCGCTCCGTTTCGCGATACACGCGGTTTCGTGGTTTCGTAAAATCGCCTGCGGACGAGTAAGAAAATCGACGTACGTTGCCGCGAACGAAGCGAGCGACTGACTTACGGACCACGCTGTGTACCTACCTTTCCTCCGTCCACTAACCGCACACGCATTTTCTTCTTTGTCGTTGCAGAAGGCGGGGTCAGAGACAGATTTTCCTCGCGATCGTGAACGAAGCGCCAGGATTACCTATGACCTGGCCGAGCGTCTTCAGTAGGACCACGCTTCCGGCAGAGAGGCGTTTTTGGCAGCGTTCCTAATCCCCTTTCCATTTCCCTTCCCCCTCGCGTCCCCCTACCCCCGTGCATCCTTCCTGGTTCTCCCCCTGCTGGAGCAACCCCCTCTGAACGATCCGATCGTCGACCTTTCACCCTTCCGCTAGTCGCAAGAACAGCATTCTCGACAGGATGGACATGAGCAGCGAGTCGAGCGCGGCTAGGTGGTACGAGCCCCCTAGGTCCACGTTGGAGCCGCCCTCGGGGGGCGCAGGAGTCGCCGGAGTCGTCGGCAACCCCACCGATTACAGGGGTTACTACCCCCACGCAGGACCAACCGCCCATCACCCCGCAGCCGCCGCACATTACGCTCACAGTAAGTGTAATCATTTTGTTCTTCTTCTCAGCAGCGCTTCAAGTACGCTTCGTTAACGGACTGCGGATTTTCATGCGAATTTTCCACAGTGTAACGAAGCGTCCTTATCGAGGCGAGTATTTACAGAAAACAACGGACTATCAGGTCGTCGGAAAAGTGTCTTTCTTTCGCAAACGTGCCTTTTACAACGCGAACCCAAGTGTGTGAAACGTCGCGGTGTTTCTCTCGTCGTGATTCGAGAAAATAATACGAAAGGAAAACATTTGCTCGTAAAACGAAAGACAGTTTCCGGACAACCTAATAGTTCAGACGCCCGTGCGTTTTCGATATTTCGTTGGTTCGGGTCGCGCGCGTTCCAGTTTCACGTGAAAATCCGCGCGGTGTATTCGTCGTAATAATTTCCATTTTCGGGCGTGTTTTTTTTTTGAGATTAGAACGGCGGAGTTACAGTAAGTTGTCGATCAGTTATCAACCAGTTATCAAAGAATTATCAGCCATCTAATTAACGAGCCATTAGCGATCCTATTTTACGACTTACACGAGCGTCTCAGCCAATATAGCGAGTATACTAATTTATTATTTGAAATATATTGGACGGCTCAACGAGAAGCAATAATATCTAATAAATCTTACGATCAAACGTGGAAGGTGTGGTTGGAATTATTCCACTTCTTTCGGCAAGATCGTGCAGGGTGCTGGCCGAATTTGCAGATAAGATATCGTTACGTTTGCTTAGGCAAATACACCCGCGGCACGTAACCTGTATCTTATCGTCGTCTTCGCCTAATTCTTCTCGCTTTTCGGTGAAAAGAGACACTCGATTTCCAGTTGATCGATCGATAGATAAAGCCGAAGGAAGCTTCTTTATCGCTGCCTATCCTACTCGAATCTGGATTTTTTCTTTTTTGCACGTTAACCCTCGGTGTAATCGACGAAAATGTTCGAACGTTCTATCCGCGAAACGCCAGATGTACAGCGATAATTTTACTCTCAATTTTCCCTTACCGTAACAAGTACCGTCTCAATGTATCCGCTCGAGCGAAAAGTCACTCGAAATTGCGATATAATTTCACGATGAAGTTCGCATACGTGCGTGACACGCATTGCTACGCGTTCACCTTGCCTCTTCCGTCGCTGCTTGGTAATTGTAATTTATTCTATCGATAATTGCTATGTAATACATATATATATTTATTTATGTGTGCGTAATAATTATTACGTTAATGGTTATAATTCGTAGCTTGGATGCTAATAAACAAGTAGCTGCGGAACGCGACACTTTGTATAATCTGGTGAAACTTCCCTTCGTAATGGCAACCATAATTTACTCCGTATGGGATAAATGCATGGGGTAGCCGGTTAACCGCTTGTGTAAAAAGCGCCGGTATAAATAAGTTTGTCAAGCTTCGTTATACAAAATATTTTGCATGAATCTTTGTCGCGTGAAACGCGAATCGACGTAAAATTGCCTAAAGGAACGAGGAGGAAACGTTGTTTGGCGATATTTTGTCATAGAACGTTAACGATAGTCCGAGGGAATATAAAAATTGCTTATCCACACACAGGGGTTAAGGATTAAAAATTGGCGGAGGGAAGGGGTTGCCGCTGGCGTGCGCCGGTCTTTCCACCCCCAACAGTCGTAAAGCTGGCCGACATACTCGCACGGGGTAGAGTACGCTGGTTTTTTCGCGTGTCTCTCGTGACTCGGTTCAACGATCGGCTAATGGCGTCTTGGTCTAGCTCGTTAATTACCACGCGGATATTTAATTATGTCGTCGTGTCGAGGCTGCCCTCCGGGGCACTAAAAAATTCCTGGAAATTTTGCAAAACATCAGCCTGGCTGCACGAAACTCTCTCCTCTTGCCGTTAAATTCTTTCGGCGGCGTTCTTTTTTCGCGGTTAACGATTCCCATGGTCGACGGTTTCTTTCGAAACTGCTGGCCATCGTTTCACGCGAAGACGCACGATCGCGTACTCGCCGGAAGTGGATGGAACGCCGGCCTCGAATTAGAGGCGAGTACGGCGATTGAAAACTAACATGCTGCTTCTTAACCTCGAGGCCGGCATCTCGGTGCGCAATCGAGCCTCGATTATCCACTTTCGAGCACGCGACCGCGTACGCCGAAACGGCGGCTCTGTTTCTCTCTGTCTGCTGCTCTCGAACCCTCCGCACCTTTGGCAAATGACTTTTCGTTTCCAGTCGACTATTTCACCGCGGTCGTCAGAACCAGCTCTACCCGGTTAACTCAACCCTGCCGCGATCCTCGAAATTTTATCTTCTGCCACCAGCAAAACACCTTTAAAACACGTTCACTGCCACGGCACCCGTATTCGGGTGACAGCAAAGTTTCCGCTAGGACCGCGTCACCCGTATTCGGGTGGCGCTTATTCGACTACTTGCGAAGGATCGTAGTAGGTTTTTGAAAAGATGTTCTAAAGGGAATAATAAAACTGTTGAATTGTTATAAAATAATGTGCCGGCACTCGACAACAAATACCATCGGATAATACCAAATGGTGTCGGACGACGGCAGCCCAGTGGTTAACGCTTTAGGTTACGAACGTTCGGGACCCGGGTTCAAATCCCGGCACCCGTAATCCGATTTTTCTTGCGCGAAAAAATGAGGAGAAAGGCGGAGTACCCCAGCAGTGATATCTACACCAAAAAAACAGCTACAATTATCACGACCTGAGTAGTACGAAAATTGTTTGTTAAAAAAATGATTTACTCGCATTACTAAAATATCGATGGGAGTACTAGCACTGTACTAGCGATACGCGTGGCATTTGGCGGACATTTCAGGGAAAACACGCGTGTCAATCAACGTGTTAACGTTCTAATCGGAAGGAGAAGAAAATTCACACGCGTATCGATAACGATTCTCTGGTATTTCGTTGAAGATATGACACAGGTAGTTCTCCATATCGAAGGAAATAGAATAATCTGAACGAAAGAACGCCGGGTTAACCAAGCCTGGCGAAGTTTCAACGGGCCTCCATTCTCTGGTCGTTGGTTGTCTGTTTGCGCGTCGCTTTTCGCCCGTGTGTGTAACGACGAGGCCGAGAAAAAGCGATAGCGCGTACGTCTAGGTAACGCCGATAGTTCTCGGTTCTCCGTCGCTGGCCAAGCATGAAAAAGCAGAGAGAAGAGAGAGAAAAGAAGAAGCTGAGAGGGAAAAGAGCGCAAAAGGGACAGAGTGAGATGGCGGTGGGACAGAGGAGGGAAAGGAGCCAAAAAGTGCACGAAGAGGCACGAAACTCGATACAGCCGGTCGGATCTCGAGGCCCTGGAACGCGATATCCCTGATTCTTGCCGACGTGCATGGATCATACTCGGTCCTCTGTTAACTCGTGCTGCGCTAAAAAACCAGCGCCCTAATCGGAATCAAATCTCTATCTGTCGTTGGAGCCGCGGCTGCTCGCCATCCCTGCGACTTCTTTACGACTTCTCTCCGCTCTTCTTTCCCTCTTTCCTCTTTCTTGTGCTGGCTGCGTCGGTGCTTGACCCCCTGACACCGCCGGCCATGGTCCTCAGGAATTCCTGCTGGCCGTGTGAGAACGTGTTTCCAGAGCAAGCAATCGTTTCTCCGTCTTACCAACCTCTGATTATCGCCTCCGATTGAAACGTCACTACCTGTATCCTCCCCGTCATCCATCAGTGTACCAGTCGCTGTTTTGACAGCCGAAGCCTCGCCAACCTCGCGAGCAACAGACTCGAGCACGCGTATCGTCCCACACGGATTCTTCCACTCGATCGAATCGAATCCTGTTTCACGAAACGACTGCCACGCCAGGAATTTCTTAGAGGGAGGAGGAGAGAGGATGGTCGTTTGGAGAATTTTTGACGAAAGTTTGACGGGTTTTCTAGCGAAAATTCTCTTCGTGCGCGATTAGCGCCAGATCCTCGATTTCTCTATCTTTGTTCTCTATGTTATGCATTTTGTTACTGGAAAGTGCGTTAACTTGTTTAATGTTAACATAACGCCAGAGCTAGCAACGATTGAAACGTATAAGGACATCGCATAGCAAGAAGATTAGCGTGGACGATAGACAGGAAAATAGGCGAATAATCGAAGACAGAAGGCTGTCCATTTATTTTACAAAGAATCGTTCAAAGTTCATATGCTACGAAAAATCACAAATTGGTCGCTTTGACCAGCCTCTGGCGTCTACCTGCTTGCACTAAATGACGCAAAGGAACGAGGTAATATAATATTTCTGCTTTCTGTAACAGTTGCTAGGTAGAACAACTCCGTATCAGTGCCACCGCTTGTTCCATCGCTATTCTAAAAAATACCTGTCGGCGTGAAAAATGCGCAGTCCAGTCGTTGGAAACGTACGATCGCTTGCAGTCTCGGGTCGTCCGAATCTGCCAGCCTGCAGACTCGTTAGAGAAACGGTTCCCGGAGGATGTTTCTGTCCGCGAGTGATCGATCGAGGAAAGTGCCACGCGGATCGGGGGCGTGCAGGGCGATGGGTAAAAAATAAACAAGACAGGCGGACGCTCGCGCTCCCCGGGATGCATAATACACACAGTGGTTGCGGCAGACAGGAAGGAAGCGCAGCCAACCGCGAAGCCCACGGGCTCTCAGAGAGGTGCATACGTAATTGCAGGCCACGCGGGAGGCGCTGCTTTTGTAGGTTACCCTCTCCTCTCTTTCTCTCTCTCTCTTTCTCTCTCCTCTGTCTTTTTCCCTCTTTCTGACTCCCTCCCTATCCTCTCTCTCTCTCTCTCTCTCTCTCTCTATTCCTCCATCTCTTCCTATCTCCGTTCTCGACCTGCCGATCCTCCCGCTGCGCTCTTCTCGTGCGTGTTTATCTCGGTCGTTTTATCTGGCTGGCGTTGCACCGCGCGTTTTTCCGTCTATCCGCTCCGTCTCTCGCATTTTTCCTTCTCGCTTTCCTTCGCCTACCTGCGGCCGCTTAATTGCTCTATTTACCCCCTGCTCGCTTCGGTCTCTTGGCTGCGTACGACCCGGTCGAAAGTTTCGCCGTGCAACAACGAGCGCGGAGTCTGGTTTCGTGCGAGCAAACTGTGGAGGCCCGCCGCGACGAGCGAGCCAGAGGATCCGCCGGTCGAACACGGCGCACAGGTCGTGCAAAACTCGCGACCGCCGCCATCTTGCGCAAATGCACACGCCAACCGAAGGCGGAGCCTCTCCCGGGGCTCTCTCTTTCTCTCTTTCCCGGTTGCGTCTGTCTTGCTGGCCTCTCTCTCCCCCGGAGAGACCAGAGTCTCGCGAGGCAGATGCAACTCGCGATGCAGCTTCGCCGCGATCAATCTTCCTCCTCGTTCTTGCTTCTCTCTCTCTCTCTTTCTCTCTCTCTCTTTCTCTCTCGCTCGCCTCTGGCCAAGAGGGTTCCTCTGGACTCTCGAGCCGGTAGCCCCCTCTCGATGTCACGATTCGACGGCGCGCAGGCTACGCTCGCCCTCCGCCTGGCGGATTTTTTACTTTTATCGAGAGGTCAGCCAGTTTCCTGGACCCGCGATCCGTTTTCTTTGGAGCTGTCGCGAGCGCTCGGGGCCTCTCGCCGTGGATTTTCGATCTCGGGCTGCGCTTGGTTTACCCGTCGGTGACGGCGACCAGAAAATAAGAGACGAAAAATCGATCTGGTGGTTTCTTCTTGCGAATAATTGGCGAGCGCTTAAGAGAGCTCGCGGCGAGGAAAAAAGAATCGATAAAGCCGGGGCGAGCGTATGGGGTGAAATTGCATGTTATTACGAGAAAGCCGCTGGTGGCGGTCGACGACCAAATGAGACGTTATTTTCTCCTGGAATTTCGTACACGCCGTGAATCTTATTACGACCGAGGCGCGGTCTCTCCGCCCTCTCTCTACTTCCACCCCTCCATCTGGCCTTTTTCTTTTTCCCTTTGTTTGCCATCGTAATTCGGCGATTTACGACGTGCCGTGGCGAAGTATTTTCGCGAAAATAACTATCCTTAATCTTTACGTGTCTTTAATGGTGGCAGATAAGTCGCGTTTCGTCGGTAGCGTTCGATGAACTCGAGAACTCTGCCTCCCCTTTCACCCTCCCAGCTGTTGCCAACGAAAATCGCGAGAAAAATCGCGAGACGGTCGCGACTCGGTTAAACGAATGGTCGGCCGATTCGTGGAATCGCGGACTGTTAAGGGCGACAGATGGCTTAATCGCGGAACGGTGCACGACGATTGCTCGATGACTTACTCGAGCAAAGAAGAGGCGACGTAACGAGGGAATAATTAGCCGGGACCGTAGAAACGCGGGCCTTTCCTTGAAATAGCGACGAGAGCCGCGCATAATTCACGCGATTTCCTTTCCCGACGCGATTTTCTCCTGGCTGGCTCGCAGTGAATGAAATGGCCGCGCTCGTTATCCGCCGCGATCTCTCGCCTCAATGGAAAACAAGCGTCCGCGAAATGGCCGGCAGAAATCAATTTCCATGCATTGGCCGGTGTTGAATCAGCGTGGTTAAAAATTCGTGCATCGACAGGCTTCCTTGCTTTCTCGTTACGTCTTTTTATACGTTTGTATACGTCGATAGGGAAAGGCTCGTCCTTTGAAAGCGACGGCCCGACGCTTTGAATCCTTTCCAGCCTTTCACACTCGTCGCTCGTTCACCACGCCTTTGCACAAAAGCCACGCGGCCACAGCCAACGGTTACCTCGGGGCGGCTAATTATTTGGAGTGCAGCCGCTTTGATGTCGAATGCCGACCCAAACGGAGATACCACGCGTGTCGCCGCGCTTTCCATTCACCGGATAAATCGCGCAGAGAAGATTTCGCGCCTCTGGAAACTCCACCGATGAATGAGAGAATCCTTTGCTTTATCCATCGCGCCGCTCGCGTAAATCTCGCAGTCGCGCGCAAGTATCCCGACACTTGGTGCAATCTAATTAAAAGATTGATATCTTTATCGCATTTTCAAGCTTATGGAAATTGTATACGTAATGTCGGATATCCGGCGGCTTGCGAGATCGTACCGCGTTCGACCTTGAAACGTCTCATCACGCGCTAACTCGTCTTCTTCTCTTCGATGGCAAACTCGCATTGCTTCTGACCTATGCCACCGTGCACGAGTATTTGGACACCCGGTGTCCAGCAATCCTATCGAGAAACCGGTACTTTTATTACGTTTTCCGCGTTAGGAAAATCGTCGGACACGCTGGCTCGCGAGATTACACCGCGTTGGACATTGAGACGTCTCATCGCGCTGATTTATCTTCTCTTCGGAGAATAAATTCAATAAACTCGACATACCGCGTTGCTTTGAGGTGTTTGAACACTTGGTACAATTTAATCGGTAGATTGGTATTTGTAGAAGATATTTGTATTTCCACTTCGAGGAAAACTCCACGAATTTTCTAAAGTTTAGTTTTCTTAGCTCGAGAACCCATTGAGTATTTTTTAGCACTAAATCAATTTGAAGGGTTTCTTAAGTTTCTAGGAGCATGCGTTGCACGGATGATGCAACGGGGTACAGACAGGTCAGTTTTTCGTAATTGTACAAATACCCATAGACCCCCATAGCTTCGAAGCTCTTTCGTAAAGCAACGCTCTATAAGCAACATTCTACTTGTAATTAGACTTGCTTAAGTATTTTTCTTTGTTGTTTAATTTGTACTTTACAATTTGTCTAGTTGGATATTTGGTAAATTTGTCTAGTTTAATTGATAAATAAAATGTGGATGGCTATCCCCGGTGGGATACCATCTTCGAGTTTGACTATTTTATTTCTACGTTTGGATTAACACAATTTTCGAAATCTCTTTTGCTTCTCTATTTTTTCTTATTTCTTGTCTTATGGTATTTTTATTATTATTTAATTTGCACTTTACAATTTGTCTGGCTGGACATTTGGTAAATTTTTTTTAAATTTCATCTATGGCGTGTTACAACAAACACTTTTTTTTATTATTTAATTTGTACTTTACAATTTGTCCAGTTGAAGATTTGGTAAATTTTTTTAGCTTAATTGTTAAATAAAATGTGGATGGCTACCCCCAGTGGGATACCATCTTCGAGTTTGACTATTTTATTTCTACACTTAGATTAACACAATTTTCGAAATCTCTTTTGCTTCTCTATTCTTCCTTATTTCTTGTGTTGTGTGGTTTATTTTTTTATTATTATTTAATTTGTACTTTACAATTTGTCCAGCTGGATATTTGGTAAATTTTTCTAACTTAATTGTTAAATAAAATGTGGATGGCTACCCCCAGTGGGATACCATCTTCGAGTTTGACTATTTTATTTCTACATTTAGATTAACACAATTCTTGAAATCTCTTTTGCTTCTCTATTCTTCCTTATATCTTGTGTTGTATGGTTTATTTTTTTATTATTATTTAATTTTTACTTTACAATTTGTGTAGCTGAGCGTTTGGTAAATTTTTCTGAATTTTACCTATGACGTGTTACAAAAAACACTTCTTTTTATTATTTAATTTGTACTTTACAATTTGTCCAGTTGAAGATTTGGTAAATTTTTCTAACTTAGTTGCTGAATAACATGTAGATAGTATACCACTGGGGATTTTGAGTTTGTCTATTTTATTTCTACGTTTGGATTAACACGATTTTCGAAATCTCTTTTGCTTCTCTATTTTTCCTTATTTCTTCTCTTATATGGTTTTTTTATTATTTAATTTGTACTTTACAATTTGTCTAGCTGGACATTTGGTAAATTTTTCTAAATTTCACCTATGGCGTGTTACAACAAACACTTTTTTTGATTACTTAATTTGTACTTTACAATTTGTCTAGTTGGATATTTGGTAAATTTTTCTAGTTTAATTAATAAATAAGATGTGGATGGCTGCCCCCAGTGGGATCCTCGAGTGCTTAACACTAGAACTACCGCACCAGTCAAATTGACTGGTTTAACAATTTTATTTTAAAATTCCTACCTCGTGTTATATTTTCTTTCCGCAATGATGTAATGACTTTCGCAACCATAACTAAAAGTATAATATAACGAATTTTATTTTGTTTTCTATGTGTTCAAACTGAAAATAATTTCGTATCGAGGCTATTTGTACCAATACTAGTCAAAATGACTGGTACTTGTCAAAGTGTAAAAGGGTGCAACGATCTGTTTATCGAACCCCAATTAACCAGTTTCCTCGTTTTCTACAATTTGCCACGCGTTTTTCAAATTTTTACCGCGTATCACTCGATACGACGATATCAGTTATCAGGAAAGTTCCAGATCGATCGCTAGATCGCTAGATGCTAACGCTAGAAATACCACAGCAGTCAAAACGACTGGTTCTACAATTTTATAAATTTGTCAACTCTCGTTTAGGGACCATGGTCCCAGATGGATTAATAATATCAACAATGTACTACATAACATTAAATTGCTTCTGTAAGAAAGTAACAAATCAATAAATATAAAAATATTCCATTATTAGGTATTTTTTAAAGACCAGTCATTTTCACTGGTCTTGGTAGAAATAGCTTCGTGTTCATCCACGCATTTCCTCTCTCTCTCTCTCTCTCTCTCTATTATGAGATAAAAGCTCAACAGTATTTTTATCAGGTAGGTTTGCAACGCTTCGTTAGAAGAATCTTTCTCTGCTGCTAATTCCTCGCTTCTTGCTATAACTGCGATATTAGCTGCTCCGCTAAATTGCAAGTAAAACGTGGAGTATTAGCGTATCGATCAAGTTCCGTACTTATCTTTGATAAATAGCTGACACTTGATCGAATCTGTAAGAATTTGCGGAACGCGGTTGAAAACACATAAGTATTCCACTTATTCCAAGATCTCCAACAAATACGTTTATATTCGCTGAATTTAGATATTTCCCTGGAATCAGTGTTATCCACTTTCGATTATTGTTTCCTTATTTATAACAATTAACACCAGCTATTTATCTGTATCAATGCTACTAACCGTATCTATTGGATTGGCAACTAAGTGATTGCGGATTTTGTCATTACCACCTAATGAACAAACCCGCAATCACTTAGTTGCCAATCCAATAGATATGACCTACGTATGTGACCTGTTTGAGACGAGATCGGAGACGAAAATCAATCTGTTTAAAACTACGGCAAACGCACGCGTTATATAACACGTTTTGCGATTTCGACTCGCACGACTGTCGTGATTCATCGAACTTGAAATCGACGTTGGTTAAAAAAGTATATAAAAATTGCAAGCTGTTTATTGAATTTACTACAAAATTATCAAACAGCGGGAATAATCATCCTGTGAAATAAATGTGAAATATTATCCTACTAAATAAGTTTGAAGATTTATCAACATGACGATTAGCCGAGTCGTTTGTATCGCGGACAGAAATTAAATTCAAGTATACTTATCGATAATTTCCACGTGACCGAGTATACTTACGCTCGTCGATGTGCGCGTTCTGTACGCGGAAACGTCGGAATTAGGAGCGAAAGTGTGGAAAAGAGTTAGGCGTGATCGTTCTAATTAATCTCGCTTCGAATTAGTATGCGCATAGTGCGCAATATCGCATCTATAGGCGCGCATCTATGCCACGTAGAAAACGGGCTGTGGAAAAAGGCGCTCGAGGGCCAGCAACAATTGCACGCAAATTCGTCTGCTCGAATCGAAAGGAACACAGCGGCGAGCTACGCCGATCCGGTTGCTAGATATTCAGCCGACGAGTCAATTATCATATTAACAGCCGGAATGTCGTATCGCGACCGGTGTGACTTATTGCATCGAATATTTTCAACGCGCGTGGGCGTAGTCTGGCGAGGAGTCGTCGCGATCGAGTAAGCGATTAATGGATCCGATCTAGATTGCGCGTAGATCTCGCCGCTTTATCGTTGGCCGATCGTGTAGCAGTAGCTGCAGCTCTAGCCGAGAACGTACGTCGCGTCGTTCGAGGACGTCGAATTCCTTCCGCGAAAACAGGTTTCCACCGAGAGACGAACGAACGAACACGTTCTTTCCCTCTTTTCCATTATTCCTGACATTTCGCGCTTTTCAAAAGAGTTTTGAAAAGATCCATTGCCATCGCAGATCCACCAACGCACCGACGTTTTCTCGCCGGTATATCCTGTCGACCATCAGCTCCGATCGGAACTCTTATCCCGGTGTCTGAGGTGCGGATTTGCCAGCTTAGCTTAACCGACGATTCCTCTAGCAGCCAGCAACGAACTGTGTCCGTTTGAGTCGCAAGCAGTGCGATCGCGCTCTTTACATTTTGCGTGGAAAAGTGGCAGCGCATTTGGACGCTGACGACTGATGGCATTTTATATTTCATTGTTATCTTGTCAGTAATTTTTCTCGAACGAAACTTGGAACATTCATGAAATAATAGCACGCATATTTAATGATATAGATGTATTTGATAAAGTAAGAAATATGTTTGTTGCTCTTCGCAATCGATTAAGACGATTAATCGATCAACGTTGTCGCGCTGTTCGGGATTTTCCCAGCCTATTTCTTCAAGGACCCCTGGGACCCAAATGGATTTTCTGCTCGACCCTGGAGCTTTTCCTGGGTTTTCAGTCTTCCCAGCGACTGCTTCTAGCTCGTTGTGTTTTATACTCTTGTCCAATTAATGATGGCTTAGGTATATCTTACATCGTGTAAATTAGCGTTGCACGCCATCGTATTTCACCATGAACTTGTCTCTCTATTTTACGTTTTATCGTTTTCGTGTCGCCGATATTATCGCATCTTGCCGGACTATGTTCTTCGGTTTCGGTGTCTGTACGTAGTTTCCAGTATCTCAGCTTTCGCTTGTTCACTTTCCACGCGCTTTCCTTGCTTTTCCCGATGCTCTTCCGCGACATTCGAGTAACAGCCCCATGGGAGGTTCTTCGTTGCAGTTCGGCGAAAAAATTCGTTAGCATAACGCGAATAACGCGTGCAAGTTGGGGATCGGGAAAAAGGAAAAAAAGGCACCGTGCGAGGTGGAAAAGCGGCGCCATATTAGAAGCGACCTGTTTCCAAACGACCGCCTTGGGAATCGACGCCTAAGCAGCTCCTCGAGACTGCCTTAACGAGACCTCTTCGCCTTTTTCTCCTTTTCCCGGCGTCGCGACGTTTGCCAATCTCTTCGCCGGTGAAATTCACGCGTCGATCGCTCGCCCCGCAGAAAAACTCACTGTCGGCCGTGGGTGGAGGAGAAGCGAGCGTGAACGTGAATGAGAATGTCTCGGGGATAACGAGAGACCCGGCAGCTTGCGAGATGGCGGCCGCAAAAAGCGGAGAGGACCGGCGCGCAAACGAACGAAAAAGAGCGAACGTCTCGCGGAGAAAGGAGAGGTAGCGGCATGATAAATATCCCTTAGCGCGAAAGTTTTTACCGAAGCAAGTGCGAACTGGCTTCTGCCCCTCGTCCCATCCGCCACGTTGCAAAAATTAACCCGTGAAAATGACGGATTTCCGATTTCCTGTTCTTCCAGCTGCTGCAGAATTCGACGTATTTTTGCTACAAGATTTTCATCGGTTTTTGTTTAGACGGGCGCGTAGGTTCGTTTAATTCGATCAATATCGTCTGAATTATAATGATTTTCGCGTAGAATGTTTAGGTTACGCGTATCCGGACAGTCGATCTCGCCGGTTTAGTTTCTTTCGTGAATTTATTTTTGTACGACTTTTGTAATTCATGTTTATTAACAAATAACGTTGACGAGGTTATATCTAGAGATATGTCGCTACGTGGAGTAAAATTACCCGAATGCGTCGCTCTGTTTTCGTGTTTATCGATTTTAAATGGTTGATATTCGCTCAAAGGCGCAGAAATGCGTAGAAAGGTACCGAATCAGAGTTTGCGACAAGCGAACGTATCAAATGGATTACACGATGAAAAAAGAAATAAAATAAAATCACCTGAGAGCTTCTTTTATCGTTTGCATACCTTCGTGTTTTTTCTATAAACACCTCTTCGCTTACCTGCCTTTATGATAATTAATCCTTTGCACTCCATGTCGAGTGTGACTCGATATCAGTTTTTATCTGAGGAGCTCCTTTGTCGAGTCCCACTCGACGTTCTTTCATGTACAAATCGATAGATGTCCTAGAAAAGCAGGATTGCATCCTGGAAATTGTTTCAAGATATATGATACACTTAAAAATTAGAAAATACAACAATAGTGTTAATAAAACTGATATTTAAGTGAATATGCTTCTTCCTTTATTTGTTTAAATTGTCTTATTTTCTAGTTGAAGTAAATTTCAAATAAAACATTTAAAAGCTGCTGGTAACGAAATTGAAATAAAATTCACAGTGCAAAGGGTTAAATTGTTTCAAGATATATCATACACTTAAAAATTAGAAAATACAACAATAGTGTTAACAAAACTGGTATTTAAGTGAATTTCGTTTTTTCCTTATTTATTTAAAATTGTCTAATTTTTTCGTTGAAGTAAATTTCAAACAAAACACTTAAAAGCTGCTGCTAACGAAATTGAAATAAAATTCAGAGTGCAAAGGGTTAAATTGTTTCAAGATATATACACTTAAAAATTAGAAGATACAACAATAAAATAAAACTGGTATTTAAGTGAACTTTATTTTTCCCCTAATTTATTTAAAATTGTCTTATTTTTTAGTTAAAATTAATTTCAAATAAAATACTTAAAAGCGTTCGGAGCTGCTGGTAACGAAATTGAAATAAAATTCGCAGTGCAAAGGGTTAAATTGTTTCAAGATATATCATACACTTAAAAATTAGAAAATACAACAATAGTGTTAATAAAACTGGTATTTAAGTGAATATGATTCTTCCTTTATTTATTTAAAATTGTCTTATTTTTTAGTTAAAGTAAATTTCAAATAAAATACTTAAAAGCTGCAGCTAACGAAATTGAAATAAAATTCGCAGTGCAAAGGGTTAAATTGTTTCAAGATATATCATACACTTAAAAATTAGAAGATACAACAACAAAATAAAGCTGATATTTAAGTGAATTTCTTTCATCCCCTATTTATTTAAAATTGTCTTATTTTTTAGTTAAAGTAAATTTCAAACAAAAAACTTAAAAGTTGCTGGTACTGAAATTGAAATAAAATTCAGATCCCTTATTTATTTAAAATTGTCTTATTTTCTAGTTAAAATAAATTTCAAATAAAACACTTAAAAGCGTTCAGAGCTGCTGGTAACGAAATTGAAATAAAATTTACAGTGCAAAGGGATAAATTGTTTCAAGATATATCATACACTTAAAAATTAGAAAATACAACAATAGTGTTAATAAAACTGGTATTTAAGTGAATATGATTCTTCCTTTATTTATTTAAAATTGTCTTATTTTTTAGTTAAAGTAAATTTCAAATAAAATACTTAAAAGCTGCAGCTAACGAAATTGAAATAAAATTCAGAGTGCAAAGGGTTAAATTGTTTCAAGATATATCATACACTTAAAAATTAGAAAATACAACAACAAAATAAAGCTGATATTTAAGTGAATTTCTTTCATCCCTTATTTATTAAAAATTATCTTATTTTCTAGTTAAAGTAAATTTCAAACAAAAAACTTAAAAGTTGCTGGTACTGAAATTGAAATAAAATTCAGAGTGCAAAGGGTTAATATCAACGTCTGTCGATTTCACCGAAAAATAACTCGGAAATGGTGGGGGGACATAGAAAATGCACAAAACAAACTATCAAATACAAACGTGCAGATACTGACGAACGGTAGCCAAGAATATAGCGCGAGGTATTTTGCAAAATTGGCGATCGCGAGCTTTCACCGAGATCTTGCTCTCTTGTTTACTTTCCATCTAATGCACAAGATCCAATTACAGGCGGGGCATCGCTGCATTCGATTAATTGCATGACGCTGCAGCTGCTCGTCCCGTGCTCTCCCTCTTGATATTACGTTTCACGCTCCTAAATTTAGACGACTTTCCACAGCAGAACCACGTGCATCTTCGACTCGTCGTTCGTTAGCAACTAAAACCTTCATCTCGATACGATCTCTCTCGATTCTCGGTGATTTCGGCCCATTTTCCTTCTGTTGGACGACAAAATTTCTGACGACCAAGTCGCTGCTGCGGGAACCGTAAGGCCACAGGTAGAGTCGTAAGTTTAGCGAGGAATACGGAGCGTGACGTCGACTCGAAGCTCGAATTAACGGTCGTAATTCAGCTGCGCCAAGGGGTGCAACGGGGTGGAGTTTGGCAAAACATTCGCTCGTTATCAGCGTATGCCGCCGAGGTGGCGGAGCAACGCCAGCAAGAACCATTCGATATATCGATCGTGCTCGTGCAACTTGCACCCGACGTAAGCAGGCTTGCGCCCGAGTCACGAATTTGCACGAAACGATTCCTTTTCGCGGAACCGGGTGGAGGCAATGGTTGGAGGAAACGCGAATCCTGGATAGGCAACGTTGCAACGTTGAAATCGTTAATGAACGTCTAATTATACTTAGCCAGAGGCGGAGTCAATCTTCTCTTTCTCTCTCTCTCTCTCTCTCTGTCTTTCTGGTATAGGGATGTACGGAATATAAGGGTGAATGCACGATGGCGTACGTTAGAGGGATGAAAAAAGGGGGAGAAGCGATGATAGCGCGCGTGTCGAGCGAGAGCGGGCTTTGCGCGCGTAATTAAGATGTCCTCGGCAATTAGCTGCCTTTACGATCGACGTAAAAGCCGATCATTCCGCGCACGCACGAATCAGGTTCTTCTCTCGGGCGCAGCAAACGATCGCGTTGTTACGAGACATGTGGAGCACGTCGCGTCGCGACCATCTCTGTCTTTAGGCGTGGAATTGCCGCGTTTGATAGTAGATGGACCTCGTGCAACGATAAGCTCGCGGCCGAAGCTGGAACGCGAATACGATCGTGTTTTGCTCTCAACGAGATATCGAGCAAGGTATTGTCGATTCTTTTCTTTTTTCGTCGAGATATCCGCTGTGTTTCGTACGAGGCACAGCTGAGATCTCTGTAGATAGGGTGCCTGTACGTGGAAGATTGAGAAGGAAAAGAGCGAAGAGTCGTCTAACCAATCCGTTTCCGTGCGTTCTTTCAGCAAGGATGTCGAGCAGCGGCGTGACGAGCGGACCGGTGAGCCAGGTCTGTCGACCGCACTTCCACAGTTCCGTGCTGCATCCATGGCTTTCGGGCAGCGGGGCGGACACCTCGAAGACGCCCTGGGGATTCCCGACGACGACAGGCTCGAGCGGCGGCGGCGCGGTCAGCGACGATAAACCGCAGAGCCCCCTGGGCTCGTCCCTGCCGCCGACAACCGGCAGCCTGTCGAGTCACGGCGGTGCCGGGGCTGGCCACCATCTGTTTTCCTTCCCGCCGACGCCGCCGAAGGACGCCACCCCCGACAGCATCACCGCCAGCACCACCTCCAGCACTACCAACAACAATAACAACAACACCAGTAGCGCAAACAACAACAACAACACGAGCAATCCTCTGTCAGGGTTAGGTGGCGGAGCGAGCAGCGAGTATCAGGCGGCGGTGGCCCACGCGGCGGCGATGGGCGTGTTCATGCACCATCAGGACGCGCTGGGTGCAGGGGGCGCGAGCTCCTGCGACGTAAAACCGAGCGTGATGTTAGGCCACCATCACGGAGCACCATCGCCGCCGCATCAGCAACACAACGGGACTACGAACACAGGAAACGCTGGGAACGGGACGAACGGCGGAGCGACCGGTCAGGTGAAGCAACGAGAAGGTAATAACCAGTCGGGCAGCGTGTCCGGCAGCCAACAGGCGAGCACCACGCAACAGCAACAGCAGCAGCAGCAACAGCAACAACAGCAACAAGAGGCTGCGTATCAGGGGAACAACGTGGCGGCGGGCGGTGGTGGCGGTGGTGGCGGTGGTGCGAGTTCACCGTCGTGTAGGGACAGTTACGCGGCCGCTGCCGCCGCCGCCGCCGCAGCCGCGGCCGCGGCTGCCTCCAACACCCACCATGCCACCTCCGGATCCCAGTACGACCCGGCAACCAGCGCGTATAACATGTACCAGCACCTGCAGTATCCTAGTACCACCCACCACCATCACCATCACCATCATCACGGCGCCTCCTCGTCGTCTTCTTCGTCTTCGTCCCACAACCCGCACAACGGGACCGCGGTTTCCGGTATTTTCGGGCATCACGCCGCCGCAGCCGGGGCCGGCAACGCGACCGGCGTGGCCGGCGTTAACGTCGACTCGAAGTTGTTGGTCGGTCACGCGCACGCCAACACGCCGAGCTCGCCTTCCGCGCAGCAGCAGCAGCAGCAAAAGCCCAGGAACAAGTCGAGGACGTCCGCCGGTAAGCGGCACGCCTACCACCTTTCCCTCTTACTTTCTCTTTTCTTTCGTTTTTCTTTTCTTATCCCTTGGGTTCTCCTTGATTTTCGGGATTCCTTGGTTTTCAAAACGCAACCGCCTAGTCTCCGCAAGTTTCTAGCCAGTTTTCGCAAGATCCAAGCCGCGCTTGCAGACTACGATAGAGAACTACGAACACGACATAATCAGACGTCTGATGGATTATTTCTGATAGATCATCGCAACTACACCGCGTTTTACCAGATTTACCATTCACCGACGCGTTACTCCACGCAGTCTAATCGCAAAAGTACACTGTCGGCGACGATCGACCTACCGTTTAGGATCATCGATGTCCGGCATAAATTACTTGCTCTCAATGGATTTTACTTTCTAGTAATACCATTGTCGATCTATCGCATTCGTATCAGCCGCGTCTTGTAACGTAGAATGCTAAGCGAGGTAAAATTTCTTGGAATTGTTCGACGGTGGCCACAAAAAGTACCGGCACAGTATTGTATCGCAGCATTTACATAACCATTTACGCGGAAGGTGTTTGTACACCGTGGTATTTATTACAACCTATTATTTATCATCGTTGTACGTATTATTCGCAATTAGTCAGCTATATCGAAGTATATGAAACTGAACTGCGCAACCTGACAAAATGCGCTTCGTCGTAAACCACAGGCGTGTGAGTGCCAATATGTTTTGTAGCCACTGTAGGTACCTGATACTAATGGCCGGCAGTGTGAGCACGCGTATTGGCCGAAAGTGCCAACGTATACAAGTAGAATAACATAGCGACGCGTGACAGTGAGCGATAGAGAAACAGAGTATCTACCTCGATCGTCTTTCTCTCGGTTATCTTGGTAGCTGCGCGGATACCAACGTACTTGCGGAGACGAGGCCGTGCGAGTGCTGTCGTTTCTGGTCTTGGACTTTTTCCCTGTCTGGACGTGGAACGTAGCAAGTTCCACGCAGTAGAATGGCCAGTTCGTGATCGGACGAGCCTCGTTCCCACCGAAACGACCGCACCCCATTTCACTTTTTCTTTCCTTTGGTTTCACGTTAACGCTTTTGGTTTCCTTAATTTTGCTTGCACGCACGAACCCCGGTGCACTCGACCATCCGCAAGCACTCGAAGCACCGGAGTTCGCGCGGTTTTTCGCTTTCAGTTCCAGTATCCTTCGTTTGCTTTCACTTTTGTCACACCGGGTACTTTTTCGTTGGTTTTATTTATCGACTCGAGGTTCGCCTGCACGGCGTTCCTCGCGCCAATCGATATTCCTCGAGCACTCGTTCCTAGAATATAGCGAGGCACGAAGAACACCACTTCTTTCTCCAAGAAGAGAAACCTCGAGTCGTCTTTCTTTTTTTCTTTTCTTTCTTTTTCGATTTCGTTCCGTTTTTTCATCCCCGAACGAGCTTTTGGTGGCGGTCGTCTTTCGCTTACGGTTCGTTGATACGAACGACCAACACGTCTCTATATATATATATATTTTCTCTTTGTTTTTTTTATCGAAACGAGCTGAGTGTTGTCGGCGAGAGGGAGACACACCGACGCGTATTTTTGTATTTTTGCCTCACCGATGTGTTTTTTGAGTGGCACCCGCGAGACGTCGAGCGTGAACAGCACCACACCTGATTGATTTTTATGACGAACGTGGATGCACAGGGAGGGACACCGAGAAACGGCAACGCCTAGACGTCTCTGATTCCGAACACATAACAATCTCGTTTATTTGTTTCGAACAACGTCTATGATACCGCAGACGTTGCACGGTAATGTCTCTCGATAATTGTCCGAAAATGGGCACAAGCGCCGAGCAATTATCGGATCGTGGAATCGACTCTGAAGCTACAGATGACGTGTGCCATTTTGCATGGGACGTGGAAAAGGACAACGCGAGTGAAAAAGGAAGAGACCCGAGGATTGCCTCTGGAAAACGAACCATATCGGCGAGACAATATTAACTGCGATGACGAAAGATTTTCAATGTTCTTATATACGTCGATCTCTTAGCAACGTGATATTCGCATATTTCCATATTTAATGACGTTAACTTACTTTCCGTCGTTAAACGCGATTTAAACTATACCGTGTTTGGTCTCGTTTTAATCAGAAAAGTCTGGCAAACTGGTTGGTCGAGGTTTAATTAAAGAAAAAGTCACAGGCAAAAGAGTTTCGTTATTGCGTTAGTATTGTCACGCTGACGTTTAAATTCGGATCGGATTACGCTGGTCAGCGGACGAGATTCGCGCTGCGTCAAAGGAAACTCATGGAAGAAGCTGGTCTAGCGATGCAGACGACGACCGGACATTTATCAAGTATGTACACCACGGTGGGCAATTATCGAGACGTTACTGTTGCTCTTATTTTTTTTTCGAGGCGTCGGAGACGCTCGAGCGTCCGCTTGCAGGCGACTCGACTCGGCGCATTCCTTTCTCTGTGCCTTTCTCTCTGTATGGTTCTATTATATATATATATATTTTTTATAAATACACACAGGTGTAAGACACACACGCGCGGGCGAATCAGCACACACGTACCTGTTTCTTGTTTTTTTTTTTCTATGTATCTCTCTATCTCGATGTGGTGTGGCTACATGCTACTCGTTTTTTGGTTTTGTCACTGGCAAAAATCTCCCTCTCGAAAAGAGTCTGCGGACCAACGTTTTTGCCGTGCTTTCTCGCACGATTTTTCTCTGCGCCACGTTCCAACGAAGCGTTCGACCGATCAACTCAACAGCCAATTCTTTGATCCGGGGAAACTGTGCCGCGGATACTCGAGCCGTTTGACGGAAAACTAAAGGGCGGCCACTCGCCACAGCCGCAAAGCGGCAGGAAAATCGGCCAAAACGGAAATCTGGGTCGCCGCTGGCGATCGAAGGGGAGGTAGAAAGGGGCGGAGGGGAACGGGAATGGGAATGAAACGGTTGAAAAATGCCGGATACGTTGATTGCGGTAATAATAGCCGGTCTGCGGCGAGGACGGCGCGGCGTGGTAAAAATCCTAATTCCGGGAACAATGGCCCGACTTCGCGGCGTGGAAGTCCGCTAATTAAATCGACTTACGACACACACAACGCACAGCGTGCCAGCCTCGATGACTGCGAAGCCAGACAAATCCGTGGATCTCGTACAAAGCTACGACCAAATGTATCTAAATGCTCTTTTAAATCGCTAGAATTCCAACTATATTAATTACAACCGATATAACTTATACAGGGTGTCTTCTAATAAACGAGCAATGTTTGAGTAATCGTTGCGGTACCTAAAAGCGATAAGAACGTGGCTCGTATCCACTTGGGCTTCTTCGATCTCGTTTACGAGATACAGCGAATTTTCTCTTCCATCGTTTCGTATCTAATTTGTCTTCGGATATGCCGCAAACGATTTTCTTGTGTTCGAACGCGTGTCCGCAGACTTGCAGACGTCCGTCTCGCTATCGATGCACGACTCCTTCGATCCAGCCAGATATTTCTTAAATTTGTCGAAATCCTCGTTCAATTTTATGGCCGTGTGTTCCAAGAACTTGAAGAGGTGTGGATTATACGAGAGACTTGGAGTACGCCCACGAGGAAACGTGCAACGTACGCGTGCATTGAGACGCAAGGAAGTAAATTTGAGTACGAAGGTAATCAGATACGAAATGATAGAACACCAAACTCGTTACGCAAGTATATCTCGTAAACAAGATCAAACGGCGTCGATTGGAAGGCTTTTTTTCAACGCTGTATCCGTTGCTGAAATATCGTTCGCTTGTTATGAAACAGCCGGTATACGTTATAGTTGTATGGTTTCGGTAATTGGAAAAAGAAAAAAAGAAAATCTAAAAATTCTTCGTTTTGACGAGTTGTTGTGGCGCGAAGGCTGTCCGCGAACAGAACGGACAGCTTTTGCGCGAAAGAACCGCGTCACGCCGCGCCTATCGAGTCGAAAGTAAAAATTTAGCATTTCTAATTCGCGAGAGTTACGGGTCTCGAAATACACGCGACGCGTATAATTTTCATCTTCGTTAGAATGTTTCTTTCGGCTAATAGCCGTAGAGAGATTTCTCTGCCGCGGATGCTTTTATTAATTAATCGTTAACGAAGACGCGTGTTTTTGCCACAAGTGAAAATTGCAATTAACGAGCCAGCTCATATTCCGTTGATTTTCTCCTCGCAGCGTTTCATGCTCTTTAATTCGAGCGTCGTTTTCGTAAAAAAAATCATCGTAGGCCTGGCGATTCGAAAGTTTACACGACAACGTTTCATCCGCAACCATTTTCGCGCAGCAATCGTTCGCAATCGGAATTGAGAAGAAGAAGAGGAAGAAGAAGAAGAATAAGAAGAAGAAGCAACAGCAAGAGTCGCCGGGCCAAATTCGTGACGGAACGCCGGTTTCCTCGTCCTGGATCATAATTCATCCGTTTATGGCAAAAGTGGCACGGCTTCCATCGGTCTCGTTCCCCCGGTCGAACTCGTCTTTTCGTCGAAACAATCCGCCTCTTTCTCGTAAACATCGTTTTCTCGGACGCGATACCGAGACGTTAACGATCAGCGATCGCAATTAAAACAATCTCGTGTAGTCGTCTGTGAATGAACGTGCGGACTTGCGACACGATAAATCGCGTTGAAAGAGCAAAGATTACGATTAAATTAGAAATCGTCGGATGTATCTTTTTTTCTTCTTTTTTTTTCCTTTTTTTTTTTCTTCTAATATTATCCTGCCCCTCTGATTAATCGAAGAGTTTTCGAATCGCTCTTTGGCCACGTCGGTTGCGTAAGATTCGATAAGAAATACGCCTGGGCGCAGTCTACAGATCTTTTGCAGTCATGGCGAACGCTCGGTTCAATCTCGAGGAGGATGCAGCTCGAAGGACCACTTCGAGAGACGCGGATTTCACGGCTCGAGGAAAATTCTTGCCTTTTCATCGGATAAAAATTCTCCCCTCCCTTCACTTCTCTTCTCTTCTCTTCTCCCGTCGTACGATTCCCAAAACTTTCAGGCTCGTTCCTCGTTAGGCAAATAGAGAATAGTCAAAGCGATAAAAAGTACGTTTGATCGATTTATGGCGAGTACACAGCGTGTTACGATTTTTATCAAAGTATACGAATGAACGATCGGTTATTATCTAATTAGGAGCAACGACTATTACTTTTTCATGAAATCACGCCATAAATCTGTAATTGCGTTTGAAAAAACGTAGCAGTAACATACTTTGATATTTATTATACGCAGGTACTGCTGTAATTAACTACGGTTAATTGCCGCTGTAATTAAGAAATTTGAAAAATCCGAAGACGAAGGATTTGTTAGGTAACAAATTAATTTTATACGTCCTGGGAATTGCACACGTCGCTTTTATCATTGCACATTGATTTCCAGTAATCGGTTAAACCGGTTGTAGTATTAGTATCGTACGTAGTTAACACGATTATAAGAAATATAGTCATCGCCGTTTAATTTCTCTATAATTCTATAACTACATATTTTACAACCATAACTGTCCCATTTCTTTCTTCTTCGTCACCCTATCTCTTCAGACGTCTCTTCTTCTTCATCTATTTTACTCGTAGAACAGTCTGTATCTCTTCGTACATCTTCTCTTTACTTAAATCATTTTGCTCGTAACAAGCGTGAAATACACAAAGGATAGGAAGATCACGTTAAATGGTAAAACCAAGTAATCGAAAGGTACGCGTATTGCGATGCATCTCGGGTCGCGACAGACCCAGGTAGAATCAAACGGACGATAATTAATCATGGAAAAAGAATACGACGCCTGAAACTTTTGATCCTTCCCTTTCCGTGTGCTGTCTGGTGGGGGTTAGAACTAACGATACCAGGTCTGTTCATCCTTCGTCGTGCAATCCCATCTGAAACGTCGTCCCCGCTATTAACAAGCCGCTATCGGACGATCGTGTTCGATCCACGAGTCCTTCGAACGGCCACGGTCCTAAAGAGACTCTGCTTTTGCTCTGGTAATCGCTTGATATGGTATGTCTGCAACTGCATGCGACTCCCATCACCGATCTTCGTGACTTGGTGTCCGCGTCGGGCACGCTGACTCGTCGAAATCCTCCCGTTTTCTTCTTAAACGATCTTCGTAGAACTTCAAATTTTCCAGTTGTTCGGTCGTTTCGAGAAGCCAGCGTGCTCGAGCTTTTTCCCGATACGCTCGATCGGACGATATTGGAACGGAATTCTTCCAAACATTCAACTGTCAGGATACTTTCGCATGGTCGGAGCTTAGTGGAAAGTGTAAAATTAAGCGAAATGAAAAGTAACGGAGGAAGAATACCATTGCTGTTCGTTCGATCGACGTCACCGAACGTAGCTTCTCTTTGACACGAAGCGTTCGAACACCGAGGGATTAATCAATTTGTTGTTTTGACGGTGCGACACCGACAGAGGGCCGCGAGTGTGTGAACTGCGGCGCAACTTCTACGCCTCTGTGGAGACGAGACGGCACTGGTCACTACCTCTGCAACGCTTGCGGACTCTACTACAAGATGAACGGACAAAACCGACCTCTCATCAAGCCGAAACGACGCCTGGTAAGTACCTAAGCTGAATCATTTTGCTACACTGGCGTGCGCAAGTACTTGGACACCTGGCGCCATCGGAAAATTATATTATATTTATATATTTCCAACGAACAATGACTCTTCGATTAATCGGAATCAAACGGTCCGCCAAGTCAAAGTCGAAGGAGGAAATAGACGCGCGTCTATGGAGTTTCATATTCACCTGCGATAATAAAATTTCCGAACGTGTTATTCTCAGAACGCCTGTGATTTTCGTACAACTTGTATCGTTTTATCTATACTAATTAATATTAACTAACGTTCCCATCAATATGTACCAAGCGTACATGGCCGTTGTACGTTTCATTTATCTGTGATAATTCGTGAGTGTCGAAATGCTTATGCATGCCGGTGTATTTTTACTCGGGAAGGATCGAAGACGCACACAGCCTTCGTGCCATTTGCATTGTAAAGTCGTAGAAAGGAAACTTTACGTAACGACCAGGCGTCGTCGAAAAATGTTAGTTGGAACGTCGGACCTTGGCTAAGCGGTTTGACCTGTGCGCGTATCGGAAATCCGAGATTACAGAGCCGCTTGCAAAAGCGTCAGTGGGTTTTCGTTCGGAGTAAACCGGAGGCAACCGACGAATCGTCTAGGAGCTGGTGCACCTGTCTGCCTCGTAAAAGCGTGTCCTTGATCGTTTCCTCGGTGCGCATCGAGCTGCACATTACACTTAATTAATACACGCTCGCGATACACGGCAGTTGTGTGTTTCTCGCGATATGCAGATGCAGTCATCAGAATGCAAGATAAAACAAGGCCAAGCTAATTTCCTATATACGCGGCTATTAACACACCACGTTCCCGTCCGCGTATTCCTCGTCGATTCCGGCGTTACGAGCTGTCCGAAAATCGCGCACAGACGATTTTCCATCAAAGGAAAATGGTGTCTCGTTCGAGCAGGTTTGTTTTGGCAAAACGATCGTTAGTGCGTTAAAGCGAGCGAAGCTTCGATTCGAACGCGTTTCCCAACGATTCGTAGTTTGCTTCTGACAAATGTCTTTCGACGAAGAAAACTGCTGACTTTGAAATTGCACTGTAGCAAATAGCAGTAGGAAGATATATGCAGGTTGGCCGTGAGATACGATCAATCTGGTTCGATCAAATGCCATGAATATCCATTAGCGCGCAGCCGCAAAAAATCATAATTTATCGTTTCGCGGCTTTGCACCTTTCTCGAATGAATTATTTGTTGCGAGTTTGACAAAACTGAGTCTCGGCCAGCAGCGAATATACCACCGTGCGACGCGTTAGAAATGGAAATTTCGGATCACCAGGTATCGGTAGGGGCGGATCGATAACGCGAAGGGTAACCGGGGCTTTCGTGCGATCGGCTCGTACGACTCGTGCGAATTCCATCTATTTTCGTCGAGCAGACGCTCTGGCACTTACGCAGACGGAATGGCGAAACTCGATATCTTCCCTCCTTCCTACGTCAGATTCATAAATTTCCACGGAATAGCTGGCTTTGGGAAAAACGTTCGGCCGACGAAATCGCTGAAGAATCGTCGATTCGAAGTGAAAGTGCAGGCTTTCGGCCAGTGGATCGTGGCGAGTCGCGTTCGCGAGAGAAGAGCCTGCATTCCGCGGATGCAAAAGCGCATAGCACGGTGACGTTTCACTATCCCTCTCGCGCGCTTTCTCCCGTGCGCGATAGAGCAAAGCTGATGGATTCAAGCTTTTTCTTGCCGCCACCTGCTCCTCTAATTACGCCGCTCACGCACGCACTAGATTTATTAATCGTCGCGTTTTTGCCATCATTTGTCGGCCGGCTGCCTCGGCCTATCAACTCGCCAAGCGCCATCTCCAGCTTTTGTTCAGGTTCGCGCGCAGATCAACAAATCGAAGCGGTTTCCAACGAGTCGGATTTTTTGTCCAGCGAAATGCCATTGGTTTTCGAAGTAGGAAAACTGGAAACTGTTGCAGAGAAACGGGCAAAGCGGGAAATACATCGGCTCGCGGCCGTTGCTCATCCCCAGGGTGCAAAGATCGCATAGTTGTTAAAACTTTCTGCTCGTTTCATTTATCGTTTCATCGGTTTCCACGTGGAAGATAGTCATCGAGACTCGAACATTTATTTCTTCGTTGATCATAGTGTTCTAGTAGAAAACTGTAGCTAAAGAGACGCGCGTAACGCGAAGTGTGTAGTAAATACGCGTCTCTCGGTTCCTACACCAAACGGAGCTGATCGCTCGCGAAGTGCGCGCGAATGCCAGAAAATTCGAAGCGCGTGTTTGAAACGCTGCAACATCGTACGGAAAAACGCTCGATACCATGGAACAGTGGCCTGAACAATTCGTCCGCGATATAGTTGGTTTTCCCGGAAACAGCGAGGGTCTAACGATCGCCGCGTAGTCGGCGTCAGCTCAAATATTATGACAGCGCGACGAGCCGAGCCCGCCCACCTATCACTCACACAGAGAGGACGTACTCGCGTAGATCGGTAGGCGCGAGCCGAACCTATAAAATATGTATCGGTTTAAACCGGTAGGCGTCGCCTGATCGCCGGCACGCGTGTCACATTTTCGGCCCGACGCTATAATTTTCTTGCCGTGGCCATTTCCTCGGGCAGCAGCAGGCTTTCTCTGCGCTGTGTGTTTTAATAATCGACCACCGGTCTCCACGAAACTTTGCCCTCCATGTTACGCGAAAGCACCGGTCACGTCGAATAAATCATTCACTAGCGTCGTATTTTTTGGTAATTGCTACGAGCCTTGTTCCCTCGCTCGCCTTTTCCCCGTTGCTTCTGATATTTCGAGCTTCGGCTCCTTCGACTTGCCATCGAACTCGGACAGAGCATCGGGATCGATTAATTTTTGCTTAGAAAAATACGTACAAGACGAATATCGGGCGATAACATGACGCGTAATATTTGGATTCCTTAAAGGTTTGTCCCGAGTGCAACTATATTCCCCTAACGCACGCGTTTATGTACGTTGATCCAGAGTATCCATCTAACCGCACTGTAATTTTTAGCTGCTCTTACACATTTACAGAATGCAAATCCTGTCACCAGGTAGAATTCTACCATTTTTTGTACTAATTTCATAGAGCAATTCGCAAGACAATAGATTTGTGACGACACTCGACAGTTAATACCATTACTCGACGCTAATTAGAGTCGAACGACGATAGCGCAGTGGTTAGCGACTTAGGTTGCGAACGTTGGGGACCGGGTTCAAATCCCCGGCGACCGTATTCCGATTTTTCTTTCCACGATTCTTAAATGAGAGGAAAATGCGACATCCGCATCCGCAGCAGACATTAACTCGGCCCCTACAAGAGCAGTAGAGCGCTAACTTAACAAACTAACTACGATCATAACACTACTCCACCTTAGATTAGTTAGTATGAAAGCAGCCATCACTAACTCGGACTCTACACGAGCAGCAGCGCACTAAACTTAACAAACTAACTACAATCATAACATTACTCCACTTCAGATTGGTTAGTGTGAGTGCAGCCTATCACTAACTCGGCCCCTACAAGAGCAGTAGCGCGCTAACTAAACAAACTAATTACAATCATAACATTACTCTACCTCAGATATTGGTTAGTGTGAGAGAAGCCATCACTAACTCGGCCCCTACAAGAGCAGTAGCGCACTAAACTAATAAACTAATTACAATCATAACATTACTCTACCTCAGATTGGTTAGTGTGAGAGCAGCCATCACTAACTCGGCCCCTACAAGAGCAGTAGCGCACTAAACTAATAAACTAATTACAATCATAACATTACTCTACCTCAGATTGGTTAGTGTGAGAGAAACCATCACTAACTCGGCCCCTACAAGAGCCAGTAGCGCACTAAACTAATAAACTAATTACAATCATAACATTACTCCACCTCAGATTGGTTAATATAAAAGCAGCCATCATCACTGTTATAGTGTGTGCTCGTAGCATTTGACTCATATCCAATGGATAATTCCTCATCACTGCCATGCTCATTCTACAAAACAGATTGATTTAAAAACGTATATTGAATCATTCATTTTCGGTTGTAATTCGGGACGTAGCTAAATATATTGTTGTGATTAGCTAGCTCTACAAGTGATTTTCTAGAACTTGGTTTCTTAACCCATTTGCATCATGGCCCTACTTAAGAGGACTGGTCCTATGACCACGTGCGGTCAATGATAGGTGCAGTTAAATGACATTCGAATTCTTCATGGAGTTTATCGAAAATTTACTATTCAAAACGATTATTGGTAGACCCCATGTTACTTCGCCAACGTCGCATCTTACATTCTTCATAACAGAGGGAAAAAGAAAAGATTATTTATTTAAAAAGAAAATAAGAAATAAGAAATTAAATCATATTATTTCCCGTGGAATTCTTTAAAACGGTCAATACAATAAACTGATATAGGCGAGATGCTGAGAAACGGGTCAAACGTGATTTCTCACATCTAAAGAATACTTGACGACTGAAATAAAAAGCAGTCGCAGCGTAATAATCCGCGCTTCGATGCAAATGAATTAACTTATGGTCCAATCTATTGTTTCTATTATACAGTATTCAAACAAATTGTTCAAGTTGATAGGTTTTCTAAGCACATTTGTATTCCGGTGTGCGTATATCGTTGGTAGGTTTTTTAACGCAACATGTTACGTTATAAAGGTGAATCGTGAAGCGGACAGGATGCGATAAGTGGGAAACGTGAGTTATAATTGGAAGGGAAATTTCGAAATACGATACCGTGGAAGGAAAAGATGGGAATCGTTAGTTACACCGAAACTGAAGGCTGCGCTATGAAATACAAATTAAAAATGGAAATACGACAAGCTGGGTATTAAAAGGGAAGGAAGAGTCGACCAATGTGTAGTACAAGGTTGAAAATAAGCAAGTTATGGAATTACAAAGTAGCAAATTAAATCAGTAGCCTTGTAACACGGTGTATAACTTTGTAAATAACGTCGATAAATTAGCATTTTTCCACTTCGGATCTCTCAATACGCGGTTCATTCGCAGCACAATTCTTTAGCCCTTCGACGCTCCCATGAAATTTATAGTTTCGATACAACAAACCTGTACGTTTCCTACGTTGCGATATACTCGTGTTGGCGATAAACAGCGTGAAAAAGAAAGCAGAGAGTGTGAACGTACAACGTTGGTCGTAACAAGGCGTCGTCGAGGGGGGACAGGGGTCGATCGACCCCCTCGCGAGACCTCGTGGAAAAAGGCCCCGAAAAATAGGAGGAGCCACCCGGGCCATATGCTTTTCGCACAATATGTCGCGTTTTTACGGGGCCGAGCCATGGGAGCGAATCCGGTCGCAGATGTGACGAGAGAGGAGAGAAAGAGGGCCGCCGATACGATCAGCGAAACAAAGGGCGGCCACCACCAGGTATTCACCCCCTTCTTCCCCGTACTCTGTCTCTGCGCCGAAATAATAAAGTCGTGGCACATATCGGGCCACGTGAAAACGCATTGTGCCGACGTGTCTCTTCCACGGAAATTCCAGCCGTGCGTTATTATGAACGGGTACGGTCTAACGTGCTCGAAAGCCCCGATGGGCCAGATAGCAAGGGTTGAAACCCTCTCTTCGTCGCTCGGCGCGTCGTCCCGCTCAACCGACCGCCGCCATTTTTGATTCGTTGCGCAGATAGCCTGGAACAGCTGGCAAGTTTTCGCTGCTGCTTTTTTTTCCTCTCTTCCTTTCTGTCCGCGCCGCGTTTCTACCTTCTCTTTTTTTCTTTTTTGCCGGTTCCTTGCCCGGCTGGATGTCTCTGTTTTATCGGGCCGCAACAGGGGCGAGAACCACCCCTGCTGTCATTGCTTACGGTTACCTTTGTAGCGAACGTGCGTTTGGTTATAAAACTATCGCGGGGTATTTGGCTTTGTTTGTTACGGCGGAGTTCGATTTGTTCGAACGAGATTTTGCTTAATGCCCGATCAACTCAATTTTTGCAAGCTTCAGTCGAGCTATTAGGTCGTCCGAGAAGTTTCTTTCGTTTTGTAATGTGATAAATTGTTTTATATTAGTTTGTTGAATTATGCACGAACGTGATAATAGAACTATGATGAAATGGATCGTACCTGATTCAATAAAATAATATGAAACAGAAATTGTCTATTATCATTTTAGAAAACGAAAGAAACTTTCCGGACAAGCTAATACTTAACGTAGCGTAAGCTTCTGTCGTCCGGACGAGAAATAATACAAAATGAGGAAAATTGACGAGGTTCCATTACGAGAACTCAGGTTCTATAGAAGACAAGTTCAGATAAATAGAGTTTTATCGCAGTGGACGCCGCGTTCAGACTATTCGCGTCAGTATTCGAACCGATGACTCTGTCGAGTCACTGTCGACGCAGCTTACGAGGAACACCGTCGAGAGCAGCTCGTGATAGTTTCAAGCTGCAGATCCGGCCACGAGCTAAGTTCAGCTAAATTCGAGAACGTTCGCTTGGCATCTGTACGAAACTGTGTGCACCGGAAGCACCAGTTATAGCAGAAAGTATACAGATAACGATCACGTCTAATCCGACTTACTGGGCGCAGTTTTCTGTGCAAAATCGCAGTGACGATATAAATTTCATCAATTAAAATTCATCGACACTCCGAAGCAGAACTGTAAGAGCGAACGTAACTCAACGATGAAAGTCATATCGAGTGAGCGAATCTATGGAGCAGATTTAGTAAGGACGAGGAGAAAGATGATCGAAGGAGGTAAATAATTCTGTTGCTTCGAATTGTGAACGTTGCAAAATTGCAACACGTTGCACAACGTGGTCCATGGCTGACGTTAAACGTCATGCGCAAAGGCATTTTCTACGTTTACGTTTAAATGGAAAGCAGGTGGTTGGTAACTGGTGGTACAAGCAGAAAGGGGGTGATTCTACGCGAAAAAAGAAGTCAAAAATATAGAATAAAAATTTTTCGTTTGAGGCTTTGTTTTCGAGAAAATCGACTTTGAATTTTCGCTCGGTACGCGTGCACTTTATCACGTCTCGTTATAACGGATCTCACTGTAGATGGTTGTCTTGATTGACGTTATGTTGATAAATACTTCCAGTTGTCTATTCTGAAGAAATCGCAAGTTGCGAGCAATTGAAAGAAAAGATTATTGTAGCCTTTCATACTTTAAAACAATCGAATACGTTAGAAAGTGTTCATAGAAATTTAATTAGAAAAACAGAAGTGTGTGTTCGGCAGAATGGGCAATATTTTCAGCAATTTTTGCAATAATAAACTTTATTATTACTTCATATTATTCATTATGTATTCCTAATTTTCCGTTACGGCAAAAACAAACTCAAACTGCGATAATATCCATCGAAACAACGATCTACAGTGAGATCCGTTGTAACGAGACGTAATAAAGTGCACGCGTACCGAGCGAAAATTCAAAGTCGATTTTCTCGAAAACAAAGCCTCAAACGAAAAATTTTTATTCTATATTTTCGACTCCTTTTTTCGCGTAGAATCTCCCCCTTTCCGCTTGTACCACCAGTTACCAACCACCCTGTATATCTACCTCCCCTCTTATCCACTCTATTATATTGCACTCCCTTAATTATTCTGTCTCTAAAACTATAGCAACTTTTGGGTTTTAGCCTCCTCGCATTGCTTCCTTCTTGTCGTTCTTCCCCGTCTTGTATTGCCCTTCTCTTCTCTGTTATTGCCTTTAGTTCTATTAGTCCTTCTCCAGTCTCGTTTAGTATTTTTTGTGTGTCCTTTGGTCCTCCCGTAATTTCGCATTCTTCTATTACATGTCTCAGGTCTTCTTCTTTCCTTTTACGTAGCCTTTTTCTCCCTCTTCTTTCCAGTATTCCCTCGCTTTGGTCTCGTTTCCATATCTGAATCTCGCTAATATTTTTCTGTCCTTTCACTTCATCCTCCCTTCCAAGTATTTTGGTAACTCTTCTTTGGTCATTTCTCTGTAATGTATGTTATAGTATCTATTTTATTACCAATTTATTATCGCGTGGCAGAAAATATTTTCAAGCCCAACCTTGCTCGGTTTAACTCACGGCTGAATCTCCGGCTTGGGATGCGCTGAAATACACGCGGAACTCGACGCGCGTTGCGTTCGACGAGAGGAGAGGAATCGCGAGGGCGAAGATACTCGGCGGAAGATTTTCCAACGAGCGAATCCTCGAGAACGTCGTGCAGCCACGAGCAGAGAGGCAGAGGGCATGTGGGGCAGCGGAGGGGCCAGGCTTCTGCGAGGAATCGCTCGTTAACGGCTGTCCTACACGCTCTCCCTTTTCTTCCCTCTCGTCCTGGCGATGGTTATCGCGCGCGCCATGCCACGCCGCGCCGTGCAACGCCGAGTTACGGTCCTCCGGGCGTTCCTGGACATTCCGGTGGCAACAGAAGCGCCAGCGTCGCTCGCGGCACCCGTTAATCCGGCCGCAGGAATTTTTTCCCCGAACTCACCGTCGTCTCGCGTGCCCTTTGACATTTTTTTCGCCGAGTCCGTGGTATCTCGAAGGGGAAGGGGAAACTCGAGAAGAAAATTCGTTTCTCCGTTACCTCTGACTCGGCAACGCGCATAGCGGCTTTCCTATGGCTCGCAAACACGCACGGCACAGACAGAGCACAGTACCTGATGTCGAGGTACCGGAAAGTACGCGAAGAAACAGGAAGTGAAAGTTTGGTGGGAAACGCAAGATGCGAAAATCGGGAAGAAGCAAATACTGGGAAACCTGGTTGTTGCTGGGAGGAGCTGGACGGAGTTCGCGAAATATCTGAGCCGCAGATGGGTTCGTTGAAACGTTTAAGAAGACGTAGAAACAGCTAGGAATCTGCAAGATTGTGTAGCCACGAGAAAAGTCGTCGTGAGAATAAAATATCGAGACACGATACATCGGAAGATGCAGCGAACTGATCGAGATGCGATTGATTGCCACGCTTAAAGAAAGCAACGAGAAAATAAGCCACGTAATGCTAGTTCATCGAGCGAGGAATCGAGCGAGTGTGAGAGGAGTAGATGAATATGTGTGAGCATGTGTTGCACCATAGCCCTGTTTCTCTCTCGCGAGGTTCGAATCGAATGAACATCCGACAAACGTCCAATCTTTCTCCGCGCCTCGTGGTCGTCTCTTACAGCCACGCGCAATCTTGCGCGCTGTGCTGCAAAGATTTTCGAGTATCGAGTTGCGAGAGACGGCCACGTGTCGCGAGCAGGAATCGGCCAGCGACTCTTCCGAGAAAAGAATCTGGTCCGCTTAGCGCGGAATCTCGAACGACCGACGCTGCGGGTCGACGAAGAAAACGTCGTTCGCAGTCACACAATGCGACTAGGTGTCGTCGTTATCCGAGACAAGAATCTACATCGCCATTGTTGCGATTCGCGCGTACAGTTGAATTCGTGAAAGCGTTGTCGCCCGATTTTCCTACTGATCGAAAGTAAAGCGAATTTTCGCCGCTTCCCGAGACCCATCACGTGTTAATTATTATACGGAAGTGGACGTGCCAATGGAAGAAGCAATTGCTGGATGCTCGTCGTGGAAGCTTCGAATCTTAGAAACAGAAGAAATAAACCCGAAGAGAGAGAGAGGAGGAAACGAAGAGGAAAAAAGGCGATTTCCCTGGCAGGCGGATTTCGTGAGATCGGCACGGTGGTTTATGAGCAGCACACGCAGCCATGGTCGGGGGCAGAAACGTCGACTGAATTATGTACCAGATGCAAATGTCGTCGTATTGTCCGGTGCCGGCGGCGTGCTCCATCCATCTTTCAGCTTCCTTGAAAATTCCGCTCATGAGAGACGAGATTTGCATCCGTTCACACTTTGAATACGTCGCTGTCCACCACCGGAGATCCAACCGCGCTCCACTGCTCTCTTTTTCTTTCTTTTTTTTTCCTCGAACGAGAAGGCAAAAGAAAAAAAGAAGAAGAAGAAGAAGAAGAAGATCGTGTCGCGATTCGAGATCTTCCTGTCGATTTCTTCGCCCCTTTATTTCTTCGTTGCTTCTCTGCCAAGTAGAAGTTACTATTTGCTGGAAGGAACAGGTTCCTTCTTCGATGCTCTTCGAATCCTGAAATTCTTATCATCCGCTCGAATCGCGAATTAGACCGACGATCCTCTTGCCGAGCGAAGTTGCGAACGTTTTTGTCGTCTGCGATCTCAAGCAAACAGCCAAATCGCACGAAATTTCAGTCATAAAGCCGCGCGTGATTCCTTGTCGTCGCGACGTTGACGTAGTTTTCAGACGCGGACCACGCGATGCAAACGAGCGATCCGCCGATCGACGCCGGCCAATAAGTTGGTCGCGCGTCTCGTTTCGCCGCACGACAAGCGCCACGATTTATTTCGCGAATTTATGCCGGCCACGATTGCCTACGTCTCTCGGCTGCACCAGTCGGAAGCAATTTACAAGTTAATAGGTTACGCGGTCTTCGACCCTGCATTTATTCCCTGCGATCGCCTAATTGGCTGGTCTACCTCTTTCATGGCCTAAAGGCGTCCAGCTTCTCATCCAGCTTCACGCTCCTCTGTCGAATTTTCCAATCCAGAAACGGGAATCCCCGCCGCTCGCTGGAAAATCGTGCTTGCTTTGACGTTTGAACGGTAGGCACACGCAAACAGTAAACGCTAGCACATTTATCGCAACATTTACGTTTATTGAAAGTGTCGAGGTTATTGGATGCATGAACAGAGGAACGCGTGGATAAATTGTAAAGTGGAAAATATATTTTAATACACAAGTGTAACTACAAGTAGAAATATAATTTGACCTGGTCCAGATCCGCGCGAAAACCCCCAAACCATCGTCGCCTGTCTACTGTCTATGGTCTGCCTTCGTCCCAGTCTGCTGTCTATACGCTGTGGATGGCTTCAGAAAACTGAAAAGACCAGATGTAGAGTTTTCTTACCAGTGGTGACCACACCAACGGAAAGAGCCAATGAGATCTAAGCGAAGTAGCGTGAAACATAGAAAGAGGATCGAGGTGTAAGTCACATCGGAGTGTACAGCGGACGAATTGGGACATTGGGTTGGCAACTAAGTGATTTTGTCAAGGCCACCTAATGACAATCCTAATGCCTTTCCTTCTTCCCTATTTTGCATCTACAGCATGGTAAACCTACCTTACCATTTTTACAATTTAACAATTTGATGTGTTCCATTGCAGTTCAGCTTCTCATCTATCGGGTTGGAGACCGAGGGTTTTGTCATTAGGTGGCATTGACATTGCTAAATTGCTAAAATTGTCAAATCACATCGTCAAATTGCAAAAATGGTAAAATAGGTTTGCGATGCTGTAGATGCAAAATAAGGAAGAAGGAAAGACATTGGCTTGGTAGGTAGATATTAAATAGCAGGGACTGTGCTAATACTTACGGGCGGCAGCGTACGTTTGGAGAAGGGTGGAGAATTTGAATTTGAATCGCAATCGATGCGATAATAAGAGAGTGGAGTCGAGAGTGGACACCGTTAGCTCGAACAATACTTTTTTCTCGTGGCCGGCCGGCTACTTAAGATTCGGCACGCCACGATTGGATGACCAGTTTCGACTGTCCGACAAGTCGATCGATCATTCACCGACACAAAGAAACAATCGGCCGCTCGATAAACTACCGTGCTGTACAAGCGACGCTCTCGAAATTGATTTACCTCGGCCAATTCGGCTCGCAGCGAGATCGCTCCTCTTTTTACGCCCAACAGATTTGTTGGGAAATTTTCATACGCCGTTTCTTACCTTCGTATTTGACATAAAAAAAAAAAAAAGAAAAACGGGAGACGGTTAATCCGACGTAAAAGTGGTTTCCAAAGAAGGTTTCCACGCAACCGAAATGGAATAATACGCGGCGTAGGCAGAAAAAATTGGTAGGAAGTGGCAGGTGAAACGTAGCAAGGAACAGCGCGTAGGATTTTGCGCGTAGAAGCCGCGCCGCCGTGACCACGCGAGAAAGTACGAAAGAATTTTTCTCGCGTGCGTCCGCTCGCTTCCGTGCTGTGGCCGCTGCTTAAAACGATATTCCCCGGCCGAGAAACCTCGCGGCTAAATAATTAAACCAGCCGACGAAAGAAAATCTTGCGGCTCGTGAACGATAACGAGGTGGAAAAAGACGAGGAGAAGGGACGGCGGAGGGTTGGCGGCGCAACGAAAGAGAAATTCATTTGCAGGGAAGAAAATGGAGTACGAGTGGATTGCAGCCCGCCCATGGAAAAGTCGATCGTGGCCCGAAGAATGCATTGTTTCGAGGTCAGCGCACCAGCCCCGCGTCGTGCACACAGGTGCACGATGCAACCATGTTTCACGGTGATCGATCGTGTGTGCAGCTTGCGATTTATATGCAGGAATGTTTACTCGCAAACGAACACTCGCCAGCGTGTAATTACAGACATTTTCGAAAACTCTTGCTCCACCTTGCCCGAGACCTAGCAATTTCTCCTATTGTCTGTTCTACTTTCGTTCGCCCCACGCACACTCACCGAAATTGTTATCGTTTGCCACATGTGAACGTGATTAAGGGCAGAATGTTGCGTGGTTAGGGTGGAGAAAGAGGTTGGCAAGGGAAGACGAGGTAATCCAGGCTCCTATCGTCGTTTCGAGGCGTCAGCCTCGCTGCCCCTCGTCAAAAGGGAGAAGGAGTCTTCCGAGAAGGATTCGTAGATTCCCTAGGGCAGCTGCGCTCGCTATCATTGGTCGCGATCTCGATGGATCCCACCCGAGTCCTGGAAACGACCCCTCCAGCGATCGAGCACCAATCCTATCCCGTGTTTCCCATGCCGAGGGTAGATCCCTGCCTGGGGTGGATTTTTCGGAGCTGCCGTCCCCGGACGAAATTACACGGGGCGAAAGATCGGAATCCTCATGAGAAACGTTAGCCCCGCAACTTTCCAGATATCGCTAGGACTTTCGCCTTATCTTCCTTCTTCTTTCTTTTTCCTGAATTTTCCGCTAGTTGCTAGGCAATCCTAGCGAACGATGAGACGGCTAAAATTTTGTTTGTTTCGTCGTTGATGAGGATTTTATTGAGAAACTATGAAGACGAGTATGAAATAATAGTAATTAATAGTAATTAACGTTAATCGATAATAATAGCGATCATTCTTTCTACGTAATCGTAGAGTCTTAACTTGTCGCGTTTTATCGTTGTTAATCGACGATCGGGGAATTTTGATTTTCTATTGGCAAATGCTCCAAGTAATTGTATAATTATATTTATATTTTAGAATAAAATTTAAGTGGAATTTCTCTTCCTAAATAGCTGTTAACGATGCTTGAAAATAGTATGAGAACGTCGCCTCTATAGAGAGAAACACAAGTGCCGATAAATAAGAGTTAATTGTTTCTCCACTTTTATCTATGTCGTCTATCTAAACGAGTGGAACATTGAGTTTCCTTTGGAACTAAGAACCAGCAGGTACAAGCTTCTCTACGGATACTTTACGCGTTTCTTTTTCACAAATTTCGACCACGTCGTCGCGCAAGTTCTCTTTTCACAATATTTTTCAATCTCCCTTTACGAAACGCGTCTCACGCGTTCATTTCCAACTTACGATCATTCGAAGACGGACAGTCGCATCTGTCATTTTTACCTTCACACCGCATTTCTTATAAACAATCGCCAGGGCTTATAGAACAAACGTCCTGTTAGAAGCCTGCGGATTTCTACTCGTGAAAATGCAAAACGCTGCTTGCGATTATTCTGAATTTAAACGCCACCTTATTTACAAACCGTCTTTGAATTTCAAGCTTTTCAAACTTCCATTCGCAAAAATATGAATCCGCTGCTTATTGGAATTTCAAGCGCCCCCGAGGGGCTGTAAAGTTTCACGGTCCTGCTGTTACCGCGATAAATATCCCAATATCGTTCGCTGTATTTAAACCTGGCGAGGGAAGAACCGGACGCGATACAGAAAATCGACGAACGACGGGATCGTTGCGTCGGAAATCGCCACGGACCCGGTGGAAGCTGGCGCGGAACGGCTACCAGAAAAAGGGTCTCGTCGATCTAAAAAGAATCGTCGTGGAAGTCCATAAATCTTGGCGAGGAGGCGGAGAGGCGCGGGTGGACGGGGGTGGTGGTGTAGGCCGACTGGTTGGCTGGCTTCTCCATGGTTGGGGCCCGCGGGCACGAAAAACGCGGCTGCCGGTGGCGCGGTCGAATAAATCAAACTGGCGTGAAAATCAATTGTAAGACACTCGCCTCGCGTGTAGTCGTCCTCTCTGTCTCTCCCTCTCTCTCTTTCTCTCTCTCTTTCTCTATCTCCCTTGTGGCGTGCTCTCGTGGCTTTCGTGCGTTATCCGTGAACCGAGTCACCTTCCTTTGTGTCCCCCGGGTTCCCCGCGTACGCTCGTTCCGCGTTCGTTCTTTGTTCCTGCGCGCTCGTGTGGCTCGCGCGGCGAAGGGTGTGCGTGAGCGTGTACGCGCCGACTCGAGCGAACGACACAGAGAAAGCAAAAGAGAGAGAGAGAGAAGAGAAGCGTCGCGGATGAACGAGGAGGGTGAGGGGGAGGGACGTCGGAGTCGCGGGGACGTGAAGAATCGCAGAGGAGAGGGTGTAAAGTCAATACGGGTGGAAAGGCGCGCAGACGCCCGGCGTCGACCAATGCCGGTGCCGGGCAGCGCGCATGGCGTCCCTTCGGCGCTGGCGTCGCTCCATCTTGCCATCGGGACGCCGCGGGTAGTTTCTGGTCGACGGGAGCTTGGAATTGCTGGCAGAAATATCCTTGGACGACGCGACGACCTACCATGATCGCGGTATCGCGAGGAAACGTAGGCCAGCAGCATTGTCGGTACAGAACTTTCGCATACGGTGGCGGACAGAGGAAACTTTCAGATTCCTACGCTATGAATTTTGGTAACTTTTCTCCTAAGAACATGCATTTTACCATTTTGCCATTCGCTATATTCGTCCGTTGATTCTACCATATACAGGGTGGTTCGTAATAAGTGGGCGGTACTTGAGGGATTCGACGTCTGAAAACGATGGAAACGGTTCGTACGGGTATAATACGTGCTCCCATTCATTTTGTTTACGGGACACAGCTAGTTCTTTGTGCTCTGTCGTTTCGTATCTGATCACGTGGCCTCGTACGAGACGCTGAAAACGACCTCCTTGCATTTCAATGCACGCGCGCATTGGATTTTTATTTATGCGGGTACTTGGAGTCCATCGAAAGCGTCGCAGCGCTACTTTGCTATGGAACCGAACGAACAATTCGAGGAATTCGGGCAATATTGGAAATATAGGAATCAGGAGGCATGGAGAGCGTATCGCCACGTCGACATTGCGAGACAGCAGCGACGTCTTCGCATTGAAACGCAAAAAGAATCATTTTCAGCATCTCGTACGAAAGCAATCGAACACAAAACTCGCTACGTTCTCCTAAGGGAGATCACGCGGAACGTACATCGATGTCCTAACGTTTTCTCTTCGTCCCTTAAATATTTCCCCTTACTATGAAACACCCGGTACAAATCGATCTGACAAAATTCTCGTGTCTCGTTGTACTTTCTTTCTATTTTAGAATCTTCCCCTTGCTCGTCGCTGTGCTATCAACGCATTAGCTCGTCCCCAAAGTGTCTTTCGTTTTACAAGAAAATAACGGATGTACATCTTTCCTTTTATATTATTTTATTCGTTCATTTATAGCAATGGAACAAAATTGAAGTTGAATTAGTATGACGCATGCGGTAATGGAGCAGCATGGGTCATACATAATTCAATAAAATGATGTGAAACAAAGATGTGGTGCATCTGTTCGTTATTTGCTGATTATAAAATGAAAGAAACTTTTCGGACAAGCTATTGGGCCGGTCTGTGATTCATCCTGATGAATACTTAACACACACGTATACCGTTTACAGATTCTTCGGAGAACGAAGAATATCGTCGCGATATCAGAAGGACGTCGCTCGCGAGAAGCATCCTGCTGCTTTCACGCTTTTGCTATGTATATTGCATTGGCAATTAAGTGATTGCGGATTTTGTTAATACCAGCTGATCAGTTGCCAACTCGATAGTATGCCTTTGAATTTCATCATACGCGTGTTGGTAACAGATTGTCAAATTTAACGAACGAATTCAGAGACGTGAGTTTCTTTGCGCGGTCTACGTCTTCTTTTCAATCAAACGTACGAGAAGCTTTCGCAGTTGGACTGGGCAATCGAACGATTACCGTTAGGTTGTCCGAAAAGTTTCTTTCGTCTTATGAGGCGATGATAGACGCACAATGCTTTGTCTTTTATATTATTTTGTCGAATTACGTACGATCGATTTCGTTCCGTCGAGATAAACACAGCGACGTTTCACACACTTGGTGTCACGTTCGTACGAAGGTACATCGTTGCAAGAAACACGTTTGCGAAAGAAAGACACTTTCCGGACAACCTAATACATCAGCATCGATCATGTACCTCGCGACATTATAAACAAACAGCGTTCAGTATTTTTCCACTGTTAGGTTTTTCTTACAAATACACCAGTCATTAACCAGTTTCGACGATATTTTCAGAGTCGAACGATGGAAATGGAGAAATGGTCAACGAGTTTTCTCGTCACCTCTATGCGTCTGTCTGTTCGTCTCTCTGTCTCTCGTCTATTTCATCTGTTTCCATTATCACCTAATGACAAAACCCGCAGTCACTTAGTTGCCAACGCAATAATACGAATCTGCTTGGACGCGACAATGCCGCTCGTAACCGACCACCGGCTCGATTCAAGGACCGGTCAGGTGCGTTCTCGAAAGTACGCTTGACGAAATAATACGTTCACCGGGGAAAAGTGCAGCGACCCCTTCCTCGAACCGTAACAACGTCGCGTTATCGAAGCTAATAACAGCTCGAAACCAGAGTGGTCGTTAAGGAAGACAAAAAGCGCAGCGCGCAATTAAGCGATACGATTGCAGCGGCTGCTGTAGCCACGATATTTGCTTGTCACTCTCCGTATCGCAATCGAGACGGCCGCGACCCGGCCGGCCCGCCAGTCAGAACGAGTAGATCTTTTTTTCTTTTTTTTTCTTCTTCTCAAGCAGAGTTTTTGCTCGACGTTATCTCGCGCGTTGTAATCCGGTTAGAAGGCAGGCGAAAGCACGGAGAAAGCAACAGACACAAAGAGAAAGAAAGAGAAGCGGAGGGGGTTGACGGGGGCGGTCGCATCCCGCAAGAGCAACGAAATATACAAATATTGCCTTACCATATGCTTGAAAAACTTGTTTGCCAATTTAACGCCGGTCCATTCAATTATTTATACCATGGTATCGTATTAAAATACAAATTAGCAGCGGATTTGAAATCTTGCGGAAGTTTCAAAAATGTACTCGCACTGTCGCTCGAAGGATAGAAAGGACTCGGGATGATTTTATCCTTTGTTGGAGCTGTCGTGCGGGATTACCTGGTTATAACGCGATGAGGCTTACTCTTACGAGTTAATACACGTTGAAGGGATCGATATCCGCAAGTGTTATTATTCAAGTAGCTACGTTATCCGCGGATCATTTGTTCGACAAGCAAGGGATAAGATAACGAGGATGCTTCCAAATTGACAGACTATCGCGCTCCGCTTTATTATAGCAATTAAAAATCTGTTAACACCTCGACAACTCGTATATTCCTAATTTCGTTTAATACCATTGCTACGGTTTCAAACAAACGTTCTGTAACATAGAATACAATGAAATTACAACAAGTAGTAGAATATACTTATCGTCATTAGTTTGCCATCGTACGGTTTAGCGACGATCTTAATAAAAATTGGACAAAATTCCGTGTACGGTGTTGGTATTGCGATGCTTGTACACGTTTCGTCCTGTGCCGAGGAAGCCTCGTGGATCCGCCACCGAGGAGAAGAGCCGGTCAGCCGTGGTCGTGGTTGGTGATCGATTGCGGAGCGTTTCCGGTGGAAAGTCGGGAAAGGAATAATAGCGTGCGCGCGCGGGGGCGGCCGCGCACCCCCAGGAGGAGCCGTGGCAGAGGGTGAGCGACAAGTAATGGCCGCCGCGGCCGTTATTTATCGCTCTGTCCCGGTGCACACGCGAACACGTAGGCGCGCACCGGCAATTTCCAGCGATAAGCGAGCGCGTGCTCGCGCTCGCTCACGCCTGTTCCGGCGATTAGTCGCGCGACTGAATAAACGGCGTGACGACCGCTTTAAACTCGAACAACACCGGCCTCGCCGATTAACCGCGCGCCTCCTCTTCGTCTTGTCGTCGGCCGCCTGAAATCGCGCGTACCCATCGAATCTTTCGCCTCTTTCTAAACGCAATTCTTATCCATCGAAATAAAATACGACGCAGCGGTCGAGTCGGCCATAGGTTGATCAGGACACGCCTATCGAGATCTTGGAATAAATTACACGCTTTACCTGGCCTTTATTGTTTTCCAGTAATTTTCCTGTAGATTTGTCATTCCGTTCGTGTGTCGTATTTCGTCGTTTTTATTCTCAGTCGGTCTAGTTGCATTGTATTAAAAAGGAATGTAATTAATCGAATCTTTGGTACGAAAAGTACCGAACGAGCTTCCCTTTCTTTTAATCGCCAGCTTCGAAAATCCGTTTCAAGTTTTACGTCCGGTTAATTTCAACCAAATGCGACGATATAAAATCGTAAGTAGCTATTTAGTTGGTCAGAGGATATTTCATTTGCCGTTGTTATTTATCTAATTTCTGTCCGACTAGATTCAATTCAGCTTAGAAATGGACTTCGCTTACGATTCCTTTCATTCTTATCATATCTGCCGTACTATCTCTCCTTGTTCAACACCAGTTGCCTGTTTACTTTCAAACCGTTCTACCTTTATTTCTACTTTATTGCTGCCTAACCATATCGTTGCTTTTGCTCGTCCAGAGGATATTTTACTTCCTTATTTTCCTATTTCTATAAAATTCAACCGCGCAAACTGCAGACTCAATTTCCTCGGTTTACAAGCTGCTGAAGATAGAGAACGGTGGACAACTGGAGCGACGATACGCGCCTTGTCACGCGGAACTCTAAACCGAGTATTCGTTAGAATCGTCGAGTAAACACGACAAATGGGTATCCTAATTACATACGGCCGTCACTGTGAGCGTACGTGAGCCTCGAGGACGATGTTGGTCGGAAGATGGGAAGCCAGGTTTCTTTGGCGGACCATGCTGCTGGAAACAGCTGGGCGCCACGATTGCAGGATCGATGGAGTCGCGGATGTTGGGAAGTCTGCGGGTGCAACCGCGACGAACGTAATTTATCGCGACCATATAAACGCGTACGAACGCGCAACAGCTATTCCCGGCGACAGTCATGGGTTTTACTGCCTAAGATACAACACTTACCATTCTCATCATTAAAACGTCGGCCGGTTGGCCGACGCTCGGGGAATAAACCACGCGTAGAATGTAAGCTACGTACCTAGTCGACCAAAGCGAACACATGTAGCGATAAGCGCGGCTGGTATAAATTACGACCGATAAAAAGCTTTTACGGTAAATATTAATCCAAGTATTGGCTCATTAAGACGAGCAATCTGTTTCGTTCGAGCGCTGCCTTTTATTTCACCGTTACGCGGAATAAATTTACACGCCGCCACCTTTCCACGGTCCACGATCGATTCCCGGCCGTGCTAACCGGTGTATCCACTTTCTTCCTTGCAATTTTACATCCTGCCTCTTACGCTTTACCTCTTCCTTTTCATTTTTCCCGATAGAATTTCCATGGAGACCGTGTCGCGTGGAAAATCGCGCGCGCCGCTGATTCAGCCCGAACGATTCTTTAATTCAGCCATTACACTTACGTAAATAATAACCGCGATTGCGTAGACGGCACGGCCGAGCCTTGAATATTAAAACAATCGTCCCGACGATACCGCCGATCTATCCCGGCAGCAGCGCAATTTTATTTGTTCGTTGGCTTCGAGGGCAACTTTCTCCGGCGATTAAAACGTTCTATAACCGGATCACAGCGTGCACCGTGGAGGATGGCAATTTTTCGGAGGAATAATCGCTTCTTTTTCCAAGATCCGCAGCCGTTGGAGCGTGCCCAGACCTCGGCGGAATAATAAACGCCAGGCAAGTGGGTACGCCGCAACAAAGAGCCTTTCTACCGTGCTTAGACCGTGGCATTATTATTTATTTATAGCGTCATTATGTTGTCTCTATTGTTGTTGCGGCTCGAGAGCGTATGGTAAATGTTGACCGGGTCTCTCTCCCTCTTTCTCTCTCTCTCTATCTCTCTCTATCTCTCTTTCCTTTCGTCCTCGCGCCCCCACCTCTCTCCCTCTCTCTTCGACCGCTGCCTCTCGAGCCACACGATCGAGAATACATAATTATCGAACGCTTTTGCCGACGGCAGGAATCAAGGACGATACACGTGTATTTTTTCTTCCATTAACAATTATAATGGACTGGACCGAGAGGTTCGAGATCGAGCGATTCCAGAGAGAGGAACGACGACGATTAGCAGCGGAAAAGTTACACGGAGCATGGAAAATCGTGCTGGAGAAACTGCCACAGCGCGCTCTTTTTAACCCTCTGACAGACTTTTGGATAAATATTTATCTGGCACAGTTGGTCGATTAAGTTCGTTTTAGCGAAATATTTTACGCGCGCAATTATTGCCTTGGCAACTAAGTGATTGCGGGTTTTGTCATTACTATATAATGGTAAAACCCGCAATCACTTAGTTGCCAAGCTAATATCTTCTTTGTATTTAGTCGAGCGGTGATCGTACTATTATTCGTCTAGTAATAGGAATAATCGTTTCCGCTTAATTTCAGACGCCAGCACGACTGCTGCTATTAATTTAGCAAATAATTAATTAACCAGGGACGATCAACTTTCTAATCCGCTGTTTGAAAAAGGCTGATTGTAAAAGGGAATGTTGCGACAGCCGGGCAACGTAGCTTGAAAATATATCTCACGTTCGGTACCGTGTCCATCTTCCACGCAGCGCATAAATATTTATGTATAATACATAATTTTATCCGAATAAGCTCTTATCTGAATAAGTTATTCGATGAAACTTTTATTAGGATAAATTCTTACACGAATTTCTTGTTTGAATAAGCGATATTTATTCATTAGCGACGACTAACATTTTATTTCTTGTTTTTCTTGTTGTTCGAATAAAGCTTCGTCCAACGCTGTCACCACCTGAAACCCGATATTCACGTTGTTCGTTTTCCATACACGTGCAAGTTCCACATTAACGAGTGTAACGATGTCTCGTTATTGTGAAATGTGTTTAGTAATTATAATAGTTTTATGTATATATATATATAGTTTAGTAGCTGTCATAGAAAATATTTCTACCGTGGAATATGCGCGTTTCAACAAGCAAAGTTCACTTTGACAAGTGTAGTGAAAAACGCGTGTTAGCCGTGATATTTCCGAACGCTATATGGAAAACTTGTAGCAAGAGGGTTAATACAATTAACCGGGCGAACGTGACAACCCAAGACGGATTGTCACGAGCCACGGTGGATGACAGCGGTTGAATAATTACCGGCAGCTAGTCTGGTTTTATCGTTGACCGAACAAATAACAGAGGCCTGAGTGTGCTTAATGCGGTCGAAAAAGGGAGGAAAAAAGGAAGAACGGAGGTGATGAATGACCGGCACGTGGAAACGCGGCGTGTTTTCCAGCTACGCGGAAAACCCAGGAGAAAAATCGCGGCCGCTTTTTTCCTCATATCGTTAGAAATGTAAATCCACTCACACCGAAGCCACATAATCACGACGCAGGCGAATGATTAATTCAAATTCGATACGGATCGTTGGATAGGTTGTCGTTTTTATCGAGAAACGGAAGTCGATCAGGCCACTTCTTCCTTAGACTTTGTAACACGAAGAAGCGGACGAGTTTTTGAATTTTCCATTGGAAAGTTCGTCTGGAAAGTTTCGATCGCCTTGAACGTCCTTCGAAGCATCGACAGACTTGAAACCAGATCAAATGCAAAAGATTTCCCGATAATTGCGACGAAGCTTGCGAAAAAATAAGCTTACTGCATATGCATATCGTTTATTGAATAACATAATCTTGTATAACGTAAGGTAATGTAGGCAGTGAAGTAACGTACGCGCTTAAATGAGTCGATGATTAAATAATGACGATTCAGAGTACTTTTATGATATATTTATCTGATAACAAAAACAGTTGTTAATTTATGTCGCAGGCTATAAACACAAACATAGCTTAGAATAGAATTTACGATCATGCGAACTCTCCGCACTTTCTTTCGTATTTTATATCGATGATGACATTTAAGTTCCAACATATCGACCATACTCCAAGCTTCCAACGTTCGTGGGAATAACCGAGATTTCCGAAATCACGCACTTTCGCAAGACTCGTCGAAGCAGCCAGGATCTTCGTCGGTTTCCATAGTTTTATCAATTCTTCGACCATCGAATCTTCTCATTCCAAGCTACTCGAATTTTTACGATGTTCGAAAAACGTCGGATCTCTTGGAGACTGACGTTCGAACGTTCATCGCTAGCGCTAGCCGAATAGGCTCGCGATGGAGCGTTGCGCTATCGCGCCGCGACCGGTATCAAAGTGGCAAGGCTGGCCACCTTGCCCCAATAAGCCTGAACAGGATATTCAATCCTGTGCTGTTGTCGGCGTGCCGCGTTGTATATTGTCTGACGTGCATACAGCTGGATTGCACAATTCGTGGCACGCTTATGCACGACAAACTCGCGATATATTTACCTGTACACGGTTTTACGTGTATTCGCGCGCCTCGTAACCACTTGCCCGCGACGATGGAGTTGAGTTACTTTGGTTACTCTCGCGGATGATTGGCGTGGACGCAGCGCGCGTTCCTCGTCTCTGGCGTTCCAGCTCCACCAGGTGGCCAGGCTTTCAGAGTCCAATGTTTCTCTCCGCTTTCCATATTTTCCTTTACACTTTGCGACTCGTATCGAATAATGCGATTTCGACCAGCTTTATTCCTCTGTTTCATTCTCTCGTTGTTGGAGGTTCAGGTTCTTGACGAAGATCGGATTCAAGTGGAGTATGGTATAACTGTAACAGCTCGCTACGGTGCAAGTCTTTGCACAATCGCTGCAATTCAATAAAAATTAAGACTGTTGGTACTGTCGTATTTTCGATAGGACGTTTTTCCTTGACGTTGACTCTGCAATAACTGCGACTAAAGTTCTCTGTGCATTGAAACTGAAACGAGCAATACGGCTGCATCGATCGAGTTCCACAGTTGCTTGTAATAAATAGCCGACGCTCGATCAAATCTATAGAAACTTTTAGAAGGCCAGTGTTCCAGACAGCTGTTTCGAATTCCAAGATCTCAACATTTTTAACGGATACGTTTAAAGTGCCAAATTAAAGTTTAATTTGCGCGTTCCCGTAGGAACAATTTTCTATCGTTGCTCTTTTATTCCTACCAATTAATATCGGCCATCGATCGGTTGCTTTTCATCGATACCTACCAGCTGTGTATATGGTTGCCAGAGATAAGGCGAAATTTAGATTGACGAGCTTAGCAGCTGGAAGTTTTCGTACGCGTGCGATGATTCGCGAGTGTGAAAATACTTCGAGAAAACTGAAGCGACTGAAGCTGCAGCCAAATCCGCGGGATTTGTGGCACTGTCGTTGAAGGGATCGCGTGTAAGTTGGAACAACGGTGTCTAGTTACGAACGCGCGGGCGTCTAGGTGTCGTAGCAAGAGAGCAGCGTTGTAAAACGACTTAAATGCCACACACCAGCGGCGTTACACACCTGGATAGCGATACTCGTCCGTTGGTGAGGTAGGCGACGCGCGAGCGCGCCGCCGCATACGAACGCGCACGTGCACCAACAAGGACGCACGTGTACTACAAGAGACAAGAAGAGAGACAGAGGGTCGTGTACACGGCGTTATACGCGTCGGCGGTGGCGAAGTTTTGTCCAGTGACGTAATTAATGCACTGGCTAGGCTGGAACTTTCTCGTGTCGAGGCCGGTGTAACACCCGCCAATTCCGCCTAACGCTCATTATATTTTGGATGTCCAAGATTTCCCACACCTGGACCTCTAGCTCGCCTAAAGCTTCTAAAAATACCAACAGTCAAGTTCATTCATTTCCAGCATTTCTCAAGTATTCGTTCCTCAAATTACGAGTAGATTTATCCACGTCGTACCGTGACGCGTTGGATAATTGCATTTATCGATACGTAAAGCTTGTACGCGATCGCCGTTGTGATCTAACAGTGGAAAATATAGCAGGCAAAAGTATGTACCTGTATGGGATAGGTATGGGGTCACGGTGCAGCGTCGTCGATGAAATCCGAACCCAACAATAAAGAGCGCAGGTCTCGTGCAGGAAATGCACTCGCGTGGTTCTTCGAATAAAGCGCATCTTCAGAATATCCAAGTATGGGAACAGCGAGTAATTGCAAAATGTAAAAACTTTAAGATCTTTAATAGATCTTGATATGTTAGCAAGAAAACAATACATCTCGACCTTGAGATACCCACAGTTAGAGAAGAAGTATCCAAATTCAGTAACACATATAATGTAAGAGTTAACAACTACTAAAACCATTAGTTATTCAATTACTTGACACGACGAATCAGATCAGCAGACCCTTTGGATTTAAGCATTAGATTCAACTAGAATCAAACATACTATAAACTCTTATAATCCAAGTTACAGTACCGGGGCAAAATAATTTATTTATAATTCTCAATCCAAGTTACAGTACCACGGCAAAATAATTTATTTATAATTATCAATTCAAGTTACAGTACCACGCTAAAATAATTTATTTATAATTCTCAATCCAAGTTACAGTACTACGCTAAAATAATTTATTTATAATTATCAATTCAAGTTACAGTACCACGCTAAAATAATTTATTTACAATTCTCAATCCAAGTTACAGTATCACGGCAAAATAATTTATTTATAATTCTCAATCCAAGTTACAGTACTACGCTAAAATAATTTATTTATAATTATCAATTCAAGTTACAGTACCACGGCAAAATAATTTATTTATAATTCTCAATCCAAGTTACAGTACTACGCTAAAATAATTTATTTATAATTATCAATTCAAGTTACAGTACCATGGCAAAATAATTTACTTACAATTATCAATTCAAGTTACAGTACCACACTAAAATAATTTATTTATAATTCTCAATGAGAATTGATCGTAAAAATCTACCAAATGAAAAGAAGTCTTCAGAATATATATACTGTATCAAGGAGCATTCAAAAAGAACCGTAATTGGCGCTAAAACAACCGACAGATAAGATAGGAAGCTGGTACGCGTCGGAGAAATGAAAGCGCGGGGAATATGAAAATGTTTGCAAAGCAAAGGACACGATGTTTCTGTTATTCGTGAATTTTATAGAAAATCGTTCGAATCTCTAGAAATGCAGCGTTGCGAGTGTATAAAATTTCGATGGAAATTTACGAATCGACCATGTTGACCCTGGCAGTTGTATCGCTAATGGACAGAATGAAAATTGCGTACGTGCGATGCGACGAATTTTAGGTTAGGTGACAAGCAATTGAACATGGAGCGCCGATCCAACGGTATTCTCCTCCGGCGAACGCGTAGATCCCGTGGAAACGGCTTCTCCTCGCGCGGCAATGTAATGGATAAACGTTAGCCGGACACGGCATTAATATACAGCGATAATGAGGCTCGTGAAGGAGGGGAAACGATTAACGTTCGATCGAAAGTAACGCGGCGCGCTACTCGCATACATAGTACAGACAAGATAATTTTTCCTTGCAACATAGTCGTAGCCGCGGTAAAAAAAACGTCTCTAATTGGATCGGGCAATTTGTCACGATCGACGACCACACGGAGAAATCATCGCGTAAGCCAGCTACGATTTTCAATTATCGGCCGATCTTGTCTTTCACGTTGATCGCGTCTACCATGTAATAGCCGGTAAACGACATTGCAATTTTCTGATAACGGGAATTGATTTTAATTCGAGCCGTAACGATGCTCGTTTAGAAGCCACGGGCGCCCGCACCAGTGCAAACCTTGCCATATATTTCCTGCGCAGAATTCGCACGTTCAAGGTTGAACGAATTGGCCATCTCCATAAACAGCGAAAACGATCGATCGGCAAATTGAACGCGTTCGAAATTGCAATCTCGCTCCAGCTTTCCCACGCCGGTTTCAACTTTTTTCTACTTCCCCGCGCGAGTTTCCAGCTCGTCCTTTTTCCATCCGACACCCGTTACATCGGATACGCCCGGACGAAAGTACACGGTCGAGTGTGGGTGTGTGTAAGAGGTCCAGCCTTGCCTCGGACGGAGGCTGGGTGTGGCCGTGACTAAAAGTTCACTAGAGCACACTTAACACACTTAACACGCGGTTTCTCCGCGCGATAGACGAAGGCCCCCGACCGATATGCAGGTACACGCTGCCAAGAGAAACCGTTTCTTCGTCATCCATCTTACAATTACGGTCTTCTGTTATCGTTCATCCTCCACCAGCTTCACCGATGCCCACCGCTTCCAATCGCATCGAATGTCCGCACGCGCCGCACAATTACCATCGTTGTTATTATACTTGGAGTAGCATACACTAAGATACCTGAAAGTGTTGGAAATTTTGGTGATTTAGAAAGTCTCGCGAGACACGAAGGTCTTGGCTATTTCGGTTAGCCTTTTAAAAGCTTGGCGGGCGGTCAATATTTTGCAAGCATCTCAAAAATATTCAAATATTAATTTCAAATTTTCAACGTGATATTGATGTTCCGTAGATGTAATTTTATTGTTTCTGTATATATCGTTTATTATTTGAGTCGATAGCATGCTATGTAGCGTCATTGACGTAAATGTCGGAGAAAATGTAACAAGCTCGAGATATCGGAAATGCATTACGCCAGTCACTTCCAAGACTTTCGACACTTTCGGCGATTTTGCGGCAAAGAATCGTTTCCAAACTGACATCTAAATGTTCGTCGCTGTTTTTATCGCTCGTGGAGCTGAAGTTCTCTAGAAAATCGAGCAAACTTGATGTACGCTGCGTTTCATCAACCACAGCAAATTCTTCAACTCGCGGAAAAATCAACGAATTATGAAACTCCTGCGCAGTTATTTTCTGCTACTCAAAATTACTCTCGAGAGATGATACTGTTCGATTTTGCGTAACTCGCAGATTAGATAAAACTAGAGATAAAAAGAAAACTACTTGCTTTAATTGGGACAAATGTTCGGTAAAAAGCCTATCAATGTTACGGGAAAATAATTAAAATCGGCAAATAGCCTGCTGTTCGGGAGACAATTTCATGCCTCGAGAATAAATTTCGACAGCAAAGATAAATCGCGTAATACACGTCTGTATATTCTCTACATATTGCCAAAGTTTCCCAATTTTTTGAATTTTCTCATCGAGGAGGCACCTTGCCTCGTCGACGTGAAAGATCGAGACCAAATGGAAAGCTCGTAGGTGGTTAGTTGGTGGGAGGGAAAATAGCCGATTGGAATGAATAATCGGCCCGATGGACGAGTTCCTACGGCGGTTTTTGCCCGCAGAGAAATTAATATCGCGTCCTGATCGAGTGGAGAGCATTTGCATATCGACACGTGGAAGATCGCGTCGACTGCCGTTCGAACGCGGCTCCATCTCGTTCACAGCGAAATTGATGCGGCTGTGATCGGGAAAACTCGACCACCCAGTATCCCTCAGCCTTGCGAGCGAATTTTTATCGAATTTTTCCAAGCCTGGCGTACGCGAAATCGACGCCTCTCTGATTTACAGCTTCACTGACGATGATGACGACATTAACGTTATCGATCGTTGGCGATCTTTCGCGGATACTCGAGAAGTTGTATCCACGTCCTCTCGCAGCGATTAATAGCCTTGTCGCTAGTCGTTTTTCAAGCGCGCGTCGAGGAAAGCGTATTTCGTTGATTCACGAGAGAATATTTTCATTTTCCGCGACGTTTACGTTCGGATCTCGGATCGCGTAAAACATCACGATAGCGATCGCGATGGTATTTCGACTGTCCAGGAGTTGCTTAATGGCTGTCCATTTAGCTGGCAGACATCTTCTTCCCATAAAAAGGGAAAAGCAAAAAAAGAAAAGAGTGGGAAAAAAGGGGGAAAAACAGGTTAATAGCGTGGAACGTTGGTGTGATTTTTTCCAACCGGGCGTTACGGATTGACTGGTGAAACGAGAGAATATTCAGCTGGATCGACGCGACATTAACGATATCGTTAGCGTAAGAAACGACGACCGATACGCGCGGCGTTTGCTCGCTCGATCGACAATTTATTCGCTCCGGACGCGGATCGTTAATTACAAAATTACAGAAATCAGTTAAGTCAATGAAATCGCGTAACATAGTGTTTGAGGCCCTGAACGAGGAGGATGATGATGCCATTAAAGTGGCATCGAGCCTCCGTGAGGCAGAGAGAACGGCGCTCGCGCGCTCCGGCCACAGACCACACACGCCTGTCTACACGTGTCTACACGCCAGCCAGCTGTATGGTAATCGTGGCCAGGCTGCCAGCCATCCTATCATACCGTATATTATCTAACTGCGGATTACGGCCGGCGAATCGCAATTATCCCGCGTCGCCTCGTGCCTATCGTTTCGCGCGCCTCACCGAAAGCCACCATTTTACCGATCATTAGACAACGTTTGTCCGTGATTAGTAGGCTGCGGATATTTACGTGAAATTACATTTTTATAGCAACGATCGAGCAGATGCCAGCTAACCAGACACGTATTTATTAAGTATCCTGATGAATACTTAACACACACGTATACCGTTTACAGATTCTTCGGAGAACGAAGAATATCGTCGCGATATCAGAAGGACGTCGCTCGCGAGAAGCATCCTGCTGCTTTCACGCTTTTGCTATGTATATTGCATTGGCAATTAAGTGATTGCGGATTTTGTCAATACCAGCTGATCAGTTGCCAACTCGATAGTATGCCTTTGAATTTCATCATACGCGTGTTGGTAACAGATTGTCAAATTTAACGAACGAATTCAGAGACGTGAGTTTCTTTGCGCGGTCTACGTCTTCTTTTCAATCAAACGTACGAGAAGCTTTCGCAGTTGGACTGGGCAATCGAACGATTACCGTTAGGTTGTCCGAAAAGTTTCTTTCGTCTTATGAGGCGATGATAGACGCACAATGCTTTGTCTTTTATATTATTTTGTCGAATTACGTACGATCGATTTCGTTCCGTCGAGATAAACACAGCGACGTTTCACACACTTGGTGTCACGTTCGTACGAAGGTACATCGTTGCAAGAAACACGTTTGCGAAAGAAAGACACTTTCCGGACAACCTAATACATCAGCATCGATCATGTACCTTGCGACATTATAAACAAACAGCGTTGAGTATTTTTCCACTGTTAGGTTTTTCTTACAAATACACCAGTCATTAACCAGTTTCGACGTTGTTTTCAAAGTCGAACGATGGAAATAGAGAAATGGTCAACGAGTTTTCTCCTCACCTCTATGCGTCTGTTTGTTCGTCTCTCTGTCCCTCGTCTATTTCATCTTTTTCTTTGCAATTCAACGAGGACCCGGCGAGCAGGGACAGTGATCCGTGGAATTTCACTTGGTAATCGCGGTGCAGTCACTTCACAATTCTCCCGATCTCGATATTCTAATTCGGCCACGGTGAGAAACCGTATCTATTCAAATTGCCCGCCGTCCCATCGGTCGGCGGCGTGGCCAGTGAATTTAAAAAGACGCGTATACGCGTTGGTGGGCGGTGGAAAAGGTTAAGAGTATTCACCACACGTTTTCTGCGTGCACGCGTCCGACGTGGGAATTCTTAAAAGCTGCGGCGTCCTACGATTTTCGTTGGCGATCGACGTTCCTTGAAAAAATCGCCGCGCCAACGAGACAAACGTGTCTGCAGAAGTTGTTCGCCGAGACACGCAGCGGCGGGTGGCCCCGTACAGTAAAAAATTGCACGTTGTTGGTTCACCGAGGACGAAGCTCGAGGGAGCGATGGGATCCGAAAGAGAAACGAGAAACAGAAACGTGGAAAACCGCCGAATCTCGAGGCGAGCGAATTCTACGTCTCGAATATTCATCGGAATTCGATTGCGCAAGCTTCACCTGCCGATCGCGAAGGAAAAGATCAAGGTGGAAAGAAGGCGGCCGGTGGACTGCGAGAATACGTGGAAATCCGTGTCGAACCAAGTTCGCTATTGAAAGATCGAGCCGGTGGAGATTTATGTCGTGTCGGGACCGTTTACTTGTAACGCCTTGAATCGTAGATGGCTATCCTTGCGGAAAGCCGCATACGCGCCACTATCCCGCGCCAACAACCAACCGTTGAGGTTGAAATCGAGCCGCGATTCCTTGTCATACGAGAGCCACGAGCGGTTCTCTCGTTCCACTCGCTTCACAACAATTCCAAATTTCTACGAAATTCCTACAGATTGCTCGAATGTCGCTCGGTTCCGCGGATTCTCAGATTCCAGCAATTTGCGAGGTTATTTGTATCGGTGGAAAGGCGCGGTAATTACGGCGAGATACGGCGATCGCGGACAACCGGCGAGGAGACGAGAGGAGAGAAGAGTCGTCGGGCGGGTCGTATGCGTTAGCATTTAAGCGCGGGTCCGTTGGACTGGCAAGGGCAGCAGCCGGGGGCTGCCGGCCTCTGAGCAGTTAGCCAAAGTCATAAATCGAGTTTCGAGAGCTGAATCGCGGCCACGGGACGCACACGCACTCGGAACGCGCGTGCTTTATGCATTGTACGCGCGTAGATAGGGGTGGCCCGCCATAATTCACCCTGCTTCTTCCCTCTTGGGATTTTTGTTTCGTTCGACTTTATATAATACATCGGCCACGCTCTCCGACCTCCTCTATATCCTACCTCGTTATTCCCTGTTTATTCCACGAAATGTGAAACAGAAAGTTTCTCCAAATAATACGATCGTTTATTCCACGTTATCCGCTGTTTTCTACGATCTGGAAAAAATTGTTCCGTTCGCGGGAAATGTAAGTAGATCGGGTCGTGCTTTGTCCCGCGTGCTCACTTCCGGCCGTCGTTTTAGCTAGGGAAAATTAATTTGGAATTTAGTATACGACCTTAATGGCCGTGTCCTATATACACGTGCATACGTGTACGTATGTAGGCGACGTGTACACGTGCAGCGAGATGCATTTGAACGCATCCTGGTGTAACTGGCAGCATTGTGGCGGGCCGGTCGATCGTGCCGGCGCCGCTTCCTGCTGGCGTAATAATTAACGAACAGACCGGCCAGCTTTATGTTTGTTTAGGCAGCTGAACGAGCTTCGCGTGAACTCTCGCCATCTCGGGAAAACTATAATGAATCTCGTGTCACCTCGTTGAGTGCATAAAGAGCTGACCTTAATTGCGCGCCGGCTCGCCGCGACGCCGCGCCACCAGGAAACCAACTCGTTTGCCGCGCCGCGTACGTCCCTTCCTTATTTCCATCAATTCCTTCGGACCAACTTCTCCCTCGGTTCGTTCGTTCTAATTGCTAGCTGCGATTCAAGTCGCTCGCATGTTCCAGCGACGAGGATGATGCACATTCGCTCATCAAAGCGGCGGAATTCTTCGCAACTGTGCACATTCAAATTATATTCTACTCGGTTTTTCAACGAAATTATCCTCGCGAATGGCCAGAAATAAATCGTATTAAACGTGGAAATAAACGATATTCCGTGTGAGGCGTAGACGGTGTTTCCGTCCAAGCGGATACGACAAAATGATCGTAGGAACTGGGAGGACGTGGAAGCGGAGACCACGCCGCTTCGAAGCTTCTTTTCGAATCGCAAAGCGGATTCCACGACGAGGACACGGTCGAACGAATCGCAGTTTCGCAAAACGCCCAAGATCCTAATCGTTGGTTGCATATAGCGAGGAAAGCACCGCGGCGCTCTCCCAGGCACACGTTATTAACCCATTGTTTAGCGCATGGTAGCACTTAGAGGCAAGTGGAAGATGCAGTAATTTAAACGTCCTTTGATCCGCGAGAGTTGTTTTCAACTATCGCCCCGTAAATCATCTCGCGCTCCATAAAGCTGCGGCCGCCGTCTCGCTCTCTACTCCACTTTTCTCGCTCGTTCGCCCCCGCTCCGCGGCCAAATAACAGGCCACGATTTACAGCGTAGTAATTTACAGCCGAACGTAAGCGTTGCATACCGCGGCCTCATCGTGTAAATACGCCACTTTATTTCGCCTGGGTCTGCCCCTACCACGCGGCTCTCTTCCACGCGATTCCGTCCATTTCTGAATTGTCTGCCAGTGCATAGAAAGTACAGTCAACCGAGAAATTGCTTGCTAAACGAAAGGAATGTGGCACATGCGCGAGCACAAAGTCCAGCTGGCCGAAAACGCGATGGAAATGAGAGAAAAAAATCAGGTTAGACGATGAGTGGCAGAGGCAAGAGGAGCGCAACATCTGTAACGAACCGATCGCAATTAGCAGGTAGACAGTTCAATAATGCCAGGAGAATTCCATACGCCAACTAATTATCGGTTGCTTTATTTCGCCGGTTCGACGCGTACCGTTATTCGCCAGCTTTCTGCGCTGTAATTTTCATCCCGAAAGCTCTGTCCGTCGTGCTTGCTCCCTTGCAGCGGACGGCAAGAGAGAGGAGGACGCGCGAAACTTCATCTTCCTCGAGTTTCTCTCGATAGGCTGCCGATAAATTGCTAGGGCTACGAAAAATCGAAGGTATAATTGTTAGTTCCGCGTTGCGATCCAATTAATAATCGGCGGTGAGGAGGCCGTGCGAGGCGGATACGCTCTCCGGACCGGTGCAATCAAGCGGTGCACAGCACGCGTAAGCCGGAAACCGGCTCGATGGCTTCTGGGTATCTATTTAACGACGTTACTGCGTGGCCCGTTGGCAAAAATCGCCACTACCGTTCCTTGTACCTTCTCGTTGCTCGTTTTATTGCCAACTCTTATAATCTCGCCGATAATAATTCTTCGTACAAGTAATTCCCTCTGGCGGTTACCGCGGCAATTCCAGGCTACCCTCGAAGGGGCGAGTCCAGTCGTTGCTTGTCGTTGGTGTTCGCGTCGTGCAGTCCGGTCGTTTAAAGTTTTAAGCGGAACCGTGGCGCGGAGTGTCGAAAAGAGTAGAAAAAACGCGTGGCAGAGAGAAACGAAGGGGGCAGAGGGTGGGAAGAGCAGCGGAGGTGGTTCAGTGGCGTTGTCCCACGGGGCGACCCACCGTTCGACTTCTCCCCGCCTTATATAAACCGGCGATCCAGCACGCTTTGCTGCTCGTTTTGCTCGATTTCGATTGCGCCGGCCCAGAAGAAGCTGCTGAACACGCTGGAACATTGCTCGCAATTTAAATAAATTCACCGTGTCGTCCCCGTGGCTCTGCTCCGACCGTTCCTACCTTTCCTCCTCCTCCCTTTGCTTCTTCCACGCTGCTCTCCTCAGCTTCGTCCAGCGACCACTCTCGATTTTTCGAGTCGCCAGACAAAGTAGAAACGCAGAAACGTGGCGATCCTACGAGGCCAAGTAACGAGCATTCGGCGAACTCGGTGAACGATAAGGAACGCGGCCGAGTCAGGACGACGAATTAAGACTGGTCGGCGATCGCAGTGATTAGAAAGGCAGAGAGGAGCGTTGGATCGACGGAACGCCGCGGCGTGGTCGGCTACGTCACGGCGCGTATCGGGTACGCGGTGAAAATCGTTTGCCACGTCGCGTCGCGTCGATCCGCGTGCCGCGTTCAGCGGATAGAAGATGAGTGAAAGGTTGCCTGGCCGGACCAAGGTCTGTTCAATGTCTCGTGCCGGCTTCACCGGAATAGCCGTAGAAAACGGGTCGTTGCATCGAACCCGGTCGCCAACGAAATTTATCGACTCGATAGCTGCCGATCGGAATTCGCAATTTGAAAGGAAACGCCAGTTTACAGATAATTGCAAGGGACAACCGATGGACTAGGCTCGCGTTAAATCTTATTCCCTCCAGTCTCATGTGTACTTTTTTACATTTATCGCGTTTAAAGCTTCTCCTATTTACACGTTCTTCCACCTTACGCGATCTTCTCTCCACTGTTCTTAACCAATTAACTAGCGTCCGCTTTTCGCTTCCCTTCCTCGTCGCCTTTCAGTGCGCAATTTCCTTTTTCTGCTGTTCTATTTGGCAGAAGCGTAATTGGAGAATTAATGGGGTCTCGGCTTCAGAAAATCAGGCTTCTCCTTTTCCAAGAGTTACTCTGTCTGAACGAAAAACGTTGCTCTATTTTCCGCGAGCTGGCCGATTAATTGGATGCCACGTGGATTCCTCTCGGCGAATTTGTTTTCGCGCCCGATTCCCTATGACGTGCTTCTTCCCTTCTTCCTCCACACATCGACGAACGCTTCGCTCGGCCGAGAGGGTCCGAGTTTCTCAAGGATAGGCGAGGCTGGTTAATCGCGCGACACAAAGAGACTGTTACGATGTCCTTTGCCTCGCTAAATACCAGCGACGATCGCTCGGCCGCGATGCATCTTCCCTTAATAGAATATTATTCATCGGTGAATCGCGCGTGGCGATAGAAAAGCGGCTCTTCGCGCGACTCGTTTCTGCAGCGTCGCTTTTCCGATTTTCTACGCGGCGATCGTTTCCACCGGAAGCGCATGAAACGCGTGGAAGGTTGCAGGGAAAAAAGCGGAGGCGCGATATAAGCGGCGGGTTATCACGACCAGCCGGGAAAAATCCGGCTGGAAAACCTGTCGGCGAGACATCGGATACGGCGGTCATTAATATTAATCGAATAAATCCAGACGCGTTTACGTGGCAGGCAGCCGTTGCGATTTTCACACGACCTCGTCAAGGCGACATCGCGCTTCCTCGCTGCGTTCTCTTAGAAAAATACACAAAGTATATGCGAAATAATGTTCTCTGGAAAGCGTGTCGCTGATTTAACTAACTGACGCGTGACTAGCCGACAGCGGCGATCCTTCGTTCGCTCGTCTGCCCTCGCGAGCCAGCAATTCTAATAAATTCTAATCGTATGAGTTTCAAACGCATAAACCTACAATCGCTCGTAGCAAACACGATGGGAAAGTTTGAAGTTTCTTTGAAAGTTAGAATAATGGGAACGAAGGAAAAAAAGAAACGCGGATAAAGTTGAATAGTATAAAGTGGAATCGTGCGCTTTAATTGCACCAATCGTCCAAGTGACCGGCTCCTGCACGGTACAAGCGATGAATATCGGCGGACCATCTCGCTCATCTCGCACCTCGTTCGCGAAATTCCGAATTGAGAATGTTTAGGCGAATTTGCACGAACCCTGGCATCGTTCGTATCCTTCTCTAGCCGGTGGCCAGGACTCGTGGAACGGAAAACGGCGAACAGGGGAGGAAAGAGACGGGGGAAGAGAGACAAAAGGGGAAGGAGAAGGTGCACCGAGAGCGGGTCGAGCGCGCGCTAGTGTTAGGAATGTGGTACCACTGCTTGTCACAGTCACAAGCGCACGCTGCACGGTACCACCGGTACCTTGTATTATGCGGCTGCGGTTGCATATAAGTGCAGCGCGAGTAGTGGCCCGGTAGGCGTACGACGCCTCGTGCGTTCGTCTATAGTTTATATTGTATATCGAGCGGCTTGCCGAACGCTGGCCACGTAGCCGCTTGCTTACCTGTGCTTGCCTTCGCTTCTGCGCGTCCAACGACCTACGATAATTGGCCCTGGCGTAACAGGTTTCGCAAATCCCCTCCACTTTCTATCGGTTCGAATTTCGGAAAATTCGAAAACTATCTGTTACGATCGAATTTCGCGCGCCTCGCTACTTGTCGGTTCACCTCGCTCGATCGCCAATGGTCGACGGACGGTCAGTCGGCCAGTCAACCGAGACAATCGGTGAAGTTGTGTTATTGTCGTTTTATTATCATCATTATTGTTATTATTATTATTATTGCCATTGGCAGGCGATTAAATATAAACGTACGTATCGTCGGAACGTAACGTCTTCCTCGAAGGTGGTTTGCGAACACGAAGCTCGAGGTGTATGGCGCATAACCGGCATAGTTTCGCCTGGCTGAAATCACGAGGCATAAATTATCGCGCATATCACCGTGGCGATGCAATCGGCGTGCACGTAGGATCGGAAACGCAATTAAAATAAAATCAGGGTCCCGGCCGGTGCGCTCGCTGGCCGCTCGCCGCCAGGGAACTGCGCGTCCAATCGATGCCCCTCCCATTGTTTTCAAAGAGAATTGCTGTAAATCGGAGGATTACCAGGCCGGCCGGAGAGATCGAGACTTTTCCGGCCGGATCGTACGAGTACGAGTAAACGATCGTTTTACGAGCGTAGCCCCGATAACGATCTCCGTGTATCCTTGACTAAATCGTGACTAGAAGCGGAGGGAGTGCGCCGATACAACCTCGATACAAACATTGTTCTCATCGGGATACAAATTGCTCGTATGCCGATGCGGTTCGGCCCGTGGTAGGGGAATAAATAAAATCAAAGGAGAAAGGGAGAGAGAGAGAGAGAGAGAGAGAGAGAGCCCGGACAGCCACGTCCTTAAGCAGCCTGTTCCTAGAACAATTGCATCGGCGATTCCAGGATTTTTAACATCCTTCGCTTAATTCCTTCGACGAACTTTCAACTACGTGTGTACGTATGTACATAAATCTATTGTGTACGATGAGACACCAAAGTATTGGAACATGGAAATAAAAAGAGAAACCTTGTTCTTGTTATCAAACATATTCGGATACGCGTAATTATAACATCGCTTGCAGTAAAATAAATACGCTGTACAAGCTGCTTTAGTGAGCTCGATAAGAGAATTATTTAATTAACAATTTGTTCGCAGTGACACATACAACGTGACGGTTAACATAGCAATTTGCAGTAAGAAATGTACGAATTGTGATAAACAGGTGGATATTCGAGCGGAAATATTTCTCTGTTTTCACGTTACGAATACCCTCGTCTCTCATTGTACGGTGCGCGGTATCTCGACCCTTTGTTTAACCCTTTGCACTGCGAATTTTATTTCAATTAAAGTGCAATTTCCTTGAAATTTACTTCAACTAAAAAATAAGACATTTGAAATAAATAGAGGAAAAACATATTCACTTAAATACCAGTTTTATTTACACTATTGTGGTATTTTGTTAAGTATAACAATTTCCAGGATACGATCCTGCTTTTCTAGGACATCTATCGATTTGCACGTGAAAGAATGTGCAGTGGGACTCGACAAAGGAGCTCCTCAGATAAAAACTGACGTCGAGTGTGCACTCGACATGGAGTGCAAAGGTTTAAAGTCGTCGGCGAAGCTTCGTTTCGGATTTCTGTAAATAAATCGTACGGCGTATCGCGGCGGAGAATTCGGCAATGATAATTCTATCGGCGAGTGAGATCCGGCTGCGATTTCGGGACAACGGCTGCAGCGGTAGCGCGATAACGGGACAAGAGGAAAAGGAAACGAGAGTCGGCTACCGATACCTCGGCGAGAGCCACGCAAGATGCGTCTGTCGGCCGATCGAGCGTTATTAATTAACCCGATAGGCTGATTAACGAGCGGACTCGCGACCGCCGGTGCGCGCACAGTGTACGTCTTTCATCCGGATCGATTCCGCCTTTCGCCGAATCGGCCGGTTTTCGCGGAATCGCTCGACGATCGGGGACACGCGCGCCGCTCCGCAGGAAGTTCGCCGCCCAAGATTTATCGAAGCGCGAGTTTACGACGAGCGAATATAACAGCGGGCGCACAGTACGTACACGTACGCTACCGTGCACAAGCGTCTGGACGCTTATGAATTATGACAAACATACAGAACTGTTGAGAATTTTGCATCTTAATAGCCGAAATAATGGTATAGGAACACTAAACTTACACTTGGAATTAACATGAGAATAATTATAGATTCATTTGACGAACGATTTCTAAGATATTCGTCGATACAAACTTGCACGCGTCTCACCACTTTCTTCCATAGCCGACTGTTAACCCGTCAACCTACGATTTACGTTCGAGAATTTTGAGTCGAAAACGTAAACAAACTCGTCCAGCCTTCGAGCCATTCGCACGACTTGTGTAGTACGTACTACGGGCTATGCCCGTAATATTTACGTTTGGCCCCATCATCTGCTACTGCCTATGCCCGTAGTTGTAGGTTAAGGGGTTAACCGACCGAACAGTTTACATTCATCTGTTTTCGAGACGCGCATACTTCCACACACTGATGCTCACATACAAGTATCACTATTACGCACCTAATGCAGTCCAGCACACAAAATTATATCTCAATAAGAACAATAAAAATAATGCCCTATAGCACACAGTATTAAGAACACAAATTGTAGAGTACAAACTAAATATTAATAATTAAGAAAAAAATATCCACGCCACGATCCACGTGCAAATTTTATTTAATCACAAGTCGGTACGTGTACATTGTGTTATTCCTGTAAACTGTAAATTGTACATCGAACTACTCTGAATCTTTCGTTAATCACGCGATCTTTGAGGTTCCCTGGATAGTTGTGTATTAAAAGTCGTGCGAATTAAATTTTAACGCGCCTGTAGTTAGGTATTAGGTCGTCGGAAAAGTGTCTTTTCTTCTCAAACGTGTTTTTTACGACGCGTACAAACGTGAAATGTCGCGGCGTTTATCTCAACAGAACAGAATCGATCGTACGTAATTCGACAAAATAATATAAAAGAACAAACATTGTGCGTCTATTATTTCCTCACAAAACGAAAGAAACTTTCCGGACAACCTTAGGTGTACATCAGGTACGTTCAGATACTCGTGAAGTATTGCACGAGTACGCGTGTGATAAAAGGTACATAGAATTAATACACGCGAATTACAAATCTCTATTAGACAGTCGATAGCGATGGATTTGAATGAAATTATTGGATGGAGAGTCGGAGAACTGGATCGCAAGAAAGTTGATGGTTTCCGTCTCTGATCTTATCTCGGGCAAGCGTATACGCTCGGCAGACACTGATAACAACGATCATTCATATTAATTAATATAAATAAAAAAGAATATGCATGAAAATTGCTTTAGGCGTAATGTTGTGATTTTAGAATAAGCGGAGTATGTTTGAAAAAGTTTCTACACATTTGATCGAGCTACAGCTATTTATCGAATATGAATATGGCACTCGATCGGCGCAGCTAAACTCCTTCCTGCAATTTCAATTTAACGTTCGATCGCAGGTATGGCAAGAGGCGAATAATTAACGTTCTTCTAGCATAAAGCGTTAAAATATCGATCTTACGATTGCATTGCACCAGGTGTCCGAATACTTATGCGCGGTTTGCGTACGTCATAACCGGTACAATATCTCGAGGACTGAATTTATTATCGAACGGAAGAGGATAAATCAGCGTGTGATGAGACGTTTCAAGGTCCGTCACGGTACAGTCTCGTAAGCCAGCATATCCGACGTTAGATACACGACAATTTTCATAATGTTGAGAATGGAAGAAACCTCTGGATCTGTCCATTGCATTGTATCGGGTGTCCAAATACAACCGTATGTGCGCGATAGTGTAGATCGATGGAGAGAGTGTGGCGCGCGCGCGTTCACCACGTTGACTCGATTCCGATGATCGGCTATTATGCAAGCGGTTCCGAGAAATCGAGGCTGGAAAGCGAAAGAAGAAGGACACGAGTGGATGGGCGAGTTCGGCGGAGTCGGATACTGGAGCAGGCAACGGTAATAATTGCTCCCGCGCCGTCTGTCACGAGCGATCGATAACTCGCCGGCAATTAACTTTGAAAAATCGTCCCGAGTCACGTACGATCCGGTTTCCTACGGATCACGCCGTTCTCCTCGTCCCTCTGTTTCTCCGTCAACCACGATATTAGATTCTCCTGGACGAACAGTCTCTCGTGCGCGCGGTTCAACAAGCACGCGAGCCCTCGTCGTCTTTCAAAACGTGTTCTTACCATTGTTTGAATTTCGCGCGCGGCGATAGCTGGTCCCGCGGACCATTAACAGCGAATAAACGGTCGTGCGCACCGTTTATCGCGTTATCATCGGTATCGTTGTTGTTATCGCGATCGTCTACACGCGAATAAATAGCGCGCAGCAGTTAGACGAGGTTCCGTGGATCGTTCAGCCGAGAGAACGAGCGACTGCTCAACCGGGACACCCGTGCACGCATTGTTGAGCGATTAGGCGGTTGGAACTGCGTAGGATATTCCCCTCGAGAGACGGCCTTGATCGAATTGGCCGCGAGGAGACTGGTTCCGTGGAATCGCGCGACGCTCTCCGGACCTCGATAGAATAATCGAAAATCCTCGATCTTCGGAGAAATATCGTTGCGAATCTGAGACCAAAAGAGGACACTCTGCTATCGTGTGAACGCGGAAGGGTTGAATGAGATTGGCTTCTTCTCCGCAACATTTCTCATCTCTCAGCGCTAATTTCTTAGGTGATTCCTTCGAGAGCTCGTGGACGTTCTCGGGAAATTAAGAGCGCAGCAATCGCGAAACATTTGCACCAGGCAGCTTACGCGAGCTTAACTCTAGACGACGCACGCAATTATCGCAGAAAAGCGGAGATAAGAAATACCCGCAGAAAGGTTTCTCGTTGCTTCTGATTGTCTTCCGCGGTCGTTCTGCCTAACGTTGGAATCGGCGTACCGATCAACGGCCCATCGTAACGAGCCGTAACACCCTCGTGTTGTGACGAGGATAAGAGCGACGATAAAATTACAAACGAAGCTTTTGCTTAACGAGTACCCTGACGCGCAAGGGATTTGCAATTCTGAGAATCGTCACTCACGGGGGTAGGAGAGTGGACGATCGAGGCCTAGCGCACACGGTGCCACCGATTGGCTGTGTAATCGGCGTTTCACAGGGTGGTTAGCAGAGTGGGGACGATACCGACGCGATCCGCGAGCCGGGAACCGGTTGCCTTCGAGGAGGCACACAACCGTGGACACTGACGGATATGACATTTCTGAAGTTCGTGGCCATCTACGTTTCTCTTCTCGTTCGTTTTACCCGCAGCTCGTTCGTTGGCCGTGTGCGAGCGCGCGCGCTCTCCTCGCATCCTCGTCCCTTCGACGTCCTCCTTTTATTTCGATTCGATTTTTCTGCCGGTCTTGTTCCCTTATTATCTCGTTTTGCTCGTCTCCGGGCCACGTCAGTTTCTCTCTCTTTCTCCGGCTCTTGCCGCTCGGTGGTTCTCCAGCGTTTCGCGTGCATTTCATTTTGCCCTCCTCCCTGTCCGTTCGCCCGTCCAGAGGGAGGCTCTTCCACCCAGCGCGGCGCGACGGTTCGGTTCGTGCTTTTATTTCCTGTCGACCTTCTTGCCGCCCCTTTTTCCTTCGACCGGAGGACCGCGCGCGGCTCCTCTTTCACGTCCCACGAGTCGTTCTCCCGTCATTCTCCAAATTTCTTTTTATTATTATTTAATTTGTACTTTGCAATTTGCCCAGCTGGACATTTGGTAAATTTTTCTAGATTAATTGTTAAGTAAAATGTGCATGGCTACCCCCAGCGGGATACCGTTTGACTATTTTATTTCTTTAGAGAGGTCAGTGGGGTGTTTTCTTTTTAGTCTTCGACTCTCCAAATTGAACGCTTTCGTCTCGAACGAGCAGTTGCAGCAGAACGAGCACCTACCTTGGCCTTAATATTATTTTACCATCGTCCTAATTATTATCACAAATATCTTCTTCCCCTTCGTTCTCTTTGCCTTTCCCCGTGTTCCATCGAATCTCCAACTTTCCCAAACAGCTTTTCCTGATCAATTTGGAAACGGCGCAGCTCGGTGGAACGAGTGGCAGCTTCGCTTTTCTCCCTCGTTTAATAACCATTAGACCGACCAGGCCTCGGACGATTTTCAGACGACTCCACCCCCTCGTGTCGGAGGCCGGCGGGCGCGAAGGTGAAAGGCTGGACGCGGCGAGGGTGTGAAAGATCTAGAGCAGATAGGGGCCTCTATATTGATGAGCTGGCTCTCCGCGTATTGATTGCACGCGGAGGGGCTCCGCCGGGGCCCGGAGCACTCTGCAGACCCCTTTTGCTACGCGCCAGCCCCGATAAGATCCGCCAGATAAGCCATGATTACACACCGCGTCGAGCCACCCCTCTTCCAACGTTTTTCTCTCCTTCCTGCGCCACCCCGCCACCGACTGTGTAAACAGTCTTCCGCGTTCATGGCTGCTTCGTTCTCCTTGTCGTCCAGATAACTCCCAGTTTTCTCTCATATTATTTTATTCGCACGGACAGTTACCCTTACGTTGCATTTCCACGATCTTGCGCAGGTTAACGCAAGGTTTATTTTAAAATTCCTACTTCGTGTTATATTTTTTCCGCAATGATGTAATGACTTTTGCAAGGATAACTAAGAGAATAATACAATGAATTTTACTTTGTTTTCTGTGTATTCAAACTGAAAATAATTTCGTATCAAGGCTATTTATACCAACAGCAGTCAAAATGTAAAAGGATCCTGCAATCTGTTTATCGAACCCCAATTAACCAGTTTCCTCGTTTTCTACAACTCGGCACACGTTTTTCAAATTTTTACCGCGTATCATTCGATACGACGATATCAGTTATGAGGAAAATTCCGGATCGATCGCTAGATCGCTAGATGTTAACACTGGAAGTACCACAGCAGTCAAAATGACTGAATTTTATAAATTTGTCAACTCTATCTTTTTTAAATTTGTCTCCCTCTTTGTACTACATAACATGGAATTGCTTCTGTAAGAAAGTGATAAATCAATAAATATAAAAATATTCTATTATTAGGTATTTTTTAAAGACCACTCATTTTCACTGGTTTTGGTAGAAATAGCTTCGTGTGAACCATCGGTAGTTCTAGCGTTGAAGAGATGCACGGGCACAGACGAGAAACTAATGACGAAGAAACCGCGTTTTGGGAAACTGCCTGTCATGACAGAGTGACTTTTACATCGCGGTTTTTCGAAAATGTAGGGTTGGAATGCGGTTAAGGTAGAAATTTAATGATAAATTAACGGGAGAAATGGGCCAGCTGCGTTGCGTAATAGTCGTTCGAAACTCGAAATTCCAAATAAACTCGATGTATTAGGTTGTCCGAAAAGTTCCTTTCGTTTTATAAGGAAGTAACAGATGCACAACATTTTTATACTATTTTATTGAATTACGTTTGATCCACTTTTGTCTATTGCTACAAAATGGATCATACACAAATCCATAAAATAATAAAATATAAAAAATATCGTGCATCTGTTATTTCACTTATGAAACGAAAGAAACTTTTCGGACAACCTGGCACTTATTACCCGAGAATAAAGCTTCTTTAATTTATTCGCCATTCGCGAATGACAAATAGCTTGAATTTATTCGTTGTTTGAAATATTCAACCAAATGGGCGATTTATATATTGCCAAGGACATAGGTAAATATAATACATCAAAATTGTTCGTCACTGTAAATAATTTTAGAGAAGCAGACGCGTCGGTATCGAGCAGATCGGAGATTGTATCGGCGCAAAACCTAACAGTAAGCGATTACCGCGATGGCCTCGATTGTCCACCTTCGATTCCAGAGATCTTCGAACGTGGAAGGAGAATTATCGAGCTGCTTGCGATTACGAGAATTACGCGTACGCACGGATTCCTGCGCCGTTTTGTCGAAGCAAGACAGGCGAAAACGGTTACATTGTGCGGACGACAAAGGGCGAGACGCACCCTGTTTCTCTCGAGGACTCTCGAGACGAGGACGGGGCAGAGACACCGAAGAAAAAGAGGAAAAACAGTTGCGTGGACATTTTATATTCGTGGACACGCGCTCGAGAGACGCATTGTGACGGGGGCACAAAGGGGGTGCAATTTCGACGACGCGTTTTCGCTCAAACAGCTTTCAATCGGTTTTCCATTAGAGCCCTCCCTTCCGCCTGCGTCCACAATGCCTGGACCGGGTCTGCTTTTCGTTCGAAGGTTAAGTGGCCGATGAATGGAAAGCGAGGACGATTTCCAAACGAAACTCGACGCAACCTGACCCTGTGAAGAGCGTGCGACGATCATCGAGGACCTGACAAAAGATATACAATGTTTAACGTAGATTATAGATCATCGATCGCAATAAGGTTCCCAGAAACTCTGCAGACCCAGCGAGATTTAGTACGCTCGATGCCACGCGCGGGTCCTTGGAAAAACGTTCGAGTCGAAAAACATACCTCGAGGAGACAAAGTTGCTGAAAGAGTCGATAACGCGTCGCGTTTTTAACAAGCTATCGAGCGTATGTTTATTTATAAATCGATGCTACAGAGTTGCATAGACCGGTGCTGTCACGTAAAATCCGTAACTGTCGGGACGACGCGACGCCACGACGAGACGAATCCCTTGGTTCTCGTTCGCCGATGGGGAAACAGGTGTAGCGGAGACGGTCTCCGATCCTTTTACGAGACTGTGATCCGGGCTCACAGGTAAGAACACGGGCTCGCATTTCCAATCCCCGGGACGAGGATTATGGGCGGCCGATTTCACGCGATCCCGGCTCGGTTTCTGGCTTCTTGATTCTGGAAGCTTCTCTCGATTCTCCTCCCACGAATCCCACGGCCGGAGAAAAGCTGCAAAGGAATCCCTCTGACCAATTCCGTCATCGAAAGCTTCGTCCCCTGAGTCCACGGATTAACAGTTTATATCAACTTTCGGCTCGTCGATCGTTTCGACATGCGTGAATCGGTAAACGAAACGTTCGTTCGAACAAATTTGGGGACAAGACCGTTTCTATAATGGAAATTCGCCAGACAGTTCTTATCAGGTTCTTCTAACAGATTCGAATATGTGTCGTGACTTAAGCGTTACGGTTTCAATTGTTTCTTATTCAACGCTCGAATTTATTTCCAATACGAGTAAATTCCACTAGTTACTCAATTACTTGACACGACGGGTCAGATTCGCAGGCTAAAAAGACAATACCCTTTGGATTTAAGATTAGATAATCATTTATTATTCAATATTTATTGTAGCAATAATTTACTTATAATTCTCAATGAGAATCGATTGTAAACTACTTCCAAATTAAAAGAAATAGAAAAACAAACGAGTAAATGACTGCATGTATTAGTGTACTTGTTACAAGAACAAGCGTCTACCGCGGATGATATTAATTGATTACAATGATTACCACAATGATTATGGTAGCTCGCCATTAACACTAAACTTACCAGGCTGTAACCTTCGCCAAAAATTAAGAAATCGATTAATCAGACGATGGAAGAATTTCATAAAATTGGCTGAACGAAGGAAGCGACAACTTTAAGTTCAAGTTTGAAACTGGTCATTGTGAGGTCTGGTAAGGTTAGTGTTAACCCTGAAAATGAAAAATCTAACATCGGTAAGTTCGGGCACTGGTGTACGCAAGGATTATCGGTGTTTTTTTATTTTTTTATTATTTAATTCGTACTTTAATATTTAATTTGTCCAGCTGGACATTTGGTAAATTTTTCTAACCTAATTGTCAAGTAACACGTGAATGGCTACCCCAGCGGGACACCATCTTCGAGTTTGACTATTTTATTTCTACGTTTAGATTAACGCAATTTTTGAAACCTCTTCTGCTTCTCTATTTTTCCTTATTTCTTGTCCTATATGGTTTTTTCTTTATTTAATTTGTACTTTGCAATTTGTCCAGCTGGACATTTGGTAAAATTTTCTAACCTAATTGTCAAGTAACACGTGAATGGCTACCCCAGCGGGACACCATCTTCGAGTTTAACTATTTTATTTCTACGTTTAGATTAACGCGATTTTCGAAATCTCTTCTGCTTCTCTATTTTTCCTTATTTCTTGTCCTATATGGTTTTTTCTTTATTTAATTTGTACTTTGCAATTTGTCCAGCTGAACATTTGGTAAAATTTTCTAACCTAATTGCCAAACAACACGTGGATACCATCCTCGAGTTTGATTATTTTATTTCTTTAATGAGATCAATGGGGTGTTTTCTCCTTAGTCTTCCTTCTATGACAGTTTATCGGCGTGTGCGTGTTCGATCCTGCCGATCCTCGAAAGCCGAGTCGACCGTGATCCTAGAAGCTCGAATCGAGCTGGAAGACGGCGAACGACTCGGTTGGTTAATGCGTTACAGGTGTGATATCTGTGTGTTTTCTTTTCCAAAACTGTCGCTGCAGAGCGCGGCGAGGCGGGCGGGCACCAGCTGCGCCAACTGCAAGACCGCGACCACCACGCTGTGGCGGAGGAACCAGGCCGGGGAGCCAGTCTGCAACGCGTGCGGCCTCTACTACAAGCTGCACAACGTAAGTAATCGATCATACATTCCCTCCGTATCGACGTTTCCTCCGCTGGATCCCCAGCCGCGACCAACCAACCAACCAACCAACCATCCAACCATCTTTCCATCGGATTCGACGGTTCAGTCCCGCGTTCACCACGCCAAACGCCGTAGCACGCCGATGTATCCCTTTGTCAAACGTCTTTGGAACAAACGGTGCTTGGCTATTATACTTTATTTGCCGACAACTTCCGTTCGGAATCGGAGCGAGCGATCGAAAGCGGAAGATCCGTACCACTCGATACAATGTTTTCGAGAAGGGAGACATCGACAAAAGGGGCCCGGGTATTAAAACGACGGATACGAGATCCGACGAAAGAGAGCGGCCCTTCGATAAACAGCGGAGGCAAAAGGTCGTCCTTTGGCCACCGTCGAAGCCACCGATCGTGAATCGGCCCGTGTAACGTAATATCGGATCGCTATTGTCGCGGCAAGCCTCTCCAGAGTTCTATTGTCGACCCGTGGAACCTAATTCCTCGATCCTCTTTCTGCTGCGAGCCGCGGTGGCCGGATTTTCCTCGCATTCTCCGCCACTTTCCAATCACGCGACGCGTTACATTCCATCTCTTTGTAACTCGTGTCATGCGCCAATCAGTTACTACACCGTGGATTTTTATTAATTGTTTGTTTATTTAACGGGCACAGGGACTTCGATGTCGCGGACGAGCTTACGCGAGTCGAAGCGTAAAACAGCGAGCTCCAATCTTTTAAACTGAGATTTTCATGCGATCTTCATCAGTCTAGTTAGAGTAATGCAATTGAAATGGCCTCTTGCGTCATTTGCTGAACGTTATACACATGTATCAATGATCATCGCGTAGACGTCTATAAACAGGGCTTGACCTATGACCTATTTTCGAGGAATGTGCTAGCCACGAAGAAACGACAGTATTTCGTGTTACGTGAGCCTTGTCGCTAATAAAATTAAATAAAACAATGATTTCGTTATAGCTTAATTTTGTATTATATTTAACAGCCACACGTGCTCCGTCATATTCGTCATCGCTTACACTTTGCCACGCGCTTTTCAAAGTCTTCAACGAGGTGGCAACAGCCAAGTGGCCGAAAGTTCGACAATTCTCACGACTCGCTTGCGCACACAAATCGCGTGTTTCTTCGCGTATTACGGTCTCCAGGAAGGAACGTAGGAAGCTGTGGAACGTGGATCTCGAGGGTGGTTTGGTTGTTTCCGAGAGACGCGAGAGAGCGGGTGGCCACTCGAGTCAGCCCTTCCGCTTATGCGACGCGACCCTCTGTTGTGGCAACAATTAGGGTGCTCGGCGGGTCGCCGGACGTGCGAAGAGTGTCGCCAGGATCCCCTCGAGGCGGCGGCGGCGGCGGGGGTGGAGCGTGCTCAACGGCGTGTGACACAGGAAGCAGCGAGGAAGACAAAGGGAGGAGGGAAAAACGGACATCCTGCGCGCAGTTTTTCTCAGCAACTCGACGTATTTCACGCGGCTAGCGATCGCCCTGTGGAGATGTTCGAAAGAACGCGGCCTGGCGTCGACCTATTTAGATCGAACTACGCGTCTCATCGCTCGTTCCAATCCGAGAGATAGCGGCGTTTCCTCGCGAATCATCTCTTAGTTGCGACAATTTGGTAAGCTATGGAAATAGAACACGAACAACCATTATTTTTACTGCAAACGCGTCGGCTCGGTTTTTCGTACGCGAGCGAAGTGTCGCGAGGTAGAAACTTAACGCTGATATTATAATCGTCGAAATATCTGACCCGCTTCGGAGAACTTTCTGCACGTTCAGTTGAAAAGAGGACGCGAAAGAAGTTCGTACCACCGATGAATTGGTTTGTTAAATTTGATGATCACTGATAACAACAGTACGTTCGAAAGGTAAAGTGCACGTCGTGCTGCGGAGACGCGGACGCGCAACGACTCGGACAATTTCAACGAAGCGCCGTCACCTCGAGCACTCGCGTTTTCTTGGTTTTTGCGATCGACGTAGCAAATTGAAGCGGTTTCCAGGCTGTGCGCGATCGTACACTGCTCGTTTTTCTTCGCCTTGGCGGAGTTTTCGCGGCTCGGAGAGGGCAGGCCAAAAATAAGGCGCGTCTCTCGCGGCATCTCGATAAGGATTCGTTTGCGGCTCGCGCTAATTGGCCCGCGATGACACAACGGCTGCCACTGTCCGCCCCTTCTGCTCAAAGCAAATGGCCCGTTCGAATTTACGCGGCTTTTTTCCCTCCTCCGCCGACTTATCAGCCCATCTTCGCTTCAAATACGAACGCACAGCGAGCCTCTGAGTCCTGTTCGCGATCTCCCTCCCGAGTTATCCAGATTCCACGCAGTTGCAACGCGTGCAATCGCGGACGCTACGTACTTTGTACTTTCCACTGGAAATCGCTGGACCAGCGCTGTAACCAAATCACCGACGGAAGAGAATCGCGTTTCCTCGCGACGTTTGCCCGACCGAATCGATAACGAAGACGAAGAGAAGGGGCAGACGGTGGCAGGATAGCGACCAAGGCAGCAACGTACAGCAGCATCAGCAACATCCTCGCGCTGGTTAATGCCGGGCATAAAGGCCGGGCCCAGACACGTTTCCTGGTAATCATTAATTAAGCGTAGGGCCCCCTTCCGCCCCGCCTAGCGACATGGGACGCCGTGCACGCTCCACCAAGGGGGGAATAAATTCGGCGACTCTCTCGGTCGATTCTTCCCTTCTTCTGGTACGGCGTAAAACGTCGAGACGGAAACGCGCGAAACTCCGTAGCTCCGTTTCCAAGCGACCTCGTCTTTCTTTCACTCGCGAAGAACCGGGTAAGCCGGAATAGGCGACTGTCTTCGGTGACGTTAAGCCGACACGTTACAGTCTCTCGCGCCGAATCTCGGTTGCCCGGTCCGGCCACTCCGTCGAACAATCGGACGGCGAGGATTAGCCCCGGGGTCCGTGCACTCGTCCAAGGTTCCCTGGATCGGTCGTCGACGATACAGAAAATTCGATGGAGCAACAACTACTCTGGTAGAATCGACGCGCGTACACAACGCAAGGGATCCCGGATCTCGGCGGGACGAAGGAAAGGAGAGCGGGTGAAAGGTGGAAGGAGACGAACGAGGAAGAAAAAAGAAAAAGCAATGGAAAGAAGAAAAAGAGAAAGAGAGAGGAAAGAGAATCGATGGCTACCAAGTATGCGTAAGGAGGCTCGGGCGAGAGATCAATCATTTCGAGAGCAACGTCTCCGGCAGTTTCTCTTGTACCTGCCACCAGAGGGTATACGGCTGTTGGCCGGGCTTGTCCCGAGATTCGAGATAGACACCGTTGCTCTGTGGCGCGAGTGGTAGAGCAAGAGAAAGGAGAGAGACGCGGAACGACAGATCTGGCGTCGTTAAGATAGAGCGGGCCGATAGCGCGGTCGCGGTGGCGCGCGCGCCATCCAGCCAGCCATCGAGCCACGGCTAGTCGAAAATACACGGATTATTCGTGCTCTCGGCGCCGAGCTACCGGCTGCTCGAAATATGGTAATCGCCGCTCGAAATCCTGGCCGGAGGGTCGCCGGGGTCGCCGGAGAAATTCCTCGAACGAGGACGATACTCGTCCCCCGGAAACCGCGTTCCACGATCAGCGAAGCAGCCGGACACTCGAGAATTAGACGCGCGAATCTTCGCCTCGCGCCACCGCCGCGTTTTGCCCTCCCGCGATCCCTACAATTTGCGAACGTTCGATTCGACGGCGTTTAAACGAGCCGCAGGATGTTTAACGTCACACGAATTACGTTTTCGCGTTAGATACAGCGCGGTCTTGAATTAAAGCATTTAAGGAAGCAACGTTCATTGACGTAGGCGCACCCAGAATCGTGCGCGTTTTGTTAAAGCGTTTTAAATCTTGCACCGCGCAACATCCTTGCGAATTGATATTCCGATTACGATCTATCGCTGAAATTACGCCTCTTCTGCTCGATGCTTCTCCTTACGAATTAGAAAGCGCGTATTTTTCTCGAAAGATGCTGGCAACCGTTGTTTTATATCTGCGCGGAAACCTCGTTATACGCGTTCCGACGCTCCGAACGTACAAATCGTAGCCACTCGTCGATTTTACGATCGACGCGTCGTTCGCATATCGTATCAACGGCTCGAAAGGAGGAAAACGTCGCGTCGATTCCGATCGCCACTTTAACTTACTTCGTCCGAAATCGATTTCGTCGGTCGAGTACGCCAGCATATCGTGTTATTGTTGGAGCAAAGAGGTGGAAGATGTACGCGAGGGGAGAAGCCGCCTGAAATTTGAAATGGAAAAGCGACGGAAATAGCCGAGTCGGGGGATCGTAAACAGTGGGCCGCTGTCTTTTCCCGATACGTATCTCGATGTCAGGTTGAAGATAGGCGCGTGTGTGGCCCGAACGCGCCGATCGACCGATAACACCGGCAATTTTGGTCGTTTCCACGGCAGATCGACAAGGTTCTCACACTTCCTTTTCATTCGAAGCGCGGCTGCGGATAAATCACGCGGACGTTCGACGAACGCAACAGCGCATCGCGTCGCGCGGCTTTGTCCCCCCGAGGAAGTTGTAAAATCGCGCTACGGGGAGGAGGAACGTCGCAAAGGGCCGCCAATTGATATGCCCCCGACGAGCCGGCTACGAGACATTCCTCCGTGCCGCTTTCTGCGAACGTTTTAGCCGAGCTAGAGATCCGAGTCGCCTCGGCTCGCCTCTGTTCCCGTTTTCTACGCCACTTGCAATCTCCTCGCAGAAGACGAAACACGCGTCGCTTGCCAAAATCCACACGTTCGTCGAGTCATGATTTTCAAAATTATCGCCAGTCGTCCGCAAAGTGATAAGGCGTCTCGATTCTTAACCTGTTTAGTTGCATTTTTCAGAAAACCCGCGATTATCCGATCCACGTGCGTACGTGTTCGCACAAACAATACGAATTCGTAATAATACGATGGAAATTCTACCGGGTGAGCAATAAATATTCCTAGCTTCGTACAACAATGTCAGACTTTGGAAACTTCAAACTCCGTTTTCTCCGAAGATGTGGAACAGCCGAGAACTAGAGCAACGAAACGCATTCGAAAATGTTTTCTTTATTTCTAACTAACATCCTTCGATATACTCGCAGGTCTTACACCGACACTTACCCCAATGTAAAACGAGTATATACGTATACACGTAGATATCTCTGTCGCGAGTTTGCATAATTATCGTTGCACGCTGTCCTCTAAATTTAAATCATCGTTTCCTGCTAACCGTCCTTCTTCCAGAAATTCTTTCAGTTTTACGAAAGGATGGCCCGTTTGATACGTCGACGCGTTTGGAGTATAAAATCGTAGACACGTTTCTTGATGTTCAGGACGCTTACTATCGCGCACACAGTCTTACCATTCGCATCGAATGCTCGCAACCATCTTCTTACCGATGATTCATCCACAGCCTCGCCGCTATACTGCGAATTTTTATGCACATCCGTATTCTTCTAAACCTAATTAAACAAACGGAGTCTAACTAGAAATTTATACATCCGCTGATTATTATAGTAACTATACCATTGCTTGTTATACCTTTGCATGTTACGTACATCGCGCGAGTTTTTACGATTTTAAATTTCCTTCAAATGTGTTCACTGGTGAATTTCTTTGGACGAGAGTTTTCAACATTTGACACGAAAGACCTTTGAAAAGGAATGATCTTTTATAAGCACGTTCCATCGTCTCGTGGAAGAAAATTCGTCAACTATACTTAAACGCGGTCAATTCCGGACTGAGATTATGTAAATCGAAAATAGCAGGACGCTTGGTTTCCGAGAGAAATAAATAAAACACTTGGCCATAGATCGTAGATCACAGATTACAGAAGAGATCGTATACAAAGTCAATTCTCAACTAAACACGCGCATATCCTGTTTCCTCTAAAACGAATCCTTGCAGCAAGCAATTTTATTTTCCACTTTTCCACGTCTCCACTAACACCTAGTTGTTATCGTCGTTATCAGACTGCGCGTGTTTATGCATCGATAGAGGACCCGAAATACGTAATACTGGCAAATATATCAAATATTCGAAGCTCGAAAACCAATTTTTACCAAAGTTCTATTTTCTCGATGAATTCGCGTGAAAATTCGCAGAGTAAATACCATCGATTAGCCAAGTTCGAATTTGCTCGACAAACATTCAACCTCGAGAGACAAAAACGTGTCTCCGTCTATTTATTTCACGTAGATTCGCCAGTGTTTCCGCTTGTACGATCGCTTCATCGACGCCCCGCGTAAGTTGTACGTTGGACCATTAGAAACTTGGAGCTTTGGAAATCCATAAAACTTGTGGAGCGCCTGTTTCGACAGCTGTTCGTTAATTCATGAGTAGCAGAGCTCGTATTCGAGGAACGAGCGGGGAATCGGTGTTAGAGAGTGGAGAAGGAAATTCGACCGTAGGTAGGCTCGTCTCCGATCTTTCATTCATTGACCCCACCCGGCGCAGGTTCGCGGCGCGATTTCGTATGCGATCGGTGTGCGGTTGCATCGTGTGTGACCACATCAATCTGCATTCGAATCTTCGCGGATGGGGCCGTCTCTTTCCCTCCGGCTCGCTCCTCTCTCTCTCTCTCTCCCTTTCTCTTTCCCTCTCTTTTGTTTGCACCTCGCGCTCCGTTTCGTCGCTCGGTTCCTATTAAAGCCGCTCGTATTGTATTCAAATCGGTTCGAGCTTTCTTTCGTGTCTGCTTGCCGTTCTGGCTACTTTTGCTCGCTCATTAAGCTTCATCCGTCGATCCGCTAAAATACTGCGTTTTCGAGCCTCCCTCGACTCTCAACCTTCGATCCTCCGCTCGCGCTATCCTTCCCATTCGTTCGTCTCTCGTCCACGAACGTTATCTCTTTCCACTCGCTGATATTCGCGACACACGCGGATGGATATTCATAGGAAACGCGTCGAAAGTTCGTCTTTTCGTGAAAAGTACCGCGAAGTACACCGACCACATTTGGCGTGAGCTTGCCGTCGCTTTTAATTTTGTTACAAATTCGCGTCGAATAACGAGGAATAAAGTAAAATCCGCTAGAATCCTCGGATAATGGCGTACAGCCGGTAGCGCGATCCTCGCAAGCGAGTAACATGGTGGTCGCGTGTGACAGTGTGACTCGAATCGGCGACGAGAGTCAGAGATCGTTGGCGATTGCGTTTAGCTGGTGGATAATTTCAAGGCGTCCCGGACAAAGCATCTCGATCGTGTTCGCCGATGTAACCGATCGATCGAAAAAGCTGGTCGCAGAGGCGGCAGATTTTCGCGTCGCAGGACCAATTATGCGTGCGTGTGCGCGCGCGGATGCTCGCGGTGCGCGTGCAATGCTTAAGTACGAAATAACTAGGTATGCAAGTGTGGTGTGCCGCATGGTTGCGGCGGCGGCCGCGGCGGAGGAGGAAATGCACGGGCGGCGGGCGGAGGGGCAGGCGGCAGGGGTGGAGGAGGAGGCGGAGGCGCGCTTTGTAGTTGCCGCGACGTGACGCAACTGCCAACTTAAGGAAAAGGTTCCTGGTATTGCGGGATGCGCGAACGAGCCTCCGGAGGTGGCGGTCGTGGCATCATCCTCCCTCGTCCTCCGCCTGCCCAGCCCCTCTCGCCTTCTCTCTCTGTCTCTCCGTCGCGTCCTTCTCTCGATCGCTCGTCGCCTCTCCTTCCCTCCGACACCCAAGCCAACGTCCAGACGGTCAACGACTCTTTTCGGAATTACGCGATTGCTCGAATTTGCCGAATTACGCCCGATCCCATTAGAGTCTCGGCACGCTGCGCTGCTTCCCCGTGACCCTTCGGCCGCACCGAGCCACCAGCGTATCCTTCGCGACTAGAGCTCTAGCCCTTTCGTTACGGTGCTTTCTGCTCGCCAATACTCTGCCACCGCGTGTGCGTATATGCTGCACATTCCACGTGCTGTTACATTCGACGAGCGTTCGGCGTTATCGGCCGACCATAGCCAACTATAGCGACGTTAGCAACTTGCTACATAGCGAGCGTGAAAAGTGACTATAGCATTCGGTGACCATGGCCGCAGTTGGCAACGAAAGGATTAGACGAAAGTTACGGTTGGTCGATCTGCCTCTGAACTGTTCCTAACGCGTAGAGAAAACTGAGTTGCACGTTTGCGAAGTTTGACGTTGTTGCACGCAGCTGGGACGTGGAGAATATTCGCCGCTTCCTATATGAGCTGCTAATCCGCTAATTGCAAACAGCAGCGTTTCCCTGGCGAGACTCGCATGGGAATTCGCGGCTAGTGACTGGCACGCGAATCTCTTAATTACGGGTTGAAGAACGATTGATCGAGCCCGCTCCCTTCTCTCTCCTTGTCTACGTGTGTCAGAGGGCTGATTTATTTCCATTTCATGTCACTTGCACATCGGTTGCCCTGGTTGGTGAGAAGCCGCGTTAGATTAAAGCCGATCGACTCAACGAATTGTTGGCTACGACTCTTGCAGGTGAATCGGCCGCTGACGATGAAGAAGGAGGGCATTCAGACGAGGAACAGGAAGCTGTCGTCGAAGAGCAAGAAGAAGAAGGCCGGCGGCTGCCTGGGACTTGGCGGCGTCATGGGCGATATGATCAAGGCCAGTGGTCACCTCGATCTCGACAACAAGCCCTTCCATTCTGGCTTCGGCTCGCCCATGAGTAAGTACTGCACGCTCTATTCTTAAATTCTCCGACAGATTTGCTTTACCTTGTTCGCGCGATACTTCCAATTTCATCGGTGAATTTTGTTTTACCGGTTAAGCTGAAGCGGCACTCGGATCTTCCGAATGTTGGCCGACTACTTTCCCAATTTCTTCTGCTCAGTCCGAATGCGCGTTTATCCTCATACTTGGCAATTATTATTTTACAAATTCACGTTATTCGAAGGCAAACCGATTGGGTTGTTATTAGGAAATAACAGATGTGCAACTTTTCTTGTTTCGTATTGCTTTATTGAATTGCGTATGATCCATTTTGACAACGTTTGACTGATTAGGTTTCATGTTTGGGTAAAGTTACATTGTTTTATGAGACGTGTTTGTAAAGGAAAGATCTTTTGAGACAACCTGATACAATTTAACCATCGACAAACTTATGTATAATCTACTTTTTTCCATTTGAAATACAAACCACAACGTTTTGCAAAATAGGTTTCATGTTTATGTAAAAATACATTGTTTTATGAGCCGTGTTTGTAAAGGAAAGATCTTTTGAGACAACCTGATACAATTTAACCATCGACAAACTTATGTATGATCCGTTTTGTTCTATTTAAAGATAAAGACCACAACGTTTTGCAAAATAGGTTTCATGTTTATGTAAAAATAGATTGTTTTATGAGACGTGTTTGTAAAGGAAAGATCTTTTGAGACAACCTGATACAATGTAATCGCCAACAAACTTATGTATGATCCACTTTATTCTATTTAAGATACAAACCACAACATTTGGCAGATTAGGTTTCATGTTTGTGTAAAGTTACATTGTTTTATGAGCTTTGTTTGTAAAGGAAAGATTTTTTGAGACAACCTGATACAATTTAACCGTCGACAGACTTATATATGATCCACTTTGTTCCATTTAAAATACAAACCACAACGTTTGGCAGATTATATTTCATATTTGTATAAAGTTACATTGTTTCATGAGACGTGTTTGTAAAGGAAAGATCTTTTGAGACAACCTGATACAATTTAATCGCCAACAAACTTATGTATGATCCACTTTGTTCTATTTAAGATACAAACTACAACATTTGGCAGATTAGGTTTCATGTTTGTGTAAAGTTACATTGTTTTATGAGTCGTGTTTGTAAAGGAAAGATCTTTTGAGACAACCTGATACAATTTAATCGCCAACAAACTTATGTATGATCCACTTTGGTCTATTTAAGATACAAAGCACAACATTTGGCAGATTAGGTTTCATGTTTGTGTAAAGTTACATTGTTTTATGAGCTTTGATTGTAAAGGAAAGATCTTTTGAGACAACCTGATACAATTTAACCATCGACAAACTTATGTATAATCTACTTTTTTCCATTTGAAATACAAACCACAACGTTTTGCAAAATAGGTTTCATGTTTATGTAAAAATACATTGTTTTATGAGCCGTGTTTGTAAAGGAAAGATCTTTTGAGACAACCTGATACAATTTAATCGCCAACAAATTTATGTATGATCCACTTTGTTCTATTTAAGATACAAACCACAACATTTGGCAGATTAGGTTTCATGTTTGTGTAAAAATACATTGTTTTATGAGCTTTGTTTGTAAAGGAAAGATCTTTTGAGACAACTTGACACAATTTAATAAACTTAGTTGCAATGACTCAATCGAGAGTTCTCGTAGCTTTAACTTGCCACGAGCTACCGTACCATAATAATGAACTATGGTTTCTGTATTTTGTATATTTATAATTCGCGTAGCCTTTTAATTAATTAATTTAAAGCTAGCTTTAATTAATTGCACTCGAAGTGTGCTGTCTTACTTATAGCTATGTCTATAACACTAACTTTACGAGGCGCGGTCAAACGACCGGTTTCAAAGTTTCATTGAAAATTCTGCATTCGTCGTTGTTTCCTTTGCTCGTCTAACTTTATGTAAATCCTTCTATTATCCGATTTATCAATTTCTCAATTTTTCTTAACACAAGAATCTACATAAGTAAAGTTGGACGAGCAAAAGAAATAACGCGAACGAACCTACAATCCTAAATTTAATTTAAAAAACCGATCGTTTCGTCGAACCTGCTATTCCTATCAAATTGTCCCATCGACTAATATTTTCTCGCAAACTTCCAACATTCGAATGAACCAACCGCCCACGCACATCATCGACTGTTAGCACTTTCGCTAGCCGCGAAACATTGAATTTCATAGAAGCAGGAAATACGAGACGAAAATGATTTGTGATTGCAGGCACGTCGCAGCATCATCACACGATGCACCCAGCGATGCAACACTACATGTACCACACGGGGGTGGGAGTGGCAGGTGGTCTTCACCAAGGGTTCGCGCCCCCGGCGCCTCCACCGATTCATCCCCACTCGCACTCACACTCTCATTCCCATCACATGACGAGTCTTCAGGGTCTCCAGCTAGCCGCCACGACGAACGCGATGGTGAGTCCTCCATTGGCCGTGTTTCCGCCCTTCTAGCTGCCCTGCTTATAGCCGCGTAGTGGAATTAAAGTAGACGGAGAGAGCGGTGGTTGGATGGAAAAGCCACATGGATGTTCTGTTTGTCTGGTTTCAGACCGGTTGGCGATCGGAGTACACATGAATCGCGAGTGATCAGCAGCTCAGGACGCAGCCCACCACTCTAATCTCGTTCTAACGTAATCGCGAGCTCGAGCTCTCCTCTCTTTCTCTCTCCGCGAACGATACCGAGAGACGTTCGAGAGGCGCACACGGACGGAAAAAAAGAGAACGACGCGAACGAAAAAAGAAAAAAAAGAAAAAAAAAGAGAAATTAACGCACGAGTCGCGAACCATTTATAGAACGTGCGTTGCCCCGTTTTCTTCTTTTTTTTTCTCCCTTCCTCCCTTCTTTCTTTTCGTTTCTCTCTCTGTGTCATCTCGCATCTGTCCCCTTTCGTTTCGCGGTCTCGCGTCGCTGTAAATATGTAAAGTTTCGCACAAAAGGTAGGGCCGTCGAGCCCGGGCCCCAAGTACAAACAAAGTCAGCTATAACTTGTATCTGAGTCTAATTAGACGTGCTCTGTACATAGACGACGCTATACCTTAAACCAAGAGTTTCTATTACGTGCGTGACGTGAGAAACGGGGGTGAGCGCAAGCCACCCCCCTCCTCCTTTGTCGTGTAATCGATCGTCCCTCCGAGGAGGCTTCGAAGACGATTCTTACAGGGTGAACCAGCGGAAAAAATTATTTATTCGAGACGTTCGAAGGTGTTCAATTGTTTTCGATAAGGGTATGAAACCCTCGGGAATCGGAGTCGGTCTTCGGAGGCCGGTGTGAGTAATATTAGATATTAAGCGTGTATCCGTGAGAGAAATCGTGCAATTTTCAAAGTCTTTTTATTAAACGAGAATCCCGCGTGGGGACCATTGGACGCCGATTTTCTTCCCTCGCTTCTCTACGTTTCTTTCTTTCGACCCTCAGCGCCGTTCTGCCTTTTCAACCGGTCGTCGATCGCTTTCATCCGCGCTACTGCTCCTAAGTGTCCGGACAAGTCGTAACGACAGCACGCAAATTCTACCAGAGCATAGAAATTAATGGGAACTTAATTATCAGAAGCAGCGATCACCGATCTGCCAGCATCTTTAAATGTATTTGTAAATGTACATTAACCTCTTGGGTACGACGCGCCACTACAGTGGCTTTCGCGGATATTCTGCATTACGACGCGCCACCATAGTGGCTTAGTCTATTGACTAATTGGTTGAACTAAATGATCCATTCAATTTGTCTTGTTCCACACTTTTTTACCCTTGCAATGTTTTTTGACAGTGTTAACAATATATAATTTATTTCTGATACGCCAGTGTCGGGTATCAATGGTTGCTTCTGCTTAAAATAAATATACCATTGTTAGACGCTGTTTTCAACATGCTGACCCGTATCCTTATAATTTTGTAGAATCTTCGAGCTGAAAATATCGCCCCGAAATAGAAAACAAAGGGCAATTTGAAGAACACCATCGCGCCATGAGTGTGGAAATTCTGACGTGGGTCTATGTGTTGTACCCCGCTTTAAAACATATCACACTCAATTGTATTATTAACACTAGGTTTACGGGCGTTTCTTATATTCCTATCTCTACGAAAATACGCGTTTTCTTGAGGAAATCCATTTATCCAAATCAAGTCCGAATCGGACAATATTAGGCTTCGCGTTTAAATAAACGACTAATAAGTGAAAAGTGTTGTTCCTTTTAAATTATCACGGAAATGATAACAATAACACTAACGCTATAGGGTAATCATATTTATTGAGCATGTGGAGCATTAGTGGAGGATAGATAGTGCGAAATATCGAGAGCGAGAAATTGCGAGAAATATATTTGCAATAAACAAATAAATAAATAAATTTACAGCCGTACACGTGAGTCGTTAGTATCAAATACTCGGAGATACTCTGTAGATACCCTTCGATACTCGTTCATACTAAATCGCTCGCGATCGCGTCCGTTAATTATACCGGTCGATACGAATTCGGTTGCACGTAGCAGCGAAATTGTTTTGCCTGGAGTTTATTTGTTCTTACATTACTTGTAACCTTTTTCTTTTGCACGTGGAGAAATCCTCGTGGACACTCCGCTGCTGCTAATAATCGGCAACAGCAGAGTAGTGTCGGACTCTTACCGACTAAAACTCCACGATGACCATCCTAAGCGTGTGACAGAAGTGCTCCAGGAACCTCTTATGAATTGTCTTCTGTTGCTCCCTCTTCCCGCGTCCTCTTGTTCGAACCAGTCCTAATAATTCTGCGACTGTTGAATTTGGCGTTAGGGGGGACCATTGCCCCTAGCACTATCCCCCCACATTACTTGTAATCTAATGGTCTTAATACTCCGAAGAAAAAAAATTCAACACGATTTGAATTGTCCTCCGGCTCATGTGCCGCTACAAGCACGTTTGTTACAAATATACTGAATTTTGTTTGTGCATTATCCGCGTACGATCTTTTTGCAATGTATACAACAATTATTGCTCCTATTCTTCTCGCAGTAGCCGATTTTGCGGTTGAAAGTGAGAGAAATGAAGCGAAATATGAACTCCTTTCTGCATATTTTCGATCCGGTGCACCCTTCACATAATATCCACGCGTTTATCGCTGGATAAATCTAAAATATCGAAAAGAAGCTTGAAGGAGCCATCGAAAACTCCCTGCTTCCGCACTATATTTGGCCTAATTCATGTTGATGTTGACAATTTTCTTCAATATCTTATTATATCTCCTGGATTTACTCAAGATTGCTAGAAAAGGGGTCAAAATAAGAAAATACTGTGCCCAAATTCAATTATCTTATTGTAAATAATTGCAATAAGAGGAGACAATAATGGGAAACGTCCACAATAACTGAAACTTTTGCACACTGTGTTTGAAAAACGGTTTGTTTATGAAGTCAACTAGTTTATGAAGTCAATTTCAATAAAAATTTCGAAAATTAGAAAGCCTAGGAAAACATAATTCTGGTTAAAAATTCTTTAAATGAGATGATTAATTTATGATGCGAAATGTTTATAATTAATCCTACGGTTTTTGGGATATTTCATTTCGAACTTTGAAATCCCGTAAACTCAACGTTAACTATTACAGTAAATTATTCAAGTTAGAGTATATGCATAAAGAAAAATTATAAATTAATTAATTAATGCGTAAGAAGAATTATAATTTGGTTATCAAGCACGTCGTTGCAATGTGTTTGCGCGTAATTCGCGTCAAACTCTGCCGTGCAAAGAAACATCTTCGCGCAAAATTCCCAAGAGGTTAAAGGCGTAACGATCATATATTTTGCTATCCATTGCGTACACTGCCACGTACTATACCGTTCAAACGTCAAAGTTTAAGCCATTAGAATTCCGAGTTTCTGTAGCTGCTCGTCGGTCCGATTTTAATTCGGCAATCGAAAAACCTAAGGATGAATAGTCGCGAAATACCATAATTGTACACGATGTGGCAATAGCAAATTGCCTGTTTATTATCGCCACATCGCGTTTGAAGATCAAATTTTCTATTAGCCCATTACGAGGAACAAAGTCACCGAATTTCAACGTCGGCAACGTAGTTTTACAATTAAAACTCTTCGTATCGAAGAGAGGCAAATGTCCGGACGCTTCCGAGCGCTGTATCTGTCTCGGTTTGCGAGGATCCTGCGATTATTCACAGCGACGGCGGAGAAAACGTTTCGACTGGCGAAATAATTCCGCGAAATCTATAGATTCTCGTAGTCTTGGGCAAATTTCTCACGGACTCGTTACGTTCGTTAGCGTTGGGAAACGTTTTCTGTTGCCGCGAATATCTCACGTCGATCCGCGGTCGATCTCGATCCTCAACTCGTGTCACTCGACCATCGAACAGTTTGAGTTCGCGTTTTAATCTTCCGAGTTCCGATCGAATTTCATCTTGCATCGTCGTAGAGAAAATTGAAGCTAAGAAGGCTAAATATCCTAAACGCAAATAGTCCGACGTATAATAAATTATCGTCATCCATGAACTGCGAATGTTTATGGGAATTCGTATTTTTGTAAATATTATTTACGAAATGCAACTAGGACAGACAAATGTTTCATCTATATCGCACACAGCCGTATTTTCAATATTTCTATCCCCGAATTTCCCCTAAGCGTAGATTTCAAAATCCACCGTCTAGTGATGTGCAATCGGCAAATCAACAACACTGTTTTCAAGGTTAATAACACGCGATTTCTCCGCTCAAACTTAGTTTCACCGTTCTTCAATCGCGCTCCATTTTTACATTTACTTTTCTACGTTTCCCTCTTCCGATTTTAAATGGCAGAACAGCCTTCCACCACTCGTCGACGATACGCGACGGGAAACACTCCGGTGACTTGGTGTTTGCAGACAATTTTCTTATTTTTCTCCGTTTCCATCACTCGCTCACGGCCACTAGCCGTTTGCGGACGAGGCCGATGTATTGGCGCGCATAGTTGAGAAATTGTACACGTTGATCGTTTTCCTTGTTCATTGTCCAGGCTTGTATTATTCTTCTCAATAATTAATTTATTATCGTTATCACTGTTACTAGAAATACTTAAACGTCTTCTACCTTGTCAGCTTCGAAATAATATTCGTCGTCGCTGGTATCACTATCGAGCGTGTTCTTTCCGGATCTTTTAGAAAAAAATATATATAAAATTTATAAAAAGCTTGCTGAGTCGTCTGGTAATGCCATTCGGAGGTTGAAATTCGTTCTGCAATTTTCTTTCATCGAAAACATGATAGTATTTTGTTTATTGAAAAATATCGGTCAGAAAAATAGACGCAGGCCAGCTGCTTGAAAATAAGTTGAAAATAAGGAACTGTAAAGAGACTCGCGCGGCTATTTGCCGACGCTCGTCCGCAAAGGGCTAGTTATTCTTTCGTAAGTTCGAACGAGATTTGGCAGATCGCGGAAGAAAGCTCGCGAAACAGGTTCCGTGCGAGCGACGTTCCGTGGCGCGCGCAACGCTCTCCCGAATTTTTCCGCCGGGAAATCGGCGTCCAGTGGTCCGAGCGTGGCGTCGTGTGTCGTACCGGTTTAGCGATAGCGAGCAACAAGTTAGGTGTATAAAGCACACGTAGAGAAGTCGGTAAATTATATGGAACTTCCGGTGATCCAGATCGCGAGTCGATCGTCCCCGTCGAGAAATCGAGAAAATAAAGAAAAGAAAGAAAAAAAAAAAAATAAGAGAAGATAGAGAGGATAAAAGAGAAGGAAGACAGGGACTGGACACGAGAGACGGAGCACTGGGCAGAAATGCAAAAGCGAAAATACAAAAAAAAAAAAAAAAAAATAATAAGAGAGATAATTAAATAATAAGGATGAAGAAAACTAGGGTAATGAAAACGAAAAAATCGCGCTGTAAATTTTGTATCTTCGAGATTGTGTACCGTTATCATTGTAATAATAGTATATATATATATAAATATTATAAATATATATATATGAATATAAACGAAAAAGTCTATATATACAAAGATGAATATAAATATATATATATATATATAAATATAAATATTATAAATATTATAAATAATAGTTGAGGTGTGTGTGGATGGTGGTGTGCGTGGATGATGGGTGCGTGCGTGAGTGGAGGCGCGCGACTGGCGAAAAGCAAAATGAAGTCAAAAGGGTGGGGAGGAAAGAGAGGAGTAAAAGTGATTGTGCATAAATTAGCGGTTAATTGCGCATCGTAAGATTTGCATCTAGATAGTCGGAGCGCGCGATGGTAATTAAAACGATTTATCGCGAGCGAGAAAGGTTAATAGCCGTGAATGACGATTATCATTATTATTCTTATTACTATTATCGTGGTCGTCGATCGGCCGGTATCGCCGATTATTCATTAATCTCTCCTTCTAATTAATTAATTAATCGCGCGGGCACACTCGGCACGAGCCGGCCAGATTCGTCGCAATTGCGATCCTTTCTTTTCTCGATCTTGCCAGGCCGCGAACATCGCAAGAGGGCACCCTCCGTTCTTCGCCATCTCGCCACCCCTTCGAACATCCGATCGTTCGTCTCTTCCCTCGTGCAAACTTCTTTTCAAACTTTTCTTCTCTCGCATCTGTATCCGCCGCGTTCGATTTTCACTCGCAGATCAACGTAGATTTTTCTGTCTTTGGAGGTAGGTCGCCGGCCATAAGCGCGCGGACAACCGATGAAAACAGTTTCGTAGAGATACGAACGTTGCTTTCGTTTCTTAATTACTTCTTACGCTCGAGTGTTACACACGCGTCTTATAATTAGACCGCGGTTGTTTACGCGTTTCTTTCTCAATATCAGATTTCGAAAATTTACAACACGCGTATGACACGCAAGAACCTGCGATACTTACAGTACGCCTTCTGATATACCAACGAAATTTCTGTTCAAATTTCTGCTCTATTTAGATGCCATTCGCTCGTGGCCGTAGAAATAGAAAACCGCGTAAACAAGCACGGTCTACTTGTAATTCGACTTGTTCGAGTAAAATTTATTCCAGTCGTTCGATAGACGCAACCAGCAGCTGTCCCCGTGCTTATGACCGCCGAATATATCCGTAGATTTCGAATTTTGCGTGCACAAATCTCTTCCGATTATTTTATACTGGAGAAACGATATCCAAAAGAAAATTCGAGCAATACGACGTCGAGTACGTAGCGTGGCACAGCGAACACCGTGCAGTTGCTTGAAATTCTTCGCGATATCGTCTTCGAGATGTAACGTAACGAGAGACAGAGAGATCCATCGGACTGGAAACTTCTGCTCGTCACCGCGTCGTGCTTGCAGATTGCTCGCGAAATAGATTCGCGCGAAAGCTTTCGAAGCGAAGGTTTGCAAAGCCGATTACTCGGATTCTGTGCGAGCCGATCAGATAGCGAGATTGAAAGACAGACGCGGTGGATCGATTGTTCGAGATCGTTTCGTTCGAAGAGATGGCGGGCGACCTGGAGCGGCGTGGTAGCTTGGAAAAGAGGGAAACGAGAGAAAAGGAGAAGGAAAAAGAAAAGACTGACGAGAAGAGGAGGGAGAAAGGGCGGCGGATATTTCACCGCGGCACCTTTTTTCGCGGAATGAGACGAACAGACGCAGACGGCGGAGAGAGGACAGATTATTCTAATAAAATAGTATTATTAGGGAGTAGCGTGTAGACTGTATAAAGAAACACAAAGGCGATCACACAGAAACACAGACACAGGAACGCGGAGGAAACGGAGAGAGGGGAAAGAGCGCAAGTACGATGATTCGGAAGGCTGGACGTTTAGAAGATGAGCAGGAGGGATGTGACTGGAGGCCGAAAGTGAATTCAACGACACAAGTTTCGTGGAGATACTGATTTCGTGAACATGTATAAAGCGACATTGTAAGATATCGTTGTAAAAAAAGGTTTTAACTTAAAATAAATTAACGATAATTCACGCATAAACGCGCATGTTTTCAGCTTCCGGAGCATAGTTTCTGCTAACAGGTTCGCTGCCACGCGATCGTCGCCGGTTACCCGCGTTTCCTACGATCGTTACAACCAGCTAAATTACGCGATCAAGCGAAACACGGAGTGCCGTTTCGTTATTGTTTAGCGACGTATTCGCGTCCGATTTCGGTCTCGTCGGGCGTCGTGCGGATCGTCTGGCTACCGTTTCACGACAGCAAACGTAACATCTTGGAAAAACCGTAACGTAAAATCGCAGCGAATTTGAATCGGTCGCGGCTGTCAGATCAGAGCAGAGAAAATTCGCGTGGCAGTGAACGCGTCAGCCGTGTGTTCCAATTCTTTCACCGGCCCTTCGCTCTCTTTCGCGGAAACAGCCGAGCTCTCTTGGAAGATAAACATCGGAAGAGCCGTAGCGTGTTTTTCCAAGACGATTTTCGACTCGGATGCGACACGAGAACCTTATTAATTAGCAGGTGCGAGTTAATTAAGCGTTATCGAGCCGGCGCGACGTGTTTACATGTAAATCAAAGGCCGGTGCGCGAGATAAGTCGGCGGCTTTCGCGAAAGCGAATAAATTCCCTGCCGCCGACCGATGGCTATCGATATCCGGCCGAGGGACGTTTCCGAACCGGGGCAATTCCCGTGCGATGCAACAACTGCTGCTTACGCGATCGCTGCGTTCATTTCGCTTCCATACAATTTCACCTGCATAATTGACACAGCAGCTTTGGCTTCTCAGCAATTCGATTCGCGAGCAACCGGTCGACTTAGAAGCTCGCGCAACTGATACGGACGACGCGACTTTTCCACCGGCTGGCGAATTTTCCCGAATACGAATTAGCAGTAACAGTTGTTGCTACGATGGTCTATTCGCGCTACGACGCGAATCTTTTGCCGAACCGATCTCTGGTACAGCGGTACACACGGTGTTCTCTCTAGAATCGATCGTCACTATGTTTCTCGTAATAGATCGGCGTCATCTCCGCTACTGGCAGCTTCCCCTTTAGGGGGTCCTCGTGTTCCCTTTGAAACATAACGAAGTTTGACGGCCGAGTGATGTAATCTGATCGAAATCGGTGCAGGAAGAGACGTTTGTTATTCAGGAGATCGCTTGCGTGAAATAATAACGATTATCCTATTTCGTGAAATGATATCGAGGTACCCATTCGTCTTATTTTTACGATTAATTAAGTACTTTGCGCAAACATAAACCCAAAACGCGCCGATGATACTCGTTTCGAAGGGAATTGCAATGGACGTTTACGTTGTGCACGGGGCTTTACGCACAGCCATAGCCGGAATTCACCCTAGCGGTACCGATAGTTTTTTCCGAATATCTCGGAAATTGAACGAGATAGACGGTTATATGTATAGGGAAAAGTTGTTGGAAATTTTGAGCTTTACGACATATTCGAAAATCATCGACATCGGAGAAATCGGGACAAAAAAATGTGCAATTTTGCTGTTCTTTATACTTGAACTCTTGTGCAGGATTCTTAAAGTTTGCTTCTTGGAAATTTATTATTGGAAAATTGGCAAAAGGGCGATGAGTAAGGACAATTGTATTTCATTTTCAAGGTTAATGTTTCGTTTTTCTTCCCACGCTGTCCTGACGGCAGATACGTTCTATCTTTACCTAGTTAAACCTCATATGGCACTGCGGTAAAAGATTTTCTTTACTCGCGTTAAAGCGATTTGAGCACAAGGAACATATTTACGCATAGATAGAAATGCTCGTAAGAAAAAGAACTATAGTTGTGTCGTTCGTGATTGTTGTCGTGATTGATGACGTCACCCATTCGTCGTCGCAGAGTGCAGCGTGATTTTGTTTGGTAATTTGATACTTTTGCCCAATACTCGAGTATATCTTTGTGATTGTATCTTATCTGTCCGTTATAAAAAAAGGCAAGGTCACTTGTTTTTGCCGCGAAGCTACAAATTGCAAAATTTGCAAACAGCCTTAGCATTCTGAACAGCTAAAATAAATCAAAGAAAAAGGTTGAAAGATTGTTTGCGGTGGAAGCGAACTCCTTGAAGAGTTTGAAGAGAAATTTTTAATGGCTCGTATTGGACACCTCCAGTTTGAAGGCAAATTTTAAATGGCTCCGTGCCGAAGGCAAAAGGTTAAAGAGTTCAAGAACGAGTAACACGTGGTTACGAGGGAAATTCGAAGGGTGGAACCTAATCTGCCCGCAATTATTTTGCCGAGAGGCTTCGAAGGAGAAGGATGTATCGTCAGTGACTGTGTGAACATCAAACTATTTTTAGGTAAGTTTACACAGATCATTTCGATCACAATCGAAAATTAGTAGAAGATGATATAACACTAACTCTTTGTCGTATATTATTCTTATTATTTTTATTTTTATTATTATTACGCCTCAATATTATTTTTTGTAACGTAGAAAGTAAAATAAAGATTGTAAGATTGGTTCCTCTGTCTTTGTATATGCCTGTTTTAATAATTTCAATAATTGTGCAGCGGCTATTTATCAGTTAACGATTTGAGATTTGTTAATGTACTGAATGGTTTTATTATAGTTATTGCACTCATTTAAATTGTTGGATGACATCACAGTCGTGTAAAATAGCTTAGACTATTACTTTCATGCAAAAAGAGAAATTGCATGCGATATATTGTTTAATTGGTTTAATTAAATATTAGAAATAAATTGTTTTCTTTTGTATTTGTTACAGGAAGACTACTTTGGGGACAGACACAGCAATCAGGACATTATAAACAGGCAACAGCAATCAGGAGATCATAAACAGGTAGCAGCAATCAACAACAAACAACAGCAACCATGGATAAACAACATGAACGATCTTTTTGGGAGTAATTACATAATACAATAAAAAATGAAATTATTCGTTGTAAAATAATTGTACAGAGTGTATTCAGATGTTTCAACAAAACAGAATAGTTTAACAGCATTTTAAAATCTTGTTAATTACCCTTTTCATTATCCAATCCCAGAAAGATTCACAAATAATTCCGAGAAACGGCGTTATTTCGAAAAATCGGCGAAATTCGTGCCACCTCCTGTATCTTCGCGTTCTCCTGATACAAAATCGCAAAATCGGTAGAAAATTTTGATCGAAATTTCAGAAATCTCGCTTCCATGAATTCCTGATAAGTGACGTCATTTTAAAGAATCGCCGAGGTCCGTGCCACCTCCTCTGTCTTCATGTTCTCCTGATACAAAACTGAGATTTTCTTTCCACACATTTCACGTTCGAGCGGTAAATTTTGTGCTCTCAGGTTTCTCAGAAAATGACGTCAGTTCTAGGAATTATTGCTCAAACCATTGTGAATTGGAAGGACTGTAAGGACTGTGGATGTTGCATGGACTCTAAATGGTTGAGCTCTTTGCTAATTTGCTCAATTGAGTTAAACTTTGTTCAATTGAATTTGCGGGTTTACAATAATCGTACAATTTCATAATGAATTCATACTTTTCTGCCTAATGAATTCTTTGATTATTTATTTAATATATTACAACAACTATGTATAGCATATAATACACGTTTCGTATGTGTGTGTCCTCGTGCAACGAACGCGACGCCTTGCAGGTGGATTTTCATCGAACCTCTTCAGCGTTCTTTTTGTATACGAACTTCCTGCGAGAAGTTGAGACTTTCCAGAGATCTTGCTACGCAGAAAATCATGGAAAAATGCATTATTATACATAATTCCTTGCTACATTTTATCGTGAAGTTTCATTATAAACGTAAACGTGAAGTATCGCGATCAAGATGCGATAAGTGGAAAACGTAAGTCATAATTGGAAGGGAAATTTTGAAATACGATACCATGGGAGGAAAACATGGGAAGTGGGAATCATTGCTCTGAAACTGAAGGGTGGAGTATGAAATGCCAATTAAAAATGGAAATATGACAAGGTAGGTATTAAAAAGGAAAAAGCGTGTGTACTCTATAGGAGGTCTGACGGGAAACTGAAGACTAAGAATCGGGGAATGCGTAGTACAAAGTTGAAACTAAGCAAGGGGAATAGAGTTATGGAATTACAAAGTACCAAATTAACCAGTAACGCTTGTAATGCGGCGTATAACTTTCGAAATAATCGCAGCGTCAATAAATTAGCATTTTTAACTTCAATACCTTAAATGGGTAGTTCACTCCGAGCGTGACCAGCCGCGTCAGAACTGCTTTTATTCCTTCGACAGTCCGATAAAATTAAAAGATTGGGATTAAAAATCGTGTACCTCTCGTATGTTGCAAAATGCTTATGTTTATGCCAAAGAGTTTATGACAAAGAGAATGCACGCATTGCATCTAGCTTTGTATAAGGACGAACCTTCGTCTGAAGAAAAGATTTCGTTTCGTTGTAATTGCTCGAATGCACAATTAGTAAAACGGGCTAAATATTCCAGACATGGATAATTCCTCCGTATCTGTCGGTTATCGTCCGTAAAATCAACACGAGTTCTCAATGATAAAAAATGAAAAAAGAGACAAGCTATTACATAATATTATTATATAATATTTATAAAAAATAACAAATTTGTCACACTCGACGTAATTATGAAAAAGCAATTGGTAATTTCGTACGAAACTATCGAGGTGAGCTAAGGTTAACTATCGCTCTGTCTGAAATTACCCCTTAAACTATGCAACCAATGGTTTACAGCGGCGATTCTGGAGAGTCGCGGAGGAATCCAGGCGATTGGCGAGAAATAAGGCGATTCTAAGGGTGGAAGGTCTTTCTGGAGAAGGCAGGGGCTCGTTTCACGGCGAATTAAATCCGTGTATAGGTTTCTACTAAGTCTCGGCAGCTGGCCGGCAAATGGCCGCTTGCGACCAAGGGGAAGATCCGGAGGAATCGAAAGGAACAGCCACGGGTAATCGTGGTCGAAGAGAAGATGCGTTGGTCTCGGGGAAAACTGGCTGGGATTTCGCGTAATCCCGTTCCCTGGCAAGCTTCTTTACTTCTCGAGGTCCTCGAGTCAACCGACTCCTCGCTTTTGCCTTTGCCTCGCTTTGCCTTTGCGCGGTTCGCCGCAGCTGCCCCGAGATCGTCCTGGGTCGATCGTGAAATCGATAGGCGATCGTTGGCAGAATATTTTTGTCGAGAGATGTTTAAAAGAAGGCTATTTCGAATGCTTGTTATCCTCTTGTGAAAACTTGGAGCTATATTGATCGTTTAATTAGCTTTCCTCAGTCTGACTTTATTATCGCAGTGACGCGACGATCTATCAGTCAGTGGTATTCTAATTTCGTTATTTGTTTGAAAAATAATATGCAAAGTTGGCGTACTTTACGCTTCTATCGGAAGCAGAACTTCAAAGTTCACAGCAAAAGATAAACAGTTGCTGATCAGCCGCGACGAGTGCCTGCCAGTGTGGACTGAGCTTTAGGACGACTCGAATCGAGGGACTTACGCAGATAGCGAGGCGAACTTTCAAACGACGATGGATACCTTGGCCAAAATTCGTTCGAAGCTGCGTTATTCGTCGATCAGGCTACAGTCGTCTCGATGTTCTACGTCAGATCGATGGCCATCCTTAAAGGTCCCCCCAGCCATAAACTCGAAGCGGACGCTCGATCTATAAGCCGGCGGCGACTAAAATTCTTGCCGATAAAACGGAAAGCCTGGCACAGCGCTGGATTAAACGTATCGAGGTAAATCCGTTGGAAATCGAGTGTTTCCGCGTCGATTGGCAAAAGTGACGCATGGACGCGCGACTCTCGTGCCGAGAATCGGTTGCAAACCCTATGGAAAATCGGTGAGTCGAAACCGAAACAGTCTGCACGTAATCCCTGTCGCGTATCCTGCCGCGTGGGTCAAGCGGCTGGGGTCAGTCTCACGTCGAGTGTGAAACTGCGGGATTTCCAGCTCCTTGGGGAAGAAACGGGAAATCAATCGGCAGGATTTCCACCCCGGGCACCTTACGGATCGCCTACGGTCACGTCGTTTCTCCGTTGACCGTACGTTTCCACGAGGATGATAGACAGGTACGGAGGATCTCTTTTATCGGTTAGCCATGACATTTGTCCGCTTTCTGCTTGGAATCTGTTCGCTGGCAGAGCGATGATATAGAAACGGAGAAGAAGACAGAGCGTAATGAGAGGAATCATCGAGCCGTTCTTCGTGATTCGTCGATTTAGATGTGTTCCGATTGTTACCAGCTATGGCACGCAACGCGGTTTAACACGTCACGCACTTTCAAGACGGGAATTAGCTCGGATTTCTACGCGCCGCTTCCACGAAGCCTCGATTCTCTCCACTTGACGATGATTTTTGCCGACCGCATCGTCGTCATGCGGAAGGTTGGCGATCCGTCAACTCCCTGACAGGATCTACGATTCCAGAATCCGCGAGAGTTTCGTGTAGAAAATATTAGGAAACGTTTCTTCCGTTTTATAAGACGAACGACAATTCCTGCTTTATATTATTTTATCGAATTAGGTATCATCCATTTCGTTCTATTTTTATTATTATTTTCGTGTTAATATTCGTATAATATTAATTCGTTAATATTCGTATAATATTATTATAATTGAATAAACTAATATAGAACGAAAAATATTGTGAGTCTATTATTTTCTTATAAAATAAAAGAAACCTTTTGGACGACCTAATACTTTCTTATAAATAACAAATATTTGTTGCACAGATAAGATAAACTACAGCGCAGTTGTGACAACGAGCATAACCAAATCCATGCTATTCCGTTAGCTTCTGACATGAGCTTTGCACATGGCCCAACATTACACTTTGCCTATTACAGTAGGACAATCAGGATCCTCTGCTTGTCCCTTAACACCTACAAACGCAACATATAAACACTGCAAGCATTGGACCACGAGACTAGTTTTGTGTACAGTTTTGGCCTATAAAATAAATAAATATATAGAATAAAAGCCTACAAAATTATAAAAGCACAGTCAAATTAAGTTATTGCTCAGCTACTCCTTTTTTATCATTAATTTTACGTGACACAGTCTCGACCCGAGTTTCCGTATTATCCGTGGTATTTTCTTTCGTTTTTCTTCGAAATGTTTACACCAAGACTACGAAAGCGTAAATATTGCAGTATCGTGTAATATATCTCTAACTTAATAATTAATCAAATTTAAATGTATTTAACGTACTTGGATAAATGTAATTAAATGTGTAACGTGCGGCGTTAGGTTGTCAATACGTTTCGTGCGATTCTATTCCTTCCGACTCGCAGCGAATAATCGAGCTCCTACCGCAATATCAATCTATTCAGCCAATTACAAATAACGTGAAAGCAACCTGTGAAATTCAAGAAAGAAATTATTAATTTTCAGACAGAGTCGACAAAACACGTGGCTTTCTAATTTTATTTCATTTCAAAAAACGAGAGAAACTCACCGAGCTACGAATGCGATCACAACGTTCGTACAGATGCTGAAACAAGCTAAGAGGAGCTGCGGTACAAACAGGAATTATCAGCAATCGAGTAGATTCCACGTACGAGCTGACTGTTTCCAAATTTACGCGTAAACCCACGGGACGAAGACACATCCACGTTGACGAGTATCGTCGAAGGATCCTACAAATTTAGTAATTTTAACAACTCTGCACAGTGGCCGAAATTCCAGCGGTCTTTTAATTGGCTGTTAACGAGATCCCGAGCATCTATTCTGGCAAATGTTTCAACTCGGCTTTCGGCCCGGTGTAAATTCCAGGCCAATGCTCGAACGAGAAAAATCAGCTCGGACAAGGGGAGATCGATTAGCAGAAAGGCAGCGGTGTATGGAAGAGTGGAACGAAAGGAGGTTAGAATCGAACGAGAGAGTCGGATAGGAAGGAGGAAGGAAGAAGAGGAAGAGGAGCAGGCGCATTGTTTCTGTGGGAGGATCCCATGCATAAGTTAGAAGGGCTCGTACAGGTGTAAAAGAAGAATACTCGCGCGGGTATTATGGGTGGCAGAGCGGGGGCGAGGGAGGCGGCAGGGCTGGTTGGAGGCTGGCGTACAAAGGCGCGAGTTTCGCCAAGTAATCGTGCCCATTAATAACGATGCTGATCCACCTCCTCCGACCCTCCTCCGCCAAAGACTCGGCCGCCCCTTGGACACTATCCCCTCGAAAAGCAACCTTCCATCTGACCGATTCCGCGTACGTTTCGACTGTCACGTCCTGCGCCCCGCACGATTCGTAGCGCGAAAGTAAAATTGGTAATTTCTTTTCGAATCAAGGTAATTTGAAATGTTTATTCGAAACCGTGTTTACAGTATTTGATGTGAAAGGCAGTTAAAGCCGCTGAAAGCTATATCTTGCGAAAACTTATCTAACTAGGTTTTTATAACGATATTAAGATAGTTTAAAGCTGTAAAGAAAGTCGGCGGTTTGAACAAACGTTGGGGATCTTCCCAAACATTTTCGAAAGAAAACCCCCGACGTTTCTTCATCTCCGACAGATATGAATAAATGTAACGACTCAGAGGAGTCAATAATTAATTACCATTCGTCTATCGAGTAATAATTAATTACAGTTCGTCAACCGAATAATTACCGTTGTCTATAAAAGAGTTAGTTATCATTTTGTTTATCGAAGAGTTAGTTATCATTTTGTCTATCCAAGAGTTAGTTATCATTTTTTCAACCGAAGAATTACCATTTTGTCAAGCAAAAAATTACCATTTTGTCGACCGAAGAATTACCATTTTGTCAACCAAAGAATCATCATTTTGTCAACCAAAGAATTACCATTTTGTCAACCAAAAAATCATCATTTTGTCAATTGAAGAATTACCATTTTGTCAAGCGAAAAATTACCATTTTGTCAACCAAAAAATCATCATTTTGTCAACCGAAGAATTACCATTTTGTCAACCGAAGAATTTTATATCCGCCAGTCTGTCAGTCAATTGTCAATATCGAAATCGAGTAAGACTTGAATAAATCATTACATATTGTTAATTTACTTTCGAACAACTTTAATCCTCTCCCGTGCCAGTATTCCCGCACATAGCAGATTAGCCGAAAGTGAAACTTATTGCCAGTTGCATTAAACGTCAGTTAACGCTACCTTCTTGTCGGCAACTAAATGGAACGTGACATCGACGATTCCTTCCACCGTCTTCCAATGTCCATTTGTATCCCATTTCGCCGTGTTTCTATATCGCGATAAATCACTGCACATCATGCGCGTTCGGCCGCTTTTTCCGATCAGAACGAGCAACGTGCAGCAACGAGAGCTTGCAATCGGTAAACGTACGATCGTTGGAAGCGGATCGGAGGATCGAGGGAGACGAGGGATCGCGATCGTGGACGCTTCTCGCGATGATTCCTCGGCGATTAATTTTAACGGCGAACGGGTCACCAGCGCGCAAGGGGAGGTCGATCCGGATAGGGTTGGCCGATTGGATAGAAGCGCGGAACTTTATCGTTCAATTATCTACGGAGGTTGCAGCGTCGAAATTCAGTTGGCCGATTTAATTGCAGGTTGATCATGAACGTCGGCTCGCGGAGACGAGACGAGAGGCATCGACGCCTCGTAGACGCCCTCGTGCTCGATTTTCGAGCGCAAGATCGCGGCTCTCGATCGCTTCTTGCCCGGCAACTCCCCCGGACCGACCGATCCTTTTTCCCGCCACGCTCTTTCTTCCCCTTTTGCTGCCTGGCCTCTCTTCTCTATACCAATCACCCTCTGTCCTCCTTTTTTTCTTCCAACTCTGGCGATATAGCTGACGGTGCTCGGTTTTCGATCGAGAGGAAGAAGGCGAGCGTTCGATCGGCCACGTCCACCGGATTAATCGCATCAACGGCTGATCCTGTTAATCCAATTCTTCCTTCGGCGCGATAAGATCGCGGTCGATAGGGAAATTTCGCGCGTGGACGTGCGGCTGACGGCTCGACGCCTCCCAGCCATCCTGCGCCACAGTCTCGTTAGCCCGAGAAAAGCTCGTTAGTCGCTGGGATGACGCGCGTCATAGGAAAATTTCTAAAAGAAAACTTTCAGGTAGACGAATTTACCGATACGCGATTTCCTGCAACCTCCGTTTCACTCTGTTTCTCTTTCTCTCTGCTGCGATCGATCGCCTTTCGCACAGATACCGTGCGTCCACTTGACGTACAATTTGACCAACAGAAGCAGAGATCGTAGTCGAAACGAAACGAAAATACACGAACCGAGAAGCCACGACACGAAGCGTAGATTTCTAAACTTCACCCGAAGCTTCGCTCCCTTCTCACATTCGCTTGGCGTTCGATGGTCTATGCGCGGAAAGTTGCGGGAAATTGAAAAATCCGGAACAGCACGTGGGGTGGTTGGTCGACTCGGCATGTGGAGCGTGCGGTGGCAGGTCGCGAATAAGAAATCGCACAAATCACGATCGACTAGTTAAGCGAGACCGAGATAAAAGGAAAGAGAGACGGCAGAGGCTTTAATAACGGCAATTATCGGCGCCCTCCCGTTACCGAATCGTTCGATCGTGGCAGCTCGTATTCGGCAGAGATCGAATAAGGTAGGCGCGTGTTAATCACCGACAGGCAGTAAGAGAAAGAGAGGCAGGAAGGAAAAAAAGAGACAGAGAAAGAGGCGAGTTAAAACGAAGAAAGAGAGAAAAAAGAGGAAGAAGATAGAAGGTATCCCCGAATACCCGTGGATGACCAGTCATTGTTGCCTCATAAAGCCAGTGAATGCCCTCCCCGTGATTCCTCCTCGATGGGGCAGCCAAAAAACGATCGGGCTAATCGTCCAACGATTGTAATAGCTTTTCTTCACGGTCATTGTCCCGCCTCGGCTCCACTCCCGTGCACGTCGAGTCCAAGAGAACGCGGCCCGGCGCGCGAGTCAGTTTCTCTCAGCAGCAACGTAAACGGCAACGCTAATTGGTAATTTCATCGGGATCGTTGAATCGTCGTACGAGAGGAAGAGTGCACAGTGCGGAGAAAGAGAGAGAAAGAGGAGGGGACGGAAGTGGGCGCGAAAGGAGAGCGTAAAATCTTATTTGCAAACGAGATTTCGAGTGTCCCACGGGCGGAATGGAAAAAAGAGCGGACAATGAGGAGCGTGAAGCGGCTCGGACCGGGAAGGAGGAGCGAGCAAACCGATTTGCCGCATGAGCTGCCCTGTTTGCTCTCCGGATCACCGCCACCTATAATTTCCTCTCGTCCTGCGTCTGCGATTTGATCCTGTTACGTGAATACCGTCGACCAGGAATCCATTCGAGCCCCTAATCTGCCTATTGTCGCGTCTGCCGCGTCGCAACAGGGTCTCCGATCGATCGAGGGATCTGCTTTTCCAGCTTTCTTTGCGAGTCGATCGCGTCGCGCGGTTAGTTAACAAACCCGGGCCGATCCTCTCACGGGATTTCTCGGCGGGAGGGGAGCGTGGTGGAACTGGCATGGCCAGGGTTTATGAAGTCTTCGCTTCATCGCGAACGAGCAATCGTTGGAAAAGGAGGGAGACGTAGGTGTTCGGCCGCGCTCTACCCGCTAGTTAGCCTCCCATAAAGCCACGGCGTAAATTATCCGCGAGACTGACACTCCGGGGAGTGTTTGCGATGATCCACCTCCCGTCGACGCCCTCGAACCTCCGCTCAGGGAACGCGAGCTTGCACGAACACAGAGAGGAGACTTTCTGCGGCCGCGAAATCGGCCCGAGTCTCTCGAAAACGTTTTCCACGGGCCGGATCCGCGACCACAAATTCATTAACGAGCCGAGGATCCCCCGGAGGGAGCGAACAATGCGTCGCCTAATAGAAATCAAATCGCCTCGCCGTTTATAACGACCCGCCTTCCTTTTGTTTCCCCCTCCTCCCCCGCCCGCCATGGACCTCCTTCGCGCCGCTCTTTTTCGCCCATCACGGAATAATCGAACAAGATTGATGAGAGCGGCGTGACTGGCGCTTAGACGGAGACAACAGACGCTCGATTCTCCCCGCTATCTTTTTCTATCTCCGCGTAACCTCGTTCCACGGAACGTTCCCTCCGGTGTCACGGTGCCCCGTGACACCGTGCTTTATACAGACACCAGCTCCCGACGTCCGGAACATCTAGGTTTCACGCCTGGAATTTCCATTGTGGCCGGATGCTTCAGAAAAATCGACTTGCACGCGCGACGTGGCACTCGGAATCGGTGCGTCCTCGTTCTTCCATTCGAATTCGACGACGATCGCACGACGCCTGGAGATTGTTATTAGTTCAGATCGACAGATAGACAGCCTGCGTGTATCACGCGTTGGTTCTTGATCGATGCGATCTGATCGAGACATTGATAGTTTTGTTGTATCGTAAGAAACGCGCGTTGTGCGATAGCTTACGTCAGGTTGGATCGATAGTTTCGTTGGTTTTGTAGGCAAATGACAGATGCACCACATTTTTCGCTTTATTTCATCGATTTTTATCGATTTGGGTTGATAGAACGAAATGGGAAAATAATATTGTAGGATCTTACTACAATTAGTTTACTAACAGTAAATGGATTAAACAGATGTTGGTTAAACAGGAAACGATTGTTGTTTAGCCTGAACTAATCATATTAACGTATTATAATTAAGACAACTAGACAGTTAATTTGCAACTCTCGTCACCACTGATCCAACGCTCTGTCGACAGCGCAATTCGCACTCTCTGACTTCTTTTTTTTTAACTTTGTTTATTGATTCCAGGATTTTTACATATTTGTTTTTACTGGTTTTTTTACCAGAATAAACGCTGAATTCTAATTGTAGGGTGGTACAGGCAAAAGTACCGATACGCGACGGTACGACGTAGCCATGCATTATTACATTTTTTTTTTTTTTACGCCTATTATTGTCAGTTAAATTTAAGCCGCTGTTGCGCTGAGCTTATGTGCGATGTTTTAATTTATATCCTGAAAGCCTGGACGCAAAAACAGGACAGTTCGTCTTTGTCCCTTGGCAACCCCCTGTCTTTTGTCTTAGCCAAACCATGAAAATATTCCGCAACCGCTTGTTTATAATTCGCCTGATATCTCTCGGGCCTTTCAATATAAAACAGAAGATGTCGTGAGTCTGTTGCTTAACCCTTTGCCCTGAAACAACGAGTGAAACTCGTGGTAAGAAATTTGGGCGAAAAGCACCAGATTCAAGTGGAATCAAACACACGATAAACGTTTATTAAACGCGACATAGCAGCACGGCAGAACAATTGGCTTAGAATTTTCAATGAGAATTGACTGTAAAATTCACGCAAATAAAATAAATAAATAAAAACAATAACCAGGAGCATGACTCGTGGTAAATAAGAAAACACGTATTACCTTCGATGGACGTTGTTTTACTCCGAGGTCCATTGTCTGCCAGTGTATTTCCGATGGTACAGAATATCCTGAATTAAGAAGAATTGTTAGTTGCACTCGATATTTTCTTGTTTTGCTTACGTCTAATGTGCAAGTGCATCGTGCATTTCGCAGCTTCGTTACACGCAGCTAATTCGTCTGCACAGCGCGCGAAAGACCGCGTCTTTGCAAAACGAAACAGCGTTGAACGAGGTAACGAGAAAGGTGGAAAAACCGTTCGATTATAAGATGGAACTGCGTCCCGACGTCGCTGTTCCCAATATTCTCCACCCATCAGCGCGTTTATCGACCGTTTAAACTTTATAGATGGTTTATGGATTACGATTATATTAAGGTCGGGTCGGATTTGCTTCGGATCAGTCGAGGAGAATGGCGGGGGTTGGAGAGATCGAAGCGGCTCTCTCCGAGGGACCCCTGGCGCGAAACTACAAGCAGTCAGAAAAATGGATGGGCTGCTAACCGTGCCACACATGGAGCCCTCTCGGTTATTTCGCCTTTTACCTCACCGTCCCGCGGCGCGCAACGCGCTTTAATCGACTGCGTTCTTAATTACGTTTTCACCTGTGTCCCCGATAAACTACCATGGCCCGAGGTTGCTTTAAAATCGCGCGCCACATACGCGATAGAACATCGCGCCAGTGAGCTTCCTTTAATCGTCGCGCGGATCGTTTCGGCTTCGATCGTCGCGTCTCGTCGACTGATCTTTCCGCTTCTTCGGCCACGAGCGTCGTTCGAAGCAGCGTCGAGGAGAGGTCAGTACCTTTTACCTCTCGTAGAATGTACGTAATTTGATTGCAGGGTCATCGATTTGTAAAACAAGTAAACTGATTGTACATCAGTGCAAAATGCTAATTACAATTAAGGGGGTGTCCTGAATTGGAATGCTCTAAAACAGTGTATTTTGGGATTTCTTTTAGAAATGAAGTTATTGAATTTTGAGGTATGGTTTTATATATATTTGACGAATACGAACAAATCTTTGTAAAGTGAAAAGAAGATCATAACAGATTTCGGAGCCTATTTCATGGGCTGCAGTTTTCAATCGATGGGAAAGATCCAGCTAGTAATTCTTGACTGAAACGAAAAACCAAAAAAGGATTAAATTATTATATATTTTTCTTCCCGATGAACTAAGAAAGTTCGTGAAAAAGTTTATTTAAATAATTGTTACAGCACCTTAAAGTTTATTTTTCCTTTTTATAAAACACATTTCTTCTTTAAACCCACCAAAGATTTTAATTTTACACCATTTCCTGCATTTTTGTTCGTTCATCGAGAAGAAAAATATATAATAATTTAATCCTTTTTTGGTTTCTTTCAGTCAAGAATTACGAGGTGGATCTTTCCCACCGATTGAAAACTTATTACACTTACAATTAAAATTACAATCTTTTTTTTTACTTTGACAAAATTTGTTCGTATTCGTTAAATATATATAAAACCATACCTCAAAATTCAATAACTTCATTTCTAAAGAAAAAATCACAAAAAGACGCTGTTTTAGAACATTCTAATTCAAAAGACCGCCTTAAGAAATATCGGATA